>NC_140519.1:45566285-48010035 GCF_964339955.1 Pipistrellus hanaki | reverse complement strand
CGAATAGCACTGTTTGGGTGCTGATCATGAGTCAGGAATATCGCTAATTGTCTTGTCACTATTAGCTCAGCTGGCTCAATCAACACTACACTTTCTGACAGGAATTATCTATTTTTCCAAATAAAGACACCAAGCCCTAAAACGTTTAAACAATCCCTCCAAGATCACAAGACTGTCTGAGAGCAGGAGTGCAGGGGCGTTTTCTTGAATGCACTGTTCGTCGTGAAATGAGGGACGGACCAGGAGAGAAATATTGGCTTTGAGGTTTGTCCCAGCTTGGATGGGGGCCACCGGGTTCCAATCACTTCCACTGGAAATGCATCTCACCCAACTGGCTTCCCCTGACGGCCATCGACGCTTGGCCGGGAAACCCCAGGGCGGCGGTGAAAAGACAGTGTCTTGCAGAGGAGTGTTATTAAGCAAACGCAGGTGCTGCTGGGATGTCAGCCCGTGAAACAGACACTCACACCCAATGCTGGTGGAGGACAGGCATGAAGAGCAGCAGCACATTTTTCTTGTGTTAGTGTTTCATTTCCTTCTTTTCTCTGAAGCCTCTCTTGGTCACGGAAATGGCCTAGTCCCGTGGTCGGCAAACATGCTGCTCTTTGGCTCCTTGAGTGTGGCTCTTCCCAAAATACCACGAACAGTGCCATGGGAACTTCGTGGCCTGTGCACAGAAGTTGGTTTTCGGCTCTCAAAAGAAATTTCAATCGTACTGTTGATATTTGGCTCTGTTGACTAATGAGTTTGCCGACCTCTGTCCTAGAGCATTTATAAAACAATGGTCTGTGCTGTGTGTCTGATTCCCCTAGAAGAGAGTAGAGAAAGGATGTCTGAGTCCCAGGGAGGTGGTGGTGCCCTACCCATGATGCCTTGCCCTGCATCTTGGGATGGTTGCATGGGAATTTTCAGACTTTTTGGCTCAATATGGGACCCGTTTGCTGAGTGATTTTATTCTAGAGCTTCTTGTTGTTAGCCAGGGCTGTTATGGAACCTAATGCCAGCTGAAGTTTTCCCTTTGTCTATCCCAATCCCTCCCTTTCTTCCCATTGGGACCGAACCCAATTGGGCTCATCATAAACCTCCCACATGCCAACCCCCACTCACTATGCCTCCCGCAGAGGCCCGTTGGTGACAATGATTACAGGCATCTGGAGCCAGATTTATGGCTGAGTTGCTGACACCAACTACTCGCCGATCACCAAACCAACACTCATTCCACTGATTATCATCCTCCCCATTTTACAAATGAGAAGATTGGGTTTCAGATTATATGACTGGTTCAAGATTAGCTAATAAATCACACGGTTAGGTCTCAGATTTCCATTACAGAAGCTTTTTTTTTTCTGTCACACTGTTCACTGTGTAATCACTAATGGTTTCTCCCAAGGAGATCTTCAGAAACCTAGCAGTTACACAAATTTATTGAATTCCTGTTGTATTTTGCCACTCTGTACATGTTTTTACAGATTTAATTCTTGCCTCCGTTTATTCATTTGAACATTTGATTGCTTTCAATTTTAAAGGCAAGGATACAAAAAAAAAAAAAAAAAAAGGAGTGGCCAGATGTTCTATCCCTTGATGCTTTTGTTCCTGCAATGCTTTCTGAGGACCATTTCACCTCAGATAAGCAAATACCCACTTTTCTTTCAAGACTCAAATCGCACTATGGAATTATGGGAGTGGGTATTTCTGATGTACTCTCAGTACATCAGGGCAGTATCCTTGTGTGATTTATTTTCTGTTCCCACCACTAAGAAAAGGATCTGAAGCCAAATGATTATAAAGAAAAATTACTTGAATGATGAATTTTGAAAAATGAACGGCAAGAGGGGTAGATGCTGTTGAGGTGGTTAATTGCTCAGCATAGAAGGAATTGAATTCATCATAGTGCGATGTGGGCCCATATTCATAAGAAAGAATAAACGGATAAGCACAAATCAACATAACATGATGAAAGGGGCAATGGCTTCTAATAGAATGGTTAGGGAAACTCAGAGGAGCTTATTTTGGCCGTGTGATAATTAGGAGTTTGCTGGAGACATAAGGAGAAAGGGATAATTTAGCATAAAAAAATAGCTTTTAAGGTTTTTTTTTTGCTAATATATTTGGGACTCCAGGACTTCTGCTGTGACCGTAAGTCTGGTTTTCCACGCTGTTCCTTTGCTGCTCCTCCCTCACTTTCACGCCGGGGTTACATGGAGAATAGCTACACTTACTGAGAGCTTCAGTTATATGCCGATAGGACATATGGATATAGAGATTATACAGGTGAGGAACGGACAGATGATGGTGATTAGATACATATGTAGATTCTAGATACATGGGCAATGTGTTTTAATTGATATGCCAGCTTTACATTTAGGGGCCATAGCTTTATTGTGCCTGTATCCACCCTTTCTTTTGTTGTTTTATCTATCTACTAGAGGCCCAGTGCACGAATTCCTGCACCAGTGAGGTCCCTTGGCCTAGAGAATGGGATCAGGCTGAAATTTTCTTTCTGACATCCTCTGAGGGGTCCCGATTGCAAGAGGTTGCAGGCCAAGCCAAGGGTGCACAAGCAAGGCCAGTGAGGGATGTGGGAGGTTGGCCAGCCAGGGACTGTGGGAGGGCTCCAGGGCATGTCCAGCCTGTCTTTCTCAGTCCTTATTGGCCAGGCCTCAGCAGCAAGCTAACCTATTGGTTGGAGTGTCTTCCCCTTGGTGGTCAGTGCATGTCATAGTGACTGGTTGACCAGTTGAGTATCTGCACCCTTGTGGTCAGTGCATGTCATAGTGAGCAGTTGAGTGGCCTTAGCATATTACACTTTGAGTGGTTGAATGGCCAACCAGACACTTAGCCTATTATTATATCTACACTAATAAAAGAGAAATATGCAAATTGATCATACCTTCGCAACACCCACCAACCAATCAGGAGTGAGTATGCAAATTAACAAAACAAAGATGGCAGGATAATTTGCATATGCAGGTGCCCAGTGGGATCCTTGTGTTGCCACTATGGCAACAACCTAGGCATTCTGCACTGCCCCAGCCACTCAGGGCCTCTGGGCAGCGTGGGAAGGCAGAAAGGCGGCTCAGGCTGGAGCAAAGTGGTGCCAGCAGCCAGCGGAAGGAAACCCATTCTTGCACGAATCTTCATGCATCAGGCCTCTAGTAAGATATATAATGGGCTATCTATTATATGGAACTGTGAATGGGTGATTTCTTTTATTCTAAGTCCTACTTATGTGAATATAATACTTTTATCATTAATGGCCATCGGAGCTGTTTCTGCTTTGGACCTAATGTGGATAATGTTGCCATAAGCACTTCCAGAGCCTGTGTCCTAGGAACATGTACATCTTTCCTATTGGCTATATGGAAGCATTGGAATGTCAGAGCCACTGGCTGGGATATCAGCAGGTTTATGAGGTGGTGCCACATTTTCCTAAAACATTACATGAAATTGCCCTTTTATCAGCATTCTCTGAGCAGTGTGTCATTACTCTGCATCGTGGCATTGACGGGTTTATTCCGCAGTCATGAGTTTTAGCAGTTGGTTGAGCGTGTGGTATTTCTGTGGTTGCTAACGGGATCGACCACTTTTCTCACACGTTTATTTGACATTTGCATTTCCCATTTTGTGAAGGGCCCCTTTTCCTGATAGGCTGCCTATTGTTTTATGATTGGTTTGTACATTCAATTATAGAATCTGAATAAGAGATGTAGTTACTCTTACGGGAACCTTTTGATGGGCATAAGCTCCTACTTTGGTGAAGGCAGGCTTATCAGTCTTTTCCTTTCTGGGCTGATAGCACACATCGCCTGTGGTGACTGTCTCCCTTTCCTGACGTCATACGCACCTTGCCTTGAGGTTGCACTGAGAGACAGTGGCCAAGCCACAGGCAAATCTGAGTGTGAGGAGTTCCAAAGACTGACCTTGCACTGCCAGCAAGATGCTGGTTCCATCTAAAAATACAGGCCCCGCCCCCCAAAATCCACCAACCCCAAAGGCATGCCCTGTAAATTCGGCGTGGTCATCCTTAGAGTGGTACAATACACAGAGTATGAATTAGATCTCTGTCATTTCTTATTAATGAGCGGGACGTGGCCTCGGATGACCCCGGAGGAATAAACAAGTACTTCAGAGCGGCTGTCAGCTTAGCCACGTGGAACGGATCTGCAGCCTCGGGCACCAGTAGCGCTGAGTAAATTATCTTTGCCGGGAACTAAATGGCGCCTTAACGAGCTCATTCACCTCACACGGACGAGCAGTTCACATCAGATAACAGATCCTTCACCCCCACGACCCGCCGGCTGCTATCATCTCAGAGATTTGTCACTGTCCTCTCGCCTGTGCTCTGGACCAGGTGGGGATTGGAAGGCTGGGAGCACAGACAGAGCTCCCTCTGCCAAGCTCCCAGACACGGTGTGCATATGGTGGCCTGCTTCCTGGGCAAATAAAAAGGGAGCTCGGGAACGCTTGGAGGGAGAGACGGACACATCACATTCTCACTTCCTGTAGCCCGGCACCGTGCTGTGCTGTGGTGGGGGGATGCTGAAAAAACAAACAAAGCACCTTTAGAGTTCGGATATTAAAAGCAGTAAGTTCAATCCAGTGACATGTGTTGTAGGTATCTGTATGTAACAGGATGCTTTACATTTAAAGCGCTCTACTTATATACATCAAACATGCACACGCGTTGTCTAGATATGTTAATGTGTTTACTCTCCAATGAACAGATGGTACATATCATTAGCCCGGTGTTAAATATGTAGAAACTGAGGTTTTGAGACGTTACTCCTGCTTGAATTTACACAAGTGAAAAATGGTAGAAATGGGCTCACACCCACATTGATCTGAAGCCCATGCTCTAACGCTACGCTGGGGCACTGGACCTTAGGACTTAGGGGACTTAGAGCAGAAATGTAGCAGCTTAAAGAAATTCAGAACATGGAGGTCGATGTGATGCTTAGAAAACACATTGCTAATGAATTCTAAAAATAACAGCGAAGTGAGAACAAATGTTAATAAACCCGTTTCCACAAATGAAAAATAGGCTACATACATTTAATACGTTGAACTGACCACAAACCAACTCAAAATTAAGGCAGACGATCACTGAAGTAGTTTCTGTGGACAGGAGCACTTTATGAGTCGTTTAGATTTGGTCTTTACGGCAAAACCAGCGACTTAGTAACCTTATTCCCCAATTTACATCTGGGTAAACTGAGGCAGAAAGAAGCTAAGTGAAGGCCTGAAGGTTACAGAGTCAGCCTGTGCTGAAGCCAGAGTGTGAAGCCAGGTGCACTCGGTGTGAGTTCAGATTCCCCCTCTGCGCATTCCTCTCGGTAGCTTCTTCGTTGAGGTGCAGACCTGCTGAAGAACATTGTGAGGCCATGGAAGGCGTGGCCACAGGGAGCTCAGAGGTGAGACTGGGCCCGAAGGCGCCTCCACAGGCTGTGCTTTGGCAGGGAAATGCTGGATTCAAATATTTTTGTTTCAAATTGACTGACGTATTGGCTTCACATGGGCAGGGAGGCGTGTAGCCTTGCTGAGAAGTCAGTGCTGGGCTGTGCGATGCTCAGAATTCCATCCACAATCGCTCTGTAGCTAATGACTAATCTATAGCGCACCTGTTTGTTTTGTTCATGTCATCGTCCTTCTACAAATGTTTATCACTTCCCTTTGTTTTCGCAATCCAACCTGAACTCCCCAGGGAAAGCAGGTTTTCCAAGTTCTTTTACAATAAAAATCCCACTTTTTCTTTGTCTTTCCTGAGAGGTGTGACTCTTTCCTGGATGGATAAGAAAGCTTTCCCTCCTGGGCATGGAGACCTGGCCATCGTATTTCTGTGGGAAATCCTCTCTGACCTGGAACAAGAGGGAAAGAGCCCAGCTAGTGTGGTTGAAATGACTGGCAGTCCAGCTTCTGGATGTAATTAAAAATTGTCCTGACAGGTATGCAGGACTATTGGGGAAGAGAAGAGGAAAACAGGGATTTTTTTTAAAGGAGAATGTTGGTTCTAAAGTTTGGGAGCTGGGGGAGGAGGGAACGTAGAGGAAGATGGGGGCCCGGAGGCGGAGCTGGATCTGTGCCAGGGGTGTGAGTGCCAGAGGCAGGTGCTCTGTGGGGGGCTGTCAGGAGGGCCTGGGGCAGAGCCTCACTGGGTTTGTGATGGATTAGTCATTCAAGGAATAGGACGAGAGCTTTGCCTTCCCCTGAGCCCAGGTCTTCCGCAACTTTTCAGGTGGCAGAGAAACTGATCCTACTGACAGTGCAGCCACCGAGCAGTCCCCCCAGGAGCAGGGGGGGAGAATGCCTCCCATAGAGCCCTCTGGCACTTTCTGAGAATGCTGCCGGCATCATGGCCCCGCCCCACGTTAAAGATACTCCCCCACGTTAAAGATACTCCCCCATGTTAAAGATACTCCCCCACGCTAAAGATACTCCTGGAATGAAAGGAGGCCCGCATCCTCTAAGAGGGAAGGAATGGTTCTTCCACTCTTTTTGGCATTGCTGTGGACATGCGTGAGCCCCCAGAGCTGGGACGGTGCAGTTGGATTACAGGATCCACGACGCATGTGCTGTAATCACCATCCCCTGCTCATTGTGGGGACGGGAAAGGGACAGGTGGCATTCCTGTAAAACCGCCACGCGCCGGGCTCTGCCACAGTAACTCTGTGGGTTTCATTCCCTCTTCTGTGTTAAGTGATCAGGATTGCAGTGAGGTGGATATCTGCATCTCCAGTTTTTAAAACAGAATGAGTGGATGCTCATAAAGGTTACAGGACTTGCCTCTGATCACTCGCACAGCAAGGCACACGCCAGGATCACACGCCGCTGGTCTCACATCAAAGCCCTCCTCCTCTTTCATGGTGTCTGGGTTTCCTGTGCTAATTCAGTGTCTTCAGGCAAATCACGTAACTGCTGTGGACTTCAAACCACACATGTGGGGACAGAACACAATGATTGCCCGCTACAGTTTCTTGTTGGCTTGCATTTCAGTGCAGGGCGAGGGGGCGGGTTGCCTTTGCACATGCATCTGTGGCTTGTCTCAGGACAGTTGTGCTTCCTGTGTTATCAGCGTGAGTTCCTCCCGTGGCTCCACCTGCAAGGCTGAGGTCCCTGAAACCAGGGCAAGCTGTGTTCTTGGCATTGCTGGGTTCGGCATTATTAAAAGGACATGGATACCCAATTCACAGTACCCTTCTGGTTTGATTTTTGGCAACTTGCTATTTCATACGGTACAAATAACCATAAAATTAAACGGCATCCACTTATAATTTTATAGCAATTGTGCACATAGCCTTTGCCAGGTTTCCCAAAATAATTTCACATATAATTAGTATGTAATTTCCCGGCATAGATAACACTCCGATTAGACGGTAACCTGCAATTATAATACACTCACAGGCCAGGTGTGTGTATGTGAGCGTGTAGGTATGAGTGAGCTGAGGGGGTCTGAAAAACACAGTGTGTTTAGTAAAGAAAATGAAAGGGATTATGAGGATTTAATTTGTAAACTGTTTTCAGTGCTATTAAAGAATAAGGGAAATTAGATTAGACCTATTTATTGAATTCCTATACCCATATATTCTACACAGCAGTAGCACTATTTACAAGATGACAATAACAAAGACATGTCACCAAATATATTACTCATCACAAGTGAACAAGCATATAACACCAGATGTGCAAACAAGATATGGCCTCTGGGTGAATAACACTTGTAATCTGTTTGGAGGATAGAAATGAGATCATCGTATAATTTAAGCATTGTAGTAGAATCTCTCTCCTAGATAGAGAGTTGGAGTTGGAGGCTACTCAGTAAATTAATCAAAAGTCATAAAAGCTGAACGGAAACCAGTTTGGCTCAGTAGATAGAACATTGCCTGCGGACTGAAGGGTCCCAGGTTCGATTCCAGTCAAGGGCATGTACCTTGGTTGCAGGCACATCTCCAGTGCAGGGTGTGCAGGAGGCAGCTGATCGATGATTCTCTCTCATCATTGTTTC
The DNA here is from genome assembly GCF_964339955.1 of Pipistrellus hanaki. Lineage (NCBI taxonomy): Eukaryota > Metazoa > Chordata > Mammalia > Chiroptera > Vespertilionidae > Pipistrellus > Pipistrellus hanaki. Next base: position 48,002,036 of record NC_140519.1, on the reverse strand, counting down.
TGGCTCTCTATCCCTCTCTCTTCCTCTCTGTAAAATAATAATAAAATATATATATTTATAAGAAAGTCATAAAAGCTGAGCTTGAATTTCAATTCAAAATTTCTAAATTAAACATGTATATTCTTATAATAACACCCTTTAAAATATGAATCAAAATATTGGGAAAGGAAATGATTTAGTTAACACTTCCCCAGGCAATCAAAATTTTCCCCCTTGATGTCTACAGTCATATACACAAGACATGAGGAAGGAGCTTGCAGGTTAGCAAGAGGAAAGAGAGAAGGAACAGTGAGGGTGAATATTACAAAGCTATGTGCGCTTTAAGGTGCTTCCTGGAAACATTAATGAAGGAAATGCAGGAAAAAAACATTTTTTCCCATTGTATTAAGAAAAGTCATCCTGCTGTCAGCTGACAAAAACAGACATGAGAGGCAACAGATAAAAAGGGTTACGTAGGAGTTAATGTGCCTGAGCACAGCTCAGCTTCCCAGAAAGAGCCAGAGAATGACACCCAAGGAGAACAGGGGCTCAGGCTGGGAGAGTATTAGGTGAATTCTAGACTGAGTGTCATCCCAGGAGGGTTTGGTCAGAAAGACATTTCTATTCCAAAACCAACATCTGCTCAATCCACAGGCTGATTCTAAGGGAGGATATATTCCCTTCCACCTCTTAGTGGTTTGCCTTTCATTTGCTTGTGGCCAAAATTGGGTGGAATCGTTTATTTGTTTGCAGTTTCCTGGTTGTCGCGATCACTTGTGTCCATATAAATATGAGTCTGCTTATTAGGAAGCTTGAATCCAGCACTAGCTTTATCTGTACAAGTCATGAATTCAGGCAGTGGGTAATTCATTTTAATAAAATTCACATCGGGAAAGTTAGCACCAAAGACACCTGGTGTTCTTGGTGTATTATCATATGAATATGTCAAATGTGAGTAAAAATAGATGTTTTTCTCTTCAGGCTGATTGAAATATGCCACAATAAGGGTAAAATTGATGCATGCTGTCATTCAGGGAATAAGACATTCCGGGTACCTTTGGCATGCTTGTTAAAGCCAACAATGACACTGACCGCCCATCCGGGCCCTTGACAGGGGTCTCCACTCCTGGCACGTGAGTGCCCTGGTGAGTAGGCGTGGCTCAGGGCTGCTCGGCCAGCAGCACACAGTGAGTGGATTTGAAGAGTGTGGATGTTGTCATTCAGGCACCACTGGTGAGAATTTCTGAGCAGAGTCAGACAGCTCAGACCAAAGAAGGTGGAGTAGGAACCAAACGCAAGGACTCAGCGGGGCCAGGGCCATGGCCGCCTGGGACACGCAGGATGGACTTACAGCCACTGGATAGACCTTGACAAAGGAAACGGAAAGAGTAACAGGAGGCAGATGGGACGGTGGGACGCCCGGTGCAGAAAAGTGGTTCTATCAGAACCAGCAGACCTGTGGAGAGAGAGCCAGCGGGTAGACTCCAGTGGACCAGACAGTGTTTGATGGCCAGTGACCGTTCATGTCACCAACTTAAAGGAGATGACTGAAAAGATCATATCTAGGGTGTGCTCCTGTCTCAGAATCAAGAAACTCCAGTGCTGTCTCTCTCTCTCTGTTTTTCTTTTACTTTCCTCAGGGAAAAAATGGCACAGAGTTACAGACTGAGAAGGAGAGCATTAAACCATCTGTTATGTATGCGCGCGCACACACACACACACACACACATGTGCGCGCACCCACACACATGTGCATGCAACTCTGAGTATAAATATAATTGCAAAGTCTCTACATATGTGCAAGAAAAAAAATAGGACTCGAATAGGCAAGTGGTAAAGGATTAGTGCAGAGAAGAAAAATACAAATGCTTAGTTGCATATTGAAAAAAATGTGCTCAAAGGAATGAAAATTAGAACAATAATGAGGTACCGTGTTCTAGCCGAATCTAGCAATTGTTCTGTGAAATGAATAGCTGGCTAAGTGTAAATTATCACTAGTTACTTTGGAGCAGTTTACTCTTAAACCCATCTCAATAGATTTTAAAAAGTATACACACACTCACACACACATATTGACTTAGTAGTATTGATTTTTGCAAACTAACCTAAGGAAATGTGAATGAGGAAAAAGAAATAACCCAGTGTGAAGATTATTTCAGTGTTACATATATTGTGAAAAATGAAGGGCATATGAAATTTAGCATCTGGAAGAATTGGCTTATTTTATATACAAAATTATCAAGTTATCTCGAGCAAGCTATTCAGTCTCTGAAGCCTTGTTTTCTGATTTGTAAAACAAGAAAAATGTTACCTGTTTAATAGTATTTGTTAAGTAAGCACAAATTGATAATAAGTATAAAACACCAAGTGCGGTGAACATACTAGTAGTTGGTTGAGAAATTGTAGCTTTTGTTAAAACTAGAATCATAATTAAAATTAAGTTTATGTAGTACCAAAAAGGAATTCCATTATGTAATGTTAAATAAAAATAAATCAATAGAATAAATGCCCATGAATAAAAAATTAAAAAAAGGAATTCTTCATTATCACCACTGCTGTATTTGGGTAGCTGTGTTTACACCCATTCTCCAAATCCCCTGTGGCATTATACATCACCGGGGCGCTTGACACTCTTAGGCTAGCTAATGCATGTGAAAGCAGTTCACAAAATGAACAGTGTCATTCCCAAATCAGGACTGATGATGGCGATTATTTAAGTGAAGTGGGGAAGACAGGGGACTTGCAGTGCTAAGTGAGCGTGCCCTCGCACAACACAGAAGTGTTTGATTCATGAACTGAACATTGAGGAGTCGGGCTTCCTCCCGCCGTCCCTCCCTGGAGAGACGGTTCCTGTTTCGTCAATGCCTGTCTGAGGCTGGTGACTAAGTCTGAGCAGTAACTCCCTGAGACCTTGCTGAGTCATAAATCTGAATATTCTGGGGACCAAATGAGGACGGTTTGTGAGCAAGTTCAAAATGCATAGAAGGAGAAGTGGGAATCTCTAATAATAAAAGCATATCTCATTAGACCAGAAGTCCTTCCGGATGACCTTCTGGACGAAGCTGGGGCTGGGAGGGAAGCCTGTGCCAGCAGCCACGGAAAGGGAGGCCTACTCTTGCATGAATTTCATGCACCGGGCCTCTAGTTTGCTTATAGGGGCTCACGCTGCCACTGGCTTTGTTTGAGGCACCTGTGGCCGTGAACATGGGCTTTCTCGGGTCACTAGAGGGTCAGAGCAGAGAGAGAGTCCTGAGCAGACAGACGCTGGCCATTGGTGGCGATACTGAGTCTATCTGTTCACGAACCAACGAGTGTGAGAGATGGTACAGAGTCTGGGGTGCCACTCAGACCTGGAAAACAGCTGCCCTAGGACCTGGGGCGACAGAAGGAATGCTGGCGCTACAGTTGGCTGCTTACTGGCACCTTCCCATAAGGCATCTGTGATGGGGTGTCTTGTATACACATACTTTCTGTCATGGAACTTTTCTCATGATTCACTTCCTGCCAAGTATTTTAAGGATTATTTTTATTTCATTTTAATAAAAGCAAGTTTTATCATATTGCATTCTTATTCTAGAAGCTCGGAAAATATTTTTAAAGAACAAACAAAGGAAACAAGCAGTACCCCATGAGCCCAGCGATCAGAGATCCTCGCCAGCAGCACTGTATAGACTTTTTCCGGTGCATTTTTGTTGACAGCAGGCATCATCTTCCACTCGCTCCCCATTGCTTCCTTCATTTCAAAATAACTGCAAACCCCCATCTGGCCAAACAGCCAGGCCTGGAGCCCCGGCGTGGACTGTTCACCACCGGAACCGTGAAACCGCGCCTCAGGCCTCTCTGCCAGGGGCTGCTGCTGGAGCAGAAACACTCCTGCTGAGCAGAGACCAGGAGCCTGCGGGGCTGCTGGTGCAACTGAAACCAGTAAGGAGTGGAGAGAGCCTTGCAGAAGTTGTCTCTGTGTGCCAGGCCACGTCCCGGCCCTCCCCTCCGTGTGCCGGGCCACATCCCGGTCCTCCCCCAGCACCAGGCAAGATGCACAGTGGTCCCTTCTCCCAGCATTTCTGGTGTATCGTCTCCTCCCGCTATTTCCATCGTTGAGTGGCCAAAGATCACGGGGAGAAGAAAGTCTGTGGATTGTTAATAGAATGTCTTATTTGCTTAAACAGTTAGCATTTTTCTCTACATGATTTTTTCTAGAAATATTTTGATATAAAACTTTGGTTTATTTGCTTAAATATATGACAGTTAACCAAAGTAAATGATCTTCCCTATTAAAAAAAGAAGAAGAAGAAAATTGGATTAAGCAACAATGTCCTTGAAAAATGAAAACATATGCAGATGAATATAGCTAGCTGACAAGCCCTCAGCAGAATAATTAAGAGAAGTACAGATTCATTTAAATGTACTTGGGAAGTGTGTAGCATATCTAGACTCTGCCAAATAAAAAGGAGAGTGAGAATAAGTATACTAAATAGCATGTGTGTGTACATGTGTACATGCCTGCACACACACACCCTTCTTCAGTTCTTTACAAGATAGGGCATGCCCTAAAATGGCAAGTTAGTTTTTTGTTATTATACACATTTTGCTCTTATCAAAATTATAAATCAGTATATCTTCAATTATTATGTAGGTGAATTTGGAGCTCTTAAAAACAATTTTTCTTGAGATTAAATTAAATTTTTTATTCATCTTTTCAAGTTGAAAGCAGAACTTATTGACCTCAATATTGAATTTCCTTTCTTCGCATTTATGAAGCGAAACATCTTTCTGAGCTTCTGTTTAATAAGTCACTTACTAAAATGTGACATGATTATTAAAGCTTTTTCTTCCCTTTTATAATCCCAATCCATCATATATGATGACGCTTTGTTAGTGTGGGGAAAGCTCACAAGCAGGAGAAAGGAGGGGCATGAGAGATGCAGGAGCAAGTGAAGGAGAGCAAAGGATGGGGAGGGGCAGGGGTCATTATAAGTGAAAACAAGCCAGCTGTCCTCGGCCTTCTATCTCTGTGCAGCATGTCAGTAATGGACCAGGATGTGTCACCATGCCCATTTCACAGATGAGTAAGATGCGTTCAGAGACAGAAGACCATCGTTTCTATAGTAACAGTGGTAGTCACAATCTGAAATCAGATATGCCACTTACAGGCTTCCCTGTCAGCCTGCTTTTAACAAAATGTAATGGGCCTTGCTTTATGATGAGCATTGCTTTCAGCAGTAAAAACACACGGTTATTCAGACCAACAGCAGGAGGAATAGATACAGATCCCATTTCTCCTCCCACTTCTACGAGGTTTCACGTCCTGATCTGCAAAATGAAAGGCTTTGAGCGCTAGAAGGTTGTGGTTTGTGGCTAGAGGTTTTGTAGGGAAAAAACCTGGACTTCTTTGTGTGCCTCGCAGATCATAGGGATCCTGGTGGGTTTTTGCCCCCAGGATATATTTTAAAAACTTTATTCATCAGTAAATATGCTCCAGACTACCTGCCAGATGATAAAAGACATCAGCACTGTCTTTCAGAAGACATAGGTCTACATTGAGAAGAGTTATAACAAGGAGAAGAAAGAGAAAGAAAAGAAACAAGTGTGACTTGAGGTTGCCATGGAGCTCAGGGACAGTGACAGGCTCTATCTCCAGCCAGCTTCAGGTTGCCATAGAAAGTAAATATTTAAAATATTTAAATATTTCATCAGAGTGAGCCTTTGACAGCCAGTGTGCGATTTGCACTTATAACACATTTCCGTTCAGCCTGGCCATGTTTCAGATGCTCAGTGGCCATATGGTCTACCAGATTGCACAGCACAGCTCTAGAAATTTGGGACTTTATTCACCATAGAGTGATGGAGCAGTTCTAACCGGAAGATGTAATTATTATTCCATAGTGATAAACAAAGTATGTCACATCCCCACTTGTTTTTTGTGCCAGAATTACATTTGCCTCCTAATTGACTAGTAGCCAGGTGAGCATTACTGGGAATGTATTTCCAAACCCATGTATGAGCAGGGAGAGACTGGATTCTGGTCAAAAGTTCATGAAAACCTAGTTTTAGGAATTACCGATGTGTCTAACATGCGGCCTCTGAATCCTATTCCAACAGACACAGTGATAAAAATCCTACGACTAGTTGATGGAGCAAATGAACAATAAAGATTCAACAACAATGTGCTTGTCCTCATGAAGACAGAACAAGAGAAATGCATCCATGTTCTCTACTGTCAGACGTAACGAGGACTGTGAGGGAAGCCGGAGAAAGCAGTGAGGAGAATGCATCAATGATGGGTGAGAACGGACCTCGCTGGATGTGAACAAAGCATTCTAGGAAAGGAAAGGCCGGTGCAGAAGCCCAGCCAGGAAGGATACCATGTCCGTGAAGAGCGGGAAGCTGGGGTGGGGCAGAATGAGTGTGGAGGTCCAGCCAGGAAGTAAGAAAGGGAGAGCAGTAGGTTGCATTTCCATAGAATAGGGTTCTACACATTTTAAACACACTGCTGCTGGATCTGGTATGTTATTCCTAGAGGACTGGGGTTTTTGCAGGATAGCATGAAATACTGTATGTGAAAGCACAATGCACCTTAACAACATAGGAAATCCTAGAGGGTAAGCAATCAACTGAGCATGCTTCCTGGATCCAGTCCCATTCTTTATGGTAAACAACCTGCCATCTACTCCTCTGCTACCATCACTAAAGGTCTTCCAGGTGCACTGCAAGAGTTATCAATATTCTCTGCCTTACCCCAAACATCTGTCCTTAATTCTTAAGTGAGAGAACAGACACAGCTATTAGACGAATACCAAGCACATTAATGTTAGCCACTATTATTGTTTTCTCATTCGCTTTGTGAGCTGATTAAAATAAGAATGAATGAAATTTGCAAGACCCTTGCTTTGGCTATCTGTCCCTACAGAGATGAGTGGGGACTGCGTTAAATGTCTTTGTACTTTTCTCCTTGATGACATGTGACAATCAGAAAGAAAAGAGACTCTTAAATACATTATGATTATACTAGAGGCCCAGTGCACAAAATTTGTGCACTTGAGGGGGGTGCATAGGGGAGGGGATGTGTCTCTCAGCCTAGCCTGCACCCTCTTGCATTCTGGGATCTCTGTGGGATTGGGCCTAAACCAGCTGTCAGACATCCCTCTTGCAGCCTTGGACCGCTGGCTCCTAACCACTCACTTGCCTGCCTCATTGCTCCTAGCCACTCTTCCTGCCTGCCTGATTGCTCCTAACTACCTCTGCCTGCCTGCCTGATCACCCCTAACCGCTCACCTGCCTGCCTGATTGCCCCTAACTGCCTGACTGATTGCCCCTAACTGCTTGCACCTCCACCCCATCGGAAGGACATCTGGAATGATGTCGGGAAGGTTATCGGCTGTTCGGTCTAGTTAGCATATTATGCTTTTATTATTATAGATGTCTAATGAAGGATGTGATCTTCAAGAAAGTGGATTCTATGGAGTCTCAATATTTCTCAATGTCTTTGAGCAAATTGGGTTCTTAAATTGAGAGTGAAAAATAAATGAGAATGATGGGGGTAGTCGGTAGTAGATATATATGCCTGTATAGCCATCATAATCATTAGTATTCTTGCTCAGTTAGGTTTTGACATAAGAATAAAATATGTTTCTCTTACGGCAAAATCATCCTACCCGTGTCCGAATTTTTACCATCAGTATGTATTTTTGATGTACATGGAAGTACATTTTATGCACAAAAAGGAAATTGAAAGGTTAATTTGGCTTTAAAAAATAATACTTAATGCATTAATATTACAAAACCAAAATCCTGTTCTCGTGCTTTTAAATTTAATTTACAGATTATATTATTTTCTATTTATAAGTCCAGGAAACACTAACAAAACTTTTAGGTTGACCTTTACAACTTAATTTATTAAAGTCCATTACATGGTTTAAACTTTATTTATAAATGTAATCTAAGTACTTCAATGCTCTAATAAGCTAATCTTTCCAAGCACTTAAGCAACTTCCATAAATCTAATAAATCAAATTATAAGATGTTCTAATACTTTTCGTGAATGTAAAAATTTTCTTCTATCAACTTAGAATGTCAAGCAAAATCAAATTTTCAATTCCACATTTTAAATTGGAATCTGCTAGATATGCTGTGATTTCACATTATACTTTAACATGCCAAATTCTCCTAAGTTTTAAGTGATTAAAATGTCAAATGAGCCCAGATTATTTCCAAACTTAACATGAAAATATTAACACCGTGAATTATAATTCTTTCATCATGTTCAGAACTGAGTTTATCTTTTCCGGGGTTGAACTACTCACTCACGCATGCAACTTCAGCGCCTCCCATGTGCCAGGCACCATGTAAGATGCTGGCCCTGAAACCGAGAGGAAACAAGATCTATTTCCCTAATCTCATGAAACGCAAATGCCAGGGAGAGAGACCACACAGCCCATTAAGCCTCAGGCTATTTCAGGAGAGCGCTGTGGAGAGAGGGCATCGGTGGGGAGTGTGAGGAGGGAAGCTCTGTTCACAGCTCAGTCAGGAACCACTTGGAACAGGGGCGCTCCAGGCGCAGGCAAGGCCACAGCAAACCCCCTGAAAAGCAAAGTGCCCGGATGCTAGAGGAGGCGGCTGCGGTGGAGGCCAGAGGAGAGGGGGGCTTTTGGGGAAGAGGGTCCGGGCTGCGTGGGCCTCCGGGTTCTGCATCCTGAATGGGAAGGACACTGAGCACAGTGCTCTGAGAGCAGAGTGTCTGTCTGGTTGTGACCTTGAGCAAGATGACGCTGGCTTCCGGGCGGAGAAGAGACCCTGGATGTCTGTGGTGGGGAGTGTGAGGGTGGAGCTGAGAGACACAGGGAGGCTACTGCCCCCACGGATTTTTGGGAGTTAAGGTCTCACTCTTAAAAACTACAATCTGCCTGCCTGTCTGATTGCCGCTAACCACTCTGTCTGCCGGATCACCCCTAACTGCTTGCCTGCCTGCCTTATCACCCCTAACCACTTCCCCACCGGCCTGATTGCCCCTAACCCAAAATCATCTCCATCGACTTTCCTTTTTTCGTGTTTTTTGTTTTTGTTTTTTGCTTTAATTGTATACATTTTTCCCTCTCTAAGCTTCTGTTTGAAGATGCATACATTAAGATCAATTACACTTTAATTGTATACATTTTTCCCTCTCTAAGCTTCTGTTTGAAGAGACATACATTAAGATCAATTACACTTCAATTTTCTTTTTGTCTGAAAGAGCTGAGAAGGAGAGAACATGCTTTGGCTTTCCAAAATGTTTGAAACAGTTTTCTATATGAATACGCGGAGGGTTCAGAGACTAGCTCTGCCTCCTTGATGGGGGAGCCGTTGGGCATGGGAGAAGGAAACGTGTCCAGGCCGTGCATGCATCCCATAGGAGCATGTGTTCTCCGTCGGTGCTCATTTCCCAGTTAGACATCCACCGCCCGGGGAGCCACACTCCCCCAGGGGACAGCGGGAGCTCCCAGGGGCGTCCCAGCGGTGCCATGGGAACCTCTGCAGGAACACCTGCCCGCCACCCTCCCCAGCCTCCCTCAGGGGCCTCTGTGCAGGCTTGACGGCTGGCAATGGACAGGTCTGGAGGTGAACTCAGCTCAGGCGGAAAGAGAAACCCTTTGGCACAAGATCGCCTCTGGGGCCACAATCGGAAGGCTGAGGGAAACGCACTTTTATGAAGGGTAAGCCGGTGTTTAGTGTGAGTTACGTAAGAAGACAGGAACAGGTTTTTGCAGAATCACAGCATGTTACTACAGGACCTCAACTTAAAATAAATGGGACACGGATGTCCAGGATGACGTGTTACTCCATCGGGTTTGGTGAAGACCTAGCTTCCTGTCCTTTCGTGTTTCTACACCGCGATGACCATGCTGTGATCCTTTCAGAGGAACTGAAGGTGAGGTGGACATTCCTCTTACTGACTCCCCTCTAATCATGGTCATGTGTTTGTGATCATCTGCATGTAGTTTTATCTTTCCGAGACTGCATGACCTCAAGGCAGTTTTGGATTGGCTGTTTCTGTACCTGTTTAGCGTTCTCTGATTAGGCGGCTTGCTTTATTTCCATTTTCCTTACAGCCTGGCTTCAAAAGCATTCTGTGTGCAGCGTGGTGTGCTACCCCATGAGGTACGATGGTCTTCTCCCTGGTTTGCTATGGTCACTCTAATTTCCCTTTCTCACGTGAAGAGCTTAAAAACTTTATTTCATTTGACAACTCACTGTGCATCTTCTTGGGTATGTATTTTGCTTCATTTACACTCCCACTCTGTATTCTTAGTATAAACTTCTCTAACCTGCAGATAATTTTAGGTAATAAAGTAAATAAATAACAAAGAATTCACATACAGAGTTCTTGTGTTTAACTTCTGCATCAGGTTTTCCCCCCATGTAGATATGCTGTTTTGCTACTGAAATATTTAATTACTATAAAGCTAGCATTTTTCAAATCTTTTTTTGGAAATTTAGGAGGCATCTTTAGAGAACGTTCTCACGTTCCATCTTGCAGTGACCTAACGGAATAAGCAGCATTAGTGTGACCCGGAAGTTCAGGCACCAACGCTGAGTGGCAGGACTGGAGACACCCTCCTCCCTCCTGCGCCCACAGCACCCCGCGCTGCTGCAGGGCCTGGCAGTCATGTCTGACCCTCCGCAGAAGGAACTCAGCAGAGAGAACAGTGCGGGAGCCCTCCCGTCAGGCTGGCGCTTAGGGAGCAGACAGCCATTCTTCTCCACCTCCCCAGGCAGCTCCAGCTCGGGGCAGCTTTCGTGGGTTCCAGCACTTCCCAAGAAACAAAAGAAAACCTCTGAGCACCAGCCTACTTCCCTTCGTTTTATGAGTTCTCTTATCTAAGGAGTCTTCTTCTGTGCTACACTGATTTCCAGATTTTGTGATACAGAACTTTAGTTTGGGGACGCAAGGGCAAGACCAGATATCTCGTGTCAATGGCTTTATTTGTACATTCGAGTGTTCTGTCTTTTTCCCCTGTGAGTGCAGGCACCCATCTGTTTCATTCATTTTTTCTGTCCCCTGTGCCAAGAGGGTGCCCAGCATATAGAAAGCATTTAATAATGAGTATTTTCAACTCTTATTTGTATGAAGCGATTACATTACGTAGTCCCCTAACCGTGAGTGCGTAGAAAATATATTTGTCCAGAGAAGGAAAACAAGATGGCAGGAGGACCTGTGATTTATTCTGTGCCCCTTAAGTCCCAGGCCCTGTGTTCCACATATTTATCTACAGCGCATAATCTAATTCTCATAACTGCCCAGCAGAGTAATCTCGTTGAGAACTAGGAAAACATGAGCTTAGCTATGTTAGGTAAGCACTCCAAAGTCTCAGATTATAAATGGCAGAGTAGGGTCAGAATACAAAGTCATTTTTCCTGGCTTGTACAGGTTTGCTGTACTGGGTTTCTAATTGGATCAACATAATGTCCCTACAATACCATCCATCAGTTTGCTGTCAGAGACACAGAGCGGGAGAGGAGCAGCGGCCTTCCTGGGCCACATGGCCGGGGTGGGTGTGGACAGTGACTCTTAGCAAAGACCTTCAGGGACAGGCCGGAGCCCCGTGCCCCGGTGGCAGGCTGTCTGCATGGCCTCATCCTCACCCCGGGGCTTACCAGAAACGCTGTGGCTGAGCCCACTCTCGGGAAAGTGGGGGTTTTCCTCGTAATTTGTCTCTCTGGAGCCAGATGAGGGATCTGAGTGGTGTGTTTCCAGTGGAAGCTGACATGGAACCCAGGTCATAAATGAAAGAATCCCAAGAAACCTGCCCGAAGCTTATGTTCTGCAGTCTGTGTGCTCATGGTGCCTTAGACCAGTGGTCGGCAAACTCATTAGTCAGCAGAGCCAAATATACACAGTACAACGACTGAAATTTCTTTTGAGAGCCACATTTTTTAAACTTAAACTAAATAGATAGGTACGTTGTTATTAACTTAATTAGGGTACTCCTAAGCTGGCCTTTGCTAAAAACTCAAGGGGCCAAAGAGCCGCATGTGGCTCTTGAGCCACAGTTCGCCGACCAGGGCCTTAAACCTTTATTAATCCAGACTTCAGAGACGCAGCCAAGAGACGCAACACGTTAGAGTTTAAGGCGTGGACAATCTCTGCACACGGCTCCGGGACGGGGCGACGTATCACAGGAATTATAATCTCCCTTCGTTTCTCTTCCATCCAACGAGAGAGAAGACTCGGGAGGGTGCGCTTAGCACTCTGTGGACGGCTGCTAATCAAAGTCTCGCCTCGGACAGGAGACAACTGCAGAATCAAACACAGCAGCACCGGGCAGATGGCTCCGGGGACAGCCAGGGTGGGCCGGGCGGAGCTTGGTGATGAAAACACAACCAGGAACTCCAGCAGCTGCCGCTCTCCTGGTCTCACCCAGACACAGGTGAGAGCCGTTACTCACCGGGACATGGGGTACCTCTCCCTCCTAAACAGTGCCCTTCCTCACTGTAAATACAAATTCTGACCAGTGAATCCCAGGGCACACTGGTCTGTAGATTCTTTATTTTGTTTTTTCCTTTTTTTCTGTTCCTAATGGCACTCTCCTTTTAGATGTTACTTTGTAAAACAAAAACAAAAAAAACAAACAACAAAAAAACATGTAACATCTGGAGCTGCTTAAAATCAATTTCTTTTCTCTTTTTATTTTTCTGCTCTATGACTAAAACTGGACTTTCCAATTTGCTCCCTTTCCTCCATAAAATAAATGAATAAATGCCATCTGGCCTAGAGGCTCAGTTGGCAGCGATCAGCCCGAGGCGATCAGATCTGCGGGAGAGTCGGTGCGGGAAATACGGTTTCCAGGAGAACCGCTCACGGAGCCCTCCGGGTCCTGCGGCCGGACTTCCTGCCAAATTCCCGCCCTGTGCGCACTCTCCGTCTCCAGGGACGGGGATCACCTCTGCCATCTGCGCTGTGGCGCTTTGGCACCTTGACTCACCTTAATGAAGACGTCTTCCAATCAGCTGTTCTCTCATCGCTCAGGACACGTGCTGCCGTCTCAGAAAACCAGCTCAGCACTCTTCTACCGGGCTCTGGAGTTCCCCAGTGACTGCATTTTCAACGCGATCTTTCTCCTGGGGTCCCGGCGCCATGTTGGCCGTGGCAGCGGGAAACACACTCTCCCTAACTGACCCGAGGCTGTCAGGCCCAGGTGGTATCGATTCACTGAGTCAGTCTCAGCAGGAAAGGATTACTTGGGCTACTTGACTTGGGTACTATTTATTTATTTATTTTTAAATATATTTTTTTATTGATTTCAGAAAGGGAAGAGGGGGGAGACAGCGAATCATCAATGATGAGAGAGATTGATGGGCTGCCTCCTGCTTGCCCCCTACTGGGGATCGATCCGCAACCTGGGCATGTGCCCTGACCAGGAATTGAACCGTGATCACCTGGTTCATAGGCTGATGCTCAATCACTGAGCCACATCAGCCAGGTGACGTGGGTACTATGTAAATTACAGCAGTGGAAGGTTTAGAGCACCATGGGCCCTCATTTCCCCTCATCCTAAAGCCAATAAGGCCAGTAAGGCCTGATATTTCTATTCCCGGGACTGGCCCACTCGCTCCCATCTTCACTACCACCCTCCAGGTCCTACCCACTCCTATCCCTTGTTTGATTCCCATCCAAACCATCTCTGTGGTCTTTTATAGCCTGCACTCCTTCTGTAGCCAGTATGGTCTTCTGAAAAGATACATCATGCCAGCCCTAACTGGTTTGGCTCAGTGGATAGAGTATTGGCCTATGGACTGAAGAGCCCCAGGTTTGATTCTGGTCAAGGGCATGTACCTTGGTTGTGGGCACATCCCCAATAGAGGATGTTAAGGAGGCAGCTGATGGATGTTTCACTATCATTGAGGCCCTTCCTCTCTGTAAAAAAAAATCAATAAAAATATTTTTTTTAAAGATACATCATATCATGTTATTCTTCAGCTTAAAACAAGGCAGCGTCTCTACCTTGCCTTTAAGGATAGAATCCAAAATCCTAAAGGTTCTTTATGAGCTGGCCTGCCTCTCTTAGACCTTCTTGGTCCTTTCACCATTTCTCTCCACAGACTTGTCATTGGATCCGATAGAGCAAACACCAAGTCTATTCTGTTCAACATTCTTAACTCAGACACAAGCAGTGCCTGGTATGTAGTGATCATTCAGCAAATGTGCTTTAAATTAATTCAGATTGAACGTTGACTCTTTCTACCATTAAAATTTCAGACAGTCTGATCATTCTTAGCCTCGACTTCTTTATAAGATGAGACAACTTGTTCCCTCTCAGAGTTTTCTTGGGAGGATTAAAGGAGAATGTGTTTGTAAAGCTCAGTTGGTTCTGCCCACAAGCACAAAATGTTGAATAAGTTATTCTGATTATGCAAATATTTTAATACTAGTTCTTCCACCTACTACCCTTATGACTTTAGACAAATTCCCTAAGCTTTTCAAGCCTAATATCCTGATCTGTAGAGTGAGGTAATAATATCTCCTGAAGAGACTTGCTAGGGAGGCTTTGAGAAAAAAATATCGGCAGAAAGCAGAGAATTGCTCAGAGCCTTCAAGCATAGCCTCAATTATCCTTATTATCTTACTGTGCATAGATAAAACTGTTGAGCTTGCTCAAGAAATTAAATGACATCCTTATCAATCTGTTGACATTGATTGGCTTGATGACTTGAAATAATTTTAAGGATAAATGGAAATATGAGAGAACTGAGACGAATTCTAGGCAGTGATTTCATAGCTAGGAGTGGCATTTTCACACTCCAGGTGTTTTGATAAGGGTTTTGAACACGGCAGAAGTATGAAAGGGAGTGGTAATTATAGTTGGGGAACTTGTATTATATTTATTAAATTATTTGGTTATAAATGTTACAACTAACTGAAACCTAAATTATTTGTTTCTGCAGGCAATGTTGTCATATTACTGGGACAGTACCTTTCTCTAAGGCAACTATACACAGCATACAGAACTTCCTTGTTTATTAAGATGTAACTGGAGAGAAGTTCGGTTAGAATTGTAGAAATTTTGAATGCAGAAATAGATTATCCATTATTTGTGAGCATAGTTTTCATGTTCATATTACAACCTGAACTAACAGACTACTATTACTTAAATTCATTTCATGGATCTTCTTTACTGATGAGAAGAATGTGAATTCAGTAACTCATTTATTCAAAACATTTTTTATGTGCCTGCTGTGTCCCCAACACAGTTGTAGTGACTGAGGATTGCCAGAGATGAGTAAGTTATTTTCTTAACAACAGTCATGCAGTTATTGGGGCTACCATTTAATTGATAATGATAATCAGATATGGTATTTTCTATTGTAGAAGTATTACAGAAGAACAGGTCCCTCCTCTCGCCTCTCAGTCAGCCCACCTTGCTGCTTCTGTCTGCGACTCCCGGGCTTTCTCCCCTCCTGGAGCCCGTCAGAGTCCCGAGAGCCTGGGCAGCACGGGGCCTGCTGCTTCCTCCCGCGGGAACGTGGCCCGGGTCTGTACACCTCGCCGCCACCCAGCCTCCACTCCCAGCCTCCACTGCCTGCCACTCGCTGATTTATTGCCCGCTAGTCTCTACAAAGAACTTTTCTCTCTCTGAATGATTACATTTTCTGTGATGCCTGCCTTATTTATGCGCTATCACTTATTTATTTACACCATCCATTTCTTTTTCCTCATGTGCACATCAGCTGCATGTGAAAAGGAGCTTTTAGCCGCTTCAGGAAGAGAGAGGCGTTAAAAACCAGGCCCTGGGACCAGACTAACACCCCTCCCCCCACCACCCCCACGCTGATGCCTGGAGTCACCTCCTGAGAGTTGTGCAGCTCTGGTTAGATTATTTGACCTAAAAATGAATTAATTAGAAAGTGCCGCATTTAGAACAACACCAGCACGTAGAAATTCTCCATAAATGGTATGATTACAGTTGTTACTCTCATGGCCTCGCCTATAAGAGTGATGGGCACACAGCAGGTGCTCCACGAAGATAAACATGTACCAGCTTCGTGCCTGGACCCCAGCCCGTGTTCAGCAAGTGGACTCTGCATGTCGCTGTCAACGATACGATTGCTCTTAAACATAAGAGTACTACCAATGTTCAGCAGCAACCATAGCAACAGTTCCCAGTGTCTGGGTTTTGAAAAGACGCACAGGAACCAAGAGCTGCCCTGTCCCCTGCTGCGTTTCTCTGACCTCCTTTTCTCCCTACACAGACACCCACGGCCAAACAGCCAGAGGCCTCGCCCACGGCTCACGCTCCAGGGCAGATACAGGCGCGGCAGGCAGTCACCTGACGTGGGAAAGTGCTCGGGAATCTCAGGGAAGTGGTTCCCCATTCTCCCTAGGGGGGGCAGACTGTTCTCACTGAGTAGACCCCCATGAGTGGCAGTGGGAATAAGAATGGAGAGTTGAAGAAAAGGAGATAGGAAGGCGATTCCAAGAAGAGAGAAGAGGTTGCGATGGTTTTGAAAACTCACTCTTCAGGGCTGGGTGAGGTGTTAGGATGAGCTGCCATGGTTACAGGACGTCAGAGCCAGGCTGTGGGGATTATACTCAATATTGAGGGTAGGTTAGCAGTTGGAATGGTCCTGGGATTGAGTTTTATAATTAAGTCAATGGGGAATATCAGGGGTTTTTGGGTTCTTTTTTTTAATATGGGAGTCAAATGATCATAATTGAATTAATTACCTTAAATTAAATTATTCTAATTAACTCATTATAATTAAATAAGAATAGTGCTTTTTTGGAAGAGCAGTAAGAGAAGTGAAGATAGCACTTTCATGGTATTCATAATTGGAAAAGGGCTAAGGCCACATCAGCGAGGAAGAGAATGGAGAGACAAACTCGGCAGCTCTGAGGATGTGTCTGTAAGAGAGGGAGAACATTGAGCCTGAGTTGCACTGATTTATCTATTTTGGGGGACAGACTCTTTATGCAAGCTGTGTATACAACAAATACAAGGTTAGACATAGATCAGTGTACACAAGTCTGAATTTGGAAATGCTACTTTTGCTCTGTGAGGCATTGATCTGTGATTTTTAGTGTATTAGTAATTGATTAACTGTTTCCCATGTCAATGTTAGTGCAAGAGTCTATATGTAGGGTAACCATATCAATTTGATTAAGCCGATGCTGGTTTTTGGCTTACCATCTTGGAGCAATTATCAATATCACCCCCTTTTCTTCACTAAACTATCCTAGTCTGAATCATAAGTATATGGGTCCTACGTTGTAAGGAAATCCAAAGCCAAAGAGTTGAGAAATCTCTACTCTCATAGGGATATATAACCTCGTCTATGATGCAAACATATTTGAATAGATTTTTTTTAAATGTTGCCAGAATTGGGGGGGGGGGGGGGGAAATAAGGAATAAAAATGGTCAGGATTCCGAAGTCAAGATCTAATTTTAATTCCTCTCCTGGCATCAAGGGCGATGCTGCTGTGCTGTTGAGTCAGTGGATGGCACTCGCCCCAGGGCTCATTACTCATGTCCTTCCAGAGGATGGCCGCCAGTGAGGAGAGTCTGACACACCAGCCGGCCCTGGAATCTGCACAAACACTTGCGCGGTGCATCATGGTCTCCACTTCGAGCTGACCAACCCAGGGCGCTGAGGTGACGTGATGGTGAGTGGGGGTCACAGGCACTCACCCCAGGGGAGGCTCCTCCATTCCCCAGGTGGGCACGCGAAGCGATAACACCCGAAGCGATCCAGGAAGATGCTACAGTCAGCAGTGTCCAAAGCACCATGCAGATCAAGCAAAATCAAAATACTCCGACTGTCAGAGGCGACTGCTTTAATAAGTCATTAAAGGAATAACCCAGCCAGGGCGGCCTCTGTGTGTGGGAAGTGACAGAAAGCCGGTTCGGATTTCGCCTGGAGACTCTGTTCCTTCCTCAAAGAGAACCTGTCCCTTCTGGCTGCGGATGGTCTGATCCAAAGCAGCACAGCTAGTCCCTGATCCAGAGACTACCTGAGCACAGCCGTTCCTTTCCGGAGACATTTGCTGAGGCCCCGGTGCGGGCCCTGGGCCCTGGGAGAGCTGAGGAGGGAGGAGCTGAGACCTGGATGATGCTTCCAGCGACTAAAACCGGACCCGCTTCCTGCCTGGGAGGTGTAGCCTTGGTTCTACAAAGACAGGCAGTCCTCGTCACAGCACAGGTCACCTCGCCTACTGCCTTGGTCGGTAGGGGCTCAGATGTAATTTGATTTAAAACAAATAGAGTGACTAAGGTTCCATGGATCTCATAACTATTAGAAGATACATTTTCATCATCTACTCAAAGAAAAACAAGATGTTTTTCTGGACCACAAACATTCTTAGAGAATAGTTTAGGAGAAAGACACACACAGCCAAATGCCACCTACGGTTAAATAAGATTTGGCTCTGGGTCAGAGGGAGGGGGAGCTGCGGGAGGAACCACAGTTGTGAACTGTCAGGTAGAAAGCAGGGCAGAGCAACCCGGCACTGGCTCCAACTGCTCTGAGCCAGGCCGGGAGGCCAGTGGGGAGAGGTGAGAACCGCTCCGAAGAGATGAACAGAGACACACAGAAGCAATAGTCCGCTCTTGCTACTGGCTCCATTGCCCTCAGAAGGCCCTGCTAGGGTAAGGGCCGGTTCAAGTTATAAGCACCACTTTGCGATGTATTTATTAGTCCTTCCTTCATGAGGAATGAAGATCAACTGCAGACTCCTGACAGCTGGGCTGGGTTAAAAGGTGAAGGGATTAAGCAAAACAAAACCAATAACAACAAAAACGCACACAGAGACAACAGTGTGGCGATTGCCAGAGGGAAAGGGGTGGGGGAGAGATAGGAGAGGGTGAGGGGGGGATGAATGGTGGGAGGAGCCTTGACTTGAGAAGGTGAACACACAATACAGAATGCAAATGATGCATTATAGAACCACACACATGGACTCGATCGTTTTACTAACTCTTGTAACCCCAATACATTCAATTAAAAAGAAAAAAAAATGTCAAGAAGCCACTTTGTTCTAAATGGGCTACCTTTAACCACATTTGTTACAGTCTATTGCTAATTCCAGGGAGAGGATAAAAATCACCCTTAATTGGCAGTGGCGAAGGAGTCTCGCCAGGACACCTCCTTCTAAGGAGAATGTAAGATTCTATTAGTGAAAATGACAGCGCGGAGCTGAGAGGAGGGAGAGCTGGTCTGATCTTTGGTCTAAAATGGAATAACTGATGAGAGAGAGAGAGGGAGACCAGCCATTACGTGAGTGATTGATAATGGAACGTTCCTAATTACATCAGCCCTTTCCCGAGGAGAGAGGTCACGGGACGCATAGACCCCTCGCTCCCAGTTTCGGAGTTTTTGACAAATAGCTGTAATTTAAAATACAATTATTAAAAGATAAGACAGATGTGAACAGCTTGTTTTTCTTTCCATGTAGAAGCCAGACAGGGACAGAGGTTTTGCTGTCCTGGTGGGACCAGGAATTACAACTTCAGTGACGATGGTTTGAAGTTGGTAAAGTCAGATCGCAAAGTACTGAACAGGGAAATGGAGGTTACCGTTAACTCTACCCTATGGGCGAGGGAGGCGGAATGGATGTCCTCTTACTTTCCATCCTCCAGAGATGACTTATTTTAAAAGAGTATTTTATTTTCTGATTGTAAATGGCATATGCTCTCCTTGAAGAAGTTGAAATGAAATAAAGGGAAATAGCATAAAATAATAATAATATATAAAATATTGCCCACAATCAATTCTCTGAAGTAACTACTGGCATAGCTTTTTCCTATGAATAGCGTTATATAGTTGAGATTTTATGTAATTCATGTAGTAATCTGTTTTGTTATTTTATTATTAGTATTAAAAGATTTTACAATGCCATTAAAAAACTTTCCACATTCAATTTCAATATCTCCCGAGTATCCTATTACGACTTTAGAATTTGTAAGTCTGTTTTGAATTTTGTAAAATATAAAGGTAAGCTAACAACATATATTTCCTAAGATTGCTATGCAGAATTTCATTTATTTACTATTGTAAACATTTTTTCTGAGAAATTAATTTTATTGGATAACATTAGTTTTGCCGAATTGCTTTCTAAAACCTTTGTGTTTGTTCTATACCTTCCTTATATCCCATCATGCAAGAATTAATTTTATGTTGGAAAAGTCAAGCTTTGAACCTTAAAAAAAATCACAGACTGTTTTCTCAATCCAAGTTCCTGGATACATTCATTGCAAAAGTGAACTGCAAATTAGCAACAGCAGATTCTGGTTTGGAAAAATACATCTCATTCAGTTCAATTCAGTTTCGTCTATCAAGTTTCCTATGTTAATCCTATCACTGAAAATTTCATTATTTCTTGCAAGTTTTTCCATATCAGTTGTGGGAGAAAGACAGCTCTTGGCCTTACCTTAAATGATCGGAGCTGGAGTGATCAATCGAGCTTAAAGGGTTTTATTTAATTTTTATTCCTGGGGAAGGGGGGAATGTTGTTGATATTGTTTGATTTGCCTTTGGTAATTGTTATTTACTATGGGGAAGATTTTAAGTGCTGATTTATAAATCATACATTCTTCTGATATTTTTCTTGTTAATATAACTACAAATAATATGTAATTTGTATTGAGAGTTGACTGTATCCAGGCACCATACTAAGGAATATCTATATAATTTCCACATTTAATTCCCACAGTTCAGTGTCATTTCTTTCTTATGAATAAACAAAGTATGGCTCAGAGAGGTTGAATGCCTTCTCAGAGTCACATAGCGGCGGAACTAGATGGGACGTAAGCCAGGCATTGTGAAGGCAGAGTTCACCCATTTCCTCATGTGGCGTCGGAAACCCAGATTAAGCCATGCCTCCCTCAGTGACGCTGTGGATGTATAAAAGACCAGCCCTGGGGTTTCTTGGGCCTTTCTCTTCAAAATGCCCATGGCCATGACTGGGAACAACAGATGGGAATTAGTTTTTCTCTACTATGTCTTAGATGTCAGCTTTCTTTGAAACAGGAATTTGAATATTTGCAGGGTTATATCCACTTATACAAACCCTCATGTTCCTTTTACCCATTGGTGTGAACTCTTTCAAGGGCGAGTCCTTGGGACTCTGGTTGTTTCCTCAGTGAAATATTCATTTTCAGAAAATAATCTCTATTAGTGGAGATATAATATAGTAGTGTAAAGGCTTGTAAAGCCCGTTTTTCCCGTGTTAGCTGCAGGTCAATAACTCTATAACTCTCCATGCCTCTCTGTACTCAAGGTCATGGTCTGTAAAATGGGCAAGAGTAGCTTTCTCATGAATTATGAGTATTTTATGAAATAATGGAAATGAGCGGGCTTTATAAGGCATCGCATGGCATGTAAATACTTGTCAAAAGAAGAACAATGGTTCAGTTTTGTCATTTTGCTGATACAGCAGGAAAGAAAATCCTAACATTGGCTACTACATATGCTCACTACACATACTATACACATGCTATGTCAGTTAAGCCCCACAGCACTACCTGAAACATGTTTGTGCATAGATGGTGACACTGAGGCTCAGAGAGATGAAGTCACGTGTCCTTGTTTATACGTGCAATGTAGCTTACTCAGTCCCTTTCGAGAAGACGCAGGCTCCACCTCTGCCCCCTTGTTTCATCCGGGAGGCACTTGCTTCCATGTGTGTCTTTCCGCTCCTGGCCAGGCAGTCCCTCTGATGTACATTGGATGGCAGTGGGACCAGCACACGGAAGACTCATCTCCCACAGTGTGTACCTGCCTCCCTGGACCCGGCTTCTGTCCTCACGGGCTCCAGTTGTAGAAACTTGTTCAGCTCTCTTCTCCTCTCTGCACAGAAGCTCTCTGCATATTGGAAAATCACCGGAGCTAAAGCTCCCGTGATGCACGGGCTCTGTCTCCAACCCCAGATCACCGGGGGGCATGAACGCGGAATGAAATGCCACAGTCAGGCAGGCCTACCCCCCCCCAACCCCCCGCCAGTGCAGGTGGGGCCTGTAGGAGGTAAAGGGGGTCTCTCCTACAATATTTACCTCCTTCGTGATTTCTCTAACCAGACAACTACACTTCGTCTGCCCATAGCCCAGTTTTGTAAGTTAAATAAAATTGATTGTTTTTAATATATAGTTTATATGTGGGGTTTAAGTAGGTAGTTGCTGTGGGTATCAAGAAAAGGGAACTGAGAGAAAATCCATCCTTTCCCAAATAATATTAATCACTTCCTTGGACTATCTGTCCAGGCCCCTAGGTTATCATTTGTTCTCATTAGTATCCTTTAAACATGGCCTGCCTGAGAGTCAGCAGCAGCAACTTGAAGGACAACCTTCACTCATTTGTTCATCCCGTCGGTAAGTGAATCCTGACACCTCTCAGGCCAGGCACTCTTCTGAGTACTCAGGATGGATCTATGGCCGGATAGACACAGATCCTCTTCTCTGAGGACACAAGTTCTAGCAGAGGAGGTGGCCAGTCCATGATCAATGAGCATGATTGATGTGTGGATTATCTACTGTATTGGAACCATTATGTGGCTCAGGGTAAGAAACATCAGGGAGGTCATGTGAGTCTAACTGAGAGGTGGGACTTGAGCAAAGTCTTGAAGGTGACAGACTGAGGAGGAGTTCAGGCAATCAGAGCTAGGAGGAGTGGTTCTAGTCGAGGAAAGCTCCCCGCTGTGCGGCCTCCCTCACCAGAAGCACGCTTCTTGGTGGTGGGATCTATGGATTCTTTCATAACCTCGAGTTTTACTGACTCGGTGAACACTAAAAGCATTGGACGCGTAGATAGAGATGACGTACTGCATTGAAATGTTTAAAAGGGTGAGAACTGGTTCCTGTTGGTTATTCTTCTTCCCTGAACTCGGCACTTCGGGATGACATCATGTGCCTTTAAGTCCCACCCGTTCTCCCGCATCTCTGTAGCAGCAGACTCTACAGAGAGACAGAACCAATAGCGCCCCACCCCCCACCCCCCGGCTTTGCATTTTGGAACTTCACACTGGCCACACAGTGTACGCAGGGGGCTGAGGGGTGGGGTGGGAGTATCAGCAGGCACTGAGTGACCAGGCAGGGTAGGCAGCAGGCCCTAGAGTGCGGTCCAGGCAGGTGGCCCCGCAACTGCTGGTCACCTTGCAGACCCAGGAAGCATTTGGCTGAGCTTTTTTTTTGGTCTGGTAAACTCTGCTGCTGCTCCCACTGACGTGGTGATAGATCCAATACCCTGACGTGGCAATAGATTCACTGCCCACTGACGTGCTGGTGGTACCTCAGGACTCCTCCAACCACTCAGCGCGGGGAGCTTGCTCAGAAGTGTCCCTACACCAGAGCCTCCCACCAGGAGAGGCCAGGTGCTGAGTATAGCCTGGGCTGTGGTCTCCGAAGGGCCTCCTCCATCTCCCCCTCCCCCAGAACAGCAACTGGTACGCTGTTGAGCTCATGGAGCAGCCCTGCTCCGGCTCTGCCGTTTGCCCGCCCATCTTGAGTGGCCGTACTCTTCTGGCCCCGGGGTCTAATCTGGCATCGGTTCAAAGGGCCGGGGCTTACATGGACCAGTGGAGGAGGTGGTACCAGCACCAGCCCCCACACCAGCTCCATGTGCCCTCCCTGGCTGCTGCTCGGAGAGTATCGATGGCCTGCCCATTGACACACCGATGTGCTCGGAGGACAGAAACATCGGCGTGCGCGCTGCACATGGAGCAGAAAATTGCCAGAGAGGCTCCAGGACCTCTGATCTCCATCTTCATTAACGGAGAACGGCCCGTTTCTGCAGACCCAGCAGTGGACTCCGGCTGAACCCGTCGCCGCAGCCAGAGAGCACACTAAGCAGATCCCTCTTGACAGGGTCGCTGGTAATTGAGACAAAGCTCCCACGTTAGCTGCTCAGGGTGACCGATGCTCCGAATATTAAATATATAGTCAAACCACATTCAATCGCCAGCGCAGGTCAGAGCGATCTGTTATTGACAATGTCAGTGATAGCACGTGGCTACACCTAAACCACCGCTGTGGTAGATCCTGACATTTCTGTTAAAATTAACCAACTGAATGCGTAAATACGTGCCAAGTGTCTGTTTCCGTCGCTGACATGCAGTCAGGTTCAGTAAATATTCAGTGCTGCCTGCGACCCAGCGCTGGTGTTTACACACAGGAACAGAGGTGGCAGTCAGCGCTGGCCACCAGGTCTGGCTGGGCTCTCGGATGCCTCGCGCTCAGGACGTTCTTCCTGCCGAGCAGCTGGCAGAGGACGGGGCAGTGGGAGCTCCAGGCAGCCCGGGGCGGGGCGGGGCGGGAGGTGCTGGCAGCGGGTCCGGAGCGGCTGTGCTTTAGGGAAGCAGTGGCGATGGCATCTCTGCCAGCTTCCGGGGTGAGCATTCGGGGGCGCCCTGCTTGGCTGTCCTTGATGCCAAATGCTGTTCCCACGTCCGGAGCAGCTGGCTCTCAGCCTTCCCGTGGTTCTGCCAGCCACCAGGAACCTCCTACCAGATCGCCTTTCTCCTTCGGCAGCAGAGTTACTTCCTGCTACTTGACAAAAGTCATTGGGATGTGGCAGCCAACGTGCCAGGACCTTTACAAACAGTGGTTTTGCACTTAAAAAAAAAAAAAAAAAAAAAAAGTATATACTGCTCCGACAGCAATTCTGCAATTCTGTGATTTGCATCTTGCTACCATCTCTGGAGTCCATCACTCCCTCATGAACCCCAACAGAAGGCGGGGTATCCGTGTCAGGAAGTTGTTGTTGCCACAATAGTGTCCCACAACACAGCGGACCACACTCGGTGGCATAAAACAGTAGTTATTCTTGACCTTGCATTTGGTGGTCGGCTGGGTGCCCGACTGCAGACTCAGCCCAGGGCTACTGCACAGCCCTCTGTCCTCTGGCCCCGAGGGCAGGAGGCGGGAGCGGAAGCGCCAGGGGCTTCCTCGGGCCCAGTCGTGAAACGTGTGACCACAACCATCCGCCAACCCTGAGTCAACGAGTGCCCTCTAGGGAGAGGGACTGCAGAGCCACATGGCGCAAAGCCAGGGCCGTGGGAGCCTGAAGAACTGGGAGCTGAAGACCGTCCACCACGGGTGGGACTCAGGTCATCCCGGCCACCGACGAGGAGGCCACGCAGTGAGGCCACACCTCAGCCTCCCCCGGGGAGGCGCCGGTGACTGTGAATGCAGCCACTCTCAGCCTGAGGGGAGGCGGCAGATTAACACGCCCTAGTGCACACCTGACTGCCTCCTCATTCGGCCTCCACTACGGGAGGACCGGGCCTCACCACTGCAGCCCTGCGTGCTTGACTTATGCATTTGTTGAGAAAACAAATTAAAAACCAATTTACTAAAAGAGTTTCAATCTTGTCCTAAGCAGCTTTTCTTTTCAAGTGGCTAATGAGCAGCATTATTGGATAAAACCAAACAATAAAAAATTTTTTCCCAGCTGATACAGGTGCTAATTGGTAATAAAATAAAGAAAAACCTCCAGAGACGCTGACTAGTCTGAGAAGGCGGCGTCTGAATTACCCGGATCATCAGAAGCATCAGGAGTGGAGTGTGCTATGTGAAATGAAAACCTCATAAAGGGAAATTAAGCCTCTTCTGGGTCGTTGGCGAGGGACCTGGAGACTGTTAAAGGGAAAGCAGTGCCTTTGCAGAAGTCTGAGTTTCTACCGCTGTCACAGGAAGGACACTGCGTCCTCGTCACCGGCCACGGTGTGACCTCCGTGGGAGGTGGGAGGTGAAGACCCGTCTTAAGAAATGTACCCTCGGAGCCGAAACCAGTTTGGCTCAATGGATAGAGCGTTGGCTTGGTGACTGAAAGGTCCCGGGTTCAATTCCGGTCAAGGGCATGTATAATACCTTGGTTGCAGGCATATCCCCAGTAGGGGGTGTGCAAGAGGCAGCTGACCGATGACTCTCTCTCATTGATGTTTCTAACTCTCTATCTCTCTCCCTTCCTCTCTGTATAAAAATCAATAAAATATATTTTAAAAATGAAGAAGAAAATAAAAAAGAAATGTACCCTCGGAGTGTAAGCAGACGGTGTCCGTGAGAAACAAGAGAAAAAGCTGGCTGCTGGCATGTCATTAAGAATAGCACTTGTGGAGCCCGGCCGGTGTGGCCCAGTGGTTGAACGTTGACCTATAAACCAGAAGGTCAGGGTTAGATTCCTGAGCAGGGCACATGCCTGGGTTACAGCTCGATCCCCAGTATGGGGTGTGCAGGAGGCAGCCGATCAGTGATTACCTCTCATCATTAATGTTTCTTTCTCTCTTTCCCTCTCCTTCCTTTTTGAAGTCAATAAAAAAAATATTTTTTTAAAAAAAACAACAACAGAACAAGAACACCAATGTGGGAGGAATATAAATTCACAGGGAAGGAGTACGACCTTATTTAAATTTCACCAGTTTAGTTAGGGTATGAAGGGGGAGATCAGGATAAGTATGTGTCTGGCAGGGAGACAGAAAGATACTGTGTGAGCATTCACATTCTCTTGTTGAAACCGGAAGCTGTAAGTTCTGCCTCTAAAACTCTCCTTCCTCTCGGTGCGCCTTACCTGCTAAGAGGCTGCTGGGTGGGGGCTCTCCAGCAGGTCCCCGGATGGAAACCTGGGGAGGCAGTGGGCGTGTCCTCCCTGCACCTCACGGCCAGGAAGCCGTGGTATTTAAAAATGTGTCCCTAGTACATATTTTCACACACACCCTCCTTTGCTCCATTGTTAGTACGCTCGTTGCTACCAGGGCTGTGAGCTGGGGAGGACCTGCAGGTGGAGTCAGCAGTGCCCGCTGAGGGGGCCGCAGGGGTGCTCATGAGAAGCACCTTGCCAGAGCAAGCGTGCAATGGGAGAGTGTACCTACCTAACAACCTTGTTTAGAGTTTGAAATCCCAAAGTGCCTTCTCAAAATGCGGTGCACCGTGGGCCGTTACTGTATGTTACTCCTGCTCTCAGCCTCCTCCTTCACGTAGATGTCATGAGCCATTTAGTGAACTTGACCTATCTATCCCAGTTCTCCTTCTAGGCATGTGGCACACCATGGTTCCCCCGGTCTCTGAACGCTCACCTTGGCCATGCGATGGTGATGACCTATGAATTATAAATGAGACACGCCGCATCCACCACGCGGCCCTCCCCCTGCAGCGGCCACCCTGTGGTGTGCATCCGATTGGAATCGCTGGCAGCGGATGCTTGCATAGCTGGATCCCTCCCTGAGCTGGGTTGACATGACGTATGAGCAAGAGCAAGGCTTTTGTTGAGATAAGCCACGGAGATTTAATCACGGCGTCACCTAAACGTCCTGATTGATTCAGGCAGGCTCTGCCTTGACCTTCTCTTTCATTTTACTTTTTCACCGAAGAGGCCGGTTTTCACTCCTGTTTTCTGTTTTCTTGCAGCCCCGGAGGAGCATGGGAGCAATCTGATCGTGTAAGTGAATGATTTATCGCTCCCGCTGGGCCCTGAGTGAGGATTCACCTTGGACCATTCATCTCTCAAGGCATAATTGGACTTCAAATTAAAACTGCATTACCTTCCGATTCATTGAGAGGAAACAGGGGGTTCTGACTTAAACAGCAGTTTGAAGCAGGGTATCTGTTAGGGGCCCGTGACAAATTACTCCAGCGTGCTATCCCGGGAGCCAGCATGAGGAGACAATCACTTTTGAAACGGTGTCCACTTCGGCCGGAGGTCCTGAGGACAGACTGTCAGATCGGGGGCAGACAGTAGGTTGGACTCCTTGGCTCTCCCCACTTTGGCTCAAGCTGCTTCCGTTGTGTGTGTGTGTGTGTGTGTGTGTTTCATTGTGAGAGTTTATTTGAGAATGGCCTCCATTGCTGATAGAGCCTGCCACTTCCGTCGTGAGCCCTCCTTCTTCTCCCTCGGCAGCTTTTCCTCTCCCTTCTTACACAGTCACGGTCTCGGCCGCTCCAAGGGCCCTTCCCAGAATCCCGTCCCCCACCTCTCTGCCTGTGAGATCCCTTCGTCGTCATCTTCTCTCACCAGTAAGTTGCTTGTGGCCTCACAGGCGGACTGGGCAAGGCTGGTCCCAGGCGGTTCTTGCACATTCACACCATCCTCCCATCCCCGAGGCGCTGCAGCGTCTGAGTCTTCGCCCAGGGCTGTGCTTCCGTGCATTTCACAGAAGAACCCTGAGGCTCCTCTAAGGTAAAGTGCGATTGAAGGACTCAAAACCAACACAAACACTTCAAGCAAACTCAACAGAGATATAGTACTGCCCATCTACGTTAGGAAGTAACCGTATTGATTAACCGGTCTGTAATTAAGAAGCCACACAGGGGTGGGAGGTGAGAGCACAGAAAGGGGCTGGTGCTTGCAGACCTGCCGCTATGGATCCGTCACTGTCAGCCTGGGGTTCAAACGCAGACGCTGCGTGTGTGGGTATGGAGCCCCCGTGTTCGAAAAGAGACTGCGATGGAGCCTCCGGCACCCAGGGGCGTGACTGGGACTAGGATAAGGCTCAGGGTTGTTTTGTGTCTAAAGAATCGCGTGGCTCCCAGGGTCCATCCTTTCTCTCGTTTCCCTGATGCGGGAGTCCTGTGGCTTGCAGTGTCCCACGGGCTCCGCTCTCTCTCTCTCTCTGGTTTCCCCATGGGTGTCTGCAGGAGAGGGATGCGCCCCGCAAGGAGGGAGCTGCTAGGGGCGCCTCCAGGCTCCAACCCGAGTGGAGGAGGGCGTGTTCCACCCGGTGGCTGCGATGCTGCAGACACGTGCTGTGCCGGGAGGAGTGCGTCCAGGTGTAAAAACAAGAAACTCTACTCCTAAAACTGCTGAGAGAGAGCATTTTCAGAGTTTAATAGGCATGTGTAATTCAGGGGGGACAATCTTCATAAATCAACCGAAGCCAAAAGCATCTGGCTGCAATAGCTTCCCGCCTTTAACAGAGAACCTTTCCCAGCCGCAGTCACGGCCGGAGACGCCCAGAGAGGAAGGCGGTGAGGGAGGAGAGGCAGGCCGCTCTGGGAGGACCGTGCTGGGAGAAGCCTGGGAATCTGAGTGAGAGCAGGTCCTGGATGGACGTGGGGTACCGGCACCAGATCCGTCCGTGGTCCCTGCAGACCTGTGCTCCCCGTTTTCAGCGAAGCCTGCGGTGTAAGGAGGGACCCTCCTCAGAGCCACTCCTCCCGGGTTCTGAGCCAGCTCTGAGGCATTCGGGAGGGTGTGGGGGTGTGTGTGTGTGACGGCCTGGTCTCCCCACTCCTCCGTCTTCTTTTATGAAACAAAATACTTAGGCGGTGGGCGCGGAAGACTCCTGCCAGAGCTGGCCTGCTTCTGAGAAAGCAAGAGTTACCAAATTACCAAGAAACACTAGGCAAGGCGGGGAGGAGCCAGCCCCGGTGTGCCGCCTCTGCGCATGGCTGCGATGGGAGGTAATGGGCTCCCCGGAGGCGCAGGTGCTGCTCATCCCACTGCAGACGCGCTTACAGACACACTTGGCCCTGATTCAGCGTCACGCTTCATTGTCCTGAAGACGAATGCAGTGCGGTGCGCCCTGCGTGGGGCTCCGCGGTGAGTTTACCAATGAGCACAGCCCTGATTTCCCCAGGGCGGGCTCTCCAGGAGGGGGCGCTACCTCTGCAGCCTCAAGACTCAACAACGGAAGGATCCCCACGCTGGGGATCTAATTCTAAGAGTTACTTTAAAAAAAAATTTTTTTTACCACATACTTTGGGCCAGCTGAGCGCTAAACTCCTAAGCTATTGTTTCTAATGCTTAGGAAACTGTAGAGGAGAATGTAAGCCCCGCCTTGCAAACAAAGACAAGCTCTCCAAGCAGAGGCCTGCGTTGCGTGAGCATGCTGTGGGAAGTAAAAGGCGGGGTTCGCGTCCAAGGTCACTGCTCCTTGACTCTTTCTCCAAAGAAGCCAGCAGGGACCTGACTGGGTGTGTACTGTCAACTCCAAACTGAATCTCGTGTGTTTATCTACTTCCTTAGCTGCAATGCCTCTCAGGAGCTCTTGTGACTGTTCTACATGATAAGTAGGAAATGATTTGCCAAGGTCACAGGGGCTATGAGTGGAAGTCCTGAGCCCATGCTCCCAATACAAGGCGGATCCAGTACAGGAAGTAAGGGCAGGTTATTGTTCTGACCCACCGACCGTGGTGAGACATCATTTCGAGGAATCTAGAGAGTGAGACGTTTTGTCTGGTAACAGCTCAGTTACCGGAGATCTGCACTTGCACTCCTGGGGGTGTAAAATACAGCTTTTGGAATAATAGTTGTGATTACCGAGATACTGTATTTCTGAGCCTAAAGCTCTGGGGGCACCTTTTCAGTTAACAAGTGAAGAAAATGGCTGGGCTGGGTGTTCTAAGCATAAGATAGGTCAGCAGGTAGGCTGAGGAAGGAAGAACAGGTGAGTTGCTTGTTCTGTTAGACCTAACATAACAGAAATGGGAGCACCACACCCTGAGCGGTAGGAAGACCTGTGGTTCAGATTCCGGCTTCACTCCTGTGCCAGCTGAGCATTTCCTAGCAGATATAAATGACTGTGTTATCTTTAAGATGTATGGATAATAGAAACTTCACCAAGCTTTTGGGAGGATTAACTAGATAATGCATGTGATACCAGCACAATAAAAGAACTCCCAAAGGTTTTTAGTTTTTTATCCTCACCCAAGGATATTTTTCCATTGAGTTTTAGGGAGAGTGGAAGACAGAGGGAAAGTCAGAGAAACATTCATTGGTTGCCTCCTGCACACACCCTGACCAAAAAGGGTCCGAGATGGGGAGGATCCTGCAACTGAGGTATGTGCTATTAATGGGAATTGAACCTAGGTCCACAGATGGATGCTCTATGCACTGAGTCAAACTGGCTAGGGCAGAACTCCCAAACTTTTAATTCCCTTTCTCCCGCCCCTCTTCCTGCTATGCATAACAAACAGTTAAAAGAATAGCAGCACGTTGCCTAAACATCACTGAGTCAACCAAGGATTCCTTGAGCACAGACATGTTCTTTTAAGTAAAGCGTCTCCTTGTATTTTGGAAACGTGTCCTTAACCTCTCCCGACAGATAACCTCTCCTGGCAATGCGTTTGTGTGAGGGAAGCTAGTTCCTAACCTGCAGGAGCAATTCAGAGCCATTTGATATGCTAAACACAGATGACAAGTGCTGACAAGGTTAAGAAAGGATTTGATGGGAAATGAGGTAATCTCTATGGAAAAGGAGAGTAAACTTTAGCGGTCCCTCTCTGCAGAAGGATTATGTTTATGAAATCCACGGATAAAGGGCTCAGCAGAAAAGAAGCAAGGCTGGAGTGAGTTGTAAAAGACCTTGAGCTCCCGTGTCACCGGGCTAGAACTTGAGTCTCAGATGTATCACCTGTGCAAAGTGTGGAGTTGTACTGTGAGTGTACACATTAGCTACCGCTGCGTAACAAAGCATCTCAGAGCACATCAGAGCTTGCCCGCTTGAAAGAAGAGCTGTTTTTATTATTATTATTATTATTATTATTATTATTATTATTTCTCAGGGATCCTGGCTGAGCATTGCAGTTCTACAGGTCTTCAGTTGAGCTTGGCAGAGCTCAGTCATCTGTCTTTGGTCAGTGGCAGGTCAACTGAGCTGTATCTGGCTTTCTCTAATACCTACAGTCTCAACCTAGATAACTGGGCTGCCCTGGGTCTGTTTTAGAGGGCTGCCGAAGGCTGACTCACGCATGTTCCTACAGTGAAGGCAGAGAAGTAACAGAGGGAAAGGACCACGCTTTATGGAGGCATAGGCTTGGAACAGAGAGACATGGTGCTCTACACTCAAGTCAGTCTGCATGACCAAGACCAGACATCCATACTTTTATCTTCTCTTTTCTCACTAATTACAATTCTTAGGTTAGGTTTGAAGACAATGTCTTTAGTGTTAAAATTATGTATTGATCACAGAACTCTTTATTAAAATGTTGTAAATAAACCAAACAAAAACTAAACAAAAAAGCGTTTCTTAGCTTTCACACCTGAAAATTTCAGGGATTTTGGTCAGGGCTGATCCAAGGGCTACAGGAAAATCTTCTCTGTGCATAGTCTTCCCAGATGTTGCCTCAGCTCTCCACTGCCCATTTCCCCATATGCTGAAGAGGCTCCACTTACACAGAAGTCATGGTGCAGAGAGTATTAATCAAATTAAATTAGGTGGCTCATTACTGAGCCCCAAAGCCATCTCCATTTTGACCCCTGGTAAAAGGGCTCAATACCTTCGAACTCCCTGAGAGACAAATGTATAGAAATTCCTGTTGATGGAAACCACATAATTCAGTTAATCCACTTAGCGAACGCAAGGTTTAGTCAGCTCATTCAAGTGTATATTGTGTTTCAGGAAGAAATTGAATTGGAATTTATATTTCCTTGTCATTTGAATACTCTCTAGATTGCAAAATCTTATGTGCAAGCTTCAAGAAATAGTGTAAAATAAGTCACCATCTGCTTTGAAATGTATTCCTTATTAGATTTTCCTTCCTCCTTCCTTCTTTCCTCCTTAACTTTCAAAATCCTGCAAACCCAGATTCTTCAGGAACAGAACACATCTGGCTTAATGTCTGAAGAAGTCTGTAGAATTGGTTTCTTCTGAGTCTTCTCTCCTTCACTTGTAAATGTCCATCTTCTGGCTGTGTCTTCAGTGGTCTTCCTTCCATGCGGTCTTCCTTCCACGTGATCTTCCTTCCACGTGGCCTTCTTTCTACGTGGTCTTCTCGTTGTGTCTTCACGTGGTCTTCCTTTTCCATGGTCTTCCTTCTATATCCCCCCTCATCTGGTAAGACACCAGGCATATTTTATGAGCGTTCACCCTAAAGATGGCCTTTTAGCTTAATTATCCCCCTGAAGAACTAATCTCTAAACACAGTCACATTCTGAGGCGCTGGGTATTACGACTTGACCACGAGCATTTTGGGACCACATTTCAGCCAATACCTACTCTGTGTGGAGAAGGCTCTACTACTTCTAATATTGCTCTTTCCCAAAGAAATCTGCTAAGACTCCGCCCCGTGGGCATGACTGCCAGGGAGCCAAGTCTTCATCAAGACAGATACTAATCATATGCTGTCTCTTACCTGGGTCATTTTACTCTACTTCAGTATTATTTGTTTTGGGACTTTCTCACCAGAATTTCAATTCCTCAAAGGCATATTTGGCTTGTTATCTTTGTGTGTGTGTGTGTGTGTGTGTGTGTGTGTTGTTGTTGTTGTTGTTGTTTTGCTTTTTCCTAGAATTGTGCAAGCACACACAAGAATAAGTAATGATAGTTGTGGGCTAAATCAATAAATAAGGAATTAATTCATAGAAACACCAATGAAAGTATTTGAAGAAGCCACGAAGAGACCATGGGCCCCTCCCCGAGTCCCTCTCTGTGCATGTGACACGGGCCTCCGAAAGCTGAGAGTGAAGGTCAGAATGAAGGACAACCTCCAGCAGAAACTCCAAGTTAAAAAGTCAGGCCCTACCAGGTGTACCAGGTAATAATGTACGGAAAGGCAGCTAACGGAGGCCATTCTCTGACCACAGCTGAATTCACTTAGAAACCGTAAGAGGGAAAGCTCAAGAAACGTCTCCCATATCTGCAACTTCAATAACAATCTTCCAAACAAAATTAAGGTTGAGTACGTTGAATTTTTCAATCTTTTCCTGTATCAGTTTTGCTTTTTGTGTCTTTTAAAACAAAGCTCCCTTACACCAACACTATCAATGTATTCTCATGTAATTTCTTTAAACACTTTTGAAGTTCTTTAGAAAGGCTGTGTTCTTTTAATTATCCATTCATTTGGGTAAATATATTGATAGGAAATGTTGGTCAACGTCATGTTGTTCTCCAAATATGACTACATGATCCCAAATGGCCCCCGGGTTCACTGACTCCTCCCAAGGATCTGAAAGGCAGGGCCTCCAGGCATGCCTTGTAGCTAATGCGTGGTCCGCCTCGCTAGGGGGCACCATCCCCACAGATGTCAGCAGGAGCTGCACCTCTTAGGGCTGTGTGACAGGTCTCTCCCTCTCAGATGTCAACGATGAGCTGACTACAAAAGCTGGAGGATTTATTTATGGTTCTCTTCTCTGTTCCAATCGGCTTGTATGTGGCTTACATTCTTATCACTTTGCTAGAGTAACTTAAACTTAATTTTTTAGATTTCTAATTATACTAGCGCTAACCTCATATTTTGTTGAGCTTTGTCGATTCTTATCCATTTTCTCTTCCGTGTGAATTTTAAAAACACTCTGTCAAACTCCATGAGAACTCCCCTTGGAATTAGGCTGGGATTGCTTTGGATGTGTGGATCAATTTGGGGAGGAACAAGGTCTTTACGATATTGATTCCTGTCATCCTTGAACCGAGTAGATTTCTTCATTTACTCGGGCATGCCTTTAGCTGTCTAGTTAGACGAGCATGCTTTGATTTTCTCTCATAACATTTTAAGAGGCGAAATACACTGATAGAGTTTCTCATGTTGAATCTTGCGCACATTTTTGGAATTAAAATCTTTTCGTGGAAACTTGGCCTTTTATTGTTTTGTAACATATTGCTAAATTGTATTATTAATGCAGGGGCGCTCACTATCTGGATATTCCTCATTGGAGTTAGCAGTTAAGGTTGCCTCGGAGCGGAGCTGTGTGTGTGTAGCCTTCTTAAAAACCTTCCTCCCGGGTCATCTGTAGATGTTTCTTCTCTTTCTTTGAATTGCCTTTAAGCTGCTGGATCTGCGAGGTTATGATGATGCAGAAGAAAGTTTGATTTTCCTCCCAGTTTTTCGTGTAAAATTAGTCAAAGGTCCTTTTTTCCTTTCCAAAGAATCTAGCTGGGAGGACTGTTTATCAATGTCTCATTGCGCTGGTGCAGGCCCCCTGTCAATGGCATGAGCTCCGAACGTCTACATTAAAAACTTCGCAAGGGATTCAAGGACTCTCGGGCTGACAGGTCAGTCAGCACTCACGGGGCCTGAGGCCAGAGCTGCCGTTGCCTCAGCATTCTGCAGGGAAAGGCTCGGGACTAAGATATGAATGATTTAGGTTGGAATGCAACCCGTGGCACTAATTCTGAGAAAAATGGCCGGTACGTGGCTAATGTACAAAAGGCACGTGTAAACACACAAGGGTAGCTTCCTGTCAGTTAGTATCCCGGGAAAGACAAATGAAGATCGCGAGACATCATTCCTCAGCCATTCAAGGAGCAACAGTTGAGAAGTAAACATCCCAGTGGTTAGAGAGGCTGCGCATCAATAGAAAATACAACGACCCTGGAGGTACCTTAAATTCTCATTGAAAGAAGAATGGATAAAGCATGTAATTACACTCAATATTGTGGTAAAGCTGTGGAAATGGTATGGATGGAACGTGGCTGCATAATTTTTTCAGTAAAAATGTAGGTCCTGAGAGATTACAGACAGCATAAAATATTTTTATATATTATAAACACAACCAGATGTACTTTTTTGAATACATGGAGATATAAGAAACCTATTTGCAGTGTAAAGCAAGGGAACAGCAAACACTGGGAGGGCAGCAGGCACTGAGGATGCAGGAGGACTTCACAGGGGCTTTACCTTTTATGTGGAGCATTAAGTTGGGTATAAAACTCTTCATGGTGCTTATTATTAACAGAGAATAAAGAAAACAAGGTCTTGAATGGACCAATGAAGTGAGAGTCATGTATCAAGGGCTATAACTAATTTATTTTGTAGGTTAGTTGAACCCATGAGAAAAAAAAAATAGTGAATGACATGAAACTACATGGTCTCCTAATTCTGAATGGAAAAAAAGTGCATGTAACTATATATTCAATAGGAGTCCAAGGTCAAATAGTGGTAAATAATCATGGGGGTGAGGAGAGGAAACGTGAGACTCTGGGTCCTTTCTTCATTTGTCCCCACACAGGATCTAGCGACCAATGATATGTAGATTTATATAGCCATATTGGAAGTCATTTTGAAAATTACATTACAATATGAAATTCACAGACTATATGTGCTAAAATATTCATTTCTGCTGGCTTCCCTAGGGGAAAAAATAGATCTACAAGTCTGCTCATTAAAGAGCTGTTTATAATACTGAGCATTACGGGCTCATCATCACCATCATCAACATCACCATCATCATCACCATCACCATCATCATCATCATCACCATCACCATCATTATCACCATCATAACTATCATCATCATCATCATTATCATCACCATCATCACCATCACCATCATCACTATCACCATCATCATCACCATCACCACCATCATCACCATCATCGCCATCATCACCATCATCACTATCACCATCATCATCACCATCACCACCATCACCATCATCGCCATCATCACCATCACCATCATTATCATCATCACTATCACCATCACCACCATCATCATGTGCACAGTGTGGCAGTCACTTCTACCAAGTCCCATCGCAGAGAAGCACACTGCAGGTGGCACAGCTCTCTGCCACGCGGGAAGGACATCGCAGTCCCTCATCCTTCCCTGCAGTGTTGCCACTGCACTCAACCCCCTCCCTCTGCAAAGGCGTTTTCCCTCCAGTGACATTATCACTGGGAAAGTTTCAACCATTTCGGAAAAGGAACTTTATTGAGGATTAAAGTTTAATACCGTCCCCCAGGCGAGAGCGCTTGGTGCTTCAAACCTCATGACCACTTTTAATTACAAAAGATGAGCTGCCCTTTCAAATTATGGCAACAAAATTGGTTTTACACGTATCCCCGTTCCTCGCAGCCCTCCAGAGTCCCGCATCTTCCTGCCGCCGCTCTAAGGCAGTTGGCCCGGCGACCAGCGGCATAGAAAGGTCAAGGGGGAGAGATTATGGAAACTAATGACAATTCAGCTGCTTTCTCTTCTCAAGGGACTAACACGAGAACGTCACCCCAACTTGTCCCCACGGCTGCCTGGTCCCCTGCTCCTCCCCTGGTGTCGCCATCACTCTTCTCACACTGAGTCCCCAGCCTGGCGCCGGGGCTGAAACGCTCTGGGGCCATACGGCTGTTTCTAGGACACGGTCCCATTTGCATCTTGTGCAGGCAGTCATTCTTCTAAGATCTACTTCACCCAAACATCTCCATCCTGGTTCAATCCGTTAATCCGTATTCAAACTAGTTGTACCCCAAGCGAAAGCCCTGTGCAAGGGAGAGTTCCAGGCCTTCCTGCCGGAAAAGGACTGGGAGTCACTTCCCTGAGGCGCCTCTTTATGCCTGTGTCCTACCTGCCCACCATGCCCACGACTGTGGCCCTTTGGAGGGCCACGAACCATCGCAACATTGTGTGAGTTAAATGAATGTAATGAATTAAATATTTTCTCTTTCCATCAGCACCATCCCCCCAAACAGCCCAGCGTCCCACTCAGATCTGGAGATGGCAGCCCACCCAACCCCTGTCTTTGCCTTCCCCTCAGACCTTCCCCTGACCTTCCCTCCCACCCGCTTCCCCCAGCGCCGGCATTTGGGAGCCTGGAAACTCCTTGGCCTGTTTTTCCTGCTTAGGAGACAGGCAAGGGCATCCACAGAGGCTCTCCTCTGCCTCTTCGTACGTCTCACCGCCCTTCTCTGTCTCTCTGCTTCACCAAGTCCTCCCACTTCGCTATAATAAGACATTTCCCAAGACACCAGGTTCCTGCTCCCCGCGTCCTTGTTGATCTGCCGGTTCCCTCCCCTCCCCTCCCCTTCCTTCCACTGAAGACACTGAATTTCACAGACTGAAATAGACATTGTGTTCCCGAAGCCTTTGGGAGAGAAGGTGGGCTGGCACCCAAACATTCCGGGGAATTGTGGCTGTGAACGCTGTGTCTTTGTTTGTAGGAAACCAAGCCAAACGTCCTTTCTGTGTGCGTTTTCATTTGCATATCTAAGAAGGAGGAATCAGAATCCTGGCTCCGTTCCTGAAAA
This sequence comes from Pipistrellus hanaki, assembly GCF_964339955.1. Taxonomy (NCBI): domain Eukaryota; kingdom Metazoa; phylum Chordata; class Mammalia; order Chiroptera; family Vespertilionidae; genus Pipistrellus; species Pipistrellus hanaki. Next base: position 47,964,210 of record NC_140519.1, on the reverse strand, counting down.
GTGCAGGAAGAAGGAGGTTTTAATGAAGTGAGATTGTGGGTGTGAATCTGGCTGCCTGGGGCTGCCAGGCTTGGGGTGGGGGTGGATATGAAAATGACTCCACTGAATTGCATGTTTCCTTGTTTCCCAGTGTTTTCCCTCCCTGCCATCCGGGGAACTTGTGCCTTGAACCCCATACACGTTCCTTCACCTTGCCATTCTCGTCCGCCACCCTGTGACACGTGTCTGTATGTACACAGAGCAAAACTCCTATGGGAACAAGCACACGTGGACATTCATTTTGTCTCGTGCAAATTGCTTTCTGACAAAAACCGTTCCCTGAAACCACGTGGACTGCTCTCTCCGAGGACCTGCCTTCACCGTCCACTGTTCCCACCTCAGATCCCACCGCCTCACTGGAGCTCGGTTATCAGATTCAGAGCCCATTCCTGCACCGCACGGGGAGGATCCTTGTCTTTCTGTAATCATCTCATGTGTTTCATCCCAGTGATGTTTTCAGGACAATAAGATCATTTTATTCTCAAGACCCGGTTTTGTCAACTCTTTCTCAAGCACACGTTACTTTGAAAGATTGGAAGATGAAAGACAGTCTAGCTGAAAGGTGAAAGAAAAGGGTGTAGAACGTGAAAAGGCTTTGGAGCTGACAGTAGAGCTGTGGAGAGGACCAGTGAAGCGAGATCGTCTTGGAATTGTACGTCCGTGAGTGTTTACATTGAGAATGCCGACCGTTATCCCCACGGAGCCGGCACAGGCACTGAGCACTCATCCCCCGGGTGAGCCCTAGCTGTGGCCTGGAGAGCACGGGGGCTCCCTGGGCCCCACCGTGGCCTCACGTGCACACAGTGGGCATGACCGTGCGGAGGGCAGCGTCACCGTGAGCATGGCAGCTCACCGTCCCGGCAGGAAGGAAAGCCTGCGGTGCTGCAGGGAGAGAGGGTCGGCGCTGGTCCCACTGAAGCACCAGAAGCCAGTGCCCAAACCCGGATGATACGGCTGACGGGCTGCTCTGCTCCCTCTGGGTGTGAGCCTGGCCTCGGAGCGTTGCTGCGAGCGAGGGGTCTGCAGTCGGAAGGGGCAGCGAAGGAGTGATGGGACTGACGCGGAGACGGAGGCCTGAGCGGGACCAGCAGCTGCCCAGGCCCCAGGGAGCTGCTGTGTCCATAAGCCCATCTCTGTGCATGTGCGGAGCCCAAGGTTCATGGGGAGGTCACTCCAGGGCGTGGTCTCCATACGAAGCCATCTGCCTGTCCTCAGGAAGGTCCTTTCATCTTTTTGTAGATATACGCAAATTAAATCAATAGCAAAGAACATCTTTATCCCTCCCTGTTCCGCTCCCTCAATACCTCCCCCCCCACACACACTCACACACTGAGTCAGACTCACGCCCCTTCACCGGGAGGGAGCGAGGCCTGTCTGACAGAAGCAGCAATGGCCGTGGATTTACTTCTTTCAGGACACACTGTGCGCTTAGCAGTATGACCCCCGCTGCAACCCGTGGCCATAACGGAGCTGGACTCCACACCAGTGTGCGGGCCGTGAGGCGTCTGTGTGAGATCGGCTTGGTTTTACTATTGCCGGGCTCTGCTCAGCAAAACCGACCCAAACAAGCAATGGTTACTGGGAGTTTGCACAATTGACTTCCTGCCTGTCAAGTGGCTTGAACGAGCCCAGCAGCCGTTACAAGAGCATCAGGAGACGGTGGTAATGGGTCCAGGGGCAGCGGCTGTGTTCTAATCACAGGAGAAGCTGCCTCCCAAGAGGGGCCTCGGGGAAAACCCACTGAAGCAGCCAGAAGCGTCTGAGCAAATCAGGGCGGGGAAATGGCTCCCTGCGCCCAGACGGAGATCCCTTCAGCTGGCGGTGCAGATCCGCTCAGAGCACCTCCCTGCCACCCCTCCCCCGACTTCTAGTCCGTGGGCCCAGCAGCTGAGAAGCCAGACTCAGAGACCAGGGCCAGGACAGAGGCCAGTGGAGAACAAGCATATCCTGGGCCCCGCAGAGCCTCGCCCCGCCCCAGGCCCTCTCACCACCAGTGCCGTGGGTCTCAGAGTAAGAGTCAGTCTTGCACATGCACATTTGCTTTCCGAACCCAAACTTCGCCTTGGCGAGAAGGGGCTTGAGGAAGGAAAAGGAAACAGAACCTACTTATAAAGCCTCCTCTCCGGTGGCGTCTGATGTTCTGTTTTGATGCTGCCAGTTGCCCGGGGTCTGTTTCCTGCCCGGAGGCCTCAGAGAGAAGTACCGGAGGGGGAAGGGTGCAGGAGAGTGCCCAGGGCAAGCTGAGGCGCCTCACACAACAGTACCCCGTTTGTGGAAAGGGCTCCCGATGACAGCACGTCTCCGATGACCTTGGGGCCAGGCTGATGCCAGTTAGATGCCAGCATCAGGCACCGTTTCTCCTCTTTGCTCTTATTTCCTCTGCAGGATTAGAGAGCGGATAGTACAACATATTTCACTGATGTGACATTTCATAAAGAGCTCCCAGAATGCTCTCTGCTGGGTGAGCCCGGTCCAGCCCTCCCCCTGGCCCTCACCAATCATCTTTACCCATCAAACCACCTTCCTCCCCTGTAGTGGGCATCACCCAGTGCCATCTATTTGATTGATCATTACAGCATTTCTGTGTATTATTACAGCCAGTCCAGTGAAGGATCCTGAGGCACAGAGAGGCTAGGCAATTGCCACACAGCACCCAGCTTGCGACCAAAGAAGACAGTTACTAAGGCCCCCTGAGCACCAGGCACTGGGACGCACGCTCCGCTGAGACTAGGCCTCCGAAGCCACGGGCCGCTTTGGAAGTGGATGATGGTACCGTCTCCTCCCCAGCGGAGGAAGCGGAGACTGAGAGCGATTAAATGGCTTCTCCACCTCCTGTCAATGGAAAGGGCTCAGGGTGACCCCAGGCTTCCCTCTAAAATAGCGGCTGCATTGCCAGTTAACCAAGACCCCGGGTTCCAGTAAAGGTTCTCTTACTCCCCGTGAGGACTCGGCAGATTGAGTAGGAAACGCGTCTAACACAGACCCACTCCTGTTGAGCATCTACCACATATGTCAAACACAAGGCCCGCGGGCCAAATCCAGCCCGCCAGGCCTTGCAATGTGGCCCACACCGCGCTGTCATCACTGCACTCTGCTGTCAGTTTATGACATTGTCAGTTTATGACTGTTCAGTAAACCATTCGGCCCGCGATTTAGGCTGGATTTTAGATTTTGGCCCCTTCTCTGATTGAGTTGGACACCCCTAGATTAAATAGAGAAGGTAGCCGGAGACTGGGTGACAGGACACACACAGGCTTTATTGCAGGGAAGAGTACCCCTGCCGGCTGCTTCCACAGAGAGGGGGGAAGAGAGCAAGCACAGGGGTACAAGCACTTTTAAGGATAGGGGGCGGGGCTTAGGACACTCAGCACAGGCTGATTGGTGATTAGGGATCTAGGGACTTAGGAATTTGGGGCTTAGGGTATTTGGCAGGTGCTGATTGGTGGTTCAGTGCTCAGGAATGTCTGGCCGCAGGTGGGGTTTATGTCTGTCCATCAACTGGAGGAAGGGAGGATCTATCAGTTACTTACTGTGTGAAGTCCAGAAACCAGGAGGTTTTCCGCTGTTTTGTTTTGTGCGGGTTGGTTTTCGCTGGTGGGTGTGCACGCTTGGAGCTGCTGAGATGCTATTGAGCTCATTGGTATAATGAACCGTAAATGCGTTAGCAGCCTGTGGAAGCTTGTGGATCTCGGAGGATAGGAGCCAGACAAGATTGGGTAAAAGGAGAGGCGGCCATTCTGTAGTTGGCAAGACCAAGAGGAGTTTCGGGAAGAACCTAAGAGTCCAGAGGGAATTGTGGGTTTGCTGGCCGTGTGGTGTGAGCTGGGAATTGACTGCCGCATCTCCTCCTTGGGAAATGATCAGGAAGATGATTGCATCTGATGCAATTATGTTGCTTTTTCTGGAAAAGACGAAGGCATAGTGAGCCTGGTATCAGGACTGTTGGGAGCAATGGAGACTAGCGATTTCCCCTTTACTTCACGGGCTTCACTGACCCCAGGCCCAGAGGCAGCTGAGAGCAGAGCCGGCCATGCACAAACACTGTACACACACCCCAGGGCTGCTGCCAGGTGCATGGCGGTCCTGTCCCCTGTTAGTGAGCAAATACTGCTTGCTGGCGTTCTGCCTGCCAGAACTTGGCAGAAAGGCGGATGAATAAGATATGGGTGGAGGAGGTGAGCTCCGGGCAGATCAGTGGCCCAGGAGGGGAGGGAATGGGCTGGGCATCCTGCAAGCCCCGCCAAGAGGTTTTGACACTCAGGAGACAAGGGCCTGTGTAAAAATGTCTCTTCCTGTCCAACGGAGAAGGCAGTCTTGAGTACGGAAGATCCATTAGGCCTGGCAAGTCCATCTTTCATTGATTGTCTCCTGAAAGAGAGAGGCCTGGCTGTAGCCAAAGGAACGACAGTGTAACGGAACCAAGCAACCGCCTTACGGTGAACTGTTTCAACACGGGACGCACATGAGTGTTGGGAGGACACCAGGGCGTGGTGCTCTTCCTCTTTGTGTTGCGTGATCGTGCACAAGTGACTGCGTGCTCTAAGCCCCAGTCGCCCTGTCTGATAACCAGAGACAGGTCTGCCCCTCAGCAGGGAGCTCTGAGGCTTCCTCTCATCAGGGCAGTTGCTTAGCCCTCAGTCTGGCCCAGGGGTGTGACCAGTGAGTGGCTGCTGTTGTTCTTGCTGTTCTCATCACCCGTGGACAATGGACACAGGGATGCTGCCGATGGCATTTACTTCCATTTGGTACCAGAAGTGGTTGAGCTGCGGGTCATTTCCCATCCAGGCTAACCTCCCCCAGGAGCTGGGATGCAGCTGGGGGCATTGGGGCCCGTGGGCTGGCCCCTCGGGAGGCACAGTGGTCAGGCTGTGGGCGCTGAGATGGTCAAAGACGCAATGGGGCTGCTCCAGCCTAGGGCTCCTTTCGCCGTTTCATACAAAATGGGTTGCAAGGCCTTGATCTCCATGGTAACCTCCTCCCTCCAACACACAAACACACCAGCACTGGGGAGTGTTATTTTCAGCCACAGAGATCCCCACCCCCCTGTTTTCAGCCATGCCCAGAGCTAAGCACTTGGGTAATGCACGGTAAGTGGCATCTGCCTAAGGCCATCAACCAGCCCTTCTGCCAGGAAGAGCCAATGAAAGCAAATCAATGGGCAAGGAGGCCGCCTCCCTCAGGCCCTGATTTGCACGATTGAGGGATGGGGAGGGGCTGCCACTCAGTGACAGGCCGGGGTTACTGGAAGCGGCAATGTGTTCTCTCCAGGGAGTCTGTGGTGACATGCTCTCTGAGGTGGAGGAGCCACTCAGGGAGCGGGAATCCAGGCCTGACACTCACCCAAGAAAATGCTCTGCCAAGTCAGGCCTCTGTGCCTCAGTCTCCTTCTCTGTGACACATACACATGTTTGCTAAGAGAAACAAAAACAAAAACAAAAACAAATTATATATTCGCAGATGATGATGATCTCTGAGCACATAATAACCTGGCCACCCAGTGTGTATCCTATGTAATAAAAGGCTAATATGCAAATTGGCCCCTCCACCAGGAGTTCAATCAGCAGGCAGGCCAGCCAACTGCCCATGTCCCCTTTCCTTGGCCAGGCTGGCTGGACCCCACCCATGTACAAATTCATGCACCAGGCCTCTAATACACACACACACACACACACACACACACACACACACATGCACACACGCACACACACACTGAGTGGCCAGATTATTATGCATTCAGAGGTTCAGAGATCATAGTAATCTGGCCACTCAATGTGTGTGTGTGTGTGTGTGTGTGTGTGTGTGTGTGTGTGTGTGTATTAGAGGCCTGGTGCATGAATTCGTACATGGGTGGGGTGCATGTATACATAAACAGGGAATATGCTAATTTGCTGGGCGTCATGACTGCTCAGAAGGAGCTGCGCACACAGATGTGTGGGAGGGAACTGTGTGCCACCCCCACCCCATGAGGCTGGGATTGGGGCGGGCTGGAGCGCCTGCCTCCATCCCAGCTGGTCAGGCATGGGTCCCGGCCCCCTGTGGGGCACCTCCTCTTGTGATTTCAATCATGCACTGGGCCTCACGAACCCAGGTCATCAACTCCAGAACATGGTCCAGTATCTTGAACATTTAACAAGTACATTTATTTTTTAAGTAGACTTTCATGTGTGTTTTTTTGTAAATGGGCCTGACAATAAACCTGGGCTACAGAAGGTAAGCCCAGGATGGAGCAGATGTGTCTCTATTCAGTATCAGACCCCGGGAGAATCTGGAAGAATCAGACAGTGCTGCCCCTCCATAAACAGTTGTGGAATTAGTATTTTACTTTTTATTTTCTCAATAAGGTTGAGCACCGTTTTCAGCTCGTGCAGATTGTAAACAAAAGAGCCATGCCTTTGACATGGGTGCTCAATGTATATTCCAGACATTGCACACACATGTAATCACAGTCAGCGTTCAGTCTGGTCTGAAGTCACGTTACTCATGGTTTAGCTTCTCAATTAGGCTGTCATCTCGGATCTGTCTCTTTCGCAGCTGGAGCCTCGGTAACTGGCTCGGAGCCTTAGGTAGAGCAGCTGATCAAAATGTAATTGTTGTAAGAATTTTCATCTTAATGGCACACTTACTTAGGGGAAAAGAGGGACCGCATCAAAGTCATTTATTTTCTTTTTATATATATATATATATATATATATATATATATATATATATATATATATATATTTTTATTGATGTTTTACAGAGAGGAAGGGAGAGGGATAGAGAGTTAGAAACATCGATGAGAGGGAAACATGGACCAGCTGCCTCCTGCATGCCCCCTACTGGGAATGTGCCTGCAACCAAGGTATATGCCCTTGACTGGAATCGAACCTGGGGCCCTTCAGTCTGCAGGCCGATGCTCTATCCACTGAGCCACACCGGCCAGGGCCACATCAAAGTCATTTAGAGAATGAATGGCAGTGCCTTACCGAGACTCCGGTTCTTGCTCCCGAGCCCAGGCAGGAGGAATAAAGGGGTGTGTCAGAGCAATTCCCTGTGAGACACAACTCCAGTCGCCAGGCTCGGGTCCTTTTTGATTGGAAACGAAGGACAGCAGAGCCCCAAATACCGGCAGCAGGTGAGCGGGGGGAAGGGAGGCTTCCCACATCGCCCAGCCTCCATGAATCAAAGCACCATCCCCTCGGGCGACACTGTCACCTTTAAGGTGCTGTCTGCCCTTCCTGAGCCAAATGGACGGTGACTCCAAATGCCAGCCCTTCCCCATTTGCCGGTGACCCGGGATGTGAGAGTGAATCACATTTGTCACATAAAGGGCACCGGCCCTTCGCAGTGAGCTGTGTGCGGGAGGAAGGGAATCTGATGGGTAATGAATGGGGATTGGCCTCTCAGCGGCCTTGTGAGCGGGAAGGGGAAGGTACAGCTGACCCCCCTCTAAATAAATACCTGGTTCAATGGTGTGTTGGTATCTAAGCCTAAACTACCCAGAATGACTATACGAGTGTCCGATTCTGAGCTTAACCTGTGCAGGTTCACCCAGACCCAGTGGTAGGTGGCCGATGTCCGGCTCACAGGCTTGGCCACTGCTGTTTTTGGGTCGTGAACCCTGTGGATGGATCAGATCCGCCTCCGGCCGGCAGGCCCCACCTCCCGCCGGCCCTGCCCGTCTTCCCACAGGGCCCGAGGTCTTCTGCCCCCGGAGCTCCCTCAGGCCTCTCCGGCGCAGCCTGGCCTGAGGGGGCAGAGCTCTGGGTAACACTGATGGACAGATATTACAGACTCCCCTTTCAGAGGGACCGGTCAGTGGTGTGTGTGTGTGTGTGTGTGTGTGTGTGTGTTTACTCGCTTACCAGAACTGGGGTGCACAGCTAATTTCCAGGAACAATCTGAAAGACATTGATTAAATGTCCACCAGACGTACCGGGACCCAGGCTGACAAGGATGATCAAAGGCGGCCCCCGATTGTCAGAGTCAGGGTCCAGGAGGCGATGCAGCCCCCTGTCATCTCAGCAAGCGTCTGATCTTGGGAAACTCGGCCAGAGCCAGCCTCCGGAGGTTGTGGGATGCCCCTCAGAATGCCCTCGGCGAGCGTCCTCGCCATTGTTTCCCACGTCCGTGCTTCTGTCTGTCTCCTCGCTAAAGGGCGAGCTCTTTGAGGGCCAGGACAGAGCAGTGTCCACAGCGGGTCCTCAGAGGTGCGATCGAAGGAATGGAATTAAGTTGCACATCCTGGGAACGTTTAACGAGACGTCTTGTACATGACTCAGAATTGCCTTCCTACCTCCCCTTGCCCCCTTGCCTTCCTGTGGATTCTTCCCACTGCTACCCCGATGGATAGCTCCTATGTTTTTGTAATTCTAATGGCGATCACAATCTCCAGTCCTCTGAACGCCTAGTGGAGAACAGGTCACCATTCTGACTGCTACATCTTACGTGCCTGTAGGTTTCAGAGCTCGGGCGGAATTGACTTGGTGTCTTCCATTTGCAGGATGATCCAACTCTCAAAGCAGACAGTAGCTAACGAACGGCAGCCCCAAAGGGAAAGATAATAGGTTGATTACCAAACACTGCTTTGAAGTAAGAGAGAGAGAGAGCGAGAGAGAGAGAGAGAAACAGAACGAGCAGCTGGTCCCTAGGCTTGCCAGAAAGGTGGACTGGTCTGGCCCACCAGTGTTCATCGCCTGTTTTCTCTCTCACCTAGAAACACCGGCGCTGTCTTGCTCCTCGGTCTGGATCTTCTGGCACCATTACCTCCTCCTCCAACTGCTCACACCCACCCCCACCCCCAGTGAATGCACGCAACTAAACACAAACAGGAGCCACCTGGCTCCCGGAACATTCGCTGCGCACCTCCAGCCACCGGGTCCCATTAGAGCGCTGTCACTCATCAATCACAGCCGGGAGATGGCGGGGACAGAACCATTTGCCGTTCAGCAGCTGGCGTGCATCCCGTGTTCGGGGCCGGCTGTGGACCATTTGTTTCTTGAATGAAGGAAGTCAGCTCGAACACACATTCATTCCGGGTAATTGCTTTTTCTTTCATATCACAACACGCCGGAGGATGTGTTCTTTGGCCATTCCCTTCCTGTGAGTTCCGTTGCTTATTAATGGATTTTGAGTTTATTTCCTGATTCTGACCGGGGACGTTTATAGAGAAGGCTGCTGTGTTTAGATGGGGACCTGGAGGGCAGACAGAGGCGGACGCTCAGCCAAACACCGGGGCAGAAACAAGAAACAAACTTGGCAAAAGGCCCGCACAGACAGGACCTGTTTGCTTCTCAGCAGCGCTGCAGGAGGAGGAGGTTTGATGACGCTCTCCCGGGGCAGGGATGGGCATTGGGTGGTTCAACGACTTTACCAATGACTGGCATGGAAAGGTCTGGTTCTGGTTTGTCACCAAGTGCCGCCCTGACTCCTGACAGTTCTTTTTCCATAGACCGAGGATAGGATTTACAATAGTAAGAATGAAACTGTTTTAATGAAAACAATGACAGCCCAGCCAGCATGGCTGTGGTTAAGAGTCAACCTATGAACCAGGAGGTCCAAGTTCAATTCCTGGCCAGGGCACCTACTGGGGTTATGGGCTCCATCCCTGATGGGGGGGTGTGCAGCTGGCAGCCGAGCAATGATTCTCCCTCATCGCTGATGTTTCTATCTCTCCCTCCCTCTCCCTTTCTCTCTGAAATCAATAAAAATATACGAGTCCTTCCATGAAACCCTATGTTATTTCTAATGCTCCTTTTTGCAGGAGGAAGCAGGTGTGCCGGGGAGGAGGGGCACCGGTAGAGATTTGGTTCCTGGGCCCAGTTTTCACAGAGCTGGGCCGAAACTGAACACGGGCAACAAAACGCATAGCCTGTGCCTTTGACTCCCTCTCCCGGTGGCTGTCGTCTGGGGGCTGGTGGCCGGGTTTGGTGATGAATCATTAGTCAATAGGAACCGGTTATCCTAAAACCTCAAGGACTTAGAATTTAACAAGGATGTGTGTTTGAGTTACTAAAATCTCAGGGTTAAAATTCAAATGACAGGAATAGAAGACACAAAGATGGCTAGGTGGAGTGTTAGCAATGAGCAAACAAGTTTGAACGGGGGCACCCTTCTCAACAGGAGGGGAATTGGTAGAGAGAGGATGTCTTAGTTCCTTGGGCTGCTCTGACAAAATACCATAGATTGTGTGGCTTAAACATTAGACAGTTTGTTCCTTGTAGTTCTGGAGGCTGGAAGTCCAAGATCAAGGTGCCAGCTCGGTTGGGTTCTGGTGAGGATGTGCCTGCTGGTTTGCAGTCTGTACAGTCTATGTACCCACGTGACTTCTCTGTGAATGAGTGGGGGGAGATATATTTCCCTCTCTCTCTCTCTCTTTCCTCACGAGGGCACTAATCCCTTTCTGAGGGCCTCATCCTCACCCTCATGATATTATTACCTCCCAAAGCCAGATCTCTAAATAGCAGTACACACACACACACACACACACACACACTCAGAGCCAATAGCATTTATCTGAGAAAACCATCCTGCATTCCAACCCCATCTCTCACTGTGAAACTTCCTACAGCTGAGTTAACCTCAGCATCCTCACGTACAAAATTGGGAAAACACTAGTGCCCACTTCATAGAACTGTGAGATTTAATTTTTTAAAAAACCCAGAAATGAAAAGCACATCCTGGAGTTCTTGGCATGTAAACGCTTGGTAAGTATGACCCATGACGATTACTCAAACCCTGAGGAGCATGCTTCTGCTTATTGTAGATACCAACGTGCAGGCCACCCGAGGTAAATCATGGCCGTGCAGCTCACTGACTGCCACGGTGCCCTTGCCAGCTCTGGTCGGAGGGCACAGGGCTAGCGGGTCTAAGGGAAGCTGGCAGAGCGGGAACCGGAAGCTGGCAGCCTGCACTGTCCCGCTTGGCACTCAGCGTTGGGCCCCTGGAGCATCCTTAGGGTCTGTCTGCCTCGCCCGGGAGCCCTGGAGCCCGGGAGCCTGTTTAAAGCCATGATATGCCAAAACCGGTTTGGCTCAGTAGATAGAGCGTCTGCATGTGGATTGAAAGGTCCCAGGTTCGATTCCAGTCAAGGGCATGTACCTTGGTTGCGGGCATATCCCCAGTAAGGGGTGTACAAGAGGCAGCTGATCGATGTTTCTCTCCCACCAATGTTTCTAACTCTGTCCCTCTCCCTTCCTCTCTGTAAAAATTCAATAAAATATATATTTTAAAAAAATAAAAATAAAATAAAGCCATGATCTGAGCACCCCAGCCCTGTGGTCTCAGAGGTGCATGTGAACAGGACGCGCAGGCGGCTCGCAGTGCATTAAATGTGAGCAGGGCTGCGTTAACAAGCAGGGCCGGGGAAAGCAGACGTGCGAGCTGCCTCCTGACTCGGCGCAGAAGCTACGGAAAGAAGATGGAGTTAGCGGGTGAGGACAGTGACAGGCGCGCTCGCTGACAGCTCACTGACAGGTAATTTTGCAGGGACGGAGCCCGTAAATGGGATTCTGGAAGGGAAGACTCTGCTATCTAGGACGGTTCCTCGGGGTCAGCACACTCCAAAGGGCCTGCAATCCTGATCGGAGAGATCAAAACACCGAGCAGCCTTCGAGGGGCACAGCTGACTGTACGCTGAGAGGCGGGCGAGGTGCTCAGCGGTGCTTCTGAGCCTGGTGGGTGCGGGCCGGGGGCAACGGAGGGAGGTCAGAGGCCTGAGGCGGGCTCTGGCGCGGGCTGCAGGTGAGCCTGACTCCTCCATCAGCCTGGGAGGCTGAGGCGCTGCCCTTCTCCTTAAAGCACGCGAAGGGCTTCCAGGGAGCTGAGGAGCTGGGTGTGTGTCCCCAGAAATTCAGGGGCGTAAAGACTAAGGTGACCAGACGTCCTGCTTTTGGCAGAACAGTCCCGCATCCCGCGGTGACTTTTTTTAAAACGCCGTGGGACATGGGACACAGGACAAATTGCTCAAAATCGGGACTGTCCGACCAAAAGCAGGACGTCTGGTCACCTTAGTAAAGACAGATCGCCTATTTAAGTCTCAACATCCCAACGGCAGAAGGTAGTGGCTAGCATGACAAGGACAGCAACCCATAGGGGGAGCTAGGACAGGAGCAGACAGAGGGCGCTGCCCAGGCCACGGGGATGGAGCTGGGCTTCTTCCCTTGGGGAGGGGGCCCCCCACTCTGAGGTTCCACGGGAGAGGCTCCAAGGAGCAAGTCCTCCCGGCCCTCCAAAGAGCAGCTGTGAACATCCACCAGCCCAGCCCCCCTGGCCATGGACCAGCAGCCCGCCTCTTCCCGGACCAGCCCCCCGCCCCCTCTCTCCCAAGGGGCCTTGGGCATCCAGGGAACCACAGGAGGAGAGGAAGAGCAGCGTCAGGACCCTGGAGAAGCCCATCCCGCCTCTCCCCGATGCAGGTGCTCTGGTCCGAGGCCGGACCGGCCACGGGGCAGAGAAGAGCTTAAAATGGGCTGAGCGTAAACGGGTGCCAGGAGGCTCTGTGACTCTGGAAGGGGACCGGAAATGCTGTGGGCTCTGCCCCAGGTCCCGCCCACAACCCACACCAGCTCTGGCGGAACTCGGAGGGCACCAGGCGATGCAGCTGGCCCCTGCCTCCCTGCACACCCAGCCCACCCTCCGCTGGGAGGGTTTGGCTGGAACCCAGGTCGGTTCCTGGCTCCGGGTCCTGGGGAGCCCTCGATGAGGTCCCCCCACAATGCCAGTCCTGCCACATGCCTGCTCAGGCCTTCCGGACGGCAGCTTCGGGCACGCGCCCCCTCCTGTCCCTCCTCCTCCTCCTTCCCGGGGCATTACGGGGAGGGATGGGCACAGAGCGGGACTATGACAGCCTGCCCGTTACTGCAGCCTCGGCAGGCGTGTAAACACGCACTCACGCTCCGTGTAATCGCACATTTGTATGTATTATCATTTGCTATTAGTTTTATTCCTCCTATTTTTAAACGTTATTATCCAAACAGACTGGGCGCAGGCTTTCTGTACTTGTTCCGCCATAAATAAACAAGGAACGCCTAAACATACTCTGCGAAATGTCATCTCCCAGCCACAGCAAGGATGGCGCACAAGCAGGAAACCAAAATTAAATCACACTGGGCACTGTGCCCGGACCGCGGGCTTCCGGCAGACAGAGGCAGAGGGAGGAGAGAGAAAAGACACAAACTGAAAACACACACACACACACACACACACACACACACACACACACACATGCTGCAAACACAGCGGGACCAAAGGCATTAACCCCAGGACCCGTCTGTTTGTTCTGGGACCCGCCGTCCAGTTACCTCCGTAAAGGAAAGTGGAAAACGGTCCATTTGGGCTCTGGCCGAGGTGGCTCCATTGGTTCAGTGTCATCCCAGGCTCTGAAGGAGGGAACCCATGGATGTTTCTCTCTGACATCAATGTTTCCCTCTCCCCTCTCCTCTCTCTCTGAAAAAGACAATGAAAACATATTTAAAGAAAAACGGTCCACTTTTATTTGAGGTGAATCTCCACTATGGGCATTGTCTACGTTGCTTCTTTTTTATATTAAATCTCACAAAGTGTTGCTTTTATTGCATTTTAAAAATATATTTATAATAAAATAATTCTATAATCATTCTGTAATAATTCAATATGATTAACTATCCTAGAGGCCCAGTGCATGAAATTCGTGCACAGGCAGGCAGGATCTCTGCTCTCTCCCGAAAGGAAGGGCGCACCCAGGCTTCGGGGAGGCGAGGAGGTGCACGGAGGGCACAGGAGGCAGGGCTCCCTGTGTGACAACAGGGATCGCCCGCTTCCCAGTCCTGCTCTGTCCTCCTGCCCACAGGGCTGCCGTGGCAGGTGGGCTCAGTGGGTCCTCTTAGCCATAAGGTGTCCTTCTCCGTGGAAGGCCACTGGGCACAGAAGTAAGTTAGTGAGTGTCTCGGGCTGGCCCCGCACTCCCAGAGATCTTGGGGGGCATTCCGTGTACCTCCTGAGGGTGTAGGGGGCACGGGAGGCCAGGACTGGCTGGAGATGGTGCAGGAGGGACAGAGGCCGCCTGTCCGCCTGTGCTGACAGCGCCCAGCAGGGGGAGGCTCACCGTGGCTGGGAAATTCTTAACCAGGCCCCGGACACTTCCCCTGTCTGGGGACGCGGGTTTTACTGTAATCGTCCATGCTGAGCCTGCTGGGGATGTGCCTGTCGGACTCGGGATGGGCCCGAGAATAACCGCGTTCCAGCGCTGCGGTTCTCCCATCAGGAATGGGGCACCCGGAGCAGCGTTCCCGGGCCCTGTCAGCGGGGATTAGTGTCTCTTCCTGTTCCTGCTCGCCGCCGGCCGCTGCGCTCTCAGGGAGCAGCTCTAACCGATGTCATGGCTCCTTACCCACAATCACCGCCCACAGGGGGCCCGCTCCGCCCCATTAAGGAAGAGAGAGCCGGGCGAAGAGGCCGAGGGTCCTCGCTCCGGCTCTGTGGCCAATGAGCCGCATGACCTTGGCAATGTCCTTCCTCAGCCCCGTTTCCTCCTGAAGCAAAATGAGGGGCTGGATTAAACCAGAGAATCTTAGGATCTTCCCAGCTTCTAACTTAATTCATAAACACTCATGGACCGCGTGCTCTGCTGCAGTCACCGTGTTAGACAGCTCCCAGCGGTGTCCTTTCCCTTGTATTCCATTAAAAGCCAGAGCCGGTAATGTTCGTGCAACTGTCAGCACGGAAACCACTGGACAGGGAGCCCCACACTGCGGGTCCTGCCTCCAGCGTCATCATTGAGTGTGTGTGGTTTCACTGAGTGAGCCAGCCGACTGGGTTTTGACTCAGGGCTTGCCCATCAGCCTAGGAGCCAGGAGGTCAGGGTTCAGTTCCCAGTCAGGGCACAGACCTGGGTTGCAGGCTTGATCCTCAGTGTGGGGCGTGCAGGAGGCAGCCGATCGATGATCCTCTCTCCTCATTGATTTTTCTGTCTCTTGCTCCCTCTCCCTTCCTCTTAAAAAAATAAGCAAACAGCTGAATCCGGTTTGGCTCAGTGGATAGAGCGTCGGCCTGCGGACTGAAGGGTCCCAGGTTCGATTCTGGTCAAGGGCATGTATCTTGGTTGCAGGTACTATCATAGCCGATAGAAGGAAGGTGCCGATCCGTAATCACATGGGCATTTCCAAATCCAGAAAGCCAGAGGTATAAGATAGGCGTGTTTGAGATAGACACAGATGTGGGTGTGATCATTAATATACATTATTATGCAGATGTAAATACTTGATGGCGTTCAATCAGACTGTGAAGTCTTCCGATTCTCTCCCCTTCATATTAAATTCTAATCCTAATCAAGATCATTAAAAGCCACCTCCAAGCAATTGCCTTAATGTCTTAATAATTATTTCATATATGTATAATAATTAGTTCAATGATTACTGTATGGCTGGGCAACAAATTTATGGTTGTTGCCATTTAAATCAAGCAATGATGAACATCTTTGCGTAAAAGCTTTAAAAATGTTTACCTGTTTCAATTCAGGAGATCACGTTCTGGGTGTGTAATTTAAAGGGAAAACCAGAAATGGAATCAAAGACCCGTGTTCCTGGAATTCACACGTTTCTGTCTGTGCGTGTGTCAGGATCAGAGAGCGCTGTCTGGTTTCAAAGCCCATGCCGCTGCCTTTGCCATGTCGCCTTTCTGGGCGCAGACAGATGGGCTCAAAAATAAATACAGGCGAGATCAAAGCAGATGCTGACACATTTGCATTCTCGCTGGAGCCAGAGCCACCTTAGGCTCCGAGACGCCTAGAAGAGAGCACGGACTCCAGATCAGACGCACTTGAGTCACGCTGTGGCTCTCCTACTTCCCAGCAAGCAGAACTTAAAGAGGGTTTAGTCCCCTCAGCACCAGCTGCTTTACCTGGGATTGTAAAAATGGGGGTACTAGGCCCTCATCTGTGCGGAGCCCCACACCACCGTCCAGGCAGGGACCTGGGACCAGGAAAATAAATCCCCCCTTTCCAGGCCCTCCACAGCGCTATTCAGAGAGCATGTGCGTCTGGGCGTTGATCTGCATGTTTATTTTGAGTCAGTGAGGCAGAGGCAGAGGCAGAGGCAGAAAGGAGAGGCAGAGCAGTCACTTGTTTTCGCTGTCATTGCTCCTGTATCTTACGAGCAAGATTTTGTTGTTTGGCCAGATCCGGAAAACAAAATGAAGTGTGGCGTCGAAAGCCCAGCAGGTTTGCTCGGCAGAAGGGATGGCGACGGGCCTTGGGGTCCAGGGAGCGGGAAGGACGCTGAGGGTGCCCTTCTGGGGCCCAGACAGACGTCAGATGATGTCAGATGACGAATGCCTCTGACTGAGCGCTTCTGAAGGTCACCCAAGGTTGGCACAATAAACAACGATCCACACAAAGATGTAACCCGGCTCGCCGCCGCTGACAGCACCATCATTTCTGTCCCGGCCTCCCAGCAAGCCGCCCCGGCCAGCCATTACTCACAGCCCCCGGGGTCAGAGGTGAAGGTGACTGGGCCGCACACCCCGCGCCGTCTCCAGGCTGTGCTGAGCCAGGGTGGCGCCCTCCGCAGATGGCCATCCACACCCTCAGTTCTTCCCGTTAGCGAGGAGAGGGTCGGGGCTCTCTCCCTGAGTTATTAGGAATGCTTAAAAATAAAACAATATTTGAGACTGATGCTCCAAAAATACCAGACACATGATTAAACAATAGCTCCCAAGAATTGAGTGTTCAATGTGTATTAATGAAGATATACAGAAATAGGTTTTAGCTTCTCATTAGGGCGAGGGGAGAAAGTGTCAGGTTGGAGTGGAGACGAGGGCTTATATGGAGCTCACTGCGCAGTGCTGGGCCGCAGGGAGTGTCTAAAGGGTGTCCCCTCGCACGGGTTCCTTTCGGTCACCGTTCCCTAAACAATAGTGAGTACTGCTGAGTGCCCGCGTCCCAGAGCCACACTGCGGGGTGGCACAGGCAGGTTCGTGATGTCCCTCTCCAGGGTCCTCTCCAGCAGGCCGGACGGGAGAGCTCCCACAGGGCGGTGGCAGAGCGAGGGCTGTACCCTTAGGAGGAGGAAAGACGCCTGCCCGCGGAATAGACTACCGGAGGCCTTAGGAAGAGTGGCAGGTGCTTAGGAAATCAGATCGCCTGATAAGCTTTGAGAGAACAGGCCTCGAGGCCATGCTGAATCCCTGGGGACAGACTGAGAGATCAATCGTCAATAAATATTTATCAATTACACAACTGTGAAGGGGGTCGGACATGTTTTCTATAGACCAGTGGTCGGCAAACTCATCACTCCACAGAACCAAATATCAACAGGACAACGATTGAAATGTCTTTTGAGAGCCACATTTTTAAAACTTAAACTTCTTCTAACGCCACTTCTTCAACATAGCCCAGGGTGGGGCTGCTGGCCAGGGTGCTGGTATTTTGTGGAAGAGCCACCCTCAAGGGGCCAAAGAGTCGCATGTGGCTCAAGAGCCGCAGTTTGCCTACCAAGGCTATAGAGGAGCAGCAGGAGCAAGAGCAGGAGGCAGAGGAGAGCAGGGTGCAGAAGGAGACCCTGAGCAGCACTGGAGCTTGAGCAGGGGAGAGGCGGGGAGTGAAGCGAGATGGGCAGAAAGCCTTGAATGTCAGTCCAAGGTGTGGCATTTTATTCTGTCGGCAGAGGAAAGCCACGGAAGGCTGGACATGACCTGGAAAAACCGGGGGTTTGAGAAGTTGAATCTGGCCGTGCAGTGAGGAGGGAATAAAATGAGGGCTCAGGAGGCCAGGGGGACGGGCTAGAGGCGGTGCCCAGCGGCCAGCCTGGGTGCATCCTGTAATCGATATCCACATGGGAGCTGCGGAGTCCCACTGCTCTGCTGCCAGCGGACGCCTCCTGACACCAAGGACAGAGCGGGGGGATCCATCTCTGCCGCAGCCCACATGGGGAAACCTGCGAACCAGCAATCTGTTCACCCATATGGACCCCACACATTTCATAAATGTGAGTAAATTCACGCTCAACTTGGGCTTCGTGTAATTAAATTTAGCAGAGATTCATCATCACAATTACACCAATTGCAACTCCCCGTTGTAGGGAGCGCTTATCCATCAAGTGGAAACACGCACACACTCACACACACACGATAACCATGTAATTCTCTACCCAAAATTACAGACCTGCTCTGTATCCTACCTGGTACCTCAATTGACATTAACCATAGCCAACCTAGCACGCAGTGTCCTCAACACGAGGGACGATCATCGCAATATTAATGACCGTCTCATTCTTGAGGATAAATGGGCACTATTTGAGATAGAGATGGTCCTCCCTCCCCCCTCCTCTCTCTCTGAATAACTTCCTGCCTGTCAACCTAAAATACACCCATCAGAAACATATTTCTTATAATTACTCATTCAGTCAGTCATTCGTGAAGTATGTATTAAACGTGGGGGTGTACAGTTGTGACAAACGTGTTGAGATGATCTAGGTTGTGGGGAAATAGTATGAATATAAGGCTCTTCCCTCTGGGGAATTTCATCTCTTGTGGTTTGTTAGTTAATGCTGTGGGAGGCTGGAAGGCTAAGACTGGCTCCAGGAAATCAGGAAGTATGTATGAAAGGTTGTGTATATGACCTTGGGTTAGACTGATAGCTGGATAGTCAATACATGTTTATCAATTAGATAAATATTTACCATTATTTTTGTAAATATTTGAAAGATAAAGCTTAGTAATCTTTCAAAATTCAGACATATCTTTGTGCTTGGAAACTATGGCAGTATTACTTCTACTTATCATTCAAGAATGTGATTATTCAACATCTGCTATATAGTCTAGGCGCAGTGGTACGTCATATGGACTCAGTAATTAAAACCTGGTCTGCACCCTAAGTAGTTTATTATCTGGTGGGCTGTGTCTGTCAGGCTCAATCATATCGCTCAAACACCTTCACAGTAAATAAAGGCTTGTTTCTCAGTCACACAAAATACCCATCACAACTCAGCCTCAGCTCCGCGCCACGTAGCCCTCTCTCTCTAGAACTGTGTCCACTTGAAACACGGCCGCTTTTGTGGCAGGGAGCAGAGATGCACCCACAAAAGAGGCACGCATCGCCTCTGCTGACACTTCATTGGCCAGTGCACCTCTCACGCCCGCCCTCCCTGAAGCCAGTAGGACAGGGAGGGAGCGTCATTCCATACGAGGAGGCATCTCGGGGAGGAGCTACATCCACCCCAGCGAGTGCTCAAATGTGTATCATCGTGCACATGCTTGCCGGTTGGCAAGATCCGCACGCCGGCTGTCCACCAAGAGCTATTACAGCGGGAAAGACCAAGCGCAGAGCCGTGAAATTACCCCCGTGCTCTAATGCCGAGACCAAAACAAAAGCAATCGCCCTTCACAGGGTAAATGGTCCAGGGAGAACCGGGAAATTTGGTCTTCCTGACCCCATAATTTTAGGTCCCATCTTTGTAGAGGTGCCGGTTTCCAAAGCAGGAAACATCACTTTGCGGGGGGGGGGGGGGAGGTTTACAGTATATTGCTAAACTTAAAATGATGTACTGAGTCAAGTCTTCTCTCAACACCTCAGGCTCCACACCTATATTCTGACTATTGCTTCTGCCACTAATGCTATTCCTCTGTCATTGTCACAACCACCACCATCACCATCACCACCATCACCACCACTATCATCACAATCACCCTCTCACTCCCACCACTACCCACCATCACAATCACCCCCACTCCCACCATCACCATCACCCCCACCACAACCATCACTACCATTGCCATCACCGTCATCATCTCCACCACCACCATCCTCACCAACATAATGGACAACACCACCATTGCCTCTGTCACATTTTACCAAGACTTTGGTGTGTCTTATAAATATGTTTACTTCATTTAACGTACACCGATCCTATGAGATGGGTATTATGGTTACCCTCATTTCATAGCTAAGGTAGATGAGGGTTAGTAATTTTTTTCAATTGCTCAAGATTTGATAGCCAATAAATAATAGAATTTGGAATTTAGTTAGAGAATTCTGATATCAAAACTCAAGCACGTGACCAGCACATAAATTGCCTCTGAGTAACGTCCTCTGCGATGGAAGAGGAGAGCAGCAGTGACAGGAGACAGTTCTGCTTGTTTCCCTGCCGCCAGGGGGAGTCACAGAGCTCGGCACCAGAGGACATGTTTTCTGTGCTGTGGACTGTGCGGTCTCACAGCAACATGCTAACCTCTCCGAGGCACAGAGGGAACGGGAGACCAAATCCTGTTTCCTTCCCCAGGGCTAGTGAGAAGGATAAAAAATACATGTGGGATCATGGTGCAAATTGTAACTCTGTAGGGGTGAAAATTACCATTATTTTTCTTGTCTTTTCCCGCTCTGACAAGCTAGCCTTCCCATATGTGCGCGCGCACACACACACACACACACACACCACCTTAAATGGTGGCCTCACGTCTATGGCTGGAGGAATATTTTCTACAAAGGATTATCCTAAATATTTTAACTTACCTGCTTTTCAAAATTAGGACAATTACCATTTTTAGCCTGATGTCAAAAAAGAAAAAAAGAAGGCTGTGTCTGATTGGCCAAGGCCCACAGAGGGAGCTTCCGGAATGTTCCCAGTTCAGGAAGAGGACTGCAATAGTGAGAAGTGGGAGCCGTCATTTATCCTCAAGAACCCTTTCCAGAGGGAGGTTTCCTGCCCCCCGGCTGCCAGCAGCCTCGGTCACTCAGGCCATGAATCGCCAGTCCCTTTATTTCATGGAGGAAGGAAATGCAGGCCAGACACGCTCACTAGTGACCCGGTCAGAGTGGTCTCTTCAACCCCCTGTCACCCCTCTCTGTGTCCGGGTGTGGGGTGACAGGAGGTTGAGGTTCCCTCACGTCCTTGTCCCTATCGTGTAGCCTGATCCATCCCCGGTCCTGCCTCTCACTGTCTTACCACAACCCGGGCATCTGAGCCGTCACCCAGGGCCACGCTGCCTTCATCTCCTGCGTGGGGGCCCGGTGCTGCTCAGCACCCTGGACAGCAGCCCCACAAGGGTGACAGCCCCACCCCGCGCGCACATACACAGAGCAGAGGCAGCCTGCTGCAGAGCGGCCGGCAGTTAATCGTGAAGCCTTGATGTCATGTGTTCACACAGGAAGCCCTTCAGCTCACACTGCGCCGGGCACTGCCCTCCATGCAGTGATGCCAGGGGGGCTGACAGACAGAGGCCTCTCCTCAGGCGGCCTCACGGCGGTGCACCACCCAGGTGACTGGAACCTTCCTGAGAGCGGGGCGCTCACCAGGAAGGAGGCGGCTTACCGCAGGGCACGTGTGCGGTCTCAACGCCAGGTGCGTGTGTACCGGGGCGGTAAAGTGTGCTCTTCATGCTCCGTGGGGCATGAACGCCACAGATGTTACAGGCCAGTGTGAGCAGGAGACGACGTGTGGAGAGGGAACTGGTGTGACTCACACAATGCAGAAGGAGGAGCAGGCGGAGTGGGGACAGGGACGGGGACGGGGACGGTGGTCTGCGGTGGGGAATCGAGGACGGACTGGGATGATGCCAGTGTGAGGGCCGGAGCACAGCCAGGCTTGTGGCCCTGGTGCTGGGACACAGACACGGGAGGGTGACCTGTGCCTGACGCCGCGGTGGCCTTGGCCGCGGGAGGAGAGGGAGGCAGAAGGGAACTACCCTCTGAGGGCAGGCCTGGCGCTGGGGGCAGATGTGGCGGGTGGGCCGGGCTCCTGTTTGAAGGAGATCAAGTAACAGTGAGGTCCCAGAAAGGCTCCAGGAGGGTTTCCAAGCCCTAAAACTAAGGTGACCAGACGTCCCACTTTTGGCGGGACAGTCCCGATTTTTAACAATTCGTCCCGCGTCTCGCAGCGTTTTAAAAAAGTCCCAATTTTTAAACCCCGCGGGACGTGGGACAAATTGTTAAAAATCGGACTGTCCCGCCAAAAACGGAATGTCTGGTCACCTTAGGCTAAGAGTGAGACTGCCCATGGTTATTGGAGTCTGGATCTGCTTAGTGTCACCCATTTGCCTGCAGAGGAGGGACATTCAGAGAAAATAAACCAGGAAAGACAGATGTGTGTGCGAACAAGAGAAGCACTGGCAGGTCTCAGCCCGACTTTCGCACGTGTCCCTGGCTGACGTGTTTGTGCTCAATCTCGTTCTATCTGGCTGCTCTGCACAGCAGCTGAGTAGCTTCCGGTGGATGCCTGTGGCTATGGTACATTTCTACCCATCTCGCTGGACAGAGCTCAAATGGCGCCTCCCCCGCCAGCTTTCGCCATGCCCCTTCTCTGGGCAGAAATCGGTGTCCCTCTCTGCCAATGCCATCTGCAGGGCACGTGCCTGCCATGACCCTCGCCACCCCATGTGACCACAGCCTCCCGGCGGCATGCCCACTGAGACGGCAGCACGCCGAAGAGTGCCTGGCACATAATAGGCACTTACTTGGTCAGAACGTTTTCAATAAAACTTTATGGACAGTAACGTCCACATGCTACACGTGCACAGAATTGGCTTTACATGCTGGTGAAAATTTCAAATTAGGAGAATTTCAGCAGAACTGGACACATTCTCCCAGGCTGGCCCGATAAAAAGAAAGGAACAGTGCAATGGCCCGTCCTTTTGGCTTCATTAAGTAGAGAATTGGAGGTGAAACGGAGAAGCCCTTGGGAATTTGATGCGTCTTGAAAAGACTTAAAAAGAACAATTAGGAGGACGGGGTTCCGCAGCTGAAATGAATCTTAATTGAATCAGTCTGGAGAGAGAAGCCCGGATTAGATTTAAAGGGGAAGTGGAAGGGATCCTTCATAATTAGGTGAGCTAATGCAAAGCATTCACAGGCTAATAGCTTCGCCCACTCCTCGGACTGGATGGAGAGGAAAGAGAACCAAATTAGCAAGAAGTGCCTCCGTGCCATTAACACTGTGCAGTCTGCTCGCCTTTCCTTGAGGGATGGGGCCTGAGTGGGGAGACCCTGGTGGGGGCGGGAGGAGGTGCCTCAGGCTGATGGAAAATGCACAATCAAAGGAGAATTAGCAGGGACAGTGGAAACATCTGACGTCATGTTAACAAACCCAAAGGAAGCCTGAGTTGAAGAAGCGAATTCAGAGGTCCCCCTGGAGTAGAGTAAACATAGAATACTTCTACTCACAGAACCCCGACACAATGCATCCATGCTCACAGGACCCTGACACATGTATCCATGCTCACAGAATCCTAGCACAGTGTGCATCAGTATTCACACAGGTGGCGCCTGGAGCAATGTAAGGTCACTGGTGTCTCCCTCCAGAGCTGAAAAAGAGCTATCTCCTAGTGTTTTTCTCTTTTCGGTCAAAAAGGATAGAGCAATTGAAAAAGTAAGACTGAGCCAAGAATACCCCCCCCAAGCCTTTCAATCCCATTACTCTGTACTTCCGTTCTTCTTATTTTAAAAGATAAGGAGAGTTAAAAATAAACACTGAAACCAGTCTGTGCACAAGCTGCATTCTGCTTAATAAAATATCAGCAAACCTGTGATTTATGGGCATAATCAACAAATATCTACGTACCTTCCGAATACCACTTAAGCATATGTTAGGTATTAATATTGTCCGAGTTCAAACACTAATTTTAAGTAGTGCTTGTCTCGAAAAGCTTTAATAAATGTTAGGTCAACTCTTATAAAATAGTAAAAATGATATGTAAGAATCTCCTACATGTGGGCTCACACCGTCCAGCAGTTGCTCCTCACCATGACACTTAGAGAGAGAGCAGCATCTGAGTTCTCCCATTGCTAACGGTGTGTTTACTTATAGCGCACATGAGTTGGGCCTGGCATTAGATAAAATGCTAGTTTTTGAGGGTGCAAGTTCTCAAACGTTAGCCTTTAAGATATGGGGGCATCGTCTTCAGGATCCAGAATTTGTAAATGGTCTACTTAGATCCTTAATTACTTTTGTTCCTAAGAGCTGTTTTGTAAATCCATGAACCCGGATTTTGTAAATCCAGTGCATGGAGCGTGGCTGTGGCGCTCCTTGAGAAGGAGCCATGACAATGACCTCTGCGCCCGGCTGTGGCTGCGGCGGGAGGGGGTCACTACCTCCCCAGAGAGAACAGTGACTCTCCGGGCGGAGGCCGCCTGGAACACCCCCCCACGCCTGGTGCTCCCTCTTCTTCTGTGACATCCTCCCTGCTGCCTTCAAGGACTCCTCTTCCTTCCCGTCATCTCCACTCCAGCCGCTCCCTCCCGCCCAGCGCCCAGTGGCTGCAGAGACAGAGGCACAGGGCGGCGTCACAAAGGGAGCTTTCTCAGGATCCGCTTCCAATCAATTCACATCGGCTTCGCAGGAGTTCCATTCAGAACACGGGAGAACGAAATGGCACTGTTCTCCCTTTCCCTTTCGTGGCTAATGCATACTTCGCTACAGAAAGCCAAAGCTATGCGTGTGAGTAAATAGGAATAATCTCTGAGTTTTATGTTGAGTATGCATTTATACAGAAAAGGAGCGAGAGAAGGATTTGTTACAGAGAAATGTGTTTTAGGTGTAATATAAAAATATGCAGCGGAAAACAACAGAACAATATAAAATATGCAGTGGAAAACAACAGAAATGTATTTTATTCGTAATATAAAAATGTGCAGTGGAAAACAACAAAAGCATGTGTATGCTGGTAGTCAGGTGTAGGAGCCCGGAGAGGCGTGTGACGTGAGTAGACACAGTCCCCGACCTCAAGGCGCTCAGGAAGGGAGAGAGACACACGTGACCACTAAAGAGGTCACACAGAGTCTTAGACCGGGCTCCTGTGAGGGTCAGAGGTCAGACAGAGTCTTAGACCGGCTTCTGTGAGGGTCAGAGGTCAGACAGAGTCTTAGACCGGGCTCCTGTGAGGGTCAGAGGTCAGACAGAGTCTTAGACCGGCTCCTGTGAGGGTCAGAGGTCACACAGAGTCTTAGGCCGGCTCCTGTGAGGGTCAGAGGTCACACAGCTAATGAGTGGGAAGGCCGTCTGGCATTGTCCACTGTGTTGGCCACTGGCTGGTGCAGGGCAGGGTCAGTGTTCCTGAGAGCATGTGAGGATGCTGGGGGATGGGTAACAGCGTAAAGTCAGAGGGTAACGAACGTTTAACAAGAGGAGACAGGATGTGACAAACAGGATGGGAACGTTCTGGTGTTTGTCATGGCATCTTGTTATCAGCCTCTGTCTATAAACAGCCCAACAAGCAGGACTGCAGAGGATCGTCATTTCTCTCTTTCCCTTTGGGCTTCTTCCACCGAGCAATCCAAACTACACACACACACACACACACACACACGAATCATGTGACCTCATGGCCCCTGAGTATGCACTCACCCACGCGCTCCTATCGCAGCCCTGCAGGGGGCGCCGGAGAACAAGCCCCAGAGGACCATGCTCTCAGCCAGGGAAACCCCGTGGATGAAGCTCCTCCAGGCTGAGAGGTCAGAGCGGCCTCTCTCCAGGGTAACACAGTGTGTGTGTGGGGGGGGGGAGGAGCGTGGCCTCCGGGATCACAAAGGACCTTCTACACGGAAGTCGGAGCTGCGTTTCCACCCCAAGTGGCATCGATGCAGGGCCAGGGCCGTGGAGAGCAAGGCCGGCCGTCGGGGCAGATGGTCTGGACACTCGCAGGGCTGGAGGAGGCTGCAGCGGGAGGAGAAAGCCAGTGCTCTGGAGGGGCGATGCCCTCTGCACACGGTCGGCTGTTGCCAGCAGCTTCTGAGTCCCCACCGCCCTGCGGGCAGGCACATGGGGAGCCCGGCCGGCTGGGCTGACTCATTAACAAGGCCAGGAGACGGGCGTCCGAATGAATGGAGTCAGGAAGATCGTCCGTCTGACTCTGTGATGTCTACCGAACAGGGAGCGAGGGACTGTAATGCAGCCATGACGGTCACCATTCCGAGTGTGAGAGTAAGTGTGAGAGTGAGTGTGAGTGTGAGAGTGAGTGTGAGAGTGAGAGTGAGAGTGTGAGAGTGAGTGTGATTGTGAGTGTGAGTGTGAGAGTGAGAGTGTGAGAGTGAGTGTGAGTGTGAGAGTGAGAGTGTGAGTGTGAGAGTGAGAGAGTGTGAGTGTGAGAGTGAGAGTGAGAATGAGTGTGAGAGTGAGAGTGAGAGTGTGAGAGTGAGTGTGATTGTGAGTGTGAGTGTGAGAGTGAGAGTGTGAGAGTGAGTGTGAGTGTGAGAGTGAGAGTGTGAGTGTGAGTGTGATTGTGAGTGTGAGAGTGAGAGTGAGAGTGTGAGAGTGAGTGTGAGTGTGAGAGTGTGAGAGTGAGAGTGAGAGAGTGAGTGTGAGAGTGAGAGTGAGAGTGAGAGAGTGAGTGTGAGAGTGAGTGTGAGAGTGTGAGAGTGAGTGTGAGAGTGAGTGTGAGTGTGAGTGTGAGAGTGAGTGTGAGTGTGAGAGTGAGTGTGAGTGTGAGTGTGAGTGTGAGTGTGAGTGTGAGTGTGAGTGAGAGAGTGAGTGTGAGTGTGAGTGAAAGAGTGAGTGTGAGTGTGAGAGTGAGTGTGAGTGTGAGTGTGAGTGTGAGTGTGAGTGTGAGTGAGAGAGTGAGTGTGAGAGTGAGTGTGAGAGTGAGTGTGAGAGTGTGAGAGTGAGTGTGAGTGTGAGAGTGAGAGTGTGAGTGTGAGAGTGAGAGAGTGTGAGTGTGAGAGTGAGAGTGAGAATGAGTGTGAGAGTGAGAGTGAGAGTGAGAGAGTGAGTGTGAGAGTGAGTGAGAGTGAGAGTGTGAGAGTGAGTGTGAGTGTGAGAGTGAGAGTGTGAGTGTGAGAGTGAGAGAGTGTGAGTGTGAGAGTGAGAGTGAGAATGAGTGTGAGAGTGAGAGTGAGAGTGAGAGAGTGAGTGTGAGAGTGAGTGAGAGTGAGAGTGTGAGAGTGAGTGTGAGTGTGAGTGTGAGTGTGAGTGTGAGAGTGAGTGAGAGTGAGAGTGTGAGTGTGAGAGTGAGAGTGAGAATGAGTGTGAGAGTGAGAGTGAGAGTGAGAGAGTGAGTGAGAGAGTGAGTGTGAGTGTGAGAGTGAGTGTGAGTGTGAGTGTGAGTGTGAGTGTGAGAGTGAGTGAGAGTGAGAGTGTGAGTGTGAGAGTGAGAGTGAGAATGAGTGTGAGAGTGAGAGTGAGAGTGAGAGAGTGAGTGAGAGAGTGAGTGTGAGTGTGAGTGTGAGTGTGAGTGTGAGTGTGAGAGTGAGTGTGAGTGTGAGTGTGAGTGAGAGAGTGAGTGTGAGAGTGAGTGTGAGTGTGAGAGTGAGTGTGAGTGTGAGTGTGAGTGAGGCAAATGCAGAGAGAGACTGGGCAGCCTGATGCGACGGGGCGGGAGGAGGGGCTTTGTGGCCCGTCTGTGCTGTTTAGGGCAGTCAGTCCCGCACTCAGAGGGCCTGGGCTGAGCACCCCAAGGCACCTGTGAGGAGGATGTCAGGAATACACCCAGGGCCAACTGGAAGTGAGGTGGGGAGGGGGGAGGGGGGCGGGCATTGCTTCCGGAGCCGCCCAGGGCCGGGGGAGGCTGAGGGCACGGCCCGGGCAGGAGCGCTTTCTCAGCGGCACGGTGTGGAGTCCGCACCCTCGCCTGGCATCGGCTCTGGAGCGGGCTGAGCAGGGATGAGGGGTGAGGACCGTTTCCGGAGGCCCCGGTAGCGCCCAGTTTCCAGGGAGAAGCGAGCCGTGTCCTAATTGTGGGGGAGCGGGGCGCTTGTTGTCACTCAGCGTCAGCCATGGGTCCGCTAATGAGCTCTGACGATCGGGTATCTATGGCAACAGCTGTGTGTTCATCCTCAAAATAGACAACCACGCAACCGAGTCACAGACATAAGGATGCGAACGCAAGCCCCGTTCGGCGATGCCTGCCACACGTGGCGTGGGAGGAAATGGCCAGAACTTTAAAGGGAAAAAACCAGCAGGAAAGTGAGAGAGGCCCGGCGAGGAGGAGGTTGCCGGAGGCGAGGGGATTTGCTCTCTGGCTCTGAGGACACGTGCACCGGTAGCTCCCTCTGTCCTTTGTGAGGGAGGTGGCCCCTGTGATGCCATATGTGTTCTCGGCCTGCAGGCCTGGGCCTCGCTCTGTTGTCCAACCCCTGCCCCGCAGGAGCCCCGGGTGGCTGGGGAGACAGCTGTCACAGGAGAGGCGTGAGCAAGGCATGCTGGGAGCGGAGGGAAGGGCTCTGTCGATGTGACGGTTGATCTGGGAACCAGAACCACAGGGAGAGGAGAGCTGGCATTGGACCGTGGCCTCGGAGCCCCAGAGCTCACACGGGTGCAGAAGCACAGCCGACTGCAGTGTGATGTCATCCGAGCTGAGGACAGCGGCCGTCATTGTGTTCCCGAGTCAGGTCACAGTCTGAGGTCCGAGGGTAACACGCCAGCCCCTGGGTCTGGGGCACAGCACCGAGAATGAACAATGTGTCCTTCAGGCTCAGCCCCCCAGGCATTGGGAGGGTGAGAGAGGCCCAGACTCCAAGCGCACGGCCATGGCCAGAGCCAGCAGGACCCGGGGACACAGGCACGGGCGTGTCCTGCCGCCTCTGAGAAGCCTTCCCGGGGCCAGCAGCGTGCCCTGTGCTGCTCTGCTGTCCGTTCCGTGTGCCATAGGCCTCCTCCACAGACCATTTACTCCTGCTCTGCGCCCACTTCATAAAGTAAGGCCGAGGCGCCAACGGTTGGCTTCCCTAGAGTCCCACAGCGGTGACCTGGTCTCAAGCACCGTCCCAAACGCCTGATCAGGAGTCAGGACCGAGTGCCTATAACTGGGACAGTCTCCCCTTTGTCAGTCTTCCACCCATGACAACATTGCAGGCCTGTGTCACCTTCTGGGGACTGTTACCCGTCCGTCCCACAGCCTGAGCATGGCCCGTGTAACCTGGCTCCTCTTCCCTCCTGTGGCCACACCCCCTCAGCCTCAGGCCCCCTGAAGCCTGCCTGTGTCAGGGCCTTCCCTGTCTCACCCACTGGAGGGTCTCGGTTCCCTGTCACCCCTTCCAGGTCCCCTGTTGTGGAGCCAATCGTACTCCGTGGCACAGGCCAGTGTCTGCAGGAAGAGAGCGTCTGTTTCACCCACAGCTGCAGCCCCCGCGCTCGGCACCTAGGCCAGGGCGTGGCACCATAGGTGTGCAGAGTGCACGGGTGACAGCGAAGTAATTAAGCTCCGATGCATGCAGGCCGTCCTCTGGGTGTTTATCAGAAACTAGAGGCTCTGTGCATGAAATTCGTGCAAGAGTAGGCCTTCCCTCCCCCAGCCTCCGCCACTGGCTTCCCTCACAGCCCAGTCTCGTCTGGAAGG
The DNA here is from genome assembly GCF_964339955.1 of Pipistrellus hanaki. Classification (NCBI taxonomy): domain Eukaryota; kingdom Metazoa; phylum Chordata; class Mammalia; order Chiroptera; family Vespertilionidae; genus Pipistrellus; species Pipistrellus hanaki. Next base: position 47,934,960 of record NC_140519.1, on the reverse strand, counting down.
TCGTCCCAAAGGACATCCAGTCTAATTAGCATATTATGCTTTTATTATTATAGATATAATGTGTCGGCTTCCGTGGGCCCGTGATGTGGATCAAACAGTTTTCAAATTTCAGAGCGGGACACTTGGCAGCCGTTTCTTGAGTGAATTACTGTGTGGGTGGGTGGGTGGATGGAGAGGTAAGAAACAATGAACAAACAAATCAATCATCATTTAACTGATGACAGACAAGCAGACGCTCCCCCGCTCCTCTGTGAGCGCGGCTGAGCAGGCTGCGGCCCGCCCTCTGCCATCACTGTGACAGGAAGGGCTCCGGGTGCCCTGGTCCCTGATAGTCCTCATTATACTGTACCCGCCCCCCCCCCCCCCATCCCCCAGGGCTCCAAACAATGAAGATCCCGCTAACTCTGTCTAGCAGGCAGGTGGGAACTAGGGAAAAAAGGAACTTGAACGTGAACGCTAGGTTGCCATTGAAATAACTATGGTCTCCCCAAACATGAGCTCCTGAATAAACACGGCAAACACATCTATTAGCGGGAAATGAAAAGGACGGTATTTATGAAATGAGTAATTTGAATCTGATTAATGTTTATAGAGGTGTTTACCTATGAATTAGATATTAACCTATAGCTTGAAAGGGTTTAATCAGCCTTGGAATATTGTTTTGGAGCACAATGAAAACTAACCAATTCGCAGAGGGAAAGGGACCGTGTATCTGCATACACAAATGAGGTCAATTAATTAAGCAATTTGCATACATTTGGATGTTATTTTCAGGGCCACTTTTTGTCTGACATCTGCCTCTTCTATTCCCATCGCGTGTTCTATTTATACAGACACATCCATCACTCAGCCATGCGGGCACACGCTGATGGGCCGAGACAGTCATCCCTGACACAGCGCAGACCACCCCTCGTCCAGAGGAGCACGAGTGACGAGCAGGGGTCGGGGTTACCCGGGCTCAGGAGTTTGTTGTAGAACCAGAAAAAAACGGGGTTCACAGCGAAGGGAGGGGGTACAGCAGAGCTGGGTAATCACTTCTTTCAGGAGTGAGGAAGTAGATCTTCAGGAATCATTGAGCGCAGTGGGTTTTAAAGATCACACACAAACAAATAGCCCGAGCAGGTTTGGCTCAGTGGATAGAGCATCGGGCTGGGGACTGAAAGGTTCCGGGTTGGAACCCCTCATTCCCTTAGACAGACTCAGTCAGCATGTCCGCAAATATGAAAACACGGTTGATGGTCTAACTCAGTGGTCGGCAAACTCATTAGTCAACAGAGCCAAATATCCACAGTACAAGGATTAAAATTTATTTTGAGAGCCAAATTTTTTAAACTTAAACTATGTAGGTAGGTACATTATTATTAACTTAATTAGGGTACTCCTAAGCTGGCCTTTGCTAAAAACTCAAGGAGCCAAAGAGCCGCATGAGGCTCACGAGTCGTAGTTTGCCTACCACCGGTCCAACAGGACTGGCGAGATCACCTCACTGAGACAGATTCACCGGGGGGCACTCTCTGGCTACTGGTGATCTTTCCGGTCTCAGTGCGTTAAAAAATGAAGCTCAGATATCCCAAGGTCTCGGGATCCACGCCCCCCAGAGCCAGAGACAGGGCCCTGTTGGCCGGTTCCCTGGCCAGGATTCCTTAAAGAGGCAGATCTCGGGAGTTGTGTGGCGGCTGGGCCTCCTGCTCCCCTCACGTCGGCCACCTCGGAGCCATGCAGGAGCGCGCTTCTGCAGTTACCCGCACAATACTCGGGAGCTGTGTGCTCAGTCCTGGACGTCTCGAGGAAAAGAAGTTGGGAAAACATGCCTCATATTTTCTCCCCCGTGTCAGACAAATTGGTGTTCTGTTGCTCTTGCTTTTGAAATATCTCGCCATTCCGGCCGTTAGAGAGCAGAAGCACTTATTTGTCATCATTTTTCTGATGATGCTTCCATGTGCGCTGTCGGGGTGATTTCTCAGACATGGTGAGGCCTCGGAGAGCCCCATTTGTGTTAGTGTGTGTATGACAGCCGGGGCCTCTCCGAGGGCCGGTCCGCGGGGTGTGGAAGCCAGCAGGGGCGGGTCTGCGTGCGGCCAGCAGGACGGGCGCCGTTTCCTGTCGGAGCTCCAGCCCCGCGTGGATTGTAAGGTGCTCACCCAGACGGGGCGGCGAGTGCTCACGTGGCCAGGCTCCTGTCTCAGGGCCCTTGCAGCCTGTCTCTTCACAGCAACGCCGGGCTTACGTGTCCGAAGGCTCACCATTTCTCACCATTACTCTGCAGTGAACGCTGACCCGCCATGAGGCTCTTCAGTCTTTATTTATTTCGCTGGTGTGAGTGGGTCTGTGGTTTACTACAGCATTCCTCACTTACTGTCTGTCCCTGACCGCTGAGGCCATGGCCTCTCTGAAACAGGAAGGAAAGAAGGCAGGCAGGGAGGGAGGGAGGCAGGAGGCAGGGAGAGAGAGGAAAGGAGGCATGGAGGCAGGGAGGGAGGGAGGGAGGGAGAAAGGAAGGGAAGCCAGGAAGGAAAAGGGAGGGAGGGAGCGAGGCAAGGAGGGAAGGAGGGAAGGAAGGAGGGAGGGAAGAGAAGAAGAACTTTTCAGTCCACAGGCCGACACACTGTCCACTGAGTGACACCAGCCAGGGCCTAACGTGCTCTCTTAAACTTACCGTGTTAGAGATATTTCCGTTGGACATTTTTCTCACGGTCTTAGAACCCGGGGCCGTGGAAGGGTCATAGCTGGTGAGCCAGGCACCGTCACAGTGGGCTTTGCGTGGCGGTCCACCTCGTGTTGCTGCAAACAGTGCCGCAGTGCACACCTGAACCATCATAGGGGGTGCAGCCCCAGCCTTAGCGGGAGCTCCCAGCAGCTCCTCTCACACGGGGCCGGGGGTATCTCCTTAGGGGGCATCTCCCAGGTCTGAGCCTCGTCTCTCCCAGCTCTGCGATCCTCTTACTTCTCTTTTTCCTTCTCTTCTCACCCACGTCCGTCTCTGCCTCCCCAGCCACGGGACACGGAAGGTGGGCATCAGCCCTCCTGGTCTGCTCCTCGCTCAGAGCTGCTCCCCCTGGTGGTGGTACCAATAACACTCCCCTGGAGGGTGAACACACAGGAATCACAGGCCAGGGGCAAGGACACAGACCTCGAGGGTGACATGTTATCTAAATGCACAAATCCCAGCTGATCGGCAGGCATGGGCGGGATGGGGCACTGAGCTGGAATTGAGCCAGAAAGTGAGTCTGGGTCTGGCCCCTGCCGGCACTGCGTCCAGTTAGAAGCAATCATTCGCTTTACACGAAGGTGTCCCATCGAGAGGCTGGAATTTGCAAAGGACTCTGGGAAATCTCGCACGATAATGAACTTGTCTAAAGAGAGTCGCTGAGCTTTGTGGAGGGAAGCATTCTCTGCTGCCGGGCTGCGTGGCAGGAGAGCCGCCGGAGGTGGTGAGTGAGTACAGGTGTCGGAACCCGGGAGCGTGGCAGCGGGCCCGGCCCGACAGGCTGGCAGATGCCAATCACAATGCCGCTCATTAGCATCTCGGTCACAGCTCGGATTCCATGAGGCGCTTTCTATGTCCCAGACATCTCGCTGAGCATCTTACAAACAGCGTCTGATTCCATCCTCTTGATCAAAGGCTGGCAAGCAACCGCCCCAGGGCCAGACCCGGGATGTGAGTTTGCCCGCCTGCTGCTTTCAGGAGCGCAGACCAGAGCGCTGGTCTGCCCGGCACCCTGCCGCCTCCCCGGCCGCCAGCCCTCGCTCTACCCGCTCGCCCGGCCGCTCTCCGCAGCCACAGGCCTCCGATGGGCGGGTTTCTCACTGCGTCTGCCACCGAGGAAACACTCTGTCCGATTTAACCCATTTTCCCCAGAAATAGCTCTTACTGGGGTCGGCCACGGGAAGTGAGGAGGTGAGCATGATACGTAAACGGAGTCATGGGCAGAACTGCCCACCTCCAGGGGCTGAGCCAGTAACACGAGGTCTGCCCCTGGGTGAGATGGAGATGGGAAGAGCTGTCAGCCCGCCATGGGGCGGCGCCTGCGGGAGGCAGAGCAGAGCCGGAGCCTGTAGAAGCCGCCTTCACCATGGAGCGCAGCAGCAGGGATTCCACGGACGGAATGATGGGCATGATGGACTGAGTGACAGGCATGACGAGGGACAGTCTAGGGAGGAAAGGCCCCAATGGCTGCGGCGGAGCCAAAGCAGAGCGGTCCGAGGAGCGTGGAGGTGGTCGGGATGAAAGAATCGGATGCAGATGGAGGCGGCAGTGCTGTGAGGTGCCGGATGCATCGGGGTCCGCAGCAGCGGGTGGCGGAAGGGGTCTGAGGACAGAGTAGGACAGAGGCCCGGCGCTGAGAGCAAGGCCACGGACACGGGAGCACCTGGGGGGGACCAGTGGGCAGGAAGCCAGCAAACAGGGCGGTGTCTGCGGGCAGGGACAGAGTGGGGAGGTGAGCAGGCAGCCCTGTACGGCTGTTGGTAGAGCCTGTGACGGATGCGTAATGGCGTGAGGGTCCTCCCACACATGGAAGGTTCGCTGGTTCAATTCCCTGTCGGGGCACATGCCCAGGTTGTGGGTTTGGTCCCTGTTTGGGTACTAACGGCAACAACCTGTGCCGCGCCGGCACGGCCAAGGTGACCCTGAGAGGGGGCGGCTGAGAGGCTTAGGACAGACAGACAAGGAATGGAAGCTGGGTCTCGGTGGGATGCTGCTTCCTGAGAGACAGCGCCGCCGTCCACGAGCTGTGCCTTTATTTTACAGCCGATGCCCCGAGGCAAAGTGAGGGCGGGCCAAGATGTTCACAACATCCTCGTGGGTTTCAATCCCTCTCCACCACATGCACCTGAACCCTATCAAGCCCACGTCACTCAGGCACGTGGGGCCACACGTTTGGACCACAGGTTCACGCTCACAACCACAGCTGCTGGCTATGAAGGCTATAACCACTGCGCCCTCTTCTCAGTCCGAGGCTGGAACCTGTCCAAACTCTGTAGCTGCGCCCCACAACAACCAATTAATATTTCTTTTTCATATCAATGTTTCCCACAGAGAGTGTTTCTCCCTCTCTGTCTCCCTTTCTCTCTAAAATCAATAAAAACGTGTCTCTTAAATAAAGGATTTGAAGTATTATTCTGTAGACCCCGAAGCAGCTGGTGGAGAGAATTCACAGGATGTGGCATGCCCACATTTGCATTTTGAGGCAATGTCTCACCTCCGGGGGAGAATGGGTGCGGGGAGGGGGGCAGCAAAAAAAAATGCAAAAGCCAAAACCATGCATAAAGGCAGCCAGTGACAAGATATGAGCATGAGAAAATCAAACTCCCTTGATATGAGTTAGATATGGTTTTGTGTTTATAAATTTACATTACTATTCCTTTCTGTCTACACTAATAAAAGAGTGATATGCAGATTGACTTCACAACACCCACCAGCCAATCAAGAGTGAGTATGCAAATTAACCCAACAAATATGTTGGCGGCTCCGCCCCACAGCCGCTCTGGGCCTCTAAGCAGCATGCGTGCAGGTGCAGAGCAGCCTGGCATGGGGGGACCCCTGCTGTGAGCAGGGGGGCTGAGGGAGCTACAGGAGCAAAGACGGAAGGCAGCGGCAGAGCAAAGGCCTGGTTCTCAGGTGCCAGAGGAAAACTGGTGCCAGCAGCCAGGGGAAGGAAGGTCTATTGCATGAATCTTTGTGCAACAGGCCTCTAGTTACAGTTACAGTTGTTATATAGTTGTTCCCAGCCAAACTAAGTATTAAAAGGAGCAGCATGAGATGATCCTTTGGTTGGATAAATGCAATCCAGCACCCAGTCTTGTTGAAGGAAGCTCCTGTCCTGCCCACCTGCTGCTCCCCCTGACCACCTGTCACTCCCCTGCCCACCTACTGCTCCCCCTGCCCACCTGCCCCTTCCTCTGCCCACCTGCCGCTCCCCCTGCCCACCTACTGCTCCCCCTGCCCACCTGCCGCTCCCCCTGCCCACCTGCCGCTCCCCCTGCCCACCTGCCGCTCCCCCTGACCACCTACTGCTCCCCCTGCCCACCTGCCACTCCCCCTGCCCACCTGCCGCTCCCCCTGCCCACCTGCTGCTCCCCCTGCCCACCTGCCGCTCCCCCTGACCACCTACTGCTCCCCCTGCCCACCTGCCACTCCCCCTGCCCACCTGCCGCTCCCCCTGCCCACCTGCTGCTCCTCCTGCCCACCTACTGCTCCCCCTGCCCACCTGCTGCCGAGGCTGCAGTCCTCCCCGGGCAGCACTCTCCGGATTGTGCCAGGGAACAGCTTTGCCATTGATTAAATGCCTCAGCTCACCTGCAGCCGTGAATCAATTTCACCAGCTGTTTATCGCTTTATTTACTACAAAGGAAGCAGGGTAATCCCTGTAAACCTGATACCTCTAAATTAAGTGCATGCTCAGGAGCAGCCTGGGGAGAGTTACTGCTCCTGGCTCCGGGGACAAAGAGGAAGAATGAGCACGGACCTGTGACAGGCTCCGGTTTGCTCTTCCATGTCCGGGAGGGCACCTGCTCGCCCTGGCCTCTGTTAATGAGGCCTGTCCACAGCGAGTCCAGGGACAGCTCTCCACGTGAATCAGCCTTGCCCGCCATGCGTCCGAGTCCCTCTGGCCTTCCTCCCCACCCTCCCCGTCTGCCTCCATGGCCTCCCATTCCCCATCCTGTGTAGGGTGTGTCTCCTTCAGGATGCACATATTCCCCACGCTCCTCCTGTCACTCACAGTTCTGGTCGTGCTGAAACTGCTTATATTTGCTTACTGACCTTACACGCAGCCCAGATCCACTGGGCAGCCCCCGAACACAAGGAAGCCAGTCCTGGTCTATGCCAGGTGGCGCTGGAGCTTGTATGCCCCTGGATGCTCTCTGATCTCCAGGACACAAGCTGTCAGTGCACACACATGGCTTAGTCTAAAGCTAAGGAGGCCCAGCATTGGAGGACGAAATAGTTTGCCTAACACAGTGGTCAGCAAACTCATCAGTCAACAGAGCCAGATATCAACAGTACAAAGATTAAAATTTCTTTTGAGAGCCAAATTTTTAAAACTTAAACTTCTTCTAACGCCACCCAAATGGAGCCCAGGACCCTTCTGTCCACAGGCCGACACTCTATCCACTGAGCCACACTGACCAGGGCTATCTAGAGGTTTCAGTGGGGCTCACTCATGTCCACTGTCCAGAGGGTCTCAGCACCACATTCCTCTCCCCAGGCTGCATCCTGGAGAGCAGCTCTGGCATCAGTGGTCTGCAAACTGCGGCTCGTGAGTTGCATGTGGCTCTGCATAAGGCGTTACCCTTACCCAGAAGTTTTGACTTCAGGTTAAAGACATTAGTACATTGTTAATATGTTTTTTAAGTGTTTTTCCCTAAGGCAGTGGTCGGCAAACTCATTAGTCAACAGAGTGGCAAATCACGGCTCACCAGCTGCAGTTTGCAGACCACTGGGCTATGGGAACGTGGAGAGGGGGAGGAGACTCAGGGTGCCTGGGTCCAGCTTGAGGGTCACCTGGGGGTCAGGTCCTCGGGATGCACCCCCAACACTTCCCCAGGTCCCCCACCTCTGAATCTCCCTCTCCCTCTCTCCTGCTGCTGCTTCCCATTGGCCGAGTTCAATCTAAAGCAGGAGGCAAGCAAGGGCGGTAGACAGCCCTCTGGGGTCAAAGCAGACGGGGGAGTGGGGAGGGTGTGAGGGGGCCATCCAGCACGCAGCCCCTTCAGAGATGCTCCCACCAGTGCCTCCTGCCGTCCAGTAAGTAAGGAAACATCAGAGCCACCGAGTCACTAGCCGGTGCCGAGGTCCTCCGAGTCCTTCAGATGCCCGTGTGTGGGTCGTGTCTTTCCACAGCCCTGCTCTCACGGTGCATCCGGGTCAGCACACCCTTCAGGAGCCCGTGGCTTTATTCTCTCTCATTTCCCCCCCCTCCAAAACAGCAAGTGAAGCAGCACTGACGGAAAGAGGTCCCTGTGCCGCATGTCTGCATTCAGAATCTGTGCTTAGGGACCAGATAGCAAATAAACCGTGTCCAAGCACATTCCCGATGCTCAGCCCAATGCAACCCCCGACCCAGGACAGGCTGAGGGTGGCTGTGTGTCAGGAGGTGAAGGAGCTGCGTGTGACCCCTGCCTGTCACTCAGGGGCATGTGACCCCGGGCAAGCCACTTCCCTCTCTCCATCTGATCCCCTCATCTTCTCACAGAAATCAGCACAGCGACTCTTTCGATGCTGTTATGGATTGTCTATAAGGAAATGGATAGGGATGCACTTTAGAAATTGCAGAGGAGATATGAGGACTTATTGATTGTTGATGGACCATTGAACTTCTTGTAACTGAATAGCAGATTCTGAGAAGTCTCAAATGTATGTACCAGTTTTGATGGGGGTGGGGGAGGCCATTACAAACGTTACCTTGCAAGAATTATTCAAAAACTATAAGCAAGCACCATTGCCTGAGTAGAGTAATGATAATATTGCATTCACACATCTGCCTTTTCACAGCGCTGGGCCATTTTTGCGTGGTTCTCTGAACAATTCGGAGAAGCAGGCAGGTCACATGATTTTTTCCCACTCAGTAGAAGAGAAAACGTGCGGGAAACCTTGTGAACAGAATGCCTCGGGTCCTAAATAAACCCATCCTGTGACGCCACCCAGGAGGATTAGTGTGAAAAGGGAGCTCCCTAGATGTCACCACCACCGCCGTACCCGCCAGCGCAAAGACCCGGCTCAGGCCCTGGGTCTGTCCCCCCCGGATTGGCAGGTTCCACCAAAGCCACGCTCACCGACCGGATAGATTTTTTTTATTTTTTATTTTATTGATTTTTCACAGCGAGGAAGGGAGAAGGATAGAGTGTTAGAAACATCGATGAGAGAGATACATCGACCAGCTGCCTCCTGCACACCCCCCACAGGGGATGTGCCCGCAACCAATGTACATGCCCTTGACCGGAATCAAACCTGGGACCTTTCAAACCACAGGCTAACACTCTATCCACTCAGCCAACTGGTTTCAGACAGATATGAGATTTTTAATGAAGTTGTGTGTAGACACGTGTAGCGCAGTTCCTGGCATGTGCGGGTGATGACCCTCGGGGCCTCTGAGTGAACTCTTACTGTGACCTGAGGATTCTGGGATATTTCCCAGACACCGTGACGGAGCCTCCTGGACGCTGGTCCCACTTTCCTTTGTACTTCTTTCCAAAGATGTTTCCAGCTCAGCCGCCTCTTCGCGGAGGGATGCACGCCAGGCTCTCAGCGGCAGGGAAGGTCGTCATGTGGCCAGAATTGTTCTAAAAGCACCGAGGGCGGAAGCTCCTCTGCTTCTGTGAGTTACTACATCTATCATTGGGCTGAATGACAAATAACCTTCATCCCATTTAACTTAGGAAAGCCTGGCGTGTGTGTTATCACTTCTGGGTGTGACAAGTAATCTGTGAAGTGAACCCATTCAGTCCCTCGCCCCGCGACCCCCATGTGAGCTCAGTGCCGTCCAGCGAGCGATACCGGCCCCATGCGGCTCATGGCCCAGCAGTCTGTCCCCGCCTATGACACAGGTGCGAGGCAGGTCTGGGGCTGAGCCCGAGTTCTCTCCGGACCCAAACGCTGAGCCTCCAACCACTGTGCCTGCGGCCAGTTCTCCCGAGTGACAGACAGCAGGACGGACAGCCCTCCCGTGGAGGCCCACCCAGGTCCAGCCAGGAAGGGGGAAGGAAATGCAGGAGAGGCACTGATGGAGTCAGAAGTGGCTACTTTCCCAAACACTCTGTTGGGTAAAGAGATTTATTTTTATTGGCCTCCTCCCAGATGAGGGAGACGCAGCTTTTAGTTGATGTTGGTTGATTGCTTATACACCTCTCCCCTCCCCCACACCCTACCCTCCAAGTCACCGGGAGGCAGCTGATATTGCTGAAGGAGTATCCTCCTGGGTCCCATCAGCTCTGATGAGGATGTGGATGCTGGTAAAGATCCAGATGATGACACTGATGAAGACAATGAGGAAGGTGATGATGATGAAGGTGATGATGAGGAAGGTGATGATGGTGATGATGAGGAAGGTGGTGATGAAGAAGGTGATGATGAGGAAGGTGATGATGAGGAAGGTGATGGTGGTGATGAAGGTGATGATGAGGAAGGTGATGCTGGTGATGAAGGTGATGATGCGGAAGGTGGTTATGATATTCATGCTCCTGCCATTTATGTCCCTCATCAAATTTGATTCCTCAAGCACCTTCTCCAACCCTCCTCCCCAGGTGTGTACTCTAGCCCAGTGTTTTTCAACCTTTTTTGGGCAAAGGCACACTTGTTTCATGAAAAAAATCACGAGGCACACCACCATTAGAAAATGTTAAAAAATTTAACTCTGTGCCTATATTGACTATATATAAAGTAATTCTCTTGAATAGGAATCAAATAAACACAAAGAAAGTATTTTATAATTACTTTATTATGAAATATTAAGTAAACAAAATAGTGAAAAATTATAAAATTCTTGTCTTGTCTGCACCTACGGCACACCAGGCAACATCTCGCGGCACACTAGTGTGCTGCGGAACAGCGGTTGAAAAACGCTGCTCTAGCCTCCCTGTCCTACTTTATTTATTAGAGGTTGTCCTCCCTACTTGTCTTTGTGCATGTTTTGTTTACGATGCATGTGTCTTATGCTGGGATACAGCCACATGGGGTCAAGGGCTCCCTGTGTCGATGACCCTATAACAACCCTACCCCCAGTGAGGTCACCTCCAGTGCATCTTCCTTGGGGCACAGTCCCGCCGTAGCAGACGGAAGGCAGTCAGCATGGTGGGACAAAGGCTAACGAGGGCGAGTGCAGAGCCAGGAGGCCAAGACGCGGACAGGTGGCTACCTGGAAGGACTGGCTAGGATGACACGGCCGAGGGTGGGGGTGGGGTTGGGGGGCAACTGGGCCAGGCCCCCTGTGCCCTCTCTGGTACCCCCCCACTATCGAGTCCTGGGCAAGGAGAAGGGGACACACTTAGGCACTCGCTCTGGTTGAGGATTCGCTCAGCAGACTTGAAGGTGGAGACGGCCATTTCTAAGGACCGCAGTCATTTCCGGGGTGGAAGGCAGCCATGTCCGAATCCCCATCACTCCGGGGTGCCCAGCGTAGGAGAAAGTCCCAGCACGTGAACAGGGAGGTAGCGCGCCCCTTAAGCAGCACCCCATCAGTCATTTGGACGGGAGTCTGGCCACCCAGATGCTGGGGTCTGTCCTGCATCTGCATCAGGAGAGCTTAGAACCCATGGAAACGCCCTCCCAGGACGGCCACGCAGAGCAGATGTTTGCAGATCACGCGGCCTGCCGGTGATGAATTGGTTTTTAATGGCCTTCCCTGCACTCGCCATAAATCATTAAGCGACCAGCAGACTGTCTCCCGCCTCACAGACGCCATGTGCTCTCCTCAGAGGCCGGCCCCAGTGCGGCCCCATGGTCATGGCGGCCCTTCACGCCTCTCCCTATCCCTGGGCTCTGCCCACTGCCGTCCTCCTCCTCACCTGTCTCCTTCCCCTCCCACCTCATCCTCCCAGCCTCTCCCCCGCCCCTCACACCCTCCCCGCAGCTCTATCTCCTCATCTCTCTCCTCCCTCACTTTCCCCGACTTCTCTTTGTACATCCCCATCTTTTGTCGGCATTAAAAGTAAAAAGCTTATGATAAGCTGAGGGAGAGCCACATGCTGACACAGTGTGATTCTTAACACCAGCAATAAATTCACGGTCAGCTCTGCTGGACGTGCAGGAACTTAGAGTTGGAGTGTGTGTGTGTGGAGGGGGGAGGGGTTTTGGGGAGAAGCGAGCCTGAAAACAGGAAGCTCCCGGCCATTGCCCAGGAGCTCCCGGATGGGAGACGGTGCCCGCTTGGCCCTGGAGCAAGGCCGTGGCCTCCTGCTGGACGGAACCCGCGGGAAGGCTCTCAGCCACGCCTGTGCCACCTGCCAACCAGAGGGGTAGAGGAGAACTCAGGAAATCCGGGGTCTAAGACATGGTCAGTAAAAGATCCCAGCAAGAGGGGTTTTTAAAGAAACTATATCCTTGTCTCTTGTTAGTGTCTACTGGGGAGTTAGGAGAGAGAGGAAAATTTGAGACAAGATGTGCCAAATTCAATGAATGTTGAAAAGAGCCATTGAAATGTGCGGTTGCGTGTTCTCATGCGAGACCCTGGGTTCAAAGCTGTTTGCTTCTGCGCCTGCCCCAGCCTGTCCTGGCCGAGGCCGCTGCTCTGTGAGAGAGCGAGGTGCCAGGCACGCCTGGTCTCACACGTGGGAGGTCCCCCATGCAGACCGAGGGGTGGGGTTCAGACTTCACCCACATTCCATTCAGAGACCCCACGTGGCCCAGGCCCGGCCCTGAGGGGGAAGGAGAGGGGTGCAGGTAAGGCCCAGACTGTAGCCACACTCGTCCATTTTGAAGTGAATCAGATGCTAAGGATGCCCTTGCCCGACCCCACAGCAGACAGGCCTGGCTATCACTCTTGGTTTATTTCTCTGGGGGATTAACTGCTTGGATTCCTTTGAAGTTTAATTAAATTGTCACATAACACACATAATAGCAAATAAAGGAGCCTTTCCCTTTGTCCCAGTGTCAACGTTATGTCATCAAATTGTGTGGCTCGTGAGCCACCCGACTCGGCTGCCCAGGCACCAGGGAAGGCCGAGGCCAGCCCGCCGCCATGCTCCTGCTATTCCCGTCCCGGGGCCATGGCCGACCGTCAGCTCTAACGTGTGCAGATGGAGGCTGGAGGCGTGGGTGGCCATGGTGAGTGACAGCTGGGATGCAAACACCCAGTTCCAGGACCTGGTGTAGACATCACATTAAGGGTTGGCAACCCACCCTCTGCCGGCCAACTGACCCAGTGCCTGCTGTATAAATAAAGCTTTATTGAAACTCGGCCATGCACATGAGCTCACTTGCCATCTGCAGTTGCCTCCACACGACAGTGGCAGGCAGGAGCAGCTGCAGCACGGTTGGTGGGGGTTACACATGTTGACATATCTACCCCCGGAGCCTCCTCCACAGAAATAAAAGGCGAGAGGTGAGGTCAGAGAGGCCGGTTTTATTCCTGTTTCTGCCAGCTGCTCAGCCTGGCCCTGCCTCCTCCTCTGCCCCTCGGCGTCTTTCTCTGAACAACAGGAACAGTCCTATGTTTGCCAGGGCCACGTCCATAGGACAGTGAGCCTTCCCAGCGTGGGGTCCTAACTCCTGGCCCCAGGAGGGAAGGGTGCTTCCGAAAGCCAGAGCTCCCACTTCCTCTCTCCATGAGCTTCCAGGCAGGAGCCGAGTGTCACAGGCACCACGGTGGCTGCCTCCCGGGGACAGTGCATTTGCAGAATGGCACCTGCCCGGCACGGGACTGCCCTCTCTGGCACCCAGGTGCCCCCCTCATGCCCGCCACATCTCAGAGACCTGGTGTCATTCCTCACAACCATCTCGCCCGGGGTTCTTCCACGTGTGGCGTCCGCCTCGGCGCCCCCTCTGCCAGAGATAAGCGAGAAGAGAGAGTCACTGCCCTGGCCACGTGCAGAACAGCCGTCTGGGCGGAGTCTGCAGCCCGGCCCGGTGAACCCCCTGGCCCCGACCATCATGTCTCCGAATAAATCGTCACCACCCGCCTTCTGTGTGCAACATTCTTCCCCATTGACTCCAGGAACACATCTCCGTAAGTCTGAACATTAACATGCAAATGAATGGAAATCAGGCCCAAATGGGGTAACTACAGGGCTGTGAGGGAAGCTGGCTTCTGTATGTGAGCACATAAACGCTCTCTACGAAAACGCAGCTCCTGATTGTTCCTCAGCTCCACGAAGCCCGCCCCGAGGACACCGCCCCCACGGGGAGACCTACCCACCGCGGGCCGGCCTGCTAGCTCCCTCCGCGCAGTGCCAGACACAGGCTGACCGGGCCACTGGAGGATGGTGCCGTGGCTCTGTCGGGTCCCAGTAGCCAGAACACAGACGGTGCTCAGGCATCCGGAAGCCTGACTGCAGGAAAGCAGAAAGGACGTCTGTCAGGAGCTGGCTAAACACATCAAGCCCTTCACTGCCTTCTTCCATACATAAGGGAGCTAAGGCCCTGGCCCTGGCCCTGGCCGGGGTGGCTCAGTTGGGTGAGCGTCGTCCCATACCGAGAGGTCACTGGTTCGATTACCAGTCAGCACACATACCCAGGTTGCGGGTTTGATCTGAGCACCTCTCAGCAATCAGGTGCACGCATGGTCATCGGTGTCCTGGCGTGCGCCTGGCAGCCCCCAGGAGACCGAGAGTGTCCTGCTCACCCTCGTCACCAGCCCCAGCACCACGCCTGGAAAGTCCGGGGCTCAGTGACTTGTAGATGAAGGGGAAATTAGACACGGCGTGCCCTTGAGTGAGTCACATGACCTTTCGGGTCCAGTTCTTGGCCTTTGGAATGAGCGTTTGGGCTGGAAGGCCTCTAAGCTCCGTGGGGTCAGTGGCCTCCTTGTGGCTCTGAGCACATTCCGTTCCTCCTCGTCAGTGAACTTGGGAGATGCCCTCACTGTCATTCAGGCTGGTGCCCCGTTGGCCCGCGAAGAGCTGCGGGAACAGAGCCTCCGGGCGCAGGGACAAGTGAGCACAGATCCGGCCCCGCCTCGCCCTCCGGCTGAATGGCTCCTTCAGGGCTCCGCTCCCATCTGGGTGGCCGGGGCCTCCGCACCAGCTCCGGCCATTCACACAGCACAGCTGCCTGGGCCGTGAGCACCGGGCTTTCTGAGATGCCAAGCGTGTTACGTGGGAAAAAGACTTTCGGGTCAATGTCACCCGATGCTCTCCGGGCTCACAGAGTGTCTCCTGTGCGCACAGCTGGCCGGAGGGAAAGGCGGGTGCAGACCCAGAGGGAGCGCCCTGCAGGAGCCCCGGCCCTGTTCCTTTCCCCAGATTCTCTGGTTCTTGAGTTCTTTCTGCTTCAGTCTCGGGTTGTTTATGGACCGTTTTCCCTCTCGGGGAGAGGAGGGAAAATTCCCTTCTTACTGTGGTAGCCTGTTCAGTGGTACATGAGCTGCTTTCACACAGGTCAGGCAGTGCAAGGCGACACTGTGAGCACAAGAACAGGGTGACGGTTGTGATTGCCACACAAACGCTATCATTTTAACATTCCGATGTGGACCTCGGAGTTTGGGGTGTTCTAAAGCGCCCCGTCCTTAGCAATGATTCCGCGTGCTCCACCCTTGTCCACTCCTTGCTTGACTGGACCGGACAGCTCTAGTCTGTAGAATGGCCCTCGGTCCCATTCAGAATGTGTCCTCACACAGCCTTCTGCGCGTCCAGTTCAGGTCAGCTCTTGTTCTCCAGAAGCTTCTCAGGAAGTTGTTCCTATGCCTTGGCAGCTCGAGGTGCTCCTCAGAGACAGATCCCAGTCCCAGGGGATCGGACTCAGGGCGCTGGGTCCAGGCCCTTTCCTCCTGTGTTATCTGGCATTCCTGGCCGTCTCAATCTTCTCCTGCTCCCTCCTGGCCAGGGACCCTCAAGCTTCGCTGTGGCTGCTGCTCCTCCCAGTCCCGTCCCCAGGGAGGCCCTGGCTCCTTGCAGTGCGGGCTGCCCGCCTCCTGATGGGCACAGGTGACCCGGCCCCGTCCAGGCAGCGTGCTGGATGTTCTTAGACCCAGACTTAAACATGGGAAGGGCAGGAGGGAGCTGACACGCCTTTGGCCCAAGCCCCTACCTTCCCACATGGACACACACGAGACTGTGGGAGCTCATGGGGGTGGCCACGTCTCCGGCAACATTGCCCTGCAGATCAGGGATTAATTACAGAAACGCCCTCCCTCATGGAGACTGAAGTAAATGTGTAAATCCACCTCAACACTCAGCATCTCAGCTGATGACGATTCCCCTGATGTCAGGCCATGGAGTAGAGCAGAAAGCGGCTTCCATAATATTGTCACCCAGTTCCTTTTGGCAAGTCAGCTCGCTCGCTCTCTCTCTCTCTCTCCCTCTCCCTGTCCCCCCTTCCCCTCCCTCCTCTCACCATTGATCCTATTGATTCTGCTTCTCTGGAGAACCCAGACTAATGCAACACTTCCATTAAGGAGGCAATGGTGTAGCTTGATTCCCAGTTAATGAGGCCATCGCCAACTGATACCTCCCTCCGCCATGCCTATCACCTGTTCACACGTGAGATCCTCATTTCCTCTCCCCGGATTATTTCATCTGCCCGTTAATGGTCTCCCTGCTCCCTTTCCCACCCGCTTCTAACCCATCTTCCTTATTGTTATCAAAACTCATTTGTCTAGAACAGTGGTTTGCAACTGGTGTGCCATAAGAGTGTCTAAAACATTTAGTCAGGGGCACTGGCCTCTTTTCCTTTAGATTGTCAACTTAAAAAAAAAAATGACAACAGCCAGCACAATAGCCGTCCGGTGTGAATGCTCTGTCTTGATCATCTATATACTGACATATAGAAGTCTAAGCGACAGTCCAACTGTCCAACTGCTAGCTATGACACACACTGACCACCGGTGAGCAAAAATGTGGGAGATCCGGGTCCTGTCTTCTGCTTCCGGGAATTAGCAAATGTTCTAAAAAGCAGAGAGAGCCACGGACTACACAGGTGGGCGGGCTGAGGGCTGAGTGGGGTTCAGGGTACAGACAACTGTCTCCCGGCTGAGTGTCCCACAGGCAATGCCTGGCCGGTGTCAGAGAGGGAGCTCCAGTCATCAGTAACAAGGAAGCAGGCCGGTGGGGCCTTGGCCTCCACGCTGTTCTGCCCCTGGGTGCTAGGGACGGGACTCCCGCCGAGCCCAGGAGTGGGGACACTGCCCCCAGTGATGCTTCAGGCACCTCTCTGCCTTCCATTGGACACTGTGCCTTTAAGTCACCTCAGTCCAGTGCACCAAGCAAATGCAGTCACAGAACCCCGGCAGCAACATCCATGTAAGTAAAGGATGGCTCTCCTCCTCGCTGCTGTCGGAGAGCTCGTCACACCCCCACTCGCTGAGCCAATTTCACAGGCCGCGCTATCTGGCTGGTAATTAAAGCTCTCGTGTTCCCCAGGCTGAAGTAAGGCATGAGCGGAAAAACTGTGCAAATTGTTCTGGAAATGGCATTCTTTCTAGATTAGTTGTGAAATGTACATGGAGTGTGCGTTTTGAATGAGCGTTATTCTAACTTAATTAGCTATGTGCTAGTCCCAGAAAAAGGTACTAGTCAGGAAAGCAGGGGATGGGACATGCACAGTGTCTGTGTTCAATAACTGCTCAGTGATCGCATCGGACCCTCCATGCCAAGCCACCCCCGCAGCTCCGAAGTCCAACGTGCCGGCTGTCCTCTGCTGGGGACCCACCCAAAGGACAGTCTCAAGATTTCTTTTATTATTTTATTTTTTTAATATATTTTTATTGATTTCAGATTAGGCAGAGAGAGATAGAAACATCAATGATGAGAGAGAATCATGGATCGGCTGCCTCCTGCACACCCCACACTGGGGATCGAGCCCGCAACTCAGCATGTGCACTGACCAGGAATCGAACCATGACCTCCTGGTTCCTAGGATATGCTGGCCAGGCTCTCCTGGACGTCTCCTAAGGGAAACAGGTGGTGAGATTGTGAACGTAGAGGAACCCTGCTGATTCCTGCTCATCCGGCTACAGCTGACTATTCATCCCAGCAGCATCAATACACAGAGATTCCAGTTTCATCCTGAAAAACAACTGTCAGCCAAAACAACCAGAGAAAAAGGCAGATTCGTTCCAGGAAGAGCGAGGAGACCGTCGGCAGACTTCTCGTCAGCAGCTACAGATGCCAGGAAGCGATGAGATGCTGTCTCCGACATCCCGAGGGAAAGAGGGCTGAGGACTCAGAATTCTAGAGGCGGGGCAATCGCCACTCCAGACTGGGGTGTTTATAGATCACGTCACCTGGGTTCCTCCTCGAGAATGCAGCCTCTGAAATGCATCCCGGGATGGGGAGGTGGAGGGGTGGAAGGAGAGAGGGGAGGGCGGTAGGTACAGGTGAGCAGGTAAAATCTGTGCCTCTGCGGGTCTGAACAATGGTTTCTCAGGGGGCCACCTCACTCTAGGGGGGTGAACTCCCCATTTGTCATGTATCTTAGGAAAGCGTCTGAGCCTTGCTGTGACTGTCAACTTGGCAATGTTTGGCTGTTTGCTTGCTTGTCCGTTTTCCAGGTAGCAACCCTCTTTTAAAAGCCCGTGCCCCATGTCAGATACAGTACATTTAAATTGACAGTAATGGTAAGGATTAAAATGTTGAGGATGATCATTTAGATTCATTTAAAAACAAGGTGAAACTTATACACAGTTGATTGCATTATGTGGGAGCATACAAGTTTTGATTCACTTCAGACTTTATAAAGAACGTTTAATTCAATTGAAGAAAGCCATGAAATAATTGTTATATAAGGAAAGGAAATAGATTCAGACAAAATTCAATCTTTCTGGAATAAGGTAGAAAACGAGAGAAACTATGCAATAAAAAAAAAAGTATAAAATGCAAAGTAAGGTATATAAATAAGTCCAAATAGCAGCCTAGTCACAATAAATATTGGATTCTTTGGTTTGATTTAAAGATATGTTGTTTACCCTAATTCATACCCAAAGACAGAATTTCTTGTTTCAATGGGTATTTATTATCCATCTGCAAGCCACTGTGGATACACAGATGAATGCCTTATCTCTGTGGAATTTACAGTATTTTAGTTGCATGCAGTGGTTGTAAACAAACAACCAAATACATAGCATCGAATAAAGTACGTCTGTAGTGGGTTGCAGAGGGTCCCCACAAATTCACCGAACCCCTGGGTGTGACCTTATGTGAAAATAGGGTCTTTGCAGATGCCATGAGTTAAGCTAACGTGGGATCTGGATCAGGATGGGCCCCCAATCCCAGGACTGGTGTCCTTCTACGAAGAGCAGATTGCCCACAGAAACACGCACACAGAGAGGCGGCCACGTGCGAGGGAGGCAGAGACAGTGATGGGTCAACAAGCTCAGGAACAGCGAGGATTGCCAGCAACCCCTGAAGCGAGGACAGAGCACGGAGGGTTCTCTTTGGAGCCTGAGGAATGAGCATGACCCCGAGGACACCCTGATTTCAGAGTCCCAGGGAGGGAGCGTGACCCCCAGGACACCCTGATTTCAGATTCCCAGGGAGTGACCGTGACCCCGAGGACACCCTGATTTCAGATTCCCAGGGAGGGAACGTGACCCCGAGGACACCCTGATTTCAGAGTCCCAGCCTCCAGACTGTGAGCGAACGCAGGCTGTCTCAGCCACTTCAGACAGAGATGTGAGTAAACGTGACTCAGGCCACACAGCTTGTAAACCACACGCTGTGAAAACTACAAGTAATAGCACATATAAATAGCTTAGGAAATGCCTGGCTGTGGAGAGCGGCCACAGTGTTTGGACAGGTTCAAGCCTCGGACTAATGAGCTATAGCTGTAAGCTTGACCTTATGGTCCGAACCTGTGTTCCCATGTGGCTGAGTGATATGAGCTGCGGGAGGTACAGCCAGTAAACAAAGCTTGATCAGGTGCATGTAATTGAGTAGATTCGAAACCCGGGAGAACACTGTAAACATCTTGACCCTGCCCTTACTTTGCCTCATGGGACTTGGCTATACAATAAAGACTCGGCTTGCAGGCCACAGCACTGTCACTCTAGTCAGAGGGCAGCATACCACCTAGCCCCAGCTTTATTCTATTGTCTGTCTTTTCTAATCCTTCAACCCTCTCCCACCATCAGGTTCACCCATGGCCATGATGGTGTGGCACACCTGGCATGTAGCATGTGCAATAATATTTGCATATTGACTTACCATGTACAGGGGTAAGTGTGGTATCACGGGCATGTGCCTATGTGATGGCATCTGTAAAGTGTGTATGATGTGTGTGGTCACTTCGGATAAAAACCAAGTTCTAAAGTAACATCCGAGAAAAAAAAAATGATGGAAGGAAAAGCCAGGAAGTGTTCATGAGGAGTATGAGGTTTGACGAGGAAGGAAAAATTCATTTCATTGTATGTTCTTCAGATAGCTTACATGCTTTAGCACGTGCAGGCGTACTTTTATTAATCAGCAGAGCTCACGTGTTCCTTATTCGCTCTAGATCAGTATGCGGGTTTGAGTCTTTGCTCTAATGCCCTCAGTGGGAAAAGCCGTGACTTATAACTCAGCTGGAGGAGTCTGTGGCCTGGGAGAGAAGGTTACGCCATTGATGAACCGTAAAGCAATTAACCATCGGCTCTGTCCACTCTGAGAGCCTCCACCATCCAGAGCGCAGGCAGGGACCCCGTCTTCCGGGTTCCGTCTCCAGACCCTTCTCTGTAAACAATGGTGGACCGCTGACCTTTCAACCCACCGGTCCTCTTGCCCTGTAGAGTCCGGTTGGCGCCGAGGCCCCCTCAGCTTACAGGGGTCCCCGGGCACGTCTTCTCTGCAGGCTTCCGGGACCCCCCTGGGTACATGGAGATTTGGGGAACGGCTCTCCCGTTGCGCATCAGGTGTGCATGTGATGGCCATGTAGCTCTGTGGGTAGAACTGAGCATATTTAAGGTGAACGCTGTGATGCGTCAGACATAGGCACATGCCCGCGATGCCATCAGCATGGCCCTGACCATGACCTCGCTCCTGCAGCTCGGGGTGCAGGGCTGTGCGGTTGGAAATGTAAGAGGCTGAGAGCTCTCACCACACACACGAACGACACGAGGAAACTCCGGGGGATGTCCGTGTCCGGAAACTCTGACTAAGATCGTGGTCAGCAAACTTCGGCTCGAGAGCCACATGCGGCTCTTTGGCCCCTTGAGTGTGGCTCTTCCACCAAATACCACGGCCTGGGCGAGTCTATGTTGAAGAAGTGGCGTTAGAAGTTTATGTTGAAAAAATTGGGCTCTCGGAAGAAATTTCAATCGTCATCCTATTGATATTTGGCTCTGCTGACTGATGAGTTTGCCGACCACTGGGCTAAGAGATCCTGACACTGAGCATTTCTCTAGCCTGAGGTTAAGTCCTGTTATTGCTCTCAGTTTCAACATATGAAATGGAGGAGGTTTAGGGGATGGCGAGACAGTCAGGGTCCCAGCGCGATCCAGACCCAAGCCCAGTCCTGGCTTCCCGAGGCCATCCTCCATCCCACGCCACCGCCCAGGAACGCGAGCTGTCACCATTTGTAGAGTCGTCAAATCCCCTCCCGTCTGTGGAAAACGTGTCCGTGTCCTCACCCACTTCCCCCGCTCCTCCAATGTCTGCCCTGTCCCTGTAAAGCAGGCCTGGCTACTGCCCTTTCAGCCCTCCTGCCATCTGTGGCCCCCGGGGGGCACCTGCGGACCGTCTCCTGCATCCCCAAGGGGCTCCATGGTGTACATTCTGTGCTCGGCATTGAAATGATGAAGGATGCTCACCCCGAAGGAGCTGACAGTAGTGCCTAACCCTAACCCTCCCCCTCGCGCCTGCCCGGTCTGAAGCCTGGCCAGTCCTCTCCTCTCTGTCTGCACCCAGCAGCTCTCGGCAGCTCCCAGCGTGGCTCCGGCCCAGACTGCATCAGATTCCCCTTCAGCCGGAGCGATGCTTGCTCCTTCTCCGCCATGAGGGCGGTTCCATCCCGAGCAGGGCGCCTGGGGGCCATCTCAATTAAACTTTAATGGGTGTTATTATGCTCCCCGTCATTACCATTATTAATAATGTGCTTTTTGGCAGCGCCTGGAAGCCGTTCCCGCGGTGACATTTGGCTCCCAGGATAATGGATCTTCTGGGGGGCAGCGTGATGACGTGATGCCTGCCACTCTCGCCCCCGAGGCCGCGCTCCTGAGCTGGGGCGAGTCCCGGCTGCGTGGCCAGTGCGACCCAAACCTCCCTGGGCGACCAGGATGCCAGGCTCCCCCATAGTCGCCGATGGGAACAAGGAACCCACGCAAGTACGCATCCATTCATGCAACACAAGGTTGGTGCTCATGTGCGGACCATTCGTTTTATAGTTTTTTAGCCCAGCTGCGGCAGCTCCGTGGTTGAGCGCTGACCTAGGAACCAGGAGGTCATGATCAGATTCCCGGTCCGGGCACAGGCCCGGGTTTCGGGCTCGATCCCCAGTGTGGGGCGTGCAGGGGGCAGCCAGTTCATGATTCTCTCTCCTCATTGATGTTTCCATCTCTCTCTCCCTCTCCCTTTCTCTCTGAAGTCAATAAAAACATAGAAAAAAAAGAAAAAGAAATAAATAAAATTGGGGCCAGTTGCTCAGTGGTTAGAGTGCCGGCCCTCAAGCAACCCCACCCAGAGTTCCGTTTGGGCCTCGGGACAGCATGTGACCCAGGGAGGGCAGTTAGAGGACAGCACTGGCTGTGGTTGGAGGAATCCCAGGTGGGGGAAGTAGAGAGAATGGAGCCTCTGCGGTCAGAACACAGGCCCTGCCCCAGCGGGTCCCCTCACCCCCTCCCTGAGCCGCCCCGGCCGCTGCTTACACCCCGGCTCCTGCATTGACCCCCCAGAGCTGACACTTCAGCCTCCCTCCCCACCGCCCGGTGCTGCGTGCACAGTCTCTTTAGCAGAGTTTGCTGATTGACTGCTCCTGACAGACAATACGGGTCTCAACATTTACACGGAGCTGTCTGTCAGAATGCAGAGGAAAGAGGGCCCTATTTTAGGCCGTCTCTGTGCTTAAAGCGCGGGAGAGAGGAGAAGTCTCAGAGTGCATAACAGCATTATGCCTGGAGGCAGGGCTTGCCGGCGAGGTTGCTAATCAACTGCCTGGTGTGTGTGTGTGTGTGTGTGTGTGTGTGTGTGTGTGTGTGTGTGTGAAGGGGGGTGTTGCGGGGGGTGATGAGGTGGAAAGGCTCCAGGGCCTGGGCACCCAGGACACGCAGCGCCCTTCCCGCAGGACACGCTCCCCGCTCCCCGTCCACGGCAGTGAGGACCCCTCGAGGCTGATGGCGGGGTGAGGTTCCTCTCTGTGGCCTCGAAGCCCATAGGAGAGACCCCACAGCCCATGGGAGAGACCCCCGCAGCCAGGGCACAGCTGGCACAGGGCCCCGCCCCTGGCGTTCAGCCTGCCACCTCCTGGGCGGGCAGCAGACTCAGACGTGGGAGTCCGACAGCGCTCAGTGTCTTCATCCACACGCGTGTTTCCGCTGCAGCACGTCACACCGAGCGCCAGCCTGTCCTCGCCGCGCGTGCCACCGCCGCCGCCATGGTACACGGAATGGGTCTGCGTCTTGTCTACTGTGCCCCTCGGGTGCTCAGCTGGACATTGACCCAGCCCTGGGTTTGCTCACCTGTTCGGTAGCCTGTGGTCGCACCTGAGCCATCAGCCCCTAGGGGGCTCTCCGGGGCTCACCCCTCGCCCTCCAGTGGCTGCTGCTTGGGGCGTGGACCACAGAAGGGGGCTCCTATCTGCCTTTGTAGGAAGTGAGTGGTTCCTTCATCTGCTGTACTGCAGCTCAGTTCCAAGGTGGAGAGGAAGGAGGCCTGTGAAGACCCACTATACACCTTGCCCTGTGAGCCAGCTCCCAGAGGAGGCTTGTGCCCGACAGGGCGAACCCCAGGCTCTAACCAGTGAGCACCGGGTCAGCGAGGGCACCAAACCAGCCACCTCTCACCTCCATGTGACATGCAGACACGGTCAGCAGCGTGTGCTGGCCAGAGGGCGGGGGGAGGGAGGTTCAGGGGGGAGGGGGGTGCAGGGGGGAGTGGGGGATTCTGCACTAGTGTCACCAGTAAAAGTAAAGTGAAACCAGTAGTGACCACAGCGAGGAGTCTTTGGAGGAGGCCGCCTTATCACCTGAGCCAGGACTTAGGACTTAGGACTCCAGACCCCGCTAGGGCAGTGGTCGGCAAGCCTCGGCTTGTGAGCCACAGGTGGCTCTTTTGCCCCCTGAGGCATTGGCAAAGGCCGGCTTAGGAGGACCCTAGCTAAGTCAATAACAATGGACCTCCCTGTACAGTTTAAGTTTAAAAAATGTGGCTCTCAAAGGAAATGTCAGTCGTTGCACTGTGGGTATTTGGCTCTGGTGACTAATGAATGTGCAGGCCACAGCCCTAGGGTAAGGCGACCAGATGTCCCGCTTTGGGCGGGACAGTCCCGATTTTTAACCATTTGTCCCGCGTCCCGCAGCGTTTTAAAAAAGTCCCGATTTTTGGAAAGATTCTTTTAAATCTTTTGGATTTTTTTAAAATGCTGCTGGACTTGGGACAAATGGTTAAAAATCGGGACTGTCCTGCCAAAAGCGGAATGTCTGGTCACCCTACCCTAAGGACATACAGGACAGGGGGTGTGGCCAGTACAGTTCTGTTGAGCCCATAGTCCTGTCTGGCCCGGGGCCACTGCCACTGAGAGCAGGCGGGCTGGGCTGGGCTGGGGGCCCCACCGCTGCTAATTGGGCTTCTTAATCACAGCCCTCCCCCCGCCGCCCTGTGCGGGGAGCAGCAGGGAGTGAGGAGCAGCCCTTTCACTATTTTTAACAGCTGCGTTCTCTGGGGGAAGGGCGGCCCTTTTCCAGCCACACACCGGAGCCAGGGAGCGGGCCGGGGATGAAGTGGAATAAGAGACCGGGCCCTGGAGCCGGGGAGGGCTCTGTGCAGCCCGGGCGGGGAGCGCCCTCCGCCCTCCGTCCCTCCTTCCTCCTCTCAGTGGTAATTAGCGGCAGATAATGTGCCCGCAGCCCATTCCCTGATCACCTGCCAGACAGAGGTGACTGTGCGGTTTCTTTTTGTTGTTGGCTCTCTCTGGCCGCTTCCCGGAGCCCTCCCGGTGTGCGAGGGGCTGGGGGCGCTTTGTCTGGCAGTAACCATGGAAATACATGGAAGGACCCGGGCAGCGGGAGGTCCCCATGGCTTTTAATGACGCCAGGACTCTGGGCACATCAGGCGCCTTCACCTTCCCCAGATGCAGGAGGCGCATCTGGGGGGGAGGGGGCGGGGAGGGAGCCAGTCAGGCCCGGGGAGCCTGTGTCTGGCCTCGCCCTGCCCTTCCCGCGATGGCTTCCTTCTCTGGCATCAGGAAGGGCCCGGTGGGGTCGGTGAGCTCTGGATCCTGTGCGGCTCTGCATGGCCTCATTGAGAGGCAGGTGCTGTCCAGGGTCCTCTCGCCATTAGGACGGTCTTGGTGTCAGATAACTGACGCGGTTCCCAGTGCACCCAGACAATGAGGACTTCTCAAACGGCCGCTAAGAATGTGCGGTGCCGTGTGGCAGCCTCGAGGGGGACAGGAGAGGGAGGCTCTCCCTGCGGCGTCTGGTCTCACTAATGGAGTCTCAGAAACACCACTGGCCTCCTGATCGGTCTCCGGAAACCCCAGCGGCCTCGGGGGTTATCCCGCTGATTGGGAACCACTCTGGGCTCAGGTTCCCCCAGCGCCCCTCCCCCGTCGCCCACAGGGGCCAGCTCTGGGACCCCTCAGGGCTGCTGTGAGGGGCCTTCCTGCTCCAGCCCCCCTTCTCCTCCCCTCCCCGAACCCGTCCCTCCCCGGGAACAGGGTGGCCTTCCTTGGGCCCTGGTGGCTCTGCTCCCTCCCCACTGTGTCCAGAAGGAACCCAAGTCCAGAGTTTTGCAGGAGATCGGTTCCGATTCTTGGCGCCCCTGTGTTGTACACCCCTACATGCACCTTGGCTTGGGCCGTGGCTGTGTGCCTTTCCTAACCAATGGGTGCTAGTGAGGGAGCCCCGGGTGGAAGCTTGGGACGGGCTGGCCCATCTGAGCACGCCCTGGGTGGCTGCTGCTCCAGGAGGGAGAGCCACGTGGCACAGGCTGGGCCCCTCCGCCACCAAACGTGCAGAGCCCTGGAGTTACACATTCCCGTCCCCCAGGGTCAGTGCCCTTCCTCTGAAACACTCCCCCCCCCCCCCCCCCGCCACCCCTCTTATCCCTCACCCCCCCCCCCCAAACTGCTCCTGGGAGGCTCCGTTCCTGGCTGAGCTGACTTAGGCCAGACATTGAGTATCTTCTCCATACGTTCGATGATCCAGTCCTCTAAAGGGGTCAAGGTCTCAGACAGCCCTGTCTTCTCACCAGTCACCACGCCCACTGTGATCGAAGCCTGGGTGTGGTTACCATCTGCTTCTAACTGCCCGGTTAATTTCTCTCGCGTTTGCTTTTTCTCCCCGCGTGTTTCCCATAATCTTTAATGGCATTTCCTTTCATCTCCTTAGCAATAAATTTAGACGATAAAAGGAGGAAGGCTTCATAAACATTGCTTCCAGGAGCCTGTGGTGCATTATTTGTTTTATTTGAAACATCCCAACGCATCTTTTCAATTACAATTGACATGATGTCTTGCAGCTTTATCCACTTCTTAAAAAAGGGTTTTTATTGGTTCCAGAGAGAAGAAGGGAGAGAAGGTCAGAAACATCAATGATGTAGAGAAGCATTGAGCGGCTGCCTCCTGCACACCCCCTCCTGGGGACCGAGCCTGCAACCCGGGCATGAGCCCTGAGTGAAATCGGACCGTGACCTCCTGGGTCATGGTCATGGGTGGACACTCAACCACGGAGCAACACCTGCGGGGCTCAATCAACTTTTCTGTGCGCGTTTCTTTCACGTTTTCTTTGTGCTCAGGTTTCTCTTCTGACCGTCAACAACGTATGTCAGAACCCTTTAAATATCTCCGTGCCATTTGCAGCAACCTGAATGGAACTGGAGAGCATTATGCTGAGTGAAATAAGCCAGTCAATGAGAGAAAAGTACCACATGATCTCACTCACTTATGGATAATAAAGAACATTCTAAACAGATGAACAAAAAGATAGATACAGAGGCAGTAAAGCATCAAACAGACTGTCAAATTACAGCGGGGAGGGTAGGGAGAGGAGAGATCAACCGAAGGACTTGTGTGCATGCATTTAACCAATCGACACAAGACTCTGGGGGGTGAGGGCATGAATGGTAGTGGAGGGGAGGCAATGGTAAGATACGTACACATATAATACCTGAATGAAAAACTGAAAATAAAAATATTGTCTCCGTGCCCACGTGCAAGGCTGGATGGCTTTATAACGGCCAGACCACACGTCACCTCACAATCTTAAAGAGAGAGCTGGCTCGCGTGTGTAGAATGACGCATCTGCAACACAAGCCTGGAGGAAAGCGGTCCATGTCAGATGCGCCTCGCTGGCCAGGACTCAGCTTGGCGGAGGCAGCGCTTCTTCACCGGGATGGAGGGGACCAGACGCTCACAGCGCGGGAGGGGCCGCGGTTCGGTGTTTCCAGAGCCTGAGAGGCCTCGGTTCTCCGGGACGAGTGACGTCTTCACACAACTGAGTGGAACTCAGGGACACGCCACAGTAGTCCACAACGCATCTCACTTGGTTCAGTTACAGTCGCAGAGAGCGGTCAGTTGGCAAAAACACTTAAAATTTTCTCACGGGGTTTTCTGCTACGAGGAGTCCTCACCATCAGGCCGCAGGTCTGTGCGCCCAATTCCAAGTGCAGGCCCCCTGTCCGAATACAGCCAGGAGGTGTGTGTGTGTATGGGGGGGGGGGAGGGGCACACGTGCTGAGGCACAAGCTGCCCCTTTCTCTCCCTGCTGTAGCCAGTGAGCCTGCCTCCCAGGGAGAGAGGCCATCAAGGTGCATCCTGCTGGGCCCAGATCCCTTGGCAGCTGGGGTGGTCACATGACCCGACTCCAGCCAATGAGAGTGAAGGGCAAACACAGGGAGAGGCTCCTGCGGCCTCCTGGGTAAGAAGGTGCAGGTGCACGGGGAGGAGCCCAGCCCCACCTCGGTTTTCATCTTGTTGTGGGAGGAGCCCAGCCACCCGGTGCCGGTGCCAGTGCCAGTGCCAGTGCCAGTGGAGGGGACTTGGCATAGAGGAGACCACACAGGAAGATGACTACAAGAAGCGGCTCCTGGCTCTGCCCCATTAGGACCAGCACACTCCCTTCTGCCTTCCTTCATGCACACAACCAGCACTCAGCCTTCTGTGTGCCGGCAGCAATGGCATCCAGAGGTGACCACACAGTCCCAGCTCTCAGAGCGGCTGAGCTGCCGGGAAGCTGGCGTACAGGGAGAACCTGAGGAACAGCCCGCGTGAGGGGAATGCACCAGCCCACGGCCCTGCCGGTTCCAGAGGGTCAAGGCCGTCAGAATCAGGGGAGACCAGATCTGGGCTCCCTGTGCCCAGGCCTCTTGCCCCACATTGGGGGGCCCTTCCTTCCCCACTGAGCCCCCGACAGCTCAACCCGGTTCCCTTCACGTCCCATGTGCCTCCCGGAGCCACAGAGCCACGGAGCCTCGGACGATACTGTTGCTGAGGGTCACCGCATCCCCAGCGGTGCGAGGTTGCCAGGGGAACCAGAGGAATTACGGTGATCAGGAGGAAAATAATTACTGGGCCGGAGGAGCCGCTAATTGCCAAGTGATTGGAATTTGCAGAGAGCGGGGACTGCGGAGCCGCTAATGGCTCTTCCTGACGAGGCGTGAGGAGGCACCCTGCCCACTCCCGTCCCATCACTGCCATCGGGGGTGGGGGGAGGAGAAAGAGTCTGTGTCATGCCACATACATGTCTCCTGTCCCCACCCGCAGTGAGCGCGGCCAGCAGACAGGCCCCAGCGCGTGCTGGGCACAGAGGTCGCCCTCGGGTGCTGAGCTGGGACGAGGGCTGGCCCTGCTTCCGGGCTGACCCAGCAGCAGGCAGCTGGCACTGATTGCTCCCCCAGCGTAGCGGGGGCACAGCCTGAGGCTCCCGTGGCTCCTCCCATCCTGCAGCCAATCGCCTGGACTTTCCTGGATCGACACAACTGGGTTCTGAGAAGGAGCCTTCCAGGCAGAGAAGCCTCAGTACACACACACATTTAACAAGATGGCGTAGGCAGCCATCTTGTGAGGGCATGAGGGTCAATTTGCATATTACCTCTTTATTATATAGGATCTCCTCCCCTTTACATTCTCCCCTCTTCCTCCCCCCACCCCCATCCAAGGCTCAAATCAAAAATCCTCCTCTGTTTTTGGGTGTATTTTTCTCCATTTGCAACTACAGAAACCTGGTTTAACGCTGACTCAGCTGAGTTCCTTAAGCCCTGCAAGCGGCAACTCACTTGGGGGTGAAATTGAAAAGTCTCTGGAAATTCAGGCCAAAGCTCAGCACCAGAAAGGACGTAGGGCCAGAGTGTGCCGCTGTGTCCACTGCCGTTCCCTTTTGCTGACTGACAGTTACTGACAACCGTGATAGCCAACAGCTGTGGTTGTGAGCTTGAACCTGTGGTCTGAACACGTGGCCCCACGTGCCTGAGTGATAGAGGTTGCAGGTAAACAAGGCTGGATCAGGTGCATGCAGTTGAGTAGGATCGAAACCCATGAGAATGTTGTAAACATCTTAACGACGAACTCACTTTGCCTCGTGGAATCGGCTGTAAAATAAAGATAAGGCTGGTGGTCCGTGGTGCTGTCTCTCAGAGAAGCAGCGTCTCACTGAGACACAGCTTTCTTTCTCTTGTCTGTCTTTTCTCAATCCTTCACCGCCCCCTCTCAGGTTCACCCTTGGCCGTGCTGGCGCAGCACAGAACCCAGTGGCCCTTCACAAGGTCAAGTCTACTTCCTCAGCAGGCAGAGTCAAGGTGCTCCTGGCTTCTCCTCGGGCTTCCCGCTTCCCAGCCTCCTCGCCCCCTCCTCCAGCGATGCATTCCTGCTTGGACCCCCTGCACCAGAACCGAGGGTTCAGATAGGCTTCTGCTGGAGGAGGGAGGGCAGGTTCCAATGGTAAGATGCTCTCCTGCCCTTCTCCAAGGCGGGAGAATCCAGCACTAAGGGATGCTTTATGTTTTACTTGGAACAATGGACTTTCCCTTCCTACCCAAGAGACACTGATCAACATAAACATGTTATTTGCATTAAAAAAGCAAGCCTTATTATAAATATTTGTCACCTATGCCCTAAAAAGTGGCTGAGATGGAGGTTAATTGGACTTTTATCTCCTTTTTTCTTTAAACCTTCAGGGTTAAGTCCTGGGACACCCCTTCCCCCCTACACAGGGACCACAGACAAATCCGGGATCAGCCCAAGGAGTGAGACTGACTGAAGTGTAGCGCTATGACCTAGGAGTGACATTTCTTCTCCTCCTCCTCCCCCTCCTCCTCCTCCTCCTTCTTCTTCTTCTTCTTCTTCTTCTTCTTCTTCCTCCTCCTCCTCCCCCTCCTCCTCCTCCTCCTCCTCCTCCTCCCCCTCCTCCTCCTCCTCCTCCTCCTCCTCCTCCTCCTCCTCCTCCTTCTTTGTCTCTGCTAACTGTCCCACACGGAATAAATATCTGTAGTCAACTCAGAGGCCTCGGCATCACGTTGTCCTGTCCCTTTCCAGGCCACACATCACTCCGGCAACAGAGTCTCATTCATTCCCACAGCATCCACGCGGGACAGGCCTCCTGCTCACAGCGCTGCCCCAGGGCGAGGCCCGCGCAGGGGGCGGAGCCCACACCAAAGCACGTTAAAAAGATCCGACATTTCGGGTCTCAGGAGTGTTTCTGACGCTTGGAGACAAGCCTCTCTGAAAAGTGAGGCCTAATGAATGCCACCAGACACTCAGGTTTTAAAAATTTCATAATATTCGTATAAAAGCAACTATCTGTGTTGCAAATTTTAGAAAGGGTTGAAAATCACACACACACACACACACACACACACACACACAATCTTACTTCCACAAGCCTGAGGTAATGACTGTAAAAAATTCCCACTGTACCTGGCAATTTCTTGCCTACAAAGATATAGAGGACACAATCAGTTTTTTGTTTTTTTTTAAATTAAATTGGGATAATATCATACAGATCTCAAGAACTTGGAAAACTTTTGCATGTTATTGTCTAGGCTAGTTACATATATTTTTAAATATATTTTTATTGACTTCAGAGAGAGGAAGGGAGGAGAGAGAAATAGATCAATGATGAAAGAGAATCATAGATCAGCTGCCTCCTGCACGCTCCACACTGGGGATGAAGCCCGCAACCGGGCATGTGCTCTGACCAGGAATCCAACCATTCATGAGTTGAGGCTCAATCACTGAGCCACGCCGGCCAGGCGAGGCTGTCACATTTCTGTCGGAGGAAGGAACTGAGGGCTTCCACACTGTGATGGCCTCATAAACAAAGCTGGGCCGGTCTGGCTTGTTCACATTCCGAAGTTTCATCTCTGCCTGGACCAGTCAACCTGCTGCAAGCGCCAGCGCTGGAGAGAGGCCCCAGCGAGGGCACCTCCTGTGCGACTAGTGAGCGTGAAGTTGCCTTCATCTTCCGGGCACATCACAGCCGCGGGCACAGAGAGCGCTCACCTGCTCTGCGCTGGGGCCCCAGCCGGTCTTTCGACTTCACATCACGGCCATGTCTCCTGACAAAAAGAGAACACCTTTTCAGTCAGACAGAAGGAGAGCCCTCAAGAAATTTTAATAAAACTTAAACGCTTCACAAGCTACAATTTTAAAGACAACTTATGCCAAAAGATTAAAGAGTAACTTTATGAAATATGTGTGTTAAGTAGTGCCCTCAAGGACTAACCAAAGAATGTATTACAAACAACTAGTTATGACGTTTTTACATTTGTTTAATAGGGTGGTAATCGGCCCCAATGACACTGGCTACGCTAGGGCTTTTTAGATGACTAAGACGAATTAAACTTTTTTAAATGAGCATTTAGGTGAGCTGGCCACCCTGGTGGGTTTCTAGGGAAACTCCCTGCTTTTAGTCTTTCCGTTAAAGGTAACTTAAGTGAGATTAAAACCTTATTGGATTTATTTACCTTTGGCAACGAAGACCGTTTAAGGGCTACACACATCCTTGGCCTTGGCGCGGGCGACCCCGTTTAGTCAGTGTCTTTAAAAGCGTGGGCTCTATGGCTTCCGGCATGGGGCGAGGGGCGCATAAAGGCACCAAAATTCTCATTAAAAAAAAGAAAAATCCAAAGTGGCGCTAGTGAGAAAACGCCCGACAAGATGAAGACGGATCACCTCCTGCTCCCGATGCTCAGTCCTTCGTTTAAAACCAGCGTTTACGCGAGCTCTGGCCCGGACTCTCTACACAGCGGTTAGGTCTACCTACGTGAGTGGCCCTAGCATGGCGTGGTCCATTTTATACCGTTTTTAAAAGAAGTTGTGCGGTGTTTAGTGTGGCCCTCTTATGACGAGCATCATTAGGTGAGTTCTCTCCCTGTTTACGGCTATTTATGAGGGCCTTTTTAGGTCAGAAAAAGCATGAAACTTTTAGCTCACACACACGGGAACATTTCTTTCAAAAGTTTATTTAGCATCAAGCAAGAGGAAAGTTTGCTTAACACTACAGAACATTTCAAGACTGGCGTTACAAAAAGACCACAGTATTGCACTTGTTGTTGGCTTCCCTTTTTATGTAAGGGGGAAAAATAAAAATAAAAAACTGGCATATGGCTGACAGAGAAAATAACTAAACTCTATGGAAACCTTTACAATGAAAGGCGAGGCGTATGTTAAAGGATGGATTAACATGTTTATAAACCTATTTTTTGTTTGTTTAACGCTAGTTAACCAAAGGTGTGCGTGTGTGTGTTTTTTTTCTTTTCGTTTTGATGGCCTATTTTCTTGTTTCATATACAGATTGGAAATAACAAAATTTTACATATCTTTTTTATTTTTTTTTTCTCTTTCTTCCCAGGTTGGTGTCTCCACAAAGCAGTGTTAAGTTCCATCCGTTCCGGTTTTTAGGCATTTTGATTTATTTAAAAAGGGGGTTGTTCATAGAAAAAATTACTTTGCACAGTTTACAGGGCGGGTGGAGGTGGGCTAGTTCACAACATCGGAGAGTCAGTGCCGTCAGTAGCGGCCATACGGCTGGTCCCGGTAGACGCCCTTCGCCGTCCGCGTCGAGGGGGCCTTGTGTCTTGAGTTTGTCCACTCCTCTTGCCCTGAAACCAGCAGACGAACCACAGTTAGACCGCCTGCCACCGGGGCCGCAGGCCTCATCCTGCAGGATCTGACTCGCCCAGCGCCCACTGCAATATCACAGTGGAGATACATGGCCTGACCTACCCAGGAGACTCACTGAGGAAAAAATGGCAGCGGACTCACTCACCGTAGGAATCGAACGTCTCGTCGCTGAGCCCGTGTCCGTAGTCATAGTAGTCAGCGCCGCTGCGGAGACAGACAGAGGGAGAGATGAGTGCGGGGGCTGTGGGTATAAATCGCACCCCGTGAAGCGGTCCACACAGAGACACACAGAGACAGCCTAACGCACAGGCTGGCGACAGAGACCCCCTCCCACGGAGGCCGCAGGCTTCAGGGTGACCAAAGGCCCCGACCTGAACACGTGACAAACGTGCAGGTCTCCTGCAGACGGAGCAGGACTTCCCTTCCTCTGCGGCCTCGCCCGCCGGACGGCTCAGCTGTGCGAGCCGCGGGGACGGCCTCCTCCCACAGGCACCACTCGACCAGTCTCTTAGAAACTCAGCACTCTGCCCGGCGGCGTGGCTCAGTGGGTGTGCGTGGACCCATGAACCAAGAGGTCGCCGGTTCGATTCCCGATTGGGGTACATGACCCGGGACGCAGGCTGGATCCCCAGGGTGGGGCGTGCAGGAGGCAGCCGATGGATGGTTGTCTCTCATCATTGGCATTTCCACCCTCTCTCCCTCTCCCTTCCTCTCTGACATCAACTTTTAAAAAACATAAAAAGAGACTCAGCACCAAGTCAAGAGAACCACAGCCTGCTTGTCAGAGGCCAGAAGCCCCAGCTTGATGGCCCCGAGACAGATCAACCCTGACTTCCTGGGAGACTGATCTTCGTTGCACAAATAGGATGAGAGCAGCCCCTTCACCAAAGTCAAAGTGACGCCTTCCCTGGACAGGCCCCACTGCTCGCCGGGGAGCTGTCAGCGGCCAGCCCGTCCTCAGCCGCCTTCCAGTGTCCTTCACCGAGGAGCGGGCGGTAACGGCTCCGGTCGGCGGGCACCGCGCTCCCGCACAGCTCAGCCCGGAGCAGCGTGCGGACGGACGGCTCTGCCCTGAGCGGGAGGACAGAGGGGCGTCACGTGGCCCGGCCGCGGTTTGCTGATAAGACACTCTCCGTCCTGACAAGGGAAAACTTCCAGCTGACGTTTCCCGTCATTCTGCCCGGTTTCTGATGATTTGCTGCGAGACTGTCATCACGCCAGGAGCTGCGCCCCGCACGCCTGTCAGCCCGTCGGGACGGCTCCCCCCACGTTTCATTCCAGGGACCTCGGGGGTCTGTTAACCAAGGACGTGTCCTATTTCCCAAGGACACGCTGCAGACCCCGCCGTGGCGAAGATGGTGGAAAGCACACCCACCTCCTCACCTAGGCTCACAGCTGTTAGTGCTGATCGGAGGCGAGAAAGCACAGCCGGCCGCATACACCTCAACTCCATCGCGAGGTCAAGGTCAAGGGCGCCCCTCCCTCCACAGGTCAAGAGTGGGCTCCTCGCCAGGCGAGGCCGCGTCTCCTGCGTCTCCTGTCCTTCTCCACGTCCCCCCATGCCCGGGTCTGAGGAAGTCCACACGTTCGGCATAATTCCTGGCTCTCCCAGGGGCCCCGGTTCCCCATCAGAGTCAAGAAACATGCCGAGCATGGGGAGGAGACCAGGTTTACGGAGCAAACGGTGTCCCAGGACTGTCCACGTCTGCCCGGGCCTCCTCCCTCCACACGGTTCAAATTTATGCTCAAAGCATAGTTCAAATTGATTATTTGTTGGACCCATGAACCAACAAATTGTTGGTATTAATGGATTCACCTGGTTTGATGAGATCATAACACCCCACACCTTCCTGATCCCACCACAGGCAGAGCAGTGCCTTCTTTCCGAAGCGATCTGGCCTTCTAGTCGATGTTGATGGTTGACCTGGATCAACCCATAATTTTGTGCTTTTGGGATTCTCAACATAAATCCACCTTTCATCGCCAGTCACCATTCGATGCAAAAAAGACTTTCTTTCGTGCCGTTGAAGCAACATTTTCCTGATGACTTCTCGGTTTTGCGTTTGTCTCCTTCAGTTGAGGTGGCACCATTTTCCTTCAACACCTTTCCCATTGCTTGTAAACGCTCGGAAACTGTTTGCTGAGCAAAATGTTGCTTAAAAGGTTGCAGATGGGCCCTGGCCAGTATGGGTCCAGTGGTTGGGTGTCATCCCAGACATCAGGAAGCGGCGGGTTCGATTCCCGGTCAGGGCACATGCCCAGGTTGCAGGCTCTATCCCCTGTGGAGGGAGGTGCGTGCAGGAAGCAGCTCACAAGGTGTTTCTCTCTCTCTTTCTCTCTCCTCTCCTCTCCTCTCCTCTCCTCTCCTCTCCTCTCCTCTCCTCTCCTCTCCTCTCCCCTCCCCTCCCCTCCCCTCCCCTCCCCTCCCCTCCCCTCTTCTCTCTCTCTTCTCTCTCTCTCTCTCTCTCTCTCTCTCCCCCCCCCCTCTTTCCAAAATCAATTTTTAAAAAGGTTGCAGAAGGTTCTACATAATTTTTAAAAACTGTGGAATTTTTATGAGATTCTCAGAAAAAGGGAAAAGCACAAAGAAGAGTTTTGTTGGCAAGAGCCTCCCATTCGCTGTCCCTGTCTCTTCCCTGAACACAGCTGCCTCCCAGGCAGGGCCTCGGCGGCCCGGGGTCTCACAGCCACGCCCCGGGACTGAGCTGAGCGTCCGCGCAGAGCTAAGCGTGCTTTCCGTACACGGCCGCGCTGTCATTTTTAAGCAGGTTTCCTGTCTTACTGTAATCAGTTTGAAAGACAGGAGAGAATTAATAGTTAAGAATCGGGCTTTGGAGTCAAACAAACGTATTATCAGAATCTGGGCTCCCCGCACTTACTGTGCGCAAGCTTGGGCGAAGTTAATTCAATTTCCCGTAAAACGCTTTTAAAAATAAATCTCCAATAAGACCGTTGCGCGATTTAAATAAGATAGCGTACCACGTTATTAAGCTCTTACTCAAGGAGAGCTGTCATCCATCTCAGGAAAGCCAAGTTTTCGCTAAAGAAGCAGTATTTTGCCCAGAACGCATGCTTGGTGCTATGTAACCCTCTGTGCTTAGCAGGAGCGCCGGCCGCATCTTAGCGACTCACGTCTGACAACACGCAGGAACGGCTCCCTCCGGAGCGCGGGCTCCGCCACGTCATCCTCTTATTTAATGTTCGGGGAGGTGAGTCCTGCTTTGTCCACTCACGCCATCACTTAAACATGAGTTCCCTCGTGCCCTCGGCGAGCTCAAGGTCACATGCACGTGGCAGAGCTGGACCCAAAGGCAGAGGAAGGCCTGCCATTCCACTCTGGCTGCGGGGCAGCTCCTGGGGCGGCCACTC
The DNA here is from genome assembly GCF_964339955.1 of Pipistrellus hanaki. Taxonomy (NCBI): domain Eukaryota; kingdom Metazoa; phylum Chordata; class Mammalia; order Chiroptera; family Vespertilionidae; genus Pipistrellus; species Pipistrellus hanaki. Next base: position 47,898,758 of record NC_140519.1, on the reverse strand, counting down.
CAACAGCAAACCCATCCCTCAGGAGCACTCACTGCAGAGGACGGCTTCTTGTGAAGAAGCACCAGGGAACGGGTCCAAGTTTGTGACCGTTTTCCGGCAGAAGATGGTTTTTCAAAAGGTGCCGCCATGTGCCAACCACCCAGAGGCAAGTCGTTCCCCGTCAGTAGGTCCTGCTGCCCGACGCCCCCGAGCAGCTCCGGCTGTGCACCCGGGCTGGGCGCCCCCCGTCTTCCCCGATTCCCAGTGCCCCCTGGGACCCTCAGCCCCAGCAGCCCGCACCATGCCAGGCAGACTGCCCATAGTCCAGACTCATCCTGCGGCCACACCACAGCCTGCAGACGCCACCAAGCCCCCACCCCTCTCACCGACAGGACCCGCAGCGCAGGTCCCAGGACCCAGCGGGCTGCCCTGGAGCAGGGGCAGAGCAGGGACCCCTGGGCTTGCTCCGTCCTCGCAGCCGAGTCCATTCAGCCTCCCTGAGGCCTGCTTCCTCGGGGCCATGCCACCCGCCACTGCCCCATCCGTCCGGGACTTGCCGGAAGCGCCGTCTCCTTCTTCATCCACACGGCGGACCAGAGCACCTGTGCGGTCAGCGCGCTCCCCCAGACGCCGGGTCACAGGAACTGCACAGGACAGCCAGCTCCCTTCCCGGGGACAAGCCCAGGGCACCCTGACGCCAGTGTAACCCATCGATCACAAAACCCACGCTCTCCGCACCCCGGGGTTCCGGAGTCTGCACACTTCCCAGGCCTTCTCGGACCCCTGGCCCATACACACCGGGGTCTCAGTGGCACGTGCAGCTGTATTCGGTGCTTCTGGGCTTGGATAATCCACAAGGGACGCAGAGCAGGCGCCGGACCTGCCAGGTTCTCCAAGACGGGCAGCGATGATTCTAATCCCCTCTCTTCAGTCATCTGAAGTGTTTTCATGGAAATCACAGCGATGCAGGAGGATAGAGCTAAAGTAGGTACTTGAACGTCCGGTCAGACCCACAGCGCGGTGGGAAATTAGCTTGTCAGTGTTCCCCATCCAGACGCCAACGCCCCCATCACATGCTCACTCAGGTCCTTCCATGTGGGGGGGAGGTGCGGGGGGAGGGGGCAGGGGGTGGTTAGCACGTCTGTGAAACCCTTTTATTCCACTTTCTTTATGATCACTAGGGGAATCAAATATCTCCTCGGAGAACTTACCCTCTTCAGAAGCACAGACCAAAGTACCGTGATTTGTTAAAAATGAAAACTGTAGGTAAGTGTGAGCAGGGTCGGATTCACAGACAGAGCGGCATGATGGCTGTATGGAAGTGGGGCCATGATGACTCGACACGCAGAGAGCCAAGCTCACCGGCAGGCCTCCTCCCTCCGGCGCCTTTTCCGGTGTGAGAGCCCCCGAACCCCACTCTCTGAGCCCATTTCCAGCCGTCGGCCCCGCGCTCCGTTAACGAGAGCTGTCACGCCGTGAGCGGTGAGCGTCATCGGGGTCACAGATCAGACGGCCAACCGAAATGCACGCCGCTCGGCTTGGCGGGAAGGAGCACCTCGCCGAAGGGTTTGCCGGAGCAGAAACGACGATTTCTGGGAAGGCTCCGGTCCCGTAGGCGCAGGTCAGCGAAGGTGAAGGTTGTTCTCGCCTGCTTGTCCCCGTGTAGAGACCATCTCCACCCGCCTGGCAGGGACCGTGGCCTTGCCTGTCTCATTCAACCTTCAGGCCGCCCTCAGACACAGAACTACGTCACACCATCCACCAGCTGGGGCGTGCAGAGGCGGGGCCACTGCCCAAGGTCACCCCTGCAGTGAGCGTGCAAGTGGGATCAAAGCACAGGTCTGCAGATTCCCACCTCTATGGCGCGGATCCCCAGGCTTTTACACACACACACACACACACACACACACACACACACACACAGGTAAACGTTCATTTAGACACAGAGATAGGAAAAGTGAGCTGGGGAGAAGTGAGCCAGCTGGGCCGCGTGGGCTCAGGACCCAGGTTACAGCGGCAGAAGGGCCTCCGGAGCTCAGGAGAGAGAAAGCCAGTCTAGTGCCAGCCTGGGGGGAGGAAGAAGGAAGGAGAGCCGCAGGTGTGCTCCAGAGAGAGCCTCTGCACCACTTGTGTCTGTGCATCGCAAAGAAGGCTGTGGTTGAGCTGGTAACTGCCACTGTGCATGCGTGACGTGTGTCCTAAACCCTTAACAAGTGACAGCTCCTACACAGAAGGAAACATCAGAACAGAACGTTTGAAAGGCTGAGCAGGACCTGGCATTCCCTAATTCTTCCTGCATCTCGTGAGCTGACCTACCGACCCGAGGGCTTAGTAATCGTATACTCTGTGCCCTTCCTTCACCGATACTGCCACACACTCACCATCAAGCTGCTGGGCCCTCAGTGAGCCATGGATAAGCTCTTATCCAGAAGACACCCGTGTCAGCAGCACGGAGAGTATTAACAACCTCAGGGACACAGGCACCAGGCACCAGGCTTCCAATAAGTGAGTCTATTTTTAAAATTAATATATTTCTATTGATGTCAGAGAGGAAGGGAGAGGGAGAGGGAGAGCAAGAGAAACATCCACGATGAGAGAGAATCATCGATGGGCAGTCTCCTGTACGCCACGCACTGGAGATGGAGCCCACAACCCAGGCATGTGCCCAGACAGGTTCATAGGTCGATGCTCAACCATTGAGCCACACTGACTGGGTGAGACTTCCCCTACAAAAAAGGACCAGCTGACACAGTCTGAAGATACTAAACTGTTACAAATGATGTAAGAAAACAACCTGGAGCAAAATGGAAATACATTCTTAAATCACTGTCCACCTCGGTATCAGAATGAACCCGTCTGCGTCCAAACGTGAATGTACGCCCCATCAGGGTGACCACGTGGCCCCTGGTTTTAATGCTTCACCATGCCAGTGTGGTCTTTTGTGTTTGTCTACCTTTGTTCTCCACTTAGAATTTCAAATACAAAGCGAGAGGTTTCTAGGCATTTAGGAAAACATTCTGAACAGAATAAACACTGCTTTCAAATATCAAGGAGCAACCGGGCATGCCCTTGGAAGAGGACATTTGAAAGCTTTTTTTTTTTTATTTTTGCCTCCAAATAACATGCATTTCTGAATAAATGCTTCTTTAGAAAACGAATGGGAACCCACTCATTACTACCAGGAACCTGAGATTCTTAGAAGCCGGAAGGCGTCTGCTGCGGACGGAAATGTTCCGTGAACACAAACAAAACCTCTGCTCTCCCCCCGGCGCGGACAGAGCGGGTGCGGACACATTTCTCCGTGACCTGGGCCTCAGGACCTGAACAACCGGACTCCGCCGGCACTGCTCCTCCCCAGATTACACCACTTGGCTAAATTCTCAGAGTGAATAAAATACCAAGTTTTATCTCCCAAGCTGCATATTTTTTTAATTGATTTCAGAGAGGAAGGGAGAGGGAGAGAGAGACATCAACGAAGAGAGAGAATCATTAATCATCTGCCTCCTGCACGTCCCACCCTGGGGATGGAGCCCCCAACCCGGGCCTGTGCCCTGAGCAAGAATCCAACTATGATCTCCTGGTTCCTAGGTCAACACTGGACCCCTGAGCCATGCCCACCGGGCCCAACCCACATTGCTTTAAAGCTGCAGCCAGCGGCAGAGGAGGTACTGGTAGACGTGCTGGCTGGTCATCCCCATCCTCTCCCCAGCGCAGACCCGGGGGGAGGGGACGAGGAAGGCAGTGTGGGTTGCGGGTCCCAGAGGCGGGCTCTTACCTCTGGGCCGGGGTCCTGTAGCTGTTGTCATAGGAGTCGTAGTTCTGCTCGTCATACGCGGTGCCATAGCCGTCATCGTAGTCCTGCACGGAACGGGAGGGGGACAGAGACCGTCAGAGGGCGTCGGGAAGAGCGAGGCCTCCTGCGTGCTCTGCGCCTTCCCTCACGCAGCCAGCCCTTCGCCATCGGTCTGCTTAGAGGGCGAAGGGAGGTGTGACAGGGGCATCGATGGAAACCATGTGGCAAAGCCTCCAAACGCAAATGCAGAGAGAAGCTGGCCAAAGTGGCCGGAACCCACACTTTCCCGACGACGGGAGTGAGCCACGGCCTGCGGAGACCTAGGGAGCATTCACTTTTTTTTAAGGCTCCATCTTGGGTATGAACAGGGAGCTCTGTCATATTTTAACTTCCCACCCCTCGCTCCCAGCTCTGTGGGGATCTCACCATCCAACAGCCACCGTCACTATGGAAACCAGGAGGCTGGAGCCAATGGAGGGGGCGCAGCAGGGGGGAGCTGTATCAAAGCCCCATTCTCCAAGGGATGTCTTTCTGTGACATGACTTGGAGCTCATCCCGTGAAAACCCCCTCCTCTCCCGGGGAGTATGAAGAAAATGCTCAGAGGCCGTTATTTAAGGTTCCTGCTGCCTGTGGCGGTGGAAAAAAACCAGAGCCGACATAGGCGGCCAGGAAACAGCCGGGAACAGGTGTCCATGGGGGCTCGGGGAAGCTCTGATCCGTTTCTGGGAGTCTAGACGGCTGTGTGCACGCAGCGACAAGCACGTGCCCAGGAGCCCCGAGCGGGCCCTGAGCTCCCTCCGGGGCTGACCGCGAGGTTCGGCACAGGAAGGAGAGGCGACGCCAATGGCAGAGTCAGTGTAAGCTGGCTGGCTGGGTGGGTGTGGAAAACCCACTCTAACGGGCGCCCAGAGGAAGGGAGAAGGAGAGAGAGAGAAACAAGAACGGGGAGAGGGAACCTTTGATCGCTGCCTCCTGCATGCCCCCTGCTGGGGATTGAGCCGCAACATGGGCCAGTGCCCTGACCAGGAATGGAACCATGACCTCCTAGTTCATGGGTTGACACTCAACCACTGAGCCACACTGGCTGGGCTCCCAGAAGTCTTGATGATAGATCTTAGTTTCAAAAGCCCCACAGAACCAGTCTCCCGTCCCCGCTGAGCCCGCAGTGGGCCAGACACATCCGCCTCTGTCACTGCCCAGAAACGAGGGACACGGCCTCCCCTGCCCCTGGGGACAGGGCCCCGTCCTGCCTCCTCTTCCACACAGTCAGGGCACTGCCCTCTGGGGGCAAAGCCTGCCCAGCCCCAGGCCCGACCAGCATGGCTCTGGGGTTGAGCATCCACCTATGAACCAAGAGGTCACAGTTTGATTCCCAGTCAGGGCACAGGCCCGGGTTGCGGGCTCCATCCCCAGTGTGGGGTGTGCAGGAGGCAGCCGGTCCATGATTCTCTCTCATCATGGATGCTTCTATCTCTCTCCGTCTCCCTTCCTCTCTCTAAAATCAATTTTTTAAAAAAGAGGCATGCAGTAGTGTCTGATAAATGAATGAGTGAACGGGCGAACGAATCAAAAAACAAGTGGCAGGAAAGAGAGCAACAGCTTCTTCGAACGAATGCACATCGAGGGGACGCTGTGCCATGGACGGCCGTGTTCGGAAAGAGTGTCCCTTCCGACCAGCCCTTCCTGAACTCCTCTGCCACACGCTGCCCACCGTGCTCAGGCTCCTGCTCCAGCAGGAAGTTCCCCTTTAAGACGCCGGGTTCTATTTCTGCACATCAGAGCGACATCATTAACAACAGTGGACGAGAAAGAAAAATAGAGGAATACACGTCCCTGCCTCGTTAACAAAGACTCGCTCATGTTTTGCATCAGCTACACCTCTGGGCTGTTCTCGTCGATGAAGGTGTCTAAATGCTATTTCACCCACAGGGCGACCTGGCCACGGGGTCGGTGCCGGGGCGTCAGCAAGGGACACCTGTGCCACCCCCTGCCATTCCGACCCGCACACGCCGGACAGCGGGCAGGCAGGCCTTTGAAAAGAAGAGCTTTTCCAGCATAAAGGAAACAGCGTGACGTTTAATTCTATTTCTGTCCCGGGCAAAAGCAAGCACAGCCTCTCAGCTGGGAAAAACCATTTTACACAGACAGGAGGATTGACAAAAGACGGCGATTTTAAAAAATAAGGGTTCGGCTCTGGGTCCTTTTAAAAAAGACAATTATCCTGGGAAAGCCTCACCTTCATCAGGGAGATGTCTGATCATGGCAAAAGGCACCACGTTTTCAGGGGTAATGCAGCGCTCACCGCTCACGTAGAGCCGGTTTCACAGCGGCTGCTCTGAGTTTATCCAACAAACAGATTAGCTCCTTGGCCTTGGAGACATCCGTTTCTCTCGGGGCTTGGAGTCATAATGTCCTCATTGAGTGTCACCCATGACCATGAACACATCACACCATGTCACCACGTTCTCTCATCATTAAAGACAAATCACACTATTGCTGATCATTCTAAGTAATAATGAAAGCACACGTCCATTCCTTATTGCATATGTTGGACGCTGTGGACAAAGAGGCATGACCGCTGCCATCAACCCTGTGACTGTCATGGGGACCAGAAGACGGGAAGGCATGACCACTCGGCTGCAAGGTGAGCACCTGCCCGGACGTGTGCACACGGAGTCGGACCCCAGAGAAGGACCGCCCACAAGACGCAGAGGCCATGGATGGGGTTCCAGGACGGGACTCGGCTGCCTGGCTTCCTCGATGTGACCCACGTGAAGTCAAGGATGGCGTTCTGTGCTGCTGACCTAATGCTCCCGAGAACGGTAACACCAAGAGTCGGGTTCTTGAGGAAAACCCAGGGCTCTCCGCGTCCCCTGGGGGGCGCTCCACACCCATCACTGCAGCTCAGCTCGAGCGCAGCCACGGCCACGGGGCCGCCTGGGGGGGACCAGCCCGGCCGGGAAAGCAGGGTCTCCCTGTCTCAGGGACACCGACCGCCCAGCCCGCCCTCCCTTCCTGAGCCACTTTTTGGGGTTGTTTTGTTTAAAGTCAGGAGGGAAAAAATAAACTCCTCCATATTCATAGATTTAAATCTGAAATGACTTCCTCAAGTCTTGGGTTTCTAAAATAGGTCAATCTTTCACACGTTCAGAGAAGACATCGGCGTGTGAAGCTCCTGACAGACATTTCGAGTAAATTGCCTGCGACTCTGATTCTTGCTTCTGGTAAAATGAATATTTAAAAAAATAAATAAATAAAACAAAAAATCACAGAACCTTCCTCTTTTTGTCAGAAATAAAAAGGTGTCCCTAGGCTTTTCAATTCACATCTAAAAACGCATTTTCATAAATAACCTTTTCACAATCTGCACTCTGTTTTAATTTGTCGCCATGGACGACAAGGTAATGGGAGCAGCTGGGAGGTTAGGGAACTGTCACAGAGCGAAGCCGGCACCACTGCCGGGAGGTTCCGCCCTCGCTGCGGCCTCCTCAGCGCCGAGTCCCCAAACGGGTCCGGTAATTAAACCTTCAGGGGAGCTCTCCAGAGAACGGGGAGCATCACGTCACAGAATCTTCCCACAGAATCCAGGTTAAAGAACTGCATGTGCCCTGCCGGCGTGGCTCAGTGGCTGAGGGCCAACCTGCGAACCAGGAGGTCACAGTTCGATTCCTAGTCAGGGCACAGGCCCCGTTTGAGGACTTGATCCCCAGTGTGGGGTGTGCAGGAGGCAGCTGATCAATAGTTCTCTCCCATTATTGATGTCTCTCTCTCCCTTTCTCTCTGAAATCAATAATATATATATTTAAAAAGAACTGCATGTACATTTAATACACACACACACACTTTAACACTCAATTCTCACTCCTTTTCAGGCTTAACTGATTTGAAATAATGGGTGAAGTCAGACTAAGTTTGGAACAAAGAAAATTTATCCCAATGTGCAACATAACTTTTTTTTTAATGGTATACATTAAAGATAGAGTTATGGTACAAAACGGGCAACGGCGGACGAGTTGAGGGTGCAACCAAACAAGTGGGTTCTCGATGTTTGCTTGTTTCTGCTCTGAACTTTATCATTTCCTTCCTCCTGCTCACGTTCGGCTTTGTTTGCTGTTCTCTTTCAAGTGTAAAGTCAGGTTATTTGAGATTCTTCCAGTGTCTTGAGGGAGGCCTCTGCTGCTCTGAATTTCCCTCTCAGGACCCTCTCCCTGTGTCCCACAGCTTTCCCAGAGGGAGAGGGAGGAGAGAGGAGGAAGAAGGGCAAAGGGGGGACACACAGTGGTGGAAGGAGACACGACGTGGGGTGAACACACAACACAATGTACAGGTGGTGTGTTACAGAACTGTACACCTGAAACCTACTGTTATTAGCCAATGCCACCCCAACGCATTCAATTAAAAGCAAATACAGAGCAAAACATGAAGACCTATTGGGTCTTGCATCTCAGCCCTGCCACTGCCTCCCTCTCTGACGACAGTCACACGCTCTTCCTTTAAGACTTTCGGCTGCTGATGTGAAACACCGTCCACTGCTAGGTCCCTCCTTCAGGGCAAACCAGGCAGTGACAGCAAGGATTGAGGGGGTTTATTCTTCCTGCCCCCAGGTGCCTCTCAGGGTTCTATTTTCTTCGTTGTCTATTCAGCCAGCCTACAGACCCACCAGGGAATGACTGAATGGGGAACGAGAAAACCTGGTTTGCATGAATTAAGAAAACGGTGAGTTTCTGTTTTCTTCCCTGAGAAGATCGTCGGTGAGGAATCCACACTGGGCAGCAGAGGGTAAGGGGAAGCGCTTCCGTGGAAAGACAGCCTGGTGCGTGCAGGCAGCGCTTTTTTGTTTGTTTGTTTGTTTGTTTTGTTTTTACTATGATTTTATTTTATTTATTTATTTTTATTAAATTATTATCTGTGTACATATCTTACCATTGCTCCCCCCATACATGCCCTCCCTCGCCAGAGTTTTGTGTCCATTGGTTGTACTTATATGCATGTATACAAGTCCTTCGGTTGATCTCTTATCTCCCCTTCCTCTCCCTACCCTCCCCGCTGTAATTTGACAGTCTGCTTGTTGCTTTACTGTCTCTGCATCTATCTTTTGGTTCATCAGTTTATAATGTTCTTTATTACCCATATGTGAGTGAGGTCATGTGGTGTTTCTCTTTCATTGACTGGCTTATCTCACTCAGCATGAGGTTCTCCAATCCCATCCAGGTGGCTCAGGCAGCGCTTTTTAAAGGACTGGGTTGCGAGGAGGGCCCCGAGGTGGAGCGTGGAGGGACGTCACGGGAGCATCCTATGAAAGCGCGGAGACGCGCGCCCTGAGCCTAATCCTGGACTCCAAGCCCACCACCCAAAGTCATCGTCAACGGCTGGGCCTTCAGCCAGTGGGTGAACAGGCCCCTCCTCCTTCAGTGTCTGTGCTTCTAGCATCGGGCACTCATGGGGCACGCACACACCCGGGGGGAGCAGGCAGGAAGGCGCGCGGGGAGAGGGGATGTGGCCGGTACATCGGAGCTGCTGTGCGCCGTGTCACTTACGTAATCGCCGTACGTGTCCTGCGTCGGGGGAGGCGGTGGAGGTCTGTACCCGGATGGGGGGACTCCTCTTGCTCTGGGGGTGAGAAGGCCTTGTCCCCGACTCACCAGCCCTCGGGTGGAGAGGACTCCCCTGGACGCCGACGCCCCTCGGGGGGCCACGACGCCAACAGGCCGGGCGGCGGCGCCTCCCCTGCCCCTGCAAGCGAGAGGGACAGGTTAGCGGTGTCCGTCCGTCACGTTCTCCATCGCCCCCGTCCCCCTGACGCCTCAGAGGAGCGCACGGTCCGGAAAAGAAAGGAGGAGCGATACATGAAGTAGCAAGTGATGCAAGAGAAGAAGGGCGTCCACAGAAAGGGGTCCTCCGGGCAGCGCAACCCGCACCGGAGAACGGGGAACACCAGAGACTCTCGATGTCGCCGAGAACCCAAAACTGCCCTAATCAATAAATCACGTGTGTTTTTTTTAAAACACACACACACACACACAGCAGCATTTACCGAGGCAACCAAAGAAGTGAAAGGAGATGTTTTGGCGCACGGCTAAGAAAATACGTACAGAAACCATGTCAAAAAAACAAAAACAAAAACAAAAAAGAAAAAAAAAAACACGAAACTCTGACGAGAGACATGAAAGGAGAAACAGTCCACACTCATGGTTGTACGAGTCCATGGTGCTACGCTGCCCACTCTTCCCGACTTGACGTGTGGACTCAGTGCAAGCCCCAGCCAAGTCCCAGCAAGCTCTTCTGTAGATGGACCCACATGTTCTAACGTACACCAGGAAAGATTAAAAAAATAACAATGATAAAACAGAAGTGACAATACACCGCTGAAGAAGGAAACTGTTGGAGGACTCCCAATGCCTGACTGCAGGACTCACGTAAAAGCCACCGCAATCCAGAGAGCGAGGACTGAAGGCGAGACTAGACACACAGACCGAGGGGCGAAAACAGAGCCCAGACACAGATCCACAGAGAGTCAGGGATCACCGACAAAGGAGCAAAGACAGGGGAACCATTTTCACAAACGCCCGTCCCTCTGGACTGCACGGAAAGACGCTGTGATTTCTAGCATGCCGTGCTCTTCCTCTACCTCGGGCACACGCCTAGAGAAGTCTTCAATGCGATCAGGAGAAAAACCCAGTTTCCACTTGCAGTGTGTCTAACCCTCCGGTGACATTTCAGTTCATCTGTGTGTATTCCAGCCACCTTATCGAATGCCCCTCCATGGCCATCCTACTATATGGGCCACAAAACAGTCACCATGACTTTTGGATATATAAATGCATGTCTTTCAACGTGGTGAAAGACAGGCAATTATACATCTGAGAAGTTCACAGTTCCTCCCCATCATCATGAACTCTGTTAGATCACCATGGGGCATACGGAGTCACACAGAGGTGTCTGCCACAGAACGTCAGGCAGGTCTTGTGACAGGTGTAGCTCCAGACACTTCTCTGTGAAGGTGCGTTGAAGACTCGTTCTCAAGGGAACGGCCGTGGGAATGGAGTCGAGCAGTAGGAGCACGGCTTTAAGTGATACCTTGAGGAGAGGAAGGCGTGATGCCGAATGACACGGGACCACAAACACCCCATCATACTACAAAGCACTCACTGAATGCTACAGCCAGGCTCCGGGCAGAGCAGCGCTGGGGACTGGGAACGGAAAAGGGCTGTCCAGTGAGATGTACAATGAAAACCTTTTGCTTGAAACATTTATCCACTTGGATAGGATCAGGTGCAGCGCTGCTCTCAATCAGGACACCGAAGAGCAGAAAGGTAACCCCGAGCAGAAGGCTTCATAAGCGGGCGGGTGGGTGGATGGATGTGGTTCTGATGGCTCCTTCTGTTTATGCATTTTCAGCGGAGTGACCAGGGCTTCTGGCTTTGAACCTCCAGCGCCAGACCTGCCCCCGGAGAGCTGAGTCCTCCCTCCGAGGCTGCCGCTGTCTTCCTATTCGGGTGGTCGGCACCTTTCCCCTTTGTGTGTGTGTGTGTATCCAACCAAAAAAGCAGGAAAGGTCTTTATCACTTCCCATGGGGGCTCCGGGGCTCCAGGACTCCGGCACTGGCTTCTCCCTCTCTCCTAACAACCGCAGCGATGACAGAGGAGCCGAGGGAGGCGTGGAGGTCCCTTCAGGTCCGATGACCAGGGACTGCCCAGCATCGATGGGCGTGAGACATTCCATGATGAGTGTGGGGGCCTCTCGAGTGATCAGAAGAGGAACCAGTCCAGAACGGGGCATTTAAAACATGAATCTAGTTTCATCTTAAAAGATCCTGACGACGGTGAATCCCAGCTGGAAGAGTGGTACAGCCAGGCCCGGAAGGACGGCAGCCACGGTAACAGGACACACTGATTGGCCGGGAGAGCTGCCTGGCTGAGTAACGGACATGGGGTGGCTGCACACACCGTGTTCTGACGACAGGAAACACAAGCCCGCGGCGATGGCCTACCTGGCTGCCGTGGGGGTCGGGGCGCCTCTGGTGCGCGAGGCGGACTTCCCTCGGACCGCGGGGGCGTCCGCGCCTTCGGAGCCGCCGTTCAGGTAGGTGAGCTCCTGCAGCTGCGCCTGGCGGATCTCGTCGTTGTAGTCCTGGGGAGGGAGACACAGCGTCACCACCGCGAAGAGGCGGGCGTGGTCAGGGCACCAAGCACACGGGTTTTAACAGATGTTTTTATTGATGTCAGAGAGGAAGGGAGAGGAGAGAGAGGCAGAAACATCAACGATGAGAGAGACTCATGAATTAGCTGCCCCCTGCACGCCCCACACTGGGGATCGAGCCTGCAACCCGGGCATGTGACCTGACTGGGAATCGAACCTTGACCTCCTAGTTCATAGGTGGAAGCTCAACCACTGAGCCACACTGGCCAGGCAGCAAATTTTTTTTTTTTTTAACAGAAATAAAGGGTTAGGAAAATAGTTGACGTCAAAATACAAGAGTTGAGTTGGTTAAAATGAAAATGCATCAGTAAATTTTAAAAAGTGGGAAAGCGCAGTACTGTTCCCCGAGGTAAACTTGTCTACCATCAGCCGTCACTCTTCCCCCTCAGGATGAATTCCAGGTGGGGCATTTATAATGAAATTAAAGCCGCACGTGACAGATCCACTGGCAAGGCCACCACTGGCAAGGCCACCACAGCTCCGCTCCCTGGACGCCGCCAAGCATGTGTGATGGGCCCGCCGGGGAGCAGGAGGCAGACGGCAGCCGCCGGTGCCTGCACGCCCTTGGGTCCATTCCCGCTGGGAAGCCTGCGCTGGTGCGCCTTATGTTCCTGTCCACACGCCCCCTGAGGAATTCTGGGAGTCACCCCTGACTCCCCCCCTTTCCCAACTTCCTGCTCCGTCAACCCCCACAAGAACCATGTGTGCCGAGCAGAGAGCAGTGTGTGTAGCTCCAGTGAAAGGGACGTTCGGACATGCGTGACAGACAGGAGCGGCACCTCACTCAGCTGGAGGAGGAATAGGGATTTCTACAGTATCACCCAAGGGTGAGTGTCAACTACCTGCCAGAGAGGGGGTGCCAGTGTTCCCGACGGGGGGAGGGGGAGAAGGGGAGCGTGTTTTAAGACCAACAGATCGGCGTGTTGAGCTCCCTGCGAGCGGCAGGCGAGCTGAGGAGCAGGCCAGGGGTCACCCTACACACGGACGCTTTCTCCCACGTGTTCATGGTCCTGGGGCCCCAAGAGGCCCACTGGGATCCATCAGTAGCGCGACCTCTCACAGTCAACCTATAAATATGCTTCCCACCATGTGACTACAGCGTGTGAGGCTTAATGAGCTATTTGTAAAGCACACGCTAAATAAAACGTGCCACATGATGTTAAATGCTTGCAAGTGAGAGGCGGGGTGACACAGAATCGTCCGGGCTAAAAAGAGATCCCGGGGAAAGTGGACGCAGGCCCAATGCCCGCACACAGAGGGCACTGGGTCTGGGTCCGAGAGCAACGCACTGCCAGGGCGGGTCCAGGCTCACAACAGGGTGAGTCCCATGGGGACCAGGGACTGTGCTCTTTGACTTCCTTACTCGTGTGACCTCAGCAGCGTGACCTCATCTCTGAAGGCCTGTGGCCTCACAAGGAAAGGGGGAATGATGACCAGGCATTAGTGGGGACAGGGTGAGGTCCCTTGCCATGACGCTGGCAAGGCTCTGGGATAGACAAACAGCCCTGCAAGCACCAATGGCTGCCAACTCACCGAGGCTCTGAGTAAGGGAATGCCCGGCCGGCTGACGTGAGCATCTACCTATGACCAGGAGGTCACGTTCGATTCCCGGTCAGGGCACATGCTGGGTTGCGTGGTGAATCCCCATGTGGGGCGTGCAGGAGGCAGGCGATGTGATTGATGACTTTCTCTCATCATGGAAGTTTCTCTCTCCCTTCTCCCTTCCTCTTGAAAATCAATATAAATACACACTGAGTGGCCAGATGATCTCTGAACGCACAATAATCTGGCAACTCAGTGTATATTCTATATAATAAAAGGCTAATATGGAAATTGTCCCCTTGACCAGGAGTTCGACCAGCAGGCAGGTTGGCCAACCACCAATGTCCCCTCCCCCTGGCCAGGCTGGCTGGACCCCACCCATGCATGAATTCATGCACCGGGCCTCTAATACACACACACACTCTCTATGGGCAGATTATTATGCGTTCAGAGATCATCATAATCTGTCCACTCCGTGAACATTATTAAAAACACCCTGGAAGGAAGAACGGGGACTACGCTCACAGGGATGAGGAACTTCTTGATCTCCTCCAGCGCGTGGCCCATGCGGGCGTAGGCCTCGGCGGGCGGGGCGAACACCTCGATGAGGACGTGGAGGTCGTCGTTGAGGTGGAAGTACTTGGCCTCCCCGCTTTTCCTCAGCTCTTCCTCCTGCGGAAACACAAGGCGCGTGGAGGCTGTGTGGCCAGGAGGAAAGAGGGAGGTGAGAAAATCTGCCCCCAGCTCCTCGCACGCGGCTGTCCCCGAAGATCCTCCACCCCCAGCCAACACCACCTAAGGAAGCGTTTACAGTGTAAGCGGGTCCTGCCGGTCCCCCAGGCTTTTAGGAAAACACGAAGGTATCCAGCCGGCGCTCAGTCTCGGCTTCTGTCTCGGGCCTGGGAGCCTGGCCCCTGCCCTCTGCCCCACGCTGGGCTCCCGCCTCCTCGGGCCCCTCCAGGCTCCACACAGGCCACCTCTATGGAACTGGACCTGCAGCCCAGCTCGCTTCTGCACCGGTCACACTGTGACCCACAGCGCCCTGATCACGCCCTGACCAATCTCCAAAATACCTGTGCGCCCTGTCTGTCCCTCGCCCCTCTCCTGACTTCTCTCACTGCAGGTGCCCGCATGGAGCACAGACTGAGACGGCCTCTCCTGGCGCTGCAACCATCTTGTTCAGGAAAGTGCTTGGCACAGAGCAGAAGCTCAACAGATACTGACTGGGTGACTAATTGTCTCTTCATGTCTCTGTCCATTGGCTGTGGCAGGTGTCACTCAAAAGCACTGCCACATGCCAGGCCCTACACCCTCCCTGAGGACAGGAAGGTGAACACGATAAACGGTGGGCTTCCTTAGCTGACTGTCCGTCACCGTGATGCACGTTTTCTAACTGATCGGTTGTTGTTTGCACAATGAAATAGAGGGGGAAATGAGGAGGGAAAACAGATTGTTCAGGGACCAGTGATTTCACTACATCATCTTTATCTTTTTTTTCTTAAGATTTTTTTTTTATTGTTGATTTTAAAGAAGGAGGAAGGGAGAGGGAGAGAGAGAGAAACATCGATGTGAGAGGAACGCATCACTGGCTGCCTCCTGCGTGTCCCCCTCCTGGGGATCAAGCCACAACCTGGGCCGGGAATCAGACAGGCGACCTCTCCTTCCACAGGACAGAGGAGTCTGGGAAACACAGCATCAGTCAAGACGGGAACGCTCAGTGAGTCCTTCCACTGACTGGCGTGACTGAGAATTATGTCACACGCTGCCTGGAAGTTCACCTTAAGGCTCCGCCCTAAGGAGGCTGGGGTCTGGGGCATCTCCACTGTTAAGCAGCATCCCATGGGTGTCTGATGCAGAGCCATGTTCTCATCACGTAAGAGACAGACCCTCCCTGAGCAAGCAGGCCGTACCCTCAGATGCTCTGAATCAAACTTTTCTTACATTTAAAAGCAAGATTTCGTTTATCCCCCGTCATGTGTCCAAGGATGACATGGAGGAAGGCACACGAGATGTCACAGCGTGTCTGAACCACAGTGACTCCTCAGTAAACGAACGGCGGCTATTTTCACGCGAAAGCTGCTACTGAGACAGACTCTCGGGCGAGGAGGCTGGACTTAGTCTAAGTGACTTTCTTGTCTGACACAGCCATTGTTCCACCCGTCACGGTAAGTGATCACTAAACACAGATTTGGTTCTCAGTCACATCAGCCTTTCAGCAATGACAGAGCGACAGAGCGATGGGGGAGAACATTGGAAACATGAACGTTCTTCTCAGAACTTGTGTATTTTAGAAAGTGATTAGTAAAAATAACAGTAATCTTTGCTTATTAAAAAGGGAAGCATGCTGCCTGTCAGAATGGCTCCCGTCCATAAATCAACAAGCAAAGCGCCACAAGGATCCGGAGGAAGGAACTCTGCACGCAGCTGGGATGTCGGCTGGTGCCGCCGCTGGGGGCAGTATGGCGTTTCCTCCAAAGGTAAGGAGGGAACGGCCTTTGGACCCAGCGATTGTGGGGATTTACCCAAAGAGACCCGGAACAACAATTCAAAAGGATGTATGCACCCCTGTGTTCACTGCAATGCTATTTACAATACCCAACGTCTGGAAGTGCCCGTCAGCAGACGAGTGGCTAGAAGAGCTGTGGTACATTCACACAGGGAATGCCATTGGGCCATGAGCAGGAGGACAGCTCACCTTTTGCAACAGCATGGGTGGCCCGGAGAGTGTGGTGCTGAGGGAAATAAGCCAGTCAGACAAAGACAAGGACCACGTGATGTCACTTACATGTGGCATCTGATGAACAAAATAAACTAACAAGCAAAATAGAAACAGACTCATGGATACAGAGAGCAGACACACTGCTGTCAGAGGGGAGGGGTACAGGGCTGGGTGAAAAGGGGGAAGGAATTAAGCAGAACAAAAAGTAAAAGACAAAAAAAACTCTCAGGCACAGACAACAGTACAGTGATTGCTGGAGGGGAAGGGGGAAGGGGAGAGATCATACAATGGATGATGTAAAGGTAAATGGGGAATGGAAGGAGACTTGACTTGGGTGGCAAACCACAACACCACACACAGATGACGTGTTGTAGAACTGGACCCCTGAAAGCTAAATAATTGTATTGACCAACGTCACTCCAGTAAGTTCAATGAAAGAAATCAATCAATCTTGAAATTCTAAAAATAAAAAAGGAGGCAGTTCACATGAATACATCCAACTAGAATAACTGTGTGCAAGCAATTATTAAAGCTTTTAAAGTCAATAGTATTAACTTGACAAAATGCATAGGTGCCAAAGGAAGGGCAAAAAGGGCAAATAAACGTATCTACTTTATAAAGTCAACGAAGGACAAGACCCCAAGGAGCGTGTCTGAAGGGCAAACAGTCTCGGTGAGAGGACAGACAGCTCCTTGCTCTGCGTGACAATGTCAGTGTCCCTGTGCTTTCTGCAAGGTGACATACCGTTTCCTGAATCAAAACCACAGGTGCCCAGCTGGAGGGGCTCCTGAATTGAATGTCTGCCCAGAGGGCATCTCCTGTATTGAGTGTCTGTCCCCTGGTGGTCATGTGTGTCATAGCAACCAGTTGTTCAGTTGTTTGGTCATTCGGTGGTTCAGTCACTTAGGCTTTTATATATATAGATGTAGGGATACAATGGATGATCTTACCTTTGCCTTGTCTCTCATGGAGCCTTTGCCAAGGATGGACATTTTGGTCAAGGTCTCTTCTTGTAAACGCTTCAGAGAGTTGCCACGTGGACCCAGAAGCTTCCCCACAAAGTTGAACTAGGAAAAACACAGAAAGCAAACTTGTAGCACCCGTATCTGAAAGCAACGTCTTACTCTTGAATGCTAGGAAACACGGTGGTATGCTCCACATATCACTGATTAATCACAAACAGGTCAGTTCCTGCTACATGAATCACATTGCTTCTACACACCACAGGTAACAGGGCTAAACATGGTAAGATAAAATAACAATTAATATGTTTCTCTATACCAATCATGCCCGTGATGGCTGTATTTCACAACCTGTAAATGCAGTTAACTTCCTTGACAACAGTCACACACATTCAACACACACCATGGACGGACGGCGCCAGGGTTAGGACACGGGTGAGGGAAAATGCCGCTACATGCTACATGTCCTGCAATGTCCCCCGGCTGGTCATAGCACTGGGTTCTTCGACCTGGTCAGCGCTCAGCCTTGGCCAGTCAACCAGTGGAGGCTGACTTCCACATCTGGTGGCTGACAAAAGCTTTGCCATGAATCCACCGATCTCTTGGACAACTAGCTATGGCAATGGTTCTCAGCCTTCCTAATCCCTCAACCCTTTAACACAGTTCCTCATGCCGTGGTGATCCCCAACCATAAAATTATTTTCATAACTGTAATTTTGCTACTGTTATGAATCGTAATGTAAATATCTGTGTTTTCAGGTGGTCTTAGGCTTACAGCAGCAGTTCTCAACCTGTGGGTCGCGACTACCTGGGTTTCAAAGCTCGGCTTTGCCACTTGGCATCTGAGGAACTCTGGGCCAGTTATCCAACCTCTGCACCCCTGGGCTTCCTCACCTCTGCATACCTACTGTTCAACGGGACTGTCCTGAGGACTCAGCTGGTCCATATAAATAGACTAGAGGCCCAATGCACAAAATTCATGCAAGGAGCTCGGCCCCCGCAGCTGTAGTGGCTGCCTCTGCCTCGGCCCCCGCCACCACAGCTTTGCTGGAAGGTTGTCCGGAAGGTCATCCAGTTTAATAAGCATAGTACACTTTTATTATTATAGAAGATTAGAACAATGCTTGGTGCAACATAGGCAATAAGTATGTCTTGAGTGAAAGAATTATCCTTAGAAATGTCACACAATGCTTGAAGCCTCACTACAATGAAGCTAAACCATGTATACTTCTCACTCCCCCACAGAAGGGCAGCCTTGTTTGCTACCCAGAGAGCACCTGTCTGTCCTCTTAGGCACGCTTGTTGGTGACAATCTCATGCCTTCACCGCTCCGGTGCCGGCCACCGTACTGGGGCCGTTCCCCGGCCGCACCGCTGCTGTTTTTAAGAGAAAATTGTCCTCCATTTGCCTTGCTATGATAATTGAAGTCATTTTCCTGAAATACCCACTTAAAGGAAAATCAAAGTACTTTTTCCTTGCCCACTTTTCAGCTTATTGGTCTTCAACAAGACTCAAGCATCTATTTTTAATCTTTACATGCAACTTCGTTTTATTTTTAAATGTTATGCAAACCACTTTTCAAACTGTATCAGTAACACAGAGTTGAAAGCTACAAGGCTGGGGGGTCAGTCTCGACCCGGCCACCCCTTCCTGCTTCTCCGCTTTTACCTTCTTGGAAATTCTATTATTTGGATTCCAGAGTCCTGGGTTGGATCTCTAAGTTTCCTCTTTTTCCCCTCTTTCCCTTTCATCTTCTCTCTCTCTAGTTTTGGGGAGACTTCATTCCACTAAGCTGCCACACCTCTTATTCCTTCATTCCCTCAATCAGACGTTAAACTACTGACAGCATTTCCTACTCAATCGGCTGGGCCCCAGCAGCAAGCTAACCTACTAGTCAAAGTGTCTGCCCCCTGGTGGTCAGTGTGCATCACAGCGACTGGTCGAACGGTCAAACGAACAAATGGTCCGACACTTGGCATGCTAGGCTTTTATTAGGTAGGATTTCATTGTGTGCCTCCATGTGTACAGGCAAAAGTGTTCCCATACACACGACCACTGACTTTTCTATTACAAATATATACTACATCATAGGGGTTACCGTTGCAAATAGAAAGTTTTTCTGATGGTTATGAAGACGGCGAATCAGCATACGGTAAGACAGCTGAGCTCCACTGCGTGCTATGTACCGGCCAATTACCAGGCCCTTTGTCGGCGAGGCCCGGTGTCCTGAACCCGCCTCAGTGGATCTAAACTGGATCTGTGACCCGACCCTGCTCCTGGGGGAGCAATTAGCGATGCTGTCATTTCATAAACAACAAAGTCTCCAGAACATGTCACCGTCTCCGTCCAAATGAGTCCCCTAATTGGCTGCTCCCTGGAAGGCTGATTAGCCTGATGGAGGGCTGCCCGGCTGACCTCTGACTCAGCCCTAGAACTGAGCACGTAGCCTCTGCCACCGCGGGCCGAGCACGGGGTCCCGCCAGGGCACCCAGCCCAGCACAGGGCATGGCCGCCCACACCGTGACTCCAGCCAAGGGCCGCACAACTGTTCCGGAGTCACTGCCCCACCACCTGACAGGGCAGGCACTTACTAAATATTCAATGAGTTCATTACAGGTTGGCAGTCTGCATGTGGGCCCCCGCTAACCTCCTGTCTGTCTGATTTTAATGCTGAAAGACTCCGATTCCATAGCTGCACCCTAATGAAGACTGGTTAGGAAAAGACAGCGGAGCAAAGCCACTGGTCCCTTAATCAGGTGTTTTTTCCTCCCGATTTCCCTCCATTTCTGTGCAGCCAGCACAGACACCCTGGGCGGGCGGCTCTGACATACGCCTGCGATCCAGGCGGGGTCACGGTCATGTGTTCGGGCCACTGCGTGCATTTTCCCGCTCACCAGGGCCGAAGTGCGCCCAGAAACAGACCACGTGCAGGGCTGCGAGGCGTGCTGGGCCCGTGCCTGCTCCCAGGGTCCGACGGGCCCTCCACTCCCCTCTGGCACCTCCTGCTGTCTCCCGGGGACACTTTCCAAACCAGACTCCCGCCCATGTCCCTCCGTGTTGGGTTGCCGGGAAGAGGGGATGTGCTTCACACGGGTCTGAAACCTCCCCATCCCACTCCCGTCTCCGTTCTCAGCGCGCTCCGCACAGGCTCACGTGCAAAAGGCACAGCTGTGCTGAGTCAGCCAGAGCTGTGCTGAGTCGGCCAAAGCAGCCGAGTGAACGCACAGGGTGAAAGCAGCAGAGTGAACGCACACCGACTGCTGCTTCACGGTGAGGAAGCCGGAACCCTGCCAACACTATCAAAGCGGAAACCACGCTCTGGCCCGAGAGGCCACAAATGGCAAACGTTAAGCCCTCTGCCTACCCCAGCGCCCACGTGGGAACCCCGTAGGCCCTGGGTCCTGGGTGCACAGGGCCACTGGCCCAGGATCAGAAAACCAGGAACTGAGCAGTGGCACGTTATACTAGTATATATATAAATAATAAATATAAATATAAATACAAATACATAAATATAAATATAAGTACATCCTAGAGGCCCAGTCCATGAAATTCACGCACAGGTAGGGTCCCTAGGGTTGGCCAGTGATCAGGGCCGATCTGCAGGGCGACTGGAGACCCTCGCTGGCACCCGACTTGACTGGCCTGGCACCGCCCACTTGCTGGCCAGCCCCGCCCCCCAGCTGCCACAGCCTGTCACCTCCCTCTGTAGGTCTGTGGTCTGCTGGCTGGGGACAGTTCCTGTGTTAAGTATCTGCCCCCTGGTTTTTCCACCGTTTGGTTGATTTGCATATTAGGCTTTTATTATATATGATTATATATATTTTTAATTGATTTTAGAGATAAAGGAAGAAGGAGAGAGAGAAAGAAACATCAATGATGAGAGAGAATCATTAATTGGCTGGCTCCTGCAAGCCCTCCACTGGGATCCAGCCCACAACCTGGGCATGTGCCCTGGCTGGGAATGGAACCCTGGCCTCCTGGATCATAGGTCACCACTCAACCACTAAGCCATGCTGGCAGGGCCAGTGGCATGTCTTAATGCCACCCTGAATGCTGCAATCTATGCCTCCCCGTAATTAAATCATCCCAGCCAATAATTACTCTACGCCCCCCCCCCCCGCCCCGCCTCTGCGTGTTCACAGCCTGGACTAAAGTTAATTCCCCTGCGACTCTCTCCCCCGAATAACCCTCCTCACACCCGTAACGCCCATGGCGTCATCCCCTCCTGTGAATTCCGCTTTACCTGAATGACTTCGTGACATTCACCGCTTCTCCAGGCAGCGTGTGAATCCTGTGAGAGTCATTAGGACCCGCATTTGATTCATCACTTTTCCCACGTAAGAAAGAGTTTCTCAATAAGTAATCAGGGAACTAAAGTGGGTTTTACCCCCAAATCAAATGGCACCAGTCAGCCTGGTTGTTGATAGGTTCTGTTTGCTGCAGACGTTGTTGCAACGTATTCAAACTATATAGGTAAAGCCTTCTTTGCATTTATTAAGTTTCCCAACCACTCATCTCTAAGATTCCTGGTTGTGGGGGAACTGTTCGTTGTTGCTCTGCTAACAGGAATGTAGCCTCCCTTCCACTTCTGAATGGTCAGCGGCCCACGTCTCTGAGACACCAGCGACCCGGAGCATCAGCAGAGCGTGCAGTGATGCCTCCTGGAGCCGCCACGGCAAGATGAATACCCACGGGGCATATGCAGGGCATGGCCTGAGCTACCCCGCCGCATGTGCTTGCTATCTCTGTTTGCTCACGGCAGGACTACAGTCTCATGGGGCGGGGAGGGGTCAATGGGAAAACAAAGAAAACATGTAGAAGCTGAACGTATAGGGTTAGCATCAAGTCCACACCAAGCCGCCCTGTGCCCTCCGCCGGGCTGCAGAGCCATGCACCACCAGCCCCCCACCCCCAGCCCAGACTTCTACGGCACCAGCAGGAACACCTTTCCTTAGAACTGGTGGAAGTGCACCGTTAGCCTTTGCCCCGGCTGGCGGCCTGAGCCCTCGGTGCTCCATCATGCTAAACAGAGACGCCTCCCTCAGCATCCTGAAAGCAGGGTTTCCAAGCAGCCTGCTTCTAGCATCATAAATACTCGCCGTGGACGCTGTTAGACACGGAAACGACCATCTGTCTTCCCCTGCTCGCATCAAAGCTGACATTGCAAAGTGATGTTGGAGATTTTATCCCATATCCTTTACTGCATGCACTTACTCAGACACAACGGAGTATTAATTATAGACTCATCATCTACGAGGATACTCACTATGTGCTCACTCATACGCAGCAGAGGATTCATTGTAGACTGATTAGCTACGAGGCTCTGAACCATCTGAAGATGGGCAGCGATAAGATTGTCTACGGCACATCAAGCATACAGAGGCTGCTGTATAGTTATCATTTTACGAAGGTCTCCATGAGCCATGCTTCAGGTCATAATGACTCAATGAGAGGGTCCCAACAAATTTTGCTGAAAGGTTCTGTACATATGACTGAACTCCTAGCAGGCTGACTGTCTAGAAATAGGACCTATGACCTCTTAAGCTCCAAACAAAGTATAAAAACCAACTATCTGAAGCCCCAAGGAGACTGGTCAGAAACAAGAAAACTCTGGAAGAGAGTGAGACTTGGGAGAAGGGAATGGCCTGGGCAAATTTGCAGATTTTAGAATGTTTAGCCTCAATAGCAGACTTTCAGGCAACTACAGCGTTGAAATGTCAGAGAGGAGGAATACTAGAAAAGACAAGGTCAGAGCTGAGGAGCCCCAGTTTCATGGACAAAATCCAACGATATATAAAAGGATAATATGTCATTACTAGGTAAGGTTTAACCTAGGAATGCAAAGTTGGTTTAATTTAAACAAATAAAATCAATAAGATTCATCATGTGAAAAATCCAAGGGAGTAAAATCTTGTGTTCATTTCAATAGATGCAGAAAGGGCATTCAATAGCATTCATCACTTGGTCAGGATCAAACCCCTCAGCAAAACCGAAGTAGAAGTAACTTCCTCCAGCTCATAAAGGTCTTCTAATAAAAAACTTATGGCTGTTATCATTCTTAATGGTAAAATATTGAATGTTTCCTACATTAATTGGGATAAGAATGCCTAATCTTCCCATTTGTTTATGTGCTGCCGAAGTGAGCACTAATCTTCCCATTTGTATTTAAATATTATATTAGAGATACTAGCCAATACAATAAAGCAAGCTAAATACATAAAGAGCACACAAATTGGAAAAGAAGAAGTAATCTATTTATACAGATGATATCATTATGTATATTATGTATAATTTGTCATGTCCTAAAGCAGTGGTAGGCAAACTCATTAAAGCAACTTACTAGAATTAACAAGTGAGTTTAGCAAGGTAGCAGCATACAAGGTTGATATATAAAATTTTAATTAGAAGAAAAGAATTTTAAATATCCATTTTACAAGTGTCAAAACATAAAACTTTTAGGAACAAGTTTAACAAAAGACAAATCATCCCTTTATCCTGACAGGTATAAAATCCTGTTGATTGGAAACAAAAATCTAAAATAAATGGAAAGATATACCATGATCAAGGAAGGGCAGTCTCAGTATTTTTAAGATGTCAAATCTCCCTAATCTGATCAACAGGTTCAATGCAAATCCCTACATTATGATTGTTTAGGAACAATTCATATAATACTTAATTAACTTATATAAAATTGCAAAGGATCTATATCCAAGAAATCCTGAGAAGGAAAGACAAAGTTGAAGGGACTAAGTTACCTAATTTGATGTCTCACTACAGAAAGCTACCGTAATGAAGACAGTAGGGTAGTAGCATCAGGGTCCGTAAACAGAAAGTGTGAAAACAGACCTCGCATTCACAGTCATCTCATTGTCACCAGAGGTACACAATCCGTGGGAAGGAAATATCTTCCAACAAGTGGTACTGAAAAACTGAGTATCGGTATGAAGAAAAAATGACTTTTTGACCTTCTATTTCACACCACCCACAAAAATTAATTTCAGAAGCATCGTAGACCAAAAAGTAAAAGCTACAATGAAATACAGGAGACTGTCTTTATATTTAACAAAAGACTTTAAAATTTCCTTGAGCTTGGCAAAGATTTCCTAATCGGTAAAAGGTAACAATCAGAAAAGGAAATCCTGATACATCAGACGTGATTAAAATCGAAAACATCTGCTTATCACAAGGCTCCATGAAGAAAATAGTAGAGGAGTCACAGACTGGTCCAAGTATTCACAAATCACGTGTCTAACAAATATGTGTCCAGGATATATAAAAGCTCCTACAATTCAATGACAAGAAGGCATCCATCCCCTTTAGAATAGGCCAAAAATCTAAAGACACTCACAACAGGAGAGAAATGAATAGCCAATTAAAAAAAGCAGGCAAAACCGTTACTCACCAGGAAAATGCAAATTATTACCATAAGGAATGCCACCATATAATGCACCAGCAGACTGGCTGAAATGGACGTGATTGATAACATCAAAAGTTGACGAAGACCTGGAGCAATCACGACTGTGGGCACTGTCCCTGGAAATGTCACACGGTACATACAGCCACTTTGGGGAGGAAAGCGGGAGGGGAGTAGTATGGCAATTTAAAACTAAATGCACAGCAATTAAATGCCTAAGCATTTACTCAACATAAATGAATACATATGCTCACAACATGATTTGTATGAAAGCGTGTGTGCACTTTGATTTATAATAAGCCGCACTATAAACTGCCCAGGCAAATGGACAACTTGTGGTGTACTCAGGAAATGGATTATTATTCAGCAATCTAAAAAAAAAAACCACTACCGAGATCTACAAAATGTGCAGGAATCGTGTACATGGACTCACCAAAGAAAGAAAAACAAAAATAGCATCACTTTGGGCCAAATCTGAGGCCAAGATTTTAGCATTAGATACAAACTCGAAAGCACCTGATAGCACAAAACAACACTTGTGCAATGAATGAAAAACAGAACCTTGTCTATAGAACGGATAAACAGAATAAATAGTATTTTGAACACTGCTGTGCTGAAACCCCTCATTTCGTTTTTAATCCAGCCCTCCTCTGACACATAAAGAAACTAAAGTGGCACGAAGTTCAATGAGCTGGTCCTCACATCGCAGTGTACCCCGTAAGCGTGCTTTTAGGGCTCCACACCTTAGACTAGGGGTGTCGAACTCAATCAGAGAAGGGGCCAAAATCTAAAATCCAGCCTAAATCACGGGCCGAATGGTTTACTGAACAGTCATAAACTGACAATGTCATAAACTGACAGCGGAGTGCAGTGATGACAGCGCGGTGCGGGCCACATTGCAAGGCCTGGCGGGCTGGATTTGGCCTGCGGGCCTTGTGTTTGACACATGTGCCTTAGACAGTAAGGACAGGGCCACTAGGTCTGGACTTCGTGTGAGTCTGTGTGTGCCAGGGCGGGGCGGGCCGTGCTAAGGGAATGACTCCACGGGGAAAAGATCACACACAACAGAGACGCCGCTCCCTGCAAGCAAGCTCCGCGCCTGCCATGGGCCTCACTGTCTTACCTTAGGGAACTGTTTTACGGGGATTAACACTTTCTGTCCCAGCTTCATGTTCTTATTAATCACCACATCAATGTACTTCTCTTCGTCCTTTCCTTCTCCTTTCTGAAACTTTTCTATTTCTGTGGAGGAAAAAAGATAGCCATGAAGCGTGTGACTCAGAACGCCAGGGGTCGGGAGCCCTGGGCAGCTCTGCGGTGGCAAACGCAGGAAGGCGGGCTACCAGGTGTCTCCGTCGCCTCCATAATTCACCGCCAGGGCCGTGGGGAAATGCGCAGGCCACGTTAGACCTCAACTGCCCGTGCTAATGGAAGCTCGCAGACCGACACGGGCATCAGGAGAAGTTCCCTGGGGCCTTCTGGAACCCGGGAGCAAGGCTGAGCCAACAGCAGCGAGCAGCCAGGAAGGGTTCTAGGGCGGGGTTCATTGGCACCCTGCCCGGCTCTCCCAGGCCCCTCCCCTCAGGCACTTATTCTTCAGGTGCCTTTCAAAGCCCCAGACAACCTCCATCAGAGGCCTGCCCCCAGCCAATCTTCCCTCCTCTCTGGGTCCAAGATCAACGATAGCCCCGTCTTTGCCAATGCTCTCCTCTCCACCTGGGATGGCATCTGCTGCAGGACTTCAGCTCCACACACACCAGCATCTCCTTCAAGGTCCGACCACGGCAGCCGCCACTCTGCACGCACCTCCGGCCCTGTCCTCCTGGGGCAGTGGGAGCTGGAGAATGGCTCCCTCCCGCCCTGACACACACAAAGCACCTCACACACAGCGGCGCTGGCGCCTTCCGCTGCAGACAGCGTGTCCACCGAACCCTCCCCCCCCTGCCCAACTCATACACAGAGATCCTTACCCTCCACCCCAGATTGGATGCGATTTGGAGGTGGGGCCTCTGGGAGGGGATAGGTCATGAGGGTGGAGCCCTTGCGAGTGAAATTAGTGCCCTTACAAAACAGACCCCCTGCGAGGACACAGCCAGAACACCGCCATCTGTGAACCTGGACGCACCCGCACCGGACACCACACCTGTTCCCCGAGGACTCGCAGCCTCCAGCTCCGTGAGAAAGAGCTTTCGGCTGTCGGTGGTCTGTTACAGGAGTCTTCGCTGACTCAGATGCTCTCCCAGTGGAACCCACATTTCTCTTAGGGAACATCTGTTTCTTCATGCAACAAACATCCACTACTAAGCACCTACTATGTGCACGCTCCAGATCTTGGAAAACGTTCAGTATCATTTCCTTGAGATATTGCACATAGCATCTGGCTGTACCAGAGGCACACAGTAGGTGCTTGGATGGCTGCTGAATGGAGTGCACATGGGAGGATTCCTCCACAGACTGACCACCAGGTACCCAGGCTCTGAGGAAAACAGTGAAGAAACACAAGGGAGTCACGACGATTGAGCGGCTCGATTACAAAAACCAGCATACGCAGGCGCGGGGAGATGACCTGCCCTTGTTGGAGCCAGCCTGAGCACTGCGACCTGAAAGCTCTGGAATTATGCCTGCAGATCTAACATGCATGTACACATACACACACACACTGAGTGGCCAGGTTACTATGACCGCCCCATCACTACTTCGTTGGGCCACCTTTTGCCTTTAATACTGCGGCGATTCTTCTTGGCATCGACTCCCTGAGATGTTGAAAGGTGATGCGAGGAATTGGACACCATGCCTGATGAGTAGCCCTGTCTGGTTCTGTGAGATTTGATGGTTGTGGAACCAGCTGCCTGGTGGCTCTTAACTTCGTCCCACAAATGCTCAATTGGATTGAGATCTAGTGATTGTGGGGGCCACCTAAGCAAGGTAAAGTCTCCCTCATGATCTTGAAACCACTCCTGCACAATAGGAGCACCGCGGCATGGCGCATTGTCTTGCTGGAAGAAGCCATCTCCATTGGGTTACGCCATCAACATGATAGGGTGAACTTGATCAGCAATGATACTTAGGTATGTTGTGCTATTCAGACGTTGTTCCACACGGATTAAAGGGCCCAAATCATGCCAGGAAAACATGCCCGTCTGACAGATCACTGACTGTTCCCGGGTGGCTGGTCGGAAAGGACGCTTCTTACCCTCCACCATGACAGGTGCATTCACTAAGGAATTGTCTCATCTAAGCAATCCAAACCTAACTAACTCCTATTAGATTCAGCTGGAGCTGAAGCCACCAAAACCTGCCCAGACCAGAGGCACACAGCTCTCGGCTGCACTGTGCCCTTCCATGGACAGGAAAACATGGCAGAGGAGACACGCGTGTCGGTGTGTAATAAAGACCCATCAGCTCATCATAAACACACAGGCATGTGCCATCAGGGAGCAGGCAATGGTCTATTAAGGATGCCCAGAAGTGAACTTTGTTTTTTTTTTGTGTGTGTGTGTGTGTTTTTAAATATATTTTTATTGATTCCAGAGAGGAAGGGAGAGAGGGAGAGAGATCCAAACATCAATGCGGAGAGAGAATCACTGATAGGCTGCCTCCTGCACGCCCCCTACTGGGGAATGAAACCATGTGCCCTGTCCAGGAATTGAATCTCGACCTCTCGGCTCCTAAGGTTGATGTTCAACCACTAGGATTATCCCTAATATAACTCAACACATGGGTCACGTGAAGATTCGGCAAACCCACAGATTTAATCAGGAAAATGGAGCATTAGGTTAATTCAAGTTAAGGATGACTTAAGCCAGTAACTACTGGGAGTAGGGATGAGAATAACCATCAAAGGTTGGAAGGAGGAAAAATCGAATTTTTCATGGTAGCGCCCAAGGGTTAAAAACCACATTTCTCACTTTTAATTGAGAACATCGTTAAGCATCCAGCAAAAGACCAGCTATCTTCGACAATTATCGGGCTCCGGAGGTCACCAATTAGAACCCTGCAAGGATTCGAATTAAGGAAAGTTTGTGATTAGGTGAAGTAATGATCCAAGGGAGAGATTAGTCCTGTTCGGGCTGCGCTCATTATAAAACCCATTTCCTGCGTGTGGCGCTCGGAGTGTCCCGCGTGCCCTGCCGACGGGACGCCAGCACGCCCCAGGGCCGCTCGAGGGCTGTGCCGACGATGTCCTACCACTGCCGTGGGACACACACGCTCGGCTCTCCTGCGACGCCGAGCGAATATGTGCCATGCATGGATTAGACAGACAGACAGCAACACAGGCTGGAGGGTGTGAGGACAGCCCCAGTGACCCCCAGGAGGTCACGGTGCCACGGCTGCTCTCCATTTC
Organism: Pipistrellus hanaki; assembly: GCF_964339955.1. Lineage (NCBI taxonomy): Eukaryota > Metazoa > Chordata > Mammalia > Chiroptera > Vespertilionidae > Pipistrellus > Pipistrellus hanaki. The sequence continues at coordinate 47,869,800 of NC_140519.1, read as the reverse complement.
CAGGCCGCCTCCATCGCCACAGTCATTCCTTATCTACGTGCAGAGCGTCAGAGCAATAATCCTTAAGACAATAAACCACAGTGTTCATCTGATGGTGATCCACAGGGTCACTTCCATGAAAAGAATTCCAAAAAGCAAAGAGCAAGACCACGGATAACAGAAAGGTCCCAGAGAGCACACCTACTCCACACACCTCTCCGCAGCCCCGGCCTGTGTGGCTCGATGGGCTGGACACCGTCCTGTGCCGTGCACGGAGAGGTCGCAGGTTCAGTTCCCGGTCAGGGCACATGCCCGGGCTGCCAGATCGATCCCCAGTAGGGGGCTTGCAGGAGGCAGCCAAGGGTGATTCTCTCTCATTATGGATGTTTCTCTCTCTCTCTCTCCCTCTCTCTCTCTCTCCCTCTCTCTCTCTCTCTCTCTCTCTCTCTCTCTCTCTCTCTCTCTCTCTCTCTCTCTCTCTCTCTCTCTCCCTCTCCCCCTCGCCCTTCCTCTCTCAACTAAAAGTCAACAAAAACATTTTAAAGATAAATGAATAAATAATAAAAGGCTTGTCAACAACACCATAAAAGACATGCTAGAATAATAAACACGGCCAGAAAAATGCAGCTTAGCGATAACAGTACAAAAACGTACAAGATGTCCCCAAACTATCATTATTTCCCTTATAACGCAATATCCTAAGCTTCCTGGAAATTGCCGAAGAGGCATAAAAACACCGTTTCCAAACAAAACTCAACTGCAACAGAGACACCTGTGTCTTCCCTCGGATCTAGCCACCCTAGAAAGTTAGGACTCTGATAAGATGCCATTTGCACTGCGTTCAATAGTCACAGCTTCTGAGGACACATCCAGCCACTGACGTGGGCGCACGGCCGTGCCCCTGACAGCACAGGAGCTCCGCGGACCCACTCAGGCTGCAGCACCTGTCCTAGGTCGCTTCTCCTCAGGAGCCTGACACTCTCTCTCGGGGCCATGCCCAGGGGGGTTCTTAGAGGGATCTGACAGGTGGGGTTCGGATCTTCCCATTCCGGAGCACGCTGTGCATGGGAACCATCCAGGCTCTTAGGAGAAGGGAGTACATGGAAGCCAGCCCATGGCATCTGCCTCTTTATGTCTTGTCCTTTGACCACGATGCGTTCAGTTAGCAGCGACGCACACCAGTGGGTTCTGAGTGTCACAGCGACCGACAGCTGATGGCTCTGTTTTGAGGCTGACGACACAGATAACAGTTACTTTATGCAACTGCCCCGCACAGGCAAATGAGACAGAACAAAAGGGCAAGGAAGGGCGTTCCTTTGGCTAAAACTTTGACCACAACTAACAATACGCATCTTGGGTTGATGCCTGACTCCCTCTGTTCTCTTGTCTCAAACACAGGAGGCTGCCCTGGCCAGTGTGGCTCAGTTGGTTGGGCACTGTCCTGTGCACGGAGAGTTCACCGATTCAGTTCCGGTCTGGGCACATGCCTGAGTGGTGGGCTCGATCCCCAGTAGGTGACATGCAAGAGGCAGCAGATCGACGTTTCTCTCTCTCTCCTTCTCCCTTCTTCTCTCTTTAAAATCAATAAGAACACACTTAAAAAAAAAAAAAAAGTAGAATAGTTTGTTGACCAATTCTAGGAAAGAGTAACAAACTAGGATGAGAACACTAAGACTAGGAATTTAGGGAAGTGTCTGGAGACCAGTTTCAAATATTTACCGACTGTTATGGCAACAATGGAGGTCCCACACCGCCCCCACCTCCTAGGGCAGCAGCACAAACAGACACACGGCAGACCTGAAGAATTACTATTTCATGAGAGAGTGTGGCTGCACGACTGGGGGGATTGTCTAAAAAGGCGCTGTGAGGGAGGAAGTCATGGGGAAAGGTTGGAAAGCACGAAGAGAAGCAACTGAAATAGCTGAGAGCGCTCGTCCTAACGGATAAATAATTCAGGAGAGAGCAGGACGTCAAAACAAACACTTGTGTGTGTCACCCAGGAGGGACGGCCCCTGGCTCCGTCGGGAAGAGGCCGGCGGCAGAGCCTGCAGGAAAGGGGCTGCCACCCCCAGGACAGTTCCTGGCACCGCGTTTCCCAGGGAGGACCTGGCGGCCTGGAGAGGAGGCTCCTGCGGAGAGCCCCGCCCAGCCCGGCCGCCCGCTCCTGGGGACCTGTCACAGCGAGCTCTTCCACACAAAAGGGTAAGTGAGTGTTAGCCCCACTTCCCCGGACCCAGCTCTGCACCAGGAATGCCACATGCACTCTCAGCATGGTTACTGAGCCCTGGTCCTGGGGCTCAGCTGCTTGAGCATCCGTCCCCAGCAGGACGGCCGGGAGGATGGAGGTGATACCACTGTGGGGCGCGGCTACAGTGTCTGGACAGGTTCAAGCCTCGGACTGAGGAGAGGGCGCAGTCCTCTTGTGGCAAAGCCACGTGCAGGTCCCAGCGTGGAGGGCAGAGCCTCCCAGCACAGCGATAGCCAACAGCTGTGGTTGTGAGTGTGGACCTGTGGTCCGAACACTGGCCCCACGTGCCTGAGTGCTGTGGGATTGATCGAGTTCAGGTGCAAGTAACTGAGTAGGCTCTAAGGCAGTGTTTCCCAACCTTCTCTCATGATGAGAATCACCTGGCGGAGTTGTTAAAATACAGATTCCTGAATCCCAACTAAGAAGTGCTAAACTAGAATTTTTGGGAACACATAGGTAAAATTGTATACTTAACTAGTGCTCTAACACAGATGTTATATACAGAGCACTAAGTTAGGTATGCAATTTTACCTATATGTTCTCAAAAATTCTAGTTTAGCACTTCTTAGTTGGGATTCAGGAATCTGTGTTTTAACAACTCCACCAGGTGATTCTCATCATGAGAGAAGTTTGGGAAACACTGCTCTAAACCCACGAGAATGATGTAAACATCTTGACCACGGCCTTCCTTTGCCTCGTGGCATCGGCTATAAAATAAAGACACGGCTTGTAGTCCATGGCGCTGTCTCTCTATCCGGGAGCACTGTCCCACCCAGGCCCAGCTTTCTTCTTTTGTCTGTCTTTTCCCAACCCTTCACCGCCCCCTCAGGCTCACCGAACCTGGCTGAGCCGGCGGGCACATACGGTGCCCTGGGCTGAGTGTGCCATGGCCACGCACCACCACGTCTGGCTTCTGAGCATGTGAAACGCGGCTGGTGTGTGTGTCTGACTGAGAAGTGAACTTCTAGTTCTAGTTCAGTTTAATTAATTACATTTAAAAGCTTCACGTGGCCAGAAGCTATGGCAGCACAGATCTGGAGCATAGCCAACAACTGAAGCGCGAAGGAAGAGGCGGGCGGGTGAGCTGCAGAGAGAGGCGGTGAAACAGGTCTTTTTTCATCCAGCCATTGACCGAGGCCTGCGGGATCCCGCCATGGCTCGCTAACGGGCCCCCGTGGCTCTGAGCAGGGGCCAAAAGGGGCGGACCAGCATGCGGTCCTCGGAGGCAGGTGGCCACGGCTCCATAAACGGTGGGTCCATCACCGCCTGATATGGGGACATGGACCCTGTGCTCAGGAAAGGCCACCTGCGGATGCTCTCAGCACAAAATTTAAACTTTGAGCTTTTTAAAAATTATTATTGACATCAGAGGGGAGGGAGGGAGGGAGGGAGAGAGGGAGAGAGAGAGAAAGAGAGAGAGAGAGAGAGAGAGAGAGAGAGAGAGAGAGAGAGAGAGAGAGAGAGAGAGAGAAACATCCATGATGAGAATCACTGCTCCTCTGCCTCCCCCATATCCCCCGCTGGGGATGGAGCCTGCAACATGGGCCTGTGGCCTGACCGGGAATGGAACCCTGATCGCCTGGTACCTGGGTTCATGCTCTATAAGCTTCACGCTCTATAAGACACACACACACACACACACACACACACACACACACACAGACACACGCATGGAGGATTACAAAACATAAAAGAGGCATGGAACGCCCACGGCCAAAGCTCAGGAGAACCTCGGGGTGGGTGTGTCTCCGGTGTGAGCTGAGGTGAAGGAGGGGGCGTGGCTCTGAGAAGGCGCCCAGTGCAGGGGTGGGCGGGAGGTTAGGGGGCAGAAGGATGCTCTGGAGACAGATCCCTGATAATGTCATCAGAGACCAGGGGCCGCAGCAGCAAGAGCCTCGGGCGCTCTGAGAAGGCAGTGAGGCTGCACGGAGGGAGGGACTGGCCCTGGGGGCACACCTGCAGCTCCTCTGAGCAGAGCTGGGAGGCAGCTGGAGCCAGAGGCCTGGCCCAGGCTGTGGCAGGGAGATGCCCAGCTCAGGGAGGGAGCAGAGTGCCGGGATGGCACTGCCCACGCTCTCTGTCCCAGGGGAGATTTAGTGTCCTGCATCGGGCTGAAGGCTCAACTGCTTTCAAAAACAAAGGTGCCACATACAGGCGGCACAGGGACAGAAAATGAGATTTTTTAAGTGGTTTGAGACCCTCAAAGGCCCCTGTAACGACTTATGTCAGGAGAGTGAAGCAAGATTAAACACCGCAGCAGTTCAGGCAAAGCGGCTGCGTAGACTAGAGCAGTGTTTCCCAACCTTCTCTCATGATGAGAATCACCTGGTGGAGCTGTTAAAACACAGATTCCTGAATCCCAACTAAGAAGTGCTAAACTAGAATTTTTGAGAACATATAGGTAAAATTGCATACCTAACTTAGTGCTCTGTATATAAAATCTGTGTTAGAGCACTAGTTAAGTATACAATTTTACCTATATGTTCCCAAAAATTCTAGTTTAGCACTTCTTAGTTGGGATTCAGGAATCTGTGTTTTAACAACTCCACCAGGTGATTCTCATCATGAGAGAAGGTTGGGAAACACTGGACTAGAGCATCAACCTGGACACGGAAAGGTGGGGGTTCGATCCCCATTCGTGGCGAGCACGGGAGGCAACCCATCAAGCTTCCCTTCCCAGACCCTTCCCCTTCAGCGTTGGGAAACCTACTTCTAGAATCTTCCATCCAGCCTGTCACGCCTCAAATCCTGACAAATTCAAGGTCTGCTGGTTACTCAGGGTCCCTTTTTATTCTTCGCAACAAAGGACCGTGAGCGGCACAGTGGGAAGCACCCAGGGAGTGCCCCAGTGTTCCTCCTTGTCACCTCAGCCCTTTCTGGACAAAAGAAAGAGGACGATGGCCACCCCGCTGCCCGGCCGGGGCGTGTGACGCCTCACAATGGACGGCGCCTCCCCGCCGGCCGCCGAGCCGCTCAGAGCTGCCTGCTGCCCGGGAGCCTTTGTCCACGTAGTCAGGCCCGAGTCTGCCGCCCTCAGCAGCGGTGGCAGCGGTGGGGGTGGGTGAGACCTGGGCTCTACAATTAAATAGCAAGACCCAGCGTCGTTCATATGAAAACAGGACTTACGATTAAACACCCTCAAGGACTTACGATTAAACACACTGGCCAGTGTGGCTCAGTGGGTGAGGTCGACCTATGACCCAGAAGGTCACAGTTTGATTCCCGGTCAGAGCACATGCCCAGGTTCCCGGCTCCATCCCCAGTCAGGGGCGTGCAGGAGGCAGCGGGTCAATGATTCCCTCTCATCACTGATGTTTCTATCTTTCCTTCCTCTCTCTTCCTAATGGAGCCCGTGGTCCTCCTTGAAGCCATTCATGGATACAGAGCCCTCAGGTTTCCCTCTAGGAGCACAGGACTCGAACCCTGGACCGCAGGGCAGCCCGGAGGAGAGGAAAGAAGTGGCCTCCCACCGCTGAGACTTAGCGCAAAGGGACAGGATGCTTCCCGCTCGGCCGTCACGGGGATATCAGCCGGCCGTGGCCCAGTTATGCAGAATAATAACCTATTTTCTGCGAAGCCAGATGAATAGGCCAAAAAGCACAGTCAATTTCCAGCCTTCTGGCCTTGGATGTTATTTATTCCCTAAGTCACGCCTCCCTCGCTTGTAAATGGAGAAAATACCGCTTACGTTTCACGGCTGAGGAAACAGGCTGAATGCAGAGCGGACGCCTGCCGAGCGCTGCCCCGGACGCTAAGCGGATGCGGGTAAGCGGGGCCTGCTTTGGGACACGTTGGCGTGAAAACACACCGGGGTCTCCTGGGACTCTCTCTTTATGGAGACCTGGCCTAAGGGTGGGCTGTTCGCCCCTTCCCAGCCCAAGAAAGAAGCCTTCGGGGTGCTGGGCTCCTCTGGGTGAAAGACAGAGAGACGGCCAGGCCGAGTAGCTGAGCATCGACCCAGGAACCAAGAGGTCACGGTTCGATTCCCAGTCAGGGCACGTGCCCGGGTTGCCCGCTCCATCCCCAGTAGGGGGCGTGCAGGAGGCAGCCAATGGATGTTGTTTCCCATCGATGTTTCTATCTCTCTCTGTTCCTCCCTCTCTCTCTCAAAATCAATAACAAGTATTTTTTTTATAAAAAAGACAGAAGAAGGTAATATGGTCAAAGGTAATATGGTCAACTTCATGCAGAAAATAAACATCTACAAGCCCGGAGCGCCTTCAGCACAGCCACGCAGACGCCGCAGGAAGGGGGAGAGAGATGCATGGGCGATGTGCCCGGGTCAGGAGTCCTCTGGGTGTGTGGTTTGGTGGGCACCCTGTCTTCTGAAGCCTCCATAGGGCACTCAGTCAGGATGGGAGGACTAGGGGTGGCAGGGAGGACTGAGGGTGACAGGGAGGACTGGGGATGACAGGGAGGACTGGGGGTGACAGGGAGGACTGGGGATCACAGGGAGGACTAGGAGTGGCAGGGAGGACTAGGGGTGACAGGGAGGACTGGGGATCACAGGGAGGACTAGGGGTGACAGGGAGGACTGGGGGTGACAGGGAGGACTGGGGATCACAGGGAGGACTAGGAGTGGCAGGGAGGACTAGGGGTGACAGGGAGGACTGGGGGTGACAGGGAGGACTAGGAGTGACAGGGAGGACTGGGGGTGACAGGGAGGACTGGGGGTGACAGGGAGGACTGGGGATCACAGGGAGGACTAGGAGTGGCAGGGAGGACTAGAGGTGACAGGGAGGACTGGGGATCACAGGGAGGACTAGGAGTGACAGGGAGGACTGGGGGTGACAGGGAGGACTGGGGGTGACAGGGAGGCGGGGAGGGGGCATATGGGAGAGGAGGGGCTAACTGCACTGTGAAATAATGAAACCTTGAAACATGGTACTGCTTCAGCCTCAGTAACACAAACATCTAGGGCAGGATTTCCCAAACTTCTCTCATGATGAGAATCACCTGGTGGAGTTGTTAAAATACAGATTCCTGAATCCCAACTAAGAAGTGCTAAACTAGAATTTTGGGGAACAGCAGCCCAGCGCTGAGGCAGGGGGCAACGGCGCTACGTGCAGCGCCACCTGGTGGCAAGAAGAGCGGCGTTCACGTGACATCCATCCTGAAACATGAACAAGGGAACAGGATGGGAGGGAACACTGCCCCTTCTTTCCCGCCGTTATAATTTCTCCTGGAGCCTGAACCAGCAGTGACCCCAGATGTGAGATGTCTATCAGCAGGAGAGCCCCAGGAGGGTGTCCTGGCATGCTCGGACTTTTTCCCGCGCCAGGAGTGTGCCGGGACTGTCATGTGAAGCCTGGAAACAGCAGCTGGGCCGGCTGGTGAGAGACTGCGGGAAGGGACGGCTCCCCAGGGCGCGGGAGCAGGTCTGTGTCTGGGGAGGCGCTGAGTGTCCGCACCCGTTCACAGGGGCGCCCAGAGGCCGGCTCTGACAGCCATGGGTTAACTGCAGCCTCAGGTGCTGCCTCCACGGGAAGCATCCTAAAATAAGGTGACCAGACGCCCCGCTTTTGGCGGGACAGTCCTGATTTTTAACAATCTGTCCCGCGTCCCGCAGTGTTTAAAAAAAAAAAGTCCTGAATGGGACTTCTTTAAAACGCCGAGGGGCGCGGGACAGATTGTGAAAAAATGGGGACTGCCCCGCCAAAGGCAGGATGTCTGGTCACTTTATCCTAAAAGCCCATCAGAGCTCTGCTACGTCTGCACCCCACATTCACACGAGGCACGTCCTCAAGAACGCGTTTCTCCCCGGCCGGCCGCTGTGGCTCAGTGGTTGAGCATCGACCTATCCAGCCAGTTTTCCCACTTCCTCCTGGACCCCGGACATCGCCGCAATGAAGACCCCGGCCTGGGACACACACTCAGGCAGAAGGCATCGCTGGGAGCGCAGGGGGAGAGCCAGCCCGCCTCCGGGTAAAACACACGTGCGGGAACCGCTTTTAAAAATCCATCCTCCCCGCCCCGGCCCTGTGGCTCAGCCGGTTGGGCATCTTCCTGTGCCCTGAAAGGCTGCCTGCAGGTTCGAGTCCCACATGCCCAGGTTGTGGGCTCGATCTCCAGTAGGGGGTGTGCAGGAGGCAGCTGATGGATGTTTTGCTGTCACATCAATGTTTCTCTCTCTCTCCCTCTCCCTCTCTTTTCCTCTCCCTCTCTGAAAATCAATAGAAAATCTTTAACACATGAAGCGCCCAGTCACTCATCGGCGACTGACACCATACTTTCCGTCCGAAGACTAGACAGGCTGGCGCTCACTGTGTGCCATGACGAAGGACTGGCAGTGAGCTTCCCTGGACATCTCCATAAAGGCTTACTTACGGAATTAGGCAAAAGGCAAGCCTTACTTTACGGGGAGCCATGGCAAACGATTCTTTAAAAGTAATAACAGTATTAAATAATTCACCATCCCCAATGGAAACCCTAACCGGCTTCCACCAGACACCTCCCAGGAAGCACTGGCACTGAGGGCCGGGACCTGGCAGCTGCTGTTAGGATGTTCATCCCCAATGCTAAGGAGCGCTCGACTTCCTTCTTCCTGGTTAAAAAAAACACACCACATAACGCGTTCTCACTCCCCGTGGGGAGGACCCCGAGCCCCGGGGCCCTGGTACCCAGGCTGCTGCGGGCACTGCACTGCTCTCTCCCCTGCCCCTCTGGTCCGGGGTGTCCGTGTGGCACCCGGACGGCAGGCCGCTCCTGCAGGTCAGAAGGTTCCCGTGGCCTGGGACAAGGCCCCCAAGTTCTGGTTCTGATCCGCCCTCAGCACCCTCATCGGGGCGCCAGGAAGGAGAGCTGATTGCATTAGCGGCACCAGCTCCCGCTCCCCGGGACAGGATAAAAGGAAACAGACCTCTGAGTCAAAGCAGACCTGACGGCCGCTCCTCAGTCCCTCCCGGAGAAGGGCCACCCCCCGCGGGGCTCACGCTGCACCTCACGTAGGACCTGCTGGCACCTGTGCCTGGGAGCCAAGCAGAGCCACCCCCTCCCGCTCCCCCCAACTCAGGTGCTCCACCTTCCGAAGGGGCAAGGCTCCCCTGAGGGCTGGACTCGCAGGGCACTGAGTCCTCTTCCTCTATGCTAATGAGGCAGTCAGCTGACAGGGCCACAGACAGGACACAGGGCGAGGCCCTGCCTCCGGCAGCGCCCTCTGTCCCGGGGAGACAAGAGGTGCCAGAAACAGCCCGGCCAGTGTGGCTCGGTGGTTGGGCATCTACCTATGAACCTGAGTGCGGGCCTATGAACCTTGGGATCTCAGTTTGATTCCCTGTCTAGGCACATGGCCGGGTTTCAGGCTCGATCCCCTGTGTGGGGAATTCAGGAGGCAGCCCATCACTGATTCTCTCTCATCGTTGATGTTTCTATCTCTCTCCCTCTCCCTTCCTCTCTGAAAGCAATAAAAACATATTTAAAAACAAACAGAAAACCTTAAGAAGCTCAATGAAAAACGGGACCACCACGCCCTCCTCCGGAGATAGCAGAGGCTCACACTCTGGTATGAAAGAGCCCCACTGAGATAGAATCCTGCAACTTTCCTTCTCACTCTTCTCTCGTACTTTGCACACCTGAGGACATCCAAGCAAGCCCAAAGCGTTTTCCAGAAGGGGTCCTCAGAAAAAGAAAAAAAAAAAACGAAGCCGGGGTTGGTGGCACAGAGATGCGCGCAGGGCCCCTCACGTGCACCACACATCACACGGAGTCCCAACACCAGAGGAGCGGGTGCAAGCTGACACAGGCCCCATCACTGGGCGCACAGGGACCGCCTTCCCCGCCACGCCTCTGCCCCACGGTCCCCACCACCCACCACTGTGCCTCCGCTGGCAGGGAGCCAGCCGCCAATCCATACGTTACATCCGATAATTAAACATACAGCGTTCCGTAATCTTATTTAATGGTTCCTTGGCTTGTACTGGAACCGATCCACGGCGCGGCCGGAGTGCCGGATTGGATTATAATGCGTCAGGCCTTTCTGAGACGCCCGGAGTCCGCGTCAGCACTGGCCTCCGAGCACACACGGCCCCGAGCAGCACTACCATCGCCAATCGGCCTCCTGGCACGGAAGGCCGCGGCCAGCGCACCCGGCAGGCGCCTGCGTCGGGGGGAGAGGGGGCGGTGGAGGGGGAGGGAACAGCAAAGCCCTTTTTCTTCCATTTGGTTTTATATCAAGTAAACATTACGTTACCCGTTACTTTTGGGAAAGGAACAAAAGTATGCAATATTGGGGGAAGGGGAGACGGGCGGGAGAACCAGTTATCCTGAGAAAATAAAAAATGAGAGTCAGCAGCAAAGGCCCATCATAAACCACCAGCTGGGCAGAGTCTAGAAGCCAACTCGGCCCTGGCCGAGTTGGCTCCATGGACAGAGCATATCGGCCTGTGGACTGAAGGGTCCCGGGTTTGATTCCCGTTGAGGGCACCTCATTGGGCTGCAGACCGCACCTCCAGCCCTGGTTGGGGCACGTGCGAGAGGCAGCCCATCCATGTCTCTCTCTCTCTCTCTCTCTCTCTCTCTCTCTCTCGCATGGATGTTTCTCTTCGTCTCTTCCCCTTCCCTCTGGCTCTCTCCAAAAACCAAGGGAGCACTATCCCAGGGTGAGGACACACAGAATACAAACAAACACATAAAGGCACCTCTGCTCTGAGGTCCGCCCCGCCCAGTGTTCCCTTACAGAGGACTGGGAAAAGAGGGATTCATTCAGCTAGAGCTGGTCGACGTGGACGGAGCCCTCCTCGTTACAAAGCAGGCTGTCCCGTTACCACACCGCGCTGACTGCCGACGTGAGGGCGTGCTCGTGGGAGGACTGTTTTCCAAAGAGAAAACCCTGCCAGAGAAGTCAGCCGCTTCGGAGGAGACCAGGAGACAAGCCCGGGGAGAGGGTGTGCTTGGGAAACCCAGGTAAGCCAGCCGGGAGGGAGCCGGCGTGTGAATGCAATGACCTCGGAGGGCCTCAGGGAACGCGAGCACAGCCTTCTGCTCCATCTCTCCGGGGAGGCGTGTGCAGCGAGAACAAGGCCCTAAGAGAGGCCCGAGTTCTGGCCGCGTCCCTCTGGGTCACTATGGGCGTGCAGAGCTGGTGGGTCCTGGCTCCTCCCCGGGAACGTGGGGACCCCAGAGCCGGCCCACACGGGGTGCAAGCCTGAGAACGGGACTCAGGAGCGGGTGCGGGGCAGAGCGCTGGAAACTTCCAGGCGCCACGCGGACACAGGCAGGGGCCGCCCTGGGAGACCTTCACCGTCAGAGGTCCCTGTGCCCGCCTCCCCACGGGGCAGTGACCCCACCATCACCCTGCGAGTTGGAGCCGGAGACGGAGTCCGGGGTCGGGGAGCAGAAGGACCTCGGAGGGAAGTTTCCTTGGCAGACAAAGAGAAACACAGCTCATTGAGAATTAAAATGCATCCCCCCCCGCCCCCGCCCCTCAGCCCGCCGATACCAAGAGAGAGAGATAGATGGCCGTCGGACTGAAAACCACAGCTGCCCGGCCAGGGAGCTCAGACCTCAGGCAGATTCAGAGACAAACGCCAGGCAGGCGGGGGTTACGTAACAGCACCGTGCACGTTCCGGGGACCGCCTGCGGGGGCGGGCGGGGGGGGGGGGGGCAGCCTGTGGCCGAGGGGAGCCTGTGGCCGAGGGGAGCCTGCGTCTGCAGGAAGGAAATCGGCGATGAGCACACACGCGCCCACACACACACACACACACACACACACACTGCACCTCCTCCCGCCGCCCAGCTGCTCGGTGAGAGATGTGCTTCCAGCAAGAGCTGCGTCTTCAATGGAGAAGCGAGCTCTCACGCTGGTTGTCAAGGTTCCCCCGGTGGCCACGCCGCCCGGGATCTGTCTCACGGAACCGGAGGGCGTAGCACTAGCAACTCACGGTGCAGGAACCAAAGGAGCTCTGAATGGAGGGGCCACACGGCGCTATGGCAACACGGCGCCGGAGAGGGGACTTCCGCGCAACTCACTGGCTCCACTCCGCTCCTTCCCGGGGCCCGGCACCTCCGGAGCCGGCCTCTCTGTGCGGAGAAGCCACCCCGAGCCCACAGACAGAGCACCCCTAACCCTGCCCGTCTCCCAGCGCGGACGGGGACGTGCCCTCCACAGCACAAGACGTGGGTGCGCCCTGAGGAGCAGGGGTGCCGCCCCCCGCAGACCCCACTGTGCAGGGAGAGTGGGCACCCCACTCCGGTTCCTCCCCTCACACGGGGTCGCACGCTGCTGCTCTCTCCCCAGCCCCTGCCTCTCACGCAGCACAAGCCTGAGATGAAAACGCCCCGGGAGTGCTCTGCACACCCATCCCTGTCCCACCACCCCACTCCAGCCGGACTCCGGGAGGCAGGGGTTCGCCCTGGGCTGCTGCCATCGGGGCACACACAGCCCCGCCTCGGAGGATAGGCTGCACGTGGCCAGCACGGGGGTCACGGCTTTAACATGCAGACACCCGGACACACAGAACATGTCTGCTTATCTCGCACTTCCAGCAGGGAAGCAGCCGGCGTGGAGGCCGGCGGACGGGGTTTGTCTCGGGAACTATCCGGGCTGACGCTGCCGAGTGAGCCACCGGGGGGGGGTAACAGGTCTGCCCGTGACAGAACGGGGCCCTGAGGGAAAGCAGACCCGTGGCCCCCGCACCCCTCTTCCTCTGAAAGGCGATCCCAGACCCCGGAGGAGCCCAGAGCAGCTGCTGGGGAAGGGAGGCTTCCCGGGCAGCGGGAGGAGGGACCAGCCGGGATGCTGTCCAGGGGCACGCCTCCCTGTGCCCCTCACCGCCCCCCACCTCCCAGGCTGCCCGCCCTGAGCTGGCCAGGGTGGTGCTGATGGCACGGGCTTACGTGGCTGATGTTCCCGACCCTGAGCCAGCCACCCCTGAGGGTCACCCAGCTCTTCTCCAAAAGAGGGCAGGCCAGCCACCAGGGGCAAGATCCTGCACCTGCCTCTTCACTCCTGCCCCCTCCAACGGCCAGTCTCAGGGTTGTCCTGACTGGCTCACCCCAAGGAGGGCAGACTGCCCCCTTGCCCTCCCACTCTGATCCCCAGGGCTGCCAGAGACTCGGGAGAAACAGGGAGAGGAGAGGGCCTCTGCGCCCTCCTCTAAGCTCCTGGGGTCTGCCCCCAGCCTCCTCCAAGGTCCTCAAACTTCCCAGCACCCCGAGGAGCACCTGTTCCCGTCCCCTCTCTGCATCTGCGCCCCTCGATCTTCCATCTCCCTCCAGCTCTCTCTCTCCAGTTCTCTGGGCAAACCAAGCACCAGCTCCCTGCCTCCCCCTCCTCTCCAAGAGCTTCCCCACCCCCCACCCAGCAGAGCCCCCAGAGGAGCCTGTCCCCCCGCCCCCAAGTTCCCCTCCAGTCTCCTCAGTCCCCAAGGACTCCCTCCAAGTCTCATCGGAACCAGAACGCCCAGCCTCTTCCCTCCAGAGTCTCCCGATTGGCACCCGGGCTTTCCCTGGGTGTCCCACATCCTCCCAGGTCCCCCCAAACGCCCCCAGTTGGCTACCTGGGCCCCTCCAGTCCCCCAGGGCTATTTGGAGCGCGGTCCCCCCTCCCCTGGCCCCTGGTCCCTGGCCATCACCCGCAGACCCCGGCCATCACCCCCAGCCCCCGGGCCCGGCCATCACCCCCAGCCCCCGGGCCCGGCCATCACCCCAGACCCCCGGCCATCACCCCCCAGGCCCCCGGCCATCACCCCCCAGGCCCCCGGCCATCACCCCCAGCCCCCGGCCCCCGGGCGGCGGTTGGGAGCCCCGGTGCGCTCACCTCGGTTCACCAGCCGCAGGGCGTGCGTGAAGGAGGGGTCCAGCGAGTCCTTCTCGGCCATGAGCTCCGGCAGGTACTTGTCCTCCATGCTCGCCGCCGCCGGCCCGGGACGCCGACTCCGGGCGGGAGGGCGGGCGGGCCGGCAGCCGCGGCGCCGCAGCCCCCGACCGCGCCCGCGCCCCAGCCCCAGCGGCGCGGGACCCCGGGAGGGCGCGGCCGAGCCCCGGCGCACGCAGCCCGCGGGCAGGGCAGGCAGCTCCCGGCGACCGCCCGCCCAGTGCCCCGCACCGGGGACCGGACCGCGCTCCGCCCCGGGCGCAGGGGAGCGCGCGGCCGGCGCGATGGGGCCCCGGGGACGGCGGGCGGCTCCGATCGCAGGCGGCGCGCTCCGCACACCCGGCGGACAGTCCCGGGGACCCGCTCCGCTCCGCCGCCACCGCGCTCCGCGCCGCCCGCCTCTGAGCCGCCGCCGCCCCGCCCGCCGCGCCTGCGCGCTGTCCCCGCGCCCCGCGCCCCCGGTTTCGCCGCCGCCGCCGCCGGGTGGGGCCGCCCGTCCGCACGGAGGCGGCGCCGTAGCTCCTCCCGCCGGCCCCGCCCCGTCTCCCGCCCCCGGGGCCTCCCAGACGCGGGGACCCAGACACTGAGGCCCAGGGAGGTCCGGCGGTCGGGCCAAGGTCACCCGGGAGCGATCTCCGGAGAGAGCGGTGCGCCCGGAGCCCCGGGGCGGGGGCCAGGCCAGGGGAGGGGACCGGAGCGGCCGGGACCCCCTGCGCGCCCCGGGGACGGCCACCGCGCAGGCTCCCTGCCCGGGCGCCCAGGACTTGCTAACTTATTTCTCTTTGCCGCCCCCTCCATGGGCACGGAAAAGCCACCACGGGCTAGGCGCTCCCGGGCGCCGGCTCAGAGCGCCCATCCCTGACCCTCGGTGCCCAGGCCGGTTCATTACATCTCAGCGCGCGCCCGCCCTTCAGGGCGCCTTTGTCCTCCGGAGTCATCCCGGCTGTCGCTCTCTGTGCCCGGAAGCCTGCTGTGCCCTGGGCCCGGAGGCAGAGGAGGCAGTCCCCAGGGTGCCTGTCCGCCCGCGGGGAGAGCGCCTGGGTGCCTATGTCCTCTGTCCGCCTCAGCCCCAACCCCGCTGCCCCCACCCCCAACAAGCCATTTTCCAGGTTTTTCCTGAGCCTGTGGAATAACCATCCCCCAGCAGGCCGAGGACTCCAGTCTATTCTGCCTGCCCCCGCCCCCACCCCCCAAGTCCTGGCCTCCATGCCACCTTCCCTGGACAGCCTTCCGAGAACCCCCTTCCCGCCCCTGAGTGCTGCTTGCAGGACTTCGTTCCTTTTTCCCCTGCTTGGCTGGTCTCCGGGACCTCCCTGCCCCTCAGCTGTAGCTCCGCCCCCTCACAACTCCCCCCACCCACACTGCCCAGCAGACCCAGTGAAGGGCCTGGGAGAAGATGGCTCTGTGGATCACCTGGGGCCCAGGGTGGGCTGCCAGGACCCCAGCGTGGGCTGCCAGGACCCCAGCGTGGGCGGCTCCAGTCCCAGCTCCTCCCTGACCCGCTGCCACCTCAGCCAATCCCCCTGTGAGCTGAGCTTCCCACACATCTGCACATGCTAAGCCAGGTCCTGCCCTGGAAGGCAGGGAGAGGGGCCAGCTGGGAGGCCGTGGGCAGTGCTTCGCGTGCACATCCCTCTGGCTTCCATTCCTCCATCGCGGGCCTTACCCTCTATCCCAGGGGTCTTCAAACTACGGCCCGCGGGCCACATGCAGCCCCCAGGGGAGTCTGATCCTGCCCGCCAGGTTTTTTGGGCAGTGAGCGCAGCCAAGGTGTTACAGTAGGAATTAGTAGTTCATATAGTCCGGCCCTCCAGCTCTCTGAGGGACCGTGATCTGGCCCCCACTTTAAAAAGTTTGAGGACCCCTGCTCTAGGGCTTGCATCCTGGGCGGCCACCTGCAAACGGAGGACTGGAGAAGGGCAGGTCTGGGACAAGGAGGAGCCCCAGGAGAGGAGCACGGGGACCTAGGCCGGCTGCTCCCTCACCACGTGGCCCCTCACTCTCCTTCCCACGTCAGCCTGTGTCCCAGAGACAGCCCTGGCCGGGTGGCCATCTTCATTCAGCATTTACTAAGTGCCAGGTGCGTGCCAGCGGCTCTGCACTCACTGCTCTCCCTTCTCTCCGCACCCTGGAGGGGGGATACCATTCCTCATCGCATACCAGTGAGGAGACCGGCCCCGGAGCAGCCTGGTGCTCCACCCAAGCCCCACCGCCGTCCATGAGGGACCCTCCAGCTCCCTCTCCCTCCTCCCCTGTCCCAGCCTCCCGGTGAGCAGCCGAAGACACTCCTGCCTGGCTCAGCCCTTCCTCCCTCCCTCCTGCATCAGAACAGTTGGCAGAGGTGCCCACCAGCAGCTGGGGAGGAGGGCTGCACACCAGGAGGCCGCCAGCAGGGGCACTGAATCTTCCCTCGGACCCTCCTCCTCGCACAGCCTTCCAGGAGGGCAGGTGCCCACCGCCGCGCATGCCCACGTGGGATCCCGCGGGGAGGACAGAGACGATGTCTGTGTGAGGTGTCAGGAAATTGGCCCCACCCTCCCACCGCTGAGCCGCTGGCTGGGGGGGGGGGGGGGGGGGGGCATCCTCCAGGCCTCACTGCAGAGTCTGCTGGCCATCCTGTGGGCTCCGGCGCTCCGGTCCCTTTGAAGATGGAAAGTCACGTTGGAGAAAAGTGGTCGTTTTTCTGCAGGGAGGTCTCCCACGCCAGCCTCCGAGCAGGGAACAGGCAGCAGCTCCGACCCATAAGGGCCTCACAGGGTTTAACGGAAGCGCTGAGTTCATCCTGGCACCAGAGGCCTGCATTTAACGCATCCGACGCTCTCCCCTCGCCCTCCACTAGCACTTGTTCCTGCTCCTCCCATGCTTCACCCATCGGTGCCCTGCCTCCCGGCCGTCCTCAGAGCCCGGTCCCCTCCACGCCCAGGTCTGTGCCGGCCAGGCAGTCGGTTCGCGGCGAGCCCTCAGCTCTCCTTTGCATCCCTCTGCCCCGAAGGTGGAATCCTCACGGCCCGGCTCCCCGGCTCCCTGAGACAAATGAGTGTGTCATGTAAGACAAGCGCCCAAAGATGGCTCGGCCTCACCTCCGTGCCGGGAGACACCAAGGATGCTGGCTCAGATCCCCGGCCGCTGCCAGTTACCGTGGGGACTGCACTGCCCACCTGGAGCTGATGGGGAAGGCCTGACCCGCGCAGGGAGCAGGGCCTGGAAACCTCCGAGCCAGCCGGGCCTCCGGAGGACCAGGGGGCTGTCCGTGGTCCTCTTCTGTTCACTCAACCGCCTTCCCAAACCTCCTGCCTTCCGGGAAACGCCCCTGGAAGGGACCGTCCAGAGCAGCTGGGTCCCAGGCCACTGGTTCTGAGAGGTGAAGACACTGCTGCTCAGACACCTGAGCGACCTAAAGGCAGTAATGAGACCATTGCACACGCGGCACACGCCACCCATGCCCATGTCTGGGTGACATCGGACCCTGCAGGCCCGTCACTCACCTTCCTCAAGACACCTGCCCATCTGCACCCATGTTCCCTACACGTCTGTTCCCTCCTCACACTATTTGGCGGGTGGAAACCCCAAGCCTTCTAGGCACACACACCCTCTTCCTTCCCCAGGAAAAGAGCCCTCAGGGTCCCTGCAGCTCCTAAAACCACAGCTATTGCGCACGCACCCCCTCGTGGCCAAGTGTGGAAGTGCAAGCTCCCAAAAGTGGAGCCAGATTGATAACCCTTGGGTTGGACCTGGTCCCCAGGCCTTCGAGAGCCTCTCTCAGAGCCGAAGCCAAGGCCACCGGGGCTGTGAGTGGCGGCCCTGGAGACAGAATGGTTGGGTTCCGAGCCCAGCTCTGCTGTTTTACACCCTGTTTCCTTGGACTGAGGAGGACGTAACCTCTTCTGCCTCCGATGTCTCATCCGCCTGATGAAGGAAAGTCGTCCCTGCGACGTAAGGTTGCTGTGGGAAGTAAATGAGCTATTACACGAACAGGGGGTACACCCTGTTACCAGCCCCGAGACCCAGGCTGTGTGCTGAACACACAGTGAGCTCCCTCCGTCCCTCCTGCAGGGAAGCCCACGGGGAGATCAGCACCGGCAGCGTGGACAGCGCCCTCCGGCCCTAAAAGCATAACCTGCAGAGCCAGCTTCCCTCTAGCGGTGGGACCTTGAGCTAGTTAAGTCACAGCTCTATGCCTGTCACCTCTAACGGGACTACAGGGGCACCTGTATCCCTGAGCTGTTCTGAGGACAGATCTTCCTCTTCAAGAGGCTGGAATTGTGCCTTCCCTCCCTTTCCTCCTTTCTCCCTTCTCTCCTTCTCTCCATCACTCTCCTCGTCCAGCTGGCTAGATAAACAAATGACTCATGGCTCTGTGGCCATGAGTGTGTGGAGAGTCTTTCCATGTAATCAGCTAAAAAGTGCATCTCAATATGTGCTTCGTAAGCCACCTGCCCCAGCTCATTGCCGGCTCATTGGCTGGGCTGGGCTGCCCAGGGAACGGGCAGTTTCCCAGGCAAAGGGGCAAGGAAGCGGGTGTGGAGAGCCAGTCTCAGTGCTGAGGGAAACACGCCTAGAGCTGTGATCTGGAGGATTGTCTAGAGAGATGATGGGGGGATGTTTGAGGAGGTGGGGAGGGGGCTGCAAACACGGGGCTCTCTTTTCCTGTGCTCATGAGAAGCATCAAGTTCCCAGAGTTTAGCAGCTGAGAGTGTGAAAAAGAGTGTTAACTTACTTAATAGTTTGTTACATATCAAGTCTAAAGAGCCAATTATGCAAAAGGAAAAAAAAATTTAACGCATCCATTTCAATTACATTAAAATCTACGTGAGCCAAAAAAGCTTCAGTTGTGATATATATATATATATAGATATATATATATAGATATATAATATATATATATATATATATATATATATTACTGTAACTGGTAATGGAGAAATTCAAGTTCCAGTCTCTCCCTCCAAGATGGTCAGCCCATCTTTCAGCAGGTCTTTCATTTCTCCACTGAGTGCACCATCGAGTGCCATGTGCCCTCTCATCCATTTCTCCATTCAGCACACACCATCCATCGCGTACCACGTGGGGAGCACGCCATGGAGTACCCCGTGGAGCCCTGGGGAGCTACGGCAGGAGCTATGGCTACATCCTCACCAAGCTCTGGTCCCGCTCCTACCCTGGGGAGACAGATAGTAGCCAAGCACGCTCACGTCCATGTGGAAATTACAAATGGCGGGTGCACGCTGTGAAGGAAGAAGGGTGAGCAGCCGGCTTAAACCAGGGGGTCAGGAGACTCGCAGCAAGAGGGGGTCACTCTGTCCTGAGTCCCCACGTGCAGATGCCGAGCAGGAGTCCCAGGCTGTGAGAGAGAGGACATTCCAAAGTCCCAGCTTTCTCCACTTGCTCCACGAGTTACTTGCTTAACGGCCTCATCTTCACCACCATGGACTGAGCTAAGTCATTCCTAAAGTCTTTCTACCTCTAACAGTCCGTTAGCTCATTTCCTTAGATCACTCAAATAGACATATGCCTCTTTTTTTCCAATTCCGTTATGAATCATTGGTGAAGACCAATTGTAATAATTCCATTGGGGGAATTATTTTTTATCCCCATACCCCTCCCCCTTTTTAAATGTTGTCTCGTTATGTCTGAACACGACTGTCTTTCTTACATAATTTCTCTCTGAAATGGAGCTACAGGTTAACATGGACAGACACAACGCGATTGACCACAGGACCGTGAGGGGAAGGGGTGATCTGGCCAGGCAATCCCTGCTTGTTCTGGTAGCCATGTAATCAGGATCTACACGCAGACGACATTTTCTGAAATCGTCTAAAATAATCTGTGTTTCATTAGATGGCAGTGTCACCAGAACAGAGTCTTGTCACAGAATATGTTCTCTGCAATCTGCAACTAATTAAGCAAAGGGACACATTGTGCTTAAAGGTCTGTTGAAAGGATATCAACACCATTATTTTTCTAACACAAAGTGCTTTTCCCATGATGCATGTGACCCCTCTGTTTCGTGATTGCAAAGGAATTCCTAAAATAGGCAGAGCCCTCATCACGGAACGCTCGTAATCTCTGGAATGTGTCTCGGGTCCCTGAATCCCACCTCCTCCCACTGACTGTTCCTTGAGATGGTTTCACGCTGTCTAGCAGAAGCTTTGTGCTAAGTGGAACAGAAATACCTGGGTAGAGGCAGCTCCCCTCTTTCTTCCTCCCTCCCTCCCCCTCTTCTTCTTCTCCTTCTATCTCTTCATCCTGCTGGCCCTGCCTCCTTCCCACCCAAAATATCAAAAGACCTCAACACTGCTGGCTGAAGTGGAGGAAGGGAACTTGAGGGACCATGAGCATCCTCAACCGCCCCTTGCCCACTCAGAGCTAGCAAAGCAGCTATAGGTTCAGGGCCACTCTGGGGCTTCCAGTGACCCCAATGATAGGGCAGCCATGGCAGATGGGAGCCTTCCTCACCATTGCACAGCGCAGGGGACAGTGCGACGCCCCTCATGGCTCCAGCTGGGAAGTCAGTCCACAACAGCTGGCTGTCAATTACGGAATCAGAATCTGAATCTGGCTCCGCTGTGCTGAGCTGGCTGAAGAGGAAATATTCCTTCAAGTGGGAATAAGGGCTTTGGAGTGGGGGGAGGAGGCTGGGGGGGGGGCGGGGGTTGACCCTTGCACGGTAGACTGCATTCTCATCTCTGCCGCCAGGGGGGACTCTTGCAAACAGGCTTCCAGTGTGTCCATCTCCAATGGCTCCTGCCTCCTATGGTTGCTGAATGAACAAGTTAGCAGAGATGTTTTTGCAAATAAAATACAATGCATTACTTACAAATTCCTTTTGTCCCAAGCTTTGCAGATGCACAGCTGTCTGGACGGTTGGCATTTCAACTGCATTTTGCTTTCTCTGTGTGGCCTCTATGAAGTGGGCAGTGGCAGGAATAGAAGGAAGCTAATCAGGGTAGAAATCGAAATGGGATTATCCAAGCAGATGCTGACCCTCGCGGGTAAGATGTGGTTGGCACTACCCAGGACAGGCGAAGAGGCAGCGTGGTCCAACCGAGGCCCCGTGACACACCCCCAACTTTGAGTCTTAACTCTGCCCCTCTGATCTCTGTGACCTTGGCAGGAATCACATTCTTCATCTGTCATGTGAGTGATGTCATATCCACCTCCAAGCAGGTGAGGCTCACGAGTGATGGTGTGCATAGGTAAGTGGGCCACTCAGTAGGGTTACTCTAAGTCCAGGGAATGCTCTTACCTTCGAATCTTCCATCGCTGTGCCCAGGAGGTGGAGATGGGGGAGTTGCTTGAGGAATCAGCTTCCTACTTGGAATCCCAGTGCCGAGCACAGTGGGAGACTGGACGCGACCTGGCTTCCATCCAAACCCGTGGCCCAGAATTCATCCCGATTCAATAGGAAGCCTGAAACAATATTTAATGTCAGCCCCTGGTGCCGTGAGTTCTGCCTAATCCATTTTCAGATTTGCTGAAGTCTTCTTTCCTATTTTATCAGCAATTATTTCCAATGACACTGGCAGCAGACAATCCGATTACCGAATCGTTGACTCTCACATCCTGGTGGACGGCAAGAAGCAAATGTGGTTTTGGCTGGTTACCTGTCAGCCTCTGGATGTTGGCTCAGGGAAAAGCAGCTTTGGCCTGGGGAGACAGGGAAGGATCTGAGCTGATGAGAACCGGGGAGTCGAGCTCTCACTACAGGCATTCTTTATGTTTGCAAGACAAGATTCGGCTCCTTGCCGAAACCGGTTTGGCTCAGTGGATAGAGCGTCGGCCTGTGGACTGAAAGGTCCCAGGTTCGATTCCAGTTAAGGGCATGTACCTTGGTTGCGGGCACATCCCCAGTATGGGATGTGCAAGAGGCAGCCGATCAATGATTCTCTCTCATCAATGTTTCTAACTCTCTATCCCTCTCTCTTCCTCTCTGTAAAATATCAATAAAGTATATTAAAAAAAAAAAAAAGAAAGAAAAGAAAAGAAAAGAAAAGAGAAAGAAAGAAAGAAAGAAAGATAGAAAGAAAGAAAGAAAGAAAGAAAGAAAGAAAGAAAGAAAGGAAAGCTGGAAGGAAGGAAGGAAAGCTGGAAGGAAGGAAGGAAAGCTGGAAGGAAGGAAGGAAAGCTGGAAGGAAGGCCCGGTCTTCCTTGGTTTCCTCCCAGTGAGACCCAAGTCAGACCTCTGGCCCCCAGCGCTGTGAGATAATAGATTTGCACTAGAGGCCGGGTGCATGAAACTCAGGCACTCGGGAGGGGGGATCCCTCAGCCTGGCCTGTGCTTTCGCAGTCCGGGAGCCCTCGAGGGATGTTGGACATCCTTAGCACTGCCACAGAGATGGGAGAGGCTCCCACCACCACCACTGCGCTCACCAGCCGTCAGCCTGGCTTCCGGCTGAGCGGCGCTCCCCTTGTAGGAGTGCACTGACCACCGTGGGGCAGCTTCTGCATTGAGCATCTGTCCCCTGGTGGTCAGTGCACAACATAGTGACTGGTTGTTCTGCTGTTTGGCCCATTTGCATATTAGCCTTTTATTATATAGGGTATTTTTTTTATTGATTTCAGAGAGAAAGGGAGAGGGAGAGAGAGAAACATCAATGATGAGAGAGAATCATGGATCGGCTGCCCCCTGCACATCCCACATTGGGGACCAAGCCCACAACCCAGCAGGTGCCCTGACTGGGAATTGAACCCTGATCTCCTGGTTCATCGGGCAATGCTCCACCACTGAGCCTTGGGGGCCAGGTGGTGCTGCCTTTTGTAGAGGAATCTCAGCAGAGCCCGCAGGTGACACTCCCTCCCTCCATCGCTGGAGGAGCCTCCACGGGCCCCGCAGGGCAGCCTTGGGCTGGCGCTCCCAGGCCCCTCCGACTTCGGGACAGTGAGGTGGGGATATGACCTTTAAGCCTTGGACTGCGTCTTCCCCTGGACCTGCAGTCCCTTTTACAAACTGGCAGGAGCAGCTTTCCACTGGGCATGCTGTCCCCGAGCCTCTGTTCCCCTCTCCCTCCCAGGCTGAGGGGAGGCGACCTGTCTCCCTTCAAAGGGCCCAGGCAGGCGAAGGGCACACAGGAGGGGGCAGCGCATCTGAGAGCAGCCCTCTCTGAGGTTCCGCCTGGCGGCCTGGCTCGCCCCGCTCCGGCTGGAGCCCTGCAGCTCGGGGCCAGCCCGCTGCTCTGTCCTCACCCTCTGCCCGCAGCCCCCGCCTCTCTCTTCCCAGAAGAAAGGCTGGGGGCGGCCCCGTGCTGTGAGGACAGAGCTCAGTGGTCACCGCCTCTGAAGGCGGCAGGTGGCCTGCAGCCTCTGTGATGTCCCTGCCCGGAGCAGGAAGCATCGGGACCCGGGAACCTATGGGGACCAGGCGATGAGCAGCACCTCCACCCTGCCCGGCCCTGGCCCATCACCCTGCCCCCGAACGCCTGTGCCACCTTTAGGGTGCTGCCCTCGCCCGGGAAAACAGCCACTAGGATCTCATCGCCTTCTTTTTCTCCCAGAGGAATTCTTTGGTGGGGTGGAAGGAGGAAGGAGGGAGGGGAAGGACCCCACTTGGGAAGGAGGTCGCTGTCCCGGCTTTGATGCAGTGTGTCTGCTGCTGGTCTGCACCCGGGGCCTCTCCCCACGGAAGGGGCGCCCTCCCCTCCGTCCTCTCTCGCTTCGGCCCCTGCAGGAGGGAAGAGCAGGCAGCACCGGGGCACCCAGCGGCTCTCTCCCTTCTTATTCCCGAACAGACTCTCCGCAGCCCTTTCCGGATGTGTCCACGGCACGTGGGGAAGGGAGACGTGGTGGGAAGGCATGCGGGCAGGGTGCTGTTTCCCAGAAAATAATAGCAAGGCTGACCTCACTCATGACACAGCCGGGGGTGGGACACAGGACTCCTGACGCACAAAAGCAGGTTCGGTCGGTTTGATGGAACCGGCCTTGTTAGCCATCGGCGGCCAGGTTCACGGCAGCAGCCCGTCTGCTCGGAGGAAGGGCGTGTGGTGAGTGAGACGGCAGACAGAGCGGCCCGCGCAGAGGCCCCCTGGAAGGGGAGCGGCAATCACGGCGCCAAAAGCACCGTCTAGTGTGAAAGCGGCCCAGGAAAATGAAACACTTCCTTGGCTTCCATCGCGTTACCTGCGGAGACGTGTCGTGCCTGGCATTTGGACTGACACGAAGCCGGTTTCTGGCTCCGGCGCGGCTCCCACTCTCACACGTGGCCTCGCTAGCGCGCTCCCCACGGCTGGCCCGGTGCCCGCGGATGGCGAGGGAGCGGATGGCGGGGGAACATGGGCCCGAGCCCCCCGCCTTTCTCCCTGCACATGCCCTGAACTCGGAGTTCCCTTTGCTGTTTCTCCTCCCAGGTGCCAGTGGGATACAGGATCTGGAATGCCGGCCCTTACGAGAGGCTCCGGCCCTGGCCATGTGGCTCAGGGTCAGAGTTTTCCCCGCACACTGAGGGGTCACAGGTTCAATTCCTGGGTTGCAAGTTTGATCCCCACCCAGGTTGGGCCACATGATGAAGGCAACCAATCAATGTCTCTCTCTTATCTCTCTCCCTCTCTTCCTCTCATCCTCCCTTCCACTCCCTCTAAACATGAATGGAGAAATATGCTCAGGTGAGGATTAACAATAACAACAAAGAGAACCAGCGCCCATATAGGCAGAGAACGTAAGTGGAACCACCGAGAGCTGTGGCCCCCAGGGCCCGTCGGTGCTCACAGCACATCTGACACTGGAAGCAAATGGAGAGTGGGGACCAGTTTGCATTTTGTCTGATATGTTTGGACAATCGCCACATTGCCAGGAGCCTGGCTGGCGTGGCTCAGTGGTTGAGCATTGACCCATGCACCAGGAGGTCACGGTTCGATTCCCGATCAGGGCACAGGCCCTGGTTGCAGGCTCCATCTCTGGTGGGGAGCGTGCAGGAGGCAGCCCATCCATGATCCTCTCATTATTAATGTTTCTCTCTCTCTCTTTCCCTCTCTCTTCCTCTCTGAAATCAATAAAAACAAAAAAATTAAATATATTTTATTGATTTTTTTTACAGAGAGGAAGGGAGAGGGATAGAGAGTTAGAAACATCGATGAGAGAGAAACATGGATCAGCTGCCTCCTGCACACACCCCACTGGGGATGTGCCCTCAACTAAAGTGCATGCCCTTGACCGGAATCAAACCCGGGACCCTTCAGTCCGCAGGCCGACGCTCTATCCACTGAGCCACACCATTTAGGGCAAAATGTTTGTTTTTAAAAAACACATGTTGCCGGGAAACGGTTCACAATGCCTCCCTGGGATCGGTGTGGTTTCTGCAAACAAAGGTGCCCACACCTCTCCTAGGCTGGCAGGCTGTGGGCCTCCTGCCGGAGCGCTGAGGTCAGCAGCGCAGACAAAGCGGCCGGTCCTCTGAGGAGAAGCCCCTCCCGCAGCCGCCGCTTCCCCAGCACAAAGGTGCCTCCTCCCTGCCCGCCAGGCGGTGTGTCCCCGTGACCTCTGCTTTCAGCCCATCAGGGCTGTGCCTGGTGACAGTGTGGGACGGGCGGAGGGGACGCTGCTCTGGGCGCAGAGGAGAGCAGCAGAGGCCTGGGCCACTGAATCAGCGGCTCTTCAGTCTCACTGGCCACGTGTCCAGGCCAGCTTGGGTGGCCGTCCTGTGTCAGCCTAGAGCCATAGTTGGCAAACCGCGGCTCGAGAGCCACACGCGGCTTGTTGGCCCCTTGCATGTGGCTCTTCCACAAAACACCACGGCCTGGGAGAGTCCATGTTGAAGAAGCGGCGTTAGAAGAAGTTTACGTTTAAAAATTTTGGCTCTCCAAAGAGATTTCAATGGTTGTGCTGTTGGTATTTGGCTCTGTGGACTGATGAGTTTGCCGACCACTGGGCTAGAGGGACCGTCTGCGGTGCACTTCAGGGGCTTTGATGAGCCACCGGAGGCCGACCACAGGGGTGGATGCCAGACGGACCGTGTGGCTGGTCCTTCTGGAAAAAGAGGCCATGGGGCAGGAAGGAGTCCGGGCAGACACGTGTCCTCACGCCCTCCTGCCGCTCTGGGTCATCGGGTCCCCGCAGCCTGAGCTGGCCGCCAGTTCAGACCTCGGAAATGCCTGTGACTTCCTCGGGAGCCACACACTGTAAAGAACACGCATTTCCTTTGATTCCCGGAGACGGCGGGGTGGGAAAGCCTGCAACAGCTCTGGGCTTCACGCCTGCCCTGCCGCTCACTATTCCTGCAAGCACTCCCTCCGTCACGTTTGGTGTTAATTTGGGCTAGTTAGCCCTGAAGAGATAAACGAGATAATGCACTCCATTCTCTGGGCACAGTGCTCAGGGCACAGTAAGTGTGCAAGCAATGACTACTCTTCACAGGACACAGCACTTCTAAGGAGGCAGAGCCCTAGGTGGTTTGACTCAATGGAGGTGTCCCAGGTTGGATTCCAGGGAAGGGCTCATGCCTGGGTTGTGGGCTTGATCCTCACTAGGGGGCGTGCAGGAGGCAGCCAATCAATGATTCTCTCTCATCATTGATGTTTCTATCTTTCTCTCCCTCTCCCTTCCTCTCTGAAATCAATAAAATATATTAAAAAATAAAGAAGAAGAAGGAGGCAGAGCCCTGGCAATTCTTGCTGCCCTGAGCCCCGTGGGAGGGAACAGCATTTGGTTGTGACAGAAATGGCACAGATGTGGGACTTGGGCCTGTATCCTGTCCCCGGTTCTCAGTCCTTGGCTACCTCTCTTTATCTTTCTGCCATCAAGTTCCCCGAGAGACACTTCTTCCTCCTTGTAGTTCGTGGCCTGTAAGGTGGGCAGGGGCAGGGTGGGGGCAGGGTGGGGGGAGGGGGAAGGAAAAGAGATGCACCTTGCAATGTGCAGATGATGTCTTATTAGGTTGTATGCTTGAAATCTGTATGATCTTGTGAACCAATGTCACCCCAATAAACTTAACTTTAAAAACAAATTAAAAATATATAAATAAGCTTAGACTATGATGAAAAGGCATCTAAATGAAACGGGTGGAGACGGGGGAGGGGGGGTAGAGTCTTCCCAGGGTGCACCAAAAGACCTGAATCTCAAAGACAACGGGACAAGTTAAAATGCAGCTCCCCCCCCACCCCCACCCTCGCACCCAAACTGTGGTCCAAGGGAAAACGGATTATCTATGAACGTGCTTGGTAAACAAATGCTTTCTAGAACATCACCGCTGCCGGTGACCTCCGCTCAAGGGGGCGCACCGCCCTTGCTTCCGGAGCTCGGTGCATTTCAGGCCGGTCTGTGTCTTTTCTCCGGAGCCTGTAAACACACAGCAGAACGAGGGTAGGAGGGGGGCTTGAAGAGCGAGGAGTCGGCCGGGGCACAGGCCTGGAGAGCTGCTGTCACACCAGAAAGCCGAGTCCCAGGGCCGCCGCGCCCGCCAGCCCTCTCAGGGCCGTCAGGGGACCCGCTGGCGGAGGCTCGCACAGAGAACACACACAAGAGTAATTGCTGCTGGAAACGCTGTGACACGTCAGATGGAGCGCCGAGGGAGCGTCCTGCGTTTCTCCGGAGCGAGGCCGCTGTGCCCGCGGCCATGAAAGTACCTTGGTGAGCAAGGACAGTGAACGCAGTAACAGCCGCAGACATGTGGTCCGCGCTCACGGAGGAGGAGGGAGACCGTGTGCTCACAGTCCCTCATAAAACCCTTCACCGCGGGAGAGGGAGAGAACTGGGTCAGCCTCCATCACGCCTGCTCGCCCAGACAAGGTCGGCCGGCTGAAGAGCAGGGCCCGTCATTGTTGTTCTGATGAACCCGGACGGGCCTTGGGGGAGGGACTGTCATGTCAGATTCAGCACAAGGGACGTTGTCAACAGAATGCCTGCTCGCTGGGCCAGGATGCCTGAGCTCTGGGCCTGCTTTTGTCTGGGTTGCTGGGGGACTTGAGGTAGTCACTCCATGTACTTGTCAGGACAATTAGCTCAAGATGCTGTAACAAATAACCCCATCGTGTTGACATCCTAACACATGATGCGTTGGTTTCTCCCTGGCACAGCCCTGTAGTTGATATTTGGCTCTGTCTGCTAATGAGTTTGCCGACCACTGGGTTAGACAATCCTTACAGAACCTTAGTAGATGTTTGGTCTTTTTTTCTTCCAGTCAGTTCAATGAACCAACAGCCATTCCCTAAGGTCTTTCCTGGACACATTTTTCATACCCACCTTCTCCCTTCTCCTTTGCTTCCTCATCCCCATGTCTGACACTCTCTCTCTCTCTCTCTCTCTCTCTCTCTCTCTCTCTCTCTCTCATTTGCATGGTACCTACCTCGGTCAGGGTTCAATAGAAAGACCACATTCTCAATCTGATCTCCATGGCAGGGTCTGCTCATTTAGATACAGACTCTCGGTTTTGTTTTCTGCCACCTGGGTCTTGAATCAGTCCGTGTTTCTGATCCTTCAAGGGTCTGCATTCCCGGACTCTCTCTGTTCCCTTTCATTTTTTGCTTAGAAACCGGCTAATGGTCCCCTGAGTGCCTCTCGTGTTCTGTAAGGCCTTGTCAACCAGCCAGGACTTGCCAGGCGCTCCCAATATTCGATCTTCCGCCGGAGATGAGGCCATTACCACCTTCAAATCGAACCCACATCAGAGGCCCGTTCTCGGCTCCGGCCTGTGCTGAAAACTGACGTGTTTCCGAATGCGCTGAGCAGTCCTGTTTCAGGAAGAGAGAACCCCCTCCCCCAGGTCTTCAGAGCAGGAAGGGGGTGAAGGCAGGCAATCAGAGTCGGGCTCAGTCACTGGAAGTGCAGGGAGGACAGGCCCGGGATGCACCGCGCCCTCCGCCAAGCCCTCAGTGGGGGAGACAGTCAGGAACCTGAAGTGTCTTTATTTATTTATGTTATGACGCTTGGTAAATAGGAGGTTCTGGAGAGCCCCAGGAACGGACAACGGGGACCCAGCATAAGCTGGTGGGTACTAGAGGCTGCAGTTATTGTTGAATGTGGAGAGTTTTCCTTTTGGAAATGAAAGAATTTTGGAGGCGAGTATTGCTGATTATCGCACAAGAATGTGAATGAATACCTAAAAATGGTTAAATAGTAACTTTTATATGCTACATATATTTTACCACGATTTTTTAAAGGGACAAAAGATCTGTAGAGACGCCTCACCCAAGAAGCTATGCAGAAGGCAAACACATAAGCGTTGGGGGTGGAGGGATTACCAATGCCATTCCTCCTCAGGGAATTTCAAATCCCAAATCAGGTGCCACTCCAGGCCGAGAGGGTGGTTAAAACCCAATCAAAGCCTGACAGTACCAATTCCCGGCAACAAGCACGCCTCCCACTCTATGTTGTTTGCTAACACCATTCTCCAAGAAAAGAAACTAGGCTTCTCGGGAGAAAGAGATACATGCTGAGACAGGGCCACAAAATACACAAGACAAGCCTTGTAATGCCCAAAAGTAAAGGAGTGTTAAAAAAAAAAAAAAATAGTTAGCCCATTGGCGTGGCTCCGTGGTTGAGTGTCAACCGGTGAACCAGAAGGTCACAGTTCGATTCCCCGCCAGGTTACATGTCCAGGTTGCAGGCTCGATGCCCAGTGCAGGAGGCAGCTGATCAATGCTTCTCTCTCATCATTGATGTTTCTCTCTTTCTCTCTCTTTCCCTCTCTCTTCCTCTCTGAAATAAAAAAAATTAAATTAAATTTTAAAAAAAGTCACAACGAGGAAGGAGAGCTACCAAAGGGACACAGGAGCACATCAAAGAACTGCCAGTGGCCAAAGCAGGAACGACTCAATGAATCAAGCCAAACAAGTAAAGATTATTGGGTTATTCCCGAAGCATTAAGTAAATACTCATGGGTCCATACTGATCTAAATAAACAGTGAAATAAATAAATAGAGAACATGACAATTGTGTTTTGTTTTGTTTTCTTGTTAATTCTCATGTGAGGATATTTTTCCATTCATTTTTAGAAAGAGAGGGGGCGGGGGGAGACAGAAAGAGAGAAACATCCATGTGAGAAAGACACATCAATTGGTTGTCTCCTTCATGCATCCCGAAGGAATTCAAACAAGAGTGAGTGAAGGCTCTTCACCTCCCGGTTTGGCGAAGATGAGAGACGGGTCCTGGGCTGGGGAGACAGGTGGAGGTAGGAGGCTGCACACATTGCTGAGGGAGAAACTTTCAAATGGGTGAAGAACCTTCTGGAAAGGACATGTGACCATAGCTGTCAACACTTCCAAGGCGCCCAGGCCCGGGGTTCTACCGCCCTGAGAGCGTCCCCAGGAAGAGGCATTCCGGGCTCAGGCCTGTTCCTCGTAGGATGGGAACTGAATGTGCTTTTAGCACAGACCGTGGAAGCACCAAAACGCCCATTAGCAGGGGCGAGGACAAACAACCCTCAGCACCCCGAGACAAGGCCATCCCTCCACAGAGTCAGGCGCTGCGGGGGACATCGTAAGCGAAAACAGCCATTTTCACAGCCACCATGGTGTTGTCTCCTGGGTGTGTGTTCGCAGAGCTGGGTGTGTGTTTGGGCCTTAGAGAAGGAACTTGAAGGACATGCAACAGGAGGTCAGCTCTGCCTGGGGAAGGGGAATGGGGAGGAGGCAGGGGAAGGATTAGAGACACTGCCTTGCCTTTTGATATATACGTTGGTATCACTGGAAATTATTCCAGTGGAAATGCACTCACGTTTCTTGTGGCATTAAGAATAAGAAGGGGAAAAAAGGCAAATAAGAAGGAAGGAGGGAAGGAAAGAAGGGAGGGAGGGAGGGAGGGAGGGAGGGAGGGAAGAGGGAGGGAAGAAGGAAGGAAAGAAGGAAGGAAGGAAGGAAGGAAGGAAGGAAGGAAGGAAGGAAGAAAGAAAGAAAGAAAGAAAGAAAGAAAGAAAGAAAGAAAGAAAGAAAAGCTGAAAGGAAGGAAGGAAAGCTGGAAGGAAGGAAGGAAAGCTGGAAGGAAGGCCCGGTCTGTGTCCATTTTGCTCTCCCTGAAGCTCTCCAGAGCCTCAGTTAGTCACCACCCCCTCTGGCGCAGGTTTTAGAAGTCACAGGCGTCTGAAGCACAATGGACCTCTGTTATGGTGGCTTCCTGGAACCATTGACCATTCAGCTTCAAACGGCGACCATACATTTAAAAAGACAGCATCTCCCCAAATCCGCGGAATTAGGGGGTGGGGAGCTCACACACACACACACACACACACACACACACTGTACACCTCACTGTGCCAGCAATGCTAACACAAACCACGGTGGGCAGTCAGAGACCTCAGAAAAGCCAAATATATATATTCTTTGAGATCTTCCTGCTACATCAGATTCCAAAGTCTGAGCACCCAGGGGCAGGTGCAGGACTGTGGGCACAGCACCCTTGCTGAGAGCCACAACCACGGCAGCATGACGGACGGCCAGCTCCCTCGGCACGGACGGTGAGCTCCCCTCGCTACGGTGACCAGGAACCAGCTTGGCTCCGGACCGCACTTCACGAGCCATCAGAAAGGGGGTGGGCCGCATCCACAGGAGAAAGGCCTCTGGCCTGAAGGGTGGGGAGTCTGAATTTTATCCCCGCTTTGCCACCAGGCGGGTCATGTCACTGGTCAGCTCACCAGTCACTCACTAGTCAGCTCACCAGTCACTGGTCAGCTCACCAGTCAAGACAGGAAGGACAGGACCAGCCTCCACTGACACACAAGCACAGGGTGAGGCCGAAACACACAGATGAACTGAGAGTAAAACACGCAGGAACATGAGTGAGGGACCGGCTGTCAGACACAGCGATGAGGATGGCCTGGTGGAGGTCACCCTGTTTGGGTCCTTCCTCCAGACCCGCAGTCACCCGCGGGGGGGGGGGGGGGTGCTGGGCACGGCTCTCCGCTAGCGCCCCCCCCCCCCCCCCCCCCGCCAGCGGCCTCCGGGCAGGGCTGCCTCCGAGCCCCTCGGCGCCCTTGCCTCTCCTGCAGAGTCAGATGTGAGCGCACCGGCTCCTTTGTGCTCCTGTGAATAGAAGTCCTTCTCTTTCAGCTGTGGCCTTGCCTGCTGTCATCGGAACGGGACACGTGGGGACGTTTCACATCACTCCGGTGACAGGCTGGAGATGCGTCCCCTCCCTCCTCCCCACTCCCTGGCCTTGGGCTCCCTTTCTGGGGAGAGCAGCTCTCAGCAGGGGCCTCGGGCCTTGCCCCCCACTGCCCCCTCCTCCATCACGCCGCCCCGGCACATACTGACGTCTGCCGGACGAATGTCACTCTCCCATCAACGGTGGCGAGGACAAAGACCAGGGACCACGTCCCGAACTCTGCCCAGAGCCCACCTGAGCGCCTCTCCCGCTCCGCCAGCTGTGAGGCGAGGACACCAGCAGGCCATCCACCGAGGGGGGAGCCAGACCCACGCTCACACACTCAGGAGCTTCGGGGGTGGGACTTAGACACGGACGTTCCTGGAGTCCAACAAATGGGCTCTCACCCCCTAAAACACATTAGATGCCTCCGGAAAGAAAAAGGATGAGCTGCTTTGAAACTAACCCCTCCCTCCCCCGTAGCTGCAGAGCCTTCTTGAAGGAGGCCAAGCACCGGGACCTTGGGAGGAAGGGCTGAGCGTGAGGAGGCACCCTGCTCGCCGGGCCCAGAGACCTGCCCTGGTCCGGATCTGAAGACACTGGCCCGGAAGGATCCCGTGAACAGGGTGCGAAGTGACCACGCCGGGTGAGGAGGGAGGACCTCAGCAGAAGTTGTCTGTCTGTGCCGGAGGCAGAGGTGTCTGTTTGTCCCGGGGCCCTGAAGTCGGATCTTTCCCACAGGGAAGCCGATTTGTCAGGAACAGGTGGACAGGAAGGTGCAACCTGCAAGCTTGTTACACCCCTGTCCCTCTCCCAGGGAAGCGGGGGGCCTGTGGGACAGCCGTCACTTCCCCCTCATCAGCCTGTCTCCAGGTGATGGTGCTCCTCCCGCTGACACTGGGAGGAAGGAGAGGAAGGGCTGGGGCGGAGGCCTGCAGGGTGCTGGGTGCTCTCCTTCTGCTTCTCTTTGCCTGTCAGCCCCTCCCTGACTACCACCCCCTGGACTCCCCCTGAGGCCAGGCAGGTGCGGGAGCTGGGCCTGGGCCATCTCTGAGCTGGCGCCTGGGCCCGGGGTTGCATGCTGAGCCCACAGGAGGGCAGAGCGGGCAGGTGCCCAGGCTGAGGTCTCGGTGTCGGGGACCCCGCAGGGCTGGTGTTTTAGGTGGGAGTGTCGGAGGCTGAGCCAGGAACCGGAAGCAGCGGGCCGCCTCCTCACTCTAAGGAGGCCCCCAGGGCAGGCAGTGATTTGTTGCATTTTCTCGTTTTCTTTAAACGCCTCTGACAGCCCCGCTCCATTCACTCCCAAGCCGGTCCCTGCTCAGGAGGCGCCGGGGATGCTGGAACCAAAGGCCCCCCACCCTGAGGTGGCGAGGAGAGTCGTTAACAAAACCCATTTCTTCATAAACCGGACAGCACTCCTCACCCTTCCCACCTCCCTTTGCTCTGTTTAATAGAGAAATGGAGTCTGAGATGAGCTTTTAATTAAAAATCTCATCATCATATACAAAATCCAGGAGATAAGGAGATTAAATATTAAATGTGGACCTTTTTCCTTCTGCCCTCCCCCCCCCCCCCCACATCTCCTGCTGCTCGGCGAGTCCCACGTTCACAGAACACCAAGAGGGAGAAGGACTTTGGACAGCAAGAAAGACGAAGCGGCAGAGGGTCACGTCGGTGGTGAAGGGCCCATGGCCTTGAACTCACGGGTCCAGAATCAGAGCCCGGGATGGACAGGCGGCCTTGCCACTCAATCTCAGGCAAACTCCGCCAGCAGTCACCTGTCACCACAGAGCCCACCCAGCCCTGTGCCCGCCCGCCCACCCAGACTAGGTGTCCTCGGGAACTTTCTGCTGACTATTTTCTTTTTTCTTTTTTTAATATATTTTATTGATTTTTCACAGAGAGGAAGAGAGAGGGATAGAGTTAAAAACATCGATGAGAGAGAATCATCAATCAGCTGCCTCTTGCACACCCCCTACTGGGGATGTGCCAGCAACCAAGGTACATGCCCTAGACCGGAATCGAACCCAGGACCTTTCAGTCCGCAGGCTGACGCTCTATCCATTGAGCCAAACTGGTCCCGGCTCTGCTGACTATTTTCATAGGAATTACCTCCCAACACACACAGGTGCCCATGCTGCAGACTCTCCTAGTGCACACGGCTTGACGACCCCCCAGCATGTGGCTGTTCCTGATGAGCAAGCAGGAAGCACACGGCTGGGCTCGGTGAGGGGAGCGGGCCCAGGGACATAGCAGTGAGCCCATCCCTGACTCCACATAAGCACCCATCAGTGTCCTCACCATTACAGTCATAGCCCTGGAGCCACAGGCACTCACAGCAGTGTTCAAGGCTCACCTTCCTGGCTGGCCAGCAAGCTCCATGAGAGCAGGGACCCTCGGCCCACACACCCCGACACCTCACACTCAGAAGATGTTTCAGAGACGTGCACTGAAGGAGCACATTTGGATAAAGTCTGTGTGGCTGATGAGGCAGGATTAAAAATCAGAGATCCAATAAAAAATCATAGATCCTGTTGACTTCCTATTATTTTATTTTATTTTATTTTAGAGGAAGAGAGAGATAGAAACATCAGTGATGAGAGCGAATCATTGATCGGCTGCCTCCTGCACACCCCCTTCTGGAGATGGAGCCCACAACCCAGGCATGTGCCTTGACTGGAATCCAACTGTGACCTCCTGGTTCCTAAGTCGGTGCTCAACCTCTGAGCCATACCAGCCAGGTGACTTCCATGTTTATAGATGAGCACGGGGACCCGGAGAGGTCGAAGGGCATGCTGAGGGCCCCGGGGCTGGTTCTGAAACCCGCTTACTCCTTGGTGCATCCATTTGTCCAACAGCATTGGGCAGCATGTGCGGCCGGCTCTGTCCTCAGATAGCCCTGTTCGAGGGTGTCCAGGCTGGGGCCTGGAGGAGGAGGCATTCATACCTGAACACGCAGGACGGAGGGGGGAGGGGCACAGCAGGGGAGCCTGTCACAGGCAGAGACACGGACACGGACCCGCCTGTCCGGTGGTTCTAGGTGCTGTGTTAGCACCATCTCAGCTAGAAGCCCATGGGCCTGGGGCCTCGCCTCCCCGTCTCCCCCACCAGGCCAGGCAGCGCTCACACAGTTATGGGGCGGCGGTGGAGGGGACGGGATATGACCACTTCTGGGAGGAGCTGGGAACTGGAGAGGCCACTCGGGAGGAGGGAGACAGCCTGGCAGGGACCCGGCCCAGCCGGACACGGAGCCTCCTGTTTGCCTGACTTCCTTCCCGGAGCAGGAGAGCGTCTCCCGTCCAGGCATGCAGCGAGCAGACGCGGTTATAAATAACGTGACAGATACCATAGCAACAGGGGGGCGAGATGAAACGCACCGGCTTCCTGCAGAGGACGGAGCCCACGCTCTGTGTATGAGCGAGCAGCGAGCGCGCTCCTCTCCCGCCGCCTCCCGACCCGCTTCCCGCAGGAACGTCTCGGGCTCCTCATGCGCCGGCCGCTCTGCAGACAGGCGCCGGGCACTGACCTCACACACAGATCTGTGGGCCGGCACCTCTGTGCCAAGGTGCCTCTAGTAAGGGGCAATAAGGAGCACCTCGTGTCCTCGGAGTTTGGGACAAATCAGGAAACGCCAGGCGGGAATAAGGGAAACGGAAGTGAAATACCGGCTCAGTCCGGACCGGGCTGGTCTGGAGACTGGATCAGGGGTGCGGCCACAGCCTGAGCCGTTCACTGCCCACTCCTCCGCCTCTGGGACCCTCCTGGTCTCCCCCTCCTGGAGTCCATCACAGGCAGAAAACCTGAGTGTCTGAGGCTGCCAGGTTCCAGAGGCTCCTCCCCACGTGACCCCTCAGGTCACTGACTTCCATCCTGAGTTCCCTACAGGAGGGGTGAGTGTGGGGTGGGGGGGTGGGGGGTGTCAGGAAGATGCCTGGAGTAGGAAGTCCAAGGATGGGAGTGAGGTTCCCCAGCACTGGTCCCCAAGGCTTGCCTCTGCCCGGATTCAATCCCAGGTCTGCGCTCACGGCTCAGCCGAGCCCGTGAAAAGTTCCAGATTCCTGCAGTGAATAGTAAGTTGAGCAACAGGCAGAGAAGCAGAAAGAGTTCAGAGGTGAAAGCTTTCTGACTCACACACCTGAGCTTGTGCTCACACCGCAGGCTCCTCTGTCTGCTATGTTCCGCCAGAGCAGCCTGTGCAGGACTCCAGAGGATGGCCACCTCTGGCTGGGAGATCAAGAGGACGGACAAATGACCTGGCTGGTGTTTCTCAGTGGTTAGAGTGTCAGCCTGAGCACAGAGGGTCTCCAGTTGGATTCCTGGTGAAGGGCACATATCTGGGTTGCAGGTTCCATCCTTGGCCCGGTCAGGGTACATGCAAGAGGCAACCTATCAATGTGTTTCTCTCGTATCCATGTTTTCCTCTCTCTTTCTCAAACTCTCTTCCCCTCCCTCTCTCCTTGCCATTCTCTAAAAATCAATAGAAAAATATCCTCAGGTGAGGATTAACAACAACAAAAGGAGGCTGGAGAAAGCTGGGGTGGGGGGATGGGGAGGACTTCGGTGGGTCTCGCAGGTTGAGAATAGGGATGGGAGGCATGGGGGAGGGTTTGAGACGGAGACTCATTCTCTGCTAGAGCAGCAGACTCGCTTTGTTGACCAGATGGGCATCTACAATAGTAGGCTTACTGGACCCATTGCAAGAATCCTTGTTTTGTAGATGAGAAAACAGAGACCTGTTGAGGTACAGGAAGTTGGCCAAGGTCACACGCTGGCTGAGCTAGGACTGGAACCCTTGCTCCTGATGCCGACGCCCTTGCTCACTGGTAGCAGGAGGCCTCTTTGAGCTACACTTGGCAAAGCCCCAGGAGGCTTCGTACCCTCCCTGCACACAGAGAGGCCCTCGGGCAGCCCTGCCCCCTGCGGGGCTCCAGGGCTGACACGCACATCATCCCCTGCCCGCATGCGGAGCGGCAGCACATGCTCTTAAAGAGCACACACACTTATACACAAACACTCCCCCACGCTGGGAGTAGGTAGGAATCCTTCTGGCACGCGCTCACAGGGAATAAACAAATAGATGACATATAACATCATCAGCGGTGGGAAAACAAATTCTGCGCTGGACTGGAGAGGAACAGAACCTCAGAACAGGAAGCAGAGCCCCGTGAAGAAAATGTCCTGAAAACAGCACCTGTCGGCTGCTGGCTGCTTTCACTCCTCCCCCGAAGCTTGGCCTGCCACAGCTCTGGCCCCCAGGCCCTTCTCCGACCCTCTCCTCTCAGGCCCTCAGCCCTGGGCCCCCCGGGACTGCAGGTCCTCGACTTTGCTCCTTCCTGGTCAGCCATGTTTTACATTTAAATTTCATCCGAGCGGACATCGCTGCCTGTGCAGAAACAGCCTGGACACACGCAGAGGAAGTGGCCATCCCCGGGAGCCACGTGACCCCACGCCAGGTAACTTTCCATGGCGGGTGCTGTTACTGCAATGAAACGAACGGGCTGATCACAAACCGCTTGCAAAGGCAGCCCTGACCCACAATGCACCGAGGCAGCATCTCCTTTAAAACATCTGACAGGCACAGGCGTGGAGCTGGATGGACATCCGTGCCCCCGAGTCCTGACGGGTTCATCTCGCCCGGAGCGAGCAGCCTCCTGGGGCGTGCTCCGGCCACGGCCCAGCTGGAGGCGCAGGAAAAACGCTTATGTTGGCCCAGAGCTGAGCGGACTAGGTCAGATGCTTGGTGCGGGAGCGAGCTGAAGGGCATCAGGCAGTGGTGAGGGGCTCGCCAGCAAGACTTACATTTAATAGGGACACAAGGGTCACCCAACGTCCTCAAAGAACACAGGCACACAAACTCCCATGTGGAGGGGAGGACATGGGGGACCTGGTGAGACAGCACCCCGAAGGCAACACATTGGAAGAAGTTTATTTTTTAAAATGTATTTTTTATTGATTTCAGAGAGGAAGGGAGAGGGAGAGAGAGATAGAAACACCAGTGATGATAGAGAACCATTGATCGGCTGCCTCCTGCACACCCTCCACTGGGGATCGAGCCCACAACCTGGGCATGTGCCCTGACCGAGATCGAACCGTGACCTCCTGGTTCATAGGTCAGCATTCCACCACTGAGCCACACTGGCTTCTGCCCTTTCCTGGAGCACATCCAATACAGCACCCTTGGAAGGCCCAGCAGCTGGCTGGTCCCCAACCTTCTAACAGTTGGGGAAGGGGATAGGAGGCGTGAGATTCAGATATGTATGTCATTTTTCATTTTTAACAATTGCTGCCAGTTCCAGGGGTCCCACACCCCGGCCAGCTCCTGCCCCTGTGCTTTAGGCCCTGCTCCTTGCTACAGATGTAGGGCTGGGGGATGGGAGTCGAGGGAGCAATGGCTGGAAGGACATACATGGGCAAACGGCACCAGACCGGAGATGCGGGGAGAACATTCTTGAGCAACGTTTGCTGCTTGGCTCCGATGCTTGCTTTTTCAGGCTGATGCAATTTTGGTGAGAATGAGTGGTTTTTGGCTGCTCCTCAAGAACAGAGCGTGTTGATGAGGAGGACTTGGGACCGTGTGCTCTGCCTCTCTCTGCAGACTTGCTGTCCTCGCTCCCAGGTCTGTCCACTCCGGCTCAGGAAGGAACACGGAGTCTGACACGTGTGTGTCAGGCGTGCGGCGCTGCGTCTGCATCAGTGGGGGCACCTACAGGGGCCGGACCTGCCAGTGGTCACCGGGCAGGGAAATCTGTTTCACAGCCTCCCCCCACATACGGGCTGGGGTTCTCTTTTCTCGGATGAAGCTTTCTAGGGGGGCTGTGACCAAAGTAGCTGTATCTGTAGTTAGGGGTGAGAATCACTGTGTCAATGGTCATCCCTTTGTGTGAGTTGGAAATGTGCTGAGGATCACACACCCACAGCAGGGGCAATCCCTCTGCCTGGCAGGGATTTGCCCCTGGGAGTGTCCCAGCGCATGCGGCCTCACCCGCCCTCAGAGCTCCCGGATAACCTGTGCAGGGAGCTCCTGGGCATCCCGCTGAAGTGACGACTTTGAGGCAGCAGCCAGGCTGGGCCAAAGCTCATTCATTTCTTCTAGGCTCCAGGGCAGGGGTGCTGCTGGTCTGCAGACCACTCTGTGAGTGTCAAGGCTCTAGGTTAGAATACCCTTCACCTGGAATAGAGCTCAGAACACAGATTCAAGACTCACCTCGAGTCTCCCTTGAATCTCAAAGACCTTCTTGGCTATGTATGCCATTTCCATGCCCACTTGGTAGAAGTGGCCAACATTTATCTATATATCTATCTATGTAACCATCCGTCCATCCATCCATCCATCCATCCATCCATCTATCCATCCATCTGTATAGTTTGGTAAATGTTCAACAATAGGTTTTTCTTTCAGTAAGGGAGTCCACTGATATTGTCTGTTCAATTGTTAAGTACAACACATATATAAAAGAAATATCTCCCTCTTTGCTGAGTGAAAAATATAACTTCCAAGATCAATCAGAAAAATATGCTCTAAAGGTCAAACACACAGAAGCAATTTCACTCTTGTCTATATCCTCCCATCAGCCTTAGCACAGACATACATATCCCTGTTTGTTATGAATCAGAGTCCATCAGAAATGAAATGCGTTGCCCTTGGCAGAACTCATCTTGGGGTTTTCTTAGGCAGAGGGGGAGGCGAGGGGAATCAGAGAAAGGAGAGTCGGGGCCCTGTAGAGAGGTGATATTGACGAGATGGTTACACAAGGTCCTGCTAGAAGTAGGGCTGGAGGGGATTCAGAAGGACGAGGCTTCACCACACGATCATTCTGTATTGCTCACGGGTCCGAAATTGCTCCCTGAGGTGTCTTTCCAGTTACTTGTCCAGATTTCTATGATCTTAGATTGCTACTGGTGGAAAACAGAGTGACTTACCCAAGCTCTTGCAACCCTTACTCCGTCCTTGTTAATTCTCTTGCAGCCTGTGTGGCTTCCAGAGGGGGACACACTCATCTGCTGTCTGGTTCAGGGGCTGACTCCCCAGGATTGCCCGAGGAGCTGTACTCGGGAATCGTAATGAGCAGAGTGGCTGGAGGCTGAGCCTATGGAGGAAGGTGAGGCCTTGCTGATGGCATCTCCGAGGGATGGCCCAGTCCACGCAGCTTCACCCACAGAAGCTGGCGGCCCCGGAGGAGAATGGGGGGACCAAGGAACGACAGTTGAGCCTTGTTAGGGGAGAGGACTTTGCAGCTTCCAACAGTCAGGAGGTGGGGGCTGGGCCCACCTCCATCCCCCTTCCCCACCATTCACAGACGTCTTTATGTGTTCCTAAAAATTCCTACCCTCTTCCATTAAAGAGCCTGTTTGATCATGCTGACTGTCGAGACAGAGAAACTGAAAGCTTGCTTTTGCTCCGTCACTAACCAGTGATCAAGATCTGCTAAGTCCTATGCCTGCTGGTGTGGCTCAGTGGTTGAACATCAACTTATGAACCAGGAGGTCACAGTTTGACTCCGGGTCAGGGCACAGGCCCTGGTTGCAGGTTTGATCCCCAGTAGGGGGCATGCAGGAGGCAGCTGATCAATGATTCTGTCTCATCATTAATGTTTCTCTCCCTCCCTCACTGAAATCAACACACACACATACACACACACACACACACACACACACACACACATATATATATATATATATATATATATATATATTTTTTTTTTTTTTTTTTTCTTTAAAGCAATAAAAGGTGCAGGGTCAGCTCATCCTCAGCATTGCTCCTGTAACTGGGCATTTCTGGCTCCGGAATCCCCAGTCTGAAAGGCAGAGCAGTGCTGCGGGGGGAGACTGGCTGGCTGGTTGGCTGGGGATGTCAAGCCATTTGCCTGCTGGGGTGGAAGGCAGGCTGGCTGAGCTCACTCGGCTGACTCTCTGCAGCGGTCCCCCCGGATGGTGTCACTGCCCACAGTAATGAGCGCGGCACTCCGAGAGCTTGTAAACAAGCTGTGATTCCCGGCCCTGCGTGAACTACAGCTCCGGTGGGGCGGCCGGGAGGCTGGGGATCTGGAAGGAGCCAGAGTTATGATGCTCCGGGGTGACGTACGAGCCTCTTTCCTGGCAGCTCCAGGGCCACCCAATTAGCAGTCCCCTTCGTGCCTTCCATTTCCTCTCCCAAGTGCTGCTCCCACCTGTGACCTTGTCTGACCCTCTCAGCGCCCCTCGCTAGCTGAAGGGCAGAGTGAAATGTCCCCATTTTGAGGATAAGGAAGCGGGCCTGGGTGAGCGCACAGCCAGGAGCATGAGGCCGGTTGGGAATCTGTGGCCGAGGGCTCGTTTTGTGGGAGTCTCATGCTCTACAAACAATGGTTCTCTGTCTCTTCATTCAAATGGGTGTGGTTTTAGGGTGCACTCCTGTGAGGCAGGTGATGGGGTTACAGCAGGCCTTTCTGCCTCCACAGAGTCATAGCCCCTCCGAGTTCAGGGAGACCTAAGACAGCGAAGAGTCCAACTACCTGGCCCCACGGATGGGGACCTGGGATCTCGAAACGGCTGAGCCAATGGCTGACGCTCTGTGGCATGTCCGAGGCACCTGCTTGCTGCCCGGTGCTCACCTGCCCCTCACCCCTGCTGCTCCGGGAGAGCCCCCTGGCCTCTGGCTTCATGAGATCCAAGTAAACAAGACGGTGACAGCTTCGGGCCGGAGCTCACCCCCCACAGAGGCTGTGGGCGGGGACAGGCCACCTCTGGAATCGGCCCTTGTGAGGAGGCGCCGGGAGACGCCCCATCGGTACCAGGGTTTTGTCCGTTTCTCTAACCTTAAGCCGAGTCAAGCTGTATCGATCAGAGCCTGTTGGGAAATGAATTAGGGAGGCTGATCTATAGAGAAATCCAATCTGGAGACGGAACAAACTGCGGTCAGGAGTCCTGGCCGGGCGCCCGCACCGCCAGCGAAATAAAGCAAACAGGGGCGCGCACACAAAGGCGAGTTTTCGGGGGATGGAAATGACCCGGCCGCCGCGGTTGGGGAATACTGGTCCAGCTAATACCGTTGTAATTGGCCATGTTTTAATAACCAGCACATCGATTTCTCGCTAACAATGCTTCCGAGAAGCGAGGACAAGAGGGGCCGGGTGAACAAAGAGCGATGGAAACGAAGTTAAGCCCGAGAGGGACTTGTTTGGTACCGTGAGCCTGGGAGACCAGACGGTTGTGCTGGAAGCAGCATTCTACAGGAATCCAAACGGGTTTCCTCATGAAGCAGGAGGGGAAGGGTGGGGAGGGGGGAGGCTTC
Source organism: Pipistrellus hanaki (assembly GCF_964339955.1). Taxonomy (NCBI): domain Eukaryota; kingdom Metazoa; phylum Chordata; class Mammalia; order Chiroptera; family Vespertilionidae; genus Pipistrellus; species Pipistrellus hanaki. The sequence continues at coordinate 47,827,490 of NC_140519.1, read as the reverse complement.
TGGGGAGGGGAACACCTGCAAGGAGATCGAACCCTCCATTTCAAAAACTGCTTAGCAAAAGCGATTTTAATTGCTGCCTTTGTTATAAGAGATTAAAGGTAGTTTTGGCCCCCTGTACCTCACTTTAAGCGATTGATCCGTTCCTGAATAGTTTCGTGCAAGTCACAGTTTTGTAAATCCAATCCAATGTTCAGTGCCCCCAGAGAGCTCGCTGTTTCAAGGAGCCTCTTTGCTGGGTCCTTTTCCACGGCCTAAAACAATCCCCTAATTTATTGGGTGGGCAGATTTCAATATTGTTAGATGATGATAAAAATCGGGTCAATCAAATGTCCTCTCTCCCATATTCAGAAGAAAGGGCTTGGACCTAGAGCAGAAATAAGATGACTTAATGGCCCACTATACCAACGAACGGTGCCTCACTTGGTAAAGGCTGAGATTGCTTCTAGCATCTTCTATTTGTGGCTGCGACACGGAGCACTGGTGACTAATGTTTAGCATGAGAACATGGAGACTATCCAAAAGGGTTAGCTTTAAGAATTATCTGGTCCAACTCCTTCCAAAATAGATATTTCTCTTTGCAACATCCCAGAACGATCACTCTTTAGCTCTGCTTACCACTGCTTGCATGCCCTGTGAAAGTCACTCATAAATCTATGATGTATTTATGGAGCATTCTGGGGAACCAGGTCTGGGACAATGGGAGGAGAAATCTAGCTACAGTGCTCTTGCTCCACATGATTTAATTTAACCGAGAGAGCAGATGGTCAATAAAATGGTAACACAATAATTGGTACATTCCAGTGCTGATAAACATTATGATGATTAAATATAGAATTCTATGAAAGTGGTCAGGGACCTGAGGACACTGCATTTAAGCTAAGACTTAAAGGATGACTAGGGGCTGAGACAAAGGGAGGAATTGGAGGACACTGTGTGTGGGATTGACACAATTCAACATGTTCTTAGAAGTGATGGCTCTGGTTGCTATGTGAGACATGGACGAGTGCAGCAAGAATGGAAACAGGTAGACCTGATGACCTGACTTGACATCCCTGACTTAACTGCTTCTGAATCGCATCTACTTTTGATTTGCAATTTACATGGTCCCAGACAGTCTATTTTCCATCTAAACAAGTTCGGGTGGAAGATTTTGTCACTCCAAACTAAAATCATTCTGGCCAATTCCATGCCAGCGGTGTGATTACTTTACTTTAGTCATGGGCTCGTCACTCCTTGGAGCTCTCCTTGTCTGATTTCCCAGGGATGAGTGTGCCAATCCTGTGGTCACACTGAAACCGGGAGCTGGAGGAGGATGGGTTTCCAGAATTGGCATTTCCAAAAAGAATGACATGGGAAGGGGGAGGGACAATGCAAGAGAGAAGATGCTACACCCAGGACTCCGGCAGGAAGGGTGTATCAGCTGAAGCCCTTACCTAACCGGGGGGCCTCTGTCTGTGGGAACGAGGGGTATGTCTCGAGCAGCGTGCTTCCTCCCCAGAGAACGGAACACCAAGATCACGCAGGCTTTTTAGAGCAAAGGAAACACCGGCACCACCAACACTTAGAGATTTTCTAGGTGCCAAAAGGCCTGTTTGGAGCATATAAATGACAGGAAGACTGTTTAGGTAGACCTAAAACATCTAATGCGGATGCTCGCATAATGTGCCCATCCCCTTCAAAGTTCCTCAGCAATCTGAATTAAGCAAAAACAAGCAAACAAAACAAACAAAAACAGAGATGACCTAGCAGTCCTAGCTGATTGGATGACCTTTTCTAGACTTTCTCAGAAGCCTTCCACCTGAGGCCAGTGCAAGCTGCGTGTTCAAGGTGAGGGAAGTCCATGGCCCTTGCTGCCGGGGAGGGAAGGAAGACAGAAGCTGGAAGCCAGGGACGCCTGGCAGAGGGGACAGGGAACCAGCAACGGAAGAGTCCAAAACCACTGTTTATTTCATGTTTTGGGATTCCCATTGGCCTGCTGATCTTCTCATGGTGGCCACCTTTTGTATATTACTAATCACGGAGAATGCAAAAATAATACCCACTGCAGAAAGCCAGCCCTGAAGTCAAGTTCTCCAACACGTCATATCTCCCTTCCTTCCTGCCACTTGTCTTTTATCGCATCTCACCAGAGCTATTTCGGTCGATGGAGAGTTAGCAGTAAGATCACATATTGTAGAGAGAGTGGGGTGTTAAATTTATGCAAAGGGAAGGAATGTGTTATGGCAAAAAAAATTATTTCTTGTGTGGCATCTCCCTCGAGGGTTAGTCTCTTGTGTGAGTTTTAGGGACAGCAGTCTATATCTGTCGCATGGCAGCGCCACGCTCCTGCCCGCCTCCTGCCGTCCGAGCCAAGAGCTGTGATGCCAGCCTGCACCTCTCGGAGGCACGATCTGCTCCAGCACCACGCGTCCTGCCTCAGAGCCGCCTGTGTTCTGAGAGGAGTGAGTCTCCGCTGGCGAGAAGGAGGAAAGACGGGAACGGAAAGGTGGTGGGTATCCTGGACCTGGGCCATTTTCGTGGCCGAACACCTACATAAACCAGTGGAGCATGGTATTGAACTCAGCACATTTGAGAAGGCGGCGCACTGTGGTCTAGCATCAAGCACCCATAAAACCTGCACCCTGTCTCCACATTTACTAGCTATGGACCTCAGGAGAAGGTAGTTGGCATCTCTGAGTCTTCATTTTCTTCTTTTTAAAATACATTTTTATTGATTTCAGAGAGGATGAGAAAGAGAGAGAGAGAGAAAGAGATGGAAACATCAATGAGGAAAGAGAACCATTGATTGGCTGCCTCCTGCACGCCCTTACTGGGGATCAAGCCCACAAGCCCTTTACCAGAATCAAACTCAGGACCCTTCAGTCCATAGGCCAATGCTCTATCCACTGAGCAAAACTAGCCAGGGCTAAGTCTTCATCTTCTTGACTGTGAAATGGGAACATGAATACCCATTTACATTGTCGTGTAAGGAGCAGCTAAGTAAGTATATGCCCAGTAGTAGGTGCTAAAACAATATTAGTTTTCTCATGACTTTTTATGGAATCAAATGTAGTTTAGCATTTTTCCAGGAAGCTCTGACCCTTGGGTCACGGGGTGGTTTTGCCTAGTACAGGATGACAAGTGCTTGGGAGGCACAGAACAGCCTTCCCCTCAGCTTCTTCAAACAGATGCTGCTTATTGATTACGCACTTTCCTAAGGACCCCTCAGGATCCTTCTCAACGCAGCCCCCAAGGTGGTCATTTATGAAACATCAGCGCTAATATATAAAGTGAAACATGTTTTCCATCGGTGACCCAGATCGTGTCCATAAATTACTCTGCTGGTTATTGCTCCCCGCATGCACAGATGGTGCTAATGCACATTAAATGCACAAATGGACCTCCAGGTGCTTGGAGGACACAGCCCTTCGGAGAGATGTGCCAACACATTCTTACCCCGGCATCAAGCGTAGAATCACAGAATTTCTCTCTCTCTCTCTTGGACATTCATGCCCCTCAGCATATGTTCTTAAGACTAGAAAGGTGCGGGTTTCTCCTCAGCATCTCACAGGTGCCTGGGGAACAGAGCCACGCCGGGAGGTAGTGTGTGCATTAGAAGTTAAGAGCTGAGCTCTACCATCAACCAGCCTCCACCACGTACCTGCTCCGTGAACCTGAATAAGTTATGAAGCTTTCTGAGCCTCAGTTTCTCCATCTCCACATTTGCACAGGAGTATAACAATGTCTGTCCCTGAGGCTGTGCTGATGACTATAAGAGATACCGGTAAAGAGCAACACACAGCCGTAGGTTTCTATTTGCCAGGTGCTGCTGTTTTATTATTATTGCTGATTAGTAACTGGGGCATGGTCAGGGATGGGAGGTTCCAGATGACCCACGCCATGTCACAGAAGAACAGCAAAGGAGTTCGTCCAGATTACACTTTCTGATAAGTTTGTTTGGGTCCAGAACTCAGTTCTCCCCACACACCAAGAACTACTGACTTTCAGAAGCCTTACGACCCTGTCTAATGCTGGAAACAAGGATGTAGTCAGCTTGTTTTGAATACGTCCTTGTTAAGGAATTCGCTCCTGAGCAGGGCAGCTGTCTGTGCTTACACACTTTCATGGACAGAGACTTCTTTGTATATTAGAAGGGAATGTTGCATCTTCTACCCACTGGCACCAACTCTGCCCCATGGGGTGATGAAGAAAGTCTTACCCTGCGTGACTTACACTGCAACAACCAATGACTCCAGATTTTAGCAGCTGACAACAAGGAGCATTGTGTGTTCCTGCACATGTAACCATCAGCTCCAGGTGAGCTGCGTCTGCTCTTTGATCTTCTTCATTCCAGGGCACAGGCTGAAGGAACACCCTTGTCTTGGTTTTGGAGCCAAGGAAAAAGTGTCTGAGGGACCACACATGGATCTTTCTCTCATGTTTCATTGGTCAAAGGAAGTCACATGACCCAGCCAATTATCAAAGAGGATGACAAAGTAAGCTCCTCCCATGGAGAGGGTGGCCAATATTCGGGAACTATAATGCAATCAATCATATAATCAAGGGACTTGGGGCTTAGGAGCCCTTACTAACAGATGTGGAAGGAATGAGGTCGTGAAGGAAGAGAAGGGAGGTGAGGTAAATGGCAGAGAAGGACTGGTGTTTCCCAAAAGGCTTTAGATTCTGGAAGTGAGCGGGCTTTCTTTTCCATGAGAGTGAAATCTACACCCTCCCCTGGAGAATGGGGGGCCATGTTTCCCAAACCCCCTTTGCTATGTGGTTCTGGTTTTTGATGAGTCGAGAGAGGAAGCTGAGGGGAAAGAAAAGTAGGCACGCTCTCAGAGGCTTTGTCAGCACAAGTGGCAACGGGCAGGCACACAGAAAGCTGAGGACCCCACCTGTCGGCGCTTTCCTTTGCGACCAGCTCAGCTCTGGGCTGACCACACCCAGGCGCTGGGCTCGGGCCCTGGGGCTGCAGTTGGACAAACTCAACAGCTTCTTGGAGACGACAGTTCACAGATCCCCCTCCCAAGCTCCTCTCGCAGCCTCACTGTGGGGACCTGACCTGCTGTGACTTCAGGTGTCCTCACAGCTCTGACATGTCCATCCTTCAACTCCCCCCACGCAGACAGCCACTTCCCAGCACCTCCCACATGTAAGGTCCAGTTCCGATAGTAAACCCATTTCTATGCCATGTGCAGGGCCCCAGCCTCCCTGGCTGAACCCTGAAGGCACCCCTGGCCCATGGAGCCCCCAACAGCCAGCGCTCAGCCTCACTCTGAGCCATTCCCCATCTCCCTCCATCCCACTCCCTGGTACACGCCACAGTTTTTTTCAGCTTAAACTCTCTCATGTTGAGACGGACTTTCTATTTTTGGACATTCCTTGGGCTTGTTCCTTGAGAACAAGAAGATGGCAGGATAAAGATAAGAGCTCGGTCAGTGACAGGACCCTTCTTTCCATCCTTCAGATTTCAGCCTCCATGTCCCACCCTCAGAAGGTCTTTCCTACCTCGCTGGGTGTAGATGCTTCTCCTACTTCCCATCATAGCACTATTTCTTCCCTCGTCCACGTATGCATTATTCTACTGATGTGGGTGTTTTAAATTGCTAGTTTCCATGCACAAGAATATGAGATCCATGTAGATGTATTCTCTTTACCCTTGTATGAATGACAGCAGAGAGGAAGGCTCTCAAAATAATGTTTGTTTACTAAATTAATAAATTAACACATCTGGGCCACGGAACCAGCTCCAAGTATTATGGGATACTGTTGTCTCATCTTAATGGCGATGAGGGTGGTGATCCCAGGTGGGCAGAACTGGGTCAGAATGGTCTTTGTTCTTCTACCTTGTGGTTTTCATGGGCTGTTGTCAAAATTGAGGGGAGGGGAGTTTTACTGAGAAAGATAAAGGATTCAGGAGGAGAGGGCTGTGCTGTTCTGGGTGACGAAGGCAGGATGAATCTGAAGGACCTGAGAGCGTAGGGCAGAGAGAGAGGGGGAGGACCCGGGGAGCCAGAACATGCTGGGAGGAAATTCGAGAGGGACAGAATGCCCAGGGAGCCTGTGGAGAAGGGAATTTGGGGAAGATAAATGTCCAACAGGGGATACATATATTTTCTTAATTTTGCTGAGGGTGGTGCTATGTAAATTTTCTCCCTTCCGTAATTGTCAGTTAATCCACATTGCTCACTGATGCTTTGGTACAAGTGGATTCTTTAGGGGAAAGTGAACAGCTGTTGAAGTCTGCAGCCAGGTGGGTAATAAGATAAACTCAGAGACAGGACATGTGGGCAGTGGACTTGAAGGATGGGCTTCTCCCTGGCATATGGCTTACCCCCAGAACGCTGTGTACTGGGGAGAAGTTTGGAGAAAGCTCATAATGACACACACTGAGACTTCCACTCTAATGATATGCCAAAGAGCACACATTAGCCAAGGTTACGCATTGCTTTCCCAGTCTAAGCATCCTGTTTACTTTGAATCTCTGAACCCAAGAAGCCTGAGAGTTGGGAGCCATCAGACCCCAGTGGTGAGAGGAGGAGCCAAGGACTCTTTTTCCGACCATTGTTACTGGCGCCTACAACGCCCTGATGGTCCTCCTCAGACTGATGCTTCAGGGAGACTACAAATGCAAACTCTGTAAGTAGTGTGTATGCTTAGAAGCCAGCCACCAGGACTCTTGGCCTAGAGTCCTCACTGATGAGAGACCATCAGGTCAGAAAGAGATGCCTGGTAGAGATGAAGGAAGGCTCCCAGCTAATCACCAGCACCAACGCTCCAGATGTGTGAGTGAGAGTGTCTTGGATGCTCCAGCCCCAGACAAGCTGCCTGCACTGACACCGCGTGGAGAAGAAATGAACCATCCCTGCTGAGCCCTGCCTGACCTCCTGACCTACAGAAGCATAAGCAAGAACATGGCTGATGTTTAAACAACTAAAACAAAAAAAGTTACACAATAACAACAAATGCCATAGGTCATATATGCCTCTTCCCTAAGCATCTTATATTGTTCTGAGTTCCTTCCTACCAACTCATCTGGCGATCATTTGTCCTTGGAGTGGAGGGCTCTAAGAAGTTTACTGGAAATCGAGTGTTCTGTTCCGCCTGGGCTCAGTGAACCCACAGTTTATAGGTTCCTCCCGATAACGAGCTCGAGGAAATTGAAATAACAAAAGACCAGCTCCGGAGAGTTGACCTAGATTGTAGAACCAGCTGCTGGCCGGGTCTCTCCTCTTCCCTCCAGAGGGTAATTAGCATGGGTAGCTGTGATGTGCCCTGCACACAAGGATGCCAGGCGAGAGCATTCCTCAAGACATCACAGAGGGGGCGGTCTCCAAGGAAGTCCGATTACAAACGTGTGTGGTTGTAAAAGCGGCCAGGACTCAGTCATTAGGATGCCTGTCAACACCTGAGACTCGTCTTCCTCACGGATCCCTCATCAGGAAGACTGCTCACAGCATCAGGACGTGGGGTTGCAGGTGACCTTCAGGTGCAAATACCTAGAGATGGATGGCTCCTGGTGAGGACACTGGGGACCGCAGTTCTAAGCCGGAAGGGAGCACAGGATGGTGAGAAGACACTGCAATGGCCGAAGTGTTTTAAACCAAAGAAGGTGTTCTTCTTTGAATTTAAAAGCCGGTTTGCCACGGGAGGCATTTTCAGCTATTGACTCAGGGATGCCCAGGCCACCTCTGGAGAGGTCCCTGGAGGAAAGTTTGGAGAAAGGTTCTGAGGTACCAATGGGCTTGCGGGGAAAGAGTGCTCTGACTGAAAGAGGATGTCTTTCTTTGGAATGAGGGGACAAATGTAGGGGTGCAGGCATCCATCTACTAGTGCCATCGTTTCTCTTGTACCAGCGCTTTACAAATGGGCAGACTGAACCCAGTTTGTGGAAAAGACTTGCCGAATGCCACGCGGAATTAGTGGGAGGGCCAGGTCTTGCCTGAAGGATCATTTCTGATTTCTTTGGAGTAGTTTTCCCATTCACATGTTGCACGGGGCTCAGATTCCTGACCCCACACTTGCCTGTTACTCTGAGATGGACATCCTGGGCTGTGACTTATGGTGCATTTTAAGGCTCTTGGCTCAGAATCTCCTCGAGTCTTGGGAGCAGGGAAGGTAGCTTACTCTCTCTCCAACTTCTGTTACCATCTTGCAGACCACAGCCTCCCCAGGGCTTTGAAAGGGGACTCTGGGCCAGTTTCGGTGTGATGCTGTTTCGTTGATGCCCTTAGCATTTGGAAGCATCGTCACTGTTCCAGTCGCGCACAGGTTGCTGGGTTATTCTCTACAACTGTGTCTGCCAGGTCACCTCGGAGAGGCTTCAGAATAGCGGAGGCTGAGCTGCTTCGTCCAAGGGCTCTGTCTCACCCGGAGCTGAGCTGTCTCCATGCGGAGGGACCAGACCCAGAGCGAGAGGACATAGAACAGGCTTCTCGGGGACCCAGGCAGCCTCTGGGGAAGGGAGGATTCCTTCTCCTTTTCTCGTCTGAGCCCTGAACCACCGCACTGATGCAGTCCTGCCTACCTCTGGGCTGTTGACTCGCTCTGAGCCTTTGGGAACCTGCTTCCCATTCTAGAGGGAATCACTCTGCTGAGCAGAGAACCCCAAGCTGCTCCCCTGACAAGCTTCCTCCCTCTCAACCTCGCTGCTCAGCAGCTTCGTACACTCACCTAAGCTCTTGCAATAGGTTACTTTTCAACACACACTCACATACACACCCACATACACACATACACACACACACACACACACACACACACAAACAAACACGGTGTATGTGCGTGTAGGGATGTTCCTATAGAGCATGCTAAGGCTAGAGACTTCACAGAATAGAGTATCCCCAAGTCAGTCTCGGCTTTAGGCCTCTCTCATTTATTTGGAGCATCTGCCACTGGCTGCCGTGGGCGCTGTGCCAGGGTCCACTAGGACAGTGCCCGGCAGAGAGCGAGAGAACAGAGACGGCAGCTGGTATCGCCAGACAAAAGCATCAGAGCCACGCGGGGTGGAGGTGTTCTCGCCCCCTCGCCACATGTCTCAGGGACCTTCTTAGCGTAAACACCAGACTGACTCAGAACGGCTCAGCCGCCAGGAAAGGAACCGAGGCCCGTAGGTTCGTCTCGGCCCTACGTCACACCCCTCCGACCCAGCCAGGTCCGGGTCCAGGGCGCCTGAGTCTCAGCTCGCCCCACACGTCCACTCCCCTGACCGCTTCTCAGGGCTGAAATGTGATTCCCGGGGCCTGAGGTTCACACACTACCAATCGCTGTATACATGATGGCGAATCATGATGGTCACACGAAGGAAGGTGTGAGATTAAAGCTGAGGGACCAACCATCAGAACTTGCCAGGCGAGTTGCGCATTCAATATTTATGGTGATTGAGATGATCACAGTCACGGGTCGGTAGCTCATCCCGGCCAGCAGTCCCGGTTTCCCAGTGTGCCTCTCACCAGACATCCCATCGGAAGAGGGTTCTGTGGTCAAACGCCATTAGGAGGCACTCTAAGTGGCCACTGGAAACTCACCGCACTCTTGAGCGTCGGTTGTGCAAGAGTTGTGTGACACTGAGGCGAGACGCTGTGTTCTCTGACCTCGATTTTCCGCACCTGCGTCTGCAGGCGCCCCTCCCTCCCTCGGGTCTCTGTGCAAACCGAACAAGGTATAATAAAATGTGTCCAAGAGCCTTGCGCAGGAGGAGAGAACCGTAAGGGGTTCATTATCCTGCCCATTACTCTCCTCGCTGCCATGTTGGGCTTTGATTCCAGGGCCTCGTCCTCCGTCTTCTGGGAGGCTCTGCTCTGCCCAGGAAAACTCATTCATTAGGCGTGAGGGTAATTCCCGGGCGGACAGCGGAGGCAAAGCCGCCAGATCGGCTAAATTGGAAACATTTAAATTTTTCATCTATTCCCTTGTCTGCTCTCTGGTCAATAGCTTATTCTGACAAGTTCATTACGGCCTAATTACTCTGGTTCCTTTGCTCCTTCGCGTGATGAGAAGCCCAGCCCAGGTCCAGGGCTGCCGCCCAGGACTCAGCCCCTGACTGGCAGCCACGCCTCCCTGCTCCCCAGAGGCTCTCTTCCTTGTCAGGGCACAGTGCAAAGCCCGGCCTGTGCCTGCAGGCTGGTCGCCCATCCCGTTCTCCACACCCTTCTCCTTCCATGGCAGAGGGGTCCATGTCTCTCTCCGGGCACAGCGGACGCGTCCTCCGCCCATAAATCCTGGAGCTCCTTCAAGCAAATGAGCCCTCGGCTCATCTCTTCCAGAAACTTCATCTGGCGGCGTCCGTGAGAGGTCCCTTAGAAGGGCCAGGCCTTTCCGAGCCAGGCGCGGTTCTGGGAATGTGATCGCTTTCTCAGTGTCTCCTGAGGCTGCCCGCAGAACACGGGACCCGGAGGAGGCCCTCGGGGTCCCCCCGCCTCCCGGGTGCCCAACCCAAGGCTCCTGCAACCCCAGCGCCGCATGTGAGACACAGATTTCCAGCAGCAGCGCAATTCTTCCTTGCAACGGAGCATCGGGGCCCGCCTCATCCTGGGAGGCTCAGTGGCCTACCGGGCCAAGCGGGGATCGCTGCTCCATACAGCACAGTTTGGGGGCTTCACTGGGAAAGCACGTGGCATGGCACCCGCACCGGTAGGCATGGGACCCCTCCCCTTTTTCCATCTCAGATGGTCTGACCTCGTGGTCAGCAAACTCATTAGTCAACAAAGCCAAATATCAACAATTTCTTTGAAGAGTCAAATTTTTTTAAACTTAAACTTCTTCTAATGTCACTTCTTCAAAATAGACTCGCCCAGGCCATGGTATTTTGTGGAAGAGCCACACTCAAGGGGCCAAAGAGCCGCATGTGGCTTGCGAGCGCAGTTTGCTGACCCCGGGTCTAACCCAAAGTGAGCTGGGCTCTTACTGATGCTCCTTGGTCACCGTCCACACAGCCCCTGCCTCAGCCCTCCCAGCACCACTGCGAGGCAGCACAGCTCCGATCTCCACCTACAGACCAGGGTATGAGCACTAACGCCCTCCCCACGGGCCGGAACCAGGACGAGGGTGTGGGAGCACGGAGCTGAGTGCTCCGTTTAAGGAGGGCCACACTCTCCCTGCATGAGGGGCCTCCCTCGGCCCCGGAGGGGGAGTGCCTCCTTAAACTGTGAGACCGGAGCCTCCGCACTGGGATCCACCCGAGCAGGAGGAATATGGCTTCCTCAGGGCTCACAATGCAGGGGGGGGGGGGGGGGGGGCAGACATTAGTCAAACAATCACAGCCATGCGCCCCAGGCAGAGGGGATAAGGGTGCAAAGTCACAGAGGCTCCTGATCACGGTCCTTTCTCCGGGATCCTGGAGCCCCCGTGGCCGGATCTCACATCCGAGGGGACCCGCTCTGAGCTCTCCGTGCTGTTCGTGTGGAAGCTGGAGTTCAGAGCGGAGGAGCCCTAGGCCAGCACCAGGTCAGGGCCGGGTGCCCGTCTCTCACTCCTGGCATGGCGTCTCCCACTCCCCTCACCGCCTCGGGAGGAGGAAACAAATCTCTTTCGCTGTACGCAGCCTCTCCGGAGGCTCAGCAAGCAGCAGAGAAGAAACCGGTTTTTGTCTGGAGAGAGGAAACAATACAGACCTTACGGGAGAAATAAACTTGAGTGCTGAGTGCTTGGCGGAGAGAAAATTGAAGAAAAACCTCTGGCTGCTGGCAAGAAAGGAAGGGCCGTGTGGGCCGTGGGAGCAGCAGGTGAGGAAAGTAAGACAGGGCACGCCAGGGAGCTGCTCGGTCAGGAATGTCTCACTGTGACCAGGCCAGTCTCCTCCTCAAAAACCATCAACGGCTTCCCATGGCCTGGAGGGCAAGGTTTGAGGACAACAGAAGTCTGTCTAGTTGGTATATATATATATATATATATATATATATATATATATATATATATATCCACTTGTAGTTTAATTTTAAAATATTGTTAATACAAAACAGAAACAGACTCATGGATACCCAAAGTGAACGACTGGTTGCCAAAGGGAAGAGGGCTCGGGGAACTGGGTGAAAAAGAAGCACAGATTGGCAATAATAAAATAGTCCTGGGGATATACAGTACAGCGTGGAATATAGTCAGTGATACCATAATAACTATGGAGGGTGCCAGGTTGGGGGACACTTGTAAACTATATAAATGTCTTACCACTATGCTGTACATCTGAAATGAATATAATATTGAATGTCAAGTGTAATTGGAAAAGAAGAAAAAAATAACAAAAATCATTTAAGTGAAGAAATACGCGGTAGTTATAGAGAAATCCAAATCCTTCCTAAGTAAAATTTCACATCTTCAACGCTCCCCATTCCCCAAAAGCAAGCCCTGTGACAGTCCCTGCGGGTCCTCAGAGATGGGCTGAGGGGCCTGGAGAGTCAGAGGACAAGAGTTAGTGAACAGCTCTCTCTACAGGCTCTGCAGCTGCAAATAAGATCTGCTACCCCTCCCCCAACAACAACAACAAAAAAAACACAAAACTACAACAACAACAAAACAGCCCCGGGCCCTATTTTCACAGCGAGGCACAGTGAGTCTGCGCTTCCTAGTACCATGGCGGTCACTCGGCTGCAATGATGCTGATGCTGCAGGGCCAGGGGTCAGCGGGCACAGCGCCGCCTGGATGTATGATGTGACGATGCAGAAATGGACCTTCTATTTCCTTAGTTTCGTCTTTACTTTGATGAGTGTAATAGGCATTTCCTCTCTGGTGTTCCTTTTGCTTTGTGTTTTTTCCTACCCACCTTTCAATCTGCTCTCTGAGGTTAGCACCCTGCTCTCCCTCCTGGGGGTCTCCCATTCCGTGCTGCCTGGGGGTCACTGGCCACCTAGGGGAGTCGAAGGGACGGACTAGCCTTGCATTCTCCCCACCTCGTCCCATTTAGGCAGCGTCCAGGTGTGACTTGGGTCTGGCCACCAGGTGCTCTCCCAGGACTTTAAATATGAGCAGACACACAGTGATGGCTGGAGGTGGCTAACGGTCATGTCTGTGCAGTGGCTGTGGCATGGCGGTGGTGTTTTGCAGAGACCAGGCTGGACGTGCTGTAGGCCCATGGCCATGGTCCTGTCGCCTGGTCAGCCAACATCCTGGATCCCGCTGCCTTCAAGCCGATCTTCTGGCTCCTCGGAAGTCCTCAGAGGCCCCGGATCCCTCCAGCAAACACTGCCTTTGCCCAAGTGGCCAGAATTATTTCTAATTGCTTTCAGCCGAGGACTTTCTAAGGGATACCATGTGTGAAAACACGTCATTGCAAATGAAACCCGTGATTTTATGGATATTATTCCTGGGGAAATGGCAAAGCTTTAAAATTGGATTCAGTTAAATGAAAAGGAAAACATTAAATCGGAAAACAAGTGATGTGTGAATGCATTGTAGCTGTGGCGATTAGGGAGACAGTGAAGGGTTCCATCTCCTTGTCTCTGGAGCAGACCTGAGTCCCCTCGGGGCTCCGCTGCAGACCTGACCGGACCCAGGAGCCCTGGCCCCGACGGTCACCACGCTCCGCTCCCGAGGGGGCGGCAGGGCCCGGCCACACTCAGGGTCCGTGTCCATCGGCAGCAGGGGTGTTGTGCTCTCCATCCCCAGGGGCCAGGCCAGCACCAGCGTTTCCATACTTCATCGCGTGGTCCAGACAAGCTCTTTTCTGGGTGTGTTTTGTCCTGAAACTTGGTGCCTGCATGGTGCGCCATCCCGCATCCTCCTGTCTTTATGGAGCCACTGCCCGCGGAGAATGAATGGAGCTGACCTCAGATTCCCAAGGGGCGGTGGGCTTACTGCAACCATCGGCCTCCAGGGGGCACAGGGCTCTGCCGCCTCCTGCATGTGCGGGGATCAGGACCCAGGCCCAGAAAACGTGGTTTCCGGGGCCGGACCACTGACCCCGTGGTCCACTGCCCTGTTCCTTCATCGTTCGGCCCAGGTGGCATCTCTCTGAGGAGCCGTCCTTGGCTTTCTTGGCCAGGGCTGGTCCCCCGGATGCTCCCCGAGTCCTCACTGGCCGTGTTGGCACCCCTGGTATTGCATGGTGTGCTTCTGTGCACCCCTTTCTCACCAGCCTGGGAGGCCCCATTAGACCACGCCACCCTGCCCAGGAACGGACCAGACGGGGAGCTTAGGGAAACTGAGGAGCCTCCAGGCTCTCAGAGCCAGTGGGCAGAAGAACCAGGATGTAAGCCACCTCCCTGCGCCTCCTTCCAAAGCTTTTCCTCTTCCCACGTCAAACTGTTTCTGAAGTAGATTTCTGAAGCAACCCCGAAGAAAATGTGTTTTCTCTCACATGAATCTTGACTGGACACTCGAGAGGGTCCCCAGGTCCCCAGGAGATGAGACAGTCGCCTTTCAGAGAGAATGATCTTCTAGTTCGCAAGCCGGCCTTTCAATTAACGGAGGGCTGTGGCTCTTCACTTAATGCCATTTCTCCGTCGTCTGATTCTCGCCGCAGATGAACGGTCAGCAAACTGCAAACCCGAGGACCTAGCTCTGAATTTCTGAGTCCTTAGCTCGGGGTGCTGATTGAGCCTTCATTTCCACGTCTTAGTGCAGATCTGTACCAAGACCATTGGTGTGCGAGGAGGAACTTCACTCTTTTCTTCCTAGTGTCCCCGATCCAAATGTTCCGGGCCTTTATGGTTTTCTGACTCAGTATCTGAGACAGATTTCCTAAGTCACAAGATGGAATGACTCATGCCTGTGTGCACGGTCCCTGAAGCCCATCGCATGCAGATGGCCACGCGAAAGGGAGTCTGGACAGTCTGCAGTTCCAAGCAGAGGGGCTCGGAATAGAGAGAGGACTCCGTGTGCTGAGAAGCAGAGGACTCCGCATGCTGAGAGGCAAAGGGAGAGGCTTGTTCCGGAGAGGTGGTGACGAGATCGGGGAAAAGTGCTTAAAGAATGAAGGTGGGAGTAGGATGTGTACACATATAATACCTTAATAAAAAAAGAAAATGGGGGGGGGGGGAGAATGAATGTGGCACACGAAGTTGCCTACTGGGGACTGCCACGTCCTGCATGCACAGCTTGTCGCCTCATCCTCAGAGAATTGTGCGTTTCCCAACCAGCATCCCCCTCAGGCTCTGACTCCATGTTACTTTCTCTGGGAAGGCGTCACTCACCTCCAACTCTATTGAATGCTCCGGCTCCACTCTCCCAAAGCAAACTGCCCTTGAGTATGCATCACACTGCATGGTAACTGTGTCATTATTTCTCTACTTCACCATTAGCCAAGTGGAAACCAAAATCCTTGTCATCGTGTGCCCCAACGGCTTGTGTAAAGACAGCAATAGCAAGTGTTGAACAAACGGTTTACCCATGTATCAGTTAGCATAAGTCAGGGATTTAGTTGAAACTCTTGAGTTGCCACCATCTACAATGAAGTCTTCTCTCACCACATAAGCATCAATAAAAACAAACCAACATTCACATACACAAACACTCATACCCACCCCTCTCTACCTCCTCCTCTGCCAAAGCACAAATCAGGTCCTAAGACCTGAGAGAGAAAGGCAGTTTGTTGCCTGTAAGTATTCTTTCCGGAGGCTGTTTAAGGTTACAAAGGAGAGGAATAAATCACACACACCAATGCCCAGGCCTGAATGTCTTCTCTAAGTATTTTTTGCTTTTCTCAAATGTTCCTTTCTCAAGGCAGCTGTCATCTCTCTCCATTGGAACCCTCCTCCCACCCACAGCCCATCTGCTCACACACCCTGTGCCTGAATCAACCGAACCAAGGCCCAGCCTTAGCCAAACCCTGACCAGCTGCCCTGGGCTTGCCCTGGGCCCCCCAAATTCCTCAGGTAACCCCAGTACATTGGGTGGGAGCGGGGACTAGGGGTGGAGTCATGAGCATCCATATGGCTGAGGTGCTTTAACCCCTTCCTCCCTAGGACTGGATTGCACAGCTGCTCTGACCTTTCCTGGGAGTGCCCACCCCTGCAACCCTGTCCTGGGACTGGCCGGCTGGACTGAAGGGACTGGACTTTGTGGCTCAGTGACCTTGAGCAAGTACTCCCCACCCTGAAATTCAACTTCCTCAACTGTAACAAGAAGCATAGTATCAGGACTCCCTCTGACCGGTGGAGCTGAATGAGAGAAGGGCGTTCTGCAGTAAGAAGCCAGTCTCTGCCTGCCGTCATTTCATCTCCGCCTGTGCAGGGGTGAGGGAGGTGGGGTCTTTAGCGGCTGGAAGACTGGAGAGCTCTCATTTTCTGTTAGAGGAAGGTAAGGACCACCGGCCTGCCTGGTCCTCAAAGCAAAGAAAGCAGCCTGAGTTCTTGGGGAGCTTGGAGGGTGATGGACAGGAGTGGAGTTTGGCTCTCACGCCGTCACTTAGGAAGCCTACCCACCCTTCCTTTCTCATCTCCAGGCCCTGCTTCATAACGACTCGAAGCTCTAGCCATCCCTGCATTGCGCTCCCGTCCACCCATTTCTCCGAGCACGTGCCCAGGCTGTTCCTGCAGAAGTGCTCATCACCCAGCTGACCTCACGGCACGGCTGAGCCGGCCCCTCCCCAGGAGCCTTTGTGTGTCCTCCTCCTTTTCACCTGACATCTCTCTGGACCAGGTTTCCCTTCTCTACTCACCCACACCCTCTCTGCCGGCCCCCTCACAGAGCTCAGCACACATGTCTCCCTGATCCCAAACACATTCCTTGCATACAGATCTATGTACTTTTTCTATTGTTGGTCCTCATCTGAGGATATATTCCCATCGATTTTTAGAGCGAGTGGAAGGGAGGGGGAGAGACAGAGAAATAGCCATATGAGAGAGACACATCGATTGGATGCCTCCCGCACATGTCCCAGAATCTAACCCAGGACCCTCCAGACCATGGGCCAACACTCTATCCACTGAGCCAAACCGGCTAGGGCTATTCCTTGCATATATTGAGTGGTAACTACATGTTGGCTGAATGATAACATTCCCATAAAAAATGAGATTCAACTCAGCAGTAAGTAAACACTACTCTGTGTAGCTGTATAATTGATCTAGGGCCATTATTTCTACTTTTTTTTTTTTTTTCCTGTGAGTTAGACCTGATGTGTTTATCACCTCCACCGGAAATTTTTTTTCCAAAAGCCACTGCTTTATTGCTATAGGAGAGAAAATAGGCTGCCACCACCTTACTTGAGTGAGACCGTGCAAAGAAACACAACATATGTTTAGAAATCAGAAAAACTACAATTAATAATTCATGAGTGATAGCAGAGATCATAATGGGAATCTAGAAGTGAATGATGATGAAGGCACCGCATATTAAAACCTGTGCAAGGCAATTAAAAGGATGCTCAGAGGGAGATCTATTGCCCTACACGGAAGTCTTAGAAAACAATGAATCTCAGGAAGCTACATATTTAATTCAAAAGCTAGAAAAAGAAGCAGAATAAACTGAAAGAAACTTACAAAAGATAAAATAAAAAAGCAATGAATTAGAAAATAAGGGCACTGTGAAGATGTTTATTTTTAAAAGGTGGCTCATTGAAAAGGTTCATAAAATAGCTCTCTGAAAACGCTGCTCAAGAAAAAAAAAAAAGACAAGACACAAATAAACAATATTAAGAACAACAGAGGAACATAATTCTGGTTTCAGGAGAAATTTTAGCAAGCCTTAAACAATAGTGTAACAATGATTTTCATTGCTAGAATGAAATGAATACTTTCAGAAAAATAAAAATTACCAAAATTGACTCAAGAAGAAATAGAAAACCTAAGTTAACCATTCAGTAAATTGAATTGCTGGTCAAAAATCTTTTCCCCACCCCCCAAAGGAAAGCAATAGAACTAGATAACGTCAAGTTATACTAAACCTCCGAGGAATGAAAAGTTCCTGTTTGGGACAAGCTCTTCCTGAGGCTAGAAAGAGGGAGAGTAGCTGACAGGAAAAGGTTAAAGCAAAATCCCCCGTGGGTGGTCCCTGGACACCTGATAAAAGTGTCATGTCAGCTCAGTTCCAACCATCGTCACTTCCAGTTAAGGAAGAAAAACAAGCCCATGACTGGCGACCTCTACTCCCATGTGTGTCTGTCTCAGTCACTGTGCTCGCACTATGTAGCCTGTGTGTGTCGCCCACGAGGCTGCCATCCCCTTAAGCTCAGTGCATGGGTTTTATGCACCTGGAATGTTTCAGCACCTAGGACAGCGCCGGGCACTCAGCGGACCTCCTTCCTGTGGACAGCTGGGCCTAAGGATGCAAATCCCCGGATGTGCCTCTATCCTAGAGCCCACAGCGTGGGTCTTCTTTGCTTTGATACTTCTTGCATTTGGGCAGTTCTTTCGTGTGGTTCTTGGACAGTGGATTTGAGGGGAGACAATAGCGTGTTCTAACCCTCCTGCTTCCCATCACCAACAACCCATATGTCATCTTCTTAAACCTCAGAAACGTGGGGATAATACCACCATCTGGGGAGTTCATGAATGTAAGATTCGGTGAGCTAACACATGTGCAAGCTTCTTGCATCCGATAAATCTGATCTATGTCATTAATGTGGGCGTGGCTGGCGCTCACTGCCGGGGGGTGAGTGGACGTAAGGTCTAACGCTGAGGTTTTGATGGGTCTGGGACGAACAGATCAAAGAGGAAAGAGCTGGATGTTTGAGTAATTTTATAGAAAGAAGATGCTCACGTTTGAGAAAAGCCCGAAGGATTTCCGTAGCATTTATAGAAGTCTGGTCGGTAGGAGCCAAGGAGTTGACACAGATTTACTTGTCTCCTCTCTGGTTCTGAGCACACTGGTAAGCAGCTCTGCCTTGGGAAGGGGCGGGAGCAGGGGATGCCTGTGGGTCCGTGCTAGATTCTAGGGCCAATGTGTGCACGCACACACACCCCGCCTTGCAGCCAGAGTGGGAAATGGGGAGATGGTCAGGGGCAGTGGCCTGAAACAGGAGACCTTTCTCTCTGACCCTCAGTGCCTTCTTCCTAAAATGGAAACAAATCGTCTCATGTAATTGCCAGGAGTTCAGAGATCACATTTTTAAGGGGCCAACCCCAGTGCCTGACCCCGTGGGCAGTTTAATAATTGGTGTCTAGTGTGACGATGACTAGGACCGCCACGGCTCCATTGGACAGCATGGTGTGGTTTCAGCGTTCTGACCATTTCCCATATAAATGAGGGATCTGGACCTCGGTCCCCATAGCCCCTAAGTTTCCTTACTCCTAAGCTCCATGGGTCCCAGTCAGAGCTGAGGTCATCAGAGAGAAGCATCGGAGGACCACCTGGCTCAGTTCCCCTGGAGAGCATCCGGCAGCTTCCAGTTCCCGGGATGAGCCTTTCCCTCCCGACTTGAACAGATGTGCCTGAGGCTCCGGTGAGTCGACCCCCTGTGCCTGGCAGGATGCCGGCAGGCGGTGACTTCCTCCAGGGAAGACCACCACGGTGCCAAGGGTGGTGACAAAATGATCTTTTTCCCTCCAACCCTTCATCCGGACCTGCTTTCTCCTGGGATCTCCGCTGGCAGCAGGCTCTGGGGTGCCTCGCTGAGGAGGCGCTTGGCAAATCATGAAAGAGCACGGACTCCCCTGAGAGGATGTTCCTCCCCCTCCCCGCCCCCAGGAGCAGAGCCTTCCAAACAGCAGGAGGAGAGGACTGCGGGCGGGCATGCCATCAGCTCCTCCCAGCAGAGAGGACACAGGAATGGATTCTCACCTTCAGCCACAGGACTTTCCGTCCCCGTCCCGCTGCAGGGAGATTGGACTCAGAGGTCATCGTGTTCTCCAAGCAGCCTTTCCTGGCCGCCCCCACCCCCAAGGCGGGGCTCCTCCTCCTGTATCCCCATCTCTCCTAGGTGGCAAGTTCTCCCGTGTGTGCTGTTATAAAGATGCTGTTTGATCAAGAACACGCTCCACGCACCTTGGTCTGGGCTTTCTCACAAGGAGATCTTGGGGCAAGGACTCGGAGGAAGGCCACTCATGGGGAAGGTGACCCAGGAAGCATGAGTGGGAGGGGAGAAGGTGAGGGAGGAAGGTCAGCAGAGCATGCTGGCCCCGTCCCACGGGCCCTCTGAAGAGCCTGTGCACCCGCTGGGGGTGCCTGCACGGCTGCAGCATGCTCCTGTGGACCCTTCTCCCTATTGGCTGGGAGTTTCCCTTGGGGACATTAAATGCCCTGCGATTTAGGGCTGAGTTCCTAAGGAGCTTGCCCAACTGAGTGTTTGATGTGATGCCACCTGTCTCTTGGGGGCCGGGCTGGTCCCCATCCCTGCTTGCCCATGGGCCTTCGCCCTGTGCTGAGCCTGCTCCGTGGTCTTTCCTGCAGAAGCCACAGCTTCGAGTGGGACTCCATGCAGAGTCCTGGGGTGAGCCTTCCAGGGAATCATCAGTCCAGGGGGGACCCCGCTGCAGAGAAGGAGAGGGGCTTAGACACGCTCTGTAATTTTCCAAGGTCACGGAGCGAGGGGGAGAATGAGGGCCAGGATCCAAGGACCAGCTTTTCCATTATAACACCAAGGGCCAGTATACGAGCTGTGTGTTACCACATTAACATGCATTCATAGAAGGAAATCTCACCTTAGTACTATCTTTTTTTAAAATATATTTTTCTTGATTTGCGAGAGGGAGAGAGAAATATCAATAGAAACATCAGTGATGAGAATCATTGACCGGCTGCCTCCTGCATGTCTCCCACTGGGGATTAAGCACAACCCGGACACGTGCTCTCACCAGGAATCAAACTGTGACCTCCTGGTTCACAGGCTGATGCTCCACCACTGAGCCACGCCGCCCAGACTGGTACTATCGTTTAAGCGCCTCCCTCACGGGATGTTTTCACGTCTGGGAAGTGATGGGTGATGGCCGTCCTGCTGGTCCAGTAGGTGGTGGGAAGCAGATAGGGTCCAGGTCAGCCATTTTGTTGTTCCTGAGCTCAACGTGACCCAGCTGCTCAGAACCCCAGACCCAGACCCCCGGGGCCCCCCCCCCCCACTGTCTCCCTCCGGCCACACTGCTCCGCCCCCTTAAAAAACTATGACTATTGCAAGCAAATGGCCCACATCTTGTCCTAAAACCGCTCCAGGAGGCGGGCCGCTCGAGGAGACACGGCAGCAGTGACCTTTAGCTGGGTGTCCTCTGAACGAGGCCCCCTCAGGCATCCTGAGCCCCGAACGGGCCTGGAACGGCCCTCTCCTCCCGGCCTCCCCTCTCCCGGCCTCTCTCGGCGTTCTAGCAGGAGGCTGTTTTTCCTTCTGCACTCATTTATATTTAGCCTGAGCATCCTGTTAATTACAGAGCAGTTACGGGAGGATGAGGGGCACTATATATAAATTTGCCATTTATGCAAATTGCAAAGAGGGAACAAAGAAAAATTAGCTTAATTAACGCAATTGCTTAAAAAGCGGGAGGTGAGGCAAACCCGGCTCTAATCAAGAAGAGGTGACGGAGGTCTCCAGGCAATGGCGACCCGGGCCAGCACGGAGCGGAGGCTCTGACCTGTCACGGTTTGAGACCTTCCCGAGAGACACGGGATGACAGGAGGCCATGCAGGCAGGAGCAGAGAACACTCGGTGAAAAGACGCCATGTGGCCCTGGCTGGCTGCTCAGTGGTTAGCGCATCAGCTCACAGCCTGAAGGGTCCAGGGTTCAATTCCAGTCAAGGGCACGTATCTGGGTTGCAGGCTCGACCCCCGGCCCCAGTCGAGGTCTGTGAGGGAGGCAATCAATCAATGTGTCTCTCTTACATGGATGTTTCTCTCTGTGTGTCTCTTTCACTCTCTCTAAAAACCAATGAAAAAAATATCCTCAGGTAAGGACTAACAAAAATAAATAAAATAAAATAAAATGCCACGTGGCTGCTTAAGGAATGAAATGCAGTCCCTGCATGTGGGGAGCAGTGCATGCACGTGTGAGGACCTGGGGTTCAGGGAGGGCAAGATGCTCTTTGCTTCTTTCATCGGCAAACACGCTGCTGAGCGCCCTCTCAGCGCTGGGACTGCTTGGAGGCTGGGACCACAGACAACAGCACAGCATGCAGTACTGCCCTCAAGGGCCGGGAGGCAGGGAGGGGCAGGCAACAAACAAATGACGAGTTAAGAGGGAAATGGAAGGGCGTGAAGGACAGGCTTCCCAGACTTAGCAAACGAAAATACAGAATGCTCAGTTCCATCTTCATTTTAGAGAAACAACAAGTGTATTTTTAGTGAAAGTATGCCCCGTGAAATATTTGGGATATATTTATGCTAAAACAATGTACGCTATTGTTCATTTGAAATTCAAATGAATGAGCACCCTGTGTTTTCCCGGCAGCCCTCCTGGGGAGTTGGTTACCCAGGAGAGGGATTCCCGTGGCTCCCCCAGGACCATGGAAAAGCCCGGGGCTTCCGCTGGGGAGCAGAGAACTGTCCCCCGGGCACGCAGGTCCCCCCAGCCCGAAGTCACATCAGTGGAGAGGTGGGGAGGGACAGGCCATGAGAGGAACGGAGCCAGGGCAGCATGGAGCCAGTGGCTCAGGAATGCCAGGCTCCCGAGTCTTCCGTAAAACACCTGTCACACAGACGCCAGTGGACCTCTGGCATCTGGGTCCCCTAGGGGGCAGAGCCCTACGTCTGGACACATGTGCCATGCCCTGTTCTAAGGTAGTGCATGCCTTCACTCACTGGATCCTCACGACGACGCACCTGAGGCAGATCATGTGGTCCCATTTCACAGACGCAGAGACTGAGGGGCTGCAGGCAGGGTGGCTCATGAGCATTAGAGCTGGAATCTGAGGCTGACATCCTCTGCTCTGCTTCCCTCTCTTCATTAAGGATGTCTTTTTGTGTTTTTGTTTTGTTTTGTTTGTTCTTTATTAATCCTTACCTGAGGATTAGCATGCCTTTCATATACACCATGACTGGGGATAGAACCCACAACCTGGGTATGTGCCCTCGACCAGGAATCGAACCTGTGACCTCTTGATGTACGAGATGATGCTCCAACCAAGGACATTGAGGCTCAGGGGCTCTACCCACCCTCCATCGCTCTGTCAGTACGTGGCCCCGCTGGGATTTGAACCCTGTGCTGGCCTGACCCCAAATCAGAGACACCTCCCTGCCCCCTCTTGAGGACGCTGCCTTGGGATTCCTTGGGCAGGCAGTGCTTCCTCATGCCGACCCTTCCCCAGGAACGCAGAGGAGCGTTCTTGTTCTCCTGGCTCCTTTCTTCAGCCAGGCCCACTCCCCTCCAGCCTCCTTTCTCCTGTCATCAAAGCTCCTCTTGCACTTGAGTTTGCATTTCAAAGCACTAAGGTCCCACCATTTTTCTGAGTTGCTGAGTTTTTGCTGCAAAGCGGTTGATGTCAGTCCAAGAGCAAACGCCAGTGCTCTCGGCTTCTCGGAAAAGGGCTGTGGCTGCCCTTTTTCATCTCCAGGTCCCCAGAGCACCGGAGAAGCACAGCCATGTCACCCCTCGTCCTCGCTGGGGTGGACCGGCGTGGCAGCTGGTGACAAGAGCGCTGTCGAGCGGCCCACCAAACGCCCCCATACTGCAAGTCCTGCTGACTCAGGAAGCGGCGGCCAGCAGCCTGAGGAGACCACCTGCCGGACTCCCTGACCCTGGTCCCGGGTCCACCTGCGCCTCTGAACTCCGGATCACCCGCCTTGACAAATGGCTCTTATTACGGGTAATTTCCCTCTTGGCACGACTTCAGCCCGCGACGTGTGCTTAATGGTAACATGCCCTTAAACTACTCTGTGGAGGTTAGCGGGATGGATGGATGCCCCAGGGGTCTGAGCGCGAATGCTGATGAATACAAATGCTAGGTGACTTCATAACGTTCACACCCCAGCCCCACGCCACCGCACGCCTCGGCCAGAGCCGGAGTCCTGACTAACCGTGTAGGTGGTCGGGGGGGAGGGGAACAGAAGGAGCGAGGCTTGCCACCCACATTCCTCTAGCTTACCTCCTCGCCCAGGTCTCAGTCAACCCCTCCCTCCACTGCTCTCTGGAAGTGTCTCATTTCTATTGCTGTTGGTATCTATAACAGTAGCTATTCACTGTGGAAGGTAAAAGGGTTTTCCTGGTTGATTTTACCCGCTTTTCACACACACATATCTGCAGTCCTTGATGGCCATGGTCTAGTTACCGGAAAGATTTTAGAGAGTGAAATACTAGAGCCTCCGGTTTCACTGAATCCCCGAGGCGTTTTCAGGTTACAAACCCTTCCCCCGTGTGCACACCCCCTACTCACTCAGTCCCTCTCCCTTCGAGGGGGGAGCTGACCTGCGGGTCCCAGGGGCACTGGCAGCAGGTGGTGCCCCCGGATATGAAGCCTTCTCTTCCCTCTGCCGTCAGAACAAGGCCCTCAGCGTGGGGAAGGGTCACCTCCCTCCTCTTCCTAAGGGGGCCAGTGTCCTTAAAGCAGTTTTATCACTCCCTTTCCCCGGGTTTTTTAAAAATATTTTTTATTGATTTCAGAGAGAGGAAAGGAGAGGGCTAATTTCCCCTAGTTTGTATCATCCTTCTCCTAGTCTCCTAGGATACACGCATGCGTGTATCCATCCATCCCGCTGTCCAACCATCTTCTAACGCACACGCTCGCCATTTCCCACCTCTTCCATAACTAGCCATGAGGCCCGGGATGTCCCATGCTTGGCGTGGACTTCAAACTACAGGAGAAGGAAATGCCTCGCAGGCGGGTGCGGGTAGGAGTGCCGAGTGTGAGGTTTTGACTTTCATGTTGTTAATGGCCAGCACTGACGGGAACTACAAGGCCAGCCGCTTCTTTCATTTAGTTGGATTCTCTCCCGCTCTCCGCAGTACAGCCCGCATCCAGGTGAGGAGAAAGACAGGGTGGCGTGACCTCCGCTCGCCCGAGAGGCTTCCCGTAGCCCCTCTCTCTGGCTCCAAGCTGTGCTTCCAGGCCGACTCTGATTCTTTCCCCAGAAAAGCTCCGACAACGGCTGTGGGTTTCAGAGATCCGGAGTGTGGCTCCCATCACCGTGATTCCGTGGAGTCCATCGGTGGAGAAATGAAGAGAATGGGATCCTTAACACAGCGAGGTCCTTATACCATCTTCCCGGATCGATCGTTAGCCCATCATCACTCATTCATTCATTCATTTAATGAACAACTTACTTAATACCTAGACTAGACAAGGCACGGTGTTTGAACTGAGAGGAGAGTGATGAATAAAATGCCATTCAAGCAGCTCCTAACACAGAGCAGAGAAAAGGAAAAGGTAAATCACAGCACAGAATGGCAGCTGCTGGGAGCAGTCATAAGTGAAGGGTTTATGAGGGGACAGAGGGGATGGCATCTGAGCTGAATCCTAAGGGACGAAGGGAGGCATGGGACAGGGGAGGGGGGAGGAAGGGGCGATAGAAGGAGCCAGGTCAGAGGCTGGAAGAGTGTGGCAGGTTCAGGGACTTCCAGGTGTGCAACGGGAAGTGCCAGGTGCTGAGCTGGGGGGGGGGGGGGTGCCCACAGGCAGAGCGCGGTGAGCACCAGGTGCCAGGCTAAGACATCTGGACTCCACCCCGAAGAGAACCATGGTCTCCTAAAGGCCTCCATGGAGAGCTGAGGAGTTTCTAACTCCTGCTGCCGGCTCTCCGGGGAGGAGCTCTGGTCACCAGTCGTCCGGCTCACAGCAGCATGGCCAGCCCTCCGCCCAGCAGCTGCTCCAGGTGTCATCTCGGACAATGGCCCTCCCCCAGTCCCGGGGCATTGGGTCGGGGTTACAGGTGACGGCACTGCTCTGACAGAGCATCATTAACCACCGTTTTTCTGGGTGCGCTTATGACTGTGTCTCGGACCCATTTCCTGATTCTGCTCAGCCCTCTGCCTGCTGGATTCCCAGACATCCTGCAAAACGGAGCTCCCCCATGACCCCCAGGCAGGCCCTTCCTGCTCTTACCCCAGGGAGCCAACCCCCGCCTCCCCAGGGGCCTGCCGCCCCCGCTGCGGGCTCCCACGCGGTGGCCTTCTGCTGAGTAGCCGTATCCAGGGGCAGCTCGTTGCTGTTGTAATTTGCATGTATCTGAGCAACTCATCAGACGCTCGGGTCTCACTGGCCTTGCAGGTTGTTATCTCTTTAATTACTTATTTATACTCTTTTCCCAATGTTCAGGGAGAACGTCTGGGGTGCCTGACATTTTCTTGCAGATTTTCAGAATTTAGATATTAAAAATGAAATTGATGGTCTGTTATGTACTTTGAAAATATATTCTCTCAGTCTTTTATGAGCTTGTGTGTGTGTGTTTTTAAACTTTGGCTATGGTTTCACTCACTGCAATCTTTTGCATGATGTAGTCAAATTCACTTATTTTTTCCTTTGGTAGTTTCTTTCAGGGATTTTTTTTAAAGAAACCTTCCAGACAATGGCCCACATGTTTCACTGTATTTATGGTTCTGCCTGTCATATTTAGGTCTTAGGAAAACAGAAGTTTCCCGTGCCCTATGAGATAGGGATCTAATTTCATTCCATAATATATAGTGAGCCAATTCTCCCCACATCTTTATTAAATAATTCATCCTTTTAACAGATTTGATTCCACCTCTCCCACATGTGGGATGCTTCCCATGCTAATGGCCGTTCACCGCTCGCGGAGGAGGGGGTTGATTCGGGGCTGAGAGAACTTCTCCGGCTGCACATCTTGGGGTCTCAGCAGCAGGAGGCTGCCAAGTGCCCCCTTTCCTTTGCTTTGTGGCACCTGTTACTCCAGGTTCCCCTCCCACACCTCTGGGCGTTCCTCCTCCTCAGTCTCCTTCCCTGCCCCCCCTCTTTCCAGCCTCGAAATGTTGGGCTATCCCAGGGCTCCGCCGCCGGTCAGCTTCTCTTCCTTCCTGACGCCTCCTCCTCAGCACCCAGCAAGCCCTCTGCCTTTCCAAACGTACAGCCCCGGGGAGAACTCTTCATGGAACTCACAGAGCCATTATCTACTGCACATCTCGACACCGAGGCCGTGTGACTTGAGTAGACCGCACTTTCAGCCACGATGCTCCATCCCTTCTTGACACGTGCCTCCTGTCACGTGACTTGACACGACCTCCCACTAAAGGAAGCAGGTTCCCCAATCCTTCACTTGGCTTGGCCGTTGACGTCTGTGGGCCAACAGTGAGACTTCCCTGCCCCTGCCCCAAGTCTAGACTCTTCCGTCTCTACCGTCACCGTGAGAAGAACATGCCCAGGACGAGAATGACTGACGCCTAGGGCAGAGCCCTGAGACCCAGTCTAAGCCAGCTGATCCACAGCCTACGCACAGACCAGTGAACTCAGTAAGCGCTCCTTGTGGTAGGCCACTGAGTGTTGGGTTGCGTGTTCTACACTGCAATCGAGAGGGATGTGGAATGCAATGAACGTGGACAGTTCCCATCCACCTCTCTAAGCATCCGTTTCCTCCTCTGCTAAACAGAGATAATCATTACTGCTCAGGGGACTCTTCATCACAACAGGTGTACAATGTTAAGCGCCCGTGGACTCCTGCTTGTCAGTAGGAAAGCTGTGCATGTGTGTCTGCCTGCTGTGAAGAGCTGACTGGAGCCTGAGTGGTGGGCTAGGGAGCGGGCAGGAGGTCTCTCCTGGGGTGGACATGCGCTTCACAGTAGCATCTGATCACTGACCACCAAGGCCAAGGCTGGAACTTCCTGGGCCCTGCTCCTCTGCCTCATGCCAGGTCAGGCCTGGGCGGGTGCTGGCTGCTTGCCACAGAGGCCGGGAAGGGCTGGGAGGACGCGGGCATTGGAGTCCGCAGCCTGGCTTCACACTCCGGCTCCACCCCTTGTGCGACGTGGAGGGCTGAGCGAGAGCCACTCTGCGCGCCATCAGGCTGTCAGGACGGGAGGGTGATGTCTGCCTGGGGGAGGTAAGCATAAGAAGAAAAGGGGAAAATGCCGGCACCTGCCTACAGAGTTAGAGCTCCTGGTTCACAGTGGCTTCCCAGTCAATTCCCCCCAAGGCCCCCGACGTGGCGTCCGCAGCGAGGGAGCTGCTGGGCCCCTGATCTCCTGGCATTGCCCCAGGGAGAGAGGTCTTTGCTCACAAGGACTGAGCACCCACAGCCGAGTCCGAACGAGCAGGAAACACGCCTGGTGGTAAGCAGTGCCCGGTGGGCTGAAGGGCCCTGCTCGCTCCGCTGTGCAGAGAGCGGGAGGGCTTCGCTGGGAGGACGGTTGCCTGGGGGGAGGTGACACAGGACAGGGCCAGACCGGGAGCACCTGGCTCAGAGCTCACTAACGGGAGCCTGTCACATCCTCAGGGACACTTATCGTCGTCACGTGGGCACTGGGCTCAGGTTCCCATGGGGCCTCTGGGCAGCCCCCCGGCCACGGCTCAGTGAGGATGTCCCTCTCACATTGAAATGACCAGGAAAAGCCAAATACGGGCTCACACACATCCTGGCCTGTTTGACATGTTGGCTTTTGATGCGTTGCCACTTCCGGCTACAAGAATGCGAAGCAAAGTCATGGTGACACACAGGATCATTGCACGACGTATTTTAAAGCATCGGCTCGGTGTGCGCTCCCAGCACAGGGAGTGTGGGGGTTCGTGTGGGGAAACTGGCTGTCAGTCCTGGGGAGACGTCCCTGGAATGTTCTCACAGCTCAAGGCGGGGGAGAGGGGAGGGCTACCCGTGAGGCCTTCGTGAAGGTGAGGAAGAGCAGGTACCCCGCTTCCCTCCCCCCATAGTCATCCTTCCCCTGCCCCCCCTCTTCACCAGACCCCTCGGGCCCTCTGTGTGGTGTGTGCTCTCTTTATGTCTCTCACTCTTTGTTTCTCTCTGAATCTGTCTCTGTCACACACATGTGCCTGGGATCAGGGTTCCCGCCAGCCCGTCCCTGTGCTCGGAGCTCAGCCTAGCTTTAATGGTACACACAGCAAGCACACATGTGAGCCGTTCCCCTCTCCTGACACCGAATTAAACTTGCACAAAGGCCCAGGCGGCGGTGGCAGCCGGCTGCTCCCCATGGGCCGCGCCGAGCAGGCCCGGGGCTGGACGCGATGCTGGCAAAGCCCGTGTTTACCAGCTCCCACCAGGGGTTCCTTCCCCAACGACCTCGCTGGAGGCCAGAGCTCTGCCCTCTTAACATCATTTCCTGCGCTCAGACAGCCTTTTCTTCCCACAGAACGTCTTCGGGGAGCAAATTAGCTTGTTACAGACTCCAAACATCTGAGCGAAAGCTCCCCTCGGTTTTCAACATGCGGCATGCCCCCCCCCCCACCCCAACCCCATGCCCCTGAGAGAGGCGGTGAGGGTGCTGATACCTCAATCACCTGAACGGCCTCCCTCCTCCCTCCGCTGCTCCCCGCCCCACGCTGCTCCCCGCTGAGGGCCAGGGCATGCAGGGGGAGCTCGTACTCGTGGTTGCTCTAAGGCAGTGTTTCCCAAACTTCTCTCATGAGAATCACCTGGTGGAGTTGTTAAAATACAGATTCCTGAATCCCAGCTAAGAAGTGCTACACTAGAATTTTCCTATATGTACATTTTAATCAGACATTTTTGAGAGCATATTCCTTTTGAGGGCAAAATCATTCTGAGAACAATTGGCTCATCTTATATGATAAAAGCCCAGCGACCATAACGGCAGAATGACGGCTCAACCAGTCACTGTAAGGTGCACAGACCACCTCTTGGTCCCTTTCCCTAACCGGCAGGCTCCCATCGCCTGGTGGCAAATGGGAACCAGGGGTGGGTGGCGAGGAATGCGGGTGGCACCAGGCCAAGGCCCCCACCCCTCTGATCGCCCCACACACAGAGGGTGAGGGCAGGGCCACGGAGCGGGCAGGACCAGCTGACCTCTCGGTACCTCCCCCCCAGCATCAGTCTCTGATGGCCCGATGGCAAACGGAAAGCTGGGTGGCTGCCAGTAGCCAGAAAGATGGCCTAGGGACCGTACCCACACACGAGTTTCATGTGCCAGGCCTCTAGTTAATAATAAGTTGAAAGAGACTTTGTCGGCCAACAGTAATTGTACAATCTGTAAACCCAGGCTAGGTGACCTCACTCCTGGACCTCAGCTTTGTCACTGTGACAATATCTAAACATTTCTGTAAAGGCTCTTTGGAAATACCAAGGTGAGCTCTCGTTATTGGAGGAGAGAGAGGAACCCTAAACAGGAGTGATGTTCATAGAGGGGGAAAGGCAATTTCCCCGTGAAACGTGCTCTCCCGGGGGTGTCCAGGGGCGTACACAGTAGAGGCCTCCGGTCCTCCCTTCCCACCTCATCGGGGACCTGTTCTGGGCCAGGCTCGGGGCAGCCTGTCTGGCTGGATCCTGCTCGGGTCCTCCTCTCACTCACGCTGCTCTCCAAGCCTTTTAGTGAGGACTCTTCCAGCCTCTTAATTACTCTGCCTTCCCTCCACCGATCCATTAGCTTTCTTGTGACCGCCCTCCCCGTGAATGTTTCTCCTGGCTTATTGCACCTCGGAAGCCTGGGAGTGAACACAGTTCTTGCCAGCAGCTAGCCTCCTGAGGTTTCTGGGACTTTGAGTCAATGATTACGCAAGGCCAGAGTGCTCCAACCTGCACCCCTCCTCCTCAGGAGGCTTCCTGAACCCCTCAGTGACTGCAGGAGCTCCCCACCTCCCCAGCGGCTGGGGCCTGTCCATTGTGTTGTCAGCGAACAAGAACTGGCTGACATTCCAGACCGCCTTTCTCTCATGGAGCCCCCTAGAATGTGACCTTGGGTGTTTTAAAGACACTTGTAGCAATCAGATGGAAAGACAGTGGCCTTCTGTTATTTTTAAGTCACCCAGTGTGTCCCCTTTGCCACGGCAGCCACGGAAAACCAATACGTGGAGAGAGCATGGACAAAGCTGGTACCCAGTGGGATGGGAGCTGGGTGGGGACAGGGAGGCTCTGGGAGAGGAAGGCAAGCAGGGGATGTCTCCGCTGGTGGCTTGTGTGATGGTGGAGTCATTCCACTTACTAAGATTAATGAACCACGTCTGGCCAGCATGGCTCAGCGGTTGAATGTTGACCTATGAACCAGAAGATTGTGGTTTGATTCCTGGTCAGGGGACATCACCAGATTTTGGCCTCAATACCCAATGGGAGGTGTGCAGGAAGCAACCAATCAATAATTCTTTCTCATCACTGTTTCTATCTCTTTCTCCCTCTCCCTTCCTTTCTGAAATCAATAAAATTAAGTATATTTTTAAAAGAATGAGTTCTAGAAGGCAACACAGGCAGCATAGAGACTAGCTAGCAGCCCACTGCACTAGCTGCCTCATGCCCAGTCACTCACCCATGCCTGCATTCATTCATTCATTCACTCACTCACTCATTCATACCCAGTCATTCCTTCACTCTCAGGATGCTCAGTCATTCACTGTGTCTCCTCCCAGTCTCCTCCACTAGGCTGTGGATTCCACAGGAGTGAAAACCTGCTCTGCTGAGCCCACAGTGGTGCCCAATGAGTGTCCTGCAGCCAGACCCTCTTCCCTCTAGGTTCCTGCCTTTTGATGAATCACCAGGGGCAGCCACCAAATCATAATGTGATTATGCTGGAGTCTTTAGACCAAAGAAGAGAGGGGGAAAATGAATCAACAACTTGATAGACTTCTAGGCACCCACCCAACTCATTCATTACTGAGAGAAGCAGCCTGTGAGTGAGGGTACTGTTCCAGTACCCAGCACCCCACCAAAGTGGCAATAGCCACGCCCTTCCTGTGCTCCCACCACTTTCTCGATTGGCTAACAGGAGCTGTGGCCTCCCACAATGGCCTATGATCTCCTTGAAGATAAAGAACCTGTGTCTTATTCTTCTCTTCATCCCAACACTGAACAGAAGGTCTGGCTCCGTTCGCACTCAGGAAATGTGCAGGGAACTGAAGCCGCCATTGTAAACTACTCACTGGCCAAAGGAGCCGGTGAGCGCAGGAGGAGGGATCAGGTGAAGGAGAAACAGACCTGGGACGGTTGGGGTGAAGGGCAGGAGTGCAGAGGGGAGGCAGGAATCCTGAGATCTGCAATTTCCTGCACTTGGCAAAGGTAAGCACCTCTCTTCCTGCCCAGTCCCGGGGCTGGGAGCAGAGGGAGCCTCCATATGGGGAAGTGAGGACAGGATGTCTCTGGGAATAACAGACTCAAGACGGGGCGTCCCCAATGTGCTGGCAGCGGGTGTTGTTGGCAGTGCCCAGCTCCACACACCCGCCCCCGTGGGCAGCTGTAGTTTGAAGAAGTGGAATTGAAGGGCTTCAGAAGACAGGCTGTTGCGATGGAAAAAGAAGGTCTGGACTTGGGATTGCAGTCCCTGGGCGAGAATCCCAGCTACTCCGCTTACCAGCTCTGTGATTGGGTTCTCTGCTCTGCTGCCTAAAACTCAGCCCAAGACAGCCCTTCTCTGCCCTCTGCACACTTGCCTTTGGTTAAAATGACCATGCACCCTAGCTTTGCTCACAAGAGTCCCAGTCCATGCCTGTTACCCTAGTAACATTAGGAACAGAACCCCCTTTCAGTCTCAAAGGTGCCCCAGGGTGACCTACCCTTCTGCATCCTCTTCCTCCACATGGAGGGGTCCAGGACAGGAGCTGTGTGTCACAGGCTTTCCCACCCACCAGGTAATTCCAATGCACAGTCAAGAATCAATTCCAATGCACTTGCCCAAACCAGTTTGGCTCAGTGGATATAGCATTGGCCTGCAGACTGAAGGGTCCCAGGTTGGATTCCAGTCAAGGGCATGTACCTTGGTTGCAGGCACATCCCCGGTGGGGGGGTGGGGGGGGGTGAGTGCAGGAGGCAGCTGGTCGATGTTTCTCTCCATCAATGTTTCTAACTCTCTATCCCTCTCCCTTCCTCTCTGTAAAAAAATCAATAAAATATATTTAAAGAAAAAAGAATCACTGCATGTGAGTATATACTTCATGAGAGCAAAGGCCAAATCCAGCTCATTCTCAGCTGGATCTCCAGCATCACCCAGTACTACATACCTTGTCCTCAATCAATATTTGCTGAATGAATGAATGAGTGGTCTGAACAGGTCAGCTTCCCCCTCCTGTGCTCACACAGCATCCATTCGTCTCCCCCTTTCAGTACCCAGGAAAGTGCCCACCTCACAGTAGATGCCAATCTGCGTGTTGCTGAAGGATGAGTACAGATAAGCCTCCCTTTCTTCGCCTGTAGAACAGGGTGTCCTTTGCTTATGTGCAGACAAGGCAGCAGGTGCTTCATGAACTTCCCGCTCAGTGAGACCGAAAGAACCTGTTGGCAGACATTCTGATGTTGTGAGAACAGCGTGGTGCAAATCCCCGGTCTTCGCCGGGACCACGGCAGAGGCAGCAGCAATGCCTCCTCCGTGGGTTAGAATGGAACACCACCTGTGGTGGCAAATTGTTTTTCTTGCTCTTTGTTGGCCCAGCTGTGCTGGCTGCTGCATTTTACCACGCTTCTGTTTTAATCACTCAGCCCTGAGCAGGTCATACAAAGGGAACGCAAAGCCATTATCACCTTAATGACCCAGTCGGTCACTGGTGACTGACTCTATACTTTCCGACCTGAAGACAAAACAGGCTGGGCGCTTAACGTGTTAAGGTGGGCACATGGGTCTGCTCTCATAGCCCAAGCCCAATTCCTCAGTCTTCATTAAGGCAAGGAGCCAAACCAGAAGGGACAAGGAGCCAAATACCAAAGGGTGTCCACCATCTTTCTACCTTATCCATCTACATTGGCGCAGTTAGAGCATCTAGTCAGGTTACCATGGTTACCACGAATACAGATGGCGGGTACGGCTACTGAGGAACTGTCTGGAAGATGCGCCTCTATCTTCTGAAATATCCCTAAACAAGTGTGTGTGTGTCTGACCCACGATGCATCTGCATGAAAGAAAACTGCTTCTCGTTTCTTCCTTCCGTTTTTATTGATGTCATAGATGTTCATGACTTCAAATGTCAAATCATTAGAAGACTGACCATCAAATCAGCAACTGATTACCCCAAAACGACCAATTTCAACTTTTTTAGCTATGTACTGCTCACTTCCTACTGTATTACATTTTTACCTAAAATGTTGGCTATTACTATGATTCTTGCTTTTCTCCCCCCCTCCCGCCCCCCATCACCTGAGGATTTGTTTTTATTGACTGGAGAGAGACAGAGAAAAAGAGAGAGACAAAGAGAAAGAGAGACACACTTCAATGAGCGAGAGAAATACCATTCGGTTGACTCCCATGTGCACCCAGCAGGGATAGACTCTGCAGCCTTCTGGTGTACAGGACAGCGCGCCAGCCAACTGAGACCAGCTAAGGCTGATTCTTGATTTCTCAATTTTCTGCATTATCTAAATCTCTTACAGAAAGTGCAGCTGAGCACCTTTAAATTTCTCCTGCACTCGCCCTCCAGTAATATTCTCCCGTCTCCCCATGATCTTCCCCTCACATCTCTGTGGGGGCCAGAGAACAGCAGCTGCCATTTTTACCGGCTCTCGGCTTACTCCTCCCACTGACTAGCTCACCCCCATCCCTCCCTGTTGGGCTCTCTGAGCTCATGATCTCAGACCACACAGTGGTCATGCATGCCTCATACCTTTGCACACATGTTCTTGGCTTGACTCCTCCTGAGTGCCCGCAGTCTGTCTGTCACCTCCTCTGGGGTTTACCCGACAGCTCCCCCAGGCCTCAGACTCTCCCACTGCACTCTGTGCTCACCTCCGTTAGACACCCACCGCAGTTCACTTGACCGTGTGCATACGTTTCCAGCACTCGACTTTGCTCTGTCGGGGGGAAAGACATGCATCCTCTCATTCATTTGCTGTCTTCCCAACGTGCCCGCCAACTACCTAGTCCATGGTGGGGACTCAAACTGTGCATTGCCAGAAGACAGGAATGTGAGAATGAGGGTCCAGCAAGGAGCCCCTCCACTCCACAGAGCCATCTTCATCTCCAATGATTCCTCCCTAGCCCCCGAGGCTGCAGGAGGCCTCCACTGGCCCCTGGAAGCACCACAGCCGCCACGGAGGCCTGGCTATTTCAGGTTTAACATTTAGAAAGATACACTCGCTGTTCCTGTGATATTTGTGAAGACATTTCTCTGCGCTGGTAGCTAACGGCGATGGCAAAGTTCGAAGGACAGAGTCAATTTATTGAATCAGACATTAGAAGGGGCATCCCATTCGGCTCCCGATAAAGGCCAAACATCGATTTTTTTAAGACAAAACCATGAAACATTTTGCCTCTTTCCTAAGAGAAAATAGAAATTGTGTAACTTCTC
This sequence comes from Pipistrellus hanaki, assembly GCF_964339955.1. Taxonomy (NCBI): domain Eukaryota; kingdom Metazoa; phylum Chordata; class Mammalia; order Chiroptera; family Vespertilionidae; genus Pipistrellus; species Pipistrellus hanaki. Next base: position 47,792,392 of record NC_140519.1, on the reverse strand, counting down.
ATAACTGGGGTAACTGACCTAGTCCTGAGACGGTGGGGTTGGTGTGGAAGTGGCACCAGCTCTGGCATTCTTATTCGCTTCCACGTCTGCAACAGGAGGTGAGCTGGTCCGCGTGGACAACCATGAAAGTGCTCGAAAGGCCATGCAAGTGCCTGCCCTGGTGTCCGAGCTTCCACCACATGAGAACTCCTCCCGGGAGAGACGGGTGGTTGCAGAGGTTGCATGTGAATCAAAAGACGGAGGTGAATTGCACCTTTGCCGCTTCCTGGTGGGCCAGGGGGCCTGCGGATTTGGCTTCCTCTCCAGAAAACAGTGAGCAATGAAGACATTCGCATCACAGAGCTGAGTATGTGCACGTGAAAATGCACATAAAAGCGTTTTGTCAATGGTGGAAAATCGATTCAGCTGTCTGTTAGCTAGCATTTGAGTTCTTTTTTAGATATTCACAGCACATCTGGTGGGAGTACAGTTCCCATATTCCCTTTTACAACAAAACAAACGCTGAGGCTAAGAGAGGTCATTCTCCTGCCCTTCGCATCTTGCTAAGTTTTGTGATTCGTTCCCATTGTGGATGTTACTGGATTTGATCACTATGATTCTGAGAATTACATACAAAATGCAATGTCATCCTCCTAGTTACCTTGGGTTCTTTTTCAGTCCTTACCTCTCTGGCTTCAATTATTTTTATTAATAATTGAACCAAAAGAATCATAAAAATCGCTTCTGCATCGCCTATGAAAGTACTATTTAATGTATTATTTATTATGTCATTAAAAGACTCTCACACACAGTAACAAGAAATAAAGTGCTTTCAGAATGTCCTGGCAGGAGGTGAGTTTGTACTTCTTTAATAACAGGTGTCCTTTCTTCTGACTGATAGAGAGCATTTGAATCCATCACGTTTTCTTTCTTTTCTGCCACCAAAAGTGTCTACACCAAATTTACTCTCAGGTGACTCAAAATGTTGTTTATTCATTCATTTTCTTGCTCATTGATCAAATTCTTAACGTCACGTACTAATGACCCGATAGGTCCACAAGCACTGTTCTGGGGTAGGGATATTGCAATGGAAGAAAAATCTATAAATTCCTGTTCTCTTGGATCTCACATGTTGTGGAGAACACTCAAATGATAAGCATAAGTAGTATGTCAAAGCTGCTAAGTGCTCTGCAGAAAACAATGCAGAGAAGAAACACAGAGAGGACCCGAATAGAGAAGGGGAGGAGAGGGTGCTCTTTTACAGGGTGTCAGGAAAGGTGGCGCGAAGGAAGTGGCATTCCTTCCATTTCCAGCTGTAGCCTAGCTGGCTTGTTTCAGACCAACCTTCTCCCCGAGGACAAGCAGGAAAAGTAGATAAAAGTATTTTAAATATTTTGTTTGCAGAAATTCGAAAGCTCCTCAACTTGTAGACCCAATATCCCAGAGAGAATAGAAGAGAAATGAGTCCTACAATCCGAGTCCACTTGAGGCATTTGATGATTTGTCAGTGATGACCGAGAGGCTAACAAGTTGAGAAGAGACTGGGATAAGAAGCTGAAATGTCAGCCATCTCCAAGGACTAAAGAGACAATAATGGCAATACAGGGAACACCAATGAAAGGGGGCGTGTAAACAACACAAGCTTTCAGTTCAGACCACCACACTTTTCCACCCCAGGAATAAGGACCAACTGGAAATTTACCAATTTCCACAAAGACTGAAAATACAGTTTCGACTCAGCTCAGTTCCACATGGGTTCATTCTTAGCCTCCTAAGTCCTGCCAGAAGACAACTCCATCCTAGAGACTCGTGTTCATTCTAGACTTTTGTCAGTGAACATCTATTAGGCATATTGGCAAACAGAACCAAGAAAAAGAAAACAAAACCAAGAGGGAAAAGGAGGCCATTGAAATAATCCCAAAGAAGATACGGAAGCGAGTTTTTAAATAACAGTGATTAATATGTGCAAGAAAATAAATGACCAGTCAGGTTATTTCACCAGAAAACTGGAATCTATAAAAAAAAAAATAATAAAATGTAAACTCCAATACTTAAAATAGTGTCAGAATAAAGATTGGTTTAATAGCAGGCTAGGCACAATGGACAAAGGATCAGTGAACAGGAAGACAGATAGGTAGAAAATTCACACTAAATCATGGTGAGACAAGAGTGTGAAAAGCATGGGGGAGGGGAGGGGAGGGAAAATAGGATACATTTGACACATGACCAAAATATTTAATACTAATTCAAGTCCTAGAAAGAGAGAAAAGAGATCAGTTAACAACAGCATTGAAGAGATGGTGACTGAAGATTTTCACAACTACTGAGCTAATGCAGCATCCCAAGCCACAGATTCTTTTTTTTTAACTTGTACAACATTTAACAGTTATTTGAGACCTAAAAAAAAAAAAAAAAAAAAAAAAAAAAAAAAAAAAAAAATGGATAATTGATTCCTTGGGTCACTTTTGTTGAAATCTGATGAGACATTTACCTAACTTTGTTCTTCTCAAGGTGCCTCACTGTCCAGAGTTGTTCCACAGCCAGGCACAATCTGTGTTTCATGCCTGAAATGTGCTGAATTGCTTTTTCCTTGTTTCATCATTGCATTTATTAACCTCCACTGCACAAATTCACTCTGCCTGCTTGCATCTCCCATTCACATCTCTTGGGCTTTTTTGTATCTCTTGACAAGCCACGGATTCTTTTTTTTTTTTTTAAGACAGTATGTTTTCTCTTTTTTTAATTATGTTTTTACTGATTTTAGAGATTGAAGAAGGGAGGAGAGAGAGAGAGAGAGAGAGAGAGAGAGAGAGAGAGAGAGAGAGAGAGAGAGAGAGAGAGAAGAAAAGCATCAATCAGCCACCTCCCAAATGCCCCTGGGGATCAAGCTCACAACATGAGCTTGTGTCCTGACTAGGAATTGAACTGATCTTTTGGCATATGAAACAACCCTTAACTAACTGAACCACACCAGGGCTCAATATCTTTCTTTCTTTCTCTCTCTCTCTCTCTCTCTCTCTCTCTCTCTCTCTCTCTCTCTCTCTAAGTGATTTTATGGAAAGGAGGAAGGGAGAAAGAAAAATAAAAGGAAACATTGATTTTGAGAGAGAAACATAAATCAATTGCTACCCATACACACCCCAAATGGGGATCAAACCCAAAACCTGGGTATGTGTCCTGACCAGGAATTGAACCTGCGACACTTTGGTGCACAGAACGATACCCAACCAACTGAGCCACCCGACCAGGGCAAGCCACAGATTTCTTAAGCAAAGAATGAACCTGAGGTGGTTGAGAAAGGAGCCAGGGATACATCTAGGAAAGAATACTCCTGGTATAGGAAACATCAAATGCAAACATCCCAAGGCAAGAATTTCAATTTGATTGGAGATAAGTGAACAAAAGGGAAATTAGATCAACGAGGTGAAAGGGCAAGGTCAAATATTATAGAATCCTTTAACATCCTTGGCTTTTTCTGAATCCGATATGGTTAGCCACTTTCACAAAAGAAGACAGACGTAATCTGACTTACCTTTCAAAGTGAGTCATTACCATGAAAGGAACAAGGTTCTCATTAGTCCTTGCATCGGGATTTCTATTGTTGCATAACAATTACCACAAAAAACAGTAGCTTAAAGCAGCACACCTTTCCTACTCACTGTTCTGTAGGTCAGAAGTGCAGGCTCTGCTGGGGGTCGCACCAGGCTGAAATGAAGGCGCGGGCGAGACCAGGGTCTTATCGGGGGTGTCCAGCAAAGCATTTGCTTCTAAGTGCATTTGGTTTACTGCACAAATTCAGTCCCCTGCCATTGCAGGGCTGGGCTCCCCACTGTCTTGCTGGCTGTCGCTCTCAGCTGCTAAAGACTGAAGGCATTCCTCCATATATGGCTCCTCCATCTTCAAAGCAAGCAAGGGCACATGGAATTTCCTCAAGTTTCAAGTCTCTGCCCACATTCTTATTATTCAGATGAATAAATAAAAGAGACATAGGGAGGTGTAGGCTGCCCATTATCACATTACTAATTAGGATTGCTATGGCTCTTTTGATATTAACTATAGTTAATAGGATTGAGAATAGGCTGAGTAGGGAAGGAAGAAGATAAAGAGAAACCCGTTATAGTTTTATTCTAGGACCAGCGATTGTGCTACAAGAATTTTTAAAATATGCAATACCTGACTATTTTAGTCAGGGACGCTGACCTCTTTTGTCAAATCAAAAACAAAACCAAACAAAACAAAACAAAAAAACTCCAACACAACAATAGTCATCCAGCGTGAATGAAACAAAAGTATACCTGTTTTGTTGTGAGATCAGCAAAAACATATTTTTTTGGTGTGCCGCAAAATCTTAGTAATTTGTTTATGTGTGCCAGTAATTTGTTTATTTGTTTATCACTGAACTAAACCCAAGATGACTGTGGCTTGTATTAGAGTGCTAATAGAGGAGACTGTGAGAAGCGATTGGTTCTGGATGTATTCTAAGGTAGAGCCAACAAGACTTGCCAGGGGCTGGCTGTGGGGTCTGAAAGTAGGTGCCAAGAGGACTCCAAGGATTTGGGTCTGAGCGAACAGAAGGACTTTTGCTGAGAATACATTTACTAAGTTTGGGGAGTCTGGAGGATGAACAGGTTTGTTGAGGGAAGAGCTGGTTTTAGACACGTTAAATTAAGATGTCTCTTAGGCATTCAAATGAGATGTCTAGTAGCATATAAATTTGGAGTTTGGGGGAACTTGTCAGTGCCTAGATGATATTTAAAACTTAGAGGCTAGAGGAGAGCTCAGAAAGACTGTAAGTATAGTTAGAGAAGAAAAGAGTGGCAGAAACTGAGCCTGGAGACTCCATGTCTAAAGGTCAGGGGGAGAGAAGGAACCTAAGAGAGTGACCAAGAAGAAGAAGAAGAAAGAGAAGAAGAAAATCCAAGGGAGAGTGGTGTCCTGGGGGCGAGTGAAAGAGTTTAATGAGGAAGGGGGATCACCTGTGAGGAACAAGGCTGACAGGTGAAGTCAGGTGAGAACTCAGAACTCACTGTTGTATTTAACAACCCAGAGGTCGTTGGCAACCTTGGAAAGAACCATCTGCGGTGGAGGAATGAGCCTTCTTGGAGGAGATTCAACAACAGAGAGAGTGCCTTTGGAGACTGCGGATTTAGACATCCCCTCCTAAGTGCTCTGCCATAAAAATGTTCAGAGGATTTCGGCCAGGGGTGTGAAAAACTGGAACGAGCATCACTTCCAGCCTAACCACCAGAAAGAGTGAGCTGAACTATAAAACCATTCCTTTCCCTGAGCCCATCGGAGAGCTGAGGTCGCAGGGTTAACAGGCAGCCTGGAAGCCAAGGAGAGAAAGACTGTGAAACTTGGCTCGCCTTTGGCAGACCACGGAAGAAAGGGGTGCTGGCCACCACACAGGAGCTTTAAAAAAATCTAGCCAATTGCTGAAGGCTGGCTGTGGGCTCGTATGAAAGCATGAAACATGGAGCTAAAAGTAAAGCGGAGTTTGTGCCCACTCTCAGGGCGCTCTCCTTAGACCTCTGCTGGTGTCCACAGGAGAAACTGCAGGAAGGGCAGGAGACAGGAAAAAGCCTCTCTCCGGGGTGGTGTGAAGGAGGAAGGGGACAGAGGCCTGTGGGACAGCCATCAAACTCCACCCACACTCTGACCCCCTGTGGACGAAAGCCTTCAGATGCTGGGGCAGAGTTAGCAAACCGGTGGCCCCAGGGTTTGGGGAAGATGAAAGAATTAACTTACCCTGGGAAAGGGGCAGAAAACAACCCAAGGCCCAGGATCCTGTACCAGCAAAACTGGAACTCACTCCCCACTGAAGAAGCAGCAGAACATTCTCTCCCAACGAGAGTTACTACAGACACAAGGCAGAGTTTGGCTGTCATGGGGAGAAGGACAATTTCCATGAGAAAGCCAGGCATGCAGGGCCTGTCTAAGACTAGGAATGAATAGACGATAGGGAATTCCCCCTGCCCCCTCCCCCTCCATACACACACACAACCCACCGTCAGCTAACAAACACTGAGTACAAACAACAGCGGTCTACACTGGGGAAAAGGCAAGAGCGTGGAAGGTCATTTTCTCCTTGGATAAGCATGTAGAGAAGGCCAACATCTGAGGACACAGCAGGAACATTGAGAAAAAAACCTTCTGGCACCTCAGCTGTCACCCCACACACAGAGTGACACTAGAGGAATCTGAAGTCACTAGTGCCCTGAAGGCAACTATAACAATGGTTGACCCAAACTGAGGTAGAAGAGTAAGAGAATAAAATATTTGAAATATCTGAAGAAATAATCACTAAGGTTTTTCCTGAAATAATGAAAAGCATTAAACCACTGACTGAACAAGTACATAGAAGTCCTCACATCTATACTAATAAAAGCCTAGATGGTCCTCGAGCCCTCTCATGATGCTGTCACAAGATGGCCACCACAAAGATTGCTGCAGTTGGGGGTGATCAGGCTGGCAGGGGAGGGCAGTTTGGGGTTATCAGGCTGGCAGGGGAACAGTTAGGCTGGCAGGAGAGTGGTTAGGTGATGATCAAGCCAGCAGACAGAAGCAATTAGGGGCAATCAGGCAAGTAGATAAATGAGTGGTTAGGAGCCAGTGGTCCTGGATTGTGAGAGGGATGTCTGTCTGACCCACAGAGATTAGGCCTAAACAGGCAGTCAGACATCCCCCGAGGAGTCCCAGATTGGAGATGGTGCAAGGCCAGGCTAAGGGACACTCCACCCTTGTGCACAAATTTTGTGCACCGGACCTCTAGTGTGTGTGTGTGTGTGTGTGTGTGTGTGTTAGAGGCCTGGTGCACAAAATTCATGAGGTCTTTTGTTTGTTTATTTTCTTGGCTTTTAAACCAAAAGACGGGTCAATAGCTGGAAAAGAATATATATGTAAGAGAGAAAATTATAAGGTGGCAAAATTCTAGCATAATTGAGTTCTGATGGGTATGATCTAATCGAGAGGGGAGGAAATGAAGGGCGAGCTTGTGAAATGACGTCTTTGCATGTGTAAGGGTGCGATATCCTGTGAACAAACGCTTTCACAGAGCAGTGCATGTGCAGTAACAGGAGAGAAGGCAGTGGCAGTTCCTGCAAGATTAGCAGGGAGCCTTGCTCGCCTACCCTCCCGAGAGTTCCTGCACCATATTTCTTGTCAACACCATTATTGTGTAAGAAACTGTCCTTTTAAACCACCCCGATTGCTTTTAGGGGGGAAACTTGGAATATACCGACAGAGGAATTTCTTCACGTAACCACCCTCACTTGGAATTCCAGAGGAACGGAGCTCGGATCAGGAAGAGGTGGTGAAGGACAGAGAGGCTGCGTGGATAGGAGGCACAGCCCACGCCTCAGCAGGCAGACCTGTCCCCAGGAGGGAAGGAGAGATGCATTCGGGGTCCCGGACAACCAGGAAGCAGTTCAATGCTGGGTCCTATCCAGCCAACAGCACCGAGTCCCTATGCTGCAAACACAGTAAATAGCCCGGTCTCTGCCCGGCAGGGGAGGAATCACAACAGCAAAAAGCTGCCCTAAAGGGGCGATGTTGGCAGTGGAGAACCTCTCAGTTCCTCCTTTGTTCCCTGAAAAATATGGGGCAAGAAATACATCGTTTCATCTCAGGAGGCCTTCCTGATATGACAACTGTCAGTGCAGAGCCTGCACAGAGTTCTGATTTCATGGAGAGAAACGCCACCCGAGGCTACTCCCAACACTGACGTCTGATTTCCATGACGACAGGAGAGCCAGTGATCAGAGTGAGTGGTTATCAAGAGCATGCCTGGCAGGTCACAGATGGGGTGAGAGGTCTCTGCCCTGGGATCTGTCCAAGGCTGACAGCTCCACTCCCCTGGGTGTGTGCTCCAGTACCCTGTCCTCAGTCACCTGGGCTAACACAGCCTCGCACTCCCCCAGCCCCCGGACATCTTCGGAAGCAGAAGTTCTGGTGTCTGTTCTTGTTTGAGATCTGCGCCTGGGTTACAGAGGAAGCTTCGTGCGGGCAGGGCGCAGGCCTGTCTTCCCCAGCTCTGTGAGTGGCGGGTGAATAAGTGGGTGAACCAATGCGAGAAAAGACGAAGCACTGCTTTGAAGAAAGACTGAGTGTAACAGGAATGTGCATCATCTCATCTTTTTATGTGGACGAGCTGCCGAAATGACAATATCATGGGTAGAATGGGTGAGAATGAACTTGGGCCCTAACCGGTTTGGCTCAGTGGACAGAGCGTCGGTCTGCGGACTGAAAGGTCCCAGGTTCGATTCTGGTCAAGGGCATGTAGCCTGGTTGCGGGCACATCCCCAGTAGGGGGTGTGCAGGAGGCAGCTGGTCGATGTTTCTCTGTCATCGATGTTTCTGGCTCTCTATCCCTCTCCCTTCCTCTCTGTAAGAATTCAATAAAATATTTTTTTTAAATGAACTTGGCCTATTTCTTTTTACTTCTTTAATATGGCTGCTAGGAAATCTGAAATTCTCAAAGTGGTCTTAGCTGGTTTGGCTCAGTGGACAGAGCGTCAGCCTGACAACTGAAGGGTTCCGGGTTCAATTCTGGTCAAGGGCACGAACCTTGGTTGCAGGCTCCTCCCCGGCCCAGGCCCAGGTCGGGGCTAATGCAGGAGGCAACCCATCGATGTGTTTCTCTCATATCGATGTTTCTCCCTCCCACACTCTCTAAAAAATAAATGAAAAATATCCTTGGATGAGGGTTCACAACAACAACAAAAAAAAGAAAAGAACTTCTCCAAGAGCTTGCATGGCCCTCTGTGTGGGCAGCACTGCCCTCTACTACCAGATCCTGAAAAGCTCAAGCTGGTCTTATGCACAGTGGTCTTCCCAGGGCCCAGCAGAGGGTAGAGGGGGGCTGGCACCCAGAAGGGGCTCCAGGGACATTCCCTATTCATTTTCTTCAAGGCCAACCTCTGCTCCCAGCATCCTCAGCAGCGCTCAATCTTCCCTGGAATCACGCAAGCACAGGGTTCTGCCAGCCAGCAGCTCGCTACCTGGAAGGCTGCTATTTATAGACAATGCCATCCGTGGGAAGTAATAGTCCCTCCGAATTCTCGGGAGACTTTGCCTTTCGGTTGGAGCCCAGCCTGGGTAGGAGAGCGAAGGCCAATTTATGGGTATTTTTAGGCCATCAGCCACACAGTCACACAGTTGGGAGGGCTGAGATTCCCCCCCGCCTCCCCCTGGAGGCTGGGCACGGAGGAAAAGTCGGAGGCAGGGCTTGCACCAGGAAAACCATTAGCCTCCCAGCAAAGGAGCTCGATGGAGAAAGCAGGGCGTGGGGCTGGCTGCGGGAGGGGTGAGGCGGACGCTGAGGAGGCATCTCTAGAAGCTAATATAAGACGCCATTTCAGCGGAGTCTGCTGGGAGCCGCTGGGAGAGTGGGTTTCCCCCATTCCCGTTCCCTTGCTGGTCATTTCCAAACACGGTTTTGCGCCAACGGAGAAACATGACAAAAATGAGACCTCTGCGAGGGCGCCCTCAGAATCCGGGTCCTCCTGGGTTGGAGGGTTGCTCTGTAATCCTTGGTCCCCATGCGAAGCCTCAAAAACACGTAGCCAGCAGTCTCGTCCTTTTCATCAAAATTGCGTCCAGATGCTGAAACCGGTTTGGCTCAGTGGATAGAGCGTCAGCCTGCGGACTAAAGGGTCCCAGGTTCGATTCCGGTCAGGGGCATGTACCTTGGTTGCGGGCACATCCCCAATGGGAAGTGTGCAGGAGGCAGCTGATCTATGTTTCTCTCTCATCAATGTTTCTAGCTCTCTATCCCTCTCCCTTCCTCTCTGTAAAAAATCAATAAAATATATATATTTTTTTAATTGCGTCCGGGGCGGACACAACCTGTGGGCAATAGCTCATCTTCCGTGCTGAGCAGTGGTGGGCGGCCCTGACCCCAGGGAGGGGGCTCACTGGGAGCCACAGCCAGCGGGGAAGCGAGAACTCCAACTCTGGAGATGAGCCGTGCTCAGCCCCTGCTGTGGCCCAGGCCTGGTCACCTCCTCTGGAAATACAACCTTTATGGGAACCGGAGGGATTCCTGGGATCTGAGACAACATCCTCCGGTGTACACACACCCCCACAGGCTCATCTTGAGTTTGGACTAACCCACAGGCACCCACACAAAGCTTGCCAGGCACAAAGCACTCCCCAGTTGGCATAATCCTGATCACAGAATCATTGCTACAGCGATACTTATTATAAACACCTGCCATTATTATTCCTGTTCTCAGATGAAGAAACTGAGGCTCAGAAAGGTTCACGGACTGCGTCCCCAAAAGACAGGGTGCGGGTCAGGACTACCTGGAGGCCACGGGACAGGCAGGCATGGGACTTCTTCGTGTGTAACAGCCTTTGAATAGTCACTCAACAAACACTCCCGAGCGTGTGCTGCGAACGCCAGTGTGCCTGCCCTGTACAAAGTGTTGTCTTGTGGCTCTTCAGCCCTCAGGCAGCTGCGTGACATACGTCATCTCAGGAAAGCTCCTCAGACTCCTGTGAAGGACAGAGGATTGGGACAAACTTTTATGTCCTCTCCACCCCAAAATTTCACTATAATAATGATGAATACCATTTTAGAAAGTATTTTTTTTTTTGTTGATTTCAGAGAGGAAGGGTGGGGGAGGGAGACTGAAACATCAATGATGAGAGAGAGCATCACTGACTGGCTGCCTCCTGCACACCCCGCATTGGGGGTCGAGCCCACAACCCGGGTGTGTGCCCTGACAGGAATCGAATCGTGACCTCCTGGTTCACAGGTCAGCGTTCAACCACTGAGTCAGGCCGGCCGGGCTAACTGCCATCTTGAAAGGTGACTCTGAGCCAGCTTACTGCATGTCAACATTTAATTTCTTCACCTGGATTGCCTTATTTAATGAACACAAAGTCCTAGAGGGAAAATCTTATTATTAGTCCCATTTCATAGATTTAAAAAAAAAAAAAAAAAAACAAGGCAGAGAGAAATGGTAAATAGCTGGCCCCAAATACGTATAGTTAAAAAGCAGTGGCACTTTCCAGAAACTGTCTTGAGACCCTGTGCTTTTGACCCCTCGGACTGTCAGAGGTGAAAGGTATTGAAATCACAGAGAAGACAGTGTCCGCAGCAAACCCACTAGCAGCTGAGGGCTTCCACCTGAGTCCTGGGGAACAGCACAGAGAGCAGCCGCTGACCTCACGGAGGGGGGGCCTGGCTGGGCAGACACACAAGAAAAGCCCCACGTGACAGCACAGAACTCGGGGAGCCGGGCTGGGGAGGCCACCTGAGGCTGATGGGCCTGGAACCCGGGGAATCTGCTGAGCAATGGGGCCCCAGCCAGTCCCCGTCCTCCCCAGCCAGTCCCCATCCTCCCCAGCACCCTCTGGGAGCAGGCGCGCCGGCCAGGTGTGTGACCTGCCTCTGAACCCCACCCCTCACCTTCAGACAGGACAGCAGAGGGGTTCCTCTTAAAGGAAGGCATTAAGCGACCCCCTCAAAGGATCCTTCATCGGGAATCTGGGGTCCTTCAAGCGCAATAGCTGAGATAGAAGGAGCCGAACAACTAGGAGCGAAAAGAGACCGCGATGTGGCCGAGGGTTTTGCTAACAGGGTATCGATTCTCAGAACTCCCCGACAGAGGAGCGTCTCTAAAGCTTCCAGGGAAGACTCCCGTCCTCCGAAGGCGTAAGCACACTGCTCTCCCTGCCCTTCCCAGACGACCTCCCGACCAGGAGAACTAGACAGAGCAGCGTGTTTTATCTTCCGTGAAAGCCAGGGACGTCCTGTCACACTGTGTGGGCCGCCAGAGAGCAGAAGCAAGAAGGGAGAGGAGTGAGCAGAGAGCATTTCCCCCTAAGGGCCTGCAAAGCAGGCGCCCACCACTCCGCCTCCAACCGGAAAAGCTTGGAAACTGAGCGCTCCTGGCACCAAAGGGGGCGGAGAAGACAAGGGCAGGCTGGGCGGCTGAGCTCTGGAGAAGGCTGCAATGTTGAAGGAAGAGCAATCTAGAGCAGCCAGGGCCCCATTCTCACCCTGCCCCGCCCTCCAGCACCCACAGGGTTATCTTCCTGGAGCGCCGGCTGACCCCCAGGCCTGTGCTCTGCTGAGAACAGGGGGACGTCAAGGCCTGTATGCCGCAGGGCGACGTGAGGTTGGGAGGTCCACGCCCCGCACTCGGAGGATCTGTCTTTTGAAAAATGAACCGGCAGATCTCTAATGAAAATGTCATCCGCCTTCCGCGGCCCCGGGGGCAGCCCACCAGTGAACCGGGCTTGCATCTCACTCATTAATCTGAGCCGACAACTGAGAATTCCTAAAACTGAGAACTCACCCTACTTATGAAAGAGACGGGAACAAAGAGCCGAGAACACAAAGGCAGAAGAATTAATGCAGAGCATAAACACTTCAAAGGAAATATAATTAATATCCTCGGAGAATGACGGGGAAGAGGGTATCCCACCAAATACAAGGAACATGCAATCATGGAGAGTACATTCTGAGGATACGCAAGGGTTCTTGGAAATTAAAAATATCACGACTCGATTTAAAAAAAAAAAATCAAAACAAGTGCTTGACAATAAAGTCAAAAGATGTTCCAGGAAGTAGAATAAAAGGACAAGCCTTAGACAGCAGAAAGGGCAAGGGAAGAAAATTAGACGGTGAATCTGGGAGGTTGAACATCCCACTCTCAAGAGTTTTCAGAGCGATCCGAGGGAGGAGATTATAACAGAAAAAAGGCAAGAACCTCTGCTAGAACGGAGGCGCACGCGTTCTCTCTGAGCAATCAGTAAAAAGGGAATTTGGAAAGTCCAAAGCCCCACATGACATATATCACCGCAATGTCAGAGCAAAAGGGATCCCCCGGGCTTCTAGGGGAGGAGAGGGGCTGCATAGAAGGTGCAGGAATATGAATGGCACCGGGCCCCCAGGAGAGAGGGAACTGCAACCATGGGGCCATTCCTCCACTGCTAAGGAAATAACTGACACCTTAGCCCAGCAGAAGTGCTCGCTAAATGTCTGGTCAAGAAAGGGTGGATAGCCAAAACCGGTTTGGCTCAGTGGATCGAGCGTTGGTCTGTGGACTGAAGGGTCCCAGGTTTGATTCCGGTCAAGGGCATGTACATTGGTTGTGGGCACATCCCCAGTGGGGGCTGTGCAGGAGGCAGTTGGTCGATGTTTCTCTCTCATCGATGTTTCTAGCTCTCTATCCCTCTCCCTTCCTCTCTGTAAAAAAAACAATAAAATATATTTTTTAAATAAATAAAAAATAACATTTAAAAAAAAAAAAAAGGTGGAGGAAGGAGGGGACGAGGAATGGATATGGCTGGGGTGCAGTGACGCAGGGGATGCTGCTGGGCATCCACGCCCCCCCACCCCCCCACCCGAGTCTCCCAGGAATCACGACCAATGGGAACGCTGGGAAAGCCACGCCTGGATGGAGTCATTCTGGTGAGAGCCAATGAGCCCACAGAGGAAGGGTGTGCCCGAACAGACGCTGGCCGCACAGGCCCAGAGCCTCCTACTGGCCCGTACCCCTGCCTCCCAACAGTTAGCAGCTCACAGCTCCTCCTCTCAGAGAGCAATGCCTTCAGCAGGGAAGAGCTACGTCGCCTGGAAACACCGGGAGGCCATGCCGTGTCCCCAGCACCCAGGCGGGTCCGGCCGAGGGCTGACGGGTACAGAGAGGCTGTTCCCGGAGGAACGGCTTGGGGACACTTCCACTCCTGTGGTCTGGCGTCAGCACGACCTCAGCTGAGACCCCCTGCCCAGCTCCCTCCACTGCCCCACCTGCTGCCCTCACCTACCAGAAGCTTCGTCCAGAGACCACTCTCCGCACATGGCCGCCATGGGAACCCTTCCCCCGGCTCGGCAGCTGGGGAAGTCGGAGGACCTTGGCCCAAATCAAGGACTGTTTTACTTCCAAAACCATCTGGATGTAATGCTTTGAGAGCAGCAGCACACTTTTAAAATAAAACCTCTCATGCCGAAACCGGTGTGGCTCAATGGATAGAGCGTCAGCCTGCGGACTGAAAGGTCCCGGGTTCGATTCTGGTCAAGGGCATGTACCTTGGTTGCGGGCACATCCCCACTAGGGGGCGTGCAAGAGGCAGCTGGTCGATGTATCTCTCTCATCGATGTTTCTAACTGTATCCCTCTCCCTTCCTCTCTGTAAAAAAATCAATAAAATATATTTTAAAAATAATAATAAAATTAAATTAAATTAAACCTCTGAAGAGCTTTTTAAAAGGCTTCTCTAGGGCACAGGACCCAACACCACAGGCTTTGGCCCACAAGTGTCACCAGCATCACTCCACCACCATCGGCATCACCACCAACTGCGACAGACGGACACAGCACTAACATGGGGTCTGGTGCATCGGGGAATTTGAAAATGGACTCAAATGGCCTCCAGCAGAGCGCGCGGCCATCGGGCCGGGTTCCAGGGACTGGCTTTCTGCAGGTTCCGCCGGAGCCCCTGACCCCGGAGTGTGCAGGGCTCTCGGGCGGATGGGGCCATCTGGCAGGAGCAGCCAGAAGCTTCGGTAGGAAAACCCCGGAACCCCGCCCCAGTTACAAATGCAAAGCGGAAGCAAGCTGTTGGGTGGAGGTGAGGTGGTCCCGGCCGACGTCTTCTGACAGGTGACGCAGGCGAGGGCGCCAAGAGGTGCTCCCTCTGAGCGTGAGGCAGAAAGGCCTGGACTGGTCCTGAGCGGAGCCGAGACGGGAGGTGAGATGTTTGTCTGCAGCCCGAGTGGAACTAAACACGGAGTCACTCCAGAGCCGCTCGTCCCTCTAGCTCCCCTGGGTGTACGTTCCAGGGACTCCCGGGGAGCTCTGGACCAGCCAGACAGCCGGAGACCAGGGATGGGAGTTCCCACTGTCAGCACTTGGCAGCTGTGGGAGCTCTGACTCCCAGATCGCCCTGTACCCGGAGGTCACAGGTGGGCCTGGCTTCGGGGGACAGCACAAAGCCCAGGGCCCACTCAGGAGACTTCTAAAGGGAGCTCGGACTGTCTGAGCAATTCGGGGAAGCTAGCTCATGCTAAATTTACTTGAAAAAAATAAGGTCATGCATCTGCCTGCGCCCCAGCTGAAGAAGGGAGTCTGTGGAGGAACCGGCCAGCTGCACTCACTCTGAGGTGATGACGCGTTAGCCAGACTTCCTCTGCCTCGTGTGAGCTGCGGAGCCCATACTGTCTGGGGCGCTTTTCTCCTTCATCGCTGTGGGCAGAGTTCATCCAGACCTGCCCGCTTCCTGGTCCTCTCCACCACCACCCCCACCCATCCCAGCCGGGGGGCCAGGGAGGCCGTGCAGTGCACAGGCCTGTGTCCCGCACGCCCGCCTCTCTGTCCCTGCCCACGTGACCTTGGGCAAGTTGCCCCGCTTCTCTGAGTTCCCCTGCCTGGCTCTCATCAGTGATAACCAGAGGCGTTTGTGAGTTTAAGAAATAGCTCACACCATGGGCCCACCTCCCTGCTGGTCCCCTCTCCTCCCATTGCTACCGCCTGTCTGTGGTATCTGACCAAAGGGGAGAATGGCTAGCATTTAAAAAAAAAAAAAAAAAAGTCACAGGCTGGAAAAGACCCAGAAAAGTTTCAGCTCAGGGTTCATGCTCCATGACTGGAAATAGAACTAATTGATATTCTGAAAGCATTAACGAGGTCTCTGAATCACACAGAGAAAAATTCTATTGTGCTGCCCACCCAGGCGGTGCCTATGAGGACCCTCCAGGAGAGAAAGCAAGGCGTGGCTGCCCACACTGCCACCGGCTCCAACTCCAGTCGGGCTATTGTTTAAATCAAAGATTAAAATCACAGGTGTGTCTGAGAGCAGGCAGAGACTCTCTCCCGGGAGGATCAGAAACAGGGCTACTCCGGGGACTCACAGAAAGGAGCTCAGGCTGGCCTGTAACAGGCTCTCTGCCATCCCACAAGGAGCAATAAACAATAAACCACATCTCTGCTCCCAAACAGCTCCTGGTTGGGCCCAGTGGCTTCCTGAATGGCCAGCAGGAGCCCAACAAATCCACATTCCTCCCCTCCGTGCTTCCTTCTCAGACCCTTACCAACATACTGGCATCATATGGTCCAGAAAGCAAGAAGCTGTGCCCATAGAAACCCAGACGTGACCACAGGATGCAGGGCACCTGGGGTCTTTCCCTTCAGAGCCACTTCCAACAGCCTACGGCCGCCATCTTCCCTTCTCCACGTGCAGAGAGACGGAGTGGGACCGAGGAGAACCGGAGGCCTCTGCCAGCTCTGAGATTCTGTGCAGACCCGGGAATGTCACGCAGAGCCCACCTTATTCATTCAGACCCAGAGAAGACAGCCTCCTAAGTATAGACGTGTTTATCACTTGCAGGAAGAGCTGAGCAGAACTCAAGCTGTTCGAGCTCCCTTCTCCCTTGGCCAAGCACGATTTCCTTGCGAAAGTTTTGGGTGGGATTATTTTTTGAGCTTCCAGAGAGACTTTTTGGACATTGATCTGTACTCGTATGCCATATGGTGGGAATTCAGTATGAAAAAGAAAAAAAAAAAGTCAAGAACAGACAGAACGAGCCGCCCGTGCCAAGCACCCAGTCATTTGGGAAGTTCCAAGGATGGCTCTGAAATGCCAAGAAACAATTGGGGGCCGAGCGGGCACGTCTCCGGAAGCCGAGGAGGAATGTTCTGAAAGCCTCGCTCATCATATCCCATCCACAGCAAACCCATCCACAGCAAACCCATCCACAGCAAACCACCCCGAAGTTTGGTGGCTTGAATCAACCACCACTTATTGAGCTTATCAACAGCCACTTATTGAGCTTATTATTCCCTGGGTCAGCAAGTTGGAGCGGGGTACCCGGATAGTTCAGTGGTCATGGCTGGACTCTCCAGTCCCAGGGCTTTGGCTGCAGTGGCTCAGCGTAGCACTGTGGGCTGGTCATGGGCCAGAGCCCGAGACTGTTCAGATGCCGGTGACAGGAATCCCAAAAGAACCAGTGCCAGGGAGTAGATGCATTTCAAGTCTCGAGGTGCCAAGCAAGTCACATGGTCACTCTTGATTCCAGGGGCGGGGGGGAGAAGGAGCCCACTTCCTCATGGGAGTAACTGAAAGAAGTCATGTAAGTGTGACATACAGAGGGGGGTCAGTTTTTCCATCTACCACACGGGAACTGGTTTAACTTCCGTGATATTCCCCTTGGAAAGTGAAAGGGAGGGGCGGGGAAGAGGATGCTACGTAGGAGAAACAGGTGAACAAGACACGACTACTTTTTTCAAGTATTCAAAGAGACACGGTGGTTAAGAAGAATGACAGACATTTTAATGGGCTCAGACCCAAATATTATAAGTGATGGCACAAGTCACCTGATACAAAATAAAATCTGACTCAGGGGAGGAGAGAGGAAGCCAACAGGGAGCACTGCTGTCAGTCCGGTGATACAACACTTCCCATGGTGCTCGCAGAAGCGCGTTCCCGCCCACACGTCGGAGACCAGGAAGTCCGTCTCAGATCTGGGGTTGGAACCCACATCCCTTTGATGCCAAAGCACACGCTGTTCTACCAGAGTGGATGCAGGAGGTCTGGTCATTCACAGAGCAATTAGATCTGATCATTCTTGCCATGAACTTAAAAAGGTCTTAGCAAATCAAATTCTTAAGAGTTTCTCTATTAGAGAACATTTAAAACATGTAAAATAAAGCAAAAGACATGATGGACTCCCATGGACCCATCTTCCACGATTTTTAACACATGGCTGGTATCGTTTCTTGCCAGGTTTTTAGGAGAGAAATCCTGATGTGTGGTTGATAACAAGCTGCTTCTGCCTCCCCAAATCAATATCCAAGGAGCGTTGCATCCGTGAGGGCACCCCGGCATCGTGTAAGGTGAACCCCTCATTTTTAAGAGAGAAGGCTAAGACTGAGAGAAAGAAATGGACTTTCTCAAAGCCCCAGATTGAGAAAAGGAATGATTAGCATCAAGGTCTCCTAACTCTAAGCTCAGAGCCCTACCCATTGGCCCAGCCTCCCTGAGGCATCAGAAGGCTTGCATGGTGCCCACCCCTCAGCAGCCACCGCTGCCTCCCGAGGAGGACGAGGAGGTCACTGGGAAGCGGACTTGGCCTCTGTCCAGCGGGCTCAATGGACCTCATCAGCCATGTCCTCCTGTGACCTTACTCTTTCAAGGGTAATTAACCAGCCAAATGGGTTCCCTCTGCGGAGCCCTGGCATCCAAATAATAACAACCCCTACCCGCCAAGGGCAGGTGACAAAATCTCCCCGGTGAGGTCCCACCCGGTCCTCCAATGTCACGTCCTTCGTAACTCAGCTCCCTCCGTTTGAAAACTCGGTGCCTCACCGAGGTGCAGTCTTGTGAGAAGGCAGCAGACTTCACGGGCATTGCTCTGCCACGTGCTCTAGTGCCGCGTCTCCCGGTGAGGAAGGCAAATAGCTAGGGATCGGATGGGGCGTGGGCATGGTGGAGCATGATCCTTCTCAACGTGGGAACCCCAGGACACCTGGTGGCTTGCCAGGGGGCACCAAAGCCTCGGGGTAAGCACCTTCAAGAAGAGAACATCACAACAACCATCAGAGCTACAGTCCAGAGCGCAGAGTCCGTGGAGGGCGCTGTGCGAAGCTCCACATGCACCCCCCTCAGCTCGCCCTGCGAGGAAACGGAAACACAGGGATTAAGCAACTTCTTGAAAGCCATGCGGCTATTAAGTGGCACTGGAATCATAGGGTGTGAAATGCTACAAACGTAAGTAGGGGTTAGCACATGGTTAGGGTTATTACCGAAACCCAAAATAGGAGCGTTGAGAAGGGAAAGGCCTGAGCCAGTGTGTATTCACGTCCTCAATGAATCCAGAGGGAAGTGCTGAAGCAATGAGCGGAGAGTAGAAAGAGCAGGAGGGTTTACCAGAGAGGACTTCAGGGTGGAACTGGCTATTCGGAGAGTAACTATACCCACAAAATCTGTGTTAGCTCCTCTCTCCTCTTCTTGGCAACTACCCTCAACGTGGGGATTATCATAACGCCCGATTATTTTTCTAAGATTTTTTTAAACATTTTTATTGATTTTAGAGAGAGAAGGAGGGAGAAAGAGGAACATCGATCCAAATGAGAGAAACATCGTTTGGTTGCCTCCCACGTGTACCCCGAACGGGGACTGAGCTGGCCACCTAGGCGTGTGCCCTGAGCGGGAATGGAAGTGGCGGCCTTTTGGTCCATGGGGAGACGCTCAAACCACTGAGCCACACCTGCCGGCACAGCCCCCTTTTACAGATGAAAAAACTGAGGTTCACAGGGGATACATGACTTGCCACGTGGCTAACTAGGCAGGAGGCCTGGCTCCACGTCCTCCCCGATCCATCCCTGTGGAGCTCATTTTGGGTGTGAGTGTGTGTTCCTGTGCTTGATGGGGCACCCCTACCCTGGCCCCATGGAAAGCCACAACGAACAGGGTGGCCAGGTGGCCAGCTCTGTCTGGGACAGTCCTGGCTTCTGCCTGTGTCCCAGTATCACTGGTACTAGTGCCCTCCTTGGTCTTCAAGGGGTCCTGTTTGGGTGGCAAATGATGAAGCCAACCTACACCTCAGCAGCCCTACCCCAGGGACCGCCTCTGCACCACGGAGAGGTGTTTCTGCCAGCTTCCTCCCGCCAGGGAGGGTCGGAGAGTCTCCCGGAGGGTACGGGCCACAGAGGAGACTGAAGGGAGGACAACATGTGGCGAGGAATTTTCCAGTTCCTCCTCCCACACTCACCTCCAGCCGCCCTGCCGGGGGGAGACGGGACTGTCCTCTGATATGAGGCTCGGGGAGATGGGAAAGCAGAGGGGAGGCGCGGAGGGCTGTCTGCCCCTCCTGGCTGCCCGCCTGAATTCATTAGCCGTCTGGGAGTTGAGAGCCTCGCAGCAAATCACCTGGCCCCTCTCTATGACTAAGGTGACCCAGATTCCTCCGGCTTTCGGGCCGTTTCACACATCATCCCCAGCAGCATTCTGAGAATCAATGACAGCTCTTCTGAAATGGCTTTCCCAGCGCCATTGCTCAGGCAGACGGTGCTGAGGAGGCTGGAGCGAGCAAACCAGGATGACCCTGAGTCCCAGGGCAGCCCTTGGAGGACTCAGAGCCCCTCCCCAGCCCCAGGCTGGGAGGACAGAGCGGAGGCTGGGGCAGGCAGGGGGTCTGACTCCTGGCCCATCGCAGAGCTGGAGCTCCCTGCACCTCAGGTGGTGGTGTCCCAGCCCAGGGAGGAAGCCCGCCGCCCCCAGGGATGGAGGCGCAGCTCCGGGAGGGTCTGCGGGGCCAGCTAGCAGCCCAGCTCACCAGAAGCGCCAGTGCTCACTGAGCTCATCGCGGAGTGTCGTCAGGAACGAGTGGTTAATAAGATTCAAGTTCTCTGGTCCCGGGAACAGAGGTCGGACACCTCCTGGTTCTCAGCTCAAGAGGGGGCAGGGCTTTCCTCTCTTCTCTCCTGAGGTGCGCGGGCCGCTCCAGGCCCTGCCACCCCCTCCAGGGCCATTCCCTCCTGTTTCCCAGGACAGGCAATGATCACCCGAGCCCAGCACTGGGAACAGTCTCGTCACTAAGGCCAGCAGTACTGTCACGTCAGAGAGGTGGACTCGGGAAACTGAAGCCTGGGGCGGGGAGGGAAGGTAGACCCAACACCTCTCCCAAGCGCGCTGCTTCGTTTTAGGCACAGCTGTCTCCTCCGGGGATGGTAAGCTATATGATCATCATCTACAGGGATGGTAAGTCCAGGGAGCTTAGGGACTGAGCTTGAGGCCACACGGTGAGTTCCTGGGAGAGGAGGAACCCGGGCTTTCCTCCTGCGGCCATTCTTCCTCCTCCGGCACCAGGCCCTGTGAAATCCTGCCAGGCGGGGTCACAGAGGAAACAGAGGCACCCCCTCCCCACCTGGAGGCAGGGTGGGGGGCTGGGCTGCTGAGCCTCCAGGAGCTCTGAGCCCTGGAGAGGCACCTGCCTGAGGGTCCCCGGCTGAGACCCCGGCCCCAGGCGGAAGGCGGAGGAGCCCACGCAGTAACTGGGCGACACAGGGAGAGTGTCGTTGTGTTTTGTAGTCGGAGGCTGGGGAGCCTGGGCAGACGAGGCACAGGCGGCTACCGCAGAGTGCTCCAGACATAACCGGTGCCCCCGGAAGCTGGCTGCATTCAGTAAGCGGGGAAAGTAATGCATGAATAAATAAGAAGTCATCAAGAGGAGAGAAACCTCTTTTCTTTCCTTTTTTTTTTAAATATATTTTATTGATTTTTCACAGAGAGGAAGAGAGGGGGATAGAGTTAGAAACATCGATGAGAGAGAAACATCCATCAGCTGCCTCCTGCACACCCCCCACTGGGGATGTGCCCGCAACCAGAATCGAACCTGGGACCTTTCAGTCCGCAGGTCGACAGGACACTCTATCCACTGAGCCAAACCGGTTTTTGCGAGAAACTTCTTTCCTTAAAGGGGCAAGGATGTGCCCAGAGAGCCAACCAGACTAGCTGTAACCCCTTTCTCCCAGCTCCCACCGGCCTCCCCCTCGGCAGGCTCTCTGGTGGCGAGAGGCCGACAGCAGCCCCAACATCCGGGCTCCCAGTGACACCTCGATGCATCGACATCTGTTGGTTCACGTGTCTCTTCCTGGGCCCGTCACCGTGGCCACGGAGAGAGACGATGTCAGGAGACAGGACACCCAGGAATGACAGGCAGGGCTCGATTCCACACACGACAGCAGCAACAAGGACCGGGGAGACAGTGGGTCCCGCGCAGAAATGAGGCGCCCTTGCAGAAAGAAGGGGGGATGGACGCCGGAGAGGCAGCATCCGTGTCCACGACCCCACGTGCGACCTGGGTCACTTGTCAGCCCCCCTCCCCCCCCCCCAGCTCCTAAGGACCCGATGGGAACCTTGCCCAGCCTTTCGTGCAGCTTAAAAGCGGTGACACGTAAGAAGCCTGGAGACGCGTCTGAAGGAGCGAGTGAATGGAGGGAGTCGCATGACATAACCCCTCCTTTCCGATTTCGTTCCATTTGGATCACACAGGGATTCGGTCCTCTCTCTTTACAGACATTGGTCAGAAGCACCTTCATTCGGACACAAAGGCGCCTGCTTCCGAATGAGGCGAGCGCACGCCGCCGCTGGGTTCAGAGGCGTCCGAGGTGAGCAGCGAGCCGGCCGGCACCCGGATAGCGGTGGACGGCAGAGGCCCTGGGAATTTTCCAACGGCCTTGAAGTGCAGTCCGAGTTATAAAAAGCATGTTCGTGTTTAAAAATTAAATGTTTGGCTTAAATATTTAATTGTTCCATTTTCCCCCTGCCTGGCTGTTCACTCGGTGCTAACACAGAA
The DNA here is from genome assembly GCF_964339955.1 of Pipistrellus hanaki. Taxonomy (NCBI): domain Eukaryota; kingdom Metazoa; phylum Chordata; class Mammalia; order Chiroptera; family Vespertilionidae; genus Pipistrellus; species Pipistrellus hanaki. The sequence continues at coordinate 47,770,105 of NC_140519.1, read as the reverse complement.
CGGGCCCTGACTTAGGACCCTGACGCCGGCCTCCGGGGCTCTCTGAGGTGGGGCTCCGGGTCTTCCCGCCGACAGCTTTCTCAACAGCGGCCTCTTCCTGAGCGCCTGCTATTGCAGCCACTGTGCGTCTGCCAGTTCACCGCCTCTTCACCTTCACTCTGCAAAGAAACCTCCCTGCCATGTGACGGGCGAGGAGACAGAGGCTCAGAGAGGTTGAGCTGTTTGACCAAGATGGCCCAGCAGCCTGGGACAGAAGAGGGGATGCGGTAACCCAGGCCTGTCGGAGAGCAGCGTTGGTATCATCTCAACGAACAGCCACAGGTCAGGAAGTCAGCTTCCCAGCCTGCTGGAGGAGGGGCGCGCCAGCCGGGGTACCCCCTCGGCCCGCTCCCCGGCTGCTCTCGGGATTTGCAGGGCTCTGATTAGGGCCCAACAAGGCGCTTGCAAAAGATGAGAGATTTCCAGATTACAGCGGGTCCCTGCCGTAAATCCGGCCCAGCCATGGCAGGCGTTTTGAAATAGCACTCAAAAGACACCTCATCTGGAGAGTAATGAGATATTTATTGTTTTCCAGATTTACTGTCACGCTGATAAATGCCAGGGCTGACACCCTTGGAGTGGGTGTGGGGCTCTGCTGGCGGGAGAAGCGTGAACATCCCTCTCCCCACTCAGAGGAAAACACGAGGTTGGGCTGTGGCTCTGTCTGCTCGGCTGTGGGTCCCGGTGGGCAAACTTCTGCCAGCTTCAGAGTCCTCCATGTCCAACGAGGAAGGGACCTGAGGACTCTTCTCAACTGGCCATCGACTGCACTGAGGCTGGCAGGGGGACCAGAGGAGGAAAGGAACTTGCCCGAGGGCATACAGCACGTTGCTTGTGGACTCCTGGTGCCCCGGGCAGAACTCCTGTGACTGCTGTGCAGCCCCCAGAACAGGCACTTCCTGGTGCCCATGCCTGAAACACTTACTAGGTGTGCTTGAACTTTCCCATTTGCAGAGTTTCTCCTAAGCCCTTCCAAAACAAAAGAAAATATTTTCCAGAAAAGACTAGCTGGTTTGGCTCAGTGGGTAGAGCGTTGGCCTGTGGACTCAATGGTCCCAGGTTCGATTCTGGTCAAGGGCATGTACCTTGGTTGCGGGCACATCCCCAGTAGGGGGTGTGCAGGAGGCAGGATGTTTCTCTCTCATTGATGTTTCTAACTTTCTATCCCTCTTCCTTCCTCTCTGTAAAAAAAATCAATAAAATATATTAAAAGAAATAAAGGAAAAAGGAAGAAAGGAATAAAGGAAGGAAGGAAGGAAGGAAGGAAGGAAGAAAGAAAGAAAGAAAGAAAGAAAGAAAGAAAGAAAGAAAGAAAGAAAGAAAAGACTAGTTGACGAGAGACTGCAGGTGGATGCTGGCACAGGCCAGAGAGGACCGGATGGCCCAGTATGACTGCTAAGATCTTTTGCCAGATACTCACTTTCCCAGAATCCCTTGCAGCTTAGGGTGGCCATGGAATCCAGTGCTGATTATAGAAACAAAACAGCAAAGTCCTAGGAGGACTTTCTGAGGAAGGTTTGACGTCCTGGGGACAGCGACAGCCAGGAGAGGAGAGCTTGCTCGCTCTGCCCCTTCCCCTGCCTCAGGGGCCCCCCTGGTCCCCGAGCAGCAGCGGAGGGCTTGGGAAGATGAAGGCTGTGCACGGCGGAGGTGAGAGGCTGAGGAAGCAGAGCCCTCGGTGACACGGCTGAGCTGCCTGACCAGCCCCAGGAACGCCTCCCCTGGGATCTCTGGGTAAATAAGCACGCCATGTCCTTTTGGCTGAAGCAACTGTTAGCGGAGGATTCCGCAAAGCTGCACAAATGCCAACAGCTGTTTGCTCTGCCTGGGGCCGGGCTGTATCCACTGATGTGGTCACGGGGATTATCTCCCGCCGATCAGAAGCTCTTATCAGCGGCTCCATGTGCCTCTCGGCAATAAGAAATGGCCAAATGAACTGCTTTGTAATAAACGCACTTTGTCTGGTTAGACAGAAATATTTCCAATGACGGAGGCCCTGGGGAAAGAAGTGACACACTGTGAAGGCATCCTTGGTGATACAAGAAGAAGGAGAGGCCGTTGTTACCCTGCCAGGTGCGCTGTGCTGGTCCTAGCACTGGTCTTTGAGCTCGAACTCCGTGCCTGGCGCTGTGCGTGCAGGAGCTAACTAACTGAGAGGGTCAGGAAGGACCTCGCAGAGGGGGCCATATTTCTGCGAACACCCGGAGAGTCATAAGAGTCCACCTGGAGTGGAGATGGAATAGAAAGTTCCATTGGGAGAGAAGAATTGCACCCAGTCCTCCAGGCAATCCTGTGCGATATGCATGCAAAGAGACTAGCGTTTCCACGTTTGTCAGTCAGCACAGGCGAGGCAATGCCCCGGTAACAAGCAGCCCGGGACTCGCTGCAGGTGTAACGGTGTGTCTCCCACTCATTCTCCTGCCAGTGTGTTCATCACAGTGGACGGGGGCTCTGCTCAGTGTCATTCCTCGGGAGGCCGGGCTGACGGAGGCTCCGCCGAGACCCATGCTTCCTCTATCAGACACAGGGAGAGAAAACACAGCGGGGACTCTGGGAAGCTTTTACCCGAGTGTCAGATGCCACTTCTGCACACATTGCACTGGCCAGAGCCAATCACATGGCCACAAGTATGATCCTCCTGCAGGAAGGAGCATCAGAGAAGGGTGATTAGCTGAAACCGGTATGGCTCAGTAGATAGAACATCAGCCTGCGGACTGAAGGGTCCCAGGTTCCGGTCAGGGGCATGTACCTTGGTTGCGGGCACATCCCCAGTAGGGGATGTGCAGGAGGCAGCTGATAGATGATTCTCTCTCATCAATGTTTCTAACTTTCTATCCTTCTCTCTTCCTCTCTGTAAAAAAAAACAATAAAATATATATATTTTAAAAATGGGTGACCAGTGACATGTCCTACAAGCCATTGTGCAGATGGAAACGCAGGGGTTTAACAAGAGGGCGGTGAGTCCAAGGTCCCTTGGGGGCAAGGAGGCAGAGCAGGGATTCGAAGTGAGGGTTTCTAACTCAAAATCTTGGGTCAGAGAACGTTCCACGATGACCAGCAATGAAATGAAAAGCCCGGCAGGTTTGGAAATGCGATAGCAAACAGTGGGTGTCCGAGGAGAACCCCGCTCCTGCACATACTGGACCCCTCCCTCCAAGGGCTGGCACCCTCAGCAGATGGACAGCCATGGCCCCATCCAGAAAAGTTTCCTCCTGGCAGCCCGGCCACAGAGCAGAGGATCTGAGCCCCCAGCGCGGCCCTCACTGATCTGAAGCACTGAACGCGACTCTCAAGTCTGCCGACCTGACACTCAGACATCTGCCGCCGGGCTGTGCTGCCAACACAGCCCCGCCCCCTCCCCGGCACCTTCTTCCTGGCACAGCGGGTCCCGCTTTTCCCAGCACAGAAGGCCGCCGCCACCGCCGCCGCCGCCTCAGCGTGTTCCCAGCACGGCTCCTGGCTCTCACCTCCTCGGGGATGAGCTGCTGCTTCCAGCGTCTTAGATCCCATCAGCTCCTTCCCGGTCCCTGTCCCTGATCCAAGTCTGAGGCCAGGTGATCCTCACGAGCACCGAGACATCTGTGTGGTCCGAGCGAGATCCTGGCTAAGCTCCGCAGTGTGCTGGCACGCCGCTCCCTCCTCGACGTGCAGTCAGGTCCAATCAAAACACCTAACATGACCTCATTAGCCCTTCCCGGATCCCTTCAGATGGCCTACAGGACAGTGAAAAGGTGAGAAGCCAAGGACTCCTCAGAAAGGGAAGTCTCCCTCCAAGGTGAGCAGAAGCAGCTCTTAATGAAAGGGAGCCGATGAGGCAAATCACTCCGATCAAAAGGGCTTTGTTATTCTGGCGTTTGTCATTCCTGTAAACATGTGAGGAGTGGAGCCAAACAAACCTCTGGCTCTAAGCACGCTGATCAATTGAATTAGAATGAAGGTCTCAAGTAGGATTTAACATGTCCCGCTATTGATCCAATGCAGGGATTGTCCCCCTGGTTTCTCTTCCCTCTCCTGTGGAGAGAGCGCTGCCCGAGCTCAGGGCTGCGAGCACGGGAAAGGCTCTGACTGACAGAGCAAGGAGGAAGTTGTTTGAAGCTATTCCAAGGATCGGGGTGCATAGTACTCATTTACAACTGGAAAAACTACAGCTCTGCAGGGCAGAAACCTGGTCGTCACCACCTTAGCCAGTCACCAAAGAAACGTCACAAGGAGCCGGAGAGGCCCGCGCCCCGTGCCTCCTGGTGCCGTGCTCCGAGGAGGCCGCCATGGCGCCTCTGGGCTGAGAGCTCGTGGCGTGCCTGGCGTCACCGGGAGACTCCAGCCGGGACACCACTCCTAAACAGAATGCCTGCCGCGGCTCTTAACAACAGTCAAGGTCACTACAGAAGAGACACACGGAGGAGCCATTCCAGTGGACAGAGACCAAAGACATAGGACCACTTCGTACGGAGTGTGGTCTCAGAGCGGATCCCGGGCCCGAGAGGGCAGGTTTTTCCCTTTTGCTCCAGGGAACGTCAGTGGTCCCACTGCTGAAATGTGATGGCGGTCCCCAGGTCGGGGCGATAGGAACGTATCCGTGCGCATGTCCTGGCTTTGAACATCGCACGAAGGGTGACACGGGGAAAAGTCGAGCAGAGAGAAGGGCAGCTCAGAGACCTGCAGAGGCAGCTGGGAGCCCCACCGCAGCTCAAGCTTCCAGGAGCAACACCCTCAGTGGCCCGGGAAGGACGCCACCCCTGGAGGGCTTTGGATGGGCCACGGCCGTGCACTGCTGGGACCCCGTGGCCTCCATTGCAAAGGGACCTCCGTACCAGGACCCTCACCTGCTCCCGAGACCCTCCCAAACCCGTGTGCTCCTGCCGCCCCTTTCTGCAGCAACACGGGTCCCTGCGGGAGTGAGATGTCTCCCGCGGCTCACTTTCGGATCACAGGGCTCTTGATGGGCGGGCGGGCACGATCGGCACAGCAGGAGAGGACAGGTGCTCCGCGTCCCAGCTGCACCGGAGGCTGTGGCCTTGAGGTGCCTGGTTTCCCCAGTGGCGAAGGGAGGCTCGTGAGGCAGGGAAAACGGACACGCACACAAAGAGGGGGACGGGCCGCCCTCAGAAAGGCGAGGGCGCTTCCGCCGTCAGATGATTTTGATTACAGAGCCGGTCTTTACCCACCCAATTCGTAAATCCTTCTGTTTGTCTGGCTGTCAAAGTTTGGAAGATATAGTTCGGCTTACTTTGGCAAGTCGTAAAATACGGCGAAGGCGAGAGGCGATGATAGGTCATAAATTCCTCTCACTGTTTATTCATTTTAGGTGCAGCCAGGCCCAGGCTGAGCCCGCTTCAAAACACATTCCTCTTCCCCCCGCCTGCGCGGGAGGTCTTGTTCTCTGAGCACTATAAAGTCTCTATTAGCGGCCGGCATTTTCTGAGGCTTCCGAAGTGGACATCGCAATCCATCGTCCTCCTTCCGCAGAAGTTTACAGCAGGCTCGCATCAAATAAAAATGCTTTTGGCCTTTTCTAAGCCTAAAGCAGCGGGATGCCTGCCCATATTTCAACCCGCGGCAGCTGTGAGGAGAGAGATGAAGAGGTGTCTGCGCGCAGAGAGAACAGGGCGGTCAGCGGTTCTCAGAATCGCCTGCTATGTTTGCTGACATCCCTGAGCTCCGTGCCCAGGAGGACGGTTCGCAGGGCCGGGCTGGGGTCTGGCTTCCGCACTGGTAGCCAAGTCCCCACGCTGGTCCCACGCTGTGGTGCACAGACCCCACACTGAGAAACTCCGGGAGGAGGAGCAGGGGGGGAGCCAGAATAAAGAAAGGGGTGGGGATCTCTCTGGTGCCTCTGAGGAATGGCAACCCTTTCAGAATGGGCACCCCAGGGAGGTGAAACCGAAATGGGCACGGCTGGGGAGGGGGACTCGGGCCTGGGGCAGTGAGCCTCCCGCAGAAAGGACAGAGACGCCGCTGACCGGGGTCCCCCGGTTGTCCATGGAGACCATAGCCCTGGGGCCTCTGCGGCGCTTTTACAGTGGTGCCTCACACAACGAACTTAATTCGTTCCAGGAGCAAGCTTGTTATGCGAAAAGTTCGTTATGTGAAACGCGTTTTCCCATAACAATACATGTTAAAAAAAATAATTCGTTCTGTAGCATAAAATATGCTGAGATGACATAAAAATAAATATGCTAAGATGACATATTTTTATTTAGATACATCTAAAAACATAATTTTTTTTAAAAAAAACACACACATTTTTTTAATTTTAAGACAGACTAAGTAGAGTCTACCGAATCTTGCACATCTTCATCCATTTTCTGCTTTTTGGCCGATGGTTTCATGAAAAACCTGTCCAAAGTTCGCTGTGCGAGGCGTTCGTTATGCGAGGCACCACTGTACACTCATTTATGTGTGCACGCATGTCTCCTGGCCACGGTGGCACTGACTGTGCAGCCCCCACCGTTCACTGTCCAGAACAAAGACAGATTCCCGCTCCAGCGGCCTTTCCCCTCCCCTCCTGCCTTTCGTCCTGAGAAGGCCACGAGGTGTTTTGGCGCCCAGCTCCAGGGCCGCCTCCCGGGAGGGGCGGGGTGCCCCCTCCTCCATGGGTCCCCACATAGTGACAGAAACGCATTGGGCTGACTCGGCATCAGGAGCCTCTGTCCCCCGCCGCCTCGCAGCTCTCCTCGGATCGATGGGATGGGTAACGGCTGATTTAATTAGTGCAGCGGCAGCCTCCCTTTATTACTTTCTCGTTCACAATGAAGTAATGGGGAGCGAGCAGGAGGGATTTGTCATTATCGAGGGAGCCGAGGGGGGCGGGGGGCAGACAGGGAAGTCGCTGCTTTTCCGAGAAAGTCGGGACGCGTGACCGTCTGTGGGTCCCGACGGGCAGCCGGGACAGCTGGGCAGCTGGGACCAGACGCGCCGGACCTCGGCGCTCCTAATCACCACCCAGGGGACCCGAGGGCGGCAGCCGCCTCTGCCCCTCTCCTGGGAGCCCGGGCAGGTCGCTGACCTTGATGGCTGACTCCAGGCCTGCCTCTGCACTTGAACCTCCTCTGGAGAATTTCTGCCTCGTGTCGCCCAGGGTGCCAGCCCAGCAATTAGGGTTCCTGGAGTCTAGGTGGGGCCCCAAAGTGCCCCTCGGTAGACAATGGCCAGATGATTCTGGGGCACACAGGCACTGGGGACCCCTGGGCTGCAGATCGGTAGCCCTGGGTCCCAGGCAACCACCTCCACCCTCACAGATAGCCTGCCTGTCAGCTACGGAGAAATCTCACCAGTGCCCCCAAAATGCCACACCTTTTCCACCTTCATCTTCTCTCTGTGCTGTCTCCACACCAAGGCTCTGGTGGGGAGCGAAGACCAGTATGCTGGACCCCTCGATGGGCTCTGAAGGAGTGAAGACCAGGATGCTGGACCCCTCGATGGGCTCTGAAGGAGTGAAGACCAGGATGCTGGACCCCTCGATGGGCTCTGAAGGAGTGAAGACCAGGATGCTGGACCCCTCGATGGGCTCTGAAGGAGTGAAGACCAGGATGTTGGACCACCTCTATGACCTTCAGATGTCACCACCCCATTGGGACCCTCTAGCTCAGCTTTGTCAGCACCAAAGAAAACAAAGCAAAAGGACTCCTCTGGCTGCCCGGTAATAATGTCCCCAGAAGAGAGCAGAAAGAATGGGTCTTGTGAGTAATTTTTACAAGGAGGATGTGCTCAGATTCCCTCTCTGGTCATTCCTCTTTTGTCTCCTGCTGGCTGGGCGCTCAGGCAAAGCGCGGGCCTTTTGTTCCTGTGATCCCGGCTTATCTTCATCGATGACAGGGTGTCCGAACCAAAAGCGGGGCCTTGAACAGAAGGGTTTGATCAGGACGCAGGGTTTGCCCTGTCCAAATGAACTTCCAAGGGGGGACAGAGAGAGAAAATGAAAATTCAATACAAGAGGAAGCAAAGCTGTTTTCCTGATACCGCAGCTCCCTGTTCCAATTACCTGGTCCTGTTTACGCGATGCAGTCAAACGGAGTTAACCGCTTCTGGTCTTATTGTTCAATGCCATCCCCTGACTCTTGTTCTTTAACTGAATTGCAGCATCGCAGGGCTGGGAGGGGCCCATGAGGTCCAACCCTCGCATCCGGCAGAAGGGTCACGGAGGCTCGGGTCCGGGTTGATTCGGAATCTAGTAAAGGAAGGAGCACAGGGCCAGCACGGAGGGGAATGACCGGATGCAGTGGGAGATATCACGTGGTTTGAAATGATGCGGAACGCCAGTATCTCCTAGCCATGTAGCCTTCAATTAGTATCTTCTTGCCACTGAGACTCAACTCGACAAATGGGAAGTCTGTTCTGGGTTTTAAATGCTGGCAACTACTCAGTTAAGTGAGTCTGGGTACCTGTTGGCAGACATTTCTGAGAGCTGGAGGAGGTGACACTAACAGACCCTGAAGGATGAACAGGAGTTTGCAAGACAGAGAAGATAGTGAATTGTCCTTGCGAGCAGAGAAAACGAGTAATGCAAGGTCACAGGTGTGACAGACTAGCCCTTTAGGAGGCTGTGTGCCCCTGGTGCCGAGGCCTGCGGTACACGGGGAGGAGACCAGCTCATTCATCTCATTCTCTCATTTGATTCTTCAAACAGCCCAGAGCTATAAAGCCAAGATCTGTTCTGAGTGTTTGCCATGCATGCGCCAGACACTTGGGTAAGGACTTGGCATTTAAATTTTCCCTTAATCTTCATGCTACTAGGCCTTTGCAGGAAACACCCTCTCTATCCCCATTTGAAGATCAGGAGGCCATGTCCACAGGCCCTTAGAAACCTGCCCAGGCCACAGGCAGGAGGGGCAGAGCTGAGAGGCACTGGCTCCCTTGGCCACACCCTGCACCGGACAGGTGCCACCCAGGAGGCCAGGCCAGCAAGTACAGTGTGAGTTCTTGGTGCGGTGAATCCCCAGGAGTCCAATGGGCACCTGAGGCCCAACGTTATGAGTCACACTGTCCCCGTAGTGAGCTCTCAGTGAATGTATTCACTGTGCCCACCTGGGAAGGGCTAGGCCAGTGGTCAGCAAACTCATTCGTCCACAGAGCCAAACATCAACAGCACAATGATTGAAATCTCTTTGGAGAGCCACATTTTTTAAACTTAAACTTCTTCTAACGCCACTTCTTCAACATAGACTTGCCCAGGCCGTGGCATTTTGTGGAAGAGCCACACTCAAAGGGCCAAAGAGCTGCATGTGGCTCGTGAGCCACAGTTTGCCGACTACTGGGCTAGGGTACATCGCAGCCAGGAACAGTGGAAGCTGGAGCTGAGAAAACAGGTTCAAAGACTCAGTAACAGCCAGCCATCATGGCTCAGTGGTTGAGTGTCCCAGGCAGGGCACATGCTCAGTATGCAGGAGGCAGCCAATCAATGATTCTCTCACCGTTGGTGTTTTATATCTCTCTGTCCCATCCTCTCTGGAATCAGTTTTAAAAATACATTTAAAAACAAACAAACAGCCAAGGCCTGTTTTGCTCAGTGCATAGGGCGTCGACTTGCAGACTGAAAGGTCCCGGGTTCGATTCCGGTCAAGGGCATGTACCTTGGTTGCGGGCACATCCCCAGTAGGGGGTGTGCAAGAGGCAGCTGATCGATGACTCTCTCTCATCGATATTCCTAGCTCTCTATCCCTCTCTCTTCCTCTCTGTAAAAAATCAATAAAATATATATATATATATTTTAAAAAGACTCAATAACTAAGCATACATAGCACAGAGAATAGAAAGCAGTTGGAACTGGGGGCTGGATTCTCATCTCCAACTTCCTGGCTCTCTTTACTCCGTGTGGTCAACTTTTTAGCGCGGCCCTCAGACATGTGCTGACACAAAGGTCTCCCAGGGCATCTGAATTCAATTCCTTATTCCCAGCCTCCTTCCCAGCCTTCGCCGCTTCCTCCCCTGCACAGATACCAGCACCGGCCACCGCTAAATCTTGGAGAGAGTGGGCAGTGAAATGAATCTGAATCCCAACTTCGCATTTTATTAACATCTCAGGAACGGAGGCCCCTCGGCTATAAAGTGGGATTTATCCGTCACAGACACACGGAACTCCTGGTCAGCAAAATGAACCTCGTCCCCGCCTCATCGGAGCTAGTCTAGCAGGAGGGAAATGCAAAGGAGTCTACCACTGCCGTCCGCCTAACGAGGCCTTGGCGGCGGCGGCACCCTCCTCAGAGCCCCGAGGGAGGCGTTTCCGCCCTCGCCGGTTGTTGAAGCAGATCTCCCCGCCCTGTGCTCGGAGCATTCCGGAATGAGCGCGGTGAGGACCGAGAGGCCGTGGACTGAAGCCAGGCTTTCCATCCCGACACGACCAGGGGCTGCTGTGAATCAACCACACCTTCCCTTGTCTGGAAAGTGGGTATATTACCTCCCGGATTTGAGTTCGTTTTTATATTTTTGAGGATTAAAGGAGACGAGGTCTGTTCTACATCGGGCACAGAGACGGCATTCGATCCACAGTCACCCCGGTCCTGTGTCCGCAGGGACAACGGGCCCAGCACCACACTGCGAGGCCTGAGCATGGCTTGGCCCGGGGACCGCGGGGCCACTGAGCCACACCTCTCTCCTGTAGGCGGTCCCTCCTGAGCGCAGTGAACGCCGTGATGTGCAGGAAGCGGGATGAGGCCCAAGAGGACCCATTCCCAGCCACGACCGGCGACCAATTTCTTGTGCGGCCTGGAGCCTCTGTGGTCCATTTTGTTTCCATCTTCCAGCAGGAGGCCTGTCCGGTGGTAATGAATGGGTGAAGATCAGACTCCGATGAAAGGGGTGAATCACAACAGCGGGACGCCATCCAGCGGGACGTGGTGCCTGCTCTTTACCTCCCATGATCATTACGGCTCAGAATCAGGGCCAGGTGACAAAGCAGGGGTGGTATATAAGGACAGCATGACTGTGCATGGGGTCCACAGGGTGCAAGGCTGACCGGGGGACAGCTCTGTGAGGTGTGTAAAGGTCTGACCACAATGCTGAACACCTGAAACAAATAATATTGGATGTCAATTATAATTGAAAAAATTTTTTAAATAAGTAGAGTGGAAGGAAAAAGAAAGAAGTGTGCCCACGTGGTTAGATGAGGCTTATGATAAACTGCAGTGTCATAGCTGGAGTGCAGACAACTAGAGCTAAGAAAGGAAGATATTTTTTTAAAGCCATCAGCCACCTAGAATGGGACTGGCCTGGGCCAGATGCCAGGTGATTCCAACGTGTGTGGCCTTCGCGGAGCTTTGGATCAGAAGGTGGGCCATTTCCCCCAAGACCAGGCCGGCCCGGAGATCTGGAGCCATTCCAGACCAGGGAGGCCGCTGTCCGGGGTCCTGAGCCGCCCGGTCCGGCAATGGTTCCCGCGCCTTCCTGCGGGAGCCCGGCTTCCCCGCAGCGGCAGCCTGCTGCACTTGCAAAAACCATCAGCGTCGCCATCAATCCCCCAGCCTGCATGGCCTCTGAATTATTTAGCACTACATCCAAGAGGCTGTGAATAATGGAGAGGGGTGTAAATAATCTTATCTCCGTCTCTGCTCACAGCGATGGCGCGGGGCCTCTTCTGCCAGAACCTCACGATGCTGTGCATGGTGACATCCACACCAAACAGCCCCATGACTGCTGTTCTCTCCGGGGGAAGAGTCGATGGGGGCTGCACCACACTGCCCCCGTGGAGAGCAGCAATTATGCACTAGATGCCTCCAGGGTGATTACCTCAGTGCTTCCAAGTGTACAGAGTCTGACCGGTCACCCTGCTCCCCCACACACCTGGCCCCTCGGGCAGGGCACTCTCCTAACAGACGGCAGGACACTGAGCCCTGGGGATTGCAGCTCCGAGGAGAAGGGACAGGCCTGGGCTCCAGGTCCTGCGACTCTCCTTCCAGCATTCCCACTTCTCCACCTGTGCAGCTGGCTGATGGGGCCTCGTGCAAGCATGCACTGTGTCTCCCGTCACCATGCGTGTCAATGTGGCCTTCCCCCGGGTCGGGCAGATTGTTGTGTGGGCATGGGGGGAAGGGGTTCCTGTGGTGTTTCGACCCCACACGGAGCGGGGAGCTCTATCAATGAGCAGCCCCAAAGCACAGTGGGTGGAGGGGACCCGTTCTGCCTCTCTGCTACTAGCTGTATGGCCTCGGAGAAGTCTCAGCAACTCTGAGCATCCAATGTTCTATTCAATATGACATCCAGGTTTTCTCAGTAGTCAGGGCATCAGCCCTCAGACCCAAGGGTCACAGGTTCCATTCCCAGACAAGGGCACGTACCTCAGGTGCAGGTTCGATCCAGTGTCTCCCCATTGTCCCAGCATGCCCCCTTCAGCCCCTCCCACTAACCACCCTCCTGCTCACAGGTAGAGAGTGCTCCTGCTCCAGGTCCAGGACGCCCAGCAGGTCCGGGACTTTGTAATTATTTCCTCAAGCCATCAGGCATTCAGGAAATGCAATTTAATGTCATTGGTGACCCCTACACACCTATGCAAATGCAGGAAATGTTAAACATTGACCGGGCAGCTGCTGGGGAAGATGTGGAGGAGCAGGAACGTCTATACACTGTGACTGTGAACAGAAACACAACCACATTGGAAACACCTGACAGCTTCTTAAACTGTTAAATACAGGTCAGCCGGCGGGGTTCAGTGGCTGAGCGGCAACTTATGAACCAGGAGGCCACGGTTTGATTCCCGGTCAGGGCACAGGCCCAGGTTGCAGGCACGACCCACAGTGTGGAGCATGCAGAAGGTAGCCGATCCATGACTCTCTCATCACTGATGTTGTTATCTCTCTCTCCCTTTCCCTTCCCCTCTGAAATCAATAAAAATATATTTTTAAAAGGTAAAGATACGCCCATTATGAAACCTGGCCATTCCACTCCAAGAGGAAGAAAAGAAAGTGCATGTTCCTATAACACTTGCACATGTGTGTTTGTGGCAGCTTTCCCAGAGGTGATGGCCAGAGACTGGAAACAACCCAAATGCTCATCAGCAATTGTGTGGGCAGATTGTGGTGCATTCATTCAACGGCAGCTCACTCAACAGTGACTAAGAATGAACTACTGATACTCACAGCATGGATGGTTCTCAGAGTAACGTACTTTGTGAGAGAAACGAGGCAAGAGAGTGTACATACTGTATCAAGTCAGAGGTAGACAGGGGCAGCTGGTGTAAAGACTCTCTGGCACCAACAAATCATTTAAGTTTAAATGCAACTGGGCCCTGATCGGTTTGGCTCAATTGATAGAACATCGGTCTGCAGACTCAAGGGTCCCAGGTTCGATTCTGATCAAGGGCATGTACCTTGGTTGCAGGCACATCCCCAGTAGGAGATGTGCAGGAGGCAGCTGATTGATGTTTCTCTCTAATTGATGTTTCTGACTGTCTCCCTTTCCCTTCCTCTTTGTAAAAAATCAATAAAATATATATTTAAAAAAAAATAAATGCAACTGGGAATTTTCAAAGGTCTTAATTTGGCAAGTGATAAGATCTAACTGACATTTTCTAAAGGATGCTCAGCCTGCTGTATAAAGAGTAGATTCTAGAAGACAACACATAGAGACCAGCTGGGAGCCTACTGGACAGGTAGAAGGAAGCGATGGTGAAGAACAGATTCCAGCCCAGCTGGTGTGGCTCAGTGGTTGAGCTTCTATCTATGAATCAGTAGGTCACAGTTCAATTCCCAGTCAGGGCACATGCCCGGTTGTGTGCTCCATTCCCAGTAGGGGACGTGCAAGAGGTAGCTGATCAGTTATTCTTTCTCATCATTGATGTTTCTATCTCTCACTTTCCCTTCCTCTCTGAAATTAATAAAAATATTTTTTTTAAAAGAATAGATTCTAGAAGGCAACACAGGCAGCCTAGAGACCAGCTGGGAGCCCACTGTACTGAAGGGGGTGAGGGTGGCACTGGGACATCGCAGCAGGGGCGACGGGGAGAGAATCAGAACCTCTCCTAAGACCAGTGCCCACAGGTCTCACTGGGGCCGGAGGTGGGTGAAGGATGAATTAAAGATAAGCCTGGGTCTTGGGCTTGAGCAATCAGGGAGAAGACGATGACATTTGCCAAGATGGTGAAAAGTACGGGAGGAACAACGTTGGAGGTAAAAAGGGAAAATTAAGACTCTTTTGATGTATTAAGTGGAGACACCCATTAGTCATCTAAGTGGGGACGTCAAGACGCAGGATATATGAGTCTGCGGCTCCAGGAACCGGGTGCGAGAGATATAAATTTGGAAGTCATTATCTAGAAGATGGTATTTAAAGCCATGGAAATGGATGAGGTCACCTGAGGAGAACGGGAAGGTAAAAGAAGAGACAGGGACCCAGACCCGAGCCTTGGCATGGTCCAACATCCAGACATGGAGTGAGTGTTCTCAGCCACTGCGATTTGGCGGCCTAGCCGAGCCCACCCCAGGTCCCAAGGCTCAGAGCAGCCAAAAGCAGGCCCAGGATGTTGTAATCATGCTCCCAAGTGTATCTCCAAGGACGCCCACTCAGTGGTCTTAACTGAGCTGCCATGGCCAAGGTCCAGCCGGAACCAAAGGACCCGGAGATCAGAGGTTAAATTCAGGCCTTCTCAATACAACTAAGTGCATCTTCCCATCACTTCCTGAAAGCAGCACATGGGCACATACATGCACACACGTGTCTGTTCTCACAGAGAAGTGGCCCCTGCACTGCCTTCTTCCAGGAGCCCACTTACCTGAGCAACCCCAGGCCTGAGGAGTGGTGTAGCCCAGAATAGGAGGAAGTGACTACATGGACTCTGAGTCACCAGGTCATTCCCAAGCCCCTAGGGGGAATGAAGAGCTAAGTCGACTGACACAGGAGAGAGACGTCCAGCTGAACAAACAGACGTGACAAGCTGCTAGGAAGGTCTCTGCCACAACCCCACAGCTCCGGGAGATGAAAGAAGACAGACGTCCCAGCAGCCCGAGGCCTGGTGAGGCAAGCTGGCGAAGTGGCAGGAACACCCTCCCCCATGCACGTGCTGGCGAGAAAGGCCTTCAGGGTGATGGCTATTCACCAGGGAGCCAGGCCGGAAGACAGCTGGAGGGAAAAGGAGAAAGCCGTTGTGTGGGGGTGATTTGGGCTTGTGTACGAAGGTGTGTGGTAGAAAAGGGTAGGAAAACCAGAACACAATTGGCTTAGAAATGAGTCCAAGCCCTAGCCGGTGTTTCCCAGGATTTAGAGCATCGGCCCTTGCACCAAAGGGTCACAGGTTCGATTCCCAGTCAAGGGTATGCACCTGGGTTGCAGGTTCAATCCCCAGCCTCATGGAGGAGGCAACCAATCAATGTGTCTCTCTCACATCTATCTTTCTCTTTCTTTCTCTCTCTCTCTCTCTCTCTCTCTCTCTCTCTCTCTCTCTCTCTCTCCCTTCTCTTATACCTCCCTCCCTTCTTCCCTCCCTTCTACTCTCTCTAAAAAGCAATGGAAAAAATAACCTTGGGTGAGGAATAACCCAAACAAAGAACGAAATAATTCCAAGGCCTTTTCTCCAGGGCGGTCTGGTGTGGAGGCGATCTCGGTGAGTAAGATGAAAGAACTGGGCTCTGTGATTTGGGGGAGATTAATGGAGACCTGGTGAGTCAGCACATGCAGCATTGCCCAATACAACCATTGGGAGAGAAAAAGAATATATGTTGGAATCCTATTTCTACTGATTTTTATCTCCTATTTTCTAAGTGTATATTCAATGCATGTTTTATAGCTTACAGGATAAAACAACACCGTGGCGCTTATAAATAATAAATGCATGAAGGGATGCGGAAGAGAATGCGTTTGGAGAAAGGTGCTCAGAAGCCTGCACTGACAGGATGTGTAACCAAGACCCTCGAGGCAGCTACAGATGTTTGGCTTCCCGGTTAAGAGACCAGCAAGATAACAACGTGTGATTCATCCTTACCCTCCTTCCCACTGAAATATCCATGAACACAGACCCACCCACAGGAGTTAAAGGTGCCCTGGTAGCCGGGACGGTGTGGCTCAGTGGTTTGCCTCCTGACACCTGGCCTCTGTGCTGAGCCACTTCCATGTACGGTGGAAGGTTCTGTAACCGTTAGAACCCCCTCCTGACACAATTCCTTCCCAGGGAGATTCTTGGGTGTCAACAACAGAACTCATTCTGCCACCCATCACCATAAACAGGACGTACTGAAGGCTGTTAGACAGGTTGAGATATCTCTGAGAAGAGCAATGGAGGAACTGCAAACCCGAATCGCAGAATCCACGGAGACTGTGGGGAATCCCTAACACAGCGCCCCGTCACCACGCAGCCCTCCCTGGGAATCAGTGTGAAGTGGTTTGGGGGGCACAGACCCCCCGAGGAGAAGGTCTCAGTTACGACAGCAGGGACCCCTTGCTGCCGAGGAAGAAACCCTTGAATCCGGCAAGCATGAACAGGTGCGGGGGAGCCAGCTTTGGAATCAGAGAGGCTGTGGGCTCCACTCCTGGCTCAAACCCTCACAGCTGTGCGGCCCTGGTCAAGTTCCTCAGACTCTGAGCCTCGGTCTCCTGATCTCCACAGCGTCGGTAACGCGCTTAGCTGCGAGGGCTTGGGGGCTATTCCAAGCCCATGAAAAGGAAGGTACTCAGCACTCACAGGAAGTAGAGTCGGTAGCATTGTGGGAACTGCGTGCGGTGCCACTCCGAGACGCTCCCCCCGTGCCGTGAGGGGACCCGCTCGCTGGTTCCTCCATCCCTCCCTCCTCCTTTAGGGGGACCGCTTTGTAAAGTGTATGATTATCTAACCAATACGCTGTACACCTGGAACCAATACAAAATAATACTGAAACAATAAAAAAATTAAAAATAAGTAAACCCCGGCTGGCGTGTCAACTTAGGCCTCTGAGGAGACAACCGTAAGTGTCAACCTAGGAACCAGTAGGTCACGGTTCCATTCCCGGTCAGGGCACAGGCCCCGGTTGCGGGCTCCATCCCCAGTGTGGGGTGTGCAGGAGGCAGCCGATCCATGATTCTCTCTCATCGTTGATGTTTCTATCTCTCCCTGTCTCTCCCTCTCCCTTCCTCTCTGACATCAATAGAAGTATTTTTTAACAAAAATAAATACGTAGAGTAGTTGACATTTAGTAGACAAAAAAAAGAAAAAGAAAACGTAGCTCTGAATTATCCCAATGCCATCTTGACCATTTTTCTGCTCCGAATGTCTCTTTTCAGAGAAGCAGCCCATGTCCTACATCAAAAGCCATGCCTCCCTCCTCTGAATCCTCCTTTGATGACTCCCTGCAGCCCTCCCGCCAGCTCCGCCTCCCCCTGCCCCTCCCCAGGGGCCGCGCAGCTGGAAAGTGGGGCAGCCCTATGAACCGCTCCCTGTGAACCCGCTCCCTGTGAACCCACTCCACTGAGAAGCCATGGCGGGCAGCGGCCTGCTGGGGGTGTTTGTTTCCTTTCTCATGCTCAGAGTCCAACGTTCTGGGTCCGAGGCTGACGAGGGACTGGGGCCCAGAGGCCCCCCCCCCCCGCCCCCGGGCCCAGCCCAGGCCTGGGGGCACCCATGGGGATCCGTTGGCTTAGGGGTCAGACTGAGGCTCTGACCACAGCTGCTTGTCTCTGATCGGACATAGACACCCTGGCATGGGCTGGGCTTGTCTTCTCACAGAGAAAACTCCCCGATGTGCCATCTCCCTTCACTATGTGCCAGAGGCTGTGCCAGGGGCTGGAGAGAGACAAGCAGAACAGAGGCCTGACTGGCTGGGGTGCAGCGGAGGGGGAGATGGGGATCCTGCCCTCCTGGGTTTGTACCTGGTGAGGAGCCACTGCACCAACGGGCCAATGAGGAAACCTGGACTCAGAGGAGGGGGTAACTGGTGATGTCACACAGCATGGCTGGGACTCAGGCCCCGCCTCCCACTGCCACCCGCCACCCGGAGTGCTCACTCCCTGGGCCTCCCCGCAGCCAATCCTGCGAGAAGGGCACTCGCTGCTTCTGCGAGAGCAGCTGGCAGATTCTCACTCTTGCTTCAGCCACTGGTTGGTTAAATACAACCGTAACGGCGGTCGGTCTAATTGTAACAGTAACCTTTCATTAGCTTTTTATTGTTTTTTAATTGTCCAATTACAGTTGACATCCAATACTATATTGGTGCCAGGTGTACAACATAGCGGCTAGGTGTTTATATACCTTACCACGTGACCCTCCGACAGGCCCAGGCCCCTCTGCCTCCACACGTAGTTACTGCAATAAGACTGACTCCGTTCCTGGGCTGCACTTGGCCTCCTCTGTGACTGCCAATTGGTCTTCTCAATCCCCTCACCTTCTTCGCCCCGCCCCCAGCTCCCTCCCATCAGGCGGCCATCAGTTTGTTCTCTGAATCCGTGAATCTGTTTCTGTTTTGTTTGTTGTTATGTTTTTTAGGCTCTGCATATAAGTGAGATCATGTGGCGTTTGCCTTCCTCTGTCGGACTCACTTCATTTAGCATACTACCTTCCAGGCCCATCCATGCTATTGGGGGTGGTAAGATTTCATTCTTTCTTTACGGCCGAATAATATTTTTTTAATATATTTTATTGATTTTTTTTTACAGAGAGGAAGGGAGAGAGAGAGAGAGAGAGCTAGAAACATCGGTGAGAGAGAAACATCGGCCAGCTGCCTCCTGCACACCTCCTCCTGGGGATGTGCCTGCAACCAAGGTACATGCCCTTGACCGGAATCGAACCTGGGACCTTTCAGTCCGCAGACCGACACTCTATCCACTGAGTTTGGCCGAATAATATGGCACCAGACGCTGGTGTTGCTCCCCTGGTATTTCAGACCATGAATAAAAGACCTTCCCACCTCCAAACACTGCCCGGAGGAGCACAGCCAGGATGACCACGGCGTGGTGAAGGATCGGGGTCAGAGCTAAAAGTGCCCCCACGCTGCTGACGTAGGCAAGGTGGTGGATGCCACCGCACCCCGGGACAGGGCCAGGGCGGGTCAGATTTGCAGTTGGGGCAGCTCACACGGTGCTGGAACCCAGACCGTGGTCTTGGACCCCCCGGGCCCTGGGACGCAGGTCAGATAAGGCCTCTGCACTCTCAACCTGATGCTCCAGTTGGGAGGCAACAAGTACAAGTGCGGCAGGGGCAGGTGGCAAGAAGCACGACAGAGGGATCCATCCTCCTTTCAGTGGGCGCTGGGAAGGCCTCGGGGAGACAGCCATGGCTTTGAGGCTTGAAAAGACGACCCTGCCAAGGGGAGGGCTGGGGCAAGGGCCACCAAGCTGAGGGTGGAGGTGGGAGAGCTCCCGGGGGAGAGGAGAGGAGGCGCACAGGACTCTGGGAGCCCAGGAGCGGGCATTGCAGCAGGCAGGAAGAGGAATGCAATAAACACTGAGCTGAGCAACCGGGTGGCAGGGCGAGCGCCAAGCATGGAGTCACGGATGCCAAAGGAAGGAGCATGGCGTGGAGAAGGCGCAGGCTCGGGGCTCCTGCTGCAGGACGCGGGGAGAGGAGGGCGGCCGTGACGATTGGGTTTGGCTCCAGCCAGGTCCCGGGGTGATGACACCCAGACCCCGTGGAGTGATGACAAGAGCAGGACGATGGACTCGGGGTTCTCCCGGCTCTGCCCCCAGGGGTCCCTCCCACCCTTGGGAAAACAGAATAGAGGGAAATAATGTCAGACAAACACCAAGGTCTGTGGACACACTTAGTGTATCGCTGTTTACAGTATAAAAAGTAAACACAGACGAAAACTCCTCAAGAGTGAATTCATTAAATCGATTTTATGGTTTACGCCTATGTTAGAGTCCTGGTGTTAATTAAAAGGCCGGAATACTAGTATTCGAACGCTATTAAAAGGATGCTTTCAAACACCTGTAACAGACTGAGGCAATGTTAGTGATGTGAGAGAAACGGCAGGCACAGCGTCACCTGTCCGAGCGGCCCATGGCCGGCGGTCCCTGCGGGCCTCGGAGCAACGGCGCCACCAAAGGCACGCGGCCAGCAGACAGGGTTTGGAAGGGGACTGGCTTTTCACCATCGTCACCTCATGGCTTTTGAATTGTCTACGGAAAAGGGCCTTCCATGCCCCGTGCAGCAAGCAAAGGAAATAAGTCGGAACACAGCCGGCATGGCTCAGTGGCTGAGCATCGACCTACGAACCAGGAGGTCACAGTTCAATTCCCCATCAGGGCACATGCCCGGGTTGCAGGCTCCATCCCCAGGGTGGGGAGGGCCGGAGGCAGCTGATCAATGATTCCCTCTCATCTGTGATGTTTCTATTTCTCCCTCTCCTTTCCTCTCTGAAGTCAATAAAAATATGTTTAAAAAAAAAAAAGCAAAAGTTCACTCCTGCCAATGTCCCTTTCCCCAGAGGATCAGCTGGCGGGATCACACTGCGGGGGGAGCGGCTGCGTGTCCCGAAACCTTCGAAGCCACCACCCCCAGCTGGCACGGAGGTCTGGGGAACGCTAACGGAGCAGAGCCAGAATGCCATCCCGGGCACAGCTCCCCTGACCGAATGGCCTGTGGTGGGAGGGTTCGGGGGCTCCTCTATAAGGTGCTTAGGGGGTCCCCCATGTAAATGCGAGGTTCCCTTTCCACCTGGAACTGTCCCCGTCCCCGAATGCCCCGCCTTCTCGGTGGGATTCCGGGGGGAGCGTCTATGAGAGGCCGAGCTGGGCTTTCTGAGCCGCTCGCTGCCCACGGCGCTGCTGACGTGTATCGATCATCTTCATTTGTAAGGTGGGTGCGTTTTATGTGTCCGAGGCCCGCTGCCGGGAGAAAACACTTAAAAGCTTCGAGATGGGATTTAAAAACATCTTTATGGATGAAAAGAGCACACGTCCCACCTCCCGGGGAAATGAAAGGGAACAGGAAGTCTACATCTGCGCACGCAGAAGACGGAAAAAGGCGGGGGCGGCGCTCGAGGTGGCCCACGTGCGGCCTCCGTGTCCGCTGTCCGGGCAGCGTTTCTATCCGGGAGCATCTCCTCCTCCAGGTAGGGGGTGGGGGAGCCCAATGTACCGCAGGGCCCCCCCAAATCTGCCCTCCACAACGCTGCCACGGAGCCTGGAAGCCTGCTGTCAGCGATGTCTCGTTCGTTCCCTCACTTACCCACTCTCGCTGCCATCTACTCCGCTCACTCATTCGTTCGCCAAAATGCTCTTCTCAGCCCATTGCCTCGCGCAAGGCCCCGTGTTAGCGGCTGAGCGGACAGAAGGGGCCCAGGGGCCCGTTACCGATGCCGGAGTCACCCACAGAGGGAGGCAGGTCCTCACACGCCATCGCAGTGCGAAGTGGTGTCTCCAGTGGGAGAGCAGCGAGAGCCATGGGAACGGGGGGAGAACACGGCTGGGCCCCGAGACAAACACGTGAAGGACATAGCCTCTGTGTCCTGAAATGCAACGGGTAAGCACGGAATCGAAAGGACCAGACGCTGCGCGGGGTCGGTGGAGAAGCGGAGGACAAGGCAGGGGTCCCTGTGCCGCAGAGGGACACCGGCGGGCCAGGCCAAGAAGGTCTCGGGGACAGCTCTGTGCCCGGTGAAAGATGGATCAGGTCTTCCTGATGGTCCACTCGCGCTTTCACTTCCAAAACCCTACACCCTTTACCACAGCATTTTCCCGGGCCAGGCTGCGAAGGCGCGGACACAGGACAGGTATGTTGATGAAAGCGGGAGGTGCAGAATAGGATTGAGCGGAAGCATCGTCTGCCCCAATGTTGCCTTTCACAGAGCAGCCGTTCCAGGCCCCGAGGGGTTAAGAGATTTGCCCCAAAATATTAACGTGTATTGCATGTGACAATACCTGTTATATGTAAAATCGTTTGTTTGTTTGTTTGTTTGTTTAATATTTGCCCAAAACCACACAGCATGTTAAGACCTAGAATCTGGGGCTCCCAGATGCTCCCCTGCTGCCCCCTGAGAGAGCGCACCCCAGCACGTGGAGGCGGCTTCGTCCGGGTGGGCTGGCGGGACCACGGCAGGAAGGGGGAGTGCCAGGCACAGCCTCGCAGGTGACTTCCATCTACTCCCCAGCCTCCCGCGGCTGCCCACACACACACACACACACACACACACACACACGCACACACACACACGGAACACTCCCTGCACATCCCTCCAGGGGGACTCTACATTACACAATCGCTTGTTGCCAAACTAAAGCCGAGACTGGAAATAGAAGCCGCTTGCACCAGAGGGACCGTTTTCCTGCACGGTGGGAGCATGTGGAACAAGGAAGGCAGATCCCTTTGAAATAGCCGGCGGAGGCCAGTGTTTACGTATTCCCAGGATCGCAAGGAACCTGGGCCTCCTTCAGAGCACAGGCAAGGTGGCTGGCGTCCATCCTGCAGGCACCGTCCACGCACAGGCAGAGGCCAGGGAGCTGGGGGCGCGCGAACGTTCTGCCCCGGCTCATTCATTATTTATCATTTTTATGTGACATTGCACATTGGGAGTCTAACTGTAGGCAGTGATCATCCTCTTGAATAATGCATTGTCACCGAGCCCCTGGAGACCAGGGAGGGACCCGACTGCAGACCAACAGCGCACCCTAGTGGTGAATGAAGAGACAACGCCATCTTCCCATCCTCACAGACTCTGGACGCACAAGAGACCCCGCTTGTCCCATGAGGCGAGAAATCGAATTCTAGAGAGAGGGTCCATGCTACCGAGGCCTAACCATTCCACTCACATGCGCACGGTCGTGCTGTGTGCCAGGCACGGAGCCATGCTTCTCATAGAGGAAAGGAACATCTCCCTGTCCCATGCGGAGAGAGGCGACACAAAGGTAAGAGCTAGAGGAGCCGTCACAGTGCCCGAGACACTCGACAGTGGGCATCAGAGCAAAAGCTATTGGCAGTTCTGAAGAGTAAATTGTGTCCCTCGAGGTCATCCTTGACAGAGGCCATTTTCATTGTCTAAAGCAGCTTCTCTAAGCTCTTCCAGCGTGCCAGACCCTCTGAGAGTCTGGTGGAACCGGTGGACTCGCCAGAAAATATACCCGTTACATGCAGCTGTGTGCGAACACCATTCCAGTCAAGAGTGTTACAGACTCTGCCCAGCCGGTGTGGCTCAGTGGTTGAGCGTCGATCCATGAACCAGGAGTCATGGTTCACTTCCCGGGTATCGGGCTTGATCCTCAGGAGGGGGCATGCAGGGGGAAGCCAATCGTATTTCTCTCTCGTTGATGTTTTATCTCTCAATCCCTTTCCCTTCCTTTCTCTCTAACCTCAATTTCTAAAACATTTTTTAAAGAGAACTCCAGACTCCACCATGTTCCTCTAAGCACCTGACTACGAGACTCTAATCTCGAGGTCCTTTCCCTCTTGATTACCTGGAAATTGAGGCTTCAGAGTGTGGACAGAACCTGACAGGCTCAGGGGAGGCCTGCAGGGTGGGCCTTGCAACCCCAGAGACCGGAAGTAACCACCTGGGATGGTGTGAACATAACCCTTCCTAACTAAGAGCTGGTCATGGCGACAGTCACGTCCTAGGCCGGTAGCTTCCCTGCCAAGCTCAGTCTTTCCCTCCTGAGCTGCGTGCTGTGCTTACCCAGCGCCCACAGCACACCCACCGCCCAGAGCACGGGCCACGGGCCCTCATCCTTCTCTTGTTCCCGAGATTCCACCTCTCTGTGCTGCAATGTTAGCTGTTACTATGCTGGACCCGCCGATGGGAAAGGAGTGTGGGTCTCTGTTTTACTTTTTTAAAAATATATATTTTATTGATTTTTTACAGAGAGGAAGAGAGAGACAGAGAGTCAGAAACATTGACAAGAGAGATTCATTCATCAGCTGCCTCCTGCACACCCCCTGCTGGGGATGCGCCCGCAACCAAGGTATCGATACATGCTCTTGACCCGAATCGAACCTGGGCCCTTTCAATCTGCAGGCTGATGCTCTATCCACTGAGCCAAACCGGTTTCAGCTGTTTTACTCTTTATCCAGTCCCAGAGGTTCCCCTGCTTTGCTTTCTCCAGCCCCTTCCTCTGCCGCCAATGGATTGCTTGTAGCTCTCCTTACAGCTCCTTCGATGCCAAGGTATACAATAAGCTACAAACCTGCTGTTCTCTGGAACGTTTTCTCGATCTGTTGAGATGTTCCTTCCTGGCAATTGTCATCAGTTTGGTTCAAATCACCTCATAAAAATTACCTGCAGGCTTGGATGTTTCTTACCTCAACAAGAGCAAAATGCCGCTGCAATGAAATAGCAGGCCACGTATTCTTTCTAAACAAGTGTTCGGGCTCCTACGGATATGTTCCCGGAAGTAGAACCGCTGGGTCCTAAGGCAGTTCCACGTTTCATTATTTGCGGTAACTCCATACTGCTTGCCACGGGGCGGCCCCAGTCTGCATTCCCACCAGCAGTGCACGGGGCTCCCTGTTGTCCACCGACTCCCAGCTGTGTGTGTGTGTTGACTTATTGATGACAACCATTTCTGGCAGGTGTGAGGGGATAGCTCGTTGTCATTTTAATTTGCTTCTCTTTGAAGATTACTGACCTTGAGCACCTCTTCGGGCCCAGGCTGGCCTAACGCACACGTCCCACGCTGCTCTGACTCGGTTCACCCGCGCACGGCTGTCTGTGCAGTGAGCACTGCGCTCCCCAGGGGTGCAGAAAGGGTAAGCACAGGGGTGTGCCCAGCTCCGTGAATGTCACCCGGCTCCCATCCAGCACCCGCAGCATCAGTGGCAAGTCAGCCCCATTTCTCTTCTCCCCCTGAGCTCAGCAAAAGAGAAAAGGGCTCAGGACAGACAAGAGGCGACCTGTGGTTTTGAGCTAATTAATGTTCTCCCCTCTTTATTCAACAGAAGAGGGAATCAGCCTGATCCCCCATCGCCCAGAAACGCACAGTGTGCCTGGGGAGATGGGGAAGCCCTCACAGACACCGCAAGGCAGGCATGGAAAAGCCCGGCGGACGGTCCATTCTCAGTTAAGTAACTGAAAGAGGAGTAGCAGCCGCTGAAGAGGCCGCAGTTATTTGTGTACGGAAATCCGGAACGCCAGGGAAGAGACGGAGAGGAAGCTTGCCACGTGGAGTGATGCACAGGAAGTATGTTTATTACCCAGTACACACACACCGCAGGGAGCCATGGATGGGTTGGGTTGGGTCTTGTGGGCCTGTCCTTTCACACTGGGCCACCAGAGGGCAGTGTCACAGTGCTGCTACTTAGGAGAAGTTTGGTTTTGGTTTTCTCCACCACGCCCAGTGCTCAGCAAGGTCTTTTTAAGTTTCTAGCATCAGAGGACTTAGCTAGTTCTCATCGCTCCGAATGCCCTTGCACATAAAAAGCTCTTGGCCTGGTGTGAGGCTGCAACATTGGAGTGGAGAGACGACAAGACTCTTTCCAAATTCGCCCTCCTGGCCTCCCTCTGCCCCTCCCCCAATACTCCCAGAGCTGCTGGCTCCCTTGCACAGTTGGGCGTGTCTCTGTGTCCCTTCTCTGAGAGGCCTTGGGAGTCATCTACCTCAAAACGGACTCCCGTCACTCGATCACGTGAGTCCATTCAATGCTCTCTATAGCATTCGCCTGGACTTCCATGTTTTGGTCTGATGCCCCAACTACACAGCCAGCTCCAGGAAGCCAAGGGGATCCCCAGGCCCAGTACTGAGCCCGGCCCAGAGCGCGCCCCTATGTGCTCAGCGAATGACCCGGGGTAAAGCCCCTGCTTTCCCAGCTGCACCTGGGAACTCACACCCCCTTCTGGCCACGAGGCAGACAAGGGCCAAGGTTCAAGAAGAGAGGGGCCACGAAAGCACGCCACGCCGACCAAGCAGGTGTCTGGGGCTGAAGAGCAGCCATGCACCGCTCACACGTCTCCGAGTTCTCCGTCTTCCAAGGGGACCAAGAGACTGAGACGGAAGCAGTGAAGAGCATGGGTGTGGGAGGCAGAGGGCCTGCGTTCCCACCCCAGCCCCTCCCTCCATCGGCTGGATGAGCTTGGGAGAGGTCCGTCACCACCCCGGCCCCAGCTTCCTCCTCTGCAAACGAAGGCAGTGGTCATAGCATCTACCTCCCAGGGCGTGGGGGCCAGAGCTAATGCTTTCAGCTGACGCCACCAGCCCGGGCCACCTTCTGACAGGTCATCCTGAGGGGGCGACACTAGGGTGGGAGGTGGCCTGGGTGTCTTCGCGCTTCAGTGGCTACACTGAGCATCTTCTTCTTTGCAGCCCATCATGTGTGGGACTTGAAGGTGAAATCTCAACGTGTCAACTTATTTCCAAGTACTTAGGGGACATCTAACTGTGTCCCTGAAGCACAGGGATTCAGCCGTGTGGGCACTGCTGAGAGCTTTTCGGAATCCTGCACGATGAGTGTCTATTGTGTCTTTTTTCGAATCCCTGGGTAAGTGTTGTCTTCTCTCCGGTACTAGCAGTGGCTCACATTTACTGGTGCTGCCTTTGTCCAGGACTGCGCCCAGCTCTTTATTTATTTATTTTTTTTTAAATGTCTAAAGTTTTACATATGTCTCCTTTTTCCCCAGCTGAGCCCCCTCCCCCACAGCCATTCCCACCCGGGGCAAGCCCCCACCGCCCCAGTGTCTGTGTCCATTGGTGATGCTAATATGCATGCACATAAGCCCTTTGGTTGCTCTCTAACCCCTCCTCCCTTCCCATTTGTCTCTGGATCTGTTTTTGTTCATCAAATTATGTTGATCATTATATCCCACATATGCGTGAGATCATGTGATATTTCTCTTTCTCCAACCGGCTTATTTCACTTAGCATAATGCTCTCCAGTTCCATCCATGCTGTTGCAAATGATAAGAATTCCTTCTTTTTTACAGCGGCGTAGTATTCCATTGTGTGGATGTACCACCGTTTTTTAATCCACTCACCTGCTGATGGACACCTAGGCTCTTTCCAAATCTGAACTATGGTGAAGTGTGCTGCTGTGAACACAGGGGTGCATATGTCCTTTCTGATGGGTGTTTCTGGCTCCTTGGGGCGCCCAGCTCTTCATGTGCATCCCATCACTCGGTCCTCACTAGCAGGTACGAACCATTGATCTTGATTTTGCAAATGAGGCAGCTGCAGCTCAGGGAGGGTACCACCGCCAAGATCACCTCGCGGTGCCCTCAGCAGGGGGAGCCCAGGTTTGAACCCAGCTGGTCTCCCGTCAGAGCCTGTGACCTTGGGACTTTGCAGCTTCCTCACGGCATTTACCCTTGACAGGAGGAGACACACTGCAAGTTGATGAGACAGTACTCATCCTAAGGTAAAGCCCTGGCTGGTGTTGTTCAGTGGTTAGAGCATCAGCCCACCTACCTAAGGATCAAAGGCTAGATTCCTACTCAAGGGCACATACCTGAGTTGCAAGTTTGATTCCCAGCCACCGGTGGAAGGCAATCCTTGTGTCTCTCTCACATCAATGTTTCTCTCCCCTTCCCTCATCCCTTCCACTCTCTCTACAAATTAATGGAGCCTGGCTGGTACTGCTCAGTGGTTGAGCATTGACCTATGAAGCAGGAGGTCATGGTCTGATTCCAGGTCAAGGATGCAGGCTCAATCCCCAGTGTGGGGAGTACAGGACGCAGCCAATCAGTGATTCTTTCTCATCATGATGTTTCTCTCTCTTGCTTCCTCTCCCTTCCTCTCTCTGAAATTAATTAAAATATCAAATCACTTATTTCTTTAAGTCAATATATATCCTCAGGTGAGAATTAATAACCACAACAGGTCGGGGCCATTAATACATTTAACCTATTACACTTTCTGAGCACCTGGGCGGGCTGGCCAACGCTGGCAGCACTTTGTCAAAGTATTCTGGCACCGCCATGACTGCATGCTCTACCGCTGCAGAAACCAAGAGAGAACTTAGAAATGGGGTCAGTGTACTGCCTCAAGTCCTAGCTGTCCCACTTATCAGCTGTGTGACCCCGGGCAAGTTACTTAACCCCCCTGTGCCTTAAAGACCTTAATGAAAAAGAGATACAGTTGAAACAGGTTTGACTCAGTGGATAGAGCGTTGGCCTGCAGACTGAAAGGTCCCAGGTTCGATTCCGGTCAAGGGCATGTACCTTGGTTGTGGGCACATCCCCAGTAGGGATTGTGCAAGAGGCAGCTAATCGATGTTTCTAACTCTCTATCCCTCTCTCTTCCTCTCTGTAAAAAAAATCAATAAAATATACTAAAAATTAAAAAAAGAAAGAAAAAGAGATATAATACTATCCTAGGGTGGTTGTGGCAATTATAGAAGTTATTATACATAAAGCACCGGGACCTTGTAAATACTGTATAGGTGTTTGCCACACAGTTCAGTCTTCAAATGGTTAACTGACGTGAAAATTATAGTCATTCCAACAGAATCCTCACGTAAGGAGGAATGCTATTCCCTGACACTGTGGGTAAACACACATTTTCTTTATGCGCCTCGAAACTCTTATTAATATGAGACGTACAGAAAAACACAGGACTCAAGCACTTGCAGTAAAACACACAGCCAGGAAAACGTCGGGTAGAGAAAACCAAGAAATAAACAAGAAACAACATCATGTTCGCAAGTCAATTCCCTCCGGCCCCATCAGCCTCCCATAATAATCCCGTTTATTGAGATTTCTGCTTCCCTGGGAACTTGTCACGGGGACTCACTAACAGATTCCAGTCCTTCCTCTTTATTGCCAGGGGCTGTGTTCCGCGAAGCAGGGCTTTTACGGTGCTTGCAGGAGCATGCGCGACACCCTTGGCTTCGCCAGTCCAGGTGGCGATCCTGCACTTGGAGGAGAGCAGGGCCCTCGGGGGCAGGGGGCCTGGAACCACATGCTGGCTCCGTGGCTGGAGGGGCCCTGGAGGCAAGGCCTGAGCTGCGGGGCGGGCCTGGGTTTCCCTGACAGCATCCCTGGCCCTGCTTCCCAGGTGGGAGTGAGGACCAGAGGCGGAAAGGGATGGAAAGGGGCTTTAAAACCGTATCTGACCGTGTATAGGGTGGATGGTGGTGGAGCCACGTGGCCGAATGTCCCCTTCGGAGAAGACACCCCATTGCTAAGCCAGTGGGAGCTCAGACCAGTCGCCTGCCGGGGCAGCTAAGACAGAAATGACTGAGGCCCACACCCACAGTTCCTGACTCAGCAGGTGAGGAGTGGGGCTCTAGAATCTGCACTTTTGAAAAAGTCACAGCAAGGCTGAGGCTGCGGGTGGGGACCGGGCTGTGGGGACCACTGTGAGCGCACGCCAGTCATTACGCAGACAGCCCCCACAGAAGCACCGCTGTGCCCGCCCACTAGGGGTGTCCAGACTCAGGGCAACTGTGAGGAGGATGCCTAGTGCAAGCCCCGGACACCGTCAGGGTTCCCCAGGGTCCCTGTCTTTCCCGGCACCCATCTCTGGCTGGAAAACCCCCTCTGCCTCCTCTCTCTGCCCCGCAAACGATTCCCACAAGCCACCGCTGGAACCACAGCCCTTCAGCACAGATCCAATGGCCGCTCCTCCAAACTCTGCTTCCTTCTCTGGCGTGACAGCCTGGGCCCCGGTGCAAGCCCGGGAACAGTAGCTCTTCGCCACGGACTCCAATCCGTCTGTCTACTTGTCTGTCCCATCTCCCTCTGAACAACCCTCCCCCATCCAGTCCTAGCTGGTTGGGAGAGACCTGCTGGTACTTTTTGTGCAGAGATCACTGGGCATTGGCGGGGAGGCGGGGATTTGCGGTAGAGGCTGCGTGATCAGGGGGCAGGGATTCTAGTCTGGGTTCTGCCATGGCTAGCCCCTCCCCCGGGGCAGGTATTTCCCAGCTCCGCCCTCCCCACCCCAGTCACCAGGGGAGAACCCAGGCAGTCCTCTCCTCCACGGGCTGTGAACCCAAATCATCTAAGCATGGCGCGGAACCCAGCGTGCGGAGTGCTGCCCACACAGCAGCCAGAAATGGGAGAGATGATCACGGTCTCTGACCCTGTCTGCACGGAGCAGGAGACAACCAGAGGCCCGGGTGGGCAGGCAGGCCCTCAGCGTGGATAGGCCCTTCTCTGTCCTCTCTGCACCCTGCGTGCACCCACCCGTGTAGCTCCCTCAGCTCGCCGTCCCCAGGTCTTCGTCCCCCAGGACGGAGATCTCCCGGTGGGCAGGACACCGCTGTCTTCATCGCCACACGGAGGGAAGAGCTGTCCTGGGCGAAGGGGAGGAGAATCGTGCTCTCTAGCTCCAGGGAGTGAAAATCAAGAGCGGCCCTTATGGGGAAACCCTAAGACAAGCCACCTTCAGCCCGCCCTCCTGTCCTTCTGTCCTCCTGTCCTCCCCTGAGTGTCTTTCCCCTCCTGGCCCTGCCTCACAGGGGCCCCAGAGACAAGTGTCCAGTTTGGAACCTTCAGCCGGGCTCGGTTCTGTTCCCGGCCAGACCCCCACGCCCTTTCCTCCCAGGTGGCTCCATTTAATTACATTGTTCGCTCACATCTCCCCTCCGAGAGTCTAGGCCCCATTAGGAGCTTCTGCAATCTCGTTCCTCCTTCCCTGTAACTGCGCCACACGTAAAAACGAAACGGAAACAAGCTCAGGGAACAAGAACGCTGGTACATAACTCAGTGCAAAACCAAGCTTGCAGGCTGCTAAGGCTTTCCAGAGCAGAGGGGGGCCTCCCTGCACTGGGGGTGTGCAGAGGGAGCTGGGACCACCCGCTGCGAAGGCACAGCCCTGAACGTGGTGGGCACCGGGGGCTGTTCCGGGCTCTTCGAAGCAGAAACACGCTGGGCACCGGGGTGAGTGCATTCCTCGTTGGCATTCCAGTCCCTCACCCTGCACAGCGAGAGGGACAGAAGCCAGGGTGCAGCCATCCCATCGGGAGCCGCAGGTCCCCAGCCTTGGGGCTCCACGGTCACGGGACACGGCCCGCCGGAGCCCTGGCTGACCCGCTTCCAGGACGCCCTCCGGGGGCGGGCTGCGCAGAAGTGCCAGGTATGCACTCCCCTCATTGGACGGCTGGCGGAAAATGAGGACGATTCACTGGCCCCGCTGCCCGAGCCTACACGCAGGCAGGCCGGGGAGAAGCCCTGGCCAGAGCGAAGCATGCCAATTTCCACTTGGCAGCGGGGCAGGCACTTGAGAGAGGATTACAGGGCAACTCTAACCAGCTGTCACGAGGGCCCAGGGCTGTTCTAACCAGTTGCCCCTGAGTGAACCCTCCTCCCCAGCCAGGCCAGTCTTCCCTGCCCCCCTGGCAGTGCTGTGCCAACTTCCGCCTCCACCCCAGGTGCACGCCACCCGCTGACAGCCCCCCCCCACCCTGGCCAGCCTCCAGGGCCCAGCCAAAGCCCATCTCCTCTCTGAAACCTCCCCGACCCCGGCCAAGGGAGCTCGGCGACTCCAGGACCACCCGCTGGCTATTAGATTCGTGGCCGCAACCGCCATTGACTACACTCGAGTGTCCTTGAAATCGTGGATTATATCCTACACGCCTGTGTCCTCCAAAGTAGTTACCATAAGATGTGAGCAAAACTCCTTCCAATCATTTCCCACTGGTGCCTGATCTGTATCACATGAGGTTGCTGGCCTTTGCTGGGAAGAGAGCCGCAGGAAATAGGGTAGAAGTGTATTCTCACTGAACAGTCATAGGTGTCAGCGTGAGGGCGGCCTCAGAGGTCGGGTGCAGCAGGAAGTAAGGGACTGGCTGTGATTGAGGTCTGTAAGCTTCCACCCCAGGCATTGGAATGACTTGGGGAAATCAATGAAATGTCCCAAACTCTTCTAGAGAAGGTGTCTGGATGAATATTTACACAGCATGTTACATAAGAACTCTCCGGGCGGCCGGACAATGACAGAGAATTATTTCAGTGCTTTTCCAACCACCAGCAGGAAGAGGTTGTCCCTGCGCTCACTCCCCCCAGCCCTTCCCTGGACCAGCCCCACTCTGTGGTTTAGCACTTTAAGCAATTTGCCTCTGAGATGCACATAAGCTGCCCAGCTCTGTGCCTGACACGGTGGGGCCAGTCAGGGGACCTGCAGGCACTGTGCAAAAAGACCTTGGGGTGTTCAGAGCAAAGACCCCGGGCTGTAGGGCCTACAGAGCTCTGGGGGCGTCCAGGAGCCTGAATGCAGCCTTGCAAGCTCTGTGCTGGCCGGTGGCCGACTCCAGCTTCTGAGTTGGGAGACCAGGGAGAGAATGGGAACCCAAAGCCAAGAGCTTTGTCCAACTCAAGAGCCAGATGTGGCCCCATCTACCCAATTGTTGCCAGGTGTGATATTGGGATTTATAATAAGAAGTATAGATTTGGCCCAGCCAGTGTGGCTTTCAACCCATGAGCCAAGAGGTCACAGGTTCAATTCCCAGTCAGGGCGCATGCCCGGGGAGCGAGTTCGATGGCAGATGGGGGGTGTGCAGGAGGCAGCCGATGAATGTTTTCCTCTCATCAATGTTTCTATCTCTCTCTCCCTCTCCCTTCCTATCCCTAAAATAATCAATAAAAACATTTTTTAAAGAAAGAAATATAGATTCGATCTCCACCTGCTTCTGGCACAGAGCTCCTAAAACCCTTGGCACGTCCTACGTGAGAGGATAAAGGCCTTTTGTTCACGGACGAGATGACTTTTGGAAGGCCCTCAGGATGGGGCTGGTTGCCAGGAGGGCCAACCATGTGACGAGAGGGCTGGAACTCTCTGTACCCCCACTCCTCCCCCACCCCCACTCACCCTCCCAACCTCCAGGGAGAGGAGAAGGGCTAGAGACGGCATCAGTCATCACGGCCCATGATTTCATCCATCGTGACCATGAAAGCAAGTCTCCATGAAAACCCGAGAGCACAGAAGGTGGAGACCTTCAGGCTGGAGACTCAGGTAGAGTGCCACCTGCCGAGGACATGGGGGCTCCATGCCCCCCACACCTCGCCCTGCCCTCCCCTCCACCTGCTGTTCCGGAGCTCCGTCTTTCTATAGTAAACCCTGACCCAGGAAGTAAAAGGTTTCCTCCTGAGTCCTGCGAGCAGCCCTAGCTAATTCCTCAAACCTGAGGAGGGGGCCATGGGAACCTCTAGGTCACAGCCAGATGGTCAGAAGTATAGCAAACGACCTGGGCTTGCGATTGGCCTCTGATGTCCAGGGAGGGGCTCGCTGGAAGCTCCCGTCTACGGACAACCGGTCGGAAGCCCCGGTGACAGGAACAACAGAAAGTGTCCAAAGTCCAGAACCTGACATTTGTGGGTTCAAACTCTGCCCCTGCCATTTCCCTGCTCAATGACGTAATCTTTCTGAGCCTGGACCTCCTCAGCGGTAACGCGGAAAGACACCGCCCCAGAGAGAATGGTGAGCGATCAGCATGGGGCCTAGCCCACAGCGGGTGCTCCCGATACGTCTGTTTGCTATTCAGTCATCAGATGCACTCAGATCCCTGGCCGCAGACGCCAGCACGAGCCAATCCACGTCCAGCTGCTTTCCCTTCAGCCCTGGACACACTCACCTACTCAAGAAAAGAAGCGTGCTGCAACCAATTTGGCTCAGTGGATAGAGCATCGGCTTGCGGACTGAAGGGTCCCAGGTTCGATTCCGGTCAAGGGCATGTACCTTGGTTACAGGCACATCCCCAGTAGGAGGTGTGCAACAGGCAGCTGATCGATTATTCTCTCTCATCAATGTTTCTAACTCTATTCCTCTCTTCTTCCTCTCTGTAAAATACCAATAAAATATATTAAAAAGAAGAAGAAGGAGAAGGAGAAGGAGAAGGAGAAGGAGAAGGAGAAGGAGAAGGAGAAGGAGAAGGAGAAGAAAAGAAAAGAAGCGTAACAGCCCCACTCCGGCAAATCCAGGTCCTGGCTGGGACACATATTCTCGCCTTCCTCTGCTGCCAACTGGGGATGGCTGTGCGGCGCTCAGAGAACGGCCCAATGCCAGGATGCATGTGTTTTGTGAAATGCTCAGGCCTCTCCCTGCACAGTGCCAGAAGCAGACAGCCTCCAGCCCTGCCTGACAGTGGCCTTGGCCTGGGCCTCTGATGTGACCCGTCTCAATAAGGCTGCTACATCGGCCCCCACCTCACAGTCTACAGGATTTATGAGACATGTCCTACACGGCTGGGGCTCCCCGGCTGGTAGGGACCACAGACAAGCATGGAGTCGTAGCAGTATTTTTTTTTAAATATATTTTATTGATTTTTTGCAGAGGGGAAGGGAGAGGGATAGAGAGTCAGAAACATCGATGAGAGAGAAACATCGATCAGCTGCCTCCTGCACACCCCCTACTGGGGATGTGCCTGCAACCAAGATACATGCCTTTGACCAGAACCGAACCTGGGACCTTTCGGTCTGCAGGCCGACGCTCTATCCACTGAGCCAAACCGGTTAGGGCCGTGGTAATATTTTGATTGCCCTAACTTTCCCTGGGAAAGGCAGCCCCAGAAGCCCCCGCTGTGCCTCTCCCCTCTGCCTGCCCTCTCCTGCACTGGCTCTCGGTCCCCTGCCGCCCAGACGGCCCTGCAAGTAAGTGCCTGTGGGGCAAGTCCTCTCACTTCACATCTCCGTCACTGAGCTGGGCAGGCAGCTAGCTCTCCTTCCCCTTCCCCAAGGGGCATTGGGGGTGGGACAGAGGAAGCCACCTGCCCAGTGGGCGTGGCCACTCCATGGGTTTGCCTCATCTTACTGGTTGATGAGGGTCAGAGTGTGATGCAGCGGCCAACAGCTTCTTGGCAAGAGCTTCCTGGTCAGGGGTCACGGGGCCGGAGAAAGCCTGGGAATTGTACTTCTCACCATGTCCTGTTTAACTTGGCCCTGCCCGGGCCCTCCGGCCGAAGCCGGCTGCCAGCAGAGTCCTGGCCCTGGGTGGCCATCAGGAATTCTGACTTCTAATCTGGGCTGATTACTTTGGACTGGCTGCCCAGTCTCTGTTCTCATCTGCCCATTTCTAAGTCTGGGGTAATAATAGCTTCCTCTCCTTGGGAAACATTCAATGGCTTTTTTTTAAAACAGTTACATCATGTGTTCCCTTGCTTCGCTTTGTTTGGGTGGGCAGGAAATGGTGTTCAGCCTGCAGCCAGGGACCACTAATCACGCTGATCCTTTGTAACAAAGGAACTGCCAAACACGTTTCCAGAGTAGAGCTGTTTCCTAAGGAAAGGCCGTTCCCGGGAGTGGGTTTCAGACGCGGTTCCGGCACCACGGGACTCTGGTTAGAGGTTGGCCTGGTGTAGAAAGGGCACTGGGCTGAGAGTTCGGGTCCCAGGTGAGGCTGGGTGACCTGGGGAGGTCATGTCACCTGTCTGTATATACTTCAGCAATCGCATATTATCTCTCTGCACGGACACCCCCTAATTCCCATGTCTGCGTCTCTGATTCTTCATACGTAAAATGAGGACGTTGAACTAAAAGACCTTCAGTGTCCTCTCCAGCGATGCTGCGCTGACTCCGCTGTGACGATGGGATCGTTAAGTAAAAATAGTTCTCCGTCACCTGGCCCCTCCCACCCTCCCCAGCTCCCCCAGCCACCCTCCTGACAGCCACCGGCATAAAGGAGACTGATGTCAGTGAGGCTCCTCCGCCAGCAGTGGGACAGGCATGAGAATCCAGGTGTGTCTGTGCGGAGAGATAATAAGCCCTCGTTTAACATGATGTACACAGAGGCGCTTCAGTACCATGGGGGAGCAAAAGTTATGTAATAACATCCCGATGATTTAAAGCAGAAAGATGAAGACTGGAAGGAAGCATCACAAGATGTTCGCAGCGGTTGACTGACTCAGCCTCCTAAGTGCCAGAGCCGGGATCCAGCCCAGGTCCCGGTGGAGGGACTGGGGGCGAGATGTCAGAGAAACAGCAGGCAACAACAGACGCCGAGGGCTTTGGAGAGTTCAAGGACAAAAGAGAATTGGAAGTGTGTCGTGGGCCGCAAGAACCTATTTAGAGGAGCAATCACTTATCTGCCATGTACTTCTCCATGAATTATAATAGAATAGTTAGTTGTTGATTCATTTTTCCCAGACCATTCATTTTATTTCTTTCCTCCAGAAAAATGACTATACACAGTAATAAGTTACGTTTCATAGCCCATGGAGTCGGGCAATACTATAGTGAAGACCTGAGGGGGATAAGGGGGTGAAGAGGAGGAAGGGAAAGGGGGAAATGGGAGGTATCTGTATATCTGTAATACTATCAACAATAAAAAATATATATTGCAAAGTGAAAAAAAATTCACTTTTGGAAAAGTTAAAAAAAAAAAAAGGTATGTTTGTTCATCCTTCAGACCCCTCCTCCAAATACCTGTGGAAACTAAGCAATAACTCTTTGGCCCCTTATGCTGGGAATCTTTATATTTGTCCATTGGATCACCATTTGAGATCCTAGATGACTAAACATCTAAATTACTTGATAGTTCGGACAAAGGCCGTGTCCTTTCCTGGGCTGGACCACTGCCTTTGAAATTACACTTTCCTGAAAAAGACGGGTCGTTGATTCCAGGCGTGGCATCTCGGGAGTGGCATCTCGGGAGTCCTGAGATGCTCCAGAGCAGGGAACCCAACCACGCCCCTCCCACCAGTCACTCGGG
Organism: Pipistrellus hanaki; assembly: GCF_964339955.1. Lineage (NCBI taxonomy): Eukaryota > Metazoa > Chordata > Mammalia > Chiroptera > Vespertilionidae > Pipistrellus > Pipistrellus hanaki. The sequence continues at coordinate 47,733,676 of NC_140519.1, read as the reverse complement.
GTTCTCTGGACACCGCCCACTGACGGCCCACACAGTCCGGGCTGGCTGAGGCTGGTGCCCGGATGCCAGGAGGTAATGTGAGCTGGGTAAGAGCAGACTGAAGAAGTGGGTAAAAATCACTGGAGGTGCCATTTTCTTAAATAAAAGGGTCAGCTATAAATAAAAATCCCGTTTCATGAGATGGTGAGGCTCACGGCCTTGACGTGGGCAAGCAATTCCACCTCAATGATGGAGGAGGGACTGTTCATTTGCGTGAACTGGTGCTTCTGGGAAAATCTCTCAAAACAGGAAAACTATGGAAGACAGGGCATCAGGCAGCATTTTCATGGCAACAACATTGTGCTTGGCGGTGGAGGCCAGGGTTGAAGCCCAGGCTCCTGCATCTCCTCCCCGGGCTCCCAGCCACCTTCACTATTGCCATCCAAAAACCGCTCGGAGGTAACTGCCACTTCCGAAAACCGGAGTAGAATGTTAAGTTAGCCCAGGTGGTGTGGCTCAGTTGGTTGATCATCATCCCAGGCACCAAGAGGTTGCTGGTTCGAATCCCGGTCAGGGCACATACCCAGGTTGTGGACTCAATCCCCAGGAGAGAGTGTGCAGGAGGCAGCCGATGGATGTTTCTCTTTCATTAATGTTTCCATCTCTCTCTCTCCTTCTCCCTTCCTTTCTCTGAGAACAATAAAAACGTGTGTTTTTTTTAAAAGGAATATAAAATTAAACACAGAAGGGAAAAAATTAATGCCCTTCATAGGTAGATAGATCTTTCAAAAACAGGACTCATAAGAATGCCCTATGGCCCTGACTGGTTTGGCTTAGTGCATAGAGCATCAGCCTGCGAACTGCAGGGTCCCAAGTTCGATTCCGGTCAAGGGCATGTACCTTGGTTGCAGGCACATGCCCAGTGTGTGTGTGGGGGGGGGGGCGGGGCAGGCGCTGCAGGAGGCAGCTGATCGATGTCTCTCTCTCTCATTGATGTTTCTAACTCTCCCTTCCTCTCTGTAAAAAATCAATAAAATAAAATTATATATATATTAGGTCTAGTAATAATTAATGTCGTTTTCTAATACTTTTTTAAATCGAATTTATTTAAACAATACAACAAAATTTAATCAACAATATAGTTGCCGTTGTTTTCTACTACTTGTGCCCAACGCTCAGGAAGCATTTTAATCCCTCTGTCGTAAAATTCTTGTGATTTTGATGCAAAAAATTCGGTCAATGCATTTTTGAGGCATTCTTCATTATTAAATTTTTTTCCAAGAAGAAAGTTTTGCAAAGAACGAAACAAATGGTAATCAGAAGGGGCAATATCAGGAGAATATGCAGGTTGAGGGAGAACTTCCCATTCCAACTGGCGCAGTTTTTCAGCAGTGATTCTTGCAGTATGCGGTCATGCGTTATCGTGGTGAAGAATTACGCCCTTCCGATTAATCAGCTCGGGTTCTTTTTCTCTTAAAGCTTGGGCTAACCTTTCCAATTGGGCACTATACACTGCACTTGTAATGGTTTGGTTAGATGGTAAAAGTTCATAATGAAGAATTCCTTTAAAATTCCACCAAACACACAACATCACTTTTTTCGCATGCAAGTCAGGTTTTGGCGTGGGCTGAGGAGCCTCATTTTTGTCCAACCATTGAGGCCACCTTTTCAAATTAACATACAGCACCCATTTTTCATCTCCGGTAACAATTTGCTCTAAAAACGGCAAACGGTTTTGACGAGAGAGGAGCGAACTGCAAATTGTGACTCTTTGATTACGGTTGTTGTCGGTCAACTCATGAGGAACCCATTTTCCAAACTTTTGGACTTTGCCAAGTGCACGCAATTGATTGGAAATTGTTTTTTGTGAACAATTTAAAGTTGTCGCAAGCTCTTGTTGGGTAATTTGAGGATTTTGCACCAAAAGAGCTTGAAGAGCTTCTTGATCAAAATTGGACACACGGCCTCGACCACTCTTGTCATCTAACGAAAAATTTCCCTCGCGAAATTTCTAAAACCAATGCTGGCATTTTCTGGCGCTAACTGCATCTTGACCAAGAGCACTACAGATGTTTTTTGCAGCCTCACTTGCTTTTCTTCCTAATTGGAACTCGTAAAGCATGCAGTGCCGAATATGCTCTTCATCCGCCATCTTCTTAGCCCTAGTTTTGCAACAAAAACCAAACCAAACACAACTTTTTCAAGCAAAACTTGTTAATTGCACTTCACACGTTCTTTAGATACCACGTGTTTGAAGGTTATGTCAATACAAGTCAACGCCAAGCAAGATTTTAAACGAATGTTTAAAAACGACATTAATTATTACTAGACCCGATATAAACTGAACAAAGACCCAGGACCTGCCCTGCAAAACACTTCATCTCTAGTGTAAAAGTAAGGACCATCCACACAAAATGGTCTACCCTCAGTCCGCAGAAGAAGAGAATTCTTGGCGGCCCTGCCTTCAGATTCTCAGCCACCTGGCTCACTCCTGTCCTCTTGAATTATGTAAACAGTGCCTTCAGAAGATACAGTCCCGTGCTTGCATCTGTTTGCAACAGTCCACCTAGGGAATGCGTGGCATTTGAGGATATTTATAAAACTCCTCATTGAGGGTGGAGTTTTTTTGCCAGCTAGTTAAATTGTTGCAGCATAAATCAGACTGCTACTTCAACAAGATGTGTATGTGAGCCTCCTGGTGACCACAAAGCAAAACCCTCCAGGAGACTCACAGAAGGTAACAGTAAGGGGAAGGGAACCAAAGTGACACTAGGGAAGATCATCAATGAGCCAAGGAAGGCAGCAGGGGAGGGAGAGCAGGAGAGTACCACAGAGTTATAATAGAAAGCAATTAATCAGGTGGCATCGGTAAGCCCTCTCCCTGTCAATTATTACTCTAAATGCAAATAAATTGAATTGTCCAATCAAACAACAAAGAGTGGCTGGGTGGATTAAGAACAAGACCCAACTCAATTATTACTCTAAATGCAAATAAATTGAATTGTCCAATCAAACAACAAAGAGTGGCTGGGTGGATTAAGAACAAGACCCAACTCCATGTTCTTAAAGCTGAAGAGGGTCTCCTCCTACAGGAGACCCTCTTCAGCTTTAAGAACACACATTAGCTCAAAACGAAGGGACAGAAAGAGATAACACACGTCTTCCATCTGTTACAGACAGAATCTAACAAGTACACACAAATTATACTCATTTGTTTGTTATAGCAAAAAAAATTAAAAATTAAAAATAAGTAGAGAAGAAAAAGAGTAAAGAAATTGAGTATCCATCCCTAAAAACCTGCTTAAGTGAATGATGGGAGCGCCATATGGCATATTACAAAGCTATTAAAATTAAGAAGTTGAATCTGTACATAATTCATTGCCAATAACTCACTCATTTACAAAAGCGATTTGTTGTGTGTCTGTCACGTGCCAAATCCTGCTCTCGGCACTGGGGAGGCAGCGGAAAATGAGACGCAGAGGGTCCCTCTTCTCAAGGAGGAAGAGGGGGGGAGGCAGCACATACCCAAGCTCGTCTCGGGGAGAGATGGATGCTGGGGGAAGGTGTGCTGAAGGCAGCTGGGCGAGGGGGCACCTCCGATGGGTGTCCATGGACGTCCCCTCCGAGGAAGCCATGTTTGAGCTGAGGCCGCCATGACCAGAGAGAGCCAACCCCTTCGCGAAGAACATGAAGATGTAGAGGAGGAGCGCTCCGGGGAAAAGAGGCAGTGAGGGCGAAGGCCTAGGTGGGAACAGGCTTGGCTTGTTCGAGGGAAGTGTGGCTGCAGCCAAGTGAAGGGAACACGGAACGAGACAAGGTTGGAAAGATGCCAGAGACTCATGTTTCTTCTGTTCTACCTCTTACACCTGTGTCCTCAGTTTCTCCACTTGCAACATGGAGTTACTGGTCACTGACAGCTTTTGTCGCTAAGGGTCTCTGCATGAAATCTGTGCAGCAGGCTGGACAGGCGCTCCCATTCCCCACTGAGGAAGCGGAGACTCGAAATGTTTGTTGACTTAGCGCGAAACCACACCGTTGGTAGTCACCAGAGCCTGGACTCAAATTCAAGTCTCCTGGTTGTTACCTCGATACCCTCCCCAGCATGGCACCCTCTGCCTCTCTGGTGTGTTTCAATAACAGCAGCCCTCAGTTCTGAAGGGAGTCTTCATAACCTCCAATACTCTGTAGAAGGGGGAGAACCCCAGTGAAATGGATACATGGAGTGTTTCGGTCTGCAGCTTAAGGCCACCATGGGCTTTAGTTTTAATATAAGTTATTGTTTACATATTGGTCTCTCCTAACAATGCAGAGAAGGTCAAGGACTGTCCGTGGTACAAAACTTGGGTAGGCAGAGAACGTAGGGGTGGAGTGTATGAGGGACACCGGTAGTGTCCTCTCTACATCCACGATCACACGCTTGTAAGTGGTGAGACTAGGATTTGAACTGGTACCCAGCCAAGTCAAAAGCGTGGGCTCTTTCCAGGAATCAGGACAGTGCCAGGGAAGGACCAGCAGAGCACCGGACTCACGGTAACAGGTCAATTCACTGCAGCTGCAGTTATCACATGTACACTGTGCTATTAAAACGGTCTTTCTCTAGTCGCTGGGTCTAATGGCCAAGACCCACGTGATTCACAAGTGCATGCTGGGAGGATTCCGGAGGGTTCCCAGGCCATGAACCCTGCCCACATCACTCACACAAAAGCCTGGCGGTCCTGCTCCATTTCTCAGAGCAGACTCTGCTGGGGACGGGGAGATTAATCAGACTTCATTAATTCTGCAGAATAAACTGTGGCGTGTGTGCCAGCGCCCTCCGAGCATGATCGTAAATCACCGAAATGAAAGTCACTGAGAGCGCACCTGTCTGAGCGGAGCGAGGCCCGCACTCCGGCGCCAGGAGCAGGAGGTCACGGCAGCAGTGACCTCCCTGTGGCTTCATGGCTCTTGGAGCCTTCCAGTGACCAGGGGGCCCAGCTGCTCGGCGCTCCTGTTGGGCCATTAACGGAATCTCATTAGCAGAGTCAGGAGCATGAGCCCATCAGTTCCGAAGGGGCCCCAAGGCTGTGTGTGCATTTTTGTTCCGATCACGGAAAGACTGAGCCACTCTCCGAGGAGCAGAGAAGTGTGAGAGGCAGTGGTTTGTTTTTTCAAGCCACTGCTTCTTCAAAAAGCCTGCCTGGGCCTTAGAGACCCAGAAAGGACCAGTAGCATGTCCAAGGTCACACGAGTCATTGACGGCAGATCTGGGACCAGAATTTTCCAAACTCCTGAACCTCCGTCTAGTGCTCTTTCCACTCCAGTGCCTCTGCCTAAGGGCTTGCGGTAGATTAGAATGCATTCAAACATATTTACTCCCTCCCGGGAGGATACTGTGTTCCTTGGTCTCGGTCACATGGCTGCCCTGGGCCATGGCATAAAGCAGGCCCGCTGCACGCAGGGGTGGAAATGGGCTTGCACAACTGGGCATGCTCTGCCCTCAGCGTGAGAAGACTCTATGCTGACAAGTTCACGGGTCCAAGGATGACGGGAGACCCATCCCAGCCGGTAGCTTAGAGGCGCCCAGTCTTGCCCAGCCGGAATCAGCTGGTCCCCAGCTGATGCACAGACAAAAGGACTAACATAGGTGTCTATCTCTGGATCAGCAACAGTAGTTGGCTGATCCAAGGTTCACCCTGCAAACACATGTACAAAATCAGTGACGCCAAATATGCATAAGGATCCTGGGCTTCTATGGAGTTCATTTGAGTCTTAGTTTAAGCATTTCGTTACTTTGGGGCCTCAGGAAAATGATTAAAATTCTCTGACATATGATTTCTTGAACTCTGAAATGAAAGTAATGATATTTACTTATAGGGGGATACTCTGGACTGAATTGACCCTTCCTCCCTTCCCCCAAAAAAAGTCATTGAAGCCCTACCTCCCAGGGTGCCTGTATTCGGACATGGAGCCTAGAAGGAGGAAGTTTATGTTAAACAATGTCATAAGGTTGGGGTCCTGATCGGATAAGATTAGTGTTCTGACAAGAGACACCAATATCTCTCTCTCCCCCTCCGCTCCGGCCCCCGAGCTACCTGTGAGGACAGCACGAGAAGGTGACTGCTTGCGTTTGCTGATCTTGGACTTTATGGCCTCCAGGACTGAGAAACACATTTCTGTTGTTTCAGCCACCCTGCCATGGTGTCTGGTGATAGCGGCCTGAGCAGGCGAGCACAGAGAAATTCGGAATGTTCTATTAATCGCCCAGCACACAATGGGGCTGAGATTGCAAACCTCTAGCCAGAGAGTGGGGGGAAAGTAGGTCATTACCACCCTGAAAATAAGTCATGTTAGAAAGGCATTTGCCTCTAATATGGTCCCAATACCTTGGTTTTTAGTTGGGCACAAGACACCCCGAAGGAACACTACACCTCCCAGATTGCTTTGCAGCGAGTTCGGGCTGGCTCTGTGACAGAGGTCTGCCCACGAAGATGGCAGGGCCATATACACCCTGTGGGACACGGCCTTAAAAAGGGAGAGGACCCCCCTCCCCCACTTCCTCGTTCTTACTGGCTGGGATGTGGGCATGATGCGTGGAGCTCCAGCAGCCACTTCGGAATGGGAAGCCACACGCCATGACAGCAGAAAGCAGGCAGACGGAGCCTGGGCTCTGACATCATGGGACCAGGCCTGGACCACCTGCCTATGGACTTCCATGACGTAATAGAGAAATAAACCACTAACGGGAATGAGCCACTGATGCAGGGCAGCCCTGTTCAGCACCACCTGGGAGCGTATTAGAAATTCGAATTCAGTCTCCACTGCAGACATCCTGAGCCAGAATCTCCGGGACCACGGAATCTGTGTTCCCACAAGCCGCCCAGGGGGTTCTTAGCTTGCTAACCCGGGAGAGGTGCTGATGCAGAGATGTCCACCACACCCGCCTGGCCCGGTGACGGACAGAACGCTCCGAAAGAGCAGGTTCTGCCCAGCACTCGGCAGACGATGTAAAGCCAGGAAGGACGGCAAAGCCAATAACTGACAATGTGAAGATTTAAAACGATTTTGACAGAGTGGAACCCTGGACCAAAGCCAAGCAGATGGATGTAATGGGGATGTATAAAAAGCAAATCAAAATGTTCTTTTTTTATTGAAGGAGATATAAAATGTTCCACTCTTGGCCTTTCTGAAATTAAAAAGAAGAAATGTAAAATCACATATTTCAAAATACAGAGAATAAAGCTATAAATCAATGCCAATGGTGGCTAGTGAGAGGGACGAAGGAAAGAGAGAGGATCGGGAAAGGGGGATGAAAGCAAAACCCAAAGTAGCAAAGAGACAAGAGAGTCCGGGATGGAAAAGGAGCGTGGAGGCCCCAGCTCAGGGTCCGTCTGTAGATGCTAAGATGACCTCGGCCACTGGAGGTCGTCAGGATAAGGAGTCGGATTATACTGAAACCTACTCCCACAATAGCCAGTGTCCAGCTACCAACGAGATGTCACAGAATGCAGAGTCAGGAAGAGGTGTGTGTGGTCAGCTCCTGTAAGCTGGTGTGAGCCGGCTGCAGCATAGTGCTGAGCCCGCCCCATTTTCACTCAGTCAGTGACTAAACATGAATTGAGCGATGCCTGTTCTGCAGCAGGAATATGACATGTTGCTGTGGACTAAAAAGAGAGAGACAAGGCAGGGGAACACCGTGAGGTTTGACTCAGCATCCGCCTGCCTTAGACCTAAACCAGGATTTGCAGTCAGGGTGAGGCGGACTTAGACAACCCCAAATTAAGTCTTCCCATTATTTGTTAGTCCTGTATTCACTGACAAACTCAAGTGGAGAGTAAGGATGTGAGATTAAAATAAAAATCATCTCTGCCTCTATAAATAAGATTCAGTCCCAGGTTCCTCCTTGGCAGGAATTCTTATTAAGGACTTGGCTCCCCTCCCAGACAAATAAGGTAGCGAGCATTTAAAACCCTTTAATTCCAAATTATTCCTGATGGGAGTTATTTGTGAGTGCACCTATTTTTTTTTAATGTTTACCATATTAACTTTTTTTTTTTCCTTCGGTAAAAATGTGCTTAAAATACCCGTGATCTTGGAATTAGCTCTCACACACACAAGCTGCCTTTTTTCAAAGAGCAGTCTGCGCACATTGACATCACCGCCGCAGTGACATTGAGCAGGTCGCTTACATGCCCTGAATTTGCTTTCTCGTCTTCCAGATCATTCCTTCTTCCTTCCTGCTCTTTCGAACCTTGCAGGGCCATCCTGAGGCTTGAATACCTGGCATGCACAGAGCACCTAGGAGAGCACCTTGCACACGGCGGTGACTCAATAAATACTCCGTCCTCTGCATTCCCGAGGAAACGGATCCGGGGTTCCGTGCTTGTTCCCGAGGCTTGGAGCTGGAGGGCTCGTCCCCACCTCACTCCGTGCCGGGCTTTGCTCATGGTCTCGGAGCAGGTGGCAGGAGCAATCCGGTGGCTGACTGTAAGGACATCTGACAGGAGTGACCTTTGCAGCGCCCCTAGACACATGGATTTTGTCACAGTTTAGCCACCCTCGCCTCTCTGGCTGTTCCTGCATCGTGTCCCCTTGCCTCTGGCTTGGTTAAGATTGTCAGCCCGACAGAAAGACGGGGTGGCTGGCCCCGGGGCACGCTCCTGGCCTGCAGGGTGGACCCAAGCCCCATCCTGGGGAGAACGGGAAGCTCGCTTAGCCACGCTGGAGTCCTTTATGCTGATTCTCAGGTAAAGTATCAACAGGAAATGCCATCTCTGCCGTCATTCTGGAGAGCTGAGGGCCATTTGGACACAGATGCCTGGCCTGGAGCTGCATGCCGATAAGGTCACAGGACAGACGTACAGGGTGAGCGTGACGGCTCAGAAAAAACAGCCTACCCCCTTCCTGGGGACCACCACCCCTCCCCCAGGTCCTGAAACCATCAAGGTTACTAATATTTCCTACGTCTTAGAGTGCTTTGACTTAAAGCAAAATGGTGAGGAAGATGCTGATATTGATCTTGATAAGAGCAAGAATAAAGAGGGTGGCCTGAGGCTCTGCCCCAAGCTGTTCTGTAACGGGCCTGTAGGTTTGTTATGTGTGTGTGTGCCTCAGTGATCTGTATGTGTGTGTATTAGTTCCTCCTGGTGGCTTTTTCAAAAACTAATTATCAGCTTCTGGAACTGCGCAACAGTGATTTACTATATATAAAGAGGTAATACCCAAATTGTCCAGGACACCATAATGTCACAACCGCTCGAGAGGAGGCTGCGCGCAGGTGGGTGGGAGGGGACTGCGTGCGTGGTGAGGCCAGTCACAGATGGCGCAGGTCTACGGAGAACAGGGCACGCCGGCAGTCCCACCTCTGCACGTGAGCTACAGAGGAAACATCTTTTCTGACCGCTCATTGGCTAAACTCCCCGTACGCCGCTCGCAGTGTTCTTGATCACTTGGGTAATAAGAATCCAAGAAGATGATCTAGGATTTTTCCACCTCATTCCTGGAGGAAAAAACGAAGGTCCACTGCTGGAGGGGCTAAGAAATGTCATATCCTGCCCTAGCCAGTTTGCCTCAGTAGATAGATCCTTGGCCTGCCGACTGCAGGGTCCAGGTTAGATTCTGGTCAAGGGCATGTACCTAGGTTACAGGCTCCTCCCTGGCTGAGACCCAGGTCTGGGCTCATGCAGGGGGCAACTAATTGAAGTGTCCCTCTCACATTGATGTTTCTCTCTGTCTTTCTCTCTCTCTTCCGCTCTCTAAAAATCAATGGAAAAATATCCTCAGGTGAAGACAAAAAGAAAGAAATGTCATATTCTATGAAAGAGACATCTTGAAAATGTCTAAAGAAAGTTGTCATCTTTTTGTGGTGAAGGGACTGGAGTCCATGTTGATGAAAACACCTTGGCAGCTGCGATGGCTAGCAGTGGCAGCAGCAGTGTGGTGATGGGGGCGGTGCCTTCCCCTGATCAGCCTGGTCACCTCCTGCAGAGGGAGGCCGGACTGCTCTCCCCTCAGGGAATGGGCCTAAGCCATCAGTAAAACATCCCCTGATTGTTTCTGGATTGGAGAGGGTGCAGGTCAGGCTGAGGGATCCCCATGCTCCCCATGCATGAATTTTGTGCACTGGGCCTCTAGTGTGTATATAAAGGCCATCGAAGACTTAGAATAAAACTACGTGACTGGGGGCTCTGAAATTAAGAATTTAACCCTACTTGTATGTAGGAGCAGCTCCACAAATATGGGGGTGTCAATATGGACTTATCATTTACTTTTCTAGTTAATCCATTGAAGAAAGCTTGCTTCTACAACAAATAACCTCCCAATTTTTCACTTATTTCTTGCTCAGATAACAGTCCAAGTCAAATGTGTCTACATGGAAGTCAGCTTTCTTCCCCAGAGTGACCCGGGGCTACAGGCTGATCACACTCTTTCCTGGACAAGGGAGCCATGGACTCACTACTAAATGCTTCCCCCAGCACTCCTGGAAACCCTTAAGCAGCCAGCCTAACTTTCTGGCACCTCTTCTGAAACAGCCAGGAGGGAAATGAAACAGGGCGGGAGACGGGGGACGGGCGATAAAAGCTTCACTCACTGGGACATCCTGGTTTACTGCAATGGATGAGCCAGCTGTCATATCCAAGTTTTAGTGGATAAGTGTCTATCAAAAAGGATCTGGAGAACAGCATGGATAAGCTGAAAAAAGCATAAGTTTTATTGTTTAAGAAATCAAGTAATCATTTTTCTAAAATTTGTTACTAGTGGGGTTTTTTTTGTTTGTTTGTTTTTTAATATATTTTTATTGATTTCAGAGAGGAAGGGAGAGTGAGAGACAGAAACATCAATGATGAGCCCTAGTGGGTTTGGCTCCGTGAATACAGCATCAGCCTACAGCCTGAAGGGTCCCGGTTCCATTCCAGTCAAGGGCAGATGTTCAGATTGCAGGAGGGGGAGGAAAGGGAACGTGCAGGAGGCGGCCAATAGACAATTCTCTAATCATTAATGTTTCTCTCTCTCCTTCTCTTTTCCTCTCTGAAATTTAAAAAAAAAAAAAAAATTTTTTTTTTAAAGAAACATCAATGAGAGAGAATCATTGATCAGCTGCCTCCTGCACATCCCCCACCAGGGACTAACCCCACAACCCGGGCCTGTGCCCTGACTGGGAAACGAATCGTGACCTCCTGGTTCCTAGGTCAACACTCAACCACTGAGCCACCCGGCCAGGCTGTAGTGTTTAGTACATTTGTTGAAACCAGCTTTTTAAAATCATGCCTGGAACTTTGATGCTCTAGTGTTGTTTATTAGAATAAACACATGGAATGGTAGTGATATCAGTTTAATAAGCACTTTGAAATACGCACTTAGGTGTACTTGTAATCAAATCTGACTTGCTCAAATCTTCAAATAAAACTTTGTACAATAATATCCATTGGAGGTTTTTAGATGATAACTGGCATTCAATAAATATTGATTTGTATTATCGGAGGTATAATCGGGATCACTTAAATTGTCAAGGTAGACAGAGATGGCCTGGTACAGGTCACTCAGCATTGCTACATGTTTATGCAGATTAGGTTCTATACAGCCCCAGAGAGACGCCCATGTACATAGCGCCCCCTGTGGTTGTGCAGTGCACAGCCTGCAGACAGCTTGCTAATTCCAATGCACCGGTTTTCACAGGCTATGAAGGTAGAACAGGTGATTCCCCTTTCTCACCCCAGGACTGAGTGAGCGGGTCTGGCTGTATGTTAGCTCTCTTCCTCACTTCTTCCTCATTCACCTCCTCCCCCGACAAGCTGATGCTCTGGAGCAGTGTTTCCCAAACTTCTCTCATGATGAGAATCACCTGGTGGAGTTGTTAAAATACATCTTAGAGCACTTAGTGAAGTATACAATTTTACCTATATGTTCCCAAAAATTCTAGTTTAGCACTTCTTAGTTGGGATTCAGGAATCTGTATTTTAACAACTCCAGCAGGTGATTCTCATCATGAGAGAAGTCTGGGAAACACTGGTGGAAGACGGTGCCCTCCCAGAGAGAGTGCCCTCCAGTCAAGCGGGTGCTTGTAAGTCTGCCTGAGCTCTGACTCAAACTCCCAGGGCCTCCCGGGATCCTGGGGCAGAGTCCCTCCAGACAAGAACTGAATTCCCTCCCCTTTTTCTAATGAGGCCCTTTTCGCAAACATACCTGGCTCTCTTCTGACCCCACTTTTCAATGTTTGCCTTTTAAATGCCAAGATTCCCCTTAACTCAGCTGACAGTGTCACGAATTCAAATACGTTTCCCTTTACTAGACTTCAAAAAGGCATCAGCTGGGTCCTTCATGCTCCCAAGGCCAATTTTAAACATCCTAGCATTACAGGCCGAACCTTCGTATTCTAAAATTAAGGAATCATTATTTCAGCTATGGAAAAAATAATTATAAAAAGAAAAACACAGCCCTCACTGAGCCTGGCTTGTCTCTTTCTAAATTAGGTGAATTTGTAATCAAACCCGACTTAGCCAACAACTAAAAGTGTGACCTTGGCCCAGTCCGGTTCCCACCTTAACTTTAGTTACCTTATCTGAATTGATGCCCACAGTATAGGGTTGATGGGGGATTGATTAACTGGGCTAATGAATGGAATGTATTAAGTTCCCGATATGTGGTAGGTCTTTCCTACCTCATCGCTGCCCTTTCATTCATTCGTTGTTATTTCAGACACCTACCTATTACTGGCCTAATACTAGGGTATGGCTTCATGAGAATCAAAGAAATGTAATAGCTTTATTCCTTCGTGGAGCTTAGAATACATTCATTCATGGAATAAACAAGTACTGAGTGTTCACCGTGTGCCAGACAACCTGGTAGGTGTTAGGGTTACAAACATGAATAAAATAAGCCAGGGGCCCAGCCTTCCAGTAGCTCACATTCCAGTGGGGAAGATAAGACATGTAAACACAGGCCACCACTTCAGAGTAAGCAAGCATTGCTTGATCTTTTTCAAAGACTCCTCTTTACATAATTTCCCCCCTGTTCTGGGAGCAACATCAGACACACCTGCCAATGATCTCATCCCTAACGTCTGAAAGTCTCTCATTCGAGGTCCCCGATAGCAGTGAAGAAATGACTACCTCTTCTTCCCTGGACCTCTTCTTGTTCTGCTCAGGATCCTGTGCTCCTGCAGTGCCATCTTCCATAGCATGAGGGTGACCATGGAATCTCAGGTGCCTTTTAGAGTAGTCCAAGATTTATGGAAAACTCGTAACTTGCCAGAAAAATCTTAAGTTCGGAGACATAAACAAGGTGAACTCTACTTCTAACAACTTTATGAAATGGGCAGGGTGCCCATGTAGACAATTCAATGGCTGGTTGTTCAGTAGTGGTGTGTTTCTGAGGAAAGTGCTGGAAATGCAAAGTGGAAGCAGCATGATTTCTGCCATTAAAGGGTTTTACAGACTGATGGAGAAGGCAAATAAATCAAGCCGTAACAGAATGGGTAATAAGTGCTGTATGAGACCATAAAATGCTAGAATCGGAGAAGCTAACCTATACACGGATGTTCAGAGCACCTTTCTGTAGGCGACATGTGCAGAAATCACAGAGCACAAAGTCTTCGAGGAACAATGACCCAAGCAAGGTGTACAGGTTAATAATGCGGATTTTTTTTTTTCTTCAATAAATGGAGTTACACTATGTGATATACACTGAGTGGCCAGATGATGATGATCTCTGAATGCATAATAATCTGGCCACTCAATGTATATCCTATATAATAAAAGGCTAATATGCAAATTGTCCACTCAACCAGGAGTTCTACCAGCAGGCAGGGGGGCCAACCACCCATCTCCCCTCTCCCTGGCCAGGCTGGCCAGACCCCACCAATGCACCGGGCCTCTAATATTAATTATTAGAGGCCAGATTATTACGCATTCAGAGATAATAATCTGGCCACTCAGTGTATATGCGATATGATATGTATGCTATTTTGTTGTATTGACAACAAACTTCTAAACTTCATATGTCAAATTTTCTGAAGATGTTAACATCATAAATATTTTTACACTTAAAAATGTAGAATTTTGTGCCCCCCAAAAAAGAGCATTTGTGGGAAGTTTTAATTAATTATTTTGAAGTGCTGCTGAAAGTTATCGTATACTTCGGGAATCTTATGGTGAATATGCTCCATCTCAAGATACTTATGAATGCTGGTTTAAATGCTTTAAAAGTGATGATTTCGATGTGAAAGACAAAGAACGTCCAGGTCAACAGAAAAAGTTTGAAGACCAACAATGACAAGCATTATGGGATGAAGATGCGTGTCAAACTCAAAAATAACTTGCAGAAAGATTAAATGTTGCTCAGTAAACAATTTCCGATTGTTTACAAGCAATGGGGAAGATTTTAAAGTAAGGAAAACGGGTGCCACATCAACTGAATTAAAGACAAATGGAAAACCGAAAAGTCATCAGTAAAATGTTGCTTCAATAGCACGGGGGAAAAAAAGCCTTTTTTTTTTTTGCATTGAATTGTGACTGGCAATGAAAAGTGGATTTATTTTGAGAATCCCAAACGCGCAAAATCATGGGTTGACATAGGCCAACCATCAACATGGACTGCAAGGCCAAATTGCTTCGAACAAAATACTCTGCATTTGGCGGGATCAAGAAGGTGTGGTGTATTATGCAATCCTAAAACTAGGTGAAACCTTAATACTGATCGCTACTGACAACAAATAATCAACTTGAACCACGCTTTGATGGTAAAATGACCAGAATGGGCCAGAAGACACGACAAAGTAAATTTGCTTCATGATGACCCACTACCACACACTTCAAAGCCAGTTAAAGAAACGTTAAAAGATCTTGCCTGGGAAGTATGAACCCACCCACCGTATTCACCAGACCTTGCTCCTTAAGATGACCACTTGTTCCGATCGATGGCACATGTACTTTCTAAGCGGCACTTCAAAACTTACAAGAAGTAAAAAATTGGGTCTCTAGTCTGCCTCAAAACAAGAAAAGTTCTATTGGGACGGTATCCACCAATTACCCTAAAGATGAGGAAAATGTGTAGCTAGCGATGGACATTCCTTTGAATAAAGCCCTTTTGCTGTTTCTCTTGAAATCATCGTGTTTTCTTTTATTACAAATCTGCATCATTAACCGATATGCCTAGTACAAGTGCACGGGAAAGGAGACTATTTCACTCCAGCTGAATAGATCCAGCGACTTTTTGGAAAAATCTATTTTTAGCTGAAACGTGGAAGGGTTAGGGGAATGAATTCATGGAAAGAATAGGGGAAACAGAAGGGCATGTTTGAGGAATGGGTGGTGTTCTTTACCGGCATCAGGCTTAGGTTTGGGGCTACAAGATAGGGAGGGAGAGAAAGTTAACTGCCAATCTAGAGCTAAGTCGTATGGCAGCATTGGAGAGCTGCGGGGAGGCAATGACGGACCACTAAGATAGAAGAAGGAGCTAGCACAAGTCTGAGCAATGATTGGGTCACCAGGTCACCTGAATCCGAAGGCGCCTGTGCAGCCTTGAGGTCATGGCTCCTTCCCGGCTGGAAAGGCATTCCTGCCCGCGCAGTGACAGGGCATAAACCTCGGTTCACTGGTTTAACCTCTCCCCACTAGCTAGATGTGTGCACATTCTTGTTCCAGTGTTTATACTTTAACCAAAACTCCAGAGGAAACTTCCACCCTACAGGAACTTAGGGAGAGCGCCATTCTGTTCCTTGGTCAGGCGCGAACGAAGAAGCCCACCAACTGCCTTAGGGAGTGAAATGCTCCCCTTTCCCATGCACCTATACTAGGTATACCGGTTAATGATGCAGATTTGTAATCAAAGAAAACACGATGATTTCAAGAGAAACAGCAAAAGGGCTTTTAACGTGTCTTTAACTGGCTTTGAAGTGTGTAATGGTGCGTTCAAATGCAAACGAAGAAGCCCACAAACTGTCCAGGGCTATCCAGCTCTGAAGTCCTGAGCTCCAACTAAATTTGTGCATGAATAGGGGGCGGAGTAAGGGGGAGGGAATAAAAAAGACCCCGAAGATAGCAAAGGGAGCTCGGGAAGGTTTCCTGGAATTATCCCCTCTCTCGCAGGGAAGGCCAGGTAAGACCGAGCACTGACAGTGATAAAGTCATTTAATCTTTTCAATCTCCCTGCGCCCTGGGTCCCCACTGGTGGAGTAAGGAGGTTGTGGGCTCCACACTTAGGTATGTGGGGTCTACCATGTGTCTGGTGAGGCATTTCATGCACCGTGGTAGAGTTCACTAACTCCAAGGCATTCAGTTCAGAGTGTCTAAGTCACAAGTCCAAGGTCACACAGCGTTAGGGGCCGGGCCACACTGCAGTACGAGGTTGACTGTCGCGGTCCTCGTTGGATAAGAGTAAGGTGACCAGACGTCCCGATTGATTTTTAACCATTTGTCCCGCGGCGCCTTAAAAAAGTCCCGATTTTTAAAACGCCGCAGGACGCGGAGCAAATTGTTAGAAATCGGCACTGTCCCGCCAGAAGCGGGACATCTGGTCACCTTATATAAGGGTTAACCTCCCCTAAACTGGGGACCCGGGTTCCCACCCCTCAACTATCCTCCTTCTTCTCCCTAAACTCCTCCTTCTCCTTCTCCCTAAACTCCCGGGCAACGGCCCCCTTTCTCCACCAATGCCCGACCGCGGAGGAAACGCTCCCATTCTAACTCAGGAAATTTTTCACGCCGCCCGCCCGCCCCGCCCACGGCGCCCTCTCACTGGATTGGTCCAATTCAGGAAAGAGAGCCCGAGGGCCGGTCGACCTCCACCCACCCTCCCCTTACGCCCAGCGCTCTGGACGCAAGCGCTCCAAGCGTGCGTGCGTGCGTGCGTGCGTGCGTGCGTGCGTGCGTGTGAGTGAGCACGTGAGGTCCCGGACCGTGCACCGGGGAGATGGGGGAAGGAAATGGGAATCGAGGGGCGGGGCTGCCGTTGCCATGACAGTGACGTCAGGCGTCGGGGAGCGAACCCGGCCCCTTCCCCACGCGCGCGCGCGCGCGCGCGCACACCACACGCGCTGGCACGCGCGCGCGCCGCCGCGCTCTCTCCCTCAGACACACTGGAGGGAAAGGTCAAACTAAAGGCGAGGGGACCGGAGGGCGGAGGAGCCGCCGCCGCCGCCGCCGCGCGCCATGACGGACGGACCCGCTCCAGGCGGCTTTCTCCCCGCGGACGCCGCCGAGCCGTGGCTCTCGTCGCGCCCCCCGCCCCCGCCCCCCCTCCGTGTCCGTTCTCCCCGCGGCCACGTGCGCCTCCCCTCCTCCCGGCGCCTCAGGCGCGCGGCGGGCCCGGGGCGCGCGCCGGCGGGGAGCGCGGGCCGGCGGGCGGGGGCCGCGGCGGGCGGGCGGGCGGGCGGCCTGTTCGCGCCCCCGCCCCGCGGCCGGACCGGCCAGGTGAGTGCGGGCGGCGGGGAGCGGGTCCGGGCGGAGACGGGCGCCCGGCCGCCGGCGGACCCCTTCCTTCCGGGCGCTGACAGGCGCCGGGACGCGGCCTCTGGGGGGCGTCGCGGGGTCGGCCGGTCGCGGGGCCTCGGGCGCGGAGTGGCGGGGCCGGGGCCGGGGAGGGCGGCCGGCGCGGGCCGGGGGCAGGTGGGCCGCTCCGGGGCGGCGGGCGGGGGCAGGGCGGCGGGGCAGTTGGAGAAACTCCGCCCTGGGACGGCGCCCGGGCGCCCTGCCGCCCTGCCGCTCCGGGCGGCTCTGGGCCGGACCGGGGACCGGGGACCGGGGGAGCGGAGGACCCGCCTGGGGGAGCGGAGAGCGGACGGCCGGCCGGACGGCGGGCCGCGGGAGGCGGCGGGCGTTGCCATGCCGATGGCGGTGTTTGTTGCTTCTGGTTATTTTAGGACGAAGGACCAGAAAGTTACTTGGGAGAGAGGGATCGGCCTGCCTGGCCGCGAGCCCCTCCTGCCCTGTTCATGCAGGAAACGGGTTAATCTTTCACACACACTCACACACACACACACACACACGCACACACAACACAAACACACACACAACACAAACATACACACACACACACAACACAAACACATAAACACACTCACACACAACACAAACATACACACTCGCACACAAACACACACACACACAACACAAACACATACACTCACACACACACAACACAAACACATACACACACACTCACACACAACACAAACATACACACACATTCACACAACACACACACACACAACACAAACATACACACACAAACACACACAACACATACACTCACACACACAACACACATACACAAACACACACACATACACTCACACACACTCTCACAGACACACTCACACACACATACACTCACACACACACATACACTCTCACAGACACACACACACACTCACATACACACTCACAAACACAGACACACACACACACACACACACACTCTCACACACACCCGGCTGAGCCGTGCCAGGCGCACTTTAAAAGCACTGACTCCGAACTCGGCCGCGGAGACAAGGTGCTGTCCGGCTGGGGTTTCAGGTGTCGGCGCTCCGCGGGGGGAAATGGGAGGACGCCCAGCACTGATAGCGGGCCGGGCCTGCGGGAGGAGGGAGAGCCGGGCCACCCCCCTCACCCCTGCAGAGCGAGCGGAGGCCCTGGCAGCACCGGGGAGCCCCGGCCCGGCCTGGTGCCCAGCTTCCCCTCCTCCCCGCGCCCCCCGGGCGTGGCCTGTGTGCCAGGCGTCAGCGTGGATCACCCGCCGGGAACTCTCTCCGTGGAGTCACTTTGAAATGATCCAGCGCCAGCTCCGACTTGTCTTTTTTGTTTTTGTTTTCCTTTTCTCTTATTTGAAAGTTATTGGGAAATTTCAAAACACAGTCCTTTCAAATCGATAAGGTTTTATGCCAAGTGGGTGAAAGTGTTTAACTTTTAAATCTCACCCAAGAAAATGCCTGGTTTGTGCGAGACGCAAGGTTGCGATCGCTGCTGGGTCTTCGGTGAAGGATGGGAGAGCAGCCGGGACCCCTCCCGGTGAGCTTGTTTTCGGTTCAGCATCTGCAGGCTCCTCCTTCACCTAAGCCTTCCTGATGTGTGGGTACTTCTCCTGGGTCTTCTTTGGCTCTTTGTCTTCAAAAAGTTCGGTCAGGAGAGAAAGAGCCCTCATTTTGAAATTGAGTCGCTGTGGCCTGCAGCCAGGATAGGATACTGAAGGTTCTGGTCTGGTCTGGGGTCTTGTTCCCTCTTTCTGTGCAGCTCTTTTGTGCTGCTGCTGTGCGGTGATGCCCCTCTGAAGTCTTGCCCTGTTGGCCATTTCTGATATCTGTATGTAAAGAAGTCCTGTGGTTGGGGTGCTTCTGATACCTGGCGTGTTAAAACCTAAGACATCATTTCCTGTGAGATGTGAACAAATGTTATTTTTGTCTCTCCCTTCTCTGTTTTTAAAGGGAACCCTAGAACTGGGCAAATCAGCACTTACTCAGCATGTCCCCTCCCGTCGGTCTCGTTGACCTTGGCGGCTTCGTGGAGGTCAGTGTTCATGGAGACAAACAGGCTGTGGGTTCCTTCAGGTGATAGACATGGAAAAGCCATCCGAGACGCGCGTGTCTTGATACTTTTTAAAATAATTTTTATTAGGCATGTGTTGTGGTCGTTACCTTTTTGGGAATACATTTCCATTTCTATTTTACATTTTAAAAATCACTCCATTTCTTTTTTCAAGTTTTCTGGTATTGCTGTATATGCTACCGCAGTTGGACAGCTGGTTTTTGGGGTTACATTTTTAGAACTTGGGAAATGAGAAGGCAGTAATACTGGGATGAAGTTGGCTATGAAAACAGCTGTGCTCACTTTAAGAAATTTGATGTTTACAAGTATAAGATGACACAACAAATGAAATAGTGGTTAGTTATGTTATTATATGAAAAGTCCATATTTTACAAAAAAAGGGCTGTCTAAAAGGTACCATCAAGTAATTAATGCTTTTTTAATGCTACTTATAAAATGTGTTTTGTTTTATGAAAAATGAGTTGCCACGCAACAATTTAGCAACAGATTTTTGGCATAATGTAAGATTTATCAGTGAGTTCCTTGAATTGGCTCTTTCCCAAAAATGTTTGGGGATAAAATTAGTGTTTGTGGGCATTTTAAATGCAAAGTTGTGCTAATTGCATGCTCCTTATTAATGTTTCACTCGAATGGGAACATTGTCATGTGATTTGTGCTTTCCCATTTAAGGAATGCATTGAAACCTAATTAAAATGCCAGGATTTTATGGTAGGTTCGTCTGGAACCCCATCCAAGGGAGCTTAGGTACTGAGGTGTCAAAAGCACCGTGTTACAGGATGTTCTCACTAGGACGGGGGTCCTGCAGCCCCTGGCAAATGGTTATGCCCACGCCACAGCAACTCCGAATGCATAGATTTGCTCTGAAGTCCGCACATGGGGAAAACCATTACCTTGAATTTCTCTCCAGGTGCAAATTATTCTCCAGAATTAAAGGCTCGGTTTTCCAAAGGTGCAGTTCTAGTTAGGTCACTTGTGAAAAATTCTATTTTGATAAAAGAACAACTATATACTCTTTAAACTTTCAAGGGAGATTTTTTCTTTTCTTTTTTCCTTTTTGTTAGTGCAGTCAGGTTTATTTGGAATCCCAGGAGATATTGAATGACGTTCTTAGGGAGTTTTCATTCTGAAATCTCTGCTTTGGTGATATGACAAAGAGAACTGAGTGTGAAAATATTAGTAAAACTTGCTAATGGGTTAGCTCACTTTGTTGGATCACGGAACGAGGGAAGAACTAGACACAAACTTTATTAAGGATCATTAATCAAATTTTTCTTTATACTGTTCATGCTTGGGTTTCTGATGACACCTCTCCCCACTTTTTGAGAGAAGTCTTAAAGGGACTTAAAGGATAAGAGCTAGGCGTGCAGATATATTAATTAGTTCAGGTATCTTTTGAGAGCTTTAGTAATTTTTGTTTTGTTTCATGCACTAGGCAGAAATAAAATAATTTTTTTCATGCTGACTATGAGTTGAGAGCCCAACTTTAAGTTAATGAGCACAGTTTTATTCCTCTTGAAATAATTAAATATTATAAAAATTTAGGGAATAGTTTGAATGATGCCACTGATTTTTTAGTACAGGTTCTTAGTTCCTCTGTTGGACAAGTGAATAAAAATGAAGATTAAAAATGTGATATTAAGAGAAGTATTTCTTTATTTTTTTTAACCCCAAGGGACTATCTCAAAGGATTACTAACTTTAGAGCAGGGTGAGATAAATAAGTTCATTGTTGGGATTTATCATTAATGAGGGTATGTAATTTTAAAAATGTTCAAGAACATGCAAAAAAAAAAAAAGTAGACTGCATTTAAAAATTATTTGTGCCAAAATCTGTGAGTAAAGAGGTAATGATTTAGAAATTTTAATTAGAATTTAAGGCTGATTTATGTTCTCAATTTCATTATTTAACCCAGTGTCACTTTTTAAATGTCACTTAATTTTTCTGTTCCCAGTTTTTCTTTTCTGTAAAATGCAATCAGCAGTGCAACATGCTTTATGTAAATTGGGTCTTGAAATATATTTTCTAGACTTATTAAGCATAAAATATAACCTGATAGTAATGTGTATGTGTAAGTCCACCAAGTGGGATTTTAAAGTATTTAGACCTTGTAATCTGCAGAAATTTGAGTAAAAGTTTTAAAAATAAGAAAGGCTGAGTTCAGAATTTTAGTCACAGATGACACTGTAAATTGCTCATTATTCTGAAAGGATTTTCTTTCATATTTATCTTTTCCATATTCAAGCCATGCTAGTCTTTAGTGTTGGGTCATCTTGTCTGTAGCATCTGTAGAACATTCAGAATGATAGAAATGCCTCCTTGTTTTTTCCCAACTATTTCATCTGGGAGATTGTTTGAATTTCAATTATTGAATGTGGTTTAATCAGAAATATTCTAAATAGAAAGTTTATTGCAATTTTCACAAGCTAGAGGAAAATAATTTATCTTAAGTTATGAACATTTTTGTATTACTATGTGGACAGTTAGACATAGCGTGTATAATGTAAAAATCCTATCAGCATTTATTTTAAGTTAACTTTATTTGACATATTGTTAAAATCAACACAGTAATTGTATAGTCTCTTAAAAAACATCTACTCATAGAATATTTTTCAGAAACTCGCCCTTACCTTAGAGCAGTGGGTCGCCAACCTTTCGGTCCATAGACCACTGGTAGGCGACCGCTGCCTTAGAGTATGCCCAGCAGTGATCCATTGAATGCTAAGTTTTGGACTGAGTTTATGATATCATATGGGATGGTATTTTCCTAGCAATGATGTTTATATTGTTTCTTTTAAAGTAACAATACTTAAACATGCTTATACGTGAATGTATTGTACATATTGGTCAAATGATGTACTGAAGGATTAAATTTATGTCCTCTGCTTCTCTCCCCTCTTCCCTCTTTTAATAATTGTCAGTAGTTGGCCTTCAGCCACATTATAAGAGAACTTTTAATGCATAATAGGGTGGTTGTTGGTTATTTTTCCATGTTTTGTCTGATGAAGAAAAGTGAGATTGTTTTATAACACTATGTGTTAAGCATTGTTTTGAGAATTTGTTTTAAGTTAATCTATAACGGGGATGACAATTTAAAATTTGTTGAGACTTTTTAAGTGATTTTGTTTTCTGAAAATGTTAGTGCAAGAAACAGGGGAGGATAAAGGCAGAAGGAAGGATGGTAGGGATTAGATTAGAATAGATTGTATAAAGTAAATCAAATTGTTTAATGTAAAACATCATTAAATACCTTTTCTCTAGGATTATGACCTTGCTTTCTTATTAGTACTTCTCACTGTGAAGAGTAGTAAATTGTCAGGTAGGACCTGCATGACTTGACTCAGTTTTACATGTTACTGCTGGGAACGGATTAGATGGCCACGAGAAAGCAGTTTCACAGCAACAGTCATTCTCAGCGGTCACATTTAGAACTCTTAATTTTATAAGATGGGAGGACAGGTGGGGAAGTATTTTCACATACAGAGTTATTGTAAGGAAATTCAAGTACATCTGTCTTGGAAAGTATTACAATTATTAGTTACAATCCTATAGTCTAGATTTCTAATACTGTATGAGTTTTGAATAATCTGTGGCTATTATGTCTAACTATAAATTCTAACTTTTAGGTTAGAAAATGTGGTCACTTAAATTATAATTTAACTCAAGAATACAAAAGCTGATAATTTTTTCTTTTTCTGTACTGTAACTTTTTGTTATTAATTTTGAAGGCCTCATACTATCTCTTTAGTTACGCCTCGTTCTGTAATTGAATTGAACTATGAGAATGAATTCTTGTACTGAGAAGTTAGAATCACATTGGGAGAGGCATGAAGTATATAGAACGTGATTGGGAAGATACTAGTACAATGACTTCTTTCTAAAGCAGTGGTTTTGAAACTTAGGAAAAAGGCTTCTGGAGGAAGTCGAGCAGGCTCATTCCAATTTCAACCAGTGCAGTTAACATGATCAATTGGAAGTCTGCATAATATTTCATTTCAGTGCAGGTTCTGTTGTTGAAAATAAAAAGTGTGATAGCCACTTTCATTAGCACATTTGATCTCATCACTGTTCCTCTTAGATCCTTGCAATGGTTGGGTCTTTTTATTATAACTTCTAAGACATTTATCTCGCTGCAGCTTCATTCTTCATTTCTCATCACTGTTTCCCTGGCTTGCCTGTACACCCTGCATTCTAGTTCTCTCTAAATTGCTTGTTATTCCCTAGGAGGAAAATGTTACATCTCCATGCCTTTGCACGCGGAACTGCCACCATTCTTGCCATATTAGGTGGAACTCTGTTCCCTTGGAGCTCCCTAAAAGCACTTACTTCCATTGTTTCGTAACTGTGGCCCCCCTTGAGAGCAAAGACCATCTAATTTATCTTTGTATCCATAAGACTTGGTGTTTGTTAAGTATTCAAATGCCTGTTGATTAATTGCATTTAGAATTTGAGAAGTAGTAGTGTTACGTTAATGCACATTCATGTGAATAAAACATCCCAGATCTTGCCAGTGCAAAGTATTTAAAGTGACATGATATCACATACTTATTCTTTGTAAAAAGGTTCCCACTTACACATATGAAGTATAATAAGGGCAAAATATATATTCCATGGAAAGATTAGATTAGTTGTGCTACTGGCTTAAATGAAGTGATATATTGGATTCAGTCATCTGATCTTAAAAGTTAGTTGTGAAAATATCTATAATAATAAAAGTGTAACAGCTAATTTCCGGATATCCTTCCGGAGGAAGCTGTGGCGGCAGGGGCCAGGCAGAGGCAGGCAGGCGAGCAGTTAGGAGCCAGCGGTCCCAGATTGCAAGAGGGATGTCTGGTGATCGGGCCTAAACCAGCAGTTGGTCATCCCCCGACAGGGAGGATTGTGAGAAGGTGCAGGCTGGGCTGAGGGACTCACACACACACACACACACACACACACACACACACGCATGAATTTCATGCACCAGGCCTCTAGTTTTAATAATTTTGTACAGTCTTAATTGCCAATAAACGTTTTTCTTTATATGTGATTAAAGCTAATAATCTCAAAAAGCACTTCAAATATCAAAGTATGGATTGTAGAGATACCTACCCATAGAGGTTAAAGAATGGGTCCTTAAACAGACCTGCCTGAATTCATATCCCTTTCCCACCTGCCCCTCGCTCGCTGTGTGGTCCTGTGCAAGTTACTTAACCATTCTGTGCCTCTTTTTTCCGTCCTGTAAAATGAGGATGTTGATCTGTTTTAAATGGCTGTGATGAAGGTATACATGAGTTAATGTATGTTGAGCACTTAAGTATGCCCAACACACGGAAAACACTCAGTATATGTTATCTATAATTAGTTTCTAGTGGCTTCTTAAACAAATAAATGTTTATTGTGCATCATTTCCATCTTTTTTAAAAAAATGCTTCAATACATGAGTATCTAATTTAAAAGACATTTAACATTTTTAGTTAGTTACTGCATTTTCAAACTGGCAACTATTTTATCTCTTTACTGACTCATTCTCCCACCTCCCAGTGGAATGTGGACTGTTTTTGTCAGAGGGGTTGACATGGGAGATTTGAAACTATGTTCTCCTGATCCTGCCGCAGAGCATTGTGTTCCCATGACCTTCGCAATTCCTGGTAGTGCCCACAAGAGAGGAGAGATAAATAACCGGCTAGGCATCCAGTGACAAGTTCAACAAGCCTTAACCTGTCCCAAATACGTCCTAAACTTGCATGCTCCCTCGCAGAGGATAGGTGTTCAGCTTTTTTGTTTTTTACATTTCCTTTACTTTTTTGGCTTGAAAGAATAGATGTTTAAAAATCTGAATGTATGTCTACTCCAAAAAGGCACATACAAGTTTATTTTAAAGTCAATGAACCTGTTTTTTAAGTTCATATTTTATCTACGTACCTGCAGTGAAGGCAGTAAGTAGGGTGTTAGTAATTTATGTCAGTACAGTGAAATCCTGTTAAATATGTTCATTTAGCATGCAGAGAGAAATTTAAGGGAAGAAGAAATTTGTATCCCAAGATATTTTGCAAAGAGTAGCTATACTAAGGAATGAAGCACACATAGTACTCAGTGTGGCTTTCTGGCCTGCTTTGGCTTTCTTGTGTGTAACAGACCTATATAATAAAAGCCTAATATGCAAATTGACCAAACGGCAGAAGGAACAGCAGAATGACCGGTCACTATAATGCTTACTGACCACAGGGGACAGACGCTCAACGCAGGAGCTGCCCCCAGCCCTCAGAGGGAGGCAACCAGTGGCAGGGGGCGGGGCTGGCCAAGGCGGGTGCCAGTCGGGGTCCCCAATCACACCGCCAGTCACCCCACAGATCGACCCTGATCGCCTGCCAGGCCTATAGACCCTACCCATGCACAAATTGTGTGCACGGGGCCTCTAGTTAAAATATAATGAGAAATTAGTGTATAACTTTAAACAATATTTTACTAAAGGAAGAAAACTTTAAAGAATAATTTTGAGTTTACTGTACTAATTGAGTGATTTTAACATGAGAAGCTGGGATATAAAGATAACTCAGGTGTTATCTTTATACACTACTTATCACCTACTGGGGAGACCAGAGTGTGCAGAGAATGTGTGGGGAAATGGAAGCTGGATTTTGAAGAGTCAGGAAACAATAAGACATTAGCAAGGAATCATTTTTAATACCAATGGCATGTGTGTAATAGTCTCCCATGGGAAAATTGAATACTTATTCCAGTTGATCGATACACTAGAAATTGTCTTGTAATTACAACACTAGTTTAGTATTAGCAAATTTTTGCTGATTGCCGGTGTAGGAACTTGTAAATATTTTTTTGCACCTCCTTGGAAATTATAGGAGCTAGGTCATACCAGGAAAAACAACTTGTAGAATACAGTTTTGACTAAGCCTATTTCCTCTGTGCAAACCACAACACTGGCTATATATCTAATGTTATCCAGCTGGAAATTTCATTTCCCTTCACCAGCATGACTTTCAGTGCCTGTTAAGCCAAACATCTCCTTGTTTTACTTTTTATTGCAGTTCTTGTTTCTAGTATTAATATTATTTAATCAGGAAAAAAAATACCATTTGGACATTTTCAAATGCCTCAAAAAATGCTCAGTTACATAGAGGAGTAAGTTAGATTTGGTCCTCCCACATCCATCTCTATCATGTTGTCATCCACCCTTCTTGTTTTAGAATGTTTCCAGTTAGAAATAACTTCTCTCTTAGCTAGATCTGTTTCCCTAACTTTCACTTCCTGGTTCTGGGCAATCTAAGTCTCTGCATGTGAAAGTTAGTCTTCTTACAAACTTTTAAAGTATCTGAGAATGACTGTTAAATCCTGCTTAAGTCTTTTGATGCGCCTAGGGGGGAAGCCCTAATTCTCAAACCATATGCACATGACATGGTTTTCAGACCTTTCTCCATCCACAGCACTAAACTCATGACAAAGTCTGTTTGTCACTATACCTCTTAAAACATGGTAGCCAGAGCTGAACTGACTACTTCCGATATGGCTGGACAATTCCTGAAGACAATGAAGCTATTAACTGGATACTGTGCTTCTATTAATGCAGCCTGAAATGTGCATTAACATTTTTTGGCAGCCACATTACCCTTTGATCATACTGAGCTATGGTCAACTAAAACCTTGTTGTTTTTTTTCCTGTGAACTGCTTTAAATATAATCTTTCTTATCCTTGCCAGTTAATGCTTTTAAAGTAAATGCCAGATATTATGTATTGCATTATATGAAAGTTTAAATGAATTTGTCTTTATCAATTGTCATCCCATTGGACTATCTATGTGAAGATAAAGAGCTAAAGCAAAGTTTTCACGGGGCTTTCACAAATATTTTTATTTAATCTTTGCAACAACTATCCAACAGTCAGAAGAGAAAAATTACTTTCCACTAAGTCAGGAATTGGCAGACATAACACTTCATCCCAGGCTTGTGATTCCAGATCCCATGCTCATCTCATTACTGCTCACCGTGTAAGCATTCAGTTTGTCCTTTGCTGTGTGCCCAGCACCCTGTGGCTGGTACATCCAATGAACAAGACAGATTACAGTCCCCACCCTTCGGTGTTTATGGCCTGGATGTAAATATTACCTCCAGGCCCTGAGCACGTTCTATTGGGAAGGCTGTGTGGTAAATTGTAGTATTGCTCAAAATGTCTATTGCGCCTCTCGACCAGGGTCCTCTCTGCAGGAGGACTATATTTCCCACTCCGTTGACACCAGGTTTGGACACTTGGTTTTCCTTGACCAGTGAAAATGTTAGTAAGAGACATGTGGGACATTTGAGCAGATGTTTCAAACTCTATCTTATGGTTCTGCTGGTGGTCTTTTCTTTCTCCCATAGAACCAGCATGCTTTGGTGAGGGCTGGTCCCAGGACGGCAGAGTCTTCCGACTGGGTCCCTGGATGTCGGCGCCTCGCTGAAGCTGATTCACAATAGACATTTTATGTAAGTGAGAAACCAACGCTTGTGTTGTAGGCACTGTGATATTAGAGCCATTCGTTACCATGGAGTTATGTGGCCTGGCAGAGTGTATTCTGACAATATTGCAGGTGCTCTCGGAAGATCAATAAGACTTGAGTTCAAGGAGCTTGCCATCCAGTTATTGGTAGTTGAGAAAGAATCAAGTATACATATGAAAAGGTCATTGAATTTGAGGATCTTTCCTGACCTTCACCTTACTTACCCCTAGGCTGAATTCATTGATGTGTTCCAGCTACTTACTGTCACAACTATCTCCAGAATTTGATAAGCCTGCTTTGTATGTCCTTTTGTGAAGCAAATGTTTGCAAATGTTTAAGAGAATGGTCTTCTACAGGATAGCCATCAGAAACTTTCTTCATAAATCTATTAATCAGCACTTACTAGGTGACCTAAGAATCTGTCTAGTTGAATTATTTTGCCAACATATCTAGAAAACTATTATGTGACCCTAGATTCCATGTGAGTTTTATTTGTGGGCATTCAAATTTCTCCTTGCCATAGTGTGCCATCCCCTCACTCACTCTGCAGGGGGTTTAGAGACAAACCCAGGGGAGGATTCTGTAAGAAATCCCCTTACCTGAGAAGCTGAGGAGTACAGGGCCAAGGCTCAGGGCGCTCTGGAAACCTGGGAAGTGATTACATGTAAGTCTATATAAATACACAGGGACCTGGGTCATAACTTATCAAATTACCCAAGGCAATCATGAGTCTCCTGGAAGGGGAGCCCTGCTGTGAACTGAGACTAGAGTACCCTGGAGAGCACACATGTTTAGGGGCAGGTGGGCCAGAAAGTTACAGTGGGGTTTTTTTTGTTTTTTTGGTTTTTTTTGTTTTTTAATATATTTTATTGATTTTGTACAGAGAGGAAGGGAGAGAGAGAGAGAGTCAGAAACATCGATGAGAGAGCCATCGATCAGCTGCCTCTTGCACACCCCCTACTGGGGATATGCCCGCAACCAAGGCACATGCCCTTGACCGGAATCGAACCCGGGTCCCCTCAGTCCCCAAGCCAACGCTCTATCCATTGAGCCAAACCGGTTTCGGCAAGTTTCAGAGTTTTACATGGATTATACATCATTCTCATGGCACTTCTCTCTCATTCCCTAGAAATTACCAAATTTGCAGATGTATTTAATGTCTTAGGATGTGATTTTTCTTAATCTATGAATGTGAATTAAAAGCAATTCCTTCTTTTTGCTATCTCTATCCTTTCTCAAGCTTCAGTTTCTTTGTATCACTTTAATCCTTATTTACCCTTCCCAGATTAAAGATTATTCTTCTTGTTTAAAAAAAGGTGACTCGAGATAGGAGTGAAATTGTTTTAGGTTATCTTTGGCAATTTATCCTAAGTAAGGAAGTTGGCCTTTATTTATTTCTGCTGAAAGGCATTTTTATGTCTTAACATTTTTTCTTAACACTGGCAAGAATTTTTTTTTTTTTTAACCCTCAACTGAGGATATCTTTCCCACTGCTTTTTATTATTTTTTTATTTTTTATTTTTTAAAAAAATATATTTTATTGATTTTGTACAGAGAGGAAGGGAGAGAGATAGAGAGTTAGAAACATCGATGAGAGAGAGTCATCGATCAGCGCCTCTTGCACACCCCCTACTGGGGATATGCCAGCAACCAAGGTACATGCCCTTGACCGGAATCGAACCCGGGACCCTTCAGTCCCCAAGCCAACGCTCTATCCATTGAGCCAAACCGGTTTTGGCTCCCACTGCTTTTTAGAGAGAGTGGAAACTGGGGGCTGAGGAGAGAATTATTTATGTGAGAGAGGCATATCTATTGGTTGTCTCCTGCACGCATTCTGGGAAACGAATCTGCAACCCAGGTATATGCCCTTGACTGGGAATTAAAACCATGATCCTTTTGTGCACAGACCGACACTCTAACCATGAGCACACTGACCGGGGCACAACTTTTTAAAAAGAACTGTATTGAGATATAATTATTATACTTAAACTGCACATATTGAAAGTGTACAACATTATAAGCTTTGACATATGTTTATACACATAAAACCATCACCATAGTCAAGATATTGAATGTATTTGTGACCCCAAAAGTTTTCTAATCTCTCAGTAATCCCCTGCCTCCCTTTATTCCCCAGGCGACCACTACTTGTTTTCTTTACATTGGTTGGCATGTCCTGGATACATTATACAGTCATTTTTAGCCTAGCTTCTTTTCATCCAGGATGATTATTTTAAGATGTAGCCATCTTGTAGTGTGCGTCAATCATTTCTTTTTATTGCTAAGTGGTTTTCCATTTTGCAGACATGCTGTAGTTTGTATATTCTTTCACCTCTTGATAGACACTGGGTTGTTTCTAGTGTTTGGCGATTAGAAATAAAGCTGCTGTTGCCCAGCTAGTGTGACTCAGTGGTTGAGCATTGACCAGGAACCAAGAGGTCACCAGTTTGATTCCCAGTCAGGACACATGCTCAGGTTGCAATTCAGTCCCCATTAGGGGGCTTGCAGGAGGCAGCAGATTGATGATATTTCTCTCTCATGGATGTTTCTATTTGTCTCTACCTTCCTCTCTCTTTAAAAATCAATTTAAAAAAAATATTTTTAGCCCTAGTTGTTTTGGCTCAGTGGATAGAGTGTCGGCCATGGAGACTGAAGGGTCCCAGGTTTGATTCTGGTCAAGGGCATGTGCCCAGGTTGCAGGCTCAATCCCCAGTAGGGGGCATGCAGGAGGAAGCCAATCAGTGATTCTCTCTCATCATTGATGTTTCTATCTCTCTCACCCTCTCCCTTCCTCACTGAAATTAATAAAAATATTTTTAAAAATATGTTTTTAGAAAGAAAGAAAGCTGCTACTAATACATGCCTATGTATGGACATATGCCCTCATTTCTCTTGGGTAAATTCCTAGAAGTGGAATGGTTGAATCATATGGGTGTGTGTGTGGGGGGGGGGGAGGAGGGAATTGATTTATTTTAAGAAATTGACTCACTTGATTGGAGGAGCTGGCAAGTCCAAATCCAAAATCTGCACAGGACTGGCCAGCAGGCTAGAACCTCAGACAAGAGAGTTGATGTTACAGTCCTGAGTCTAAAATCTATAGGATAGGTCAGCAGGCTGGAACTCGGGTAGGCTTTCTCTTCCTGTCGTGACACAGAATTCCTTCTTCACAGGGAAACCTGTTTTTGTTCTGATTGGATGTGGCCCTCCCACGTTACGGAAGGAAATCTTTACTTACTGTTAACTGATTGTGAATGTTAATTAAATTGCATTTACACAATACTTCCATAGCAACATCTAGACTGGTGTTTGACCAAATATCTGGGCACAAAGCCTCGCCAAGTTGATGCTTAAAATGAAACTATCACGATGCCTAAACATTCTTAAGTCCAGCTTCTGGTTGTTGCTACTTCACTAGTTTTTGTTTTTAATTGTAGCCTTCTTTTCACTGGTCTTAAACAGATGAATGGCAGTCTTTTCATTCTGGGTTAGCATCACCTTCCATCTTTTTAGGCATATCATTTAAAAATGTGAATTATTTCAGACACTTCCTAATGTCATTACTTAACCTCTTTTCTTATTTATTGGAGCCAGCTGACGGAATTGGCAGTTTCATTTTAGAATCTGTCATACCTCATTTGAGTCATCTTTTTACTATTTTTTCTCATCATAGGGTTATAACAGTTCTTAAGTATTTTAGAAGTTAACAATGTGGGTGGACTTAGAGTCTAGAACCTAGGCAATTAGCAGAGTGGAGCTGCTGACACCCAAAAAGGAAACGGAAAGTTTGGGATGAAGCCCTGGCCCGTGGTTCGGCTGGAGCGTCCCCCCATCCACCGGAACGTGCTTGCTCCCTCTCCGGCCGCAGTGAGAATGGGAAGCAAGGATTGATGTTTCTCACATCCCAGTTTCTCTCTCCCTCTGAAATCAGTACCCATATCCTCAGGGGAGGGGAAAAATAGAAAGTTTGGGTGTAAAGATACAAGTTCATGCCGGGACCGGTTTGGCTCAGTGGATAGAGCGTCAGCCTGCGGACTGAAAGGTCCCGGGTTCGATTCCGGGCAAGGGCATGTACCTTGGTTGCGGGCACATCTCCAGTGGGGGGTGTGTAAGAGGCAGCTGATCGATGATTCTCTCTCATCCATGTTTCTAACTCTCTATCCCTCTCTCTTCCTCTCTGTGAAAAATCAATAAAATATATTTAAAAAAAAAGATACAAGTTCATATTTTTGGCATCACCTTTATGCCATTCTCTTTCTTTGATCAGGTGATTAACCTTTTTGAGCCTCTGTTCTTAATATATAAAATGAAGCCATCACAAAGTTAAGTGAGAAAGAAAATATATTTTCCCAGATATATAGAGAGTAGGCCTTCCTTTCCTGGCTGCTGGCCCCGGCTTCCCTCCAGGACCCGGGGAGCTTCCTCCGGCTGCTGGTCGGCACCCAGGACCCAGGTGGCTTCACTCCAGCCCCAGCTTTGTCCGGAAGGACGTCCAGTCTAATTAGCATATCACCCTTTTATTATTATAGATAAAAAAAAAAATAAAATGAGCCTCCCAGTCATAGGATGAAAGGTTCTTGAGACAGAATATGGAACCAAGGAAAAGACAGTGACATCAGTTTGCTTACTGTGTGCTGCCTTTGTTGTTGTTCGTTCATATTACATGTGTGGTATATTACACTTACCCTTAACTAAGGCTGTTGGGATGGACTAAACACTCCTCCCTTAGTGTGGAAACAGAAGCCAGCAAACAGTTGCCACATGAGTTAAATGCCCTGATGCAGATGGGTGTGTCTGTGAGGTGCACCAGGTTCACGGTCTGTTTACTTTCAGAGTCCAAGGTGTTTGGTCCCTTATTCTGGTGAAATGTACATTACACTGCCTCAGCTCTTGGCCTTCCCTGTGCTGTTTTGTGCCACCTTCCCCCCCTCCCCTCCCGCCATAGCCCTAGACCTAATGTAGGTGAATTTGAAGTCCCTGCACTCGGCTGTCTGACCAATAACACTTGTCCTGGTGGCCCTCTCTGTTCCTGCCCCCTGGCCCAAGGCCAACGATAAGGTACCTTGTTGTCAGATTGGCTTGTTTTAAACAGAATTACATTTAGAGCCTAAAAATAGTTTATGCAGATTTTATTTATTCTTAATTTTTGAAAAATTCTTAAAATAGGAAAGATTTTTTTCTTTATTTTGGCTCATTTGCCATATGTATTTTTGAGGGTGGTCATTCCTAAGAAAACTAGTACATGAAGTTTACTATTGATGTGCTAACACTTTCTGAATCTTAAAATAAGGAACCAAAATACATTCAGAGTACAAGTAGGTAAAGTAGCACTGCTATAATTGTGGAGAAAGTGGTTTCTTTCTAAGCCTTCTTCTTTTAAGAGCTTATAATTTTCTTTATAACCTAAACATTATCCCTTGGATAGGTATGTTTTATTCTTGCTCTTGATTCTGGGTTATAAAGTTTGGTTGAAAAAAACGAAGATATTAACTTTGTGTCTTCCACACAAAGAATGTTCATATTTGTACTTTTTTAGTAAGACTCAATTCCATACCCTAAGCCTGCCTTAATTTGAAACTAATATCTTTTTCTACAAGGAGTATCTTTGACAATGTGTATGTCTAAAATCAAAACCTGCAAGTATGGCATACATTGTCTAGAATATTGGATGATCAGTTCCTGGTAACTATTATATTTGCACAGAGTATTAGATGGCAGCTTGTTTTGGCAGTCTGATGTAGTGGGTGATCGGGCAATCTCCATCTCTGGGTCACATGAGGATAAAATGATCCTCTCCCAGGCCTGATGAGGAAGGAACTAGAATTGGAGAAGTATTTTTCATGAAGAGTGAATAAGCTGTCCATAATGAATGATTTTAGCATGCATAGAAAACATCGTCAGCTGTACTAAATATAACACTGTCATCTCTGGGAAGGTCTCTGCAGTAATTACCCATCCTTCTCAGCCGACGGCGGAGGCATGTAGCACAGGTGAGAGCGGGTGTGGGAGAGCCAGGCTCCAGGGCTCAGAGCCCAGGCCACCAGCCACTCTGCGGCTCTGGGCAGACTGCTTTCTGCCGTGTGTCCTTCCTTACAGAAAGAGGACAATAGAGTCCCACCTCACAGGGCTGTCGTGAGGATTAGCTGAGTTAACAAACATGACACACTTAGAATACCGTCTCAGACATAGGAAGCACTAGATGCATGTTCATTGTTCCTGTTATTGATGTGTATGTTTAGTAAATTTTAAGTGGCTGGATTTACTGGTGAAGTTTTTATAGAGAATTTGGCATTTGAACTGGGCCTTGAAGGATACGCAAGGTTTATAAATATGAAATTGAAAATAGGAAAATCTATGTGAACACAGTTACAAAAGGGAGGTAAAGAATCTTCTTCCCCCCCCACTTATCATGTATTGTCTGCGCCTAACACCAGCTCAGCACTTGACAGGCGTACAGTATCTTCCTTTGTCCTCACAAGAATCCTACAAGACAAGCATTTACATCCTCATGTCATGGAGGAGGCACAGAAAACTCAAGTCACTTTCCCAGAGTCCCAAAGTTACATGTTGGCCTAGTTCTGTCTACTGTAACGCTCAGGTTCCTACTTGTTATCCCGGACTGCCCTCAGAAATGTTGACTATCAGAAAATGATTCCAAACAGCATTTCAAAGGGTGACTGTCATGGTTGGCGTTCTGAACGTTAATTGAATTATGCTATTAGGATGCATGCAGTCACTTGGTCGCAGTGAGAGACTCTGGGCACTGATGCTGGTCGTTTGAGAAGGTCGAAGAGAAAAGCGCTTGTCAGTGCCTGTTGAATGTGTCCTTGTCATTCTGGCTGGATGGACGTACTTGTTTTTTTCTGGATTGAGAATGACAGTTTTTGGTTGTGAGGTGTTTATTGTTTTTTTTAGCAGAAATTGCACACTTTCCCCA
Organism: Pipistrellus hanaki; assembly: GCF_964339955.1. Lineage (NCBI taxonomy): Eukaryota > Metazoa > Chordata > Mammalia > Chiroptera > Vespertilionidae > Pipistrellus > Pipistrellus hanaki. Next base: position 47,698,778 of record NC_140519.1, on the reverse strand, counting down.
GTGGTGTCCTGGCTGGCCGGCTGGGACTTGTGTGCTTTTCACACTTGCATTGAGTAGAATTGACTGCTGTTCGAGCCTCTTTTCTGTTCCCTACGTCAGAGGAGTGTCCACCTCTGCTTCCCAGTCGTCAACATTTAGGTGTTCACGTTTGTGAGGTTTGATTGGAATATAATTAGGACGTTCTTAATTCTGTTGCCGTTTATTCCTTCCATCTTCTAGCTACTTTGTCGCACTTTTTTAAAAAAAAAAACCTTTAAGGGCATGTTATTGGAACTGTGGTAACATCCTTCATGGATCAGTGGTTACAGGAACTTCGTGTGCATAGAATCACGTGGAAGGCTTGTTAGACACTGCTGAGTCTTGTCCCCTAATTCCTGACCGGAAGTCGGGGGGTGAGCCTGAGAATTGCTCGTTGAGTTTCCTGGGTGGAACTGATGCTGCTGGTTCGGGGCCACACTTGGAGAACCACTGGCTTCGATAGAGCACGCGAGGTGCCTGGGAGTCTGATGATGCTTTATTCTGTTTGTGCGGAAAGGGAGCTGCTGCCTCACAAGCCTAAGCCTTCACTGCCCAAAAGGTGTGTCTTACCATGCAGCACAGTAGAGGTGACAGAAATGGGGAAATGGTTACAAAAGGTCTAACTAATTCAAGCCCTCACCAGTTTGGCTCAGTGGATAGAGCACTGGCTGAAAGATCCCAGGTTTGATTCTGGTCAAGGGCATGTACCTTGGTTTCGGGCACATCCCCAGTGGGAGGTGTGCAGGAGGCAGCTGATCGATGTTTCTACCTCTCTATCCTTCTCTCTTCCTCTCTGTTAAAAATCAATAAAATATATATATTTTGAAAAGAGGTCTAATTCAAGAGTCATTTATGTCTACATTTTTATAAATTCCTTAGGCAAACTTTTCTTTGATAATCAATTTGAGTCTCATAGAGCATCCGAAATGAATAATTGCTTGCAGAGATGAACTATTTATTATTATAACAGTAAAGATTTAAGCTGCCTGCAGTGGGGACAGCAGTCCCACCTTGCCTGCTTCCCAGAGAGTCACTGTGACATCCATCTGAAAGGTGGGCTGCTCTGTAGGCATAAGATGTGGTAATGAGTGGGATGCACTTTCCTCCGCCCCCTCCCCTTCCCCCTTCCCCTCCTCCTCCTCCTCCTCTTCCTGGGTGCTTTCACCTCCATCATCTCATTGATAGTTTTCAGGGATTTTCAGAATTTGAGGAGGTAGGTGGGGGCTGTTTTACTATTAATTATATCATAATTGTTCCCTGTGACTTTGGTCAGAGCCTCAGATTTCATTTTGCCAGGCCTATTTGCCAGGCCTATTTGCCCTCAGAGGTCGTCACTAGGCAGATGGTTCCTGGGTAGTGGCTCATCGGTCTTAATGGCGTAGCTTGGTCAGACCTCGTCGCCTCTAGTGTGTACCTTCTTCCTCATTCATAAAGTAGGTTAGCACCTCCCCTGCTGCTGGTCGAAGGTGAGAAACCGAATGAAAACACTGTGAAGCCTGTTTACAGATGGCAATTGGTAATAGTGAGTAAGGAGGCCTCAGACAACAGGAAGCACGCTCTTGCCATCAGTCCTAAGCATTTTGCCACCTTAAACTTTTTTCCCCCAAATAAATTGAGTTTACTGATTCAGATATTTTCTTTCCCTTTTGTGTGTCTGTTGTTTCCTTTACATAGAGTATATAAAGAATTGTAAGTTTTATTGAATGGGTTGGAAACATGAATGGAATGTCTTTTAGGGTATCTTGTTGTTTTTTCTTTTAATGTGGGCGTTCTCTGCTCCACTACCTGTTTCCCACTGACTTGTGAATTATTGCCTTCAGCCACATGTTTCCCTCTGTCACCGCCATGCTGCTGCTCCCTGCTACTACTCCTCGAGCCAACCCTTCCAGCGACCCTGCCTGTTTCAGAGTTCAGGGTCAAAATGGTGGCATCCGTTTCTGAGAGGTTGCCTAGGCACCACTGAATTTCAGCAAAATTAATAGCTTTCTTTAGTGGCTGCAAAATCTAGGCCAATTGAGAATTACCAACTTTGAGTTTGTTTTTCCCCCAACATGTTTATCTTATTACAAAATAGTTCTTGTTAACTGTTTTCTTATGTGTTCTAGTAAAATTTCTTAAACTCAAGAAAACTTCCTTATAGTAGTACTATTAGGAGATAGTGTCTTCATTTTAGGTTGTCTAGTGAAAGCGGTGTATTTAGGTATCTAAGTTGTTTGTAACATTGTACTTAAGAGATGTAAAGTATGGCAGAATCAGACAAAATGCAGTGTGGCATCTGTTATATATGGATCCTCATAACCTGCCTGGCCAGGTGGGGTTGACAAACATTCTAGTTTCTGCACAGTAGCACTGTTCCAGCCAGCAGTTCAAGAATAATTCTTTTCTGCCTGGATAGAAGATTACATGTATGTAATGTACAGTTTGCCTGTCTTTATAAAAATTTGTAAACAGGAAAAGTGCTAACATTAGTAGTAAGAAGGGTATACAGACATACATGCAATATGTTTGTGACAAATAAATCACTAAGCATGCCAAAAATGGTCACTCTTTAGCCTCAGCTACAACCTCATTAGATGTAACTGTATTTCATTATGAATAAAAGAACAAAATTAAAGAACATTTATGAACTACAGATTGCATATTATACTTGAAGATTATGTCTAGAATATATTTATAATTATAGAAGGTATTTTATAATTGATTCTATAGTAACATAATTATTCACTCTGTACATGTAATTTTCAGCTGAAAGAATACACTGTGTACAAATGTACAGCATTTGACAAAGATCCCAAACAACCCTGAAGAAAAGATTCTGTATATTGTGTACGTGAGTAAATATAACTGAGGTAAACATTTCTGTCTTCTGATCAACCTTAAAAAAATTAAACTGAGAACAGAGGGAAATTGAAGGAGAAAGTTGTAATTACTGGTTCATTGCAACTTAATATTGCAGCATCCTAATTAGTTAAGCATCATGTACTGTTCTAGGCATGAAATACCTTTTTTTTTTCTTCCCTAATTTAAATCTGGAAATTTTCCATTGTAGAACAGCTTGACTAGTCTTCGCTGTAAATAGCCACTGGACTTTTAAAGTATTTGTCTTCAGAAACAATGAAGGTCATCTTGTGTCCATAGAGACCACATGCACTTTCCTCATTACTTCCAGCATTATTTCTATAATGGGTAGAGTTATTTACGACATTTAAATACAAAAAGAATTTTTAAAAGTAACCTTTAAATATCATCACAGAGTAAATAGCAGTGACTGAAATCCCTTACTCTTTGGTTTCGTAAAAAACATTGATATTAGAAAATTAGTACCCTTTCAAAATTGTGCCTATTGGTGTTTTTGGAAGTTATCCCGTAGGGGTGTGTGTGTGTGTGTGTGTGTGTTGTGTGTGAGAGAGAGATATGCATACTTGTGTGTGTATGTATATATATGTTTATTTCTTGGAAATCACTGTGATTTAACTGTTTCATAATTTTTTTTTAAGAAACAGTAATTTAGATTAAAGTACATCTTGCTTTCAATGGAATGCAGGTTTACTGTATTTAGCCTAGTCTTTCTGTCTTTCAGGAACCTGGTGTGGGAAACAAAATGGTTTCAGTATATCACTTTATAAACAAAGCCAAGGTCATGAGTTTAGTCCTCTTATCTACTTTGCTTTGTTTATTTCCATGCACTGTACGTCCCTAACCTAACTCAGGGGGGAGAAAACTTTAGACTGCTCCTCAGTGTGACCCACTGCAGGCGCACCACTCTGCTAGCAAGCTGAGCTGGGAGGCTTTTGTTCATGAAACGGGCCACTGTTAATAACAGGAGGGCAGCAGGCACAGAGTGAGGCCTTGGGGCAGATGTATGGTCACTAATCGTTAGGGTTGTCATTCTATTGTGTTTATTATTTTGAACCTCTAGATTTAGGGAGAAAAGAGCTAATTTTTGCATATAATAAATAGGAAAAAATGTATCTTCACGTGAGATAATTGGGTAATACTTTTAATGCTGTATATTTGCCAACATAAATGCATAATGCATATTATCTTTCTTAAATTATTTAAGGAAAATTACGATTGATAAACCACTTACTCTCTTGACAATATCATTGACTTACCATTTTTATTCCAAGATGTTACAGAAGCCATTCAGCACTGAAGAACCTGAAAAACACTAGGTGAAGATGGTGACTGGCAGCATTTGCTTCTCTTCCTTCTGTGAGTTTTTTGTTCAGAAAGTCTGTGGTTGTAAACATCCCCGACTGGAAGCTGTAAGACAGAACTAAGCTTTCAGTCAGATGTTTGCTACTACCAGCTTTCGTAGACATCGTTTGGGTATAATTATGCCAAGAAGTGGAACTGGGGAGGCTATGAAATGTGTGGGAGCTGCTAAAGACCTTTAGATCCTCAGTGAGTGCTCTGGCGAGGGCATGTGTTCTGAGAATCAGTGTTGGGCGCTGTCCTGACAACGGGATATCCTGTTGCAGATGCCAGCTGAGCTTCCCAGACTTCACATCCTGCTGCTGGGCCTCAGAGAATTCCCCAGCCGCACTATAGGTTATTTCTGGTTTTGCCCTATCAGTGGGCTTTTAATTCCCTATTTCTTTTCCTAATAGGCTGCAGTTTAACCTCTGACAGTTCTGGACACTGCTTCCTCCTTCAGAAATTCTGTGGGAGTTCTGGAGAATAAATTTACCATCCCCATCCAGCAGCATAAAGCCTAGAAGTTTCCGTTTTCTCTGTAGGGAAGAGATGTGTGTGTAGACTTTGTCTCCCTCCTCTCAACTCCCTACACATAACACACACACACACACCCTGCCAGCTTCTTGTTCTGCTCACCCTGAATGATGTCACAGCTCCTAATCAGAACTCTTCTCCAGAAAATTATAAGACTTCAAAGCACTCAGCCTATTCACAATATTTACCATTGGTTATATTTTACTTGGTCTATTAAGTATATTTTCCTAAGTAATTTCAGGGTGTAGCTTGCCTTTTCTATAGTAGAGTATGAATGACTCTGGGCAGGTATTCTCTCTCTCTCTCTCTCTCTCTCTCTCTCTCTCTCTCTCTCTCTCTTTCTTTTAATCATTATTGGTTAAAGTGTATCACAGTTGTCCATCTTTCTCCCCTCCCTCCCCCATTGCCCCCTCCACCCAATTCCTGCCTTGCCCCTGGCCTTCACCACCCTATGTCCATAGGTAATGCATATAAGATCTTTGGTTAATCTCTTTCCACCCCTGCACCCCCTTTCCTCTGACATTCATCAGCCTGGTCCATGTCTCCATGGCTCTTTATTCATCAGTCTTGTAGTTGAGCCTTGATTAGTGCCACTGGGAGGAATTGGCCTCCAGGTCAATTAGCTGTGAGGACCAGCTGTGTCTATAATACAATGAAAGAGCTACTATGCAGGAGATACCCCTATAGAGCAGGACTTGCTTCAGTGGGGCTTTGGTGCTCCCTGAGTCTGCCCTTTGAGTGTGTCACTTATGGATGTGTAGGGTTGTAATCTGGTATGGTCTGAAGCTGTCCACCAGGTCACTGGCTATGGGGCCTCCCAGGTGATGCAAACTCAGCCACTGCCTGGGGCCACCCAGCAGGAGCTAGAGAGAGATCTGCAGACAGCTGCTATTTGTATTGAGGTAGGAAGTGCCCAGGCAAGGCAGCTATGAGGAAGGCTGGCTGTGCTAGTGCTTGGGCCTTTTATTGATAGGTTTGGGGCACACTGACTTCAACTGCTGCTTTTTTAAGAGATTTTAGCAAAGTCTGAAGCCTGAGCCAAACAGGCCATTCATATGGAAAAGCAGCTGCAAATAGTTTGGGTGGGGCTGCAAATTAGATGGAGTGGGATTATGGCTGTCAGCTCTGCAATGGGAAGGTCCCAGTATAGGAACAATGACCCTTGCAAGCATTCCTGTCTTGGAGAAAACCAACTGCCCTGAGTTCCAGCCCTGCTGCCAGTCAGTCCAGTTCCTCCCTACATGTCCCTGCGTTCCCCCAAAGCCACTCCCCAGTGCTGGAGCTCAGAGGAATCGGGACCATAAGTTCATGTGTGGGCCCTTTAAGAGGAACACCTGGGGCTCAAACAGCCTCCATGTCACTCAGCCACGATTCCCACTTGTTTTTCCAGTCTGAAGTTATGGGGACTTATATTCCTAGCTCTGAAACTCTAGAGTGGGGGGCTTGGGTTGTGGCTGGGACCTCCTGCTTCTCATGGGAGGCCTTGGAAATATTCCTCCTGATTAAATAAAAGCAACTCATGGGTGTTGGACCAGCCTATTCCCGCGCCTTTACCCCTCCTACCAGTCTCAATGTGCTTTCTTCCTTCCTTCTGTAGTTGTAGGATATCCATTTAGTCTGATTTTAAGTGGTTCTGGGTGATAGTTCTGTATTTTCACTGTAATTTTGACATAGTAGTGGGAGGCAGCAAGTGCTGGTGCTTACCTATGCCACCATCTTGGTTCTCTCTACTGTGTCTCTTTCCGTATTTCTCCACAGAGCTGACAAACAGGGCTTTTATCATAGATGACATTCAGTGTGGATGAGTGGATAGCGTATCATTTTATAGTAGCTTTTTTCGGAGTTTAAAAAATGTTTTATTTCTATTTCTCTTTCAGACACTAGGAAATATTTCTGTTCTAATTTTTTGCCTCATTAAAGCATTGGTATTTTTATAATTTATTTCTAAATTACTAAACATCATTCTGTTTTAGGTTCAGTGCATAATTAAACCAAAAGGTAGTTCTTGCTAATCTAATTTTACACGCATCCTTGATTAGATTACAAGCTTTTTTGAGGGCATGGGCATAAGTAGAGCACCTTGCATGTAGAGGTCTCTGATAACAACTTAATTGTATTATAGGAGTGTCTACTGTTTCCTTGTGTTCTTTATCCAAGCAAACAAATGGCAGTTTGGTCATACTGCAGCTACTCTAAATGCCTGTGCTATAGCATTGGTTTTTGAATGCTCCTTTGTTAGAGTGGTAGTTTACAATACTTAGTGCGGGTGGAAAGAGGGTAGTTAGTTGCTTCAGACACTGGTAGCTTTGCAACTTGTAAGTATAATCTTCATGCCTGCTGATTAGCATGCATTAAGCATCCCTTCTCACTGAACTCTTAATAAAGCAGATTTACTGTATATTCTGTGGCTGTGTTTTGGCACACTGGCAGCCTTAGATTCCAAAAAGCGAATGGATGGAGCCATTTCCAAAAGCCCAAGAAATGGTCCCTGGCAAAGGTAGAAAGAATTCTTTGGTTATAGGATTGATTTGTTAGATCAAGTGACATTGTTTATTTCCAATGAAAAAGTTACATAGCTGTGAAATTCAGCAAGATTGAAAGAAACTGCCTAGTTTAATAATTTGCATAGCTGAATTTGAAAGGTAGCCCAAATCTAAGCTAAAAATGGGGTAGGTATTCTGCATAAAGCTGTTATGCTCCACCAGAGAGGCAGTTATCCCTGGAAGCTGCGGAATTACTGGGACGTGCATTATGTAACATTGTTCTGTGTTATCCTGCCCTAACGAGGTGGCTGGGAGGCCATGCTGGCTTTGATTCTGAGTGCCCTTGCTCCACTGCTGGAGCGAAGCCTCGCAGTCATTTGCAAATGACTTCTGTATGCATTAATTTTGAAGCTTCACAGACTTCGCATTGGCTTGCAAATTTAGCAATTGATTATTTCAAATGAATGCCTTAAAATGTTAGAGCTCAGTATTTGCCAGTGAGCCTGCAGCAGCTGGGATTCTCCACCCTTGGTGTTAGTGTTTGAGGAGAAGTGTGACAGGTCATAGAAAGCTCAAAGTTTTACCATCTATGAAGATTTGTTAAACCTGATACTAAATTATTTTTAGTTATTGAACATCATTCTGAAGATGACATGTTTTTTTCTTAATATTTGCTTTGAGATAACTTAGGGATTACTTTTTTAAAGAAAACAATTACAAATGTGTCTTCAAGTTCATTTCCAATTAGATATGTTTGTATACAGATATTCGTGGTTAAAATTACATTGTTCTCTGGGTCCTCATTGGTCGCAGGATGATGAGCCGTAAGTCCCAGCATGCCTTTCTAGTTGCGTGTAGCACATTCTGACTCCCATTCACTCCTCTGGTTAAAACTTCATTCACTGAATGAAAGTTCCTTTATTTGCTGTGCATATTCAAGGGGAAAAAATTAAGTTTGAATATCAGTATGAGCTTAATTACTTTTTTAAAAAAAATTGTGCTGTTTCAGATGTCTCTGCCACAGTTGCCCCAGCCTGGTTAATTATAGGTGGACATAGGATACATGTTTTGACATTGCCTTTAAAAAAAAACCTGTAGTATGTTCTAACCCTCCCAATAACTGAATGTTTGTTGCTATCTTTGCTTTGGCTTTCAATGAAGTTGGTGAAAACAGCCCATTGATTTTCAAATATTAATATGAATCAAAGTTACTCGGAGGGCTTATTCATTAAAACACAGATTGCAGGGCCCTGCAAGAGTTATTTTCTGCTTCCACTGTAGGTCTGGGGCAGGCTTGCGACTATGCATTTCTTTCCCATAAGTTCCCATGTGCTGCAGATGCTGCTCTGGATCTATGCTTCTAAACCAGGGGTCCTCAAACTTTTTAAAGTGGGGGCCAGATCACGGTCCCTCAGAGAGCTGGAGGGCCGGACTATATGAACTACTAATTCCTACTGTAACACCTCGGCTGTGCTCACTGCCCAAAAAGCCTGGCGGGCCGGATCAGACTCCTCTGCGGGCCGCATGTGGCCCGCGGGCCGTAGTTTGAAGACCCCTGTTCTAAACCATGCTTCCATTTGTCCCTGTTCGGTATTGTGTCCAATTAGTGTCTGAAGAAAAATACATAAAACCCCAACCTGAAATATGTAGTACTTTAGAAGTTTGATTTTAAAAAGGTTTGTTGGAAGCCTGAGACCCACTTTTCTGCCAGATAAAGTATCACTTTAATGGTCTAGTGCAAAAACAAACAAACAAACAAAACTATTTGAATATATTTGCAAAGAAAATAAGAAAAAAACTATTTGAATATATTTGCAAAGAAAAGAATAAAAAAAATATTGCAATAGGAGTAGTTGAAACAGAAAAACAGTATACTCCTGGAGAGAAAAATAAAGGGGGGGGGGGTGTATTTAAATCTTGAGCTGATGCTTCAGGAAAAGCAGGCAGAAGGGGAGAAGCCAGGTAGAGACCTAGGAGGTACCCTGGGTCCAGGGTGCCTGTGAAATTCCAGATATTTTTAGTTTTTCTGGCAGTGGTTCTAATATTTAATTTTACTTCCAGATGTGGAGATTTTCTTCTTGATGAGACCACTTTTAATGTTTTAAATCTGAGGAAAGCAGAGAGAGGAGGGGAGGTTCTGTTAGGACACTGGGGGCCATTGGAAGTGGAAAGAGATCAGGGAGGATGGTGAGGGCGCTGCTCAGGTGAAATGGTCTGAATTCTGAGTGTGGTGGAGGAGATGGGGAGAGGAAGCGGCGGGATGTGGGGGAGGGGATGAGAAAAAGAAAGGCACAGCTAAGCTTGGAGCTCTGCAGAGATGTTTTATTAACTTTGTCTTTGATCCCAAACAAGAATCTTCTTAATGCGGAAGAATGGGTGATTGATGCCCTTGTCATCAAATGGGTTCCTATAAATGCAAGTTCAATGGTTCTAAACAGAGGGATGAAGCAAGATGAAAGGCTATGGAATCTGCCACAATTAGCTCTGGAACATTACAGAATGTCTGCATATATTGCCATAAATTACCGCAGTGAAAGAATGTCACTTCTGCCTTTTCCTTGGATCCCCAACTTTGTCTCAAAATAGCTTTCAGCCTGACTCGTGCCTCATTTATGTGAATCACAGTAACTGTTCTTTTTTCAACAGATTCTATAAAGTTATCTTTTTAAAATATAATAATAGTTCGTGTGTACTTTATTATAAATTTTAGTCTTGGTTAAAGACCAATATAAACACAGTAAAGGATTTTGTAAGTCCTGCTTTAGACCAAGACCAGTTTATGTAAACATCCTACACTCAGCTGTAATACATGGATTGGCTGGGAGGTGGATGTTTACTTCAGCTGTCTTGGAATGTCAGCCATTAACACCGACCGAGGCAAGACTTGGCAAGAAGAGTATACAGGGATGTGGATTTTTAATGTAATTATTGTACATTTAAGCTACTGTCCTATCTTTCATTTGTGTGCTTCTATCTCTAACATGACACAAGACTTGGCATATTCAGACAAAAGATTGTCCTTATTTGGTGGTTGGGTCGTATTTGTAGGCATCTCTCTGTGCTTTAGCAAGTGACATCATACATTTGTAGAGGCTGGGCTCTGTCCCTGAATTTGCTAAGTGATTTGGAGAAGAAAAAGAAACTTGTTTTCACACCTCGGTGCTTTTCTCATTTGCTAAAGAGGTGCAGCATCCACTTCGCCAGATTGTGGTGGGATTGACCTATATGATGGCGGTAAAGTGGCTTGTTAGTGCCATCACATTATATGCTCAATAAAAGCCAGTTGTTATTAATGCTAACTACAGTGTTCAATAAATCACTGCTGGCACATTTCAAGCAGACAACTTGGTTTTATTTTAGCAATAAAGATGATGTCAACTTTCTGACATAATGGAAATGGTTTGCACTTTGGATACCACCACAATTTAGTGAGTGATAAGAGTTTTGAAGCCCAGCTTGAATCATTCTGGTTCTGCCATTTATTAGGTACCAGTACTTTGGGGAATGTATTAACCTCCCCGTGACTCAGTTTCTCCAATCTGCTAAAATGGTATAACATTACCAACTTAATAGGATTGTTATGAAATTAAATGAGTTAATACCAGTAGTAGTCTAATATGTAAAAACCCTGGGCCCGTCACATCCACAATAACCGGAGACTCGACTTAAAGCCCAGGCTGCGTGTGCAGCAGGCTCTGGGTGGGGACTTGTGGCAGCGGAGACAGGGATGGGGGACGTGGGGCCGGCACTCACACTCACAACTGCGCACACATGCACAGACACACACAGCGCCCACCAGCTCACAGCCTTTTCTCCCTTTCACTCCCTCCCAGCTCATTTTCCGAGCCTCTCTCAGAATGAGGAAACAAAACAGAAGAGGCTTGGATGGAAGAGAGAGGGGGCAGAGGGTGGCGCAGCCCCCTACTGGCCCCGCCCCCTCCCAGTCAGGAAAGAGGAAGAGGGAAGCCTGGAGGACTGCTGAGAAAAACCTAGAGAGACAGAGACTGGACAAGATCAGGACGGCAGGGGAAGGCAGTTGGGAGAGAGATCAGGCCCACAGGGGAGGGAAGTTAGGGGCAATCAGGCAGGCAGGCAGGTGAGCAGTTAGGAGCCAGCAGTCCCTGATTGGAGAGGGTGCAGGCTGCTGGGCTGAGAGAACGTCTACACCAGTGTTTCCCAAACTTCTCTCATGATGAGAATCACCTGGTGGAGTTGTTAAAACACAGATTCCTGAATCCCAACTAAGAAGTGCTAAACTAGAATTTTGGGGAACATATAGGTAAAATTGTATACTTAACTAGTGCTCTAAGACAGATGTTATATACAGAGCACTAAGTTAGGTATGCAATTTTACCTATATGTTCTCAAAAATTCTAGTTTAGCACTTCTTAGTTGGGATTCAGGAATCTGTGTTTTAACAACTCCACCAGGTGATTCTCATCATGAGAGAAGTTTGGGAAACACTGGTCTACACACACACACACACACACACACACACTGCATGCATTTTGTGCACGGGCCCACTAGTGTTAGAATAATTTCTGGTACATACTAAGGTCTTGATAAGTGGTAGCTGCTGCTGTTATTTTAAAAACCTGTTTGTCATATGTTATTTTTTCCCAGGATAAAGTTGTATCATACATTTCTAAATTTAAAGAGAATACATGATAATTAGTTCTATTTATGTATTGTTTTTGTTTAAATGGTATTTTCATATATTGTGCTTTTATTGAAAAGACTTAAAATTTTTTTCTCTAGCTTTATTTTTCAGTTCCATGAAATCAGAAACTTTTCTTTTTTTTTTAGTAATAAATCCACATTCTGTATAAGTAAGAAACAAAACCACCACCACAAAACCAAGGTTACTTAACAGGTGTGCATCATTCTGGCAGTGGGGCAGGGGCTGTACCTTTGGCTAAGTCCAGAGTTAGGATCCACGTTTGATGCCGCTCTGGGGAAGACGCTTCCATGTTAGGAGACACTCGACTAAAGAGCAGTGTGAGCTGAAGGCATGGAGACCTGTTCTCAAAAGGTGAGTGCTCGTTCTCATTACATGGTACTTGTTCAGTGAGCTAGTTTTTCATTATTTTCTTTATTAAATGGGGGCTGTTCTGTTACGTTCTCAGATGTAAAACATATCTCAGTGAGTTTCACATAGTCACTTGAAACTTGTCAAGTGTTTAAATTATTTTCTAGTTAATAATACTTCAAAGAAAATATCATAGTGCATTAGGGAAGCATCATATAATCTAAAGGTAGTTTTATGAAATGTATTTTTCAAATTAAGCATATTTGGGAATTCCTATCAATTTACCTTTGAACCTCAGTGAATTTTCTTTTCTATTCTCCAATATAAAAAAAAAAAAAAAATGTTTGTATGTTGTGTCGTTTAGGCTGTCAAATAGCCTGAAAGTTAAATTCCTAATTCAAATGTTTTTTAATTCATTGCTCTTTTTTCTTTTATTAAGTGGTCATGTATTTATATCTTTATAGTATACACTTTTCTGATTGTATTATGGGGTCTTTGATTATGTGGGTTATCAGCTTTGTCTCACTTTGTCACTTAGAAGAATATCTATATTAAATAAATGAAAATTGGAGTATTTATCTTATTTTAACTAATACAATTCTAAGTTATACTGAGCTAACCCCCACCTTTATAAGAACATATATGTCTTGATTTCTTTAAAAACTATATCAGAAATGTAATAGAATTTTATTTTCTGATGAGCATGCTTATCAGTTTAAATGTTACAGAATTTGGATGTATGTTAAAATGTCCTCATTTCTGTCAATTGCTATTTGTTACTTAGTTGGTTGATAGAGAACAATATAAAGTTGGATTTTTTGGATAATACTTGGATATGTTCTGAAATGAAACTGTTTTCTATCCTTTGAAGATTTAATATCTCTTCTTTATCATTATTTTGTAAGCCTTTGGCAGAAATTATCTAACTTCTCCGGTTCATTATATCTTCCTCATTTCACTGATTCCCAATAGTCGAATTTTATGGTTCCAAACAAATGTCCCCTACTTTAATTAGACTTCAGTAATTAAAAATGTCAGTTAAATGGAAAATTTGTGATATACGAGAACTTACCTTTTAGTTCTATTTATTTTAGTTTTTTAAAAAGTGATTCTATTTTTTAATAAAGGTCAAAGGGTTATTCAGCGCAAAATAGTATGCAAAAGTTACAATAAGTAACTATATGATCTCTTTTTGTTAATTTCTTAATATTAAGGTTTTTTAAAACTAGAAATATGCTAGTATCCAATTGTGGATGAAAATGAAAGATTTTTTGTGGGTTTTTTTTTGGTTTTTTTTAACTTTTAAATCTTCACAGAGCTACCATTTTGAAACCAATAGCAGTTTCACATTATAAACTAGGATTACTTTTTTATTAGCCTTAACTTCCTTTAATTTAATGGAAAGAACCAGTCCCAAAGGTGTGTTTATAATTTAATACACATTATTCCTGTGAGACTGAGTAAAACATAAAACCATTGCATGAATCCACATCTTAGCACAAAACCTGTTCTGCTGTTAACTGTCTTGGGACTAACCAGATGCAGTTAGAACTGTTTAAAGGTGCTGGCCTTTCCTGCCTTAATTCAGAGTGGTTCTTTAAAGACTCTTCAGCTGTTTGTCCTCGTGTTCAGTACTTGTCTTACTACATAAAAAATATTTAAAAACAGGGTTTGGGCTGTTTTGTTTTGGTTTTTAAAAACTAGTTTGAGAAAGTTTCTTTGCTATTTGTTCCCCATGCAAATTTATAAGAGCTCAAATTCCCCAGAAGAAAGGATTTTTGTAAGGTTAAAAGTACAAAAGGTCCCTAAAGGTATACAGTTGCCTTAATTTTGACATTATATGTTTTTCTTATCCTATAGGTTATATGTGAAAATATTTGGGGCATCCTGTTTATATTTAATAATCGCTTGCGTGCTCTGTATAGTCAGTAGCACAAAAAGATTTCATGTTAACCGAATGCTGAGCTACTTCTGAATAAAGGTTTGAGATGAATGAGAAGTACAGTTTGGGGACTGGGTATTTGGCAAGTCCTTATTTTCAGATAACTTTCTAAAGTTCCATTACTAATCTGTACTATTGGGAGTAAAATGTGCAGGTGCCACAGCCCTCCTCTCTGTTACACTGACTGTGATACTCTGCACACCCGTCCGTGCTCATGCACACATGTGCCGGGCTGCTAGGCTGGTGGTGGTAAGATCATCATGAAGTTATACTATATTTATATTTATATTTATATATATATATATATATATATATATATATATATATATATATATATATATATATATAAATATATATATATATCCTGTACTCTTTCAAGCATTTTGGAGAAGTTTCCATATTTGGGTATCAAATTTTCACATTCCTTATATAAATCTGCCATAATGTACTTCTTTCCCTATTGTAGACCCATAGGTTGCTCTGATCTTTAACTATTACAGGCAGTCCTGCAAAATACATGGATTTTGGTGCATAGGTGTGACTATTTCTACAAGACAGTTTATAAAGGCATAAACTGGGTCAAGGAACATGTCTGTTTAAAATATGGATAGCCCTGGCCAGTGTGGCTCAGTTGGTTGGGCATAATCCAGTGCACTGAGAGGTCGCTGGATGGATTCCGGTCAGAGCACATGCTCTGGCTGTGGACTCGGAGTGCAGGAAGAGCCAATCGGTGTTTCCCCTCTCACATGTTTCTCTCTTTTTAAAAATCAGTAAGAAAATAAATATTTAAAAATAAATAAAATGTGGCTAGATACTGCTGAATTAATCTCTAAAGGGCTGTGCCAGTTTCTACTCTGATTAACCGTGCGGGAGCACGGAGCCCCGTGAGGGAGGCCTCGTCCTTGCCCCGGGCGAACAAGTACAGTTCATTCTTTTGCTCCTCTGAATGCTACAAAGTAGTGTACCTCTCGTACTTGCATTCCCTATCTAAAGGGGAAGTGAGCAAGTTTTCACATATTTGTTGGTTTCTTTCATTGTTATCTTTTTTTTTTTTTTAATATTTTTATTGATTTTTCACAGGAAGAGAGAGAGATAGAGAGTTAGAAACATCGATGAGAGAGAATCATCGATCAGCTGCCTCCTGCACACCTCCCACCGGGGATGTGCCCTCAACCAAGGTACATGCCCTTGACCGGAATCGAACCCGGGACCTTTCAGTCCGCAGGCCGACGCTCTATCCACTGAGCCAAACCGGTCCCGGCTCATTGTTATCTCTTTTTGTTGTTGTTGTTATATGCAGCCAATCTGGAATGCAACAGCCATAATTTTTTAAATTGTGTGATTCTGATTTTCAATATCTTTTCAGAACCAGTATATGCTTTGCTTCCAACTAAATGTTTACTTTTGTCCCTCTCTTATTGGTAAGTTTGTTGATGTTTTTTGGATCCTGTCACTTTTCATATTAAGCATTTTAGACTCAACAGGATTTATTATTGGGTCTTCAGTTTAAGGTGGGAATACACTGATACCAGGAGAAGTGCCTCTCATTCTCTCCACCTGGTGTTAAACCAGAACCAGAACCAGAGATTGTCATTGCACACTGGCCTTGGGCAAAGTTACCTGCACTGGGATCCTAGTCAGGATTCATAGTGGTCCGCCTTGAACTTTTAAAGCATATTTTTAAACTGTATGTACAATAAGAATGATAGTGCTTTTATTATGACCCTGGGGAAGCCATTCAAACTTATTTTCATATAAGAATTCAAACCTCCGCTTCGGACTGAACAAACAAGATAAACAGTTTGCACTGTTTGCTTATGTATAACAATGGTTGACCATATCTCTGGCAGCCAGAGCAGGAGACAGGCCACCAAGGGCTGACGTCAGAGGAACTAATCAGAGTGCTGAGTGCTCAGATCACGTGACGCGGCCGGCCAGACGGGGCGTGTAACCGAGGCCAGGGAGGAGGCGCCCTGAGCCAGAGCACGGGCCTCTCCTAAGGCGTCAGACACCCCGGGCCGCAGCGCATGCCTGGTCTTCACTTCCCTCTGTAGCTGGTCCCGTGTGGGCAGCAGTGTTCAGAGAAGTCGGCAAACCTGCTTTACCTGTTTCTGTCTCGCTTATCGTTCTTGGGAAGCCCTGTTCTTTCCAGTAGATACCGTGTTTCACATACCGGCTGGCCTGCTGAATCCTGTGTCCGCCCGCACTCAGGCACTGACTTCCCTCTGTGCGTCCACATGTGACTGTGGCGCGCTCAGTGCCTCGGCCTGGTGGAAGGAGTTAAGGGAGAAGCAGGAAGGGGATAATTGTTTCAGGACATGGTGATCATACAATAGACGGGCCCTTGAGAGAAGAAAGGCTACAGCTGTCTTTTTACGTGACCTTTGGCTGATTCCTGAAGCACGCTGGCCTCATACTCCTTGTCCTTAAAGGAGAACATTGTAGTCCTAAAATAGATCCGGAGACACAGGACCACGAACACACTGATGATTTCAGAGGGAAGGGGGGTGGGGGAGGAAGGATTAACCGGGTTACTTACATGCACAGCCCATGGACACAGACCAGAGTGTCAAAGGCTTGGGAGGGGCAGGTTCGAAGGGGAGGGCGGTTGATGCGGGAAGAGGGGCAAAGAGGACATCTGTAATACTGTCAACAATAAAGATTAAAAAATGTTAAGTCCCTTTCCCTCTGTGACTCTGTTCAGTGTTCTAGCTCCGTGGTCAGCAAACTGCGGCTCGCGAGCCACATGCGGCTCTTTGGCCCCTTGAGTGTGGCTCTTTCACAAAATACCACGGCCTGGGCAAGTCTATGCTGAAGAAGTGGCATTAGAAGAAGTTTAAGTTTAAAAAATTTGGCTATCAAAAGAAATTTCAATCTTTGATATTTGGCTCTGTTGGCTAATGAGTTTGCCAACCACTGGTCTAGCTCATCGTGGGCTTGTTTTTTATGGGTGTGGCAGGAGAGCCAGCGTAGCAGTGAGTCAGGTTAACCCACCTAGGCCCATCTGTGAAATGGGCTTCCTAGCTCCTAGCTTGTCATGAGGATTTGATTAGATAGCCCAGCTAATTCTATCTGGCCCCTGCTGAGCACTGGGGAAACCCCCTTCCTTAACTCCATGCAGATGTCATCAGGCCTTCATAGTGTGCGGACAGCTCTGTGAGCTCCAGCTGAGAGCTGTTCTGACCAGGCCGATGTTCTTAGCACCCAGTGGCCATGACCTGGCAGACTAAGGGGCGGGGGGGGGGGGTCCTGGGGGAGGGGCAGACACGCCCAGGAGAAAGCTGAGGGTACACCGCAGTCTCCTCTCACCTGTTCACGCTTAACTTGAAAACCGCTGTGAGCAGCAGGACGCGTCAGCCCAGAGAGGCGCTGAGCAGGCGCAGGCTCCTCCGCTTGGGCCTCCACTGAGGGGCGTTGGCTGTGCGCACCAGGCACTGGAAGACCTTGGAAATGTCAGAAACACTGAGCGAGAACCAGCCTTCGCTCCACAAGGAGTTGTTTGGCATGTGCCTTGAATTCCGCTACATTCACAGATAACACTGAGGACAGTTGTGAACTACGCTGTCTCCATCGGTCGCACAAAGGTTGCAGTTCAGATCCGGAGGAAATGTGTGTAATAAAACACTTTGACAAAACGTTCCCTTCTCTTTGTATGGAATAGCAGAAAAACACAGCCATTTGTTGCATATGACAAAATACAGGCTGTGGCAAAAGTAGGTTTATAGTTGTTCGTATGAAAAAGCCAGAGTCTCCAGTAACATTCAGCCCCGGGCCCTCGAACTGAGAAGGCTCTTGATACGTGTGTGAAGGGGAGGCTGGAGGTGGCCTGTTAGATCCTGTACATTCCACAGATAAGGCCGGCCCCCGACCAGCTCCAGAGAGAACCTGAGCCCGCCCTGCTGCCTCCCTGTTCACTGGGGGCTTGCGCAACCCCAGATAGCGGTGCTGGCAGCTAGTACGGTGGGGCCTCGAACCATGCAGCGTGAGTTCATCGGGAGGAGCCGGAAGCTGAGTGAAGTCAGCCATGTAGGTGTTCCATGCCCTTGACACTGACCCCGATAAAACCTGCCCAGGAAGTCTTAGGGGAGTTTCCCTGGTCCACAAGTGTCCACGCATCGTCTCTGGAAGAACAAAATGCTGTCCACGCGCTCCCAGGACAGCTGGCAGCTGGCGTCATGTCTCCTGGCTCTCCCCTTGGTGCCTGCCACATTGGCGGGTTTTAAACTGTGTTTTTTGCAATAATAAATTGTGACCATTTTTCTGAGTCCTGTGTCACTGAATCCCAACACAACATGGTTAAATGGTTATGTTTAAAAGTGCAGGAGAGACCCATAGGTGTCCTTTGAAGCCCAATGATTGGCCATCTGGCTAAACTACAGAAAAAGTTGACCAACTAACACAGAAATGTAGCAGATAAATCCCCTTTTTAATGTCATATTGAAATCGTAACAGTTAAAATTGATGAGTATCCATATAAATAAATCTCAAACTGTTTTAAATGAAAAAAGTAACACACGGATAATACTGCTTCTGTGACGTAGCTGTTGTGTGTAAATGCATTTGTGAAACAGATCCCATCAAGAGGATATCCTCAAACCTCAGGAGAGTGGTGAGTTGGGGGTGGAGGTGTTGAGGGGGTGGGGAGTGGAACCGGTGGTAAGACTATTTGTTCCATTGTCATTCTTAAAAAGAGTTTTGAGTGAGGGGAGGAAATCAGACTTGTAAAGTAAATGACAGTGGTTTTATTTTACTAATGTCTTTCATTTACTTCCTTAAATCAGCCAGCTCAGAATTATAAATGATTGTGCTAAAGGCCTCAGCTGCTTCAAACTGCTCGTGTTCTGAATTCGGAAACTGGCCTTGGTCAGTGACCTGCCCAGGGTCGCGCTGGGCCTGTGGGTGAGAGGCCCCGTTGTAGGCAGTGTCAGTGCTGGCTGGTCCGCCCTCCCCCGCCCGCTGTGCAAACTCAGAAGCTGATTCTGGAAACAAATAATGGCTGTACTTATGACCTGTCCAGTTACCTCAGTTTTGTGAATCTGCAAATTGAAGGCCATCGAGAGAGTGGGGAGTCGGAAAGGAAGGGAAGCTTTCTGAGAACAGAAAAGCATTGCTTCTCCGCGGTTAGTGCCCTCGTGCGGGCCGCTCGCTTCGCTGCAGGTGTGCGCGGGAAGCAATACGCTGAGCTTGTCTTCGGGAAAATCCTCTGCTCCTTGTAGCAGTTATGGAGGCCATCCAGGTTTGGTGTCCACTCACATCTAGAAGATGTTAAAGGTGTGAAATATAGTAGTGTTAGGGTCTTAAGTGATTAAAGTGTGGGTTTTTTGTTTTTTTTAATGATTTGTAAACCATTAGGGTAGAAGTAGTACTAGACCCACACTGAATTCATAATTCTGGTATAAAATTTAACGACACGTTTTCTACCTACATTCCGGAGTCACTGGGAGTGAAATGAGATGATAAACTTTTTTTTAAAAAAAGGTCTTTATAAATGTTAAATACTATGTAAATAAGTTTTATTTAAAGCATTATTACCACCCTCCTGACTGTGATGACACTCACATGGGCTAAACAGAATTGTGAAGAGAGAATACCACGTGCTCTGGTTCCTGAGACCAAAGGTGAGTTGTGTCAACTCTAAAGAAGGAGGTATGGCCAAAACCGGTTTGGCTCAGTGGATAGTGTATCTGCCTGCGGACTGAAAGGTCCCAGGTTCGATTCTGGTCAAGGGCATGTACCTTGGTTGCGGGCACATCCCCAATAGGGGGTGTGCAAGAGGCAGCTGATCGATGTTTCATCGATGTTTCTAACTCTCTATCCCTCTCTCTTCCTCTGTAAAAAAAAAGAAAAGTAAAATATATATATATATATATATTTTTAAAAAAAGATGACATCCATCTAGTTTTTTCATGTAGTCTGTCAGGTTAAAGGAGAGAGGAGAAGAATAAGACAGTTTCTGCCCTCCCCCCTTTCAGTTCAACATTTATTGAGCAGCTACTCTGTTAGGTGGAGGTGAGCAAAGTGAATGTATTAATTGTGCTCACATTTGCCTGACAAGCTATTCTTGTTACTCAATGGAAACCGAGGCCTCGGGTCAGTTAAGTAACTAAAAACCTGTTTGGTCCAGAGCTAGCGTTGGAACCTGCTGTTTGTAGCTTCAAATCATATGCTTCCCAGAGCAACTGACAGCACAAGAGAGCCAGGATCTGAGAGTTAAACGTGTGAAGAGAGAATGGAGGAGGTCAGGGAAGGAAGGCACTGGTGTGGGCTGGACCCACCAGGCAGGACTTGCAGGAGGCCGGGGGTGGGGGGTAGGGGGGTTGATTCATTGGGTGAGGACCAGGGAGTGCTGCAAGGGAAGGGCTTAGGAGGGCTGTCTGCTGGCTTCCTGCCTCGCTCATCAGTGTGTGTTTTGGGGAGGAGAACGCCACTGGCTGGGCCACTGCAGTCATGGGGCCAAGGGGGGGCCTGGGACCCCGTGGGTAGCTGCTGCAGAAACCTGGGAGCGACGGGAACTCAAGAAAAAGGCCAACAAGTCCGGGATCAAGCCGATGGCATAAAATCCACATCTTTGTAAACTACATCAGAACTGTTAACTGCTCTGTGGATAGCAGCTTGAGTTTTTAAGCCCTTTTTGAAGCAGGCGTTAAGGTGCAACACCAGGACAGGTTCTGCAGGCCTGGCTCTGCGTTGTCCCTTCACACAGTTCACTGATGCTGTACATGCATTTGTGTGAATAGGTTGAGCCTTAGTCACCACAGTTGTCTGCCTTTAGGGCTGTGGGTGTAAAGGAATCGATGCACAAAGACTTTGAAAAAGATAAAGTTCAGTGTAAGCTGTGACAAGTGTCATTTCCAGCCTGCACAGCACCATTACTGCGGCAGAGATTGTAATGGGGAGTTCATCGTGACTCGCTCCAATACAGTTTTAAAGGGTATAAAACAGGTATTTATGTGTTTTTTATTTCTATCCGCAGTGAAATGAGAATAAATCACATCCTGTAGCCAGACTTTCCTAATAAACATAACTGGAGCCAGGGGAGCCTCGTTTTGTACATTTGCACGCTGTAACTTGAATGTTTGTTTTAATGAGGTAAATAAAGTGTCCATTTCCCTGCCTGCACAGTCTCTGCCGGTCACCGCGGTCAGGAGGGCATGGGCCTACCAGACCAGTTTGTCTCTCCACCTTCAGGGCGTCCCTCGTTGCAGCAGCAGCTTGCACAGCAGCGCTGGCAACATTTAACCCACGTCTCACCCACCGGTTTTGTGAGATTGGTCCGGATTGTTAAAGCAATGTCCAGGCTTTTCCTGGCCCGGACTCCTGCTGAGACGCACTGTCCTGAGGGGAATGGAGCGACAACAGCTTCCAGCTGAGGATGAGGCACAAACTCCTCCACTCAGCCACTGAATTACCTACAGTGGAACTTGCTCTTTAAAAATCTTACTAATGAAAAAATATATATATTACTAATGCCCAGTCTGCAGGGCTCAGCTGCGTCCCCAGTTTTCTCTGGTAGCGTGTGATGCACCATCTGAAGGCCACTAGCCTCAAAACTCCCATCTGGCCATCCCTAACGGAGGTTTTCTCCAGAAAGTTCTGCAGGCCATCCTAACAGGAAGGAAGCTCCTCCTGGCCCTTGGTTTCAATGGGTTTCCTTGTGATCTTTTCCTGTGAGTCCCCCTTATGCCCCCTTATGGCTTCTAGGTCGTCATGTCACTCCTCTGTCAGCAGCCCCTCCACCACAATGGTTCATTTACGGCAGTGTTTCCCAAACTTCTCATGATGAGAATCACCTGGTGGAGGTGTTAAACTACAGATTCCTAAATCCCAACTAAGAAGTGCTAGACCAGAATTTTGGGGAACATATAGGTAAAATTGTATACTTAACTTAGTGCTCTGTCTTACCTATTTGTTCCCCATTTTACCTATATGTTCCCAAAAATTCTAGGCTGGCCGACGGGGAGGCCGTGGCAGGACAGACGTGAAGGGCTTGGCGGGCGCCCCAGCCGGCCGGCCTGTGTGTGTCCCTGGCTTCCTCCCGCCCTCTGGCCATGGCCGGTGACTCACCCCCAGCAGCCAGCCGGGTTCTGGGCCCCGATGGAGGGACGAGCCCGCGGAATCCCTGCCCTCGGGGTTCCCCCGGAAGATGCCTGCTTCTGCCCACGTGGAGCGGAGAAAACTGCTCATGGCTGGCGGGTGCCCCCCACCCTGCACCTGCCTCCTGGCCAAGCCCTGTCTCAGGCACCTCCTCAGCCTCACTCTTTGCTGTGGTGGTTCATCCTCACCCAAGTATGCTTTTTCCATTGATATTAAGAGACAGGGGGAAGCAGAGGGAGAGACAGACGGAGAGAGAAACATCGATGTGAGGTTGGTGGCCTCCCTCATGCGCCCTGACCGGGGCCAGGGATCAAGCCTGCCACCAAGGTCCGTGCCCTTGGCCAGAATTGAACCCAGGACCCTTCAGTCCATGGGTTGATGCTCTATCCACTGAGCCACACTGGCCAGGCCTGGCCTCAGTCTGTGAAGCAGCTGCGTGTTATTTCTGTGTTCAGGTGAGCCATGCCCTCTGCTCATGGACACCCAGATGCCCATGCCTTTTGAAGTTTTTTTTTTTTTTTTTTTCTTCTCTGCTCTGAACATCTAAATCAGTGGGTCTCAACCTTCCTAATGCCGCGACCCTTTCGTCCCCCAGGTTGAGAACCGCTAGCAGGGTCGCCTAAGACCATCGGAAAACACAGATTTTTACATTACGATTCATTAACAGTAGCGAGATGACAGTTATGAAGTAGCAACGGAAATAACGTTATGGTTGGGGGTCGCCACCCCGTGAGGAGCTGTGTGAAAGGGCCGCGGCATCAGGAAGGTGGAGAACCGCTGGTCCAAATAGTGCTGTGAACACGAGGCCACAAAACTAACGTCCCGCCCTCTCTCCTGCCGCTTCACCGCAGGCGCATCCCTCCTATCCACTCACCCTCCGGCATTCTGCTGGGCAGGTGCGCCTCCTGGCTGTTCCTCCTGTGATTGGGACCCCCGTTTTTTCATGCCCCAGGACTCCTACTGGTAGTTGGCTTACACTCAATCTATTGCCACTTATACATTTATTAACTTTCCTCTAAACTATTTAATCACAAACAGGTGGTGTGGCTCAGCAGTTGAGCATCAACCAAGGAACCGGGAGGTCAGGGTTGGATTCCGGTCAGGGCACAGGCCCAGGTTGCGGGCTCGATCCCCAGTGTGGGGCGTGCAGGAGGCAGCCGATCCATGATTCTCTCTCACCCTGGATGTCTCCATCTCTCTCCTCCTCTTCCTTCCTCCCTCTCTGAAATCAATAAACATGTATTTTAAACACAGACAACTGACCAAAATGTAAAGCCTCACACACAGATGGCCTCGGGCATTCACACCCTCGGTGAGATCCCCGTTTCTTCTGTTGGAGACTAACATCACTTCTGGGTGCTCCGAACGCCTCAGAAACACAGGAATGTTCACTGTGCCCATAGCCAAGCTCGTCTGTAAAAGTCGTAACTATTGTTCTGGTTAACTTGTTACCCCCACAGAACATGTCTGCACACCCCAGGACTGAAGTACCAGAGCCCGGGCCCCTGAGAGGCACAGCCTCTGTGCGGGCGCTGGGTTCCCGTGAGAACAGAGTCCGTCGCGGTGACTGACGCCCTGGCTCACCTGCTGTGTCCACAGCACAGAGAGGCAGGTTCTCGTGACCTTTACCTCTTTGTCCTGTAAGTCCCGGGCACACGATGTTCTGCCTCAGTTTACAATTAACTTCACTATGCCTCGTTAGCATTCCGTTTTAATTAGCAGCGCCATATGGCAGGTTAATCAACCGGCCATTCTCCCAGGACATTTGGCTAACGCATTAACTCGAAAAATCCATGACGACAGTCAACTGTCTCCCCACCAGCCTACGTGTGAGGTCGCTGGTCTGGACCTGCCCCCTCCTGGTGTAGGTGTGGGTCCTCCTCTGGCTGGAAATTTCTGACTCACTCACAGTCCGCTTCTCTGCTCTTCTCACTTCGCAGAGACACAGCATTCCATGAACAGACACATTGAACTCCAGGGAAGGAACAGAACCCCGTGTCCGCCAAACTTCCCTGCTTCCCAGAAGACCTGATGTCCACCCTTTGAATCACAGCTAGCATTGTAATTGCACATTTATTTTTTTAAATACATTTTTATTGCTTTCAGAGAGGAAGGGAGAGGGAGAGAAACATCAATGATGGGAGAAAATCATTGATTGGCTGCCTCCTGCACGCCCCCTACTGGGGATCGAGCCCACAGCCCTGGGCATGTGCCCTGACCGGGAATGGAACCATGACCTCCTGGTTCATGGGTTGATGCTCAACCACTGAGCCATGCTGGCTGGGATATATATATATATATATTAGCTCTGTGCATGAATCTGTGCAAGAGCTGCATGCTTGTAGCCTGCTGCCCCACCGACTGCTGATCTGTGATCCGGTCGTTATGTGGTTGGTCATTGTGCTTCACGACATAATGACCATTTGCATGTTACATCTTTAATGTACATGATATTTTTTTCTTTCATACAATTTCAAGTGGACTCTACAATGTGCCACTTAAGATTTTCAACATCTCACTCAGACTGTGATTAACCCCAACTCTGACTTCATCATTGCTGGGTACCTCTTGGGTCATTATTTTGAGGTCACCTGTATGCATCCTTTCTCAAGAAAGTATCTTATAAAAACAAGCATCCGTGGCGGGTGGCTCAGTGGGTTGGAGCATCATCCCTTAGGCCACAGGTTGTGGGTTTGATTCCTGGTCGGGACACCTGCCTCAGTTGCTGGTTGGATCCCCTGTTGGGGCTTTATGGGAGGCAGCAGATCAATATTTCTCTCTCCTTTTCTCTCTCTCAAAAAAAGCATATAATTATTCTATTTTCACGTAATGAAAATTATTCTGTTGTCGCATAGCCGTTAGATATAATTATGAAAGTATTGACACAAATCCACTCAACTATTTAGATTAATCATTGATTTGTCACTGAATGCGGTTTCCTGTTGCTACATTATTGACACCCATTCACGCACGTGCAGCTGTGAGCCGCTGGCGGCCGCCTGGGAGGCCCGCGTGCCCTGGGGACCACCGTGGAACGAGGCTGCCGCTAATGACATAATTTGGAGCAATTTATATCTAATTCCGCAAATGCCTCTTCATCAACGGAGGCCATTCTGAGCGATTCCTGGCGAATGAAAAGGATAAAGATGTTTGCCGGCTGGAAATGTGCAAATCGCCAGCGGTGGAGTCACTCCTCCGTTTGCCAGTCTGCTCCCCGGGAGGGGCTTGGTCCTTTCGGGACGTCTGGGACCAGGGCTGTTCTCAGTAACGGGCTCCTCTGTGGGTGGAGCAGGAAACCCTGTGGGAACAACAGAGAGAACCACAGCTGTCTCAGTGACCCAGCATCCACGCCCCGAGTCCACAGTTGTTGTTTTTTTGGCTTGACTTTGATACATTCTGAGACAAATTTTAAATTGCTTCATTCCCGCGGAAACCGGTTTGGCTCAGTGGAGAGAGCTTCAGCCAGCCTGCGGGCTGAAAGGCCCCGGGTTCAATTCTGGTCAAGGGCATGTACCTTGGTTGTGGGCACATCCTCAGTGGGTGGTATGCAAGAGGCAGCTGGTCGATGTCTCTCTCTCATCCATGTTTCTAACTCTCTATCCCTCTCTCTTCTTCTCCGTAAAAATCAATAAAATATATTTTTTAAAAATTGCTTCATTCCCACATTTCCAAAATTCGTTTGGGTTCCACCCAGAAACAGCCCACCTGCTCATCAGTAGGCACCACGGAAAAACCATCAGCTCAAAGCCGATTCCGTCAGCAGCCGGGACGGCCCGCAGTTCCGGAAGGAAATGGATCCACAGCAGACGGGTGGTGATTGTAAATGCTTATTATCGCTGCGGCCGTTTCCAAACCAAAGCCGGGATGGGCTCCCCCCGGCCGCCCGTCCAGTGAAGGGGGTGCGGGGGGTGAGTCCCAGCAGCCCTCCTGTCACCTTGGGTTTGGCGCTGGCAGGAGGGTGTGTGGGTGACCGGTGCCTCCCGGGTGGCTATGTGGTCGGGCGGGAGGAGCACGGGGCGTGGAGAGCCCAGGCCACACCTGGTCTCCATGGATTTACAGGTGAGTGCAGCAGGCACAGCCCCCTCCGAACATGGCTTCCCGCCTCTGCTCGAGGATGCCAATCCTCCCTGCGCAGCGCCAGCCCCTCCGGGGCCGAGCGGGTGGCAGAGGGGGTTCCTAGCATATATATATACACACACACATTAGTAGTCCTGCACACAAGAGTCTAGGCCAGTGGTTGGTAAACCGCGGCTCGCAAGCCCTGGCTTGCCGCTCTGGTGACTAATGAGTTTGCCAACCACTAGGCACATATTTAATGGGCAAACGCGGGGCCTGAGAACGGCTCCTTAGGTCCCGAGAACGGAGTGAAGGAACAAGGCAGACAGGCTCTGAGAAGCGAGGCTGCTGCAGACGAGGAGTGGGGGTGGGCCCGCTCAGCAGTGCTGGGCGGTGGGTGCCGGGGAGCAGGTGACAAAGCCGTAGGTCAGGCTTGCCCTGTGCTGGGGCAGCCCGGGGAGAGGGCTGTGCCCACGGGAAGTGTGACGGTGTGGGGACCACAGGGCACGTGTGGGCAGAGCTGTGGGGGCACAGGTACCGGCAGCAGGGCTGTCCCTCGGCCCGAAGGGGATTCTCCACACTGAGCAGCAACAGGGGGACTCCTTCCATGTGAAAATAAGCCAGTGTTTCCCAACCTCCTCTCCGTGCTTCCCTCTCACTTCTGTCTGCCTTGTCCGCAGCACGTCTGCCATTTCAAGTTGAGTAATTTAAAAGAAATGTGTTTAAAAAGAAAACTTTATATAACTGCCATGAGCGGGAAACACACTCACACACACCATCATTTGTTACGAACTGAAGATAACCGTAACAATACCAGCAGCACAAGCGCATTCATTTCCTTAACCAATGGCTGACGGGCTCAGCTCCTTTCTGGGGCTAAAAGGTGGCCACGAGGGACAAAGGCGAGCCATTGAGAAAAGCCAGTGGGAGGCAGTGATAGACACGATGTAGAAAAGTCCAAGTGACAGGTTCCTAGAGGGGTGATGGGACCCCCTTGGAGATGTCATGTGAGCAGATCTGAAAGGTGGCAGAGCCAACCACCGCCTTGGATTTGGCGCTTTGCAGGGAGGGTGTGTGGGTAACTTGGGTGACATTAAAAACAAAACAAAACAAAAACAAAAACAAAAAAACATGAAAACAAGGTGATTGCATCTCAACTAGACACCACTGCTTGCAGAAGGCGTGTGAGCCCAAGCAGGGGAAGGAGGACAGAGGTGCACTCACACCCAGCTGAGCCTTTTTGCAAGGCAGCCAGGAGGGTGGCGAGAAGGCGTCCCAAGGTGGTCCAGGTGGGTCCTGTCTGCATGGACTCCATCAAGCCCGGTCCCTCCAGCCCAAAGCATCCACCTGGGGAACCACTGACTCAGGTTTATGGTTCCCTTGACGTTGACCCATGGACACATTGGTGAACTGGGACCAAGAAGAGTTGCTCGCTGCCCCAGATTAGTTGGTAAAGGGCAGAACGGGGGCACCAGCTCTGAACTATGTCCAGGCCTCCGCCCCGCACTAGCCGGTGGAGGCACTGGCTGGCAGGGAGCAGAGCTGGGGAGGCTCCGAATCCGGGGACCCGCCTGCCAGGCCTCCGGACAGCCGCCTCCCTGGAGCGCTTCAAAACGCGGAGGGCGGAACCTGCGGGGCCGGATGCCCAGCGCGGCCCCAGGCGTGAGCATGCGCAGTGGCCCGCGCCGGCCTCGCCGCGCCCGGCGCTGGGGGCGGGCCCTCGGAGGCGGACGTCCGCCCGCCACGCCGGCGTCAGCCACGCCGGGAGGAGGAGGGCGACGACTCCAGCCGCCATGTTGGATGCCGCAGATTCGCCATAACCTCGCCGGCTCTTTTCCTAAAAAAATAAAAATATCCACCGAAGCGTCAGCGGGGCGCCC
Source organism: Pipistrellus hanaki (assembly GCF_964339955.1). Classification (NCBI taxonomy): domain Eukaryota; kingdom Metazoa; phylum Chordata; class Mammalia; order Chiroptera; family Vespertilionidae; genus Pipistrellus; species Pipistrellus hanaki. The sequence continues at coordinate 47,670,542 of NC_140519.1, read as the reverse complement.
CGCTTGGTCGGTGGGTGCGGGACGGGGCCCGGAAGAGCCCCAGGCTTTTTTTTTCCTCCGCGGCGGGGGCGTTGCCATGGAGACGCGGGCGGCAGGTGAGCGGGGCTGGGGGCGGGGGTGGGGGCGGAGGGGCGCGGGGAGGGGCGCGGCGCGGGCGCGGGCCGCCGGGGCCCGGAAGGAGCGCGGCGGCGGCGGCGGGCGGCGGAGGGATCCGCGTCCTGGGCGGGGAGCGCACGCAGCGGCGCCCTTCGGCCGCACGCGCCGTCGCTGGCAGTATCCCGCCGCCTGGAGCTTTTTTTTATTAAAAAAAAAAAAAAAAAAGAATATGGAACCAGGGTGCTGGCGGAAGCGGGGAGGCCGTGTCTGCGCGTGCGCGGGCCGTTTCCAGGGCGACGGGTGGGGCCGGGGCGCGCGCCAGCGAGGGATCCATCCGGTGGCGGCCACGTGGGCGGGAGGTTCGAATCCGGGCTCTGCCAGCTCTTTGGCCTCGTGGTGGGACCTTGCCTGGCCTCAGTGTCCTCCTCCGTGAAATGGGTAGCATCTTTAGACCCGCGTCCTGCGTGGAGGGGACGGAGTTCAGTGGAGCTGATGAAGGAGAGTGCCTTTGGTTCTGCTGGTCACTAGAGGATGCCATAAGCACGGGGGACTGGCCTTGCAACTGGTGACCTTGTGACACGCATTGATAAATCAGAATTTGCCCTCCACCTGCTGCCCAGGTCTGCGGGGTGGGGGTGGGGCCTTGTTCCCAGATGTTAAGCTCACATGGCACCTCCTCCAGGCAGTCCTCTCTGGTTTCTGGCCTCTCGGCAGAAGCAGGTTCTCGGCCTTCTCCAGTCCAGCCTTTGCTCTCCTGGCAGAGGCCACGTGGGGAAGTGCCCACGTGAAGGGCACTGACCAGACGGGGTGGACAGACAGCCCGAGGTAGGGACATGGTTGGATGTGGTGACTGCTTCCTGGCTCCTGTTTAGAGTCAGGGTCAAGGTGATGCTGGTGGAAATAGGGCTCCTCCACGGAGTCAAAAGACCCAGGCATGGGAGGGTGAGGTGTAGTGGTAAGATTTATTGGGGCAGAGCCCTGGCCGGTGTGGCTCAGTGGATGGAGTGTCGGCCTGCGGACTGGAAGGTTCCTGGGTTCAATTTCTGCGTTGCAGGCTCGATCCCCAGTAGGGAGGTGCAGGAGGCAGCCGATCAGTGATTCTCATCAGTGTTTCTCTCTCACCCTCTCTTTTCCTCTCTGAAGTCAATAAAATATATACCTATATCTGTATCTATGTCTATATCTCTATCTCTATCCACAAAAGATTTGTTGGGCAGAAATGAAAGACTGCCCCCAGGGGCCCGGAGGCTGTGTCTCACCGCGCAGGGGGCTCAGCTCCTCCCTGGGGTAGAAGCTGGCCTCCATTGTCTTCCTCAGCCAGCAGCAGGCCCGGCCCAGAGTTCTGTGCCATGACTTCCGCCTGGGCCAGAGCTCAGTCCAGCCCGACTGGCTGGCTTAGCCCGTGCTCCCCGCTGCCCCCGGCCGCCGCTGTGCTCCCACACCCAGGCCTGTGCCGGGCCCACACGCGGAGCCGGGCCCGGGCCCAGCCCTGCCAGGCCTGCGAGGCGGCTGCGGAGGAAAACCGGGGGACGAAGGGGCCGGTGAACACGTGTTATGGAGAGGGGCCTGTTAGCTTTCTGACCTGACCTTGGGCTTGGGAAGGACCAATCTCTTTCCTAATCCTTTGTGGCTTGTGCCGCCCTCCCCCTAACCAGGCCGGTCTTTTCCCCGATGAGACACCCCCCCCCCCCCCCCCCCGTGGCTGCCCCTTGGCTCCTGCACACGTGCCTGGCAGAGGGATTTCCCCTTTATTTTCTTTCTCTCCCTGGCCCAGTGGTCAGCAAACTCATTAGTCAGCAGAGCCAAATAGCAACAGTACAAAGATTGAAATTTCTTTGGAGAGCCGCATTTTTTAAACTTAAACTTCTTCTAACGCCACTTCTTCAACAGGCCGTGGCGTTTTGTGGAAGAGCCACACTTAAGGGGTCAAAGAGCCGCATGTGGTTCGGGAACCGCAGTTTGGCGGCCATGGCCCTAGGTAATCCCAACTGCCTCCTACACGCTCGCAACCGGGGCATGTGCCCTGACCAGGAATCGAACCCGTGACCTCTTGGTTCATGAGTCGTCACTCAATCACCGAGCCACATCGGCCGGGCTAGAGCTTAATAGTTAATTACAACAGCCCCCCCCCCCCCCCCCCCCCCCCCCCCGCTTACCCATGGTTTCAGTTACCTACCCATGGCCATCGCACCGTGATCCAAAAACATTAAAGGGAAAATTCCAGAAATAAACAGCTCATGAAATTTAAACGGTGCACCGTTCTGAGGAGTGTGATGGACGTTCTCGCTGGTCTGTGAGTGGCCCCTTGGTCCACCTACGTCTCCCTGCTGTAGACTCCTGCCTGCTCCTCACTCAGCAGCACCTCGGGGACCAGATCCCCTGTCGGAGTGTCCCAGTGGGGTGTTCAGATCACCCTGATGCTACTTCATAAGAATGGCCCCAAAGGGCACAGACTGGCCCAGGTGAAGCTGGCCATTCGTATGCCACAGAGAAGCCGCAGAGTGCTTCCTGTAAGAGAGAGGAGAAAGTTCTCGGCCCCGAAGCCAGCACAGGGAATGTAGTCAGTGATACGGCAGGAACTATGGTGCCAGGAGGGTGCCAGACTTATCGGGGAGTACGTTTCATAAGTTATATAAATGTCCAGCCGTATGCTGCGTGCCCGAAACAAAAATGAAGTCATACTGAATGTCAACTGTAATTGAAACATAAAAAAATTAAAATCCTATAGGAAACATATTTATTGGTGACACAATGAAAGCTTTCTTTCTGAAATGAAGAATAGAATAGGAATGCTTTTTATTGTCACTTCTCTTTCACCTTTAAAAATGAATTTATTAAAAAGTAAGTTTTTATTGATTTCAGAGAGAGGAAGGGAGAGGGATAGAAACTTCACTGAAGAGAGAGAATCATGGATCAGTGGCCTCCTGTACGCTCCCTACTGGGGATTGAACCCACAACTCAGACACATGCCGTGGCCAGGAATCGAACCGTGACTTCCTGGTTCATGGGTTGATGCCTTCCGCAAGGGGTTCCCCCGACAGAAGAGATCCGAGTCCCTGACTGCGGTGAGGGATGTCTGCACACACCCGGTGGGCTGTCACTGCCTCATCGCGTCATCGCAAGACGAAGGGGGGTATGGGACACCGGGACACGGAGCGCGACCCCATTTCCCAACTCCTCGCTGGTTGTGAGTGTCGTCTGCCTCCCCCCAGCCCATGTACAGGGGCCCGCGTCCGCGTGTGCGGGGCAGACGGGGTCCGCATGTGCGGACAGACAGGGTCCGCGTGTGCAGGACAGACGGTATCGGTGGGTTTGGTCCTGTCTGGTGCAGACACCCGCTCCCCAGGGGCTGGGCTCGCCCCCCTCATTGCCTGCAGTGGGGTGCTCATCGGGACAGGGCTCCCTTCAGTTCCCGCTGGGTTTTATTTTAGGCTCCCCAGACTTGTCTGTTTCCTACTTTTTGAAGTATGAATTTCTAGAGTGAGAGTGTGTCTTGTGTTTTAGTGAAAGGAATGAACTCTGCTTCTCTTTTTGTGGGGGGAGGCCCGTGTGAGCTTCCGGGGAGGCGCGGGGTCCTGGGGAGTCTCGGGGGCCCAGAGGAGGCTTGGGAGGGGATCTTAGGGAGATGCAGGGGGGGGGGTGGGGTGGGTCCAGGAGAGTCTCAGGGGGGTTCAGAGGAGGTGTTGGGGGGGCGGCCCTGGGGAGGCACGGGGTCTTGGGGAGGCTGTGGGGGTCCAGAGGAGGCTTGGGAGGGGGTCCTGGGGAGGCACGGGGTCCTGGGGAGGCTGTGGGGGTCCAGAGGAGGCTTGGGGAGGGGATCCTGGGGAGACGTGAGGGCGGGGTGGGGGCTGGTCCTGGGGAGACGCGGGATTGAAGTGGGGCTTGCCCTCTGGCCGAGCCCCTGCTCCCGCCTGGACTGGGAACTTCCTGAGCGTCCCTCCTGCAGGCCGTTGGCTGGCCTGCTCTTCCTCCCGGGGTGACCCCACTTCACAGACAGGGGGTCCTGGCCCGGAGGGTTACATACTCCTACTCCCTCCGCTGGGCCTGCCATCTTCCCTCCCCGCACTGCCTGGCTGTGTGGCCAGGAGGCCCGAGTTACCGCGTGGCTGACCCTTTCCCAGGCTGCTCCGTGGCCTCTGCACCTGACCTCATGCGGAGCACACGCGTGTCTCTGTTTACGGCGGGTGAATGTCTTTACTGCCGTCATCATCCAGCTCTTTGGGCCTTTGGCTGTAATTTCAGTTAAGTGGTATTGATGGCTTTGGAGCTTCCCATCTCCTCGGGCAGGCAGATCAAACCCATTAATATGGCGTTTGCTTCCCGCACCCTCCGAGCTAAGCGCTCACCCGCGGGTCCTGCTGGCACTGAGCGAACGGGGCTGCTCCTGCTTACGGGGGGTTTGGGGTGTTCCCCGGGGGTGGCAGGGTTCCCCTGGGGCTGCTCACCGCCAGGGCCCTCCCGGGAGCGCTGGGGATAACGTGGAGAGCATGACTCACGTGCAGCTCGGAGGAAGTGTGGTGCGGAGTGAAAGCGCCAGGGGGCCCGGCCTGGCCCCGGCGGGTCCCAGCGTGTCTCCGTTACTGTTAATCCAGGCTCAGCACAGGAGCGCTCGCGGGATTTCCCTCTCGCTTTTAATAAAACGTTAACTCGGGAGCCGTGGAAGCCGGCACACTCGTCAGCATTTATGAGAGGCGTGTTGGTAATGCCGTGTATTGGGGCAGTGTTTCCCAAACCTCTCTCATGACGAGAATCACCTGGTGGAGTTGTTAAACTACAGATTCCTGAATCCCAACTAAGAAGTGCTAAACTGGAATTTTTGGGAACATATAGGTAAAATTGCATACCTAACTTAGTGCTCTGTATATAACATCTGTGTTAGAGCACTAGTTAAGTATACAATTTTACCTATATGTTCCCAAAAATTCTAGTTTAGCACTTCTTAGTTGGGATTCAGGAATCTGTGTTTTAACAACTCCACCAGGTGATTCTCATCATGAGAGAGGTTTGGGAAACACTGCATTAGGGCACGCACTTATTGGGACCGCTGCCCTGAGCCTCCCAGCTGGGGGGCACCAGTGGGATTATTTGAGGGTGGGGGTGGGGGTGGGGTGGGAGGACAGGTGCAGAGGGGCCCCTCCAGGCTGGAGGGAGGTGGGTGCTGGGTGGGGCTGCCCCGTGTCCTGGCGTTGGTCCAGGTGACTGACCATCTGTCCACACATTAGCCTCTGGACGAGGCCGGAAGACCAGCTCCACCTTAAAACATCCGAAGGCCCCTGTCAGGGCCCCTCATCTTCCAGAGGGAAAAGGGAGGCCTAGGGATGCTCAGAGGCTCACACAGTATCCCCGACACTGGAGGCTGGCCAGTCGGGGGTTGGGGGCCCCGGGCCCTGACTCAGGCAGGTGCCTGTCCAGCTGCTTCTGGGAGGTCTCTGAGTGACACACGGCATTCACCGTGTCCCATAGCACCCCGCCCTGTGCAGATGCGGACATGGAAGCTGCAAGGGCCAAGTAGCTGTGTCGGGGACTCAGCTGCTGGGCCTCAGGGCCTCTCACCATGTCTTTAAATACGATTCACCTGCGAGTCCTGACCAGTTTGGCTCAGTGGATAGAGCCTCGGCCTGGGAATTGAAGAGTCCCAGGTTCGATTCCAGTCAGTAGGCAGCTGATGGATGTTTCTCTCTCATCGATGTTTCTGACTCTCTATCCCTCTCCCTTCCTCTCTGTAAAAAAAACAACAAAAAACAAAAACACACACACACACACACACAAAAAACCCCCAATAAAATCTATAAAAAAAAAAAAGGTTCATCTATGAATCAGAATCTGTTCCCCCAATAACTTCTACTTCAAATGTCCCCCTGTACTTTTTTTTTTTTATCAACTGATATGCCTGCCCTAGCTGGTGCTGCTCAGTGAATAGAGCATCAGCTTGCAGACTGGAGGGTCCTGGGTCTGATCCCTGTTCGGGGCACGCTCAGCAGGCACCCGATTGATGTGTTTCTCTCACATCGGTGTTTCTGTCTTTCCCCCTCTCTCTCCCACTCTCCCTAAAAAAAATCAATGGGAAGATATGCTTGGATGAAGAGTAACAAAAGTAAAAATTAAAAAATGGATGACTTACAATTACATGCAGAGAAGTGTGTGCTTCTCCAGTCGGCCACCAGAGGGCACCGCTAGCACGTGTATCATGCCCGCCCATGAATGAATGAGGGCTCTGTGCTTCTGGTGTTGGTGTTGGTGTTTTGTTTGTATTTTCCCTAGAAAAGCTGTTTGCTGTGGGTGAGTGGGTAGCGTCCCCTTCCGGCACTTCCGTTCTCCGGCTCCCTGCTGCCTGCGGAGAATGGCTGCAGTAAATCTAACAGGCGGGGAGCAAAGGCCCCTTTGCAGTAGCTTCCCTTCTTGGTGTAACTGACTGTTTGATGTGTCTCTGTAACCATGCTGCCAGCTACAGATCGGGGGCCAAGGCTTGCATTCCTCACAGGGACCTGCTCGCCTGTTACAGGAAATAGGCATTTTTCCCTGGCACGGTGCTGGCCGCCGGTGGGTGAGTGGGCAGACAGGCAGAGATGCGGTCAGTGTGGAAGGCCACCTGGGTGAAGTGTGGACTTTTATCAGGCGGGGCTCCTTGGCAGCCCAGGGACGTCTCTGCGCCCACGTTCTGCCCTCTGAAATGGGGAGACGGGGTGGTGCTGGGCGTGGGGGTGGGGTGATGATGGCGATGGCTTAGAGGGACAGCTTTCGGGGTTTCTCTCGAGTGTGGGGAGGGGTCACTGTTTCTGGGAAGGTGAGAAACGTGTGCACTTTTTCTTGCAGAAAGCCCGGCCATCTTCATGTGCAAATGCTGTAACCTGTTCTCGCCGAGCCAGTCGGAGCTCCTGTCCCACGTGTCCGAGAAGCACGCGGAGGAAGGGGTGAATGTGGACGAGATCATCATCCCCCTCCGGCCTCTGAGCACCCCCGAGCCCCCCCAGCCCAGCAAAGCCGGAGACGGTAAGGGGGCCGGGGCCGGCGGTGGCGCCGCACCCCGGGTGTGTGTCTGTGACGGCGGTGCCGAGTTGCTCTCAAATCCTCTGATTCTGGGTTTCTGTCTGGCGCCTGGTTTTTGTCTGATGGGCACAGACACGTGGAAAATCTAAACCTCTAACCCAGAAGCCACGGTAACGGTCTAGTTGTAGATCTGCCCAAATAGGATGGTGTTTGAATCCCCTGTGCCTGAGGTGCCTGGTCAGTAGATGGATGACCGATGGAATAAATGAATGAATGATGGAATGAATGAATGATGGAATGAATGAATGATGGAATGAATGAATGATTGACTAAACAAATGAACGATTGAATAACGAATGAGCGAGCGAATGAATGAATGAATGAATGAGTGAATGAATGAACGAACGATGGAATAAATGAATGAATGAGCGAGCGAATGAATGAATGAGTGAGTGAATGAATAAACGATGGAATGAATGAATGAATGAACAATGGAATGAATGAATGAATGATTGAATGAGTGGATGGATGCATGGAGGTGGTGCCATCCAGCAGAGTAAAAAGCACGCACGGATGTCAGACAAGCTCCGGCACCATGAGCTGCGGTCCCCGGAGCCCCCTCGGCCTCCCTTCGCACCCTGGAAGGGGCGGGCCGGTGGGCCCGGCGCAGGCGGCCGGAGGGGACGCAGAGAACACGGTGCAGCTCCCGGCGGCGCCCGGCACCGAGCGGTCACGAAGGGGAGCTGTCCTGGGAACACACGTGATGCTGCACAGTAAAAACAGATTCACGTCGCCCAAAGCTTCGGTCCGCACAGACTCCTGTGGGCGGGCCAGTGTGCGGGGCGGGGTACCCCGGGTGCCTGTCCGGACGTCCCGGCCGGAAGGAGGGTGGTCAGAGGAAGCGTGCAGGCGGGGTAACCACGTCCCCACAGGCAGAGCCGGCGGTACGGGAGGTGCAGCTGCAAGCTGGCATTGGCCAAAGGCCCCCCCAAAACCACTTCTTTGTGGGGGACGGTGAACAGCCAGTCCCCCCGCAGCAGGGTTCATGGCCACACTAATGAGCGGCTGCCCTTTCCTGGGAGCCATTCAGACGCGTTTCCAATCAGCAGGCCGGCTTATTGATCGCCTGTCTGACTCAGGCCGAGGGGGCACTCGGGCAGGAAGTTCTGGGTTAATGAGTCCCCGGGCGGGCGTTCCCGGGCTCAGAGCCTCGCACCGGATGGAGCGGGAAGGCACCGAGACAATCGGAGAGCTGTTCTGGCCACGGTCAGCGCGTCCAGTCAGGGCACGTGAGGAGGACCAGCCATTTCCATCGGCGTCGCCGTCCCGCAGCCCCCTGGCCCGAGACCCGTCCTCCCCACCGGGAACGCCGCCGGGCGGTCACATGCCACGTCTCACCGGTGTCCACACGGGATGCTCTGCTTTGGGGAAGGGCACGCTGGCAGAGGTCTGTGCTGGGCACCAAAACTCTACCCAGTAACCCGATTACAAATGCAGGCCAGGACCGGAACGGACCTTTTCCTAAAGGTGATGTCCACATGGCGACAGGTACATCAACGGTGCCCCTTACTGATCATCAGGGTGGTGAGAGCCAGCGCCACCGAGAGCCAGCGCCCGGCACCGGGGAGAACGGCCGTCAGCAGCCAGGCGGGCGATGGGGGGCCGGCGAGGGCGTGGGGGGGCCCTGTGCCCGTGGAGGTAGTGTCCTTGGTGAAGGCTGTTGCCGCTCTCTGGCCCCAGGTGTGATCCCGTTCTCACCGATGAGCTACTTCCACGAGTTCTTTTCCTTATGAACTGATCTGCTTCTGACTTAATTCTCCGGGAATGCGTTTTCTGTGTGTACGGAGCGTGGGCGCCTGTGCCACTTAATTTAAAAAGGTGTTTCTTGTGCCTCGAATGGCTCAGACTCTTTAATGCGAGAAAACTTCTTCCCAAGGCTTCTTTCTGGTCAGAACCCCGCCCGCCGCCTCTCCCCGCGCGGGTCCGAGAAGCGTGAGGCTGCGAGGCCTCGCTCCTCCAGCGATTTCCGCTCCAGTCTAACCTTCGCGGGGCGTGTTGCCCGGAGAAACACTTAATTACCCTCTCACTGAGCGGTAATTGATTGATCATCCTGGTCTCCCGTTACAACGCAGAGGGCCCGAAGTCCTCGGTTTATTTTATAGCCTTTTAATCCGATCGGGCTGCCCGAGAGCTTTCTTCTCTCCGCTTCCTAATCAGTCTGGCCTCAGGCCCAATACGGCCTCACGGGCCACACGCTCTCCCTCCTGTGCCTGGTGTGTGTGAGTGCACGGGTGGGTGTGAGTGTGTGTGGGTGAGTGTGTGAGTGTGTATATGGGTGAGTGTGTGAGTGTGTATATGGGTGAGTGTGTGAGTGTGTACATGGGTGAGTGTGTGTGAGTGTATATGGGTGTGTGTGAGTGTGTATGGGTGAGTGTGTGTGATTGTGTATATGGGTGAGTGTGTGTGATTGTGTATATGGGGATGGGTGTGTGTGAGTGTGTATATGGGTGAGTGTGAGTGTGTACATGGGTGAGTGTGTGTGAGTGTGTATATGGGGATGAGTGTGTGTGATTGTGTATATGGATGAGTGTGTGTGATTGTGTATATGGATGAGTGTGTGTGATTGTGTATATGGGGATGGGTGTGTGTGAGTGTGTATATGGGTGAGTGTGAGTGTGTACATGGGTGAGTGTGTGTGAGTGTGTATATGGGGATGAGTGTGTGTGATTGTGTATATGGATGAGTGTGTGTGATTGTGTATATAGGGATGGGTGTGTGTGAGTGTGTATATGGGTGAGTGTGTGAGTGTGTATATGGGTGAGTGTGTGTGATTGTGTATATGGGGATGAGTGTGTGTGATTGTGTATATGGATGAGTGTGTGTGATTGTGTATATGGGGATGGGTGTGTGTGAGTGTGTATATGGGTGAGTGTGTGAGTGTGTACATGGGTGAGTGTGTGTGAGTGTGTATATGGGTGTGTGTGAGTGTGTATGGGTGAGTGTGTGTGATTGTGTATATGGGTGAGTGTGTGTGAGTGTGTATATGGGTGAGTGTGTGTGAGTGTGTATATGGGTGAGTGTGTGAGTGCATATATGAGTGTGTGTGTGTGTGAGTGTGTATATGGGTGAGTGTGTATATGGGTGAGTGTGTATATGGGTGAGTGTGTGAGTATGTATATGAGTGTGTGTGTGTGTGTGAGTGTACACATTTGTTTGTCCCGATGGGGCCAGGCGCTGGGCTTGCTCCAGGAGGAGTGTCTATGGGTCTCGGAGAGCCAGCCCTGTGTGGCTCCCATCCACCTGCCCCTCTCAGGGGCTTCAGTTCAGGGTCGGACACCGGAGGCAGGAGCCGGGTGCCCCCCCCCCCCACCTCTCCGCAGGGCTCAGAGCCAGGCGTTGTGCCCGGCACAGTGCCCGCAGGACCGCACCGTCTCTCCCGCAGAGCTGTCCGTCACCAAGAGGAAGCGGGGCCGGCCCAGGGGGTCCACGAAGAAGCCCAGCGCGGAGGAGGAGCCGGCGGGGGGCGCCGCGGGGGCGAGCGCGGCCCCCCCCCGGGCCCCGGAGGAGGCCGGCAGCCCGGCCCCCGGCTGCCTGGAGTGCCCCAAGTGCGCCCGCAAGTTCTCCAACCTGCGCCAGCTGCGCAAGCACATCTGCATCATCGTGCTGAGCCTGGGCGAGGCCGAGGGCGACGCAGGTAAGGCCGGCCCTTGGGCAGGGCGGGCGCCCTGGGCTCTCCCGGCCCCTGGCGGCTCTCCCCAGCCCGCCGTTCCCTGGGAAGAGCACGTGTTTATACCCTCTCCCCTGGGGAAGGGCTGGTTTTGTCACCATCGGGGCGATGACCGAGCGGACGCTTGGATTGGACGTGTCCTCCGGTGGTGGGTGCCCAGGAGCCTAGGTCACGGGGTGGCTCAGTAGGTGGTCTGGGGGTGCAGAGGGTAAGACTGGCTCCACCCTTAGTGAGTGAGGGAAATGCACATCCCGTCAGTAGATTCCGGCAAAGGAGTGATCTTCATGCCTGCAGTTTGGTCGATAAATACCCTGAGTGGCCAGATGATGATGATCTCTGAACGCATAATAGTCTGGCCATCAGTGTGTGTGTGTGTGTGTGTGTGTGTGTGTGTGTATCTTAGCGGCCCGGTGCATGAATTTGTGCAGGGGTGGGGTCCGGCCAGCCTGGCCAGAGGGAAGAAGGGACATGGGCGGTTGGCTGGCCTGTCTGCTGGTCGCCCTCCTGGTCGAGGGGATCATTTGCATATTAACCTTTTATTCTATGGGATACACACTGGGTGGCCAGGTTATTATGGGTTCAGAGATCATCATCATCTGGCCACTCCGTGTATTTCCAATCGTGGGGTCCACAGAGAAAAGAGAGCAGCCTGGGTCAGGGTCTGAGAAACCCTTTCCGAGGAGAGCTTTGTGCTTTGCAGAGAGCTCACAGGAAGCGGGGAAGACAGGAAGGAGGCCTCATGTACACGCGCCCCCCCTCCCCCTCCCGTGACTGCATCTCACGTCACCAGGTGCAAAACCAGGGCCTGGCCAGGGAGGTGTGCCTGCACGGCCCTGTCATCCTCATGTGTGTAGCCGCCCCTGCCGGGAGGAGACACAGGGTCCCGTCACCCCAAAATCCCCCCGGGCTCCGGCTCATAGTCACCCTGCCCCCAACCCCACCCCCATGCCCAGCGGCCATTGATGTTCTCCAATTTGTTCATTTTGCCCTTTCAAGATCAGCTGAATCCCACATCACGTGACCTTCTAAGATTGGCTTAGAAAACCCCCTTTTCAGACCCGGTTTCAGGATTTTATCATTGAGGAAGTCGGGGTCCCCATGGGCGATCGGCCAGAGCCACACTCGCTCGGGGAGGGGTCAGGCACCCACCCCGTCCCCCCCGCCTGCCCCGCGGCCAGCTGCCCTCCACCCACTCATGTCGTAACACCAGGCCCCTTCCCACGTCGAGGACCAGATGGCGTTCCTTGTCGGACGCCCCTCGGAAGGGGTGGAAACGGCGCTCCCGGCGGCTCCGATGTGGTTCCTGCACTGTACTCAGTGAGGCAGGTCTGGGGCCCTGGCAGGCACGGCCCTGCCTAATGAGATGACCAGCCTCCTCCGGTAATGGCCTGTCTGGAGCACCGGCCTCGAGCTGCATTGATTTGAGCGACTAAATAGATGAGAAGAAACACCGGCTGGAAACGTGGAAGCGCTGGGTGCCTGTCCCTCCCGGCCGCTGCCGACCCTCTCAGCCCGCCGCCCGCGGCTGAGTCCACAGCGACTGCTCTTGCTGCTCTCCGTGTGCCAAGCACCATCTCGCACTCGGGAAACTCTCCCGGCATTGTTTTCATTGTGCTCTGCAGAGAGCCGCCCAGCGACTGTTCACACAGCCGGCCTGGCTCTCGAGCTTGTTTAAACAGTTAGAGGGATGCCTTAATCAATCAGGAAAGAAAGGAAGAAGAAAAAAGAACTGTGAGAGGAAAACAAAATACACTTCCCCCCTGCCCCGAGCCATGGCGAGCTCAAATGACGCCTGTGCTGTGCACTCAGCCTTTACTTTGTTCTGCCTTTGAGTAGGCAAAGGAACCAGGAGAGCAGGTTCCTTCGGAGGCCATTCTGTGCAGCAGCTGGTGCTTATGAAAAGCATTGTGCAGCCACTGAAGCCGGCATGTGGGGCTTGTACAGGGGCCCCTGACCCTCCCGGCTTGTCCTGCCGGGGGTCACGTGTGCAGCATGGCAGAGGTGCTTCCTCTCGTTGAGTCCTTCTTAAAGAAGAAGGCACCCAGGGGAAGATTTTACCTGAGATGCACTTGCAGCCTTCATGATGATTCTTTTTTAAATATGTTTTTGTTGATGTCAGAGAGGAAGGGAGAGGGAGAGAGAGATAGAAAAATCTCTCTATATAAAAGCCTAATCTGCAAAGTGTCCCCTCGGGAGTTTGACCAACGGGAGTTTGATTGCTCGCTATGACTTGTGTCAACCACCAGGGGGCAACGTGGGGTGAAGGAAGGGAGGCCCCGCCGGCATGCACTGGGCCTCTAGTCAATGATGAGAGAGAATCAGTGACCAGCTGCCTCCTGCACGCTCCTCACTGAGGATGGAGCCACAACCCAGGCATGTGCCCTGACCCAGAATCGAACTGTGACCTTCTGTTTCATAGGTTGACACTCAACCACCGAGCCATGCTGGCTGGGTGAGGGGAGACCTTCTTGTCCAGCTTCTTGGAGGCCTGCCTGGGGCTGCATTCCTCAGTGACCACGTGGGGGAAGCTGCCCCGCGGGCCTGGGAGGCAGAGGGAGCGCCTCTTGCATTGGCTGTCCGAGGCGCCGTGGGCCGCCTGCTGTGTCTGCGTGGCGGGACCTGGTGGCAGGTGACGGAGCCTGAGACCCAGCAGGCTATTAAGGGACCGTTCTCCCCAAGACACGTGGTCGCTGTGGGTTATAACCCCGGTTTGAAGAGGAACGCTCTCTGCCATGACAACCGATTGCTGAGAGCGCCGAGTGACGGCCCTGGCGGCAGCCGGTAAAGCCGGGCGGCGTGCCGCTCCGCCTGGTGCTCCGGGCGCAGGAGCTGGCTCAGCAGATGCCAGGGAGGTCCCCACCTCCTCTCCCTCCTGCTCCTGAGTGTCTGCGGGGGAGGACGGAGAGGGGAGCAGATGACAGCTGTGAGGGCAGGGCGGGCCCATGTCTGCAGGGGGAGTCGGGGAGGGCTCCCAGCCTGGCATTGTGAGGGCGGGAGGCTGGGGAGGGAAGGGAGGCACTTTCCCCTCCTGTCAGCTCACCAGGAGCCTGCAGCCTGGGGCACGGGTGCCTGTGGGAATGCTGGGGTTCTCTGCAGTCCGGGTGCAGGGAGACAGGGTCACGTGGAAGACAGAGGCTCATAAAAGATCTTTCCCACAAGGCCTAAAACCGCCATCGACACCCACTGACGGGCAGGCGCCCGGAGCTGCCATTGTGGAGCGTGGGACTTAGTGTTTGTCCCGTCGATCTGCGTTAGGCAGACCAACGACTGGTTGCTTCCTGGCTGCAATTCAGGGGGGTCGTCTCTTCTGCCCAGTGCCTGAGAGTAGGGGGTGCCCACAGAAACCAGAGAGGCCATGCCTGCTTTGTCAGCGAGGCGTCCAGGGCCTGGGGTGGCTCGGGCAGGGTGACTTGGATGAGAATGAGGAACCAGAGACGATGACGGAGCTGACACAGGGGAGGGTCACCTGTGCCCCCCACTCCCTCGAGCTGTGATCACGTGATCCCTCTTGCTGCTTGCTCGTTAGGGAACGAGTCTGACCTTGAGCTGGAAAAGAAGTTTAAGGAAGAAGACCGAGAAAAGGCCCCGCGGCGACCGCGGACGCAGAGGACCGAGAAGGCCCAGAAGGTCTCTACCGGAAAGGAGGCGGCACCGGGGCCCGGAGCTAAGAAGCCCATCGTCAGCGTGGTGCTAACCGCCCACGAGGCCATCCCAGGTGACTGCCCCGTGACCCGTCTGGGTGACCATCCCAGATGATCCGCCCCAGGTGACCCGTCCCGGGTGACCTTCCCCGGGTGACCATCCCAGGTGACTGCCCCGTGACCCGTCCCGGTGACCTTCCCAGGTGACCATCCCAGGTGACTGCCCCGTGACCCGTCCGGGTGACCTTCCCAGGTGACCATCCCAGGTGACTGCCCCGTGACCCGTCCCGGGTGACCTTCCCAGATGATCCGCCCCAGGTGACCCGTCCCGGTGACCTTCCCAGATGATCCTCCCCAGGTGACCTGTCCCGGGTGACCCATCTCAGGTGACCTACCCCAAGTGACTGTGACAGTTGGGGAGAGACACCACAAGAGTCTCTGGGCAAGGCTGTGCCAGGGCTGCCTGGGATCCTGAGCTGCAACCACCTCTCCCTCCCCCCTCCCCTCCCCATCAGGAGCAGTGCCAACCGCAGGCTTCTCTTCTTTGCACCACCCGCCCTCTCCGGACGCCCTCCCCTCACCTGAGTGCGGGTTCCCTCCGCCTGAGCCCGGGCGCCTTTTGGCGGCTCACCCAGTGCTTACAGCTGGCCATTTCCGTCTCCTCTCCTCTCACAGAACGTAGCAAGGGGACACACTTCACTGCTTTTTCAAAAAAAGGTCTCTTCCAGGAAGGGCTGGAGTAGAAACAGTGTGTGATGGTAGATTCCGAAGTAAAATAACGGTGTGTGTTTTTGGAGTGATCAGTGTGAAATAAAAAAATTAAGTTGAGGGTTTTAAGAACAGCTGCGGCCTTTTAAGCACCTATTTTCAGTGCTAACAGTGACTCCTTATTTAACATGAAAGCGCTGAGTAAATGCCTCCTAAGACCTCAGAGCCGAGGACAGGGGACAAGGAGAGAACGATCCTGATAAAGCTGGCGACTGGAACTTTCTGGAAAGCCACGTTACCTGCCCCTCCCCCCCCCCCAAAGTGGTGTGGGTCTGGGAACAAGGTCCCCGCCCGGAGGCTCCTGCCTCCGGCCTCTGCAGGGAGTCTCTGCGGTGACGTCGGAGAAGCTGACTCTGGTTCCTGTGAGCGAGTGGAAGGGGTCCTTCGCTGTCACAGAACCGGGGCAGACCGGAGCCTGCCTTTACTGCATGGATACAGGCATGTGCGTGCGTGCACATGCATGCACAGGCGAACGAAGGCCTGCTGCTCTCAAAGGCCTTTGGCCGTTTCCCATGTGGAACTGCAGGGCAGCCACCTCTGCGTGATTCCTGGGCAGAAGCAGAGGCCCCGCGTGGGGGGCAGGTCCTTTGGGAGGATGGACCCCAGGCTGACCAGCTGGTCCCACTCCTTACACTGTCTCAATGCCAGGTTACTTCCACGCAGAGTCCCACACGTGATTTCATGTATCACCTGCGGGTATACATACGCGTGTATCTATCGAAGTGTTTGTGTTTTTAGTTAATAGATCAAGTGAAGGTGGACCTCCACACGCTTGAATAGGCATTAGAAAATGTGCCCCCCACACACGTTACATGTATGACCTGAAGGGAAACTGACGCAGGGTACAGGGCAGTAAGGAACCCTGCTCCCCAGGCTCTGCTCCTGCAGGGGGCCGAGGCATTGGGAGGCATTTACTCAGAGCTTTCACGTTAAATAAGGAGTCACTGTTAGCACTGAAAATAGGTGCTTAAAAGGCCGCAGCTGTTCTTAAAACCCTCAACTTAATTTTTATTTGACAGCGATCACTCCAAATGGACTGGGGAAACACACCATTATTTTACTTTGGAATCTACGATCACAAACCTCTTTAACACGCGGTGCCCTGTGCCTCCACCTCAGGTGCCACCAAGATCATCCCAGTGGAGGCGGGGCCCCCAGAAACAGGAGCCACGAACCCCGAGGCCACCTCTGCAGACCTGGTGCCCCGGAGAGGGTACCAGGAGTACGCCATCCAGCAGACGCCGTACGAGCAGCCCATGAAGTCCAGCAGGTACCGTGCCAGTTCTGCGTGACCCAGGGAGGCTGGGCGCCAGTGTGCCCACGGAGGGCGGGAGCACAGCACGCTAGGTTGGCAGGGCCCTGCTTTGCATGGGACGTGTTTTTTGTTTTGTTTTTAATGGTTATTGATACTTAGAAAGAGAGGGAAGTGTGAGAGTGAGAGAAACATACGGCCCACCGGCCGCGAGTTTGACATGCTTGGAGTGGAACATCGAACAGCTGCCTCCTGCACGCCCCCTACCGGGGATTGATCCTGCAACCTGAGCACGTGCCCTCACCTGCAACCTCCTGGCCATGGGATGATACCTAACCAGCTGAGCCACACCGGCCAGGCAAAGACATCGGTTTCTTTCTTAAAAAATACATATTTTTATTGATATCGAAGAGGAAGAGAGATGATGAGAGAGAATCATGGAATGGCTGCCTCCTGCATGAACCCTACTGGGGATCTACCTGCAACCCAGGCCTGTGCCCTTGACCGGAATGGAACCTGGGACCCTTCAGTTTGCAGGCCGACGCTCCATCCACGGAGCCAAACTGGCAGGGCAAGGCGCCTTCATTGGCTTCTCGACGTAACGGAAAAGTCAAGCCCGCTGCGGGGCCGGTCTGCCGCACAGGGAGGGAGTGTGGAGTGGGGTCTGCCCAGGCCCGGCCCGCCGGCTGTGTGTGGTCTGCCCAGGCCCGGCCCGCCGGCTGTGTGTGGGCCTGCGGGGCAGCACGCCGAGCTCCCGTGCCTGGGGGAGGGGCAGGAGGCGCACTTGCAGAGAGGACGAGCGTTAGTGCCACTTGGACCTGGGCGGCTCTGGACTCTCTCCTCGAGGCCAGCACAGCGGAGTGAACGCCTGTGACGTGTCAGGGTCGGGGGGTGAGGGTCTGCGGCTGCCAATGCGGCGTTCGCTCTCCTGTGACCGAGGCGGGGGCTCGCCTCCGAGCCCGCGGCACCAGCCGTCAGCGCGTCCAGGGAGCCTGGCTCAGCGCAGGGGGGATGGGGGATGAACGACGTGGCGCATCTGGCGTGTGCGGTGCTCTCACTGCACCGGAACGTGCTGCGCGGCTGCGGCGTGGCTGCTGCGTGGCTGCTGCCTTCACCTCCAGCCTCAGTCCATCCTCTCGCGGGCGTGAACCACGGCATTGATCCATTTATCGATGGCCTGGCGGCCATACCCAATCCTGCGGCAAAGCTGTAATGGGGTTCAATTGGAAGGCCATTCTGGGATCAGCTCAGGGTGATTTGCAGGCCTGAGCTAATTACCTCCATCGTATTTCAAGATCTGTTGTGAGGGCTTCAGCTAAATGCTAGCTCAGTTTCAGGGAGGTGTACTCAATATCTAATTAACGGGCCCAGGCTGTGTTTCTACTGCCACGTGATTATAATTACGAACGGCTTTTGTAAGGTGACCAGACGTCCGCTTTTTAACAATTTGTAAAAAACCGGGACTTTTTTAAAACGCCGTGGGACATGGGACAAATTGTTAAAAAGTGGGACTGTCCCACCAAAAGCGGGATGTCTGGTCACCTTACTTTTGTATGGTGATTTTGCTTTATAAAATACAGACACTTTTAGGGTTCAGCAGCATGTCCATTAGGCTGTGTCAGTTAGGTTCTCATACAAATAGGGTACAGATTCATTATTATATAGGAAACGTTGGAAGTCCGGAAAAGTATTTAAAAGGATCATTTGCAATCTCACTACCCTAACATGAGCACTGTGAACATTTTTAATGTATTTCCTTCCAGCCCCTTTTCAGGCCACATATTTGATTATTACTTTAAAAATAACAAACATGCATTGGTGTCACTTGTAGGCCATATGTTTTATAACATTGAGGTTATATTTTATGGGGAACCTTGTATCTTGCTTTTTAATTTGTTATTTATTGTTTTTTAGAGAGAGAGAGAGGAAGGGAGAGGGAGAGAGAGAGAGAACCATGGATGTGAGAGTGACACATTGGTGGTCTGCCTCCTGCACCACCCCCATGGGGGATTGAGCCCACCACCCTCACCTGTGCCCTGACCAGGAATCGGTCCAGTGACCGTTCAGCTCTTGCATCACAGGAGGAAACTCCGTGTAATTCAGTCAGCACCACGAACCCAGGACCCCTGCCTTCAGGGCGCTCTGCGCCAAACCCAACGCCGCCTCCGGATGCCCCTGCCTTTGAGGAAGGCCTGAATGAGTTCGCTTCTGTTAGTCTTGTACACCCGTGAGTGGTGCCCTCCGGCGCCTGCAGGCCATTTACATGTGTTTAATGTAAGGACAAGGCAGCCTGTTTGGGTCACACTCTGCTGGTCATGGTGCACGCAGTGAGCGGCACGTTCCTCTCCCGCCTCCCGCCTCCCTGTTGTGGGCCTGGACGCAGACCTCTCTGCTCCAGCACCTCCTCACCCACCTCACCCAGGTTAGCTGTCTGTGTGTCTCTCTCTCTCCCTCTCTCCCTCTCCCTCCCTCTCCCTCTCTCCTTCCCTTCCTCCCTCTCTCCCTCTCTCTCTCTCTCTCTCTCTCTCTCTCTCTCTCTCTCTCTCTCTCTCAATGTCTCAATCTCTCTCTCATTTTCTCCACCTGCTCCCATTGCCATCAACACACCCAGTGAGGCCCAACCGAGTGCTGATCTCCTTTTAAACCCCCCACCCCTCAGCCAACCCCTAGGAACAGCGCCCCCTCCCTCCCGTCCCCGGAAGTGCTGCTCCCTCCC
This sequence comes from Pipistrellus hanaki, assembly GCF_964339955.1. Taxonomy (NCBI): domain Eukaryota; kingdom Metazoa; phylum Chordata; class Mammalia; order Chiroptera; family Vespertilionidae; genus Pipistrellus; species Pipistrellus hanaki. The sequence goes on along the minus strand of NC_140519.1, from coordinate 47,651,355 downwards.
CGCTCCTCCAGTCCCGCCAGTCCTGTGCTGTGTGCGCGTGTGCATGCCACACCCATCCACGCTCCGTCCCGCGTGGCTCCCCTCCGAGCCCTCGCCGTCCGCCTCAGGGGGGCCCCAGGCCCCGGCGGTCACGGTGCTGCCGTGTCTGTGTCCGCAGGCTCGGGCCCACGCAGCTCAAGATCTTCACCTGCGAGTACTGCAACAAGGTGTTCAAGTTCAAGCACTCGCTGCAGGCGCACCTGCGCATCCACACCAAGGAGAAGCCCTACGCCTGCGCGCACTGCAGCTACGCCAGCGCCATCAAGGCCAACCTCAACGTGCACCTGCGCAAGCACACGGGCGAGAAGTTCGCCTGCGACTGCTGCGCCTTCACCTGCCTGAGCAAGGGCCACCTCAAGGTGCACGTGGAGCGCGTGCACAAGAAGGTGAAGCAGCACTGCCGCTTCTGCAAGAAGAAGTACTCGGACGTCAAGAACCTCATCAAGCACGTGCGCGACGCCCACGACCCGCAGGACCCGCAGGTGCGCGCGGCGCTGGACGGGCTGCGCCTGCGGACGCGCGAGGGCAAGCGGCAGCTGCTCTACGACTGCCACGTGTGCGAGCGCAAGTTCAAGAACGAGCTGGACCGAGACCGCCACATGCTGGTGCACGGCGACCAGTGGCCCTTCGCCTGCGAGCTGTGCGGCCACGGCGCCACGCGGTACCAGGCGCTGGAGCTGCACGTGCGCAAGCACCCCTTCGTGTACGTGTGCGCCCTGTGCCGCCGCACCTTCGTCAGCTCCATCCGGCTGCGCGCCCACCTGCGGGAGGCCCACGGCGCCGCCGCCGAGGCCGAGGCGGCCGCCTTCACCAGCTCCATCAACCAGAGCTTCTGCCTGCTGGAGCCTGGCGGGGACCTCCAGCCCGAGGCGCTGGGCGGCCGGCCGCCGCTCGCCGCCGCCGCCGAGGAGGAGGGGGGCTGTGCCTTCCCGGGGGCCGGCGCCCCCCAGGAGGATGCGGAGCCCCAGCCGGGGCAGAGGGAGCCGGAGGCCCCGGCGCTGCAGGTGCCTGAGCCGCCGCCCGGGCCCTCAGTGCCCGCCCCCCAGGCCGGGGACTCGGCCCTGCCCCCCTGCGAGCTAGGAGCCGCGGGGGTCCCCTCGGACCTCCCCTCCCCAGGGGCGGTGTCGGATGAGCTGCTGTTGAAAAGCGGTCCCTCCGAGGAGGAGGCTCAGCCTGATCCCCGAAGGACCCTGCACCCCCAGCCCGGAGGCCCCGCCCAGGCTCAGGGCACAGAAGGCACCCCCCTGCTGCCCACGGCCACCCAGGACGCCCAGGGCACCCCCAGCCCCGGGTCCCACGGGCCAGAGCCCAGCGGGTGCCTCGGGTCTGACGCAGCGGAGGCCCCGGACCCCCCGGGGGTCCCCAGCGAGGAGGCCGAGGCCCTGGGCCCGCCTGACCTGGGCAGCCCCGGCCCCGAGCGCCGGGCCAACATGAACGCGTTCCTGCGCATCCTGGACGGCCTGGCCAAGAGGCGCATGGACCCCGGGCTGTGCGAGCGGATCCGCAAGGTGTACGGGGACCTGGAGTGCGAATACTGCGGTAAGAGGGGCGGGGGGCGCGGGGGGCCTCCCGCCACCCGCTCACCCACCTCGCTGGGGTCACCTGTCTCTCCCGAGAGCCCACCCTCCTCTCCAGAGCGATGGTGGCCCCCGTGGTGAGGTCCCTGCGGAGGCGGCAGGAGGCGGCCAGGTTGACGGGACAGCGAAGTGTGGGCTCAGACAGAAGCCCTGCCTGCCTCTGCCAGGGGGTTACCCAAGGAGAGCATTGTGCTGGCATGGGCCGCGGGTCACCCAGGGCTTTCCATGTGGCTGAGGTCCAGAGGAGCAGAGAGCACACGGGCATGGCTGCAGTGCTTTGCAGGGAGGCCCCCATAGAACCTTGCAGGCACAGAGCAGGCTCGGCCTCAGCTGAGAGCTGGCAGGGCAGGAGCAGGAGGTCCAGTTGTGGACAGGGGTCCCGGAGGCCCTGGCCCATCAGAGAACCTTGGAGATACGCATGTGCATCTAGTGGTTGGCACCTACTGGCCCTCCTCTCCTGGCTCTGAGCTCAGGCAAGAAGCTAGCACCATTAGTGTTCGCAGGGTCCCGCCCGTGGAAAGTGATCGCAGACAGAAACGTGGCGGAGAGTGCAGAGGGTCGCCGGGACTAGCAGGAGACAGATAAATACAGAGGTTCCTCAGGAGTAGGCATGTGGAAAAGAATCAAGCTCAGTGTAAAAGACACTTCCTTGTTCTCACGTGAACATGTTTTTTTAGGCAAACTTTTTTGGTACCAAGTGCACTTTGACATGCATGTCCGCACCCACACCCGGGAACATCTGTATTATTGCTCCCAGTGTCATTATTCCTCCATCACCAAAAACTGCCTTAAACGCCATGTCATTCAGAAACACAGTAACATCCTGCTGAAGTGCCCCACTGATGGCTGTGACTACTCGACTCCAGATAAATATAAGCTGCAGGCCCACCTTAAAGTGCACACAGAGCTGGTAAGTAGAAGCGGGGGCAGTCCGTCTCCCCTGGGTGCTCCTGGCTTGCTCACTCGCCTTCGTGCCTATGGCGGTGTCCCCGCTTGGTGCCCATCCGGTGCGTCAGTGCCCACCCTGAGCCCAGAGAGGCCTGCTCACCCCGCCGGCTCTCCGCCTCCCCGGAGCCTTCCCCGGAGAGTCTCCGTGGATGAAAAAGAAAAAAGAAAAAAGACGAGAGGGAGGAAACTTGCTTTCTGTGCAGAATGTTCAGCGGGGGAGAGTCTGCAGAGGGAGCTCTGCGGGACAGAAGTAAGGACAGGCCCCTTGGCGCTGTGTTAGGAATACTAACGGCAGGGGTGACGGAGCCCCCAGAGCTGCTGCCGGAAGTTGTGGCGGGATCCGGTCCGGTGACGCCTGCCCAGCGAGGATAAGGCGTGGGGGTCATAGCAAGAGTCCAGGAAACCGTGACGGCCACGACTGTCTGTGTTATTTGTAGGAAATCGAGACTATCAGTGAAGCAATTTTATTTTATTTTTTAACATTTTCATATGGATTGCAGAGAGGAAGGGAGAGAGAGAGAGAAACATCAATGAGGAGAGAGAATCATTGATCGGCTATCTCCTGTATTCCCACTGGGGATGGAGACATCACCCAGGAATGTGCCTGACCAGGAATCGAACCGTGACCTCCTGGTTCATAGGTCCACGCTCAATCACTGAGCAAAACCGGCCAGGCAAGCTATTTTATTTTTAAAAAAGCGATGTGTTTATTCCAGGTGCGGTTCATACTCACGGCGGTAGATTGTTTACTTCTGTGGTGGGGGCTGATGTAACAGCGCAGGACATCGAGCTGGAGAGGCTGACAGCGGGGAGTGGTTTGAGACTTTGAGACGGGTGTCCGGGGCGCAGCTGCCCGGGTGGGGCTCGTTTCCATGGCAACCTTCCTGTGCTTCAGGCGGCACAAAGCGGGGCTTCGGAGGCTGGATGTCATGCCACCGTTTCCTGGCACCACAGTCCGTGACACTGGCATGTGGCCGCTAAGGCTGAAGTCAGGGTTCCCAGGTTTTGAGGGGAGGGGATAGCATGCCCTGTGGGGTTAGAAACCTGGGTCCGAGTCCTGTCTCCAGCGCTGCACCGGCTGTGTGACCTTGGGTGAGTCCCTGTCCTTCCGGAGTGGCGTGACGGCGCTGCCCCTTCCTCCGAGGTGCACGCAGACGCCGGGCGGGCGGGCTGCGTGGGGAGGGTGCCGTCCTGAGGGGTGAGTCCTCGAGTCAGCCCGGGACGCGGTTCTCACTGTGACCCTCGGCGCTGAGGCCGGGCATGCGGGAAGCCCGCCAGACCCCGCCTTCGATGCAGGACTGGCCTGTTTTCAACATCGAGTCCCACGCAGTGCGAAGTCTAAAAGGAGCCCTGCCCCCCAAGGACCTGTACCCCGTCTGTTCCTGCTGTGGGGGGGCTCCTGGGTGCTCGGCTTCCTTCCCGGGGGACTCGGCTATTTCTCAGCTCAGGGTCCACCGGAGGAAGGAAGGTGTGCACCCCTTCACGCGGTTCCCTCCTGGCACCCGCCCTCCCGTTAGCAGGGGGCCGGTGTGACGGGTAGGGCTGCCTTGGAGTCAGGAGGTGGGGAGGCCTGCTCAGGGTCATGGTCGGAGACAAGGCTGGGCCCCTGTGCACACAGGAGGAAGGGGAGTTTGAGGAGGTCTCTGTTTGTACGGGAGAGGAGCGTTGGGGTCTGGCAGACTGGAGTCAGACCCCGAGTCCACGTCTGGGTCTAGGGCTACAGTGCAGCCTCCTGGAGCCTCACTTTTCTCATCTGTGAAATGGACACAACACCTCTGTCCTGTTCTCAGGGCGGTGAGGGTGAAGCTAGGGAATGTGTAGAGTAGCCAGGTCAGCGTGTGTTCCAGCCTGGGGCCCGGTCCCTCCCCGGTCCAGTACGGGGGCGCTGGCTGAGTTCGGTGGAGCTCTGCCGCTCGACCTTACACAGGGGAGGGGACAGAACAGAACAGAAATTCTCAGCATTACCGCCCCCACCGAGGTACGTGTTATTTCTGAGACCTTTGTTTCCGTACATGTACATGTCCGTAGTGTACATGTATGTGCGGGGAGGCGAAGGGACATGTGAGTCCCTGACCTGTAAGTGCGCTCATTTGGCTATAAGGGCGAACGCATGTAAAAAACCTCACCAGGGATGAGTGCCTGCCGGGCGCCGAGGAAGGAAGGGGCTGCCCAGTGCCCCTCTGGGCGTAGTGCCCGTCCCCGGGCCTCCTTTCTCTAAGCGGAGGAGAAGCTTCCGGAGCCTGAGTGGCGGGACACACTGTTCCTTTCCCTGCTGCGGGCTGAGCCTTTCTTACCGGGTCACAGGCCGGTTTGTCTGTGTCGCCCGCGGGCGTGTGCCCACAGAACCAGGGCCCCAGAGTGTCCCCTGCACAGAGCAGCTTCCTGGCAGCCGCCCGGGCCTGGACCCCAGGGGGCGGCCTGGCAAAGCAGAGCCGCTTCCGGCGAGGGGAGAGCCTGGAGCTGAAGGGAGACCCACACGGAGCCCGATTCCAGCCCCTTCCTCACGGCTCAGTCCGAGCGCCGCTGTCCCTGTGGTGTGTCCGCGGTGATGGCCGGGCCCAGGCGGTGCTCTCCCTGCGGTGGCTCCGCGTCTCCCGCCTTTGTCCTCGCGGTGAAGCTGGGCACAGAGCGCCCCCCCGGGAGGGCTGAGCCCCCCCGAGGGCGATGGTGCCATAGCCACAGCCTCTAATCCCCGAGACAGTATTCCGAGGGCGGCTCCCACTTAGGTTTGTGAGTGAGTTTCCAGTAGCTTATAGGTGCTTAGGCCAGCTGATCCAGCCCAAGGCACTGGGTGTAGACAAGGTGAGGGGTGGGGGGTGCTCAGAGTGAGAACGGGGCTCTGAGCACCGGCCGGGGGCTGCACCATGGGCCGTGGCCGTGGCCGTGGCCTCCGGTTTCCGCAGCCCTCCTGTGAGAGCCTTGTGCTGCTCTGAAGGTCATTTCCCGGGACCACAGCTCTGGGCCCGGGCTCTGTCCCCATCACAGGTGCCTCCGCCAGGAGCGCCTTCACCGCCATGCTTTTAAGTTTGCTTCGTCCGCCCGTTTTCATCTCCGCGCAGAGCGGATGGAGGTTTTGAAAAAGACATCAATGCGTCTGAGAGAGCACCCTTCCGCCCGTGTCCTTCCGCCAGGCTTCAATGGCACCGGGGAGGGAGGGGCCTGATAAGCTCCGAGATAAATTGCTTCCGGACGATCAGAGATTAAAAGGAAAAAAATCAAACAGCAGGGACTCGGGGGAGATCCCCGCCGACTCCTTCAAGCTCCTGAGCGCCTCCGACAGCTCAGGACGTGGGCAGGACAGGTCTCCTCTGGGCGGGCGCGTCCTTCAGATGTCACGGTGACATTGTGTGCGATGCGGAGGCCGAGGTGACCTGGGGGGGGACAGTGACAGGAGTACGCGGAGAAGCCGTGAGCCGCGATGCCGTCGGGGCGAAGGCCTGGCCGCTGGCTGGGCCTCGCTCGCGCTGGCTGCCTGCACCCTGGGCGTCCGGCCTGGCGGGCGGTGCTGGAACCCGGAGGTGTGAAATGCACCCACACCAGTCAGTTGTTCAGAGGGACTTTGCTTTTTTATGTTTTATTTTTATTTTTGTTAATCCTCACCGAGGATACTTTTCCATTGATTTTTTTTTTTAGAGAGAACGGAAGAGAGGGGGAGAAACAGACGTCCATGTGACAGAGACACATCAGTTGTTTGCCTTCTGCACGCACCCCAGCCAGGGCCGCTGGGAAACCTGCAGACAAGGCTCGTGCCCTTGACTGGAATATAACCCGGGACCGACCCTTCAGTTCGCAGGCCCATGCCGTGGCCACTGAGCCAAACTGGCCAAGGCTGTTTTTGTCTTTAAATATAAGTGTACTCTGGGGAGCACCAGCCTCCTGGGATGTCCTGTGAGGCCACCAGGCAGTCTGGAGGTGCCCTCAGCTCACTCAGACCCCAGGGGGTCCCCAGGGCCCCAGGGTCTGTGCTCTGAGGCTGAGCTGTGGGAATACAGCCACGGCCCCCGCAGCAGCGATGGCTCATTCCTCCAGCACTCACTGTGCTGAGCACTGTGTGTGCCTTTTGGACACACTTTACTTTGGAGCGGTTTTAGGATCAAAATGAGCAGAACGCACACACTCCCCGTGTGCCCCTCCCCCACGCGCCCTGCCCACCCGGGACGGGCCCCACGGGTCCGCAGTGTGAGTTCATGTCCCGTTGGGTTGGTGCACTCACGTTCTGTTCAGGTTTGCGTCTGTGATCAGGGGCGATACCGGCCTGTGGTTTTCTCTTCTCGTATCGCCTTTGGTTTGGCGTTAGGGCTGGCGGTGAGGCAGTGGCCGCGCCCGGGGAGGGCCTCACCGCAGCCCTGGCGGGAGGAGCCCAGCTGGGCATCGGCACCCTCGGGTCCGACTTGGGCTCTTCCTGGCAGCCCTCGGCCTCAGTCTCGTCGTCTGTCCCGTGGGCACAACAATGGCCGTCCACGGAGAGCCTCCTGCCCTCTGTCCCCCGGCCCCCGTGCACGCCGGGCCCCGAGCGCTGGGGACTGGCCCGTGTGAACCTCGAGGCCGCGCCCTGCCCTGCAGCCTGGCCACCTCCCACCGAGCCGTCCCTGCCCTGCCACGGGGTGGCCGCGCTCCCCTGCCCCGTGGAGCCAGCCAGCCGTGTGGGCACATGTGAGTTGGTGCGGGCCGTGCGGGGCAGGTACGGGCCGCACACGCGTGCCCAGACGGGCTACTACTGCATACCCGGCTCCTGCGTGGCGGCGGCGGCGGTGGGCAGTGACCTCTCCTCCGCGCCCGGTGACACCAGGCGGCCATTGACTGCGCGCTCTCTCCGTTCAGGACAAAAGGAGCTACTCGTGCCCCGTGTGCGAGAAGTCGTTCTCGGAAGACCGGCTGATAAAGTCGCACATCAAGACGAACCACCCGGGTAAGGCCATGCGCGTGGAGTGGGAGAGCCTCCTGGGGGCTGCCCCGTGGGCCCGGCAGCCCTGTGGGCCGGCTACCCCTTGGCCCGGCTGCCCCTGGGCCCGGCTTCCCCCTGGGCCCGGCTGCCCCTGGGCCCGGCTGCCCCTGGGCCCGGCTGCCCCTGGGCCCGGTTGCCCCTGGGCCCGGCTTCCCCCTGGGCCCGGCTGCCCCTGGGCCCGGCTGCCGCAGTGACGCCCGCCTTCCTCGCAGAGGTCTCCATGAGCACCATCTCCGAGGTGCTGGGCCGGCGGGTGCAGCTGAAGGGGCTGATCGGGAAGCGGGCCATGAAGTGCCCGTACTGCGACTTCTACTTCATGAAGAACGGCTCCGACCTGCAGCGCCACATCTGGGCCCACGAGGGTGAGTGTCCGCCGAGCCGCTGGGCGGGGGCACGCCTCCATCAGGAGCTAGTCCAGAGGCGGCCCTGCCTTCGGGTCTCTGCCGGGAAACTCCTCTCGCACACGGAGAAGCGTGTCCCTCCGTCCCTCCGACGGGGGCTCAGCTGTGTATGTAGTTGCAGTTGTGGTGGTGAGCGGTGAGCAGCTCTTCATAAAGACATCCCCAGGAGGCCCCGCACCAGGCAGCCAGGCCCCTCAGTCACAGCAGTACTGCCGCTGCCCACAAGGGTGCGCCGTGCTGGCACTGCTGAGCAGTGGTGGTGGTCTGACCCCAGAGCCCTCTATTCCCACCCACCGGGAGGATCGGACGGTGGACGAGTTGGGTGCAGATGAAGCCCTAGGAGGAGGGATGGAGATGTCAGAGAGGAAGGGAGAGGGGGAGAGAGCGAAGCATCAGTGATGAGAGAGAATCATCATCCGCTGCCTCCTGCACACACCACAGGGGCTGGAGCCCACACCTGGACATGTGCCTTGACCGGGAATTAAACCGTGACCTCCTGGTTCACAGGTCAATGTTCAACCCCTGCACCACGCCGGCCGGGCCCCCTAGGTTTTTACGAAGGCCCTTGGTTGGTTACTTTTGTTCAGTTTAAGGCATTGGAGTGGATTTGATGAGCATCTGGTGGGTGAGCTGCCCAGGGCTGTGGGGAGAGGTGTGGACAGCGCCCCGCAGAGGCCTGAGCCGCACAGCGGGCTGAGCCCCCGGGGCGTGGGCACAGGCAGGGAAGCGGGGTGTGCTTGAGGAGGAGGGATAAGGGAGGGGGTGCCGAGGGGCCTGGGAGGCTCCGGAGGAGAGGGCGGCCCAGTCGGGGCGCAGCCGGGAGGAGTGGGCGTGGAACGTGTGCAGCGAGTGTAGGGCAAGCACTGCGCTGCTTTGGTCAGGATGGGGGTGGGCGCGCGCGCGCACACACACACACACACACACGCACACGCACACGCACATGCACGCACACACATGTACACGCGTGGGCACAGATGTCCGGCCTCTGCTCGGCAGGCGTGAAACCCTTCAAGTGCTCGCTGTGTGAGTACGCGACGCGCAGCAAGAGCAACCTCAAGGCTCACATGAACCGGCACAGCACGGAGAAGACCCACCTCTGCGACATGTGCGGCAAGAAGTTCAAGTCCAAGGGCACGCTGAAGAGCCACAAGCTCCTGCACACCGCGGACGGTGAGTCCCTGCCGCCCTCCCGCGGGGCGTGCGGCTGCGCCCGCGTCCGGCAGGAGCGGCCGGTGTCCGGGCAGGTGCGGATGTTTCCTCCTGAGAGGCGGCGGCCTGGGTCCCCGCCGGCTCCCCCGAGAGCCTGCCCTCCCATGACGGGCATCCTCCCGTGCCCGGGGCCCCGGGCCTGGCGCTGCCGCTCACCCGCCCCCCCTCCCCAGGGAAGCAGTTCAAGTGCACGGTGTGTGACTACACGGCGGCCCAGAAGCCCCAGCTGCTGCGGCACATGGAGCAGCACGCCTCCTTCAAGGTACGCGCCCGGCAGGCAGGCGGATGCACGGCCTTCCCTCTCGAAGGGGAACCAGGCGGACCTTCGGGGAGACACGGGGACGTGGCATTTCGGTGCGATGTGTGTTTCCCGCCCGCCGATCCTCAGTGAGCAAGGCGTTGCTGTTGTCAGGTTACAGCGTGCTCAGTTCTAGCATCTTCACAAACCCCTGGGGGGGGGGGGGGGGTTGCTGGCGTTCTGCCCGGTCTGTGTCCGACGGGGCTGGTCTCCCGGCCGCAGAGGGAGGGCCCGGGGCCTCTGAGCACCCAGCCCGCAGTGGCTGGCTGGTTACCCAACCAGGCGAACCCTGAGCACTTGCCACTGCGGGTGAGCTCAGCAGCCAGAGCGTGTCCCAGGGTCAGCGGTGTCCCTGGGCCCGGGGGAGGGGGGGGGGCGGGGGCAGGACAGGGCTGGTGTGTGTCTGCTTTCAGCTCTCAGCTGGGAAGGAGAGGAGGGTTTGAGGGCACAGTCCCCTCTCCCCCGAAGCTGTGTAGTTCGAGGAGAAGGAAGGGGCTGGCAGGGCCGGCAGGTTATTAAATGGTTAGAGCTGAGACGTCTCTGCTGAAACCCTTATCCGCCCTCTGCTTCCTTGTGTGCGAGATGCTTTAAAGCACTTCTGGGGGGGAAAAAGAAAAAGAAAATTGGATCGACTTATGTTAAATTAAAACCCTGCCTGTCTAATAACTCGCGCTGCCGCCTCGGGAAATACTGCATTTTTGACAGCGCCAGTGATTACACAAAATCAATGCTGGGAGGAGGCGGGAGAGCCGCTGAGCCCCGGGCGAGCAGTGGTTAGCGCAGATGGACTCGCTGCCACTGGCGGTGATGGAGCGGCCTCCGTGCCCGCACTCTGAGCCTGTGGTGCCCGTGGCCTCACGGCACCGGCTCTCCTGGCTGCGGCCTTAGTCTCTGCCTTACTTTACAGCAGAGGCGGCTCTGTGCTTGCTGAAGGACGGGAAAGCAGGGGTGGCCCAGTGGTTGAGCTCCTCATCCTGAGGGTTCCCCTGGGCCTGGCTCCCCTGACCGTCCTCCTGTCCCCACCTTCCCCTGACCGTCCTCCTGTCCCCACCTGCCCCTGACCGTCCTCCTGTCCCCACCTGCCCCTGACCGTCCTCCTGTCCCCACCTGCCCCTGACCGTCCTCCTGTCCCCACCTTCCCCTGACCGTCCTCCTGTCCCCACCTGCCCCTGACCGTCCTCCTGTCCCCACCTGCCCCTGACCGTCCTCCTGTCCCCACCTGCCCCTGACCGTCCTCCTGTCCCCACCTGCCCCTAACCATCCTCCCGTCCCCACCTGCCCCTGACCGTCCTCCTGTCCCCACCTGCCCCTGACCGTCCTCCCGTCCCCACCTGCCCCTGACCGTCCTTCTGTCCCCACCTGCCCCTGACCGTCCTTCTGTCCCCACCTTCCCCTGACCGTCCTTCTGTCCCCACCTGCCCCTGACCGTCCTTCTGTCCCCACCTGCCCCTGACCGTCCTTCTGTCCCCACCTTCCCCTGACCGTCCTTCTGTCCCCACCTTCCCCTGACCGTCCTTCTGTCCCCACCTTCCCCTGACCGTCCTTCTGTCCCCACCTTCCCCTGACCGTCCTCCTGTCCCCACCTGCCCCTGACCGTCCTCCTGTCCCCACAGCCTTTCCGCTGCGCCCACTGCCATTACTCCTGCAACATCTCGGGCTCCCTGAAGAGGCACTACAACAGGAAGCACCCCAACGAGGAGTACGCCAACGTGGGCGCCGGGGAGCTGGCCGCAGACGCGCTCGTCCGGCAAGGTAGGCGCCCGCCGGCCCGGGGCCCGCGCAGCCCCCGCCGCCACAGAGCGTTTCTGCGGAGCCGTGACCTCTGGCCGTGTAATCCTGTCCCTGAACGTGCCGTTAACTCTTCGTCGTCGCCGTGCCTCCCTCTTCCTCCTCCTCCTCCTCGTTACTGTTCGCCGGCGCTCCGCTCCTTCTGGGCCGTGTTAGAGCGACCTCGATGGAAGTGTGAAAGGCAGCCGTCATAACGTTCCCACAGCTCCCCTCCGCCCCCGCCTTCGTCTGCCCGGCCTCCGCTCTGCGTCCGGCCTGCCCTTCGCACCCCCGGGAGGTCACGGCGTCCTCTCTCCATTGCACACGGACTGGCCTCCTTCTGGTCCTCCTTGTCTCTCGAAGGCTCTCTGTGCTCAGCACCGCCATGGGCCGCTCGGACCCGTCCACGCTCCTGCGGCCGGCCGTGGGGTCCAGGCTTCTCGTGTATTACAATTGCAGAGACCGCTGCGGCAAGCACGTCTATAGGGGGCTTCTATAAGGGGCTCAAAAATGGTTACCAAGTCCTCGGAGTCTCACCCTGGAAAGGAAAAACAGTCCAGAACATTTGCCCTGAGGAGGGTGGATGGCGCCTCTCCTATGATGGAGACGTAGGGAGGTTTTGGCTGCTTTTTTCAATGATCGGTCACGTGTTCCTGCGTGGGAGGGTTTAGCACAGAAGCTGGTGTCGTACAGAGCAATGTCGTCGGGCTTGCCCGCGCTCTGTTAGTTCAGTGCCGCAGCCTGCAGTGTTCCCGCTGCTGCTCACTCCCGCAGGTCCGAAGTCCCAGCCGCGTCTCCTCGTCTCCCGGGGGAAGGCAGGTGTGCCAGCCAGTCTGTCGCAGCGGCGCTGATGGGAATCTGTTTCCTGGCCTCCGCCAGCTCTAGGGGCCCCACACTTCTTGGCTCCAGCCCCCCCTTCACCTTCAGAGCCCCCGATGGCCGGCAGCCTCCTGTCCCATGCCGGGCCCCCTCCTCCCTTCTTGGAGGCGCCCTGGGGTTACACTGGAATGCTCACCCTCTCCAGATCCTTCACCACATCCGCCCTGCAGCCTTTGCCACGGAGGACACATCCCGCCCGGAGGGCACATCCCGCCCGGAGGGCAGCAGCCCCGCAGGGATAAGGATGAAGTGCCTGGGGGCCGCCTGTCCCGCTTGTGGGAGCATCACCATTTCACCGCTGAGAGAACTCCCTCCCTGGAGGTTCAGGAAGTGGCTCTGGGTCCAGAGAGCCAGCGCACATGGCGGCCTCCACTCCCCAGCCGGCGTCCCGGAGATAGACAATTGAAAATGAAACTGAATTGTCATTGTCATCAGCCACCACAGAGGAGCATGGGTACTCAACGCCTGAAACGCCTCCAGAATAGATTCCGTTCCTAAAAGAGCAAAGGTGCCACGATCGATCTTGACAATTGCTCGTGAGATTCCGTTCTTCCGCCCGGTCCCCGGGCCTGAGGGGACGGGGTGGGGTGGGTGTGAAGCTCTCAGGTGGGCACTTCCCATCAGCCCTCCTGCCCCCGTGGCCCCTGACCTTGCTGTGCCCGGCCTGGGAGTGCCGGGAAGTAAGGTCGGAATCCATTTCTCTCAGCTCTGATGGCAGCTCAGGGCAGAGTGACGCCCTTGGTCTAGCCCCGTGGACGGCAAACTGTGGCCCAAGAGCCACATGCGGCTCTGTGGCCCCTTGACTGTGGCTCTTCCACAAAATACCACGGCCTGGGCGAGTCTATGTTGAAGAAGTGGCGTTAGAGGAAGTTTAAGTTTAAAGAATGTGGCTCTCCGAAGAAATCTCTATCGTTGTGCTGTTGATATTTGGCTCTGCTGACTAATGAGTTTGCCAACCACTGTCTAGATTACAGACTTCCACTGGTTCTTTAATTAACATCGCTGTGGCTGAGGTGGAAGCTTTAATTAATGTGGGGCATTATCATACTAATTTTAATTTAAATGTAATGTAAGGATGTTTCCCCCCTCAACTAGTTTTCTCTAAGGAATCTTTTTCGTTGCTGTCAATCCTCACCCGAGGATAGTTTTTCCATTGATTTTTAAAGAGAATGGAAGTGGGTGGGGGGGAGGGAGGAAGAGAGAGAGAGAGACAGACAGACACGTTGATTGGTTGCCTCCCACAGGTGCCCCGACCGAGGGCCAGGGTTCGAACCTGCAGCCCTGGTCTGTGCCTTTGATCGGGAATGGATCTGCTCACCGGCCTTGACTTTCATGTGAGCGCCTGCGTGCAGCCTCAGGCAGTTTGCTCTGGTTGGCTGCCTCTTTCTTAGTCTTTCTAGAACCAGCACCCGTTTCACCAAGAAGAAACAAAGGTGACGGGTCTCACACCTCGGGGAGTTTTAAACAGCGATCCTATGAAAATGTGGTTTTAATAGATGATTAATAAACGATAACAAAGCTTTATTATCCTCTGTCCGTGAGAAGTCAGGCTCATGAGGTCTCGCCTAAAAAGAGGAGAGCGCGGACCGCCGGGGTACAGCGTCTCTCGGAGCCGCCTCTCCTGGGACGCGGGGCAGAGAGCTGGCGCCTGTGGCTCTCGCTCTGCCGGTTCCGCCCGCGGGGCCTGGTGTCGAACCACCTCTGGGCACTCAGTGTCTCGGGCCATGAAAACACCGTGTTGTTTGAGGAATAGTGACACAAAAAAGAGTCTGTGCAGACACAACCGTCATAGTTGACTGCCTAGCACACACATTTCAGTGTGTCTTTAAAAAATACGTATTTTCCACCCGTGGTTGGTTGACTCGGGCTGTGGAGCCGTGGCTGTGGGTGGCGGACAGACTCGTGGGCTCTGCAGGTGCTCCTTCGTGAGTGGGGAAGACGCCCCCATTGAAAAGCCTCTGCCCTAGCAAGCGTGCCTGTGGCTCTCGCTCCAGCGCCAGCGAGCGCGGCTGGAAGGTGAGGCCCGGGAGGGAGGAGGCCCCGCTGACCGCGTGTCTGTCCCCTCGGCAGGCGGCCTGAAGTGCCCCGTGTGCAGCTTCGTGTACGGCACCCGCTGGGAGTTCAACCGGCACCTGAAGAACAAGCACGGCCTGAAGCTGGTGGAGACGGAGGGGGAGCCCAAGTGGGAGGTGAGGCTCAGCCGGAGCGGCCAGGCCCTGCTTCCAGCGGCTCCCGGGCCAGGGCGTGGGCAGGGCTGCCCACCAGAGCTGGTAAAGGCTCCCTGTTCACAAAGGGAAGTTTCTCCCTGGAACATGGGTTTTATCAGAGCAGCCGCTGCCTCAGGGGAAAGGGGGAGGGTGCAGAGAGCTCTGGTTTTGTCTTCTGACCTCCTCCCGGGACAGGGTTGAGGGTAGGGTGCAGGGGAGGGGCAGGTGGCCGTCAGGAGGTCACGCGGGTGTCCTGTGTTTGCTCAGCCAGCGACGGAGGCCGCCGAGGAGCCGGCCGCCCAGTACCTGCACATCGCGGAGGCCGAGGAGGACATGCAGGGCACGCAGGCCGCGGTGGCCGCGCTGCAGGACCTCAGATACACCTCCGAGAGCGGTAGCGTGTTACATGTGGGGGCCCGGGGGTGCGTGTCTGAAGGTGGTCAGGTCACGGACGTCGCCGTTGCCGCGGTCATGTGCTCCATCCTGCCCTTTTCCCAGTACCTGACGCCCCCGCCTCCCACTGCCCCCTGCAGGGCAGACACCGCCCTGATGGCGAGGGCAGGCAGGCAGGGTCTCAGCAGTCCCCCCCACCCCCCCCGCCCCGATGACATGGATTCTAAGCTTTTAATTTTTATTTATTTATTTTTTAGTATATTTTATTGATTTTTTACAGAGAGGAAGGGAGAGAAAGAGTTGGAAATGTCAATGAGAGAGAAACATCGACCAGCTGCCTCCTGCACACCCCCCACCGAGGATGTGCCCGCAACCAAGGTACATGCCCTTGACCGGAATCGAACCTGGGACTTTTTAGTCTGCAGACCGACGCTCTACCACTGAGCCAAACCGGCTTCGGCTAAGCTTTTAATTTTTAAAGTATATTTTTAAATTGGTTTCAGAAGGAGAAGGAGATAGAAACATCAAGGATGAGAGAGAATCATTCATTGATTGGCTGCCTCCTGCACGCCCCCTACTGGGGACCAAGCCTGCACCCCAGCACATGCCCCGACAGGGAATCGAACCGTGACCTCCTGGTTCACAGGTTGACGCTCAACCACTGAGCTCACCGGCCGGAAGGTTTTTGGAGATGATTCAGGTAGAACCCAAGCTGGAATGGGTTTGGGACGCTAAGCCCATCGCTTTGACAGTGAGACCTCCCTGGCTGTTCCGCCAGAGCCTGTGCCATATCTTTGGCGCCGAGTGCCTGGCGCTGCCCGGGCCTCTGTCCTGAGGGGCGGTCCCGGGCCACCACACTTGGGCTCCGAGCATGTGGGCGGAGCTCCGGCTGTGGGCCTTCAGGGGCCTCCGGGGCCAGCGGCCTCAGCGGCCCCCGTTTCTTTCCCGAAAGGCGACCGGCTGGACCCCACGGCGGTGAACATCCTCCAGCAGATCATCGAGCTGGGCAGCGAGGCCCACGACGCCACGGCCGTGGCCTCCGTGGTGGCCATGGCTCCGGGCACGGTGACTGTGGTGAAGCAGGTGCGGCCCTCGCCTCGCCGCGTCCCTGTCCCCTGGGCGCCCGCTCGCTTCCCGAGCGGAGCCCGGCACGCCGGGTCTGTCTCCCGCGTGTCCGTTTCTCCGTGGTCATCAGGGGCTTGTTTTCCCATCGCCCCGTGTGTAATGCCGCTCCCGGAAGCTCGCTGGCTCCTGGTGACTTCTGTCAGCGATGCATCTCGGTGCTCTCCCAGGCCTCCCCTCTGTGGATTCCTCTCCCCTCCCCCGCCCCCGGCGCCTTTCCAACCCCTCTGAGCGCAGCCCCTGCCCGCGGCCAGCCCCCTGCCCACAGGGAGCGGTCCGGTCGTGGGGCCCAGAGGCAGCGTGGAGTCTGGCGTGTCACGGGGTGGGCAGGGAGGGGAGGCCCCGTGCTGGCTGGGAAGGAGGCGCCATGACGAGGAGCTGTGGGAGCAAGCCCACCTCCCCCCTCTCCCCTGCAGTCCCTGCCATCTTCTCACCTGCCCTCTGCCCTGGCCGCCCGCCCCCCTGCCCTGCGCCCCTGGTGGGAGCGGCCCAGTCCTGCACCCGTGGCTCTCTGCGCTGTATCCTCCCCAGCAGACTGGTGTCCCCTGGGCGCCGGGGCCCCGGGCAGCTGGTGGGCCGCTGTCCATGCTGCACCTGTCCTGGGGGTGAGGGCAGCCCGTGGAGGGGGTGCTGTTGTCACGGCCGGACCCAGAGGCAGGCCCTGCGTGACGTGACCTCCGTCCTGCCTCCCGCAGGTCACGGACGAGGAGCCCAGCGCCAACCACACGGTCATGATCCAGGAGACGCTGCAGCAGGCGTCTGTGGAGCTGGCCGAGCAGCACCACCTGGTGGTGTCCGCGGACGACGTGGAGGGCATCGAGACGGTGACGGTGTACACGCAGGGCGGGGAGCCCTCCGAGTTCATCGTGTACGTGCAGGAGGCCATGCCGCCCGCCGAGGAGCCGGCCGGGGGGCCGCCGGCCCCGGAGCTCTGAGCTCGCACGCGCGGCCCGGGGCCCGGTGCCAGGCTGTGCGGGCGCCGGGGGGCCGGGCGGGGCGGCTGCCGCCGGTGCTGTCCTGGCTGCTCTACTCTGCTCTGCTCTGTGCTCCTCCCACCCGCCGGCCGCCACGGGCTCTCCTGGCCCTGCAGGGTGACGGGCATCCTCAGCAATAGGGGACCCCCGTCCCCAGCACAACCCCTGCCCCTGCCCCCCGAATGATCTGCTTCTGGGAAGGTTTCTGCACCCGTTCTTCAGACATGGCTCACACCGCATCGGCCTTTCCTTTCACATACACTCTCCCCCTTCCCATCATTCTCTTCCTGAATCCCAGCCCCCACTCCTGACCCCACTGAGGTGCCGAATCTGCACTCGGGACTGCGTGCAGCCCGCTGAGAGGCGGCACCACGGAGCCAGGCCCCACGGAAAGGGAGGGGAGGCTTATCCCCAAGTCCACCCCCCCCCCCCCCCCGCATCACAGTCCCCCCTCCCCCACATCCAGGCGCTTATCATGGGAGTGACCACAATTCCATGACTCTGCCCCCGCCATTCCGGGCGGGGTCTCAGCTTATAGTCTTGGCATTCTTTGGCTTTTTTTAAAAAAGAAATGCACTTTTAACTCTTCACCTCCTATTCTAAGGAGGCAGGTGGATGGAATAAAACCAGTCTCTGCCTGAGGACTTAGGCTGGATGGTTTGCGTCTCCGCTCCTGGATACAGACCTCGGGTTTGGTGCCCACCTCGCCCCCTTCGGTCCGCAGCCCAGGCCCCTGAGGGCAGCCCTGGTGCTCTCTCCTGAAGCATTTAGATTCGCTCTGAGGCCCAGTGTTGGGGGCTGGCGACCTCACCCGGCGTCTGTGCCAGCATTTGGCTTGCCGCCGGCCCAGACGTGGCAGCACCTTCCCCTCTGTCCACTTGGTGCCCACAATCAGGCCTTGCGGACACACCAGGTATGACAGGTTCCAGGCCAGGCGCTTGAGGGTAAGGCCTGCACCTCTCTGAGCCCCTGGCCTGTGCCCAGCACTGGTGACATCGAGGCGAGTCCTGCACCTGCCCAGCCTGGGCCGCCTGACGTCACCCACCACCCAGCTCCCCAAGGTCAAGGTCCGTTCCCTCTAAGGACCCTGTAAGGCCATCCCATGCAGGTGTATCAGCAGATAGGTAGATGCAGTGGTCGTTGGTGTGGTTGAGGAGGGTGGAGTCCACAGCCCCATGCTCTTGGCCTTCACTGTTGCCATCCGCTCGCCCTCCCCAGCAGAGCCTGGAGGCTGCTCTAATAGGAGGAGGAAAGCAGCAGCCTGTCCTAAGTCAGGGAGGGAAGAGGGCGTCAGAGGAAGAAGGGGCACTTCCCTTTCGGGATGAGCTGAGAGCTTCCTGGAGGAGGCGGCCTGTGATCAGGGTTTGCGGACTAGATAGGCGTTGCATTTGCAAGGACGGGGGTCGGGGAAGGGGAAGGGGAAGGGAATTCCAGAGAAAGGGATGTGGAGCTGGCCTCTGGGGGCGGGGCAGTATGAGCACAGGCACCGAGCCATCGGCATCCCCTTGGCTGGTGGGTAGCTCTAAGGGGAGAGGGACAAACATCAGCCAGAGACAGAACCGAGAACAAGCTGAGAGGTGATGGGTACTGATGTACTCAGTAAGCCTGGGGCGTCGGCCACTTACTAGACCCAGGGTGTGAAGGGCAGAGCAGTCCTCCAGAAGAGTGATCTTGTCCATGCATCGGTGGGCTGTCACATAGTAGGAACACAGTATTTCCCTTCCTGTTGTCCCCGGTGAGTTCCTAGGGGAGCCCCGTGACAAATGGCGCCCAGCCAGGAGTGTGTTATTTGCTCGCCTGTGAGCAGAGCGAGGCTCACACCCAGTGCTGCCTCACCGAGCACCTGCACTGGGCTCCACTGTCCTCCCGCTCCGGTCCTGCCACAGCGCCTCCTCTGTGCTCACTCCGCGCTGCAGCAGAGACACTGACCGCCCCCAGCAGCCAGGCACCGGGGCTGCGAACTGGGAACACAGCTTACCGAGGACACAGTCTGGGCCTCAGAACCCCGCCGCAGTGCGGGCGGAGGATGGAGAGTGATGGGAAGCTGTGAGGGTGTCGGCAGGGGCCGGGCAGGCTCACTAGCGTGTCTCAGGGTGGGTACCACACCCTCGGGTCCGGGCAGAGAAGGGCCAGCATCAGAGAGGCTTGGACTAGCATGACCTGCCCAGGAAACGGCAAGTGTTGACCTCAAGAAGGAGTGCGCCTGTCCAAAGCACTCTCTAGGGCAGTGGTCGGCAAACTCATTAGTCAACAGAGCCAAATACCAACAGCACGATTGAAATTTCTTTTGAGAGCAGAAAATCGACTTCTGTGCATGGGCCACGAAGTTTCAGTCACACTCTATGTGTGCCCACACGCGGTATTTTGTGGAAGAGCCACACTCAAGGGGCCAAAGAGCCGTAGTTTGCCGCCCAAGTTCATAGTCAGAGGTGGACAGCCCTCATTCACAGAGGCCGTTGTCTGCACAGCACCCCTGCCCACTGAGCCTGAACCTTATAAAGGAGGCCCTGGCATATCTGACCAATAGGCTGAGACTTGCTCCTCCCCCCACCCAATCGAAGGGGCACAGCTACATTTGCATCTTCACCGACCAATCAGAGTGGCTCCATCATGACCAATCAGGATGCATGATTCTGACCAATCAGGACAGTGTTAATTGGACCAACCCCAAGCAGGCACTTCCGGTTCTCAGAGGAGAGCGCCCTGGGTTCCATCAGAGGCTGTGTTTCCTGTTTGCAAAGTGTTAACCTGAGCCAAGTTTCTCCTTTCACCCCCCTCAACCCCCCAGAGAGGGGCTCCTGGTGGATCAGGTGGGTGGCTGCCGGTTAGTTGACCTGAGCAGTAAAGGCCAGAAAGGAATGTGGGCCCGCCAGCCCAGTGCCAAGCTCTCCTGATGGCATCCCTCCCGTCACTGACTCCGCACGCAGCCTACCAGTAAGTTCCAGCTCGTCCTCGGCCAACCGGGCAGGTCACGCTAGGCAGGAGGTTAGGAAACGAGATCTATAGCTAGAAAGAGGCAAAGCCAGTGTCTGGCCTGGAACCCGCACCCCTACCCGTACCCTGGCTTGCAGCCAGAACCCCAGGGGTCTGGCCATCTGTCCCGGGAGAAGGCCCAGAGAAGGGAGGCCTTCACAGCGTTCGTAGGCGCTGCGGACTGTCCCCTTGGGAGCCATTGGCTCACCAGGCGGCTGGGCCCTCGTCCTTACCCGGCGGGGCTGGCCAGGGTGGTTGCTCACAGCGTGCTGGCCTGCAGGCTGTTTATCTGGTTTTCCTCCCCCTGCCCGCCCCTGCATCACCGGACACCCTGCACGTTCACTGGCCTGTGCCCCAGCACTCCTGTGTTTTGTGTGTTTGGGGGGTGGGGTAGGGCAGGGTCTGGCTCTCCAAGGTTCTTTCCTGGGGAAGGGCTGGCTTCTCTGATTCACGTGGTTCCATTAAAGCAATGAGCTCCCCCTGGGCCTTTTACTCGGTACCATGCCATCCACCTGTTGGCTCAGGATTTGGTGCCTCCTTCCTGTTGCAGTGTGTCCTTTGTGCCAGGTCCCGTGCCAGGCTCTTTAATCTCCTGTCCACCCGTGTCTTACGACGGAACCCTGGGCACCAAGACAGCCCTCGCTCGATGCAGGACGGGCGTTCTCGTTTCATTCTCACTGCATTCCTGCACGTTAGACGCTGCTGTCCTCAGAGTGTCATCGACGGGGACTGTGGGCACAGAGAGGTTAAGGAACTTGCTTAACGTCACCCAGGAAGCAGCAGAGCTAGCGTCTGAGCCCAGGCCAGATCTGCGCTCAGCATGGAAGCGCTGTGTGCCAGCTCCTCTCCCTTTTACCCCGAGGAGGGGTGGCCCTCCGTGTGCCCGTGCGGAGTCCCTGCTGCCTCCCTGGCTCCGGAGTTTGCATTCGGAGGAGCCTGCGCCTCGTTTTTACCATCTGTATCTGCAGGGCCAATTTAGCAAATTAATTTTCCTTGTAATAAGTATTCAACATTTATTAGCTGTTCCACTGCTCCTGTCGGGGGTCGGGGCGGGGAGAATCTGGGTCACCTGTGGACCCCTCTCTGTCCTGATAGGAAGCACCCCAGTCAGGCCGGCTCTGCGGCTCCCAATGCCCGCGCTGCCCTCAGGAAAATGAGACGCGGCTGTGGGGGGCGGGACCTGTAATTAAATCTCGGGGCGATCAGGAGGATGGAGTGACGGGAGGCAGAGGTGAGGCGGGGCCGGGTGTGCTCTCCGGGGATTAATTAAGACGCTGCCGGGCTCCCTGCTCCCCGAGACGGGACCTTGGGCACCAGAGGCCTGACCCCCGGGAACATGTAGCCGACCCACGGGGCCTTGCTGTGCGTGGCCGCTCCCCGACCTCTCCTCCCCTCCCCTTCCCTCCCCCCCGCCTCCTGAAGGCCCTGCCAGCAGCTGACAGTGCTCACAGGGAGACCGTCTTAATTAAGTGGATGTTCGTTCTGGAGCTGCAAAAGCAATTAATGTTTCCTGCCTGGATCGGGGTGGGGGAAGGGCTGCCTGGGGGTGTGCCCAATGCACCCACCAGGACCTGGGGGGGACGGGACGCTGGAAAGCTGCCCCCTGAGTCCTGCCCAGGGCCACTGCCCAGCCTGGGCCTCTCCACAGGCAGCCACGGGGCCGGACACCTGGTGGCTGCTGCAGGGCCGGGCCTGTGGGGACTGATCCGTGCTCCGGGAGACGGGGCAGGGTGAGGCCAGGGCAGTGAGAGGGAGGACAGGTCACCGCACTGCAGCCAGTCTGATGGGGCGGGGCGGGGGGAGGAGAGGCCTGGGGGAGAGAGTCGGCATCTGTCACAGGCTTGTCAGGCGCCGTGGTCCCAGCAGAGAGAGGCACGGGTGGGCCGTCCTCAAAGGGAGTTCCCTAAAGCCCGTCCCCCTGACATTCCTCAGCCACATGAGCACTCTTAGTTCTTTAAAAGGAAAGGTATTTATGTGCAAAGCCACGTCTCTCAGAGGCCCTGGAAGTAAATTTCCCTGTCGCCCAGGCTGCGTATGCAGGGGCGACCTCGTCTCTCCCTGGAAGACGAAGTGTGGTGGGGTGAGAGGGACCCCAGGGGGTCCCTTTGCCCCTTCTGCAGTGCAAGGACGCAGCTGGGAGACAGCCATCTGTGACCCAGAGGCCCCGGGGCTGTGGAGGGTCAACGTCCGAGAACCCTTCAGCCCAGATGCCTCCCAGCCAGGCCCTGGCCTCCACTGCTGACCCGCCTGGGTGGGAGTTTCCTCTCTCCGGAGGTCAGGTTCTGATAACTAAGACGTCAGCTGTCCCGCCCTCCGGCTGCTGGACAGGAGAGCCCCTTGGCCTGCGAACCAGGAGGTCCCGGCGGTCACACGATCTCCTCCTCCTCGCCAGTTCATCCCTCTCACCCGATACCAACCTGCCGGCGCCTTGATCTTGGACTTCCAGCTGCCAGACGGGGAGGAATGCATTTCTGTTGTCTTTGATATTTTGTTATAGCAGCTGAACTCGGACAGATACCGAGGGCGAGGAGTACCGGCCCAACGAGATCAATGCATTTCCTCCTCATCAGAGGGTGAGAAGTGCCTCGGTGGGTATTGTCACTCGCCAGCAAGGTGACTTGGGGCTTGTATCTGGTCTGTGCTCCGATTCCTCTGCGCAGTGTGTGCAATAATCCCTTCTTTCTCTCCTTCGCTGAGTGAGCACGAGGGGATCCACTCGGGAGGTAGCGGGGAAGCCGTTGTGAAGCGTGCATCTCCGAGGCGCCGGCCTCTCTGCGGCAGCTGTTTCTGCAGATATCTAATCATTTCGGCTCGTCACGGAAAAGCATTTTCCAGAGCCCTTCCAATGACATCCCCGAGGCCGTAAAATTATACATCCTCTTGTAATTCTGCTCGGGGAACCTTGACGGATGCCCGGAGCGTCCCAGGCACATTTGTGCGCTACGTGGTCCTTAAGACAAAAATCGATAAACGGCCCACGGAGCATTAAGTAAGGATTGGATGCGGAGACATCGCGATTCTGCTTCCTGGAGGACTTCACAGTCTCCCCGAGGCCCGTAACAAGCTGAAGCCGGGCCGTCTCTGATGGCGTGGACTCTGGACGCCCCTGGGGGGGGGCCCGCCTTGGGGTGACCATGTGCTGGCGGAACGCTGGCTGCTCCCGCCTCACTCTGCAGAGTTCACATCGAGGTCACCCCCTCCCCGCCAGCTGTCCGTGACTCCCTCCGCCCCAGCAGAGCAGCACCAGGTTATTCCTGAGATTTTTGGGGGGCTCTCATGTCCTCAGAGACGGTTCTTGGGGTCACTCTCCTTTGGTCTGCGCAGCTGTAGGCCACTGGATGGCACTGCAGAGCCTGTGTCATCATCAAAGCTTCAGGCTTCTTATCGGTAAAATGGGGCCGGTGAAGCCGCTGTGCCCTGCTTCCCAGGCTTGGGTTACATGAGAGAACTCACAGGAGGTTTTCTTCCTAAAACCCAGGCACAGGCACACACTTGCACCTTCTCTGAACGCCATCACCCAAATCACTTCCGTCCTGGCAGGGGGCCGGGGCCTTCCATGTGCCTCCGTGGGCCCGAGCGTCTCCCAGAGCCGGCGGTGTGGGGGTGAACTCCCCCTGGGCTGGCGCTTCCGCACACCAGCGATGAGCGGGTGGGACACCGCTGGGGCGACTGCTTTACGTGTATTGTCCAATTTCATTGTCACAGGAAGTGGGTGTTTTATAAACTATTCCTGCTGACAAACAAGGAAGTGAAGGCCTGGGGAGGCCAAGTTACGTGTCCTCGTCACTCCCTCCAGATCACAGCCCAGCTCCCTCCAGCCCCCGGCGCCTGGCTTCCGGTGTGTCACACCCACTGCTCTCACCAAATCAGCTCAGGCTCCTCCTCAATGCCAAGTGCACGGGTTTGCCCAGCACATTCTGGAGCGATTGCCGGACCTCCTGCGACCAGGTCAGTGTGATCACCCCCACCGGCTGGGGGGCCGTCCAAGACTGTTCTGGGTGACAGCGTCAGACAAGGATCCAGTGCCTAGCACGCTGTCTGACACAGAGGAGGGGGGTCAGCAAATGGCATCTGCTGCTGTTATTGTGTCAAAATTCTCTGCTTAATGCCTTTGTCCTCCCCGAGAGCTGGTTAGTTCATTTCTTTGGCCACTGAGATGGTTTGAGGCAAGCTGTGTTTCAGCACCGCGGACAGCGCTCCACCCCCCCACGGCCAACCACCAGCCAGGGTCTTCTACCCAAAGGAACGGCCTCTCGTCTCCCACCTGCCACCCCCACAGGCTTGGACTTTCTTGAGTTTGGGCCCCGAGTCCACTCTGCCTGCACACACTACACGTTAGACCGCTGGGCACTGTCTTTATCCTTCTTCCCGCCGACTCCTGTCAACAAGGTCCCAGCATACCCTGCAGCCAGCAGAGCCCGCGTTATCTCATTTGAGGAGACACAGTTGCTAGCTCGCACTTTTGCTGCTCTAATTAGGCTGGTTTTAACAAGCTCTGGAACTTTGTGTTAGGTTTTTTATCTCTGGGATGATTTAAAGCATCATAAAGCTGTGAATTGTCACGGGCAGGGTCACATCTCCGCCAACATCCATCTGCTTCCTCGGAAAATGAACTATCCCAACCTCAGACTGGAGCGTGCGAGGCAGACAATAAAGAGAGATTGTCCTCGGTTCGGTTCATTCTTTTTGTTTTTCATGACAAACAGGTTGTTTTTTTTTTTCCAACTAGCTCTTGCGTTCTTGGTGGTGTACTTAAATCACTGTTTTGACCTTCCTTTCATTTCCAACCAATAAAAAAAAAAAAAATTAACAAGCTGGCTGTCATTTTGGGTGATTGCTTTCAAAATAGGTGAATGTGTTTGCCTGGCGCCTGAGGTATTACAAAGAAAATCTCATGTGCATTATCTCATTTACCACAAGCCTGTGAAGCAATGCACAAGCTTGTGTTAAATGGCTTTTATTGGTCCCATTTTACAGATAAGAAACCTGCGGCTTAAGGCAAATGCAGGTGATAAATTAATGAAAGAGGCATTTATTGAACATCCACTTTACTGCCATCGGTGGTGAGAAGGTACCAAGTATAATAAAAAGATCACTTGGAATTTCTCTAGGGTGTCTTTTTTTCTTGCAAACATGTTGCTCTCACGTATTGAGTTTTGATCCGGGTAGTTTACCTCAACAGAGCATCTTGTTATACTCACTAAGGTCACACGGAGGGGCCCACAGTGAGATCAGCCACGTGCAAGGTGAAGTCATTAAAGCTTTCACAGGTGTTTTTTGTTTTGTTTTATTTTCCCTTGAATTCCTCTGCTAGTCTTGAGTCAGGACAGGCTTGTTCCCGGGCTGGTCTCGATGAGCCTGATGACTGAGTCAGTGGCTGCACCTCTCCCCTGGCTGCGGCGTGGGGAGAGGTGCCGTTTGGGGGCAGGGCGCTCGGTAGATACATTGGGCGGCTCATCACACCCACCTAAGGCTGTGGTCGGCAAACTCATCAGTCCCCAGAGCCAAGTATCAACAGCGCAACGATGGAAATTTCTTTGGAGAGCCACATTTTTTAAACTTCTTCTAACGCCACTTCTTCAACATAGACTCGCCCAGGCCGTGGTATTTTGTGGAAGAGCCACACTCAAGGGGCCAAAGAGCCGCATGAGGCTCAAGAGCCGTGGTGTGCCAACCACTGGTAGGCCCTAAGGAAGAAAAGGAAGTCCCTGGCTGTGGCAACCACGAGGGAGGGTGTACCTTCTGCTGGGACAGGACCGGGGGGTTGTGGCTCCGCTCAGTCCCTGTGGGCCCAGCCCTGCCCTGCCTCCCCGCTACCTCTGTCCTCTCTCTCACAGCTTCTCCGTCCCTGCGCTGGCTGCGAGACGCTCCCGGTGACATCCTGATGAGCGTAGCGACCCCACACCGCGCTCAGGGTTTCCAGCAGAAGTCCCAGGAAGGACGTCCCTGAGCAGATTTTGGATGACCTCGAAGAAGGCCATCAGAAGGTGACTTGAAGGCAGACTCTGCCCGGCAGAGGCTCCCTCCCCTGCCCCGTCCTCGGGACGTATGCTCTGCCGGCCGTCCCCACACGGGAGCCGTGTTCAAGGACGGAGCCTTGAGAGGAAGGGGCCGTGACCAGACCCCGGTAAGGCCTCTACAGGAACTTGGAAGACTCTGGCCAAGATCAGGGAGATCTCCTCCTCTTCTGGCTCAAGATTATTCTCACATGTAAGTGTCCTGCCACCCGCCCATCCGGACGGGCCGCTCTTCCTTCCGTCTCTCCACCCCTTTGCGTGTGGGGCCAGTTTGGGAACCAACAGGTCTGAATCACGGGGTCCAACTGAAGCTATCGCTGTTTTAGGGGGTGGAGTTTCCCCAGGGCTCAGGCCAGGAGACGTGCCAGCCTCCACGGCCACCGTGTGGCCAGCCCCGAGGGAGCCCCCAGGGCTGAGGGGGGCAGAGGGAAACCGAGGTGCATGCAGCTCTCTCTCCACAGCTGGGCGTCCCCTTTCTGCCCTGGAGGGTATCGGGCACACACGTGGCAAACGGCAGGGCCCAGAGCTCCAGGCCACTGGCCAGCTCAGGGCAGCACTGCCCTGACAGTGCTGAATGCCGGATCCTGAAGAGGGTCCCCGTGTTCACCTGACGGCTCTCAGGGCGAAGCCGGGCTCCCAGGTTTATAACGGACAGGCTGGCTGCTCATTTTGGAGGCGCGGGCCCGTCCAGAGGCCGGCCGTGGGCCGTCCGAGCCACCATCTCCGCCAGCCTCCCGAGCTTGGGAGCTGGCTTCCGCATCGTGTCACCAGTCCTGTCCATTTCTAGGCAGGTGACCTCACCCCAGTCTCTTCGGGCTGTTTCTCTCCTTACGTTCAGGTTATTTCCGTGGACAAGGCCGGTGGCAGGCATAGGAATATTGTTGTTTGCCGGCGTGTGTCACTGCGGGGAAATGGTTTTCTCACTGTGAAGGGAAATTGACTTTCCATCTCTGGTGGCCAGCTGTGTTGGAGAAATGGAGGGGTGGACGTGGCGCTGAGGACCACGTGGCCAGCTCAGCAAGGACATGCCTCTGAGAGGGCTTTGGAAGGATGATTCTAGAAGGTATCCATAACACTTTCTAGTTTAAACAACGAGTTGTCAAGTTGCTAAGCTTTTTATTCGCTGTGTTTGCAGGGCCAGGGAGGGAGAAAACCCTCTCTTCCTGATGGTCTCAGTGCTCCTCCGTGACACGCCCCGCACACCACGCCGTCTGGGAATGTCTGTGCGGTTTGGGTTATAGACTAGAGAGCACACACCGTTCAGTGGTGAACTTGGCGCTGTGATGTGCGCCTGGGTAAGAGGCACGTGCAGAAGACACAATTTTGGGGGCGATTAAGGTTGCAAGTTCCTCTTGGCGGCTGAGGCAGGAGGAAGGGCGGGACAAGGAGGCCAGTGAGAAGGCTCCATGGGACCCGGGATGAATGCAAGAATGGATGAACGAATGCTTTGACTTTTCCCCTAGGCCAGTGGTTGGCAAACTCATTAGTCCACAGAGCCAAATATCAATGGCGCAACGATTAAAATTTCTTCTGAGAGCCACATTTTTTTAAACTTAAACTTTTCTAATGCCACTTCTTCAACATAGACTCGCCCAGGCCGTGGTGTTTTGTGGAAGAGCCACACTCAAGGGGCCAAAGAGCTACATGTGGCTCGGGAGACGCAGTTTGCTGACCACAGCCCAAGACCATGTGACTGTCAAGCACCTTGAATTCCTGCCGCAGCCCCTGCAGTGACAGGTGATCTTTATAGCCCCCCTTCCCTGTCTCCATCCTCTGCCTCCCCTTCTCGGGAACAGATGCCCTCCCCGCAGGGTTTTGCATCCTCGGGTACAGAGAACACAGTGCAATGTCCCCTGAAAGCAGTTACACTAGCAGGTTTGGCCACAGCGGGAGCTTCTGCTTAAGGCTTTCGCCAAATCCCAGGAAAGCAGAGCAGCCTACTGCAGAGCAAGACTGGGCAGGTGCTCCTCGTTCCCAGCGCCAGCTCCTCCCGGCTCTTCCCGGGCTTGTCAGGAGAAAGGGCAGGGCTCGGAGCGGGAGGGGAAGGGCCAGGGGGCTGAGGCCAAAGGAAAGCCTTCAGAGGACGTGCGATGGAGGAAACATTTTCATATTCCCGCCGAGATGTTTGGACAAGGATTCAAAACTGTGAGGACGTATAAATGAATCACGGGAAGCTTTAAAAATAGACCCTGACATTTTTAAAACGATATTCCAGGTGGACCCAGCCGCGTAGGCAGAGGGGCCTGTCTTCTCTCTGTAAACAGCCTCGGACACGGCTGGGGGGAAGTGGGTTCCGTTAACTCCAGCCTGACCGCTCCGCTCGGCTCTAAGCACGGCCGCCGCTGCCTCACAGGCCTGCTCCCGGGAGTCGGGGCCGGAGCCGCCGGGAAGCAGCCAGCCCTGAGGCCCGTGCACAGAGGCACAGGCTCCTCAGACCCTCTCGCCGAGAGCGCCTGTGTGCGACTCAGCAACCAATGCCGTCTTCCTATGGAGACCGTACTTTAGTCTCCACACGGAAACGGAGTCCCGTCTCAGAACGCGCTTTCTTTCTTTTCTTTAAAAAAATATATTTTATTGATTTTTTACAGAGAAGGAAGGAAGAGGAATAGAGAGAAACATCAATGAGAGAGAAACATCTATCAGCTGCCTCCTGCACACCCCCCACTGGGGATGTGCCCGCAACCGAGGTACATGCCCTTGACCGGAATCGAACCTGGGACCTTCAGTCCGCAGGCCGGCACTCTATCCACTGAGCCACACCGGTCAGGACAGAACGTGGTTTCTTATACAGACCTGGACCAGCCAAGGCGGGAGGGACAGTGAGGCCGCCCAACGGACGGGATCCGATTTGCCAGGAGAGACAGTGTCGGGGACAGGCTCGCTGAGGTGCCAGGGGCCCCCAGCTCCCCGGGTAGCCAGCAGCCCCCCTGGGCTCTACAGACTAGCAGAAACGGGCGTTTGGGGTCACAGGATACGGATTCCCTGCGGAACCCGCGTTAGCTGGGCTGTGCTTTGGTTTGATGCCATCAGTGTGCGGGGATGGGGAATGGGGGCCAGCCCGGGTCGCTCCCTGGGCCACTGGGAGCCGTGATGGGGAGACAGGTCACCTCAGGCTGGCTCATCTTCCTGAAGGTCTGGGGAACAGGCCTCTTTCAGCGCCAAGAATGGCTGGACCCCAGGCTTGATCTGCTTTTCCCTCACGTTGTACCGACCGGGCACCTGCTATGGTCCAGGGCCTTGGCTGGGTCACGCAGATGCCATGTGAGTGAAAGACAGTCCGTCTTCCACGGAGCTTCCGGTGTATGGCGGCACCGGTGCCAGCTATCTCACAGCTACAGAACAGCACGTTTCAACGTCGTTTCCAGAAAGCTCAGAGCTACGGTTCTGGCAAATGTGCGCGTCCTTCGCGATGCGTGTGTGATGATGTTCACGGCTCCATTTCCTCTCCCCATCCGGCCTCGGCTTCCTCCTTCCCTGCTCCTTATAGAGGAAGCTAAGTTGTCTGGGAAGCTTCCTTCGGTCTCGCCTGGAACAAAGCAGGCGGCTTGGAGAGGGAACCCACAGGAAGCCCGTGAAAGCTGCCGGATGAGAGCGGCTCTCACCTCGCCCGCTCCGGTCCCCCGAGGGACAGCGCGGACGGGCGGCGATGCGCTCTCTGCCGAAGACAGACGGTGCGGTGCTTCTGCTCCGGCCGGCATGGCCGGTCACGGCCGGGCGCTCCTCTGGGAGAGCCACGTGTCCATCCTGCCGTGGCTGGCCGTCAGGCCGAGCCCAGGCCGGTGCCCGTGCCGCCCCTCCATCCTTGATGATCTCATGCAGCTCGATGCTGCTTGGGACGCTGTGATTTACACAGCGCGCTCGGACCTGTGGCCCCGGCAGTCCCTCTCGTATCAGGGTCATGCCAGCTGCTGTAACATACAGATCCCGAGACGTGGGGCTCAGATCCAGCAGCAGCTTGCTTCTTGTGTGTGTACATGGCAGTACCGCGAGGACATTCCCGGTGGGTGTTTGGCTTTGCTCCGTGTGGCCGGTCAGGGCCCGGATCTCACGGTGGCCGGAGCCTCGGCCAGGCCTGCGCACGGCGCCCTGCTCGCTCTGCGGGTGAGAATCGGTCTCCGGGTTACACCGAGAGCACGGGAGGGCTGGCAAAGGGAGGGCTGAGTGAGCAGCTCATTCCCCGTGACAGCTCTGTCTCCACCTCTGCCACTGGTCTAGTTTATTTGACGTCTGGCAGGAAAGGGATTGACCAGGCTCAAGTCCCAGAAGAGAGGGGTGGGGTCCCTGCCCACGGAGCTGAGGCCCATCCGGGCTGGACACCCCCAGGACACAGCGGGCCGGGGGCCACAGAGCTGTCTCCGTTCTGGGCGCAGGGAGGTCGCACCTGCTGCTCATGCAAAGGCTAAAGGAAGTCATTACCCCGTGTGGCCCCAAAAGACATACTCAAGGCACCTCCCGGGTAAGGCAGAACCCCTAACGGTCTGAGCTGTCTGATCTGGACTCTCGTTGATGCTTCATTTTTAAAAAATGGAACATTTCCTCATTTGCAGAACTTGCCAAGCACTTTCCTATTTCCTGGCCTTTTGTGTGTGTGTGTGTGTGTGTGCGTGTGTGCGTGTGTGCGTGTGTGTGTGTGTGCGTGTGTGCGTGTGTGTGTGCGCGTGTGTGTCCATGCACTTGTGTGTGTGCTTGTCTGTGTATATGTGTGTGCATGTGTATGGACATGTCAAGTGTGCATGGCCATATCTGTGCACATGTCTGTGTACCAGTGTGTGTCCATGTGTGCGCGTGTGTGTGCTTGTCGGTGTGTTTTCCATGTGCACACATGTGTGTGTGTGTGCGTGTGTGCTTGTCGGTGTGTTTTCCATGTGCACACATGGGTGCATGTGTGTAGTTCAGGGCAGGGGAACGGGGCATGCTGTAGCTCTGGCCTGTGCTCTGTGGCCCTTTTCTCCTCAGCGGCTGGCTCTCTGGTTATTTAATTATCCGGGAATAGCAGGGGAGTCAGGAGGGGCCCTTTTGGTCTCAGTTTTGCCCGCGGGAAAGCGGAGCCCTGCTGTCCGAAATGATTTAGCCTTTAATTATTCAATCACACAGCGCAACGGGCATCGCGGGGGGGCCTGGTCTCCGTTTTGGCTGAGACATCAGAAGCCAGTGCAATCAGTGCCAAGCACCCCTCCCCCCGGCATGGCACGTGGGTCATGCAGGGCCCGGGGGAGGCTGGCATCGGCTCCGTCACCCCTGGCAACCGGACCGCCGCTCTGCAGAGGCGGGGAGAGGGGTGGAGAGGGCGGGTTTCTGCGGAGGGCCGTTGAAGTGCTGTTCACCCTGCACCCCGACCCTCTGCCTCGCGCTTGCTCCTGCGCTGGGGCGGGGAGTGCGGGCCTCGCGGGGTGCTCCTGAGCGCTGCCCGGGCCCCACACCCGCCTCGGAGGCTGTGCGGACAGAATGGGGCCTGGGATGTCGCCCGGGTGTGGGTTTCCAGAGCTGCTCTAAGGAGTCCCCGCAAACTGGGTGGTTAAAGCCACAGGATTCACTCTCTCCCGGTGGTGAGACGGGAGGTCCAAACCCGAGGCAGCAGGGGCCCGGAAGGAGGTGGAGGCTACGTCGTGGCCTCGTAGCTTCTCGGGCTCCTGGCCGACGGGGTGCTTCTTCGTCTGGCCTTGTTCCATGTCTCTGACCGGGAACGGAACCCGACCTCCTGGTTCTAGGTGGACGCTCACCCACTGAAGGGCGATGAGGGACATTCTTTCCAAGGAAGAGCAGGCCCAACGAGGGAGTCGTGACCTAGACAGTGTGTGTGCCCACAGGGGTCTGTGTGCTTGTATGTAAGTAACTTCGTACATTTCACTTCAGTATGTAAACGGTGCCCACTCCACCGGGGAGGCGTAGCCCAGTGCCGGCAGGTGCTGGGCCAAAGCTTCCTGAAACGGATGGGCCAGGCCCCCCCCCCCCTCCTGCCATGTTCCTCTCGGCAACTGATGCACCCTCTGCACACGAGTTGGCTCAGATGAACTCGACCCCATGACCTTGGATGCATGCTCCCTGTGAGCCAGCGCTCTGAGCCGGCAGTTCTAGGCAGATGGCTCTTCAAAGGCAGTGACCGCGGGGTCTGGAGCAGCCATCACTCAGATTGCAGCCTCCTTCCCGCCGCTGTCATGTCTCCATCTGGCCTGTTCGGAGAGTGGGGGGGGTCCTGGCGCCCCCGGACGGCTCCTCCTCCAGTGGCCAGGCTGCCCCGCATGGAGAGGATGGCCCAGCGGTTTCAGCTGATGCTTTCCTGACGGCTCCTTGTCGGGCTCCCTCGAATCCCTGCACGCGGGGTGAGGAGCGGGGTGAGGAGCGAGGGGTGAGGAGCGAGGGGTGAGGAGCGGAGCAGTCCTGCTGGTGGATGCATTAGCATCACGCTGTGCCGTCCTTTTCTGCCTGGATTATGTGGGGTTCCTGACGGGAGGGGCCGAGAGGCAAATGGCAATGAGCCGCAGGGGGAGTCGGTTCTATCTGAGCAGCCAGAGGCCCCTGGAGGAGATGGCAGCAGTGACAGTCACACACCCAGGCCCCCGAGCTCCTCAGAGGCCCCGGGACGCAGGGCGGGGACGCCGTGATCAGACCTCAGGGCCTGCAGATCGCTCCGGCCTCGCGGTGGGCAAGCGTCCGGCACGTGGGCGCCCCTGGTGGAGCCCAGCAGCGCGGCGGTCTGAGGATGCCCCGTGAAACGCTTCGTCCCGCAGCCGTGGCCGCCCGTCCGAACACCGCCACCGAGCTCCGGTGCCCGGGGGTGGGTGGGCGGGCACCCAGAGCCGCCCCCTGCTGAGCAGGCCCCGCGGGCGCTGGCCACCTTCTCCGGGGAGCCTGGCGGGCGGTTTGGAACCGAGCGGAGAATTGCTGGAATGCCGGAGTCGGTGCCAGAGCGTGGGCAGCCTCACTTATTTTGCTGATTGGGCCAAACAGAAAGGTCCCCCTGCCAGCGCTTTAGGTCCAGGCGCCAGGCCGGAGGGGGAGCAGGAGAGAAGAGGAATGTGTGCGGAGTAGGTTCAGGGGGCTAGAGACAACACACACACCCACACACCCACACACCAATACACATTATATACACACACACAGACCAATACACACCCACACCCCCCCCACACACACCCACACACTCACACACCCACAGACTCACACATTCACACACACACACACTCACACAGGCCAATACACATTATACACCCACACACCCACACACCCACACACTCATACACTCACACACTCACACAGGCCAATACACATTATACACACACACACACACACACAGAGGCCAATACACATTATATACACACACAGAGACCAACACATGTTATATACACACACAGACCAATACACACATATACACACACAGAGACCAATACACGTTATATACACACACACAGACCAATACACATCATACACACACACACACACACACACACACACACACGTGTTGTTATACTAGTAATTAAGCAAATTGCATTTTTAGTGGAGGGTATCATTTTAAAAACTAGAAAGATCAAATCCTGCCAGTGAGTTGTGGGGACCCCCCCCTCCTGCTTCACCAGGGTGGCAGCACATCCCCCTTCGGCCCTTCGGAGCCGCAGCGCGTCCTCCAGATGGCTGCACAGCGCCTGCGAGGCCGCCCGCAGACTATTCTAGAAAAAGAACGTTCTCAGGAAAAGGAGCGAAAGCGTGAATTTCCGACATTCCATTTACACCCTTAAGAAATGGGAGGCGCCTCTCACTTATGTGAAAGGAGGCGCATGCAGAGCCCCCAAAGCTCTGGCTGGGTCCCAGCCGCAGACTCCACACGGGCACTGCCCTCCCTCGCTGCGTGGGCACTGCCAGGGGTGCCAGGAGGCGGGCGGGGAGGAGACACGGTCCCTGTGCCCAGGAGCCGGGGTGGCATCCACACCCGATCAGCACGCCTTGCGGGCAGTGGTCAGATCCAGCTCAGTTTTCAGTTGGAAGTGCCAGTGCAGAGGAGACCGGCAGTGCTGCTGAAGGACGGCTTTGGGGGTGATGCTACGTTAGAGCTGCCCCTGGGGCGTAGCCAGGGGGGGTCCAGGCAGGACAATCCTCATGGGAGCAAAGGGATGCTCGCTCACTGGCACGGCCCTCAAGCTTGGGGTAAGCTTGTCTAAGAGTCCCCATATCTCCACATGCACCTCCCATCTGGACCACACGGGGGCACTCTGCGGGCACTCTCCTGACTCCCCGAGCTGTCTGTCCTGCCAAGCCCCGGTCCCCTCCCCTCCTCCCAGGACACGACAGCTAAGATGGGGGGTGCCAAGGGTCCAGGCCAGCTCTCTCTCCTCATAGCGAGCGTACCCTCAGCGCAGTGGTGTACGCTAGGGGTCCCCCTCCCTCCTCCAGGGGCACCCGCTTCCCACAGAGGACGCGCCGCCCCCTCCGGCCGCCCTGGCCTGGTGTGGGTCCGAGGCGGATCATCGAGCCTTTCATCCAAGCAGACGCCTTCCCTCCAGCCCGGGGCTCCTCAAAGCGGAGGCCTGGTGAGATTCAGCGACAGAGACTGTTGTCACGGAAAATCCTGGGCCCCGGGCCAAAGCCTCGGATTCTGGCGCGGCCCCCAAGGTGCGTGTCTGACAAGCTGGAGGGAGGCCGGGACCACACGCCAGCCGGCCGCCCGGCCCGCGCTGTCAGTCATGCTGAAGGACGCCTGGTCGTGAGGGTGGAACTCACGGCTCAGAGCCGTTCAGGGGCCCGGGACACCTCCTCGTGCTCCCCAGCGCTGACATCGGACCCGGCGGAGGACCGAGCTGGTTTGCTGTCACCGGCTGCAGAGCCTCGGGGTGCGGACTGCATTTGCTGGCCACGGCTGCCCTCACACAACGCCGCGGGCTGTTGTTGGCGTTTGACTTTTCCGAGGTCGGGCCTGTGGTAATGGCTTTCCTTTTCGAGGCGACAGGACCTGCTCGGAGGGCTGCGGCGGTGACAAAGGGAACGGGGATGCTCACAGAGACTCATCAAGAACCACAGCCCGGCGGTGTCCAGACGCCCCGTGTGTTTCAGGGAAGAAGAAATGGTGGTGAAGACGCTTTGTGTGCCCGGGGCGGGGGCGTTTGGCGGGCTGGCGGGCATCCTTGGGACTGTGAGAGATGGAGTGATTTACCCGAAGCCACGTGGCAGGAAGAGGGCAGCGCTAGAGGCCGGCCCACTCTGCCAATCGGACTGCCCTGGTCTCCACTGGCGCCCGGCCATCATCCTTTCACCCCAAGGGTCCCGATGTGGGCATGGATTCCATGGGGATGTCCTTTTAGGGTGTAGGTGGCAGATACAACCGTGGTCACACCCACAGGCTCGGGGGCTGGATACAGGGCTTTGCACTCTCCCGGGAGGCGACAGGCCTGGCAGGAGCCCCTGTGCACAGCCCTGTGAGAGCAGCCTGCACAGCGTGAAGGAGAGGCGACATCACCCGGAAACCTGCAGAGAACCCTCACCAGAGGAGGGTGTGTGTGTGAACATAGAAATACCCAGTTATTGCCGAAACCGGT
Source organism: Pipistrellus hanaki (assembly GCF_964339955.1). Taxonomy (NCBI): domain Eukaryota; kingdom Metazoa; phylum Chordata; class Mammalia; order Chiroptera; family Vespertilionidae; genus Pipistrellus; species Pipistrellus hanaki. The sequence continues at coordinate 47,616,082 of NC_140519.1, read as the reverse complement.
TTGGCTCGGTGGATAGAGCATCGGCCTGTGGACTGAAAGGTCCCAGGTTCGATTCTAGTCAAGGGCATGTACCTTGGTTGCGGGCACATCCCCAGTAGGAGGTGTGCAGGAGGCAGCTGGTCGATGTTTTTCTCTCATCCATGTTTCTAGCTCTCTATCCCTCTCCCTCTCTGTAAAAAAATCAATAAAATATATATTATATATATAAAAAAAGAAATAGCCAGTTAGTTTCAAGATTTGGAAATAGAGATGTAGTTTCCGTTTAAAAAAAAATCATTTCCCCATTCTGAAACGCTCCTTTGCCCGATGCACACAGGCATGTCCCACGGCCCATGGCAAGCCATCCATCAGTGGAAAAGGTTAATGCTGGGAGGGATTAATTTCTCCTTCTCTAGCAGCCGGACCTAATTAAATCCTTCCAGAAGCAGATGGACAGTCCCGCCTCCAGGCCGGGATGTTTATGTAAATATCACTGAGCTAATTGGCACTCAGCTGAATCAGAGGAAGGTAAACAGCACGCCCCCAGCCCCCGCCCCCCAGCCCAGGGCCAACATTCAGAGTTTGTTTCCTGCTTTAATGACTTCCTGGAACCAGCTGCTGCCCAGGGTGGGAGGGTCTGGGATCTCATTATGTCCCTGATTATCGCCACGTTGAGAGGCAGCCCTGTTGGCAGGAATTGGGGGGGGGGGCAGTTTGTGCAGGCCCCCTTTGGCCAGGGTATCGGGGTTCTGCACGGTCAGGGACTGCTTACGTGGACGGACCGAGGGGCCCCCTGCCCTTGGGCAGTGACTCCAGGAGTCGAGGCAGCCTGGGCAGGGCAGAGCGCTTAGAGTTCAAGTCCAGCGCCTGGACTCATTTCTGCAGAGCCCGCCTCAGCTGCCTTTTTCGTCTTTCAGAGTGCCCTGGCCCCAGAGGGGCCTGGGACCAAGGGCCCCCAATTTCACGGGACACGGACAGCCTCCTTCGGCAGCATTCGTTACACAGCCGTGTTCCTGTGACATGCTCCTTGTTGGCCACGGCTGTTCTTTGCCCGGGAATTCCCCCCCCCCTCAGTTTCCCTGTCTTTGTGTGTGTGCTTCTACCGTAGATCGAGTCGCAGGATGCCTGCCCTCCGAATGGCCTTCCCTGCCCCTGGCCCACCTGGGATGCTGCGGAGACAGGTAAGTCCTGTCCCATCGCCCGCGTGCAGAGGGAGTGGGGGAGCTCTGGAGGGACCGTTCTCGCCGCTGTGCCATGCCCTCGATGGCGCGGGGGAGGCCCACCCACGGCCACAAGGCTGCTGTCCGGAGAGAGGGGGTGCGTCTCATGCAGCTGTGGTCACGGTCGTTCCCGGGTTGCAGATGGGGAGACTGAGTCTCAGCGAGGCTGGGTCCTCTCTGAGGTCAAGCTGCTTGTAAGGGCAGAGCTAAGAGGGTCCAGGATAACAGGTGGCAGATGAATATGGTGTAAGAGGGGACAAAGGGGAGGGGTCATTGCCCTGGCCCAATGGCTCAGTGGGTTGGAGTGTCATCCCACGCGCACGCGCACACACACACACAAATAAAATAAAATAAAAATAAAGAAAGAAAGAAAGAAAAGAAAAAAGGTTTGGAGTTCAATTCCCGGTCATGGCACATGCCTCGGTTGCAGGCTTGATCCTTGCTTAGGACGGTATAGGAGACAGGCGATTGATGCTTCCCTCTCACGTTGATGTTTCTCTCTCTCTCTCCCCCTAAAAATCAATGAAAACATGTTCATGGGCAAGGATTGAAGAGAATAAGAGGGGTGGTTGGACCATGGAGGCTCTGCGGTTGCTGTTTGAAGGCTCTGGCCATGTGACCTGGGCAGGTGGCTTCCCCCTCCAGCTAAGTGGTCCCTGAGCTCTGGGTCCTCACCTGTGGGGTGCACTGATGTCCTCCTCAACGTGCTGTGAGCTCTCTCAGTCTCAGTCCCTCCCCTGCCGCCGCCTCTCCATGTTCCTCAGCGCTAAGCACACACTGGCCCTCTCCCTGGGGGCGTCCGAGGGGCGTCTGGGACCAGCGCAACCATGGCAGACCCACTGCTCTTCCTCTCCGAGGCGCTCCCCCTGCAGGGCCTTCCTGACCTTGACAAGGGCCCTGCCTTCCCGTTAGGCCTGCTCTTTGGCCCGGGACCCCTTCTTTCCCAGGTGGGATCCCGTCTGTGTTACCGCCAGGCACACTCACTACACTCCTCTCCCCTCCACAAACTGGTTCTGTCTGCTCCACCTGCCTGCAGCCGGGTGCCTCCGCAGCGTTCTCCAGAAGGAGGCGCTGCATGTTCTTATTATAGGCAGTTCAACCCTGGCCGGTGTGGCGCAGTGGATAGAGCACTGGCCTGCGGACTGAAGGGTCTCAGGTTCGATTCTGGGTCAGGCCACATGCCTGGGTTGTGGGCTCGATCCCCAGTGCGGGGTGTGCAGGAGACAGCCAATCACTGATTCCCTCTCATCATTGATGTTTCTATTTCTTTCTCCCTCTCCCTTTCTGAAATCAATAAAAATATGTTTTAAAAAAATAAAGGTAAGTCAGACAATGTCAGCCTTTCTCTTAAAACCCTTCAGTGTTTTCTCATCGCACTTAGAACAAGACCCAGCGCTACCCCATGTCCTGGCCTGCTCTGAGCCACAGCCCCGCTCACTCCCACACACCGCCTGCCTCACCGGGTCACCCTTCGGCCTAGCTCACTCCCACCACCGCCTGCCTCACCGGGTCACCCTTCGGCCTACCGCCCAACAGGCTCTTCACACTCCGAGGGGCAGCCTCAGTCTAATGCTCAGCCCAGTGCTCAGGGCAGCGTTTGCTAACGGGTGGGTCTGGGGCACTGCCTGTTGGCCTGGTGGGATGGGGGGCGTGGGAAGCAGGGTGTCCGACACGCAGTAGGCCCCGGGGACTGTGTTTAGTGCCTGGAGCGTGTGTGTAGACGTGGCCGCTGGGAGGACATGGTGAGGAAGCCGGGCTTGTGGTGCGCTGTCTGCTCGCTTCCCCGGCGCCTCCTTAGAGAAGACGGATGCCCCGAATTCTCTCCCGCTCCCCTCGAGGGCGATCTTCCAATTCCCCGCCCGGGTGGCATCTGCCAGCCTGCGTTTCAGGGGAGGCAGAGGCAGGGAAGCTGGCGACGGGCTGCCTCTCCCTCGGGGAGACTCGCCGTTCGGTCTGGCTCCCGCCTCCGCTCCTGGCCACAGCCCGGCAGCTCAGCGCTCGGCCACACGGATGGACCGCGGTCCGAGGAGATGAAGACACTCGTGTAAACATCACCGGGCACACGGGCTCAGCTGGGCGGGAAGGAGGAAACAGCAGGAGCACGGGGTCAGCAGCTGGGAAGGTAATGGACCGCATTAACCACTCTTCCCGGGAGGCTGCTCCTGGAGGAGGGGCCGGGAGCCAGCTCACCGCCGTGGCCAGCGTGACGCGGGGCACACGTGTGTGCGGGTCCCGCTTGTAAGTCACCGGCCCCAGAGGGAGGCCGGTGCTCACATCGGGGGCTCTTCCCGGAGGACGGGCATTCGGCGGGATTTCAGTACTCTCGTTCTCAGGCCAGGCGTCTTTTGAGAGCCATCTGAGCACCACTCTGCCCACTGAGCACCACTCTGCCCAGCGTGGGGACTGACAGGATAAAGAGATGCGGCCAGGCTTGTGTGACGAGGTGTCTCTGCAGAGTGAGAGTTGTGACTCACACAGCACAGGATTGTAGGGACCTCGGAGCAGGTGGACAAAGGAGACAGGGGGAGGACAAAGGAGAAGGTGGTCGCCTTGGGACTGGGCTGGGCATCCTGCAGGCTTCATGGAGGAGGTGACACTTGTCAACATTCCTAAGAGCTCCACCCCGATCAGCCTGGGCCGAGGGGACAGCATGAGCAGTAGAGTTTGGAGAAGTAGTAGGATGATGATGGGATTTTAGGGTGATGATGGGATGTCGGGAAGCAAGGGGGTTCTGGGAGCTGAGCCTGGAGAGATGCCCTCACCTGGCTGTGTGTGTGGGGGAGGGGGTTTGACAGGCAAAGCAGGTGGGACACACAGCACCGCCGGGCTGTCTGTGGAGGTGGATGTGGGCGTCACAAAACCATTTTGACAAATTAAACAGGAGAAACAAAGGGGTGAGACAGAAAGAAGCGGGTGCCAACAGGGTTGTACGTACGTGGTCTTTTCTGGAGCCTGGGTTGTGAGAAACGCATCTAGAAAGTTGGGTGTTGGACAGGCCAAGGGGGCTGGGTCTTGAGAGGTGAGGCAGACTGTCCTGGGGGATCTGGTCCCACGTGGTGGGTGAGCTCCATGCTGCCCTCCGGAGTATCCGGGTGGTGCCCTGGAGAGCGTTTTAAACACCTAGCCAGGTGGTTTGAGGTAGGTGAGGAGGAGGTCACAGCGAATCATTGAAAACATATGGGAGTCACTGACAACACCGGGGCTGGGAGTGGCTGGATCTGGAGGGGGAGGGTCAGGGCTAGGGCTAGGGTTAGGCTAGGGCTAGGGCTAGGGTTAGGGTTAGGGCTAGGGCTAGGGCTAGGGCTAGGGTTAGGGTTAGGGTTAGGGTTAGGGCTAGGGCTAGGGCTAGGGCTAGGGCTAGGGCTAGGGTTAGGGTTAGGGCTAGGGCTAGGGTTAGGGCTAGGGCTAGGGCTAGGGCTAGGGTTAGGGCTAGGGCTAGGGCTAGGGTTAGGGCTAGGGCTAGGGTTAGGGTTAGGGCTAGGGCTAGGGTTAGGGCTAGGGCTAGGGCTAGGGTTAGGGCTAGGGCTAGGGTTAGGGCTATGTTCTTCTTGCCGTCCTTTCCTCATGTTTCTCATGTGTCCTCCACTTATTGTGAGAATTGTATAAGCTTCAGTGTGTGCTATTGCCAATGGAAAGTTGATCATGTTGACCGCTGGATGGGAGCAGAAGACATTTCTCTGAGGTACAGCATAGATCTCGAATAAGGCTAGGAAGCAACCCAAGCCCTCTGGCCTTCATTTGCAAACGAGGAACGGAACTCATTTTGAGAAACCCACTGGGTGCCATGGGGTATTTATGGGTCCCTGCGTTTTACTCAGCGATCGCATCCTCATTTACAAGCCCCCTCCCTGCAGCTGGCGCACCTTCCCGGCTCCTCCTCCTCCCAGTTACATGCCAGGTGCCGGCTGAGTTCTGCTGGGATTTCTCACTTCTCCCCGGATGTCCTGGATGACGGGCTCGGTCCTCGGCCCTCAGACACCCTGACGTTTATCTGGATTTCGGTGCCTCCTGGTGGCTGGAGGCGTCCGGGGACTGGGCCTCAGTCTCTTATGAACTAGAATGCGCAGACGCAGCCCTTCGTTTGATCTCTTCCTTTCCCGGCGAGGCCCCGGAGGAGAGTCACTGGCCCCAGTGCGTCTTTACAGGCACCAGCCCTCCCGGTCACCTTCGCATGTTCTTCCTTCTCCATGGGAGCAGCGCCATCAAGCGACGGGCGGACACCCAGTGGTTGCGTCTCTCTCCCCCAAGGCCCCTCTGCACGCTCCCTGCTGCCTCTTTCTGGAAGAACATCAGCTGTCTTGGATGAGGTCCTCACCCTTATGACCGCATTTGACCTTAATTACCTGTTTAAAGATCCAGCTCCAGCCTGGCTGGTGCGGCTCAGCGGTTGAGTATTGACCGATGAACCAGGTCAAGGTTGGATTCCCAGTCAGGGCACATGCCATGGTCGTCAGCTGGATCCCCAACGTGGGGCCTGCAGGAGACAGCCGATCGGTGACACCCTCTTCTCGTGGATGTTTCTATCTCCCTCTCCCTTCCTCTCTGAAATCAATAAAAATATATTAACACATACACACACACAACTCTGTCTCCAAATAGTCCCTCTGGGAGTTGGGGCTTCAGTGTAAGAGTTTGGGGAAGCAGTCCGTCCCTAACCACTCCTCTAGGGGGCGGCAGAGGGACCAGGGAGACTCCTCGGGGAGCTTCTCTGGAGGGTGGGCCTTTGCTGGGCGGTGCGCACTCCCAAACACTGGCATCTTCCTTTGGCCTCTGCTGCCCGCCTGCTGCTGGGCCGGGGCCGAGCCCCCTGGAGGAGGAACGGCCCTCTCCCTGCCTCTGCATCTCCCTGTCCTGCTCTTCGTCATGTTCTCAGACTCACAAGGGCCGCAGCTGGAGATGGGAGAGGAGAAGGAAGTGTTCCTTCGCATTCCAGGCGCGTAAAAAACGCACCCACCGCTCTGTGGGCGGGCATCGTTGGGCTGATGGCTGACTGACTGCCAGGCTGTGCGGAGACCAGGGCGTCTGTCTCCTTCGGGGCCTCCGGGTGACGGTCACCCCCAGCGCCGGGGCCTGTCCCAGCACCCACCGCCCGGTCAGTCTATGTCCGAGCCCCACAGCCGAGGGCACGTGTGAGAGACTCTCAGCCCCCCGTTCTGCTCTCACGTGTAAGAGAGGAGGACTCACCTCGGTGCTGGGTTAGGAACAGGTGCTGTGATTCCAACCAAGCCTTTTGTTTGTCACTGAGGAACAAAAAAAATACAGAAATGATAGCAGTTCTAAAGGCCAGATTTACACTGAGTCCATTTTTAGAAATAGGGCGTGCTCACCACATGACCGATGCTGTGAGTACAGGTGGACCAGCAGAACACAGTGATCGAGTTTTAAGTTCAAGGACACCTGTGGTCCTTAACGGAAGGAGTAATAGACACAAATCCCCCCTGAGAGCCAGGTTCATCACTGCAGAACGCCCTGGAGCATGTTTCCCAGCCCTGCCGTCTGTACGGATGAGGGGCCTGCACTGGGGCGGGGAAGAGAACAGCCGGCTGAAGGAAGGGGCATCGGGTCTCCACGCGGAGTGACAGGGAACGGACGCCGAACCCCCGCCCGCGACGGAGGAGCCCGCCAGGGCCTCTCCTAGAACTTCCTTCCTCCTCAGGAGGGAAGCTGTTCCTGTGGGCCTCAGGGCCAGCTTCTGGGCATCGGTCTTTGTCCTCAAGGAAGAGCAACTACAAATCAGAAGCGGGCTTGGCGGGGCAATGCTCTCCAGGCCATTTGCGTGTGGTTTACCTTTAATTAAAGTAACCTTCACAGAGAACCCCACATCTGTTTTATATCCTGTCTTCCTAGGGCTGTGGTCCGAAAACTCATATCAACAGTAAAACGATTGAAATTTCTTCTGAGAGCCCAATTTTTTAAAACTTAAACTTCTTCTAATGCCACTTCTTCAAAATAGACTCGCCCAGGCCGTGGGATTTTGTGGAAGAGCCACACTCAAGGGGCCAAAGAGCCACATGTGGCTCGTGAGCACAGTTTACCGACCACGGGCCCAGGGAATGAGGGTTAGCATCGCCATCAGAGCCATCCACAATATCCACCCTTGTCTGTCTCAGTTACCTACGGCTGCGTAACAAATCACCTCCAAATGCAGCAGCTCCGGCAATAATGAGTGTTAATTAAGCTTCAGATTGCTGAGGGTGGGCCATTGGGCCGTGGCTTAGCTGGGTGGTTCTGGCTTAGGGTCCGACCTGGTTCTCTCAGACTTGTCGGGGCTGGACGGGGTCCACGTGGGGCCAGTCCTTGGTAACAGGGGAGAAATTCTCCAAGGGCCTGGTAGCAGGCAGCAGGGATGACTGGGGGCCCCTGGGAGGCCGTCACCCCACCAGCATCACACACGCCGGAATGAGGGGGTGCCTTAAGAAACGAGGAGTGTACGGACACTGAGGAAGGCTGTCCTGGAGATGGATGGGATGGAGGGAAGATATGTTTGCAGACGCCCTTTCTTCTCTCTCTACCCGCTGTTCTTTCTTTCCTTTTCCGTAATGCCAATTACTGCGGTGTTTACAGACAGCAGCTAGTCTCACATGATAATGGATGATAATTGCTTCCTGCTCTAATTGGGATGTAAACAAGACGAGGCACTAAGAATGCAAACACCCCTCCAAAGGAAAAGGGAAATGGAAGAAGGAACTCTGTCACGTTAATTTACAAGCTGATAAGGAGCTGACAAACCCAGCTCACACCTCTGCAGCCCGCCGAGCAGCGAGGGAGGCTGGTGCCTCCTGGGAGCCCGCGGGAGTTGTGCGGAGTGCGAGCTCCAGGCTGGCACCGCCCGGGATGCTGCTGGCATGTGTGCCCTGCCCCGCTGTCCTCGCCAGCCATGCCGGGGGCTGAGGTGTGCGAAGGCTCGCAGTGTGCGAGGCCAAAGCAGGCCTGGCAGCGGAAGATGGGAGGGTGCCTTCCCTCCGCGGTGTCCTGCGCCTTCTGGAGAGAGGCTAGAAGCGCAGGGGGGAGGGGGTAAGGGCTGGGGGTATGGGGGGGGGGAAGGCTGGAGGTTTGCACCACAGCTGGGGTGGGGTGGGGCACTGTGAGGAAGGCATCTCACTCAGGCCAGCCGTCCAGGGGAGCAGGGGCGCCTGCCTGCCTGGGTCAGAGAGGATGAGGGGCCGGTGGAGAAACGGCTGGAAACCCCGCTGAATCCCATCGGACAGCAGGCGAAGGCAGGGGAAGTTAGTTCGCAGCAGTGGGTCCCAATACGGAGGAAGTGCAGACAGATCCAGGAGAAATGTTATCCAAGATAGGGACTGAGAGCTAAGGGAGCCCGGCCCGCACAGCTCCGGGGGTGAGCGTCCACCAGGAGGTCACAGCTCGACTCCCAGTCACAGACTCCGCCACCTCCCCGTGGGGTCCCGCACTGTCTGTCCCCGGGCAGCTCAGAGCCCTCCCTGGTCTGGCCTGATACTGTTCCACCTGAAGCCAACACTGTGAAGCAGGCGTGAGTCTAATGAGGAAGGAGATAGGAGGGGAAGAGAGGGAGGGAGAGAGAAAGGAAAGGGAGAAAGAAGGAAGAAGGAAAGGAGGGAGAGGGGAAGAAATATCCTAGGCATGGAGGAAGACATGTTTACAAATACGCACGGACGTGCAAGGCGTGGACGGCTCTTGGGAAAGGAAGGCGGAGGCCCCTCCTCCGACCTCGGGGTCCTCAGGTGGCCCTGGCAGGCCTGCGCCCGCCCCCCACGCAGTCTGCCCGCTGCGGACGGACGTGCACGGGGAGGGAGAGAAACATCCCCAGGAAAGTCGATAAGCGGCTTACTAGGTGGCCATCTGAGTGCAGTTTTTGTCTGACACGCTGTAATTGCATGTAATAGCAAGCCCTGCTCACCGAGACACTAATGAAGAACAGATTCCGTTATCTTCTCCTGTTCATGTCCCGTCAGGCCTCTCTCAGATGCCTCTGGTTCCCGCCACCGGCGCCGGAAGGTGACTTTTCTCCCTCGGAGCCCGCGCTCCCCTGGTCGCGGTCGGAGGAAGTGGCTGGTCTCGGCGAGGTGGTCCGGAACGTTTTCCCGAGGTCTCTGTTCGGGCCCCGTGTTCTGCCCTCGCCGCCGGGATGCTCTGCAGGCTCCCGGCTCTCCCACTGGACTCCTGGAAACAGAATACTGACCTTCCGGGTTACAGGACGCTCAGGGGTGTCCGTGTGGCAGGACGTCTCGGGGCCCCGAGGGTCCTGCTGTGCTCTGTGCGTCGCGGAGAGGGACAGGAGGCCACTCCCCAGGCTGCTGCCCGGACTCCCTGCAGGGCGCCCCGCAGCCAGCGCCTTGTTTGCCAGGGAGATGCCCTCCGCTTTGCAAGGGTTGGCGAGGCCTCGCCCGCGGGGGCCCTGCTCTCACCCGGCCCCTCTCCTGGGTGTCCTGAGCCCCACTCTGTGCCGTGGCCGCACAGGATTTATCATGTCCCCCTGCACCTGCTGCCCCCCCCCTCCCCCCCTCTCACAGTGCAGACGGTTTTTTGGTTTTTTAAAAAACATTTTATTGATTTTTTACAGAGAGGAAGAGAGAGGGAAAGAGAGTCAGAAACATCGATGAGGGAGAATCATTGATCAGCTGCCTCTTGCACACCCCCCACTGGGGATGTGCCCGCAACCAAGGCACATACCCTTGACCGGAATCGAACCTGGGACCCTTCAGTCCTCAGGCCGACGCTCTCTCCACTGAGCCAAACCGGTTAGGGCTTTTTAATAAAACGGAGATGCTGCTGCATAATTAAGAGGATGATGATGGTGCGTCGTAACGTCCCGTTCAAGTCTCAGCCTCGGCCTTCGGTTGTGTGTGACCTTGGGCAGGTCCTTGAAACCCTCTCACTCTGTCTCCCCGTCGATAAAAGCGGAGGTAGCGATTCAGAACAATAAATCCTCTCCTATGAACTGGCCGTAAAGGATTAATCTGCGGGGCTGCTTTTGCTAATATACCACATAAAATGTAATTTATGTTGATGTTCACGGCCCTGGCCACTGAGGGCAGAGAGGAGGAGGGAGGGAGAGGAGGAGGGAGGGAAAGGAGGAGGGAGGGGCGGGTGGAGAGGGGGGAGGCCCTCGGCTTTCCATCCGTTAAGGCAGGGGTCTTCAAACTACGGCCCGCGGGCCACATGCGGCCCGCAGAGGAGTCTGATCCTGCCCGCCAGGTTTTTTGGGCAGTGAGCGCAGCCGAGGTGTTACAGTAGGAATTAGTAGTTCATATAGTCCGGCCCTCCAGCTCTCTGAGGGACCGTGATCTGGCCCCCACTTTAAAAAGTTTGAGGACCCCTGCTTAAGGAAAGCGGTGCTTTTGGTCTCCACGCCGGACAGCTGCTCCCTCCCCTTCCCCGCGGCCACCTGGCTCCTCAGAGCAGTGTGGTCCGCGCACAGGCAGTCCCCGGCTGACGGGACTCAGTCACGTCTTCAATCTTGTTGAAGTGCTTCCCAGAGAGGCCCCCGAGGCGCCGGGCTGATGGAGAGTGTCCCTGTCGGTGTCCTGTCCCCGTGCACCGAGATGCATCAGGATTCCCGTCTCCTTGGCAACAGTCCCAGGGCGGGCCCGTCCATTTGCAGGCGATGGTTCGCCTCCCGTGAGCCCAGGGGGCTGCAAGGACCTCGGTGGATCGGCGAGCACCCCCACTTTCAATGAAGAAAGAAAATTGCCAAGTGTTCTTTCCTAAGCGAGAGAATGACCCACGGCTGATCCTGCCTTCCCTCCGTGGTCTGTAAAACGCTTAAAAAAAAATGGAACCTACCAGAAGACATCAATTGCATCTTTCAAATTGTAGCGCTATTGGTTGCCTGATTGAGTATAAGTGGGTTTCAATAAAGACACATGAATTAAAAAAGTATTAAAAAACACATTAATTAGGATAAAAACAGCAAAACAAGCAAGATTTTAAGTTCATTTTGGCTGTCTTCAAAAGGATAAAAGCACACCCTAACGGGTTTGGTTTGGTGGATAGAGTGTCAGCCTGTGGACTGAAAGGTCCCAGGTTTGATTCTGGTCAAGGGCATGTGCTTTTGTTGCGGGCACATCCCCAGTAGGAGGTGTGATGTTTCTCTCTCATTGCTGTTTCTAACTGTCTATCCCTCTCCCTTCCTCTCTGTAAAAAAAAATTAAATAAATAAATAAATAATAATAAAATATATTTTAAAAAAGGATAAAAAAGCAGTATATGTATATATAAAACATGTTTATATAGAAATATATAAGCACTATATGTATATATGTTGTGCCTATAGTTACATGTTATATCTACATTTAACTAGGGACAACTAACTCACTTACCTTTTAAACATTTTTCAAAAGGAGGACATAGAGCCAAAACCGGTTTGGCTCAGTGGATAGAGCGTCAGCCTGCGGACTGAAAGGTCCCAGGTTCGATTCCGGTCAAGGGCATGTGCTTTTGTTGCGGGCACATCCCCAGTAGGGGGTGTGCAAGAGGCAGCTGATTGATGTTATTCTCTCTTCGATGTTTCTAACTCTCTATCCCTCTCTCTTCCTCTCTGTAAAAAATCAATAAAGGATATTTAAAAAAAAAAAAAAAAGGAGGAGGACATCGAACCAGTCATCATTCCCGCCGTGGGCAGCCCTCCTCCTCGCCCAGACGCTCGTAAAACACCCGCGAAGTGACAGCACGCAGGCCCACACCTTAGCCTGTCCGTGTCCCGAGGGCCAGCCTGGCTGGGTTTACAGAGCAAGAGACGGCTCCCCACCTCAGCCACTCCCGTTCCTTCGCCCTCCAGACTCTGAGCTGCTCCGCTCCTCCCGCGGGTTCGCAGCCTGGAGGATGGTGGCGAGTCTGTGACAGAAGCCTGGGTGGTGGCGGAGGCCTCACCTCAGCCCGAACCTCAGCTTGTCCCACTGCCCCACCCGCTGTGTGGTTTGAGTCCAGTGACCGCCAGGCTCCCGCGGGGGGGAGAGAGCCGCTTGCTTTCCACCTGAGTTTGAGTGAGAAGCTACTGCTGACACTCGGGAGGCAGAACCTGGGGCCCCTGTGCTCTGTGACTGTGCCGTTGCCCCCAAACTCAGGGGCTCACGTCAGCAACAGACACTGACTGCCGCCCACGTGTGTGGGGCAGAAACCTCTCGGGGCCTCTCTGGGAACTGCCGTCTGGGTTTGGATCCTCACAGCATCCTCACAACTGGCCGCTGGCATCTCCCAGGCTGAGCGATGCAAAGGGCAGGGCTAAAGCCGCCGTGACGTCTGTGACCGAGCCTCCAAGTCGCACGCTGTCCTGTTTGTGACATTCCTTTGGAGGTGGCCCTGTTCAGAGGCAGGGAACCCGAAGGCCGTCCTGCCGATTGGCTACCAGACCCCGGTGCGATGATGCCGATGACAACAGCCATCACCGGGTCAGGCCGGTGCCATTGGCGAGCAGTTTGCTTTCCCCTGGGTGTGAGTGAGCAGGAGGCAGGTTGTGCCGGGTGAGTACCCTGTTTCCCCGAAAATAAGACAGTGTCTTATATTAATTTTTCTCCCAAAGTTGCGCTAGGTCTTATTTTCAGGGGATGTCTTATCTTTCCATGCGCTAGGTCTTATTTTCGGAGGATGTCTTATTTTCGGGGAAACACGGTAGTTCAGGCGCAGGATGTGAGCCACGCAGGAGGGTCAGAGACAGGTGGGTGTGGCTCTGGGTGCGGGGCCGGATGGGGATGTGCCTTCGGACTTGGTGTGGGGGCAGGCTGCCCTGGGTGGGGACTGGGCCGGTGGAGTCCGGAGAGCAGTCCTGTGGGATCTGCCAACGGGAGAACGTGTGATCCGGGCGCCTCCTGCAGGACCAAGTTCAAAAGCGAATGCCCTGTCTGGTGAGCAGTTACAGAAGATGGTGTTTCAGAGAGTGTAATAACGGGCCCCAAAGACAGGGCTGCTGAATTAAACCTGCAATTTAAGAAGAAATTAAAGAAAGGAGAAAAAAAAATTGTGAAAGCGGGGAAGTAATAAAGACCCAGTCCCTAAAACAGAATTGCTATCTGGCAGAGTCTTTGTGGGGGAAATGGCGGCATTGAGAGCAGCGAACCTGGGCCCCATGCATCCCACGGAAGTAACAAGCCTTATTGTTTTTTATGCAGGAAAAAGTGGAGGAGGGAGCAAAAAAAAAAAAAAAAAAAAAAAAGAAATACTTTTTGAGCCAAAAATGGATAGCTCCTGCAAAGAAGTTCCAATATTTTTATTCTCCATCACAAATCGTTCAGATGGGTGGCCTGCACTCAGGGCCAAGTTCAAAGGTCAGTTCTGCAGTGGCTCATCATATTACATATTTAAGCTTAAAGTCACGTGGGCCCTTCTGACACGTTCTCCCCCCGCCCCCCAGTCATGCTGAGGAGCAAAGCTGGTAGTGCATTCCAGCATAATTTATTCCTCCTCAGTCTAGGCGATGACTGTTCCTGATTATGCTCCGTTTCAGTGTTTACAGATCCGCTCTCATAATATTTCCTCCGGGCTTATGCTTCATTGGTGAGAAGTCGCTCCGTCCTCGGGTCGGCGGGAGCCATGTCATCTGCCAGGCGCTGCTGCTCTGCCTCCCTGGAGCTCTGCGGCAGCCGGACGGCGCTCTGCTCGCCAGAGCGTGCGTCCTGGACTCCGTGGCTTCACAGGCGTCTGTGGTTTTGGATGTAGGGCAGTGCTGGGGCGGGAGTGGGCTGGGAGAACACAGGTGCATTGTGGGTATGGCTCTGCTGTAGCATGGATAACGATGTCTTGATCCCCCCTCAATAACCTCTTTGTCTGGACTCCACCCCCTCGCACCCCCACTAGACCACCCACGTGGTGGTGATGGCGAATTCCCTCGCTGTCATGGTGGCTATGGGTTGGGCAAGGTCTTATTCATTTTTTGTGTCTTTGAGTATGTATTCACTCCAAAGATGTAGGTTTGGAGAAATGTATTGTTGGTCATTTGCTCTTTCAAACCCACATTTTTAGATTGAACTTATTGGGGTTACGTTGGTTAATACATTATACAGGTTTCTGGTGTACAATATTAGTATACAACCGTCTGTGTATTGTATTGTGTGTTCATCACCCAAACTCAGGTCTCCTTCCCTCACCATGTATCCCCCCTTTTCCCTCTCTACCTGCCCCACCCCCTTCCCTCTGAGAACCACCACACTGTTGTCTATGTTTATGAGTGTGTGTGTTTTTCTCAATCCCTTCACCTAAGTCACCCAGCTCCCACCTCCCTCTCCCCTGAGAGTTGTCAGTCTGTACCTCTGAATCTGTGTCTATTTTGTTTGCTAATTTTATTCATTGGGCCCTAAGAGCAGAGTAGGCGCTAGGTGCGGGGTAGGCTCAAGGGAACAATGATTCTGTGTCAGCTCTTTAGTGTCAGCGGCCTCCATGCAGCACCTCCGAGTCCTGTGCACGAGATTCAGCGACAGAGGAATAGCAGGGCTAATTTCTGTTATTAATGCACCTGCCCAGGGCATGTTCTAGAAGTTTCCTTGGAGGCCTCTTTGGACAAGTTATCTGGATTTCCTCTGATAATGGACATGAAAGGACCCATTTTATCAATATCTAAACAGGCCTAGGAAATTGCCTGTAAACTGGCATCTCAACCACAACAGTGTTTCATGTGCTTTCCCAAGATCTTCACGAGGCTGGAATCTTTTATTAATTGGGATGATTACAGTCACAAGTAGGAGTGCGCCTGATTTAAAGGGAAAAGGGCATGTGTGGTGTCCGGCCCTTCCACCCAGAGTCCATCAGACAGTGGGCAAAGGACACGCTTGTTCTTCCTCTTATCCTGACTCCACGTTCTCTGGGCTGGTCCTTTGCTCCAAGGGATCTCAGAGTCCCCAGCTGGCTCCATGCGGCTCTCAGGCTACCTCCTCCAGGGTTCAGATCCAGCGTAAAAATGACCACGTGGCCCTAATGGGCGTGGCTCAGTGGATAGAGCATTGGCTTACGGAGTGAAGGGTCCCAGGTTCGATTCCGGTCAAGGGCATGTAACTTGGTTGCGGACACCTATTTAAAATATTCCTTCTAGTAGGGGGTGTGCATGAGGCAGCTGACCGATGTTTCTAACTCTCTATCCCTCTCCCTCTCTGGGAGAAAAAAAAAAAAATCAATCAAAGACAATTAAAAAAAAAAAATGACCATGTGGAGTATGACCCAACGAAGGCACCAAGTTCACTGGGGTTGGATTGGCGTAGGTGGTGAGCCCACCACGGGGCCAGCCATCGTGGTGCAGGCATGCTCAGGACCTCCTTCTCTGGGACTGGGGCGAGGGGGGTGGGGGGGGATGGTGGCGGGGGCCTGACTCCAACCACATAGCGTGAGTGTGGGGAGCCCTGGCCTCACCAAGCGGGAAGCATGCGGGGGAAGCAGACGATGCGTGCTCACGGCACAGCCATCAGTTTTGTTGTCCGCAGGTGAAATATTTAAAATATTCCTCCCATATGCAAATGACGCAGGAGCCAGCAGCTGTATCCTGTTATGTGCTGGCCGAGCCACGTGGGTGCCTTGCATGTAATTAATGCAACAATTCGGCCCGTTTTGCAGAGGGCGACCCTATGAGAGGAGGTGGGAGGCAGGCTGCAACTTGTCATATACTGAGAGTTAGAACAGTGATCGCGGCAAACTGCGGCTCGCCAACCGCATGCGGCTCTTTGGCCCGTTGTGTGTGGCTCTTCCACGTAATACCATGGCCTCGGCGAGTCTGTGTTGAAGAAGTGGTGTTAGAAGAAGTTTAAGTTTAAAAAATGTGGCTCTCAAAATAAATTTCAATCGTTGTGCTGCTGATATTTGGCTCTGTGGACTGATGAGTTTGCTGACCACGGAGTTAGAGGAAGTGGGGTGCTCACCCGAGGGGGCTTTCTGACTGGAACGTGAGGAGCTGAGTTAAGTTTTGTTTGGTTCCTGAGCTGTGGTGGCCCGAGAAGTGACCTTACACAACCCGGTGTGTCCTCGCGTGTCCCTGTGGCCCGGGCCCCACGCTCCCCCGGACCCCGCTCTGGCGCCGGGCAGGAGGTCCCCAGGGCGGTCCTCCCAATTAGAGCAGCAGCAGCGCCTGATTATTAGGCTCCGCGAGGGAAGGCCGCTCTGCTGCTCCCAGCATGATGCCGTGTTTAATAACCCTGAACGTGAAAAATCAAGAACATAAAAAAATCCTAATTACAACTCTCCAGGCGGCTCGGGCCCAGGAATTGGCTGCTTTGCTTTATTACACGAGAGAGCGTTAGACCTACAGGAAATCAGAGCGTCCCTACGAACGCGGTCGGCAAACTGCGGCTCGGGAGCCACGTGTGGCTCTTGAGTGTGGCTCTTCCACAAAATGCCACGGCCTGGGCGAGTCTATGTTGGAGAAGTGGCGTTAGGAGAAGTTTAAGTTTAAAACATGTGGCTCTCAAAGGAAATGCCAATCGTCGTCTTGTTGATATTTGGCTGATGAGTTTGCCGACCACTGGCCTAGGACAACCGGCTCTCACTGCAGATGAGAAAACAGCCCAGAGGGGTCCGGTGACTGCTCCGGCCACACGGTTAACGGTGGCGCTGGGGGTGGCGGCCCATTATCCCTCCCCCAGGAGGCAAGTCCCGCCCGGGTCTCAGCACTCCGGGATAGGTGTCAGCCGCCCAGCACTTAGAGGGACAGAGGGAACCGTTAAAGGTGCGGTCGCATGTGGGACTTTTTTCATCCTTTCCCCACCGCCTCCCCCTGTAGTCTCACACAGCCCATAAAGGGTGGGTTTAATAAACCGCTGAGTAATCATGTGACTAAAGTACAAGATTAGAACGTTCTGCGGGCGTCTACAGAGGGGGCGGAGGGGGCTCTGTTCGCAGGGCAGCTCAGTAGCACAGGGCAGACCTGGTCCTCTCACAGGTAGCTCAGTCTGTAAACTACAAACGTGAGGGAGTGGGGTGGGGTGGGGTGGGGCGGGGATAAACCTTGCCTACAGCTCCCGGAGAGGGCACCCCAGTGTGGACGCCCAGGGAAGGAGAGGGCTCGAGAGGGACCTGTTTTCCTGCTGCCGGCTCAGGCCAGGCCAGAGGCAGGGCCATGGCGGAAGGCTACAAACACAGAAGAAAACGTGCACTGAGACACACACACACACACACACACACCCCTAACCCCTCTAGTGACATGTGCCCCCTCTCTGGCCTGTAGACTCGGGGCAGAGGTTGGCGTTGCTGCAGGGACTGGGACTCGGGGAGAAGAGCTGAGAGGAGGAGCGAGAGACGGAAGCCTGGCCTGAGGGTAAAGGCCGCCCAGGCTTTCTGGGATCCCTGAGCCACATGGTGGGGACAGCTTAGCCGGGGAGAGACCAGGAACTGCAATCGGAGCTGCCACCCAAAAGCCAGAGCTTGCGGCGGGAGTCTAATCCGCTTAGGTGCCTGATTAACAAAGCCCAGCAAGCGAATAGTCAAACAGAACCACCTCCAGAATGCAGCAGGATGCAGTCCCCACAGGTGTCCTGAGCACGCCAGCTGAGGACAGGAGTTCCCAGCAGAGGGAAGACCGAGATGTGGGGGAAAGGAGCCGGGCCTGGGCCTGGCCACGACCGGATGGCCTGCTCGCCTTCTCCTCCTTCCCCGGGGCTTCCCGGGGGCATCCCCGTCCCCTCCCGCACACTGCCAGGAGGCGGTTGGTTTCCAAGACGGGCTCTGCATCGGGCACTCAGCCAGCTCAGCACCGCCTCCTGGATGTCACCCATTTATGCGTGATGACTGGCGTTTGCGGGATTGGGGGGCAGTGTCTCGGCTCGGGCCCAGGCCTCCGTTCACACCCGTCCGGGACTGGGCTGGGGCTGGGGGTCTGCATTGCGAGCCGGACCCAGGCCCAGGCCCAGGCGGTGGGTTCAAATTGCACTGTGAGCAGCAGGGTCCGTGGGACCACGGTGTCCTGGTGAAACGGCGGGAGGATCAGTAGCCACATAGACGCGGGGGCTGCTGGGCACTCGGGCTGCTCTCACGGATCCCGAGGTACCCCAGCCCGCCGGCCTCTGGGAAATGCTGCCGGTACCCACTGCGCTTTATTTTGTTAAAATTTTTTAAAATATATTTTATTGATTTTTTACAGAGAGGAAGGGAGAGAGATAGAGAGTTAGAAACATGGATGAGAGAGAATCATCCATCAGCTGCCTCTTGCACATCCTGTCCTGGGGATGTGCCCGCAACCAAGGCACATGCCCTTGACCGGAATCGAACCCGGGACACTTCAGTCCTCAGGCTGATGCTCTATCCACTGAGCCAAACCTGTTTCGGCTGCGCTTTATTTAACTCAGCGTTTCCCGGATTAATTCCACCACTTGAGTATTTTTTTTTTTTTAAACAAATTCTATTGCACAACACAGGGCAGGTGTTACCTAAAACCTCGTTTGGGGGAATTCTTTATTGTAAGAGGATCCGAAATGCATACATCTGTGGCCTTACGGGATTCTTCTGTTTCGGTGTTATCAGAGAACCCACCTTCTCAGATCCTTAATCAAACATACGGCTTCCTTGAGTGTTGCAACGTTGGTTTCAGGCAACGTTGGTTTCCAAAGGCGCTGCCATAACTGGCATGGCTGGTGGCGCCACCCGCGGCGGGGTAACCTGAAGACCCTGGGAAGTGCCTCCGCCTGGAAGCTCGTTCTTGGATGGAGCGCTCCGGGGCTGAGGGCTTATTCCTCCAGGGCAAGCCTGGCAAGCTCGACGCCGGCCGTGAGGCGTGCGGCCCACCGGCCGTGAGTTTGACATGCTTGCTCCAGGTTAACCTTCCCTTCACCGCTGCTCTGACACGAGCAGGCGCCCAGAGGGCTGGACACGGGGTCCTACACACACAAGCCAGGCAGAGCGGCAGGTGACAGGACAGGACATGGAGGGGCTCCCTGCAAAGGGGTCCAACCAAGACCTCCGTCATCTCTGGGGAGCAGACAGGAAACCTGTTTCCGTAGCTTTCCTCTTCTCACCAGGACACGCCTTCTATGGGATTGGGTCCTGCCCTTAGGACCTCATTGACCCTTCGTTTCTTCCTTAAGCACCCGTCTGCAAACACAGGCACTTTGCGAGTGAAGGCTCGCACGGACGCATTTTGGGGGCCACAGGCCAATTCACGGCAGGTCGGAGGGCGGGGGCAATCCCTGGGGCGTGCGGGCCTGGGAGCAGACCGCCGTGTGCCGGTGTGCGGGGGGTCTATCCTCAGCAGCACCGGGTCCGCCTGAGGCAGAACCAGGTCTTACGCTGGAGGCGGGAACCTGTGCGAATCTCCCATTGCATTCCCGTCGCCCTGCTTTCCTGTTCCTTCATCCGGTGGATTTCCCTCCCAAATGGGTGCTTCTGCGGGCTGGAGGGAGCCAGGCCCTGACGCTGGGAGGTGGGGGGGGGGAGGGTTTGAGGGGGAGGGGGTGGGGGGGGTGGTCTCTGTCCTCAGTGGGCAAGTCTTTTCAAGCGAGAACCCCGAGAGACACCTGCCCCCTGTGCCGGGAGGGCCTCTGGATCCCACGCCTCCCCCCTCTGACCGTGAGAAATGCTGCCAATTACCGCCTGCCTCGATTGTGGAAATAGCTCCATCTCGGCCACGCAGCCCAGATAATGGAGCTACACCTTCAAGATGGGTTTTTAATGGGGGACCCGGCGGCAGGAGAGCTGATCTTGTAAATAAAGTAGCTTTCCTCACAGTCCCAGGCGTGGTAATCACCCCCCCACCCCCACCCCCGGGGGCAGCCTGTGGGCACGCCCTCAGGAACTTGGCGGGAGGCCACCTGTCTGTATCCTTCCCCTGAGGCATCGGCACCTGGCGCTGGAAGGAAAGAGGTTTGCAGACGTCTGACATAAAGGAGAGCTCTAGCGCTCTGTATGTTTTCAGTTAAAAACTTGTATGAACACCCACACTGGAAAAGACCTGTGCAGGGCGGCTCGGGGTCCCGGCTCCACGCTGCGGTCCCTCGTGGTCTGGGCTACCTTCCCGGGCTCCTCGGCCCCTGGGAGGGGAGCACCGCCAGAGTCCTCTCCGACTTTCCCGTGCATCGGCAGAGCGCCGCCTTGTTCCCACCGCCTGCCGCCTTAGGAGTGCGTGGCGGAGAGATGGTTGGAACCCTCATCCCGTACCACCCTGGGCGTTCAGACAGGTGCCTCCTGCAGGGGCCGTGCTCAGAGCTGGCTGAGCAGCTGCGTGCCTAACGCATCACAGCCTCATTCCCGGGCGCCGGCTGCTCACTGATGAGGAGCACAGGACGCGGGGCGGGGCGGGGACTTGCCGAGGGTCGCCCGGCCTGTGAGCCAGGAAGCAGGACGGGGCTGGCTCTCCCTGACCCCGAGCCCGCTCTTCCCAGCGGGCCGCCCCGTCTCTGGCCCAGCGAGGGTCCGGCTGCAGCGGGTTTGGGGGCTTCCGTTGATGTGACAGGTGGGTCCTCGGTCCTCGTGATGGTAGACTGGACGCTCAGGCCACAGTCCCACACTCCTGGATCACACAGACTGTCCCCTTCCCGTGGCGGCGGGAGGACAGTAGGGAGAGGGTGAGGCCCACCTGCAGGCGCCCGGAGGCTGGCAGGGCAGGTGCCCGGGGTCTTCCCTCTGGCACACGGTCTTTGACTCTTCGGGGACCGAGGGGTTGAGGTCAGAGGTGGGTGGAGTGAATTCGGGACGATCGAAGGATGTTCTTTCTGAGAGAACGGGCTGGAGTCCCCAGGGACTGCAGGAGGCCCGCAGGCCAAGGTCACCTTCTCCCGGGGGTGATTATTGGGGAAGCTCAGCGCACAGTGGGGCGTCAGGCCCTGAGAGAAGGCCGCTGGGCCCCTCACGACGGGAGATCCTTGGCCGGTCGCTCCTCCGGGTTCTGAATTCCAGTCCCGCTCCGTCCGGGGAGAGGGGGAGGGAGAGTCTCCACTTGGGGGCACAGTTCAGTGTGAGCAGCGGCCGTGTCGGTGTGACCGGGATGTGCCATGGCCCGGCCCCGGCCAGGAAAATGGCGAGGCGGACCGGGGAGGCTGCTCCCTGGCCGAGGGCGCAGGTCCCTCCCCGGATCAGTGGCTGCGTCTCTGTGGATGTGCGGTCCTTCTCTGACTCCCCGCCCTGTCAGTGCTGTAAACACAGGCCATCCCTTGCTCGCCATCCCCCCAGCACGGACGTGATAGATCCTCCCTTCCCCCACGTGACGGACAGAGAATGATGTAACTGCACCTGCACCTGGACATTCCTGAGCACCTGACCAGGCGCCTCATATGGACTGTGCACTGAACCACCCATCAGCACCTGCCAAGCACCCTAAGCCCCCATTCCCAAGGCCCTACATGAAACCACCAATCAGTGCGTGCCTAGTGCCCTAAGCCCCGCCCCTTCCCTTTCCTCCCCTCAAAAGTCGCCTTCACCCCTGCACCTGTGCTCTCTCCCCCTTTGGGAGGCAACCCTGCAGGGTCCTTCTCTTCTAACAAAGCCCGTGTCCTGGTCTCCGGCCCTCTGTCTCATCTTCCAAAGCGGAGGGACGGACGCGAGTAGATGCTCAGTAAACGCCGGCGTAAATGAGTGGAGGAAGGCCCTGCCCCAGGGTAAAAGTGACAGCAGCTGGGAAGAAGGACCGGACGATTCCCACAGCCGAGGCCACAGCCAAGGCCCCTGCCAGCGTGTGCCCCATCTTCGTCCGGGGGAGCCTCCGCAGCCCCAGCCCCATGGTCCAGCCCCTCACACACCGAGCTCTGTCCGGTTCTCCTGGAAACCCCTCTCTCATCCACAGGAGGGCGGGAAGCCCTCCTCTTCCTAGGTCCAGTGCTCCTGGAGTCCTCCCAGTGCATTTCAGCGGCTGCCCTTCACCTCCTCCCCCCAACCCCCCCTCAGGGCACTGCTCTGTCTGACAAAGCGGCTTTCTGGTCCCTGGACCCCGCCCCACAGTTGGCTGTGACTCAGCCTAATGTCTGCTCAGCAGCAGCCCTTGTAGAGATTCAGTTCAGTGTTTGCGTTGGTGGCATAGACCATGGCGAGGGGCATCGGTCTGTAGAAATGAGAGGAGGGAGGAAGGAAGGCAGAAGGGAGGAGGCAGGGCAGGAAGCAGAGAAGGGAGAGAGCCTCCCCCCCCCCCCGCCTTCCTGTGTCCTGCCTCCAGAGCTGGATTTAGTGTCTTCTCTCTGCACTGCTGAACTGCACCAAGGGCTGTCCTTCCCCGCCCCCAGCCGCATCCTCCTGGAGTCCACCCAGCCCGGTGTCCTTCCTGTCTCCGGAGGAAGCCCTGGGGACTGCGGGGCGGCTTTGAGGTCCCTGATGGCCATTAGCGAGCGTGTTCCCTGCAGCCAGAGCGGGAATGCTCAGCTCGGCTCTGGGTGCGGCACGGGGGCGAGGTGACCTCCGGAGGGCACGGGAGGAGGGAAGGGAGCACCCCCGCACCGCTCTCACTGCGCTCTGTGTGCTCGGTGCATGCTCGGGCGCCCCCTTCCCCTCGAGGTGCCCCTTTTCTCCTCCTCCTCTAGTCCGATCCACACGGAGAGTGTTTGCTCTGCTAGGAGGGAAGGCGGAGAAGCACACAGAGCGGAGGGGAGGCGGGAGAGGCCTGACAGACGCGGCTGTCGGGCGCACAGCCATGTTGGGCTGGCACCTTCGGCTGGCGCGCTTTGCTGCGCAGAGATCGGAGCCCCCGGTGCCATGTGGGGTGCGTGCTGCGGGGGAGGGGGGTAATGGAAGAGCCTTATTATGAAATGAAATGGCCTGTGAGCTCATTGAGGGCCGAAGGCTGCTGCCGCGGAAGGCCACTGTCCGGGGAGCAAATGGCCCTGCAAATGAGAAAGTGCAGCCATTTCCACGAAAGAGCAGAAACGGAGTTGCCGGGCCAAGGGATGCTGTGTGCCAGCAGCGCCCAGAAATGAATCTGCGGCTTTTTTTTTTTTTTCCTGCTTTTAAAAAAAAATCTGAGCAGAGAATAAAGTGCCAAAGTCTCTCCGAGCTGAGCAAGTTTTTGGAAAAGGTCATTCTGGGTAAATTCTCAATTCCTACTGTGCCCTCTTACAGAATGTTGTTTTTGGAAAATGAACTACTTCTATGTTGCCTCCTCCCACTACCGTTTGATTTGATTCGGTGTGAATGAAGATTAAGAGCCGCTGTTTTCCGACAGAACACCCTTCACTGCTGCCCCCTGCAGGGTAACAGCTGATCACAGTGATGGGCACCTGACCCAATCGGAGCCCTTTGTAAGCGTCTCTCTGCACTTGACCTGGGGACGTCAGCGCGCGGCTCTTGAGTGATGAGCTCTGAAGGGTGAAATCTGTGAGCTCCCGTCGCCATATTTCCCCACACGGGGAATTTTACTGCAGTGAGAATGCAGCTGAGCCCCGAGGGATGGGGGCAGAGAGAGGAGAACGTAGTGTGTTCAGATCCTTGGTTTCAGCTCTCCTGGGAACCCACTTCCATCCGTCACTCCCGCATTGACCTTGAGAAAAACAGCCCCTCCACTGGCGTGTGGCCTGGTGCTCACAGCGAGGCCTTAGGGTTCTCCTGCCACAAACAGCTTCACAGAATTCACCACCACAGAGGCCACGTGTGAGGGATGGGTCAGGAGGCAGAAAGTAAGACCGCTTCGTAATCATGTCTGAACACGGAAAAACACGCAATGTACACATGCCAAATAACAAGCACGCCTGTGGGGTGCGGCTACGGTGTCTGGACAGGTTCAAGCCTCGGGCTGCTGAGAGGGCCAGTCCTCTCGTGGCCACGGGCAGGTCCCAGCATGGAGGGCAGGGCCTCTCAGCACCGTGATAGCCAACAGCTGTGGTTGTGAGCGTGACCTTGTGGTCCGATGTTGTGAACATCTTCGCCCACCCTCACTTTGCCTCGGGGCATCGGCTGTAAAGTAAAGGCACAGCTCATGGGCGGCGGCGCTGTCTCTCAGGAAGCAGCATCCCACCGAGACCCAGCTTCCATTCCCTTGTCTGTCTGTCCTAAGCCTCTCAGCCGCCCCCACTCAGGGTCACCCCTGGCCATGCCGGCGTGGCACACGTGTCCTTCCCAGATCATACTCTCCACCAATCCTCCTTCCTGGCTGATGCTCCTGACTGCGCCTCCTCATCAGCTGGCGGTTAGCCTTGTTCATGTGACCTCCTCAGGGGTCAGTAGGGGTTCTGCTCAGGATGTCATCCAGGGACTGCAGTGCCTTCTGTTTAATGGTTCCATCAGCCCCGGAGGCCATCAAACTTCCTGTTGGATTCTCCATGTCTTCCGTCACCTAGGCTGGTGGTCGGCAAACTCATTAGTCCACAGAGCCAAATACCGTGTTTCCCCGAAAATAAGACATCCTCCGAAAATAAGACCTAGCGCATGGAAAGATAAGACAACCCCTGAAAATAAGACCTAGCGCAACTTTGGGAGAAAAAATTAATATAAGACACTGTCTTATTTTCGGGGAAACAGAGTAGCAACAGTACAACGATTGAAATTTCTTTTGAGAGCCACATTTAAAAAAATATATTTTATTGATTTTTTTTACAGAGAGGGAGAGTTAGAAACATCGATGAGAGACATTGATCAGCTGCCTCTGGCACGCCCCCTACTGGGGATGTGCCTGCAACCAAGGTACATGCCCTTGACCGGAATCGAACCTGGGACCCTTCAGTCTGCAGGCTGACGCTCTGTCCACTGAGCCAAACCAGTTTCGGCAAGAGCCACATTTTTGAAACTTACACTTCCTCTGACACCACTTTTTCAACATAGACTCGCCCAGGCCGTGGTGTTTTGTGGAAGAGCCACACGCAAGGGGCCAAAGAGCCGCATGTGGCTCTCGAGCCTCAGTTTGCCGACCACGGACCTAGGCCAGCACAGGGATGAGAAGGAAGGACTGCGAGGCTGGCGGAAACGACCTGGCTCTTTGCCTTTCACGCTCTCTGTGAACATACAGACGTGTGATCGGACCCACTGCAGGGAGACAGGGATTGTAGGTGCGCAGCATCGGCCGGAGGGAAGGGATGGGGCCCAGTGAGCACAGAGCACGATGGCAGCCACACATCATGAAATAGACCGCGTTGTGTCCAGCCGTGCAGTGGGGGGTCTCAAGGTTTCCCGGAGCTTCCCGGTGCCCTCGTGGCAGGCTGGAGGCGTGGCTGTGGTTGGCGTCCGGGTGGGCATGGCGCTCTGGGTCTGACCTGGAGTGGGAAGAGTCCACGGGTCCTCGGCACCTCGTGGGGCACCTGCCCACTCGCAGCCCTGCCCCGTGCAGAGGGGAGGACGCAGAATGGTCTGGAGCCTTCATTGTGACGCCTCGTAAACCAGTCGGGCCGCCCGGGCCTGTGGACCTACCAGGCCCCGTTCTCCTGCTCCGCCGGGTCCCTCGGGGCGATCGCAGCTGACAGGTTTATGCCTCGTGACGGCGGCGTCTTGTCCCTCAGCTCCCGCACCCGCAAATGACTTCACAGTCCGTCGAGCCCGAACTTCTTTAAGCTGCGGCAATTGATGTCAGGGAGCGCGCGTGCTGTGATTCAAGGCGAAGCTCACTCCGGCATGAAATAGGCTGACGCTTCCCCCGGGAGGAGATGGAGGCGCGGGGCAGGAGGGTCCTGCAGGGGCAGAGGCTGAGGGGGCGGCAGGTGGCCCGGAGACAGGCCTGGGGCCGCCCGCATGGGCAGTCGGTGGCCAGTGTGCCAGGGCTCCCCCTGGCCCCCGGTGCTGAGGTGGGAGGTCTGCAGCCATCATGTCCTGTCTCCTCCTGCCAAGAGTCCCTGTCCCCTCCAGGGCCCTCCAGGTGGAACGGCCGCTCCTCCCCATGGTCTGAGTTACCTGGCTGCACGTCAAGGCCTCCGACCTGTCCCTGGTGCATTGGAGACGCGCTCAGTGCCCATGTCCTGCTCCTCTCCCCCTTGTCACAAGCAGCGCCCCCCCCCCCCCCATTCAGATGTGCCCGCCCACTGCTCCGCTGACATCACTCAGCACACGGTGGCTGTGCTCTCTGCTCTCCCCGGCCTGCTTTCCCTCCCAGGAACTACCAACAGCAAGGGAAGAGGGGAAATCCAGAGCATGTGTTTTCATTCAGACAAAGGACTTCTCACATTACCTCCCATCTCTTTTTTTCTTTTTTTTTTAGATTTTTAAAATTGATTTCAGAGAGGAAGGGAGAGGGAGAGAGATAAAAACCTCAACGATGAGAGAGAATCATTGATTGGCTGCTTCCTGCACGCCCCCTACTGGAGATCAAGCTGATGACCCAGGCACGTGCCCTGACCGGAATTGAACCCGGGGCCCTTAAGTCCGCAGGCCAGTGCTCTATCCACTGAGCCACACCAGCCAGGGCCCTGTCGCCCTTTAAGGAGAGAACGGCCACTGGAGAAGCGCCGTTACCGCTGTCGCTGGAGGGACAGGCCACCGTGGACACTGAGCTCTACTTTGCCCGTCACCGGCAAGCAGCCCCGCCTCCAGGAGTGGAGCCAAAGCCACTCTATTCCCAGCTTCTTACTTTAATCACTAGCAATTTTTTTGAAAAAGTTCCAACCTTATTACCTCCTGGAGAGCTTTTTGCTGAAATCTCCGAGGCAAGCTTTATCTTTTTTAAAGCTAATTCCCTCTGCTTCCTTGTGATTAGGGTCTTAACTGGCACTTGGCTGCTTTTAACTTGCTAATGCTCTGCAGCACACGCCGTGCAGATGCAAGGCCCTCCCGGGAGACGGGGTGCTGTCCGTTGGGGGCCCACAGATCCTCGCTTTAAATGCAGCTGGTTCCTTGGATCCGCTTGGCGTTGGCTTCACTCTGGGAGAGTCCCTTGGAAACCTGGACTCTCACATAGCTGGTGAGAGACCTAGAATTCGGGGCCTAGAAATGCTGACGTATTGACAAAGGACAGTACATTGCAATCGCTGAGTAAGCTCTCAGAGCAGAATATTCGGGAGGAATTATTCTTTTGTGTGCAAAGCAATAGCTACTCAAAGGGCGTTATGAGCAGTGGGGTCTCAGCCAATCACATGTGGAAGTCTTCACACATTTGCGTAACTGCTGGTTGACAGCTTTGGGATTTGTAGTACACGCATTTGTTAGCTCCTCAGCCACCCGATGAGATGGAAAATGTGAAGGTGAAATTAGAAGTCACAGGTGGTAGATTTAAAAGGTACTACTCTAAGAGCTTCAGAAGGCAGTTTATGCAGTTTATGAAAAATAAGAACCCTGAGATTCGAGAAGCATGATAACAAATACAGAGCTAAACAGGAAATACGGATTCATTGCAGAGAAACATCAGTTCTGCAGACAGTAACTGCTGGGATATCTCAATAGCAACAACTGCGGCCGGAACACTGTGTCTTGATAGTGATGGCATTTTCAGTACATCGAGGGAACATGTCAACCTAGAATTTTATACTGAGCTCAATTAGCACTCAAAAAAATAAAGGTAAAAGAGGACATTTTCCATAACCATTTCCCCTCCAAAAAAAGAGAACGAAATAAAATGTCAAGAGAATGTCCAGTCCCATACCGTAGCTGAGCAAACCACTGCATCCTGGACTATAGAAACGTAGAAGTTGAACTCTGAAAAGGCCTGAGCTAGAAAGAGATATGAGCAAGTGAAAGCTAAGAAGTTAACAGGTGAGATAATGGAAACAAGGACTGGCCATATGATACAATGCCCTTGATGATCATAATGACTAATTTTAGAATTTAACTACATCATGAAATTAAAGTGTTAAATAACATAAAATATGACAGGCAGAGGAGGGGTAATCTTAGTTAAAGGGTTCTAAAATCCTAATGTAGTGCAGGGGGAAGAGGGAGAATATATTAATCACATTTAGATTCTGTTAACTCAAATGTGCTTGTCAAAGCTTAAAGGAGTGCATTAAAAGACCAATGAGACTGTAGATTGTAGAAACCTTCTCAGTGGGCCAGGCCTGGAAAGGAGATTGAAAACACAGAATCTCAGAATTGTTTAGGAGATAGACACACCCTTAGCCAAGTTTTATCTATTTTTTTGTTTTGTTTTCTCTCTATCTTGTCCATTTTCTGTTTCACTGAGTTCTGGTTTTATTGTAATTTTGGCTGTTCCTTTTACTTCAGATGTAATTTGCCCCTCTTCTTCTACCATGTGGAAGTAGTTTTGCGTCTCAACATTGATGATGTTAAGTGTGGATCTTAGGCAAGTTACCTAACCACTCTGCCTTGGTTTCCTTATTAAAATGAGGATAATCCTGTTACCTGTTTCATAAGGTTTCTGTGAGAGATAAGCATGATGGTGCCTGAAGAGTACTTTCACCCAAATCTAGTATATAGCAAGGCCAGAATACATGGTAGCAGTTATTCACTGTGACAAGAATATGAATTTTTGACTACTTTAGTGAGGTGGCCTCACAATAATCCAATGAGATTTTCTTATATTATTTTTTCATATCTTAGAGAACAAAAGTTTAAAAGATTCTCTGTGGCCGAAACTGGTTTGGCTCAGTGGATAGAGCATTGGCCTGCAGACTGAAAGGTCCCAGGTTCGATTCCGGTTGGGGGCATGTACCTTGGTTGTGGGCACATCCCCAGTAGGGAATGTGCAAGAGGCAGCTGATTGATGTTTCACTCTCATCGATGTTTCTGACTCTCTATCTCTCTCTCTTCCTCTCTGTAAAAAAAAATCAATAAAATACTATATTTAAAAAATAAATAAAAGATTCCTTGTGCAAGGAAAATACAGAACCAGGACTAAAATCCAGGTGGTTCTGACTCCAAAGTCAGTGCTCTTCACCACCACGTATCTTCCCTGTAATGAAGAAAGTGGCTGCCATGGCTGGGTTCTTTATCCAAAACCAGCTCTCTCTGCACTGCTGTGACTGATGGTATTGCTCCCGGTTTACAAAGGAGGACTGCTAACAAAACGCCACAGGGCCTTATTAAATGGCTCATGAATCAGAGAGCATCTCGTCCAGCAAACATCCTCCAAGGAACTGTGTACAATGGAAGGCTTTTATAACAAGAAGGGTGGGAAAAGAAAGTCCTTAGCGCAAGAAAAACGAATGTTCCCTGTTCAGGATGGCGGTGGCTTCTCATTGGCTGAGCGGCAGTGCTTTCCAATGGCGGGGCTTGTTGCTGGACAGGAAGAGAATCTTCCTTCCTTGGGCAGGGATAGAAAGCAGATGCACTTCCCTGTTAGAGAAGCAAGGTCTGTCTCTCCCTGTTTGGGGCCATTGCCAGCGAGTGGTCGAGTGGTCGGGCAGGAGGGCAGTAACTCCTCAGATGTCCTAGGGCAAGAACACGGAGCAATAGCCATTTGAAGAACCCATTTGTGTTACTGGCTGTGATTTCCTCACGCTGTTAACTACAGAACGACACTCGCTCTCTAGCGCCTCACCCGTTATTTTTATGATCCAAGTTATAACTCAGGGACTGAGCTACTGTTTGCCATGAACCAGTCACTATCCCTAGGGTCTAGACCGAGCTGACAGGGAGGCTGTGCTTCCCCGGCCTAGGCCGTGCTCGGCAAACTCATTGGCCAACGGAGCCAAATACCAACAGTACAGTGATTGAGGTTGCTTTGGAGAGCCACATTTTTTAAACTTAAACTTCTTCTAAGGCCACTCCTTCAAAATAGACTCGCCCAGGCCGTGGTATTTTGTGGAAGAGCCACCCTCAAGGGGCCAAAGAGCCGCATGTGGCTCTAGAGCCGCAGTTTGCCGACCACTGGTCTAGACGGTCAGCCAGGGTTGACCCGCCTCTGTTTCCGCCGGTGTGTAAGCACGTGTAGAAAGCCTCCTGGTGGCCGTGATGGCGAATCAGTGCTTCCCATGTGCGGGGCACGCTTGCTCAGCATCTTACGCACATTCCTGTGTTATACAGGCTTAACGAATGCGTTCGTCCGCACCTCTACCTGACATAAAAAAAAAGTGCCTTTCACTGGGGGGATTCACATAATCTCTTCTTTTTCCAATTTCCCCACCTGCCAATCTCCAGACAAAAGCAATGGCCTCTCCCTCCTTGGGGGCCAGTGTCTGAGGCCAGATGAACTGCTTCCCAGGAAAGCGCTCAGTGCCCACGGAGAGCGGCATCGATTAGCTATCTCGCCTCTCCGGGGCAGGAGGGGCTCGGGCCCAGCCTGTCTGCTGCGCCCTTTGCAGCTGCCACTTTGTATGTTAATTGCTTGCCCTTAACATTTACTCTCTGCTCTGCGGGCTTACGTTTCTGAGATGCGGGGTGGAAAGCTCAGGGGACCCATCTTCCCCGGCTTTATGGAAATGAACCCCGGAGTCGGCTGGCTGCTGGTCAGTGCAGCCCCAGGTGGGGAGATGCTAATGGCGGAAGGCGGGCGAGGGGGCTGAGGCGGGGGCAGAGGAGAACCAGGAGCCCGGCGGGAGGGTGGGAGCACGGGGAGCCCGGATGCCCATGCTTCTCCGCCCTCTGAAGCCCGCAGTGCAAGGGGGTCTCTCTGCTCGACGGGCTTTGCCTTGTCCTAACAAGCGTCCATGGCAACTGGATCCTAAACATGCAGACACACCCCATCAGGCGGCCGGTGAGGCCACCCAGGGAGTCAGAGCAGAGTGGCCGGCAGAAGCCAGAACGGGCATCACAGCGCTCTTACCAGCACACGTTTAATTCATAAAAACCCCGCCCGGCTCTCAGGTAGTTCCTGCTTACTCCAGACTCAGGACGTGATCTGATGCTCAGGGCTGACCAAGGCAGCCGGGCTGAGAGCAGCCACAGCGGATGGCTGAGGCCACACTTCGGCGGACTCCGTATGGAACAGAGTCACGGAGAGGCGCCGTAGCAGGGACATTTCCTGTTCACCCACAGACACTCTCTGCCTAGCCCTGCTCACACTGCTGTGTCCGATCCTGACCACGCCGCCGGAGTGACGCTTACGATCACACAACGTAGGGGCGAACTGTGGTCCATGCTCAAGTAAGAGAACCATTGGCAAATGCAGCTTCTCATTATCTATTTATGTTATCTCATTGGCCATGCAATTAGGTTAAAAAAAAAAGTCTTGTGACCTGTTGGGGAGAGACCCCTCAAAAGAAAGTAGGGTGTTTTTTCTCTCATCTTGTCTCCTGTTTTTGTTGTTTTTTGCGGCGGGGTGGGGGGGGGGAGGGAGAGGGGGGGTTTGGGTGGAGCCAGAGCCCAGCTGGCATGGAACAGTGGTTGAGCACTGACCTCTGAACCAGGAGGTCAGGGTTCAATTCCATGCCTGGGTTGTGGGCTTGATCCCCGGGGAGGGGGAGGGTGTGTGTGTGTGTGTGTGTGTGTGCAGGAGGCAGCCAATCAATGATTCTCTCTCACTGATGTTTCTATTTCCCTTCCTCTCTGAAATCAATACAAATATTTAAAAAAAATAATAATAGAAAAATAAAGCCAGACTCTTGGCCATTCCAGCTGTGATTATTTTGGAATGAGATGCCAGTGAGGGTGTGTGTGTGTGTGTGTGTGTGTGTGTGTGGTGTCTGGTTCTCACATCTGAAACAAAAGGAAGAAATCTTTATGTTGAACAATTAAAGGGCACTGACCCAGGGCCGGGATTGGATGACTGCGTTACACTGTTTGCGTTTATCTTTCCCCAAACCATAAATGCCAGAGTCTATGCTACGTCCGCCGTGGCATTGAGGACGGTGCGGTGGTATTTCAGCTTGGACTCCCTGCTGCCTACAACCCATTCCGCCTGCAGCATGGAAGTAGGTTTGAAATTCCGTGGGACTGGGAGGCAGAATGACTCATTCTGCCAGGCTCTGTGGGAAGGCTGCGTAGATTAAATGACATCCAGTCTGCAGCTTAAGGAATTATGTATAACGTGACCCGGTCATGTCTCCTCTTCCCACCTCGGATACGATGAGCTTGACACTTTGTCTGCATTTCATTTGCTGGGTGTATAATGTTGGACTCAAGTACCGTTGAAGAGAGATAATTCTCTCTTTAATAAATGTGGACATAAAACTTCTTATCAGCTTGATGTTAATGAGATGCAAATTTCATGCCAAGACAAGAGTTTGAAACCTTAATTTTTTCATTAGGTCTCGGCTTGCTCTTGCTCCTTTTCTTCCTATTTCATAGAATCTGAAATCCATAGGAAGCCTTGCTGTACTTTCATACTTCTAATTTACACATTAGAAATAGAGAGAGGAAAATACCGGGCATTTTCTTTTTAAGCCCAGCAGACGGGATCGTGCACCCCACTTTGAAAACTACGGATTGGAAACAGGAATCCCAAGCTTGATAGACCTGAGGTGAAGTCTTTCCAGCTGGGGGAGTTTATCAGTTTCTTCCTAAGAAAGCTGCCGCTGTGTCTATGTTCTGTGAGGTTTCCTGCCGGGCCGGACTGACAGTGTAACCGGAAAATCAATGGGTCCGGTGCCTGTCACTGCCTGAGCCGATTCAGCAGAGTCAGGGGTGAATCATACACAAGCGTTTATTCCAGTTCATGAGAGCATGAGAGCAGCAGGTCACCCATAAAAATCTGCTCCGCACCCCGTAAGCCCGCTGCTTATATGGGGTAGAAGGAAGAAGATGACATGGGAAGTAGGCAAAGGGCATGCCAAACGGGCAGTTCACAGGTAACGGGGGCTGGATATGCAAAGGCCTGTGTGTGTGCAAAGGCTGGGGGTCTTAGAGGGCTGGTGATATGCCACGGCCAGCGGCCCTGGTTTCTGCCATAAGGTTGGTCATCTGTCCACGCCAACAGGCAGCTCCCGATGGGGAGGGCGGGCTGCATCTCCAGGGGAGCTCCCGGGTCCCACTGCCACCCCAGCCAGGTTAGAGTGCGCCTTCTTCAATGAGAACAAACCAGTCACGGTGAGCAGAGCACATTTCTTACAATTCCAGCTGGCCCCCACCACTCAGCAGTCCAGCAAGCCCGAACCAGGCCTCGGAGATTGCCTTTCCCTGGGATTTCCAATGGGACTATTGCGCTGGGGAGCCCTGGCATGGGGCGTGGGGCCTGGCTGAGCCCGGAGGGCTTCCCACTTGCCCTGAGCTCAGAGAAACCAGCACAAGCCGCTGGCAGGGGAGCCGGCGAGGCTGGCTGGAGGGGGCGGGTGGTTAAACCAGCTCTGCGCCGAGCACAGCGCTGCGGCTCTCTGACCTCAGCGTGCCCACTTAGCTTCTCGAGGGAAAATGGTCATTTCCCCAAACGGACTGAGTGGCCAAGAGTCAGGAATGGAAGACGGGGACACTTTCGCAGTTTGCCGCCCACTGTGTCAGCGGATCCCGGTGTGGCGTCACCCACAGGAGACCTCGGCCGTGCGCACTCACGGAGAGAAAAATGACGTTAACTCTCTGATCGGGTCTCCGAGCGCTGGAGGATGGATGCCTCCAATAACCCAGCTGCAGCCGAGCCGGGGAGACCAGGGGAATGATGGTTTTAATAGTTCTTTATTTTTGGAGCAAAATGTGTGCCTCTTATAAACGAGTTCCCTTCATTTCTTGAGTTGATTTGCTACAAGTTCGCCTTTTTATTATTACATTTTTTCCCCCCCAAAAAAGCAATTTTGGTTATGGATTTTCTTTATTCTTTTGTGTGTGTGTGTGTGTGTGTTTTTTTCCTCACATTCATTTTTGCTCGTTGTAATCATTTTCTGCCTTTACGTTCTTTGACCATTTTTAAAACGCGTTTAGCTTCGTGTTTTACTTGTTTCTTAAAGGCGCAGTTCATTCCCGATGTTGAAGGAACGTGAAGGGTTGTCAGAGAATGTGCCACGTCGGGTCCAGGGGCTGGTACCCCGGCCGCCAGCTGAGCTGGGAGGGATGCGTGTTGCTAAGCGGCATCCCAGCTCTGCTGATGAGTCCCAGATCCCCTAGTGAGGGAACCCCGTCCACGCACATTGTAACCATTTCACCGCCTGCGGACCTGGCCCCACGCCTGGCCACCAGGAGAGCCCATGGTGGTGCTTCAGTCCGAGTCCAGCAGGCTCCAGACTCGGCCACAGCCCTTTGCAGTTTGAGACCGAAGGCAAGAAGCAACTTAAAGGCACGGAGGCAGGAAAACTCTCCCTGCTTACTCAGGGGAGGGTCACCTGCCTGAGGGCACCAATCTCCTTTACTCAGTTTATCCATTTAAACCTTAAACTCCTCCATGCTGAAACCAGTGTGGCTCAGTGGATAGAGCACCGGTCTATGGACTGAAAGGTCCCAGGTTTGATTCTGGTCAAGGGCATGTACACTGGTGGGGGGGGGGGGTGCAGGAGGCAGCTGGTTGATGATTCTCTCACATCAATATTTCTAGCTGTCTATCCTTCTCCCTTCCTCTCTGTGAAAAATCAATAAAATATATTTTTAAAAAATCTTAAACTCCTCCGAAAATAATCTCACTGAAACACCCAGAAGAAGGTTTGGTCAAATATCTGTGCACCTCATGGCCTCGCCAAGCTGATATAACATTATGTGTCCCGGTTATGCACCTGAGAACAGAGTTTCCAACATTAAAAAGCAAAATGTGATACCACTGAAGTTTTGAAATATATGTATTTGTCATCATCTTTGGAGATTTCACCACCGTTTTCTCCTTACTTGGTGCAATCAGGAGACTTCCGAGGCTGTGCTTTTCAGTTAGGGATTTTCCCTCTGGCTCTTCATCTCTCTGCCAAGGTGCCCCCTCCAGTTCCCACCTGCTGGCCCTGCCCAGGAGCAGCCTTTCACCGCCTTTCACTGCCGTTTCACAAATCTCACCTGCATAGGCTCTGGACTATTTCTATTGACTGCTTGATGCCTAGGCACCGACCGGTCACATCTTCTCTTTGGTTTTGCATTTGCAGGGTATACTTTCATTGTGTCTTTGACTTTGTGAAAATACCATCCAGTTGTTTAACCCATTGAAATGATGTTCCCACAATAGCGTTTGTCTATGGAAATCACAGTGTTTCCAGTGTTTGCTCAGACCCCCATCAAAGGCGCCCCAGAGACCAGCACACCCCCATGTACCTACTTTTTCTCCGAAGTCACGGCCGCTAAGGTCATTACACAGGCTGTTCTGTGCTGTTGTTGCGAGGATCCCCGCTTGGGATAAATGTGTCCCCAGATGGTCGCCATCATCAGAATCACTTTCCTCCAATATTTATCTCTCAGTCAGTCCTCTAGGAAGAGGCGGAAAGACCAGGAAGGCCTAGGAAACCTAGAGAGACTCAACCAGGGAAGATTTTCCCAAGCGGATTAAAAAAAAAAAATGCCAAAACAAAGAGGCCCCTTTCCCCAGCTGAGTTCGGCTGACATTTGCTCTTGGAATGAGCCCCAGGCATTTCCTCCTCCTCAGTTTGCACTTCAGCTCCCTTCCTTGTAATGATCCGAATCACACTGACCTCACGGGGTTAATGTAAGCATTAAGTGAGATGAGCTGTGTCAGGGTTTGGGGTTCACGGTAAATACTTGATAAGTAACAGTACATTGAATCCAAACAGGAGACCGTTGTGCCCAGGACATCGGAAAGAGCAAACATTCAGACTCTGGGTTTAAATAGTAAGGATCCCTTGGTAGCTTGTGAATTGGCGCGCCTCTGAGTCTCAGTTTGCTCATCTGTGAAATGGGCCATCGTGAGCCACCGCGTGGGGAAGAGGGCAGCTGAACTGAAAGGATCGTGCAGAAGGACCAGCCCCGGGCCCACCATACAGTCTCCTTCTAGAATTGATATTAAGAACTTTTTGCTTAACATTTCCTTTCTTATGTGCTCTCACACAGATAATATGCATCATGATCTCATTTTCTGAAGCTTTAGGGCGAGAAAGCACTGCTCCATTTCATCCGTCTTCCCTCCCACACACACACACACTCTCCCGCCTTCCCAGCCGTTTTCCTCTCTTTCCTTGCTGCCTTGGGCTCGAGTGGATTAACTGCTTCTGCGCCTCAGAGACTGAGGGGAACCCTGGGAAGAAATCTCAGCGCAGATGGCTGGCAGCTGTGCCGATTGGAGCGCTTACTGCTCCGGCACGGGAAGCGTTCAGAGGTGAGAAAGATAAAACACGTTTCCCTCTCAAGCTGAGGAGTTCCCAGAAGGCAGCAGGAAGGGGGCCTAAATCAAGGTTAAAAAAAATGAATACATTTTCTGTTTGATGTTCACCCATTGACAGGCCTTACGTGTGAGAAGAAAGTCAGAGCCTTGAGGGGGTCCACATTGAAAGTCAGCTATGAACAAATCTGTCAGCATGGATGGTGCATTAGATAAGCTTCCCAAAGCCTCATCCTCAGAGTCAAAGCATTTCTATTTCCACTAGAGGCTTAGTGCATGAAGTCCGTGCACTTGTGTGTGGGGAGGTGTCCCTCAGCCCAGCCTGTGCCCTCTCGCAGTCTGGGAGCCCTCGGGGGATGTCTGTCGGACATCCTTAGCACAGCCAGGGACGTAGGAGAAGCTCCTGCTACTGCCACTGTGTTCGCCAGCTGTGAGCCCGGCTTCTGGCTGAGTGGCACTCCCCCTGTGGGAGCACACTGACCACTAGGGGGCAGCTCCTGCATTGAGCATCTGCACGTCATAACTACTGGTCAACCGGTTGACTGTCTGCCCCCTGGTGGTCAGTACACGTCATAGGAACTGGTCCACTGGTCGTCCACTGGTGGTTGGTGCACGTCATAGTGAGCGGTTGACCAGCCTTAGCATATCATTAGCATATTACGCTTCGATTGGTTGAGTGGCCAACCAGACACTTAGCATGGGGCCGCCTTGTTATGACAGCACAGCATAGCGTGGCCTGACTAACAAAGGTGCCCAGGTTTTAAAATGCAGAGGTTCCCCATGGAAAGTCTGGAATTCTTGCTTTATTTGGAAACTAGGAAACCTGATTCTAGGTTTGAGCGTGGACGGCGGCAGTCTGCTGTACGTGGCGCCCGCGAGGACCACCTCTCTCCTCATCCTCTCCCCATCCTTGTTCTCAGGATCTGCCCATCTGGCGCCCTGTGGATTCGGGGCGGTGACCCCTGCTCTGCAGGAGACAATTCCAAGCTCAGCGTGGCCTCATGGGCCCGCCCCCACGAGGTTGTTCCCTGCAGCCTGATCCTCCGGCACCACCAGCACCAGCAATGCTGCAGCTGCCCCCCGTTCATGGCAATTGGTGCCTCTAGGATTTGGGGGGGTCCCAGCCTCAGCCGCGATGTCCTTAAATGGACACGTTGTTTTTCCGCGTCCTCCTCCTCTTTTCCCTCTGCTGTCCCGAGCCCTTTCTGCTCTTCTCCCGGCCAGAAGATGTCTCCACTCCAACACCGCCGTCCGTCCTGCGTGGACCTCCTCATTCCCGAACCCCGGAGCAGAGGGAGGCGCACAGCTCATGCTGATGGGGTTCCTGCGGAAGGGCGGGGCTTGGTTTTCAGGCGCGAAAAGCGATGGATGCACATGGTAACCATTCAGATAGCACCTAAGCCTGGCCGGTTTGGCTCAGTGGATAGAGTGTCCGCCCCTGGACTGAAGGGTCCCAGGTTCGATTCCTGTCAAGGGCACATGCCTCAGTTGCAGGCTCCATCCCCGACCCTGGTCAGGGCCCGCGCAGAAGGCAACCAATCGATGTGTCTCTCTCACATCGATGTTTCTCTCTGTGTGTCTCTCCCCCTCCCTTCCACTCTAAGAATCAACGGGGGAATGTCCTCTGGTGAGGATTAACGACAGCAACAATAGGAGGAGCACCTGAAGGCTCACGGTGGTTATCTCTCCCCTCCCCACTCCGCCTGCCTCCCTCCGTCACGGCCTCTCCTCCTCTCTGCTCTCATGTGCGGGTTGCTGCCTCGGCTCTGGGGCCACATTGGAGGCTGCATTCCTTGATTTATTGTATGACCGCCCCCCTCCCGTTACCCCGTCTGCCCAGCATTTGACGGTTCTCTTGCTACGCTTCAAGTTCCATCAGCGCCTTTAGAACCGGAATAATAAGCTGATTGTTTTTCTAGTCCTCACTTTATGTTCCTTTTGATCATGTCTTACATGGAGCCGCTTTCTCCTTTCCTCTCCTCGGCGTCTCCCTCCCGCCCCCATAGCCTCCTTCTGTAGGCAACATGTTTTGCTGTCAAGGATGTTTATATTCACATTATATATTTTTCACCCTCATCAGGCCTTTATTTATTCATTCAGCTCCATTCCTTTGTCCTCACTGCAAACGCAGGTCCCTCCTCTCGCCCCCATTCTTGGCTCCGTCTCCCCATTCCCAGCTCTGTACCGGTTGTAGTTTTCCACTGGGTGTGACCCCACACTTCTGGACTGCGTGCACCCTGAGGCTGAGAAGGCTCCTACAGCATCGGAGAAGTGCCCATCCTTACAAAGGGTACAGCATTCTGGAGAAAGGGCTGTGTAGATTAAGAAGGAGTCCGTGGATGAAAGATAGTTTTGAGAGGCATTGGGGGTCAGAGGAGCTTCCAGCTGAAGGAGCTAGAAGACTCTCCTTGACCAAGGACCCCTCGCTTTTATTAAACACAGTTTGTCCCTAGGCAAGGTGGAAATGTATACTTCAAAAGGTATAAATATCAAAGGGTTTACAGAGATTGTCAGTTTGGGGAATAGCCTACAGCTGCTCAGGTGTTTGGCCAACAGGAGGCAATAAAATGCCCTGAGCTGTCTGGCAGCTAACAATCCTATTCAGGTTTGGGGGAAGTGCCTTTTAGCAGTTTTCAACAGGTAAACTCCCTGTGACTCCACCCTGCTGAGCTCCCCAAACTTCACTGCCCTTTCGGTAAAACTCTAAGTATTACATGCTGAGATTGGTTCTCGGCGGAGAAGGCCCTGGGAGAGAAAGCACACAAGCAGGACCACGACACACAATAGTTGTGTGAGGCCGTCAGCATGTGGCAAGGCTGAGCTCCCCTCTGTGGCTGGGAGCCCTGGAGGACCTGAGCTGAAGGCTGACGCAGGGTCACCCCAGCTAAGTGCAGAGCTGTGAGTGTGTGAACAAACCATGCCACTGAGTTCTGGGGCAGCTTGTTATGCAGCAGTAGCTGACTGATGCACTTTCTATACAACTTATGTTCACGGATGATCCTCTTGCATTCATCAGTTCAGCTAATATTTATGTGGCAGTTCCTATAAGTTCACCCTAGAAATTAAGGAATAATCTCACAGGGACAGGCCTGCAGTAGCGTTTAAAGAAAGCATACCACGTACTGTGAGAGCGGTGATGGAGGGCATGGGAATTATAGCAGGAACACTTCCCATTATGGGCTTAAGGTTGAGATAGATTTCCAGAAGAAGCAAAATCGTATTTGAAACATGAAGAAAACGTGATATTAAAGTTAGTCAGGCCTGAAGAGCACTCGGGAGGGGAGATGATGGAAGAGAGGACGTCACAGGTGGGAGGAAAGGGCAGCCTGTGCAGATGCCGGGAAAGGAGAGGACGACGGCTGTGGGGACCGAGAGAGCTCTTTGGGAACATGGAGGCTGACGGAGGAGGGAGCCAGGCCCTGGCGGGAGAGGCGACGGGACTCAGACCACACCAGGCCTCATAGGCCTCGTTAAGAAGTCCAGGCTTAATTATTAGAGAATGAGGGGATGAGAAACTGTTTTATGAAACTTTAAAAACTCCAAGTATTTTTCTTCTTTTTAAACTTAAAAATAACGTCGTTTATGAGAATAACACATTTTGAATATTTTAGGGCAAAGTGAAAAAAAAAAAATAGAGATCTCTTCCAAAATCAGCACGCCCACTCCCACAATGAGGCGCCGGAGCGCTGCTAATTAGCCGAGAGCTCGCTCCTGACCCACGCGCTCGGGGGGCCATGTGGAGGATCTAATATCGGGGTGTGAATGTGTGCTTTCCTTTGCTCTTTATTGTTTGCTTCAGACGTTGCCACGGGTAACCAAAATCTGTTCCAGAAACTGACAGTTCGTGCTTACAGTAAGGCAGGCAGAGAAGGAAAAGAATGTCTTCTTTCACATCCCATAAATCTCCGGTGCCCACGCCTCCGGGGGTCCTCCCAGGGCCTGGTGCCATGGACTTCTCTCATGGAGCCCACCTTCACCGAGTCCCCAGGGGATTGCCCAGTCCTCAGCACACAGGAGAACTCACTGTATATTGCTGGAATACATGAATGAATGAATGATTGATGGATTGGCTAATATACACCACAATTAGCTGGCCTAGGTCGGCTTCTTCTACTATCAATAGATCGAGAGCTTCCTGAAGTCATGAAGCAAGTAACAGATGTGTAGTAGACACTAAGGTCTGGATGGATGGATGGATGGATGGATGTGTGGAGGGGTGAAAGGGTGGATGGGTGGAGAGCTGGAGGGCTGGAGGGTGAATGGATGGATGGATGGATGGGTGGATAGATGGATGAGTGGGTGGATGGTTGGATGGATAAGTGGGTGGATGGGTGAGTGGGTGGATGGATGGATGAGTGGATGTGTAGATGGATGGGTGGGTGGATGGGTGAGTGGGTGGACGGATGGGTGGGTGAGTGAGTATATGCTAACCAGAAATAAGTTGCAGTCCAAAAGTCCAAAGAAATAGTATCAACACAGAAAGATTAGCTTAAGAAAGTGAGCTGAACAGCTGAGACAGAGGCTGAAAGACCTGGGTAAGCACAAGAACAAATGAAAAGGGGGAAATTAAGCACCAAGAGTAAAGAGTTAGAGTGGAGCACATGCCTCGTCTCAGCCTAGACTATGTGCCTGGGACATTTTCAGCTCCTAAGGTCCTCGGTCCTTGTCTGCCTTCTCTGTCCAGCTGTTTCTCCCTCAGTTACTAGACGGAGCCTAGGTAAGTCAATATCACTGTGATCTTTTAATTCCTGCAGTGGTGGAGATGGTAGCAATTATCTAGACCAAATTATCTTTTACTAGAGGCCCAGTGCACGAAATTCATGCACTGGGAGTCGTCCCCCAGGCCGATCTGCACCCTCTCACAGTCCGGGGCTCTCGCAGTTCAGGACCCCTTGCTCCTTACTGCTCCACCTGCAGTGGAAGGAAGGCTGGTGGGTGCCAGGTGAACCCACAGCACCGTCCGGGGGAGAGCGGGGCCTTTGGCGGGGTTGGTCAAGGGCATTCTGCCTTCCCTCGTCCCAGACATCACACCGCAGACTCAGCCGTCCTCTGCTCACCTACCTGATTAAGCCAACCCGAACAGCCACCCTGACACTGAGAGGAGGGAGGGGTCCCATCCAGGAGCCCCGAGAGGCACGTGCGGTGACGGCTGTGGTCACGGTGGGAAGGGAGAAGACGCTCGAGTTACCGCTGGTGCTCACGACAGCCCCCGAGCATGCTGGGCAGAGTGTCTGAGCCGCTGTTCGTGTCCCTGCAGTGACATCAGCTCCTCAGGGCCAGGGAGGGGACAGCGCACAGGGCCATCTTTGTCTTCAGTTTCGAGCTGAGGAGACATGATCTCACTTTGATAAAAAAAATAAAATAAAAAAATACACGCGCTCGGGTCCAGGATGGGCTGTGGCAGTGGTTACACAGCAATGCCGCCTGGACGTGCTTGGGAGGGGACAGGCAGGACCGAGGCCGGCCAGGGCCGCTCGCCGACGTGGGGACTCGCTGGGAGGGAGTTCCTGTGTCTCTCCCTTCTCGCCAGTTCTGCAGGCGGTGGCTCCTCAGCAGGTGACACGGGCAAATACACTGTGGCATCACTCGGCATCACATCATGTCTGCGGCGGCCCTTCAGGGATGAGGAGCCGCTCCGCCCTCTTCCTGGCTCCCACCCTTCAAGCATCGTCCCTAAGCCTCTGAGGGTGTGCAGGTGGCTTCCACCATGTGAGACCCGGACTACAGTGATGGCTCAGCCACGGCTCAACAGGAATGATCTAGGTTTCATCGTGGCTCCACGGCAGGCCCTGCCTGGGCTCTGCCACAGCCCCTCCTGGGCCTCTCTCACCACTGCTCTTCCAATCCCCCCAACACACACACCTCCACACACACACACACACCTACACACACACACACACACACACACACACACACACACACCCGCAGCATCTCTGGGACCTCCCCTAGGGTTATGACTGCCTGGAGGGAAAGTTATAAAAAAAGGGCATTTGATTCTCCACAGGAGACAATTTATCCTATATAATAAAGAGGTAATGTGCAGATTGATCATCATTCCAACACGCAATGTGGCTGCTCCCATGTGGTCAAAGATGGCTGCCACAAGATGGCCTGCAGGGGAGGGAAGTTGGGAGGGACCAGGCCTGCAAGGGAGGGAAGTTGGAGGTGATCAGGCTGGCAAGGGAGAGCAATTGGGAGAAATCAGGCCAGCAGGGGAGCAGTTAAGTGTCAATCAGGCTGGCAAGGCGAGTGGTTAGGGGGTGATCAGGCTGGCAGGCAGAAAAGCAGTTAAGGGCAATCAGGCAGGCAGGCAGGCAAGTGGTTGGGAGCCAGCAGTCCTGGATTGTGAGAGAAATATCCCAGATTAGAGAGGGTGAAGGTTGGGCTGAGGGACACACACACACACACACACACACACACACCTTGTGCACAAATTTCTTGCATTGGGCTCTAGTTTTTAAGTATTTTTTAATTGAGTTTTTTTGTTTTGTTTGTTTATTGTTTTTTTTTGTGTGTGTGTGTTTTTTTTTTTTGTGTGTGTTTTTTTTAAGAGAGAGAGGAAGGGAGAGGGAGAGATAGATAGAAACATAGATGAGAAGGAAATATGGATCAGCTGCCTTCTACATGCCCTTTCTGAGGATGGAGCTGGCACCACTGAGCCACACTGGCTGGGCCATAGGAGACAGTCTAGATGGGACTCAGCAAAGCCCAGGGCATGGTCCCGCGTGCGTCCTCTGATGAACAGTCTCAGGTCACCCTCACAGCAGCCGCTGAGCTGGGTGGTCTATGCTTCGCTCTTACAGTTTTCGGGATTAGGAAACTGAGGCAAAGCAAAGTCACGTGATTTGGATGAAGTGACACAGCTCACTAGCGCTCCGGTGGGACTGCAATCCAGGCTCCTGTGATTGGAGGTCCAAACCCTCAACCCTCGGATCAGGCTCCCTCCCTGAGCCCAGGCCCTGGAAACCGGGCCGTGTTAACGCAGCCCTTGAGCTGAACGACTTTGAACTTGAATGAGAATTGCCCAAGCTTAATAGTTCTCGCTGAGTCATCGTTTGCCGTTCAGTGTTTGTTCGTCCCATTACTGTGTTTGCCGCTCGTCATAAATTAATCACACGGCCGATATGGTATCTGCAAGTCTGGAACCGAGCTTCCCTCTTCCCTTTTCTGGTCCAACGACATTCAGCGTGGCCAGTCATGCCCAAGTTGACTCTGCATACCCTTATCTTATCGTAAAACAACACGCGTAATCACGCTTTGCACACAGACTTATCATGCAGCTCCGTGTAAATAAAACTTGACTTCCTTTCTGTGTTACCACACACCCCTCGTGCTAGAGGGGTTTCCAGCTCCTTCTGTCCGTTAAGGAATGGATGTGTGGGATGTTTCTCACGTGCTTTCCTTAGAGTGGCCCTGATGGGACCAGGGGATTTCCTTTTATTGTTCCATGGGGGGTGGCGTCAACCCCTAAGGTTACCTGACCTTTCTCATCAGGTTGCTGGGAGAAGGGAGAAGCTGAGGTCGGCAGACTAGGAGTTGGGGACACCGGCCGATTACGGGGTTGTTCAGGGGAAGGGTGGGCCCCACAGCGATGTCCCAGGGAGGCTGGGGGCTCCTCCGTGCAGGAGCTGGATGACATGGACCGCGCTCTGTGGCTGAGAATTTGAGCCAGGCAGGGGCGGCCCCGGGATGCCTCTGGGAGAACACAGGCCTGGAGGTGCCGAGGGCAGAGGGCTCTGGGCAAAGGAAACAGAGCGGAGTTAGCCAGGAGCCCATGGACGCCAGGAATGCCCAGGTGGCCTGAGGCCGTGTAGGTGGGACTCAGCGAAGCGGCCACAGGAGGCCA
This sequence comes from Pipistrellus hanaki, assembly GCF_964339955.1. Lineage (NCBI taxonomy): Eukaryota > Metazoa > Chordata > Mammalia > Chiroptera > Vespertilionidae > Pipistrellus > Pipistrellus hanaki. The sequence continues at coordinate 47,572,260 of NC_140519.1, read as the reverse complement.
CGGTCAAGCACAGCCAGGTCCCAGCCTGAGGACACGGGTCTGATCTGGGCTCCATCTGCCGTCTGCGCCCCTGGCTCCGTGTGCGCTCAGGGCCCGGCCGGGCGGTGTCTGAGGGGCTGGCCTTGCCTATGCTCGGGGGTGGGGGGGAGGATAGGGAGAGACTCTGACCCACCCATGGGGACAGGCCCGGAGCGTCTGCGCTGGTCGCATCCTGATGGGCTCTGGCTTCTCCGTTCCAACAGCACCTGCTCTTTGGAAAGCAGCCCAGCGGCATAAGGACCGGCTCCCGGTGCCATAGCCTGGGACTGAGCAGGTGAGACAGCGCCACCCCCCGCCGCACTTGGAAGTGACGTCTGTACGAGGTGATGCAATGGCTGCCCATCGTGTGGCCCTGGTCAGCGCGTGGGCACCATCGGGGAGCTCCTTAGACATGTCAGACCTCACACGCCCCCTGGACCTGGTGAACAGTTGACCCAGGTCCGTGATCGGCAAACCATGGCTCGCGAGCCACATGCGGCTCTTTGGCCCCTTGAGTGTGGCTCTTCCACAAAATACCACGGCCTGGGCGAGCCTGTGTTGAAGAAGTGGTGTTAGAAGAAGTTTAAGTTTAACAATGTGGCTCTCCAAAGAAATGTCCATCGTTGTTCTGTTGATATTGGTCTCTGTGGGCTAATGGGTTTGCCGACCACTGACCCAGGTGATGGAGAAGCACTGCTCTGATCGATCCTGAGGTCGGAGGGAATTGGATCCTTTCCCCCGTCCTTGAGCCCCTCAGCACCGCAGGATGGAGGAGGGAGGGGAGCAGGGGCTGGCTGTGCCATCATCACGTGGTCGGTGAATGACCTGGGCACTCAGTCTGACAGTCTTCGCTGTGAAAGGGGCACAGGCCGCCGTCCTGTGTATGAAGGGACTTCCTGCGGCGCCCAAGACACGCCGGTGGTGGCCACACGTGGCTCTGGCCACGCGGATGGTGTCAGCCTTCACCGCGCTCCCTCGCTCAGTGGGTTCAACAAGACCCAATGGGCAAGTCGCTGGGGTCAGGGGTGATGGCGTGGCGGCGCTGGGCACACACTGCATGGCTTCTGGCCAATAGAATCGCCCGCGCCTGCCACCACCTCCCTCAGTGCCCTCAGAGGTCCACGGAGCTTCACCCATCTCCCCTCCGCGGCTCCTGGTCCCTGGTCCCAACCACAGCCCCATGGGGACGGGACGGTGGTGCGGGCGGGTCTGGGGGGGGGGGGCAGGCTGACTTCAGTTTAGAATCCACTCTCTCTCCGTTGTCAGAGGCCAAAGGGCACCCGTTCATTCCTTGACGATTTGTCAGGTAATCAATACCTAGTAACCAAGGGCGATGGTTCTTTTTAATTCCTTCCCTGTCCCCCTTTCTCTGCCCCTTTCCTCTGTCTTCCTTCTAGTACGGACATCACTCCCCTCTCTTCCTCCTCCCCCTCCTCCCCTTGGTTAGTCAGCGCTGGTGAGTAGTGCTCCTGGATCAGAGTGCACTGTTGCTCACCGGGAACATTCAATCACACACACACACACACACACACACACACACACACACACACGTGTGCGCGCTCCAGGGCCCTAGACAGCATCCACGGAGAGCTTGTTTGCAAAGGAGAGCTTGTTTGCAATGGTGCTGCGATGTACGGCCCAGGACAGGGCTGCCCGGCTGCCTCCAGCAGCCGACGGGTGGCGGGTGGCAGTGATAACCACGAGGGTTTACGTTCCTCCGATCAGGACAGGGAGCAGCAAAGAAGCACCCCCCTGATCCAGGGGACGGTCCCCCCCGGCCCGGCAGCGAGAAATACGGTGACTGTGCCGGGCCTCGTCCTCTCCCGCACCGAGCAGACGCTCGTAAATTGTTTGGTGTCCAGGCCAGCGGCTGGCTGCCTGTGCGGACTCTGAGTTACTGGCCAGTGTGCTGGCACCTTGTTAATCACGGGAAGGTCTGCCTTGCCCGTGCCGGGAGAAACTCTGCTTTCTGAAGGAATACGCCGCTTGGCCAATCAGAACTCACTGTCCAGCTATAACTGGACAATCGATGGGTCCGGCTGCCTGTCACTGTCTGAGCCAATTGGGCAGGGACAGGGGTGAATCATACATGAGCGTTTATTCTAGTCCTGCCGGCAGCGTGGGAGCAGCAGGCCATCCACAGAAATCTGCTCCACACCCCGTAAGCCAGCTGCTTACATTGGGTAGAAGGATGAAGATTACATGGAAGTAGGCAAAGGGCATGCCAAACGGGCAGTTAACAGGTCTGCAGATTTGCAAATGGCTTCAAATGGCTGGTGGTATGCAAAGGGCTGGATGTCTCGAAAGGGCTGGTGGCTGTTGATCTGTCCACGCCAACAGGCAGCTCCCGATGGGGAGGGCGGGCTGCATCTCCAGGGGAGCTCCCAGGTCCCACTGCCGCCCCAGTCAGGTTAGAGTGCGCCTCCTTTAATTAGAACAAACCAGTTACGGGGAGCAGCGTGATTAACATTTCTTACAATTCTAGCTGGCCCCCAGTATTCTGCTTCTGCCCCTGCCACAGGGGCGGCGCCTTCAGCCTCCTCGGCAGCGCCGGCTGTTCGTTCCTCCTGGTTGCGGCATCTCCGTCAGCACGTCCTTACCGGGAGAGAGCGGGCAGTTGTCAGAGGGACCCTTTACTCGCCCAAGCAGCCTGTGTGTCTGCTCCCGGCCCTGCGTGTGGCTGTTGTTTGTGCTGTGCGAACTCTTACACCTGAGATGCTCGCGCCCCTGTCTGCACACACGCTGGACGCTCCCAGGTGTTGGCTGTAGCTGCCCCTGGACGGGTGCAAGTGCATCAGGGGTAGGGAGTTCCCTCCTGCCTCTTCCAGCACAGTGCTGGCGACTCTGCTCAGCACGGCCCAGGAGCTGCACAAGGCAGGCAGCAGGGACCGGCAGGACGGGTGGGCCCTGCCAGTGGACCCAGCAGAGGTGGGTGATGGAAGTGGGTGGGCCTGGCACCCCAGCCCAGGGCACCCCCTACTCGCCATGTGGCCTCTGGCAGGACATCTGGTGCCATTACCCCTTAGCGTGCTCAGCAACATGTGCAGGCGGGGGTCTGCTCTCTCCTGCCAGCCCCCAGGTCTGGGGCGACGGCCGGGTGACAAGACTGACGGTCTGAAACAGGAGGCGCTTCGGCGTCATGGCAGCGTGAGAGCTGAGATGGCACCGCAGGGAGAGGCATGGCCATTGACTGAGCGTCGTTATGGTTGGCGGGTCCCCAGCACTCTCCCGTGTGCTGTCTCACGTGAACCCCACAGAAAGCCAATTGGGTTTATTACCCATTTTACTTATGAGAAACCGGAGTGCGAAGGGAGAGAAATGTGCTCAATGACACACAGCAAATCAGCAACAAACAGGAGGCCTGGACTTCTCTTTCCAACAACAGAGCCTGTTCTTTCCATGGAAGGAATAAGGAAAGGAGGGAGAAGGAGGGAGGGAGGGAGGAAGGTTGGTTAGGTGGATGGGATGGATAAATGGAAGGATGGTTGGGTGCATGGGCCAGTGAGTAGGATGATAGAAGGAAGAAGAAAGGAAAGAAGGAAAGAAGGGGGGAATCAAGCAACTCGTGAAGGGATTTCTTTCTCAAGAGGATGCAATGTAATGTGGTTTGATCAGATCGCCTCTGACAGTCCTTAGTTAGATATTTATTGAGCAATGGCGTGCGGTGGAGCCGTAGCTGAGCCTCGGATTTTTATTGAGTGGCTCATCTCTGCCTGGCCCCGGGAGGATGCAGTGCCAGTAAAGCCGGCACTGGGTGGGGTCTCCTTCCACCCACAGGCAGACGGAGGCGTCAGTCCCGCTGCAGTCATGCTCTCATTTCCGGGCTGCCTCTCCGATGTTCCAGTCGCCAGGCACCTGGTCTGCTTGGTGACTTGGAAGCAAAACAAACAAACAAACAAACAAACAAACACACACATGTGAGGTGGGTCTTGGCTCTTCCCTCAATGGGGCCTTGCATTTGGCCAAGACTCTTAACTCAGTGCCTCGTAGGTAAGCACACAGCCCTGACTTGGCCATAGTAGGTCCTCAGCTGGTGTGGGTTCCTCGCGCCCCTCCCTCCCCCCATGCTGGCCCCTGCTCCTCCCCACCCCCTCTTGGGGCGGAGGAAGGCTCCTTCTGAGACTCCGGAGAGCTGGGGCCTCACAGTCGTTTCTCCAGACAAAGCCCCAGAGCTGTGGGGAGACTGGCCCCCGCCCCCCTGACGTGAACTGAGAAAGACTTTTCTGATCATCCTGTTTTCCTCTCTTGTAACGTGGCCGGGGTAACAGGCCACGTGCAGTCCTGGCCCCGCAGCCGGCCACCTCGCTAATGAACAGCAGCCTCGCTGGGGTGGGGCGAACTTTCTAGGAAAACAAATCACACATATTCAGGTGGCCGGCTCTTACCAGCATTCAGCATCCCTGCCCTGCGTGTGTCTCTCTATGCTCTTGTTTTATAACGACCGTCCAAGCGGGAGCTGCAGTCCCTCCGCCGGCGCCTGCAGGGAGCACCCTTTCTTATTTCTGATGCTTCCAAGAAAGGGCGGCTGGCGCCCAGCCATCTGGGTGCTAGAGGCTGACTCCCCCTCCCCCCCGCACCCCACACCTGATTCTTATAAGCATCCATTTAGTTTTCCAGTCCCCTCACTGGCTTACAGTGTGAGCCGCTCAGCCCTGTGGGCGGTGGGTGCGGTGATGGCGCCTGCTCCCTCGGTCCGGTTCCCGGGAAGGTGGCGGGGAGGGAGCGGACAGGGACGCAGTGGGCTGGGCTGGCAGCCCACAGCGCCCAGGCCCAGTCAGCGCGCTCAGCACCCCGCCCGCTGCCGCCCTCCCCGCTTCCTCGCTCACACGCCTCGGGGAGCCCTGAACCACCGCTCAGTATCATCCCCATCCATCCGGGGGAAGGAGCACCTGGACTGAAAGATCTGCAGGTGCAACTTGTCCCTTTTCTTTTTGAAAATTCCACCGAGGGCGAGCGACTTGCCGCGGCCTTCCCCTACGGCAGCGCTCTATTTGCATAGGAAGCGGGCCGAGCTGCTCTTCAGGCAGGATTACTGCCTGGCGGTGCTCTTTACAGATGCAGAGCCGCGCGGGGAAGGTGGCGGGGAAGGCAACGGGCTCAGGGGTATTCAGGGAGCTAATTGCCTCTAACAGTGTTCTAACAGCATTCTAACAGCCCGAACCCACAGCCCAGGAAAGGGTGGGGGATCTTAACCCGGGGCCTGCAGGCCTCCTCGGCCCCTCCTCCGTGTCCTCCTCCTCACCCTCCATCACCTCGCGACCATCACTGTCACCAGTGGGCAGACTGGCACCGGGGAATCATCCAGGGACCCGTTTGCGGGCCAACCTTGACTCTGTTGTTTGAGGCCTTGTTATTTGGAGTAGAGAGACTGAGACTCCGCGGTCCTCACTCGGGCCTCCACAGAGAGGGAGGGAGAGGAAACAAGCAGCATCGGACCTGCCTGACGGGTGTGCCGGCGAGAACACGGCAGCTCCCAGCACAGAGCCGGGGCCCGGGCTGAGGACCAGCCGCAGAGAACGGATCCCGAGAGCCCGGGTCCCAGACCCAGCTCCACTCTTCCTGGCTCCGTCTCCTTGGAAATACTTCTTCGCTTCTCGTGTTCCGCTCCTTCATCTGTGAAATGGGGGTGCTAATCACACCATCTCTGGTGTTATGGGGAGGTGAAACGCGCTGAGGGCTTATGCTGGGCGATGCTACGGAAATGCAACGATCACCTAAAACCATGGTTAGGGCAAACTGTGGCTTGCGAGCACAGGCGGCTCTTTGGCCCCTTGAGTGTGGCTCTTCCACAAAACACCACGGCTTGGGCGAGTCTATGTTGAAGAAGTGGCGTTAGAAGAAGTTTAAGTTTTAAAAAATGTGGCTCTCCAAAGAGATTTTTCCATCGTTGTCCTGTTGATATTTGGCTCTGTGGACTGAGTTTGCCCACCACTGTCGTATACAACCCTTTACCTCTTGGCACACAATACGCCACTAGTGCCTAATCCTCACAGCTTCCAACCACGCCGCACTGAATGGATGTTCCTGACCGGGACGGTGGCACTCCGCCCACCGCACAGGCGTGCTTCGGCACAGGGTTTGCTGTGCGCCCTTCCTGGAAATGTGGTGTCACTCGTGTGTCACGACACATCGGTGCCTGCGGTGGGCGTGACTCCAGGAGTCCGCCTCCGTTGCAAATGGCCAGGCAGGCGGGCGTGGACAGTCTCCCCTCCTTGGGCACCGTGCCCCGCTCCCCGGTGACGTCAGGGTGGCACTGCTCCCAAGCGGGGGCTCTCATCACCTCGAGAGGACGGTCTTGACCTCCTCCCCGGGGGCCAGGCTCTGACCACCTCCGGCCCCTTCTCACGCAGAGGAAGTGTGCGGAGGGGAGGGCGCGGTCTCGCCCCATTGTCCACTCTGTCATCAGCGCCCACACCCAGCCGGACATGGCCAGCGCCCCAGAAGGAAGCCACACTCACAGGCCTTAACCACACAAAGCGGGGCCGCGGGATGATTGCAGAGCAGGTGCGGAGCGTGGGAACAGAAGCTGCGATTGTGACAGCTTCCTTAAAGCCCCAGTGACGTGCCGACGGACGCGTTGCAGAGAGCACTCCGCTGCACACGGCCTTGGCCTTCTCTGGCCAGCCTCTCTCCGGGCGTATAAACGTGTGGCCATGGGCTCTTTTTCCCCACCCAGAGCAAAGCCCACAGTCCTGCTTATCAGTATGCTAACAGACAGGCCTTCTCTGGCCCACAGGATGCTCAGATCTCCACATCCAGCCTCTGGTTCTGCCTCTGCTAAGCCCAGGGCGGCGCCTGGGTGAGAGACACAGCTACCGGTGTTTCCCCCGAAAATAAGACATCCTCCGAAAATAAGATCTAACACGTGGAAAGATAAGACATCCCTGAAAATAAGACCTAGCGCAACTTTGGGAGAAAAAAATTAATATAAGACACTGTCTTATTTTCGGGGAAACAGGGTAGAAAGCTCGGGCCTGCCTTTGCAAAGCACGGACATGAACAATGGGAACTCCATTCCCAGGCTGTGCCGGACGCACACATCGGGATCCGCCGTCCGCCTCTTCGGGGCTGTCATTCCAGCACATCCCCCTCCCGGTTTCATTCACACACAGCCTCCGAACGCACTGGTTACTCCCCGCCGGCCCTGCGTCCGAGGCTCCAGGCGGATGTCTGCCATCAGAGGACCGTGAGGGCGGGGACCCTCGCCCCAGGCGATCGCCGACCCCTGGACAGAGCCTCCACTCCTCAGGCCTGCCCGCCAGCGAGGATGGCTGCCCGGACAGAGGACAGTAGAGGTGAGGCCCGCCGACCGGGGCGCGCTCTGGCCCAAACCACATCTGGCCGCTTCCGGTGTGGGTCTTGGGTAGATGTTCAGAAATAAGCATGAAGGCTTCCACAGAGGAATTCATTAGGATGATGGAGTGTCTGATTCTATATCTCACAAATATTTTAATACGTGGGAAATGGAAATTTAATAAAAAAAGGGAAGTTCATTTCCAGGTGGTTTTTTGTTTTTTGTTTTTTTCATATGTAAAATGGATAATAATAGTACTTTCTTCACTGAAGGATTTTAAGACTAAATAAGTATTAACCTGTCGCAACCATTTGTTGACTGAGGCAGGTCATAGATAGATGAGATAGACAGACAAACAGATGGTAGACAAATAGATGATAGATAGGTAGATAGACGATAGGTAGATGATTGAGTGATAGACAGATAGATGAGTAAGCAGAATGACAAATACAGATGCGCAGAGACTGACAGCTACTCATTCTGTGGTGAGCGTTAAAGCCCTGAGCTCAGCGTTCATTCTCTAGAATGAGGGGACCTTCGGGCTCAGACACAGAAGCAGGAGAAGGCCACGTGGAGATGAAGGCAGGGACTGGGGGGTGGGGGTGGGGAGGGGGCTTCCACAGGCTAAAGACCACCCAGGATTGTCGACAGAACCCGAAAGCTGAGAGAGGCAGGAGGGTGAACCTGGGGACCGTGACCTTGGCGATATGACCCTGGTGATGTGAATGTGCACTTTGGCTATAAGGTGGGTTTATGTATTTATTTACATTTTATTTCATTTGTTTTTTAAGCTTTTTTTTTTTTTTTTTAATGGTTCAACGTATTTGTTTAAGTACTTAAGCAAGCTAAGCTTTCGCCCAGAAAACCGTGCTCCTATGACTCATTCTGCGTGCACGGCTTTTTCTCACGGCCCCAGTCCAGCCAGCGTGCTGTTGTCCATCGTGAGTCAGCGCTTGCTTACACCTGGCCCAGGAGGGGAACTCTGGGAGTCACGGTTCTCACCCCATCCAAAGGTGAGAGGTGAAAGGTCACGGCGGCAAAATAACACGCTCAGTCATGCAGATAAAGAAGAAACTACCTTCTCAGCGGGAGAGAGGTATCAACCCAACCCTTTTCCTTTAAAACCAGTGTAATTGGTGCAGTATCAAATACTTATAAAAAAAAATACACTTCACCAGAAATCATGAGTACGTAACAAAAACAGGTTTAGCCTGCATGCAATGCTAATTCTGAAACGTTCACATTTCAGAGTAGAAGTGTTAACAGAAAAAATGATAGAGCCTGGCTGGCTGGTGGCTCAGGGGTTGGGGTCCACCTATGAACCAGGAGGTCACACTTTGATTCCCGGTCAGGGCACATGCCCGGGTTGGGGGCTTGATTCCCCAGTAGGGGGCGTGCAGGAGGCAGGCGGTCCATGAGTCTCTCGCATCATTGATGTTTCTATCGCTCCCTCTTCCTTCCTCTCTGAGACCAATACAAATACTTTTTAAGCCCTGACGGGTTTGGCTCAGTCGGCCTGCAGACTGGAGGATCCCAGGTTTGATTCCTGTCAAGGGCATGCACCTTGGTTGTGGGCACATCCCCAGTAGGAGGTATGCAGGAGGCAGCTGATAGATGTTTCTCTCTCATGGATGTTTCTAACTCTCTATCCCTCTCCCTTCCTCTCTATAAAAAAAAATCAATAAAATATATATATTTAAAAATGATAGAGAAGCATGGACCACACACAGTTAATTAAAAATAATTTAAAACTTAATAAGTTATAAGCACTATGTTTAAATGTCACAAAAATTAAAAGAAAAACAAAAAAAACCCTCCCTCAAGTAAAAAATACGATGAAAACAGACGGAGGAGCAGGTGTCCCGAGGCTGAGGAGACTGTTAGGAAGCTGTGTACAGAATGGGGCCACCCTGACCGGAAAGTGTGTGTCGGAGGGAGAGGCTTTGGTTGTTGGTGTGTCGACAAGAATTAGTGGAGCAGAAAATGAGCCTTCCTTTCCCTCATCACACAGATAGCAGACGGAGCAGTAACGGAGCCGTTATCAGAATCGCACGATCACAAGCTCAGGGCGAGCCTCGCCTGTGTCGTGCTGGCAGAACACAGGGCGTTTATGGAGATTCCCTCCCTTCGGTGCTCCTAACAATGGAGTGGTTATCTGCCCCCGTGGGATTCCAGCAGCTCGCCAATAAATTAAGCAGAGATAAAGCTGTCTGCCCGCGCCCTGGGAGGCGGCGTGTTCGAAACCACGGTGCGGGGAGAGGAAGTCTCCTGGGGTAAGAGGATGCGCCTGCGTTTAGTTCAAGTCCGACGCCGGGTAACGTGTGTGTGGGTGAAGGTAGATAGCATCCATGAGCCCGGTGGCACGCCCCGACGTAGACCACACTGCAGGACTGGGTTCTAGAGAGACGGCGACTCTGTCCCATATCCGCATCCCCTGCTCAGCTCCCGTCAGGAAGCACGTGGGGCGAGGACGGCGAGGTGGTGGGAGAACGTGGCGGAATGGGAAGACGTGCAGCCCCAGGCCCTTCCAGGAGGAAATAACCCGGCAGTCTGCACGCCTGGGCTGCACAGCCGCCTGGGAAGCGGATGTTGGCTCTTGCTTTGGGGGGAAACGTGACGAACGGAAGAATCCAGCGGAGAAGCGGGGATGGCGGAGAGCCGGGAGCCCTGGTGCGGCCAGGGCAGAAAGCGCTGGCATGTCGGGCGTGGCAGCCCGAGAGAGTGTGGCCACTGCGTCCGGGAGGGGCCGCGCGCGGACAGGGAGCCCCTAGAAGGGGGAGCAGCAGTCTCCGCCTCAGCATCTCCAGAGGGCGGTGGGTAAGGAGCAGGAGCCGTGGGCCGGTGACAGTGACACAGGAGGTGCCAGGGCCAGAGGCGGGGCGGGTCACTGGTGCCCACTGACATCGGCTCAGCCCCAATATTCAAGAGCAGCCGGGTCCTCAGAAGCTCTATTTCTGTGGCTGACAATGACTTTTAAACTTTAAAGTGCCAATAAGACAAACGATCTCACGGGCCACGGGCATCTACTGTACAACTTTGATCAGAACTACAAAATGACGCGTTTCTGTTCAGCATCAAGGACGGACTGCAGTGACGTGAGCAGCTTGGCGTGGGCCGCCTTGGAGCGGGCGTGGGGGCAGGAGTGAGGGGGCAAGGTGTCTCTGGCGACGCTCAGGCCAAAGGACGCTCGCTCAGAACGACTTTGAAGTTCAAGTGCACGGGCCTGTCCCCGGAGAGTCCGGTGCAGTAGGTTGACGCCCAGGTCAGCCCCCAGCACGTGCTAACGCTGCTACGAGGATCCGGCCGGTGCGGGACGTGTCCTGTCTGACCCCCCTGAGGGCCCATCCCCCTGAGATCCATCCGCTAGGTGTGGACCGGAGATGAGACTCAATGGGAGAACTGGTCTAACGCCGCCAGACTGGTCTGCGTTCCCGGTAACACCCAGCAGTCCCGGATGATTGAGTGTGACAGGTGTGCTGGGGTTACGCTCTAAATTGTCTCCTCTGCTGAAATAGGACCCGTTTCCTCCTTGTGTCTAATGGGGCGGGACGGCCGCGGAGCCGTGTTACGGTTTGGAAAAACAGAGACCGGCCCGGACGCGGGCGGGGGCTGAGGGACTGGCTGAATGACGGCCACCGGCCGGCGGCTGAGTCAGGGTGAGGTCACTCGAACATCTGCTCGCTCCAGGCCCGTGGTTTCCTGGCTGACCCTGGAGGCCCCGGCTCTGCCCCGAAGGTCCGGGAAGCACCTCGTTCCTCCCTTCCTGTTTGTTCGAGCTGAGAAGCGAACTTGACACCGATCTCTGTGACTTCGGGTCCGAGGGGTCTTACCTCCCCAAGCCTCAGTTTCCCCGGCTGTAAAATGGGGGCCAGGCAATAACCATGTCATAGTGCTGTGCAAATGCGACAGAAGACTGTGTGTCAAAAAGCTTTGTTCCCGGAACACATTACATAGGGGAGTCGTGTTATGGGAGCACGGGGCCCCCAGCCTGTGTGGGGTCGTGGCAGTTGCTGTGCGCCAGGCAGCCATGCAGACTGTGGGGTGGGGAGGGGGCGTCTTGGCCTGGTTTTGTGCCGTCAAAGGAGTTGAGTGTCAACCCGTAGGGCACAGGCAGAACCGGAACCGCCTAAGATCAGAGCCAGGCCCCAGGACAGAACTCCCCAGGGTGGGCTCGCAGGACGCGGGCGCTGGGAGGGACCTCAGAATGGGGGGGATTCGAGATCGAATATCCAGCCCCCCCCGACCACTAGGCTGAGAGAGTGAGCCCACATGTGTGTCCCTGGTCACTGGCATGGTCACAGCCTCTGCTGCAGAGAGGGGACGCGGGCGCTAGGAGGGACCTCAGAATGGGGGGAGAGGGTCGAGGTCGAATATCCAGCACCCCTTTCCCCCCCAGGCTGAGAGAGTGAGCCCACACGCGTGTCCCTGGTCACTGGCGTGGTCGCCGCCTTGGCTGCAAAGCAGGGGCAGGTGAGCACCTGGGGCTGAGCGTCCTCGGGTGATAAGGAGTGGGACTCTCACCCCTCAGAAGCTTGCTCTGCAGCCGGCCCCCTGAGATGGCGAGACGTGGCGCCTCAGCCTGATGCCCTGATGGGATGAGGGGACGAGACTTGGGGGCGCTTGGGAGTCTGGGGTGCTGTGCACTCAGGGAGACGTGAGTATCTGTAGACCGGGGCGAACTGGAGTAAGTCATTAGCCAAAAGTTGTGCCAATGGGTCTCCTATTTTATCCCCGTCCGTCTTGCCCTTGACCCTGAGCTGACCTTGTGGTCCATGTGGGCGTGAGGAAGATGGTGGCGGTGACCGGGGGCCTCTCGGGTTGGGTTTTCAGGGGCCGGTGGCTGCTTGCTCCGCTCTCTGGGAGCCGGAGCAGCCCCAGGACCCACGCAGAGCAGCCGGCCAGACAGGGGCGTGGGGCGTGGTTTCTAGGCACTAGGTCTGGGAGCATCGGTTACACAGGAACCGAGAGCTAAAGAGGGTTGGGCTCTGATGCATAGAAGGGCGGAGGCCACTGTGTCTCACCCCTGCTCCCTCCTCCCCGTGGGTTCCAGAAACACCCCTTCCTGAAAGGGAGCTGCCCTCTGTACAGGCGAGAATATGCCCACCTCCTCCCAGCTCGCTGCCGGCGGCGATGGGTCGGTTCCCGTCCACGTGGCGGGTGGAGGAGCGCCCCTGCTCCCGTGGGTGTGTGCTTCATGGCCCGTCACCATGGGGGATGAGTGATATTCTCATTACGCTGGACACACCCAGGGTACAATCGTGGAGGGAAAACAGGAAGAGGACAAGGTCACGGCTGTTTCCACTCTGGAGAAAGAGGGGAGGGGCCGGTGGCTGACCCACACAGCCGTCCCCCATGGGCAGGGAGGAACAGCTACATGCAGTGGGGGAGTTCCATCTGCCTGGCCGGTGGGCTGCTCTTTGAGGGACTTCCTCTGTCGGCTGATCTCCAAGGTTACGTCCGAGGCAGGCTCTGGGACCATCCCCCGCCCGGGTCTGGAACCGCTTGGAGTAGGGTTCCCGCCCGGGAGTTGAGTAACACACACACACACACACACACACACACACACACACACACATTCCCGTCATCTGGCAGTTCAGCTCTGGAAACACCCCTGGCTGGTAACCAGGGGCAAGGCATTTCCGAGCCGGAGCCCACCAGTCGGGGTCCTCCCTGCAAGTTCTTGTTGCTCAGGATGCTCTCAGAGCTCCGCCCCGCCCTGGAGTCCTCACTCAGCTGAGAGGCCCCCCGTGTGGGTGGTGTGGGGGAGAGAAGGGAGGGGCCAAAGCCCTGTCCCTGCCCTCAGGCCGTAAGGGGTGCACAGAGGGGATTGCTGAACTGGCACCAGGAGCCTGAATTCCCTTCAGACCTCAGCCCCCAAAGGACACTATTACTTGTGTTTGTGTTTTTAAAAAAAACATAAATTTTATTTTGTTATTTTGTTTTTTTTTAAATATTTACAGTTGAAATTATTACAGATGTTCCTCTTTTCCCCCTAATCTGGTTCCCACCCCACCCCAGGCCCTCGCCACCCTATTGTCTGTCCACAGGTACTGCATACACACATAAAAGATCTTTGTCTAATCTCTTCCCCCAACCCCCTACACCCTCTTCCCTCTGAGAATTGTCAGTCCACTCCCTTTCCATGCCCCTGATTCTATTCCATTCACCAGTTTATTCTGTTCATCAGATTTTTTTATTCATTTGATTATTTTAGATTCACTTTTGATAGGTATGTATTTTTTATCACTTTGTTGTTCATAACGTTTTATCTTTACCCTTTTCTTCTTCCTTTTCTTAAAGAATATTCTTCAGCATTTCATCTAATCCTGGTTTGGTGGTGATGAACTCTTTTAGTTTTTTGTTGTCTGTGAAGCTCTTTATCTCACCTTCAGTTCTAAATGATAGCTTTGCTGGGTAAAGTATTCTTGGTTGTAGGTTCTTGCTATTCATCACTTTGAATATTGAATATTTCTTGCCACTCCCTTCTGGCCTGCATAGTTTCTGCTGAGAAATCAGCAAAAACTCATATGGGTGCTCCGTTGTAGGTAACTAACTGTTTTTCTGTTTGTTTTTTTCCTTCAGCTTTTAAGATTCTCTCTTTGTCTTTTGCTCTTGGCATTTTAATTATGATGGGTTTTGGTGTGGTCCTCTTTGGATTCCTCTTGTTTGGGGTTCTTTGTGCTTCTTGGACTTGTAAGTCTATTTCTTTCACCAGATAGGGGAGTTTTTCTGTCATTATTACTTCAAATAGGTTTTCAATATCTTGCTCTCTCTTTCTTCTTCTGGCACCCCCATAATTCAGATGTTGGTACACTTGAAGTTGTCCCAGAGTCTCCTTACACTATCTTCATATTTTTGGGTTATTTTTTCTTTTTGCTCTTCTGTTTGGGTGTGTTTTTTCTTTATTTATTTTTTTGCTTCCTCATATTTCAACTCATTGACTTGATTCTTAGTCTACAGTTGAATCCCTGTATATTATTCTTTATTTCAGTCAGGGTATGCTTAATTTCTGACTGTTCCTTTTTCTCTTTCTTTTTTTTATTTTATTTTTTATCTTTTTTTGGCATTCTCACTAAGATCCTTGAAGGTTTCACTAAGTTCCTTGGAGGTTTCTAGAAGATTCTTGAGTAACCTTATAACCGTGGTTTTGAATTCTATATCCAGTAGTTTGCTTTCTTCCATTTCTTTCATTTGTGACATGTTTCTTTGTCTCCACATTTTGGCTGCTTGCCTGTGTTTGTTTCTATGTATTTGGTAGCTGCTAAGACTCCTTGAGTTGACAGAGTGGCCTCTTGTAATTAATATAGGGCCCAGTGGTTCAGCCTCCCCATTCACCTGAGCTGGGCACTCTAGGTGTACCTCTTTGTGAGCTGTGAGCACAGTCTTGTTGTAGTTGAGACTTTATTGCAATTGGCTATGAGGACCAGCTGTGACTACAGTGGGAGAGCTTCTATGGAGGAGACACCCCTGTGGAGCAGGACTTGCTTCCGTGGGGCTTTGGTGCTTGCTGAGTCTGCCCCTTGAGTGTGTTGCTTATGAATGTGAAGAGCTGTAATCTGGTATGGTCTCTCACTGACCACTGGATACACTGGCTCTTGGATCTCCAAGGAGGTGCAAAGTCAGCCACTGCCTGGGGCCACCCAGCAGGAGCTACAGAGAGATCTGAAGATCCCTCCTCTTTGTATCTGGTTTGGAAGTGCCCAGACGAGGCCCAGCTGTGAAGCAAGGCAGGCTGCTGCTGGTGCTGGCCTTGGGCCTTTTATTGATAGCTTTGGGGCTCCCTGATCCAGCTGCAGCTTGTTTGATAGGTTTTAGGCTGAGAAAGGACAGACCATTTATATGCAAAAGCTGCTGCTCACAGCATGGGTGGGGTTGTAAACTTGGTGGGGAGGGGTCTCTGGGAATCTACAGGGTGGAGCAAACAAAAATGGCTGCCAGTAAGCCTTGCACCAGGGAGGTCCCAGCACAGGAACAATGATTGCTGTGAGCACCTCGGTGTGGAATAAAGCTGCCCCACATTCCTGCCTAGATACCAGACAGTCCAGTTTCTCCCTGTATCTGTCTGGGTACCCAGAGCCTTGCCAGGCACAGGAGCTCAGAGCAAGTGGGAGCTTGTAAATTCAGTTCGTGGTGCCGGTCTTTTAAGAGGAGCAGTTGGGTCTCTAGAAGCCTCTGTGTCACTCAGCCCTAATCCGCACTTGTTTTTATAGTCCGTAGTTCTTACAGCCTATAGGGACTTCTTTCCCCAGCTCTGGGACCCTGGGCTGGGGGTCTGGGACTCCTCACTCCTCTAGGCAGGCTCCAAGAAAGTCTCCCTCCTAATGAAAAAAGTGGCACACCTGGGTGCCAGACCAGCCTGTTCCGTTCCTCCGCACCTCCTACCAGTCTCAGTGTGCTTTCTTCTCTACTTCTCTAGTTGTAGCACTTCCATTCAGCCAGCTTTCCTGCTGCAGTGCTGGGTGACGGTGGTTCTGATTTTAGTTGTAATTTTGATGTGGTTGTGGGCAGCAGCAAGCAGATCACCTCTGCTGCCATCTTGGTTCCTCTTCTCCACATGGGTTGTTTTTAATTCCCAGGAATTTCTTGGGAGAGAATCTTTCTTTTCTTCCTGGAGCCTCAAACATGGTCCAAAGTCAACAGCGACGTCAGTTTCCACGTAAGCTGCCAGCCCTGCCCCGCCCAGATGTGTTCCCAAATTGCGAGTTGGGAAAAGAAATTGCTTCTTTCTCACGCATATTTTTTTCTGGTTTTACTTAATTTTTAAATTGATATCAAAGAGGAAAGGAGGGAGGGAGGGAGGGAGAGAGAGAGAGAGAGAGAGAGAGAGGGAGAGAGAGAGAAACATCAGGGATGAGAGTGTCATTAATTGGCTACCTCCTGGACACCCCACACTGGAGATCCAGCTCACAACAGGGCAGGTGCCCTGATCAGGAATTGAACCATAGCCTCCTGGTTCATAGGTTGATGCTCAACCACTGAGCCACACCGGTCAGGCTGGTTTTACTTTTTTAATCCATGCTTAGTGCTGGGGACATGGGGACACTCCTATCTCCCTTCTTCCGTGGGAAGAGACCTGAGCTAGGTCATCTGGGACCGGAGTTCCAGACCTGCTTCTCGGTGTCACTGAGCATGAGCTGAGCAAACACTTACATGTTGGGATTTCCTTTCTCCTGGCCGACCAGCTGGAGCAAACTATAGAGGACTTTGGACACACTGTTCCTTCTCTTCACACTCTGTTTCCATCGCCACTCGCTGTTCAGGTGCCAGGAATAGCACCTCTGTCTCCCTCCCCTTAGTCGCTGGCAGGCACGTGGTGGCCTCGGGAGGCTGGGAGCCCAGCCATCAGTGGAACCTGGAGTCCAGCCCACACTGAGTGTCAAGCGAAGCTTTAAACACTCACATCCCCAGTTTCACCATCTGTAAAACTGCATGTGGTGTTCGGCCCTGGTGGATACACTCCAGGAGTCACCACCACAATTAGAATTTCACCACTGGGAACCCCCCAGGTTTCTTGGTCTTGAGATAACATGGAATTTCGATTCATCAAGAAGCAGTGGATAATTATTCATCCAGCTCACAATTATCTGATAGGCATTGATTAACAAATATGTGTGCTGAGATGCTCCCATAGGCTATCTACACTAATAAAAGAGAAACACGCAAATTGATCATCACTCTGCTACACCCACCAGCCAATCAGGAGCAAGTATGCAAATTAACCCAACAAAGATGGCGGTAGCCATGGAGCTGGAGTGAGCAGGAGGCTTGGGTTGACCCTGGTGATGGAGGAAGCCAAGCTTCCCACCTGCCCTGGCCAGCCCTCTACTCAAGGCTACAAAGTTTAAATTACAGAAAATAAATAAATCGTAGATATCTGCTGCCAGCTCAAGGAGGTGCTGGGAAAAAAAAGAAAAAAAGAAAAAAGGAGGGGCTGAAAGCTTGGGTTGCCTGGGGTGTGGCCAGACTGCAAACAGCCATCAGCCCCTCACCCAGGCTGGCCACACCTCCATGGCCTGATCCCTGTAAACGAGCAGTCGAACAACTCTCAAGGGGTCCCAGATTGGAGAGGGTGCAGGCTGGATTATGCACTGGGCCTCTAGTGTTATATAATCAGTGTCTCTGTTGTCGAGATCAGACAGATACTGGGTCCCAAGAAGCTTGTCTTGATTAAGGTTGTCTAGCCAGTTAGAATAACTCCTAGCCCCATTTTGCAGATGAGTAAACAGAGGCACAGAGAGGTCAAAAGAGGCTGACTGTAGACTCGAGCCTGGACCTCACTACCTCCCGGGTGTGTGCCTTTTCATTCCTGTGCTGGACTCCAACTCAAATGCCTGCTCTTCCCTGACATCTGACTGGAGCCACCCACACACAAAACGGTCCTCTCTCTTCTTTCTGGTCCCACATGCCTCCCGCATCCTGCCTGGAATAAACTCCACATCACAGACCTCTCCACGGGGCTTGGAGCACCTTCTCAGCCTGGAACCAGCCTTTACCCAGCTTTATCCCCCAGCGCCTGATATGTTGTCTAAATAGGCTTTGGTTGACAAATAAGTTCGCTAATTAGATCCGGAGGATAGATTGGGCACCACCAACCGGGAGGGGGTGTTTCTGAGCAGGACAGCGATGGAATGAAATCCAAGCTCCAGTCACAGGGAACAGGCATGGGTGGCCCTGAAACTTGTCCGTCAGCAGCTCTGCAGCCTGAGTCACCGCGCGCCCAGCACCCCTGTGCCACACCTGGCACCCTCCTCGGGTTTCCAGATGGGGCAGCTTCTGCAGGCCTGGCTCTGGCTGTGGCTCAGGATGCCCTGTCCAGTTGGGGACACGCCTGCTCCCTTTCTGTGAGACTGACGTGGAGGGGAGAAATAGCCCTATTTTTGAACCACGTGAAGACGGCGTCACCTTCACAGCCGAGGCCGATTGCGGGCATTCTCAAAGCTGGACTGGCAGCTTTTCGTCAAACTCGTTACTAAAATCTTGGAAGAGCTGATGGGAGCCGTGGAGAGGGAGCTGTTTTGCAGGAGATTCACCACCTCGATCTGAATGGAGTGAGAATAACTAAATACAAAATGCCTTGGCGCTGACAGGCGTCTAGTAAAGGGACACAGTCTTGTCTCTGGTTCTGCAGACGGAAGGCAGGGTCTGCCCTCGCGCCCACCCCCCTGGAGAGGGGTCCGAGGGGCCTCCCGCCGCCGGGAGGGAGCAGGCTTGTCTCGGCTGCTTTCGGAGGCATCGTCCCCGTCCCCGTGCTGCTTCTAGGAACGAGGCACCGGACCACGGCCCTCGCCCAGGGTGCCGCCGCTGCACCTGTTTCCTCCCCGCAGCACTGCAAACGACTACATTTGAAAGTGGAGCATAGTGCAATCCACCCCCTGCACACACACACACACACACACACACACTTACACATACACACACACACACACACACACACACACACACACACACACACACTCAGAGCTTCGCATGCATAACTGTAGCCCATACAGATCACCTTCTGCTTCCCTAAGCATTTCGGGGGGTGTTTGTGCAAATGTGCAGGCATTTCTCCAGCCGGTTTAGGGTGGAAGCTAGAGAGCCGCAGTTTGCTGGCCACTGAACTATACCATCGTGAGACCCACTGGCACACGTGTGTCATCGCATTCTTGTCACAGCGGTACAAACCAGAGGAACCGCTTTGAACCTCCGACCGCCTGCAAACTCGATGCCGCGGTTTCCCGGGTTCCCACAGGAGGCCCGTGCTTCCGGGTAAAAGGAGAAGCAGGCACGGCGAGGCTGGCCAACCCGCCGACATCCTGCAGCCAAAGAAGCTGGAGCCGCCATGGGGTGTCAGGCAGGGCAGCTCGGACAGCCTCGACGGCAGGCTGAGGCGTCTCTGTCCTGGGGGTCCGCGGCCCAGAATCGGGAACGAGACCAGCCACCTGATCCCGGTGGGCGAGGGGCCAGGCGGAGGCCCTGGCAGGGCCCCAGCGCGGTCCTGTCGCTGCCCTGGGCGGCGGCGGTGGCAGGGGGACAGCAGGCCGCGGGCGTGAGAGCGTTTCTCGCTTATCTTCCAGGGGATCCTGAGTCCTGCGACCGAAACCTCCTCCTTTGTCCCAGGAAACACCCAGAATAGCCCGCCTGGAAAGCAGCTCCCCTGCGGGTCGGGTTTCAGGCAGAGAACAGCCCCGCTCGCCCCCTCACCCCCACCCCTCTCTCCATAAGCCTCCCCTTCGGGCCCGTCCCACCCCTGCAGTTCTCAAGAGTATTAACTGCCCCGTGTCTCCCGTTCCCCGCCTCACCCCGCCGCCACCGGGACCCCAGGGGCACGGGGAGGGCAGCCCTGTGCCGCTGCCAGATCTGATGGCCGCCTTGGCGTCCGCTCCGCGGGGTGTTTCAGAGGCTGGCAGTCACGGGGCGGTGAAAGCGAACGGTCCCACGATCTCCGGACGGACAAAAGCCGCATTGTGGGCCGCAGACTGTCCTGCGCCTGGAGAGCCGCGGAGGAGCCAAGTGATCTTGGATTTCTCCCGGTCCTGCAGCCAGGGGGAGGGGGAGGGGGAGGGGGTAGAGGGGGAGAGAGGGCGGGGCTGGCCGTGGAGACAGGGGCGCCAGCACCAGAGGCAGGTGTGTGGGTGCCCAGGACAGGCCAGGGCTGCTGCACAGGCTCCATGCCACGTCTGCCTGAGGGGAGAGGGGGAACCCGGTCCGTTGCCATTTCTCTGCAGTTGCCGCCACGGGGTACATGTTGGGGTCACCCCCTCGGGCCTCTGGGGTGTGCCGGGTGGAGATAGTCAGCGACAGGGCTGCAGCAAAGACTGTGGTTTGCAGACGCGAAGGGAGCTGGAAGGCTTTGCTGGACCCCCACTGAGGCTGTTGCTTGACCTGGGGAAACAGAGGCGGGCTAGTCAGCAAGTGGGTCCGATGTGATTGGCTGGGGGTGCGTTTGGGGCTTTTTCTGGTTGGTCCATCCTGGACAGAAATCAGGGAGGCGCCCATTACTCATCAATGCCTGGCCATTTGGGGGCACACTGTCACGGCTTGTTTAGCTGCCTCACTTACTGCGAGAGATGGTGGCTCGGCTTCCTCCGAGTCTGACATGCGGCCACTGGCTCTCTGGGCTGCAGGGCGGATACCCGGCGGGCCCCGGGGCAGGGGCTGAGGGGTCTGGATGGCGCTGACAGAGTGGCTCCGCGGCAGAGGGAGGTGCTGACGGAGGAGGAGTGCCTTGGCGAGCACAGTCCCCAGGCATCGCAGATGGAGCGTGCCCGCCAGCACCTTAAGGTGCCCGCTGTGAGGTGGCAGCCCCGAGGGAATCCCTGTGCAGAAAGCTCTTATCCATCCCTCTGCCCCCCAAGTCCCCAGGCCTGGGCACAGCTTACACGGGGGGTCTGAGTCAGCTCCATGAGGAGCTCTGAAGGGGGTGAGGGGGTGTCAGCGGCTCCACATATTCAGCCAATAGGGCAGGGCCTTTCTCCCCCGCCTCCCCCAGGGTTGGGGCGCGTTCCCGCAGGCAGGGACACATCCGGGCCTGGGGCCCTCAGCCTGCAGCACCCACCTCCGCTGCTGCCCCCCTTCCATCCAGCCTCAGGGGTGGGGGTGGTGGAGGTGGGGGGGCACTGGCTGAGCTTTGTGCCTTTTCAATTATAACCCACAAGCCTCTACTTAGACAAACATCATTCCTCCTCCTGGTCAGGCCCAACAGGAAACACAATTGTGTGTTTAAATACGAGTTAACCTTTCACAGCTGCGCGCTTCTCTCTCTCACAGCAAAAGCAAAGGATATGTGGGCCAGTTCTTGCTGCAACCACTCTCCTCGCCTCCATCTCTTAGAAGTCTGCTGCCCACAGCTACGCCGATGAGGGGGGAAGGTGGGAGAGGGTGTTGGCACGTGAGGTCAGGTCTTTGGGGAAGAGGAGGTGACGTGGGTGTGGACACCGCCTGCTTCTCTCTCTGCAGGGAGGAGGAGCCTGCACGCATGTAGACCCACACCTGGCGATGCTCAGTGACTCCGACACTTGGTCTTTCTTTCCATAAAGCAATGGTCGGCATAGCGTGGCTGGAGAGCCACATGCGGCTCTTTGGCCCTTTGAGTGTGGCTCTTCCACAAAACACCATGGCTTGGGCGAGTCTATGTTGAAGTGGCGTTAGAAGAAGTTTAAGTTTAAAAAATGTGGCTCTCCAAAGAAATGTCAATCGTTGTGCTGTGGATATTTGGCTCTGTGGACTCATGAATTTGCCGACCACTGCTCTAAAGGAAGAGATTCCTCTTGAAATTTTCCTTTCAGCCCAGTGTTCCCGGGGAGCGGGAATTTTGTTTTTTCCTTCTCAGTGCCCATTGGATGTGACAGGCCACGTGCCCCTCTGCAGGTGGTTTAGACAGGGACCAGTAGGTGGAGCTAGAGAGCAGGCGCCCGCTGGCCTGTGGCTGGGGAGGTGCAAGTGGCAGCTACCTGGGTGGTGACCTTCCTCCAGGAACCTGGGTTGTTGACTTTGGTCTTCAGAATGCAAATCGCTCCCATGGTCTGGGGTGGGGGTGGGGCAGCTGAATTCCTGCAGCTCACCCAGTCCTGACAGGGAAAGGCTAGCCGGGAGTTTCCTCCCGGGAGCAGTCCATGGGAAGGGAGAATCTGTAAGACGCAAGACTACTTCCCTGAGTATCACAGGGGAACACAAACGTCTTACACAAAGGCTCAGTCCTTGGTTTGAGTCCTGGTCTCTCTCTCTCTCTCTCTCTCTCTCTCTCTCTCTGTCTTTTTGGTGAATCAGGATCCAAATCAGGTCAAGATATTAAGATTGGATGCTGTTTGATAACACTTACATTTTCCTGTTGTTCAAATACTTTCAGAATGTTTTAGACGTAAAGGAAAATGGAGCATCCATTACAGAGTCTGTCTCTACACACGTGTAATCCCCCGCCATTCGCATTAGACATGGCACATTGGTTACCATCCGTGAACTCATGGTAAGCTCACAGTGACACCTTATTGCAGCCACAGCCCACGGTCCCCTCAGGTTTGCATAGTCCCTCCCCTTCTCCTCCTCAGGCTGGGTAGTGCCACCGGGCACCCGGTCGCCATGGCTCCTCAAGCCCCTCCCTCTCCTGGCCGTTCTCAGACTCCCTGGCTTTGAGGACTTGGAGGGGGCAGGGCAGGATGTGGGTGTTTGCAGGATGTGCCACCGTTGGCAGTTGATGTTTTCCTCACAATTGGACCCAGGTTACTGGTTTCGGGGAAGCAGCTCAAAGTGTCATTTCCATCGCCTGTGCCGGGTGCACGCAGTCGACATGAGTTATGACGGCTGGTGTCTAACCTTGACTGCCTGGCACGGTCCTGCTGGGCAGGTCCCTCCACCGTGAGGTGCTTGCCACCCCCCCTTCCTACACTGAGCCCCTGGGAGGAGGCACCCCGTGCAGCTGGCACCGGGGTGGGGTGTCCGCGTGACGTCTCTGATGGTGGAGTATCCGTGTCAATCCACTGAGAACGTCTCCCCTAGTAATGTGGTTCCTTACGGGTATCAGCACAGCCTCATGAATATTGATTTTGTCCTTTGCGTTTTAATCCAATCCTAATTAGTTTTCCTGCTCAGATTGTTCCCGCTCCGGCCTCCGAGAGCTCCTTCCGCTGGTTCCTCTGCTCCTGTGAGGGTCTCTGTGGTGGGACCTGCTACTCCTTGTCTTCCCCCTTTAGGAACCCTCCTTCCTTCTGCCCCTCTCTCCCTCCATCCATCCTTCCTTCTTTCCTCTATTTCTCCCTTTCCCTCCCTCCTCCTTTCCCTCCCTCCGCCCCTCTCTCTCTCCATCTCTTCTTCCTTCTTTCCTCTATTTCTCCCTTTCCCTCCCTCCTCCTTTCCTTCCCGCCTTTCTGGCTGCTTTCCTCTCTTTATCCCCACACAATGTTATGCAGGACACCTGCGGTGGTAGCCAGAGCCTGCCTCCAGCGCGTCCCCTATGGGGAGACAGACAAGGGAGCTGGGAGCCTGGGAAGGGAGTGGCCCTGGCTGAGGGGGCGGTGTGCGGCTGGCGAGGCCCCGGTCCAGGAGGAGCGGGAAGATGCTGAGGGAGGCAGAGGGCAGGTGGGAAGCTGTGACTGGGTTCTGTGCCGAGAACCGATCCCAGCAGGTAATAATGACAAGAGTTTTACCGAAAGGTGGTGAAGCTTGGGGAGCTCAGCGGGGCCATGGCCCAGGCGAGTGGGGCTGGCCCCAGACCTCCCGCCTGCACTCAGCCTCCCTGAGCCGGGTTTTTGGGGGCAGGGGTGGGGAAGGAAGGTGAGGACCCAGCCTCCTGCCCTGCAGAGCGTTCCGTTCTCTCCCACGGCCGGCCCACAGGTCTGCCCACAGGTCTGCGTGTCCCTCGCCAGCCAGGGCCCCGGACACAGCCTCCCCCTCCCTGCCCACCTCCTCCGGGAGCCGAGCGGACGTTTGTGCAAAAGGCAGCTCATGGGGGAGGGGAAACCCATTTGTGGTTTGGTGTGTGGTCCGGTTCGTCTCGACCTTGATGGAGACACGGAAGAGCTTCGCCCCCACGGATGCGTCTCAGCCCGGGAGACGCAGCAGCCTTGACAGCGCCCGCACCGTGAGCGAAGCCCTCGGCCCCGGCGTGCGCCCTCCCACCGTCCTCCTCGCAGGCGCCCGTCCCCACAGGGGGCAGCGCCGTTCACAGCGTACGGGTGGAGAAATCAACAGAGACGTGGCCCCGGCGACACAGGTGGCTAACGGCGATGAGGCGGCTGGCCCGGCGCCAAGGCCTGCCTGACCCAGGAACGCCGGTGCCCTCCTGCCGGCAGCTGGCGGTGACGCGTGTCTCCAGGCAGGCCCTGTGTCCGGCGCTTGGGACGTGCTGTCTCCCTCCCGCCTTCGAGCAGCTCATCACGGCCATGCCTGGCTCCCGTCACGCTCAGGAGATCACTGAAGCCCGGGAGGGGGATCCCTGGACAGTGGCACCCAGCCGGGTCCCCACGGCTGAGGCCCAGCGTCAGCTGCCAAGTGCCTGACCCTTTCCTAAGAGCCGGCTGGTGTGCCCGTGGGAAGGAAGAGAAAGTGTGAGTTGGGGAATGAGCAGCTGCAAAGTCAGGACGGATTTCCTCCCTCGGGGGTGCAGGGCAGGCACGAACCCCATCCCGAACCCCATCCCGGCCGCCCCCCCGCCCCCCCCCCGTCTCCCCATCACCAGGTGAGGGGCCGTGAGAAGGGCGGCCACCCCCCAGGGGGAGTGACGGTGGCCCAGGGGCTTGCCTTTGGGGGAGAAAACCTCCCAGTGTCTGTCCGCAGCCGCCTCTCCCTCCTCAGCAGCGCCCTCCATAGGGCTCCCCTACCAGTGACTGACAGCCTCCGGTCAAACCCCCACAGTCGTGAGAGGTTAGAGAACGTGCCGAGACTCCCTCAACCCCACGGCTTCGGTCGGGCTCCGCCGCTCCCGGGCACAGGCGTCAGCCGTGGATTCTACACCAGCTGCCCCTCCTCAGACAGGTGCTCCCAGGACATTCACAGACGCCGCCGGGACAGTGAGAGTCTCTCTGTGTGTCCGGCACAGTCCCCGCCCTGCCCATGCCACTTCCACGCACGTGAGACGTGGCCGGTGCAGCCACTCCACGGAATATTTTACAAAATGTATTCTTACTGATGTCAGAGAGGAAGGGAGAGGGAGAGAAACATCAGTGATGAGAGAGAATCACGGATCGGCTGCCTCCTGCACGCCCCGCTCTGGGGATGGAGCCCGAAAGCCGGGCCTGTGGCCTGACCCGGAATCGAACCGTGACCTCCTGGTTCATACGTTGACGCTCAACCACGGAGCCATGCTGGTCGGGCCACAACAAAATTTTTAATTGCATTTGAATTGTGTTTATAAGTAAGTGGCCACCTGTGACTAATGGCGACAGAATCGGACCGCCCAGACCCAGATAATTACGGAGAAAAATATCAGCCCAGTGACTTACGTCGGCATGTTTTTTTTTCACCGTAAACACGAAGTTATTTTATTGTAGTTTGTTTACCAGCAGGGTTCTCTCTGGCCTCAGCATTTTGCACTGCGGGGCGCACAGCTGTGTAAACGCTAGGCTCGAGATGAAGTTCAAGGCAGAGGCCGAGAGGCCGTGACCAGCGTCTGTTTCACGGCAGACACCGCTCCGGGGGAGGGAACCCCGTCCGCCCTTGAACGTGGTCCGGCTCGGTGCGGACCTCACCGGGAAGCTGACGGAGCTCCCCTGCCAGGGAGGTGTCGGACGGAGGTCCAGAGGCGCCGGGCTTGCTGGAGCTGCTCACGGAGGGGCCTGAGGAGGAGGTGACACCCCCACAAGGGCCAGCACCCCGTCTGGCCAGCGCCCCGGCCCATCATGGCGGCTCCCCGGCTCCCTGTCCGGGGTAGGCTCTCTGTCTGACCACGTCGCTGCCTCCTTGCCAGCAAGTTCTCTCTGTTCAATGGCCCCTCGCCCCCTGTCCTTGCTGATTCTTGTGCTGTGTATAGCGCTTGTCTCGGCTGAGGATTGTTTATTCACAGAATAGTGAAGGGACCGCCCGGGAAACGTTGGCATCAGAAAGGAGCTCTCTCCCCGGAGCCTCCTCCTTGCTGACCTCTGAGCTGGATCCCCCACGGCTGCTCTGGGACCTAATACACACTCCTGCCGGCCACAGGGGCCTCCGGGGGTGAGCAGCCACCTCTGACCCAGGAGCCACAGTCCCGTTTCCAGTCAGGGCACAGGTCTGGGTTGTGGGCTCCATCCCCAGTGTGGGCGGGCAGGAGGCACCGATCCATGCTTCTCACCCATCAGTGATGTCTCTCTCTCTCTCTCTTCCCCCCCTCTTTCTCTCTCTCCCTCCCTTCCGCCCTGAAGTCAATAAAATTATGTTTAAAAAATAAATACAGCTGAGCGTGGTCCGAGCGCTGGACGGTGTGGGTGGTGCTAAGGGCAGCTATGTTCTCTCAGCCCCCCACACCCTCCCCGGGTGTGTCTGGTCTGCAGCCGGGTTTGGGGGAACCCTGACCCAGTCCTCCTCCTCGCGGGCGGAGGCTTTGAGCTGCAGGGCCCGCTGGGAGGGCCTGGCTCGGCCCCGGGCCCGCTGGCCACTGTCACCGCCACTGACGACATTCCCCGGTGCCTGTGAGACCTGACAGCGCCGTGGTCGGCAATCTCATCCGTCCACAGAGCCACATAGCAACAGCACAATTGACATTTCTCTGGAGAGCCACATTTTTTAAACTTAAACTCCTTCTAACGCCACTTCTTCCACACAGACTCGCCCAGGCCGTGGTATTTTGTGGAAGAGCCACACGCAAGGGGCCAACGAGCCTCATGTGGCTCGCGAGCCGCAGTTTGCGGACCGCTGTGATAGAGCCCCGGCTCGGAACCCGGGCGGAAGGTGTTCCCATCCCGGGAGAGTGGGGAGCTTAGAGTCAGGTGACCAGACGTCCCACTTTTGGCGGGACAGTCCCAATATTTAACAATTTGTCCCGAGTCCCGCAGCATTTTTAGAAAAGTCCTTATTTTCCAAGAAACATCCCTCCAGCTGGGTGTTTCACATTCCTGGTCCGTGCCGGGTGCCGCCCTGGGCATGGTGCTGCCGGCCAACGGGACACGTACCTCTGCCTCCCAGGGGCTGGCGTTCTGGCGAGGAGACAGACAGCACATGCACCCAGGAGGCGATGTGTCCCATGGTGAGAACCAGCCAGGCAGGGACGGGGTGGAGAGTGAGGCAGGGGGGCTGCCTGGAGGAGGCAGCTCCGGCATCCGTTCCCAGCTGTTGGCCAGGCTCTGGAGGGAGAGCAGCCAGCCAGGGGAGAGCGGGGAGGAGCCCTGAGCCAGAGGGTGCTCCACGTGGTCACACAGGGGACCCAGGGCAGGGCTAGGACGCCATCGGCCCTTTCTGACTTCACAGAGCGCCCTCCCTCCCTCCTTCCCTCCCTCTCTCTTTCTCTCTCTGCTCTTTGGACACAGCTCACTGTGTTAGCCATTTTGTACCTATGTGACATTGGACAACATTCTGCAAAAAGGGACTTTGGCCATAATGGGGAAAAGCTCCTGGCTTGGCACTTTTACACATGTGGGATTGTTTATCGCCCCCAGCACCTGGAGGAAGGGCATTATACTCATTTCACGGGTGGGGAAACTGAGGCACGGGCTCTCCTATCGTTCCCTAGCTGCTGTGAGGCAGAGCCTGGAGCTGAATGCCACCCGGCTGAGCCGCACTTGCCACAGCGACGTACTCCCCTGCAAGTCTCTCCTGCTGCCCGGTAAGGCCCAGGGCGGGAAGAGCCGGGAGGAGCCTGGGGCTGGGCGCTGGGCGCTGCGGCTGGTGCTGAGCCGGGCTTGAATACGATGAGAGGTCCCGACCCCTGTTGAGTGAGAACTTGGCAGAATTCACCACAACAGGTGCCCTCTCAATGCCGCTTTCAGTGGCACACAGAGAGAGCCTTTCACGGAGGCACGCGACAGCTGACACATCAGGACATCCCCGCTCCGAACGGCAGACTTATTAAAGCCATTAGCGTAATTATAATTGAGGACTTGCTTAAAAGCCCATAATGACTTTCTAGACAGCCTTCTGCTTGAGCACCTTCTCCCATCTCTGTCATCCCCCCCTCCGCCCCCCCGGACCCAAGGAGAGCTTTTGTCCTCTCTTTCATCGGCATCCCGGAGGCCCTGTCTGCGAGCATGATGGGAAAATCGCGCAGAAGAAGCGTGGGCCTGTGTAGGCTGCCTGCCTTGCTCTGGTCGCATTTTTTTAGCCTGTTGGTGCGTCTTGTCTAAGGAAGCGTTCGCCTCGGAAGCCTCCTGGTCTCAGCACTGGGTGCAGGGAGCCAGCATCCGGGTTCCCCAGGAAACACACACAGAAGCCCCCACAAGCCACGCGGCCTTGAGAAGAGGGTCACAGATCGAGTGCTTGACTTTTCGCAGGATGCCCAATGGCTCTTCGTCGCTCCCTCCTCCCCCCCCCCGCGCATAGCAGGTGCTCACATAATGACAGGGCCTCCTTCCCTCTCCCGACTTCATCGTCCCCTGGCCTTTTGGAAAATGAGCAGTTGGGTTGTGGTATGAGTTGGGGGTTGTACGTCAGAGTGAGCCTCGGCTGCATAGAGGACTTTATCATTCATTCATTCATTCATTCATTCATCCATGCAGGAGACTTGCTGTGTATCAGGACTATGAACACTGTAAGAATAAGATGTGGCCCCGGCCCGGTGGCTCCGTTTATTGGAACATCATCGCTGGCACCAAGGGGTGGCTGGTTTGATTCCTGACCTGGGCACACACTTAGGTTTCAAGTTTGATCCCTGGTTGTGGTATGTATGGAAGGCAACCAATGGATGTTTCTCTCTTTCTCTCCCTTTCCTTCCTCTCTCTCTCAAATCAATATAAATATATCCTTGGGTGAGGATTAAAACAATAAGATGTGGATTCTGTGAGTAAGTACCATGGACTTAGATGTACCATGTAAAACACTATGAGAGCAATGATGAACAATAGCTTAATTCCAAATATGGTTGTTATGTGTTTTTTTGTTGTTGTTTTGGTGTGTTGTTTTTTTTGAAGGCGTGAAACTTGACAGGCTGATTGGTTATAAAATAGAAGTGGAAAAGCCGAGAAACAAAAGTAACTGAGACATTCCCGAGGGGCCGGGGTCCTGAGACTGACTGACCAGATCTCTGGCCCTGGTGTCAGCCCTGGGAGTGAGGGGGCGGTGTGGGCAGGAGTGGGCTCTGGCCCTGACGCTGAACTTCAGTTCATCTAAAGGAGCCACAGCGAGCGTGTGAAAATGGGCCCAAGCCTGGAAGAGGCATTTGCACCTGCAAACTGACAGCGAGCCACTTTTCAGAGCGTGCAGTAACTGCCGATCAGCAAGCCGCGCAGCCCGTGAGAGGGTGGGCGAGACGGGTCCCGCTGCACGGAAAGCAGAAGGAATGACCGTACACAGAGGAAAACCCCAGCTCTGCCCTCACCAGGGGACCGGACGTGAACCTGTGATGAGATGGCACATCCCAGCCGCCCACTCAGCAGACATGAAGGTCCCCGGTGAAGTGGGGCGAGAGAGAGAGAACGGGCGTCTCTGGTGAACCGCGTGGGCGCGAGGGGCGGAGCCCGAGGGGCCAGGTGCCCAGGTTGGCGCCCACTCGGGCCATTTACGAGAACAAGGCTTTTCTGGGCGGGAAAGCAGGTCAGCGAGGTGGCGTTGTGTAGACATAAACCAGCGGCGACCTGTGGTTTCTTCATAAGCTCCGCGTGTCCCTGACCCCCTTGGAGTCTTATCTCCCGGCCCCGAGGGAGGGCAAATCCTATTTCATAACCGGGGTGCGAAGGGCAGGGCGGGTTTCCCGCAATCATGCTCAGAGGCTGAAAGGAAAGAGCCTGCCGAGCCCGGTGTGGCTCAGTGGATAGAGCGTCGGCCTGGGGACTGAAGGGTCCTGGGTTCGAGTCCTTGGTGGTAGGCACAACCCCGGTGGTGGGTGTGCAGGGGGCGACTGTTCAATGTTCTCTCATCGATGTTTCTGGCTCTCTATCCCTCCCCCTTCCTCTCTGTAAAAAAATCAATAAAACATATATTTAAAAAAATAAAAAATAAAAAGAAAATAAAACAAGGAAAGGGAAGGGAAGGGAAGGGAAGGGAAGGGAAGGGAAGGAAAGGAAAGGAAAGGAAAGGAAAGGAAAGGAAAGGAAAGAAAAGGAAAGAAAAGAAAAGAAAAGAAAAGAAAAGAAAAGAAAAGAAAAAAGAAAAGAAAAGAAAAGAAAAGAAAGGAAAGAGCATGTGGCTGAGACCCCAGGCCAAGTGTGAGCCCGAGCCTCTCCAGGAATGAGCGGCGAGGCCCCAGGTGGCGCCCACAGCTCAGGGACCCAGCCTCCCGCTCTCCCGCTGCGGGCAGCTCCCTGGTGTCTGTCAGCCCCACCCTGTCCCTCTCAGTGTCCCTCAGATGCACGGAGCCTCCCCGGGGGCCCCACTCCCTGGAGGCCGTGGCAGGGAGGGAGCCGGCCTGACACCTGCCTGTGGTCAGCCTCCGCTGGGCCGGCATGGGGGAGGGACGCTGGAGCCCTCTCCCCGGAGGAGGCAGTGTGAGACCTGGCCCAGCCGCCCGGAGCCCGGCTGTGGGACGGCAGAGGAGACCCTGGGATTTGGAACAAGAGTGCCCATCGGGGGGTGGGCACCCCCAGCTCGTGAGCCAGACCTGACAGGTCACCTGCTCCCGGGCAGCCCGTGAGAGAAAGATGGCTTTTCCGGTTTTATATGGTTGGGGGAGGGAAGGGGAAAGATCAAAAGGAGAAAAGTACTTGGTGACAGATGAGCTTGTCTCGTCTCACCGTCTATAACTACAGGGTTTGGACCCAGGTGGCATGGCACTCCTGTGTTGGGGCAGGGTGCTCGTGCTCCGTGTGATGCAGGGGGAAAGGGGCAGCAGGGACACGGGGCCGCCCGGGGGGGGGGGTAACTGATTACAGAGGGGGGTGCCCACCTGTGGCAGAGACCTCAGGGCACCGTGCCGAGTGTCAGAGCAGCGAGAGCTCTGGGTCCGTGGGGAGCCGTCGCCTTGCACACACACACACACACACCCCGCCCAGGCACAGCCAGGGCATCCAGCACCCACAGTTGAGTATCTCCCTCCAGCTTCAAACCCAGGCCACGAGGGCAAGGCCCGCCCCTGGAGGGTCAGGCTCCAAGATGCCACCACCGACCCGCAAAGTGTCCTCGGGGCCCAGCGCTGTGCCCAGAGTCCTGCCGAGGCCACACACCTGGCCCTGCTCAGAAGGAATCTCTCACCCGCACGCACCTGCTACCTGAACACACCTCCAGCTGTTCCTTTCCCAGCAAGCATCTGCTGAATCCATGCTCTGGGGTAGGGGGTCGGGGTACCGTGATACATAATAATGAGGCAGGAGTGGCCTCAGGGCATCGTGATACATAATAATGAGGCAGATGGAAACCGGTTTGGCTCAGTGAATAGAGCGTCAGCCTGCAGACTGAAGGGTCCCAGGTTCAATTCCAGTCAAGGGCATGTACCTTGGTTGCCGGCACATCCCCAGTGTGGGGTATGCAAGAGGCAGCTGATCGATGAATATCTCTCATTGACGTTTCTAACTCTCTATCCCTCTCTCCTCCTCTCTGTAAAAAATCAATAAAATATATTAAAATAATAATAATAATAATAATAATAATAATAATAGAGGCAGGAGTGGCCTCTGTCCTCCATGCATGGAGTCTAAGGCATGAACAACACTAACGCATAGGACCCAGGTGCGAGTCTCATGGCATCTTTGACCAGCATCCTGAAGGAAGGCGCATGGATGACGGACGGGGACCGGGTCTGGTCCATGAGGGTCACGCGGAGGGCCTGCAGGATGTCGGGGTGTGACCTCTGCAAAGGGAAGGGACGTAGACGGGCAGAGGGAACGGCATTGGCCAGGGCCCCGGGAGCCCAGGGGATTTGAGGGACAGAGAGGACAGTGTGGCTGGAGGAGCGGGGGTGGGGGCAGTGGTGGGAATGGGGCAGGGGTAGCGAGTCCCTGCCTCCCCTGCTCGCCTCCCCTCTGCATCTCACACACACTCACCTCGAACAGGAAGGTCCTCTTGGGCAGAGAGAGCTATGCGTCCCCCTCGCCTGCAGCACAGTCATACTGTCCAAACATACGTGTTCAGCAAAGGAGAGTCATTGCATGTGAATGGCCTGCGCTGTGCATTGTGTGGCTCTGGAAAGGTGGTAACGGGCGTGGATAGCAGAATCACATGTGTGTTGTAGGCATGCACGCCTGATGCCACTGCAGTGAGGAGGCCACACAGCTCCCGGGCGTCAGAGGGGCTCCGTGTGCGTCCGCTCTAATCAGCATCGCCCTCATCCCTCACTGCTCGTCATCGCTTCTGTGTCGGGCCAAGAAATGAAATCAGCCCAGTCAGCGGGCTTGGGGTGAGCATCGACCTATGAACCAGAAGGTCAGGGTCCCATTCCCGGTCAGGGCACAGGCCCGGGCTGTGGGCTCCATCCCTAGCAGGAGGCGTGCAGGAGGCAGCCGATCGGTGATTCTCTCTCATCACGGATGTTTCTCTCTCTCTCCCCCATCTCCCTTCCTCTCTGCAATCAATAAAAAGATAATTTTTAAAGAAATAAATCATTAAAAGAATCAATCAAACTGGGATACATTTTTTCCCTTCCTTTTTTATTTTTAACATTTCCACAAATGTTATTGCTCCGTTCTTCTTTCTCTTAAAATTTAAAATCTCCCATTCCTGAGATTGTTTAAAATGATGAGACCGCACAGGCCTCACTGGCAGAGAGAGGCTCTCTCCCCAGGGAGAGGCGAGCGGAAGTCTGGTCCCCTGTCTCTCCCAGGGTCCCCTCCCCCTTCCCTGGAAGCCGTGAAGGACAGTTGCGGGGGAGGCACTGTCACCAGCGTGGGCTCAGAGAGCGCTGAGTCAGCCCGGAGCTGTAACGTGAGGCACCGCCGGGGTGATCGGCTCTGATGCGCAGTGTGGATCAAAGGAGAGAGGCCGGTGCTCTCAGCCTGGCCGCCTCGGCCCAGCCGTCAGCAGGCTCCGCGGGCGGGCTGTCCTTGCGCGAACCCCAGCCGCCCTGTTGCCAGCCCGCTCCCTGCAGCACCGGGCGCTGCACATCTGGGAGGACTTGTCGGGCGGCTCCTGCCTCGGTTTCCCTGATTGAGAAGGGAGGCTGCTCTCGTAGAGGCCGGGAGGGGTGGAGAGAGCTTTGTTAGATTCATTTACAAAAGAAACAAAAGCTAACTAAAACGCCTTCTTAATTTGTAAAGCGGTTAACAGAGGAGGCAAATGGTAGCTTGCATGTCATTCACATCTCAATTTAATAAATCGATAGACCGGCCGGTGTTGCTCAGTGGTGGAGCGTCAACCTATGAACCAGGAAGTCACGGTTCGATTCCCGGTCAGGGCCCATGCCCGGGTTGTGGGCTCCATCCCCAGTGGGGGTGTGTGCAGGAAGTAGCTGATCCATGATTCTCTCTCATCATGGATTTCTCTCTCTCCCCCTCTCCCTTCCTCTCTGAAACCAATAACAATATATTTTAAAAATAAACAAAGAGATAGGTAGATGCATACGTTTTCTAAGCCTGTGCGCCTTACCATGCAGTGAGGTGTCCCAGGACTAGAACTCCAGAGCGCGGCCTCACGCCTGCTGTTTAACAGGTGCCGTCTGTCCAGCGAACAGACTCAGAGCCGCCGAGACCCGTTTCACCAGCCACCGTGGCCCCGAGTCAGGCCTGCACTGTCCTCTGTGTGGCTCGGGAAAGACGGTCATGGGTTTGGTCAGCAGAATCCCATGTGTGG
This sequence comes from Pipistrellus hanaki, assembly GCF_964339955.1. Taxonomy (NCBI): domain Eukaryota; kingdom Metazoa; phylum Chordata; class Mammalia; order Chiroptera; family Vespertilionidae; genus Pipistrellus; species Pipistrellus hanaki. Next base: position 47,538,698 of record NC_140519.1, on the reverse strand, counting down.
TGTAGGCAAGCACGCTTGACGTCACTGGTCAGGAGACACAAGAATGTTCTAGAACAGAGTTTCCTAGCAACCACGGCTGGCATGTAGGTGGCCGTTGTCGGCGGCTGCCCCGAGGGAGCTTTCGGATGCCGAGAGAGCCGTCCCGCCAGCAGCCTTCAATTAGGGGGACCGAGATACGGTCACGGGCCACGGCGGCTCTCCTCTCGTGTTCCCGGCGCTGATCTGGGCCCGATAGCCGTCCTGGGGTTCGGCGATGGAGGCCTGTAAACCTTCCCCATTCAGAGAAGACACCCCCGAAGGAACCCTCCCTCCCATCCCCTTGGAAATCCCCATTCTTTTTCCGCTTCGTCACAGGCCCACAGGCCCATCTGCCGGGAACCAGGGGGCACCACGAACCACAGGTTCTTCCTGAAAATGGGCCTTTCTCAGGGGGGACCCCACTCACCCGAGGCCTGTCTCTACAATGCAGACTCCTGGGTCCGGCAGCCCCGAGGCCTCAGCGGGACCGAGAAGGCGCACAGTTAGTCTCTGTGCTGCCGGAGCGAGTGCGAGGATGTGCGCTGTGATGTGGCCCGAGCATGCTGAGGGGTGAGACCTGCTGCCCTACTGTGTGCTGAGATGTGTGCTGAGAGGGACCCGGAAAGATGGCCGCCCTGTGCGGATTGGTAAATTTCTGAGGCGTGGCCGTGGATGGGCAGAGGCGAGAGGAGCCTCGTGGATTCTCTCTGTGTGCAGGAGGCGGGTCGATGGCCGGCATGCCTTGGCACACAGCACCCACGAGTGAGGTCCATTCTCCCCGTCCTGCAGTCCTGCAGGTGAGAACTGGAGGCTCAGACAAGCTCAGGAATGTGCTCCAGGTCACGCCGCCTTCGGGGCAGGGCTGAGATTTGCATCCAAGTCAACCCGACACCCATTCCTCTGGGCTCTAGGATGACTTCCAAACCCAGGCTCCAGCTGCTTGCTGACAGGCAAGCTGCCTAGTGCAGGAGGCAGGGGGGAGGCTGAGAGGTGGCATGATCCGTGTCATGCTGCTGAGATGGCCCGGGGGGGGGGGGGGGCTCGGGACGGAGCTGAGGTCTGCGGAGAGGAGTAACACTAGACCGCGGTGCGAATGTATGGCACGCCTCGCCATCTGTGAGATCACCGAATTCTTGCATCCACTAATAGAGTCTGGCAAGTGGCGGGGAGGTGGCCGGGATCCTGGGCAATTTAACAGCAGCTGCAGGATCCACGTTCCGGCCCAGCAGGCCGCATGGAGCCAGACCAAGCCAGCATGTGGGGGCTCCGCATGGCATTTGTCATAAATCAAAGGTGGGAGGTGCTTCAGACAAGGAGCCTTCTGCCAGGACCCGAGTGCTGGCTCTCCCCGAGACCCGGGCCTGGTGGCCGCACAGAACCCTGCTCCCCATCCTCCCCTCCAACACACACACACCTGCCCCTCCCTTCCCCCTCTCCCTTCTTTTCTTCTCTCCCTTTATCCTTAGCTCCGGCACCTACTATGCGCAAAGAGCCGCAGGTGCTGAGTGTGCCCTGAGTGGTGGGCATTGCCCTTGGATACACGCACGGATCCAAACCCAGCCCCGCCTCTGAGCTTGGCTCACAGCCCGCAACACTGGGAAACCGTTCACGGCGTGTGATCAGCTGCGGAAAGCTGATGGGAACCGTGGTTAGGGTGTGTGTGTGCGTGTGTGTGTGTGTGCGTGTGTGCGCGCGCGCGCGCGCGCGCGCGCGCGCACGCACACCCCTGGCAATGCTGCACTCTCTGCATCTTTATTTTCCTCTTAAGTTCTGGGGAACTTGTGTCACACAGCGCCGTTGTTGATAATAAGCATTTATTGAGTGTCTATTACGCGCCTGACATCTGCATGTTATCTCATCACATTCTCGTTTTTTAATAAAACAAACCAAAACAGATGTCCCTATTCCCCACTGATGAGAACACCGAGGCCCCCTGAGGTTGCATTTCTTGTCTAAAGACAATAAGATAAGATGGTAATAAAAGCCAGGAATCCTCCAACAGGTGTTCACCGCGGACCTACTAGGGGCAGGTGGGTGACAGACACCTGGCTTCAAGTCTAGGAAGTCATTCTGGCCCTGCTCTCCCCCACTCTGCCTTTCTGAGCCCGCGAGGAAGCTCAGATGTGTTAAGAGACATAGCCCCCTGGCCCTTGTTTATTTATGCACTCATTTATTTGTTAAAGTATGTATTCATTCTCTCACCTATGTATTCACTCAACAAATATCTTTTTAAAATATATTTTATTGATTTTTAACAGAGAGGAAGGAAGAGGAATAGATACTTAGAAACATCAATGAGAGAGAAACATTGATCAGCTGCCTCCTGCACACCCCCTACTGGGGATGTGCCAACAACCAAGGTACATGCCCTTGACCGGAATCAAACCTGGGACCCTTCATTCCACAGGCTGATGCTCTATCCACTGAGCCACACCAGTTAGTGCTAAACAAATACTAGTGCAGGCGTGTGCCTTTTACTAGGAGTTCACTGGTGACCAGAAAGAGACACGGTCCTGGCATAGGGAGCTGACCCAGAGGGACGTAGACATGAATCTATTAGCCACCCTCATGGGGGTCGGTTGCCAATTGAGGGCCATGGCCAGAAAGGAAGGTGCTGGCTCCGTGGGTGGAGCCCGATGCCAGGGAACCTGACTGCCTGGCCCCGGGAAGTGAGGCTGACCTGGGTCCGAGGTGAGGAAGAGTGAACAGAGGAAGGTCTGGATGGGCAGCATGTGCAAAGGGCCAGGGCTGAGGGGGGAGAGGCTCAGAGGTCACGTCTAGACAACCCCACCTGCAGGTCCTCGGGCACCTCAACCTCGTCCTGAACCAGCAGGGTCCCCCCACATCTGGCCCATCTCACTCAGTGAGAACCCCAACCCCCAGGCTACACAGGCCTGGAGATATCTCAGACTCCACCCGATTCTGACAATCACCAAGGTCTCTCGGCTTTTACCCCCCACTTCTCAGACCCATTATCTTCTCTTGTGCTGTCCATGGGGTCCCCCAGATGACATTGCTCAGCCCCCTCACAGGGATGTATGGCCGGCCTGTAGGTGGCAGGCACTGTCCTTAGCCCAGAATCACAGCAAGTCAGCATAAGCTCATTGGGGAAGTTGAGTAAGAAATCAGTCATTTTTCCACTGGCTTCTTCCCCCTGCCTCCTGCCTCGCGTCTTTCCACATTCCACACTTCGCTCGAGTGGCCTGTGTAAATGCAAATCTGGCGTGTCCATCCCTGCCCCCCTTCAATAGTATCCATTATCATCCTGACGGGTTTGGCTCAGTGGATAGAGCGTTGGCCTGCAGACTGAAGGGTCCCAGGTTCAATCCAGTGGAGGGTATGCAGGAGGCAGCTGATCGATGTTTCTCTCTCATGGATGTTTCTAGCTCTCTCTCCCTCTCCCTTCCTCTCTGTAAAAAATCAATAAAATATATTTTAAAAATAAGAGTCTCCATTATCCATGGAATAGAGTTCATGATCAAGCCCCCGCCAGTTATGTCTGCCACCTGCCACACTCAGACCACATCTAGCAGCAGGTACCCATGTGTGTGTGTCTTAAAGACTTCCGTCAGTTAAGGGAGCAGCTTAAGGACGGTACACCTCAGGCACCATCAGTACCTTTCTTATCTCCCCTTGCTTCTCATGTAGTCATGTGCCATGCCATGCGATGTATTAGAGACCGGGAGGAATAAAGAATTACATCACCTGCTGTGTCAATACAGACAGGTGGAGGACGGTCCCTGAGCATGTGGAGTGCTCTTGCTTTGCAGCTGGCGGCAGATTTGGCCCTTCCGCTGCCGGGAGGGACGGGCTGTCCAGTAGCTAAGTGGCCCCGAGCGGGCATCCCCTGCCAGCGCTAAGAGCCGTTGTGAGAGCACTTGATCCTTATCCGCTGCGGGCTAATCTCGGGAAAGGCCTGGGGTCACCTTCTCAGGCACCCAGAGGAGCTCTTAAGAGCTGTTCCCGGATCAAGTTCAGGAACAAATAGGAAAGGGCTTGAGGAGTGCCCCTGTAACTGCTCTATGATTTTCATTTTCAAGTCTTTAGAGAAGATGGTGTCACATTTCCTGGTCTCGAGAGCCAGGGGACGTGTCAGCTATGGTTTATCCACCTGGGTTCCCGCCCAAACAGGGCGAGGGGATGAACTGGGGGGTTCGTTTGGTCCGGCGAGGAGCCAGGAGCCGGCGCGGCCCGGGGCCAGGAGGCTGCTGCTGTGGAGACACGGCCATCTCTCCGAGCCCACGGCTGGCTGACCCCTGGCGGAGAGAATGTCGGTGGGACCGTGGACACTGGCTGCCCATGAAGACCTCATGACAGTGACTGCCAGCGGCTCGCGGTCCCTGAAGCGAAGGAGTCGTTGGAGCCCCTCGGTGACGCCGGGTGCGAGAGGCCTCACTGGGGCCACACAGAGCGCAGGGTGAGAGGACATGGGACGTTCATTGTTCACTTCCTCCTCATTACTCACCCCCACGGGGTTAACCACAAGGCCTGGCTGGCACTCAAGGAAACAGGAAACAGGAAACAGGAAAATGCTCGTCAAAAACAAGGAACGGTGCCCGTGCCCCCAGCTTGCCCCGTGTAGACCCGGAGGCCCTACCCAAGGAGGGTCCGCGGTGCCAGTGGCTCCACAGCCCTGGCCGAGGGCAGGCAGCCTCCCGCATCCGCGCCCCGGCCTGGCGTCTACACAACTGTGGGCCCAGGTCACGGAGGCCGCTTCCTCCTGCCCAGCAGGCACAGCTTTCCCAGGCACCCGGCCAGCCGCCCGGGCATCGGGCGTTCAGTCCCCTGCTGGTTCGGTGCCTTAGCCAGGCGGCAAGCCGCTGGCCCCGCAGCGCATTCCCTGCTGTGTCCCCTCCTGTGGACCATGCACCGCACGGGGACTCACACACCCGTCCTTGTCTGGCCCCTGGGACCCTCGTGGGTGTGTCCAGCCCCTTTCTCCTGAGTGTGAATTTAAACACGTGGGGTGACTGTGTGGCTTGATTGACCGGCGGTCTGCAGGCCTCTCGGCTGGCTCTTTGGGACGGCTCCGCTGGGCTCAGCGCTGAGCCCTGGTGGGAACAGCACTCACACCCCTGAGGCCACGCAGGGCCTGAGGCTTGGCAGGTGGGTCACAGGACGGCGCCTCCCAGACTCCCTGTCGGCTCAGCCCCAGCCCCTCCAGCAGCCTCTGGCCTCTGGTCTCGGTGAGAACAGCACGGCCAGCCTTGGCTTCAGGCCGAGCACAGGTCTGGGTCTGCCCGGGAGGCCGGCCCCAGGGCCCGAGCTTGAGCAGCTGAAGGTCCTCCTGTTTCCGGAGGACAGTGCCCAGGTCGTGGGGCTAAGGGCCGCACAGGCTGCTCTGGCTGCTTCTCGTGCTGAGCTGAGAAGAGCCACCTGCCTTCTGTGCCCCCAGCTGCTGGAGAGCCCCGCACATGGGCCACTGAGGCTTAAACATGGGCCGATCCTAAGACAGCTCCCAGTATAGCCGCCCAACACGGTGGTCGGCAAACTGCTGCTCTCGAGCCACAGGCGGCTCTTCGGCCCCTTGAATGTGGCTCTTCCACAAAATACCACAGCCTGGGTGAGTCTATGTTGAAGAAGTGGCATTAGAAGAAGTTTAAGTTTAAAAAATGTGGCTCTCCAAAGAAATTTCAATCGTTGTACTGTTGGTATTTGGCTCTGTTGGCTAATGAGTTTGCCAACCACTGGCCCAACACGTCCCTCCCTCCCTGCATGGCCCTAACTCCACACACACACACACACACACACACACACCATAACCCTCGGCAGCAGGCCCTGGGGATACAGTTTGAAATAAAAAGGAACAGGGTGCTGATACACGCTACAACATGGATAAACCTCAAAACAACATGTGAAAGAAGCCAGACACGACAGGCCGCGCGCTGCTTGCAGGGTCCCTTCCTCTGATATGTCCGGAGAAGGCACACCCACCGACACGGGAAGTGAAGTAGGGGCCACGCAGCCAGGACCCCCGGGGATGAGGCCCGGGGCGCTCCAGGAACCGGGAACCGGGGCGAGCTTTGCGGGTGCATCCGATGGCGCCCCAGTCTCCGTGTGGCCGGTGGGCTGCGTGCAGAAGAGGCCCCTGCTCGGCCACGGCCCAGGCCGCCCGTGTGGAAACGGCCCATTGCCAGCGGAAAGCAAAGGCGAGCTAGGAAGCCGGCGCGGGCCACGCCGGCATGTGGCTCACAGCCGCTCGAGGCGGGAAAAGCACGTCGGCATGGAAAGGCCCTCACCGGAGGTCGCCGAGGAGGCCCATCGCGTGGAAACGCACGTCCTCTGTCCGCTGACACGCACCCGCCTGCGGGAGAGGCACCGGGGCCGAGGTTCGCCTCCGGTGCTGGCACGCGTGATGCATGCCGCTCCTCGCTCACCGGTACGCTCCAATGGCTCTGTAATGAGCACAGATGACTCTGTAACAAGGAGAACAATGACGGGCATTTTTAAAACAAACAAATGAACATGTCACACGAGCGGCTGGATTTCATCCTGAAGGAGCGCCCGCTGTCCTTATCGGGGCGGCTCCCGCGTGCTCCCCCGTGGCCGGAAGCTCTGGGCTGTGGTGCTTGGGCCCCCAGGGCCCGTGGGGTGGTGCTCAGGCCCCGTCTGTGCTCGGGAAGGAGTCTGGGCGCTGAGGGACTCGCCTGCAGCCACTCGCAGCTGGTCACCAGGGTGGGGGTCCCAGCAGCCCCCTCTGACCAGAGCCAGGCACAAAGAGGACTCCTGGCAAAGCCGCTGGGCAGGGAGGCACCTGCAGTTCTGCCTGCTGGGCTGGTGGTGGTGATGGGGGGGTGGGGTAGTAAGGGAGAGAAGGGAGGGAGAGGGAGAGGGGGGCACCCCAGGAACTCCCTCTCAGGGGCTCCAGGGACAGGCAATCCTGGGCTCCCTGGGCCTGGCGGGCGGCCACTGAGGGGCACTGGGGTTCTGTGAGAAGGAAGTTCCTAACACATGGGCCATCCGAGCTCATGGTAGAACCCGGGGAAGGTCCATGACAACACGGAGAGGAACACACAGGCCACGGGTCACCCTCCCTCCCAGAGACAGCCATGCTCGTGTCTTATCTCATCTCCTCGGCGTTTCCTTTGTCCTGCACTCGCGAGCCACGTGCGGCTCTTTGGCCCCTTAAGTGTGGCTCTTCCACAAAATACCACGGCCTGGGCGAGTCTATGTTGAAGAAGTGGCATTAGAAGGAGTTTAAGTTTAAAAAATTTGGCTCTCCAAAGAAACGTCAATCGTTGTGCTGTTGACATTTGGCTCTGTTGGCTGATGAGTTTGCCGAGCACGGCCTAGGCCGGGGAAGCACAGCCTCCCTGTCAGCTCGGTCACAGGATGGGGGCGCTAAGGCGGTGCTGGACATGGCGAGGGTGCAGCGGTGCGGAGGGCTCGGGGGGGAGATCTCTGTAGGTGTTTGAAATGTGGTCTCTGCATTTCCTTTCTCACCCAGCCAGCATGTCTTATTTCCCACGCCATCCCACCCCCCATCTCCCCAAACTCAGCCTCCGTTACTCTAAAGCGAGCAGGCCATGCTTCCTGGGTCCAGAGCTGCGGCCTCCCCTCCATCGAGTCCTACGCAGGGCAAGGACCAGGGTCAGGCCAGAGAGAGACCTCACCCCCCGCCCCCAGGGTGAAATGGAGAGGGGCTCCATGAAATTCACTCATCACGATCAATAATGCTCAATAGTCAACCACATCAAAACTCACGCAAACAGCCAAAACCGGTTGGGCTCAGTGGATAGCGCATTGGCCTGCAGACTCAAGGGTCCCAGGTTCGATTCTGATCAAGGGCATGTACCTTGGTTGCAGGCAGATCCCTAGTGGGGAGTGTGCAAGAGGCAACTGATTGATGTTCCTCTCTCATCGATGTTTCTAACTTTCTATTCCTCTCCCTTCCTCTCTGTAAAAAAATCAATAAAATAAATAAATAAATAAATAAATAAAAAACCCATGCAAACACTTGGCGATGAACAAAACCTCAGCTTCTTCAGTGAAGACAGGTCTGGTGGGGAGGGGCTGAGGGGAGGGGTGCGAGGCAGGACGAATGCCCACGCAGGTCAGACTCTGTCTGTGCGTATCCTCCTGATACTTTGTTCACCATGGATGGTTTGTGTCGATTTGGATTATTATTTTTAAAATATAATTTTTATTGATTTCAGAGAGGAAGGGAGAGGGAGAAAGACATAGAAACATCAACAATGAGAGAGAATCATTCATTGGCTGCCTCCTGCACACCCCCTACTGGGGATCAAGCCCACAACCCAGGCATGTGCACTTGACCAGAATTGAAACTCGGGACCCTTCAGTCCGCAGGCCGACGCTGTATCCACTAAGCCACACCAGTCAGGGAGGGTTATTTTTTCAATCAGGCGTTAAAATTATGATGGTGATGGCTGAGTCTGGGGAGCCCCTTGGACTTGGCAGGCCTCCCGCTGAGAGGGTCCATAGCGCCGTTCCCCTGGAGTCGGATGGGGAGAAGTTGGGCTATTCTGGAACTCGCAGTTGTCTGGACTCCCTGGGCCCGATCCAAACATCCCCTCGCCCCCCAGAAGACAGCTGCACATACCGGGCCCACGCCGTCTCCAGCTGGCACGCTCTGCGGGCGGCTGTGCGCCGTGCGGGCCGTGGGCTGCGCCGCTGAGCGGCAGAATGCTAATAAAATGTGTGCCATCAATTGCATTTTAAAAGCATCCTGGGAGACGGAGGTTGCTCTTTCCAGAAACCCCGTGAGGAAAAGCTGGAGAGACGCAGAAGGGGGAAACGCATTTAACAATGAAGTAAAAGCCACTCGTTTGAGCCTTACAAGTCCAGACGGCGGAACACGGCGCTTCCTCGGAGCACGTTGCGTGGTCTGTGGGCGGCCATGCCGGGCCCCTCCCCCGTGAATCAGCGGCACCCTGTGGCCGGGCGGCCGGGGCCTCCCCTGCGGTCAAGTCCACGTCCCTGGTGGGGCTCGGCCACGTGATGTGAGATCGGCCAGTCAGATGCCCCCAGCCGTGGCTTTGATCTAGAAGTGAGTGAGCTGCCTGGAGAAGACGGCCCTTGTGGGGATCCTTCTTCTCACAGGGGTCAGAGCTGGCGCAGGCAGGACGCAGGAGAAGGGGCTCCGAACATGAGGGGTGAGCCGTCCTGCTGTCCGTTGTGCTGAGCAGCACACCGCCCCCGCCCCTACAGGCTCTCACCCTGGAGAAGCGAGGTTGGCCCTTGGATCAAGCAGACCTGAGTTCAAGTCCCACCTCTGCCTTCCCGCTCAGGTTTCCCCACGCCCCTGCCCCCCAGATCCTGGCTGCTGCCTCCTCGTCCTGATGCTTCTCTGGCCAGCTCTGTTCTCTTCTCCGCTTAACATTCGGCTCGCCCACAGACTCCCAGAGGCCCCCCTCGCAGGCCCAGCGGCCATATGTTTCTGTTGTCCCCAAACGACCCTCCTCCGGCCTCCAGCCACGCGGCGTGAAAGGACCCATTCAGGGCCCGCCTCCCGACCACCTGGGAGCACCTGGAGGCCGAACAGAGCCACATTCATCCGTCCCCGGGCCCGGAAGGATTCCCGGCACCGGGAACACGTTTGCTGAATTAATGAATTAAAAATAAAAACAGAATCGAAACCGACTGGCCGGGCGCATTAGGATGCGTCCCAGACTAGAGACGCGAGAAGGGACCCTGGCGGCGGGAAGGAACCTGGGCAGGTGGGGCCCACATTCCAGCCAGGCGCCCGGATCCCCACCCCGACCGGATGGCCGCACGGTCCCACCCCTTCCTGCCGCACGCTGTGGCCGGGCCCGGCCCTCCCGGCCTCCCTGTGGCTCGGGGCTGGGCCTGCCCTCGGGGACACGGGCCTCCAGGACCCGAGGGGGGTCTCAGGTCCCCGGACAGGCCCCCTCTGGCCGCACCCTTTAATCACATGTGTCAAACACAAGGCCCGCGGGCCAAATCCAGCCCGCCAGGCCTTGCAATGTGGCCCGCACCGCGCTGTCATCACTACACTCCGCTGTCAGTTTATGACATTGTCAGTTTATGACTGTTCAGTAAACCATTCGGCCCGCGATTTAGGCTGGATTTTAGATTTTGGCCCCTTCTCTGATTGAGTTCGACACCCCTACTTTAAGATGAAAATGAGGACCGCTTTCTACAAGCACGTGCCTCCCGGTCCAGCCTGGCTCCCTGCAGATTTCCAGTCTCATTTGTCCTCCCCGAGGGATGCGAGGCGCTCATTCTGCTCCAGCGACGTTTACCAGAAGCGTGAGAGGAAATACATTTGCCGCATGTTATACACCAGTAAAGTATTAGAGGCTGGAAGCAGCCGAGATGAAATACGCCAGTGCTTCCTGCTTGGGAGGAGGAATTGGAAAGGAAGGAGCGGAGGGAGGCAGGAAGAGGGGGAAGAGAAAGGGGAGAGGGGACCGGAGTAGACACCATGACCTGCGCACCCAGCACTGAGCCGGGTCCCTGCCCAGCGATGAGCCAGGCCCCTCACCGATGTGACCTCATTCGATTCCTGCGGAGCGAGTGGACTTGCCCCTGGGACCTCAGCAAGCCGCAGGCGGAACACACAGGGGAGCACGAGGCTGCCCGTGGGCACCGCCTGGAGGTCAGGGCCCAGAGAATGACGCTCCGCCCGCCTGGCACAGCCACGGGGTGCGCGGAGCCTCTGCAGAGTTCCAGAGCCTTCTCTCCAGGGAGCGCGCTCCTCTCTGGACCGCTCCCCGAGAATCCCGCCGCCCGGGCCTCACGCGGTCTCAGTTCCATCTCCAGGCCCAGGGCCACCGGCCGGCTCCGTCCTGTTTCCCCCCCCCCCCCCCCCGCAGTCCGGGGACTTCCCATCGGGCCCAGGAGTGTGCGTGGGGCTCCCCTCACGTGCCCTTGTCTCAGACCACCGCCCCGCGAGGCCTGCTCTCGTCTCTGAAACCCTTCCTCCGTGCACGTGTCCGGGGCTGGCTTTTTAGGGGCAGGATGGCCACCTCCGGTTCAGGTGGAGAAAAGCCTGGGAAGGAGCTGCACATCCTTCCCCTAGTAGGGGTGTCGAACTCAATCAGAGAAGGGGCCAAAATCTAAAATCCAGCCTAAATCGCGGGCCGAATGGTTTACTGAACAGTCATAAACTGACAATGTCATAAACTGACAGCGGAGTGCAGTGATGACAGCGCGGTGCGGGCCACATTGCAAGGCCTGGCGGGCTGGATTTGGCCCGCGGGCCTTGTGTTTGACACATGTGCCCTAAAACATCTGATTGCCCGGCGGCGTGGCTCAGGGGTTGAGCATCAACCTATGAACCAGGAGGTCACAGTTCGATTCCCAGTCAGGGCACATGCCCTGTTTGTGGGCTCCATCCCGAGTGTGGGGTGTGCAGGAGGCAGCCAATCAGTGACTCTCTCTCATCATTGAGGTTTCCATCTCTCTCTCTCCCTTTCCCTTTCTCTCTGAAATCCATAAAAATATATGTTAAACACACACACACACACGCACGCACCTGATAGGTTCCAAATAAATGCCTTCAGAAATAGCTCTCCACTAACCTGGGGGGACATGTGAGAGCCGAGGGGGGCTCTCCCTTTCGCCCACGTGGCCTCCTGCCACCGCCTCCCGCCGCGCACCGTCAGGCACCGTCAGGCTCCGTCAGGCCGGCACACGGGCAGCTCTGTGCTGGGCCTGGGCAGCTCCCTCGGAAGGTAGACCCTGCACGTTCTCTTCCAGAGCAGCTCCCTCCGCTCCAAGCTCTGCCCACACCCCACACCCCACACCTCCCCGCGGGGAGGACGGCTTCTGAGCAGCTGGCCAGACACTGCTGCTCCGCGCTCAGCGCTCAGCGGGGCGTTGGCAGGGACCCCAGGAATGGAAATGGTCGTGCCTGGCACTGTTTCGGCCTCACCCCTCCGTGGACAAAGAACTTGGACTCCAGGTGATGGGACCTGGGGTCACAGGCCTGAGATGCCATGCCCAGACCCCCTTGTGGAGCCAGGCCCTGCCCCCCCCCCCCCAATCTCAAATCACACCCCCCCCTCCCCCCCAGCGGCTGGATCCTACCCCAGAGCGAACCGTCTGCTGTCTCATGTGCTTGGCCAGAGTGACATTCCACTGAAGCTCTTGGCCTGACCTCTGAGCGCTGAGGTGGAACCAGGGGAGAGACGGGAGCGCAGTGCTTGGATGGCTCCTTGCAAGAAAGCAAATCTCTCCACACCCCTGGCTGAGCAGGGAGGGCTCCCTGAGGAGGGAGGCTTCTCCTCAAAGGGACCCGCTCTTCCCAGGACACGTTTTAATTTGAAAGTCAAAGGGGGGGGGGGCACTCCGGGTGGTCACGGCTCAGCCCTCCCCGCAGAGCTGCGAAGTGGAGCGGTTGGACCCTCATCCTTAGACAAGGCAAGTCAGGGCTCCGCAGGCCTCCAGGATGCAGGAGGTCCAGGGAGTGAGCACGCACACTGCAGACCACTCCGCTGCCCACGGGGACCTCCTGGCCTTTTCAAGGCCCCCCAACTCCTGTGCTTTCCTACTGAGCAGCGGGGACTCGGACCTGGAGATCGTGGAGGCTCCGACCAGCCGTCCTGTTTGTGACGGGCTCGGGCCCTTTGACATTCCCTGCCTTTCCCTTACTCCTGGCAGCGCCTAGGGCCGTGGTGGGCAAACTCATCAGTCCACAGAGCCAATAGCAACAGCACAATGACTGAAATTTCTTTGGAGAGCCACATTTTTTAAACTTAAACTCCTTCTCACACCACTTCTTCAACCTAGACTCGCCCAGGCCGTGGTATTTTGTGGAAGAGCCACATTCAAGGGGCCAAAGAGCCGCATGTGGCTCGTGAGCCGCAGTTTGCCGACCACGGGCCTAGGGGATCGGCCAGGACTCACGCCCGCCGGGCCCCACACCCAGGCTTCTCTCTCCTTCACCTTCCTCCCGGCTCAGCAGCCACGGGTCCTGGCGGACGGACCTTCACCCACTCGGCTGCCGGTGTGGGTGGTCTGGGCCTCGCCCCGGGGCCTGGCCAATGCATACGGAGGACGTCGGAGCACCCACAGGGCACCCAAGCCTTCGCCTTCTTCTCCAACTAAGCGCCCCAGGACCCCAGCTGTCAAGGACACTAGGTGCCCGTGTGCCTCGGTGTGAATGACACGGAACCTCTCCCCGTATGGCTGTCATTCTCACGGGCCCAGTCCCTTAATCTGGATCTGCAGAGGGCAGGCGACCTGAGCCCATGTCCCCACCGTAAGCTTCTAACAGGACAAAGGAGCCCCGTGCACAGACCCAAAGGAAGACCTGGAAGGAAACACAATAGCGTATTTCATGTCAGCCCTTCGAGGTGCTTCCTGCGTTAGCGGAACTTAAATGCCAACTGCCGTGCCAAGCTCTGAAGGAAGGGACCAGGCAGAAGCAGCCAACGTGTGGGCCCTGACCTCTGACCTCTGACCTCTCCCTGACAGTCACATGGAGGTGTCACTGTTGTCATTACCTCCCAATGACATGGCTCAGTTGAGTAAGGCCGGCCCTTTAGAAGCACTGACAGCACCCTGTGGAGAGCCTGGAGTGAAGAGGCGGGGCCTGACATGGGACCAGGGAGCTCCCCCGGAGACCGGGGAGCCGGGGAGCCGGAGGAGAGCATTGGACAGGCCGAGGGCCCTGGCCTGGGCTCCCCTCCTCTGGGTAAGACCGGCCACGCATGTCCTCTCTCTGTGAATCCAGGGCCGGGAGAGCTGAGCCTGGATGTTGTTCAGAGATGAAAGGGCATAAAAATAGCGTTAGATTTCCCCGCGCAGGGAGGCCGGTCAGGGCCGGGCACACAGCGGGTAGCTCTAACGCGATGATCAAAGTGAGTCGCCGGTGTCTGCGGGATTGTGCGGCTGCCTCTCGCAAAGGCAAAACCCGGTACTATTGTTTGTGTCTAAAATACTTCTGTGAAGCGGCTGCGGGAGTCACCGAGGCGCTGGCGAGCCAAGGTCTGGAGCGGGAGGAAGGAGAGAGAGAAAGGGTCTGTAGCCTCATTGTGTAGGGGAGCAAGGAATCCTGGGATGGAGGAGGGCCCGATCGTGGGAGGGGGCGAGAGTTTGGGTCCCTGCTCTGTCACCAGGGGTCCCCCCACTTTGTGTACTGTGCGATCATCACTCTACTGGCCACTCGGAGTGTGATATTTGCTGCAAACAACAGTTCCTGGAGGGAGCCTGGTGGCCTTGGAGATGTCACTGGTCCGCTCAGAACCTCGGTGTCTTCTTCTGGGCAGCGAGGCTCCCGGTCCACGCCTCCTGGTTCGCTCACCAGGGCTGCCATGACCCAGAGCCATCAACTGGGCGGCTGGGGCGGCAAGAAGGTATTCTCTCACCACGCGAGAGGTAAGACGCCCGAGGTCAGGATGTCAGCAGGTCTGGTTTCCCCTGGGGCCTCCCTCCTTGGCGTTCAGACAGCTGTCGTCTTCTCCCCGAGTCCTCACGCGGCCCTCCCTCTGTGGGTGTCTGTATCCCAGGCTCCTCTTCCTGTATGGACCCCAGTCATGTTGGGTCAGGTCTCGGCCATAGGCCCTCGTCGTACCTGCGTTATCTCTTTAAAGGCTCATGGCTTCCTTCTACACTGTCTTCGGTCTTCCCTCTGCACCAGGATATGCACATTAACCGCCATCTTGGTTGGGTTAATTTGCATACTCACTCTTGATTGGCTGGTGGGCGTAGGGGACGTACGGTCAATTTGCATGTTTCTCTTTTATTAGAGAGGACTGTGACTGTGCACTCATCTCTGCTTTTGGAATAAGCAGTTCGGGAAGGGTAACAGCTATTTAACTCAGAAATTGGACGTTTGCCCTGGGGTGGTCGCCGTGTTCGCAGTCACGTTTCGAGGTCCTGGAGCTTGGAGCTCAACACGGCACTTTTGGGGGCCACAGCTCAGCCCTTGCCAGGAATATGAGAACTGTGGGTGAAAGCGCCAAGCTCCCCAGAAGGGGTCCGTATAGAGTAGCCGAGTTAAACAACAGCCAACGAACAATCAAGCTCATGATGGTATTTATTGATACTACGTCACACAGGCCACGGGGAGGGCACCTTCCCTTCCTGCATCTTCTAACTTACCCCCTCCCCCCGGTGAGCAGGTAATAGTCTGATCTCCCTCTGATTACCAGCGACTGAGGCTCATACAGACCAGGACCGGAAGCTGGCCCATGGCGCATAGTAACCAGTGAATCCAGAACCCCCAACTCCGTGTCTGGTTCCCAAACCCGGTGATCCTCTCATCCCACCGGCTGGTTTTCCAGCAGGACAGAAGGTCGACGTTAGAGTGGGAAAGGGGACCCTGTCTCGAGCCCTCCACTCCTCCCAGAGCCTCTTTTTTCCATGCCCGAGCCCCCAGAAGCATCTTGTCCACCGAACCACGTGCTCCCACTCCCACTCCCCTGGTGACAGGGCGCTCACACCCTGAGGAGGCGGCCTGCCCCCTCCGGACAGCTCTGATGGTCTGCGAGCCTCCTTCCTCCTGCAGGCAGATGGATGGGTTTCGAATTCAGAGGAGTAAGACGCATGCTTGAGTGTCGCTTTCAGGGGAGGAATCCTTGACGAGCTCCCATTGCTCTTGGAGGTAAAATAGCCATAACTTCTCTTCCTTCGAAACTGCCAGCAGCGCGAAGAGAATCAAGGCTGGAGACGGAAATTGCTTTTCTCTCCTCTCCCGACGCTGTCAGCGGGGAGCCGCGGGTTCTGCGGGCTCTTCAGTCAGGGCTGCTTTCCCGCCTCTCTCTGACCAATGCGCTCGTTAGCGCGCCCGGCGCTGCGATAGATTCACCTCCATGCGTGTCCCCTCGGGCTTCCCTCGCGCGGCTCCGAGCCGCTAACGAGCAGCGGAAAGATGAAGAGGAGAGACGCTGCCTCGTCCCCTCCTCCCGGAGCCCTGCACGCCTGTCTCCCGTCCTTTAGAAACGGCTGGCTGGGCTGTGTGCACTTTAGTTAGGAGTGCTGAGGGGCACATGAAGGAAGAAGGAGGTTGGGGAAATATTAGCAGGGAGCAGAAGCGTGCGTGAGGGTCCTGGTTCATTCGTTCCACAGCACAGGAAATCCGAGCAACGCTGAGGTCTGTTTGTCGTAGCTTGAAGATTTACTTGGACACTTGCAATCAAAGTGTGCTTGTGTACCTTTTACCTAATGAGTTTCTTCGTGCCGTTCCTTCCGAGCATCTGCCCACATGCTTGTGGATTCTCACAGTTCCAGCTGTAACCGGACAATCAATGGATCTGAGCTGCCAATTAAGCAGAGACAGGGTTGGATCCTATGAAATTGATTCTCCGCCGCAGCTTCGCTCCCTTCTGTAGCACTTGGCTTCCTTCTACGCTGTCTTCGGTCTTCCCTCTGCACCAGGGTATGCAAGTTAGCCGCCATCTTGGCTGGGTTAATTTGCATACTCGCTCTTGATTGGCCGGTGGATGTAGGGGAGGTACAGTCAATTTGCATGTTTCTCTTTTATTAGGGAGGACTGTGACTGTGCACTCTGCTTTTGCAATAAGCAGTTCAGGAAGGGTAACAGCTATTTAACTCAGAAGTTGGACATTTGCCCTAGGGTTGTCGCCGTGTTCGCAGCTGCAACGGTCATGCTTGTTTGAGATGGGGAAGCTGAGGTACCAGCTGGCAGACTGTCTTTTACTGCTTCCCCCTCCCCCGACATTCAGGGCCTGCTCTGCTTTCTTCACCCAGATGCCAATCATTCGAGGCGTGAGCAACTCCCTCCTGAGCGTACCTGCTGCTTGAGGGTGGAAATCTCGCTCATTCGTGTTCAGACGCCCGGTGCCAGCTCAGAGCCTGGCACGGGGTCAGAGTCTGGTGCCCCCCCGCTGCTGGTGAGCGCCGTGTGTGGGGGTGAATTCCTGCCTTCCCGGAGCGTGGGGCACGCACGGTCACCGTCACGCTGCCAACACGGCCCCAGGCCCACAGGTGTCCGTAAACATACCTGGTCACGCACACACGCATGGACACACAGAGGAGCTCACACACGCCCATGAGCCGCCGGAATCGGGGGACCTGCCTGCCCCCCAGCTGCTCACCCAGCCCCCGGCGCCTCTTCTCTCTCTGCAGCCAGGACGCCCTGGGCACAGACCCCACAGAGGCCTTGCGTGTCTCCGTGATTGATTTCACAGCCTAAGCGCTCTTTCCTGGCGTGGCCTCGTTACCAGGTAGGCAGCGCACCCCGAAGAAAAGAGGTCCCCCGGGCAATGACACGCGAGGCGAGAACAGAAGGCGAGTCAACAGCCGGGAAGTGAAATGTCAATTCTGACAGCGGCACAAAGGCCCGGACGCGTGGCAGGCAGGCCCGGCTGGTGGCGGCAGCGCTGCTGGTGGCCATGGAAACGGAGCGGGCGGGCTGGGGGAGGCGCAGAGGGGGCGTGCCAGCCATCCCTGTGGGCACAGAAAGGCAGGGGCTGGGACGGCCCGAGGCACAGGCATGGGCTCCCATCTCCGTGGTGGCACCCCTTCTCCTGGGAGCCGGGGGAGCAGAGAAGGGGCCAGCCAAGACAGCCACGTGGAGGTGACGCAGAGGTTAGGGGGAGAGTCCGGGAGAAGCTGGAACAGACGTGGCCTGGGATTCACTGGCTCTGGGCTCTGGGAGCCAAACGGAGTTACAGCGCGCCATGCCCGCCTCTGCCCCGTGCAGAGTCCGCTGTTAAGATGCGGCGTGCCAGCTGGCTTCCCTGTAGCGTGGCACGCACCACCCCATAGAGCAGTGGCTCTCCACCTTCCTAACGCCGCGGCCCTTCAACACAGCTCCTCATGCAGTGGTGACCCCCAACCACAAAACTATTTTTGTTGCTATTTCATCACTGTCATTTTGCTGCTGTTAATGGATCGTAATGTAAATGTCTGTGTTTTCCGACGGCCTTAGGCCAGAGGTCGGCAAACTGCGGCTCGAGAGCTGCGATTTGCCGCTCTGTTGGCTAATGAGTTTGCCGACCACTGACCTAGACTCCCGATTGCAATAATTAAAGGCTGTTGTTGTTGTTTGTGATTAAGCCCCTATCCCAGTGGTCGGCAAACTCGTTAGTCAACAGAGCCACCGTTTGCTGACCACTGGCCTAAGACCATCGGAAAACACAGATATTTACATTACGATTCATTAACAGCAGCAAAATGACAGTGATGAAGTAGCAACGGAAATAATGTTATGGTTGGGGGTCACCACCGCATGAGGAAATGGATTAAAGGGTCGCGGCATGAGGAAGGTGGAGAACCACTGCGGTAGAAGGTCCCTGGTTCCTCATTCCCCGCCCCAGAGGCCGTGAGGTCCCCGGACAACCGGAAGGGCTGACTCACGCGTCTCTCTCCAGAGCCTGGCCGAGTGAATGTGTAACGGCGGGGTCAGTCAATCAATGAACCGAAGAACACGCTGGAGTCAGGTGACTCGGGGCGTGCTTCGAAGGTCAAGGGCCCTTCGCCAGAAGGCCACGTCCCCGGAGCCAGGGAGTCTGGGTTTTATTCAAGAGGCAGCAAAGGTATAACGAGGGGGTGTCACGTGTGGAATCGAGTGTGTTGAAGACACCCCTTCCTCTCAGTACGCACACGGCAAACTTTCAAATTAGGAAACCGCCGTCCTGAGCTGTGGGGCTTGTTTGGGCTGGTTGTCCACGGGGAAAAGGGCTGGCCGTGGTGTGACGGTAAACCCCTCCTCCTGTCTTCACTCACCTCGGGCCTGGAGGTGGTCTCTGCTGACTGTGCTTGAACTTGGCCTATGGCAGTGGTTAGCAAACTCATTCGTCAACAGAGTCAAATAGCAACAGGACAACGATGGACATTTCTTTGGAGAGTCACATTGTTTAAACTTAAACTTCTTCTAATGCCACTTCTTCAACATAGACTCGCCCAGGCCGTGGTATTTTGTGGTAGAGCCACACTCAAGGGGCCACAGAGCCGCATGTGGCTCGCGAACCAGTTTGCTGACCTCTGGCCTATGGGATATGGTTTCCACCTGTGGCGTGGGGAAACGACGGGAAGGGGTTTGCGTGGATATCCCAGCCGGTTGCCTCTGGAAGTCGGGGTCCCTGAGGTTCTCCACTCTTGTGGTCAGGGCTTTGGGTTTTGCCCGGCCCCCTGGGACCCTCCCTACCAACACCACCAGCGCCAGCGCCTCCCAGCCTCTGCCCTGCGTAGGGGGCCAACATCTAACCTTCAGGCATTCTTTCACTGTTTGGAAACTCTCCCTGAACTGCCACATCTTGCATTTAGAAAACCAAGGCTCGATGGACAATGAGGAGTCATCCAATCCATCCGTCCCCCCCCCAACCCTCCCCCCCCCCCCATCGTGGGAGAAAGTGCTCATGCTGACCTGCCTGACGCCTTGAAGGACACGTTCTCTGGCCTACGGGGTTGACTTCCAAGGGCGTGACCTTCAGCCTGTCCAGCGGGTCTCAGAGCTTTAGGGTCCTTATTATGTAAACAGAAACTGTAACACCCACTTCACAGAGTCTGGGCCTTCAGAAAGCTGTCATTTTTTTTTTTTAAATAACATGACAATGCCTCGCATGTAATTAGTAATTAGTAATTAGTAATTAGTGTAATGACAGAGCTCTCCCAGCCAGGCCGGGCCAGGCCCTATAATCATCATCAAAACAGTAAGTAAAAGCCATTTGTCATCTGTCCATCCGCCCCACCACTCCGGGGTCAGGAAGTTCCTTCTGGTGTCCAACCTGAATGTCCACTGCAGCTCAGCCCACACACTGGCCCCTGCCGCCTGACCATGACCTTCGGCTGGAGTCAGGCCAGTGAGAGTCATGGGAAGAGCGTTTGCTATGGAGCCACGTGACCCAGGGCACGGCTCTGGAAATCTGGAGCATCAACTCCCCCCCCACCCCCCTATTAAAACGGGATCAATCTCACCCACCTCAGGGTCCTGTTTGGAAAAGGATTTTGAGAGGGATAGAGGCGACCCGTCTGGCCGGTAAGAGGTATGCATTAACTGTGAGCTCTTTCCCATTCACGTCTAATCGACTTTACCATTTAGGGAAAATCATATTTTTTTTGAAGCGCCAGGCCTTTTTTCAGCTCATTACTTTCCCCGGGATCATTACCGCTATTAAGTGTTTGGTGCCTCTCTCTCCCCGGAGACGGTCCTGATGCCGATTAGACACGCGGGCGCCGGGATTAAGCGGTAATGAGCGGCTCAGTGGGCAGTGGCTGTCCCCTCCTGACACCCGGCCAGCCGCTCCCGCGGCTGATTTCCAAACACCCAGCTCCCCGTGGGAGGAAAAAGCCACGACCCAAACCGCCGCATCTCTGGGGTCCGGAGAACAGCATTCAGATTGTGCAGCTCAGGATCAGCGGAAGGTCAGGGGGGAGGGTGACCTGGGTGGGCCGCAGGTCCACATGGAGGCGGCACAGGCCGAGTTGCCATCTGATGGGGATGAAAGCTGATGACAGGAAGCCAGGGGTCGCCGCTCAGGGAACCGACTGGAATAACCAGAGATGGGGCCTTTCTTCCCCGCGGCCCCGTGCCTGAAGCAGCGCGTGGCAACAGTGAGCGCCGGAGCCGGGGGCCAGCGGGAGGGGAAACTCCGTACCTAGCACACGGTTGTCCGAGGTACCAGACCCGCCGGAGGTGGGACAGCCCGAGGCCCAAACTGGGAGCAGACTCACTGGAGCAATGACGCCTTTATGACCGTCATTTAGTGTCCTGGTGATTCTTTATTAAAGGGCTGCATCTGGCAGGAGGTAATTCCCCAATGGCCCGGCTCAGACCGGCCTGTCCTCCCTCCCTCCCCCGCCCTGAGGGACAGCTCAGGGGAGCCATGACCCTGAGGTCACCTTCAGAAGTCACCGCAGTCCCTGAGTAATAGGGAAGCATCCATCCCACACACTGGGTCCGACGTGGGGCCAGGCAGTGAGGCAGTGGGACGTGTGAGCACTTACCTGCTCCAGACACCCTCCCCCCCCCCCCCAACACGCAGGGCCCACGGGGCAGGAAGGCCCGGGACCAGCTCTGGGCCAGTCAGTGCGATGGAAACTTCGTGGCCCATGCGCAGAAGTCGGCTTTCAGCTCTCCAAAGAAATTTCAATCGTTGTCCTGTTGATATTTGGGTGTGTGTGTGGGGGGGAATCCGCCGAATCACCTGCATGTACGAGACCCTCAGGGGGCCTGGTTGCCAGGACGGCATGGGGAGCACTTGTCTACACGGTAGCCTTTCAGCCCCCCACCCCCAAACCCCCGGGAGAATGGTTATCCTTGTTGTGAAGCGTGGCTTTGCTGCCGGCCCACGGCCCGGCCGGACGCCAGGACCAAGCACCTCCTTTCCCCAGAGAGACCGATATAGCCTCTGGCAGTGGGCTTGCCCACTCACCGTGGGTGCCATGGGTCACGCCCCCGCTTCTCTGCTATCCCTTGTTTACCTGGACTTCTGCCGGGTCCGGACCCTGGAGCGCATCCGAGTTATGCAACCACTTTGCCTTCAAAACGCCACCCCCACGGCGGCCTTGGCTCGGCAGGAGGGCATCCGGGCTGGGCGTTGAGCGGGCGGCCAGGTGAGTGACCGATGAACCGTCACGGGCGTTCAGAGGAAAAGGCGGGAGGTGGGGATGTCCCTGAGGCTGACATCCAGGTGGAGCCAGAGTAGCTCTATGGCTTTGCGTTCGAAAAACGCAGCGTTTGTTCTGCATTGCAGCGTCCACGATCGCACCATTCCCCATGAGCCTCTTTCTCGCTCTGCGCGCTCCCTGCGAGGTCTGGCTGCCCCGCCCCCGCCCGAGGCACAGGCAGGTTCCCCCTCACCTTGCTGATCGGTCCACTGAGGCCGAGCGAGGGCGGTGTCAGGGCCTGGGACAGAAGGTGGCAGGTGAGGGTTTAACGAGTGATGTTCCTGGCACCAGCAACGGGCATGGGGGGGGAGGGGTGGGTGCGGATGGGGGTGGGGTGAGGATAGGGGGCAGCTGGGGAGCTGAACCTGCAGACAAGATGGCAGCCTGGCTTCCCTGGACCACACAAGGGAAGGTACGGGGCATGGGGTGTGAACTCCCGAGCCAGGTGCCTGACGGGTCATCCCAGCCCCACCTCCCGCCTGCGGTGTGACGGGGGCTAGTGACTCGCCTCCTCGGGGCCCCCCTTTCCCGGGTTGTCAGGTGGGGAGAGGCTGCCGGGAGGGTAGGCTAGGCCGTGGCACCGCGCTGAGCAGCGTCTGGACCATCAGAAGCGCATTATACATGTTCACAAGACATGTTCACTATACATTTTCACAACGCATGTTCACTATACATGTTCACAACGCATGTTCACAATATTCTAACGGGTGTACAGCGCCCGGCGCAGTCCCTGGTACCAGAGGAGCTTCAGACGTGATCATCGTCTTACCTTGCGTTCCGTCCAAATGATCACAACCGCCCATGCCTCACGGCCTGAGCCACAGCAAGGCACAGAGAGTTTCTCAGCTGCTGCCGCCACCTTCCGTCAGCGGCATTGTTGATAAACTGTGAATAAACCCTTTTTTTGTTAAAAAAAAAAAGAAAAAAAAAAAAGGCGTTAGGGAACCAGGAGCACTCACTTTCTGGATCCACCGTGAGCGTAGTCCCCCCTGCGTGGCCTCGGTGGGAGGCAGTGTCCCCACCGCCCAGGTGACGTTTGTGCTGGGGTTCCTGCCCACGGCCGGCCTGGGACTTCCTCCCTCTGGGCGCGGCTTAGAAAGCATCCCTGGGCCTCTGGACCCTCCCACCGACCCGCCGACCCACAGCGAGCCTGGAAGCCCCCCTTTCCTGTTTATTGGTTTATCCGACCCTCATGCTATCCCTTTAGTGAACGGAAAAGTGCTGGAAATGAAGAGGCCTGCCACAGATCGCAGAGCCCGCAGCCAAGGACAAGCTGAGACTGAGGACAATCCAGTCACGGGGAATGGTGGCCAGATGTGCAGGGCAGGAGGGCTCCACAGCGCCCCCCGCAGGGGAGGCAGGCACCTGGGCCCAGGCCCAGCCAGCTCCTCACAGCCTCCCTCTCTGCCCCAGAGTTCCTACCAACCCAACTCTGCAGCCCCTCCCACCAGGTCAACCCTCTCCAGGCCTCTCTCTGCATGGGGTCCTCCTCCCCCTTAACTCCCTCCCCCCCCACCCCCCCTCTGACCAAACCTTTGACTGACAGGAGTGAGAGCCACTGATCACGCTCTTCTCCCTACTGCCCTCCCCAACAGTCCCTTCCGTGGTGCCCGGAGCATAACAATACCCAGGTGACCAGCCCAGCAACCTGACCCCACCAATGTACCCCCCTCCGCCCCGCCTGCCCCTCCTCTTCCCTCTCCCCCGCTTCTCTGGAATTCTTCTCTCTGCTCGAGTAGTAACACAAGCTTCCCCTCAGCCTTTGCTCAGTGGGATTCTAAGAGAAAGTAATTTCACCCTCATTATTATTAATTAGAGTAGCCAGCAGGCAGGAGGGTGAGAGGGAGGGGGAGAGAGCATGTGCACTGGCCACACAGATAGACGTGGAAGCCGAATGATGAGCATTGTTTAAATATATTTTTATTGATTTCAGAGAGGAAGGGAGAGGGAGGGATAGAAACATCCATGATGAGCCGAGATCGGTTTGGATAGAGCATCGGCTTGGGGACTGAAAGGTCCCAGGTTCGATTCCAGTCGGGCATGTACCTTGGTTGCGGGCACATCCCCTGTGGGGGGTGTGCAAGAGGCAGCTGATCCATGACTCTCTCTCATCGATGTTTCTAACTCTCTATCTCTCTCCCTTCCTCTCTGTACAAAATGAATAAAATATATTAAAAAGAAAGAAAGAAAAAAAGAAACATCCATGATGAGATAGAATATGGATCAGCTGCTTCCTGCACGCCCCACACTGG
Organism: Pipistrellus hanaki; assembly: GCF_964339955.1. Lineage (NCBI taxonomy): Eukaryota > Metazoa > Chordata > Mammalia > Chiroptera > Vespertilionidae > Pipistrellus > Pipistrellus hanaki. Next base: position 47,514,924 of record NC_140519.1, on the reverse strand, counting down.
GGATCGAGCCCACAACCTGGGCATGTGCCCCGACCAGGAGTTGAACCATGACCTCCTGGTTCATAGGTTGACGGTCAACCACTGAGCCATGCCGGCCGGGTAATTTTTTTGCAAGCTGCTGTCTGTGGGTTGGCATAAAACACGTCATATTTTATTAAAGAAACTGTCACATAAAATAAACAAGATCTGGTTTCTTTTCTCACTTCCACAGGAGGATGGCACCGGGGAGGGGGCGGGGTTGAGCCTTTGACTTCCTCTGCAGGTTTGCAGGGGACAAGGCTGAGAGGCCCCCCTGGGTGGCATGGGGTCCGGGAGGAGGAAGAGAGCGTCCACCTCCATGGTCATCTTGTCATCTCCTGCCTCGGGTCCCCTCCTGCCTGCGGGGGCCCGAGCATCTCCCCGCGTCCAGGGTGCCAGCATCTGCTGCCGGTTCGCTCCGACACGGTCATGCTGTCCCCAGGGCTCGGCGCTGACTGCATCCCAGGCCGGGCCATCGCTCTCGTGGATCCCAGCCATTTCTTCTGGACACCAAACCCTGCCGTCCGCGGAGCCCAGGTACCCGCCTCTGCGTCCCCCGGAGCGCGGGCAGCTCTGGCCCTGGGCAACCGGCACCGGACAGCTGCCCTCTCAGCGGGGACCGCGTGACTGAGGCCTGGGGGGCTGGGCTCCGGGAGACCCGCAGGTGGATACTGGGTGGACCACTCTTCTCTCTCTTTTTTAAATATATTTTATTGATTTTGTATAGAGAGGAAGAGAGAGGGATAGAGAGTTAGAAACATCGATGAGAGAGAGTCATCGATCAGCTGCCTCTTGCACACCCCCTACTGAGGATGTGCCCACAACCAAGGTACATGTCCTTGACCAGAATCGAACCTGGGACCTTTCAGTCCCCAAGCCGACGCTGTATCCATTGAGCCAAACCAGTTTCGGCTCTTCTCTTTTAACATTGCTTTTTAAGAGAGAAAAAACGTGAACGTGAGAGCAAAGCATCCAACAGCGGTGTCCCACAGGCCCCCCACCGAGAACCGAGCCCGGAGCCGGGCACGTGCCTGATGGGAGAGAAAGCGAACTGGCCATCTTTCAGTGATGCCCAACCGGCCGAGCCACACCAGCCAGGGCTGTTATTCTATTTTTTCAAATACATTTTTGTGAATGTCAGAGAGGAAGGGAGAGGGAGAGAGAGATAGAAACATCCATGATGAGAGAGAATTACTGATCAGCTGCATCTTGCACGCCCCACACGGGGGATCAAGCCCACAACCCGGGCATGTGCCCTGACAGGGAATTGAACTGTGACCTCCTGGCTTAGAGGTTGACACTCCTCCACTGGGCCACGCCAGCCGGGCAGGAATTTATATATATATATATACACCGGGGTTATTTCAGCCGGGCAGGAATTTATATATATATATATACATACCAGGGTTATTTCAGCCAGAAAACAGTGCTTGCAAGGAACAGAAATAGTCCCTCGTTAAAAAGTAAAGACAAGAAAGGAAGTCAATGGGAAAGTTTGGGCTCATTCACATAATAAAACTCATCAACAAGGCACTAATAGTAATAAGCATGTACTGAGCACCTACTGTATGTCAGTCTTTACTTAAGAGCTTTATAGGTGCGTGTTTAATGTTTACAGCACTAAAGGGGACGCTCTTACGAAGCTGGTTTGATGGTTTCGGAAGCTGAGACTCAGAGAGGTTAAGGAATGGGCCCAGCGTCACCCAGCGAGGCAGCGACCTAACCCCTTCATCAACCCCTCTGGCAGAGCTGGGATTTGTGCACATGAAATCTGGCGTCTGAACCTGCCCTTTTGCTACTGGGCCAAACAAGAAGCAGGAGGGGGAGGGGAGAGGCTGGTGCTCCCTCCTTGCAGGGAGGCGGCGCGGGTGACCGGACTAGCTTGTGACACCTGCCATCTTAGAACCTAGCAAGAGGCAGGTCCCTTGACCAGTGGGCTCCCCAAACTACTTGGAAAGAGGGGAGTCATTTCTCAAAACAAAGGCCAACTCAGGTTCCCCGTCAGATGTGGCCTGGAGCAAACACGAAGACACACAGTTTCACTACTCAAGGGAAAAGGAATTCTCCCTTTGTGCACATAAAAGGGCACCGGGGATAATTGATAATAAGAGGGAAAAAGCTGCGGTTGTGGGTTTGAGCTACTATCAGGCAGCTCTTACACATAGAAAACTACTGAAGGTTGGTTTTTAAAGGCATATTGACATAAAATCATTTAAAAATCCGTTTTTCTTTGGGTCTTTCGATCCATCTTGCCAATTTCTTTCCACACAGACTGTATTTTAACAATTGCAATAAAGGAATTTCTTTTTCAATGTTTGACAGAACCTAAAAGGTCGCTTCAAGCAATGGGCCCAGATAGCAATTCATCAAACCCCTTACCCAATGTTTACGAGTGAACCGATGTGACAGGCACATGCCTTCCTCAGCATTCAAAACGTGCTGTGAGGCAATGAGTAAAGTCATAACTACCGTGTTTCCCCGAAAATAAGACATCCTCCGAAAATAAGTCCTAGCGCATGGAAAGATAAGACAGCCCCTGAAAATAAGATCTAGCGCAACTTTGGGAGAAAAAATTAATATAAGACACTGTCTTATTTTCGGGGAAACAGGGTAGGTTTAAAGACTCTCACTTCTCCTAAACAATTAAATAAGGTAAGCTTTATAATATTTTGTTTAAGTTTTCCAGGGACAATTTGTATGTCTCCACGAAACTACTTACTGACGTTTTCGATTAACCTTCTCAAGCTCATGATGTTTGTAACATGTCAAACACGAAAACTTGTTTTTCATGGTTATAGCACATACTACAGGTACCAAACACGTGCTGACTTCCCACCATCGTTATTCACTCCCCATCGCGTGGTGTGTCTCAGCTTTCCCCGGTGGGAAAGTGTTGAGCACTCAGGAGAATAAACAAGTGTGTATTGCTGTCTTTTAACATCACAAGGAAGTACCTTCCTCAACATCTGAGAGTATCAACCAGAGATTTCTGGCCAGAACACAGGGCCTGAGGTACAAGGACAACTGTTTTCCTTCACGACAGTTTGGCAGACTCAGTCTTTTTTCTAGTTACTATGGCAACAAGCATCTCCAAGTCCACACTTTTTTTGCACGTGGGATTAGTTCCTGGCCTCCTGCCTGGATCTAAGTGGAGCGACCTAACCCCTTGACCCCTGTAGCACAGCCTGCTAATTGTCCCGGATACCCGCCTCCCTCAGCACACGTGCCCGGGTTCAAGACTACATTTACCGACGTCCCTCACAGCGAGGTGGCTGGCCGTGGCCTGGGAATGCCGGGAGGCAGAAGGTGTGGGCCGTCTGCAGGAGATGTCCTTAAAGAGCACGGGCATGCTCGACCTCCTGAATACCTGGAATAAGGATGCGATGGCTGGAGCTGGAGCAGCCAGCTTGGACCAGGAGGTAAATTGTGGGGGCAGGGGGGTAGGGTGTGTGCACTGTCATGGAACAGCCTGTGTCCCTGAGCGTCGAATGCCACGGCAGCCTGGGAACTGTCACGGGCAGAACTCAAATCCGACCTGGCTACTGTTCTGTGGGGTTTTCCCCAACCCTCACTGGGGCAGACACTGTCAGCTGATTCCATGGGTGAAATTCTGAATATTTCCTGGTCCATTATCTCACCGCCTCATGGGGTCCTGCCTCCTTCCAGGTCTGGCTCTGGGCCTGGGGCCTCGGGCACCCTGATGACGTCAGTGATTTTACCCAATCGACTCCCCAAATAAGTAGCAGATGTCCCCTCTCTTAAAACGGAGGCCATCGCTTTCGGCAAGGCCTCGAGGTAGATTGAGCTGCCTCCAGAGTCATTAAATACAGGTCATTAAGTGCAAGAAGCAAACATTAATTTTGCTTTTATGAGTTTGCAGTTCAAAATAGATGTCAACACGGAAATACTTAACCAATCAATACACACACCAGCAACAGGCCCCCCCTCCGTTCCTGTGCTCCTCCCCTGGGCACGACCCGTGTGCTGGCCATTTAACCCCCTAGTGGCCCTGGAGGCTCCATACCATCCTCGTCCTCATTTTAGGCATAAATAAGCTGAATTGAAGCTAAGGGATTTGCCTACGTTCATGCCTGCAGCTGCACAAACCACTGAGTGGCAGAGGCCCTCCAGCAAGCACGCATCCGTGTGTTGTTTTCCCTATCAAAAGAGGGGACCCCTGGCCAGTGTGGCTCAGTGTGGTGTGCGTCTCCTGTGCACCAAGAGGTTGAGAGGTTGCTGGTTCGAGTCCCAGTCAGGGCATAGGCCCGGACTGTAGGTTTGATCCCATTAGGGGCCATGCAGGAGGCAGCTGGTGGATGTTTCTCTTCCTCTCTCCTCTTCTCTCTCTCAAATCAATAAAAACAAACCTGAACACCCCACAATTAAAACGAAAGGGGGGGGGATTTTTGCAGGTTTAGTCTCAGGGAAAGGTAATCTATTAAACTACAAAAATACAGAGAAGTTAACACCACCAACTAATACAGGGCCTTGTTTTTGATTCTCCACCACCAGATGGGTGTGATCTTTATTCTCTTAAAACATGAAACACACCCTGGCTGGCTTGGCTCAGTAGATAGAGCATTGGCCTGTGGACTGAAGGGCCCCAGGTTCAATTCCAGTCAAGGGCATGTATCTTGGTTGCGGGCACATCCCCGGTTGGGGGTGTGCAAGAGGCAGCTGATCCATGTTTCTCTCTCTTCGATGTTTCTAACTCTCTATCCCTCTCCCTTCCTCTCTGTAAAAAATCAATAAAATATATTTTAAAAAAACAAGAAAAAACATGGAACACACATCCCAAATGTAGATATTTAAGCTCGGTTTCAACTGGTATAAAAATAACCTGCTCTCCTTCTGGGGGTGGGGGTGGGGGTACAAATTCAAAATGTGGAGGCGGCCACTGCCACTTGGGCACGTAGTTTGGAGGAGAGGGAATCACGGGCCTCCTTCCCCAGAGAGATGCCGCTGGCTTCACGGAGTCTCGACATTCGGCAACTCCTAAAGCGTGTAATTTCCTGTTCTCATTTATAAACCTTTTCAGGAATGTTGACGAGTATCCTGCGCCTAAGAAAGATGCTTAAATTAATAATGGCCATCATTTATTTAATGCTTACTAAGGATCTGGCAACCAGTGAGTGATTTTTTACATATGACCTTTCTCCTTCCAATGAGTCTGAGAGGCAGGTGCCATGGGCCCATTCTGCAGATGGAAAGTGGGAGACTCAGAAGGTGCCAGGCCTCTGATCTGACAGCTGAGCCGGCACCCACCCACTTGGGAGAGGCCAGAGCCTCACCTCCTTTTCCCCCTCCCCCCCCCCCCCCCCCCCGCCTCTGTGCAGGCTGCCTCCTCCTGCAGGCAGGGCTGGGGACTTGGCCCTCTCTGTTCCTTTGCCCCATTTCCCAGGCTCAGAGGCTGGTTTTTAAATATCCTACCACCATGCCACAGCACAGTTCCAATCCCTAAAGACTTAGCCCCGCAATGGCCTTCCCACAGTGAAGAGGTGGGCCTTGGGGTCGCGGACAGATTTCAAGTGTGGTAATTGCGTCCCGCCTGTTTTGACTTTCTCAGAAGTAAAACCTTCGAAAAGGAAAATCATGGAACCAAAGGTTTCCGGCTGCAAGGACCCTTAGAGATAACCTGAGCCAGGGGTTCCCATGCCCGGAACAGCTGGCCCAAGTGGCAGCCCCCCACGGCCACGTAGGCCTCTTCCGTGGGCTCCCTCTCGAAGTACCTTCCATCAGGACCATTGAGCACTGATTTTGTAACGTCTCCAGGACCCAGCGCGGCGCCCAGCAGAGGGCCAGCCCTCGATGCCCGCTGGCTAAGTGAGTGAGCGCCCGTAGGCGCCCACTGTGGACCCGGGTCCCCTCACGCCCACCTAAAGACACGGCTCTAACCCAACCTCCTCAGGGTACAGACGGGAACACGCAGGGTCAAAGAAGAAAACTGTCCAGTGGCAGTGGGGCCAGCAGCGGAGCCAGGACGGGGAGCGGGGACCTCGGATGAAGAAGACCACCCACAGATCCACTGGGCCTCGTGGCTGAGGGAGCTGAGGCTGTCCACCCCTCGCTGGTTACAGCAGGAAGCCGTCCTATAGGCGCACCTCGGACCCCACCGCAGGCCCACCCCCGAGTGGGAGGGGCTCCAGGAGCCCTTGCAACGAACAGGCCTCCTGCCGTCACCCTCCTGGCGCTGAGGGCATCCCCTGAGGCTCCAGGAGAAACCTGAGGCCCAGCTCAGAGGTGTGCGACGCAGAAGCAAGACGCAGAGTCCAGGCGATTAAAAAGGGGGGAGGTTTTAATGAAGCTCACTGGTCAAAGAAGTGGCAGAGGTACCTCTTTTCTCCAGCTGTTGGGTGAGGGGAGGGGGAGGGCGTGAGAGCGTGGAATTCCTGCCTCGGGCCAGGGGGCTCGGAAGGCGCCAGCTATCTCTGTCACCATCCACCCTGCAGATGCCTGCATGGGCTCTGGGCTTCCCCCCCTGCCTGGACCTAACACCAGCCACAGCGCTCTCTCCCCGATTTGGGGCCAGGCTCGGAAACCGCTGACCCGAGAGCTTATCTATAGAGAGTCATGTTCTGGGATGAATTATTCATCCCATAGCTTTTCCTGGCAGCCGCCATGTCCTCGGGGCTCCGTCCCGGTCCCCTTTGTGTTCCACGGCAGCCCCCGGTGGACGGCAGGTGATCGCCAGGACACGGACGCGGCCCAGGCGCCCGTCGGGAGGTGAGTGGGGGAAGGTGTGGTGCGTGTGCGCACACCATGGAATTCTACCCGGCCGTGAAAAGAATAAAACCCTGCCCTGTGCGACGGCACGCAGGCGCCGAGAGGGCGTTATGCTCGGTGAGGTTAAGTCAGGCAGAGAAAGACAAATGCCGTGTGCAATCTAATAAAAACCCACACCCACCAACGAACAAACCAAACCAAACTAGTAAACCAAACCAAGCCAGACCAGACCATCGCTGGAGAGGACAGCGGGTGGTGGCCACGGGGAGACGGGTGCGAGGTGGGGTTATAAGAGCTCTCTCTGGCTCAGGGGCCGTTGGGGATAAAGGGAAGTGCCCCGGGCTTACCATTAAAAAACCCAAGTATGTTTCTCTCTCTCCCATTGGTCCCCACGGAGGTCAGATCTACTTCTGGAGCCGCATTGGGGCCAAGGCCTCCGGGAGGTCGAGACCCACCCGCCGGCCCGCGGGCTCACAGGCCGTTGGCACTGACACGTGAGTAGTGCAGCGTGTCTGGTGCTGCCGCCTGAAAGGCCCCCAAGACTCTGAGGGTTGGCAGGGGGCCCCGGGGTGACGTCCCGCATCCCCTGTGATGAGAAATCCCCGTGTGGCTCCCTTTATTCTCCCGGCAGCCCGTACTGCTGGGCAGCCCATTCGGCTGGGTCGTGGGTCCAGGACCTAGGAGGCCTGCCAATCAGACTCCTGGTCTAGAAAAGCTAAAACCCACAGTGGTGAGCGCCGTGTGCGTGTGTGTGTGTGTGAAGCTGAAGGGATTGCCAATGTGTGGATGGGGTGGGGCCACAGATACCGCCTCCGCCCTACCCCCTACCCTCATCTTAACAGGGAAAACCTATGTCAGGGTGAGAGCTGAGCTAGGAGGGGGGTGGGGGCAGGGTGCCAGAGGGCTAAGACAGACCCGGCTGTCCTCCTCCCCACTTCCAGCTCAGTCTGCACAGTCCCGAGTTCCCTCTTTTAAAAAAAAAAAATATTTTGTTGATTTTTTTTTTTTTTTACAGAGAAGATTTTTTAATACAGTTAGAAACATCAATTCAGCTGCCTCCTGCACACTCCCTACTGGGGATGTGGCCGCAACCAAGGCCCATGCCCTTGACCGGAATCGGACCCGGGACCCTTGAGTCCACAGGCCAACGCTCTATCCACTGAGCCAAACTGGCTAGGGCCGTTCCCTCTTTTTATTTAAGGAAAGCTGGGCCCATTCCTCACGCCCCAAGGGCCCCAGTAAAACACTGTCCAAAACGCCAGCGCCACGTGCCAGCCGCTCTGAGCTCACCTCCGAGGAGCCAGGCGAGGCGGCCGTGGCTTCTCTGCGCCGTCACCGGATGGCGCCAGACCCTTCAGGGTCTTTCCGCCCCGAGGAGGGCTGGGCACTGGCATCCGTTTCCGTAACCATCCTCCCCTGGAGCCTTGCTGCTCTGAGGACATGGGGCGGGGAGAGGAGACGCTGAGTCAATGTCGAGGCTCTCCCGGGGGACTCTGTATGCAGACACCCCGAGGGATGACTAACGCCAGTTGTCCTCCGGCAGTGCCTGCCAGGAGACACGCGGGGGGCGAGGGGAGTGCGCACCCACAGCCCTGGCGCACCACCCCCCCCCGCCCCCCTCCCCGCCCCAGACCTGGGCTCCTGCACGCAGTGTGCCTGCTCTCCCTGAGACACACACCCTGACCCCCCCTCCCGCCCGCCCCGCCACTTCTGGGGAAACACTGAGCCTGAGGGCAGGCGCTTGCCATGGAGCCCGCGATGACTTGTGTGTGCTTCACCGCGGAGTCACTCCCTCTCAGGAAGCTTCCCATCTCACCGTGGAGTCACCCAGGGGAACCGCCTGGGGCCCCGGGCTGAAGTGGGAGCAGCTGGTTGATCCGGGGCCACTGCCCGGCCCCATCTGACCCTCCCCCAGGCGCTGCCAGGAGAGCCCTCTGTGGCTGCAGCATCCCCTCGTTTCCCACCTGCCCAGCTGCTTTCCGGGGTGTGATCCTGTTCGATCCCTTCCATCCAGGACACTCCTCTGTGAATCCATCCGGAGCCGAGCGTTGGAGGGAGCACCTACCCTGTGGCAGGCATGCGGCGGAGGCAAAGCTTGAGCCACCCCCTGTCCACAAAGCTGTCACCCCCGAAGGCAGAGCCACCAGGTACGTGACCACGCCCTCCGACAGCGCCAGGCGTGAGGAGGTCCCGGAGGGCGCCGGAGGCGGCGCTGGCATTCCGAGGATGACTGGGAGCGGAGGACGGCCCGCCGCGCGGCGGGGAGAGGCAGGCAGATGCGGCCCTGGCCGGAGCCACAGCGGATGCCCCTGCCCCCTCCTCCCACACAGGCACGCATTCTTGGGATGCCAGCTGCAGGAGCACATCTCAGACGGGGCAAAGCGCACACAACGCTGCGAGGGAGGTCAGAGGCCCACCCGGCCCTCAGGAACCAAAACAGAAACCAAGGGCCATTAAACACCACTCGCCGAGGGCAGCACCCTGGGCCCGGCCCCAGGCCCCCAGGGTACGTGGCAGGGCTCCTTACATAACGCTGGGACGCACATGCTTTCTGTTTTATTGTTTGGTCTCCCTCACCCCCGACTCCTGTTCTCCCCGCCCCTTTAAAATCCACCTCTCCTCCACCTCGCTCTCCTCTGAGCATCTCTCCTTTTCTCCCCCAAGGCCCAGCTGTGGCCCCCAGCACCTCGTCTCCAGGACTGGGGGTCTCTGGCCCTGGAGAAGTCCGTCGTGGGCATAGCTCACTTTATTTTTTTTTATTTTAAAAATATATATTTTATTGATTTTTTTACAGAGAGGAAGGGAGAGAGATAGTTAGAAACATGGATGAGAGAGAATTATCCATCAGCTGCCTCCTGCACACGCCCTCCTGGGGATGTGCCCGCAACCAAGACACATGCCCTTGACCAGAATCGAACCCGGGACCTTTCAGTCCGCAGGCTGTCGCTCTTTCCACTGAGCCAAACCGGTTTCGGCGGCATAGCTCACTTTAACTGAGCACTTACTACACGCGATGGGTCGTGTTGAGGGTCTGACAGGTATGAATTCGCTTAATCATCACAACCGCCTTCCGCGATGGTCAGCAGGCCCATGTCCGCAGAGGAGGAGAGTCCAGCAGAGCTGAGGAAGCTGAGGGATTCTGCAGCCGGCCTAGCCCATGACGGTGAGTGACCGCAGTATTTGAACAAAGAAGTCTGTATAGCCGGAGGGGAAGGGGGTTGGGAGCTCTGTGGAAAAGGGGGAGGGTGTAAGAAGTAAAAATGGGTAGTTACCAAACAGTCATGGGGCTGTCAAGTACAGCACAGGGAATATGCTATATACTAAAGTGGTAATATGCAAATTGGCCCTCACGCCCTCGCATCGCAAGATGGCCGCCCCCATGTTGAAAAGGGTGCAGCCTGGGCTGAGGGACAAATGCCTCCCCCAGTGCACGAATTTCATGCACCAGGCCGCTAGTCATCAATAATATTGTAATTATGGTGTCATGGCTATTAGACTTATCAGGGGATCACTTTATAACTAATATAGATGTCTCTCTTCTACGATGTACACCTGAAACTAATATGTTGAATGCCAACTGTAACTGAATAAATATAAATATAAAAAAATTTTCAATTTCAAGAAAAACAGAAAGAAGTGCTCAGCTTGTCACCATTTAGTATGATGTTAGCTGTGAGTGTCTGTGTACGGCCTTTACCACGACTGGTTAGGTATGTCTCCTCTAACCCGACTTTTCCAAAGGTTCTTATCGTAACTGGATACTGGGCTCTATCAAATGCTTTTTCTTCATCTATTGACACGGCCACATGACTGTGACCCTTCATTGTGTTGCTGTGGAGTATGACAATTAATTTGGAGCTGCTGAACCAACTTTGCGTCATGGAAATAAACTCCACTTGATCCTGGAGAAAGAAAGACACGGAGTCTGACCCAGCGCCCCGGCCCGAAGGCCTCCCCTGGCAGGCACCTCGGGGTGACTGACGGTCTCCGCGGGCTGTAGCAGAAGCCTGACCTCTCTGCCGCCGGAAGCTGGAAGAATCCACTGACCCCGAGGCCAAGCGGCACCTCTGTCCTCTAGCAGTTCTCTGAAAAGTTGCGAAAGAGGTGGAGTCCAGCGAGAGGACTGGACCTGCACAGCCAGAATGCTTTTAATGCCTCTTAAACCCGCGTCCGGCACTTAGCCTCCCACGCGGGCATCCGGCCCCTGGCATCCGGCCCTCCAGCCAGCCTGCTGCGGCTTCCCCTCCTCCCTGGACCGGAGGGAGGGCACACTCTCCTCCCACTGCCCCACAGGGTCTGGCCCTGGCAGAGGCACCTTGGAGTCCCCCTGCCCTGGACCAGGCTGAAGGCCGACCCTGGGAGGAAGAGAGAGGCAGGCAGGGGTGTCACCATGGACCAGCTGGGGTGACACTGGGGCTGCACTGGGCCTGCCCAGCGCCCCAGCCCTGCCTCGCTCCTCCCCTTCCCCTCTTTCAGTCCCACTCCAGTCCCCACTTCCTAGAGCGGGTCGGGGTGACTCTGCACAGCGGCCAGCAGGGGGACCGGCCCCTCCTGGCTACCCCGCACCCCACTGGGGCTCTCCAGGGCGCCGCGCTTCCTCCTAGCGGGCGCCCTGGGCTGACCCCGCGAGGCGCCCCCTCGGGGCCCCCGGACGCCCTGCCCGCGCCTGGCCACCCACCGGCGGCGGCCGGAGCTGCACCCTCCCGGTCCCCGCGCCGCCCGCAGCGCCTCCCGGGCCGGCCGGCCTCTCGGCCCCGCCGGCTGCGGTCCACGTGGCTGCGGAGCCCCAGATCGGCCGCGGGAGCCCCGGGGAGGGGAAGCCTAGCGGAGCGCGCGGAGGAGGCGGGGGCCGGGGAGCCGGCGCGGGGCGGAGGAAGGGGAGGGCCCGCGGCCCCGGCGCCCGCCCCGCCCGCTCCGCCCTCCCCCTCCGCCCGGGGGAAGGTGTTCCCGGGGCCGCTCCCAGCCTCCCCCCGCCTCCGGGCCCCGGCCTCCCTCCGCCGCGGAGCTCCACGATGCCAGGCAGTTTCGACACTTTGCAAAGACAAAGGCCGGAGGCAGGAGGCCGCGGAGGCCGCGGAGGGAGCGGAGGAGGAGGCGGAGAGCGCGGAGGGAGCGGCGATGTGAGCGGGCACAGGGGCGCGTGTCCGGGACGCCCGCCCGCCGAAGCCCCCGCGCCCCGGCGCCGCGGGGATCCCCGCGCGTCCCCCGCCCGGTGAGTGCGCGCGCCCGGGGCCGCGGCCGCGGAGTTGGGGCTCCTCGGGCAGGTTCGCCCGGGGCTCTCCGGGGCGATCGCCCCCCGGGGACTGGAGTGGCGGGAGGGGCCTCGGAGGGTGGGACAGTGGGGCTGGGATCCACGACCCCAGGAGCCGGGGAGAGGGCGCGCATAGGGCGACCCTGCCCGCGCCCCGGCGCCCCCGGGATCTTGGGGATCGGATCTTGGGGGATCTCCAGCTTTTCCCGGGAGCGCCAGCGGCGGAGCTCATGCCAGGTCCCGGGGAGAGCGGTCCCCGGGGCGGCCCCCGTGACACCGCGGGGCGCCGGGCTGGAATCTCCCCGTTGCGGCTGCAGGGGGAGCGCCGGGCGGCCGGCGGGCGCGGGCGAGAGGACTCCTCGCCGGCCGGGGGCCCCCGGGCGCTTTGCAGGCGAGCTGGGGGGGCGCGGGGGCCGGCGGCCGCGGGACGGTCTCGGGGTCCAGCCCCCGATCCGCTGCTGGGGGCAGGCGCAGCCCCGGGAGGCGGCCGGGCCCTCGCGGAGGGGGACTCGGGGGCCCGCTGTTCTGGGGGTTCGGTGGTGGAGAAGTTGGGGTCCGGGCCGGGCAGCTGGACGTGGCTTTTGGGGGGCAGTGAGGGGCTGGGGTGGGCGGCAGTGAGCTCGGCAGGGTGGCGCCGGTGCAGCGGGAAACTCCGAGCCGCCCTCCTCGGCCCGTTAGGCGCCGCCGCGGCCGCGAAAAAACCGAAAGAACCAGACAAAAGTGAGCCACTTGTGCGAGTCTCCGGGGCGCCCCGCAGCTCCTGGCAGCGCCCCAGGGGCGGGAGCCCTGACCCCGGGGCAGGCCGGTCGCCCGGATGGGGTTACTGTGAGATTCCGAACCGGGACGGTGGCGGTGGCGCAACTTTTGCCCAGCGGGGGTGCCTGTGAGCTTGACCTTGAGAGAGGAAACTCTGCCGCGGCCGCCAGACTGGAGGTGGGTGGGGGCTGAGGCTGCGCCGGGCTTGGCACCCGTGTCCCCCAGCCAGCGGGCCTCAGCCTACGGCCGCCCGGGGCCTGGTCTCCGGGAGGGGGGGACGGGTCGCCTCGGTTCAGCTTCTTGTCCCGAGCCCTCGGGTCTCGCCTCCTTCCTGCCAGAGAGGCCCTGCCCGGAGCCACCACCGGGCAGGCAGGCTTGGGGGGGCGCTCTGGCCCGGGACATGTGCGCCCAGAAGCGCAGGAGTGGCGGCTGGGCTGGGGCTGGGGCTGGTCCCCCTGGCTCTGGGTGTCCAGCAGAGGGAGGCAGTGCTGACCCTGAGGACAGTAGCCTCTTCCGGAGGTCTGGGCATCTGACACCCCTCTGGCTGCCACCTCCGGGGGACCCCCCCCCCCCCACCCGCCCTTCTGTCCCATCCTGATTGTCTGCAGGCGCCGGAGGGCACCCGGTGTCTGACCGGACCGGACCAGGACCGGGTTCAGCAGCCTTGGTACTGGAGTTCTGGCCAGGAGAGGATTCAGAGGCGAGACGCCAACTGGAAGAGCACTTACTTAGGGAACCACAGAGGGGCAGTAATTTGGGAGGAAATGGACGGAGGATACAAGCTGCAGAGCCAAAGGGCCTAGGCGTTTGGGAGTGGGGTGTGTGGTGGTGATGTGCCTGGGGGGATGGGAACTAACGGGGAGGGAACGGGCCCAGAGGAGGGGATGACCTAGGAGCGGAGTCCTCTGTCTGGAGGGCCATAAGGATGGAGGTTTTAGGAGCCGTCCCAGGGGGCCGTGGTCCACAAACCGCCGCTCGAGAGCCACAGGTGGCTCTTTGGCCCCTTGAGTGTGGCTCTTCCACCAAATACCACAGCCTGGGCGAGTCTGTGTTGAAGAAGTGGCGTTAGAAGAAGTTTAGGTTTAAAAAATGTGGCTCTCAGAAGGAATTTCAGTCGTCGTGCTGTTGCTGTTTGGCTCTGTGGACAAATGTGTGTACCGACCGCTGAGATAGAGTGCTCAGCGGTTTCCAGGTGTGCCGTTCAGGGTCTGGGTCCCCGCTGGTGGACTGTGCGCCCCAGGGCAGGCTGCCTCTCCTCTGCAGCTGGTCCTGACGTCAGCCCCGGGGCCACTGGTCTGGCCGGGCTGCTTGTCTGGGCCTGGAGCTGAAATGCTAACATCGCGGCCTCGATGTTATGATGTTATCTCGGCATGGCCAGCAATAGGCTAGGGGGAAAGGTCACCCTGGGGGTCAGGTTTCATCCTGCGGTCTTTGCCAGGCACCTGGGGTTGGCAGGGGGGCGGGGTGCTTTCTGCCCTGGCCCATCCGCCCTGCTCTGCCCCTGTGTGTCTTTCCACCCACCATGCTTTCGGGCTGCCATGCCCATGGACTTGTGCCGTGATACGTAGTAAGTGCAAAGGCTGTTCCCAAGGCCTCTAGGTTGGCAGGCGCTGGCAGGGGCCTGGGCACCCCTTTCTCTGCCCCATTTGAGCTGTCGGGCACACCTGAATTTACCTGGGCAAGCCCTTTCGGCTTCTCACGTGCCGTGAGCACCTACTGCATGTGGCTCTCAGCCGCCCGTTCCTAGAAGCCGCTGGCAGAGCCCCCTGGTTGGTTTCCTTTCCCCGGAGCTGCAGGAGAGAGAGGCTCCGAAAGACAAGGTGCACTGCCCTCTGATGGCCGCTGTGGGAACTGGCGCTTGGCTCTGAGGTGGGGAAGGGGTGCCAGCAGCAGGGTGCCTGGGGTCCTCCAGGGGCCTCCCGTCACCTTTTCTCCTGCCCCCCAACACCAGGCATGGCCCCACTATTTGCTGAAACCCGTGGTTGGCTAAAAAACGGACCCTAGTTCACCATTCCATGCCCCTGCCTCTGCCCAGACCTGGGTGTACAGTTGGAGGCTCACCTCGCCTCCCACTCTCTCTCTGTCTCTGACTTTGGGCTTGAGGCTTGTTAACATAAAACAACAACAAAAACAAAACAAAACAACAACAACAAAAAACACATTGAAACCTGTAAAGAATTTTAGTGAGCTTATTCGAGCCAAACTGTCGACACATGACCTCAACGGATTGAGATAATGCTCCGGAGAATGGCGGGTCACATCTGTGTTTATACATCGCCATCAGAGGAGGGACATCGGTGGGTCTCATTGGTGACGGATTAAGGAGGCCGGGAGTTGCGGGGGAAAAAAAAGAACATTAGTTCCGAATTGTTTGGCAGAATGAAGAGAGGACTTTGGGAAGGTTCATGTTTGGTGGATAAGGAAATACTTTCTCTGAATTTCCCCAGATGCCTGTGGGAAAACCCGGCCCAGATAGCCAGCATTGTACTAGATTTTGCTACCTGGAAGGAAGGAAGGAAGGGAGGAAGGAAGGAAGGAAAGAAGGAAGGAAGGAAGGAAAGAAGGAAGAAACCAACCCATTTGGGTCCATACTGAACAAGCAGGAAAGAGAGAAAGAAAGAAAGAAAGAAAGAAAGAAAGAAACCCATTTGGGTCCACACTGAAGGAGCAGCGGAACTGGCTAAAAACCCCCTTCATGTGTGTTTACTTAGCCAAGGGCTCTTGAGAAAAACCCAGCCAGAAAAAACGGAACCAAAGCAGACCTGGCTGCTGCCCTCCTCTCCCCAGCGGGTGGACGGGCTCCAAAGAGCCTGTCACGCTCAGAGCCTGAAACAGCGCCGCAGGAGAGACGGAACTCCATCTGATTCAGGGCATTTACCTTTCAGAAATGAAAGGCTCAGTGGCAAGAACAGAAAAGGAAACACACACACACACACACACACACACACACACACACACACACACCTCTTCTCTGAAGGCTCCGCCGGAGCCCAGAATAAACGCCCTGACGTGGCCTGGCCCGGCTGTGCAGACCTGCCGTCTCTCCCTCCTGCCGTGGACCCGCGGGAAGGACCGCAGAGAACGCCCCGCGGTCGGGGAGCTGAGACGCCTCTGGAACGGGGCCCTCTGCGTTCCCGCAGCCCTGGCCACCGCAGCCTGATCCTCCTCGGCCCTCAGGCCCGTTCTTTCCCAGCGACCTGGGAGCAGGCTGCTCCTGGTGATGCAGGTGAAGGGACTCAGCCAAGGTCACCCCGCCTCTCCCTTCCCCCCGAATCCTCCGTGTGCCACCGCTCCTCAGCGGCTCCTTTTCCCGAGACTCCGAGCTCAGCCACGTGCCCACGGTCACCACACTGCGGAGTGGCAGAGCCACACGATTCCTGACTGCGCCTTTTGTGCCCAAAGCCTGAGACCTCAGGCCCCACGCTGTGTAGCTCCCAGGATCACCCTGTGTCTAGACCTGGGGAGTGGGGGCGGGGAAAGGGGGGTGGGGGAAGGAAGGAGCCTGAAGGGCAGGGCAGCCCCCCTCCGAATTGCAGATGTGAAACGGGGCACAGATTGCAGATGTGAAACAGGGCACAGTGGGCGTCTGCCCAGCCCTGCCCAGCCCAGCCCAGCCCAGGATGTGCGCCAGCCCATCCCATGGGCACAGCACACGGACCCAGATCCTGGACCAGCCCTGTGGGGAGGAGGTCCTGTTCCTCTGCACACACTGCTTCCCGGTGCTCTGCCAGCAGCTCATCCCCCGGGCCCCGGGTCCTCCCAGAGGCTGCGCACCCCGGCCTTTCCCCCCCACTCACCATGGGGGCCCCGTTGGATGGTTTATTTAACCCGCCATCCCCTGCTGGGTTGCCAGAAGCCCACGTCCTGCCTTGCGTGGCTGATGGCAAGTGCTGGTTTCTTGGCCTCCATGGAGTGGGGACAGCCCCAAGGTGCCCGGGGGTCAGGCAGGACTGGGAGTCTGCCAGGGGGTCGGTGGCAGCGCCCTGCGCAGCAAGGTGGCCATGGGACGTGAACACCCCACCCAGCTCCCTGGAGGGCGCCCCTGGGGCACCTCACCAAGAGGAAGGACCAGGGCGTCCCTTTCAACACCGAGCATCTTCCCGCCGAGAGGGAGATCGTTGTTCATCCTCCCCACGAGGGGAGTCGGTGAGTCAGGACCATCGCAGGGGAAACATCAGCTGCCACAGCGAGAATGCCTGTTCGGAGAGCATCCGGGGGGGGGGGGGGGTCCGAGCGCCGTCTTCACGTTGGGCGTCAGGCGTGGGGCAGAGGAAGGGGAATCTCAGCCCCAGGAGCCGGTGAGGCGGCAGCCCGGTGGCATGCTCCCACCGCACAGGAAAGCCGAGTGCAGGCCACGCCTTGCTCAGTGGCGGGAAGAGCCGGCTCCGAGATGAGGCTCCGGTCACTGTGCGGTCTCCCCCGACGGCAGGGCAGAGGGCGAGGCCAGCACGCTCCGTGAGCTGCAGGACGTGATCCGTTATCCGCTGTGCGTGTGAGGACCGGCTTCCGGACGGGCAGGGGCGAGGGGCTGGCCCCGGGGCGGCTTTGGATATGGGACCCGGCCCTGGGACAGGGGAAAGGCCGGTCTCCCACCCTGAGCCACCGCGTCGTCCCTAAGCCGTCCCTGTTCCTGGAGGGGCGGAGGGAGGCCTGTGAGAGTCGATTGGATAACAAACCGCCGAGGCTGCACACTGGAGAGCAGAGACAGGAGGGACCGGGCGGCCCCTGTGTGTGCCGGGGGCTCAGCAGCCCCCGTGTGTGCCGGGGGGCTCGGTGGTGCCTGTGTGCGGCCTGCGCTGCACCAGGGCCTCAGTGATTCGCCGGTTGACTCACTCACTCCGTAAAAGCACTGGCGCTGCTGCTTCCTGCTGTGTGGCCTGGAGGGAGTGACTCGGCCTCTCTGTGCCTCCATTTCCTCGGAGCAAGTTCCTGTTGGTTTTGGTGGATTCTGGCATCTCTGTGTCCTTTCTTTCTTTTCCTTTTTAATCTCTCCTGAGCCCTGGCTGGTGTGGCTCAGTGGATAGAGTGTCAGCCTGTGGACTGAAGGGTCCCGGGTCCATTCAGGTCAAGGGCATGTGCCTGGGTTTTTGAGCTCCATCCCCAGTGCGGGGCATGTGGGAGGCAGCCGATCCGTGGTTCTCTCTCATCCTTGGTGTTTCCATCTCTCTTCCTCTTCCTTCCTCTGTGAAACCAATAAAAATTAAATATTAAATCAATCAATCAATCAATCTCTGCTGAGTTTCTGCCCAGGAAATACCCCGAATGGGTCATTCTGGACCCGTTTATTGACCTCCTAGAGGCTCTCGGGCGTCACGGTTATAGGTGTTTGGACAGGAAGGCGCATCGAGGCTCATTGAGGTTGGCCTCTTGACCTAAGGTCCCCCGGGGTGGGGATGGGAGAGGCCGAGTTGGGGCAGGGGGCGCACCCCCTCCCTCCACGTCCCCACGTGCCCTCTGACACACCTACAGGCGGAGGCACACCCACAGGGCGGAGGTGTCAGGCCTCCCGCCGGCTTTAACCGGACCCCTGCCCGCCGCCCTCCCACTTCCTGCACTTTGTTCTGAGCCAGAGGAGCGGCCGGAGAACAAAGCCCCTCCTGAGCCAAAGGGCCCCATGTCAGGCGATCAACAGGACCGCCGGCCCGGTCACCGCCCGGCCCGGTCACCGGCACCAGGACCCACTGCGGGACACCAGCCCCCTCTGGGCCAAGCTCTCCGTGGTTAGTAGAGGTTTCCTCCTCCCTCCCTCCCTCCTCCCTCCCCTTCCTCTCTCTCCTTCCTTCCCTCCCCCCTTCTTTCTTTCCTCTGATCTTTCTTCAAAAGCACAGTGACGCCTCCCTAATGAGAGGAGGCTGTGGTTGCCTAGAAAACACACACATTTCACAATCCCTCCCCAATCCCAGAGCGGAGCCCGGCTCTGGGTGGACAGGGAGCAAAGTGCTGTTCACACCAGCATTCCCTCCTCCCTCCTCCCTCCTCCCCCTCCCTCCTCCCTCCTCCCCCCTCTTCCCTCCCCCCTCCCTCCTCCCTCCTCCCCCCTCTTCCCTCCCCCCTCCCTCCTCCCTCCTCCCCCCTCTTCCCTCCCTCCTCCCTCTTCCCTCCTTCCTCCTCCCAACCCCCTCCTTCCTCCCTCCTTCCTCCTCCCTCCTTGGAGAGCCAGCCCAGCAGGGCTTGGGGCAGGGGCCCGTGGGGGCCAGAGCCAGAGCCAGAGCCAGAGGGAGGGCAGGGGATCCCATGAGCAGTGGGCCTGGGGCACAAGCCTGTCCATCCTCCCAGGTGGAACATGGAGCTCAGTGATGGGGGAGAGGGTGGGGACACCCCGGGCCCTGCTGGGGGCTGGACAGGACCTGCTTACAGCAGCTGACGGGGGGAGAGCCGGTGCCGGGATGCGTCCCCGGGAGGAGCCCGCAGACCCAGCCGCGGATGTGACAGGGGAAGGAGTGGGAGGAAAAGATCGAGGGGGCGGAGGGGCCCCCCTCAGTGGGTCTTACGTGACCTGCGTTCTTTCAGGAATGAGGCGTGACCCCGGGTTTGTCCTGGGAGAGGGAAGAGACTGAGTGAGACCCACGTGTTAGGGAAACCCGCCGCCCGCCGTCCCGTAGGCAGGGCTGGGGTGGGACCGGTGGGGCGTCAGGAGCGTTGGCTCCGGTGAAAGAACTGGTGGCCTCGGCTCCGGGTGGTGGGACGGATTGTATTTGGGGACCGAGAAGCTAGAGATTGGAAACCAGTTGGAGATGTCCGTCCTGGGCCCGGTGGGCACTGGGGAGCCACGGCTGGCCACAGGGAGCCCGGGCATGGAGGTTCCCTCCCGTCAGGAACCTGTGGGATTGAGGGGGCAGGACCACCTTCTTGGAGCCCAGCCCGTCTGGGTGGTGACAGAAAACCTGAGCTCCACATGGCCCTGGCTTTGCCGATGTCTAACTGTGTGGCCTGGGGCGAGTGACAGTATCTGTAGAGCCTCAGTCTCCACATCTGTGAAATGGGACTGCCACCTTCCAGGCCTGCTGTGAAGGGGGAATGAAGCCGTGCACCCGAAATGCCGAGCAGGGCGCTGGCCTCGTTGTCTGAGCTGTTGTTAATGTCCGTGGTGGCTGTTGTTAATAATAATACCGCCCCTAGCCAGGCAGCCAGGCCCTAGCAGGATGCACACCAGAGAACAGCTGTGCGGCCTGACAAACACCCACTTCCTGCCCAGGCCCCGGCAGGCTGGCTTCCTCAGCCTGGGCCCCGAGGCCGGGGCACGGCCCCCCCTGGGGGTGGGGACACCATCCCAGCGGTTCCCCTCAGCTTCCTTTCGCCCTCGGCGCCAGCATTCCCTGCGGCGGGCGGCCCTGAACCTGGCATCCCAGCCACACCAGGCTCTTCCGTCTGCTTCTGACCCGCCCTGTCCCCTCTGGTCCCTGTCCCCTGGGCAGGCTGGTCGGCCTGGCAGTCTGGGTCTTGATCTCATTCTCCACCATCGTTGTGTCTGGACAGGAGATGGGGCTCCGAGACCACCCACCTGCTCATGTCTCACCTCCCTCGGGGTCCAGGGAGGCCTGGTTCTTTGCTTGTGTTTCCTCCCCACCCAGGGGGTAGCTCGGGGGCAAGCCCAGGAGTGAACTGCTGTCTCCCCCCCCCCCCCCCCCGGGACAGGCTGGCCAGGGCCGGAGGGCTGGGGACATGCGGATGTTACCCCCGCTGACAGAGGAGCCCACCTCTCGGGCTCCCCTCTGCCCCGTGACCTTGAGCGAGTTCCTTACTCTCTGCAAGCGTCCATTCAGGCTCCTGCAAAGGATGCAGATGCTGACACACCCCCACAGGCCACCGAACCGGTCAGCTGGAGTTATGAGTACAAACAGTTAGAAACGGAGTCTGCCACTGGTGGTGATTAAGTGATCACGTGTCGCTTTTCTGTTCACTTTGTTCTCTGATCAGCCTCGCCGAGTATTCAAGCAGCTACGGCTTCTGTTTCGCCAGCGCGTGGACGGACCCTCAGAGAGGCTG
Organism: Pipistrellus hanaki; assembly: GCF_964339955.1. Taxonomy (NCBI): domain Eukaryota; kingdom Metazoa; phylum Chordata; class Mammalia; order Chiroptera; family Vespertilionidae; genus Pipistrellus; species Pipistrellus hanaki. The sequence continues at coordinate 47,494,190 of NC_140519.1, read as the reverse complement.
TCCCCGCACGCACACAGCCAGACCCGGCGGCCACGCAGTCAGGGAACTGCCCTCGGGCCCCGGAGGAGAGACGCCTGCGGTGTAAAGTGCAGCACGTTATTCAGCCGGCCGCGGGCACGATTTTTCAGATGATCGTTCTGGCTCCGAGGGGAAAGGCGGTGATTTATGAAGCAGCCTGGCGGGCGCGAGGGAGAGCTTTATTGCTAGACCCTGCTCCGTCCCGGGAATAAACGAGGTCGGGAAGGAACTCTCTCGTGAGAGGGACTGCGTTACATTGCAGGCAGCAGCGGGCGTGCATGGCACGAGGGGCTGGGCCTGGGGGGGGGGGGCTCGGGCAGGGGCAGAGAAGGAGTGACTACCATGCGGAACAGGAGACGGGAGAGGACTGGTGTGTGTGTGTGTGTGGCGTGTGTGTGTTTTACTGGAATTTGTCCTAATCTTCTGTGCACCAGCTGGACAGTTCCCTTGCCCCCGAGTCTCCGGGTGGCAGAGTCACGGGGCCATTCTGGGCCTCCCTGGAAGCGGGGTTATGTCTGATCCGTCTTCCTCAGAGGGCTGTGTGTGTAAACACGCCCCCTCTGTTGTGAAGAGTTTAGATCTGATTGGAAGTCCTGGTGGAAGGGTCTGGACATGGGGGAAATTAAAGCCGGGACGTGGCAGGACCTGGCAGGACGTGGCAGGATGTGGCAGGGCGTGGCAGGGCGTGGCAGGGCTTGGGCCCTTGAGATAAAGCAGTGGGCGAGGAGAGTCTTAAGTAGCTGAGGAGACTGCTCCTGGGACCCGCAGGGGAGGTGACCTTCCCTGTGAGCTGTGAGGGGAGCTGAGAGACTGAGGCCGGGATGGGGGCACACTTGAGTGCACCCTATCTTTAAGAGTCCCAGCGTGGTAAGTTTGCCAGTTGGGGTGATGCAATTGCCAACTCTGATTCAAATATATGATATTATTTGTATCGATTTCAGAGAGCCAGGGAGAGGGAAAGAGAGAGAGAAACACCAATGAGGAGAGAGAATCACTGATGGGCTGCCTCCCGCACACCCCACACTGGGGATGGAGCCAGCAGCCCGGGCCTGTGCCCTGACCTGGAATCGAACCGTGACCTCCTGGATCATAGGCTGATGCACAACCCCTGAGCCATGCAGGCCGGGAGCCAAGTACATTTCTAAAAGCCGGGATGACTGATGGCAGGATTGCTCCAGGTGTGTGTTTTGCTCCAAGATGAGTCTGAGGCTCTAACCAAAGGTCACAGGTGGCCCCCGCGGGGCACCAGGCTGTGGAGCCAGGTACCGGAGGCTCCGCCGGGAGGGGCGGGGCTCTGAGTGTAATGTAACGGACAGGTTTCCCGAGGCCTGATGTGGGTATCGGGGCTTCTTCTTATCATGGTTATCAGCAGTGATCGGTTTTCGTAATTAGTGAGATGTGGCGTCTGGAGCACGCTGGTGGTAAATCAGCCACAGCCTAGTGATCCTCAGAGTGCTATCTGCTTCATTCCTTCATTCCTTCATTCCTTCATTCATTCATTCACTCACTCACTCATTTGTCATTGTCTCCCCTACCCATACGGGGTTTGGGTGGGGAAATCCAGTGACCAGGAGAACAGCGCTCCCCTCCGCCCACACCCAGGCAGTCGGTCCAGTAGGAGTAAGAGCTGAAAGGACTGAGGTGATGTCTGACACCTAGTAAGTTCCTGGTAAATGGAAGAATGAAGGAACAGACAGGTGAGATAAGGAAATGAATAAAGGGAGTGACACATGCCCCAGGTGGCCAGGTCCCTAACCGGCTTGGGGCCTGGAACCTGGGGCGGGTCTCAGAGAAGTCCTCCGAGGGCTGACACCTGGATTCTTTGGTTGCCTTGGGCCCAGACCCGCAGGGCGGAGCTGAGCCCCTCAGAGGTGAGCCTCCGTGGTGTCTGAGGCCCAGGCCGGTGCTGAGGGATGGACCCAGGCCCCAGCCTTGTGCTCCTCAAGGAAAGTTTTACCTCATTCGGTTCTGTTGAGCAGAGAGGTGGGCTCCCCTCTCAGAGCTGAACCTCGCCCGGAAGAGCCGAGGGGGCCCCCAAAAGCCAAGCTGCCGCCCCAGAGTGGAGTCTGCGGCCTCTCCTACCTGGCCGGCGTGGCTCAGGGGTTGTGCATCGGCCTAGGAGCCAGGAGGTCACGGTTCGACGCACAGTCAGGGCACAAGCCCGGGCTGCTGGCTTCATCCCCAGTGTGGGATGTGCAGGAGGCAGCCAATCAGTGATTCTCCTCATTGGTGTTTCCATCTCTCTTACTGTCTCCCTTGCTCTCTGAAATCAATATAAAAAATAATATATATGCAACACACACACACACACACACACACACACACACACAGTTGGCAATTGCATCACCCGAACTGGCAAACTTACAACCCTGGGACTTTTAAAGAACAGTCACGGGTTCCGTTCTCCCCCTCTCCCCACCCCCCCCCCCCCCCCCGGGGCTGGAGGTGCGAGGCATGGTGGGCTGTGGTGAGGGACACGCCCCGGCTCCCCGGGGATGGATGCTCTACAGGGACAAGGGGGACCCGGGGACCGTGCGGGGCCAGGCCTCGCCCTGTGGGAGGGGTCAGCAGAGCTGTCCCCCGGGAGCGCCATGGATGCTGGAATCACAGACGGAGCAGCAGGCCCAGGGCCAGGGCAAGGGGTGAGCTATGAAGGGAGAGGAGGTCTGGGTGATGGTCGATGAGGAGCCTCTGGCTGCTGCTCGGAGCTGGGGCCGGAGCCGGGGCTGGCAGGGGAGGAGGCAGCAGTGGCGAGCCAGGTTAGCGAGCCCCCACCTTCATTCCTCTCTCAAACAGCAGGGGCGGAAAAGAGACCCCCTTCCCCAGCTCTCCTTCCCCGGACCCGCAGCCCTGACTGCTCTGACCCCGCCCGCCGCCGCGTGTATCTTCTATATAAACACCCGCCCCCACCACGGAGCCCGAAATAGAATCTGTTTATAGTGAGCACCAGTTGCCTTGAGAGGAATCTGGGCTCAGTCTGCAGCTAAGTCCCGCTGATGTTACTCCTAAAATAGCTCCGAGTCTCTCACTCCCCCGTGGGCCCGCAGCCCTGCCTGCATTCCGGTCCTCATCAGCTCCTGACCATCGCCCACACGGGCTGACCTATCTAACATGCCAGCACCCTGCGGGCAACGTGGGGGTTGTATCAGCTAGCTTCCTCTGTGTACGTAACAAAGAGCCCCAGACCTTGGTGCCTTACACAACGAACCTTTGAGTCTGTGGGCTGACTGGGCATTTCTTCATTTCCTTCAGACCACCGTGGGGGCTCGGCTGGGGTGCCGAGGCCTCTGTCTGTGTAATTCCTCACCCTCCCGGGGCTGGCTCAGCTGTGTTCATGCGGCAGAGGCGTGGTTCGTGCCCAGCAGCCAGACGGAGGACGTTCTGAGCGGGAGCACTGTTTAAGCCTTTATTGGGGTCGAGTTCGTTACTGGCCCAGAGTCAGCGGATGGAGAAACCAGCTCTGCCGCATGGGGAGTGCGTGGGAGGTGTGGTGAGCACGGCGGGGCCTCCCGCCCTCTCCGGTCTCCGTGGCTGAGATGAGGACTCGGGCCCGTAGGAGCAATGGGGTGCCCCGTTGGGGTGGGCCCCGGACCCCTGGCTGCCTTGGTCACGCTGGGCGGGTAGACTCGCCGCAGCTGCCCGTTCGTCACCGGGAAGGAGCAGTGTGGCCGGGGCTGGTTGCCTGAGGGTCGGATGGGAGATCAGGGAGGCGGGGGGGGGGGGGGGAAGAGAGGGGGCGGCGTGGTGGGGGGTGTGCCCTGCACAAGTCTCAGCATTTGAGCCGCCGTCAGAGTTCAGCCGGGAGTCTGTTCTTACCTCAGAGACCCGCTAGCAAAGCCCCTTCCTGCCTGGCCTCAGTGGTATCGGTGCTAACCAGATCTCACACTTTTTCACAACCTTTTTTCTCTCTCTGACATTTTAAATGTATTTTTTATTGATTCCAGAGAGGAAGGGAGAGGGAGAGAGAGGTAGAAGCATCAATGATGAGAGAGAATCACTGATCGGCTGCCTCCTGCACGCCCCGCACTGGGGATCCAGCCCACAACCCGGGCCTGTGCCCCGACCAGGAATCGAACCGTGACCTCCCGGTTCCTAGGTCGATGCTCACCCACGGAGCCACGCTGGCTGGGCTTTCTCACCTTCCGTTAGCTCCGTGGAGACACCCTCCCAGCCTTTCCTCTTCGCCAGACAGCGTCTCACCGCTGCTCCGATGGAGAAGCAGGTGGAACACTAACTCCTGTTCAGATTTCTCTTGGACCAAGTCGTGATTTTTTCCCCAGTTCTCCCGCATGGCACTCCCAGCCCTGGGACCAGTCCCCCCAGTCTACTTGCCTGTTTTCTTTTTGCTATTAGTTTCAGAGAGAGGAAGGGAGAACCATGGATCGGCTGCCTCCTGCACACTCAGCGCTGGGGAATGAGCCCATAACCTGGGTGTGTGCCCCGACCGGGCACTGAACCGTGGCCTCCAGGTCATGAGTTGATGCTCAACCCCTGAGCCGCGCCCGCCGCTCCTTGTCTGTTTCCTTCCCCGGGCTGAGCCCTCGGAGGGCCTCTGTTATGATTCACGCCCCGTTCTGCCTCCGGCCCTGGGTCCGTGCGTGGGACAAAGCAGGTGTTTACTGAAGCAGTGCCTGAGGCCTGAGGTGCTGGGCAGGCGGGGAGTGGGTGAAGTCCGTGGGCCCACGGGACGTCCGCGCTCACTTGCACTCTCTCTCTCCGTCCAGCGGGTCTCATCCTCAGACTCGGCATCTCTGACCTGGAAATGCCAGCAGGACTCGTCGGCATCGCCAGGGGCGCTGGTGGCCGGACGCTCTGAGCCTCGTGGCCAGGACCGTTCCGTTGGAGGACCAAGATGGACAGCCCCTCCACAGACTGAGGTACGCGTCAGCATGAGAGACGGTCAGACCCCAGAGAATTCTTGTGAGTTGCTTTGAGCCAAGCTGAGGACTCTTGCCTGAAGCAGAACCTCCCGGCTTGCTCGAAGGCTCGGGAAAGCGGCAGCTCTGGCCCTGCTTTCTGCGTTACAGTCAAAGGAGAAGATGGGTGTGGGTGACGCGGACTCCGCTGGGGACAGGTTAGGGAGGCGGGAGGAAGCAGAGGGGGGAGCTTCTGGGATTGGGCAAACAGTGAAATGATGGGGACATCCACCGTTTACCCAGGGGGTGTGGGAGGCTGACAGTCAGCAATGGCGTGGCAGCAGTAACAGTGAGGGGGAGTGTGGTCTCCGGAGAGCAGAGCCTGTGCCCTGGGGCGTCTGGAAAAGGGACATTTCTTTGTCTTGGCAAAGGCATGTGATCCGGTGTGTCATCCTACAGGCAAGAGGACCCCAGACAGGCCCCGTTAAGGTGAAGATGGGCCTTCGGTAGGGTAAATACTGCTCCAGGCCAGTGGTCGGCAAACTGCGGCTTGAGAGCCACATGCGGCTCTTTGGCCCCTTGCGTGTGGCTCTTCCACAAAATACCACGGCCTGGGCGAGTCTATGTTGAAGAAGTGGTGTTAGAAGAAGTTTAAGTTTAAAAAATGTGGCTCTCCAAAGAGATTTCAGTCGTTGTGCTGTTGGTATTTGGCTCATGAGTTTGCCGGCCCCGGCCCTAGGACATGCCTGCCCGCCATACACCGCTTTTAGTGAGAAAGTTCGCATTTCAGACCATCCTACACGGCTCCTGCAGCCTCTGAGTTTGCAAGGCCGCCGCGAAGGCCTCCCTGGAGCTTGTCAGGTGGGGTATGCGGCCCCTTTTCCTGCGTAAATGGCTCAGGAACCTTCCCCGCGGGGGAGCGGTATCTTCCTTGGATCTTGCTGGGGGGCAGGGACCTGGAGCCTTTGCTGGTCTCTTTGTAAGGTGGCCTGCTCGCTGGGACAGTCCTGAGGAGGGGATCCCCTCTGCCGGGGTGGGGGGGGGGGTGCAGGCCTCTCCTTTTCCTAAGGGGAAGTGCGCTCATGAAAACTGGCGCGCTCTGTCCTGCAGGGAGACAGACAGTTTAGGTGTGATGGCCCTGGGGTGTCCTGGGACTCAGGCCAGTGCTGAAAAGAGATAAACAGTGAGGGGGAGAGGAGTTGGAGGGGGGAGGTATGCGGGAGGGGGATTGCTGCTCAAAGGACAGATGGGATATCTGGCCCCCACTGGGGTGTCTGGGCCCCTCTGGGGTGTCTGGCCCCCCCTGGGGTGTCTGGGCCCCTCTGGGGTGTCTGGGCCCCCCTGGGGTGTCTGGGCCCCTCTGCCTGGCAACCAGGCCTAACCTGGCCTGTTTTGTCTCAAACATCCTTTAGGGCCCTAACGCCAGGGTGTTCCCTCCCCGGTGCCTGCTATCGGCTGGCCCCGAAGCAGACGGGCATTCCGATGAGATAAGAGGACGCTGACAGTTCAGACAGAGAGGGGCCCCCGGAGCCGGTGGAATGTCTGCAGCTGATAGCCTTTCTGAGAAGGCCTGCGGGGTCCCGAGCAGGGCGTTCCCTGGAAGAGAGGAGACGGGGAGATGGCAGTCAGGCTCTTCTTCCTTCTTTCCCACTAGCTCGCTCACTCATTCACTCACTCACTCACTCACTCATTCACTCACTCATTCACTCACTCACTCACTCACTCACTCACTCATTCACTCACTCATTCACTCACTCACTCATTCACTCACTCACTCACTCATTCACTCACTCATTCACTCACTCACTCATTCACTCACTCACTCACTCATTCACTCACTCGCTCACCCACTCACCCACTCACTCATTCACTCACTCACTCACTCATTCACTCATTACTCACTCATTCACTCACTCACTCATTCATTCACTCACTCACTCACTCACTCATTCACTCACTCACTCACCCACTCACCCACTCACCCACTCACTCACTCACTCACTCATTCACTCACTCATTCACTCACTCATTCACTCACTCACTCATTCACTCACTCACCCACTCACTCACTCACTCACTCATTCACTCACTCATTCATTCATTCACTCACTCACTCACTCACTCACCCACCCACTCGCTCACTCGCCCACTCACTCAGCAAACACTCCAGGCCCTGGCACCAGCCCCGCACTGAGGTGACACAGGATAAGACAGAGCTGTGTCCTCAAGACGCTCGTCACCCAGCGGGCGAGGCAGACACAGGATGCACAGTGTATGCACAGTCGCGGTGCTGGGTTCGGTGCGGGCTGTAACTGATGCCTACTTTGTTCTCTTAATAAAATGGGGCCAGTCTCACCCACCAGGGGAGGTGGACCCTCCCCCTCCCTCTCCCCCATTGTCGAGGGTTCAAGAGCGTGGGCCCGGAGTGAGCCAGCCTGGCGGGCACCGGTGGCTGCCTGGCTGGCGCCCCCGTCTGAGAGGAAGGAGGAGGTCCCGCCACCCACCTGCCCCGGTCCGTCAGGACTGAATGAGACGGTGACTCAGAGCGCTGGGCACGGTGCCTGGTGCATAGTAACTGCTCACTAAACATAGACGTGGCACCACCAGTGGTATTTATAGCTCAGCCGCACTCGGGTGGGACTGGGGTGGGCTGGGAGGGTGGGACTAGGGCGCCCCCCACTGCTAGATCAGGGAACGTGTCTGCCTGCAGCAGCGGATGTCAACCTTTTACATCTCATGGCACACGTAGACTAATGACTAAAATTCTGCCCCCCCCCCCACATACAACTAGTTAATTAACTTAAACATTTATAAAAAGGAATTTAAAAAATCTGCCACACATTAAGACATATTCTGTTTTTGCTAATCTGACTAAAAAAAAAAAAAAAGGTATGGTTTTGGTTTATTTGCACTGATGTTGGCCGTTGGCTCAGTCATTTCTTTACCTGACAGCCTAAGAGGAAAGCTCAGGGCCCCTGACTCAGTGGGCACCGCGTGGGCAGTCGCTGGCCTTCAGGGTCGGGGGGAGGTCACGGTTCTCGGGCGGCCGGACCCAGAGGCCTTGGCAGTGCCAGTGTCCCGGGCACGGGGGGGGGGGGGGGGGGGGCGGTGGCCAGGGGCTGGATTTCCCAGGTGCCTCTGGAAGCCAAACGTAGAGACTGAGTCACCTTCAAGGCGCTGGTTCTTTTTTTTTTTTTTTTTTTTTTTAAATATATATTTTATTGATTTTTACAGAGAGGAAGGGAGAGAGATAGAGAGCTAGAAATGTCAATGAGAGAGAAACATCAACCAGCTGCCTCTTGCACACCCCCTACTGGGGATGTGCCCACAACCAAGGTACATGCCCTTGACCGGAATCGAACCTGGGACCTTTCAGTCCGCAGACCGACGCTCTACCACTGAGCCAAACCGGCTTCGGCAAGGCGCTGGTTCTTATCTGGTCGTGCCTGGCGGGTGGACAACTGGCTTTGAGCAGCGACCTTGGCTCCCCAAGGGCATCCAGCTGCGTCCGCCTTTCAGGGTTACGTCACCTGTGGCGGGGCCAGAGTCCACGTTCCATAGCAGGAGGGACCAGGCTGGCCGTGACCTGGGCCTCGCCAAGGTCCCCCCCCCCCACCCCCACCCCCGAGTCCCTCATCTGCGAACCCAGAGTAATTTTAAGAGTCATTTTACAAGCGTGGACTCGGGAGGCAGATGGCTCAAGTTCAAGTCCCTCCTGGGCGAGCCGCCTAAGGTGTCTTCATCTGCGAAATGGACACAAGCACCAGTCTCATAGGATTAGCCTGTCAATATACGCAGGGACGCGAGGACCCTGTTAGACAGGAACAGCCTCGACGGCGGGTGTTTTACCTGCAGCGTCCTGCTGGGGGCCGCCACTCACGGGGCCTGGCCCGGCCTGATGAAGGAGACAGCCTCCCGCTCCGACGTTCCCTGCCGGGGTCTTACTGAGACTGTAGCTGCACCTCAGAAATCACCCCGCCCCCCAACACACACACAGACCAAGGCTTATTCCTCACAGATCCTGGAGGGGTGCAGAGAACTTCCCGGGTGAAGAGAGAGAAGGGGGAGAGAGAGAGAGGCTGACACTCCGGGCTGGGGTTCTGCCCTTATCGGGGGGGAGGTGAGGTGCCTGGTTCCCTTCCCTGGTGAATCTGAAACATAGGAGGGGAGCTAGGACACCGGGTGGGCAAAGCGGACTCACTCTGACGTCGCTTGGCCAGGACTCTCTGAGGGGACATGCTGGTGGCGGCCGGCTGTGTCCAGCTGTGCAGCGGCAGTGTTCCCCCAGGCGGTGTCGTCAGGCGGCTGCCTGGCACTCAGAGGCTCGCACCCTCCCTGCCCGTCCCTGGTGCTCAGCACGGTGCCCGGCATTCACCCGTCAGATTCCTGCAGGCCATGCTACATCATGGGACGCGCGTAATTCCATAGGACATGTTACATTCCATAAGACATGCTACATTCCATGGGACACGCTCAATTCCAAAGGACACGCTTATTTCCATGCGATATGCTCAATTCCACGGGATATGCTCAATTCCACGGGACACGCTCAATTTCATAGGACATGCTACATTCCACGAGTTATGCTGCATTCCATGGGGCATGCTCAATCGCATGGGACACGCTTAATCCCACAGGCAGAGGCTGGGTCCCCTTGGCCATGGCAGCCTGTACTCCACCTGTGTGCTGGCTGCCCTGTCCTGTCAGGATGAGGACCCCCCACACGAGATGGTTTGCCCCAGAAGCCTTTGCTGCCTGGCCGCCCAGTGCTCCCTGGGAGCTCCCGGCCCCCCACGTGCCCTCGGCCTGCACGGTGCCCCCAGTACGAGCTTACAGGCTCCTTTCCGAGGTCGGCTGTCTGAGCCCTAGCATGTCCTGTGCTGCCCTTAGGATCTCAGCTCCCGGCCACCGCCCTGGGAGGCCCACCCGAGGCCCAGCGCCCTCAGCGATGGCCTGCCCCCTGGTGGCAGTGTGCTCTCATGGCACCGCAGTGCCCCTGGAGGCTCTGCCTGGGGAGCTGCCAGTCTAGAGCCTGGCAGCAGACATTGTTAGTGTTTTCCGGTGTGATCCTGTTCCCATGGAGTTCAGGGCCCAGCACCGCCCCTGGCACGGGGTGGGCAGCCAGGACGTGGGGGTGACTCAGGGAGCCTCTGAGCCTCGTGGCCTGGGCAAGGCCCTGCTGCTTCCCTGCCAGCACCCTGGGCTGGGCTCTCTGGGGTCCCCGGGCAATAAACCCATCCCCCTCCTCCAGGGGCACCATTTCCGGGCACTGTCGGGATTTGAACCCAGCACCCCGACACCGGGGCCTCGGTTCGTGACCCAGCGCCCGGCGGACATGCGTCACATGGGACTCTGAGCTGGAGGGAATCGGGGAGGGTCACACCCATCCGCTCCACCCCTTCCCCCACTGACAGTGTTGCCCAGAGAGACTACGTCCTTTGTGCAGGATCACACAGCATTCGGAGGAGAGGAGGGGGAAGCGGGGTGCTTCCGTTCCTAATCCGGGCTTCCTCCCCAAGCCCTCACCCCCCCGTTGGCTTGGGGTCTGGAGAAGGACAGGCAGGGTCCCAGCCCACCGGCTTTAAACAGCCTCCCCTCGCTGACAGCAGCCCTTGGCCAGGAGGGGGCAGTGTGTGGGCGGTTGTCCAGGGCCTGGCATCGGCCTGATCGGGGTCCAGGAGCCAGGACTCGGGTGCGCTTGGGCCGGTCGAATCTCCCCTCTCCCGTCCTCGGCTTTCTCTCCGGGCCCCGGGGCTGCAAGGCCCGGTCGGCCGATGGCTCCGCTGATGTGTTCCGAGAACTGAGCCCAGCCATGTGTCCGAGGGCCCAGCCCTCCCCGTGCCCTGCGCCGCCGGCCAGCGTGGGCTCTGTCCCCGCTTCCTCATTCACTCCCCCCCGCCCTGCACGCCCTGCCCCGGAGCCTGGGTGCACCCACCCCTCCCTCTCCGCTGCCGGCCGCCTGTGCTTCCTCCTGGGCGGGCGGCCTCGCTCACATCCTGCGGGTGTTGCAGGCCCCGGAAACGCGCTGGGCTGCCTGCTGCACCCGGCCCTGCAATCGCAGGCTTCTTGGAAGTCCCAGCGCTCCGTCTCTCTGCATGTGGGTGGTACCTCAGGAGCCCACAGCGACCAGGCCTCTGGCCCCACGCGGGGGCCGCGCCGTCCGGGTGAAAAGGGAGGCGTGAGCTGGTTGAAGACTCTGCACATCAGTCTAAGCATGCCGGAACCTGCCGGCAATGAACAGCACCTGATGGAGGGGGTGAGGATGAGAAAAAAAGAAAGACAAGAAAAGATGGGGTCGGGGGGACTGAGACTGAAGTCTGCAGTCCCGAGTTTATTTCTTTTTCTTTTTTTTTTTTTTTTTAAATATATTTTATTGATTTTTTACAGAGAGGAAGGGAGAGAGATAGAGAGCTAGAAACGTCGATGAGAGAGAAACATCGACCAGCTGCCTCTTGCACATCCCCTACTGGGGATGTGCCCGCAACCAATGTACATGCCCTTGACCGGAATCGAACCCGGGACCTTTCAGTCCGCAGACCGACGCTCTACCACTGAGCCAAACCGGCTTCGGCCCGAGTTTATTTCTTAGCTCGTTTTTATACAGCAAAAGCAGGGAGGTACAAGATACAGGTCAGCAGATAATTACCTGCTGGCCTTTAGGCTAAGTATTTACCCAGCACCACATCTTTGTTTCTGCACGTAAGCAGAGAATTGTCTTCTAATCTATACGCAAGCAGCAGGTTAAACAGCATATGTTATTCTTTACAAAGGTCAGTAGTATTTTTACATTAACAAGCTGCAAAACAAGCTGACAGCAAGTTCTCATGAGAGCTATGACTTTTGTCCTACCAGAGCTGTGTCCACCAAGAGACCCCTGCTTCCAGGGCAGCTCCGAGGAAAAAGTGCCCTGTTTTCAGGGCAGCTCCCCACATAAGCAGTGTTTCCCAAAGTGTGGCACGCGTACCCCCAGGGGGACGGGAAGAGTTTGGTGGGGGTACGCATAGCACCGGAGTTTGGTGGGGATAGGCACTGCACCGCGCTTAGCTGCGCCTAATTCTCCGTTCTCATGAGTACGAGGGGCGCTCAGCGTTACGAAAATTATAGAAGGGATACACATATGTGAAAAGTTTGGGAAACACTGGTCTAAGGTGACCAGACATCCCGCTTTTGGCGGGACAGTTCCGATTTTTAAAAAATGGCCCAAAACGCTGCTGCGGGACGCGGGGCAAATTGTTAAAAACCGGGACTGTCCCGCCAAACTCGGGACGCCTGGTCACCTTACATCAGTCGGGCCCTTGAAGGAGGCCTCCACGTGGACTTGGGGAGCCATCCCTGCCCTTCATCAACGCCTTCCGTCCCCCCCGAGCCCCTGGGAGGACAGTCTGCCGGAGCCCAGGCCTTGGGCGAGGGTGTGGGGTGAGGAGACCCCAGAGCTGGGCGGGGTGTCCCGTCGGTAACGTGGGGGCCTGTCATCGGCTCAGCACAGGGGTGGGCGGTGCCTGCTGGTGCCAGCTCTGGCCTGGGGGATGCTGCCCAGGCCTGGGTCCCGGCTCGGCCACGCCCAGCTGGGGGGCCGGGGGCGCGGTCTCCCCCTCTCTGTGCTTCGGGCTTTCCTCTGGGACACGGGCTGGGAATCACTCCTTCAGTCCTCTCGGTGGGAACAAACAACCCTGGCTGGCGGAGGCCTGTGGATTCTCTTCCTGGTCCAGGGCACGTCCCTGGGTTGCAGGTTCGGTCCCCACCTGTGTGTGGCAGGCAGCCGATCCCTGAGTCTCTCTCCCTTCGATGTTTCTCTCTCTCCCTCCCTCCAACTCTCACTGAAAATCAATGGGAAATCCTTGGTAAGGATTAAAAACAAACAGACCAACAAAAGTACCCAAAAAACAAGTGTGTGTTGAGCGTCATAAGCAACGCTGGGGAGAGGGGTCCCCGCCTCGGGGGGTCCCCTGTCCCTCTGACAGGACGCTTCCAGAAGCTTTACATACGCTTCCAACCCTCTGCACAGGTCGCTTTGAGGGCGGTGCTGGTTTTGGTACCGCCAAAGAGCGCCGAAACCATTTTGGCTCAGTGGATAGAGCGTCGGCCTGTGGACTGAAAGGTCCCAGGTTCGATTCCCGTGAAGGGCATGTACCTTGGTTGTGGGCATGTCCCAGTGGGGAGTGTGTGGGAGGCAGCTGATCGATGATTCTCTCTCATCGATGTTTCTAACTTTCTCTCTCTCTCCCTTCCTCTCTGTAAAAGATCAATATATTAAAAAAAAAAAAAAAAAAAGAGGGGGAGGCACAGAGGCGGGGAGAGACTTACGGGGGGGGGGCATTGCCCTTACAGAGGAGGGGGAGGCGCGGAGAGGGGGGAGACACTGGGGGGAGGGGCCAGCAAAGATTGGGCAGTGCGGGACTCAGACTTGGTCACCGTGGCTTCAAGGCCACGAGCTGAACCACGGGGCCGGCTGTCTCTTGGCGTGGAGGCCCAGCGGCGTGCGTGTGGCTGTTTGGACGTGACACGGGCTGTGGCGGAGGCGTGCCCCAGGGCGGGCCTGGGCTGCCTGGATTCTGGCGAATGGAATGCCACATGGACCTCCCATCCGGGCCTCTGTGGTGTGTGAGGGACTGAACCACCTCCCGCCGTCCCCAGGAGGCCTTGCAGCTCCCCTCTAGCCCGCCCCCCGCTCGTACCCCCCCTCAGGCGGCCCCCGCTGCTCGCCGGGCCCCTGCAGCAGGCGGGGAGCCCGGGGCTGGGTGGGGGCTGGGCTCAGAGCCGTCTGTTTGGAATTAGGTGCGAACTGAGCCCAGTTGGCCAGAAACCAGCTCTGTTAAGCCAGAAAGCAGCTTGGAGACGGGCCGACGGATATCTAAGCACAGCCGACTGTCCTCTGAGAGTCCGCCCTGGCTTCTCCGTCCAGCTCCCCTCCCAGCACCCCCAGCACCCCCCAGCGGGCCGGGGACAGAGCGGGAGGCCTCTCCCTGGGAGGAGGAGGAGGAGGAGGAAGAAGAGGAGGAGGAGGAGGAGGGGGAAGAGGAGGAGGAGGAGAAGGAAGAGGAGGAGGAGGAAGAGGAGGAGGAGGAGGAGGAGGAAGAGGAGGAGGAGGAGGAGAAGGAAGAGGAGGAGGAGAATGAAGAGGAGGAGGAGGAGAAGGAGGAGGAGGAGGAGGAGGAGGACAGTGCATTGCAGTCACATCCCGGACCAGAGTAGGTGGTTCCTCCAGGAGGGCGGAGGGGACCGCCAGCAGCCGTAACAGTCTCGCTCCTGAGCGAGCGGGGGCCCGGGCTTGCCGAGCTCCCCCTGGGCCAGGACGAGGGCCGGCTCCGGTCTACTGACGGGACCTGGGCTCCGGGGGTGACCGAGCGAGACCGCCCCGTGTCACGTCCCGTGTCACGTCGGAACAGCTACACACAGAATCTGGTTCTGTTTTATCTCCATCACCTCTTATCGAGGCCTCGGGAGACGCTCCGAGGCCCGGATGTCTCCCTTCCACTTCCCTGGAAGCTGGGCGAGCAGCAGGGCGGGGAGACAGAGGCACCGGGCACCGGGGGCCGGCCGGCCAGCGTGCCTCGTGGGTTGTGTGCGAAGCGCGGGCCTGGCCGGGGTGGCCCCGCAGCCCGCCTTCCCGCCCAGTGAGCTGGCCGGTCTGCAGAACCCGCGGACCCGGCGTCACGGGGCCTGGGACGCTGTGCGGGCTGAAGGGTGTCGAGTGATGTCTCACCCTGTGTGCGTATTCTGTCCCTTTCCCTCTCTCTCTCTCTCTCTCTCTCTCTCTCTCTCTCTCTTATTTTAAACATATTTTATTGATTTTCCTATAAAGAGGAAGAGAGAGGGATAGAGAGAAACATCGATGAGAGTTAGAATCATCCATCAGCTGCCTCCAGCACACCCCCTACTGGGGATGTGCCCGCATCCAAGGTACAGGCCCTTGACCGGAATCGAACCTGGGACCTTTCAGTCCACAGGCCGACACTCTATCCACTGAGCCAAACCGGTTTCGGCTCCTTTCCTTTATTATTTTTTTTTCCTCTTCTTTTTTGCATCTCTCTGATTGCTAGTGAGGCCCCAGACCTCCGTGTGTCCCCCAGCCTCAGCCTGGCCCCTCGCCCACCCAGGGTTCACTCCTGCTCTCCTTCCTGTGCGCCCCCCCCCCCCCCCCCCCCCCGCTCCCTCCCAGCTGCCCAGCAGGCTCAGGTCTCCTTTGCAAACCCAGACGTGGAGCCGCACACCCCTGGGGTCCAGGCCTGCTCCAGCACCTCTGGCTGCTGCCCCCTCCACGAGGGGCCCTCGCCTTTCCGAGCACCCCCCCCCCCCCCATACATCGGGGTGAAACGTGGGAGGTAGGTGAGGTCCTTTCTGGGCGTGCAGTAGGGCTCAGTGGGGTGTCTGTCCGGAGGCAGGGCCCTCCCGTCCTGCGCTGTCACCGCCTCTCTGCCTGACCGGCTGGCTGCCGCGGCCTGGGAGGCCGCCAGGGTGGCTCCGGGGAGGGGTGCAGCCGCCCTGCTTCTATTTTCGGCTCCCGCAGCGCCGGGCAGACAGCGGGACCTTGCACGGCGGGTGTCGGCCTCGCTGGAGGAGGGTCAATGTCAGACGATGCGTTGGCCAAACCTGAAATTCTAGTCAGGAAATCGCCCAGGAGAGCGCACTCCGGGCCCTGCCTCTCTAAGGTTTCTAAACGGGGCTTTGTTACAGGGCGGGTGATTACAGAGCCTCAGCCTCAGTGCTCGGCCTGCAGGGCACTGCGGAGGTGCTCGGCTTTCGCTGACCGGCGCACGGGGCCCTGGCAGAGGCAGGCCGCTCCCCTCCGCGGGGCGGCCGGAGGCAGCCCTGGAGGCTCAGCCTCAGGCTGGGGCCCTCTGCTGTCTACCCCGGGGGGGCGGGCAGGGAGGAGGCAGGACAGCACCCAGTGGCATGTCATGGCCAGAGGAGATCTTTAGAGCACCCCGGGCAGGGTCCCACCGGGGGATGCCAGTGGATAAAGCGGTCTGGGTGAGGCCATAGGGAGCGGTGGGGCCTGGGGCACACTGGACAGCTGGCGAGCTTCTGACCGAAGGAAGTGACTGCTGAGCAGCCTCCACCGATGGGGAATGCGAGCCCAGGGTTCCTGCACCTCCCCTTCCTTTAAGAAGCGAAGCCAGAGTCCAGATTATTATTATTTTTTTGTGTGTGTGTGTGTGTGTGTGTGAGGTTTTTCTGATTTTTAAAAGTTACAGCTGGCCGAAACCGGTTTGGCTCAGTGGATAGAGCGTCTGCTTGTGAACTGAAAGGTCCCGGCTTCAATTCTGGTCAAGGGCATGTACCTTGGTTGCGGGCACATCCCCAGTAGGCGGTGTGCAGGAGGCAGCTGATCGATGATTCTCTCTCATCGATGTTTCTAGCTCTCTATCCCTCTCTCTTCCTCTCTGTAAAAAATCAATAATACATATATATATATGTATATATGTATACATATATACATACATATATATATGTATTATTGATTTTTTACACACATATATATATATACTTAAAAAAAAGTCACAGCTGACAGAACGTTCCGTCCACGGCTGTGTGCCGCAGACGAAACATCCCAGGAGGCAGCCATTTGTCCTGATTCGGTGCCGCTCTGGACAGATCAGCACACGGAGGCTCAGACCTTGGGGACTTGGCAAAAGTCCCCACGAGGGAGGGGACAGCTCCCGGGGAAACAGAAGTCACGTCCAGGGTCAGGCTGGGGCTTTGGGCCCCTCCTCTCTGGGGCTGTCCTGGACTGGAAAGGAACCGGGGACCCTTCCGTCCACAGGCCGACGCTCTACCCGCTGAGCCACACCGGCTGGGGTGGGAGCCACCTTCTCGCCCACTCTCTTGTGCCCCTCCTTTCTGGAGGAGGAGACGGAGGCCCCAAACGCTCTCAGCATCCGTCTCCTGCTGCCCAGTAAGGACGTGTCAGCACCCAGGACGGCGGGGCGCCCCTCCGAAAGCCCCCTGTCACGGCAGGTGCCCCCACGCCCCCCGCAGTCCAAGGTGGGTGGACGGGAGACGGGGTACAGGGCCGTGACGTCACTGCCCGTCCACAGCTGACGGGCACCTTCCCCGGTGGCCCCCGAGAAGCATGTGGGGGCGGAGCTGTGTTCTGGGGGCCACCGATGGGTTTCTCCGGAGGCTTATCCTCTGGCACCGAAAGGGGGCGTCGGCTGGGGAGCTCCCCTGCCCACAGGGGTACAGCTGCTTCCCCAGGGGCCGAGCCAGCCTGGAGGATGTGGCTAGAAGGGGACCTGGAGAGCAGCCTCGCCCTGTGCCCACCTGTTGGGTGGCACGCCTCTGTCCTGGTGTCACCTCGCTGACCTCACCCCGTAACGCGATCCAGTGACTCGGCGGCGTTCAGGCTTGCCTGGCCGCCGCCGGCTGAGTGCCCGCTCCTGCCGCCGGGCCCGTGGTTCCCCGTCCCCGTGCCCTGGCCCGCGCCCCGGCCCGGCTGTCCTCGCCCGGCTGGCCCCCTCCGAGCCCCCGCTGCCTCCCTGCCGCCCGCTGCCCTGCGGAATGTCACTGCTCCGTGTGACCGGACGCGTGAGCTTCGAGGAGAGAGGGACTTGGCCTTGGTCCGCGGTGTGGCACCAGCATCCGGTCAGGAGCCTTGGCTAAAGGGCCAATGGCTTCTGGCTGCTCGTGCTGAGGCCCCAAGAGGCAGTGGAAGGGCCTCTGGTCCTCACACACGCTCTCTGGGCACCTCCCGGTGCCCCGCACAGGCCCTGCCCTGGCACACGGTCCCCTGGGGCCTGACCCCGGGTGGCCTCCTCCGGCCGGCCGGAAGCTGAGCTGCGGCAGGGTGAGCCCGGGCCCGGGGCGGGAGGGACCTCGGGGTTAGAACACACCCCTCCCGCCCACCCACAGCAGGAAGTGGTCCCAGAGGCCTCGTGCTGCAGCGCTGTCATGAACGGCGCGGCACTCGAACCCGGCGCTCGGTCCCCGGGCTCCCACGTGCAGGTGCCTGCTGTCTCCCCCCGGAGGGCGGAGGGAGGAAGGCGGAGGGAGGAGGGCGGAGGGCGGGGGTGTCTGTGAGCCTGAGCCATGCACGCTGCAGGCTGCTCTCCCCTGTGAGGCCTGCCCGCCTTCTCCCTGCGGTACCTCTGAGCTCTTTATTTTCCTTCTGTTTTTCAGATGCAGAAGCTGAGGCTCAGAGAGGTTAAGGAACGCCCCCGAGGTCACACAGCTGGTAAGTGGCGGAGCTGGGATTTGAACCCAGCTCTCTCCGGCTCCAGAGCCAATTGCCTCGCTGTGTCTGCCTGAAACCATGTGGAAACGACCGTCCCCCTGCCTCCCCCCGCCCACGTGTGGGCCCCGTGACGTGGTGTTTGTGGGTGTCTCCCTGCGCCTCCCCCGCCGGGCCCTGGGAAGTCCTGTCTGAGCCACGCGGCCGGGCCGTGCTCGGGGAATGGGGTCCACCGGATCCTTAGAAAGTCCTGGTAACCAGGGCCCCTCTGGCTGCGCTCAGAGTCACCTGGGACCAGGCCGGACCGGGGAGAATGGCGCCCAGCCCCCATGATGGGGTGCGGGCGGCAGCTCCAGGCTGGTCCGAGGAGGGCAGCTCTTTGTGGTTGAGAAAGCGGGGAAGGCGGGGGAGGTAGGAAGGTGCGCAGGGCGGGTGGTGGAGGCGGGGTCCAGTGCGGGGCCCCCTCCCACGGGTCTCTGTCCCCGCCGCCAGGGCCCCTCGCCCGTCACCGTCACCTGGAGGGCTGAGGGCCCGTCTTGAGACCCGCTCTCCGCTCCGGGACCTTTCTTAGAAGCCGTTTCTGAGAAGCCTTTGAGGGGAAGCGGGCCCCGTGGCGGGTGGATGTGAATGAACGGCCTGCTGGTCTCTGCAGACTTCGGGGGGGCCCCTCGTGGGCGGGAGGCTCGGAGTGGGCGTGGCGTTCTGGGGCCGCCCGCGGGGGCTGTGGGAAGAGGGAGTCTGGTTTCCAAACCACCTGGGGGTGAGGGGGGGGGCCCACAGCGGGGCTTGGGGTCCCCAGCTCTGCCTCGCCCGGAAAAGCTCGGCCTCGGTGGCTGACTTCTCCTGGAGGGTGAGACCCACGTTCCAGAGCAGGGAAACCCGCTGCCGAATGGCAGCTGTCCCCCAGAAACGTGGCGAGCAGGTCTGGCTCTGCCAGGCCACGCTGTGTGGACTGCGCCGGCCCCTGCCCTTCCCCAGGCCTCGGTTTGCCCATCCGTACAGTGGGCTGAGAGCAGGTACAGCTGCGGCCGCCAGCCCGTCCGGCGGGAGGCCGTGAGCCTCTGCTGATGCTCATGCAGACCATGCAGCTGAGGAGGCAGAGCCCCTGCAGCAGGGAGGTGGGAGGCGGGAGGTGTGACATTTGAGAAAAACAACCCCGTCCGCCCTGGCCCTGGCGTCCCGGTCAGGACCCACCCAGAGCCTCCCGCACTCCCGGGTTCGAGAACCAGCCGACAGGCGTTTCAGCGTCCCGGGGAGGGCTCTCGGGGCTCCAGGCTGCCTGGGAACCGGACTGGGAGGGCGGGAGGGGGCCCCACATCCTGCCCGGCCCCGGGGGAGCCAGCGGCAGGGCGCACCCTGCTCGCTGCCTCCTGGGTGGCGGCGCAGATGCGCGGTGCGGTTTGCAGTATTTTTAGTTTGTTGTTTTTGCAGAAGCCACGGGAAGTGTGTCACAGGCGGCCGAGCCGCTCAGCCTCAGCGGGGGCGCGAAGGGGTCAGGCGGGGCGGGGTGGAGCACCCTCCGAACACAGGCTCCGAGGGCAGAGGGTGGGGGCGGCCCCCGGGCAGGGAGGGTGTGAGATGGTGCTGGAATCGTCCCATTTCCCACATGAGGACCCTGAGGCCCGGCTCGGACCCAGGCCCCCACCTTCCACCGTGCACAGCCCAGCGGGGGCCTCCGCCCTGCGCTGGGAGCACCGGTCTCTCCGCCTTCAGTGCACACGGAGGCTCACAGTTCGTGTGGGGAACAGGATAACAATAACGATAATTAATAATAATAATGATGATGATGATGCAAGAATAACTGTTTTTGCATGCTGCAAGCTGTACACCTCCTGCTCCCCGCCGCCTGTGTTGGTATCCGTGCCTGTCTGCCCCCAGGCGGGGCGTGCTGGGGGTGGGGTGGATGGGCTTTGGGAGTTAAGATCCCAGGTTCTAGTCTTGGTGCCACTGGAGACGCCTTGGTCACCTCGGCAGGTCATCTGCTCCCGAGCCTGGGTTTCCCCAGGGGCAAAGGCCCTCCAGCGTCCCTCTGTGACGCCGAGATGCCCGGCCCTGGGCCTCCCGGCGGCCCCGCCCTCCCCCCTCTCCCTGCCCTGGGACCCGTGGCCGCGGGCCAGGAGCCTCTCTCTCCGCGGGGCCCAGGAGGCGTCGGTACGTCTTCCATGAGGGGAACCTCATTCCGCTGGAAAAGGAACAGCCGGAGAGCAGGTCCGCCTGGTTCCCGGCCAGAGCGCGCCTGGAAGTTTCCCAGGAGGAGCGCCCACGGGGCTCCTGCCTGCCTGCCCGCCTCCTCCCCATGGCACCGCGGCCGCCTGGGGGTGGGCCAGCACCGCCGGGTCGCCCACCTGTCTGTGTGCCCAGGAAGCAGCCCCCGGGAGGGGCCGGGCTGCGGGCGGGCACAGCGCCAGGGCTGCCGAACTGTGAACCAGACACCGTCTGTGCCCTCCGCGGATGGATCGCCCCGGCCGGCTGCCGCGTCCTCTATTTGGCCGAATTCCAGAGAGTTCTCGCCCTGCTCGCCCTCCAGCCATGAAAACGCAAATGTCCAGACACTCTCACCTCCCTCTGTTTTCTGTTCTCCCCGAGGCCCGCCCCCAAAGCACTGGGTTAATATGTTCTGTGTTTACTAACCAGTGCTAATGGCTCTGTTAAAATCAAATCAGGTTTCCCTCCGGCCCAGGTCACGGGACACGTCGGAGTCCCCTATGGATTCTGGGAAGTGGGAGGGGGGCCGGGGAAGCTCCGGGGACGGGAGGCTCACCGGGTGGGACAGGAAGGTCACTGCATCAGCGAGGACCTTGTATCGATGTGACTTCCTTCTGTCCGGGGACACAGGACAGAAAAGGGGTTCCGCCTGGATTCACGTTTTTCTCCCTTGAGAAGCCAGGCAGTGGCTCTCGGCGTTGGCAGGAGACGGGACTCCCGGGTCAGGGACCGGGGACGTGGTCACTCGGGCGCAGCCGCAGCGTGAGCTCCAGGTGTGTGCTGGCTCCCCCTCCGCCCAGCGCCCTCGGGGACCGGCCACAGGCCCCGGCCGACGCCGGCACACGGGATGGGTTGCAGCACGGACCAGGGACCCCGCGCTGGGCTAGTCCACTGTGTGCAGCGAATCGAAAGCAAGCCGTTCCTCGTGTGCCATGACTTCTGGCTGCAAACGTAGCGCTGAACAAGGACCCCGGGGAAGAGCGATCGGCGCCTTGGATTCCTCGCTCAGCGGAGAGCTGGAATGGACAGGGCACCTTCGGAGAGCAGCACTGAAGCAGCCTGGGTTTGAATCCCAGGTCTGACACCTCCTAACTGTGAGAGGAGGCAGATCATGGCATTGGACTTCCTGTAGCCTCGGTTTTCTCATCTGTGAAATGGGGACGCTACCTACCCTTCAGGCGGTTATCAGAGAGTCTGGAAGGTCACTCTGCCGGGAGCCCGGCGGAGAACAAGAGACGGGCTCTGAGCTCAGGGAGCCGCGCGGCACGGAGAATCCTTTCGGCTGCGCAGGAATGCGGGCGGGAAGACCGACGGGAAATGCCGGGAGGGGCTGCGCTTTGTGCGCCGGGTACAGAAGGTCCAGGGGAAGTCTCTCGGAGGCGTGGACCTGCGGCCTGGCATCCTGAGTTACGAAAGGAAAATCTCGGCATCGGCGTGCAAAGCATTCTGGGCAAAGCCGAGAGCCTCTGCCAAGGCCCTCAGCTTGTCAAGCGTGAGGCCGGGGTCGCTCGGGCAGAGAAAGCAAAGAAAAGACGTGGGAAACGGAGCCGGACGGCAGGCGAGGACCAGCGCTCGCAGGGCCCTGCAGGCTGTGGCCAGGACCTTGGATCTCAGTCTGGATGTCGAGAGAACCTGCTGGAGGTTTGAGCAGGTGAGGGCAGAGCAGAGACCAGCAGGAAGAGGGCATGGGCAGGGGGATGGGGTGGGCTCTGGCCAGGGCTCCTGCTGTGGGTCCAGCTCAGGCTGAGACTCGGAGGTAGACACTTCCCCTGCAGAGCTGGGGCTCCTCGAGCTTCACTCCTTGCAAAATGCACGACCCTGGGCCTCCATGTTCCCACCTGTAAAATGGGCGTGCTAGGCGATTCAGTGAGTTCACAGGACTAACACCCTTAGACATGCTCTGAGAGCTTCACTCGGGGATGGCCACTCTCGTGGGTTAGTACAGAGGGGGGGCAGGCAGGCCCCCGGCCCTCACCCCGGCCAGAGCTCTCACGGTGGCCTGTGTTCGCTGGCGCTCCTCGCACGTGTGGTTGTGTTTCTACTTGCACACAGGGGCCACGCGTGGTGTGGTGTGGTGTGCTGTGCTGTGCTGTGCTGTGCTGTGCTGTGGTCAGGTCGCTTGTCCGAGGTCTCCAGCCTCCCTCTCCCGCCCTCTCCCCACTTTCCACCTGGACCTGCCTGTCTGCTGCCTCCGTCCACCGCTGACCCCATGGTGACCCCGAGCGG
Organism: Pipistrellus hanaki; assembly: GCF_964339955.1. Taxonomy (NCBI): domain Eukaryota; kingdom Metazoa; phylum Chordata; class Mammalia; order Chiroptera; family Vespertilionidae; genus Pipistrellus; species Pipistrellus hanaki. Next base: position 47,471,714 of record NC_140519.1, on the reverse strand, counting down.
GTCACTGAGCCTGCCCGACCCTCTGTCCTGTCAGCACCGGGCACCGAGCCTCCTGTGCCTGCCGATGACACGGAGGTGGGAGGCGGCTGAGGGGGGTCTATGGCTGTTATGGTTTCTGCACCCCCACACCGGGGCCATCCCCCTTTTTTGTCCCCCTGGGGCAGCTGTTGGCCTGGGCGCGCCAGCACGGGCCTCCCCGGATTCCTCCGCATTTTACGCTCCGGGTGCCGCCGGCGTCTGAGTGCGGCGCCCTCGGGCTCCCAGCGGCGGTCGGAGGATTTAAATTCCTGTGTGCGGCTCCGAGCACGAGCAGGCGCCCGGCTCCGTGTCATAGGACCCCGATCCCCGCTAATCGTGTCTCCGCGGGGCGCTCCTCCCAGCGCCTGGCCCGGACCGCAGGACTTCTTGCTGCAAACATGACGCTGAACAGTGACCCCGATGGAGAGCAGGCGGGGTGCAGCCGAGAGCGGGAATGGATGGGACACCTGGGGGGTGAGCTGCAGGGACCTTTCTCTCTGCAGCTCCTCCCGCAGGAGCCAGCGGGAGGCGTGGGTGAGGGAAGGATTTGCACCCCGAGACAGGCCCTCCCAGGCTGCCGGCAGGTGTGGGGACACTGCGGCCCCCAAAGGAGACGGGCTCCGACTCCAGGGGTGTCTGTGCACCCCTGCCGGTCCAGCCTCCGTGCCATCACCCTCTGCTGCTCACGGACTCTCTGTGGCTCCCCATTGCCTTCACCCCAACGTGCCCATTGCTGCAGACGTTCGTGACCTGCCCCCACCCTCCATGGCTGCTCTGCAGGGCGCCTTCCTCTTCTTGGCTGTGCCAGGCGCCCCCATGACCTGCACTGCCGCCCGGTTCACCCCATTCTCTCTGCTCTCTCCATCACCGTCAAAGGCCCAGCTCCACGGCGTCCTTCTCTCCCTGCAGTTGCCACCGCTGTATCTCCAGGGCCCTTGGTGCTCCCTCTGGAGCTGGTCCCTGGGGAGCAGGGAGTGACCCCCCCTGTGAACTGCCCCCTCTCCTTGGCTCCCTCACCCCGGTGGGCTTCTCTCTGACGCTGTGGCTTCTCTCCGATGCTGTTTTCCGGAGGGTCCCGTGTGGCTGCAGCTGCGGCTGGTCCTTCCCAAGCCGGGAGGACGGAGGCAGAGCCGTCCGTCCATCCGGGTCTGAGCGGCAGGAGCTCAGAGACCCGCACGGGGGTGACTCAGCAGGGCTCGGGGTGACTCAGCGGGTGGGGCTCAGCAGGGCCACACGCAAACCCCGAGCAGGGCTCATGCCCCGTCTGCACGTGGGGATGGTCCCGTCCCTCTCCCGCCCCTCAGCGGCCAGGCTCAGGGCAGGCAGGAGCCCCAGGGGACACGCCTCGCTGGGCCCCGCCTGGGCTGGCGCTCCGGCTCCTCGCAGCTCTCTGGCTGCCGGGGGCCTCGGAGGCCGCCTCTGGAAGGCGGAGATACAGCCCAGCCCCGGACGGCGATTGTCCTGGGCCCAGGCGGGGTGACCCAGAACAATGGCTGGCAGAGGGAAAGCCTCGTGAGCAGCGTCTGTCCTTCCTGGTAACAGACGCTGAGCTGAAGCCTGCTCTGCCCGGCCGCCTCGGCGGCAGGGACGGCGTTTAGCCTCCGTTGTCCGGATGAGGGACGGGACGTCCCGGAGGTCACGGCCTCTCAGTTTCCCTGCAGGCCCCGCCCTGGCTGTCCTCCCTCCCCTCTTCCCCATCCCCAGCTCTGCCTGCCCCCGCTTTCCCAGCTCCCTCTCAGCCCACGTCCTGCCTGCTCCTTCCCGGGGAGGGCCAGCCACCAGCCACCGGCCACCGCAGCTCCTCCTTTTGGAGTCTGGGGCCGGCTCTCCCCTCAGCTCCCACCCCCCTCTCGCTGTGCATCCTTGGAAAGTCGCTCCCCCTTTCTGAGCTCAGCCTCCACCTCCCTCAGTCAAGGGGGCAGAAAGGGTGGGGCGGGGGTGTTCCTTGTCACTCCACGCGGAAAGACAGAAACCGATAGGGGTTCGGTAAGGAAACCCCACATTCAGGGGCACCTGCGACGGGCCGGGCCCCTCAGTGCTCCCCCCCGCCGGACCGGGTCGGACGGAAACGGGCCCTTCTCAGCTCAGCGCGGGGAAATCGGGGCCCGCTTCCGGAGGAAGAAGCGGAGGCCGGTCTCGGGCGGGGTCACCAGGTGGGGAGTTGGACACCGCAGGTAAAGGCCGCGGTCAGGACGGCCAGCCAGGCCAGCCGACACCCAGGACCGGAGCACCCCGCCCCGCGGAGAGACGGGGAGGGACTCAGCGTGCTGCACCTCGTTTTTCTCCGAAGGCGTCTGCCAGGGCGTAAGGTGCTTGGATCCCGAGCCCGAGAGCTGAGCCAAAGACAGCCGCCGCGAGGCTCCGGGACCAGACGGAGCTGTTGGCCACCGCCCAGGGCGGCAGGGAGATAAGGAATCGGAGGTTACAGCGGGCACAGAAGCCAGGCTCCGAGAAGGCTGTGCCCCATCGGTGGGCACAACCCCGAGATGCCCGGCCATCCTAGGGGACTGAGGAGCCGGCCCCCTCACCCTGACCACCAAGGGGGCCCAGGGCACGTGCCCCTGCCCTCCCTGCCCGCCAGGCGGAAACAGCTTCCTCCCGGAACGAGGACCGCCGCAGCCAGAGCCTCTGCGCGTTTGCCCTACACAGTGTCCACACCTGCCACACATGTACCACACATGTACCACGCATGTACCGGGCCAAGGCCGGAACCGCACGGCCACAGGGAGAAAACAGACGGCAGAAACAGACCCACACGTTACCCCGATGTCGCAGGCACAGCCACCAGCTATGAAATGCCCATGGCCATTACTGCGGGGAGCTGGATGACAGGATGGGGAATTTCACCGGAAACCACCACGTAGACAGAAAGTGCTCCAGTGGAAATGCCAGAACTGGAAACTACGAGAACCGGCAGGGACGGGATAGGTGACTCCAGCACACCGGACAGGGCAGAGAGAGGAGGCACCCGGCAGGATCCATCCCCCTGAAGAGGCTGGACAGACAACGGGTTTCCAACCCAAAAGGAACGTCCAGAAAACGGGGGACAGCCAGAGCAGGCCTTGGTGGAGGGGGAGGACTCGCCGTGGCCGCGTAGAGACCGGGCGGAGGCGGAGGCGTGGCTCCGAGCGCGGGCTCGGCCTCCGCTTCCCTGCGTGACCGTGAACGAGCCGCCTGCCGTCGCTGGGTCTCCCTTTCCCATTTCAGGGAAGTGGGCGTGACCGGATGTGAGGATGACGGGGCGGGCAGCGGTGACTGCCCGGCATTCGAAGTGCTCATGTCACCGCCCGTCGGCAGCGTTGGCTCAGTCATCTCACCGGCGCCCGTAGCGCAGGGGGCTCCACGCAGAGCTGGGAGGGTGGCCCGGCCTCATGACAGCGGCTGCCCAGTCCAGCAGGCGGCTGCTCCACATTCAAAAGCCCACACTGTCCATTCCGTGGGTTTTCCAAGTATCTGAAACAATTCTCTTAAAAATAAAACAAAATACACACACACACACACACACACACACACACACTCACACTCTCACACACACACACACACTCTCTCTCTCTCACACACACACACACACACACACACACACACATTGAGTGGCCAGATTATGATGATCTCTGGAATGCAGGCCCGGTGCATGAATTCGGGTACAGGTGGGTCTGGCCAGCCTGGCCAGGGGTAGGGGACAGGGTGGTTGGTCGGCCTGCCTGCTGTTCCAGCTCCTGGTTGAGGGGACAATTTGCATATTAGCTTGTTATTATATAGGATAGACACTGAGTGGCCAGATTATTATGTGTTCAGAGACCATCATCATCTGGCCACTCCGTGTGTGTATATGTATTTATTGATTTCAGAAAGAGGAAGGTGGGGGGAGAGAGGGAGAGAAACACCCATGATGAGAGAGGATCATGGATCCACCACTGCTTCCTGCACGCCTCCCACTGGGGATGGAGGCCTGACCGGGAATCGAACCGTGACCTCCTGGTTCCGGGGTGGACGTTCAGCCACGGAGCCACGCCTGTGGCACAGGTCATTCGTGGCAGGTCATTGCCGCCCTCCCTCTATCGCCATTGATCCGCTGCTGCAGCCAGGACAGGGAGAGCGTGTGTGTGTCCCCCCCCCCCCCCTTTGTTAGCTGGGGCGTGGTGCACTTGGCAGCAGAGAGCTTGGCCCGTGAGCCTTGGCCCAGGTTCCGTGCCAGGGAGCCAGGGCTGGCGCTCCCCGTGTGTGCCGGCTGCCCCACCTGACAGAGAACGAGGGAAGTCATGCTCTCCTCCTTCCTTTCCCGAGCCGGGTGTGCTCCTGCTTCTCCACCATAATTCTTTACAGGGCGACTGAAAGCCTCATTGTTACCAGCTCCCGCGCCTCTGCCGGGGGTGGGAGCCCATGGGCACCCCGGCTGGTAGGTGGTGCCACCGGGTCGTGCCGGATGGAGGGGGGAGGGTGTCCCTGTGTCCCTCTAAGTCGCCCCCTCCCCTCCTCTCCCCCCGTTCTGCAGCTCAGCCTCACTCACCCGCCGGCCCCTTCCACCCCAGTGCCCGCTGCGGGCATCTGGATCCCACGGGCAGCCAGGAGGTGGTGGGGGACCGGCCCGTCATCCCAGCCCAGGCCCATCCCTCCGTGCGGCTCACAGGCATCTGTGTACGTGAATTTGTCTCGGGCCTGGTGTTGGGACACAGGGCACTGCCCATCACCACGGCCAACACAGGGAGACCCTATCCCTCCCTGCTCAGCTCAGACCCCGCAGTGGGCTCCGTCCCGCAGAGGGAGCCTGGTCTCGGGAACGGCTTCCCTGCCTGCAAATACACACCTGCTCCCCCTCCGCCCCCCGCCCCCCACTGGCCAGGCCCACCAGCCTCCTTCCTCCCACGGCGCAGGGCCCCCCAGGTGCTCCGGGAGCTCCCACCTTAGAGTCATCTCTGCTGGATCTCGGCCTCCTAGCCCGGGGCCCGGCCCCCCGCGGGGCCCAGCACCTGCGCTGTGAGTGGCTGCGTGATTGACAGCCCCGAGAGTGGGCAGCATCTCTCTTCTCGGCCCCTTTTCCGGTTCAAGGAATGGCCCAGAGAGGTCGGATTGCTTCTTCCAGCCACACAGCACACCGGCGGCGCAGCCCGGTGGGGCCGGGCACCCTCGGATGTAGTCCGCGCTTTCTGGCTCAGAGAAACCTGTGAGGTGCCAGCGCTGGCCTTTCCCGCATCCACGCCTGCCTGCCTTGTTGCCACGGGTGTGCCGGGGGTCGGGGCCACGGAGCGTGAGGCTGAGTTTCTGTCTTCTCGGAGCCCGCCGGGAGGAGGGAGGCAGATGCGGAAACAGAGCAGGCCACAGGGAGCCGGGGCTCTGCGGACGCCAGGAGTGGGCAGGCCTCTGCCCCCCGGAGTCAGCGCCAGCTCAGGCCTGAAGAATGAGCGGGACCCGAGCAGGGTGGGTGGCTGTTCTGGACAGCGGGGCCAGCGGGGCCAGGAGCCCGGAGGCAGGAGCAAGTGTGATCTGAGGCCCCGTTGTGTTGCTTCAAGTTGCAAATAATCTGCTTTACACAATAAAGGAGACTTATTGTCTCATGTGCCTGAAAGGTCAGAGCGTGGGGTGGGTGGGCTGCAGGTGCGGCTCCGCCAGGGACTCAGCGCCCCCTGCTGGTCCTGCCTGGCCGCCCGCCCTGCGAGGAACCCCCACAATGGCCAGCAGGACCCCGACTTCCTCGTGCCAGCCCCAGGCAGACCAGAGCAAAGGCGCGTGCCTTCCCTGCCTGCAGAAGTCGGGAGTTTACCGAGTCCTATGGTAAGAGGGGTGGGGGCGCCCCCTGCTGGCCAGGGGGAAGCAGCGCGAGCCGCTCTTGGGAGGTTAATCTGGCTCAAGTGGACAAGCTGCTCTGTGTTTTGTTTTTGTTTTTTTAAATATATCTTTATTGATTTCAGAGAGGAAGGGCTTGGGAGAGAATAGAATCATCAGCGATGAGAGAGAATCACTGATCGGCTGCCTCCTGCACGCCCCCCACTGCGGTCCCAGCCCGCAACCCTGGGCAGGTGCCCTGACAGGGAATTAAACCTGGGACCCTTCAGGCCCCAGGCTGATGCTCTGTCCACTGAGCCACACCAGCCAGGGTGTCATAACAGGTAATAGAACCTCATCCTGTGTTGTTTCCTCCTCTGTGCAGATGACAGACAGCGCTCGGTGCCTTCGCCACGCCCACGGCCCGCGGCCACGACCCTGGTGGCCGTGGGGTCAGTCTGAGCTCTGACGGCACCAGCACACACGGCACACACAGCCATCCCGGACGGACGGACGGAGAACGGCAGCAAGGCGGCTCCTGGCCCCGCACCGTGACCCTCCTGCTCCCAGGCCCTCCCCCGGCCGGACTGGCCCGTCTCAGAGCCACTGCCCCTCTGCCCCTCTGGCTGGGAAAGGCGATCTCGGGTCTCACGTCGGATTATCGCTCCGGGGAGAGACAGGACCGGCTGGTCGGGGATTGCTGATGCGGCGGGCTCCTTTATCTTCTGCAAGAGACAGACTCGCTGCCAGAAGAGGCATCCCGCCCCCTGAGTGACCCCTTGGCCTCCAAGGGTCACAGGGTGATGTCCGGTGCCCGAGGGTGACTGGTGACCATCGCCGGGCGGAAGTGAAGTTGACCCTAGCGAGCCTCGAGGGCCCCCCGCCCCCCCCACCCCTGCCCCCCCTTGGACACCCACGCCTCGCCTTCTCTGGGATTTTCCTTCCACGACCCTCCCGAGCTCCTCGCCGGGGAGCCCCGAGGGGGAAGCAGCAGCCATGGTGCCCCTGAGGAGGCGGACCCTCAAGGTGCTCACCCTCCTCGTCCTCTTTGCCTTCCTCACCTCCTTCCTCCTGAGCTACTCGCACACGGTGGCCACCACGGCCTGGCTGCCCCGGCAGCTGGTCCTGGAGCTCTCCAACGGCTTCCGGCGGCTGGTGGCCTTCCCGCGCCGGCCCTGCACCTGCTCCCGCTGCGTCGGCCAGCGGCGGGTCTCCGCCTGGTTCGACCAGAGGTTCAACCAGTCCATGCAGCCGCTGCTGACCGTGCAGAACGCGTTCCTGTACGAAGACACCTACTCGTGGTGGCTGGTGAGTGCACCGGCCGAGGGGGGCGGGGAGGGGTGCTCTGCAGGAGTTGCAATGTTGGCCATTCATTCATTCACTCACTCAAGCAAAAACGATTGCCCTGGCCGGTTTGGCTCAGTGGATAGAGCATAGGCATGTGGACTGAAGGGTCCCGGGTTTGAGTCCGGTCAAGGGCGTGTGGCTGGGTTGCAGGCTCATTCCCTGGTCTTGGCAGAGAGGCCACCAATCAATGCGTCTCTCTCACATCGATGTTCCTCTCTGTCTCTCCCCCTTCTTCCCACTCTCTCTAAAAAGCATGGAAAAATCCTCAGGCGGGGATTAACACACACACACGCACACGCACACGCACACGCACACACACCACCTGCTTGTTGAGAATGTGCTATGTATATAGATGAGACCAGAGGGTTCTGTGTGGACACTGGTCCTGGACACTTGGAAGTGTTGGGGCGCACAGGGGCCCCTCCCGGGGGATCTCGGAGGGAGTCCCTGCAGGCGAGCTTGGCTGCGGCCACTCCCCCAGGGGTTTCAGGGAGTGAGCCCCACGCTGGCAGCGGCAGCCCCATGGCCCGGGAGCCGGTGAGACAGCAGGATGTGGGCCCAGCCCTGCCCGGCCGGGCCAGGACGAGCACGGTCACCCGGTCCCGGGTTCCCTCTGATGGTGAGGAACTAATACTCCTCCTCCGGGCCATGTATCCGTGCACAGCTCAGAGGCATTACGTGCATTCACGTGACCATCGCCCCTCCTGCACCCAGCACTTTCCCAGCATCCCCCCGACACTCTGTGCCTAACCCCCTTCCCCAGCCCCAGCCCCCTAGGCCCTGGCAACCCCGTTCCCCTCTCTGCCCGTGAGTTTCACTCCTCGGACCCTCACGTAGTGGGAGGGACAGCGGTGTTTGTCCTCTGTCTCGGCATCTTTTCGGGGTCCATTTGCTCCTGCTGCAGGTGTGTCCGCATGTCCTCCTTCTGTGGCTGAGTGGTATTCCCTTGTATGCGTGCTCTGCCTTTTTTATTTTATTTTATTTTATTTTTTTAAGTGTGTTTCTATTGGTTTCAGAGAGGAAGGGAGAAGGAGAGAGGGAGAGAGAGAGAAGCATCAATGATAGAGAATCATCGATGGGCTGCCTTCGGCACGCCCCGCACTGGGGATCCAGCCTGCAACCCGGGCAAGGAGTCGAACCATGACCTCCTGGTTCATCGGCTGACACTCAACCACTGAGCCACATGGCCGGGCCGCGTGCTCTACCTTTCCAAATCTATCGTCTGTCACGGGACATGGGCAGAGCCCCGGCCCCCGCCCCGCCCCGCCCCCCGTCCCACGTCCCCCCGGAGGCCGTGCGGCCGCCCACCTGTCTCTGTCCTCGGCCGCAGAGGCTGCAGGGGGAGAAGCAGCCCCAAGACCTGAACGCCACCTTCAGGGAGCTGTTCCGGGTGGTGCCGGGCGGCGTGGACCCGCTGCTGGAGAAGAAGGCCGTGGGCTGCCGGCGCTGCGCCGTCGTGGGCAACTCGGGCAACCTGCGGGCGTCCTGGTACGGCCCGCACATCGACAGCCACGACTTCGTGCTGAGGTGAGCGCCGGCCGGCCTCGCCCGGGGCCTGGGCGCCCCTGGCACAGACCTCCGGGGCCCTGGGCGCCCCTGGCCACAGACCTCCCGGGGCCTCAGTGTCCCATCTGCCCTGCGGGGTGGAGACACACACAGGGGCCTCTCTGGACGCAGCGGGCGCGAGCTTGGCACCGAGAGCCCTGGAGGGACGGCCAGGTTCACTCACAGACTCCTCTGGTCTGTACCATCCATCCCGATTTTGCGACCTGCATGCTGCTTCTGTAAAATCTGTTTTCCTGTCGCCACGCGGGCAGGGGTTCCAGGAAGATGCTCCATGCCTCTCTGGGCTCTTTGTAACCTCCGGTCCCGCAGCCCGGAGCGGGAAACAGCAGCAGCGAGGGGGTGGGGGAAGGGGCCGGTGAGCGCCAGGTGCCTTCTAGAATCTTCCGTCCCTGTGATCTCTGGGTTTACGTCCTTAAGACCCATGGTCGGCAAACCGCGGCTTGCGAGCCACATGCGGCTCTTTGGCCCCTTGAGGGCGGCTCTTCCACAAAACACCTCGGCGAGTCTTTGTTGAAGACGAGGCGTTAGAAATTGTTTAGGTTTAAAAAAAATTGGGCTCTCCAAAGAAATTCCAGTCGTTGTCCTGTTCGCATTGGGCTCTGCTGGCTGATGAGTTTGCCGACCAGAGCTTCAGACCCCTCAGCTGGCCTCCCGGAGCCTCCGCGTACGCCTGGTTCAGTGGGGCCGTCCGTGGTGAGGGGACAGTCAGGCTCAGGGTCAGGCAGACCCGAGTCTGGGCTGCCGGGTGGCTCTGTGTCCACCCTCTGTGCTCAGATTTCTTTGGCCGTGAAATACCCGCTGGCCAGGCCGTCGCTGCGGTTTCACAAGTGGCCCCTCCGCCGCGGAGGGCCCGGGCTCAGACTCCTGCACTGGAGCTCCTAAAGGAAGAGCCCGCAGGTCCCCGAGCCGCCTGGCCTGCTCGCTGTGCCCCCTGCACAGACAAGGCAGCCTCGGAGTTAGCGCCGGCCCCGGTCCCAGCGGCCCTGGGACCTGGGACCATGTGAGCCAGGCGTGTGTGTCTCCCCCTCTCCTCCAGGATGAACAAGGCCCCCACCGCCGGGTTCGAGGCTGACGTGGGGAGCAAGACCACCCACCACTTCGTGTACCCCGAGAGCTTCCGGGAGCTGGCGGACAACGTCAGCATGGTGCTGGTCCCCTTCAAGACGCTGGACCTGCAGTGGGTGGTCAGCGCCACCACCACGGGCACCATCTCCCAGTAGGTCCCCTGGGGCGCCGGGCGGAGGGCGGAGGGCAGAGGGTGGAGGAGGAGAGCCAGGCAGCTCCCCTTCGTCCTGCGGTGCCTCCTGGCCGCCCACCGTGCTGTTCCCTGCTGTTCCCTGCCATGCGGCCCTCCCCGTGCTTCCTCCCAGGATGCACCCACCGCCCAGCCCACAGGCCACGTCCGCCTCCCCCCTCCCTGGCCCCGCACCTCCCATCCCTCTGACACCCCGGACTTCCGCCTGTTCCTCCCCTTGACCCCCAAGCGGGCCACACGCTGTGCTGCCCCAAAACCCCGCAACTCTCGGGGACAGGGCCGCTGGGAAGGGCTCGGTGCCTCTTAGCTCCGGCCCCTCCCTCTGTGCTCCTCCGGACAGCCGTCTGCCCCACTAAGCGGCGCTGGTGGGCGGGCGCAGGTGGAGGATGGGTGCCGAGCGTGTCGGCTGGGGCCTGGGTCCTTCGTGAGCACACGTCTTCCCGACCACACGCATGGGCATGTGGCGTCTAACCACATGGTCACAGTTGTGGGGTTCATGCCCCCCTCCCGCCAGGGAGGCACGGGGCCCAGCCAGCAGTGTGCTGGAGGCGGGTCTCTGTCCCCCTTCCTGAGTCCCTGCTGCTCCGGAGAGAAGTGGCTCCCATGTCCAGGGGCCGAGCCCGTGGGAGGCCCGTGTGGACGGTGCAGGATGGGGGGGGCAGGTGCTGCTGTGCTCCCAGGAGAAAGGAGGGCGGGCAGGCAGGAGGGAGGCAGGCGCTGGGGCAGGGGGATTCCACCGGGTCCTGGGTGCCGGAGCATAAGCTGCACTGGAGTCAGAGCCAGAGTGAGCCCCCAAGATGCAGGCCCTGACCCTCCGATGAAAGGCAGGCAGTGTGGCCGCCTCAGCCAGCAACCCTGACATGGGGGTGGGGCTGGGCGCTCTGGCCTCCCTGGCTCCCTAGGCTGTGTGTGTGTGTGTGTGTGTGTGTGTGTGTGGTGGTGTGGCGGGGTGGGGGATGGAGGGAGGGGACTTGGAGCAGGTCCCCTTAACCTTTCTGGGAGAAGGCCCATACATAGCAGAAGGCCCTGGAATGAGCCGAGATCGCCCTCTGGTGTCTGTAATGGGCCACTGCATGGCTGCGGCAGGGGCCCGTGGCTGGTGGGGGTGGGGGGCAGGCTGTGTTGTGGCGGGGGGCTGTGGCGGGCAGGAGGTGCTGAGGCAGTAGGCTGTGGGGGGGCTGTGGGGGGCTGTGGCTGGGGGTGGGGAGGCTGTGCTGTGGCAGGGGTCTGTGGCAGGGCAGTGTCTGCCCACTCAGCCTCCCTCTCAGTCCCCCCTCCCCAGCTGCCTGCAGCAGCCCCGCCCTCCCACGCTGACCCTCTGCTCTTGCCCCCCAGCACCTACATCCCTGTCCCTGCGAAGATCAAAGTGAAGAAGGAGCAGGTGAGTGGCGCTCCGCTCCCCCTGAGATGCTCTGCCCGGTGGGACGCGGTGGGCTCATAGCTACTGGTCAGACGGTCAGACGGTCAGACGGTCTCTTAGCCTTTTATATATAGAGATATTTTTATGGATTTCAGAGAGAGGGGGAGAGGGAGAGAGAGAGAGAAATATCAGTGATGAGAGAGAATCACTGGCCGGCTGCCTCCTGCGCACCCCACACTGGCTGTCGAGCCCAGAGCCCAGGCAAGTGCCCTGACTGGGAATTGAACCTGACCTCCTGGTTCATAGGTTGACGCTCAACCACTGCGCCACGCCAGCCAGACCTGCGTGCTCTTATTTAAATGAGGAGATTGGGGTCAGAGAGGTCAGGCAATGTGCCCGGGACCCACAGCTGGTTTGGGGTCACACAGAACTGGGGTCCTCAGGGAGGCAGTGGCAAACCACTAGGCTGCGGGCGGAAGGGGTCATCCGCAGCGAACAGAGGGCCCCCTCCAGAGCTCTCGGGGTGCGTGGAGGGGTTGCATGAGGCTTCCTGCACACGCCTACCCTCTGCTGCCGGCAAGTCCCCTCAAAGCTGCCATGAGTAGCGGCACCAAGGCCTTGCCTGGTACAAGGAGGCCTCCGCTCAGCCACCGCTGGCTGTGTGGCCCTGAGCCCGTTGGTAAGGCTCCCGGAGCCTCAGTTTCCTCCTCTGCAGCAGCAGAAGGGGGAAGCTAGCACAGTGGGTCCTTTTAGGGCCTGGGGACCCTTTGGGCCCAGACCAGCTGCGTGGTGGCTCGGGCATGAGTTTCCCTGCAGCCGCATCCTCTCGCTCAGCCCAGCCTCATGTGGCTGAGACATCAGCTGCTCAGCGAGCCTTCTCCCCCTCCCCTCTCCCCGCCCCCGGGCTTCCCTGCCTCCCTGGCCCCGAGTTCTTTCCCAGCATCTTCTGGCGCTTCTCAGCGAGGCTCCTGTCTGCCTTTCCCGCTAGCATGCAGCCCCCTGAGTGCTGGGGCCTTATTCCCGTCATGTGTGTCCCCGTGGCCACGGTGTGTGGCCCCGGGAGGTGGTGTGTCTGTCCCCGGCCGTCTGTCTGAGGGCTGTGTGCTCCCCGCAGATCCTCGTCTACCACCCGGCCTTCATCAAGTACGTCTTCGACAGCTGGCTGCAGGGCCACGGCCGCTACCCGTCCACCGGCATCCTCTCCGTCATCTTCTCCCTGCACGTCTGCGACGAGGTACGCCCCTCCCCCGGGCCCCGGCGGCCCAGCCGGGCACCAGGGCCCCTCAGTCACTGTTCCCGAGAGGCCATGCGAGCGTCTGTGGTCCGGCTGACCTTGATCCCAAGCCCAGCCCCTGTGAGAGCATCTGTGGTCCGGCTGACCTTGACCCTGACCCCAGCCCCTGTGAGAGCATCTGTGCTGGGGCTGACCTTGATCCCGGCCCCAGCCCCTGTGAGAGCATCTGTGGTCCGGCTGACCTTGACCCTGACCCCAGCCCCTGTGAGAGCATCTGTGGTCCGGCTGACCTTGACCCTGACCCCAGCCCCTGTGAGAGCATCTGTGGTCATGCTGACCTTGACCCTGACCCCAGCCCCTGTGAGAGCATCTGTGGTCCGGCTGACCTTAACCTTGACCCCAGCCCCTGTGAGAGCATCTGTGGTCCGGCTGACCTTGATCCCGGCCCCAGCGCCCGGGGCCTGGCAGGCCTCTCTCGGATGCTTTAAGGAGGAGCGGTGGTTTCCAAGCACCTTCCCAGGAGCACATTTTGCTCATTCTGTGTGAGCTCCCTAGGCTCCCAGGACCAATGGGGGGAAGCGCCAATTTGGGGGGCAAAACAAAGGAGCCGTTGGCATGGGAGACCTGGGTGAGGCTGCGGCTCCCACCTCAGAGCTAGAGCCCAGCTCTCAGGCCACTCTGCCCACTCGCGCCAGCATCTCTGAGCGTGGGAACCAGCACCCAGGGCTCCCACTGCCCCTGGGGATGGACTGCCGGGAGCTTGGGAAGTGTGTTCCCCCCCTGGGCCTCCTTCGACAGCCACCAGGGGGCGCCTGGTTTCCGCCAGTGATGTAGGCCAGGGGTGGCGAATGTCTGGCACCGAGGACATATGAGGACCAAGAAATCATGGAGTCTGGCCCTGCCAAGGCGTTAGTGGCGAGTTAATGAGATGTTTGACCAAACAGAGAGGGCTAATTTTTAAAAAAATATTTTATTGATTTTTTACAGAGAGGAAGGGATAGAGAGTCAGAAACGTTGATGAGAGAGAAACAGATCAGCTGCCTCCTGCACACCCCCTACTGGGGATGTGCCTGTAACCAAGCTACATGCCCTTGACCGGAATCGAACCCGGGACCTTTCAGTCTCCAGGGCAATGCTCTATCCACTGAGCCAAACCGGTTTCGGCCGGGCTAATTTTTAAGTTGATGATTTTGTATGGCCCACAAATGACGTTATAAACATCCAAAGGCCCTTGGCAGGGAAAAGGTTCCCACCCTGGTCGGTCCAGGCTGTTGTTCCCTGCCTCCGGGGCAGAGGAGCAGGAGGGGCCCCAGGAGGAGGACTCAGTAAACATTGGCCACGTAAGAACGGCCCCGACCGCTGGCCAGGCCGGGGGCCTGGCAGGTGGAGCTCAGCCTGAGGGAAGAAAGGACCCCGGCCTCCCCGTGGATGCCACTCTTGGCCCCATTTTCCAGATGAGGAGAGTGAGGCCCAGAGAAGGGATGCAGCATTGGCAGGGTCCTCCAGGGGGGTGGCAGGGCTGGGGTGCTCCTCTTCCCCGGCTCCCCGGTCCTTGGAGAGGAGGTGGGACTGCCCCAGAGGCGAGACCCCGCCCCCCCAGGACCACCCGGTGCAGTCCCCTCCCCAGGAGCCTTCCGACACGAACTTGAACTTGACTTTTACTCAACCCCACACCCCCAGGAGTCCCGGGAGGCTTAGAGAGGTTGTCTCTGCGCTCCCCGGAAAGGGGTGTGCAGGTGTGGGGTGCCTGCCGGCTTCCTCTCCTGCCGGCTCTGCCGGCCGCCCGGCCGCCCGGCCGCCCGGCCTGACCTCTGCTTGGCCCGCAGGTGGACCTGTACGGCTTCGGGGCGGACAGCAGGGGGAACTGGCACCATTACTGGGAGAACAACCCGTCGGCGGGCGCCTTCCGCAAGACCGGGGTGCACGACGGGGACTTTGAGTCCAACGTGACCAGCGCCCTGGCGTCCATCCACAAAGTCCGGATCTTCAAGGGGAGATGACGCCGCGAAGGGGCGCGGGCGACGGCCACACCAGCGCAGCCTCTCCCGGCGGGCGGCCCCCGCTCCTCGCCGCCGGGGCTGTCCCTTCCGCCCCTGGGGCTCCTGGGGCCAGCCTCTCGCACCCCGACATTGGACAGCATCTGCTCGGCCCTGTCACGGGGCCGCAGGGCAGGTCTGAGAGCCGGCGTGGGCTGGCGGCCCTCAGGGCTCTCCCCACGCCCGGAAAAGGCGGAGACGCGGGGGAAGTCCGTCCTCCGGATTCGGCTGCGGAAGACGGGGTGGGGGTCGGGGGGCAGAGACTGAAGGCCCCCTGTGTTTTAAAAGAAAGGACGTTTCCCAGGCAGGACGGGCAGAGACTCCTTTGCTGGGGCGCCCAGGGCTGACGCCCGCACTATGATTCTCGCCGGATGTCTCCGAGCGGGGGCGCCTCCGGACGGCCACACGCTGGGGGCCAGGCGACACCCCACGCCCCTCTGTTCCCCGAACTCGTCCTGGTGGCAGGAGAGGCCCCCCGAAGGCCTTCAGGCTCGGGCAGGCGTGACTGAGTCCAGCAGAGATGCCTCCCTCTCCCCGAGACGCTGTTCTCGAGAGGAACACCCGGGGGTGACAGCGATGGCCCAGGGCAGGGCCGGCCACTCCGTGTGCCTTCCTGCCGTCCCCGGGAGAGAGGCACCGGCTGGCTGACCGAGGCCGGCACGGCCAGGAAAGGAGACCCTCAGCGCCCCTCGCTCTCAGCTGGGGGCTCCCCAGGTTCCTGAGCCGCCCCGAGGTGGGGCAGAGCTCAGGTGTCCCCCCCCCCCTCAGACACTCTGACGTTCACAGACCATCAGGTTCTGTGCCCGTTACCGGCCAGGCCCCCGGAGCGGGTCCCACCAGCCAGCATCTCCCCCAGGGCCACGCTGGGGCCCAGGTCCTGCTGGCCACCTGCCGGGGGTCCCGGGGCGAGGCGGGGCCGGGGATCCTGGGGGCGTGGCCATCGGAGGGGCAGTCATACCTCATTCGCGCTCTGCCCTCCTCGGCGCCCTTCCTGATTATTTATTGGTTCGTCGTTGCATCCAGCCGGCCTCGTGTGCACTTTTGGCTCTCGCTGGCCTGGGTTCCAGCTCCCTTTCTCCTGCTCCACCGGCAGCTGCGTGGTGGGCGGCTTCCAGCAAGCTCTGGGGTGCCAGGGGTTTGGGGCTCGCTGCTCCCAATGGCAATGGCGGGGCACGCCAGGGGCCTGCTCTCCTGGCCTCGGTTTCTCCCTCTGCACACGGGGAGGGAGGCATTGTGGGCGCTCAGGGGCCAGGGGTGGTGTCGAGCACCTTGTAAGAAAGAGTCCATGGAAGCCATAGTTTCTGTTGAGTCTACATTCGAGCTCTTTCCTGGGGAGGTTCCGTCACGGGCCTTACAGCCCCCGAGATGCGGGATCCAGGCAGCCGTGAGAGACCCCACACACCGGTTCCAGCTTTAACATCCGCCCGAACGTCACCCTCTCCCGGTGGTGCAGGCTGGGAGTCTCTGTGAGGCCGAACCCTCCCAGGCGGGAGGTCACGGCCACCCTTGATGGGAGCCAGGAAGACCTCAGCCAGCGTCTGGCGGCCCATCAGTCCCAGGGACAGGCCTCCAGGAAGATGGTCACTGGACGGAGCAGTGGATGGCGCCCCCGCTCTCGCCTCCTGCGAGCTGGGGACGTCTGGGCGTCACAGAACAGCTACCTGCTGAGGCTGGGATTGAACCCCCCGATGGGCCTAGGCCAGCAGGACCCCCACGGTGGGTGAGTGGCTGTGACCAGACCCGTGTTTCTCACGAGGCATATGGGGGTGCTGTGGGCAGGAGGACGAGGAGCAGCCACCAGGGGCAGTGCTGGGGGGTCCACCACACAGGGCTGCTCGGAGAGGAGGCCCAGGCAGGGAAGAGGGTCCCTGCCCGCAGCAAACCGCGGAGCCTGAAGCTGAGGAGGCTGCGGTGAGGGCAGAGAGAGCTCAGGGATACCCAGCCTCAGGTCCCCAAGGCCCCGGCACAGGAGCCGCCTGCAGCCACACTGACACCTGCAGACACACAGCCCCAGGCCCCGCGCGCGCACGAGTGCCCCCTCTAACCGGGCCAGTCAGGAACCCGCCCGCGGGCACACCGGGTGCCCGTCACGCCGTTACGGCAAGCCAAAGCCAAAGTTTTCCGGCACTTTCTCTCCTCCCTTTGTTTTGGCAATCTCCTTGGGTTGGCGGTTGGTGTTTTAAATTTTGCGTTTTCTCCCCCTGCCCCCAACACCCAGCCTGGTTCCCCGCATTTCACAGCCCAGCGCTGGCCTGGGTGCGATTTGCGTGGAGTGCGTGAGCCTGGGCTGTGTCTTATTTATTGTCGGACATTCGCAGTGACCGGAATCGAAGTGAATTAAAGAAGAGCTATTTTATCGTTCGCGGTGTGTGGCTTCTCTCGGAGGGCGGGCCCTCACGCTGCCTGCCCTTCCCCGTTTCCTCTCGGGAGGCATTTCCGTCCGGGAGGGGGAGGGACCGGGGATTCCCCCAGCCTCTCTGAGCCTCCGCGGTCTCATCTGGGGAATGGGGCCCCAGCGTCAGCTGTCTGAAGGGGGGGGGGTGGGGGGAGGCAAGAAGAAAAGCACGTCCCAGGCGGGAGCTGGTTGCTGGGGGACAGCTCGGAGCTGCAGACGAGTCCTGTGGATGTCAGGACAGAGGGTGCTCACAGAAGCCGCTCAGAGCTGGGAAGCTGTGGGCACAGGTGTCTGAATGAGTGGCCTTCAGAATGAGTTGTTCCAGGTGACGAAGAGAAGGCGGAGGGAGCGATGAGGGAGGGCAGGTGCTGTGTGTGGGCGCCACGTGTCACTGAAGTCCCAGGATAAGGGCGCACGTTGGTTGCAAGCACCCTGGCTCAGCGAGAGGGAGAGGGAGGTCGGCTGCACGGTGCTGGGGCCTGGAGAGAAGCCGGAGTGCTACGGGCTGATAGCGTGGGCAGCCGGGACCGTGGCGGGGAGGAGCGTGGAGGTGGGAACCTCGGGGCGGCCAGAGAGACGAGGTCCTCGCCCAGACATCGCCACTGGGGACTGGACAGGAGTGCCGTGGGTGTACCTGCCCCAGGTGCCTCTCAGCCGGGAGGGGAGGTGGGGAGTCCGCCTGTTTGCAGGGCCAGCAGCCCCTGTGATGCCACCGCCTGGCACAGGTCCTGGCACCCAGGTGACCCTGAGCAAAGGGTCGTGGTTGCTATCAGCCCGGTGAGAACACCCTTGCTGGAGCCTTCTCCTGGAAGGAAGGCTCATGAAGAACGCTTAGCTGGGGGTGTTGAACCCCCCGAAGGCACCTTCAGATCCATGGGCGCCCAGGTTCAGCGTCCGTCCGGGGGCCCCACGGGTTCCGAGACCTCCTGCCCCTCGTGTCTAGCAGCGGTGGGGCTGGGAGGTATGGTAGGTAGATCTGTGGGCTGCCGGAAGATTCCCGCCCTTTCTGAGTCCCCCCAGGAGAGCGCGCGGCCAGAACCACAGCCCCCAAGGGGTCCGGCTGGGATCCGGGCCTGGAGCTTCCCCGTGAAGGGAGTGGCGGGTTCGCTGCCTCGTGGGATTGTGTGGGAACGAACATACGTGGCGTCCACATGCGTTTCATTGGACACACGTGTGCCCGGGGCCCCTGGGGCTTCTGCCGGCAGGCGGCCGCCGGCTGATGGAGGGGCAGGTGCCGGTGGCGGCTCCGGGCCGGGAGGAGATGGTCTAACGGCCGCGCTCCCCCGCCACGCCGTCCATCGGACTGAGTGTCTCGCCTCCCTGACTGACGCTCACCGAGCCCTGTGGCAGTTCGGGCGAGAGGAGAGCCTGATGAGGAAATTGTGCCTCGGGGTGAACTAACTCAGGGAGCGAGGGGTGCAGCCAGGGCGTCCGAAGCAAGCTGCCGAGTCCAGGGGCGCCGGGTCAGGGTTCACGACCTCTGTTCCCCTCAGGAGCCAGGGCCCTGGGTTCCTGGCGGCGTTGCTCCCACCCAAGCCCTTTGGCGATGCCCTCCCGCGGGCTGTTGGGCTGTTACTCATGGAAGAGCCCAGAGCTGCCCAAACCTTCCTGCTGACCTTGGCCTGGAGCAGTGTTTCCCAAACTTTTGACATATGTGTACCCCTTCTATAATTTTCATAACGCTGAGTGCCCTTCGTACTCGTGAGAAAGCAGTAGAATTAGGCGCAGCTAAGCACGGTGCAGTGCTTATCCCCACCAGACTCCGGTGCCACGCGTACCCCCACCAAACTCTTCCCGGACCCCTAGGGGTACCGGTACCACACTTTGGGAAACACTGGCCTAGAGCACAGACCATGCCTCCTACCAATGGTGGCCACCAGGGGGCGTCGTGCACCCACCCTCGGCCAGTGCGTTTCCACCACTGGAGACCCAGCAGGCCTTTGCAAAACCATGTGAGACACCCCCCACTCCATGCAGAGGCCAGAACTGAACTGGGCTTGGCCTTCGGTGTTACAGAGTCCAACACCCTCCAGATACAGCAGTAGCTGCCCCTGGGCCCGGGAAACTGAGTCAAGGGAGCAAGTCTGACCCCAGTGGGCAAAGGCGAGAACCTGGAGTGAGTGGACTGGCCGGCTAAGGTGTCCAGAGGCCGTGAGCTGAGCAGCAGGACCGGCCTGACCGTGGAGTGCCCCCGGCTTCCCCCTCCCACCGCACAGACATCCCGCTGAGGCCCCGGAGCCAGACCCCACGGGCCCACCGAGCACGGCCCCATGAGAACCCCCGTGCCTACAACACCCGCAGGCACAGGAGCAGCGGGCAGCGGGAGCGGCGGGCACAGGCCGCAGCCACACGTTTCAGAGCCAGGGGCAGGGGTGGTTGGACCGCGCTGTGGAAAGCGGACCTGCCATGGAGCGTGCGGCACCCTTGAGCACGACCATGACGTGTGACGTGGATTTTACCTAAATCTAAAAATGGTTAAAATTTTTAATAAATATTTTTATTGATATTTTTAATATAAATTTTTAATATATATTTTTATTGATCTCAGGGAGGAAGGGATAGGGAGAGAGAGAGATGAAACATCAATGATAAGAGAGAATCATGGATCCACTGCCTCCTGCACGCCCCACCCTGGGCAGGTGCCTCGACCGTAACCGAACCGGTCAAACAGGTCGACACTCAACCTCTGAGCCACGCGGCCGGGCTGCAAATGTTTTAAAATAAATAAAGCAGTTATAAATGCAAGAGGTTTCCCGTGGTGGAGTGAGCCTGTGCTGGAGTGAACCTGTGAAGGGGGCTGACTTTGCGCTGTGGCTGTGGAAACGAGGCTCTGAGAGTCCTGGGCAGAGGCCCCGGGGTCCCAGGAGCAGGAGGAAGAGAGACCAGCTTCCTCCATGGCTGCTCTGGGGAGGGACGAGGGGCCGTCTGGGCCTGGCCTGGGGGTCCGACAGGCCGGGAACCCCCTGTAGCCTGGATGGTGAGTTACCTGGCCCCCAGCAGCCAGGCCTGGGAGCAGAAAGGAAGGGAGAGAGAGAGGCGGGAGAGGGAGGATCAGGACCAGGAACCATGAGAAAGCAGCGCTGAGCCTTTCCTTTATCCGATGGCCTGCGGGGTTTCATTTGAGTTTTCTAAAGAAACCGGAGCCTGTAGAATTGTTCCAGAAATAGAGCCCAGATTGCGGCGAGTCCTGGAAACCGGACTTCCTGTTCCAGGATGGCGCGTCCCCCCAGCGGCTGACCTTTCCCGTAAAGGAGGGACATTCAGGCGCGGCCCCTCGGCATTGTCTGTGGGCAGCGGGAGCCCGAGCCTGACGCACGGAGGCAGAGGCGGAGAGGCAGGGCCTCTGGGAAAGCAGAGCCCTGGTGGTCTGAGGTCCAATTCTTCCCGGGAGGGAGCGGGAGGGGGTGCCCCTGGGAGGCCAAGCCCAGCCCCTCCCTGACCTGCAGCTCTCCTGAGCTCCTGACAGGAAGATGGCCTCCTTCTCCTCTTGGGCACCAGCTGGCAGGACCAGGGCAGGACCAGGGCGGGAGCAGCCGGCTGGGCCGCTGGGAAGTCATGGTCGCCTTCTCAGCCTCGGCTGGGGGATCTGTCACCCCTCCCTCCTCCCACCCCACCCTCGGTCTTGCCATGCTTCCAGTGGCCCCAGCATGGCGATCTGCACCTCTGCTCCCCTGCCCGCCTCACTCCCCTGTGTCCTCTGTGCCCAGCGCAGCGCCTGGCAGAGGCAGCATTGCATGCTGGGAGGAAAGCACTGACGGACGTATGCCTTCAGACACTGGAGGGGCGGCTGCATTTGCCCACGTGTGTGGGCCCAGATCAAGCTGGGCCCCTTCCAGCCCAACACTGAGGAGCTGATGTTGCCTGTGCTCCTGACTTCTGTCCTCCTGCCCACCTCCCACGGGGCCAACGTGCCTTCCCCTGAGGTCGCAAGGGCCTGGCCCAGCCGCCTACGTCCTGGTGGCTTTGGGCTAATTTCCTCACATCTCCGAGCCTCAAAGTCCTCAACTGTGAAATGTGGACAAGAACAGCTTCTCCCTCGGAGTTTAGTACAGGGTTAAAGGACGCGATGAAAATGAATCGCTCAGCACCGGGCCTAAGCACTGGTTAAAGACGTTTACGTAGTATGTTTTTGATAAATAGGATCCTATTTCTAATGTCTTGCTCTGCCCCTGTTCCCGAGGTCTGCCTCCTGCAAACTACATTTCCCAGGGTCCCTTTGCCCACGGCTCTGTCTGGGCTAAGCCAATGGGAGACGGTGGTGGAGGAAAGTGGGCAGGAGGAAGGAAGAAGCCCTGGTGTTCCTCCCCCTTGTTCAGGAAGCATCCCTGCAGGGCCTGCGCCCCCTCCTTGGTCCCAGCCTGAGCCAGGCAGTCCCTGCCAGGGTGCCAGCTCCATGGGGCAGTGCCAGCTCCTGGATGCTGGTAACAGCCCTTCCCCATCGTCCCCCAACCCCGGGGAGACAGGCTTCCCGCTGCTGTTGCTACCCCCTGGGTGCATGGGGATTACCAGAATCCTTATAATGAAAGGCTAATCAGCAGAGACCAAATGGCCAAACAACTGGTTGCTGTGACATGCGCTGACCACCAGGGGGTGTGAGAGGAACATGGTGGATGTCAGCAGCAGGTGGCAGAGTGAGGAACGTGGCGGGTGTCGGCTGTGCCGAGATGGTGGAGCAGGTGAGCGGGGGTGCCAGACCAAGGCAGGGCGCTGCTCGCTGTCATCAGGGCGACCCTCTGGTGGTCACTGAAAATTCTTTGCTCCTGTGTGCTGTGGTCCCACTGGGCGCTCGCAGCTGCTGCCGGTGCCAGAGCCGCTGTTAACACCTGCTGCTGGTGCCGGCCCTGATTGCTTGGCATCATCAGCATGTGTGAGTGGCAGCTGCCAGCCCTTATTGCCCCTCAGGGCTTCTCCACCTCCCCCTACTCCTAAGGGGCAATCTGGGCCAGCAGCTGCTGCTCACAGCCTTGCAGCCCACAGTTCCTTTCAAGGTGCCCAAATTCATACACTGGGCCCTTAGTCTATATATGTGTGTGTGTGTGTGTGTGTGTGTGTGTGTGTGTGTGTATAGTGACCAGTAGCTATGATGCACACTGGCCACCAGGGGGCAGATGCTCAGTGCACTGGCATGGAAACACGGAACAGACTGATGAATCTCAGAGGGAAAGGGGGAGGGGGAAGGGCAGGAAGAGATTAACCAAAGACCTTATATGCACTAGAGGCCCGGTGCATAAATTCATGCACTGGTGCGGTCCCTCAGCCTGGCCTGCAGGGATTGTGCCAAAACTGGCAGTCTGATATCCCTCAAGGGGTCCCAGTTTGCAAGAGGGTGCAGGCAAGACTGAGGGGACCCCCCCCCCTTTTAATGCACAAATAAAAATACCGGGAGCTGAGTTAAATTTGCATTTCAGATAAGATGGCAAATCATTTTTAGTACAAATAGTCCTAAACATTGCATGGTGCGTGCATACACACACACACACACACTCGTTTATCTGAATACAAACATGACGGGCTGTCCCATATTTGACCCGGCAACCCTACAGGTAAGTCTTCTCTACATTTCTGATGCCATTGCTCCCAACTCTCCATATTCAGTGTCCTCTGTTCCACTTCCTGGTCGGGCGGGGTCTTTTGTTGCTGGCTCCTGCCTGATCCAGATGCTGGGTCCCCCAGGAGCCTGTTTCTGGAATCCTAAAGTGACTCCTGCACCCGCCCTTCCACCTCCTGGCTCCTCGGGAGTTCAAAGGAGAAACATGGAATTCAAAACAAACATGCCCGGAGCATCCGTGTGTGCCAAGCACTCAGCACGCTGGCAGCGACCAAGCACGTTGCTGTCTTCATTGCTGGCATCGAACGCCCCTCAGAGAGAAGCTTTGTTTAGGAAAACACCTTAAGGAGCCTGGGTGGGGAGCAATCTGAGACCCGAGGGCAGAGGCCAGGACCACCCAAGCCCTGGCGGGACTGCGAGGTTTAAGAAAGCGAGGGGAGGGGGTCTCTCTGGCCGCTGGGAGAACAGGGATGGGACATTCCCGCTGCTGCGTCCCTGGCAGCATGGACCCGCAGACCCAGGCCACTGCTCTAATCTGCTGGCCTATCCTGTGGGTCTGGAATCCGGACAGAACTCGGCAGGGGGTCTTGTGTCCGCTCCAGGCTGTCAGGGTCTCAGCCTCTGAGGGATGAGCCATCTCCACAGCAGTTGGCTGATGCTACCTCTGCAAGGAGAGAGGGGGCTGGTAACCAGGGCGTCCCTCACGGCCTCTCTGTGTGGTCTGGGCCAGTGGTGGGCAAATTCATTAGCCTGCAGAGCCAAATACCAACAGTTCAACGATTGAAATTTCTTCGGAGAGCCAAATGTTTTCAACTTAAACTTCTTCTAAAGCCACTTCTTCAAAATAGACTCAGCCCTGGCATTTGGGGCCATTTGTCACAGCGGCCATGGGGAGCTCATACAGCCATCCACCAAGACAGTGCCACGGGGAGTTGAAAGAGGCCAGGACTTCTTGTTAGCTGTCAGCTGCTTCTCGTGGGGGTCCTGTGCCTCCCCTTGTTCATGGAAATGTAAAAGCCAAGGAGCCCCGAGGGCTGGACTTGGGGATGCCAGAGTGTGTGCCCGTGTCCCTGACTCTGAGCCCTGGCACATGAGGGCCAGGGTGCCAGGAGCCAGTTCCAGCATGTTTTAATTGCAAGCATTTCATCAAAAGGTTGAAGGAACTCGGGGACTCAAGGAGGGCTGAGTCACATACGTTATCACCTGTTGGAATGGCTAAAGGTATTTCCCCAAACCTGAAAGGGATGCAGTAAATTGATTGTTTGCTGCCTGACAGCTCAGGGCATCTTAATCTACAGGTTATTGCCTCCTACTGGCCAAACATCTGAACAGCTATAGGCTATTCCCCAATTTCCCCAATCTGACAATGCATCTGTACTAAACCCTACCCTTTGAAGTGTGTCTCCACCTTGGCTTAGGACAATTTGTGTTAATAAAAAGCAAGGGGTGCTGAGACAAGGACTACTTAACTCTTTTAGCTAAAGCTCCCCTGACCCCCAATGCCTTTCAAAATTATCTTTCATCTTTGGACTCTTACTAAATAATACCTGCAGTCTTCTCCGGATTGCTGACCTCTTCTAGATGCCAGATCAAGACCCACCGGCATTAAATGTTGCCCAATGTCCGGCACCAGGGCAGACGTGGCAGCTGAGGCCCTGGGTCCAGGGGGAGAAGGAACAGCCAAGCCCCTCAATGGCTGGGTTGAGGGCGGTGGGAGGAGCATCATTGCCCCACAGCTGGCCTCAGCAGGACTCAGGGGGCTACCTTCCCTGAAAAACACCCCAAAACGAGCTTTTAAGAAGCTCCAGGGCTTGGTGACAAGGCCGAGGGGCCCTAACAGCTCGGCCAGAAAACTAGCCGGCCTTTGGTCCCTGCTCCTGGCTGAGGTGTTGGCTCCCCCACCCCCGGGGCTGGGAGCAGCTGGCGGCCTGGACAACAGGGTGGTTAATCAGTAAGGCTGTTGTTTGTCCGGCTCGGCCTTCTGGTGACTTAGCACCCCGTAGCCTGTTTATGAGGGCTTGCCGTATCAGCATTTAATAAAGTAATGAGTAACCGGGTTGGAGGCCTCCAGACCTGCCTTTTGTCAACACAGCTGATCTCATGGGCACTTTGGGTGGGGGGTGAGGGGTGCAAACCCCACGTGGTGGAGAACTTGTGGCCTTCGGTGGGGGTGGGTGGAGGTGGGGGCCAAGCCTGAGCCAGCTGGTCTTGGGTTCAGGACCCAGTTCTCACCCAGCCTCTCGGAGCTTCGTGTCCACTCTGCAAAGGAAATTGAGCTTAGGAAACAAAGATCCCCAAGAGGACGACTGGCCCAAGGGGACAGCCAGGAATCCAAACAGGTCTTCAGAACCGTGTCTGGGCCCAGAACCGATCTTCGACCTCATGCAAACCGGTCCTCGCCTGTCAGGCTCCCTCCCACGTCCTCAGGCTCCAGGGCCCGAGGGAGAGGAGACCCTGTTCCCTGTGCTGGGCACCAAGGACCAGGTCCTTCCAGAGCAGGTGGGGAACGTGCGGGGGCCCGAGCTCAGCCACAGGCAACATGGGTGAGAGAGAGAAACCCAGTACCCACTCCCCAAGCTGTGGGGGGCCACCATGAGGTTCTCCCCAGAGGATGATGGTGGGGGGCACAGAGAGAGGAAGTGACACCCCATGGGAGCTGGGGCCCCCAAGAACAAAGACGGGCTGGTCTCTCGTGGACGCTGCGGTGCCCCCTATAGGTGTGTGTCTTCTTTAATTCCCGCCTGTGCCTCGCTCGGGGCGGCCGCCGCTCAGAAAGACGGATTCCCCGTTAGTCTCCATGGCAGCACTGAGCTCACTGTGTGTTTTATTACAGACATTTATTTATTCCTCTGACACATCGTATTGGGTGCCTCCTGTCTGCTGGGACGGGGATTCCACAGAGAGCAAAGGTTTTCTAGAAAGGAATGAATTGGCCCTGGCTGGTGTGGCTCAGTGGATAGAGTGTCGGCCTGCGGACTGGAGGGTTCCGGGTTTGGTTCTGGTCAAGGGCACATGTCTGGGTTGCACATGTCCCCCACTGGGGATCCACATGGCTGGATCCCTAGTGGGGGACATGCAGCAGTCAGCCAATCAATGATTCTCTCTCATCATTGATGTTTCTATCTCTCTTTCCCTCTCCCTTCCTCTCTGAAATCAATAAAGATATATATTTAAACAAACAAAAAAGAAAAGAAAGGAAGGAAGGAAGAAATTGTCTCGGCCATCACAAGCTTCTATGGAGACGCCCAGCAAATCTTATACAAATAGCTCTTGGACTCCTCCCCACTAAACCTCACGCCTCTGAAGACCCCACCGAGTCTGGCCTCTTGGGCAAATGGTGTGCTGGCTGTTAAACCTGAAAGCCACGCGTCAGCTATGCAGGAATCTCTCCATCCGGTCAAAGGCTTGGTGGTTTCAAATCGGTGATGGTAGGAGGATGTACACCACAGAAATCGGCAGAGACCACAAATCGGGGCTTTTTTCTTCCTTTTCTTTAAAATATATCTTTATTGACTGCAGAGAGGAAGGGGGAGGGAAAGAGAGAAACATCAATGATGAGAGAGACTCATCGATCGGCTGCCTCCTGCACGGCCCACGCTGGGGATCAAGCCCCCACCCTGGGCATGTGCTCTGACTGGGAATCGAACCGTGACCTCCTGATTCATGGGTCAACGCTCAACCGCTGAGTCACGCCAGCTGGGCGGGTTTCATCTCTTCAGCAGAATTCCTGCACAGCCTCTTCCCCGCTGCACCGGGGGCTCCCTCGCAATGAGAACTCGGTAAATACTCAAACGGATGAACACCCACCATCCATTTCGGTGGAAGAGGCGTGCATTGTGCCCATTTTACAGATGAGGAAACGGAGCTGTTAGAGCTTTACTAATTTGCTGGAGGTCATACAGCTTGTAGGCGGTGACGCTGGGACTCAGACGCGGCTCTCTGGGGTCTACACTCTGCTCTCAACCTCCTGTCTACACGGCTGGGTCTTCTGGTGAAAGAGAACCGCCTACACTGCGGGCAAGAGGAGGGGAGGCAAGGGGAGGGAGGGTTGGTGAGGTCGGGTCTGGGTTTCCGAAAGTCAGGGCCAGGCCCCCGAAGAGCAGAGGCAGGAAATGCTCTCGCCTATTGTTGATCCGTTCCGTTTCCAAAAATACATAAGCTTCCCCCCGGGAGGCCTGGAGTCCCTCCCAGGTGGGCACGTGTAAAGCCCATTTGAGGTGAGGTCAGCGGACGCGCCCGGGGCCTATGGCTTCAATGTGTACAGCTGCTGGCGGAGATCGGCTGCTTTTTATGGGAAAAGGAGGTTATATAAGCTGGGGCTCTGAGTGGCTGGGCGGGCGCCGCGTGGGCCCTGCATTACGTCGAGAGCCTCTTGGGGGCGCTGTCTCCAGGCCTCCATCTGCCGCGGGAGCCCCCAGAGCGGGCACCTGGCAGGTGTTGGGAATGAATGAGACTGTGTGTCTCTGATGGTGTGGGTTCAACAAATGACCTACACCTGTTCTGATTTTAAAGCGACCTAATGGTAGCACACTGTTATTTTGAAGAGCTGGTAACCGTGAGAACGAGGAGAAAAGCTACCGCCCAGCTTATATAACCGTGTTTATCATTCTGGCAGATTCTTTTGAAACCATGTGTGCGTGTGTGTGTGTCCTTACTAAACCGTATAGTATATATACTAACTAGTACACGCATGTCTTGTTATTTTTTACATAACCCTTTATCAGATCATTTTCTCATGCTGGTAGAGACCTATCAACATTTTTATCTCCTTGTCGACTTTTTAAAAATATATATATTAATTTTATTGATTTTTTTTTTTTCCAGAGAGATGGATAGAAAGTTAGAAACATTGATCAGCTGCCTCCCACTACTGGGGATGTGCCCACAACCAAGATACATGCCCTTGACCGGAATTGAACCTGGGACCCTTGAGTCTGCAGGCCGACGCTCTATCCACTGAGCCAAACCAGTTAGGACCTCCTCGTCGACTTAGCATACTGTCAGGGGAACCACCAACATTTATTTATTTAACGGATCCCTCATTTTTGACAAGTTAGTTTTTTATTTCTTACAGGTGACACTGAGCTGGTGATGTTTGTACATGAATCATTGTGTTCAGAGAGAATGAGGGAGAGGGCGATAGAAACACCGATGAGACCGGGGATGGAGCCCGCCTGTGGCCTGCCCAGGAACTGCACCGTGACCACTTGGCTCCTGGGCCGGTGCTCGCTGAGCCACACCGGCTGGGCCTGGTTTCCCTTTTGACCGTGAGTCCCTAGAAGTGGGAGGAATGGGTGGGTCAGGAGATAAGGGGTTGTAAAGTGGCCCACCATGCTCACTGACTTTAAGAAAACGTGTTCTAGGCCCTTCACACGCAATGCACGTTAGCATGTCTGACCTCAGATCTGACGTGTCGCCCGCATGTGTTTCTCTGATGGCCTGTGGTGGGCGGGGGGAGTGCCCATCTATTTATCCATGAAGGGGTCATGTTGCCTCTGGCTCCGCCTGGCGCTGGTGGGAGCCCAGGGCAGAGCTCTCAGCACGGACTCTGGAGAGGTGGCTGGCACTGCCCCCGACAGCCCCTCCAGTGCCCGGGCCCGTGTGCCCCTCTCTCTCCGCCTGGTGCCGCCTGTGCTCCTGAAGGCTGTTAGGACCAGAGCCAGGCCTCCCCCTGGCACAGGACAGCACGGGTTCCAGGAGGACTGGCACAGCCTGGAGATTTCTGGGAAAAGCCACAGCCCACCTGGCCGGTGCCCGAGGCCGTCTTGGCATCCTGCTGCCTCTCTTCTCCGTGGGAGGCAGGGCTGGGGGGCCTGGGGCAGAGGGGGGCAGCCTGGCTCTCGGCTCACTGGGCTCCCGGCTGCGGGGAGGGGAAGAGAGACCCGAGGGAGAGGAGGAGGAAGAGGCTCCTGCCCCCGGGGGCTAGATGAGAAAGGAGCTAGGATCCTTCCAGATCCTCCCTCAGAGAAGTCAGCCAACGGGTCTACGAACCCAGAGACACTGCTTTAAGCCCTTCCTGCCAAATGGCGTTAGGTTGTCCCCCGTGCTCCCGGAGGCATGCTCTGTGCCCTCAGACCGCCGGAAACGGGCCCAGAGAGGCTAAGCGATGGCCCAGGGGCGCACAGCGAGGAGGTGGGACAATGGCCTGCAACCTGTCCAAGCTCGCCCACTCTGTCTGTGCCTGTGTGGGCCTGGCAGCCTCAAAGGGGAGGTGGGAGGAGGGGCGAGGCCTAAATGTCCCGAGGTGAGCGGGATAATGGCCTGTCCGCGAGTTCTCTCTCTCTCTCTCTCTCTCTCTCTCTCTCTCTCTCTCTCTCTCTCTCAGCTGCAGGCAGTTCTGGGTGGGGGTGGGGGAGGGGGTGGAAGGTGTGAGCACCTCCGATTTTTGTCTCTGACCCTCCTGCCCTCCTCTCCTCAGGACCCTGGTGAGCACCTGGGCCGTTTTAAGACCCTGAACGTCATCGTTATTCACACCCACCACGTCCCCTTGGCTGCAGACACACAACAGGCCCAGCCGCGGCTCCCAGGGTGAGGAACACGGACATCTCTAAGGGGTGGGGGCGGGGCTTAGTCAGCAGATGGCTGGGCCTGTTTCTGGAACAAGTGACCCCGTCTGTTTTCCATCCTGGGTCCCTCTGCCGGAGATCCGCAGCCAACGGGCCTGGCTCTGGCCACAGGCCCCAGCCCGGCCAGGAGAGGGTCCCCCCGCTGGCGAGGCCCCGCGGCCGCCCACAGAGAGGAGACATGAGTCCGGAATGGAAATCCGGAGGCTCCTGGCCAATGCAGGGGACACGGGTGCCGGCCGGCCAAGCCCAGTCCGCTCCGTTCGGGCCGGAGAGGAAGAGGAGGAGGCACGGGGAGGAGGCGGCTGTGGTCGGCGGAGAAGGCACCAGCAGGTCCCTCCTTGCTCAGGGGACAAGCCAGGGGCCCAGAAAGCCTCCTTCGGCCCCAGATGGCCAGCCAGCAAGGGCGTGGCTGAGCAATCACGGGGAGAAGCAAGAGAAGTTTCTGGATTGCTGCAGAAACAGAGCCAGGGTCCAGAAGGCAGACAATGTGGCCGAGGGTGAGGAGGGGCTGCCCAGAGCCGCAGCGCCATCGCTGTGCCCTCTGCCCGGGCACCATCCCTACACAGGCGGCTGGGGCCTCGTCATTCCACCCGTGGGAACCGCCGGAGAGAACGAGGCTCCGGGAGACGGGGCTCTCTCGCCCCCCAGCACCCCCTGCGCAGCCCGCCGAGCAGACCCCCACTTCCACCCACTCTGCGATCCTCACAGTAACTGCCCGGATCGGAGTCAGGCCGCTCTGGCTTTTCCTTCTCGGCTGTGTTTTCCATGAAACCCGAGGCTGGGTGGGTAAGGAAAGG
Source organism: Pipistrellus hanaki (assembly GCF_964339955.1). Taxonomy (NCBI): domain Eukaryota; kingdom Metazoa; phylum Chordata; class Mammalia; order Chiroptera; family Vespertilionidae; genus Pipistrellus; species Pipistrellus hanaki. Next base: position 47,441,832 of record NC_140519.1, on the reverse strand, counting down.
AATCCGAGCGCGCTCAGCCTGGACCTCTTCCCAGAGCCCAGGGCAGGGAACCAGACTGTGCAGACACACCCTCGGGGCCAGAGAGTTCTCTCCCCAGCGCGCCCCGCGGCTCTGTTCCCGTTTGTCCCCAGGGGTGGAGGGAGGGCAGGGGAGGGATTCACTCCTGTGCACCCCGAGCTGGGCACACAGGAGGCACAGAGCCCAAAGGGGCCCAGCTGCCTGCCTGAGGTCACACAGCGGAGGAGGCGGGACCAGGATGCAAAGTAGGTTCTGCGGGATCACAGGGCCCTCCTGCAGCAGCTCAGAACAAGTGCCCTGGGGGTCAAGGGCCAAGAGCCACATCCAGCTCCCCAGGGGCTGGGGAAATGCCCTCATGGCATCCCAGACCCAAAGAAGCCTCCCCCGGCCTCCCCCGGCCTCCCCCGGCCTCCCCTGGCCTCCCCCGGCCTCCCCCGGCCTCCCCTCCTCTCCTCTCCTCTCCCCTGGCCTCCCCTTGCTTCCCCTCCTTTCCCATCTCTTCCACTCTCCTCCCCATATAAGTATACAACTGTATACTGAACTAGTGCTCTAAGCTTACCTATATGTTCCCCAAAACTCTAGTTTAGCACTTCTTAGTTGGGATTCAGGAATCTGTAGTTTAACAACTCCACCAGGTGATTCTCATCATGAGAGAAGTTTGGGAAACACTGCCTTGCTGGATTGAGGTAGAGTCCTAAAGCCACATCAGGTGCTTGTGTAAGAGGGAGGGAGAGGAGAGCTCAGTGGGAGAGGAGAGCTGAGAGGGAGAGGAGAGCTGAGGGGAGAGGGGAGCTGAGAGGGAGAGGAGAGCTGAGAGGAGAGGAGAGCTGAGGGGAGAGGAGAGCTGAGAGGAGAGGAGAGCTGAGAGGGAGAGGGGAGCTGAGAGGGAGAGGAGAGCTGAGAGGGAGGGGAGAGCTGAGAGGGAGAGGAGAGGCAGAGGCTGGGGTGGTATGTGAGCCAGCCCAGGACCCCAGGGGGTGTAGGCCGTCACCAGAGGCTGGGAGAGGCGGGACGGACTGTCCCTCAGAGTCCCCGGGGAACAGCCTCCTCACAGCTGGAAGGGGCCCCCTGAGCTGGGAGCATTGCTGCTGCTTTAAGCCCGGGTCCTGGGATCTGTCCGGGCAGACACAGGGAGTGAATACAGGCCTCTTACCAGAGCAGCGTTTTTGAAAACCTGCAATTATATACCTTGGGTGATAAAGAAAACCAAAGGTAAGAAAACTCGCACCCCGCCCTGCACCCCACCCCACCGACCCTCTCATTATCCTGCTTCCTGCTGTAGACCTGAGGTCCCTGAGGGAGTGTGTGTGTGTGTGTGTGTGTGTGTGTGATACGTATGGTGTGTGGGTAACATTGGTGCATGGTATGTGGTGTGTGTGGAACCAGGACGATCCAGGCCCAGAGCGGAGCCTTTGGGGTACAGAGATGGCCATCCTACTCCCCAGTGTTCAGGAGCCTTCGGTGCATTGCAGGTGAAGACGATTCCTGAGATTAGGGTTATCCCTTAATTCTGCTGCTGAGCCCATGCACTGGGCTTTTGACTCCACTCATTGCATTTTTCAGTTCTAACATTTCCATTGTGTATTTCTTTATATCTTCTACTAGATGCCTGGTGCATGAATCCATGCAGGGGTGGGGTCCGGCCAGCCCACCCCAATCTGGGCTGATTGGGCCAAGCCTGCCAAAAGGAGGAGAGGTGGGAGGTTGGCTGGCCAGCCCTGTCCCTGATCAGGTGTGGGAGCCAATCAGGGGACAGAGCTGGCTGGTGGAGGGAGCTGCAGGCAGTTGGCAGGCCAGCCCCGCTCCCTGGTCAAACTCCTGGTCAAGGAGACAATTTGCATATTAGCCTTTTATTTTATAGGATTTTTTTTTTTTTCCTGAGACTTCCTACTTCTTTGATGAGGCTTTCTATGTTTTTATTTGTTTCAAGCATGTCTATAATTACTCCCTGAAGCCATTTTTTTTTTGACTGCCAATCTAAAACCCTTTTCGTGTAATTCTAACACTTCTGTCATCATGGTGTTGCTATCAATTGGTGACCTACTTTCAATCCCTTTATACTTCCTGGTTCCTGGTGTGACCTTGAAACCCAGCCATTTCTGCGTTATGTCATGGGGACTCTGGGTCTCATTTAAACCTGCATTTTTCCCCGCTGCCACCCCCGTGAGTAATGGAGCTGCCTTGTCTGCCAGACGAAGGTGGAAGTTCACGTTTACTCTCTGACCTCTAAGGCGGAGATACCGGGGAGCGCCTTGCTGATAGGAAAGAGGGAAGTAGGTGTGATTCCTGTCCCAGCTGTGGCCTTGACACTGGAGCAGACAGGGTCAGTCACTTGCTCAATCACACAGCCACGGTGTTGGTTCCACGACCAGGGCTGGCCCTGGCCTCTGAGTAACTCCAAAGAGTGAGCTGACCCATTTTCCTCTGGCCTCTCGGTAGAGGCGGTGGTCAGGCCTTAGTCATCACCGAGGCCTGGTGGCCTGGGAGGGGCCTGGTCCACTGCCGGTGCTCAGCACACGTGACAAATGGAACTTCTGGTCACCAGACGTGCCCGTGGGGCACAGGAGGAAGTGAAAACTCAGGCAACACCGGGAGTCTTCTGCAGGACAAGGCCTGGGTGTCCATGCATCTGCCTGCTTCCCTGCCTGAACGTTGGGGCGAATAGGACCTGGAGGTTCCAATAAGATAAATGCATAAGAGCCTGTAGCACCATTTCCCGGGGGCTGAAGGTCATCATGTGTCTCTTCTCATCCCTGCTCGTGGAAGTCCTGTGGAGTCCGGAGGGGAAGGGGCTCACTGGGGGCCCAGGGGCGATTCCTCACCATGGAGAGGCTCAGAGGGCCTGGGAGGAGACGGGGTCACACCGGGGGACAGGCTCTGGGGGCCTCACTAGACCTCCTCTGTCCGATTTCAAACTCAGGTCAACAAGAGCCCGGAGGGCCTGCAGCCCCAGAGGCAGAGCCTCAGGAGGGGGCAGTGGGCTCCCCTCCTGACGAGGAAGAGGAGGGGCTGGGCCTGAGCTCCCACACCCCGGGCTGTTGTACCCGGAGCCGGGTGGGTGCTGGGGGCTCAGGGTCGCCCAGCAGGGAGCCCTCCACTCTGAGTGGCCTCCTGGGGTAGGATTCCAAGGGCCTGGGCACCTTCTCTCTGAGGCCCGGGCTCAGGTCAGGAGAAATGACTTCTGCGGAAGGGGAGGGGTGAGGAAGGTCGTACACCTGGTGACAGAAGCTTCCTCAAACACATCGGAGGACAGTTTGCCTTCCAGTGGCTCCCCAGGCACTCGGACCGAACCCAGCGTCATCCATGGCCATCATTCCACTGCCAGCGACGTTCTGGAGCCCCGGGGTCGCTGCCTCTCCCGCCTCAGCGATGCTCTGCCCACCCTCTGGACCCTTCCTTTCCCCCTCCAAGCGGGTCAGCTCCTTCCCACAAGAAGCCCTTCCCATGGAGTCTTCCCTCTGCCTGCAGGGCTCTCCGTCCTGGCTTCCCAGGTCAAGTCCACATGCTTAGATGCCACCTACAGTGCGGTGCCAACCCCAGCATCCTGCTCCCGCCCTGCCCCAGACTCCCTCTCAGCGCCCTGCTGGTCCCCCTGATCGCCATGGATTTTGTGGCTGGTTTTCTCCTCTTCTTGCTCTTCGTCTTTGGGGTCTGGGTCCCAGTTCCCTGAAAGTGGAGACGCCACGTGTTGTGTCCGTGAGCGTACCCCTGCTGCCCGGCATGGTGCCAGGCCCCCAGGCGTGCCCACAGGCATTTCTGGAACAAGCGAAGGAACCATACGTTCCCCAGAGGTCAGGGAGCCGAAGAGAACTTGCTAGAAGGGGACCTAACGAAGGTAAAAAATATAAGGAAGTGTGAAGAGACCCGGGATGAGATTGGGAATGTAATTCACGTGCAGGAACTATTTCTTAAATGTTAGGAAGGGCCTGCTGTGTGCCCACCATGTGCCAGCGAAGGGCAGTTGGCTCACCAGCCGGGCCTTCTCATTGGCCAGGACGTGCCCACAGTGGGCCACATGTTTTGAGTATTGGCCCGGATACCCGTCTCGTTATGCAACTCAATGAGACAAAGTCCTTAATCTGTAGTCAGGGGAAGAGCAATAGACATGTCCATGAATTGCCACTTATCAGGGAGGTGGCGATAAGGTGGCGGTCAGAGTGTGACAGGGACCTGGGGGGGTGGGCAGGCGGATTTGGAGGCTCCGGGGTGGGGACGGTTAGCGCCAGGTGGACTTTGGCAGAGCCTGGAGCTGGCGGGGGCGGGGGTGGAGGGGGGGATGGGGAGGGAGGGGAACCACAGCAAGTGGGCAGGTCGGCGGCCGTGGCCCAGAGGCTTCCAGTCGGGTGGGTGCAGATGGGATCGTGGTTCGGGAAGTAAACTGAGAAGCACTTTCTCTTCCTGGTTTGCCAGGACTTCCAGCCAAGTGCCAGAGAGCCCGGGAGGCATGGGCACAGGGCCGGGAATGGGCCTGCTCCACGCTCCATCAGAAGGGCCCTGTCAGGATGGGTTAGCTGCGGGAGGGGCCACAGCGGGGGAGGGAGGAGAGGACCAGTTCCGAGGACCGGCAGATGGGACAGGATGTGACCTCCGGTTGGATGATAAGGAGGCAGCAGGAGGGGAGGAGACAGGTCTTAGCGGGAAAGAACATGGGGCCAGGTGGTCCCGTGGTACTCAGCTTGGGGAGGAGGCCCGGCTGCGGGGCCCCTGCAGGACCAGCTGGGTTGCAGCCGCACCTGCAGAACATGCCAGAAGGAGGTGTCCACGCACCTGGGCCCAAAGCTCAGGAACACACAGGCGGCTCCTTCCAGAGGGAGCTTCGGGCTGCCTTTGCCTCGGCTTCTTGGCCTGGACATGTTCTGGGACTCCGCTCCGTGTCCAGCCTCTCTCCCCTCACGATCGCATGTGTCCACTCACCGCGGGGCTCCCGGCCTGCAGAGTCAGCCCGATGGCGGGCAGGAGAACGGACCGTGGCCCAAACCCATGGGCTTGGTAGCTGCCTGGGCCATCTGTGCATCCTGGGACTCACACAAAGGCAACGCCTGCTACACCCAGGCTGTGCGGAGCCCTAGGCCTTTTCTGACCCCCTGTCTTCACGTCTTACCCTCTGGAGATCACACACGTCCTCGGCCACCCAGCAAGAACAGGCGTGTTTCAGGTGCGGGCCCACGCCACAACACGCCATAACCACGCTACGCCATGCCAAGTGAAATGCAAACAGAGAGAGCAGGCTGTAGGCATGGACTCCCATCTGTGGGCCAAGCACTTGACAGAGATTATTCTATTGACTTTATTACAGCCTTCTTTTGTGTAGTTCCAGTCCCTTCTTATTCTACCACCAGGAAATGAAACTAGAAGGGATATGGCCCCGTCCCCCAGCCAAGATACAATACAAGGCCTGCTGGCTTTAGACCCTGTGGTCTTTCTACTCTGAAGGGTGGTCTGTCCTGTTATTGTCTAAACGCTAATCCCCATAGGTTTCAACAATTAGTTTTCTGTATTTTTAAAAAATTAATCCTTATCTGAGTATAGTTTTCCCATTATTATTAATTTTTTTTTTTTTTTAAGAAAGAGTAGAGGGAGAGAGGGGAGAGAGAGAGAGAGAGAGAGGGAGGGAAGGAGGAAGAAGCACCAATGAGAGAGAGACACGTCAGTTAGTGGGGCCAGGAGGGGTGGCGAGGTTATCTGTCCTAACCAGTGCCAGGTGCAATGGAAAACTCGCACCAGCCACGGCTTAGGTAAATAGATCTCCCTTCCTCTCACAAAGGAACAGAGTTAATGAGGCTCGATAGGCATCAGCTCTCGCTGTCTCTCTTCCTGCTTCGCCGCCCTTGACTAATGGCCTCTGGCCTCAAGGGCACCAGTGGTCAGGGACGATGGCCGGTGTGCTGGGAATCAGGTCCAGGCAGGAATGTGGAAAAGGCTGAGCGTGCCTCTTTTACTGAGCTAGCTCTGAGGTCCCACCAACCACATACCTAATTGCAAAGGAGGCTGGGAAATGTAGTTTTTCAGCAGGCTGCAAGAATCGTATTCTATTATATTACTTTGTGTTATATTTTCATCTATTGGGCAGCCCAACAATATAAGGGCTTTCTGACTCAGGAAGAAATGGAGAGTGACTGTTGAGTGGCCAAGAAGTGATCCCTGCCACAGGGAGATTACCGGTAACTTTTTGTTAAGACTTTTAAAATATAGCCGAAACCGGTTTGGCTCAGTGGTAGAGCATCGGTCTGTGGACTAAAAGGTCCCAGGTTCGATTCTGGTCAAGGGCATGTACATTGGTTGTGGGCACATCCCCGGTAGGGGGTGTGCAGGAGGCAGCTGGTCGATGTTTCTCTCTCATTGACGTTTCTAGCTCTCTATCCCTCTGTCCTCCTCTCTGAGAACAATCCATAAAATATATATTTTTTAAAAAAGACTTTTAAAATATAGATACTGATTTTTTTTTAATTTTTAATTTTAATTTTTTTTAGAAAGGAGGAGAGAAAGAGAGAGATTTGTTGTCCCATTTATTTATGCACGCCTGGCTTGCTGCTTGTGTGTTTCCTGGTTAGGGATTGAATCTTGGTGAATTGGGACGATGCTGTAACCAGCGGAGCTCCCCGGCCAGGGCTCACCGGTTTTGGGGAAGAGAGGTGCACATCACCAGGCTAACGAACAGAGCGCTGCTTACGCTTTGGAAAACCAGTTAGGCCAGGTGTTTCCCAGAGAAACAGGAACTCACTTTTCTCGGCACCCAGCGCAAGCCCACGGGCATCTCACGGTTACCTCACGTCACCCTCACGCTAACCCCGAGGGGGCCTGACCGCCCCTTCCCCATGGCAAGAAGAGGGTCCTGGAGGCAGAGGACTGACACCAATGCCCAAGAGTGCCCTTGTCACTCAGGGCAGAGCCAGGATCCGGATCCAGGTGTGCGTGGCTTCGAATTCTAAGCCGCAGTCTCTGTGACCCTTCTCAGCATGGGCGAAAAAATGCACGCACACATGCGCACACACACGCATACACACATGCATGTGCACGCATACACACACGCACACACGCACACGCTTGCATGCGCACGCACCTCCCGTAGGATTCTCGAACCCCGCATCTGAAAGGGGCTGTATTCCCTCACCAGTGTAGGAGGATGGGAACCGGAAGGCAAATCCCAGCTCTCTCTTCACGCCCTGATCTGCACAGCGGCCTTAGCCAGGGGCTGGCTCCCGCCCAGGCTCTTCTCCCTCTGGAATGTGTTCCTTCCCAGGCAGCATGAACCTCAGCTTTTCTTTTGTATTCCTTTTGTTCACATTCACGACAACATCCAGACAAAGACAAGAAGAGAAACAATAACGGGCATATTTCTCCCTCGGCTTCCTGACTTGAGTCTAATTCCCGAGGGTGAGGACAGGAGCAGAGCCTTCCAGAAGCACCGCTCCCTCGGCCTCTCAGCGGCGGGGATTTATGAGGGAGCCGCGCAGGAGCCTGCGGGAAGCCGTGATCGCAGCCAGGCCGCCGTCAGCGGCCAGCGGCGTGGGAAAACACAGCGCCCGGGGTGTTTTCCTGGAGGCTCTTTCCATTCCAGACGGGATGGAAACAGACAGGAGAGCAGGCGCGCCTTCCCCGGGCCTGGCCAGCGTGGGGCTGCACTCCCATCTCTTTGTTACCAAGACACACTTTCATCCCTGAAATGCAAGCGATCCTTAGAGAAATAGGACCTTCATTCCATGGTCCATATACAGTCTTTAACCTAAAAAAATACATATATTAATTATTAACCAATGATTAATATATTTATATAAATTATTGATTTCAGAGGTGAAGGAAATAGAAATTTCAACGAGGAGAGAGAATCCTTGATCGGCTGCCTCCTGCACGCCCCACAACCCAGGCCTGTGCCCTGACCAGGAATCAACCTGTGGCCTCCTGGGTCGTAGGCCCACGCTCAACCACTGAGCCACGCCTGCTGGGCTTTTACATTTTTTTTTATATGTTTTTATTTATTTTAGAGAGAGAGGAAGGGAGAGGGGGAGAGATATAGAAACATTGATTGGCTGCCTCCTGTACACCCTCGGGCATGGGCCCTGACCAGGAACCTGACCGTGACCTCCTGGCTCATGAGCCGCACCGGCCGGCTGTCCGGGCACCGTTTACGACAGGAGGGGTCCTGCCTGGGGAGGCACCCGGATCAGCCGAGCTTCCTGCCGGCGGGGGCCCGCTGGGCGCTGGCACCGGGCATGTTTCTCCGCTCGCTCAGCGTGTGGAAGGGGTCGGCCTGACCCCGCGGTGGAATTCCGCTCGGCCGCGGGCTCCCGGCCAGCCGCTCTGTTCCCGGGCTGGGTTTCATTATCCGAAACACGGACAGGGCGAGGCCGCGTCTTCGCCTTCCCTGCCCCCGGAGACTCTCCGTCCTCAAGGGCGGGAGACGGTTTCTCACGCGTCTCCGGGCCAGTCCACAGTCGCTGTGAAAATCAGAGGGAACAAATGGAACAGAAACGTCCTGTTATCGCCACGGAAGACCCCACCCTCAGCCGTGGGGAGACGGTGAGAACACGTCACTCTGAAATGTCCTCTGAAACCCCAAATCCCCAAGTTCAAGTCCCAGCTCCTTCGCTCACCTGCTGTGTGACCTTTGACAGGTGAACTGACCTCTCTGTGCTGTAGTTGTCTCACAAAGCCCCGAGTTCAAGTCCCAGCTCCTGCACCCACCTGCTGCGTGGCCTTCAGCAGGCAAACTGACTTCTCTGTGCCGTCATTGTCTCATCTATCCGCAGAAATGGGGTTAGCGAGGATCTCATCTAGGAGTTGATTCACCAAAGTGCTCAGTCAGGGCAGTCCTCACAGACTCGGTAAACGTTGACAGCTGTCCGTTATCCCTATTCAGGAAGCGGCTCAGGGCGGTGAGGGCACTTCCCACACCCCATTCCCTCCGGGCAACGGCCCCTGCCGGAGGAGGCGGCTGCTTCCGTGGCCAGCGCACCGAGTCCCAGGACCCGCGCTGGGTCCCCACGCAGCCCGTGGGCCCCCGAGGCGGGATTCCGAGGACCCAGGGTGAACTGGAAGACAGCGAGTCGGAAACCCCGGCGTGGCGCCAGGACCTCCCTGTGCGCATGGTGCGACTTGAGGCTCAGACCCAACCTCCCCGACCAGGCAAATGCCGTCCTCTCCACGGGGAGCTGCTGGACGGAACTCAGGCCCCGGGCTAACTCAGGACACGGGAACCTGGGCGTTCACGGAGCAGCCTGCAGCCTTTCCCTCCAGCAAACGGGACTCCCTGAGCTCCCCGAGCACCGGGCCTCGGCAGCGACTCCCACGTTTAATCCTCGCGGCAGCCACAGCCTAGTCAGTGGCCGGCAAACAGTGGCTCTCTGGCCCCTTGCGTGTGGCTCTTCCACAAAATGCCACGGCCTGGGCGAGTCTATGTTGAAGAAGTGGCGTTAGAAGGAGTTTAAGTGTAAAAAATGTGGCTCTCCGAAGAAATGTCAGTTGTTGTGCTATTGGTGTTTGGCTCTGTGGACTAATGAGCTAATGAGTTTGCCGACCACTGGCCTCAGGCCTAGCCTCCACCTTCCCCCCTCCTCCCCCCCCAGCACTGCCTCCGTCCAGCGGGACCTGGAGGGGGAATCTGTGAACAGGAGCCGACCCCAGCCCCGCTCTCGGTGGGGCGGCCTGGGGCCCCTGCTCCTCAGTGCAGAGTGGGAGCAGCACTAGCATCTTCCTGACACCTTCATCCCGTGGTCGGCAACCTCATCCGTCCACAGAGCCAAACACCAACAGCACAACGACTGACATTTCTTCGGAGAGTCACATTTTTTAAACGTAAACTTCTTCTAATGCCACTTCTTCCACACAGACCCGCCCAGGCCGTGGCATTATGTGGAAGAGCCACACTCCAGGGGCCAAGGAGCCGCCTGTGGCTCTGGAGCCGCCGTTTGCCGACCACGGCCTTCTTCTGTGGACGAGGCCACGGTAACAGCTGGGGTCTATTGGCCACAGGAGGCCTGAGGGCTTGTTCCCAGGAAACCCTGCGTCCTGACCACACACGCATGAGCTGAGGAAGGTAGGGAGCATGGCTGACGGTGATGGTGAGCTGGATGGTGGGGGGCTGGGAGCTGGACAGCTGTGCAGAGGCCGAGCTGGGCCCTCACCCGGGGCCCGGGTTCCAATCCAGCCCCTGCGGCTGCTAAGATGCTGAGCCCTGTGCCCCCGCCCCTCCTCCAGCGCCAGAGCTGGGCCGGGAAGAGTGAGAAGCAGGTGGTGACTTGTCTGTCCTGGTGGCCGATGCTGGCCTGCAGGCGGGGCTGGCGGGGGAATGCGTGCCGAAGGCCAGTCCCTGCAGGTGAGCGGGTTTTGTCTCCCCGAGTCCTGTGCGAAGGGGAGAGCCCCCCGGTGGCCCAGCCTGGGGAGAGGGAGAGGGGTGATGCTCCTGGTGCTGGGAGCCCAGCGCTCCGGGAGGCACCTGCCCCGCCGAGCCCCGGGCGGGAAAGCAGAAGAGGAACAGCCTGGGAAGTGAGCGCACAAACAAAGGCCGACAGGGAGGCGCTTGTTCGCAGAGAGAAAGGGCCCATTGAGCTCGGGCCCCGGGCGCCCGGCGCCTCCTCCAGGCCTGGCGCTGCGGCAGCTCACATCTGTCCCGGGATGGCTCCCGCCACCTGTGACCCCGGTGGGTCCTGAGCCACCCCAGAGGCGGGCCAGGGAAGCAGCTGAGCGGCCCCCAAAGGCTCACAGGCTCAGGGCGGGCGCTGCCCTGGCGGCGGCTCCTTCTCACTTCCTCTTCCTCCTGTTCTCCTCCTGCCGCCCCCTCCTCTGTCTTGGCCATGGGAGTCCCAGACACAAGCTGGAGGGGGGGTGGGGGCGCCCATGGCTACAACAGGGAGAGCTATTCCCACCCTCGGGGGCGGGGGGAGGGGAAGCACTGTGTACTGAGCACCTACTCTGCTGCACCAGGCCCTCCATTGGCTAAGCCTTTCCATCTGGCAGAGGAGGAAGCGGAGCTCAGCGAAGTGGCTGCCGGGCCTGAGACTTCACTTTCCTTCCAGCACAAAGCCCACCCCACGGGGCGGTGTGAGGGTGGAACCGGGGTAGGAGGAGGGAAGGCAGCCAGCACACAGTAGGTGCTCAGTCAACATAGGTTGCGTCCTGTGTCCGAGTCCCTGTGGCGTGTGCTGAAGAGCTGTGTGAGGGAAGGAAGGAAGGAAAGAACGGCCGCTCTGACTCATTCATGTATTTCATTCAACACCTACTGCCTGAGCACCTACTATGCGCCAGAAGCCGTGTCGGGACCGGAATAGAGCAGCGACAGAGACAGTAAATGCCTCTGCCCTCTTGCAATCTGACCGGGAATTGAACCTGAGATCCCTCTGTGCTTGGGCCAGCTCTAACCACTGAGCAAACGGTCGGTGCTGCTACATCTCTGCAGGGTCAGCATGTCAGGGTCGGGGGCTGGCACTGAGCCCGCTGCACACGGCAGACCTGACCCTGGGAAGGCCCTGCAGAGCCCTGGGCAGCGGCCTGGCGGGAGGAATTCTCCATGCCTTCTCTCCCGTCTTCTAAACGGCCCTGATCTTCACGGCGGTGACCTTTGGAGAAAGAAAGACAAATGCCAAGTATTCCAAAGACTGTGTGAATCTGAAAAGACAACGTGAGACCAGGAAGCTACAGCTGTTTCTTAAAGAGACAGATGATGAGTATCTTAAGCCCTGGCCGGTGAGCTCAGAGGATAGAGTGCTGGCACAAAGGGCCTTTGGGTTCGAATCCTGGTCAAGGGCACTTACCTGGGTTTTGAGGTTCGATCTCCAGCCTCAGTTGTGGCTAATACAAGGCTATCAATCATGTGTTCCTCTCACATTGATGTTTCTCTCTCTCACTCTCTCCACTCCCTTTTACTCTCTCTAAAAGTCAATGGAAAAAAAATATCCTTAGGGGTAAGGATTAAAAAAAAAATCTATCTATCTATCTATCTATCTATCTATCTATCTATCTTAGGTGTGGCAGGCTAGTCTCCATGGCAACTACCGTACTCAACTCTGCCGCTGGCAGATAACGTGAATGAGTGAGTAGAGCCATGCTCCCATAACACTGGATTTATGGATACAAACGTGAATTTGGCATCATTCTTCCTGCCATGAAACTATTACTCTTTCTATTGTTTTCCACTCCTTCAGAACGCAGCGCCCCTTCCTAGCTCGCAGGCCTGTGGGCGGGCTGGGGGCAGCTGCCGGATGCCAGGGCGGTGCCCGTGGTGAGCGTGTCTGGGCCGAGGTGTAAGACCCTGAGAGCCCGGAGGGCCTCGTGGACAAGGCCATCCTACGTCGGCCTACGGATGGGGACACGGGGCCCAGAGCTCGGGGGGACCAGGTCCATCTCCGGTCTCCTGGTCTCAGTGCCTTCTCCACCCTGACGGCGAAGGATAAGGTGACCAGACGTCCCGCTTTGGGAGGGACAGTCCCGATTTTTAACAATTTGTCCTGCGTCCCACAGCGCTTTAAAAAAGACTTTTTTAAAACGCCGCGGGACAAATTGCTAAAAAATCGGGACTGTCCCACCCAAAGCGGAACATCTGGTCACCTTAGTGTAGACCCTCCCCCACTCCCACCCCACCACGGGGGTGATGGTGTCTCTGCGAAGTGAGCGCCAGCCCCGGGGCGCACGTCTCAGCTCCTGGTGGGGCCCCGGGACCGCCACCTCCTCAGGCTCCAGTGCGGGTGAGGGGCGCACCACGCCTGCTGTGTGGGGTTTGCGGCGGTAGCAGCACGCTTCCTCCCCGCGAACCACCAGCCCGGGCGGGCAAACACCGGCCGAGCGGCGTGGCGTTCCCTCTGACAATCCTCGGGGCAACCCCTCGGGGTGATGCTGTCACTGTGCTCGCTCTCAGAGAGGCGATGCCACCTCGCCAAGACACACTGCTCACACGTGGCCGCCCCGGGTCTCACACCCAGGCCCCATCCGTGGGAGCCCCTTTCACGTCCCGCGTGGTTCGGGGTTCAGGTTCAGGGTTCGGGTTCTGGAGAAGGCCGCACGCAAATGGAAGAGACTAGAAAAGTATGAATTTGGGAATATGGGGGGCCAGGCCGGAGCCCACCTCTGGGGGGAGGACTACACCCCGCCCTGGCTTTGCCATCCCTTTTATTGAGGTTATGGGATACACCCGCAGCCTTTAGGCAGGCAATTCCAATAACAGCCAATCAGCAGGGATTTACGTAAGACTAACAGGTAGAGGCTGCTTCAGCTCCCAATGTCTCAACTAACTGCCCTCCCCTGCTGGCCTGATGGCCCACAACTGCCCTCCCTTGCAGGCCTGGTCCCTCTCAACGGCCTTCCCCTGCTGGCCATCTCAACCAAACAACCAGTGATTAGCTCTGACCTTTCAGAGCAATTAAGATTGACCAGCCTTCCGGATTCCCTGTCCACATCTCTATTAGTGGGACAATGATCGGTGTGCAGCCCCACGTCTTCACAGCTGGGCGGGCAGTCAGTGGTGACGGCCCCCCACCTCACCCTGCTGCTGCCCCCCAGCCAGGCCGGCGCTGGGCTTGGCTCGCCAGTCACCCTGCCCGCGGGGCGGACGTAGTGAGGGCATTTCTGTGGCATCCACGGGATGCTTTTCAGAGAAGGCGGAGCACAGAGAACCAACCGGGTCAGGGAGACATCCCCGAGGCAGGAGCGGCCTGGCGGCCTGGCTTTCTGTCACCAGAAACTCCGATGTCACCGTCACCTCACCCACTCTGCTCTGTCAGACCCGTGTAAACGCTGTCCTGACAAACAGCCACGGGGGGGGAAAGCCACATGGGGAGAGCCACACTGCTGGGTGCCTGCTGTGTGTGTGCGAGGGGGAGGGGAGGGAGGAGCGGGGGGGAGGGGACTGAGGCAACTGCATGAGGTCAGCCCAGATGTCAAAACGAGAGCCGAGCTGCAATGCGGACGGTCAGCCCGTCCGCCGGCAGAGCCCTGCGCGGCCGTGACAATGAGGCTGAGGGACGTGGTAGTTATTGCCCTGGAGGGGCGCTCCCAGCCTGGGAAGACATAAAACCGGTTATGCAGCCACGCGCCTGGTAAAGCCTCCTGCAAATGGAAAACATGCATGTGGGCACTACGTGCCTGGGAAAACGTCTGGGATTTGGTGCGCCAAAATGTTAACGCTGTTCGTGTGGGTTCGTTCGTTCATTCACTCGTTCATTGACTCACCCAACTGACATCTCTCCGGCATCTCCTACGTGCCGGGAACATGCTAAGTGCTGGGAACGCAGTAGGAAATAGAAGTGGAAATTCCCGGATGTTGGGTGATTAAAAAAAAAAAAAATTAATGGGCTTTATTTTTTAGAGCAGTTTTAAGTTCGCAGCAAAGCTTTCCTAGGTGCCCCCTGGCCCCCTATGGACAGCCCGCCCCACTATTGACACCCCGCCCGAGGGGGACACGTGTTCCTGTCCATGAACCTGCCCCCTCATCGTGACCCCCCAGAGCTCCTGGCTTACACGAGGGCTCACGCGTGGTGCTGCTCCTTCTGTGGAGTGGACACGTGTGGGGTGACACGCAGCCACCAGTGCAGTCTCAGGCAGAGCCGTCCCACTGCCCAGAACACCCCTGCACTGCCTCCTCTTCCGTGCCCCCCTCAGCCCCTGGCAGCCACTGGTCTCTTTACTGTCATCCTAGTCTTGCCTTTTTCAGAAAGGCCTAGAGTTGGGATCTGACAGCACCGTGGTCGGCAAACTGCAGCTCGAGAGCCACATGCGGCTCGTTGGCCCCTTGAGTGTGGCTCTTTTACAAAGTACCACGGCCTGGGCGAGTCTATGTTGAAGAAGTGACGTTAGAAGAAGTTTACGTTTAAAACATTTGGCTCTCAGAAGAAATTTTAATCGTTGTGCTGTTGATATGTCGCTCTGTTGACTAATGGGTTTGCCGACCACTGACCTAGACTCCCAATTCCAATAATTACAGGCTGTTGTTGTTCCTTGTGATTAAGCCCCTATCCCGGTGGTTGGCAAACTCATTAGTCAACAGAGCGGCAAACTGCAGTTCACCAGCCACAGGTGGCTCGTAAGCCGCAGTTTGCCGACCACTGGGACAGAGGGACTAGAGTCTGTCCGTGATCCCCCGGGGGCACACCCAGCTCCCCTCAGTGTGACCACATCAGGGTCAGGCTGAGCTGGGTCTGAATCTCAGCTTCTTGCACAGGTTCTGCCCCGCCCCCGTGCCTCAGTTTCCCCACCCAAGCCCGGGGCTGGCTTTTGTGGGGCCTCGAGCTCTGCAAACCACCGGTCCTGCAGAGTGAGGATGGCTGACCGGGGGGCAGGAAGAACGTGGGGGGTCCCCGCTGAGCGAGTGGGAGGAGAGGGAGGGAGCAGCAGGGGGAGCGGACAAAGTCCAGGAAGCTGAGCAGGTGCAGCGGCGGGAGGCACGCGCTGGGTCCCGGGGAGGGTCACCCCGCCCCCTTGGCCTCCCGCTCCCCACCTGCCCCACCGCCTGGCCCTGCTCCCGGCAGGAGGCCTCGCTCACATGCCGCTGACTCACCCTCCGCCGTGAGGTTTTCCGGGGAGGGTGTGAGGGGCGGGGAGGAGGTGCTGTCAGTCCCAGGTCCCCTTTGAGGCCCCCTCTCGGGTTCAGGCGCCAGGCCTGGCCCCCGCCCTCCTGGAGCTCACGGTCCCTCATGGGAGACAGCCATGACCCAGGCATGTGGGTGCCGGGCGGCTCCGTGCTCTCCGCGCTGCAGGCTTCCGTGGCTGCTGCGGCCGCTGTGTCACCGAGGAGGGGCGGAGACGGAGAAGCATGCACAGCATGGACACATCGTGTGACACCACCATCCGGCTCAGGACAGAATGTCCCCACCCCCAGGGACACCCCAGGGCCCCTTCCCGGTCATCATCCATCCTTCCCCAAGAGGGACCCCGATTCTGACACCCCCCCCCCCAAATCTGCCTTCTCTTGAACTTCACAGAACAGGGATCACACAGCAGGTGTCCCTGCTCCATACATTCATCCCTGAGCCCGGCCATGCTGCCCTCAGCGGGGCTCCTGCCTAGGCCCCAAGCTCTGCCCCCAGAGCCTCACGCAGTCCCCCACCCCAGTCCCCCCGGGCCTGAGGGAAGCGCCTTATAAACGCCCCACACTGGAGATGGAGCCCGCCACCTGGGCCTGTGCCCTGACTGGGAATCGAACCTTGACCTCCTGGTTCATAGGTCGACGCTCAACCACTGAGCCACACTGGCCAGGCCCCTTTTTCTTTCTCCTTCTCCTTCTCTCTGACCCTCCGGCTCCTGTCCCTCTCCCGCTGCCTGGGCCCACGCCCTGTGATTTTAGAATTGCCAGGCCCTCCACCAGGTTGTTACCGGGGAAGTACTGTTTGCAAACGCAAAGTGGGTTTGAAAACCTTTCTCAGCGTGGACAGCCCGGTGGGGAGCTGGGCAGGAGCCGAGGACGATAATCCAGGGCCTCGGGGCTCAGAGCCTCCGCTCAGGTCAGGGCCTGGGTGTCTCCCGTCCTGGGACAGACGCAAACAGGTGATTAGGGTGGTGAGCTAGGGGTTGTCATGGAGACTGCGGCGGCGGGAAGATGTGTGCTCAGAGCCACGGGGAGCTTTCAGGAGGGGCCCTGTGAGCTGGGGCTGGAGGAGCTGGGGGGTGGGAATGGGAGGTTGGGGGTGGGAGGGGGTCAGGCCCAGGGGAGGCGGGCGGAGGGCAGAAGCACCCAGTGCTCTGACTTGGCCTGGAAACGGCCCGAACTCCGGGTTTGCGGCGTCAGGGGGCCTGGGCTCTGTCTTCTTGGCGGCCCTGGCCTCCCTGGCTGCCTGGGCGGCGGCTTTACCTGCCCGAGTGTCGGGAATGGGGGGATGTTACCCTCGTTCGCCTGCTGGAGTCGGGGCACTGCTGACAGAGCCCCACTGCTCTCAGGGACTCCCAGTCTCCATGCCCAACCCCACCCACCACCCCCGACCTGACTAGCGTCCTGGGGACCCCAAGCCCTCAGACCTCTTCATGCCTCTGGGCCCGGTGACAGCCACCACATACCGAGCACCTACAGTATCCTGGGTGCCCCCCGCCACCGCCACTGCCTTACCGCTGACCCTCACCGCGACTCTGCAAACCGAGGATAGCGTCCCCACTTTACAGACCGGCAAACTGAGGCAGGGACAGGAGCTCTGTGCCTGGGGGAGCACAGGCAGTAAGGCGCCCAGCTAGGGTTCAAACCCAGATCTCTGCCCGCACAGGGCGCCGGGGGAAATATCTGAGGACGGGGCGGCCGTGTGTGTAAATAGAGAGAGAGAGGCACGCGCGGAATTGGAGCCCGAGGCCCTGTGGGTGCGGGGACAGGAGACCAGGCCGTCTCGACCGGCAGCCTGTCCGCTGTGGGTCCTGGATTACCTTCCGCACCGGGGTGGGGGGCTCGGCCAGGAAGCCGGAGGGGTGGGCCTGGCGGGGGGAGGGAGGGGCCCCATCTTCTCGCGGGGACATGGGGGTGCAGGCCACGCCGGTCAGCAGCCCCGCCCGGGGCTGGGGACGCGTGAGCAAACGTTTCCGTGTCGGCGGCTCTACGGCCAGGCTCAGCAGGCGGAGGCCGCGCTGCCGGAAAGTGGGTCAGGGAGGAAGGAGCGAATTCCTGCTGCTCTGTTTTGAATCAGGGCGCAGGGGGGAGGGCAGTGTGTGGAGCGGTGGGTGCAGGGCGCTGTGTGGGAGGAAGGGCAGCGGCCAAGGGCAGCTCTCCCGAGTGCCTGGGTGGCCAGGGAGGGGCAGGGGGGGAAGGCGAGGGCCTGGGGCTCAGGGAAAGAGGCCCCGGCCTCCGCCTGCCATGGAAACTTCCAGAAGCTCCCTGCCCCCACCACAGCAGGACAGACGGAAGTCCCATCCCCCTCCCCGCGCTGCCCCTTCCTCCTCACTCCGCTCTCTCTGGTGGAAGGAAGGACCATGCGGTGACCCCGGCCCTCCCCCGCAGCTCCAGGTCCAGGTCCTTCCCCCAGCTGCCTGGGTGCCTGGGCCAGGCCCCCTCCTCTGCCCCTGGAGAGTCCTCTCCGTCCTGCCGCCTCCTCCAGGAAGGCGCCAGGGCTTCCTCTGACCCCCTCCCTGTGCCACCTTCCAGTGCAGGAGGTGTGTATGCTGCCTCCCTCCCTGACTGGGCCCCTCTGAATGTCCAGCTCTTGGTCCTCCCTGAAGGTCCAGTCCCCAAGCCCAGTGCTCAGGACACCACGGTCGCCGCCCGGGACCCGGGACCCGGGACATAGAGCGGCCGGCTGCAGGACACACACGTGGGGTCTGTGCCTCCCCATGAGGGCAGGGGCTCACGTGTGCCAGGCCACAGACTCCCCTGGGCCTGCCTCACAGCGCGGGGTCCGGGTGGGGGTGGGGGTGGGGGTGGGGGTCCCCCAGAGTCAGGCGGGTGAGCCTTGGCTTCGTGGATCCGGGCTGTGCCGGCTGCTTCTCAGGCCCCGGTGAGCCCCCGGCTGTGATGGGAGAAAGGGATCCGGGTCCCGCCCAGGAGGTGCCAGCTGACTCCGCTTGAGTGGCAGCATCATCGTGTGTGGTGCCCTCGGACGCAACCCCCCCACCCAGGGCCGCAGCGGCCTCAGGGGTCCTTGGGGCCGTCCCCTGGGCCCCTGACATTGGGGGTTAAAGCCCCTTCCATGGGGTTAAATGATACAATTTAGTGGAAATCCTGGAAAATCAAAGCGGTTCCCTCTCGCCAAGCCCCTGGCCGCAAAGGGCAGACCGGGCACCACCAAACAGGCTGCAGGCGAGCATACGGGGCAGCCATCCAGTGCCGTCCCCGCCGGGGCCGACGCAGAGAGGCACGCCACGCGGTGGGGCGATTTCTATCACATTCCCGGGAGCGGCATCTTACAAACACATGTCTCTCCCCACCAAAGCGGAGTGCTAAAAAAAGAACCGATAAAATTATTTCTCCCGAACAGCGAGGAAAAGCAGGGGTGAAAAAGAATACGAATCAAGCATTGTCCATCTGCCAGCACGGCTTTTCTTCTTCTTTTTCTTTCTTTCTTTCTTTTTTTAAAAAATATATTTTATTGATTTTTTTACAGAGAGGAAGGGAGAGGGGTAGAGAGCTAGAAACATCGATGAGAGAGAAACATCGACCAGCTGCCTCCTGCACACCCCCTACTGGGGATGTGCCCGCAACCAAGGTACATGCCCTTGACCGGAATCGAACCTGGGACCTTTCAGTCCGCAGGCTGATGCTCTATCCATTGAGCCACACTGGCTTTGGCTCTTCTGTCTTGTTTGTTCCTCCTCAGCCCCAGTGGGTGTGCGATGACTGCAGGGCGAGAAGGGATGCTCAGACAGAGACCCTTCGCCGCCTGCTCCGGGTCACACAGCCAGGCCCCCGGTGGGTCCCGGGACACCTGGGATGGAAATGCTGTTCCCCGAGGCCCGCCCATGGTCAGAAGAGAACCCCATGGGGTGAGAGACCAGCCTTGGGCAGGGACAGACCTTTTCTCCCTCTTTGCCCTGCCCCCAAACTGGCGCCTTCTTAGGGGGCCCCCTGTCCCAGGCAGTGTCTGCCTTTGGGAGGCGCCCGGCCTGTGGCCCTGGCGGAGACACGCTGGAAGCTTCCACATCCCGCAGGCCACTTAGAGAGAAAGGGAGAGAGATAGACTCAGACACACACACACACACACAGAGACAAACACAGAGACATACACATACACACACACACACACACACACACAACACACACACAAAGAGAGACACACACACTCCACCCGGCTCAGACACACTCCGCCCGGTTCAGACGTGCTTGCCCAGCAACAGGACGGGGGCGAGCCCGGCACCAGCCTTTCCTGCGGGCGGCTTGGCAGGCCTTCCGGGCAGCGCGGCCACACCGTGGTCCCGGCTGTCCCTCTTCTAGGAATTGGTCTGGCCGGCACACCCGTCAGCTCTGCCAAGATCTCGGTAGAAGCATTGCCTATAAGAGCAGAAAGTTGGAAACCACCGCAAAGACTCGGTGGGTCAGACCCTCCACTGCAGTGTGTCCACACGTGTGCGCCCAGCAGAGCTTGACGAGGAGCGGGTGGGCTTGCTGATAAGAACAGCGGACGGCCCACAGCGGGCCGGGCGGGAGGACGGAGGGTGCGCCCAGGGACCGTTTGGGTGAAGACTGAGTGGATGTGAGTGTCTGTGCCTCTCATGGCGGAGGGTGGGCTGGCTGCACTCGTTCCGGGATAAGGCTGTGTGGGTGGGGGGCGGGCAGGCCTCCCGCACCCGCTGGGCGCGCATGGGTGGGGACGGCAGGTGACTGACTCCCCCCGGGTTTCCCGGTGAAGGGCTCCGACCGGAGCCGGGTGTCCTGGTTTTACCACCGCCTTCCCGTGTGGCCTGGACCCAGGGACCCACTCTGGCCGTGCCTCCGTTCCCCCGTGTGGAAGACAGGCACGCCGAGGGCGTGTTCCTCGAGGGGCGGCTGTGAGGATTAAAGAAGCATGAACCGGGACCCCGTTTTTGCAGCCTGAGGCCCGAGAAGCCCCCGGGTGTCCAGGGGGTGCCGGAGGCGGGGAGAACACTCTGGGAAATGCACGCACCCAGCACCCGCCACCGGCTGTGGCCGTGGAGCGCTTGTGGCCGAACTCCCCCATTTCGTAACGTGGAGGATTTGGGGGGAAAAGGATGACTTTTGCATTCAGAAAAAGAAATCCTTGATTTCAACAGAGGACACTCGCAAAGGCCCTTCTGAGAGACGTTGCTGGGTCCTTGCCCTGTATTCCCTGGAATAGAGGCTCCGGCCGGGACTCACCACCCCCGGCTGTGGTCCCCCCCACCCCCCAGCACCCTGTGCCCCCCACTGGCATTGCTCTGACCCCCTGCACTGGTCCCTCCCCTGGTGAGACGCCCTAAAGCCCTGGGAGCTCTCCCAGGACCAGGCTGCATGGACCAATGTCTGGTCTCCGGCCTGGCCCAGGGCTGGTGCACAGTAGGCGCCTGGTGAGGCCCTGCGGAGCGCTGGGTGGTGAGTGCCTGTGCCCCCGGCCCGGCCCCTGAAGGAAGCTCCATCTCCGGCCCCGAGTAAACACACTCCCGCTGACCCCTCAGGAATGCTCCTGGCACCGCTTCCCGGTCCGGCCCCAAACATGAACCCAGTGCGCTCATTACACAACAGAGCGGTGCATTCTGGACGCGGCCCCGGGCGGCTGACCCTCCGGGCGGCTGACCCTCCGGGCGGCCATGCGGTCAGCCAGCTGCCGCACAGGCTGTCCCCCGGGGAGGCCCCTCCGGCCCGGGGCAGCGGCCTCCCGGGTCCTGGGGCCTCCGGGGCAGACAGACCACAGACCTCGGAAATGAGACACCCGCGCTGCTTACTAAACAGAGTTTTATTTCCACCCGTGTGTGTGTGTGTGTGTGTGCGCGCGCAAACAACACAGAAACAAAAATAAAAGACACGAAAGTGGGACAAAAGGGGAAATTTCCTTTTCCTGCATAAATCTTCTCTCTGGCTTCCCCGCCCCCTCACAAATACTGAGAATTGTTCCTTCCTTACTCAAAGCCTTCAGAACAGCCTGTTGCCAGGGCAGCTGGCACAGCCTGGGGCACCGTGGAGGGCAGTGGGGCCAGGCGGACTGGAGAGCGAGGTCCCGGACATAGACAGGGGCGGCCAATGCTCTGCTCTGCTGAAGTCTGCCCTGTGGAAATGGGGGTCCGGGGGTACCAGGCCCCCCAGCAAGGAAGAACCTGGAGAGCTGGGGTTTGGGTTTGTTTTGGAGGATATTTTTCCCATTGACTTTTAAAGAGAGAGAGAGAGAGAGAGAGAGAGAGAGAGAGAGAGAGAGAGAGAGAGAGAGAGAGAGAGAGAGAAACAAGAAACATCAATGTGTGGGAGAGAGACATTGATGTGTTGTCTCCCCCATGAGCCCTGACGGGGAGCTGGGGATTGAACCTGCAATCCAGGAACGTGCCCTTGATCTGGAATCAAACCGGTGACCCTTTGGTGCATGGGCTGGTGCTCTGACCAGTGAGCCAGGGTGAGAAATGGGTTTTTCCTTAAAATGTACCGATTTTTAAAATTGCTGGGGGCGGGGGAGGGTGGTGATCACCCAGCGGGAGAGGAACACAGGGTGTCTGGGGGCCGCATAACGCTGTGAGCTCGCAGTGCCTGACGCTGCCCCAGGCCGCAGTTGAGTGAAGGGAGGTGAGTAAGCAGCCAGCCCAGGCCCCCGGGCACCAGGGAGTGGTCCACGTGGAGGCCAGGTCTGCACACCTGCCTCCCCTCTGGTCCCCCCACCCCCACCCCCTTCTAGAAACCCATGTGACAGTGGGTCTGTGCGCTACGGGCAGCTGTGCATCTCAGAGGCACGTGGCCCCACTCCCAGCCCGGGAGGAAGCCCAGAGGGAGGGCCGAGGGCCGTTATGGAGACTGGTCGGGCGGCGGCGGAGGCCTCTCTGAAGTCCGAGATCAAGGGCAGCGCGGCTGACGGAGGTGGTGGCGCTGGGGTTGGAACAGGGAGATGACAGCCAGAGCCGCTGCCCCACGGTAATCACCGTGGGCAGGCAGAGGGGCAGGCAGAGGGGCTCAGGGATGGTGTCAGGCGCGGGCCGGGGGAGATCCCATCACGCGGCTCAGGAGGGCCAGCCGCTGAAACTAAAAAAAGTGCTTCGTTCTGGAGTTTTCCATCAGGCATGTTCTGATGGGGGTGGGCCGAGGGTTCCTGAATCCACTTCTCAGGGAGCTGAGTCTGCCTGGATCTTGGACTTCCAGGGTCCACAAGCATGAGAGTGAACCACCCGGCCTGTGGTATTTGCTGACTGAGCCCGGAGGACAGGCCCAGGGCGGGGTGCGAGGGGCCGGGGTTTCTGCGTCTCTTTGGCTGGTTTTCCCATCGGGGCAGGAGCAGCCATAGGCTCAGAGGGTGCCGGCACCCAGGCCGACCTGCGGCGGAGGGTCCCGATAAGGATGGGGCCTGCACCCGGAGCTGCCTGGAGGTGCCTGGAGGGGCCAGACCTCGGCAGGGGGGAGGCGGCTGGCAGGAACCCAGGCAGCATTCCTCAGGAATGCCTGCTCAGCGCTGGGGCCGGCTGTGCAGGTACGGTGGGGGTTGGGGGGGGGGCGGGAACCGGTGTACGGGACCGGCCCTGGTTATACATTTGCTGGCTCTGGCCCCGTCTTTAGTCAACCCAGCAAAATGCACTTGGACGTGGCCCTGTGCCCTCGTGGGCTTAGAGCGTAGGCAGCACTTTTGCTCTCCAGGCTTTTATTTAACCAGAAGGAAAAAGAAAAAAATTAAAAAAGGAGACTGGCCCCCGGCCCCCATTCACCCCAATTAGCTGCCCAGCTGACCTTGGCTCCGCTGAGGATCAAGGTCAACCAGGCCGATCAGGCCATGCGTGGAGGGACAGGAGCTGCATGCCCTCCTGCCGGGGGGCTGGGGCCGGTCCTGGCTCTGCCCCTGGGGATGAGAGGGGGGGACGGGATGAGAACGGGGGGATCTCCTCACGTTTGGGGAGGGTGAGAGAAGAGGAGGTAGGTGCCATGGGGGCTGAGTGATCAGCATCGCTATTAATGACACCATCCCTGAGCCCCTCTGCCTGCCCACTGCCCACCTGCCCTCCTCCCCCCTCCCCCACCTTGTGACCCGGTCTTGTGACTCCCCTGGGCCGTGCTCACCTTGACCAAGCACCCCTCACCTCACGCCCGGCTTGGTCATCATTTTTTAAAAAAAAATATATATATTTTATTGATGTTTACAGAGAGGAAGTGAGAGGGATAGAGAGTTAGAAACATCGATGAGAGATAATCATGGATCAGCTATCTCTTGCAAACACACTGCCCCCCACCACCACCACACACACACACACACACACACACACACACACACACAGAAGATGTGCCCACAACCAAGGTATATGCCCTTGACCAGAATTGAACCGGGGACCTTTCAGTCCGCAGGCCGAGGCTCTATCCACCGAGCCAAACCAGTTTCGGCATGGTCATCATTTTTGCTTGTGATACTGTCAGTGCCTCCAGGGCAGGGGCTCGGTCTCACTCATCTAGAGCCCAGACCCGTGGTGGGCAAGCCGTGGCTTGTGAGCCACATGCGGCTCTTTGGCCCCTTGAGTGTGACTCTTCCACAAAGTACCACGGCCTGGGCGAGTCTATTTTGATGAAGTGGCGTTCCAAGAAGTTTAAGTTTAAAAAATGTAGCTCTCAAGAGAAATTTCAATCGTTGTACTGGGGAAGCAGTGACTTCAGGGAGGGGTCGTGCGTGCTGGCTCTGCTGACTAATGAGATTGCCGATCCCTGGCCCAGACCAACAGCCCTGGGCCAGAGCAGCGTTCTGAACCGAGTGAGTAACTGGGTGAGTGGATAAATGAACTGCCCGTGACCTTCCAGCCCCGCGGGGCAGAGCGCCCGGCCTTCACCCATCAATAGCGATCTGTGCCCCACTTTCTAGGTCACGCCCCAGAAAACAGTCGCCGGGTTCAGAGGCCTGACACAGTGTCCAGTGGACCCGGCCGCCTGGCCGGCCAGAGGCCAGAGGCCAGCAGGACACTTGGGCAGGCCCGGTGCACAGTGCACCCCCATCAGGGGGGGGGGGTCAGGCATATCCGTATCCTCTCATGCAGCTCACCCCGGGGAAGGGCTGGCAGGGCTCCCCAGCCTGACCTGGGTCCAGGCCTCAAAGATGTTCCTTCCGCTGCATCTGAGGGCTGCCCCGGGGGAGCCTGTGGGTGCACCAGACCAGGGTGCAGGCCCCAGGAGGGAGGACAACCCCCTGCCACGCCCAGACCACCTCACTCTGCAGCCTGGCAGTACCACTGAGACAGACGGGCATTTTCCTGAGGATGCTAAGACAGCACCCAGGGAGGACCCACAGCCACGATCTCTCCTCCTTGGCACCGCGTCTGTGCTTTGTGTTTTTATTGTGTGTTTATTGGGGAGCAGTGCGATGGTCATTCTCCTGCCTCCTTCCTAAGCATCGCTCTCATCTACGTTTGCTTTTCTTTGCTGGCGCGTTGGAGGGTAAGACGCAGAGCCCGTGGTCGCCTGCCCCTACGTGCGGCCACAAACACCTTCTGACACGGACGGCGCTGCTCCACGGAACCGCGGCCCGCAATCTCACCTGCGAACACGCACGACCCGTCCCTGAAGCCACTGCTTCCCCAGTTCACGGCTAAAGGTCCAGAACCGTCCCCCCAGCACCTCCCACAGTGTTTTTCTTTTTTTCAAGTCAAGTTCATGTAGTACCGTGTGTCAGATGCAGTGGGAGTCGCTTTAACTCAGAGGTGTGTCTCCTGCTGCGGCCTTGGTGTGTTGCACGTTTGTTGTTGACCTTGGCCGCCGGTCAAGAGCAGGCCGCTCTCCTGAAGAGAGCCCCACACCCCGGAGTTGCCCACTGTCCCCTAGGCCGCCTGCCACTGGTTCCCGCGGGGCCTGAGCCGGGCCATGCTCAGAGCTGGCTCTGGCTGGTTGTTGGGGAAGGGACTCTGACACTTTCAGAGGTAAAGTGGGGGGTGGGGGGGGGCATGGAGTGAGGGCCCCGGGGACCTGAGCGGCTGGCGTCCTCGGGGGACGAGGCACCCTCATCCCGTCAGAGGGAGCACGGAGGAGCTGGGCAGGCGGCCACGTCTGGATTACTCCTTCCCCCCGGCCCCCACCCGTGCCCGCTGCTGC
This sequence comes from Pipistrellus hanaki, assembly GCF_964339955.1. Classification (NCBI taxonomy): domain Eukaryota; kingdom Metazoa; phylum Chordata; class Mammalia; order Chiroptera; family Vespertilionidae; genus Pipistrellus; species Pipistrellus hanaki. The sequence goes on along the minus strand of NC_140519.1, from coordinate 47,416,241 downwards.
CCCCGTCTCCGGCAGGTGTGTTGTCTCACACCGTTTCTCCTTCCCTGTCCCTCCTGCCCACTTTCTGCCCAGCTCAGGTCCTGGGGGAAGCGCTGGGCACCCACAGACTCACCCCGTATCCCAGCCCTGTCCCAGGAGACCCGGGTGGATGCCAGCATCGCTGTCACACGGGAAAATCCATGCACAGGCAAAGGAACACACAACTCGATGAGACGACGGCAGGATGTGGGGGAGCATTACTGCACTTCACTCAGCGGGGGGGGACGCATCTCACCCCCGTCATCAAAAGCCGGAGCAGGCCCCGGCCTGTGTGGCTCAGTGGGCTGAGCGTGGGCCTGGGGACGGAAGGGTCCTGGGTTTGATTCTGGTCCAGGGCACGTCCCTTGGTTGCAAAGGCGACTAGTGGATGTGTCTCTGCCATCGATGTTTCTCTCTGTCTCTCCCTCTCCCTTCCACTCTCTCTAAAAATCAACGGAAAAGTATTCTCGGGCGAGATTAACAAAAGAAAAGCCGAGGCTGGAGGCGCGATGTAGTGTTCACACGCCCCTCTCAGACCCCAAGGCGCTCCCCCGAACAGGGCTGGTCTCCCCGTCGCTGCAGGGCCCAGGGGGAGCCGAGGAGAGGATGGTCACCCCGGGCTCCCAGCTCCCAGGGCACCTTCCCCTCTAAACACCGTCCCTGAGCGGTGTGTACGGGCCTGCGATTCCGAAATTCTACCTCCTCCCCCCAGAAGGCACTTCCTCTTTCCACATCCTCCTTCCCTGGAAAAACACGCAGCTCCTCGCGCCCTCCGGGAAGCAAACACCCGGCCCTGCCTCCTCCATGGCATGACCCGCTGGCGGGGACACACGGATATGCCAGCTTTTGCATGGGAGCCGTGACTCCAGCGCGAAGGAGAAAGGAGGGGAGCGAGGTGGCACACGGCGCCCGCAGCGGAGCGGCAGCTCGGGCAGGCTGCCCTGAAGCCACAGGAAGCGCCAGGCCTCCACCTGCGAGCAGTCCCCGGGCCGCCCGGGGGAGGCGGGCGCTTTGCCGGTGACTCAGAGCACGCCTGGGGTGACGTGACTTTCCCTGAACAGCGGATGGCTCCGGAACACACTGCCTCTCGGGAAATCCGGGGAGTGTGAGCCCCGCGCACAGCTCCTCTGCGTGTCTGTGCGAAACGGACGCAGCCTGCGGCCTCGGATCGTCACGGGAAACTGTTTCACCTGCGTGGGTGCCCGGTGGGGGGTGTGTACGCGGGTGGCACAGGGGCATCTTGGCTGAACAGTAAATGAGTGGACCACACAGGGTGGGGTAGCATGTCTATGTCCTTCGTGCTGGTCAGTGTGTGTGTGTGTGTGTGTGTGTGTGTGTGTGTGTGTGGAGGGGGATAGGGGGAGGGCAGAAGGTAAATAACGATGATAAAAATAAGCACTAATCATTTACTTGCATCATTTTTTCCCTATGAGTCAGGGACTCTGCTTCTGAAATATTGACTCAGCAAATCCTCACCGCGAAGTGGCTCTCACTGCCATGCCCATTTCACACCCCAGTAACTCCTCCGAAAGGCACCCTCCTCTTAGGGGGGCAGCCCGCGGGCCCGGGGCGGGGGGAGGGGCCCCTGTCTCCCGGCCGTTCCACCTCCCGATGGAGGGGCAGTTCCTACCGCCCCACTTTCTCCCGCAGAAACGCCCGGGGGAGGTGATACCGTCAGCCATGCATTCCCGGAAGGAACCTGTTTTGCGCAACTTTTACCCACGGAGCTGGAGCCGCCCCTGTTGACCCCCTCTCACACACACACACACACACACACACACACACACACACATACATACACACACACACACAAACACATACACATACACATACACACACACATACACATACATCATGATCTGACTAGCATGAAGGTCTAACAAGCGTGTGGTGGGATGAGGCTGTCATGGCCAAGGTCACTGTGAGCAGTGCAGTCACATGGTCCGGCGAGCAAGCACCGGCCATGGGCTGCCTGGGTCCTCTGCGGGGAGCCACCTGACCTCCAGCGTCCTCCGGGCACCCCTCCGGGCGTGGCCGTGGGAGAGGGCTGCAGCGAGGATGGAGGTTAGCGCCTGTGTGTGAGCAGACGGGTCTCACTGTCCCCCACAGCAGAGCACATGCCATACATGTGCTTCCCATGTTACTAGAGCGCACACATGCCCTCTAGACGGACACAGGCAGCTATTGCTCCCCCCAGATCGGTGTGGCCCTGTCGCTTCGTGTGGCATTCCCGTGAGGAACGTGCTGAGGCCCCTCGGATCGCAGGGCCCCGGAGCTGGTGCAGAGAACTCGGGTCTGAGCGCTCCCGGTTGTGTCAAGGCAAGCAGCCCTGCCACGCAGGCACCCTGACTCAGCCCCGGCCCTGCCTGGCCTGCCAGGGCGGCTCCCGCAGGACGTGTCCCGGAGAGGGTGCTCAGGGCCTGGGCTGACCTGCCGGGAGCCTGGGAAAAACACCCCCCGAGGCGTTTCCCGGCCACTGACGAAGAGCCGCCCCGCGGCCTGTGGCCAGCACCACCGCTGCGTCCCCCGGGCATAGCCAAGTGGCGGCCGAGAAGCCCTTGGGGAACTTGGGAGGGCAGAGGACGTTCCTGTCACAGTCTGGCCCCACGGCCCACTCTGTGGCCTCATAGAAACACGACGGGGCAGAAGGGAAGAATCCGGTTCGGCCCTCTAAGGCCACGTAAGTCCAGGAGCCGAGCAAACCCCCGGCAAGCCATGTAAATGCTCGGAAACTCGGTTTCCTAATCTGTAAAATGGGTATGCTTGTGCCTCGCCTGCAGAGCTGTTGGGAGGATCAGAAATAACGTGCGCATTTCTGTGCTCGGTTCTGGGTAACTTAACCCGGGATCCATGCATCCATTCTGCCGGGAGGAAGATGGTCACAGTGGGAACAGAGCCACAGAGAACCCCGAACCCCAGATCGGAGGGTTCCAGAGCAGGGGACACCCGGACAGTTCTCAGTGAGATGCACCACGTGGTTGCAAGCACGTGGACTCCGGAACTCTGGGCCAGGGTTCAAATCCCGGCTCTGCCCAGTGTCCCCCCTACATGCCTGTGTGCGAGTCCGAACTCGGGACCTCGGATGGGCCCGTATTCGAAGACAGGGGCTTTCTAGCTGCAATTGAGTTAAACCGTGGTTATGAGGGTGGCTCCTCACCTAAGCTGACTGCTGTGCTTGTACGAAGAGGTTAGACAGAGCACAGACTGAAGTCAAAGAGAGGAGACCACACACAGACATAGGGCGGAGGCCATGACTAACCACCACCGGCCCAGGAGAAGGGGCCTCGGAGGAACCTGACCCCGCTGACCCCTGGCTCTGGCCCTCAGCCTCCAGCTCAGGGAGAGTATGGATGGCTGTGGTGTAAGCCTCCGCCCGGGTGCTGTGTGATGGCAGCCCAGCCCTGACGCACGCCCTGTGACCTTTTCTCCCTTGAACTCTCTGTGCCATTGTGTTTGTTTATTTGTTTGCTTGTTTGTTTAAAGATATATTTTATTGATTTTTTTTTCAGAGAGAAAGGGAGAGGGACAGAAAGCTAGAAACATCGATGAGAGAGAAACATTGACCAGCTGCCTCCTGCACACGCTCCCCGCCCCCCCCCCCCCCCCCCCCCCCGCCCGGGAATGTGCTCACAACCAAGGTACATGCCCTTGACCGGAATCGAACCTGGGACCTTTCAGGCCGCAGACCGACGCTCTATCCACTGAGCCACACCGGTTTCAGCTGTGCCATTGTTTTTATTGGTAACACGGGGACGATGAGAATCTCTCCCTCTGTGTTCCGAGGCTTCCCATAGAGAAAGCCCTTAGAAGGGGGCCAGGCCCGGAGGTGGCACTCAGCAAGTGTGAGCTGTGCCAGCGACCACTGCCTTCTGCCCACCTTCCCACCGGCCTCTCGGTGTCTCTATCCCTTCCTCGCCTGTAGCGTTCAGTGGGAGAGCAGACAGTCTGCTCACAGCGGGGAACAGGGGTGGACAAATGGGTGAATGCATGAGGAGCGCTGTTTTGTGTCTTAGGAGAAGGCAGGACTAAAATACCATGCAGCCAGAACCGGTTTGGCTCAGTGGATAGAACGTCAGGCTGCAGACTGAAGGGTCCCGGGTATGATTCCGGTCAAGGGCACGTACCTTGGTTGCAGGCACATCTCCAGTGGGGGGTGTGCAGGAGGCAGCTGATAGATGATTCTCTCTCATCGATGTTTCTGGCTCTCTGTCCCTCTCCTTTCCTCTCTGTGGAAAATCAATAAAATATATTTAAAATACATAAATAAGTAAATAGAAATAAAATGCCATGTAAAGGCCCGACTGACGTGGCTCGGTGGTTGAGCATCGATCCACAAACCAGGAGGTCATGGGTTGATTTCTGGTCATCGCACAGGCCCAGTTTTCGGGCTCCATCCCCAGCGTGGGGTGTGCAGGAGGCAGCCGATCCATGATTCTCTCTCATCACGGATGTTTCTCTCTCTCTCTCACTCTCCCTTCTCCCCTCTGAAATAAAACAAACAAACAAACAAACAAACAAACAACAACATATATATCGTTTTAAAAAGCCATAGAGGACATCTCACTGGAAATGCTTAAAGACATAGTCAGTGCCCACGTGTGGAAACTGGAAACGGGATTTCTTTACGGAGGGAGAGCAGGGGCCGGGTGCCAAGGTTGGCCCCACCCAGCAGGTGAGCTCTGCCAGACGCGCCTGGCTCGGGGCCAGAGGCTTACCTGGCGCCCGGCTCGTGGAGGATGTGGAGGACGAGGAGGACGTGACCGAGCATGCGGACAAGCGCGGGCAGGATAGAGACGTCACGGCCGAGGCAGGGAGACACCCGTCCGGGCGGACCGCCCTCAGGAGCGCACAGACACGCCCGTCAACCCCAGGTGCCCGTCCACACCAGCCTTTTTCCTCCTCCTTTGTCTGCTGACTGTCAACCCTTCCAGGCCTCTCCTCCCCTGTTCAAGTCCCCTTCTTCCCCCCACCCAACCCCCCTATTTCAGGTCCCCGATCTCTCAGCCTTCCTCCCTGTCCCACCAACGCCGGTCTCGAACCCAAGAGAGCAAAGGAGAAATCGTGCTTCCCTGCGGAGAGCCCGCTGGCTCTTCCATCCGCAGGGTCAGCTCACCGCCGGGAATGGTAGGCCCAGATCTCCCGGGAATGACCAGGCTGAAACCCGTTATGTGGGCGATCCAAGTTGGCCACCCTGGCCAGCCTGCCGTCTAGCGAGGCATCCGTCCACCTGGTCAACCTTTATATTAAGCATCATTTGCTGTGTGCCAGCCAGGCCCAGGGTGGCGGGGACACCCTGGTGACCAGGAGACTTTTCTCAAAGAGAGAGCCCCAAGGAGAAGAGAGGGATACCCACAAGGCAAACAGCCTCAGTGTGACCTTGCCATCCCACGTGACCTTTGGGGCACCAAGGGGGGATGTGGGCCAGGGAGACACCCCCCCAGATGGCACCCTGGAAGGCCTCAGAAGGAGGGGACCCCTGATGGGTCCCCAAGCGACCACAGATCCCTCCTGGGGCCGCACAGAAGGCATTTGCCCGAACACTCCTCTGGTCGAAGCTGAATTCCCCGGTGCCTTTTCCTGCTGACGCTGGAGGTCACGGCCGAGGTCCCCGAGGACCGGTGTGGGCAGCGTGGAGAACGTGTGTTTCTCGTGTGCCCGGGGAGCTGTCCCGTGTCCCGGATGCTGGAACCGTGTGCGGCCTAGGACAGCTGTCACGGGTCACGTGGAACCGCTGAGTCCAGGAAAGGTGGCTGATTGTTCATCTCGTTCCACTGGGATTCGGCCTCAGCACCAAGGAAGCCGCCCCCTCGGATCCGCATCCATCCCATTTCCAGCCACGTCTGTCCTTCCGGGTGCGGTCCCCAGGAGCCGGGGCTGCACCCGTGCCGGTGTGCAGGCACATGAAAAACACCCATTTCCCTATTTTCTCCAAATCCAATGCAACCCGAGGCTCAGGCCCCATTTTGCCAGCTGTGTGGGATGGCGCTGTGGGAATCCGGGCTCCATGTGAGTGGGGCACCCCCCCCCCCCCCCCCGCCCCCAGACCAGGCCATGCAGCGTGCCTAAGGTCACAGGGAGCAGCCAGGCATTGGGCAATGAAAGCTTCCTCCTGGCAGGGGTGCTGCCTGGCCCAGAACCCTCCGGAGAGGGCGGGTTTAGGATACCTCAGCCCCTCCCCCTCCCGGGGGCACGGGGCCAAGGGTCCCAGCTTCTAACAGAGCCCTAGACCCTGCCCCACAGGCAGGCCGGTCTTCCCTTCCCACCTTCAAGCTTCCCTCCTTCCCGCGGACATTCTTGGCAGAAAATCTTTCTTGCCTCAGGCTTTCCCCAAACCAAAGTCCGCGAGGCTCTGTCTCGCTCGGGGCCCAGGAGCCCTGCTGCTGGGTCCGGAGGGCTCAGAACGGCGGGGTTAGTTACCAGGAGGACTGCTGAGGAAACAGAGCAGAATCCCACCGCTTATCACTGCAATGAAGCATGCTTCCCCACAGACCCGTCCCTCCCCACGGGGAGAAGAGAGAGGCCGGGAAAGACACATGTGCAAAGGGAACAGCATATGCAAAGGGACTGAGGCCACCGGCTGCCAGGGTGGCAGGCTCAGAGCGGCTAACGCTAGTGGTGGCGACTCACTGAAGTCGTCACATGATCATCCTAATGCATTGCGTCATCACGCCCAGTTCGCGGATAAGGAAACTGAGGTTCGCAGATGTGAGACAGTCTGGCCTAGGTCTCCTGGGATTGAGACCTGGCCTCAGGGACTAGGAGCTTCCGTCCCCGCAGCCCGCCTGGGAGCAGGTGAGGAGCGAGGAGGGAGGTGAGGCCGCCATCGGCCTTGGGAAATGGGGGTGACCCAGACAGGAGAGGCCAAGCCCTCAGCCCCGGGATGAGTCAAAGGAGACAGATAGCCTAGACTCTGAGTCACCCAGGTGACTCCAAAAATCAGGAGACCAGGGCCACCTGGCACCCCGGGGGCCCTGGCCCGCCGCTGAACAAGCACCTTCTCCAGCGCCCATTAATAATTAGCCATGGAAGCCTTTCGCTGTTAATGAGTCAACACATTATCTCTCTTCCCGGGAACTCAGCCCACTGCCCCTGCGGGCGGGGGAGTGACATCACCAGCAACGCCCCCTTTCCTGGGAGACGCCCCCTTTCCCCGGGGAGCCTCCTTCTGCGGCCTCCCAGGGTGCCTTCTGGGGTACAGCCCTTCCTGGGGAAAGACTGGATTTGGAGTCACAAGACCTGGGACCGAGGGCCAGGTGCCCACTCTCTGGCGGTCAAGGTCCTCCCCCCACAGGGAGGGCTGGCTCCCAGCCTCATCCCACATGACATAGCGAGTGCATTTATTATGATAATTGTTATTTTAAATATTTGTATTGATTTCAGAGAGGAAGGGAGGAGAGGGATAGAAACATCAGTGATAAGAGACAGTCATTCATCGGCTGCCTCCTGCACAGCCCCTATTGGGGATGGAGCCCACAACCTGGACAGGTGCCCTTGGCCGGAATTGAACCCGGGACCCTTCCGTCCTCAGGCCAATGCTCTAACCACCGGGCCACACCGGCCAGGGCTAAGAGGTTCCTCGCCCGTAGCAGGAATGACTCGGTCCTCCGGAAGAGAGCGTGTGGGTTTGGGGCCAGTCCAGACGTGGCGGTTGAGGACAGACTTGGAAGGCGTTTGCCTGGGTTGGAGTCCCGGCCCCACCACTTCCTCGCTGGCCCATCTTGTGCAACTTGCTTAGCGCGCTTCTGCCTAGGTGTTTCTATTTATAAGGCAGGGACGCTCAAAATAGCCCCTGGCGTCTCGGAGATGTGGGAAGGTTGTGATTACCGCACGCACACAGCTCAGGGTTCCCAGCACCTGTGTACTCCGTGAGCGTCAGCGGGCCTCCTGAGCCACGGACCCTTCGGCTTCCCCCTCTGCGATGTGGGGGCTGAACCGCTCTCCGTGGGTAGACAGTCAGGCCCTGCCAGCCCCGCCCCTCCGCCTCTGCTTCCAGGAGCCCTCAGGTGAGACATTCTGTGTCCATGCAGGAGGCGCGCTGGGCAGGGGAGCTCAGGGCGGGAAGGAGGGGAGGGAGGTGGTGACAGCAGGACAGGGGCAGAGACAAGGACAGGCGCCGGAGAAAGGCTGGGACTGCCCCATTCTTCTTTTTTTTTTTTTAAATATATATATTTTATTGATTTTTTTTTACAGAGAGGAAGGGAGAGGGATAGAGTTAGGAACATCGATGGGAGAGAAACATGGATCAGCTGCCTCCTGCACACTTCCCAAAGGGGATGTGCCCGTAACCAAGGTACATGCCCTTGACTGGAATCGAACCTGGGACCTTTCAGTCTGCAGGCCGATGCTCTATCCATTGAGCCAAACTAGTTAAAGCCCCATTCTTTTTTTTTTTTTTTTAAACAGCATATTTTTATTGATATCCGAGAGGCAGGAGAGGGACTTTACTTGGATGGATGGATGTATCTATGTGCTTAGAGCATCTCTGAATGGTCTCATAGTTCTACAGGGGATATTTACTTCTGAAACGTATTTATGTGTTTATTGTGTGAGTAACAACCATTTCTAGAACGTTTCCGAATGTAGACTACTCTCCAGACTGAACCAGGTCCTGCTGATGCTGGATGGCACTAAAGTGGCCGACTCCCTGGGCAAACACACTCCGAGTGGCCAGTGATGATGATCTCTGAACGCAAAATAACCTGGCCACTCAGTGTGTGTCCTATGTAATAAAAGGCTAATATGCAAATTGCCCCCTCCACCAGGACTTAGACCAGCAGGCAGGCCGGCCAACCGCCCATGTCCCTTCCCCCCGGCCAGGCTGGCTGGACCCCGCCCATGGACAAATTCATGCACACCAGGCCTCTAATATATGTATATATATATATATATATATATATATAATAGAATGGCCAGATTATTATGCGTTCATAGATCATCATAATCTAGCCACTCAGTGTACATTTCAACCTTGTGGGCACCAGGGGTTGCCTGGGTGTTTGTGCAGACGGGGGACTGAGGATCTACCTGCCCCAGGTGCTGCCGAGGGAGCTCTGTCCTCTGTCCCTGGCAGGCTGGGGTGTGTGTGTGTGGGGGGGGGGGGGGGCTGGCTGTGGCAGCCATGTTCCCTCTTCTCCTGACACTCCCTGGCTGTGCCTCCTCCTCCGAGGAGACAGCTGCCACTTGGATGTTCCCATGTCACCAGCACCCTGTCCAGCTGACACGCAGTCTGTGGGCCGATTTAGCTTCAGAAAGTGTCCCAAGTAAAAGCATAACAACAACAACAGGAATAGTAATAGTAATAACTAATGCAGTAGCTTTGCCAGGCCAAGGGCTAGGTTGCTTTGTGGCATTTGCCAAGCCTGGGCCTCAGCCTCCCCATCTGTGAAATGGGGCTAAAAGCACCCGCACCGCCCCCAGACCAGGGGGCCCCTCCCTCCGCAAAGTACCCGTGCCCCACACGGGCGGGAAAGGCCACCGCACAGACGCCTCTCTGCTGCCAGGTGAACCCTCTGAACCGGGTGGGGTGGAGGCCCGGGCTTGTCCGCTCCCCTCCCCGCGCTCCGTGCTGGCGGCGGCTCGGCGCAGCTATGCCTTGATCTTCTAGTATCTCGCAAACAGCACGGACTCCTCCCGGGCCCGGCCCGCCCTCCCCTGTGAAATATGCGGGTCTGGTGCCCTGTGGCTCGCAGGTAAATGCCTGTGCCCTGATCCCCGAGGCGGGAGGGGGGAAAGAGTGCTGATGGCAACACTGCATTTGGTGCTGGTGGTGGGCAGAGGTGCAGGCTGCTAAAACGCAGTGTGGGGTGACCGTTTCAGTCTCCGTCCAGAGAGAGGGAGCCACGGCCCCCGCAGAGCCCATGCTGTGGCTTAGCAGGCTCCCAGCCAGGGTTTGGCTTCAGAGAGAAGAATAATGGTAATGGTGATAATAATAATGATGATGATGATGATGATGATGATGATAATGATGATGTAGCCTTGCCTTCCTATTGGGCGGGATAATTTATAAACCAAGGCAGAGTTTTCCACCAGGTCCAGCGAAGGAGGGCTGATATCGACTAATGTAACACAGGAACTGGAGTCAGACGTACCTGGGGGAGACTGAGAGCTCGAGAGACGGAGGCAGGGGGCCCCAGGCCCTGGAGCCAGCTGCGCCTGAAGCCAGCCTCCTCTGGGCTTCACTGCGGCGTGAGCCTCTGGGTGTGCCTTGTCTTTTACTGCCACACGCACAGGACAGAGTTCTCACTGCCACACAGGAAAGCAAGCGGCGTGCTGGGGGCCAGAACTCAGTGAGGGCACGCTCACCCTCCTCTGACCTCAGGCCTTACCTGCTCCCCATATCTCTTTTCAGAGGCCTCTCCAGACCCTCTATCATCGGTTAGCGTTTGGGTCAGAAGGGCCTTTTAAGACCCGGTCTTCTTACTGAACACTCGCAACAATTGCAATTATGTGGTCATGGCTTTAAAAAAAAAATGATTTCAGAGAGAGAAAAGGAGAGGGAGAGAGAGAGATAGAGACGTCCATAATGGGAGAGAAACATCAATGATGAGAAATCAACATGGATCGGCTGCCTCCTGCACACCCCCACACTGGGGATGGAGCCCACAGCCTGGGCCTGGGCCCTGACTGGGAATCGAACCGTGACCTCCTGGCTCCTAAGTCAACCCCTGAGCCACGCTGGCTGGACAGTCGTGCCATCGTTTCATCCTTAGCACCTCGCACGGTGGGTGAAGGGTTGTAAATGCTGACAGCGAGGAATTGAGTGGAAGCAAAACGAATGCAGCTGAAGTGAGCCAGAGGGGTTTCCTGGCCTGGGACAGTGACTCAGGCAGGATGGGCTGGATCCGGCTGCCGCCACAAAACCTCTGAACCCCAGGGCAGCCTGGTTTATTTCTCCCCCTGGGCCCCAGGTCCTGCTGGGGTCAGCGGGGACTCTGCCCAGGTTTCCTCCCTCCGGGTCCCGGCGGATGGAGCCCCGCCATCCGCCCTCCGAGTGTGGCTGGTGGCTGTGGCAGGTGTGAGGAACGGGGGGTGAGTCACAGGCCGCTGTTCACATTCCCATCCCCATCGGACGTGACACAGGTCACTCCCACCGCCCACTCATGGTCAGTGCGCGTCCCGCGGATACGCCTCCCTGCATCTCTGAATGGTCTCATAGTTCTACAGGGGATATTTACTTCTGAAACGTGTTTATGTGTTTATTGTGTGAGTGGCGGGGAGCTGGCCTGGGTGCCCGCAGCCTGGCGCTCCCCTGAGGAGTGAGATCTCCTTAGTAGGGGAAGGGTTCCGGGAGGGCTTTCTAGAAGAACAAAGCCTGGCCAGAGATTCGGAGGTGAAGGTGTGAGGGGCGTATTCGAGGGAAAGCGGTGAGTAACCGGTGACTGGGCGGAGAGGAGTCTGGACACGTGCGAGACCATCTCCACGGGAGGCCGCGGGGAACGTGGCGGTGGCCGGAGCCATGGCCGGCGGAGTGGGCAGGACCGGTGAGCGAGGTGGTTCAAGGTGGCAGCCAGGCAGGGATGGAGAGAACTGGAGAGGGCGGCGGAGGAAGGGGGGCAGCTGCTGGGGGCCAGGCCAAGGCCGGGGAGCAGGCCAGTAGGTAGGTGCCTCCGTGGCCGTGCTACACAGATTTGTTCAGCACATAGCAACCAGCCCCGCGGCGTGGCTCAGTGGTGGATCATCCACCTTTGAACCAGGAGGTCATGGTTCGATCCCCGGTCAGGGCACAGGCCCAGATTGGGGGCTCAATCCCCAGTGGGGGGCGTGCAGGAGGCAGCCGATCCATGATTCTCTCTCCTCATTGATGTTCCTCTCTCTCTCTCTCTCTCTCTCTCTCTCTCTCTCTCTCTCTCTCTCTCTCTCCCCCTTCCTCTCTGACATCAATAAAAATATTTAAAAACAAAAAAAAAACACAACAGTCTGCTGGTTCCACTCACCACTTCCTCCGTGGGCAAGTGCAGGCGGTGGATGCGCAGAGAGGTGGGGTACCCGCCCAAAGGACCACAGCCCCCAGGTGCCGACACCCATGTTCTTCCCCGGGCACTCCTGCTGCCCCCTGCGTCTCCCTCCGCCTGGCTCCTCACCCATTCCCAGGAGGAAGCTGGGGTCCTTTCAGTTCACACATCCACATGGTCTTAGGCAACCCGACAGTGGTTCCCAACCTGTGGGTCGAGACCTCTCTCACAGGGGTCGCCTAAGATCATCGGAAAACACAGATATTTACATTATGATTCATTAACAGCAGCAAAATGACAGTGATGAAGTAGCAACAGAAATAATGTTATGGTTGGGGGTCACCACAACATGAGGAACTGGATTAAAGGGTCGAGGCATTAGGAAGGTTGACAACCACTGCCATAGAGTGAGCATCCTACACCTGGGTGTGCCCTGAAGCCAGTCTTTCCCGGAGCAGCGCCTCACAACTGGGGCTGCCTGTGGACGAGGTGGGAGAGGCCACAGTCCACTGCCACAGGAAGAAGCCGGCTGGGCGGGGCTTAGGAGCGGGACCGTGGGGTCCACAGGCACTTCTCCAAGGTGATTGGGACTCTGCAAGGGTCCCCTTTCACCTGGTTTTATTTTATTTTATTATTATTTTTTAATTCTCATCCAAGAATATTTTCCCATTGATTTTTAGAGAGAGGGGGGGAGAGAGAAACATCGATGTGAGAGAGACACATCGATTGGTTGCCTCCTGCAGGTGCCCCCAACCAGGGCTGGGGATCAAGCCTGCAACCAAGGACCCTTTGGTCCACAGGCCAGCACTCTATCCACTGAGCCAAACTGGCTAAGGCCACCTGGTTTTAGAAAATCTTCCTTCACTGTTTTCTTTTCTCCTCCCTGTGCTCCTGGGACCACCCCTCCCCTTCCCCCTAAGTTCCCTGCTCATTGTCGTCTGTTAATCTGGGGCTCCTCAGCACAAACCCGGACTCCCCCTGGGCAGCGTGGGGGCCCCTGGCTGCGGGCCTGCACTGCTCTGCGTGCTCTGCCCAGAGACCTCCCCAAAGGGGCTGGAAATGAGCTCGCCGGGCAGGGCGCCCCGCCCCAGCCCCACACGGGGGTCTGCATGCGATTCTGAAGGAGGAGCTTCTGAGCCCCTCGCTCTGGTCCCGGGCAGGAAGCAAGCTACAGGTGCTCTGGACATGGCTGTTGAAAGCCCCAGCGGCTGAGGTCCGTGACATGGATGAAGGTGGGGGGGCACCAGCACGCTGCTGGAGAGACTGCTGGGCACGGGAGGGTCTTCAGACAACAGGGCGGCTGTGGAGAGGGCAGGGTTCCGGTCACCGCCCTGCCCTCAGGCCTAGCGTGGTGCCTGGACAGCGCAGGTGCCCATCCAGCTCCCGAGTGGACTGGCCTGGCTGCCCTTCCTGTGAGCGGGGGCATAGGGAGCCGGGTTCCGGGCTGTGCCCCGGAAGGACAGGACTTTGCCTTCTCCGTGTTTTTTTCCGGTGGCGGAGCACCGAGCCTGGCTCAGCACAGGCTCCATAAATATTTGTGGAGCCCTAGCTGGTGTGGCTCAGTGGGTAGAGCGCTGGCCTGCAGACCAGAATGTCCCAGTTTTGATTCTGGTTCAAGGGCACCTGCTCAGGTTTGCGGGCTCCATCCCCAGTAGGAGGGGATCAGTGCAGGAGGCAGCCGATCAAAGATACTCTCTCATCATGGATGTTTGTATTTCTCTCTCCCTGTCCCTTCCTCCCTGAAATCAATAAAAATATATAAAACGTATTGCTGGAATGCCAGGATCAGTAGATGTCAGGGCCCAGGGAGGTAACCGGCTGTTCAGGAGAGAGCCAAGTCCCCTGCTCTGAGCAGAGGGAGGAGGCTCCCAATGGCAGAGGAGGAGGGGAGGGGTGGCGAGGGCACAGGAGCCTGGATGTGCCAGGCTGGCAGGGGGCTGGGGCCAAGGACTGTCGGTGACATCCCTTTCCTCCGCAGTGGTGCTCCTCCAGCGGCCTGTCTCTCCCCAGGGCTGCCCATCAGAAGGACCCGGGGAGCATTTACAAGGCCCCAGAGCCTGCTCCGCACTCCCCGAGGTTCACCAGAACCTGGTGCTCCCCTTCCTACCGTTTTTTTAAAAGAGCCGCCCGCTGGGGGTTGCAGTGCGTGGTGCAGGGTGAGCACATACAGGCAGCGGTTGAGCAACAGCAACAGGCCCGCAGAGGCAGAGGCGGTGAGGGTGGACCGGGCGCAGGGAAGTTCCAGGAAGCAGGAGAGGAGCCTGGAGACTTCCCAGCCAGGCTCCGGAGGGGGAGGAGCAGGGGAGAGGCCAGAAGGCCTTGGGGGCAAAGGGGCAGGTGGGCTTAGAAAGGGGGGCAGGGAGGAAGGGGCTCCAGGGGCTCGCCAGGCATTAGGATGGGCAGGATGGCTGAGATGCCAGGGGACCCCGGATTTCAGAGGGAGAGCTGGTGCAACAAGGAGGGGCCTGGGGTGAGAATCGTGGGGCGCTGGTGGGGGCGGGAGCACCAGAGGCCGCTGGGCAGGAAAGCGGCCCCCGGGGGCTTGGGAGCTAAGACCTGGAAGAAGAAGCGGGGGAGTTGCCCCCAAAGGGATGTCAGCGTGTAGCGCACGAAGGGACTCAGAAGAAGAAACTCTGAGGCCGAAAGGGGGGCCCCTCTGTCACCCCCAGGGACACGCGGGAGCCCACACGCACATACATGAGCGCGCACACACGCCCACGCACCAGCACACACACGCATCCCCGTGCACGTACGCCCACTGCAAACCCCACTGCAAAGAGCAGAGGTCCGGGCCTCGCCGGAGAGGGAGGGAGGGATCCGCGGGCCCCGCGCCCCGCCCCGCCGCCGCGCCCCTGCCCGGCCTTGCGCAACAGGCGGCGGATCCGGCGGGCGCCGGCAGCGGCCGGAGGAGCCGAGGTGGGCGCGGGCGGGCGGGGCGGGAGCGGAGCCGGGCGGGGGGTGTGTCCCCGCGGAGGGCCGGGCGGGCGGGGCGGGGCCGCGGCGCCTATAAAGGCTCCCTCCTCCGGGACATAAACAAACCTCGCCTGGCTCCCGCCTGGTCTCCGGAGAGCAGCGCGCACGCCCATCCTCTCTCGTTCCGCTCCGTCCTCCCCGCCAGCCCCGCTCCAGCTCCGTGGCCGCGCTCCCTCCGCCTGGGTAAGCCCCTGCCCTCCCGCCCTCCTCCTCTCCCGGGCGGAGGTGTGTGTGTGGGGGGGGGGGGGGGGGTCCGTCGCCTGCGGGCGCTGCTGCAGCTCGGGGACCGCGCTTTGGGGTCCCCGGAGCTGCGAGCGCGCGGAGACCCTGGGTGGCGCGGGCGGGCGGAGGGCTTTGGGGCGCGGGCGCCTCCGGGGCGGGAGGCTCCGGATGGGGAAGAGGAGGGAACAGGACGAGTCCCCGCGCTTCTTGCCTGTGGCTGGGGGTGCGGGGTCCCGGGGGTCTGGGAGGCGGTGGAGAGCCAGCAGGGAGCACACCTGGACCCCCCTCCCCAAGGTCCTCCTGGAACCGCCGCCGGAGGGGGAGCAGGAGGGGGGCCTGGGGTGGGGGCGCGTGTGCGCGGAGGGGGCGGGGGTCGGGGCTGGGTCCACGCCGGAGTGGGGTGTCTGGGGAAGAGAGGATGGTGCGCGCCCGCGTGTGTGGAAGGGGGTGGGGAGGAGCCGGAGAGGAGGCTGGAGAAGGGGTGTGGGTGTGTCCGGTTCCCAAACGGACGGAGGGAGCCGGAAAGGATAGGTCTCTGCAGAGCGGGGCTTGTGGAGCCTGGACGCCTGGGTGTGTGTGTGTGTGTGTGTGTGTGTGTGTGAGAGAGAGAGAGAGAGAGAGAGAGAGAGAGAGAGAGAGAGAGAGAGAGAGTGTCTGAGGTGTGTCCCAGCTCCCACCACATGCGCAGGAGCCAGTGTGCGCGCGGCCGGGCGGGGTGCGCCCCCAGAGGTGGCGCCAGGGCTGGCACTGGGGCTGCCCGTGATGGGTGCCCTGGCCCGGAGGGTCCTCCGGGCCCTGGTGGCCCTGCGCCGCCGGCTGGGTTAGCGATGGCGTCATTTTCGCCTCCACCCACCCTCCCCCGCTTTCCTCCTGTCCCTGCCTGGCCTGCCCGGCCTGCTCTCCAGGGGCGAGAACAGCTGGAAGGGCTCGCCATCCCGGGGCGCCTCCCTCTGTGGTCTCTGGTTCAGCCCCGGGCGGGCAGGGCGTGTGCAGGGAGAGGCGCTGGTCCTGCCGCTGTCCCATGAGGAGCTGACGCTGGGTTTTAGTGGATGGTTCTCTTAACCCACCCCCACTCCATCCCTCTACCCTCACCCCCAACATTCACCCCTCCTCCCCCAGTTCTGCTGTCTGTCGCCTCTGCCTCTGCTGCCAGACACCCCTGCGGGCAGGGGCAGCCCATCTGTGGCGGGGACGGGGGAGGTGCCCGGCAGCCGGTGTGGGCAGTGGTTAGCAAGGCCCCCCCGACCAGGTCTTCCCAGATGGCTGGGCTCTTGAGTTTGTAGGGTGCCATTAGGTTCCTGGGGAAGATGGACAGTTCTAAGAGAACCCCATGGGAGGGCTTCAGTCCCCTCCTACCCCCACTGTGCCGGGCTTCTCGCGGCCACCTCGGAGGCACACGTATCTAAATGCACACCGCTGTGCTGTGAAAACCCGGGTTCAAGGCACACAGCCCCGCCCCGCCTGCTCCTGCAGAGAAACGCTGGCGTCTCTACCAAGTTCCCCGAAGGCAAATAGAAATGCGAAAGGGATGGAGAGAGCCAGCCCAGCACCTGCCTGCACCGGGCTCACAGCCAGGGGAGACAGGGGTGGGGGGAGGCACGGACCACAGGCCTAGGTGCCCCCTGCTGGGATGGCACAGGCTGGGGGTCGGGGTGGGAAGAGTCAGGACTTGTGAGACACCCCCAGAGGAACAGTGGTCGGTGTCAGGAGTGAAAGCCGGGGTGCGCCTGACCTGTGACCTCCGGGATGAGCTGCGGGAGGGGGAGGAGGAAGGCGGTGCTGGCCGCGCCCTGTCACCTGTCACCTGGCGCCTGGCGCAGGGCCTGGCACGGGGGAGGAGCTCAGGGTCTGGGTGCCCAGGGTCTGGGTGCCCAGGTGGTCTCCCCGGACAGGACAGCCCGGGGTTGGCTTCTCCGGGGACAGCCAGCGAGGCCAGGCCTGCTGCCCGCTGCTTGGATCACTGGGAAAGGAGCCACGCACTCCCACCGGCAGCCGCGCCTCCCCTTCTCCCCATGTTACAGTTGGAAACTGAGGCCCAGAGACAGGGAGCGACTGGCCAAGGCCCGGGTAGCACTGGAACTGCCTCTCCAGACCCCGCTCCTGTGGGGATCGGGGCGAGGGGAGGCGGGCAGAGGGTCAGAGTGCTACCAGAGTGTAGAAGTCAATCGGATCTCGAGGAGTTTCAGGTGAGGGAACGTGCAGGGCGGTATGCGGGCGGGTTTCGTGTGTCTACGTGTGTTCAGTGCACATCAGGTGTGCTTGAGTCACGAACAGAAAGCCGTCTGGCCAGTAAGAGCACCGCACGCCTCCCTCCTCCCTCCCGCGCCGCCCGTCCGCCCCGTGGTGGCTGGCTGGGTCCAGGCTGCCCCCTCCAGGCTGGACTGCGGATCTGATCTGAGCTGGGGCCCCGGGGTGCCCGGAACCTCCCGCCCAGCTGCCTGGGTGCTTGTCTGATGGCCTGCGGACGCTGTGCTTGTCTGATGGGGCCCGGCTCCAGGGAACCCCATCCAAGGCATGACTCAAGTTCCCTGAGCCGCCCCGAGCCTGGGCGATGACTCAGCACCTAAGATTCTGGCGGGAGGGTCAGGGGAGGGGCAGGTCATTTCTCTCCGGGTCAGCGGCCACATCCCCTCGACCCTAATGTCTTCCAAGCGGCCCTGGTTCTGTTGGCTCCATTGAATGGATGAGCAGACCGAGGCCAGTGCGTTGAAGGGACTCTCGCTTGCAGCCCGGGGCTCAGCGTGGGAGAGCCCGGCTTTGAACCCAGAGAGTCGGACCTGAAAACCCGTGTTCTTTTCCCTGACACATGGGGGTGATTGGAGAGCTGCCCCTTGGGGGGGAGAGGGGAGGGAGAGGGATGGGGAGAGGCGTAGACAGGCAATTCGGGGCTCAGTGCCTCAGTGTCTTGCCCTGGAAATGAGACTCACACCCGCGGCCTCAGGATGTGTAGTGATAACTGAGTTAATTCATGTTTAAGAGTGAGGACAGGGCTCCGTCTGTGGGAACACCACGTAGGCTTCTGCCAGTGATTCTCACACGTGACCTTCTCCAGGCCCCTCCTCGCCGGCCGTCAGGGCCGGGGACCCGGACCTGTCCTTGGACCATGGACCTGGTGCCCTGGCTCATTGCAAGCTGGCCTTCCTGGCTGCTGGTCTCAGTCTGGTCCTGGCCGGGCCTCGTATTTGTGCCCTCTCTCTGCAGCTGACGCCTGGACTGCTGTGGGGCGGGCTCTGGGCTCCCTGCTCTCTCCGCACCTCCACCTGGCTCCCTGCCCCTCTCCACACCGCCACCCGGCTCCCTGCCCCTCTCCACACCGCCACCCGGCTCCCTGCCCCTCTCCACACCGCCACCCGGCTCCCTGCCCCTCTCCACACCGCCACCCGGCTCCCTGCCCCTCTCCACACCGCCACCCGGCCCCCTGCCCCTCTCCACACCGCCACCCGGCCCCCTGCCCCTCTCCACACCTCCCCCCGGCTCCCTGCCCCTCTCCACACCTCCACCCGGCCCCCTGCCCCTCTCCACACCTCCACCCGGCTCCCTGCCCCTCTCCACACCTCCACCCGGCTCCCTGCCCCTCTCCACACCTCCACCCGCTCCCTGCCCCTCTCCACACCTCCACCCGGCTCCCTGCCCCTCTCCACACCTCCACCCGGCTCCCTGCCCCTCTCCACACCTCCACCCGGCTCCCTGCCCCTCTCCACACCTTCACCCGCCTCCCTGCCCCTCTCCACACCTCCACCCAGCCCCCTGCCCCTCTCCACACCTCCACCCGCTCCCTGCCCCTCTCCACACCTCCACTTGGCTCGCTGCCCCTCTCCACACCTCCACCCGGCTCCCTGCCCCTCTCCACATCGCCACCCAGCCCCCTGCCCCTCTCCACACCTCCACCCGGCTCCCTGCCCCTCTCCACACCTCCACCCAGCTCCCTGCTCTCTCCAGACGCCGTCCTGCAGGCGGGGTGGGGTGCCCTCCGGTCCCCATGTTGCCCTCCTTGGACCATTCTGGGCTGTGTTTCTCTATCACCCCCTTGGGCCCGAGGGCCTGGCACCGAGCAGACACTCGGCGTGGGTCAGAAGGAAACCTCCCCTCGGGAAGGGAGGCCCTCGGGCCTCCGTGCTAGGGGAGGTCGGACGGCCGCCATTGCGGGGAGAACGCTGTGGCCGTGGCGCAGGGTCGCAGGGTTTGTAGGAAGAAGCTGCTTCCGCTTCCTCCTCGAACACTGGCCCGTTTGTGTGCCGTCCAGCGAGCTCAGGCTTGTCCCCGAGATTCGCAGAAAAACCCTGTCGCCCGACCCGTGTCCTGGGCTTCTGGTTACTACACGTGTCCCCTCAGGCCAGGCGTGGCCAGGGCCGTTTGGATATTTATAAACGCCATTTGAGGGCCATACAGAACTGCCCACTTAAAAGCTAGTCTGCGATATCGGGTCAGACATTTCATTAACTCCCCCCTGATGCCTTGGCAGGGCCAGGCTACCTGGTTTCCGGGGCCTTATGTGGCTCACCGGTCGGCGTTCCCCACCCCTGCCTCTGAAAGTCTGCCAAACAGATTGTTCCTGCTACCTCCCGGCCGTGTGGCTCAGTGGGTTGAGCTTCAGCCCGTGCACCCAGAGGTCAGGGGTCCGATTTCCACTCGGGGCACACGCCCGGCTGCCCACTCCATCTCCCATAGGGGTGTGCACGAGGCAGCCGACCCATGTTCCTCTTGCATCGAGGTTTCTATCTCTCTCCCTTTCTCTCTCAAGTCGATAAAAACGTATTTTAGAAAAAATGGTTCCAGCTGCCAAACCTCCGCCGAGAAGCGGCCTGCAGGTTTCGGGGTGGCGTTGCAGAGAAGGTGGGGGGGGGCAGTGATGACCGCCGACCCCCCTGCTTCCTGCTGCCTGGTCCCAGACCCTCGCCCCGCCTCTCCGGGTGCCTGGGATCTGGGGATCACAGAGGAAGGCGGTGCCTGCTCCGGCCGTGCCCGGGGGATGCGTGGTTGGCGTGTGCCTGCCGAGCAGCGATCCTGCTCTGTGCCGTCCACACCAGAGCATCCCGGGAGCTGCCGGGTCCGAGGTGCCGTCTTCCCTGCTCCGCTGTGCTGGCTTGGAGAGCGTATTCCCTGCTTCCCTTCCCGAAACGGGAGGACGTCCTCGAAGGTCCTGATTGATTACGTAAGGAAGAGCATTGAGAGCCCGGCCGGCGTGGCTCAGGGGCTGTGCGTCCGCCAGGGGCTCCCGGTTCCGTTCCCGGCCAGAGCACATGCCCCGTTGCGGGCCGGACCCCCAGTGTGGGGTTCGTGGGAGGCAGCCGGTCCTTGGTTCTCTCCCATCATGGATGTTTCTCTCTTTCTCTCACTGCTTCTCTGAAATCCATAAACACATATTTTTTAAAAAGAAAGAGAGAAATCTGAGCGTGAAGGCCCCGGGTTTGGAATGGCCAGAGCCTCCAGAACCACAGGCACGGCCCTGCAGCTTGTCGCCAGAACCTCTTCGCCCGAGAAAGGACCGAGGAGCACACCCACAGCAAGGTGGGGCGTACCCCAGGCTACTTCCCATGAGGCCCGGGGACCCGGCGCTGTTCTCTGGAACCTTCCGGGACAATGCCGAGCCCCTTGCCAGCTGGTCCTAGAAGCGCCCAGTGAGCTGGAAAGAACTGTGGCTGTAAACAGTTCCAAACAGCGGACAAAGCCGGCTGGTGCTGACCGTCACAATGGACACAGGGTGTCAGCAGGCCCTCCCGCCCTCTGCCTCTGCCTCATTAGAAGACTTGTGGAGGCGTGCCCCCCTCTCCCCTCCCCCCCCCCCCACACACACACACTGGCACCCACATCCTAGGGCAGTGTTTGGCAAACCGCAGCTCCCGAGCCAGAGTTTGCCAACCATGGGCCTTGCTGGGTGCCCTAGGTGTGTGCCCTGAAGTGCCCGAGCTGGAGGGAGGCTCCCGTCCCGCAGACGGCGAGGGGCCTGCGGTCAGGAGCGGGACAGGGACCTCCAGGCAGATCCTGGCGGCGCCGAGCGGGCCAGGCCCTGGTGAGGCCCGTGTCCGTGGCCTCTTTGTCCACGGTTCCCACGGACCATGTGATGGCATGGAGCACAGGCTGCATAGTTCACAGATGGGCGTGAATGCCACGGGCAAAGTCATGTGGCGAGAGGGTGGCGCGTTCCCACGCCCGGCTCCCAAGCCAGGGTTCCTGCCGCTCTGACCCCCCACCCCGGCCTTTGAGAATGGCGGGCTGTGTCCCTCTCCCCACAGTCTTCACGGCTCTCATGCGGCCTCAGCTTGCCCGAGGTGCCTCTGCCCGCTGCCCTCGGTCCTCGGGGTCATGGCACATCCCGGGCTCGGCTTCCCGTGGGACCCGGAGGCCCAGCTCCTTGAGGAGTGTCCCCTGGGCCCTCCTGGCTCAGGGCCCAGCGTGGCTGAGGGAGAGGAGACCCCCGAGGTGGCACATCGGCCCTGATGGTTGAAAACTCACCTGGCATTTGCCAGGCGTCTGCTCTGTCCCCCCCGTCTTTGCTGGCTTTCTGTGGGGCTGACGGCGTAGGAAGCACAGGCTGTGCCTGCAGAGAGGCCCCTGATCTCTGAAGCGACCAGGAAGGGACCCTGCACAGGCTCACTGAGCAGCTGTGCAGCAGGTTCTCTGTGCCCTCCTGGGGCTCACTGGGAGCAGGGTTACTTAGGCCCATTTTACAGATGAGCAAACCGAGGCTAAGAGGTCAGCTAGCTTGGTGGGAATCACAGACCTAAACTGATGACAGCCTGGTCTGACCCTCCAGGCTTCCCCTCGCTCCTGGCCCCTGCCCCTTGTCGGACGTTGGTTTTCTCTGAATTCCTTCCGGGGGAGGGGAGAGAGACAGCGAAAGGAAGACGTGGTGATAGGAACCCGGCTGGCAGCTGGCAGGGTGACGTGGGGCCGGTGTTGGCACCGAGTGGGTTTTGGCGGGAGGAGCCTGGTTCAGACTAACTTGCTTCCTGGAGGGACCGCACGTCCACCCTCCTGCCCGGAGGGGACATCTGGGCTCCTACCCACGGCGCCGTGTGGCCGGGCCTTGCCACTGTCTGCTGAACGACGATGACCTTGGCCCTTCTCCGCCGACATGCTGGGCTGGGACTTTCCAGGAGGTGGCGAGGGGGGTGGGCAGTGACATCGAGCGCTCGGCCTCCGCCCAGGGGAGAGCCTGCTGAGCGAGCAGGGCCGTGAGCGGCGGGGGGTGACCCCCGGGTGTGGGCGATGGGAGGGGGGCATTAAGGGAGCACCCCAAACCAGGGAGCCCCCACCGCTCCCCCCTCCCGGTGAAGGCGATCAGCCCTGCCTACCAGGCAGCGTCTGTGTGAAACCTGCTCCTTCCCGTGGGCCTCCTGGCCTTGGGGTCGTGGGTTTGAACCCGCAGCCACTCTTCTGGAGGGAGAGCGAGACGCAGCAGTAAGAGTGTGACACCCCATAGCGGCCTCTCCGTCCCGGCCGCCCTCCTGTGCTGACCCGCCCACCTGTGCTGACCCTTCTGGTGACCTGCCTCCAGCCCCTGGGACTTCAGCCTCGTCCTCAGAACCTGCAGCTGGCCGGTGTGTGAGGGTGTGAGGGTGTGAGTGTGTGTGAGTGTGAGTGCGTGAGAGTGAGAGTGTGTGAGAGGGTGAGTGTGTGAGTGTGTGAGAGTGAGTATATGAGTGTGTGAGAGTGTTTAAGAGTGAGTGTGAGAGTGTGCAGGCACACGAGACTGAATAAGAGTCTGATCCACCAGGTATCTGCATTCCTACCAGGAGCCGCCCTCGGCCAGTGTTTGCTAACCAGTGGTTTTGCCCCCAGAGGGCATTTGACAAAGTGCCCGGATGTTTTCGGTTCTCCCCGGGGTGGGGAGGGAGGGTGTGTGAGCTATTGGCACTTGGGGGCCGCGGCCAGAGGCTGCTGACCCTGCCGTGTGGCTCCAGCCTCCGCCTCCGAGCGTGTCCCCCAGGCCAGGTGGGCAGGCCGGGGTGGGGAGTGGTCACGGAGGCCACGTCTGCCCAGCCTGCAGGACAGTGTGGCCTCGTGGGGCAGCCCGTCCCGACTGGTCCTGGGTGGGCAGTGTGGGGGACCCCAGGGGCGTACCTGCCCCAGGAGATGGGGGCTCCGCGGGCAGGACCGGGGCTGCTGGCTCGTGGCGGCCACGCCCCAGCTTGACACATGGCGGGGCCCCGTCCACAGTCTGTTACGCGGCTTCGCTCAGTGCTGGGCACACGAGGGTCTGGCCCAGGAAGCACGAACTGAGCTTCCGGAACCCCAGGGGTCTCTGAGGCCAGGTCTTGGCTCATGGGGTAGGAGCAGGTGTGAGGGAGGGGGAGCCAGGGCTGCTGGGGGTGTTAAGCTCCCCCCCCCCCCACTTCATCCAAAGCATGTCTTGCTCCCCCTTCCCTTTTTTGGGGGGGGGGATGGGGAAGGGTGTATGTAAATCTGTTTTTCTATATCGAACTTCCTTATAAGGTTTGCTTTAGACAAACAGCCTCAGAAAACACACACATTTGCAGAGTTCAAGGCAACTGAGATAGGGCAGGTGCTGGCCTTCACCCGGCCCAGCTTGGCAGGACGGGGCAGCCAGCTGTCTCCCTGCCCATTGCCCGGTGCGGGCAGCCTTGGGCCCGGGAGCAGTGACCCAGGCGGAGGGCCCGGCCCGCCCTCCCTGCCAGGGCAATTGCACCCTGGGTCCTGCCCCTCTCTGCAGGAGGGGCGGCGCTGACGGGGCTTCTGGAAGGCTCTCTGGGCGGTGTAGGCGAGGTGGCTGTGGGGCCAGGGTCTCGGGACCACGGACACGCTGAGTTAGCAAGGCCGTCCGACCTCGGCTTTTCATGCCTCCGGCCTCCGGGCTGGCCGCGGCCCAGGAATGCGCGCAGACATAAAACGGACTTTGTTTTCGGGATGTTCTGGAACCTGGACTCCAAAGGCTGCATAAAGGCATTCTTGTGGGGCCGGTGATGGGCTGGGGAGAGTCATATGGGGGGGGGGGGGGGGCCCAGACCAAACCATCCCAGGGGATCTGCCTCAGAATGCCATGTGTCAGCGCCTGGGGCGGGAGGAGGCGGCCGGGGCTGTGCTGTTGGCTGACCTCGGAGAGGCCTCGCTGGGAGGGTCTGGGGGTCCCGGGGGCCAGGCCTTGCACCAGCCCACCTGGCTGGGATGTCAGAGGTGCACTCACTCTGGCGTGGCGTCTGTGGGGCCCTGGGGAGCTGGGGGCCGGGTTTCGGCTCTGGAGCCCGACAGTGGAGGGCCTCGGCGGCCTGGTGTGTGGGAGGTTGCTGGTTGGTCCAGGATGCGGGAGGCCGGGTCTGTGCGGGGGACACCCGGCCGCCTGCCGCTTCCCTCCGTGCCTGGCTCACCCTCGCTCCGGGCCTGTGTGCCTCACCCGGTGCTGGTGGGGGCTTCACTGCCCGTTATCTGAGAGAATACAAACGTTTATATCTCCAGCTCCCAGACCAAGCTCCGGGCGTGTGTGTGCTCAGTGCCCGCCCCGCCCCAGCCCGGCTCCTGGGGAGGGGGTGACGGCAGACCCACCCTCCGGGACCCTGTGCCTCCCCCGCTCTGCGCCGTCCCCTCTGTCCTCTGCTCCTGCCGTGCCACAGCCCCGAGGCCTCCTCTGGCCCCACCCCAGCTGCTTTGGCTCCTTCGGTTTGAAAATCCCACCTCCAGCCTGGCAGGCCCCTTGCTGGGGACACTCGGAGGGTCGCAGAGGAGGAAGTGTGTGCCTGCCTGCACATGGGGGGTCTCCTGTGACCTCCTGTCCCCTTTGGGTGTCAACCTGGGGGTGTGGGTCTCCTTCCAAAATGCAGCGAGAAATCGGGTGGTGGGGGGCGGGCTAGATGTGAGGACTGGTTTTAAGAATCCATTTGTCTGTTTCATTAGAAAGGTGGTTGTGTCCATGAGCCTCAGTTCCTGTTTCAGGGGCAAGGCTGAGGTGGTGATGTGGGTATGGGGGGGGGGGGCAGTGACCTGTAGGAGGGGCCCGGTGACCTGTGGGAGGGGCCTGGTGACTGTAGGAGGGGCCTGGTGACAGGTGCAGAAGGTAGAAGCTGTGGGGCAGAATGAGGGCGTGTTTTCTAGCCTCGGATCTGCTTCCTTCCGGAACCATCCCTCAGCAGGAAGTCTAACTCCTGGCCTTTGTCCCCTCCCAGGCAGGTGACAGCAGCGACATGTCTCGGGAGCTGCAGGACGTGGACCTGGCCGAGGTGAAGCCTCTGGTGGAGAAAGGGGAGGTGAGTGGAGATGCTCCCGGTCCCCGCCCCCCCCCCCCCCCCCCGTCCCGTGCACAGCCATGCAAGGGCACACACGTGTGCACAGCATGAACACAGGCACACACGTGCGCACGACTTCCTTGTTTCCCCGGGTCTCCTTGTCCAGGTGTGCAGAGGGGCAAAGGTACCGGTTCCAGGCCCAGCGTGGCCTCTGCGTGCTCTAGCACCGCGGGCCCAGCCCCTGCCCACACCTCCCTGACCCCGTGTGCAAAGAGGGGCCTTGAACTGGAGCCCCCTACCTCTGACATCTGTGGTTCTAGAACATGCGGCCGGAAGCCCACTGCCCTCAGGCCCTGTCTGCCCCCTTGTTTCGAGGTGAAGGTCACACACACCCTCCCCCCGCCGGGGCCCGCCCGCCTGGCTTCAGATGCTGGCCGTGACCCTCGGCACTCCGTGTCCCCCGCTGGCAAATGCTTCCGCCTTTACGCTCCGGTTCCCGGCTTTACGCCAGTGGCACTGGGCCTTACGTCCTGGGCCCCGGTGAGGACGGCGTGGGCCGCCGATACGAAGCAGCTCGGACCTCGAACCTCGGCTGGCGCGGAGGAGATAAGCTGAGCTCCGGAGCTCCCGCTGCGTCAGTTCTTATCATCTTCTCGGCCGAACCTTTCCCGTCAGCCAGGCCTCCCCGGGAGAGAGAGGGCAGATCCCTCCTGGGCTGGCCGTTCTGACCGTGGATTTACGTTTATGGAAATGCCACGGGCTTTTACACTTGCTGTGAGAGTGACGTCGTGTTTTAAGCTGTGTTCCCTTCCCAGCTCTCACCGAGCGGTAAAACTGCCTGTGACGATGCCCCTCTTTTAAAAAATGTGAAGTTCAGGCTCAAAAGGGAAGTGACCCTAAGGCAGGGGTGGGCACCATTCCCCCCCCCCCCCCCCAAGGCCACCTGGATATTTATCACATCATTCTCGGGCCCTTCAGAATGATCAGCTTAAAAATCAGCCTGCTGTGTTCGGTGCAGCGTTTAGTGATGCCTTGGCAGGGCCAGACCACATGATTTCCAGGGCCTTACACGGCCCTCGGGCATCCAGTCCCCAAACCTGCTCTAAGATCGACCAGATGCCCTTCGAGCAGGAATTTGCATGGAGACCAGGCCCTGCTGTGTGCCTGGGCCACCACGCCCCACGGGTTCTCTCGTGCGAACGGCCGGATGGAAACGGGGTTCTGGGGCTGTTCCCGTTTCACAGAACAGGAAGTTAATTTGTCCTCGGTCACGTAGTTACTCTGGGCACGGGACCTGGAGCCACACCAGGCCAGCTGCCCCTGCGAACGGACCGCGCGCCGGGCCCCTTGGTGGCGCTGGGTGTGGTCGCTCTGGTTTAGGCCGGTGCTGTCACAGGCTTTCCCTTCTGGGTTGTACAGACACAGACACTGACTCTGATGGGAGGGCAGCTGCCTGGGCGGGGGGTGGGGTGGGGATGGGGAGGGTGGCAGCTGAGTTTAGAAGCTGCCAAGCCCTTGTTATGATTTCACACTCAGGGTCCGCACGCCTGTTCTGTAAGGGTCACGTCGTAACTGCTGCAGGCTCCGCGGGCCACGCCGTCATGGCAGCCACTCAGCTTCCCCATTACAGCAGGAAGGCAGCCACAGCAACATGGAAGTGAACGGGCTTACTGGGTTCCAATAAAACTTTATTGACAAAAACAGGTGGTGGGCCGTTGTCTGTCGGCCCATGCTGTTCACCGTGCGTGCTCCACATCTGGATAGCTCTGGTGCGAGATGGGGTGCGGGCTAGAAACAGAACTGGAGGATCCAGGGGAACGTGCAGAGGTCTCTGTTCTCCGTGTCCACGCGAGAGACTGAGTTTTCATCCTGGAGACGGGCAGCCAGGGAAGACATGCAAGGAGAGGGGCACGGTCGGGCTTGAGATCTAAAAGTGTAGCACAAGGGCGGCGGCCCGGAGACCAGGCCACAGGTAATGACGACGGTCTTGTCTCTCACAGGCTTGTGGTCAGCTGGGACCCTCAGATCGTTTTTTACACCAAGGCAGCAGAGTAGTTAGAGAGGAATCCAGCTGACGTGTCTCCCTTCCCGCGGGACTGTTATTTGAGATGAAAGGCCTCCCTTCGGAAGGGATTAGGGCAGCTGTGCAGAAGAGGGAGGGGCGATACGGGCGCAGGGCTTGGAGGAGAAGGAACCTTGGTGAAACTGACCATTGCTCTCTTCTCTCCACAGACCATCACCGGCCTCCTGCAGGAGTTTGATGTTCAGGCAAGTAGGGGATGTGGACTCCCTCCCCTTCCTACTCCGCTTTCTCTTTCCCTCCGCCTCCCACTGGTGCAAAGTGGGTCGTGGTTCAGACCGTGGGGGCGAGGGGAGAGGGGGAGCTAGCTTCCCACACGGGCTCCTCCCTGCAGAGCAGCTGGTTGGAGCTCTGGCCGAGGAGTCCCCACGGCCCCCCTGGACGCTGTCGATCTGGGCAGGGGTGCGGGGGGCGTGGGGGATGGGGAGCATTGGGTGGGTTTGGGCCCCTGCGATGGGAGGGAGCAGGTGTTCTTGGCTCTGCTTGGGAAAGCGAACCCCGGCTTCTCTGCGGCCCCCTGGCTCCCTGGCTGCTCGGGGTTGGCCTCGGGGCGGTGGGCAGCGGCTGCCTCTTGAGTGTTGTCCCAGAACCACGTTCAGGACGGCGGGCTGGCCTCTCCTGGCTGAGGGGCAGGTCAGAACCTCAGGACCTGTCGTTCCTGGGCTTGTTAGGGACCCCAAAGTCTGTGGGAGCCCCAAGCTGTGCTGGGCCCTGGGGTGGGACAGGAGGCCGGGGCACAGGGGCCCCTGCGGGCTTCCCGGAGAGGAGGGAGGACAGGAGCGGGTGCAGGCCGGTGCACATCACCCCGTCTCCCCGGCCTCCAGCCCCTCGGAGCTCTGCATCTCCATCACCTACGCTGCTCCCTCCCGCCCGACAACTCCGCGCTTCCTCCTGCACCCCCTATTTCAGGGGCTGCCTCCCACCCGTGTCCAGAGCTGGGCCTCTGGGCATTGCCCTTGGATGAAGGGGAACAGGGGGAGAGGGTCTGGGGACGTTGGCTGCGGTGAATGATGGTGCACAAGTGTCTACCTGAGTTGGATGTTCAGGCAAGCAGAGGTTGGCCCTTTCCTGGCTCTCTGACACAGAGCACGTTGCCGCCCCTCCCCTTGGCCTCAGTTTCCTCATCGTGAAATGGGGCAAATCACCCCACTCTTATTTATTTTAAAATATATTTTATTGATTTTTTACAGAGAGGAAGGGAGAAGGATAGAGAGCTAGAAACATCGATGAGAGAGAAACATCGACCAGCTGCCTCTTGCACACCCCCCCACCAGGGATGTGCCTGCAACCAATGTACATGCCCTTGACCGGAATCGAACCTGGGACCTTTCAGTCCGCAGACCGACGCTCTATCCACTGAGCCAAACCGGTTTCGGCACCCCACCCCACTCTTATTTAAATGGCGGTGGAGAGAGGACAGTGACGGCGGGGACCCCGATATCATGTTTCCCCCATCAGTGTTGGGTCAGTAACACCCCCTGTCTCCTCACTCCTGTGTGTATGTGTGTGAGTATATGTGTGTGTGTATGCAGTTAAGTACATAGAACTTAGAATGCGTACCATCTGAACCATTGTTAAGTGTACACGTCAGTGGGTGGCATTCAGTGTGCCCACATTTTGGGGCGGCCGTCGCCACCCCCCATCTCCAGAGCTCTTCATCTTGTGAACCGAAGCGAAGTCCCCATTAATCACTACGTCCCAGTGTCTTCCCCCCCCCCCCCCCCCCGCAGTCCCTGGCAACCGCCACGCTCCCGTCTGTCGCTATGATTTTAAGACTCTAAGTGCCTCGCGTAAGTGGAGTCCTCCACCACTTACCCCTCTGCGGCTGGCTTCTTTCACTTCGCGCAGTGTCTCCGGGGCCCGTCCGTGCTGCCGCGTGAGCCAGAGCCCCTTTCCTCCGAGGCTGGGGGACATTTCATCGTGTGGGTGGGCCCCCCGTGGGACATCCACTCCTGTCAGAGGACGCTCGGGGTGCTGCCCCCTTCTGGCTGTTGTGACTAATGGGTGCACAAGTACCTAGTTGAGTCCCCGTTTCTCATTCTCTTGGGCACAGGCCTGGAAGTGGCATTGTTGGGTCCTGGGGTTAGTGTCAATTGATTTTTGCCTTCTCGATTATTGATTTAGAAACTGGAAAACATCGTCTTTCTGCTCCCAGGGAAGATCTTTCCTTTCTTTAAAAAAAAATCAATAAAATATATATATATTTTATTGATTTAAAAATTTATTTATTTATTTATTTATTTATTTTTTTTTACGGAGAGGAAGGGAGAGGGATAGAGAGCTAGAAACATCGATGAGAGAGACACATTGACCAGCTGCCTCCTGCACACCCCCCACCGGGGATGTGCCTGCAACCAAGGTACATGCCCTTGACCGGAATTGAACCTGGGACCTTTCAGTCCGCAGGCCGATGCTCTATCCACTGAGCCAAACCAGTTTCAGCTGTGCCATTGTTTTTATTGGTAAAATGTGGTGGGGTGGCCTGAGGTTGAGGGTTTGGTCAGGCTTCTGGAGGAAGTGACATTGAGCCGAGACCCGAATGACAGATGGAGCCAGGCACGTGACCGGAGAAGGTTAGGGGCGGGTGGGTCCAGGCAGAGGCCCCTCGGTCGGTCGGGTTCCCAGCCTGCCCGGGGCGAGTGAGCTCTCCCTGCGGCTGTGCGTGGGCGCAGCCTTCCCCACGAGCCTCAGCTCGGAGCGGATGGTGGCTGCTGAGTGACACTCCATCAACGCCAATTCCCGTCTGTGTACAAAGCGGCGTTGCGCTGGGTCTGGCTCCGGGACGGGCTGACTCACGGTGCTCGTGGAAGTTCCCCGGCTTTCCAGGAGTTCCCAGCGTCTCGCCTGGGGGTGGCGTAGGGTTTCCCTTGGAAGACGCTGTGATTGATGTGCTCGGGGCCCTAACAGGGACTGCCTGCAGGGCTGGGGTGGAGAGGGACGGAGCCTGGGTCCAGGGAGGCGGCCAGGCCCCCCAGCCCGGGGACACAGTGACCGTTGCCTGCCCGCTAGGACATCGGCATCCTCTGATGAGCCAGGCCAGGCTTTCCCCTGCTCTCCCGCTGAGTCCTTCAGGACCGGAACCATCAGCCCTCTGTTACAGATGGGGAAACTGAGGCTCACCCTTGGCCTCTGTCCGACCCAGCCCTGCTCTCTCCCCGGGGGGGGCCCCCGCTCACCTCTGCTCTTCCCATCAATCCCCTCTACCCAGGCGGGCCAGCTGCACGGACTCAGGGACGAACGCCCCCTCTGAGGGGGAGCCGGCGTGGAACTCGAGTCAGACGCCCCCTGGGACCCGCTCACATCTGTTCTCCTGGCCCCGGGAGATACCCCGTCTGGCCGGGTCCTTGGGAGTCGAGTTTAGGGGCCAGAGCGGCCACACTGCGTGTGTCTGAGAGCAGCCAGCGGTGCTTCTTGGAAAATACTTGGTGCCGACTCAGGCTGACTCGTTCTTGCTTCCCCGAAGCTGTCAAGGATGGGTATGCACGTGACTCAGAACAGACAGCATAGCCCAGTGGTTGGCAAATTGTGGCTCTCGAGCCACATATGGCTCTTTGGCCCCTTGAGTGTGGCTTTTCCACAAAATATAAGGTGACCAGACGTCCCGATTTTTAACAATTTGTCCCGCGTCCCACGGCGTTTTAAAATTGTTAAAAATCGGGACTTGTCCCGCCAAAAGCAGGACGTCTGGTCACCTTAACAAAATACCACATGTGGGCACGCACGTACAATGGGATCGAAACTTCATGGCCCACTCGCAGAAGTCGGTTTCCGGCTCTCCAAAGAAATTTCAGTCGTGCTGTTGATATTTGGCCCTGTGGGTGAATGAGTCTGCCAACCACTGGCCTAGCCATCAGCCCAGTGGCAGAGACGCCAGGGGATGGTCCGCGCCCAGTGGCCGGGTGGCCTGCCCCGGGGGACCGCGCAGCTGCCAGAGCAGAGGGCCTCTCCCCTTCTCTCTCCCGGCGGGCATCCCGGTGGGGCGGGCTGTTGTTTTGGCCCGGGTGAGGTTTTAAAGCGAATTGCTGGGTGCCCGGGCACATGGGTTCTGCCAGTTGCCCCTAGGACCCTGCCTTGGCCCCTGGGGAGGCCCCGGAGCCCTGGGAGGCGGGCACGGTGGCTGCAGGAAGGTCTCTGGGATCTGGTTTGTGGAGACGGTCTGGCGTCAGGTTCCGGTCTGGCGTCAGGCTCCGGGCCGTTGTGTTTGCAAACGTGCTGAGGGGAGTAGGTGGGAGTGTTTTGGGTTCCGGCTTGTTTTCTTGGGCTGGAATCCTAGAATCCGAGCATCCCGGCAGGTGCTTCGTGACTCAGCCCTCCCCCTGCTTAGTGACTCAGCCCTTCCCCTGTGCTCCAGGCGCAGAGGTTGTGGGACCCCCCCCCCCCCCGCCCCGAGGAGGGAGGGAGGGAGGGAGGGAGCCAGTGAGCATTTGCACCCCACTCCCTGTCTCAGGCCTTCCCTGCCCAGCGGGAGGTGCCCGGCCTGCCATTACTGTCCTGGTGCAGGTGCTGACCCGGGGCTCAGGGCCGGGGGAGGGTGGCGCTTGGGTTTGAACCCTGGTGTCCCAGGCTGGTGGGGGCGCTGCCTGGCCAGGCCCGTTTTCAGAGGGCGCCCTGGGGGTCACTGGGGAGACAACGGGGAGTGTGGCCCCCACAATGGTCCATTGTTCCTGCAGCAGCTCCAGGGCCCGGCTGTGCTGGCAGATGATCCAGGCCCCCCCTGGGGCTGGGCCATGGCCTTAGGGTCTGGGTTTTTCCAATGTTTCCACAGCAGGAGCGCAGGGCTGGGCATGGAGGGGGGGAGGGGGTCAGGGCGTCGGGCAGGCTCCGTGCTCAGTGGCCCAGGAGCACCCCTGGGCTGGGCAGCTGGGGTTCCCCAGGCTGAGCCCCGTTTACCCCCATCAGCATCAGGTCAGAAGCACGCAGGCTTCCCCTGTCTCACCGGGAGGCTCCGTGAGGGCCCATTTCCCAAAGGCAAGGGCTGCGGGGAGAGGTGCCCCCTATACCGGCGTCAGGCCTGCCGCCTGGGGCCTCACAGGTGGGCCAGGGGACCTGTCACTCTGCCTGGGGCTTGACAGGAAGTGGGTCCTTGTTACAAAGAGAGAGGATGCCCTTTCCTGCTCTGGAGGGAGAGTCTGGGAATTGGGGTTAATCCCTCCCTCCCTCCCTCCCTCCCCTTCCTTCTTTTCCCATCGAAGGTGACCAGATTGTCCCGCTTTTGGCGGGACTTTTCCAATTTTTAACAATTTTTCCCGCGTCCTGCGGCCTTTTAAAAAACTCCCGATTTTTGCCAAAAAATTTTCCAGGCCGGGGGGACGCTGGGGTCCTGGCAGGTGTGAGCCACGCCGGCCCGCACGCCCCCCGTGACGGCCCCTCCGCCTGCCGTCTCTCCGCAGGAGCAGGACGTCGAGACACTGCATGGCTCCATCCACGTCACGCTGTGCGGCACCCCCCGGGGCAGCCGGCCCGTCATCCTCACCTACCACGACATCGGCATGAACCGTACGTCCCGGGCCGCGTCTGCGGGCCTGCCCCGCCCCGGGAGGGGGGAGGGGGGCTGGGAAGGGGCGGGGGCAGGGAGCCCGCTGCCTCTCTCTGGCTGGGCCTTCCCGGAGCTGTTCTGGGAAGAACTCTTGCCACAGACTGGAAGGTTCTAGAATGCGGTGCACAGAGGCATGGCGCTGTCTGTGTGCCAGGGGCTGCTGGGAACTCAGGGAGCCACCCCCCGCCGTCTGTCTATCTGGGTGACAGTGACCTCTTTTAAGGGAGGAGTACAATGGTTTTCAGTGTTTGAGGAGTTGTGCAACCATCACCATCACAATCCGCTTATGCACATTATCACTAAAAAAAAAAAAAAAAAAAAAAAAAAAAAAATCCCGTTGTCTTACCCATTGCCTCCAATTTCCAACACCCCCAGCCCCTGGCCACCACTGTGTACTTTCTGTCTGGGAGGACCTGCCATCCCGGACATTTGAGAGCCATGGAGTCACACGTCATGTGGTCTTCCGTGACCGGCTTCTCCCCAACAAGTAGCACATGTCAGGGCGGCTTGTCTCTTGCCGGGTGATCTTTCCTCGCACGGAGAGATCACACGTGTTGCCCGTTCTTCAGTCAGTGGACACCCTTGCTTCCGCGTCCTGGCCCTTCTGAGCACCGGGGCTGTGGATGCTTAGGCTGAGAATTTCCCAGATGTCACCCATCTGGGCTCCCCGTGTCCCACAGCGGGACTGGAAATGATGCAGAATGAAGCTACGTCGTGTTCACGTGACGCAGATGGAGCTGAGGCCTCCTGGGAGGGCTCAGAAGGCACTTGCAGGCCGCCCCGGCCCCGTGCTCTCTGTAAACTTGCGCATTGCAAGCGGAATACGTGCTCTGTTTTTGATGGACAGACTGCCTACCCTGTTTCCCCGAAAATAAGACAGTGTCTTATATAACTGTTTCTCCTAAAGTTGCGCTAGGGGATGTCTTACCTTTCCATGCGCTAGGTCTTATGTTTGGAGGA
The DNA here is from genome assembly GCF_964339955.1 of Pipistrellus hanaki. Lineage (NCBI taxonomy): Eukaryota > Metazoa > Chordata > Mammalia > Chiroptera > Vespertilionidae > Pipistrellus > Pipistrellus hanaki. Next base: position 47,382,323 of record NC_140519.1, on the reverse strand, counting down.
TGTCTTATTTTCGGGGAAACACGGTGGTTTCCCTCCCCCCGCCCCCCTACAGTTCTTGAATGCCCTTGAGGCTGGAGATGATGTCAGTCCCCGAAAACCAGTTATGTCCTCCACCCTCACGTCTCTGACCTCACTTCCGCCCGCGTGTCCCCCATGTCCATTATGGATCAGACGCCTCGCTAGGTGCTTGGATAGAGGTCACCTCCGTTCCCTGGACCCCAGGGAGGGGAGGGAACTGCAGGTGGTGCAGTGCATCCGTGTTAGAGAGGCTCAGGGGTAGAGTAAGCCAGCTGCTGGAGCAAAAGGCCCAGAACTTCTGTGGCTCCCTACCATTTACTGTATTTCTCCCTCACTTAACACATCGGCGGGGGCATTTGGTGTGGCCCCTACCACGTAGTGATTCGGGGGCCCAAGCTCCTTTCAGCTGTGGCTCTGCCGTCCCCCGGAGCCTCTGCTGGCTCCCTCCTCTGCATCTGGCAGGTAGATGACAGAAGAGACAGAAACCTAGAGGAGGATTGGGGAGCAGGTGTTAGGAGGAAGCAGCAAACATCACATGCTATTGGCCAGAACCCAGTCACGTGACCGCCTCCAAGTACAAGGGAGGCTGGGAAATGTAGTCCAGCTGTGTGCCCAGGAAGAAAAGCTGGCCATCTTTGCTTCAGACTGTCAGCCACAGTCCTATCAGAAGGGAGGTCCTGTGCTTTATCTCCGATGCTCCTCCTCGGTGTTTGAAAAGCTCCCATGCCCTGGCCAGTGTGTCCCCGACGTGAGAGTTTAGGAAACCAGGGAGAAAGCATGCCAGGGGAGTGACCCCGCCGCCTGCTGGAGCCACCATGGTCCTGAGTGGCAGGGAAAGAAGCAGGAGGCCCCTCGTGGGGTCGAACTGGAAGGTCTTCCGCCGGGGGGTACAGTCCAGTTTGTGGGCCACCTCCACCTCCACCTCCGCACACACTGCCTCCCACGGCCTGTGCTTGCCTTCGATCGCCACGGGAAAGTGGGGCAGGGGACAAAAGATGAGCGTCCTTGCTGTGAGTCCGTTCCTGCCTGCTGAATAGGAGTGCAGTGCACAAAAAGGCACGCGCTTTGCAGGGAGCAAGCCAGCTCACCCCTCCTCACCCCCTCTCCCGTCTCCCCGCCCCCTGCAGACAAAACCTGCTACAACCCCCTCTTCAACTCCGAGGACATGCAGGAGATCACCCAGCACTTCGCCGTCTGCCACGTGGACGCCCCCGGCCAGCAGGACGGCGCCCCATCCTTCCCCGTGGGGTGAGCGGGGAGCCCCGTGCCCCGGGCGGGGGAGGAAAGCCTTGCAGGAGGGAAGCAGGTGGCGGAGAGGCGCTAGGCTGGATTTTCATTTTTTTTTTTTTTTTTTTTTATTGCGGTAAAATATACTCTTCTGTGAATCCAAGTCCCTTTATACAATCTTCACATGGGGGGAGAGCATAGCAACCCCATCGCATTGTCCCAGGGATTGAGCGACTGTACAGAGCTCACCCGATGCTTGGGGCAGCGGGGCCTGGTGCACAGGAAGCAGTCGTAAAGGGTGACTTCTCAGAGAGGAGGATGGAGAAGGAGGGATGGAGACCTTCTTGCTCATCAGAAAAGGCTGTGTGCCCTGAGGGGTGTTTGCAGTGAGGGCCACCGGGGGGCGCTGTGGGGCGTCGGCACACCTGGGCCAGGTTGCGCCATGGTCCCGCCCCTTCCAGCCTGTTCCTGCTGACTCGTTCATTTCCTTGGGGTCCGGGGTCTCGCTGACTCCCCTGTGTGGCTTCTCCCCAGGTACATGTACCCGTCCATGGACCAGCTGGCCGAGATGCTGCCGGGAGTCCTGCACCAGTTTGGGTAAGAGTGAGGGACCTGCCCCCTGCTCTTCCCCCTCCCCAGGCCTGCAGGGAGAGCGGCCTCTTGCACCGGCTTTTCCTTTAGCCTCCATCTGGCCTGACCCCTGACACAGGCTGCAGTTGAAATATATGTTTTTATTGATTTCAGAAAGGAAGGGAGAAGGAGAGAGAGAGAAACATCCATGATAAGAGAATCATGGGTTGCCTCCTGTACGCCCCACGCTGGGGATCGCGCCTGGAACCTGGGCATGCGCCCCGACTGGGAATGGAACCGTGACCTTCTGGTTCATAGGTCGATGCTCAGGCCCCGAGCCACGGAGGCCAGGCCAGGCTGCCGTGGAGAGCTCAGGGGAGGATGCACTTGGCTCCCTGTCTCACTGATTTCCACTTCCTCCCTGTACCCGCTGCTTCCTGCGAGCAGGGCTCTTCTCCTTGAAGGATGGCATTGCCCGAAGACAGGCGCCCCCCCATCCTTTCCTGCCTTCTCTTCTTTCATTGCCTTCTCTTTCCATGGAATCTTCTGGAACGTTTGGGATTGCCTGAGCCCTCCACTCCTCTCTCCCCGGACCCCTCTCCCGCCAATGCTCATTTCCTTCTTCCATGAGCCTTTGCTCTGATGATGGCACTCAGGCGTCTTGCCTGGTTTATTCTCGTGCCAAGTTGTCGAATCCAGAATAGAGCTCGGGAGCGGGAAGACGCGGTCATGGTCTTCCCGTCAGTGCCGGGCGGGCAGGAGAGAGGGAGGAAGTGGGACGAGTCCCTCAAGGTCGCGGCCTTCTGTCAGTCCCTACAGCGTGATGCATGTCCGTCTGCAGGGCCCAGCAGGGCAGCGGTGCCCGCCGCTGCGAGCCTTCCTCAGTGGCACCCGGGACAGACCCGGGGGACAGGGCGCGGGAGAGGCCGTGAGGGGGCTCAGACTCTGTCGCTCGCCTCTCCCGTGACATCAGCTCTCTTTCTGCTTGCAGGGTGAAGAGCGTCATTGGCATGGGCACCGGGGCGGGCGCCTACATTCTCACTCGGTTTGCTGTGAGTGCTCTGGCATTTCTAAAAAAATTATGTTTTAAGTAAAATTAATTCAAGGCGAAGGAAGAACATTGGACAAGGCTCAAAAATCCCCAAAGGGCAAGAGAAATGACCCATCATTCCGTTTCCCCAGGGAGAACCACAGCGTGTGTGGTCCAGAGTTGTGCATGTGTGCGTGTGTGCGTGCGTGCGTGTGTGTGTGTGTGTGTGTGCGTGTGCGCGCTTCCCTTTTTCCTGCACTGACCTGCCATCCCAGTTGCCTTCTTCCATCTTTGCTTAGCAGCCGCTGTGGCAGGTCCCCTGTGTGCCTCCGCTACTTCCTTGGTAGCTTTTGGAGTCGGGCCTCTGGGCTCCCGACTGGCTCTAACCGAGAACCAGAGACACCCGTGTTAACGTGACAATTGTCGCTCACGTTACTGCCGGCCCAAGTCAGGGCTCCTGGGCCCTTCGCCTCCTCCCCAAACAGTGGTTTGAAAACGCAGCCATGCTCATTTTTTGTAACCTTCTGTTATTCTGACTGCTGCATGCTGGGATTGGCCCAGGGGGAGGAATGCTCACGTGATGCAACGTGGTCTGGCTCTCCAGGCCCCGGGCAGATGAAACAGGGTCTAAACCCTCCATCTGTCTGTCTGTCTGTTCTCTCTCTCTCTCTCTCTCTCTCATCTATCTATCTATCAACCTACATACCTATCTGATATGTATGTTCTTCCAGATGTAGTAGAACCCTTTCTGATTTCTAAAGAGCCTTTACGTGCCTGATTATGCGGTTGGTGGGGTGATGCACCCATTTCACAGCTAGGACAGCTGAGGGTGCAGCGAGGAGCAGTGACTGGTCCATTCCCTCGGGGACCCAGCCCAGTGTCCTCTGAGCCAGGACCTCCGTTTCGCACGGGGTGGGGGCCGGAGACGCCGAGAGCAGCAGCCTGCTCTGTGGCCACGCGCGCCCCCTCCCGTCCTGCTCTGTCTCCCGTTCGCCGTGTGACGCTCACGGCGTCTCGGGTAGCGGGGCTGTCTCTCACCGCGTGTCTGCATTGCAGCTGAACAACCCCGAGATGGTGGAGGGCCTGGTGCTCATCAACGTGAACCCCTGTGCCGAGGGCTGGATGGACTGGGCGGCCTCCAAGGTGAGCCTGGGCTGGGCTGGTGGGGTCCCGAAACGCAGGGGGTGGCTCCCCTCACCCCGGCCCCGAGGACCGTGGCACTGAGACCCCCTCCTAGAGGCACCCTTTCCTGCTACTCCCCACCCCAGCAGGAGAGCAGTTTCCTCTGCTGTGCTCAGAACGGTGCGTGACCCCATACCTTGGCCCTCGGGCACCCATGGGACAGTGCGGGCTCAGCCAGCAGGGTCAGGCCGCCAGGGTCAGGGCCCCCGAGCCGGCGTGGACCAGCATCGTCTGGGGAGGAGTCTTTGCCGGGGACCGAGCATTGTCTGGGCTTTTCCGAGATGCTGAGCATAGAAAGATGAACAGGACCAATGCCTCAGCCCACCCGTTACCCATGAGAAAGAAATAGGTGTTTGGTACTGACCCTGTGCCACTCAGTTTGACGACAATAATCATTAGCCAACATGTAGCAGGGGTGGGGAATGTCTGGCCCGCCGGCCCCATAAGGCCCCTGAAATCACTTGGCCGGGCCCTGCCAAGGCCTCAGGGCTGAGTGAATTCAATCTTGGACCCTGTCTAGCAGGCTAGTTTTTTTTTTTTTTTTTTTAGGAAATATATTTTATTGATTTTTTTACAGAGAGGAAGGGAGAGGGATAGAGAGCTAGAAACATCAATGAGAGAGAGTCATCGATCAGCTGCCTCTTGCACGCCCCCTACTGGGGATGTGCCCTCAACCAAGGTACATGCCCTTGACCGGAATTGAACCCGGGACCCTTCAGTCTGCAGGCTGATGCTCTATCCACAGTGCCAAACCGGTTTCGGCATAGCAGGCTGGTTTTTAAGTTAATGATGCTGTGTGGCCTGTGAAGGACACTGTGCGTATCCAGATGGCCCTGGCAGGAGAGGGCCCTCACCCCTGGATGGTTACCAGGTGCTGGCTCTGCTCCTAGTTGCTATGTGTGCGTGGCCTGTGGAATTCTCCTGGGATGGTCATGCCATTCGCAGAGGGGGAAACTGAGACTCCCAGTGGGTAAGGAGGCTGTACAGAAAGAGAGCTGGCTGACTGGAGAGCCTCGGGCCTCCCTCCGCCCCGTCCAGACCCCCCCCTCCCCAGGGCTGTGCTCACAGCTCCCAGGCAGCAGGTGTCTGAGGCCCACCCCCACCCCAGAGCCGCCCGGCTGGGCACACACGGGGCTGGCACGTCCCTTCCTGGACGCGCAGGGCCCTCATTGTCTCAGGACGCTCTGCTCTGGCTGGGGGCCCGGGGCTCCCTGTTTATTTATAATAAAAACGATGATTGTTGTTTTTATAAAAGCCCCTGCATTTGCCAAGGAGACGGGGAAACCGTCCTAATTGAAACAGGACAGAGCCTTGTAAGCAGGGGTGATCCTGGCCTCTCGTTTTGGAAGTGTCTTTCTGCCAGGGTTGGGGTGGCCATGGGGGACAGGGAGCTTAACGGGGCATGTGCCTCCCCCGCCTCCCACCGCATCCCGGCCGGCCAGCCCGGCACCGTGTCTCTCCCCGGAGCCCTTCCCTCCGGCCTGCGTGACATTCGGGAGCGGAACACACTCCCTGTTTTTTATTTTATTTTCCAGCAGAGGAAGTGGCATTCGCTCAGCCAGTTTGGCTCCTGGGCAGCCACCCTGTGCCAGGCATGGAGGGCTGGGGACGCTGGCCATTGGCGGCGTGCGGCCTGAGGAATGTCTGTGGGGTTTTACTATCTGCACCGTATCCTTCCTTTCCGACCCCGGCCCCGGAGAAAAAATACCCGCTTCAGAGGTCTGCTGTATGTCAGAGCCACAGGTCCCGGGGTCAGATCCTGTGGCGTGTGGCCGCTCCCACAATCCTCAGCGTGAGTGGTGCTGTGAAGTTCCCAGCAGCCCCAGCTACCGAGGGGCAGCCCGGGGTCCGGGGGCTCTGCAGCTGCCCGGGCCACACGGTGGGACCCTGGTAGTCAGCACACAGTACGGAGCTGCTGTCTGGCTAGCACTGAGGGAGACCCTGCGGTGGGCCCAACATGTATGGAAGGCCTGCTGTGTGCATGGCATTTATGGAGCTCACGCAGATATCTAGCATTTATGGAACTCCTGTTTGCCTAGCATTTATGGATCTCCTGCTGTATGCATGGCATTTATGGAGCTCCCACTGTATATTTAGCATTTTTGGATCACCTGCTGTGTGCCTAGCATTTATGGAGCTCCTGCTGTATATCTAGCATTTATGGAGCTCCCTCTGTATATCCAGCATTTATGGATATCCTGCTGTATGCATGTCCAGCATTTATGGATCTCCTGCTGTATGCATGTCCAGCATTTATGGATCTCCTGGTGTAAGCATGGCATTTATGGGGCTCCCACTGTATACCTAGTATTTATGGAGCTCCTCCTGCGCATCGAGCCTAGTGCTGTTGTTAGAGAGGGAAAGGAGGTCATTCATTTCTCTGGTAACTGCAGTGCATTTGGAGAGAGGAAAGTGGCTCAGCGACAAGGTAGAGGGTGAGCCCAGCAGATTGGAGGTGTGGACGCAGGGAGCCTATGTTCAGAACAAACGCATGGGGTCCTTCCTGCTGGTGAGCTCCGGCGCTGGGGAAGCACACCAGCAGGAGCCCGGGCCCGTCCTGCACAGCTGTGCGCGCCTCGGCTCCCAGAATGGCGATGGGTGCAGAGCCAGGCCCTGCCTCCTGGGGGCCGCAGGGCTGGAAGGTCCCCAGAGGCTGGGACCGCGTTCCTGTCCCTGGGGCATCCTCAGACTGTGCTGGGAGCCCCGAGGGCACGAATTGGGCTGACCTCATGCCCCTGCGAATGCCTTCTTCCTGACCCCCGTGTCCTCCCCTGTGTCCCCCCAGATCTCCGGATGGACCCAGGCCCTGCCGGACATGGTGGTGTCCCACCTCTTCGGGAAGGTGAGTTGGGGGCCTGGACTCGGTAACCCCTTTTTTCCGAGAGCACCGCGGCTCGGAGATTAAGACACTTTCCCCAAGGGGCGGGGGGGGGGGGGGGGGGGCGGGGGGAGCAGCAATGCTGTATGAGGAAGGAGGCGGTTTTCTTCTCCATTTAAGCTTCTCTGGGCTCACTACTCACCAGGCAGTCATGATAAAATGCCCGGGTTTAACTACAGACCTCGGTACCGGAGCCCGCAGGACGAGAGAGTCAGAGACGGAAGGGGAAGGAGGTGCATTGGCACTGAGCTCAGGATGGGGGGGTGCTCTTTGGGCTCCAGAGGGAGAGTACGGGTTCGGTTGTTAGTCGTGGGACCTGCCACACCTTTGGAGAGGCCATTTCTGGTGGCGACTCTGGTCGTGGGCCAGGTGAGGGGTGTGAACTCCCACAGACAGCCAGGCAGGGGTGTGAACGGGCAGGGTGTGTGAACTCCCGTGGACAGCTAGGCAGGGGGAGCAGGCACTTCTTTCGAGTCCCCAGGGTCTCGGTTGGCATTCACTCAACATAACTTGCACCCCACCGAGGCACATCTTGGGGTACTTGTTCTGAACCTCTGTGGAGTCCAGCTCCAAGCCCAGGAGGACTGACTGCAAGTCCGAACTCCAAACGCTGAGCCCGGAGTGGAGGGTGCGCATTGCCTGTCGGACCACAGCTTGCATGTGGTTGTGGGGCCACCGCCCTGATGTTCTGGGGCCCATTGCCTTCCCCTGGTGCCGGCCCCGCCCCTGCCCCTGCCCCTGCCCGGGCCCATGAAGACCTTTCCTCTCTCGTTGCAGGAGGAGATGCAGAACAACGTGGAGGTGGTGCACACCTACCGCCAGCACATCATCAACGACATGAACCCTGGCAACCTGCACCTGTTCATCAACGCCTACAACAGGTGCAGCCCCCCGCAGGGCTGAGGGGAGGGTGTGTGGCTGGGGGGGTGGTAGCCTCAGGAGAGGCAGCTCCTGGACTTGAGCAAACATGTCAGCAGGACGGGGCGCCCTCAGCCAGGCTCTCCTGGGGTGCTGAGCGCCTGTCCAGGAGCTGGGCTGCCACTCCAGACCGGGAGTGCCAAGAAGAGGAGGGCCAGTCACGTCCTCAGGGTGGGGCGTACGTGTCTGCACCCATGGTGACCCTAGGAAAGGACAGGTGTGGGGACAGGTGCGGGGACAGGTGTGGGGATAGGTGGGGACAGCTGTGAGGAGGAGAGCTGAGAGAGAATCAGTGCACCGGGGACGGGAGGAAGCCCAGGAGGCTGCTGGGAGGCGGAGAGTTGTCCCCAGGATGGTAAATGCCTGCACACGGCCTCTGGCAAGGACCAGGCCTCTCCTCCGTAACTGGGTGCCTGTCGGGAGCTCCACTGGAGGATGGGCGGCCTGGGGCCACGGGGGCTCGCCCGAAGTTCTGGAATCTCAGGGAGTCGCTCAGCCTCTGAGTCGTTCTGTCTCCATCCTCCCTTTATTGCCGTGACTTTGTGGCATACACCGTGCCTCTGGGGCCGCCCAGCGTCCGGGGCAGAGCAGAATGGCTTTGCTCAGTGGGAGGGTCTTCTGGATGGGTGGGGGCGGTCTGCAGATGTAATTAGCAGTGCTTCCGTCCGTCCTCCGATATAATTAATGGTTCTTCCGTCCGTCCTCTGATGTAATTAATTAACGGTGCTTCCAGTCCGTCCATCCTTCGATGTAATTAACGGCTCTTCCATCCGTCCTCTGCAGCCGGCGGGACCTGGAGATTGAGCGGCCGATGCCGGGCGTGTCCACAGTCACCCTGCAGTGAGTTGCTTTCTCCCCCATCTCTGGACTCGGCAGATGCCATTTCCTCCCCAGCTTGGTCCGTGGTGTCTCTGAGCTCGATTGCTGACCATGTCCCTCAGCCTTCCTGGAGGAGAGGGTGTTCAAAATATAAGAGCATCAGGGCATAGAGAGTCTCTGGTGAAATTCATGCTAAAGTGTAAATGACTTACCGGTCGATGTTATTCTAAGAACAAAGCAGGGGATGGAGGGAAGAGGGAAGAGGGAGGAAAACGGGCAAAGGGCACGGGAGGAACAGAGTCCTATTGTTCGGACCCTGGCAGGCCTGGGAGGGTGCGGGTCTTGGAAGGAACCTCGTGTTAACGCCCCCTCGCCTCCCTGCCCCCAGGTGTCCGGTGCTGCTGGTGGTCGGGGACAGCTCGCCCGCCGTGGACGCTGTGGTACGTAGACACCACCCGCGGGTGTTTGTGCGTTATCAGCATCCACATCCTCCCCATCTCTTTCCTTTCCTCCGCCCACCCGGGCAGGCGGCATCTCCTCATTGCCACGCTGGTCTTGGGCAGAGGCCCAGCCACCCGCCTGTCCCCGTGGTGACCGTCAGCCTGGTGCTGGGCAATGGGCCCTCCGTCCCCCCTCCCGGCACCCCTCCCTGCCCATCTGCCTCCCGCCGGCTCGTTTTCCACTTGGCTTCCTGGTCAAGACGCCTTCCTCCCGTTCGGGAGGCCTGGCCGGTGCCTGGCTGTCTGGCAGCACAAGGGGCACCTGGGAGCTGGGCGTGAGCATGCTTTCCGGCTTATTTCACCCTTTCCTTCCCCCCGGGGGCCGAGGCACAGGCCCGCCCGGGTCGTGTCATGGAGACCGTGACTGCGGTCCTGCCCCTCGGTTAGTGCCTCCACAGGCACACGCTGTTCACATCGGGAGGAGGTTCACCAGGCGCTGGAGCAGCACAGGCCACAGCTGGCCGCTGCCCCGCGCTGGAGGCACTGCCAGGAGGGTCTGGCACGGAGGAGAGAGGCAGCTGGGAGCAGGGCGGCACGTGTGAAGAGTGGTGTTAGGGGCTGGGGTGTGCGACCTCGGGGCTCACCGGCCTCGGGCTGAGGAAGGCCACTCACTTAGTGAATGTTTCTAGAGCACTTTCGACATGCTGGGAGTCTGCCTAACCGCCCCGCAGCTACAGCAACCTCCTTTGATTTTTATTTTATATATTTTTTAAACATACATTTTATTGTTTTTTTTACAGAGAGGAAGGGAGAGGGATAGAGAGCTAGAAACATCGATGAGAGAGAAACGTCAACCAGCTGCCTCCTGCACACCCCCCACTGGGGATGTGCCCGCAACCAAGGTACATTGCCTCTGACCGGAATTGAACCTGGGACACTTCAGTCCGCAGGCCGACGCTCTATCCACTGAGCCACACCGGTTTCGGCCAAACTCCTTTTATGAATGCAGAGACTGAGGCTCAAAGAAGTAACTTGTCTAAGGTCACACAGGCAGTGATGGCAGGGCTGGACTTAAAAGCCACATCTGCTTATTTTATTTATTAATAATTATTAATAAGTATTTATATATCTACTTATTAATAATTTCATATTTGTGAGTATATATATGAAATTATTATATATATATTGCTTTCAGAGAGGAAGGGAGAAGGACAGAGATGGAAATATTAACGATGAGAGAGAATCATTGATTGCTGCCTGCCTCCTGAATGTCCCACACTGGGGATCGAGCCCACAACCCGGGCTCGTGCCCCGACTAGGAATCGAGCTGTGGCCTCCTGGTTCATAGGTCCATGCTCAAACGCTGAGCCACGCCAGCCGGGCAAAAGGCACAGCTGTTTAAGCCCATGTTTCTTTCTTCTGTGCTCTGGGAACATGGAGTCTGAGGATGGCGGTGGAGAGGACGGAGTTGGGGGATAGGGGAGGAGGAGGTGGTCACTTGGGCTCTGGTTGAAAATTAACAGACTTCTCCCCCCTCTCCTTGTCCAGGTGGAGTGCAACTCAAAGCTGGACCCAACCAAGACCACCCTCCTCAAGGTACAGGGGCCGCGAGGGGGCTGGCACGCGCCCTTCGAAACTCCTGGGTTTTCTGCAAACACTGAGTTGTGCCGGCGTAGGCAGAGCTGGTGGCCAGACATGATAGAAATGGTGACTTACTCTCTGTTCACACACTTGTCCTGGTGCTGGCTGGTACGGTGAGAGGTCAGAGGAGAGGATCCCTCCGGGGGACCCCAGGGTCTGTGGCCTGCAGCCTGTCGCCCTTGGGATCTGACCTTGACCCTGGCCTATAGGGTGGCCCGGTGTCACCCGCTCTCACTGACCCCTTCCGGCCCGTCTCCCTCAAAGCCATCCTTGTGCTGCTGCTGAGGGCTCTGGGCCAGGCCCCATCATCGCCCCTCCCGGGGGAATGCCACACGGGGCAGGAGTGGCTTTGATAAGTGCCGAGGGCTTTGGGTTTGGTGATTTGGTAGTCATGTGGGGAGTGGGCACCTTTCCCCAGAGCGGCCCATCGGGAGTCCCATGAGCCGAGGTCTTGAGCCTGGCAGTCTCCTCCTGGGGGGTCTGTGCAGGGCATGGGTGCTAGGGCTTCTGCCAGCTCCGCCAGCTCTGCCTGGCCCAGCTCTGCCTCTCGGGTGGGACAGGGCCTCCCGGGTTCCCGGGGGACAGAGTGAAATGATCGATGGGCGTGTCAGAAGGTACACGTCATGGGCTGAGAGAAACCATGCCGGGGCCCATGGAAGTAAAGCAGCCTTGCTGGTGGGGCTGGGCGTTTGCCACCTGTAACGTGCCAGCCCCTCAGCAGGCAGGCGGCGGGCAGGGTGGTGACACTTGGAGCCGGCTCGCAGAGGGAGGGTGGGCTCGGCTGGGTGACGGCACTAACCTCTCCTCTCCCCCAGATGGCGGACTGCGGCGGCCTCCCGCAGATCTCCCAGGTGAGTCCACCTGCCGCCTAGGGGGAGGCTGAGCCTCTGACACCTGTCACTGCTTCCCCCTCCCTGCCTGCTCCTGCCCTCCCCCCCTCCCCGCCCATGACCTCTGGTGACACTCGTTACCATGTATATATACACCGTGCTTATACAGTGCTTGAACATGGGACTCACTGACTCCCGGAAACCCCTGTGGAGGAGGTGACAGGGCCCCGGGGAGAGGCATTCGTCCAGATGACACAGCTGGGCGATCCCGGGCCGGGGTCGAGGTCTGCCCCTCCCGGCGGCCACAGGTGTCCACGTGCTGCTGGGAGCGTCCCTGTGAGGAAGGGACCAGCTCTCTGACTCCCAGGACCCCGCTAACCTCACGGGTGTCTGATGGGAAAGGGAGAGTCATGCCGGCCGGCATGGCTCCGTGGTTGAGCATCGACCTATGAACCGCAAGGTCATAGTTCCATTCCAGGTCAGGGCACCGGCCCGGGGTGCGGGCTTGATCCCCCCGTGTGGGGCCTGCAGGAGACAGCCAATCCCTGATTCTCTCTCATTCCTGATGTTTCTCTCTCCCCCTCTCCCTTCCTCTCTGACATCAATAAAGTCATATTAAAAAAAAAAAAAAGAAAAAAACGAAAAGGGCGAGTCTGGGCTCTGAGCCCCAGCGAGTGGACGATGCTCTGAGGTCCACGGGCTGCAGTGTAAATCTCAGCAGGTGCAGTCCCGACAGGACAGGCCTCGTCGGGGTAGGGGGTGACTTGCTGGGCGCCTGACGAAGAGGCCCCTGGCCTCGGGGTCCTGGCAGACCCACATCAGGCAGACCCCGGCCCGGCTTGCCGCTCTGGGCCGCCTCGGGCCCGCCTCGTACCCAGCACTCCCAGGGCGTGGGCCGGGGCTTTGCCGGCTCTTAGCTTCCCCACACCCGTGTGCGTGTGCCCCTGCCCCCCAGACCAGGACACAGATGTTTCCAATGTCTCAGCTGTGGCTGTGTTGCTCACGTGATGGGGAGCAGCTGGGCACCCCGTAGCTGTGATCATGAGTTCACGCCCGCCTTTGGCGATGGCACCTGCTGCCCTCCCAGCCCAACCCGGAGCCACTGCTGAGATGGCCGCCGCCAGGGCCCCTGAGGCTGATGGGGAAATGGGGTGCGGTCTTCCTTTCCGCCTCCCCTGCCTGCCTTCTCCTCTTCCTTTCTCTGCTGGAAATGAGAACAGCTGCCCGGCCATAGTGATAACATGGCTTACACGCCCCGCCCAGTGGGAGCGGGACCGGCCCGGGGTTCCAGGCCATGAGCCCGGGAGGCCATCACCACGCACGTTGGGTGTTGGGTGGCGTTTACACAGTGTTTCCACCTTCCTCCTCCGTGACCCTGGCTCCTGGCGGCAGCCTGAGAGGCGGGAAGAGCAAGCGTTGAGTTGCTGTCCCGGGTAGACTAGGAAAGTGAGACCAGCAGAGGGGAGGGATTGCCCACGATCTCCCAGAGGGGTCCATCGGGGCCCAGGCACCCCCACTTCCAAGCCCGCACTCCTGCTCCCCCGGGCCCCGCGGACCCTCCCTGGCCCCCCGCCGCCCAGCGGATCGGACTTTCCCCCCCTCGTCAGAGCTGAGATCGGTCCCTCCAAGACCCCTGACGCCTTCCTTCCTGAGTGGGGCCACTGCAGGGCGGGAATTAGCTGGGCCTCCTCTCAGGGCCTAGGTCTCTCGTGAAGATGACCAGGGCCACAGCTCATGTGGCCAGTGCTGACCCGGACCCCCGCACTGACCCGCCGCCCCTCTTTTCTCTCGCAGCCAGCCAAGCTTGCGGAGGCGTTCAAGTACTTCGTGCAGGGCATGGGATACAGTAAGTGTGGCACCGCCCGCGGGCGCCGGGCCGGGGCCGGGGGGAGCTGGGAGGGCGACACCCAGCCCGGGTTCGGATGGGAATTCTGGGACATCCTGGCCAGCGGCGGCTCTTCACACGGGCGGGCGGGGGGGACAGAGGTGCAGGGAGGGAGAGCTGGGCCGTCGCTCCTGCCCTCCTGAACAGGGACGTCTTTGTACGCCTGATGTCCTTCACTTTTCCTCTGAGACTTGAGCTGTTTGCTCGGTTAAAATAGTCCCGGTGCGTCTGACCACAGTCCCGAGGCGGCCTCAGCCACGTTTGGTGTCTGTGAGGCGCAGGGCGGATGGCGAGCAGACTGCCAGGCTGTGGGCGGGTCCGTGTCCCCAGGTGCCCTCTGCCAACAGAGACCAGCCGCCCGCGGGCCTGAGCGCTCTCCCCATGGGGAAGCACAGGGAGGGCAGTGGGGAGAGCAAGCCGCCCCTGCCTACCTCGCAGGGTTCGAGCCGTGACGCCTTTGTCTGGGCCTCTGCTGGGCTCGGAGTTTTGCTCTGAAAGTGTATTCTGGCCCTCGCCATTTTGGCTCCGTGGATGGAGCTTCGGCCTGTGGACCGAAGGGTCCCAGGTTCGGTTCCAGTCAGGGGCACATGCCCAGGCTGTGGGCTCGATCCCCAGCAGGGGGCGTGCAGGAGGCAGCCGGTCAGCGATTCACTCTCATCATTGGGTTTAAAAAATACAAAGCTCCAAGAAACCAAACCAAACACAAGCAAACAACTATAAAGCGCTGAGTCCGTGGGTGGTCAAGTCGCTACTAATTAGGACCGAGCTAAAATGTTATCTTTGGGCCCTGGCTGGTTTGGCTCAGTGGATGGAGCATTGGCCCTCAAAGGATGTTCCTCTCTCCCCCTCTCCCTTCCTCTCTGAAATCAATAAAAACATAGAAAAACAAAAAAGATGCTTGGCCAGCTGGGCACAGAGGAGGCCCCGAGGCCGGCATGGGGTGCTTCCAGCGTCCTGCCCCCTAACGGCTGTCTCTCTCTCCCCAGTGCCCTCCGCCAGCATGACCCGCCTGATGCGGTCCCGCACGGCCTCGGGCTCCAGTGTCACGTCGCTGGAGGGGTCCCGCAGCCGCTCGCACACCAGCGAGGGCACACGCAGCCGCTCCCACACCAGCGAGGGCACCCGCAGCCGCTCGCACACCAGTGAGGGCGCCCGCCTGGACATCACGCCCAGCTCCGGGGCCACCGGGAACAGCGCGGGGCCCAAGTCCATGGAGGTGTCCTGCTAGGCGGCCCGCGCCCGCCGTCCCCCGGACTGTAGCTGCCCCCTCCTCCGCCCCTCCCCACCCCCCACCTGCCACGCCGCACGCAACTTGACATTAACCCCCAGCTTGTTGTGTACGAGGGAGCTCCGGCCAGGGCTTCAGATGGGATTTGTCCAGGGCGCCCCCTCCAGGCCGGGCGGGGTGGACCAAAGGAACATAAGCATCTCAGAGTCCCCTGTGCATTGACCAGTGGCCTGGTGGCCGCCAGCTTCCCCTGCCTCCGAGATGCCACACCGCCCTGAGCGAGAAACACAGCAGGAAACAGGCCCTGATCCAGGCCCAGGCCCTCAGGGGCGTTTGGGGGAAGTCAGCCCAGCTGCTCCGGTTTCCTCTCCCGCTAAAGGCAAACCCACCCAGATTCCGGAGACAAACCCTGCCCTGTGTGGGGGGGAGGGAGCAGCGAGCCCGGGGAGGCTGGTGTAGGCCGAACAGGCAGCCGGGACGGAGGCGGAGCGTACGGGGAGGCTCAGAGAGTTTGGAAAAGCAAATCTACGTAGTTCGCTTGAAATCGATGTCTGAAGTTCGTGCACGCATACCCTCTGCCATGCCAGCGCGCACACAGGCCTGCTCTCCTGGCTTTCTTTTTTTTCTTTTTTTTTTTATGAACACAAAGTGGGGACAGATCCTCCTGGCTTCGCTGCAACAACAACAAAAACCCGCCGACAAGTGCTTGGCATCACGGATTTAAGGCTTTGGCTCTGCTCCCTCCTCCTCCTCCTCCTCCTCCTCCTCCTCCTCCTCCTCCTCCTCCTCTTCCTCCTCCGCCCCTGCTTCCCACCCCCAAGACGTGAGAGAATGGTTATTTCCTTCATGGGGTAGAGCCTCTAACTACAGGGGTGCTTTCCTGGAGATGGAGGGGACATTCCCAACAGGTGTTCCCGGCTGCCAGGAGTCTCCATGCCTGGGGCGGGGGTGGGGGTGGGGTTTGGGGACCAGCTGTAAATAACAGACTCCTTGTGGTTAGGGTGGAATCCAGGGAGCTTGTGATTTCTGTGGATCGCATCCTGGTTTCCAGAGACCGACCTGGGATCGAGTTCCATCCTGGTTGAGTCTGAGCTTGACGGCCTAACTGTTCTGACCCGGTTCCATTCCTGGATCTTTACCGGTTCCATTCCTGTTGGCTTTTGTATGGGGTGGGGACACGGGTGGGGGTGGGGGGAGAAGAGGAGCAGATGTAAGGGTTCTGGAATGTGTGTCCCCTGAGATCTCCTTCCCGCTCCTGCCTCCCGCTTCTCCCTGCCCCCCTAACCTCCTCTCCCTCAATGGGGCGGCACCACTGACCTGTCTGGGTCAAATTCCCGTACCACTGCCTTTCGATTCTCATCCCGGCTAACCCTGCCTCCGCTAGGGAGTGTGATCAGAGGGAAGAGGACGTGGTGAACGGGCTGCTGGGACCCCGTGGTCTCCGGCCCCTGGAGTTGGTGGGAGGGAGTCATCCGGCCTTGCAGGCAGCGTGAGGGGTCATGAACGACTCCATCCACCTGCCGCCTTCTATGGGAGGCTCTCCCTGACCTCGAGCAGAGGGTCAGGGGTCAGAGGTCAGGGCAGGAATGGCTGGATCCAGACGGAAGACTGCTGTGTACACGTCTCTCCCGAGGAGTTTCTTAACGAGATATTTGTATTTATTTCCAGACCAATAAATTTGTAACTTTGCAGTGTGGTGTCCCTTTTCTCTGCCGGAGAGCGTGTGTGTGGGTGTGTGGGTGTGTGGGTGTGCGCGCGCGCGCGGCTCCGTGGTTTAAGGGCGGCTTCCCTCCCCGGAGCCCTGGCCACAGCTCCCTCGCCTTTGGCTCCATAGAGCATCGCTGCCCAATAAAAAACGCAATGTGAGCTTCCTGTGTTCTTTTTTCTATTAAAAAATATTTTTTTTTAATTTCAGAGAGAGAAACATCCATGATGGGAAAGAATCATGGATCGGCTGCCTCCTGCACAATCCCCACTGGGGATGGAGCCTGCCACCCACATGGGCCCCTGATGGGGAATCGAACTGTGACCTCCCGGTTCCTAGGCTGGCCCTCAGCCACTGTGCTACGCTGGCCGGGCAGTGCCCCATTTTCTGGTGGCCACGTTGAGAAAGAAAGGAACAGGTGAACTTAATGTCAGCAATGCCTGTCACCCGGTGCATTCAGAGTATCCCGTTTCAGCATAGACTCGGTGTAACCGCTACTCAGGTCCTTCATTCTTTTCTTGATGCTGCAACACCAGCGTGGCATCCACACCACAGCAGCCTCCAGCCCCGCCCCGGGCCAGTGCTCGGCAGCCTGGACAGCACAGGGCGGTGGTGCATGCCTCCCCCTGCACTCCCAGGGAAACGGCCTTTTACAGCTCCTGTTCCTTCTAGAAACGTCTGTGGGAAGACCACTCCCTTCCTCACATCCAGTCACAACCCCTGCATGCATGGTCCTACTGAGGAAGAAATACAATGGGTTTTGGTATAGCCTCTCATTATCATATGGATTGAAGACCAGTTTAAAATGTGCAAAAACGGTTACAAAGGAAGCACGGTGAGTCCCCGTGAGCCCCTGCTCACCTGAGAAACATAAAAACTGTTACAACATTAAAAACGTTTGTGAGACTATTAGAGCCAAACTGCGGGGACCATGGCTGGGGAGCGGGGTCTCCCTGTTCGGGGAGAACGTTCTGGAGAAGGGCCGTTCGCCCCATGTTTTACCCATTGCCATCAAAGGAGGGGGCTTAAAGGGTAGAGGAACTCCATTGGGGCTCGAAGAGGGAGGCGGGAGAAAGCAAAGCAGGAAACCTGTGGGATTGGGTAAAAGGAAAATGATGGGCACGTGCTGCTTTCACTCAGGGGGTTGCAGGAAGTTAACAGCCAGCAGTGAACCCTGAACAGGATCCCAATGAGGAAGCTGGTGGTCTCCGCCCTGGTGCACGGGGGTGTGCCCTGAGGGGTCCGGGAAAAGAGAAGTTACAAGTTACCGGGACATCCCACAGGTAGGACACTTAGAGGCAAAAAGACCCTAGACTCAGAGCTGCTCTTTCTCAGGGGAGACCCTGGCCTGGGACCTGACTACCCACTGTAGCTGCTTTCTAGTTCCCAAAGGTCTATGGGCAGACCACCCTGAGGTCTCCGAGTTCACCAGGCCCCCACCCAGGCCCTCCTGGAGACAGTCAGGATCGCATGTGGCCCTTTTGCATCCACACCCCTCCCTCAGTTTCTCTTACTAGTATTTTTTTTCCCTTAAAAAAGGTTTTATATATTGTCCTTTTGTGGGGTTTTATTGGTTTTATTTTTTTTAATTATTTTATTATTTTTATTTTTTAATTTCTTTATTGATTAAGGTATCACATATTTGTACTCAACCCCCACCCCTCCCCACTCATGCCCCCACCCCTCTGTTGTCCTTGACCACTGGTTAGGATCATATGTATGCACACAAGTCCTTTGGTTGATCTCTCCCTTTTATTATGGTGACTTGACTGTCCGGCTTTTGGCGGGACAGTCCTGAAATCGAGACTTTTAAAACACCGCGGGATGCGGGACAAATTGCTAAAAATTGGGACTGTCCCGCCAAAAACAGGACGTCTGGTCACCCTACTTTTATCCTCACTAATTTTGTTTTTACGTTTAAATCGGTGAGAGAGAGAGAGACACACACACATGGCTTTGTTGTTCTGCTGACTTAGGCTCTCCTTGGTTGCTGCTTGTCTGGGCCCTGACCGGGTGGAACCCACAACCCTGGTGCATCAGGCTGATGCTGTAAACAACGGAGCTGCCCCCGCCAGAGTCCCCTTGTTCTTATTAATTTCATAGGTCCGTGGTCGGCAAACCTTGGCTCTTGAGCCACATGCTGCTCTTTGGCCCCTGAGTGTGGCTCTCCCACAAAATACCACGGCCTGGGCGAGTCTATGTTGAAGAAGTGGCGTTAGAGGAAGTTTAAGTTTAAAAAATGTGGCTCTCCAAAGAAATTTCAATCATTGTACTGTTGGTATTTGGCTCTGTTGACTAATGAGTTTGCCGACCACTGAGTTAGGTTATTCTGACACAGCGGTCACGACTAAGAAAGCGACACGGACACATGATGATTCACTAAGGCCCACGCTTTATTGGGAGTGCACGAACTTTGCCTCACTGTCCCTTCCTGCCCAAGACCTGCCCAGGACACCCAGTCACGTCTCCGAGGCGCCTGGCCTGGCACCCTTTCTCCCTGGCCGTGGTGACCGGGGGAGTGAGAAGACCGGCCAGGCTTCGTGCAGGCGGCGCTCCCTCCGGGAGGTGTGCACGGTGCTCCCCTCGGGTCCGTCAGGGTCTGAGTCTTTGGAATGAAGACCCGGAGGCTCTTCTCAGGAAGAGTCAGCATCGTCCATCGCTGCTGAGCTGACCGGACCGCCCCGCACAGGCAGCCTTGCCAGGTGTTCCCACTGTCCCTGCCTCCCCCTCCCCTTTCCCAGCGCTGCACCAAGCGCAGCCCACACTGAACACACCCGCCCTTTTACCTCATCTGTTAAATACGTTTGTATTGATTTTTAGAAAGAGAGGAAAGGAGGAGGATAGAGAGATAGAAACATCGATGAGAAAGAAACATCATTGATCAGCTGCCTCCTTCACGCCCCAGCCTGGAGGGAGGGGCTGGTGGGTCGAGCCCACAATCCAGGCATGTGCCCTGACGGGGAATCGAACTGGCAACTTCCTGGTGTATAGGTTGATGCTCAACCACTGAGCCACACCCATCTGGCAAGTCACCCCCCCAAAAAAAACAAAAACAAAAAAAAGAACCCCCACTCCCCCCAGCATCATGCTGTTATTCTGTTTTTCTCCGCGCACCCTGAGGTGTGTCTGAGTGGGCCATCGGCGGGGAAACACGAAGCCGGCAGCGGAGTGGACGGGCTGCTGTCCCGCCCGGGGCTCAGGAAGTGGGTTGGAAGCTGCTGACTCAGCGCAGAGGTGTGACTGCATCCCAGCCGAGGGGCCCTCGGGCAGGCCAGCGTGGGTGGAGGCGTGTGCATGCATGAGAAACCCGTGGTCCAGACCCGGGCAGGGGACTGTGCATGTTGTATGTGGCCGGAAGCCAGGCGGGGAGAGGGTTAGACGCCTAAAATAAAATCCCTGGGATTACAAAAGCAGCCACTTACAGTGAAGGATGTGGCAATCGGGGACATAGCAACACGTGCTTCTTTTTATTTTTGTTTCAAATATTTTTATTTCAGAGAGGAAGGGAGAGGGAGAGAGAGAATCGTCAATGATGAGAGAGCATCACCGATGGGCTGCCTCCTGCACGCCCCCTACTGGGGATGGAGCCCACAACCTGGGCCTGTGCCCTGACGGGAAATGGAACCTTGATGTCCTGGTTCGTAGGTCAAAGATCCACCATGGAGCCACGCCAGCCAGGCACAGAGCGTATTTCTTTAAGAACAAATTAGTGACGAGGGGGCGGGCTCCGCGGAGCTGCCGAGCGGTGAGGAGCACAACGTCTTGGAGTCCCACCAGCTGCGCTAAGGAAACCGGATGTGACTCCGCTGGGGGGATCGGCGTTCGCATCTGTGTTGGCACAGACCAAATGCTACATGGCCATGGAGGGCAGCGAGAACCAAGGCACATGCTCTCCGGTCCGGCCCGTGGCCCCTGAGGTCTCTCCGTGGACTCCTGGTCCGAGGCCCCAGGTGAGGAAGCCCGCTCCAAGCCCAGGTAGGCAGCGTGCAGGCCCCTCCGATTCAGCTTTCACAGTACGTGCCTCCGCTCCTGGGCCCCCCTGAGTCGGAGCAAAGGAAAGGCAGGTGACCGAGCACCAGCGGGTGCTGGGCCAGGCAGTGGGACACACACCAGCTTTGGGCGGGGCCAGCACAGACACCCTGGGCCTGCCCCACCAGCTCCCTGGGCTCAGGCCTCCATGGAGGGAGAGAGGAGGAAGGGAACGAGCCTGTGAGTGGGGGTGTGTGCAGGTGTTTGCTGTTTGGAGACACTGCCTGAGGCTGTTTTGCCAGCTGGATCTACCTTTGTTCTCCTGGCTGCTGGTTTTGGTTTCGTGCCCTGATCCATGGGTCTCCGCAGCAGCTGGAGACCAGGCGTGCCCCCAGATCAGCCACCTGCACGGCGTGTGTGGACTGCGAGGTCCCCATCTGCCCGTCTCAGACGCAGCCTGGCAGTGCCAGGCATTCCTTCTGCTGGGTCCAGATGCAGCCCCAATCCGTCTGTTCGCCTTGGGCTCCCAGGCTGCGGGGGCCTTCACCTGTGTCTCACGTGGACGCCAGGGCAGAGGGGAAGCCTGACCCGATGGGCTGCAGGTGGGTTAGGGAGGGGTCCTCCCAGCAGATCAGCCTCCTTCTTTCTAACACCAGACTGGTCTGCAATCTCAAGCATCAAGTGGAAGGCCTAATCCCAGGACTAGAGGCCCTTTGGTCCTTGAACCCAGAACCAATCAGGTCTTGGTGTGCCTTAAGGGGGAAGAATCTCATTGGCCCAGCTGGGCTCAGGTATCCACTCACTGTCCAATCAACTATGACTGGGTTCCCTCTAGTCCCGCCCCTCCCCACATGCCTGCATGTGGGGCTCCCAGGAATGGATGTAGTGGCGGCAGGTGAATTGCTGTGTCCTTTGCAGAATTACATCCTGTGGCAGCAAACTCTGCTGCGGTCAGGGTCCCCCGCCCCCATCCCTGCTCGGAGCATCGTTTCCTGCATGTCCCTCCCTCTCAGAGAGCACTGACCCCGGGACCCAAGCACCTGGGCAGAGGCGGCCTTGGGTGCACACCTGGCTTTTATAACATGCATCCCCTTCCCTCCCTTGGTCCCCATTGCTAGCATTTCTTCTGTCTCTCCAGCACGTGTCCGGCACATAACAGGAGGCTGGTGCTCAGTGAATAAACACTTCCCCAGGGGATAGTAATGTTTAGCACATGTTTTAGCTTCTTCCCCGTTTTCTCTGCAGCTGTGAGACTGAGTCATCCTGGCTTCGCAGATTCAAACAAATCCAAGGCTCAAGAGATTAAATGGCCTCCCCGGCCGTTTCTAACACAGATGACACCCTCTTGCCTTTAAAACGGCTCCCAGGGCACATGACTGGCACCAGCTCCTATGGATGCCCTGGGATGAGAGCACCTGTGACTCCCGGGACTGACACTGTGGGGACCTGGGCTCTGATTGCCTGAGGGAGCCTGTCTCCTCTCCCTGCCTCCCCACCCCCACCCAGCCCTGGAGGTGGCTTTCTCTCCCGTGGTTTCTGTCAGGTTCTCGGTCCCTTTGTTTCCTCGGCTGGTGAGCTAGGGTTTTCTCCCCGCTGTGGATGAGCCTGCGTCTATTCTAGCAGTGTCCCCTCCCCTACCATGGGCTGGACTAAGAAATTACTTTGTTGCCAGGACTGGTTTGGTTCAATGGATAGAGCGTCGGCTTGGGGACTGAAAGGTCCCGGGTTCGATTCCGGTCAAGGGCATGTACCTTGGTTGTGGGCATATCCCCAGTAGGGGGTGTGCAAGAGGCAGCTGATCGATGACCCTCTCTCATCGATGTTTCTAACTCTCTATCTCTCTCCCTTCCTCTCTGTACAAAATCAATAAAATATATTAAAAAAAAATAAAAAAATAAATTACTTTGTTAATTCTGTGGGAAAGGCCCAGCACTCAGGTTTAGCACGGAGGTCTGGAAACCCTTTTCACGGAATACAGTCTATGTCCAGGGGCTTGGTGTCCAGTCTCTCCATCCCCTTAGAAGTAT
Organism: Pipistrellus hanaki; assembly: GCF_964339955.1. Lineage (NCBI taxonomy): Eukaryota > Metazoa > Chordata > Mammalia > Chiroptera > Vespertilionidae > Pipistrellus > Pipistrellus hanaki. The sequence goes on along the minus strand of NC_140519.1, from coordinate 47,359,956 downwards.
ATTTATTTGTTTGTTTGTTTGTTTATTTATTTATTTATTTATGCCCTTGACCAGAATCAAACCGGCACCCTCCAGTCCACAGGCTGACACTTTACCCATTGAGTCCAGCAGGCTAGGGCTAGGAGTGAATCCGGAGAGAAGCCAGGCTCCCCTAGAATGTGGCTCTCGACTGCAGGAGAGGCCTCTGCATTCATTTTCTCAGCGGGGTTCAGGGGTGGAGAACAGGGGCATCTCAGCTGCTTGCTTCTTAACCTTCAGAATGAAGCAAGTGACTGATGGAATGAATGAATGAATGAATGAATGAATGAACGAATGCTAACTATTCCGGTTTATATTTCAGTGAGGTGTCTGGACACTTGGCAGCGCTGGTCTCTCCGGAATGCCACATTTCCCGTTTCCTGGCACACCTCCTCACTCCCCGCCGTTTCCGCGGCCGCCTGCCTGCCTGTGGGTGTCCCTCCCCGAGGCTCCGTCCTTGCCCCGTGGTCACCGGCGGCACCAGGAAACCCACCACGTCCGGTAAGTCGCTTTGCTGGTGGTTTGTGCTTTAAGGGGGAAGCCATCAACGGGGAAGGGAGCGATGAGAACGTGGCATCCTTCAGGTTGAGCAAACACGTTTACGCAACTCAGGTCACAGGAAAGTGAGGAATACCCTCAGGCTGGAAAAGGCTGAGGCATTTTTCTGTATGTTTTCTTATTTTCTTTTTTTAAAACATATTTTATTGATTTTTTTTTTTTTTTTTTACAGAGAGGAAGGGAGAGGAATAGAGAGTTAGAAACATCGATGAGAGAGAAACATGGATCAGCTGCCTCCTGCACACTCCCTACCGGGGATGTGCCCGCAACCAAGGTACGTGCCCTTGACCGGAATCGAACCCGGGACCTTTCAGTCCATAGACCAGGTGTCTTCAAACTACGGCCCGCAGGCCACATGCAGCCCCCAGGGGAGTCTGATCCTGCCCGCCAGGTTTTTTGGGCAGTGAGCGCAGCCAAGGTGTTACAGTAGGGATTAGTAGTTCATATAGTCCGGCCCTCCAGCTCTCTGAGGGACCGTGATCTGGCCCCCACTTTAAAAAGTTTGAAGACCCCTGCCATAGACCGACGCTCTATCCACTGAGCCAAACCGGTCAGGGCACTATATGTTTGCTTAGTCACTGACAAGCCAGGCAGGAGGAATAGTGAAATATTAAGTCACAGCTTGAAAATCGATATATACATATACACACACACACACACACACACACACATATATATATATATATATATATACTGACCACGTGTATATGTGCAGTCACAAGCTATTGATCTGCTCGGCCACACATGAGTCCCAGCGGGGCTGGGCTATCCTGGCAGTTAGTTTAGATCAAGGTAAGTCCTTCAAAAGCAATAACCTCACTCAATAGGACAGTCACAGACCTCTTAACTTCCCACAACCCCTCTGTGGACAAGGCACGATGCTGGTGAGGTTGCAAACAGTAATGTCATCGGAGCCGGCTTCCTGTGATGGCAAATGAAACGGCAGCTACTTCCTGTGAGGCCCTGCCCAGGGAAAACAGCAGCTGCCGCCGTGCCCGGGGCTTCTCGTTGGGAGAGGCGCGCAGGCACCCCGGCAACCTTGGTCCGCCATCCTGGTCTGCAGGCCAGCAGCTGGGGAGATGCTGAGCCAAGCACCGGACCTCTGTGAACCTCAGCTGTCTTATTTCTAAAATGGGGAGAGGCCAGGCCTTCTCTTAAATGAGAGAGGGCAGGGAAGCAGGTTCTTTGGTCTTGGGTGTCCCTCTCCCTTTCCCAAGGAGCTCCAGGGGCAGGTGAGGCGATCTCTCTGAGGGACTTTGTCTCCCCTGCCGCGCAAACCCTCGCTACACGTCACACTGAGTGTCGTGCTGGGCAGACCAAACCCCCCGTGAGTGCGGGGCCCGGGCTGGGATCCGCAGGAGGGACGGTCCATGGTGGGGGCGGGGGGCGGGGATTGTGTCCAGCTCATGTGTTTCTGGGCCCTCGGCACCTAAGTGACCTGAGAGCCAGGGTCTCCTCTCCCGGAAAAGGCCCAGAGACAGGAAGGAAGGGCAGACAGAACGAGAGCGCCGAGCTCTGGGAGCAGGAAAGACATCCGGGTGATCAGGCCCGTCAGCTGGGGTCGCAATCCCGACCCCCCATGGGCCAGCAGGGCGGCGGTGGCCCCGTGTCCTCACCTCTCTGAGCTCCCGTTTCACATTTGCAAGAACAGAAATCACAATGGGCACTTTGCAACAGGCCCCGGAGTGTCCGTGAGCCAGTGCGTGGGGGGCCAGGGGACGTGGCACGTGGCAGGTGCAGAGAAGAGAGAACAGTCACCAGCTCTAGTTCCCTATCGAGGTGAGGGCTGGCCTCGCCACGGGGACAGCCTTGTCATGCTGTTGGCTCCAGCCCCTTTGGCTCTTGGTCCCCGTTAAGTAGGGTTCTGTTTCTCACCAACTGGTAAACCTCGGTCTTGGGGGTCAGGACGGGGTCGTGTGGGTCGGCGGACCCCAAGTCTGTGACGTGGGTCACTGAGGCATACGTCTGGGCCATGGCCCTTGCCACCCAGGCTGGTGCAGGCTGAACCCACCCGCTAGCCTGACGTCCCCCCCGGCCTGGGCCTTGGTCACTGCAGGAGGATCTGGCCTGGGCGTCCGTGGAGGCTCCTGAAGGGCAGAGGAAGGTCCCCCCAGGACACCACTCTCTGGGGTTGGCGAGGCCAGCCCCCTTCCCCCCCTCCCCGGAGCCCCCAGGCAGGGGGAAGGGGGGTCTGGCTTTGGGGAAGAGCCTGGCTCACCCCCATGGACGTCCTGGGGGTCAGCAGCAGGCATGTGCTGCGTCCGTTACTCTGTCTGAACATTGGCTGACGTTGCTCTGCCCTGGGAGCCCTGACTGGGGGACTCGGCCCTGAAATTTACCCAATAGCATTTCTAAAGGAAATGACCCCCGCGTGTACCCCTCACAGTGCAAGAGCGAAGAGGAACTTGGCCTTAGCAACGCCCGGGTTCACAGACACAGTTTTCCACGAAAACGCCGAGCCCAGTAGCCCTTCACCCCCCTTGGCAGACCTTTGGTGACTCCGGGGTATGTACATCTTTGGGGTCAGACCTACTTTGGGGTCTGTGGTCAGAACTGTGACAGGGCCTCTCGGCAGGGCCCGAGCCATAGGCTGACCCCTTGTCCTCCATCCCATCGCGCCTGCTGGGTGGGCCCATGGAGTCCCATGTTTGGCATCTCCAGGGGGAATCGGTGAGATCGAATGTCCAGCTGAGTCGCTCCATGGGACTCGGGACGCCCAGTGACTTCCACGGGCTGGGGTGGCCCAGACTGGATGGAGACAGGCGCTTCCTGTGGAGGGCACGCAGGGTGCTGCCAAGAACAGGACCCACAGGTGGACCGGAGCAGCCACACAGCGCGCCACGGGGTGCTCGGAGACTGGGCAGGGGCCCGGGGTCGGGGTCAGGGTCAGGGTCCCCGGAGATGAATGGGAAGTAGGTTAGGAAGGGCCAATCCCGGGCCGCCGAGGGCCGGCTGCTTGGCACGTGTCTGGCCAGGCCCGAGCCCTGCGCTGGGTGCCCGCCTAGTTGGCGATTTCTGCGAAGTCGGGGTAGAGGTCCAGGTCTGCGAAGATGTCGTTGGGGTTCCGGCAGCTGAGGTTGCAGAAGCAGGCGTTGATCCACAGGACCCGGCGGGAGAAGCCGGCCCCGTCGGGGCACTGGAAGGCGACGTCGATGGTCTTGGACTTGTAGGGCACGCAGCACCTGCCGTCCGTGCAGGCCCCGCAGTACTTGGGCCTGTAGGTGCGCGTGCTGACGCAGCCGGCCAGGGTGAGGTTCAAGGGCGCCTCCGGCTGGTACACGGCCAGGCACTTCTTCCCTTCCTGCGGGAAAGGGGTGTCAGGTGGGATGCTCCGAGGACGGACCCCGCCAATGCCCCCCTCCTTCCCCCAGCCTCACGGTCCCTTTTCTCTCTCCCCCTTTCCTTTAGGGCCACGGCATCTTCCAGCTGGGAAGGCCCTCCCCCAGGCCAGCGAGACCCCCCATGCGACACAGGAGTCAACGGAGGCCCACAGACGGGATGGCTTTGCTCAGGCCCTGCCTGGTAGTCTGCAGTGTCCCTCCTTCCCTCCGCTCCTGCTCCCCCCCCCCAATCCTCTCTGCCCACAGGACACCCCTGAAGCTCCCCCGTCAACCACGTGCCCAGCTAGCAGTGACCGGGCACACGCTTTATCCCCCTCCTCTGCCTCCCACAGCCTCTCACACCCACTCACTCAGCCGGGCTGGTGCTATTTAAAAGCAGCTTGCCCAGCTGGTATGGGTGAGCGCCGACTTGTGAGCCAGGAGGTCACGGTTCGATTCCCGGTCAGGGCACAGGCCTGGTGTGCGGGCTCTGTCCCCAGTGTGGGGCGTGCAGGAGGCAGCCTATGCATGGTTCTCTCTCGTCATGGATGCTTGTTTCTCTCTCTCCCTCTCCCTTCCTCTCTCTGAAATCAATAAAAAGATATTTAAAAAAGTAAAAGCTGCTCTCTCTCTCCCTTGGGCCACTCAAGAGCAGGGCTCTTTCGGGGCGTCTGTGGTGTGATTCCGTGCCCGGGACGTGGCAGGCGCCGGGAGGGAGGTCTCAGGGCCCGGACATGTTATGGACGTGGGGCCTGGGCCACAGAGACGCGGGGACATTGGCCACCATCATGTGCCGTCCGCAGCAGGCAGGCATCTGACGCCAGCGTCCCCACCTCCGACTAGTGCTCCTGTACCCACGTGGCTGGCGTGAGGTGCCCATGGGGGGCATGGGCACAGGGGCAGAGGAATCACCATGGGACCAATTCTGAGGCCCCCGGGTCCCCTTCAGAGAGATCCTGGTGCCATTAACACAATCACCACCGTCACTTCCGCGCAGTGAGAGTCACAGACGCCCACACGTGGCCCTGATGATAACGGTTCGGAGGTGGGCTTCCTCATTCCCATTTCACAGCGGCCCCCTGAGGAAGCTGGGGAGCCCGGCCCAGCGCCCAGCTCCTCTGTGGAGCCCGAGACGCCGACCCGCCCGCCCGGGGAGGGCACCCACCTTGATGCGCGGCCGGACGTCCAGGCCGCAGGGCCGCAGGGTGCAGAGGCGGCTCTCCTGCGCGGGCCGGCAGCCCGCGTTGGCGTTGGACACCCGCGTGGAGATGCCCAGGCCGCAGCTGGTGGAGCAGGGGCTCCAGGGGCTGGTGTGGGGGATGCAGTTTCCGTGCCAGGGCTCGGCCTCACCCAGGATCGCTGCGGACGGACACGGGACCCCGTGAGCTCCCAGCCTCCGTCACCCCCAAACCCTCTCCACCCCCTGCCACCGCAGCCCCGAGGGCCCTGGAACTCGGCGAGGATGGAGGCGGCCTGTCGGCTCCTCACAGTCCTGGGTTAGGAGGCCTGGCTCTGAGTCCCTCCTCTTCTCTGGGGACAGGTGGGCCTGCGCTCCAATCCCTCTTGACTGCCTACCGCTGGGGGACCCCACACAGCTGGGCCCGCCCGCCTCCGCGCGGCAGCAATACCAGCGGCCTCTCAGGGGGGGAGTGGGGGTTGGGATGGAGGGAGTCTAGACGCTGACTGAGCCCGTGTCCGCGTCTGCTTGGGGCCGGGAATGAAAGCCACGAGAGCCTGTTCCTGCCCTCAGAGGTCATGTTTCCCTGGGGGAAGGTCAAAGGCGAGTGGCACCCCCCCTTCCCCCCGACCCAGCATTTCGTCTGGCTGAGGCTGAGGGCTCGGTGTTCGAGGGGACACACAGTGCGTGGGCGCAGGTCTGAGCCGGGCCACCTGTGTGTGTGTGTATGTGTGTGTGTGTGTGTGTCTGTGTGTGTGTGTGTCTGTGTGTGTGTGTGTGTCTGTGTGTGTGTGTGTCTGTGTGTGTGTGTGTGTGTGTGTGTGTAGGGGGGTGATGGTAGCGCCCCCTCCTGGGCTGTGGGGGGAAAGAGGGCTGGCACAATGGCTGCCCAGGCTGCCTGGCCCCCAGTGAGCCCTCGGGCAACGTGAGCTCATGTGATTTCCTAACCATCGGCCAACACACACCCTTAATGTCTCTCTCCTGGCACCTAGAATCCACTCTGGCGCCTGAGGATGGGGAACGCAGTGAGCTGGGGCGGAGGCGGGGAACGCAGTGAGCTGGGGCGGAGGCGGGGCAGAGAGCACACAGCGGGAGGGGCCGAGGGGCCCAGACAGACCCAGGAGGAAGCCCATCTCACTGCAGAGCAGGCAGAGGGGAGGGGGGAGGAGACAGATGGAGAGAGAGTGGGGTGGGGGGGAGAGGGAGAGGGAAAGGGTCTGGGAGAGAAAGGCGATAAAAATGGAGGGGTGAGACAAAAATAGGAAAGAAAAGCCATCTAATGGGATCCGAAAGGGGAAGGCTGAGGCCTCATACCCAGCCCCTCACGGCTGCAGGTGTGCAGGGAACACTGATGCAGGAAGGAGGGAGGGATGGATGGGGGAGGCGGAAGGGAAGGCAGGGGACCGTAGGGGAGGGGAGGGGGGAGAGGAGGGGAGGATGGAGGAGGCGAGGATCTGGGTGAGCTGGGCTGTGAGGCGGAGGGAGGGCAGGAGGGGTGATTTGCCTGATGCAGGAAGGAGGGGTGGATAGGGGACGGGGAGGGGAAGGGAGGGGACCTTAGGGGAAGGAAGGGGGGAGAGGACAGGGGGAGGGGAGGATCTGGGTGAGCTGGGCTGGGAGGCGGAGGGAGGGGCAGGAGCGGGGATTTGCCTGAGAGGATGAAGGCTTTGGTTTCTGGGTCACCAGGAGGCGGGCAGGGGCTCTGCAGGTGTTGGGTCAGAATGGGGTCACTGGGCCACACACAGCGGGCGGGCAGACAGCTGCCCCCCCATCCCCCGCCCCCCCCCCCCCCCCCCGCAGTGAGGCCGCTGCTGGGCTTGCCCGGGACACAGCCCTCCTGTCATGACCTAACCACAGGGCTGCTCCTTCCTGGGCAGGCTCAGCCCCGGGCACCCCAGCCCCCCCAGAGAGCCTGTGCAATCCCGGACCCAGCAGGGGGAGGGGTGGGGGACCGCCCTCCTGCCTGGCCCAGCCAGACCCCCGCCCCTCTGCCCCCCTTCCCCCTGCTCTCCTACTTGTTCTTTCGGGAAACTCTCTCTCTCGGCCTCTGCAAACCCTCCTGTGCCGCCTGTCTGCCGCCCTCAGCTGCTCTCTCTACCTCCCTGCACGTGGCGGTGGCTCAGGGGGACTCCCTGTCCCCCAGGTCTGGGGCCGTTGGGGCTGGTACTACTTGAGCGGCAGGTGCCATTGGCATCTAGTGGGTGGGCGTCGGGGAGGCTGCTTAGCCTGGCACAGGCACAGGCACAGCCGTCACAAGCAATTAGGTGGTCCGCAGGCCTGGCCTCCCCTCCCCGTCTGTAAGTGGGGGTGTACTGAACCCACCTGCCTGGCTTTGCTCTCCACCAAGCCCTCCCTCAGCTCAGGCTCCCAGGACCCCACGAGCCAGGCAGAGCCGGGAAGGCAGGGCCAGAGGAGACTGCCCTCCCTAGGCCTCACCCATGGCAGCACCCAGGGCAGCACCCGAGGTGGCACCCAGGGTGGCATCCACGGCAGCACCCGCAGCAGCACCCACGGCAGCACCCACAGCAGCACCCAGGCAGCAGCACCCACGGCGGCACCCAGGGCAGCACCCCCAGCAGCACCCACGACAGCACCCCGGCGGCACCCACCTAGGTCTCCGGCGTGGCGCGGCGCGGGCTTGCGCGGCCTGCGGGCGTGGTCGTCGCACACCCAGCGCTCACAGCAGCGGCCGGGCAGGCGCACGCGGCGCGGGAGGCGGCACCAGAGGCGCGGCGGGCGCACCCGCAGGCACAGGGGCGTGCAGCCCACCGCGCCCGCCACGCACGTGCAGTTGAACTTGCAGCTGGGCTGGAAGGACTCGCCGTTGCCGTAGCGCACGCCGTCCAGGACGCAGCCCACGCCGACCACCTCTGCGGACACAGGGCGCGCTCAGGCCCAGCACCGCCCCTCCCCAAGGTCACCTCCCACAGTGCACCGCGCCCACACCCACAGGGGGCGGGACGCAAGGGCAGGGCCCAACCCACGAGGGGCCAGGGCAGAGGGCGGGCAGTGCCGTCTCAGCTCCAGCTGCTCTCCTTGAATCACACCTGCTGCCAATGTCAGAGGGTAAAGCATGGGGGTTGGGGGGTGGGGGGACTGGGCGGCCAGCTCTGCTCCTGTCTCCGGCACCTGGCACAGAGCCTGGCACTGACACCTATGTGCCCCTGAGCTCACGGCTGGCAGCGGGCAGGCAGGGAGAACCCATGGGAACACTCGGAAACAAAGGCCCACCGAGGCCGTGCAGACTGATGGCTGCTCTAGGCGCTGAAGACCCCGGCGTGAACCAAACAGGCAAAACCCACACCTCCCGGCGCTTCCATTGTAGTGGGGGTGGCCAGGGAGAAGCAACAGATCACAGAGCGCCGCTGGGGCCACAGTCCAGGGAGAACGGGGCAGCAGGAGGGGGGCTGGGAGCTGGGTAGTCCTGGAGTTATATGAGGTGGGCAGGCAGCACCATGCCTGGTCATAACCCTGTTATTGTGTGGGGGGATGGATGATGGATGATGGATGGATGGATAGATGGATGATGGATGGATGATGGATGGATGGATGGATGGATGATGGATGGATGGATGATGGATGGATGGATGGATAGATGGATGGATGGATGGATGATGGATGGATGGATGATGGATGGATGGATGGATGGATGATGGATGGATGGATGATGGATGGATGGATGGATGAATGATGGATGGATGGATGAATAGATGGATGGATGGATGGATGATGGATGGATGGATGATGGATGGATGGATGGATGATGGATGGATGGATGATGGATGGATGGATGGATAGATGGATGATGGATGGATGGATGGATAGATGGATGGATGGATGATGGATGGATGGATGGATGAATGATGGATGGATGATGGATGGATGGATGGATGGATGGATGGATGAATGATGGATGGATGGATGATGGATGGATGGATGATGGATGGATGATGGATGGATGATGGATGGATGGATAGATGATGGATCGATGGGAGGTGGGGTGAGCCCCAATCTTCACATTGGGCTCCTGCCATGGATCAGGTACTTAGCCTCTCACACACCTAAAAAGAGAGGCATGAGTTGTCACTTTTTCCCTGGAAAGCGACACTTACAAGGTCAGGTGGCTAGCCTAACATCATCACCCTGGTTAGTTCCGGTGCCGGAATTGAATTCAAGTTCTCTAGCTCCAAAGACCATGCCTGGCGAGTCTTCCCCTCCCGCCCCTTCGCACGGGGAGTCTGAGCCTGGACCCTGGCTGGTCCCTCCTCCGATGACCTGGGCAGAGCTGCGTGGCTCCCACATGGAAGAGCTAAAACAGCCCTCTCGTCGGAGGCTGCAGCAACCGCACGGGCTGGTCTGAACCGGCTCCTGAAGGGACGTGCCCAAGGTCATGTAGCAGGCGAGCCCAGAGCCAGGACCCAAAGCCCGGCCTCCGCGATCCCGGCCGCAGCCGCCCGCCGGCCTGAGCGCCCACATCACAGCCACCGGCCGTGTTTGTGCACAGAAATAGCAGGAGCGGCTCCGGAGGCTCTGGCAGCCGTGTTTAGCTTGGCTCCCCGGGCATTCCAAACATCTTTTCTAAAGCGCGCTGCCAACATGTGCAAATCATACCCAAACCTGGAGTTTGGATTTTCTTGGAAACCGAGCAGAACGGCCAAGACCGGGCTCCCTTTCCTGCCTGCCACGGCGGCTGGTGCCCGGGACTTGCCGGCCAGCTCTGCCCACCGCTCGCCCTGGCCCTGGGCCGCCGTCCCACCCCGCCCTGCGGCTTCTCCATCGTCCCAGGTGGCACATGTTTACGCTATTTTTACCCCCGCATCGTCCTGAGCTGGTTGTGGGCAGTCTCCAGGCAGGTCCAGCCTCTGGAAGCGCCATGGGTGGAGCTGACCACCGGGGTTTTTTCCTGTTTAGGGACCTGCTTCCCTCTCTCCCCGCGGGCCCCGGGGCTGCCCTCTCTCACGGTCAGGCCTGGGCTTCTTCCCGGGACGAGGCCTCATGGACTCAGGCGCGAGGGCAGCGCTTCTGGGAGGATGGTCAGAAGAGCACTAGTGAGTGAGTGTGTGTGTGCCCACATGTATGCATGAGGCATGTGTATCAATGTGTGTGCACATACATATGAATGGGGTGTGAGTGTGTGCACATATGTATGCATGAGATGTGTGCGTGTGCACAAAGGTATGCATGGGAATCTGTGTATCTGAGTGTGTGCACACATGTATGCATGAGGCGTGCATATCTGTGAGTGTGTGCACATATGCATGCATGAGATGTGCATACCTGTGAGTGTGTGTGTGCTCACACATATGCATGCATGAGTATGTGTTGAGGTGGGTAAAAATCTACCTCCTCAAAGGAGTTCATTGTGCAAACAGTTTTGAAAAGCAAAGGCTTCTCCGCCAGCTCTCCTTTGGGGGTGGCCGCGGGCACGGCGCTTACGGCCCCTGAGCCGGTCTCTGACACTCGCTGATCTTGATTCATTCCCCGTCTGCAAAGCTCCGTGACCAGGGGCCTCTGGGAGCGAGGCCTGCGAAAACCCCTGCAGGCAGCTTTCTCACCGCTGCAGGGGGAGCACAGAGGTCGAGGTGGGGGCGCTGGGGCTGCAGTGAGGGCAGCGGGCGTGGGAGACACGGAGGGGGGCAGGGGGGAGGAAGGTGGCGCCCAGGTCTCTGGGGGAGGGGCAGGCAGGAGAGTCCGGGAGAGAATGTCTACAAGGCGCGGTGCCTGGCGCCTGGCGAGGGGTGCGTGCAGCTGAGAGGAGGACAGTCACGGAGAACGGAGTGACCTTCCCATGACCTTGGAGAGCAGCCTGGAAGCGGGCAGTGATGGGGTCTCCTGCCTGGAGGGGTCTGGAAGGCTCGGCCGCGCTCCCGAAGCCGCCTTGGGTGGGGAGAGAGTGTGTGGCTGACGGTGTGCAGCAGCCCCTGTTATCCACGGTTTTGCTTCCCGCGGGGTCAGCTACGGTCTGGAAATATTCAATGGAATATTCCAGAAATAAACAATCCAACGAGCAGCTCGCAGGTTTTGAATTGCAGGCTGGCCTGGATAAGGCGATAAAGCCCCACGCCATCCTGCCCTCCCGCGCGGGACGTGAGTCACCCCTTTGTCCAGCGCGCCCACGCAGGCGGCGTCACAGGGCTGGAGTCCAAGGCGCCCGGATTTTCCTTCACAACCAGCACCACGGCCACTGGACTGGCACTTCACACAGAGGGCCCCACCCGGCCCTAAGAGGAGGGAACCTGGCTGAGCCCTCCCTGGAGGCCGGCCTGGAGGAGCCCCGGGTCCGAGAGCGAGCCGATGCCCGGTCTGGAGAGGAGAGGGAGGCTGGCATCGGTCCCTCCTCAGGGAGCCCCGCCTCTGGCCTCTGAGGACCGGCTGGGGAGTGCGGGGCACCCTCTCCGGGGGAGGCCCGGGCGGAGCTGGGGGGACGGGCGGGCGGGCGGCGAAGGAGGGAAGGTCACTTACGTGCACACACTCCTATTGCGTACCTCGGGCGGTCCCCGCTGTAGTCGCAGTAGAGGCCGCGGTGGGGGTCACAGACGGCGGCCTCGGTGCAGTTGTCCCCGAGCTGCTGGGCGCACACCTTGCAGCACTCGCAGCCGTCGGTGACCAGGCTGACGCCCGGCGGGCAGCGCGGCGGGGACAGCGGGCACTCGCACGGCCACTTGCAGAACTGGGGGCGCGAGGACGTGTCCTCCAGCGGCGCGGGCGTGGAGGCCATGGCCGTGGGGGCCGCGGAGAGGGCCTGCGGGGGGAACGGCAGAGATGAGGGGCTGCCATCACCTCCCCCCTGGGTGGTGGTCAAAAGGCTTGAACCCAATTACATTTTTCTAGCATGTTCCCCCCTCACCGGAGGATATGGTTTTAAATTAGGGAGAGAGAGAGAGGCAGAGAGAGGGGGGAAGAGGGAGGGGGGGGGAGAGTAAGAGGGGGAGAGTGAGAGGGACAGAGAGAGGGGGAGAGAGAGAGAGGGAGAGAGAGAAACATCAATGTGTGAGAGAAACGGGGGTTGGTTGCCTCTCGTTTGTTCCCCAACCAGGGATCAAACCTGCAACCTAGGGATGTGCCCTGACCAGGAATCGAACCCAAGGAACCTCCTGTCCTCAGGCCCGATGCTCTAACCCAGTGGTTGGCAAACTCATTAGTCCACAGAGCCAAATACCAACAGGACAACAATGGAAATTTCTTTGGAGAGCCACATTTTTTTAAACTTAAACTTCTTCTAACGCCACTTCTTCAACACAGACCCACCACAGGCCGTGGTCTTTTGTGGAAGAGCCACACTCCAGGGGCCAAAGCGCTGCCTGTGGCTCGAGAGCCGCAGTTTGCCGACCATGGCTCCACCCAGCGGAGCGGACCCAGTGGCTGGGCCGCACCGCGTTCTTTGACCAGCAGATGCGGAGATGTCCAGGCGGAGTCTGCCTCCCTTTGCTGAGGAGGACACGGAGACCCAGAGGGACAGGGACACGCCCAGGGTGACCCAGCCCACATCTCTCTCCACTCCCTGTTCTCCCCGCTCTGCCTCCTCCGCGGCCCAGCCACTCAGCGGCACCTGCACAGCGTGTCCTCCGTCTCCCTGAAGCCTTAGGCAATCCCAGAGAAATCTGAAAGTTTCCTGTGATGCATCACAACCCAAGGCCAGGGGCGGGGTGCTGGGCCTCCATGGGGAGCCCCGAAGCTCCGGGCCCCCCCATTCGCCTGGTGAGCGAGGCACCGCAGGCGCGCGGCTGCCAGGCCAGAGGCCCGGAGCGGCGGTCTGCGCTGAGATGCGGATCGGAGGGACCCATTTTTGGGGCCTGGCATATCGTAAGGGCAGTCAGTATGGATTCACCAGGCGCAAGGCCTTGGCCGTCAAAAAGACAAGCCTGGATCTGAGGTGGGACCCCTCCAGGCGGGGTCTCAGGCAGGCTAGCTGGCGGGACCGCACCGCCCTGGGGGTTGGCAGTGCCCGCCCATGGCCACCTGGGAGGCCGGTATGCGCCCGCGCCTGTTCGCTTTGCCTCAGAAGCACGGCATGACCTCTAACCTCAAATCATGGAAAGCAACCACAGCCCGGCCGGCGGGGCCCAGTGGCTGAGCGTCCACCTGTGATCCGGGAGGTCAGGGTTCCATTCCCCGTCAGGGCACAGGCCTGGGTTGCGGGCTCCCTGCCCAGTGTGGGGCGTGCAGGAGGCAGCCCATCAGTGATTCTCTCTCATCATGGATGTTTCTAATGTTTCTATCTCTCTCTCCCTCTCACTTTGTTTCTGAAATCAATAATAATAATAATAATAATAATAATAATAATAATAATAATAATAATAAATGCCAAGAAGGAAGCAGCAGAGAGGACCCCCTGACAGATAAGCAGTTCAGGGTCCCCCTGGCCCAGGGGAGGGATGGGCTGGATCCACTGAGCCAGGCCCTTGCAGTTGGCGCCATCTAGTGGTGAAAAACCTCCCCGCTCACACACACACACACACACACACACACACACACACACACACACACAGGACATCAGCCCTTGAAAGTCCAGGGGTCGAGGCAGGTCCACCTGCCCTTCGCCCTGGTACATGGTCTGTTGCCATAGAAATATGGACTCTCCTTGTTCACCCCAGAAGCAGCAGGAGAAGCGTCTCTGCCCAAGAACAAAGACAAGAGGCCCCAGCCCCTCGGCTCCCTGACTCCCCGGGGCTGCCCGCCAGCTCCCAGGCCCGGCTCCCTGGCCCTTTGGCTCGGGAGGCCAGCGGCAGCTCCGCCCTCGGCGGGGGGCCAGGGGGCCCTGTGCAGCGCGTACCTGTGCTGACCTCGAGCAGGCGGCCGGCCCTTTGGGGAGTGGGTCTCTGGTCACTCCGGAACCCCCCTTCGCCCTGAGGAACTGTGAGCCTCACGTCAGAGCTGCGGCTCCGAGGTCACCCCACGATGTCACCCTGACCTCTGCCCCCTGACCAGCGGTGGCGCCTGCTGGAGGGACACCCAGAGCTCGGGCCTCGGCCGCGTCCGTCTCTACCGACAACAAGAAGGAGCTCCCCGGGACGCCCTGCTGTTAGGCTAAAGGAGAACACCTGATCTTGTTTAAGGTTAGGGTTAGGGTTTAAGAACGCGGTACCTGGCCTGGCCGGCGTGGCTCAGGGCCTGAGCATCCACCTAGGAACCAGGAGGCCCCGGTTCGATTCCCAGTCAGCACACCATACCCAGGTTGCAGACTTGATCCCCAGAGTGGGGCGTGCAGGAGGCAGCCGATCCATGATTCTCCGTCATCATGGATGTTTCTATCTCTCCCTCCCTCTCTTACTCTCAAAAATCAATAAAAATATCTTTAAAAAAGGAAAAGAAATAGGTTCTTTGGCAAAACCCATAAGACCAGAGGCGCCCATGAGTCGGTGGTGACAGGGAAGGTTTGGAGCAGGGGTCCTCAAACTTTTTAAAGTGGGGGCCAGATCACGGTCCCTCAGAGAGCTGGAGGGCCGGACTATATGAACTACTAATTCCTACTGTAGCACCTCGGCTGCGCTCACTGCCCAAAAAACCTGGCGGGCCGGATCAGACTCCTCTGCGGGCCGCATGTGGCCCTCGGGCCGTAGTTTGAAGACCCCTGGTTTGGAGGAAACTCGGTGTTGCCAGCAGCAACAGAGGAGGCGGCTGGGCATCTACCCAGAGGCTCCCTTCCCCGGCCGCTCCCAAACAGGGTCTCCTCCGGGGAGGACGGCACAGCGCAGGGTCACAGGGCATATGCCAAGGGGCGCGGGATCGGCCCCAGCTAACAAGGGTCCCCGAACAGGACACAGGGGCCTCTGGGAGGCTTTTAAGGGACGAGCTGCTCTTTCTGCCTCCTCAGTGCCAGCCCTGCGCCTGGCAGACCCTGTGCCAGCTTTCCCAGCACAGCAGGGGAGGTCCCAGCACCTGGCTTGCCTGAGTAGGGGCGGCTAGGGGCGGCCCCACCCAGATTGTCCACCAGGTGGCAGCATTGAGACAGTACGGCTCCAGCCAGCCCAATGGAGCCTGGGGGCCTTAGGAGAGGGCTGCCCTGTCTGGAAGCGGGGTGAGTTCACCCCTTTTCTGAAATCTGGGGTCCTGGGGAAAGTGGGGGGATGTGGCCTCAGGCTGGGGCCCAGAGCCACAGTTGTGACCCACCTGCCCTCCCCGTGCACTCCCCTGCTTCCTTCCCACTTTTCTGGTGGAACCAGGGGGCAGGCACAGGGTGAGAGGGTGGACCCCTCTTTAAGGGAACCCCCTGGGTGAGGCCCTGGGGTCTCTGCCCGGGTGCCGGTGGGGTGCCCTCGGGTGCTCAGCAATGAGCTAGCATCCCTCTACTGTTCTGCCCGATTGGTGGGGTTGTGAGCCCGTCCTCAGAATGTTCCTCTCCCTCATCCCCTCCTTCCCCTCCCCCTCCAGCCCTGGGCGGGCTCCTAGCCTTCCCTCTCTCCTAGACTCCACACCGCACGCACGGGGATTCCCAGAGTGCCAGGGGGCCCCCTCTCTCCCTCTCCTATGGGCCTGCCTCTCATTTTATCTCACTTCCCCCGCCACCCCCACTCACACCCCACCCCTCACCCCCACATCAAAGCCTAGCAGATCCCTAGTCCTCCCCAGCCTGGACTCCCTCCAGATTGGGGGCCTTGGGATGGGCGGGCACAGCTTTGATCATCCCCTGGAATGCCCATTATCTTCCTCCTCCTCCCATCTCATCTCCCTTATCCTCCACCTCCTTCCCTCATGGATAGACGAGACGGAGAGACGGGAGGGGGAGAAGGAAGAAGATAGGAAGGAAGAGGTAGGGGAAGGAGAGGGGGAGGAGGAGGGGGAAGAGAGTTGGCAGGTTAAAATAATCTAATTCAAGGGTTTTTAAGTCAAGCATGCATAACAGATCTTCAAGTCGCCCCTTCAGGTGCACGTACTGGGATTCACCCCCGGAATTCAGGCCTAGGGCCCTGGAATTGGTCCCCCACAGCCCTCTGATTTCTCACACACTCCCCTCTGCTAGAGTAAACCCATCCCCTGCCGGGGACAGCCAAGCAGTTTCCACCACACCTCCAGGACAGGAAGGGTCTGGGCACCAACAGGGCTGCAGCTTCCATGGAAACGTGTGTGGAGGGCTCCGAAACCTAGGCAGCAGCCAAGAACCCTGACTCAGGATTGGAGGACACAAGTCTCACCTACAAGAATCATTAGCACCACCAATACCAACAGCACAATCATCACCATCACCATCAATACTATCATCACCATCAATATCAACATCACCATCATCAGCACCATTGATACCATCAGACCATCATTATCATCACCATCAATACCATCATCACCATCAGCACCATCAGCACCACACCATCAACACATCACCATCAATACTATCAACACCACCAATACCACCATCATCAATACCATCATCACCATCACTATCAATACATCACCACCAATACAATCAGCACCATCAATACTATCAGCACCATCACCATCAATACATCACCACAAATACAATCAGCACCATCAATACTATCAGCACCATCACCATCATCACCACTGATACATCAATATCATCATACCATCACTATCAACACCATCAACACCATCATCACTATCACCATCAACACCATCATCACCATCAGCACCATCAGCACCCTCACCATCATCACCAGTACCACCAATACCATCATCACCATCACCAGCATCATCAGCACCATCAGCACCATCACCATCAACACATCACCATTGATACCATCAATATCATCAATATCATCAATACCATCAATATCATCAATACCATCATCACCATCATCACCATCAATACCATCAGCACCATCACCATCAACACATCATCACTCTCAGAACCATCAACACATCACCGTCAATACCATCACCATCAATACCATCAGCACTGTCATCATCAGCACCATCATCCCCATTAGCACCATCACCATCAATACCATCAGCACCACCCTCATCACTATCAAATATTGTAATGAGAATCTTTGTTGTTAATCCTCACCCGAGATATTTTTCCATTGATTTTCAGGGAGAGTGGAAGAGAGAGGGAAAGACAGACAGAAACATGGATTCCGGTCAGGGCACATGCCTGGCTGCAGGCTCGATCCCCAGGGTGGGTGGCGGTCCCCTGCCTCACCAGCCCACGAGCCCTTCCAGGGGCACGTGCTTCTCATCTCTGCCAAGAGCACAGGCCATGAGGGCAGCAGCTGTCTTGCCAAGAGCTGGGCCTCGGATCACTGAGCGTTAGCTGTGTGACCCCGGGCAAATGGCTCAACTGCTCTGAGCTGCAGGGTTTGCATCTCCAGAGGAGGACGGTGCCCTGCACAATGTCCAGTGGGTGGACCGAGGACGGGCTTAGCCACACACGCAGCGCCGTGGGCCCAGGACGTGGCAGCGCTCACCAAACACAGCCCCTTCCTCTGAGCATCGGGTGGGCACCGAACCCCACACAAGGAAGAATAGCAAAGAGGGAGGCCTGAGTCTGCCCGCAGCCCCTTTATCCCACCCTGCTCCCGCCTGCGTGGCTTGGGTTCCCCACCGCTGCCCTATCTCGCTGTCTGAGCTCTCTCTCCCTCTTAGGCCTCAGCACCTTGAGTGAATGTCTCACCTCGCAGGGCGAATCCCCCTGCAAGCCCACTTCCTCAAAGCGCCCCTGGCAGCGCGCACGGGCTGCTTCTTCCATAGGAGCGGCTGGAGTCACTTTTTCCGCCCACATCCCTCCCGCCCGGACCCCGCGGACTGGCAGCCGTGGATGTGCGAGTGTCTGGAATTTCGCTGTAAAGCAGGGCGGGTGCCAGGCGTCCCACAGCCCCCGGGGGGCGGGGAAGGAGGCCCGGAGGGCAATGTGCTTCCTGGGGAGCTCCCCCCCCCCCCGAGCGGGGAACAAGCGGTTCCCACAGGAGGTCCCCAGGCTGAGGCTGCGCAGAGGGAGACACCGCACCTCCATCGCTGTCCGGGACCCTCTGGACTCTTGGGTCCTGTGTGTGTCCCCTCGGCCGGGCCCACGGCTCGGGGCCTCTCTTCCGGGCAAGCTCCTGGGCTCCAGTGTCCTGGGACCCCCGCCCCCCCCAGCCCCAGCAGACTTGTTCCCCCCCCGTCCCCTGCCTTCTCACTCCTCAGGCTGGCTGCCCCACACCCTCACCTCTTCTCCATCCAGCCCCTGTCCTCCAGCGGGCTTGGCTCTCTCTGCTCTGCAGGAAATACTCATTTCCCCAAACTTGGAAAGCTCTGGAAGCAAGCACGGCTTTGGCAGGAAAAGGTCTGCGCTGGAGCCCTGGCCAGCACTTCGTTAGGGGGCCCTGGGCGAGTCCCTCACCTGCTCTGTCTCCTTTTTTTTTCTTTTTTTTTCCCCCCCGTTTGTGCAAATGCAGTCACTGTCCTTTTTCTGCGGGACAGGAGGCCCCGTGCAGGTGCGGGGGACGGGGCAATGGACCAGACGGACGCCCCTCCCCGCGCTGGGGGAGCACCGTCGCCCAGCTCCTGCGGGCAGCTGGCCCATGGCTGGCCGTCAGCTCTCAGCCCCAGGTCCTGTTCAGTCAGCGCCTGCAGGGCAGCTACCTGCGTCCCGAGCCTCTGTTTCTCCATCCGTGAACGGGGCACGTTGGTCCCTAAGGAGGCTGGCCGTGTGAGGGGACGATACCCTTCTTGCCTGCCCGCCTCCGGCTTTCCCTCTGGCCCCGGGGACTGGATTCAGAGCTCCCCTGCCCCCTGCCCACCCGCGCCTGCCTCCACGCCCAGCCCCGGCCGGCTGGCTCCTCTGCCACGTGTCTGACTCCCCCGGCTTCTCGGAGGTGCAGCCCTCGCTCCCGCCCTGGAGGCCAGGAAGCATCTCGGGCGCCGTGCGCCCTTACTCAGCGGCCCTCGCGCTGAAAGCTGGCATTCTCCCCTCCTGCTCCTCTTGGCAGTTTCCACGGCCCCTTCCTGAGTGTCTCCGGCCCCTGGAGACTCACTGTTTCCAATCCCCGAGACTCCAGAAGTCAACTCACAACTCGCTCACAGGCGTGCTGCTCAGAGAGGGTGAGAGACCAGCCCAGGGCCACACAGCCCGTCTGGGCAGCCCTGGGTCTGAGCCAGGCCCCAGCCCCAGGGCCCGTCCTCTCCGTGTGGCCTCAGGTGTGAACGCAGGCGGGCGGGACCTGCGGGCACATTCCTGCAGGTGCTGCCCCCGCTCCCCTGCCCCTCGCCCTGCCGGAACCGCTCTCTGATCCCAGGCAGCCCTCCTCCCCACCCCGGCCTCGCCCCGGCCCCCCCTCCGGCCCCAAGCATCCTGCCGGCGTCCCCTCTCCGAGCCCCCGCTGGCAGACTCACCGTGGCCAGGGCGCTGCCCGCGGCGGTGGCTGCGGTCACCGCTGCCAGCGTCCAGGGCAGGAGCCACCTCATGCTGGGGGCTCAGCGGCCGCGCGTCGGCCGGGCAGCCCTGGAGGAGATGTCCGCCTCTCGGGAGCCGGCCCATCAGGAGCACCAGCCCCGCTCCTCCCGCCGCCCCGGGGGGTTTTATGGAAGCGAGCTCTGACGTCAGGGGTGAGGACAAACCCTGCATTTTCCTCTGAAAAAACTTTTCCTGCCTCTCCCCCCCCCTCCTCTCTCTCTCTCTCTCTCTCTCTCTCTTTTTCTTTCTTCCCTCTGTCCCCACCTCCAGCCCAGCTTGGCCGCCTCCCCGGCTCTGACCGTCTTAAAGGGAAAGTTGCCGGGCTCTGATTTCAGGCGGGGGCCGGACACAGCAGATTCCCACAGAGGGAGCTGGTCGCCGGCGGGGAGGGGGGGTCACAGAGGTGGAGGGGGGTCCCCGGGAGGGTGCCGGGCGGAGGCGGGGATCCAGTTACCCGTGGGCGGCGAGGGTCTTTGAACACCCTCCCAGTCCCGCGGGCTGCGCCCACTTCTGGTTTTCATCTGTCACCTTTCCTCCCCGGCTGCCGGCGAAGGGGCGGCTGCTGCTCCCCATCTGGGAACCAGAGGCGCCCCGAGGCCCAGGCGCGGGCTCCAGTGCCGTCATTATCTCCCCCGCATGGAAGCCTCGTCCCTCACTCACAGGGGCTGCCGCTCCCGGCTCCCAGCCAGCCCGAGGGCCGGGGCCGTCCCCCCGTGTCTGGGCACTGGCTATCCCGGCTGGGTTTGGGGTGTCTGGCCTTCCCCCACTGCTGGACACGTGCCACTCAGGTGAGGGGTCTCCCACGGGCCCTGTTCCGCCCCGCCCAGACCCCGCTCCCCCATGTGGGTCTCAGGGGGCGGCCTTCCTGGGGTCCCACCCGCTCTAGCTGCCGTCCGTGCTTCTCAGAGGGGCCCCTGGAAGGCCATGCCAGGATCACAGCTCTCTCTCCGCTGAAGACCCCAAGTCTGCGCGCTGACCTAGCGTGACACCCACCCTGGCCCGGCCCCGCGGCCGGCTGCCTCCCTGGACGCTTCTCGTCCCACTGCCCCTGTCCTGCCCCCTCCCGGCCGCCACGGTCTCCCGCTGTGTCTTCACACACACGGTCTCCCGCTGTGTCTCCTCCCGGCCTCGGTGGGACTGTCTGTCCTGTGGTTTCCTTCCTGGTGTCTCCTCGGAGCGCCCCGGAGACCCTGGGACCCGCCGTGTGTCTTCAGAGACCCTCCGGGAGGGAAACGGGGAGTCGGGGACAGATGGGGGCCGAGCTGGGGCCCCGGGGCCCGGTGCACAGGAGGTGTGTGCAGGATGGGGCGGGGGTGATGCCTGCATTTCCCCAGGCGTGGTGAGGCCAGGGCATCGCACAGCCTTGCTTATTCCCAATGTTCTTGGCAATTTATCACTACCCCTATTTTACAGATGGGAAAACCGAGCCCTGGGGAGGTGCAGTGGCTTCCCCAGGGTCTCCCAGCTGGCACGTAATAAAGTGGGGGCTCAATGCAGGCCAGCCTCACCCCAAAGCCCTTGCTTTCCCCTTTCCCTGCCCAGGTAGAGATGCCCCCCGGCGCCCGAGGCTGACGCCTGCGGGGTGCTCCTGTCTGAGCCAGCTGTGACTCAGGGGCCGAGCAGCCGGCCGGGGAGCCCGCCAGGGGCGGCCCAGGGACCTCGGCCTCGGGAGGAGCGCGTGTATGAACTGGGACACGGGGGACATTAACCCTGACCCCCTTCGAGGGTCTCTCATTCTTACGTGGGCCCCGCGCAGCCAGGCGGAGCCCCACCGGGCTGCCGAGCCAGCCAGGCAGGTGGCAGAGGACGGCGCAGCCCCCGCCCACACTCTGCCCACCAGGGAGCCGATGGGTCAGCGGGACGGCCTCTGCCCCCTGGCGGGTGTGTCCCGCGCGCGCGCGCGCGCGCGCGGGGGTGTGTGTGTGTGTGTGTGTGTGTGTGTGTGTGTGTGTGTGTGTCTCAGCAGCCGCGGGACCTGGCACCCTGCCGCTGCCCCGGATGGGCTCCCTGCTTCTTCCTGAGACAGAGCACGGACAAGCCAGCGGGCTGTGGACGGGTCTGAGCCTCCAGGCGCCTGGTCCTGGAAGCTTCTGGAATCTCCTGCGCATCTGGCCCTGGTCAAGGGGCTCTGAGTCTGGCCTGGGAGTGCTCTGGCCTGGCTCTGCTCCTGGCCCCTGCGCAGCCCTCTGGGATGTTTACAGCTGCCCTGGGGGGCCAGGGGGTGGGGGGAGGGGCGGGAGGGGGCCCAGGCCGAGGGGGATGCGAACAGCAGGGCCAGGGACCCCGAGCCGGAGAGGGAGACCCCAGACCAACAGACACGGCGGTGCCACCTGCTCTGACTCACGCCCCACAGTCCCTGGCAGGCGGGGGGGCGTCTCTTAAAGGGGACACGGGTGGGTTCCTCTCCCCTCAGACCCCCTGGGTGCCCATGTGAGGCTTCCTGAGCGCTTCCACCCGCAGGCCCCTCCCGCTGGGCCTGCAGGGTGTGGGTGCCCCGTTCTCCAGACCCGGGCGGAGTCCTGCAGGGCCCTCCTGAGCAGACGGGTTAGGCCCATTCCTCTTTTAAAGCGATTCGCCTCCAACTTCCAGGAAGACCCCTCCTCCCAGCGGCTCCTGGGGAACATGTCACCCGCGTTTTGAGGTTTTGAGGACCGTGTGCAGCTAGGACCCCGTCACCGTCGCCTCCGCTCGGGCCCTTTGGCGTCCGGATGCCTGGACTCCGGTGGCGTTGGTGCGGCTTCCCTCATGGTGGGGAGGAGCTGAGGCAGCTGGCGTGCAGCTGGGGGGCAGGGAGGGGGGAGCAGGAGGGACACAGCGGACCTGGAAACAGCACATGGAGGAGCGCGGGGCAGCGGGAGCTCCACCAGCCGGAGCTGAGTGACTGAGAGACACACCAGGAGGGAGGCAGCCAGCCGGCACCCCGCTGTGCGTGAGACTGGGCTGCACGCAGCTGCCCTCCCAGCTCCACGTTCATGCACATGTTCAAGGGCACACGCTGGAGAGGCTGCCATGGGGGAGGGAGAGAACGGGGGAGGCGGGGAACGCATTAGAGAGAGAGCCCTGGCCTGGCCTGGCCTGGCAGATCCCGCCTGCCTCCCCGTGTGCCCTGGGGAGTCTGGGGGGGCCGGGAGGGGGGTTCCGTGTGCACCCCGGGCAGCAGCACACACTTAAAAGACATAGAAAAAGGAGAAGGAGGAGGAGAGAGAAAGGAGGAAGCCGCGGGGAGGGAGGGTGAGGGGAGGCGCAGACGAAGCCTGTTTGCATAAGCGCTGCCCTTCAAGCAGCTGTGTGTGCGGGAAGCAGCCCCTCGCCCTTTCCCCGGCGAGCACCCAACCACAGCTGCCCCGCAGCCAGGGAAGATACTCTGCAATCTAAAGGGCAGCGTAGCCGGGGCCCAGGCCATGTCCCCGGGGAGCACAAGGCCCCCGGCTGGTGTGGGAGGGACTCACTGGGCCCCAACACCGGACTCCTGCTCTGACTTGAGGGCTATTTTTAAAAAATAGGTTTTTATTGATTTCAGAGAGGAAGGAAGAGAGAGAGAGAGAGAGAGAGAGAGAGAGAGAGAGAGAGAGAGAGAGAGAGAAACATCAACGATGATGAGAGAGACTCATGGGTCGGCTGCCTCCTGCACGCCCCCTACCGGGGATGGCCGCAAGCCAGGCCTGCGCCCTGACTGGGAATGGAACCGTGACCTCCAGGTTCATAGATGGATGCTCCATCACTGCCCCACATCACCGGGCTGGAGGGCTCTTTCTCTCTGTGCATCTGCCTGTGTGCGAGCCGCAGGGAAGAGCTCGAACGCCCCCGCTTATGGGGACTGGGAGCAAGTCTTCACCGCTCGGGCACCGTGTTCCTTTCTGTTAAAAGGGGACACGGGGCGCATCCCGAGGGCGGCGCATCCACGCAGCCACAAGCTGGTGATCTTGCCCACGCAGCCCTGGGCCTGGCGCCGAGATCGGTGCCCGCCCTTAGGGTGAAGGCCATGGGCGCTCATTTCCATAGCACCCCGGGCACTGCCTCGCCGTGAGGCTGCTTTTGGGGCCTCCGCTTCCTGTCATGTACAAGGAGGGGCTGGGCCCTAGCCGGTTTAGCTCAGTGGATAGAGCATCAGCCTGTGGACCTAAGCGTTCCAGGTTCGATTCCTGGTCTGGGCACATGCCCGGGTTTCGGGCTTCATCCCCACCCAGTAGGGGGTGTGCAGGAGGCAGCCGATCAGTGATTCTCATCGTTGAAGTTTCTATCTCCCTCTCCCTTCCTCTCTGAAATCAATAAAAATATATATTAAAAAAGAAATAAATAAAAGGGGTTGGACACTTCTGCCCCCGACTTGTGTGGCCACCTCAGCTCCTTCCTCGGGACGAGGGGAGGAGGGACAGCCCCCTTGCCCACTGGCCCTCAGCCCCTGGCGGGATGGCCCCGAGTCCATTTGCCTTGCAGGCCCTGGGGCATGCTGGGCTCTGCGTGGGCAGGCTGGTTTGGGGGGAGGGCGGTCTCTGCTGTGCCAGGCCTGCGCACCTCCCTCGGGCACAATGCGCCCTGTCTTCTCTTGCAGATCTGGGCTAGATAAACCGTCTGCTGTTTTCTTTCTCCGGGTTTTCTAGGAGTTTCAGCTCACCCTGCCCCGGAGAGAGCCGCCAGGTCAGTGGGGACCCGGTCCTTTTCAGCAAAGTGAGCTCACTGTGCCGTTCCCCAGGACAAACAGCGGGCTGGCTTCCAGCACAGCTCGCCCGTCCACATGCGGGGCAGATGCTCAGCGCAGCGCGGGGCTGCAGGGGAGGGAGGAGGGACGTCCGTGGGAGACACGGGGGATGGAGCCCGCAACCCGGGCATGTGCCCTTGACCAGGAATCAAACCGTGACCTCCTGGTTCATAGGTCGACACTCAACCACGGAGCCACGCCAGCCGGGCAAGGCTGGCTATTTTAATACCAATTTATGTGTGTATGTGTGTGCATGGGAGTGTATAAGTGCGTATGCAACAACATAATTTGTCTTTCATTAAAAAAATAATATTTGCTTATCAAAGATACGTGGTGAAGAGGGAATTCAAAAGGCAAAGTACGTGCAAAGACGTACTCCCAGAGGGAAGTACTGCTGCCATTTTGAGTGGCTTTAGGTGCTTTTTCGACACTGTTACCTGTCTCTTTAGAAGCCGAGGTCATGCTGTTTACCAATGCGTTCTTGATGTTTCAAATAACATGTTTTTGTGCCTGAAGTGTCCTGGGAGGGCCTGGTCGGAAATGGCTGCCTGCTACCCCTGGGGGGCGGGGGCTGCTGAGACTCATGAGAGCAGCCCCCCATCCTTGGGCACTGTGCTTGTTTCGAGCTCTCCCCACTGGAGAAGTGCGGGCTGGGAATTGAACCCAGGTCTGTCTGAGACCCAAGCCCAGGAAAAAACTGCATTACCCATGATGCCCTCCTTGAGGGCCAAGGCTTCAACAGCCGCTCATCATCTCTGCCACCTGTGGCTCCCTCCAGAGGCCTCCAGCACAGCTACTGGGGAGCCACACTTGCCCAGCCCTCCCTCTCTGGCCTGTCCTGCCTGGATGGAGGGCGGAGGGGGAAGTTAGGGACAAGGGGGGGCCGAGGGAAGGTGCCAAGCAAACATGGGCGAAAAGGATGCTGTTTGCTAAGATTTTTTTCTTTCTTTTTTGGTCTGTCAGGGTTTGGCCCAGAGCTTCAAAGCCCGGGTTCAGAAGTTTCTCTGTGTTTGTCTGCCCGGGTGGGAGAAGCCCGGTGTCCTGTTTCCGAATCCACTTACTCAGCATCTCAGAACACACGGCGAGGGGCTGGGAAGGGCCCAAGGTCCAGGCAGGAAGTGTGCCAGCCAGAGCCCTCCCTGCCCTGCAGGGGCTGTCCTCAAATGACCCTCCCGGTCCAAGTGCTGGTGGAGGTCAAAGCATCCAACCTCCCCGGGCGCCACCTCCTCCAGGGCCCTGCTCAGGAGCCAGAGTGACAGAAAACTGACCATTGCCCGCCCTTTCTTACAGTCCACGCCGTCTTCTTTTTGTCCTCAAAGTGTGACCGAATTCCGGAAGCCCTGGGTCTACTCTGAACGCCCTGTCTCCTGGCCCCGGGACCCCCCTCACTTCTGGAGCCCTCCCCTCTCTCCTATCCGCCTTTTCTTCCAGTCCTGGCTCATCCTGTCCTCTTGGCCCGGAAGACACACCCCTGACCTGATCTTCCTGCACGAGCCCCTTCACCTGGCTGCCCGCGCCCCCCAGATACTAATCAGGGTGGGTGGTGGGTCAGGCAGCCCATCAATTCTGGTTCCAATCCTGGTTCGGCCACTGTTTATCTGTGTGGCACGTGGCCAGTGACTCAACCTCTCTGAGCCTCCCTTTTCATAAGTTAAAACGGGGCCAATCGTTACCCCTGCCTCAGGGGGTTGCGATGAAGGTTACGGGAGCCATTACCTGTGAGCTGCTCAGAACAGAGCCCGGGCGCCTAGCAAGCGTTCCATGAGCGTGAGGATATTTCTGACCGCGGGCATCGCCTCCTTTGGGAGATCATAAACGGTTGGGAATTCTTTGATAATCTTCTAGTAAAAGATAGCATCTGTTTCTCTGCCCCTGGAATCTGGACTGGCCTGTCTCTATTTTGACCAAAAGAGTGCTGAAGGTTTGGGGTCTTACCGTGAGAAGGATGGGGAGTCGTCTCCTGGCAGTCAACTGGAAAGGCCCTGAGACCCGGCGGAGAGGCAGAGGGGCCCGCCCACTCCCGGCCTCCAGTGTCCCGGCAAAGGTGCCATCTCGAGGCAGCCATCCTGGAAGCGGGTGCTCCAGCCCCAGCTGTTCTGCCTGATGCCATGTGGATCGGAGATGAACCGCTCTGCTGAGCCCTTCCCAGGCTCCTAAGCCATAGAACTGTGAGAAGATTAAGATGGTTGTTTCAAAACACTGACTATACAATAGACACCTGAAATGCCTCCTCCAGGAAGCTTCTTGGGTTTTCCAAGTCTCAGGTTTTCATTCCCACAAACAGCCACCTCCTGCCACGTTTTCGTTTTTGTTCCTGATTCTGCAACTTGTCCTGGGATGGCCTCCGACTTGGGACTCAGCTCTTTCCTTCACACACACACACACACACACACACACACACACACCGCCTCTGTATTGGTAAAACTCACCATTGCGCTTGAAGGATTTGGAAGGAAGTTTACTCACAGTAATACAAACAACTTAAAATGCAATGGAATTCTACTCCTCTCTCCTCTTACCCGGTCCCCAGCCTCTCCGCCACGTGGCTTGGCCTCTCTCTTCTCCCCTCCCCTCGATTCTAAATTCATCTTTATTCCCAACACCTCTCGATCCTTTGTCTCTCATTCAGTTATGCCCTCAAGGTTCCAATAGCAACTCCAGCTGCTGACCAGAGCCACTTCCTAAACAAACGTGTGTGCGGGCTGTCACCTTCCCGGGGACACTGCTCAGACCATCATATCCAACATGGCCCACCCCCCTCCCGGCCCCTTTACCTGTCTTCTGTAACCCACCTCATACCACACATCCTGGCCACGTGTGTTACTGTCTCTCTCCCCACCAGACTGCACTTGAGAAGTCCAGGGACTGTGTAATCTTTACCATTAAATCCACAAAGACCAAAGCATGCAGCCACATCACAGGGGCTCAGTGGGTATTTTTTTTTTTTTTTTTTTTTTCACATATGAATACATACAGGTTTTGAAGCAACTCTGGTGCCAAATCTGAGAAGCTTTCAAAAACTGATTCTGCTACATAATGAGTGACCCGGAGCCCAACTGTTGCTCAAACTTGAATATCACAGGCCAGGTTTGAAAAACCAATCAGAATGGAGGAGATCAGGCCAGGATAAGAACTCAAGCGATACCCTCCCGCCGACCCCTTTCCCACCACCCCCTTTCCCACCACCGCCCCAGCTCCAGGATGGCAGGATATTACCTTCCTCTGCCTCCCGCCGCCTCCCTCCTTCAGGGCCTATCCAGGGCCAGGCCCGAGCTGGCTGGTAATGCGTCAGAGCTCACGGTCTCCTGGCTTTTGCATCCTGAAGGGAGACCCGTGACCTTGGGCCACTGCACGGAGCAGGGAGAGGGAAGCCCATGGATGATTCATCTTTCCGTCTGGTTCCCGCAGTTTCATGAAGGATGATGTCATTCGCAGAGCCGAGCAAGACTGGATGAGGGTCAGCCTCGGAGGCAAAAAAGCATTGAGAACTTGGTTTGGGCTGCAATTCACGCCTCCTCCCTCCCTGGCAGGGCCCCTGCCTGCCCTGACATCAGAGCCGCCCCCGGGTTCTACCTCTACCTCGTGGGCGGGTCCTCCTCCATCACCCCTTCATCCGGTCCGAGGCCTCCCCAAAGCACAGTCCCGCAGGCTCCGCTTGCTCACTCCCAGTCTCCGTATCTGCGGCTGGTATTGCCTGCAGCTGTAGCACACGGAAAAGAAGGCAGATTGTGCCCAGCTGGCGTCGCTCAGCGGTTGAGCATCAGCCTGTGAACCAGGAGGTCACGCTTCCATTCCCGGTCAGGGCCCAGGCCCAGGTTGTGGGCCGGATTCCCGGGGCGGGGTGTGCAGGAGGCAGCCGATCAACGACTCTCTCTCATCATTGATGTTTCTCTCTCTCTCTCCCTTCATCTCTGGAATCAATAAAAATATGTTAAAAAAAAAAAAACTTAATAAAAAAACGTGGTTGTAAAACCCTTAGAGCCCTTCCAGAAGTGTAAGACCAAAGTCCCATTGTCTCGGGGCGGGTGGAGGGGAAGGAGGGAGCGGGAGGAAGTGGTGCTCGGGGCTGGCACGGGGACCACGGGAGAGGACACGGCGTCCAAGTTGGCTTGGCACCCTGAGGGCCAGCCAAGGACTGGGGCCAGCAGCACCCCTCTGCGGCCAGAGACGGCCGTGGGACCGAGAGCCATGGAGGAAACCCTTTATTTACAAAATCCTCAAGGCTCTGGGTGTTTTGTTTGGTCGTGCCCATTCAATGCCCATTCAATGCCCATCCATGCCGGGGCTCTGGTGGCAGGTCCCTGCAGGCAGTGCTGGCTGGTGGGACAGCGGAAATCAGTGGCAGGCAGGTATGGCCAGCAGGACCCCCAGGGCGAGGAGGGGAGATCTTTGACTACAGGACAGCAGGGCCGAGGACCGGCAGGAGGGGGGGCCCCGGCAATGGGTGTGATACAGGTTTCCGGGGCCTCTCTGAGCTGTTGGGATGGAACACGGGTCCTCGGAGGCACAGCCTGCCGGCGAGCCGAGCTGACTGGTGTGAGGCTCGGTCGCCCTGGCAGCCTGCAGGCTTTCGGGATGAGTCAGGGGCTGGCAGCCACAGTGGGGTTTTCCACCGGCCATATGGCTGATGAGCTGCAGGGAAACCACTTGGCCCAGTGGCCTGAGAAATCTCAGATCATATACAACTTCTCCCGCCCACACCACCGGACTCCAGGCGGCCCAGCACCCGTCAGCACTGCACACTGCCTGCAGCCCACACATGTGTACACACACACACACACACACACACACACACAACCTCCAACCACAGCACGTTGTATCCACACACACACATAACCTCCAACCACAGCACGTTGTATACACACAAACCTCCAACCACAGCACGTTGTATACACACACACAACTTCCAACCACAGCACGTTGTATCCACACATGTGCACAGACACACACAACCTTCAACCGCAGCACGTTGTGTACACACATGTGAACACACACATGTGGGCACTGGTCAGAAAGTGGGTGTCAGATGACAACTCCCAGGTGACCCCGGGGATCAGCTTTGTGATGTTGGCCAGGTCACTCACCCTCTCTGAGCCCAAGTCTTCCGTCTGTGACATGGGTGGTACCTGTGCTCTGGCCCACGCAGCTGAGCCAGACAGCCCGCGCCCTGTGAGCACTCGTGACAAGGCAGCACTTGTACCGGGAGGCCAGTAGCCCCACGGCCACCGATGGACCCTGTGCCACGCCGCTTGCTGGGGCCATGTGATATTACCCCAGTGTCCCTGCTGGCCCTGCAGGAGACAGCAGGCGGCCAGCCTTCCTCTGGCCAAGCCTCAGTTTCCATCTAGAAAATGGCGGAGGGGACAGGCCATCCCAGATGTCCCTTCATGCTCTGACATTCCCAGGACGACGGTTCCGCATCATCCCATGTCTGGGGGGGTGGGGGGGAGGGGCTGTCTGTGCTCCCCAGTGAGGAGTGCCCGGCAAAGTACAAACAGAAGTCGCACCCAGTTCACATTAAACTTGTGACGATCTCACTCTATGCACGAGGCAAATGGAGAGAACATGGCAGGGTGACGCTATAGACATTTAAAAAGGCCAATGCCTGTCAGTGCAAGCCACCTGCCTCTCTTTGTGATCAAAGGACAGTGCTGTGCTTCACCACCAGAGGAAACCGGCGGTTAGACTTCACAGGTGCGCACCGTACGCCTGTGGGCGCCATTGGAGATCCCAGGGCTAACCGGACGGAGTGTGATCTTTACTCAGGTCCTCAGCGTGACCCCCCTCCAACAATGCAAGGGTCAGGGCTGCAGGAATACCAGAGCAATACCAGTGCTGGTGCTGGGCTCGGTACTAGAGCGATGATGGTAGTGCCAGTACTAGAGTAACGAGGAATATGAGTGTTACTACTAGTAGTAGATTCAGTATTAGAGCAATAATGCTAGAGCCAGTACTGGTACTAGATCCTGTACTAGTGCAAGTAAAAACAACTCAGAAGAATAACTAATGACACAGCAAGTGGACACATCGGATTGCAAGGCTTTTCCGAAGGGAAGCTACCCCAGCCCGCAGCCTGGGGCCGCTTCTGTTAGAAGCCAGCCCAGCTCTGTGCTCGGGAACGTGTTTCCACATCCGTAGGAAAGGGCAGACTCCAGGCGCTGCCATGCCGATGGGTGCAGGGGTCTTCAAACTACGGCCCGCGGGCCACATGCAGCCCCCAGGGGAGTCTGATCCTGCCCGCCAGGTTTTTTGGGCAGTGAGCGCAGCCGAGGTGTTACAGTAGGAATTAGTAGTTCATATAGTCCGGCCCTCCAGCTCTCTGAGGGACTGTGATCTGGCCCCCACTTTAAAAAGTTTGAGGACCCCTGGGTTAGGGTTTGGGTGTTTCCTGCGTCTGCTCTCGGCCGGTCTGCCCTCCATCACGGTGGCCACACCTCTGTAATCTCGCAGCAGCCGGGAAGAGGGCTGTGGGCGATTCCAGAAGCACAGCGGGGTTAGAGCCCACGGTGGCCTGGCGGCTTGCTCGCTAACTGCTCACAAATGTTGGAGCTATTTGGGGACCGTGGCGTCACCGGCGAGCCGGCTGTGGCTGTGGTTATGATGTCATCCGCTGTCTGGCTGGGCGGCACCGTGGCCGAGGAGTCACTGGGGCGGAGGCGTCCTGTGAGACTCCCCTGTCCCCTACATGGAGCCGGCTTGCCTGGGCCAGGGCACAGCCATGTGCTGGGGCCTCAGCCATGTGCCAGGGTCTCAGCCATGTGCCAGGGCACAGCCGTGTGCCGGGGTAGTGGAGAAGCCAGGGCCGCACAGGGCGGTGGGCTGGGCCCTGGGGCATGGGGGTGGATTGGCCTGAGGCCTATGCTCTCCTGGGGCTGCAATGCCCAGGCCTCCATTCCTGCCCAGCCTGCTCCCCTGCTGCCCTGCACCACGGAGGGGCCCACAGCAGAACTGTGTGGAGATGGTCAAGGTCAGCTCGCTCAACACATAAGAGCTCCATCGTGACTAGGACCTGGAGTCGCAAAGAACCCCCATTTCCAAGGGGCCCCTCCTCTTCCGGGTAAGACGGTCACTGCCCTTTTAGTTGCCAGCATCTCGGGAAAACGTCCACATTTGTTATGGATGCTTCTGGAATGTGAAAATGACATAAATGAAAAAGGAAAAGTTACTCCGCTATCCTCCCCTTGGGCTGCCCCCTGCCCCCCCCCACGCCCCCCTTACCGGAAATTGCCGTCCGATCTCCTCAGACGTGCCTCCTTCTGGCCTTGGTCCCTGCGTGTGGGCACTTAGATGCACAGAATCTGCTGATTCTTTACAGAGACGGTGCGTCCTGTTTTACTGTTTTCTTACACACACTCTTATGTCATGAGCCCTTTGAGTGTTCTGCTAACATATGTGTGAAGCCACCAAAGAACAAGATGAAAGAGAACCTTTGTAAGCATCTCCTCTTCCTGGTGGGCAGGTTCCACGCCAGGTGCTGTCCTAACAGAACAGACTGCTCTCCAGCGCCCCCTGCAGACGGACTCTGACATTGCCCCATGAGGAGCCCTCTGCCAACAGCAGCCCCTGTGCCCCCTGCGTGGCTAACATCAGGCGGCCCCCTGCCCCTCTCCTGCCCCTGAGTCCTTCAGGAAGCTGCTTGAAAGTCCCCTCGCCCTCGGGGTGCACAGGGGCTGCCCCTCAGGGACGCTCGGGGCTCCAGCCCTGGTGTCAGAGCTCCAGGTCCCGGTCCCCCTTCCAGGCGGTGGCCTGGGCAGGATTCCTCCCTCCCCTGCATTTCAGGACCGAAAACCTGCTGCTCTGGAGGCGTGGGCACCACAGGGAAGGCTTTTCCCCTGAGAGGACAGGAGGATGCTGGGTGCAGCCGCTGGCAGGGGTCGTGCGCTGCCCGGCACAGCCCCCCGCCAGCGTGCCCCACCGCAGCATCTCCTCTGGACATGGCCGACCGCATGGGCAACACACACAACCCCAACTCCACTCCCTCCTCAGGAGCACGTGGGTCCAGTGATTCTTAAATCGGGGCAGAGACCTCATGTTAACACTGGGCTGGAGCTCGGAGAGGCACGTCCAGCTGCCTCCCTCCTCCTCACTCCCGGAGACCCTTAACGGGGAGACCCCTGAGAGCGGGCACCGCCCCGGTTCCTCCGGGCCCCGCCGACTGAGGGGCTTGGCAGGTTTCTGTCTGCACCCTCAGGAGCCCACAGCGCATCGTTGACCCAGATTCAGCCCCCGTGAGCAGGAAGTGGGTGAGAAAGGAGGACGATGGGGGCTGCTACCTTTGTGGCGTGCGTGAACCACAACTGAAGATCTGCATCCTGAGGTTGGGGGGTGGGGGGCATGTCCAAGTTCAAGGTGGAAGGAGCAGCGAGCTCTCTCCCCAGCAACTTTCCTCCACCTGCTCCCCTGTGCCCTGTCCGTGGGTGGGAGGCATCACCCCGGGGTGAGCGGGTGCCACTTGGGGCTCATGGAATTGAGGGGGGGGGCAGGCATCTTGACTTTTGTGGGGAACATTAGTGAACTCTTATTGCATGAAATTCCCAACAAAATTCCCCCAAGAGTCTCCCAGTTAAAAGGTCTTGGTCTCAATTTACCCTGCCTGGCACCCGGGGGCCTTGGGAGCCGTGCAGTAGGATCTCTTAAAGGACGGTGTGGTGTTTAAGGAGGAGAGGGACGTGGGGGCTGCTAGCATGGCGCCTGGCTCTCAGTGGAGACCCCCAAATGGTGGTGATGGTTGCACTTCGGATGCACCTGGTGAATGCGCATGTTAGCCAAGAGCTCTGTGCTCTGTGGATTTGTTTTCTATCGCTGGCAAAACAAATTGGCTTCTAATAACACCAATGTATTCTCTCAGCGTTTCTGTAAATCAGAAGTTCGGCACAGGTCATCACATCAGGCTAAAATCAAGGTGCCATCACACAGGGCTCTAAGAGAGAACTCACTTCCAAGCTCCTTCAGGTTGTAGGCAGATCCTAGTTCCTTGTGGTTGTAAGAC
The DNA here is from genome assembly GCF_964339955.1 of Pipistrellus hanaki. Classification (NCBI taxonomy): domain Eukaryota; kingdom Metazoa; phylum Chordata; class Mammalia; order Chiroptera; family Vespertilionidae; genus Pipistrellus; species Pipistrellus hanaki. The sequence goes on along the minus strand of NC_140519.1, from coordinate 47,326,863 downwards.
TGACGTTCCCATTTCCTGGCTGGTTGCCAGAGGGGGGCCAACCACAGGTCCGAATGGCCTCTGCCCTTGTCTTCACATCTCAGAGGCAGCAATAGCACACGGGAGTCTTCTCACCTTGAATCTCTACACCCTCCCCTCCTCCACAGCACTGTCTGCCTCCAGCCAGAGCAAGTTCCCTGCTTTAAGGGACCATGGGACTGCCTCGGGCTCCGACTCTAGAATCCAGCCGTCTTCCTGGATGAAGCTCTCTGGCCTTCACCAGATCTGCAAAGCCCGTTTTGTCCGGTAACGCCCTAATCCTAGAGTCCAGGGGTCAGGGCAGGGACATGCCTGCAGGGTCACTGCTCAGTCCCCCGCACTCTGCAGTGGGTTCTGTCCCCCTGGGGGAACTCCAGCTCAGGGAGACTCTGAGCTGGGAAAACAGAGCTGTCTTTCCTTTCAAAAGGCATTCGTTGATGCTGGGGACTCACCGAGTACTTAGAAGAGAAACTAGAAATGCTGACATCACTGTGAGGAAAGAGGAGGCAGAGACGCCGACTGTGGGACCTACTATGTGTCCTGGGCACTTCTTGCATTTTCTCTAACGTCCAAGGCCATCCGTGGTGCAGATGGGCAAGCTGAGGTTGTGTAACGTGCCCAAGGTCACCCAGCTTACACTTCCATCAAGACTCACCCCCTCTTTCCTCTCTGGTCTGAGACGCTCGGGGCACCTCCAGTCCACGGAGGGCAACCCACACCTTCGGGGACCATGTCCTGGACCCTCCCCCTCAGGGATCGCATCCCTCTCCCCCAAGAAGGGGAGGCTGTCTGCGTCTGTGACCTTCCGGAGGGACATGGGGGTTTCCTGAGGCAGCTGGAGGGGGCAGCTGAGTGGCCTGCAGTCCCCGGTCTGGCTGCCCCGAGTTCTTTGCAGAAACCAGGGGAGACAGTGGTGATGACGAGGGGGTGCCGGCCCTGAAAGTCTCCTCCAGTGGAATTTACATGCTGCCGTCTGCCCAGGTGTCTGCTTCCTCTTTTCGATGGCCCCGTGAGCTCACAGATCCTCCCTCAAAGGGGGATGAGCTGGGGCTTCAGACTACAGTCTCAGAGAGCCAGCCGCAAGTGAGGTGCTAACAGGGTGGGGAGCCACGTGAGAAGGCCCGTGGCGAAAGGCAGACAGATCCAAATAACGCACCCATCCTAAGAGACGGTCCCTCCGGGTACCGGTAGTGAATAGCTCCTTAAGGATGACCCTTGCCCCTGGAGCGGGTGCTGGGTCCCAGCCGCCTTCTCGGAGGAGGGATGTGGATTCCTGTATTTACTCCTCACAGCCTCCGCGGTGTAGGAGGCCCAGGGCCGGAAGGAGCACCAGCTGGCCAGGTGCAGAGCGGGGCTCAAAGGCAGACGCGCCCTCCACCAAAGCTCAGCCACGCTGCTCCCCCCGGGGCCCTCGGAGCCGCAGGGCCTGAGCCCGGGACCTCCCCGTGTCCCTACGATGCTCGCGCAGTGGGTTTTCTGCCCCGTCCCCCAGTTAAACATGCAGGGCCTCAGAAAGGCCGAGGGCCTGGCGAAGGGCACGGCCAGGAGCACACGGGAAGGAGGGAGAGATGGTGCCCGAGGCCTCGCTGGCTGGCGGGTCCGTGCCGAGTGGCCCTTCTCCGGGGCCACATTGGTGTGGGCGCGTGGCCTGGTGTCTGAGGTCCCACGATGCTCCCCGGGCTCCTGCTCCTCTGCCTGCTGAGGGTGGGGAGGGCTGCTGGCACCCTCCTGCCCCCACTGGCAGAAGAGGACAGCTGAGGGGGGGGGGACCAGGCCTGCAGGGGAGGGCATTTGGGGGCATTCAGGCCGGCAGGAGAGAGCAGTGGCTTCCAGCTCAGGAGGAAGTGACTCAGACCAGTGACAGCTCAGCGTGCAGGCCTTCACTCAGCGCCTCCATCCTGCCTGCTGGTCCCGAGGGCACGCTGACCAGGTGACGCCCTTTCACTTCCTGCCTTTCCGGCGACCCTCGCCCTGACGCTGGTGAACTGTGGCCTTTCTGCCTTTGGCAGAGGGGCGGAGGGCAGGAGGGTTTATGACATCTTCCAGGCTGTCCCCACCCAGGCCGAGGCAGCCCATCCCCTCGGGCAGCAGGAGCCTCTCGGCAATGCAGGAGGCACACCGGAGAGCCGATGTGGCCTGGGGTTCAGACCGCAGCCCCGGGACAGGGCTGGCGGGGACCCCGGTGGGCACTTCCCTTGATCAGCTCCACCTGCTTTCAGGTGTGTGTGTGTGTGTGTGTGTGTGTGTGTGTGTGTGTGTGTATGTGTGTGTGTGAGAGTGTGTATGTGTGAGTGTGTGAGTGTATGTGAGTGTGTGTGTGTGTGAGTGTGTGTGTGAGTGTGTGAGTGTGTGAGTGTGTGTGTGAGTGTGTGTGTGTGTGTGTGTGTGTGTGTGTGTGTAAGATTGGGAGGGACAGCTGTAAAGAGGAGATGTGCCTTCACCGAGGAAGAAGGATAACACCAGCTGCTTCTGGGGGAACCATATCAACAGAAAGCCGGGGGGCCCTAAGTCGATCTCCTGGCGCCGGTCCTCTCACATTCAACCAAGCCCTGCCCATCCTGCTTCCCGCATGGCTCCTGGGTGTGCTCCCCCCGCATCGCCACCTCCCTGCCCTGGTGCAGAGCTCACAGCCTCTCCCTCTCAGCTCCTCCCTCTTGCCTAGCACCTTCACGAGAGGGTCCTTCTGACACGTAGGTGGACTTGGGGTCTGCCCTCCACAGACCCCCAGATCCCGTGTGTCACTTCTGTTCACCTGCCCTCCTCTCCTGCCAGAGGGCAGGGCTCTCGCCCCCCCAGCCCCAGCCCTGAGCCTGGTGCAGGGAGGATGGTGGGTAAGCATTGGACGGGCGGAAACAGCAGCCTGGGGTTCAGAGCTCAGTCAGACGCGTAAGGTGAGAGGATGCGTCCACAGCTCGGAGTCTCCCACGGGCGGTCTTGAAGGGACACATCAGTCACCGCTGTTTCACTGCACGCTGACACTTTATTGAAAGCCAGGGGCCATTCCAGAGAGCAAGGAGCCCAGGGGGGCGGCCTGGGGGAGGGGGTAGGTGGGAGGGGGTTGGCAGGGTGGGTGGGCCTCTCGGGATTGGTCACTTGCTGTAGGTCTTGGAGCCTGGATCTGGGAGGCCCGGGAGGTCTTCTCTCAGGCCAGAGCTAGCCGGCTGGTCCTCCTCTTCACTCACTGCTGACTGCCCATCCTTGGCTTCATCTGAAACATGAGGGCAAGGCTGGTCCGATCCTAACCCGACTTCTCCTCCCTCACTCATTCTTTCTGACCGAAGAGACCCCGGGCTCTGAGGGGCGTTCCCTACACAGGCCCTGCAGGGGGCCTTTCAGATCGCCTGGCAGGAGGGACCTGGACGGCCAGGATAGGACTCGGGTCATCGCCAGAGAGCCTCTGGGTCTTAGAAGGCGGGAGTGGGATTGAGAGTCTGGAACATGTCGGACGAGGTCACTTCCCTGCTGAACGCTCCACTCTCACTGGCCTCCCCGCCAAGACCTGCTGTCATTCTGCAGAGCTCAGCTCAGCACCACCTGCCCTGGGAGACCCCCTGCCCACCCCCCCACCCCTGGCCTTCCTGCAGCTCCCAGCATGCACCAAGAAGCTGAAGGACTTCCTCCAGGTTACATCACTCCCAGAAGCCATTTAGGGCATCACATTTATCTCGCTATCCCTAGTGCCCTCATTATGGATCCCTTTATCATCTCTGTAACATCTCTTCAACAGGAAGTTCTCTTCAACAGGAAGTTCTCTTCAACAGGAAGTTCTCTTCAACGGAAAGAGGAAGAGTGCCCGCCTCTCCCCTGGCCAGAACTCACTCTCCAGGACGTTTGGCCAGTCTTCCAAGGGCAGCAGGGCTGAGGTGCCAGGTCCCACCTCCTCTCCCCCTTCAACCGTCCCACAGCCCTCCCAGCTCCCTCTCCCCCACCCCGCAGTGTTCTGTCTCTCACTTCCCTCTCCTGCCCCCACAGAAGAGCAGGCATTGGCAGTGAGGACCCCCGGCCTGTGAGCTCTCACGGGGGAGAGAGGTGCTGATGGCCTCCCAGTGCCCACTGGCTCCCAGAGGCTCGGACAGGCCCAATGCACAGGGTGCTGCCCTCCCCCTGGCCCACACCAGCTCCCGGCTCCCTACCTGCAGGCGCCTTCAGGGACCGGATGTACTTGGACCAGAAGGAGCAGTCGGCCTTTTTGAGGTCCCTTCGATTGGGGAGCCCGGGGCTGAACTCCTTGTAGTACTCCCCATGGGTGCCAGGGACGAAGTCGGGCCAGGGGGCTGCGAACTCGGGCCCTCTCCGCGAGAACGCGTGCGGGTAGTTGGGGTTCCTGGAAAGCGAGAAGCAGGGCACAGACATGAGGGAAACTTTCCTTTCATCACTAGGATTCACTTCCGCTCGCACCTGGTCTCTGAGGACCCTCCCACCCACTCATCCTTAGGCGTCGGAGCGGCCTTCACTGTTCACCCCAAATGCTGGAAGGGGGGAAGGCCGACTCCCCCTGGGCCGTTTCCAGGGGAGGGAGCTGAGTTCATGACCCAGCAGCACTGGTCTGGCCTTCCTGGGGATCTGGCCGCTCAGGAGGCCGCGGCCCCTCTCTGTCTGGTGTCCTTTCACCAGGACCCCATCCATCGCTAGTCTCCGGGATGCCTTGTTGGCCCACGGTCTGGTGGGTGGGGCCTAGAGCCAGCACTCTGGTCTGCCACCTGAGGTCCCTAGGCCCCGGGTGTGGAGGGGCGGGGTGCACAGCGCCGGCCCCCGGCCCACTCACCCGGACCGGATGAAGTTGGACAGGAACTGCATGACTGTCAGCGCCGTGCTCTGCTCCTCCAGGGTGAACTGCCCCTTGTAGGCTGGGTGGAGGGGCAGTCCGAAGGCGTACTGAGCGTCGGTCAGCAGATCCAGGCTGAGGGAGCACGGGGAGGCGGAGAGGCAGGAGTTAAAGGAACAGCACACTGCAGGAGAAAACCAAGGAGCCCCAGCCAGATCTCTCCCCGATAAAGACGGTTCTCTTGTAAAGTTTGGGCTGCCTCTGCGGAGCTGACCTGCTGTCCATGCCCCGTGGGACAGACCTGTGGCCTAGCCATGGGCTAGGACCGGAAGGCCATTCTCAGTGCCCAGTGCCGACCATCCCCGGTCCCTCCCCTCTGTCCTCAAAGCCAGCAAGAGTGATCACGTCCTTCCCCTGGCCCTCTGGCCGGCGTTTCCCTCTGCCCGCCCCCACCTCTCTCCTCTAAAGGACCCGTGTCATTGGCGTGGGCACCTGGGTAATCCCGGACAGTCCCTGGTTCAAGGCCCCTCACTCGAGCACTTCGACCACGTCCCTTTGCCACGGAAGGGGCCACAGTCCCGGTTCGGGGGACTGGGACATGAGCGATTTGAGGGGCCGCTGTTCTCCTACCACAGCGGCCTCGTCCACCGCTCCCTCCGAAGGAGCTGCCTCCCAGAGGAGCAGACTCACGCTCAAAGCCGAGGGCTCCGTTCAGACCCCAGCCTGGCCGCTCCGTGTCTGCGAACCTTGGCTGAGCCCCCCTGGGCCTCGGTGTCCCTGTCCGTACGTACGCGGTGTTGCAGTCCCTGAACGGGGCTTCACCATAAAGTGTTCCAACTCTCTGGCCCAGTTTCCGGCCTCTATTTATTTTTCCACTTTCCCCGAGAGAAACACCGCAAGCTTAAGAACGGTGAGGGGGTGTGGGGTCTTTAACCCGGGATTCCGAACACCAGGAGGTCCTGGATGTCACATGTGGAGTGGTGTGACACGGGGCATGAGCCTCTTTCTCTCGAGAGAGAGGGGTCACGGCCTTGGGCACACCCTCAGGAAGGTCTGTGCCAGTGGCTGCTGGTGTCCACTTCCCCACTGGCTCTACAGGCTGGTGAGAATGCTCCTCGGTAGCATTTGCCAATTTCCATGGTGTAAATACTCCCGCCGCAGACGACGCCACATGAGCCACGTGATGCCATGGACCAGGGAGCTGGGGAAAGACCCGCTGCACGACGGTGCCAGCCCACGGCCACCTTGACCCCAGGAGGCCACGGAGTGCTGCTTAGGCCCTGGCCCGGCCCCGCATCCCCGCCCAGCCCCGTGCTCCTCTAAGAGCCCGCTGGTCTGAGGACTCCTGCTTCGTCTCCCTCTGCAGGGCTGGTCTTCATCAGGACTCTGGAGTTGTCCTGAGCAGTTTAGGGCAGGCCTCTGGAGGAGGGGCCGGCACTGTCAGTGCCCCAGCTCCGGCCGGAGCTCCGCTTGCCACACGAGGGACCCTCCTTCACGGACACGGGGGCTCCCCAGGCCGCACAGGGGCTGAGACGGTGCCATGGAAGGAATGCACCTGACCGTGGCCGACAGTGGCCTGCGCTGGGAAGGGGGCCGAGCAGGGCCCCCCCGGCCGTGAGGAGAGAGAGGGTGGGTCTCCCTTGCATCACGGAGGTGGCTCTTCCGAGGGTGATGGGTTCAAGAGGCTCGGAAGGCCCTGCGCCCGGCCCGTCTGGGTGGGCTGATGTGAGAGCCTGCTGTTCCGGAAGTTTCTTTCCCTGTGGCTCTGTCCGTAGGAGGAAGTTCGTTGACCTCATCCCCATTAACTACACTCCCCCCTTATCTCTAGCCGGCATCTCGATAGCTTCCCTCGGAGGGGGCTGGGGAGCAGGAGGAACGAAACCCGCCACTTCCCACGCTGCTCTTTGAGGGAGGAGGCTTTGCAAGGTCATTCGCACACAGAGGCCGGGAGTGTGCTTCTCTGGACACAGGACACTCACACAGGTCCACGTTCTGCCCACGGGTGAGTGGGCAACAGCTTCTGTTCTACAAAAGGGCTCATCACACAGTTCTTCAAACAGCGAGCTCCCAGCCCTAGCCAGTGTGGCTCAGTGGATAGAGCGCCAATCCTCAGACCGAAGGGTCCCGGGTTCGAGTCCGTTCAAGGGCGCGTACCTCGGCTGGAGGATCGATCAGAGGCCCTGGTCAGGGCTCGTGTGAGAGGCAACCAATCTATGTGTCTCTCTCACATCGATGTTTCTCTCTCTGTGTCTCTCTCCCTCTACCTTCCACTCTCTAAAAATCAATGGGGAAAATATGGGTGAGGATAAATAAAACAAAAAAAAATTTTTTTTTAAGTGAGCACCCTGATTTACTTAAAATAAAACGACGCCATCCCCGCGCCTGTGATGAATGAGGTTCAAGGAGAATGCACGCCACAGCTGTTCTGTTGCAGGAAACCCGGTGGCCAGTGTCAGAAAGTGACCCCTTCCATCTTCGCTGGGAAATAATCTCTTATCCACACAGGATGCGTCGGCCAGAGCAGCGGCCCCAGGTCAAGACTCCAGTCACTTGTGCTTTCCTTCGGTTTGCTAATTCCGAGGAACTCACCAAGACTGTCCACAGGAAGATAACGCCTGGAATGTGAGCTGTTAAGAGCCTCCGGAATGCACAGAGCTCTCTAGAATGTGGTGTACTGCATGTCCTCCGTCTAGAATTTATGGCCTTGTTTTCCAGGGTCCAGACAACTTATAAAGATGGAACATTGCTGTGTCCTTAGTCATTTTAACCTTTTTCCTTCTTCTTCTCAGAACCTTGTTTTTCCTAAAGAGAAACTAACCCATAACGAACAGCTTCGAAGCGCCAGGTGTTTAATGCCCCGTGACCTGAACCTTCCCACCAGGAAGCAGCTGTCACTGTACCCATTTCACAGGTGAGGACGTTGAGGTACAGGAAGCTGCTCAAATGAAGAGAACTCCTCAGTGGAAAAGATGGAATTAACCCCAGAAAACGTGTTCTTCTACTGTATTGAGCCACTTCCTGTATGGAGTGGTTCCACTTCTTGTATGGAGCCTGGGTAGATTCTTTTTTTAAAGATATATATATATATATATATGTATATATATATATATCTTTATTATTTTTTTACAGAGAGGAAGGGCGAGGGATAGAGAGCTAGAAACATCAATGAGAGAGAAACATCGATCAGCTGCCTCCTGCACACCCCCCACTGGGGATGTGCCCACAACCAAGGTACATGCCCTTGACAGGAATCGAACCTGGGACCCTTCAGTCCGCAGGCTGATGCTCTGTCCACTGAGCCAAACCAGTTATGGCAAGCCTGGGTAGATTTTTAATCCCAAGAAAAGAAGTCGGGTCCTGCCAAAACCGGTTCTGCTCAATGGATAAAGCATTAGCCTGCAGACTGAAAGGTCCCAGGTTCAATTCCGGTCAAGGGCATGTAAATTAATTGCAGGCACATCCCCAGCAGGGGTTGTGCAGGAAGCAGCTGGTCAATGTTTCTCTCTCATCGAGGTTTCTAGCTCTCTATCCTTCTTCCTTCCTCTCTGTGGAAAATCAATAAAATATATTAAAAAAAAAAAAAAAGAAGAAGAAGAAGAAGACAGGTCATTCCTCACAGAGTTTGCCCCTCGATGTCAGGACAAAACTCACATCTCTGACGCAGGTGAGCCGTCCCCAGCCCGCGGGCCCGGGATGCGTTGGCGGCGGTCGGGAAAAGGCGGTGATTTACTGTGTTTTGTTCAGCGGCGAAGCCAGGAAAGCTGATGTGTGTTCCCAGAGCGGAGGCACGAGGCAGACTGCTGGACCCGTCGGGCACAGGCATCTATTCCAGCCTGTAGGTCTGAGCCGGGGACCAAGGAGAGGGCCGAGGCTCCAGGGCAGCGCGAGAGAAGCGTGCCAACCATCCGTGTCTGTGACTCCCTCATGGATGCGGTGCCTACTACAGCGAGGGCAGCCGCCCGGCGCTGGTGCAGGGAGAGGACGCAGGCGGGAGCGCTGCCAGGGACGCGTCCCGATGGACAAGAGCAACGGGACACGCAGCACTTCCAGTTCACGGGCCGTCTGCTGCACACACCCGTCACCACGGGAACCCTCCCGAGCAGGCATCCCGCGCCCACCCCATGTTTCAGATGGAGAAACGGAGTCACCGAGGAGGTTAAGCCTAGGTCACCGAGCTAGTAAGAGTCAGAGCAGGTTTCCAGCCACAGGGGTCGGCCCAGAGGCGCTGCTCTCATCTGGACCCTTCCCGCCTCTGTGCACGGCCACCATCTCTGCCTCTGGCCCACCAGACCCCCTCCGTTTGCTAGCCCTGGCCGTGGACACACAGCCCCCTTACCTGCCGTGGCCACACAGCCCCCTTACCCGCCGTGGCTGCACAGCCCCCTTACCCGCTGTGGACACACAGCCCCCTTACCCGCCGTGGCCGCACAGCCCCCTTACCCGCCGTGGCTGCACAGTTCCCTTACCTGCCGTGGCTGCACAGCCCCCTTACCCTCCGTGGACACACAGCCCCCTTACCCTCCGTGGACACACAGCCCCCTTACCTGCCGTGGCCCACAGCCCCCTTACCTGCCGTGGCCACACAGCCCCCTTACCTGCCGTGGCCCACAGCCCCCTTACCCGCCGTGGCTGCACAGCCCCCTTACCCGCCGTGGCTGCACAGCCCCCTTACCCGCCGTGGCCCACAGCCCCCTTACCTGCCGTGGCCCACAGCCCCCTTACCTGCCGTGGCCGTAGCTCGGGGGGGCGTGGTACATGAACACGTTCCCTCGGGCCCTCCTGGCCCAGAGGCGGGCCATGTCGATGACGGGGCAGGTGATGAAGTAGTCCCTGGAGGAAGGGGGACAGAGGGGGGCCTGGTGACAGCTGTGCGGGGCGAGGGCTCTCCCAGGCACCAGTCCCTGGGCCGCCATGCCCCCCGCCCAGGCCTGCAGCGAGCACAGGCCGGTCTGTGTTATTTATGGCTGCCGTGGTCACACGCTGGTGTCCACGGGGAAGCGTCCCGGGACCAGGAGACGTATAGACAAACATCTCAGAGCGTCAGTGTCACTTAGCGATTTGGGAGCAAGGCTTTTTGTGATAAAACCAATGAACACCGCAGCCGATGGAGCGGCGCAAACAGCGCTGCGCGTTTTAAAAGACGGAGCTCAGGGCGCTTCCTGCCCAGGATTCCTCAGACCCGAGGCTCTGGCCCCAATATCCCTCCCCGGGGACATGTGGCAGGCAGCGTTTGGGACGCTTTTGGTGGTCACAGCTGGAGGTGGAAAGGTCTCATCTAGTCGGTCAGGGCCAGGAATGCTGCTAAAATAAACATCCTCGGACACACAGCACAGCCCTCCCTCCCCGGAAAGAACGTTCTGGTCCGCATGTCAGCGGCGGGGAGGGGGGCGTGGGTCACGCCTGCTCCCCTTGGGGTGACGGGAATACGTTTCGGAAGCCCGCGCTGGCCACAGCGGGCCCTGCGTGGGGCGGCAGGGCTGGGAGCTGGCGAGGGGCTGGCCTGGCTGGAGCCGGGCCACCAGGCAGCTGGCTGGGCCACCAGGCTTTGACTCTCACTCAGTCCTCCCTGCATCTCCTGCCTCTCCTTCCTCAGCGGAGAAATGGGCCCGAACCCCAGCCTCTCTCACGCCCCGAGCGTCCCCCGGCGCCAGGGTGCCGCGGCGGGGGACCCGTGCTCCGGTCTCACCGGGTGGCGTTCTCCAGCGCCCGGGAGAAGGAGGCGTAGTCGTCGGCGGAGTGCTCCAGAGAGTAGTACCACGTGGCGGCGGCCAGCACGCCCGGGTCCGCGTCCTCGCCGCCCAGCGAGTTCTGCAGTGCCCGGTAGAAGGCCGTTTTGCTGCTGGTCCGGCCTTGGCTTTCCTCAAATTGCTGAGAGAGAGAGAGAGAGAGAGAGAGAGAGAGAGAGAGAGAGAGAGAGATGCTATCCCAGCTCCAGCTGTGTGGTCGTGAGCCACGGGCTTCCCCCTGTGCCACCTCCCGCACCCACGCAGGCGGTGTGAGGACCACAGGTCAGTGCCGTGGCCATCACTGGGTGCCTGGCCCGCAGGGCGGGAGACTGCATCGCGAGCTGACGGTCGCACCCTGTGCCCTCCCTCCCGGGACTGCCCGGTCGCCCGGGCCGGGGGAGAGCTGAGGTTGGGCTCGCCCGCGGCCTCAGCCAGCGGGCAGGAGGGCTGGCTGTACTTTCCCACGGACAAGGCGGGCCCGGCCTCGGAAAACAAGCTCCCCGTGCCCGTGGGGCCGTGTTCCGGTGGGCGGAGACGGAAAATAAGCAAATGACGGTGCAGCTCAGCGGGGACAGGTGCGGGGATGGGAAACTGCAGCATGAGAGCCGAAGGGCAGGGTGACCTCGAATAGGATGGCCGGGGAAGTCAGGCGGCTCTCTGCAGACGTGTGTCCGCATGGGAGTACCCTTCTCCCCTCCCTCTCTCCCCCTCTCCTTCCTTTCTTCTCTCTCCGGCTCCCTCTCTTCTCCTTTTGCCCCTCCTTTCTTTCTGCCTCCCTTTCTGGCGCCCACGTCTCTCCCGTCTGCACTGGGGGGACTTGGGGGGACCGTCTGCACCCCCCCACCAGGACTCAGCGTCGTCCTTTCTGAAGAGGAGGCGGCAGGATGCCAGGGCCACGCTGTGCGTGTGAGGTCCAGGCCTCTGGCCCCTGCCTGGTCCTAGGATGTGTGTTTACATATTTCCAGCTTCTGTGTCAGCAGCGGAATGCCCTTATCAGGACGCGCTGGCATGTGTGAGTCTGTCTGTGGACGGCTCCCAGCAGGCCGGGCTGTGGGAGGAGGGAGGAGGGGATGTGACCAGGCAGCAGGCCCGGCGACACTCCCTCAGCGCGTCCTGTGGGCTGCCGAGCCCGGCTCTCCACGCAGCGGCCAGTGCAGGGGTTGGGTAGCTGACCCCGGGGTGCCCACTCATTGGCCAGCGCAGGGGGTGGGTGGCTGACCTCGGGGTGCCCACGCTACAGGGGATGAGGGAGGGGGAACAGGAAGAGGGTGCAGGAAGGGCTTTGCTGGCGCTCTAGCTAGAACACGCATTTCTTAGGAGATATCTGAAGCACATGTGGCCAAATATGAAGAGCTATTAAACCTGGTAGAGAACACACATGTGTTCATCATGTCATTGACTTGTGATATTTTTTTACCATGGTTGATTGCAAGAAACACATCTATACATACATTAATACACACACACACACCCTGAAATATGCTTCCGTGGCATCTAATACGTACAGAATACACACACACACACACACACACAACACCTGAAATAAGCTTCCGTGAACTTGCGGTGAGTTTCACACTTGAAGGGTATCTGAGCTGCTGAGATGAGCTGGGCGTGACCTTGCCTGCTGGTCCATGTTTTGGAGATGGCTGGGGACCCCAGCGCCGGGGACCCCCATCTCTATTCTCGGCAGGGAGGGAAGCACGGATGCTATCCCGGGTTTGATTACGGAGTCCGCAGGAGGGCGCGGCCGCCACGTGAGCGCCCGCCTGCCGTCCACCAGCTGTAATTACAGGCGAGCTCTGCCTCCCGGGCGGGCCTGCTGCCGGCGGGGTTTCCCAAAAAGCAATCCAGAATTGGCATGTCCGTACCGCGTGGTTTTGTTATTTACTTATTTTTTTACTTTTAAAAAAATGTTCTTATTGATTTTATAGAGGAAGAGAGAGGGGGAGAGAGAGAAACATCAGTGATGAGAGAGAACCATGGATCGCTGCCTCCTGCATGCCCCACCCTAGGGATGGAGCCTGCAACCCGGGCATGTGACCTCGAACCATGAACTCCTGGTCCAGAGGTCGATGCTCAACCACTGATCCACACCGGCCGGGCCTAATTGTGTGTGTTTAAAGGACTGCCACTCATAGGCCCACAGCAAAGTGACAGCCCCTCGGACACAGGGAGAGACTCTGGGGGGCTTCAGGGTGCCCCGCAATGCCTGTGGCCTGGCCGACGGGGCGTGACTCTGGCCTTCGAGAGACCCCGGTTCACGTCTGGCTCTGCCGTGTGGCCTCCGAAAACACGTTGCCCGTCTATAACCTCATTCGGCGAACGTTCCTGTCTGTGCCGGGATGACGTTTGCGTCAAACGACGTAATGATTAGCGTGTGGCCGAAGCCGGGTGACAGTACACGGACTGCCTCTCCCCGCTGCTTAGTCGGCGATTCAGAACAGAAGCCGTTTGGTTCATCTCCAGCTTGAGAGACACGATGGGAAACTTTGCTTCCGGGGACTTATCTTCAGTTCACGGCTCCTTCCACCGATGTCTGCGGGGTGCCGATGGGTGTGTGTGGGGGGGCACTTGGGCCGCAGCCAGGAACAGCATGGCTACCTTCTCTGCCGTTTGGGGGCTTTGAGTCGAGCTGGGGATGGGCCACGCCTGACACTCTCTGCAGTGAGAAGGACTAACAGCCCATTGGGTGTGGAGGGTGAGGGAGGGGCTGGCTGAGTGGCTGGCGTGGCTTCAGGAGGGACCAGGAGGGACCAGGAGGGGCCAGGAGGGACCAGGAGGGACCAGGAGGGGCCAGGACAAGTGTCCTCCAGGTGGTTTGTAGCTGCCAGGACACAGTGCCCCCAAGCACCCAGGCGTCTGCGTCCATGGGGTGGTGGTGCAGGGCCCACCTCCTCGCTCTCGCCGGCCCCAGCCCCTCTGCTCAGCTTCCCTGCCCGTCACTCAGCGGGCATGGCCCTCAGCTAGGCCATGCAGGACCGGCACCCGCCAGACCCGCAGCCTGTCAGCCGTCCTCATCGCCCTCCGCTCTCGGGGACATTGGCCTTGACCGCAGTTTCCTTTCGGAAGCTTTTCTCCTTGGCCTTGGCAGCATCGAATTTTCCTGGCTACCTTCCAGACCTGTGCCCACAGGCGTTCTCCCCTGAACTCCCAACTCATGTGCCCGACGGCCAAGCCAACGCACGCCCCAGATCTGGGTGTTTCTCACCGATACCCCGGCTCTCGCCCCAACGTAACGCACGCGCTCGCCCCCGGACCTCAGGGCGGTAATCTGGCATCTATTTCCTCTGTCCCTCCCCCAGCGTCCGTCTTCCACGGAGCTGCCAGAACGCTCTTATTGAAAACGATAAATCAATATAATCACTTCCTAGCTGACAACATCCCAACGTCGGCCCGCGGCAGGTAGAACAGAATCACTTTTCCGATGGCTGACGATAGCGCATCCAACACCTCCCTCTGACACGTCCGGCTTCCTCTCCCGCCCTGCCTCCATCATCCTGGGTTTCTAGCCCTTGGCCTCCCCCGTCCCCCAGGCGATCCCTGCCCCAGGGCCTCTGCACCGGCTCTTCCCACGGCTGGCCCCACGGCGGCCCCTCCTCCCTGTGCCGGCCTCAAGCACAGGCCCGCCCTGGTTTCCCTGGCTCAGGACGCTCCTCCGTTGCGTCACTTCCCCGCCCGTGACCGGCTCATTTTCTCAGAGCCCTTTTCCAAGACCGGAAACCCTCCGTGGATCTGCTTACACAGCACTGTTCTCTCCAGGGGACACCACTCCACACTCCAGGAGCATTATATGCTGGGTGATGGCCTTCCCCCAGAGCCCTTGCGAGAATGTGCGTGGGGTGCTTGGGTGCATCGATGTGTGGGTGACTCCCGTCCCTACTACTTGCTGTGGGTGTTGAGGGACGGGCCCCCTTCTCCATCACGCACTGTGCGCCTGTGCCCTGCCCCCCCCCCACAACATTAGGGGCCCGTGAAAATACATTCCTTTTCATTTCTTTAAAAATCAGAACTAAATGAGTGAATAACGACTAGAAGAAAGAATCCAGCCTGTGTTTTCCATACAAAAAGAAGGATCTCGCCCTGACTGGTTTGGCTCAGTTGATAGAGCGTCATCCTGCCGACTGAGAGGTCCCAGGTTCGATTCCGGGCAAGGGCGTGTACCTCGGCTGCAGGCACATCCCCAGTAGGAGGTGTGCAGGAGGCAGCTGGTCGATGTTTCTCTCTCATCGATGTTTCTAACTCTCTATTCCTCTCCCTTCCTCTCTGTAAAAAAACCAATAAAATATATTTAATTTAAAAAAAAGAAGGATCTCTTACCCTTTGGGGATGGAGGGACCTGATAAGCAGAATAAGCCAGAGAAAGACAATCTCTGTCATATGTGTCACACGATCTCAATCACATGTGGCATCTACTGACCAAAATAAACGGAGGAACAAAATAGATCCTGAGACACAGAAGCATGGAACAGACTGTGGGCTCTCAGAGGGAAGGCGGGGGTGGGGAGTGAGTGGAGAGTGACTGGCTGGGGAACTTATGTGCATCTATGCATAAGCCATGGATACAGACAATGGGGGGGGGGGCTGGGAGGGGGCTGGGGAGGGAAGGAGAGGGGTCAATGGGGGGAAAAAACCCAAAGGGGACATCTGTAATCCTTCTGATTAAAGATGAATTACACAAAGGAACCCTTCCTGGCTCATGTCCATCTGTTATCAGTGCCCCCCCTGGAAGATACGGCTGATACAATCACGCCCTCATAAGGCCGTGAATGATAACTACGAGTATTTATTTTGGGGGAGAAGCCAATCCCAGGGGTCCGCAGGACCATGGGGTTCATGAGAGGAAGGAGGTGTGGGAGGTCACCTCTGAGGGCCTGGCCGTGGGTTTGGGGTGGGTGTGCTCTGAGAGCCCAGACCCAGGGGCCGGGCAGGGTGCCCCGAGAGCTGGCACTGTCCCCTGGGCCTGGCGCCCTCTCCGATGACGGTGGGGATGGGCGGGGCAGGCCGCCCTGTGCCCGTTTGAAGGAGAAGGGTCCACCGCTCTGGCTAAGCAGCTGGCCCCTGTCCTTCGGCTGAAGGCGGGAACTTGGACCCCTTTTCTGATTTCAGCTCCTGGGCTGGGTCAGACCCTGGCCCTGCCCCCCGCGCCCTGATTGACAGATCCTGCACATCAGGGCCTCTTTCCCGGACACCTGTGTGCTCCCGGGCTCCTGCCTGGCCGGCCGCTGAGATCTGTCACCGGAGGCCGGGTTCTCCCGTGCTGGGGCCGGTGCCAGCAGCACCGCGCGCTGCCAGGGGCCGCTTGCCAACCCTCAGAGGCAGGCGGCCCTGCCCCTGCCCCCCTCCTCCTCCTCCAGGCCCCCTCTCTGTCTACTCCTGGCCCAGGCCAGCTCCAGGCCGGGCTCCGGGCGAGGCAGCTGCGTCCACGCGCAGTTCGGATTTCTCTGCCTGCCTTAGGATGCCGCGCTGGGAGGGGGAGGAGGCACAGCGCGTCCTGGAACAAGTGTGCGTCTGCTCCTGCAGATGAATGGCCGGGCGCGCAGGCAGGCTGTCAGTGTCCCCGCAGGGAGGGAGGGAGGAGGGGAGGAGGGAGAGAGATCCCACCCGGCGGCGGGGAAGACTCCAGCGGAGAGCTGCCACTTCGGGAAGCAGGACGGAGCCCCTCCGTGTCTCGGGCGGCCGGACGCTTACGGTACGTGGTCCCCGTGGCGGGTGCCAGAGGGCTCCGTGGGTGGGCCACAGCCGGGAGGGGTGGCAGGTGAGGGAGGGCCCGAGGGAGTTGACGGAAGCCGTCCTCACCCGCCCTCTTTGGTCTCCGGAGTTTGGCGGGTCCCTGCTGAGTGACAGGTGGTGCTGAGTGACAGGTGGTCTGGGGCTGCACTTGGGGCAGGGGGCTCCGGCCCTCCTGGGACCGGAGTCTGGACCACGTGTGTGTGTGTGTGTGTGTGTGTGTGTGTGTGTGTGTGTGTGTTGGGCTCCGATAGTATTGATGCAGGCTGGCATGAGGAGGAAGCATGTCGTGTGTGTGTGTGTGTGTGTGTGTGTGTGTGTGTTGGGCTCTGATAGTATTCATGCAGGCTGGCATGAGGAGGAAGCATGTCGTGTGTGTGTGTGTGTGTGTGTGTGTGTATGTGAAGGTGTGTGTGGGGGTGTGTCTGCCACAATTTGGAAAATCGGTCTCTGGTCCGGGGAGGTGCCTCAGTGATCGGACGTTCTGTGCACGCCTCTTGCTTTCTCTGGATAATTCTCAGGTCAGGGACAATAGTTTTGAACACTAGTCACAATAGTACAGTGAAAGAACTAAGTGAGCGTGGCCAGTGTGGCTCAGCTGCTTGGGCATGGGCCCCGGCACCAAGAGGTCGAGGGTTTGATTCCCGGTCAGGGCACATGCCTGGGTTGCAAGCTCAAATCCCAGAAGGGGGCGTGCATGAGGCAGCCAATTGATGTTTCTCTCTCATCGATGTTTCTATCTCCCTCTCACTTCCTCTCTCTCTAAAAAAAACCCACAAAAAATAATAAAACCTATTTTAAGTGTAAAAAACTAATATTTATTGAGCACACCCTATTTGCCAGACGCTGGTGCATATCTGAATCCTCTCAATAATGAGGGTGCCCATAGTCATCTCCCCATTTTACAGATCGGGAAACTGAGGCTCAGGCTGTAAGGGAACTTGGTTGCTCCTGATTCCAATCCAAGGGCTCTCTCCCCGCTCTGTCGACAGCGTGGGGACAAGGTCCTGGTGGACTCCTGCATCGCTGGCCCTCGGGCTGGCAGGGCCCTGTGGGTGCAGTGACCCTCTCCCACCACCATCCTCAGAGTCCTGCAGTCGGTGTCACCTCTGCGGACAGTGTGCAAGGAACTCCATCGTAGTGACTCCCTTTCCCGTGTTCTCTCTCTTTCCTGACGGTGAGCTCCGTGAGGGCAGCTGGCATTTGTATTAGCACCTGGACTCTGAGCCGGGGTCTGGCACGGAGTAAGGGGCGCCCTGAGTGTTGGGTGATAGGCTGATAAGTGAACAGGTCAGGGTGCCGGAAACTGGACTTGACGCCCGTTCCTGGCAGATGTGGGATTCTGGGCAGTGCAGACGGCGTGGCTGCGTCTTTCCACGCGATGTCCCTTCCACGTAATTCACAGAAAGCTACACTCCCGTCTTTACACACAGGGGCGGGGCGGCTGTTTTTAAAACGTGGATGCCGCCTTCATTTCACATTGCTCTACGTCCCTGTTTTATATTTATATGTGAGTGTGTGTTTATTGATTTCAGAGAAGAAGAGAGAGGGAGGGAGATAGAAACATCAACGATGCAAAAGAATCATTGATGGGCTGCCTCCTGCACACCCCACGCTGGGATCCAGCCCACCACCAGGGCCTGTGCCCTTCATCAGAATTGGACCTGGGGCCCTTCAGTCTGCAGGCCGACGCTCTATCCACTGAGCCACACAGCTAGGGATGCATTCTCAGTCCTTGTTCCCGTTGAACACACCATTGCAGGCCTTCCTCGGGCCAGCGAGAGGGAGGGGGCTCCTCTCTCCATCCCCATGAACCCCTGGTGGCTCGCGGGCACTTCCGTTTATCCGTCACTCTGCTCATGGACATTTGGATTGCTCCCAATGTTTGGCAAATAACCTGTATGCCATAAGTGCCCCGTGTGTCTCTCCCGTCCACACGGTGCTCCTTCCCCGAAGGCCGGCGCCCGGTGAGGCAGACCCGAGGGGCTAGGGCAGGGCAAGGGGGCCCGCCATCCGCTGGCATGAACGACTCTGTGGTTGTGGCTCCTTCCAGTTCTGCTGCCTTTCTTTGGACAGAGCCAGGCCCCTGGGCCCCCCCAGTCTGCGTGTGTCCCCACTGCGTGCCAGGCCCTGGGGTCCCCCTCCCGGGGGTGACAGCCCGAGGGCCGTCCAGAGCAGGGTGACGAGGAGGGGGTGGGCTTGGCGTCCTAGTGAGGGGAGCCGCGGCCGGAGGCCTGGCCGGGCAGGAAGTGTGTTCGGGCCGATAAGTGAGCCACAGCGTTCCCCCTCTGCCGTGCCGGCCACGAGCCGCACGAAGCCGCGTGGCCAGGCGCCAGGCACCCGCTTGCCTGGGTTTGAGAACACTGGCTCGGAAGGCTGCTTTTCGGGGTTCCCTGCCGGGACTGGGGAGCGGCGCCCCTTTGCCACCCAGCTGCCTCTCAGCTCCCCTCTCTGCGGGCCCAGCATCCTTCACGGCACCGGTGTCCTCAGGCTGGGCCTGGCGCTCCGGAGCCCCTGATGGGCCAGTGCTCACTGCTTCCCACGGTGATCCACTCCCGGAGCGGTTTGTGGCCGTGGCTGTGGCTGTGGCTGTGCTGCTCACAGTTCTGCACGTGTCTTATTTCTGAGCCCCAACCCTGCGACCACCCCCACACTCCTTATAGAGACTTTACACAGTGTAGTCAGCAATTGTTTTGTAAATGAGCAATAGGTCAGTGATGCGCCCTCTCTCTCTCTCTCTCTCTCTCTCTCTCTCTCTCTCTCTCTCTCTCTTAGTTAATCCTCACCCAAGGATATTTTTTCCATTGATTTTTAGACAGAGTCAGGGGGAGAGAGAAACATCGATGTGAGAGAGAGAGGCACATCGATTGGTAGCCTCCTGCATGCGCCCCGACTCGAGCCTGCAACTAAGGTCCATGCCCTTGACCAGAATCGAACCCGGACCCTTCAGTCCATGAGCCTATGCTCTATCCACTGAGCCAAACCGTCCAGGGCCAGTCAATGACTCTGACCAAGGTCAGCCCCTGAGGACACAGGTCCTCTGAAGCCCCTGCCCTCACCACCCCCCTTGCACCCCGCCTACCTTCACGGCCTTAGCCCGGAGGATGAGCCCGTCGTCCTGCGAACTCCCGAGGAGCAGGTCCACCGTGGCGCGCGGCGGCCTCTGCAGCGCCCTGGCCGGAGGCTCTCGCAGGAGCCGGCCGTCGAGCACGGGGCCCCAGTAGTGGAAGGGGCCGCTCACAGCCAGGAGCTGGGGGCAGAGGAAGGGCGCCGTTTGGATGGCGTTCACTCTTTTTGAAGGACACGGGGGTGGAGGGACAGCCAGCAGAATCGTTTCGCTAAGCCACACGGACACGGTGCTGGCGGCCCCCCTGCGGCTCTACCGGCACCAGGGGGCAGGGGCAGGGCTGGCAGGTGGGTCAGGCTCTGAGCAGTGACTGGTCCAGGGGGGCTGCCGAGGGGACCACACCCCAGGGGGGACTGGGTAAGCTGCGCCCGGTGTGAGCGGGCGGAGGAGACAGTGATGGAGGAGTGGGCGGTGGCCCAGGGCAGGAGGTCACAGGCAATGGACCTGCCTCGGCCACCAGCTCCTCGGACCTCACTCGTGGTCCATGGCCCACTGGGGTGGGGGCCAGTCCAGGCGTATGGCCGAAGGGACCAGGCCACCAGCTCAGAGGACAGCAGCGGTCCCTGCTGGCGGGAGTCCCCTTCACTCCGGTCAGGGCCAGCGAGAGACGGGGGGCCGGGTCCTTGCAGGTGGGAGAAGGGAGCACCAGCCGGGCCTTCTCAGGTGCAGGGGGCAGGCCCAGCTCTGCACAGCAGCCCCGTGACCCTCAGTACGGTCCCCACCCTGGCGAGACCCTCACACCGTCACCTCACCATTGTCTCCCACCCTCCACAGCCCACCCGCTATCCCGGAGATACACCGCAGCTCCCTGGCGCCCTCAGCACCCACACGAGGCCCAGCGCACCCTGGTCCATGCACAGCGCTGGGGGCGGGGGGCGGGGGGCGTGTGGCCTCGGACGGGCCAGGTCTCCCTCCCAGGCCTGGTTCTCCGTTTGCAAACATGCGGAGAGTGTCCCTTCCCCACCGGCCCACACGTGCCCACCTTGGTCTGGGCGTCGTTGAGGGCGCCGGCGGGCGTCTGGCGGAGGCAGGATGCCATCTCCGAGGTGGGCGAGGGGGGGCAGCCCACCTCCTGGGCCAGGGCGGCCGCCTGCTGCCGCGCCCGCTCCGGGCTGATGACCGCGGCCGGGGAGAGCGCCGAGCCGCCCTGGGGAGAGAGAGACACACACGGGGCTGAGAGTCTGTCCCTCCCTCTGCCTGCCCGGCCCGAGAGAGACCTCAGGCACAGCCTCCATCTCCACGCAGGAGGCCGGGGCCCTGCCCGGAGGTGCCCGCAGCCATTCGGGAGGTCGGGACGGATCGATATCCTATCCACATGCCGTGCGATCGCCAGCGGATGTCTCCTCCGCCTCAGTTTCCTCCTTTGTGGGGTGAGCACGCAGGCCCGGGGCACCCCGTCTTCGCTATGAACTGAGGCTGCGTGTGGCGGCAACGCGCCGGTGGTGGCTGAACAGGGACCAAGATCCGAACTGGGGAGGGGTCTGCAGACGTGGCTCCGTGTCCCCCACCACCACCTCCGGGGGCGCCCTGCCTGTCAGCCCCTCCGGCTCAGAGAGGATGGACGTGGCGTTTGAAGGAGATGCCCACCCAGAAGCCCGTGGGAGTGCGGTCACCGGGAGAGCCGCCGATCACGGCAGGTGTCCCGCACGCTCCCTGGTGCCAACGCCTCCTCTCTGAGGACGGAGGCGGGGGGGGGGGGGCGGCCCCCAGGAGGAGACCGAGGCACAGAGAGGCGGGCGGCGGGCTCCGGGTCACAGGGCAGAGGCAGGGTCTGACGGGGCGGCCGGCTCCGAGGCCGAGCCTCGCACGCACACCTGGCCGGTTCTGGGTGCGAAGGGGCAGTGCTGTGCCCATGTCATGTCAGCTTCGCTGTCTGGTCCAAGGGGGGATCTTGTGGCCAGAGTCAGAGGTGAGGCCAGGCCATCGGCCCCCAAGCCGAGGGAGCAGGACACACAGGGTGGGGGTAGGGGGTGGGGGCGTGGCCCCTGACGCAGCCACACAGGGTCCCAGAGCTCTGAGCTGCTCTGGGCTGGCAGCCTGGCCTACAGACTCTGGACGGGCTGGGCCGCCCACATGGTGAACTGTCCTCAACCCAGTCCGATAGGCCGAGGTTCCTGAGGTCTCGAGGTGTGGGCAGGTGCCCGGGAGGGGCCTGCCGTGGGGCTCGCTCTGAGCCCAGACTCTGTGAAGGGGGGAGCTCGCGGGCTCATGGTGGGAACCAGCAGCAACGGACATAACCGCCCAGCCAGCCCCGGGCCAGGAGGTCAGGGTGGTGCCCACAAACGGTGCGGGGTGACTGCCCCCGGGTTCAGCTTTCCAACGAGCAGCAGCCGGCTTTTCTGAGCATCACTGCGTGTGCTGTCTCAAGAGAACACACACACACGGACACATGCACACACATGCATGTACACATTGCACACACATGCACACATATACCAGCGCAGCGTGCACACGTGTGCACATACATGCTCACATCTACACACACGCACACACGTTCACGGCTGCGTGCTTAAAGTACTCCAGGTCAAAGCCCCACATTCTAAATTGTGAGCTGACCAGGCAGTCCGCGACTGGGCTGCGGTGGGCGCTGGGCCAGCGGGCTAGGGGCCTGGGGGCTGGGGGCTGGGATGGCCCGTCTGTGTCTCTGCGCTGCCCCAGCTATAAAAAGCCCGAGTTCCTGAGGTGGAGGAAGTGGTTAGAGGCGGGGGTTCGCTGATACTGCAGGCGTTCAGAGAATGTTCCTCGCCAAGCGTGTTGTTTTCCTTGATCTTTCTGCACAAAACTTCTCTCTTCATGGAAAAGCGGGGGTTAAAGAGCCAACAGCAGCTCGGCCCCCACTGGAAAGCAAGCACTGGGTGGAGACAGGGAGCTGGGGGAGGGGTTTTGGAAGGGCCCTGCCAGGAGCAGGGGCTCTGCAGGTTGGGGGGAGTATCTGGGGGCCTCATCTCCTCATCTGGATGGAGTGATAGCCGGGCTTCACAGCTGCCGTGGGGGGCGGGCGGGGAGGGGGTGTCCTCAGCCTGGGGTGGGGTGCGGTGGGGAGGATTGGTGGGATTGGTGTTGCCCTGAGGCTGGCGGGACTCTGTAGGGTTCAGAGGAGCAGGGTCCGGCCCCCTGCCCAGTCACGCCAGCTGCCCGGGCCTGGCCGGTACTTTATCTAAATCAGACCTAGCTATTCAGTGGGAACGAGTTTCCGCTCGTTCTGTGTGTGTGTTTTTTTAACTTTAAAAATAGAGCAGGGCGAAACCGCAATTGCTGAGCACTGCCTTTTCTCCCGAGCCTCAGGCCTGAGCGGTGCCTTGACCTCAGTGAGCCTCCAGGGAGGTGACCTTGGCGAGTCCTCTGCCCAGGCACACACGCACACACACACAGCCACACAGACACACACAGACACACACAGACACACACAGACACACACAGACACACACAGACACACATACGCAGTCAGTCACACAGTCACCTAGTCACACACAGCCACACAGCCACACACACAAACACACACACAGACACACACAGACACACACAGCCACAGAGCCACACATACGCAGTCAGTCACACAGTCACCTAGTCAGACAGAGTCACCTAGTCACACACAGTCACACAGATACACACATGCAGTCAGTTACATAGTCACACACAGACACATACACATGCAGTCACAGTCATGTAGTTACACACAGTCACAGACAGAAGCACACTCTCATATAGATGCACACCCAGAAACTTACACAGACACACACACACATTCAGATAGACACAGTCACAGACACACTCCCATGGATATACACTCCAAAACATACAATTATAGAGGGGAACACACCAGTCACAGAACACACACGCACTGAGACACACACAGTCACAGACAGACACACACGGATACACACTCAGAAACACCACAATTACAGACAGGAACACACAGTCACGGGAACACACACACACACACACTCATATTTTCCTGAAATGGACCCCTCGGG
Organism: Pipistrellus hanaki; assembly: GCF_964339955.1. Classification (NCBI taxonomy): domain Eukaryota; kingdom Metazoa; phylum Chordata; class Mammalia; order Chiroptera; family Vespertilionidae; genus Pipistrellus; species Pipistrellus hanaki. The sequence goes on along the minus strand of NC_140519.1, from coordinate 47,303,526 downwards.
GCTTTCCAGGGGGAGCCGCTCACAGGACTTCCAGCTAAGTCCCCGGACGGGGCAGTTTCCCCGACAAATGTCCAGTCAGGGCCCGGGCCCATCCTTCGCAGAGTCCTGGCAGGCCCGGCGCTGACACGGCTGTGAGCCTGTCTCTCTACTCACAGCTTATGGTGAGTGTCACCGGCTGACACCTGTGCCTGTGCCAGACTGCTCCCAGCGCCGGCGTGCAATCTGGCGTTACGGCTGCGAGGGAGGGAGGGAGGGAGGGAGGGAGGGAGGGAGGGAGGGAGGGAGGGAAGGAGGCGCAGACAGGAGCACCTGCCGGCCTGGGCGGGTGACGGGCGGGGACGCAGACCCCAGCTCTGACTCCTAGCTGTTTGGTTTGGGCTCTTCCTTCACCGTCAGGAGTGTGACGGTTCTGGCAGTGTCCGCAGAGGGCCGTGGCGGGGCCGCAGGGAGAGGACTCTCGCGTCCCCCCGTGGTGCGTGCCAGGCGCACGGGCTCAGCAGTGGTGGCCCTTGTTCCTTGCGTTGGGATGCTCTAGGCCGCACCGCGACGCACGCCTTCACGGCAGATCTGTCCACGTGTCCCAGTCACTTCCTCGTGTTCCACAGGGCTACTGGGCCACAAGGGTCTTCTCCTGAGACATAGAAATGCCTGAGTGATCTTCTCCCATAACATGTGAACGGTTTCCATGAACGATGTACAGATGACGATCTTCACTGCGGGAACGTACTTCTGTATTACGTGGGGGTATTGTAAGCGGTGCCTCTCGGCCTCTGCAGCGGCCTGTGTGAAAACGGTCCCCTGGAGATGTACTTCACGTACCGTACAGCTCACCATGGAAAGCACACCCGCCTGTGGCTTCTGCTTGTACGCACAGAGCCCTGTCACCATCGCCACGATCTTATTTCAGATCATTTCCATCGTCCACAGAGCCGCCGCGTGCCCGTCAGCAGTCACTCCGGGCCCCAGGCCATCGCTAATCTGCTTCCTGTCCCCGCAGCGCTGCCGGTGCCGAAATTCCAGGTGAATGGGGCCGCCAGCCGGAGGCCTCCCGTGCCCGGCTCCCTCACCGCGCCCAGAGGGAGCGCAGGTCAGCACTCCGCGCCCTTCATCATTAAACACGGTCCCGCTGCTCCCACACACGCCATTGGATCTCCCTCTCAGCTGCCAGGCGGCGGCTTCCCGTTTTGGCTCCCAACTGCTCGCCTGCCTGCCTTCCTGATTGCCCCTATCCGCTTCTGCCTGCCAGTCTGATCACCCCCTAACCACTCCCCTGCCAGCCTGTTTGCCCCCAACTTCCCTCCTCTGTTGACCTGGTCACCCCTAACTGCCCTCCCCTTCAAAGTTGATCACCTCCAACTGCCCTCCTCTGCCGGCCATCTTGTGGTGGCCATCTTGTGTCCCTATAGGGGCAGGATCTTTGACGTCCCTTCTCAGACGTGTGATCTGTGGGCGGGCGGTCCCAGGCCGTGGGCTGTCTTTTCACTTTCCTGAGGGCACCTTTCGTGGCACAATGTGATACCCACGGCGGTGTGGCGCGGCTGGCAGGGGATATGGTGGGCGAGGGCCTGGGTCTCAGAATCAGAGCAGAGGAGAACCCAGTGGTGAACCCAGCAGCGCCTGCCCAGGCACTAGGGGCAAGTGGAAGGCCACTGGGGAGGCCACTGGGGAGGCAGGGCTGGGCAGCAAGGAACCACGGAGGAACTTGTGCAAACGCCAAGGACAGCGTGGCAGCCAGGACCGGACCGGACTGGACTGAGGAGGGTCATCGGCCTGTCCCAGTGCGTTCCAGAGGAGCAAGGGGGTGACAAGGGGCAGGGTAAGAGATGGTGGTGGGGGTGGGGAATTAGAATGGGGGGTTGAGAACAATTATGTGATACCTTAATCAATAAAGAAATAAAAAAAATAAAAAAAGACATGATGGTGGATCACTTCCAACTCCATGCAAGACGCAACAGAAGTCACTCCGAAAAAACGAACAAAAGGAATCCCACAAAAACAGCAACGAGAAGGCACAAACGGAACGTCCTGGCCAGCGCTGCCCAACGTCCAGCCTGAACTTGGCCTCCGCTCGAGTTCAAGGCTGAGCTGGACATCACCCCTCCCTCGCGTTGCGGGGCCACTGCAGCCTTGAGAGCCGTTTCCCTCCGCTCCCTCCTCACTGGACCCCCCACGACGCTGCCCCGGCACGAGGGTGGGTGACCCCTGGCCCTGTCCACGGAGCCCTGAAGGCAGCACACGTCTCCCTGGCACCCTTGTCCTCCCAGGGCTGGCCTTCCGCTGGCCTGAGGCTCTCTTTCCCGAAAACAAGGTTCATTTAAATAAAAGAACGCCGAGTCAGAGGTGGGGAACAAAGGGGTTTGTGCACGCGTGCATCGAGAGGAAGCCAGGAAGCCAACGTTGCCACATTGCAGAGCTGCAATGGCGACCTTCCCCAGCCCCGGGAGGCCCGCTGGCCCCCGGCCCCCTCAGGAAGCTGAGCTCCGGGGGGCCTCCCCGGTGGAGGCAGCGGGCGGGTTGAGCAAGAGGACAGCTCTGGTGCATCAACAAGTTTGTGCAACTCCCCGGCCGCGATGGACTGTGGAAGGAAGCTCCTACTTCTCCTCCTGAGAAGAGGCACTCGGTGCTGAGAGGCCTCCCAGAGACACCCACAAAGGCCCGGAGACATCAACATGTCTGGAGTCCTCGGCTCAGCCACACGGACCCGCTCACCCGGCTCCGGACGTGGCTCCCGAATAACGGACGTGTCTGGAGAAGCCGTGGGGTCTGAAGGCCCCGGGGGGTTCAGGGTGAGCCCCATCTTCCCCAGGGAAAAGGCCATCGCCACGAAGTGGGCTCTCGTTTAGAAGGCACACCCCTCCCCTGCATTCCTTCACTCACTCAGTCATCCGCTAGTTCGATGGCTACTTATGGATCACCTCTACTTATGGGTCACGCGTGAGAGAGACGTGTCCCTGTCCTCCCAAGTGTATGCTCCACTTGGAAAGGAAAGGGGGTGGCGTCCGTACCCAGGACCCCGCTCTGTGCCTTGCACCACGCTAGCTGGTCAGACACAAGTTCCTGTGGAGCCTCCAGACCCAGGAAGGAGATGGGGAGAGCAGCACCGTGCAGACTCACAGAGAGAGGCAGAACCCTGTGAAGATCACACGGCTCCCAAATGCCTCGGACCCCGCTCCTGTTCCAGACTCCGACATGCACGTCCCGCTCCTGAGGGGCCAGGAAGACTCCAAGGGCCTGTGCCCTGACTGGGCATCGAACTGTGACCTCCTGGTTCATAGGTCAGCGCTCAACCTCTGCACCACCCCTGCCGGAGGGCCCCTCTGTCTTATTAACCGTTTCCTGCACGCGTGTGCATGGCCTTCTGCTCGCGTGTGCACGGCCTTCTGCTCGCGTGTGCACGGCACGCGGGGACACGGGCAGCTCCGCTCCTCTGTCTTATTAACCGTTTCCTCTCCTTCCCGCTGTCGCCATCGCCGGTAGCGGCCGCATTCCCATCTTTAGAAAGGCCAGGGAAAGGCTCCCCACGCAAAACGGGAGCTCCACTCAAGCGGGGCTCTTGCTGGTGGTCTGTGCGCAGCTGGATTCATTGGACAAATGAAGTTGCATTAAACAAATGATTAAATTAAGGAATGCATTTATTCTAACTCAGCAGATTCTGGGAAAATGTGTCTTTTGTTTGTTTGTTTTCAAGTTGCCCCAAAGCTCGTGCCTTCTGACAATCAGCTCACCCCTCCTTCCTGCCTCTGTGAGAATTTTGGGGGGGAAATCCCGACGGACGCCTCTCTCTGCCGGGCCTCTTCCCCTTCTAGGCAAGAGGCCCGCTCCGCCCGCCTCCTGCACCGTTTCCTCTGCGCCCTCCCAGGCTGCCCCGCGCACGGCGTTGCACAAGGTGTCTGAGGAGGCATCTCTCTAGGACAGGGCGCCGGCTAAGTTTAGACGCGGCCCCGATGTTTTCAATGCGCCTCCGATAGCTAGGCCAAGCGGGGTTTCTAAATGACTCTCCCCCGGCGGCCGAGCCGGCCCCGTGGGGCTGGGGCTGCGGGTCACCGGCCAGAGACACCGGCAGGTTCCGTGCCAGGCCCAGCTGTGGGACTCTGGGCAAGTCACCCGGCGGTCCTACCTCTGCCACCCACAATCCCTGAGGCCCCAGGTGCCTGGGCTTTCCTGCCTGAGACTTGCACGGTTTGAGTGGGGAGCCATATACTGGTATTTCTGGACTATGTTTTTATTGATTTTAGAGAGAAAGGCAGGGAAAGGGAGGGAGCAGTGTTGATGTGAGAGAGAAACAGCAGTCGGTGGCCTCCTGCATGCCCCTCACTGGGGATCCAGCCTGCAACCAAGGCCTGTGTCCCCACCCACCGGGGATCCAACTGGCAGCGTTTCGATGGGGTGCAGGGGCTGACGCTCGACCAGCAGAGCCGCGCTGCCCAGGGCTAGATATTGTCATTAAAAAAAAAATTTAAACCCATTGAAAAATGAACATGTTACAATGCGCACATGCTCTCCACCTGTTTCCTCCCACAGTCACATTTTGCCACGTTTACTGTCTTTCTCTTTTCCTCTTTATTTATGTTTTCTCTCCCTTTCTCTGTGAGTGAAAATTATAGACATCCCTCGCCTCCAGGAACCTCAGCATGACTCTCTCTGCTAAGAGCCAACACTCTCACCCCATCACCACAGCGGCCCATCAGCCCCATCACCACGGCGACCCATCAGCCCCATCACCACGGCGACCCATTAGCACCATCACCAGGGTGACCCATCAGCCGCAGAAAATCCACACGGACACGACATTATCAAATGTGCAGCTTATAAATTCAAGTGCCACCCGTCATCCCCATCCAGTCCTTCTGTCTCTCTAGTGCTCTTCCTTTGACCCAAGGTCTGGTCAAGCATCATACAGGCGACATGGTCAGCGTCCACCTACACCCGAGCTTCCTGCCATCCCAGTCTCTCTGCAGAGGGCCTCTGGGGTCACTGTTTCCAGCCTCTGCCCATGCGCCCTGCCCTCCCTCAGCTCTGTGCTGGGGCTGGCGTGGCAGCGGCGTGAGGAAGCAGTGGACATTGGGAAACTGAGAAAAGAGAAGCTGCCGCTCTGTGGGCTGCCAGCTCCAGGGCCCTGAGCCCAGCCCCTGAGCCCCCTCCGTCCGCCTTCGAATGAGAGACAGCATGCACCCAGAGCCTGAGCGGGGCCTGGCCGCGGAGCGGAGCTGCCCGTGTCCCCGCGTGCCGTGCACACGCGAGCAGAAGGCCGTGCACACGCGAGCAGAAGGCCGTGCACACGCGAGCAGAAGGCCGTGCACACGCGAGCAGAAGGCCGTGCACACGCGAGCAGAAGGCCGTGCACACGCGAGCAGAAGGCCGTGCACACGCGTGCAGAAGGCCGTGCACACGCGAGCAGAAGGCCATGCACACGCGAGCAGAAGGCCGTGCACACGCGTGCAGAAGGCTGTGCACACGCATGCAGAAGGCCGTGCACACGTGTGCAGAAGGCCGCCCCCTGGCCGTCCGCGGAGAGCAGCCTGCCGGGCGCTCTGAAAACAGGAACCTGCCCCCCGCGGCCTGCGCCTCCCGCTCCTCGCAGAGGAAGTGTGTGGCGGGTGTAGCAACTGCTGCTCCTCTCGATAGCATGGGCTTGTCGGCACCCCGGGGAGGCCGGGCCCCCCGCTCACTCTGCTGACGGAGCGGCCGTGCTGGGACCCTCGCCAGCTGCTCCCGGGGAGACCATGGCCAGCCTCTGAAGGTACCTTGGGGGACGAGGCGGGGACTGGGTGGGGGGGAGCAGCTGGCATGGGGGTGACGTCGGGGAGCAGAGTCTCTCTGTGAGAACAGGCAGGCGGTGTCTCCGGGGCGGCCCCACGTCCAGCAGGGCACCCGGAACATTGAGGCTCTTGGGGAGGAAGGTCTGGGCACAGTTACAGGCGAGAAGGGCCGAGAAGGGCGGGCACAGTCCTCCCGGGGAGAGTGCCCTCCCGCAGCCGCACAGGCAGGCTTCCCCGCGGGCACGGGCTTGCTCTCTCTCTGCCTCCCAGCGGCGTGACCCCGGGGGAGTCACTGCAGCTGTGCCAGGCCTTTATTTTCTCTGAAAGTGGAGATCCTGGGCCCACGGCCCCGGGCGCTGGGAAGGGGGCACAGGCTGGCATATGCAAAGTGCCGGGCGGCGCACACACCCAGGAGGGGCTCGGGGACCGCGGCCAGTGCGGAGCGGTGCCCTCTGGGGGCGCAGGGAGCCCCGGAGACCGAGCGGGCCATCCCTCCGCGCTGCAGGGAGCGGGGCTGTGAGGCTGGTCTTGGGGAAATGCAGGCTCGGCGTGGTAACAAAGAGCCATGAGAATCAGCCGGTGGTGAGTGTGTGTGGGGGGGGGGGTGAGGTGAGAGGAGGCTTGGGGAGACCTAGCATCCCCGAGGGGAGGGGGCACACTCCACACGCTTCGGGGTGCCTGGGTGTCCAGGAGTCCCGGTGGTCAGGGAAGCGACCGTGGCGTTGGGTGCGAATGTCCCGAATGGGGGTCGCGCGTGGGAGTGGGAGTGGGAGAGGGCGGCGGCCCCGTGCCGAGAGGCGGGAGGTGCCTTGCAGGAAAGGCTGTTGCCCGGCCATCCTCCGCGTGATTCTCCGAGATTACGGTCATTCTTTGCTTTTGACAAATAAGCAAACGAGGCCCAGAGCGGTTCGGCGATTCATCCACGTCACACAGCGGAGAGGGGCTCTTGGGACAGGGGGTGGGGTGGCAGAGCCCAGGAGGAGCCAGGGCGGGGAGGGGGAGAGTGTGCCTCTGGAGCAGTGCGCTTCGTAGCAGTAGAGTCCCACCCCGCGTGCTGCCAAAACGAGGGTCGTTCTGCGGTGCGGTGCGCCGTGCGGTGCCGGCTGCGGCTTCTCTCCGGGGCCGCGGTCCTGTTCCATTTGGAAAGGTGAGCCCAGGCCAACGTTCTGGCAGAACCTCTGCCAACCGGCCTTCTCCGGTGAGGAGCATGCTGTACAGGGATGCTCCGTGCGTTCTGAAAAGCAGGCTGCGGGTAACCTTAAAACCCCGTGGAGCGGACAGGCAGGCATCGGTGTAGGCTCCCGTGTCCCAAACCGATCCAGCACCAGGGCAGCGAGACTGCTTCCTGGAAAGCCTCTAAGGCAGTGACCCCTCCACCCCGTCCCCGTCCCCCCTCCCCCGGCCAACATTCTGGCTCAGCCGCCAGTGTGCTGTGTGACTCTGGGCAAGTCACTCTGCCTCTCTGAGTGTCCGTTTCCTTTTCTTAAAAAGAAGACGGGCCTCCTCGTGCGTCTGTGACCAGGTGAAGTCGCACGCAGTAGGCAGGAGGTGCTGAGTGCTAAGGGGCGGCAGTGTGGCTGCTCACAGCGTCCTGCACCCTGGCCCCTGAAGGACACCAGGGGCGTGGGCGGCTCTGGGCGGCGGAGGGTGAGAGCTGTGACATGAGTACATGCCTTCTCGCGTCTCTCGGTGCCCGCTCCTGCGTGTTTCTCCGCGGGACGCGGGGAGTGAGGCGGGCGTGGGAAGGCGGGCGCAGCAGTGAACACACCAGCTTCCTCACAGCCGGTGTCCCCCCTCGGCGTGCTGAGAGCTGGCGGCATTATTCCCGGGGGACAGAGGGTGTGCTTCTCAGAGGCTTAGAGATTATTCATTCCGGGAAACCCCAGCCAGCGTCCTGCATTCATCAACGCTGCCGGGTTTTAATTTCTCGCTTGACATGCAGCAAGAATTTACGTCCGCCGGCGGCGAGAGGAGCTGGCGCTTAACATTCTCTTAGGAATTTCCAGCGTGTCAGGCCAGACCGTGGGGTTCTTGTCAGCAACCTGAGAGCCCTGTTAGTGCTTTTATCCATCCATCCATCACCCATCCATCACCCATCCATCACCCTTCCATCACCCTTCCATCACCCTTCCATCACCCATCCATCACCCATCCATCACCCACCCATCCATCACCCTTCCATCACCCTTCCATCACCCATCCATCACCCTTCCATCACCCTTCCATCACCCGTCCATCATCCTTCCATCACCCGTCCATCACCCATCTATCACCCGTCCATCACCCGTCCATCACCCGTCCATCACCCGTCCGTCACCCATCTGTCACCCGTCCAATCACTCATCCATCACCCATCCATCATCCATCCATCATCCATCCATCATCCTTCCATCACCCTTCCATCACCCGTCCATCACTCGTCCACCACTCACCCATCACCCGTCCGTCACCCGTCCATCCCTTCTGCTAAGAAATATGCACTGAGGCCATATCGTGTGACTGTCTTCCTCCCTCTAGCTCCGCCCTAAATGTCCCAAGGCAGTGAGTACACTGGGTCCAAACCACTTCCTCCCAGCTGGGAACGCCGGGCGGGGGCGGTGAGAGGGGAGGGCGGGGCTGATTTCACGCCGGTCACCGGAGCCACAGGCGGACACTGCGAGGCCCCGGGGCTCACTCCCGCTGTCACACGGCTGTGCAGAGTCACAGTCCCTCTGGGCCCCTTCCAGGCGGCTGAGGCTGCAGCCAGAGGAGGGCTAGAGGTGTGGGGACAAAGCTTGGAGACTCTGAGCTTCAAAAGCAGGTGGGGATTGCTCCCCCCCCCCCCGATTGTCCTTAGGGGGAAAGGACCACCTTCCGAGGGCCCGGCCGCCCCTGGACGCTCAGCCCTGCACCGGGCACGTCACAGACAGACGGTTCCTCCGACCGCCAGGCCGGACCGCGGGAGCGCGTGCTGTGTGCCAGGCCCCTGCCAGGCCGTGGCTTTTCATCCAGGGCTGTCAGGGCAGGGACTGTGTCCTCAGGCTGTGTGCCACGTGGGGCTTTTAACCCGCAGAGAAACTGATATGTAACGACAAACAGACCCCAAAACAGAGCGTGCAGGGGAACCAGCTCCGTGGGGAAGTCCGGTCAGTTTAACTCTCCTTCCTGACTCGCAGATGGGCCCTTTCCCCCCGCACCCCTCTCAGACACACAATCAGCTGGAAACAAAATACAAGCCCCAGGCGCGGGGGAGCCAGGGCCCGCCCTCGACCACTACTCCGTCAGCACCTCCGCCAGCACGCCCAGGGTCCGCCCGCCGGGCGTCTGTCACACACGTGACCTCTGCACGCGGAGTGGGGCCGCGTGAGCGTGAGCTGGTCACCACAGAGGACAGCCGGCCTCTGCATCCCTCCCTCCGCACCCTCTGCCCCCCAGCCTGGCAGGGAGGGGCCCGCCGGGCTCCCGGGTTCGAATCCTGCCTCCACCTCTTACGAACTGGGGAACCAGCTGGGTGCGTGCTGGGACCTCGGTTCCTGCCATTCACAAGGCTTCACGAGAGGGGAGGTCTCTCCGGGCAGAGGGGCCCTTCGGCTGTCACCGATGGGTGTCTGTCTCCGCACGGGCACGCACACACCCATCCTCACAGCAGCGCACCACTCACCAAACCACGGCACGCACAGACACTCGGTGCAATGATCACCCACGATGAGGGCACGGCAGGGGTCCGAGGAGGGAGGAGGGGAGGCGAGCGGAGAAAGAGCAGCCCCGATGGCCTCACCAGGGCACCTGAGTGTTTTCTTTTCTTTTTAAAAAAATATATATATTTTATTGATTTTTTTATAGAGAGGAAGGGAGAGGAATAGAGAGTCAGAAACATTGATGAGAGAGAGACATCGATCAGCTGCCTCCTGCACATTCCCCATTGGGGATGTGTCCGCAACCAAGGTACATGCCCTTGACCGGAATCGAACCTGGGACCTTTCAATCCGCAGGCGACGCTCTACCCACTGAGACAAACCGGTTTCGGCAACCTGAGTGTTTTCAGGAGAGACTCAGGGCGGGACACACACACACACACACACACACACACACACACACGACACCCCGGGGGCAGGAGGCTCAGTGCAGACAAGCTCCTGGGAGACAGACCCCAGGTTTCCATCACCCAGACGCCATTAGGGCCCCGCTGGTGATGCGCGCGTGGCTGCCCAGCACAGAGCAGCCTTGCCGGGAAATGTGATCTAATAAGCAAATCACAGGCGGGACAGTCCCCGGGCCCCGAGGTCCCCTCGGCCATCAGCGCCTCCTCTCCCACCGACCCTGCCTGTCCCGGGACCCCCTTTGCCATGAGAGTAAAAGGCCCGCTTCCAACTCCCTGATTCCCTGCCGTGCGGGACTGCGCGTGGGTGCGACCTGCCCTCAACACAGCTGTCTTTCCGGCTGTTCCCGTCAGCAGTGTTTGTGAGGTCAGCCGGCTGACGGGGGTGCGGGTGTCAGGGACCTGGCCTGGGGTCTGACCCCACGCTCGCCGTGGCTTTTGGCGGAAAACGTGTTCGGGGTCCAGCAGAGCCACAGACAGCCCCGTGTCACGGGCGGGAGGGGCCTCTGTGTATGAAAAGCTGATCTAGGAAAGAAAGAAATGTGTGTGTGTGTGTGGGGGGGGGGGGGGTTACTTCTGATTTCCATGAGGTAGGAAGTCAGACCCCATTTCACAGACTTCAGCCGGGTCTGGGCAGCGAGGACACTGGCCTGGGCGTGCGCCCGTCTGTGTGGGGACAGCCTCGGAGACCCCCCTCGCGAGCTCATCCCGGGACCCCTGCTCGCTGATCCTCCCTGTGAAGGCCCAGCGGGGAAGAGAGGGCTGTGCCCGTTTTAAAAATACAGCCAAGGGGAAGGAGTGTAGCGGTTTCGTAAGGGGAACACTGACTTTTTCCCCAGCGCCAACCGGCCCCGGAGCGGGCTTCCTCCTACGGCACATGTGTCAAACACAAGGCCCGCGGGCCAAATCCAGCCCGCCAGGCCTTGCAATGTGGCCCGCACCGCGCTGTCATCACTGCACTCCGCTGTCAGTTTATGACATTGTCAGTTTATGACTGTTCAGTAAACCATTCGGCCCGCGATTTAGGCTGGATTTTAGATTTTGGCCCCTTCTCTGATTGAGTTCGACACCCCTATGGCCTCCTACAAGGACCTTCACACATTTTATAGGACACATCTCCCAGGCCTGAGGGGAAAGCCGAGCCTCCGTCCGCCTGAGAGGATAGGATTTCCCCTTCCGGGCACAGAGGCTGGGGCTCAGGACGCAGGCTCAGGGCCCGAGTGCCGGCCTGAGGGGGCAGCGGGTGGACGGGCGCCAACTCTGGGGCAGGCACGCTTACAGAGTGTGTGCAAGCTGGGTGCCCTTGAGCAGGCCGCTTGCCCTCTCTGAGCCTTCTCTTTGTACCATGAGGGCATCGAGTGGCTCCTTTTCCATCGGTGCTTAAGGACGGCCTGGGATTGGGCTGTGGTATCAGGAGGCAGTTGCCAGCAGTTGCTTTTCTCCGTTTTATGTTTGGAGTTTCGGGGGAATCTTTCTTAAAGCTTGCAGCCCGCAGGGGTGACATAACCCGGGCGAACGAGTCCCAAGGCCTCCTCCATGCGGCTCTGCAGCCCGGGCTCCGGGTCAGGCCGGAGGCGGCGGCCGGAGGGAGGTGGGTCTCCCCGAGCCGGCTGCCTGCTCTCCGCCGTCCAGGCTGCCGGCAGCCTCCCTGGCGGGACAGGACAGGGAGGGGCGGGGCGGGGTGGCTGCAGGCCCGGGGCTGCACCTGCCCGGAGGCAGCAGGGAGCAATGTGGGTCACGACGGGGCACACACACCTGCCGGCCGAGCTCAGGATGTGGTGGGGGCCCCCGGAAATCCTGCAGATCCCTGGCAGGGGGACCAGCCGAGGTGGAACCCCCGTCCCAGCACCTCCTGTGCCTGGTGCCGAGCCAGATGGCAGGCAGGCAGCATCGGGCACGACCCGGGTCCACAGGCCGACTTTCCCCACCGCAGTCGAGGGCCCCGAGGCCGAGGGGGGCCGGGGTTTGCTCAGCCTGCCCAGGAGGGAGCAGCCGACCCAGTCTCCCAGGGACTCGGGCTTTGCTGACATTTCGGCGATCCTATCTCCCCAAACGCACCTCCACGTTGGCTATCACTGCAATGTAGGACCCGGCAGGGTCCCGTGGGGCGTGGCTCACACCTCACACGTATGGGTTGAAAAGCTGAGGCCCAGAGGAGAGCAGTCACTGGCCACAGGACACACAGCCAGGGGGGCCTGCTTAAACCCCCTCGGCCCCCTTTCGAGGCTCCCTGGTTTGTGCCAAGCTCTGCTCACGGTTGTAAGATGCAGGAGAGAATCTGGAGATTCCGGAAAGGCGTGGAAAATAAATCAATAAGTCATCCTTAAAATCACTCCCCAGAGAAGCCTCGGAGACGTCTCGGAAATAGCTTCCTGGGATATTTCCTACGTTGATGCATTAAAGCTTCCCAGAACGGGGATGGTAGGAGCACAGCTAGATTCTCTTACACCCCACCCCACCCCACAGCATGAACATGATGCTATGGCACAGCCCCTGCGGTCCCCTGCTGCCTTTTAAATATATATATACATTGTTGATTTCAGAGAGGAAGGGAGAGGGAGCGAGAGAGAGAGAAACATCCATGATGAGAGAGAATCATGGATTGGCTGCCTCCTGCATAACCCGCACCAGGGATTGGGCCCACAGCCCAGGCATGTGCCCTGACCGGGAATTGAACCGTGACCTCCTGGTTCACAGGTCTACGCTCAGCCCCTGAGCCACGCCGGCCGACCGGGCTCCCTGTGCCCTTTGAGGACCCAGGCCACCTCAGGCCGGCCACGGCAGCTCAGATCTGGGCGGCCTGCACTGGCCTCTCTGGCCCGATACCAGACTCGGCTTCCAACATCGCTCCCAGGCAGCCGGCAGGCCCTGGGGGACCCCTGTGCCCCTCGGAGCAGTTTCACCCAGAGGCTTACAGTCCCGGCCTGCTCTGAGGCCGGTACAGACCACTTCTGTTGCCCCTCAGACAGGACGCGGGGGCAGCAAAGCAGAGTGGCAGAGCCTCAGGGAGGTCGGGCATTCCTGGCGGGGACTCAGCCGCCCCTCTTAGTCCCACCGCCTGGGACAAGGCACGTCCAGTGATAGTGTGCTGAGCCCGGAGCCGGCCTGGAGGAGGGCCCGTTGCCAGGCGGCGTGGTTCTGGCTGCCGGTGGCTGCTGGTTCGGTGAGGGGGAATGGTGAGCGGGTTTTCCCTTTCATAGCATGGTTCTCCCCTTTAGAAGCAGGTCCTGGGAATGGGCTCGGAGCTCTCACACTTTGTGGAAGAAACTCCAAGGCTGAGGGAGGACCGAACCCTAAACAGATGTCCTTATTCCAGCTGTCAGCAAGCTTTTCCACTAAAGTCTAGCCTGCCTCCCTGGGCTGGGCTCCTCTGTCCACCCCCTTCACACACACACACACACACACACACACACACTCACACTCACACACATACACGCACACACTCACACACATACACACACACTCACACACACACTCATACACTCTCACACACACACACATGCACACACTCACACACATACACACACACTCACACAGTCACACACTCACACACACTCACACACACTCACACACACACACATACACACACACACTCACACACACACTCATACACTCTCACACACACACACATGCACACACATACACACACACACACACACTCACACACACATGCACACACTCACACACATACACACACACTCACACAGTCACACACACTCACACTCACACACACACTCATACACTCTCACACACACATGCACACACTCACACACATACACACACACTCACACAGTCACACACTCACACACACTCACACACACACTCACACTCACACACACTCACACACACACACACACACACACACACACACACACGAAGGGGTTCAGGCGTCCTTCATTCTGACAGCGAGGCCCGGCTCTTAGGAGCACAGGGCGGACGCGGCCCGGGAGCACAGGTCCCAGAAGCCTGACCGTGGTTACGGGGTAACGCCGAGCACACGCTGCAGGGCTCCCCCGGCTCCCAGAGCCTGGCGGGCCGGCGCGTCCCACATTCCTGCCGGCAACTCCCTGGTGTGGCCGCTCCCTGCCGAGTCCCCGCCGGTGACCGCCCTCCCCGGCCAGCACTCCCGTGAGCGTCCCTCCTCCCCAGGAAGAGGGAGGCGCCGGCCCGGGAAGGACGTGGGTCCCGGTCGGAGAGGTAGGTACCCCGCACCCCGGCTCCACGGGGTCCCCGCTCTGGGAGCGCGGGCTGCTGAGCGGACGCCTGACCTCCACCGGGAAGGGAAGGTCACGGTCTCGGAGGAACCTCGGCCTCCAGGGATGCTGGGAGGTTAAAGGCAATGGCGTCTGCGGACGGCCCTGCGGAAGGCGGTGCCCTCCCTCCGTCCCAGAGAACGGGCAGACGAGGCTCGCGTTCTGTCTAACGGGACGGCCTAGGGAAGCGAGGGGGGATCTTTTCTCTTATTCATAATTTTCAAAAAGCCACCGAGTCTTTATTGCTCGAATCAAGGGGCTCTCTCTCTGGAGAGCATCGCATTGTGTAGAGGAGTCCAAGGAGGCCCCATTGTGTAGAGGAGTCCAAGGAGGCCCCGGGTCGCACAAAGAGGAGAGCAGAGCATTGGTCCAGAGGCCAGGGTGCAAGGCCAGAGGCGAGGACCGGCCCTGGTTCTGGCCCTTGGCCGTCACCAGGAGGAGGGGAGGGAATTAGGATCTGCAGGCGCCGACGGTGACGAGCTCATTTCTCTCGTGCCCTCTCCTCGCGGTTCCTAGAAGCAAGGACGGCTCCCACCTTTGCCCACCGCCAGCTTCTGCTTAAAACCGCTACCCATTCAGTCAGCTGGTGCAGCCGTCTCATTGGGGAGAGCGGCTCCCACTCTAGGGGCACTTTTCGTTCTCCTACAATAATAACTGCCCCTTTCGGGGGTGTTAACTCCGTCCTGGGTGAGGGGGAGCTGGTGAGCAGACCACGAGGGGGCCGGGGAAGCCGAAGGGTTTTCCGGACCAGCGGGCACAGCGGTGGGCGTGGAGCCCAGCCCGGCCCGCCCTGCAGGCCCACTGGCCCACGGAGGCAGGGAGAGGGCTAGGGTCACGGGAGGAGAACCCGGGTACTGGGACCCATTGCACCCTCCTCGCCTCAAGACGTTGGGTACATGTCTTTGCTTGGAGGGTCCCTAGTTTTCCCACCTGGGAAACGTGCATTTCACATCTGTTTCTAAATTTCCTGTACTGGATTCCATGAATCCCTCCAAAACTCCCAGGAATGTTTGGTAATTAACAAGGTTATTGCGTGTGTGTGTGTGTGTGTGTGCGTGTGCGTGTGTGTGGAGGGGGGTGCAGTAAGGATTCAGTTCTGCTGGTGAGTGACCAAGACTTTTCCTGAGCGGCTTGCCGGAGGCGGGATGTGAAGGGAGGATGGGCTGGAAGTGACCCGGAGGAGGATGGAGGACGGAGGACGGAGGAGCGGGAGGGAAGGGAAGACAGGCCGAGGGATGGGCCCTGGGAGGCCTGGGCGATGGGCACTGGGAGAGGGTTGAAGGCACAACCCCTGTCCTAGCTGGTCCTTGACCCCGTGTTCTGACTGCAGGACACAGGGGACATTGTCATGAGAGTGGGTGATAGTGCTGTGCTTTGCAATGTGGGAACGAGAGAGAGAGAGAGAGAGAGAGAGAGAGAGAGAGAGAGAGAGAGAGAGAAGGGGTGGCTCACACGGTTCAAGGTTATCTCTACACGATGGCCCTGAAGGCACCCTCTCCCCCTCCTCACCCCCGCAGCCGGTCCTGGGAGCTCCCTCCAGCAGCCCAGCGGCCTTGGCCATGACGGTGGGGGGCTGAGGGCCCAGGCTGACTGCTGGGCTCCAGGAAGGCAGGGGGAACATAGGAGGGTACCTGCCTCTCCCTTCCTCCCCACACAGCCAGGAAGTGGTCAGGCCTCCGTGCCTCTGGAGGCCTTGCCCCATCGAGTCTCCTCTCTGTCCCCAGGAGACAGGCAAGCTCCGGGGCATGGCATCGGCACTTCGGGCAGCAGGGGGACAGCTTTGCTCCGCGGTCATCTCAGTCCCTCCTAAGGTCCTCACAGGAGGGCCCACAGGGCGAACACATGTACCATCACTGGGACAATCGGGACAGGCACCTACACGGCAGCACCTGGCCTGGAACTCCACACTCTGAGGCGTTTCACCTGCTCTATCTGCTCAGGTCGCAACCACAGCCCAAGGCCGTTTTGTTGTCATTCTCCCTCAGGAAGGAGAGGCCATCCACGTGCCCAAGGTCGCCATGTTCTAAGCCCGGGGCCCGAGCCCCACGGAGCACACCGCAGACTTACCGCGAGGGGTCTAAAGCCCAGCGCCATGGCTCCGTGCTGGGTGACCTCAGACAAGCCCCTGACCCTCCCTAGCTGCAGCTACCCTCGCTGAGCAAGGGGGTGAGGGTGGCGAGGGTGCAGGGACTTGACAATAATAATAAAATAAAATAAAATAAAATAAAATAAAATAAAATAAAATAAAATAAAATAAAAACATGGTGAGACATTTACCGTGAAATCCATGCACTGGAATATTACTCAACCATAACAAAGAACGAAATGCTGCCTTTGCCACACTGTGGACGGACCTAGAGGGTATGACGCTGAGCTAGATCAGTCAGACGGAGAAAGGCACACGGCGTATGATTTCACGAAGAGGAGGGATCTCAAGAGCAAAATGAACAAAAAAACAAAACAAAACGAACTCCACACACACACAGAAGGAACCCACGGCCACAAGGTGGGCGGGGGGCGGGGCTGGTGAACAGGGGACGGGATTAACGAGTCACGGGTATAGAAACACCCCCAGGGGGTGTAAATTACCGGGTAGGGAATACAGTCCATCGTAGCACAACACCATGTGAGTTACCAGGGCAACCCCTTCGTAAGGTTGGTACCTGTCTAAGCGCCATGCCTGAAACCAACACGCTACTGTCCGTGTCCGCTGTCATTGAAAACCAGCTTTTCTAGAGTCCAAGGGTGAAGTGTTCCGTTTCCTGTGTGTTGGGCACGGGAGCACACTGAGAAACGCACGCAGAAGAGGGGGTGAAGGCAGAGGCCCCTGTGTGTGCAGCTCTGCCCAGGTGGGGTGCCCGGGAGCCGGGGCCAGGGCTCCGGAGAGGAGAGGGCCCCGAGGCCACGTGACGCCCTCAGCCGCACACAAACAGCCTGGCAGCGTCCTGCCACCCGCCCGGGGCGCGGGGAATGGAAACTTTCGCCACCACCAACAGCAGCGTTCGCAGCGACTTCCCTCTCTGTGGTTTCTCTCTGCCGTTCCCTCGATAAAAGGGCTCGGGCTGCACACATGTACCCAGCACTCACGGATCTCGTAAGAACAGCCTCCTCTCAGGACCAGAGCCGCCCGGCCCAGGAGGCGCCATGTACCCCAAGCTGGGCCACTCCCCGCCCCGGGGGCTGGGCGCCTGGCTGACGCTCCGCGTGTCCCCCTTGTGCCGCAGGCTCCGCGCGTCGGCCGCCGCCCAGGGAGCCAGAGACATGGGCAACAGCGTGCGATCCGGCCCGGCGCCGCCCGAGAGGCCTCCGCCCTGCTCCGACGGTAAGTCCGGCGTCCCGGGTGCGAGGCTGGGCCCTCTCCCGGGAGTGCCCGGCATGGGCGTGGACAGGGTGGTGGGGGATGCTGGTTGTGGCTGAAACAGGGCCCTGGGGTCCCTGGGAGACCCGGATCCCATCTCTCTCCCTCTCTCTCTCTCTCTCTCTCTCTCTCTCTCTCTCTCTCTCTCTCTGCTTGTTGTGAATGTTAAATGGTAAAGGAGACGGGGCAGGGGCTGCCCGGAGGGGGCCGATTGGCCGGCATCTCCCAGAAGGGCCGGCTCCCTCTGTAGGTGCAGAACATGGGGGCCCCAAAATGGGGTGAGAGGTGTTTGTGGACTCAGACGTCCCACTGGCTGGTCTGATTCTGAAACCCAGGCCCTCGATCACCTTACCCCTGCCATAGAGCCGCACCACACTGCCATGGGCACCATAGTGTCGTGGGCACATGCTGCGTATTCCCGCGCTCTGCCGGGGCCTTTGGGGGTGCCACTGGACGAAGCCAGACGCTGGCCCTGGGCAGCCTTCCTGAGAGTAAGGGAACTCCCGGAGGCGGGCACCAGGCCCCAGGTGAACCGGGGATGACAGAGGCCGGCGTTTGCGGCGCTGCCCGGTGGAGCCGGGCTGCGAGCGCCACGGCGGAGAGCAAGGCCGGCGGCTGGGGCTCAGGGTCCAGGGTCCAGCGCCTCCGGCAGTGCAGCCTGGCTTCCGGCCCCGGCGGGGCGGCGGGCACACGGAGTGTCCTCTGTTGCTGGGGAAGGGATGGTCAGGGGGCCAGGCCATCCTATCCGTGACCCCAGGCTAGGCCCGCGGGACACGTCCACCTCCCGTTTTCCATCTCGGCACTCAGACCGGGCCTCCCTCCATCCCGGGGGCGGGGGGGGGGGGGCACTCCTGGTCCTCGGCTCCCCCTGCATCATGGCGCCGGGCAAAGGCCACAGGCACAGGTGCCACTGGCATGGCTGCCACGCCGCAGCCCACCGTGAGCGTGGGCACGGCCAAGTCTCTGCCCTGCCTCGGCCGCCTGCTCACTCCATCACTTCTGTGGCCCCTCACCAAGGCAGCCTCCTCGCTTCGTCCACAGTGCAGGCACCCCCGTTCTGCACGTCCCCCCTCCCCCGGCTCCCCAGGCATCCCTGCCCATGGAGGCCCTGCTCCCCACTCCAGTCAGGGTGATTGTGTCCCCTCCGCCCCCCAGTCTAAGAGGGGAAAGCACCGTCCCCGGGACAAAGCTGGGAGCCGGTGACGGGGGAGCAGTGTGTGTGCACCGGGCTGAGCCGCGGCCCTGCCTCCGTGCAGAGCTCCGGCCGTGCAGGCCGCTGCTGGGAACGCGCTTCCTCCTCCCGACTTCTCCAAAAGCTCAGCCGCACTTCCTCCCGGGTCACGGCCGCTTCTAGAGAACAGTCATGTAATGCAGAAGCCCCGGCCAGCCCAGGAGGCACCCCACCCCAGGAGGCACCCTCCTCCCCCGCCCCCCCCCCACCCCCATCCATCTGTCCTGTCACCTTGCGCCCTGGGGCCACGGGGCCGCATGCTTGAGCAAGCCCCATGAAAACAGGGGCCTCCGAAGACGGGCTCATTTGCCTCCGTCTCTGACATGCAAATGGCCGTGGAATAAGTGTCTCTGTTTCCACCGTGTGGGTGGGTGGTCACCTCCAGGGAGGAGGTGCAGGGGTCTCCCCGGCCCTGCACTTCCCGGGGCAGAGAATTCCCCAGGTCGTGCCCGGTGTGTAACCCCGGCAACCACATCAAGGGCTGCCGGGTGGCTTCTCCATCCCCCCCGCCCCTGAAAAGTCCCCCCAGAGAGCGGCCCTGGCTCGGTTTCCGCTTTTCTCTGACACCCCCGAGGACCAGGGAGAGGAGGGGTGCCCAAAGCTGCATTCATTAGCGTCCGTCCCAGTGCAGCTTGGGGCGCGGGCTTTCACCCAGCACGCACCCCCTCACACCCAGGCCGGCTCATTGGGGCGTCTCCCAGGCCGGAGAGGGTGTGGGGGGCAGCTTCAGGGCCCACATGTCCCCTCGGGCCTGCCTTGCTGTGAGGGGTGGAGCGCCGAGCACCAGAGGCCCCCCAGGAGGCCAGCGGTGGGCGCCCAGACAAAAGCGTTTTCTGAGCTTCCAGGCGCCCGTGCCGCCCCCACGCCGGGGCTGGCTGAGCCCCCGGCTTTCCCCGCCCGGAGCTTCGAAGGCCATTCCCCATCAGCCTCGTTCCCAGAGAAAGAGCCACGGCGTCCCAGAGGCAGCGGGACGACCGAGGGAAGTCGGGCTGGTCACAGAGGCTGATGACCCCGCTGAGCTTCTGGCATTGTCCCCCTGGCGTGGCGGGGCCTGAGGGGGTGGGTCCCTCAGCCTCTCACAGGCGGGATTCAGCTCTCCCAGATCGGACCAGTCCTCCCCCCAGCACGGCGCCCGGAGCCTCCTATGCATGGGGGTGGGGCGGGGGGGGGGTCGCTGTTTATATAAACTCTGCTCGGGGTTATCTGGTTATCTGGTTGCGCCAGGCTGGGTGGAATGGCCATCCCCCCAAAAGTTTTCGGGGAGTCGGCGGCTTGTTTTCAAATCATGCCCCAGAGCTCCCCTTCTCGGAGCCGGTGCACAGGTTGGGCCCCTGCTCTGGGTCACACCCAGACGGCGGCGCAGACTGACCCAGGCCCGGGCACACCGCCCTGGCGTGGGGAGACGCACATTGCCACCCTCAGGGGGGACTCGGTCGCATCGAGAGACCTCCCCGCTGTTCACTTCCTCCCTCGTCGCCCTGATCTGAAGTGAGCTCCCACAGACCCCTCTGCGGGGATGGAAACAATGCTAAGCGGCGCATTTACATAGCACCCAGCCCTGCCCGGGTGGAAAAAGGGGTGGGCGGGGCTCAGGCAGGGGGAGGAGGGAGGCAGGAAGTCTCAGACCCAGTCTGGCACCTCTCGGTGAGGGTCTCCCGCCCGCCCGCCTGCCCTGTGCCCCTGGGAAGTCAGCAAATGCACTTCCTGCCTGTGCCCCCCAAGACCTGCTCCTCAGAATCCAGCGATGGTGGGCGGAGCCACGCACCTAACTGCTTACAAGCCCCTATCCTCTCCCCCCCAACCCCTAAGCCCCACTCCCCACTCCACCCCCTCGGCATTGTGCACTCAGAGCTTACAGAGCACAGAGCTGGCTTCAGTCCTGCCTGTACACACACACACACACACACACACACACACACACACACACACGGGACCAGAAGTGAGCTACCTCAGTGGGTCTCCATGGGGTTCCCTGTCCTCATTTGTGAAGCGGAAATAGTTAGTTGGTGCCAGACAGGATTCCGCGTGCTTTGCACCTGTCAAGGACGGCCCTGCACAGAACCAGTTAGCATCGCCTCCACTCTGAGGAAGCCCAAACACGGGAAGGTTCAGCTCCACGCCTGAGGCCACGCCGCTCAGAAGGGGGCAGCTGGCAGCCTGAGTCCCTCCCTCGCCCAGACCTCACGGGCCCCGAGAGGACAGGGACGGGCCTGCGCGGAGGCCTGGTGCTCTCTTCAGTGCGGAAGAGCATGGTCACCGCCATGCCAGGGCCCCCGGGAGGGGTGCCCCAGGCTGGAACCTGAATGGACCTTTGCCGGGACCCCCTGCTGGCCCTGGAGACGGGCTGAGGTGGGACAGGACCGCACACCCTTGGTTGGGCAATCATGGCCGCCACAGGAGCACGCACCTGTCCATCAGATGCAGGGTCTGCACCACTCAGAGGGGGACTAACAGAGTTCTCAGTGAGCTGAGATGGAGAAACACATCCTTCAGCCAGCAGCAGGGCAGGTGGTACGGGCTGTGACCGAGTTGGTGGACGAGGTAGAGCCGGTTCCAGGTGGTGTCACCTGGTCCGGGACCGGCACTCGCCTTCCCAACGATGTGTCCTCAGGGGAGTTTCCACGCAACAGCAGCATCTCAGAGCCTCCGGGGCTGCTCAGGGCCCAGGTGCCCATCGGGCAGAGAGACACACAAGGCCTGGGCCACTGTGTCTCCCTTTCCAGCCCATAATACGGACCCACGGGTGTAACCTGTGTTCTGTGGGGACCCCCAGGACTAGGAGGGCCTCTGTCAGGCCAGTGTGCCCAGCCCTGTCTGATTGGCTAGTTGTACGGATATGTATTTCCTGTCAAAGAGACGAAAGGCAAGGCCTGCTTTGACCCCTCTGGAGGCCGTGACCTTGGGCGTGACTCAAGATGTATAAGCTGGTGTGGCTCAGTGGATAGAGCGTCGGCCTGCAGACTGAAGGGTCCCAGGTTCAATTCCGGTCAAGGGCACATGCCCTTCTAGGGGGCTCAATCCCCGGTAGGAGGCGTGCAGGAGGCAGCCGGTCCACGATTCTCTCTTGTCATGGATATTTCTATCTCTCTTTCCCCCCTCTTCCTTCCTCGCTGAAATCAATCTAAGTATATTTTATAAAGAAAAGGTGTCTAAGCAGAAACTGAAACCACTGGGGTTAGCTCCTGGCCCACCAGCCACACCGAGCCGCCATGCCATCTCAGGAGCCTCCTTTTAATAACTGGTCCCAGCCTGTGGAGGACCAAGTGGTCCCCTGGGGAGCCAGGCAATTACCTGCCGGGGGAGCCACAGGGCCATGGCCTGACAAACCGTCCTCATCGCCCCCGCGTGCTGCTCCAGCTTGCCTGCCTCGGTTTCCTCCCCTTAACATCAGAACGTATGTTCCTTACGGAGCATCTGATGTGGCGGACGCCGGGTCTGCTCGATGCTTATAAAGGAGAGCGACTAAAAGGTTTTCAGTGTTTAAAAAAAAAAAAAAATGGCGATACTTTAAGAGGGGGGATAGGCCATAAAAAGGGGGGCCTGTCCTCTTTGACCAAGTCCCCTCTGTGGCCGGCGAGTTCTGCCTGGGCCCCCGTCCGTCTCTGGCTTCATTTCCCATTTTTACCCGTTCGCGCGTGTTGTTGGGTCTGACTCATTTCTGAGGTGGGTTCTCCGCAGCAATGACGTTTGTTCTTTTGAATTTTGTCTTTGGTTCTCACCAAGTGGAGCTTGTTTGGGGCAGATGAGAACATGTTCCAATGTACACGGCTCAGCGTCGTTGGAAAATGTGGGGTGCTCTTGCCTGCTGTGGGTTTGGGGTTTATTGAATGAGGACTCCGTTCCATCGCACAGACGTGGTACCAGCTGCCCCTGGCTGAGCAGGCTCCTGGGTCCTGACCCAGTCTGAGGGCGGGGGCCAGCTGGAGGGTGGGAATGGGTGAACCCCAAGCCCACTCGCGCTTCTGAAAACCCGCCCCGGGATTCTCTTCGCAGGCCTGGCGCAGGTTTCGTCCTGTCATCTGTTTCCTTATCTTAGGTGTGCGCCTTCCTCAGCGCCCCTTCAACAGGACACCCCTCAATCTCATTCAATTCTAACGCTGGGCTCTCCATACAGCCAGGGGGTTGGGGGTGAGAGGGCAGCAGCACCTGACAATACACTTGAACTTCAGGAGCAAATTTAAATGTCCTAGTTCAGTGGTCGGCAAACTGCGGCTCGCAAGCCACACCAGGCTCTTGGGCTCCTTGAGTGTGGCTCTTTCACAGAATACCACGGCCTGGGATTGTCTATTTTGAAAAAGTGGTGTTAGAAGAAGTTTCAGTTTAAAAAATGTGGCTCTCCAAAGAAATGTCAATCGCTGTCCTGTTGACGTTTGGCTCTGTGGATGAATGAGTTTGCCGACCACTGTCCTAGTTGCACTTATTCCACTGCAGGGACCAGAGCTCGGGGGTGACATAGGCGGGACCCTGGCATGGGATGGCGTTCGGAACCACCTCCCTGTGGTCAGAGCTGACCTAAGGCCGGCACCTTCTCCAGCACCTTCTCCAGCGCGTGCTCGGTTGTTCCGATGCTGGTGATGAGGCCGAGCTCTTCAGAGGGCCGGGCGAGGGCCAGCACTTTAGGCAGAGGCCCGGGGAGAGATTTCCCGGCCATGGTGAGCCGGTGCGGGGAACGCCGCAGGAAGCCCACCTGTGCTCTGGCGCAATGGAAACTCCGCCCGAGCCCGCCTTCCCGGCTTTGAGGCCGTTGTTCCTGTGACGGACGGGGTTGCGCTCCTGTTTCAGTTTCTACCCGGTTTTGTTTTTACGGCGAGGAAGGAAGGTGGTGCTCTCTCCGAGCTCAGTCAGGACTCTGAGATCAGAGCCCGGGCCCCGGGGCCGATGCGCAGGCCGTGGTACAGGCCGTGGCACAGGCCGTGGCACTCTCTGTTAAGGTCACAGAGAGCGGACATGCGTCTCCCCGTCACGGGCCCTGACCCCTTTCGGGGACTCGGGCCGCCGTGAGTCACTTTTGGTTTCCATCTGACACCGGGAGGCGTTCACTCTGCGTCTCAGTTTCCCCGCGGGACAGTACATTTCACGGAGCTGTTTCCCCATGACCGCTTGCTTCTGACTCATCGGTCGGTTGGCAAACAAGTCAGACCCTCCTTCGTCTTTCATACCCACTCTGTCTCCTAAGCTCCCCTTGGACTTGGCTGGTCCCAGACTGTAGGACCATGGTCGGCAAACTGCGGCTCGCGAGCCACATGCAACTCTTTGGCCCCTTAAACTTACTTGAACTTACATACAGACGCAAATGCAGAGCAGGCAGGGCCCTATGGACCCTGCCCTGTCTCAGTGGCAGCTCTCCATCCGACATGCTGCCGTTGTCGAACGAGCCTTGGCAGTGGAATAGGTCAGTGGTCTGCAAACCGCGGCTCTCGAGCCACATGCGGCTCTCTGGCCCCTTGAGTGTGGCTCTTCCACAAAATACCACTGCCTGGGCGAGTCTATGTTGAAGAAGTGGCGTTAGAAGAAGTTTAAGTTTAAAAAATTTGGCTCTCCAAAGAAATTTCAATCCTTGTATTGTTGGTATTTGGCTCTGTGGACTAATGAGTTTGCCCACCACTGGGCTAGGACATATGAGTTGTGAGGGCAGTGTCCAGCAGTCGCAGTGTGGGGGGGTCTGGGTCCAAGAGATCAGAGCCCGGGCCCTGGGGGCCGACGCGCTGTTTGGGCCAGCCCGGCTGCCATGCCCAGTGCTGGATCCTCCGAGTCTCCTCACTTGTGTATTCCCTAGAACTGAGCTCCATCCAAGCAGGGAGCCTTGGCTTTCTGTGTACAACTGTGCTTACCAGCGAAGTCACTTAGCGAGTCACTGATTGACGAATGAGGAAATACGTACATTGCCCCCAGTTTTGAGTTCTGATGGCCGGCCAGTAGACGAAGTGATAAAGCGTCTTAGCAAACAATCACTATGTTTGCTGATGTGTCAGGCACTGCAAATATTACCCTGCACCTGTAATTAAGGCAAATCGTGACGGCTGGTGTGGCTCGGTGGTTGAGCATGGAACTATGACTCAGGAGGTGACAGTTTGATTCCTGGTCAGGGCACATGCCCGGTTGAGGGCTAGATCCCCAGCAGGAGGTAGACAATCAATGACTCTCTCTCATCACTGATGTTTCTATCTCCCTCTCCATCCCCCTTCCTTCCTGAAATCAATAAAAAGTAGACTATTGTTAAAAAAAAATGGCTCAGGCTGTGAAACAAGGATTTTGCTTACTGGCAAAAAGCAGGTTCATATCGTATCGCCGGATCTCTCATCGACAGTAAGCTGTCCCCGTGTGAGCCAGACAGCGTGCTTCCTTCTCACAGTGCCACCGGAGTTACTTCCCTCCGGGGACTCGGGCCGCCTTGGGTCACATTCGACGAAAAGGACTTAATTTCTCCTCCCGCTCCCACCAAAGTCCCTATTAACTAGCTCCCTAACGCCGTGCCTCGTGTTCTAAAAGAAGAGGTGCTTTACTGAGTTTCGGAGTTCGTGTTTCCTGTTCTGCTGGGTCCTCAGAACTCAAGGAGCTGAACCTCCAACGTCATCACTGCGATGTTATAAATGCAGGACCCCCAAGGCCCAGAGAGGCCCGGAGGCAGTGGCAGGGAGAAGGGGTGATGGGAGAGGCCTTCTCCCTTACAAGGGCTGCCACGTGCTCCCATCTCAGCGCCTAAGGGCCCTGCGAGGAGGAAGGTAGCCCATGCGAAAGGTGGGAGATCGGTCTAGCAGCACGCTGGGACTTGCTGAGACTGCACGCAGCCGTAGACAGTGAGCAAACCCTGATGGCGGGTCTCATGGCCTCTGGGTCCCTCCTCTCAGATGAGAAGAGCCGGGCCCAGGCAGGCGTGAGAATGGGGGTAGGCCCTGCCTGCCCCTCAGGGTACGTACCCTCGAGCACCTACGGAAGAGAGGAGCGCCGACTGTATACATCACTACTGCAAAATAAGTGAGGCGTCTCCAGCTGAAAAGTCCCCAAGAAGGAGTCATCCTTGCGCCTGTGCCTCCCAGGGCCTTGTTCTAGCTCCTTGTAAACAACAACAAAACAAAACAAAACAAGGAACACACAAAACCAACAAACCCTTTTCCTGTTTCCCCAGGGATGGAGAGCGACTTCCTGGCCGTGCTGACCGATTACCCGTCTCCTGACATCAGCCCCCCAATATTCCGCCGAGGGGAGAAGCTGCGTGTGATTTCTGAGTGAGTTAGCTTCCAAACCTTTACAACGCACCCCCCGCCCCCCAAAAGAGAAAGGATGAGCTTGATTGGGGGGCCGCGGTTAGGCTCCAGCTGTAGCGGTGAAGTTCCCTACAAGCCCTGATCGTGCAGTGAAGTGAGACACTGGCCCTTACAGAAGGCCTTCCTGCTCCAACCCCCCCCCCCCCATGCTGCTGGTGCTCTCACACCTCCTGTGGCTCCCCATTGCCTCCCGGTTGACAATGTAGATTCCTCAGCGGTTTCTGAGGTCTTTTATCGTATCCGTCTCCGCTCCCAGCACAGGCGCGGTTGATATCACATGCAGGTGCAGGCCCAGGAAGGAGGGCCCAGGAAGGAGGGCCCGGGGGCCCGGGGACACTTCTGAGGATGCGCACAGTATGGCCTTCTGTCCTGTTGTCGCTCCCTGGTTTGAAATTGTCTCCAGAACAGGGGCGGGGAGCCCTTTTCCTGCCCAGGGCCATTCGGATGTTTATAACATCATTCGAGGGCCATACGAATGTATCGATTTACACATCAGCCTGCTGTAGTGGGTCAGACATTTCGTTAACTCACCCCTCACGCCTTGGCAGGGCCAGTACCACATGATTTCTCAGGCCTCACACGGCCCGCAGGCCGGACGTTCCCCATCCCTGCTCTGGAACAAACAGGGGCTCTGCTCCCCTTCTATCTCAGTCCCCGTGGCCACAGACCTGGTTCTACCCCGGGGCCTCCATCAGGCACGCACTGACGTATACACAGCCTCCGACTGTGGAATGTCCGCTGGAAACCGCGGCTTCTGATCTCTGTGCCTGTCGCCTGCATGTGGGACCATTTCCTAATTAGCTTGGAATGTGGGGGGGGGCGGGGAGGAGGTACTTAAAAACTAAGTTTCCATATGGACCCATTTGGGTCAATATGGCCCATGAAAGATCTTAAAGAACAAGATCTTAAAGATCTTAAAGAATGTGGCCCATGTGCGTGCCCGGGTTAGATCCGACGGCTCTGTTCATTCCTGCCTTTGTGTGGCCCACTCGCTCTGACCCTCCCCTCCTTGCTCTTGTTCCCGCAGCGAAGGGGGCTGGTGGAAAGCCATCTCCCTCAGCACCGGGCGGGAGAACTACATCCCCGGGATCTGCGTGGCCAGAGTGTACCACGGGTGAGTGCCCGCCTCGGACAGCGTCCACGCAGCGCCATGTTCTGCCGGTGACGTGTTGCTGGGTGGAGGGAGTCCCGCCTGGGGTGGTGGACATTGGGGGGGGGGGGGGCGGGGTACTAGGCTGGAGAAGGTGAGGCCTCTTCTGCTCTCACCCGGTTCCTAGAGACAGGGCCCTGCGGGCTAGCCCACATAAGCGAGATGTAATCCCAGCTCAATTGAATCCCGGGTTCTATTCTGGTCAAGGGCACGTGCCTGGCCCTCGATCTTAGTTTCCTGGCCCCCGGGGCTCTGGCAGGGCGCGGGGCACTCACGCCGCCTCCCTCCCGCAGCTGGCTGTTCGAAGGGCTGGGCAGAGACAAGGCCGAGGAGCTGCTGCAGCTGCCCGACACCAAGATCGGCTCCTTCATGATCCGGGAGAGCGAGACTAAGAAAGGTGAGCGGCCCCCCACCTCCCCACGCTCGGGTCAGACCGGCAGGCTCGGCTCCTGGCCGACGCGTTCATGGTCCGGACGGCCACCTCCCTCCTCCCACGAAGCACACCCATCAGGCCGAGGCGGGAGCTCCCTGCAGCCCAGGCGGAGGGGAGGCCTGCATGGAAGCCCAGGGCCGACACAGGCCGTGGGGCCTGGACCCGTGTCAGGTCTCTGCGCTCAGTTTTCTCAGCTGTGAGATGGGAAGAAAACCCTCCCCTCAGATTTGTGGTGGCCTTACAACCCAGGAGACCCCAGTGCTACTCCCTCTGTGCCCAGCAATGGAATCAGAAATCTCCAAGAAGCAGGACCACAGATACACACAGCACACACCCTGGTCCAGGGGTCCTCAAACTTTTTAAAGTGGGGGCCAGATCACGGTCCCTCAGAGAGCTGGAGGGCCGGACTATATGAACTACTAATTCCTACTGTAACACCTCGGCTGCGCTCACTGCCCAAAAAACCTGGCGGGCCGGATCAGACTCCTCTGCGGGCCGCATGTGGCCCGCGGGCCCTAGTTTGAAGACCCCTGCCCTGGTCTGATCTGCACAACCTCCTCACACCCCATGCACTACGTCGTCCGGCGGGAACGACGCAGCAGGGCTCTGGGGTTCTGAGCAGGGTCCCCAGTTCCAGCTCCAGCTGTGGGGGTGTTGGAGGAGCCACGCCCCCTCTGTAAGCCCAGGCCCCCTCATCCATCACCATCACGTGGGGTCAGCTGGAGGAACATACGGGTGTCTGCTCATATGTACGTGAGCAGATGCGAGACTTGGGCCTTCCGTGTGGGTCCTCCCGGGCTGAGGAAGGATGCCGCTAACTGTTTGAACACAGAAGACGCTTGCGGGTGCCCAGCCTGCCCCTGGCTCCTTGCTGACAAGGAGGAGGACACCCAGCCTCTGTGGCTATTTTCTGAGAGCGAGATCAAAGCCCAGGCGACGCATGTCCCAGTGGCCCCGAGGCAGGAGACCCAGAGCCGAGCCTCCAGCTGGTGTGGGCGGGCGGGGAGCCCGGGGGCACACTGCTCTAAAAATAAAAAGATCCCCAGGCAGCTGGCCGGCCGGGTAGGTGCAGGCCCCGCTCCCTCGGGCATGCAAAGTTCTCACAAGCTGACACCTGGCCCCTGGGCCATATCGCCTCGCTTCAGGCCCCGCTGAGGTCACCGAAGACGCATGCCGGGTCGGGTCAGAGGGCGGGCCTGGGCCGAGCGAGGGACGCCCCTCTGAAGGCCAGTCTCAGGCCTGCTCAGGACCAGGGTCCCGGTCGCCGTACCGAGCTGTGTATCTCCGGCTGTGCCACTCAGGGGCTCTGAGCCTCAGTTTCCCCAGGCCTTGCTGGGAACTGATGGAGATATTGTCCGAGTCCAGTTCTCTATCTTCCCCCGTGGGCAAATCAAGGCGGGGAGCACGGTGAAGGCTCTGCTTGCCCTAAGCCGTAAGGTGCTGCCCCCCTGAGGCTGCTGGAGCGGGGAGAGCACAGGTCCCGTGTTTCTCGGGGAGACCCAGAAAGACGTCTTCCCTGCCCCTCTCCCGAGTGTCTGAGAACACCAAGCCCAGGTCCGAGGGAGCCGGGCCGGGAAAACAGCGGGGTAGCCCTGAGGCCTCTCACAGGGGAGGCGCCGGAGGGCACGCGGGCCGAACCCAAGGGGCCCCAGGTCCCGCCTGCGGCGGCACCCCGACTCTCACCCCCACACAGCCCAACGGCCCAGAGAGGGATGTGGATGCTCCCCCAGTGGGAACTGCACAGAGCAAAGACAGGCCTCTCCGAAGCCAATGAAACGCTTTTTTATTTTTTTTAAAGAGAGAGCGAGCCACATCCACGCAGACGGGGTTCTCGTGGCTGCTGCTCCCCACTTGGGACTGTGTGTCTGGGCGTCAGCATGGGACAAGCTGAGAAAGCCCCTCGGCCTCGGGGTGGGGGGGGGTGGCCTCTCATGGGGTGCCCTCGGCTCGGGGCCCCCGGGATGCCCCTGACCGCCCTCCCGGCCCCCAGGCTTCTACTCGCTCTCGGTGCGGCACCGGCAGGTCAAGCACTACCGCATCTTCCGGCTGCCCAACAACTGGTACTACATCTCGCCGCGGCTCACCTTCCAGTGCCTGGAGGACCTGGTCAACCACTACTCCGGTAAGAGCCGCCACCGGCGCCCGACGCCCCTCCCCATGCCCCGCCGGGCTCACTGCCCCGCGGGGCCTCCCTCCTGGGTGCCCGGGGGTCTGTGCTCTGCCGCCCCGCCTTCTCCACGTGCTCCTTCCCTGCTCACTCAGCCTGTAGTGAGCACCAGGAAAACACAGCGAATCTGCAGTTTGCCCGTCCCGTCAACGAAAGAGGCCGGGGGCGCCCGTGTTCCCAGCCACAGGAGGCTCACACTTCCTCACGCCGACTGGACTGCGCAGCTGCAGGCCTCGGGCTTTGCTCTGCAAATGCCCCCTCCCCGTTTCCCCTTTTCTGCATGGCAGGCTCCTCCTGGGCCCTCAGCCCTTCCCTTTTTATGCTTAAAAAAAAAAAAATGATTTCAGAGAGAGGAAGGGAGAGGGAGAGACAGACAGAAACATCCACAATGAGAGAGAATCACCTATCGCACGCCTTATACTGGCAAAAGAGCCCACAAGCTGGGCATGTGCCCTGACCAGGACTCGAACCCTGACCTCCTGGTTCATATAGGTCGATGCTCAACCCCTGAGCCACACCGGCCAGGGACCCCCTCCTTGAGGAAGTGACAGTAGAATCCCACTCGCTCTGCCTGTTAGCCGCGTTCACCCTGCTCTGCTCTGCTTCCCAAGGAGCTCTGAGAGGCCCCGGCTCGGTCATTCATGCCCAGGGCCTACCTGGGCCCAGGAGGGGGGTCGGAATGACCCATGCTGACCAGGACGGGGTCATCCGCCGAGGGGGTGGGGACAGAGCGTGGTTTTGATGAGGGCGGATGGGACAGGAGAGCTGAGTGAGACCGACAGGCCCGGAGGACGGGTCAGGAGCTAGGATTTTACTTCTCAGAAAAGGGAGAAAGAGGGAAAAGGCGGCGGTTTCTGGAAGTTGCTGTGGAACTGGTGCTCATATCCCACAGCGTTGGGCGCCCTGGGCTGGCTGTGCGACGCCGGGTCCTTTGCTTCCCTGTGTATGGAGGATACTGAGGATCCCTCCTGGGGGACGCGGTGCGATGCCTGGGGTTGGTGCGCACAAGCGCTGGGAAGGCGCCTCCAGGGCAGAGCTCAGCTCCTCCTGCCCCGTAGCCAGGGCGGCCCCTCCTGACTCCTCCCTGAGCACCAGGGGAGGAAGAGGTTGCCTTCCCTTTGCTGGTGTCCTCCCCCTTCCAGGTTCAGGCCGGACCTGACCCCCTGGGGACCGTTAGGTGTGGGGTCTTGCAGGGCCTTTAAGGAGAAAGAGCAGACCATGGGGCTGGGCTCTCGCCCCAGCCTGTGAGACGCGCAGCCATGGAGGAGGCATGGTCACAGGGGAGACAGGGGCCCCGCTCCGATGCCCGAGGGCGCTGCGAGGCCTGGGACAAAGCCCTCGGCCTCTGCGGGACCCAGGACCCGCTCACGGAGGGGTGTGGATCACTCAGCACCATCACACCCGGAGGTGACGCGGCGCCCCAGCCTGGTGTGCGGCGGGTACAGAATAAAAGAAAACGCGATTATTTCTGTGACACCGAAAACCCAGCGGCTCGGCTAAGAATGAAAGAGGAAGGAGTCCTGGAGACCATGCACTCGCACTGGGTCTGAGTAAACATTGGTTGTGGTATTGGCTCTTAATGACAATCATAGCGAGGTGCGCAGACCAGAAGTTTTGCATAGACAAAGGCAAGCACGAGGGATGCCGCCCCGGCAGGATGTCCCGGACAGGGCCGTCCACAGGCTTCTGGACAGGCTCGCCGGGACCGTGCACCTCCAGGCTCACCCGGGACCGTGCACCAGGCAAAGTACCCAGGGCCGTGCACCAGGCAAAGTACCCAGGACTATGCACCATGCAAAAGTACCCAGGACCGTGCATCAGCCAGGCTCACCTGGGACCATGCACCACTAAACTCACTCAGGACTGTGTACCAGGCAAAAGTACCCAGGAGCGTGCACCAGCCTGGCTCACCCAGGACCTGTAAGCAGCACTAGCACAGAGCAGGGCCTTTCCCACCACCTCATGGGCCTGCACCAGGAGCCGGGCCACAGTCTGCTTCACCCTGTGGTACCAGAAATGGGACTGAAACCCTGAAATGCTCGGGGCGCCTGGGGACCCCAAGGTTGAAGCAGCGTGGCCAGTTTCCCCGCCCGCCGCCGGCTTCTCCTCGGGACGGCGTCAGCGTGGCTGTGCCCGGCGGGGTCTGCGCAGCGGCTCTGCTGCACGGCCTGCTTGCACTTTCTTCCCGGGGGCCCGCGGGCAGGGACCTGCCATCTCCAAGCCTCAGTTTCCTCATCTATAAAATGGGGGATCAGTGCCGCTTACAGGATGGCCGTGAGGACCCAGAAAGCTCCCATGTGAGACGTCTGGCGTCTGAGTGTCCCACGCGCAGTGGTGGCTGAGGGGGCAGAGGGCCTGGGACACAAATGAGGCCTCAGTTAGGGCCAGAGAGACAGGCGGAGGGGACAGGGGCCTTTGAGTGTCGAGCTGGAGCTGAGAGGTCTGAGAGCCTGAGGGAGTGTTCTAGAGATTTCCACAGATGGGAGCAGGAAGGACCTCTCTCTCCTCCGTGTCAGGGGCAACGAGCTGCTCTTGGAACAAGAGTCTGGCTCAGCGTCCAGGCGGCAGGTTGGGTCACATCGCTGTGACTTGGCTCCCGGACCCTCGGTCTCCGCATTCCGAAAATGGGCCCAACCGTGCTGGCGGCTCAAGGACATGGCCTCGCTCAGTGCTGGGTTCATGGCACCTGCCTTCCTTGTTGCCAAACTTGCCTCCTCACCCTGATGTAAGCTCTAAGGAAAGACTGTGTCTAATTGGTCCCTCACCCCTAGTCACCCCCTCACCTGTGAGGCCATTTCAATTTTCAATCCATGACAGGTAATTATTTCAGATTCACATGCAATTAAGCCCCCTCTGACCTCAGGGTCCAATCTTGCGTTTCTCAGTGTGGGACAGTGTGGGCGGGCGTTCAAGTTCAAGGTGAAGGGCAGACTGAGTGCTTGAATGGGCATCCTTGGTCGCCACCCTCTGAGAGCCTGGGTTGCTCCTCAGTACAGTTTCCTTTTGTTCTTGGGCGAGGACTCCCCTCCCCCCCACACACACACCCTCAGGCCCGCGCCTGCGCTGGCTGGGGCGGCGCCTCCATCACTGACCCGCTGTCTCTCCGTCCCCAGAGGTGGCCGATGGCCTGTGCTGCGTGCTGACCACACCCTGCCTCACCCAGAGCACCGCCGCCCCGGCCGTGAGGGCCTCCGAGTCGCCCGTGATCCTGCGCCAGAAGACCCTGGACTGGAGGAAGATGTCCAGGTGAGGGGCCAGGGGGCTGTGTGTGTGTGTGTGTGTGCGTGTGCCCCGGGCCAGCATGTGAGCCTGGCACACAAACCCTGTGGCCAGTGACAGCCGGCCCTGCTGGACCCTGACGGTGGAAACACTGGGCAGGCACACCCCACGGAACCCGGCTGTTCCCCGGGGGCAGACCCAGCCTCGGGCCACGACCTAGCGCCTCCCCGGCAGGGCCCCAGCCCCCCAGTTCTGCAAACATGCCCTGAGCCCCATTCGGCGTGAGCAGGACACTTCCTAGCAGAAAGAGGCCACCTCCCCTTCCCTAAGGGTTAGGATCCTGGAGAGGATCACACCGAGAACTCCTGTGTCATTTAATATTCTTCTAGACTCCCTCAGAAAGTTCCAGCACCAGCAAAACCCTAAAGGGGCATCGTTTTTTTTGTTTGTTTTTTTGTTGTGTTTTTTTTTAAGGGAAAAGCATTTTCTACTGATTGATTTAGAGCAGTGGTCAGCAAATTCATTAGTCAACAGAGCCAAATATCAGCAGTACAAAGATTGAAATTTCTTTGGAGAGCCAAATTTTTTAAACTTAAACTTCTTCTAATGTCACTTCTTCAAAATAGACTCACCCAGGCCGTGGTATTTTGTGGAAGAGCCACCCTCAAGGGGCCAAAGAGCTGCGCGTGGCTCGCCAGCTGCAGTTTGCGGACCACGGATTTAGAGTGTCTGCTATTGCATTTTATGGGTTTGTGTAGGTGGAGATTGATAGGTGGGTTACTTTATTAATTATATACTGAAACAGACATCCCATTGGAAATTTTTTTTTTTAAAAATCAGAAGTCAGAGTTGACTGGGAGATAAATAAAACTGCTCTTTCTTATAAACATCATCAAAAACAAAAAACAAACAAACAAACAAAACGCTCATTACAATTTGCAGTGAGTGAGATGTTTCAGCCATGGAAGGCAATGGTGGTTCAGAGAGGTTCAGTGACTTCCCAAAGGTCACACAGCCAGAAACTCAGGAAGCAGAACGATACCCTAGAGGCCTAGAGAAATGCTAACCGGGCTTTTTTTTTTTTTTTTCCCCTTCCTCTTCTCTCTCTCTTGTCCTGACCCCTCTCCTCTCCCTTCCTCGCCCCCTTTGCTCCCCGCACAGGCTGCAGGAGGACACCGAGGGCGCGGGGAACCCGCTGGGGGTGGACGAGTCGCTCTTCAGCTACGGCCTCCGGGAGAGCATCGCCTCGTACCTGTCGCTGGCCGGCGACGGCCCCGCGCCCCTGGACCGCAAGAAGAAGAGCATCTCCCTGCTGTACAGCGGCAGCAAGCGGCGGAGCGCCTTCTTCTCCTCGCCGCCCTACTTCGAGGACTAGCCCGGGGCGGACGGGCGGGCGGGCGGGCGGGCGGGCGGGCGCTGTGTGCCCAGCAGGAGCAGACTCTGGACTGTCGCCTGGGGTCCAGCCGGGGGGCCCCGGTCGCCTGGTTCCTGGGAACCTCGCCTCTTTCAGGCGCCAAGAGAAGCTACCTGAGCTCGCGTGCCCACCTCCTCTGTCCACCTGGGGACACCGGGCCCTCCCCCGTGGCGTCGGGCCTGTCCTGGACATCACCGGACCTTGACCCGCGACGGGACCGTGCAATGCTTGGAAGAGCCTGCCTGTGCGCTGTGTGCTCATCACGTTTGCAGGGAAGACAGCCCCTCTCTCCCAAGAAAGGGCGCAGAGCCCACCCCCAACCATGGTGCTCTGAGCTCACAGAGGACACGGCGGAAGGAGAAGAGCCGGGAAGATGAGCCAACAGCTGCGTCCCAGGCAAAGGTCCCTGCACGGCACCTTCTCAGCCGTTGGCAGAGGCCTTGGTTTGCACGCGCCGCCTAGCGAAGGAGCTCAGGGACCTTGAAAGCTCACCCACCGTCCTAACGAGCCCTGAGGCTCTCTTTGCCCCGGGTCTCAACACCACGCATGCAGAGGCCACACGGCCTCCCCGGCCTCTGCAGGGGCGAGGCCCAGGGGGGAGGGGAGGCTGCTGGGAGGGGCTATGGTGCGGACGGACGGTGCCAGCGTCCACCACGTCCCGCTGCAGCTTCCCCGCACAGAGCTTGGCGGCTAACCCCAAGTCCCCACATTCACGCGCCCAGACCCCTCCTGGCTGTGAAGAGGCTCCGTGTCCTGTCCGATGTGAGGTGCCAGGAAAAAAAAAGAAAAGAGAAAAAGACCACTGAGCCCCAGGCCCCAGCAGAGGTCCACCGTGCGGACAGAGAGAACGTGTGCAAACGGAGATCAGGAGAGGGGGTGCCAAGGCAGACATCGGCGCCTGGCTCTGCGTGGGACAGGGGTCACGGGGGTGACCCGGAGCCCAGGTCTCAGCTGGACCTTCGGAGAGAGAGGGTGTGGCTGGGCGGAGGAAGTCAGAATGGCCGCCCATTGATAAGTTCTAGAGCCTTCATTTGACCGGTGTTTTATCCTACGAAGGGCCTGGCTCACACACACGGATCCAAGAGCTGAGCTTGGGGACCGAGGGGCTCAGGGGGGCTCAGTTCTGGCTCCATCGCTGCAGGAGATGAGAGAGCAGCAGCCAGGGCCTCTCGAGGAGAAGCCGGGTCTCCAGCCGCCCACGGCCCTGCCCCTGCCAGGAGGGCTGCCCGGAGCCAGGCCTTGCTCTCCCTGCTGGCAGGGGCAGGGAGGGCGGTGCCTGTGTCGGGGTGCCTCTTGCTGCCCCAGGCGAGCGTCTGTCTGTCCATCCGCATTGCGCATTCTGCACATCTGAGGTCACTGTGCTCGCCGCACGTGTCGACGCGTTTACATGCTTTTCTGCATCCGCAGAGCCCGGGCCGATTACGCCAAGAGACATCTGGGGTTCCCTTGCCCCCAAAATGGAGACTGGCTGAGGCCTGGGCAGTGCCTGCAGCCCGTGCACGCTGCCGCGGACATAAAGCCGGGGCCGCCACCCGCCAGGTGTCTGCACAGGGTCCCCCCGTGGACTTTTTCGTGGTGACTCACGTGGGGAGGACACACGAGGGATTTCTAAGTGGGAAGCATTACGTTTTTGCTAAATCATGTATTTATTCCTGATTAAAATAAACCTAATGCGTATTTAACCCCCCTGGATGGAGACAGAGTTTCCTGGGCGAAGTCGGGGGGGAGGGGGAGAGGGAGGGAAGGTGAGAGGGTCGTTCAGAAGCTGCCCCGAGTCCCAAATTCTTAATTCAACGTGCAGCTGGGCAGAGACGGAGACAAAAAGCACCCAGAGAGGCCCCGCTGGCCGAACGCTCCATGGGGCGGGGGCAGCCTCCAGCGCCCCGGCTCTTTGGCCTCTTGAGTGTTTAGCAAAGGCCAGCTTAGGAGGACCCTAACTAAGTTAATAACAATGGACCTACCTCTATAGTTTATGTTTTAAAAATGTGGCTCTCAAAAGAAATTTCAGTCCCTGTAGAGTGGATATTTGGCTCTGTGGATGAATGAATTTGCTGACCACTGTGCTAGGTCAACAGTCCTGGCCCCGAGCTTTGCGGAAAGACGCGGTTTTAATCAAGAATAGGCAGCCGGCTTGCCTTCGCTCCCCGGCATCTGCTGGTGAGGGGCGCGTTGAGGAGCTGCTAACGGAGGGAAGTATTTCGGTCCCTGGGCCCCACGTGGCCTCGCGGGCCCCCCGGGGGCTGCTGGGAGCGGTTGTAAAAGCTGCTCCCCGGCGACGGGAACAGATGGCCGGTTTATTTTTACACACGCTCCCATTTGTGAGAACAGATTCGCTTTAGAAATTCCCCAACACCCACACTCTCGAGAATTTTCAAGGAGAGGTCTGCCTTCTGCGCCTTTGAGAAGGTGTTGGGCGTCTTCTGGGTCCTACTGAGTGTCTGGTTCCCAAGGTGGCCCAGGCATTCCTGGCCTGTCTCCCTGGGACTACCATCTTGGAAAGGAGACGTACTACGTGCTGGTGGGAATCCTGAGGATGGGCAGGGCAGCAGAGGGCAGGAGGGCGAGACCGTGTCGCACCCAGGACAGGGCCACTTTGTGTGGTTCCACTGGTGGGAGGCACCTAGTCAGGCAACATTACGGAGGAGAAGAGTGTGGAGAGTCATTTTCCTTTAGGTACAGAGCTTCTGCTTGGGATGAGAGTTCTGGAGATGATTCATGGTGGCGATTGCCTAACCCTGTACATGTGCTTAGTGCCCCTGAGTTGTACACTTCCACATGGTTAAAGTGGCCAACAGGACCAAACCAAAGACGCAGACACACAACACAGTCCCATGGCGATGGCTCCCACATGCCCAGGATGGACCCAAGGTGCTCAGTGCAACCTGGCTGCTCTCTGCCTCCCAACCCCACACCTCTGCCCAGGAGGGCCCTGTTCCTGAGGCACCGCAGGCCTACAGATTGAAGAAGAGTCCGGCATTCCCTTGGGGCCTGGACTCTGCCGGTGCAGTCCCCCACAGTCCCCCACAGTCCCTCACAGTCCCTCACAGTCCCCCGCAGTCCCCCCCAGTCCCTCACAGTCCCACACAGTCCCATGCAGACCCTCAGATCCCTTCACAACCCCTCAGAGTCCCTCAGTCTCTCACAGTCCATGCAGCTCCTCAGAGTCCACGCAGTCCCACACAGTCCCCAGCCTTCCTCTCTCCTGAAAATCATTCTCCACGCCCTCCCCCCCTTCTTCTCCTGCTCTTGTCTGGGGCTCCCCTCTGAGCCGCCAGAAGTCCCTCTCTTCAATATCTGCTTTCACTATCTGCCCTCGCCCCACAGCAAACGCCAAGCTTCCTGAGAACCAGGGCATGGATATTCAGCATGGCGTCTCCAGCACCTGGCACCGCACTGGCACCGCACCTGCCAATGGCTGGACACCAGTACAATGAGAAGCTCATCAATGACAGAATAGTTTTCAGGCCTCATGGTCAACCAGGTCATTACTTCCATCGTGATTATTGTCATCATCATCAATATATCATAATCATCATTGTAGCACCATATTATCATCATCAGTACTATGATCATCATCGCCACCACCAACATCATCCTCACCATCTTCACTACCATCATCACCATCATCATCATCACCATTATCATCATCACCATCTTTACTACCATCATCATCATCATCATCACCACCATCATCGTTCTCACCATCATCATCATCATCACCTAGCATGTGCTCAGGCCGCCTAGCAGTATCATAAGTGCTGAGTTCATTCTCTGCTTCATTCCACAATCAATAACTCAGTTGGCCAAGCCATTGGAGCTCCGTGCCGCCCTGTGGCTGCTGACCCAGCTCCTGCCACTTCTTGCACAGCCATGTGGACAAGCACCTGGTCCTTCCCCCACCCTCCCCCTCCAGGTGAGGGAGCAGCACTGAGGAGGAAGGGCTTAGTGAGGGTCACGCATCACCCAACACTGTCCCACAGTGAAATGCCACCAGGACGAATCTCAGGGTGGAGGCGGGATGGAACGAGGGCTGCTGAAGAAACCAGAGAGTTTACGGGGAGATTCGAAGTTCAAACCCAGAGAGGATCCGGGAAGCCACGTGGGGAAGTGGAAGAGAGTTCTCTTGGGTTGATTTCTCTTCGGTTTGAAGGGTGCTGCCAGGTGTAATTGGGGAGAGTTGGCTAAACTGTACCCCATCATCACGTGCCTTTATTAGAGGCCTCCTCCTCCCATATCCCAGCCCCTGCGGTTGTCTGTGGACAAAAGAGGGAAGGCAGAGCTCAGACCGGTGAGCCCTAGCGAGGTCCCCGCAGGGACCAGAACACACCCGTCGGAACTGTGAGCACCTGAGCTATGGGCGACCAGCCTCCGGGAGCCCTCAGCACCGGCACCCATGTGCATGAGAGACGGCCATGAGCAAGACACACACTCAGAGCACCGATATGGGGACCGAGCAATGGAAGCCACGGGCCTCAGAGCCAGAGAGAACCCCTCACCCGACCGCACCTGCAGCCGGGTGGACACCGAGCGGCCACTCACCATCAGCACGGCTCTCCGGAAGAGTCTGGAGCCGCCAGCCCCGGCGGCGAGAAGGTGGATGCTGGCCACGTCGGCCCCACCACGGTGGGCTGCCATGGTCACCCGCCGAGGGTCTCCGCCAAACGCTGCGATGTGGGTCTGCACCCAGGTCAGAGCCGCCACCTGGTCCAGCAGCCCCCAGTTGCCGCTCACCGCACCGGACCCTTCAGAGGGAGGAGAGCCTTTTACCTTCTGTGGATTTTTTAAAAAATATATTTTATTGATTTTTTTTTCTTTTTTCTTTTTTTTTTTTACAGAGAGGAAGGGAGAGGGATAGAGAGCCAGAAACATCGATGAGAGAGAATCATTGATCAGCTGCCTCTTGCACACCCCTTACTGAGGATGTGCCCACAACTATGGTACATGCCCTTGACCGGAATCGAACCTGGGACCTTTCAGTCCACAGGCTGACCGCTCTATCCACTGAGCTAAACCGGTTTCGGCACCTTTTATGGTTTTGCAGCTGGAACTTGATTATCCCGGTGCCTCTCGGGGGCCTGACTTCTGTCCCCACAGGTGGGGACTTGGTCACTGGGAGGCCGCTGGGGAGAGCACGGGCCCCGGCCCCAGAGCCGCCCCGGCCCCAGAGCCGCCCCGGCGTGGGCTCCGCCTCTGGGCCCAGGAATCAGCAGTCCCCACCGATGCCCGCCACTCACCGGCACTCAGGAAGCCGAACACGCCCACTCGGAAGCCCGCGGTGACCACGATGAGGTGGCCGGTGGCCGCCAGGAAGGAGCCGTCCAGGGCGAGGCTCCCGTCACCGGCCCCGGGCTCCGCGTTGTGGAAGAACAGCAGCGCGGACGCGTTGGGGCCCTGCGGGATGGGAGAGAGACGGGGCTAGAGGTGGGTCCCTTTCCCACCGGAGCCTGGTGAGGGCTCCTCCTGTGCAGGTGCAGATTCTGAGCCTGCACCAACTCTCCCGTCAACTCTGCCCCATGTGATGGGTGGACTGTGTCCCCCAGAATTCACAGGCTGAGGCCCTAACCCCTAGACCTCAGAAGGTGACTATTTGTAGATGGGTTCAGAAAAGAGGCAATCAGCCAGCCTGGCTGGTGTGGCTCAGTGGTTGAGCATCGGCCTATGAACCAGGAGGTCACAGTTTGCTTCCCGGTCATGGTCAGGACACATGCCAGGGTTGTGGGCTTGGTACGTAGTGCCAGGTTGATCAATGATTGTCATCACTGATGTTTCTATCTTTCTCTGTCCCTCTCCTCTCCTCTCTGAAATCAATAAAAAGAGCCAATTAGCCAGTGCACCCTAACCCAATATGACTGGTGTTCTTACAAAAAGAAGACATTGGGACACACACATCCACCGAGAGAAGTCCACGTGGACACATAGAGGGGAGTGACCATCTACATTCCAAGGAGAGTGGCCTCCGAAGGACATCCCCTGCTGACACCTTGAACTTGGACTCCAGGCCTTTTCAATCATGAGAAAATGGAGTTCTGCTATTTCAGCCTCCACGTGTGTGGCACTTTGTCAGAGCAACCCAAGCAAACTAAGAACCCCATTTCACGGATTGGGAAACTGAGGGTCACAAAAAATGAAGACACTTTGCCCAGAGACCAAAGTGGACACGTGTCCCAGATGGCAGTGGGCCATGCAGTCACCCAACACCCCAGTGCCGGCCACTGGATTACTCCTGGGGAATGTTCTGGGTCCCTGGGGAGTCCTTTCCCCTTGGCCATGCTAACTGGAACCCCATCTTGCTAATGCAGAGCTCAACTCAGACAGCCAGGCGCCGTGTGCCCAGGATTTTATTCACTCAGACCTCAGACAGCTCTGCGAGGTGGCAGGTCACCATTATTCCCGTTCTACAGATGCGGAAGGAGAGGCTTGGAGGTGTTAGGCGGCTGGTCTAAGGTCACGCAGCAGCTACAAGGCAGCAGAGCTGGGCTTTGAACTTAGGCTGACCCTTTCAGAGGAGCCTACAATGCTCCATCTGGGGATCTGACACCCCAGCCCAGGCCAGGGGATGGGCCAGGCTCCTGGGGGCCATGCCATCCAGGTCTTGTGCTGTGACTTCACTCCCTGTGCCTCGGGCTCCAACACGCAGATGGTTCCTCACTCAGGCAGCCCTCACGGGGACTGGCACCACGGTGCTGTGCTGAGTGCACCGCCCACAAGACCTTTCGTGTGTGTGGTGACCTGGGTACACAGTTCACTCAGATCAGCCGGCTGCCACCCAACCTCCCAAGGGCAGTTGGCGCCTATGGCTAGCGGGCCAGGGGACCAGGAAGTGGTGGCACGGTCACATGTGCAGGAGGCCAGTCAACACCGGTCACCAGGAACTCATGGTTCCCGAGGTTCGTCAGTTCCTGTTTCTCTCACGTGCTCTGACCCTTGTTCCAAAACAGGAAATGCACACACTGAACGTCGGGTTCAGAGCCACCATCGGGCGAATGCGGGCTTCACACGGGGGCATGACCGGAGTCAGGGTCAGAGCCGAGCTCACCCTCCAGCACGGCCTCAGACGGAGTCCCCACGAACAGCTCCCAAGCGATGGCCGAGGGGGTCTGTCCAGAGGTCACCCCAAGGAGAGAGGCCGTCTCCTCCTCGGCAAACTAACCTGAGTGTGGGTTCTCCTTCCCCTTCCTGTGCGCCCCAACCCGCCATCGCTGGCCCTGCCCTTCCTGCGCGGCTCACACCCTCCGTCCCGCAAGGCCTGCTGGAAGGCACCGCCTGCCACCACCTCACACCCCGTCACTGGCTGTGCCTCCTGGGCTGCATTTTGCTTCAATATTTATTTGCTGTTCCATTGCTGCTTAATATTTCTTTGCTTATTTCTTTCTGCCTTCCCCTCCCCCTTCCCCCCCGCCCCCAAGCAGCTGCTTGGTCTTGTTCAGAGCTGTGTCTCCCCCAGGAGAGTCCCCGCCCATCTCGGGCCCCGTATGTATAGTTCCTGGGGCACCGCATGGGGTAAGCACGCACTGGCCTGTGTGCGTGGAGCGAGAGGGTGTGGCAAGGAGCAGGCGGAGCCGTGTAGGAGCCAGGAGGAGCCTGAGCTCACTATCCGCCACTCAGGACCAGCGAGGACCGCGCTGGGGGCATGACTCGAGTGGAGAGGAGTGGACGGTGCTGGAAGCTGTGGGGACTAGGGGTGGCCAATGGGCAGCTTTCAGGGCAAACCCAGACGAGGCTCCACACTCACCACGTTCTGAGGGACAAACACGTTGAGATACAAGCAGTCTTCGCTGACCGCAGACGGGGTGGGCGCCCTGGTCCCTGGCTGCCAGCAGCGGGCCCTGCAGACACAGACGGTGTGACCGCCAGGAGGATCAATCGTGGAGCCGTGCCCGTGTCTCTTCCAGCCCAACGCCACTGGCCAGAGCCCCTGCCCGCCCGCTCTGCAGCATCCAGGTGGCACCGAGGGCCCCGGAGCTCTGCCTGGCGCCGAGCACAGCGCCCTCCACCCCCACATGGACCTCACAGGAGCAAGGCCACGTTAGCCCTGATGTTTGGGTGGGGTTACCTGCCAGAGCACATAGCACACCTATCTACCCCCCAGCCCCACGGCACCATCCGGCCACCAGGCTGACGCTGATGGATTAGAAGTCGGAGGGCATTGCACTCAGCCCTTACCGTGGCGTGGTGGCAGCCCAGGACCCGGTCCAGTTGGAGGGCTCCGGTGCCCGGAAGCGGCCCTCGGCCAGGGGCGGGGCAGCATAGGGCACGCCCAGGAACTGGTCCACTTGCTTCCACGAAGCGCCCACCCGGATGGCCTGGGACCTGCCCAGCAGCTGGCCGTGGGGGGCGAGGGTCACAGAAGGTGCAGATGTCCCGGAGCTGAGCAGAGGAGTATCTGTGGGGGCGGGAGTGGGAGGAGGGGGAAGAGAGCAGTGGGTGCTCAGTTCACGGTGGGTATTCTGACATGCTGGAGAAACAAACTTTTTTGCACTTTAAAAATGGCGGTACCTCCTTCAGTCCCCACG
The DNA here is from genome assembly GCF_964339955.1 of Pipistrellus hanaki. Classification (NCBI taxonomy): domain Eukaryota; kingdom Metazoa; phylum Chordata; class Mammalia; order Chiroptera; family Vespertilionidae; genus Pipistrellus; species Pipistrellus hanaki. Next base: position 47,260,686 of record NC_140519.1, on the reverse strand, counting down.
AGCTTGCATGTGGGGAGGTCTGTGCTCAGGGGAGTAAGAGACATAACGGCAAAGACAGCTGGTCTTGCCGGGGCGCTCGGCAGGCAGAGCACAGCCCTAACCCTTCTCTCCCAGATCATCTCCGCGGCTCCTCCCCAGAGGCTAACAGGCCCACAGCCCCTGACTCAGCGCCCTGGGTCCGGTGTCACTGCAATTCGGAACCGCCTGGACTTTTTAAAGAACTGAAGGACGCGGCCATGCAATAGGCCGTCTCCCTGCCCCACCTCAAACACATGTATTTCTGAGGTAAAAAGCACGGTGGTTCCTCTAAGAGCAATGAATAAAGAATGTAATTTCTTCAGTCACAAAATCCAGTTCAGATTTTGCCACCAAATGAGTTTGCTGCAAATTTACAAAAAAAAACACAAAAAAACAAAACACTTGTGTTCTAACTTGTAGAACTTTCAGATTTCAGAACTGCAGCCAAGGACGGGGGGTGGGGGGGGGGGTGCACATTTGCATTTCAATGGTGAGGAAACAGGTGTAGGAGCCTGGGGTGGGTGGCTGCCTGGGCTTCAAGCTGATGTGGGATTCAAGGCCTTTCTGAACCCCAACTCTGACCACATCCCATTCACACAGGGCCAAGGCCCGGTCAGGGCCCCCCTCGCCTGTGCCAGCAATGCCCCCTCCCGCTGTGCATGCCCGAACCCCACCTGGTCTATCAGGCCAGGGCTGTGCCACCTGCCAGGAAGCTCTGCGCTCCGGGCCCCGCCATCCCTCCTGGTAACGCTCATCACCGGCCACTGGTCAGCCGCTCCCAAGCCTGTCTGTCTCCTCCACTCACTGCTCCACCCGTTCACTGAGCCAATAAACTGCCAAACGCCGTTTTCAGGGGCTTGAGACAGGCCTTCCCTGTCTGATTCCCCACGGGGCTTCGGGCGGGCACAGAACAAAGGACAAACACTGGTGAGGAGATCCTCTCAGTGTGTGTGTGTGCGTATGTGTATGTGTATGCGTGTGTATGCATGTATGTGTGTGTACAGTTGATTATTGTTTCCGTCAGGTGTGTGTGCTTTGCTCAGCTTCACTGCGGGCCGATGGAGAGGGAAAGTTGGCTCTTTTCTCTGCAGCTCCTTCTGTTTGTAACACAGATGTGACGGTTGCTAGGAGCGTGGGCAGGAGACAGAGTCTGTCTGTTCCTCAAAAGCTGGCTAAAGGCAGCAGTTCCCCAGAAAGGGGTGTTGCCTCCGGGGGACAGGTGACGGATGGCCAGGGACGCCGCTGAACATCTTACTGCAGATAAGCTTGGGGTCACCCGGGGCCTCGGCGTCAGTGGTGCTGGGGCTGAGAAAGCCTGGGATGCTGTCTGCTCATGACCTCCAGGCACTGACGGCCCACATGGCGGTCAGCAAGATGAGGAGGAGCCATGTGTGGGCTGGGGTCAAGCAGGCCTGGGTTCATGTTATGGACCAGCTACTTTGGAAAAAGCCATAATTTTTTGGACCCTCAATTTCCCACCTGCAACGTAAAAAGACTAGCAGTCCCTACACCAGACAGGTGCTAGGAATTAGTAACACCAGCATGTAATGGCCCAAGCCCAGGGCCCGGCAAACGGCAGCTCAACACGTGACTGAGTGAATGAATGAAGGAATGAAGAAATGAATGAATGAGAGATAGGGGAGGAGGAATGGGAGGAAGGAGGGAAGCAGACAGAAACCTTCTCTGCTGCGAAAACACTGGAGGGTGAATTGGTACTCAGGATGGAGGGGTCTTTGCTGCTTTTAATCTGGCCGCCATGGCAAATCCTGATTGAGCTCACCCCCCGCCCCCCCTGCGCCTTCTCCCGAGATTTCCTGTCCCCCATGTCAATCACAGGGCCTCGGGCGAGCAAGCCAGGCTGTGGGCACTAACGTGGCAGAACCCTCCGAGGCCGGTTCTTTCCCTCTGAGAGAAACAGCCACCTTTCACAAACGTGGCACCCTCCGAAGGGAGGGCCAAGACAAAAAACACCAAAGCGGAGAATTTCGAGGGAATGCGAGGCGGCTCGCCCAGGGACAGCGGTATTCGGCCCCCCCTCCCCGAGGCTGCCCGAGCCCAGGCTGACCGGGAGCCAGCGTGGGGGAGATATCGGATGTGCCGCTGCCTGCTGAGCTCTTTTGCAGAAACGGTGGATTCCCTCCGGCACAACCACGGGTGCAGGCCACGCCGCTACTCCTTAGCGACGTGGGTGCAGGAAATCACTGTAGCTCTCTGGGTGCCCCGGGTACACGCTGACGCTGCCTGTCAGACGCGTGTGGGAGAATTTCGCGTGGAATTGGAGCCCCGTGCAATGTCAGCCGTGCCGGGGTGAGCAGGCACAGAATCTGATTTACCTCACAGAGCCCAGACCTCGGGGTCGAGGCATTTCTCAGCAGGACTGCCACGCAGACTGGCTGCAATGCGGCGTGATGTGTTAGTGAAACCTAACTTGACTAAGTCATAGAAATGTCCAGGCAGAAGGGAGACTGGAGATTGGGGGCCTGGGACCTCAGTATTCCAAGTCCTGGGGGGCACTCTCCTTGGCTGAAGGCTGAGGCGGAGGAGGGGCAGGGGAGGAGAATTATCCTCGGGTCAAGACCGTCCTGAAGAGCCATCCATGTTCTAGGAGGGGGTGGGGCCAAACCCAACCGCTACCAGTTTTATAAATAAAGCTTTATTGGCACACAGCCACGCCCATGGAATTGCGGACTGTGTTGCCCATGGCAGCTTTCCTGCTACAATGGCAGAGCTAAGTAGTTGTAAAAGAGACAATAAATACGGTGGCTGTAGCCCCGCCACGTGGCTGAGTGGCTGAGCATCCACCTATGAACCAGGAAGTCCCTGTTCGATTCCCGATCAGGGCACCTGCCCAGGTTGTGGGCTCAACCCCCCAGTGGGGAGTGTGCAGGAGGCAGCAGGTCAAGGACTCTTTCTTTCATCATTGATGTTTCTCTCTCTCTCTCTCTCTCTCTCTCTCTCTCTCTCTCTCTCTCTCTCTCTCCTTCCTCTCTGAAATCAATAAAAATATATTACAAAAAAACACTGTGGCTGTAGAGCCTACAATATTTATTATCTGGCCCTTGAAGATAAGATGGCAGACATAGCCAACGTTTCTTAAAAGTTACTCATTCCACCCAATAAGCATGTCCAATGGGTAGGTGTGTCCCTGGCTGCCCAGCCCCGTGTGTCCTATGACACAGCTCTTACCGACTTCCCTCAGTGACAGGTTTGTTTGTATGTTGCTCTCCCCCCGCCTGCCTCACCCGTGTCCCCAGCACCTAACGGTGTCCGACACATAGCAGCCCAGTCTTGGTTGTTCTTAAGCTAAACTGAGCCAGGAGCAGCTGCCCTCACTAGAGTGCCTGTGAGGCGGGCCGCAGGCGCCATGGTTTGCGGGAAGGACTGCATCTAGAGACGGGAGGCCCGGCCCCACGTCCTCTCCTGCCGCCCCTCCCTGTGTGGCATCAGAGGGGTGAGTTAATGTCTCTGGGCCGGATCTCTAAGGTGGAATCAAATCCTTATCTTGCCACCTCCCAGGATTGGAGTGAGGACCAAATGAGAGTGGGGGTGAGAGACCTTTCTAAGCTATAGAGCAGTAACACAACGTTGATTTACTAAGAAACTCGAAGGCCCATGGCTTCTGTAACTCAAAGGGAGAAATGAACGAAGCTGGTGCAGAGAAGACCTATGTGAGAAGCGGGGTTTTCCACCTTCCTTCGGTCCATCCCAGGTGAGGGCCACCTCACCCAGGACAACGTTTTCTTAAGAGCCTCAAAGGTCACTGCCTGCAAATGACCAAGTGCTCGGACAGTCCATCTCAGCCTCACCCAGGCCCCCAGGAGCGGCCCCAGAGGCACAGGCCTGGACTCACTCAGCTTCCGGTAGATGTAGGTGGGCTCTTCCTGGAGCAGAAGCTGGCAGTGCTGGGCCTGCAGGCTGTGCGTGCAGACCTGGGTATCGGGGTAGAACACACACCTCAGAGCACCAGGGCGGGTCTGCAAAGTGGTGACCTGGCAGGCCTGGTGACGGGAACACTCTGAGGAGTAGAGGGACAAGGGTGAGACTTGGGCCTCAGGGATGCCATCCAATCATGTATCCATGCATTCGTCCATCCCTGTATCCATGTAACCACTCATCCATGCATTCATCCATCCTGTATCCTTCCTACTCTGCCTCCATCCTTCCTGCTTCCATCCAACTCTGCATCCATCTATCCATACATGCATTCATCCTTCCATCCAACCCTCATCAATGCAGCCATCATCCATGCATAAATGCATTCATCCATCCACAAACACATCCATCCATCCATAAGTTCATCCATCCATTCACAAACATATCCATTCATCCATTCATCTATCCATGCATAAGTGCATTCTTCCATTCATCCAGCCATAAATACATCCATTCACCCATCTATCCATTAATCTATCCATGCATCTTTGTATCCATACATCCATTAATCCATCTATCCATGCATTTCATCCACCCATTCATCCACCCACATATGCAATCCATCCATCATTCATTGTCACCACTCATCTCCTCTGCCTCAGACCAGCCCCTAGGTCATCTCTCTGGTCCTCCTCCCACCTGGCTCAATGCCACTCATGTTCTGTGTGGCGTATCCCACGATGACCTTGACCGTGGGCTGACTGCAGAGGAGTGAGCACACTGCAGAGGGGTGCCCATCCAGGTCTCCCTCCAGGGCAGTCCCTCCCCTCCAGGCACCCCGTGGTATAGTGGAGACTCCTGAGTGTTTCTGAGGTCAGAACCTTGAGCAGCACTTGTGTGAATCCCTGTCCTAATCAACCCCAGTATGCCTGGGGGAAGGGGGGGGGGGCGGAAAGCACGGTCCCCTTACCCAGCAAACAGAGGTCTCGAGCAGCAGAGAAGTCACTGGCAGCCACCATGCTGATGTGGGCGACATCGAAGCTCCTGAGGGACGGGTCCACCGCCACTGCGGAGAGGCCCAGGGTCTGCCACGCACCCAGAGCCGCTAGGAGAGAAAACAAGGGTGTCGGTCACTCCATTTCCTGGGCATGAAGGCAGCAGAGTGCGGCCTGGCGTCCCCCAAAGCCAGCCCCCACCCGCCTCTTGGTCTTTGTAGTAGTGTGAGCCCTCCTTTACCCACCTCTCCATTCTACAACCACTGTCTGAAAGTTGTTTTAACACATGTTTATTCATGTCAGAGAGGAAGGGGGAGGGAGAGAGAGAAACATCAATGATGAGAGAGGATCATGGATCGGCTGCCTCCTGCACACCCCGCACTGGAGATGGAGCCTGCAACCTGGACATGTGCCCCAACAGGGAATCAAACTGTGACCTCCTGGTTCATAGGTCAATGCTCAACCACTGAGCCACGCTGGCTGGGCTCACTTATTGAAAGTTTTTATGGGCCAAGTTCTGTGCTCAAGCCTAGGAATACAAAACCACATACACACACAGAAGAGACAAACAAAAGTGTGGCTGCTTCTTTAAAGCAGGTCACGGTAGATGGAGAGACATCGAGAAGACCAAACCAACAGCATCGCGATGTGTTGGAATGCAGGAATTAGCATGACGCCAGGCAGCAATGGTAACCACGGCCCATGTGGTGCTGTGGTTAGCTCCACACCGAGCCCTCCCTCAGCCCTCGAGGGAGAAGACCGTCACTCCATAGTGAACACCCCTGGGTGCTGCCCAAGCCGCCTTTGGGGTGGGGAGGGGGGGGGCGTGGCTAGGCTCTCATTTCTCCAGCTGCTGACCCTCCCCAGGAATTGCCTTTGGTCTGAGAAGCTGCCTCCCCTCCCCAGGGTCAGCCTGCATCCCAAACCAGTCCAGGTGGGAACACAAAGGTCAGCCCTCTTGCCTCCAGGCGGGGCAGCTCCGAGGGCCGGGCCGGCCCGGTGGCAGGGCTCGCTTAGGGCGTCTTCAGCGCCAGGGGCCTGTCTGTGGCCTTGGCCCTGGGAGCCCTGCGAGAGACGCCGGGCTTTTCAAGCATGCTCCGCACATTGCTATTTTCACGGTCAGGCCGTGTGGCATCTTTGCAACATGACCAGACTGCGCTGCATATTTTCAGATGGCACGCGAACTGTGATGATGGGGCTCCGGGACCCAGCGTGCCAATCACGGTCTTCACACAGAAGCCTGGGCTGGGTTCCGGGCCCGGATTGCTGTCTGGGGAAAGCGCTGGGACTGCAGGGTGGATTTCATCTCCCCCGTGGGAGCCAGCTCAGCGGGCACCATCTAGGGCCTGCAGCCACGTCTCTGCCACGCCCTTCCCCTGCCCCCAGCCTCCTGCTGGCAGGACCCCCGGGATGAGTGATTGCCGTCACCCAGAATCCAGCACCTGGGGTCCGGGCATCTCATGAGCACTCAGAGCAGTTTCCTTGAGAATGCAAACGAACGGTGAGAGGAAGAAGCCAGCAGCTCGGTGGCATTGCACAAGCCTGCTGTTTGCCAAGAGCCCAGCCACACCATGGCACGTGGCCTCCGCTCTCGCCCGTGCTGCGGGCACCACCACGGGAACCGACCCCGTGCCACTCTCAGAGGACCTGGCTGGGACGTGGCGGTGCCAGAGCTTGTGCCCAATTCTCTGGGTTTAAAACCCAGGCTTCACCAGGCCGGGTCTTCTCTCTGGTGAGTGAGGTGAGGGACAGCTTTGGGACTCACCCAAAGGGTGCGCCTGCTCAGAAGCAGGATCTGTGGTCTGTTCCTCAGCTTCCCTCTTTGTTTTGTTTAAGGCGTAGTTTACAAACTGCAATGCCAGCATCACTTATTTTCTTAATCTCCTCTTGAATTGGAAATGCCATATTCCTTATACACTAAGTACTTCCACGATGTGACTCCTGCTGGGTGGCGCTACTCTCATTCCTTTGTTTTGTTTCTGCTGCTTCTGCTTCTGCTGGAGTCACTTTATAAAACAATGTCTTAGAGGAAAAAGTCTTCCCATATTATTTTTCTCTCTGACTTATTAAAAATATGTCTTTATCGATTTCAGAGAGAGGACACGGGAGAGAGAGAAACATTGATCGGCTGCCTCCTGCATGCCCCCTACTGGGGATGGAGCCCACGACCTGGGCTTGTGTCCAGACCGAGAATCGAACCGTGACCTTCTGGTTCATGGGTCGATGCTCAACCCCTGAGTCACACCAGCCCTGGGCCCACAGTCTTCTTCTTTTCAAAATACTTCTTGGTTATTTTTGGCTGTTTATCAGATGACATTCAAACCCACTTTTGTCGAGTTTCAAGAATGCTCCTTCGGGACATGCATTGGAAACATTTATATGAGAAAAAATGTAAAAATCTGTGTGTTTAATTTTGATGTCATTAAGAATGGAATGGGATTTTCACCCCCATTATATGTCTAAGACAGTTATCGCTGACTTGAAGGAAGCCTTATGGCTGTGCCTTTCTTGTCTAACAAGACCCTGAACTTGGCCCAGTGTAGCTCCCACAATAGCCACTCGGCTCTTCTCTCTGTGGCTGCTTTGAAAATAGGCGCAAACTAGATCCCAGACTCAGCGAGGACACGCCGTCCAGGCCTGTGGCTGGTCGCTGGCTCTGAGCCTGTCAGATCAGATTTTTCTAAATCACCAGATGAGAATACATGTGGAAATTTCTAGTAATATATGGAAAAGCATGTGTCATTTCCTTTCCTTTCTTCTTCCCTCCCCCGCTCTCTGCCTTCCTGCCATCCTTTCCAGACATCCGTTCAAGGAGAAACGATTGATTTCAAGGCATCCTTGGAGTAACTGCATCATTAAAAACAGCTTTAAAAACTGGAAACGCACACGCCTGCAGCCCGAGGCCAATGCCCCGGGGACAGGGCTGCCGCCGCCGGCGCGGTGCACAGAGGCAGCTCGGCTCCGGCCCTCACTTTTCTCGTTTGGAAAATGGGAGAACGTGTTCTCGGTGTTTTTGAGTCAGACCGAAGTGCAGAAATGTGAAACCGGTAGCAAACGCGAACCTTGTCTCTGACGCTCCGGTAATCCCAGGCCCGTTTCTTAAGGGAAAAGGGGATTTTCTTAAGCATCCCCAAGAACAATGATAATAAGGAGCGGCCCCTGCAAGGCGTCCAAGCATTCTCACTGTCCTTGCATCAGAGCCAGGAGAAGCCCTCTGGGTGGTGAACAGGGAAACAGCTTGAGAAAATATTGGCGGGGGCTGCCCCACCCCCGCTGGCTGGCCGGGCTGAGCTATCCAGCACCTTGGGCACCATCACAGTGCTGTGACCTTGAGCCCACACGCTGTGACCTTGAGCCCACAAGCACTCGCTCGCCAGCTGGGAAGGGCCTGGCCTGCACGGGACAGGGCCCACACTCAGGCATCCTGACCTCTCAAAACACACCACCTTCCAAGTGAGAAGCACCTCACGCACGCTGGCTATTTCCCCCGGGTAACACTCCAATAAAAGCCAGATGTCCCCTTAATAACAGAGAGAAGGAGGAGAAAAGGACAGTTGTTATTTTGTGATCATTGGAAAGATGATTCCCCCCGCCCCCCAACCCCCCTCCCGCCGCCTGCTCAGGACGCCTTCCTGTGCCCCCTCGGCCATCGGGGAAATGCACGCTAGTCCTGATGTCACCGCAGGGCTTATGTGGCTGTGGCCCCTCCCTGACTGCCGTGGTGAATCTGGGGGAGCCCCCCTGTACCCCACCCTCAAGGCCTCTGACCCCAGCGCAGTGTCTCCCGGGACGTGAGTGACGGCTCAGGAGGCTTATCCCAGCGGGGCTGGTGTGTGCACATCTGCGGAACGGAATTCCATCAAGGTGAAATTTGGCCTCTTCTGCCTTAAAACCTTCCCATCCTGCCTGCCCTGGAGCGCACCATCCCTTTCCTGCTCCCTCACCCACCCCACGAGGTCTCGCCAAGGTCAAGCTCCAAACGCAGGGCTTTTCTACTGAGTATCTTCTGCCGCGTCCCGCTGACGGCCCCGTGTCTGCCACACCGAACTCCTTGACCCCGATGCCATGCCCGGGCCTTCGCACAGACAAATCCCTGTCTCCTGGAATCTTTCTGAGACGCATCCATCTGACAAGCTCCTCTGCCTCCAAACCAGCCCAGGGGTCAGGAGCCTTCCCCGGGCAACATCGGGAAGGGCTCAGAGTCCGTTCTGGTGCACGGTTTGTACCCAGGTCCGTCCCTCCTCCCCTCCACGCCATCACCCCGGCCCATCAGAGCCTCAGAGGCCCCGTCACGCTACGCTTGGAAGGGGCGGCTGATGCACCGGCTCCTACAGGAAGCAAGGCCACGACCGGACTGTCCGCCTCGCTCACCCTCTCCAGAAGCTCAAACCAAAGAGTCTTATTAACTCTGAGGGGCCATGGGTTCAAGTCCCAGCTTGGCCATGCAGCCTGGCCGAGCCTCCGTGTCCCCATCTGAAAAGCACATCTTCCTACCAGCAGACTTCCTGATGGGCGGTAAATGGTTTTTGAAATGGTTGGTATGCAACACACGTTTCCTTTGCTCCCTGAATAGAAGCTGCATAGAGATGAGCATTCTACATATGCACGCGGGTGTGCACAAACTCACACATACACACACACACACACACCATGTCAGAATCACGTTGGCATGCCCATATCCTAATTATGCCCTCCCTCCGATTCGAATCAAAGGCAGGCGCTCAGACGCCCAGTTCCGAGTTGGAAACTAAGCACAGATGGGACACCGGCCCCTGTCACTCCTGCTTGCAGATCACACTTGTCAGCGGCGCTTTGAAAGGACTGGGGCCGCCCGTCCTGCCTCGGAAACGTCTACTCGGAGCCACAGATTGTGGGTGGCCACATGCCATCTTGCCTTTTTCTTTTTTTTGATAATTTGCATCTCAGCAATACAAACGTTTAGCAAAACGCCAGGGTGGGGGCCCGTACCATCGCTCCCGGATAGTCACGCTGTGGTTGATTTGTGCCTAACGGTTTGCATCTGGCAATTAGATTTATGGAGCCCCCTTCACCTATAATTTCAATAAGTAATATTTTTAGGTGATTCTAAGAATGTGGTGGGGGGAAACACTAGGAAGAACTATGTGAGACTACTTTGGCAATATAAGTCTAGACTCTTAACATCTGAAGTTCTCACACACAATCACTTCGCTTTGGAGGAAATGAGCGGGCTGTTGGCAGAAGCTCCCTGCATGAAGGTATCCGTTGTTGTGTTCTCATAATGAGCCATAAACAACCAAATGTCCTAAACGGGGAGAGGGGTGTTGTGAACGGCAGGGGGTCCGCCTGGGGGGGTAACAGGACAGCTGTTACTGTAAGGCTATCCTATCCTCACCTCTTTTCACCACCAGGTTGGGAGCATCGTGACAGTAGGACACAGATGAATGAATGAATGAATGAGTAAAGAGTGAATGAATGAATATACTCGTGCCTGCATGATTTAGAGAGAGATACAGGGTGGGCAAAAGTAGGTTTGCAGTGGTGAGGAGACAAAACACAGTTTATTCTTGTATTATTATTATGTATTAATTATTCTATTTTTTCCATATAAACAACGATAAACCTACGTGGGCCCCACCCTGTATAACAATCTGGAAATAGACACATAATGCAATAGTAGGTAAAAACAAAAAAGAAGTCACACCATGGAGCCATTCCAGCGCCTCAGACCGCACAGAAAGCCTGGGAGACCCGACACACTGACACATCGCCGTCACCGCCCTGCAGAGGCTCTGTCTGCGTGTCCCGGCCTCCCAGGGGCTGTAAGCGTTAAGTAAGGGCCTGTCTCTTGAGCTTTGCATGAGGAGCCAATGGCCAGCACAGCGCTGAGGACAACATGCACCGTGAAGTTGAAAGATTCCGAAAAAAAATAGTACATTACTGCTTTGAGTTAAACACTGCACATCCCTCTCCTCTCCCTCCACAGCCCCTACAAATGAGAAACGAGTGGAAAATCTAAGCCCACAAAGCTAACCAAGGGAGGCGGTGGAAAGGAGCAGACAGCAGCGAAGGGATTTCAACAAATGCGGAGGAAGAGAAGGGGAGGACGGCGTGCTGGCGGACAGGCCGCGTGGAGCACTAACTCTCTGGGTGCTAAGGGGGTGGGGTAAGACACCCCACGTCCTCCGCGGACCCCCCAGGGTTTCCTGCACGGACCCCCCGGGCAGCCCAGGAGGCGGCCGGGCCCTGGAAGGCAGGGTGGCACCGGGGCTGGGACAGGACGGCCAGCTCAGGCCCCTGGGGGAGGGTTGGTGATAACAGGAGACTGCGTTCGCGCTGCGGCTCCCCGGGGAGCCTTGCTCACAGTCAGATGCACTTGCGTCAGCCCCGGGTCTCGCTGTGACGGGGCTTTGAGAATGAAGGCGGAAGAGCAGAAAAAGGTGACAGGAGAGAGCACTGACGCCTGGGTCATCAAGGCCTGGACACAGCACTCACCACCCAAACCGGAAAGTCAAGGCCCGGCAAGAGCCGCCTGTTGTTAGAAACGTGGAGGCCAGAGCGAGAGGCACCAGCTAAACACGGCGAAGGGGGCGGCCCCCTCGGGCAGTGCCAATGGCAGGGGGGTAGTGGCGACACGGGGAACACGCTGACTTAGAAAACAACAACAACCACAAACCTTCGGGGACTCTTAGATGATTTCACATGTTCGTGTATCACCTGGATAAAACTCAGAATCAATTCTGACCACAGTCTGGCTGGGACGTGTGCCATGTGTTTGGCCTTGAGACTGTTCTCCCTTCCCTAAGCCCCACCCCTGCCAGCCCTGACTGGCAACAAGGACCCCCACCTCCCTCTGCCTCGGGAACCTGAAGCCATCCTGTGCTCAGACACTATAAATGTGCAGCAAAGTCCTAGCTGGTGTGGCCCAGTGGATAGAGCGTCAGCCTGCAGACCGAAGGGTCCTGGGTTCAATCCCAGTCAAGGGCACATGCCCTGGTTGCGGGCTCGATCCCCAGTGGGGGCAGCTGATGCATGATTTATGGATGTTTCTCTCTCTCTCCCTCTCCCTTCCTCTCTGAAACCAATTAAAAAAGATACATTAAATTTTTTTTTAAATAAAATGTGCAGGAGGAGAAAAAAATACATACATATATATATATATATATATATATATATATATATATATATATATATATATATATATATAATGACCTCCAAAGTTAGCAATTTCCACAGAGAGGAGGAACCTGGCATCTTGGGGCCGCTACACTTTCGGCCACGGCCCTGACCGTAGGTGGCCGCCTCCCTCGGGAGCTATGTCTGCCTCCCCACCAGGCGGCAATGACAGGTGTCTGGAGCCCTCAGACGTCAGGTCACAGGCAGGAATTAACGTCTTGGCGTCTCCCGGAGCCTCTCATTTCCTGACCGTGGACACGGGGAAGGGACGTGCAGGAGGCCCGCCCCCTCCACCACACCCCGGCCAGAGCAACCCCCTCCCCCCGCTGCCCGCCGCCTTGGACCCAGGCAGCCTCAGTCCGGCTGCTCCCGGGCTCAGGGCCGGTGCCCGCCTTAGATGCCACAGTGCCACCCGGCGTGCTGATGGCCGTAGCCCGAACGTCTCTGCTCTAATGCGGGGCTAGCTGAGTTCCCTCACTGTTTGGCTACAAGTGCCACCGCGGTTGACCTCGCCCCAGGACTCTGCAGGCCTAGCCTTTCCTTAATGGGGCGAAAGGAGCCTCAGAGAACGGGGCTGGGTCCCCCCCGCCCTGCTTCCAGGTGGCTGTGGCTTTCGGACCCAGGCATGCCATCGCTGTGAGTCAGTTGCCTCATCTGTGAAATGGGCGGGTCTCCGTCCTGCCTCTGCACGTGTGCCATGGGTAGGAGCCGGAATGAGTGACTGAGAGGGTCCGGCGAGCAGCAGACCACCGGACAAAAGGAAGCAGTGCGGGAGGGAGGAGGAGGGGGCACCAGCATCAGAGACAGGGACAAGGAGCTCACCTTTCTCCGGGGGGGAAGGCAGAGCCGCCGAGGGGCAGAAGCCGGGAGCACCGTTCTCAGCGACTGCAAAGGAGAAGATGGCAGCCCGTTAGCTTGTCCTCCCCCCGGGGCCCCTGAGCTCGGAGGGCATAACAGGAGGGACAACGGGGTGGCGGCAAAATTGGGCTCCCGCTGCCGTGGCATCTGAGATCCCAGGACACGCCAGCCCTGCTGGCCTGGGCCACACTCGGAGGACCGCTGGTGAAGGCCCAGTCACCCACATTCTGTGCATCCGTCAGACAACATTCAGAGGCTGCCAGCCGGCCGCCCTGCCCGCCCCGCCCGCTGCACCCGCCGGCCAGCCTGCACCCTGCTCCTCTGAGTGAACGTCTGTCCTTCCTGGGAGAAAGCGGCTCAGAGCCATGTGGCCGCCTCTGAGGGCACTGAAACGTCCACACGAAGAATGTCCGTGCATGTATGCACAGCCCATGACACAGGCAAGAGTGTCATGAAGGCCTGGAGAGGGGGGGAGGGTGGAATAGGGGGCGGTGGGTGGCAATGGAGGAGGGAACGGAGACATCTGCAATACGCTCAACAGTAAAGATAAATCAAAAAAAAAAAAAAAAAAAAGATAGAAATGTCCCTGCCTCGGACGCAGTAGCTGTGCTCTTGGAAATGAACTTGCAATTCAGAGGCAGCTTGGTTTGCAAAGGAACATCCGGGCAACATCGATGAAACGCTGGAAATGATGTAACACCATGAGGCAACCATGCGGCTCATCTCAGCAGGAACTGGCCTCCCAGCTCTGCTGCTGCTGCTGCTCTTTCTCACCCACCACCCGCGGTTCCCAGAGGGTGCTGCCCGCCCTCCGGGGGGTGAGGAGAGGGCTCTGTCACTGCGCAGGAACAGCTGAGCTGTGAAGGTTCTCAGCTGCCCTGGGCCCTGCAACTCCGAAACCGTCAGCACCCTCTGTCCCCGAGAGGACTGGCAGTGCCCTGGGGACCCTCCTGCTGTGTCCCCTCCCTGTAACCTTGACCCGTTCGCGCTCAGCTAGTTCCCATTTGTTAAACAAATGACGGCTAACCTTCTGCTCCTTCCCACCTCTGCCTTCCAGGACATCACGTTGGTGGCTTGAAACTGGCCATGGGTGAGAGTATTTTACACCATGGCGAGTGGCAACAGCTAGAAAGAAACCAGGGCTTCCCTCCATCTTCCCTGGTTGTAAAATATCTGCCAGCCAGCACTGAAGGGGATGGGGGAGGGGGTAAAAACAGGTGCTACCTCCTGGGGTTGTTTGGGGACTAAATAAGATGTTTTCTGCAAAACGTTAGGCTGCAGGGGTCTTCAAACTAGGGCCCGCGGGCCACATGCCGCCCGCAGAGGAGTCTGATCCGGCCCGCCAGGTTTTTTGGGCAGTGAGCGCAGCCGAGGTGTTACAGTAGGAATTAGTAGTTCATATAGTCCGGCCCTCCAGCTCTCTGAGGGACTGTGATCTGGCCCCCACTTTAAAAAGTTTGAAGACCCCTGGAGCCAGCGCTGTGCCGGGTAAGTGCTGTGCTGGGACGTGCATGATGGTGAAGAGGGGATTGCACAGGAACTGCCTCCCTGCGGCAGCTTCTACACAGGGAGCGCACAGACCCGGCGAGAGAGCCGGCCACGCCCTCCCGGGGGGTGCTCCCGCATCTGGAGTTGCTTCGGGGCCACCCGCATTGGCTCAGCAGAAGAAGGGACATGTGGAGCTCCCGCTGTTTTTCTAGAAGCCACATGTGAACTAACCGCTGCCCCTGCCCCCTCGCAGGCCTCACACAGTGCGGGGAGAGCGGTCAGCCGCTTTCTTCAAAGAGCAGAGGGTGCCCGGCCCCTTCCAGGAACTCCGAGTCCCTGGGACGCTGCGTGGCCACAGAGCCGTGCTCCCACCCAGATGTTAAGAATACTTCCTCTCTGGTCCCTGCCAGGAAGGGGCTGCCAACCCCTTCATTTGCATTCACAATTGCTCATCTGGGCTCTGGGCTCTGCTCTGCGCTCTGGGCTAAGCCACGCTGAGCTTCTGTTCACCGTGTCAGCAAAGTCAGAAAGCTCAGCCTCCCTCCTCCTGGAGTCGGCCTGGCTCAGCGGCCACCTCTGTGCTGTGGGCACGGCTCAGGGACCAAGGCTGTCACCATTGCCCGTGAGAAGCTCTTTGAGGCCCAGATATTTATGAACAAATGGGGCTACGGCTCAAGTGCCCTTGTACCCGGCTGGTCCCTGAGCACGAGAACGATGGGAAGTGAGATTGCCGCAGGCGGAGGGTGAGGAGATGGGAAGGGGTGTGGGGGGAGAGAGGTGCGGTTGCACTTTCCTAACTGACACGGTGAGAAAGCCAGGGGACCTGGGGGCGCGTACACCTGCCATCTTCCTCTCTCCAGTATCAGCGCCTGAACTATCTCTGAGGAACTTCCTCCCCGCGGTGCATACAGCCTCCCTGGCCT
The DNA here is from genome assembly GCF_964339955.1 of Pipistrellus hanaki. Lineage (NCBI taxonomy): Eukaryota > Metazoa > Chordata > Mammalia > Chiroptera > Vespertilionidae > Pipistrellus > Pipistrellus hanaki. The sequence goes on along the minus strand of NC_140519.1, from coordinate 47,245,376 downwards.
GTCACTCAGGCTACTCTGCCCCCGGGGGCGGGCTCACAAGCTGGGACAAACTCTCTCCCTGGAATTTACAGCTTGAATGCCACCACCAAAACCCTCTGGAGGAGTCCAAACCAATTTGGCTCAGTGGATAGAGCATCGGCCTGCGGACTGTGAAGGGTCCTGGGTTTGATTCCGATCAAGGGCATGTACCTTGGTTTCGGGCACATCCCCAAGCAGGGGGTGTGCAGGAGGCAGCTGATGGATGATGTTTCTCTCTCATCAATGTTTCTAGCTCTCTATCCCTCTCCCTTCCTCTCTATTAAAAAAAAAAAATCAATAAAATATATATTTTTTAAAAAAAACCCTGGAGGAGAGTAGCAATGACAGTGACACACAAGGGGTTGCTCATGCATTCCTCCTCACCACACCATGATGCTGAGACTCCGTGGGTCATCCTTCCTCTGAGTCTATGAACAGAGTCCCCCAAATAGTCCCTTTCTGCTTAAATAGAATCCGTGTCTGTTGTTTGCTCCCCATGAGTCCTGAGTAACCTACTTCCAGGCCCCAGGACATCATCCTCATACATGGCTGGAAGCCAGTCAACCGAAGATGCTCACATAGCGGTTCAGAGCCAATTACTCACCAGGCTTCTGGTACCATCCGAAGGGATAGGTGCGGACCTCCGTGTCCGGAGAGCCACAGTCCAAAATGCGCCAGGTTCCTCCACTTTCCTCACCGCAGGTCTGCAGTCCCAGGCTGTTCAGAGTTAGGCATGTCACCTCCCCTCCTGGAGCAAACAAATAACCAGGACCAGCAATGCTATGAATTTCCCTCTTGGGACTGCTTTTGCTGTGTCCCATAGATTTGAGGTTGCTGTGCTCTCGTTTTCATTTCTTTCAAGGTATCTTTCGGTTTCTTGAAACCTCTATAATTTTATGGACCAATGTCATCCCAATAAATGCAATTAAAAAAAGAATAATAAATTTAAAAATAATAATAGTCAGGACCAGGAAAATAATCAAGACAGAAGTTTCTCAACTGAAAGAGGGAAATTCTGCAAATGCATCCTTTAGTAGATATTTGTGGTTGACAGCTATGGTAGGTATGATCTTAGCCATCGATGGAAAATCTGGCACAAGAGCACAGGAATGAAGGCAGCTAACACTCATGGAGCACCCGACACGTGCCCAGGGCTGTGCTGGGGACTCCTGCATCACATCACCTAGCCCTCACCCAGCCCCACCTTACAGATGAGGAAGCTGAGACTCCGAGATGAAGTGATTTTTCCAGGGTCACACACCGCTAGCAAGTATAATAATGGAGTTTAAACACAGATCATCTGAATGGATCCAACCTTCACCCTGCACAGCTGCCAGGCCTGAGTCTTGGACGTTAAGATGTTCAGTGAGCGCTCCGGCCAGGCAGACGTGCCCAGAGAAGCTGACCAGGTACTAGACCGGGAGCCACGCCCCAGCTGTCACCTTCCTGAGCTGCCTCCCCTCTGCAAGCCCCGCTTCCCACCTGGGGATCAGATCGCTCCTCCCCTCCCGCCAGGAGGAGGTGCTGAGGATTCGGTAAGATCGCGGACGTGAGTGCGTTTTCTAGGCTGCAGAGTGCTATGCGCAGGTCAGAGGTGGGGGGGGGGGGGCAGGGTGTGTGTGTTGTCACTGTTACCTGTTAGCTGGGAAACGTTGAGAAAGCCAAAGCCGGAGCAACACGGGTCCACGTCGCACAGCCGTTCACACTCGAAGAACCTGGCGTGAGGAGAGAGAGAGCAGGCCCGGAGGGTGTCATGGGTGCTCCCGGACCTACTGGGGACAGGGCATGCTTGCTTCTGGGGACCCGCTTTCTTTAGGGCTTCCTACATTGGGGTGCTCTGGCCAATGTGCATGAATGGGTTCCTAGCTTTGAGGTATTTTCTGAAAACACTCTCCTCTCCTCTCAGGAATACTGAATTGCCATCCTTCATTCTCCCACTCACTCACTCATTGAACATGAATTCTTTGCTTATCACATGCCAGGCTCTAAGCCAAGCTGGCCCAGTACCCTAAAACCCTTCCAGGCAGGAAGGAAGTTCCAGCTTTGGGTTCTAGGAAGGGGAAGAGGTGGTAGGGAAGGTGTCTCCAGAGTGGGGGTGGGGGGCCAGGGCTTACAGTCGGAGTGACCCGATCAGGTGCCTGTGTAGGTGGCAGAGAGCTGTGTGCCCCCTCTAGCCCGCTCCACCGCGGGCTAAGCTCACTCCAGGGCACACCTCTGCGTGCTGAGTCAGGATCTACTTTGCTCGATTCCTCAGTGTGGCTCCTGGACCCCACCCTCACCTCCAAGGACCAGTCCCACCAGAAGGAACTTAGTGGCTCCAAACCAATGCTCTGGGCTCCGTTCAGAGTCCCCTCTGCCCCGACCACAGGTCCCAATTCCGGCCCCTCATTCCTGGTTCCTGAGAGCTCCCTCTGCCCAAGTTCCTTCCCGGGGTGGGGACCTGCCTCATTCTGGGCGCTCTCCTTCCCCACCCAGAAGCCCAGGACTCCAAGTCACACCCCGGTGAGTGAAGCCTCCATCTCTTGGGCAGATGGCCGGGTGACGGAGCTTACCCGTTGGAGATGGGCTTGTGGGACATGACCACTTCGCTTCGGATGGAAATGCCCGTCAGCTTTCGGAATGGCAGGCGGGTGTAGAAGTTCTTCACTGTCTCTTTCAGAACAACTACACGGGGAAGGAAGCAGTTCTGTTATTTAGGGAGAGATTGGCTGAATCCATAAAATGTGAGGATGGACCTAGCTGGCGTGGCTCAGTGGGTAGAGCGTCAACCTGTGGACTGAAGGGTCTCAGGTTCAGTTCCTCTCAAGGACACATGCCCAGGTTGTGGGCTTGATCCCCAGGAGGGGACATGCAGGAGGCAGCCAATCAATGATTCTCTGTCATCATTGATTTTTTTTTCCCTCTCTCTTTCTCTCCCTTCTCCCTTCCTCTCTGAAATCAATAAAAATAAATATATATAAATACAAGGATGAAGGTGCACAGAGCAGTGGAAGAGGGTGTGTTACACGCCCAACCCGGCTGCGGGAACAGGAAAGGGCTTGCTGTGGCACTCGCACAAGACAACGCGGACAGGACCGGGGCCATAGCAACGCCACCCTGGGAGCTAGGACACTCACAGGCGGAGTACAACATTGGGTTAATCGGCCTAGAAACATGGAGGACTTTTCTGAGGGAAGAAGGATGGGGGTGGGCGGAAGCAGGATGGGCTCGGAATGGCTTCGGGAAGAGTTCCGTCTCCTGCTGCCTGCCCCCCTCAGCTCCCTGCCCTCTTCCAGACAGAGGAAGGTGGAAGCCTGGCTTTCTAGAGGACAGAGGAGGAGGGTCTCCTGGGTGCCCAGGGAGAGTGGTGGTGGAGCACACCGGAGACGGCAGACTTTCCAGCCAATGCGCATGGTGAACACCGAGGCCTCCTCCCAACTAGGTTTGGAACCCAAGCCAATAGCACCAGGCATTATGCCCAGGCCAGGCCTCTAAGGCTCCTCTATGGGCAGGACCCAAAAACCATGACATGAGGGACCCCAAAGGGTGACCCCACCAGATCACCCTCCAGGCGAACCTCAAGTCAACAAGCTCCCCTGCTCACTGGGAGCTTCCTGACCAAGTATGGGGCCCTCTTCTCACATCGAGTGGAAGGCCAAGGGCATCAGATACCTGAGGAAGGCTTCCAGCAAAGAGGAAAGAAGAGTCGGTAAAAGATAGCAACGTCTTGGAAGAAATGGAGACTGTGTCGAGTGAAAATTTTTTTTCCAAAAAAAAAAAATAGTGTCGCCCAGTGGGCGTGGCTCAGTGGTTAAGTGTTGATCTATGAACCAGGAGGTCACGGTCAATTCCCAGTCATGGGCACATGCCCCAGCCTGATCCCCAGTGGGGGGCGTGCAAGAGGCAGCCAGTCAATGATTCTCTCTCTTCACTGATGTTTCTATTCCCTCTCCCTCTCCCTTTCTCTCTCTGAAATCAATAAAAAATATATATATTTTTTGAAAAATAGTGCCCTAGATAGAAAGAAAAACCCACTTCTATCTTGTCAGAGCCACTGTTGGCAGGTTTTCTGTAACATGCAGCCCGGTGGAATTCTAACTGCTCCGTGTATGAGCAGTAGCTTCTCCGAGGGCCGGCATTCCAGGGCAGAATTACTCTCTACAGCTGCCTTGATGCATTTATGAATGTGTCACCTCTCGGTGACACATTCCAATGAGCATGGAAAAGTCTATTTTTACCAAAGGAAGACAGGTTCTGGCCACTTCCGCCCACGGGAAGCGCAGTCTCCACCATCACTCGGAGCGCTCACCTTTCCTCCGGAACAGGGCGCCCGGCCTGTGGGGCAGGGTCAGTCTGCAGCCCTCTGGGCGTGGCTCCAGGACGTCGTCACACACCTGGGCCTCCGGGTAGAGGGTGCAGGTGAAGTAGGAGGGGGCGCTGTCTGTTATCTCGGCCAGCTGACAGAACGAGGGCTCCTGGGCACAGCCTGCAGCAAGGGGGCGGCGGGGTCAGTGCTTGGGAGGCCTCCAGGGACCGTGACCTCGGCAGGATCTTCTGAGAAGACCGGCCTCCGCGGGAGGATTTCCAGGCAGGCACATGCCCAGGACAGGCAGGGCTGTCCAGTCGGGAAGGCCCAAGAAAAACAATGGGGTTCTGATAGCTGGGGAGAGGGTCTTACAAAACTGGGGGGCCATGTGGCTCCAAATAAAGGCACAGTCTAAAGAGTGAGGCGTGAGCAGTCCAGGGGAGAGAGGGTAAAACTCCGCTGGATCTATGCAGGTCCAGCTCGGAGACAGCCAGGTCTTCAGTCCAGAGGCCACTGGATGGTCAAACCTTATGAACTCCGCGATGATCTCCTGCTGCTGTTCCCATGTGACACTTTACCACTGGCCTACGTGAGCTCTCTGACGGGCATGTTTGTGTGTGTTTTTCTCATCCCCAAGGTCAAACACAAGACCCAGAACATAGTTTATGCCTGTGGGTAATGGATAGATGAAAGAATGGATGGAAGGAAGGAAGGATAAAAAGATGGATGGATGGATGGATGGATGGATGGATGGATGGAAAAATGGATGGATGATGGATGGATGGATGGATGAAAAGATGGATGGAAAGATGGATGGATGGATGGATGGATGAGTGGAGGGATGGATGGATGGATGGATGGATGGATGGATGGATGAGTGGATGGATGGATGGATGGATGGATGGATGGATGAGTGGATGAGTGGATGGATGGATGGATGGATGGATAGATGGATGGATGAGTTGAGAGATGGGTGGAGAGATGGATGAGTTGAGAGATGGATGGATAGATGGATGAGTGGAGGGATGAATGCATAATGGGTTTGGGGAGCAGAGTAGAAATTAACTAGAGTGTGAGCATCTTAAGGATATGAGTTATGTCCTTTCTTCCCATCACCTGTGGTGCTAACATTGCAGTGACCTGGGAGTTAAGCCACTGAGTTTGGCCTTCCCTGTTTCTCCAGTTGTTAACCAGGGCTGGGACGCCTGGCTGCAGGGTCAGGAGGAAGAAGGGTGGGGTCTAAGGATACTCACGGGAAAGGCACCACTGGTCTGCCTGCTGAGGGGAGAACAGGTGTTTGAACAGCCAGTGCTGCTGGCTGGGCAGGGACCGGTTCCCACTGACAACGACCTGGGTAAGGTCCACAGAGGAGAAGAGCTGTGACGTCACATCTGGAAGAGAAGGAAAAAGCAATCTCTCTCTCTCTCCCTCCCTCTCTCTCTCTCTCTCTCTCTCTCTCTCTCTTTCTCTCTCTCTCAAGCCCCAGAAAGCTCTAAAATTTGCAGCTGCAAAAATTTTAGAATCTTGGTTGGAAGAAGCCTTGGGAGCTATCTGGTCCTCTTCTCTCCAAGGCGGGACTTTCCCGGCTATTTCTGGCCATTGCCCTGCAGCCCAGGGGCCACGTTTGTGCTGACCACAGCAGCTGCCCCTCCTCAGGCAGCTGTGGCGTCCCCGCTGACTCTGCAACTGGGAGGCCCTGGCACCCCTCCTGTCTTCTGAAGCCCCGGGGACGTGCCCTCTTCCTCCCAGAGGCACCGCAGGGAGCACAGACAGGGAGGACGGAAGGAAAGCAAGACAGGGGCTCCAAGAGCCTTCACCCTCACACTGTCCTCAGGCCTTTGCACAAGCTGCGCCCTGACCCGGAACAGCGTCTCCCGGGGGCCCTGGAAATGTCTGGCAGACCCTGCAGGCTGCTCGGAGATCTGACTCCTGCAGGCCGCCTGGTGTCCTCCCTCCCCGGCACTCCCACCTCCCGTCCCCACCGCAGCCTTGTCCACCGCCATGGAGGCTGGCAGGTGGGAATCCTAGTCTGTGAGCAGCTTGTGTGGCCCAGCACATGCGCTCAGCTCGGTGAGCACTGCGGACACAGGGCTCGTGGCGATGTCAGTGTGAAGGACTCGGTGGCACGTGAGAAGGTTCTGTAAACTCCATCATCACACTCAGAGCCAAGGCCACACCTACGTTTCTCAGAGCTATCACGTGACTCCAAGAAGAAGGACCCCTTTCCACACCCACCAGGAGGGGAGCTCCTCCCCCTGCCCCCCAAGACCTGGGAGGGATTCTGAGTAACAGACAAAGCTCGGCTGGTTCTCCGTCTCAGCTGGGCTGGAAGCTCAGAGGGGGTCCAGGCTGCAGAATGGAGCCACGTGAATGGCCCACTCGTGGCATAGACCCTTCCCATTCCATCATGTCTCCACAGCCAGACGCCCACGCTGAACAAAAGGGTTTGGGGTTGGTACCTGCTTCCGGTGGAGGTGCTGGCCTTGGTTCCATGTCCCTTCTGCAGCCCGCAGACTCGGACCGAGACCCCATGTCAGAATCTAGGAGGAGAACAAAAATCGTTGTTCTGATGTTTGAGTTCGGGGGGAGGAGGCCACCACGGTGGCCACGTGAGAGGTCGTCACAGGCTGCAGCCGGTGCCCAACACACGGCCCGGGACAATGCGGGGACTGGGGCTGCCCTCTCTGGCCTGCTGTGGAAGGCCAGCTAGCCTCTCAGGAACAGAGCTGTCATCGTCCTTGGTATTGACATGAGTGACATTTATAAACCCCTTCAGAGTAATGAAACATGTTCATAAATACTGATCTTTACAATCCCTGCAAGGTAAGGAGTAAGGTTTCCATTTCACTCCATTCTCCCCCCCTCTTTTCCTCCCCCTCCCGGCTCTGTGCACCCCGCAGTGGGAGGCCATGCGCCACCCCCAGGGGCGGATCCCTCCCCCACCCTCAGGGAGAGGCACCTGTGGCCAAGGCCCCCGGGAGAAGCCCCGCCCTCCCCGTAGGCGGCCCTCAGAGCTCATTCCAGGTCTCAGGGAGCCAGCCCTTCCTTCCTCCCCTTTCGTGGGTTTCCACTTTCCCCTTCCTTTCAGACTTTGGTGTCTCATCTGATGAGAGCAGAGGCCCTTCAGCGCACACAGAGCACAGCCTGGAGAAAACCTCTGTCTCTCCCTGGAGAGCAGTGTGCCCCTGGTGAGGCCAGGGCCGGGCAGGATCCTGTCATCAATGCCCGCCACCCCCCACCCCAACCTCAGCGCAGAGCTTACCTTTCCAGAGGTAGACCTGCTGGAAACTGGTCAGGGGGCCCTGAGTCCCTTCCAGGGGGTTCGGGCCTGCAAAGGAAGGTGTGTATTGGTACGAGCTGGAGTGGGCTTGCTCTCACTGGGGACCCCTGGACCACCCTGCCTCGCTCCCCCCACACTGGCCTCTCCCGCCACACAGGCGCACCCCTAAAAACTTCTTGGAGTCTCTTCCAGCCCCCGGACCCCAAAACCAGAGCTGTCAGACCCCTGGTCTCCTGTTCAGTGCACTCCCCCCCTATCACCCCCTAATTGAGCCCACACTCTGGGCATGAACCCTGACTAGGAATGGAACTGTTGACCTCCTGGTTCATGGCTTGATGCTCAACCACTGAGCCACATCGGCCGGGCTCCTCATTCCTTAAGCATGCCAGTCTGGACTCTCACGGCGCTCTCCGAACGCCCCTCTCTTTAAGCTCACCCTTGGCCGGCCCTGGCCTGCTCGCTGAACGCACTAGAGCCGCCAGAGCTGGGGAACGGGGTCTGACTCCTTTTAGACGCCCCAACCCCACAACCCGGTTCAGGACAGAGATGCCGGCAAGGAGGGACGATGAGGACAACAGAGCAAACGCAGGGCCCAAGGCCATCTGCCGACAAATTCTTTCTCCGAATGCAGACTTCTGACCGTGCCTCCAAGCCCCCACACGTCCCGGGTTCGATGTCACTGATGGAGATGGTAGCTAGAGCCGAGCAGCCATCATCCCTCCTCCACCCGCCCCCCCTACCCGCTGAGCAATATTTCAGGTGGATGGCTTTGCCTGTCAGACACCCTTGCATTCTTTCCACGACGGCTGGGTTAGGACGGCCCTGTCCCCCAGACAGGCCTGCCGGCTCTGAGTCATCAGCACTGGCTCCGTGATCGGGGCTGCAGGCTCAGGGACACGGTTAAGGCTTTGGGGTTTGGCACGGAGCCTGGCTCCTGAGGTTGAGGGGGGCCGTGTGGTCTTAACCGCCTTCCGTGGAGGTCACGTGCTGTGTCTGTGTGGCTATGGAATCCACAGCCCTGAGCTGGGTGGGACTCCAGGCCAGACTCCCCCGGGGTTCAGAGAGCACCTTTTGCCGACTGCCTTCTCCTCCTGCACAGCTGCCCCGGTCTCTCTTGTATTTCTTCCCAAATCAGCCTCGTCCTGAGTCTGCTCAGTGCGAGGCACCCGGTGGCACGCGATCGGTGACATTGTAAAGGGCCAACAGGGGCGTCCTGCTTGTAGGCACCCATCGGACCTCTGATCTGGGGCATCTGGTGACGATGATCGGGGACGACTGTTCGTCTCTCCGCCCAGCTCCCAGTGCCCCGGAGAGCGACAGTCGCTGATGCAAAGCAGACCCCGTGCGGGGGAGCACCAGCCAGCGGCCCGAGGCTCATCACCGCTCAGCCACAGGAAGCCTTTGGAATCCCCAGTGAGCCCGGAGCGTGCTGCCAAGGCCTGTCTGTCCCATCAGTCCGCCATCGCTGTGGGCAGGGGGGGCTTTGGATCGGCCTGTGTTTCATTCCTTTACGCTCCGGGCCATTGTCAGAGAGGAGACACATGCCGTCCCGGAGCGCGCTAAGCCCTTTTTCTTGGAAACAGAAAGATCAATCCCGCCAGCACCTAGTAGTTGAAAACATCCAGACGTGCCCCCTGGACACTGAGGAGACGCAGACCCTGCGTGGGCTCCTGCTGGAGGTCCTGGTCAACCAGGCACCGAGCTTAAACAGAAGTGGGCGGGTGCACCAGCCCCATACATTCCTCCTCATGCTGGTCACACACCTCGCAGCTCATCTCTGCAACTAGCACACGACCCACCCCCCGCCCCCAGGCCCTGTTTTTCTGGACCATTTGTCCCCTTCTCCCCGCAGCCCTTCAAGTCTTTTCTTTAAAAATGTTTTAACTGCCGAAACCAGTGTGGCCCAGTGGATAGAGCGACTGCCTGTGGACATAAAGGTCCCAGGTTCCATTCCAGTCAAGGGCATGTACCTTGATTGCGGGCATATCCCCGGTGGGGGTGTGCAGGAGGCAGCTGATCGGTGATTCTCTCTCATGTTTCTAACTCTCTGAACCTCTCTCTTCCTCTCTGTAAAAAATCAACAAAATATATCTTTTTTTAAAAAAAAGGTTTTAACTGATTTTATAGAGGATGGTAAGGAAGAAAGACATAAACATCAAGGATGAGAGAGAATCATCCACCGACTGCCTCCTACACGCCCCTCACTAGGGTTCAAGCCTTGCAACCCAGGCACGTGCCTCAACCGGGAATTGAACCTTGACCTCCTGGTTCATGGGCCAACGCTCAGCCCCTGAGCCATGCCAGATGGGCGGCCCTTTAAATCTTGCAGTGGAACACGCTGGTAGCTCCAACCTCCCATTTGGAATAGGCCTCGGGCTGCCTGAACCCCCATCAAAGGGCGTCCTCCGTACAATGCTGACTGCACCCCAAGCTGCACCTTCCCCGAACTCCAAAACCCCGGACCCCAACGTCCTCGGTAACAGTCCCCCCCAGGAGGCCAGACAAGGGCACAGTCTGCGCTGCTTGGGCTCGTCCCAAGCACATGCTCCGTGTTAAGCAATTCCCTGTGGATTTACTGCCCGTGAGTCTGCCCTACGTCTTTCTTCAGACGCTCCTTTCCGTCCCGGGCTGCCGCACAGAATAAGCGGTGCCATATGTCTGAGATTCGTAACGTAATGAGCGGCCGGGCTTTCCTCGGCCCCAGAGGACACTCAGCATCTCAGAATTCCGCCCAACGCGGTGATCTCCCCTCCAGGCCCTGGGAAAGGCGCACCCTGTGGTGTTCTGGGCTGGGGTGTACGCTCGAGGGTGTACAACCAAACATTAACAAGGCTTGCCGAAACCGGTTTGGCTCAGTGGACAGAGTGTCGGCCTGCGGACTGAAAGGTCCCAGGTTCGATTCCTGTCAAGGGCATGTACCTTGGTTGCGGGCACATCCCCAGTGGGGGGCGTGTAAGAGGCAGCTGATCGATGATTCTCTCTCATCGATGTTTCTAACTCTCTATCTCTCTCTCTTCCTCTCTGTAAAAAAATCAATACAATACTTTTTTTTTTTTAATTAATAAGGCGCAATCCAGCTCTTAACACGCCACAGGAAACAAAGGCAGGGTTTTAAGAGGATGGCCATATCCCCTGATATTATTAGCATGTGTCAAACACTCCCACGCCCCTCAAGGGCTAACGCAGAGCCCAGCCCTCTGTCTACAAGTTCTGAGGCCGTGGGAAGTCCTCAGGTCTCTGTGCCTCAGTTTCTCCAGCTGTAGAATGGGGACAGAAGATATCTTTGCCTGCAGGCCTTCACCCCCCTGCAGGCACACAGTTTGCTCAGACTGTGAGGTGCTGGCCACAGAAGGCCACGTGAGTCTCCCCACGCCTGGACTCCCCTCAGCCGTGTGCCCTCGGGTGACTGTCAGATCCGAGCTGCACCCTCCGGAGACCGGGCTCCTCCATCCCTGCCATCGACAGGAGAGGGACGAGAGAGCCGCGAGGCAGGGCCAGGCCACCCCAGCCACGACCAGCCCAGCCCCCTGCCATGGACCCCTGGATGCCCGAGGGAGCCCGGCTGAGAGCCGCAGAGCCGCCTGCCTCGCCTGCCTCGCTCCGCCAGCCTGAGCCTTAAGAGCGGCATCACTGCTTCATTGTAGGAGCCCTCCCCGTGCCCCGTGTGTGTGGATGCAGCATTCCGGGTGCCCTGTCTCAGCAGGAGCACCAATCCCTCGGGGTTTGGAGACGGCTCCCACGAGAGCAGCCCCAAACCTCGCCAGGAGGACACTGGTCCTGAAGGGACTTACTCTGGAACTCCTGGCCGCCCAGGAGCAGGGTCCCCGGGCGGCTGCCCTGGCCGGAGGTCGCGCCCGGACACGTGGCATTCGCCGTGGCCGCGGAGGGGTCCCTCCAGTCTTGGACGTGGCACAGCAGGACATCGGGCGAGCTCAGCAGGCCGCAGACGATGGGCCCTGTGGGTCAGGGGAGGAGAGAGGTAGGTGTGATGGGAGAAGGCCCCTTTGGAGTCTGGCCTCTGTGCCCGGGAGGCCAGGAGAGGCCCGGGGACAATTCCTCAGGGGGGCAGGGAGCTGGAACCTGGAGCCAAAACCCGAAGCCTGGTATTAAGTTGGTTATTCTTCCCTGATGGCTGTGCCGTGGTCTTCCCTGGCACATCCCCAGGGCTGGGCAGGAAGAGCCTGCGGAGAGCTTGGAGGGCGTCTGCCCGCCTCTCGGTCCCTCTCACCAGCCAAGAAACAGACAAGGAACCAGCAGAGGCCGGTGCCTCCTTCCTGCGGCTCTCGGGCCTCAGGAGACACGTGCCGCTTGCTTCTCCAGGTGCCAGACGCCCGGGGGTGGGGAACGTCTGGCCTGCGGGCCATGTGAGACCGAGATGGCATTTGGCCTGGACCTGCCAAGGCATGAAGGTGAGCTAATTACATGTCCGGTCCAGCCCAGCCGGTGCTCAGTGGCTGAGTGTCGAGCTGTGAACCAGGAGGCTGTGGTTCGATTCCCGGTCAGGGCACATGCCTGGATTGCAGGCTCCATCCCCAGTGTGGGCTGTGTGCAGGAGGCAGCCAATCAATGACTCTCTCATCATGGATGTTTCTATCTTTCTCTCCCTCTCCTTTCTTCTCTGAAATCAATAAAGAAATATTTTTTAAAATATGTGGCCCAATACAGCAGGCTAATTTTAAGGTGATTATTTTGTATGGCCCGTGAATGATGTTATAAACATCCAAGTGGCCTTTGGCAGAAAAAAAGGTTCCCACCTCTGTGAGCGTATCAACGAGAACTCCGAGTGTCTGAGAGGTGGGGCCAGAGGTCAGAGGTCAGAGGTCACCTTGCTGAGCACATTGCCAGTTTCCATTGCACTCGTGTGAACCTGGGGCCTTGGAGTCCCTCTGAACCCCATTCCCAAGTAGCCTTGCTGAAATGCAGGTCTGGAAGCATCGGGAATTCTCATTAGTGACCATCAGTGGGAATGAAACTAGTGAGGGTGGGGATGGGAGGGGGCTGGGCTGGAGGGGATTGAAGGAAGGGGCTGGAGGGGATCCACCCACAAGCTAAGTGACTTTGCAGACCGCGGGGCGAGGACGGATCGGGTTCTGCTCCTGGCCATGGGCAGCCCCAGCCAATGCCGTGCAGCCACAGCCCCCGTCTGGCCACTGGCCGAGACTGGGAACGGCACTGCCCGGGTCCCGTGTCTGTCTCCGGAAGAGCATCGCCTCCCGCCAGCCTCAGATCCCAGGTGACACGCGGAGGGAGCGGCGGGCAGGCCGCCGGCCAGAAGCACATGGAAAAGGGCTTGTGGGCTCCCGACTCCTCGGAACAAATCCCTCCTCCACGTGGGCTCCTCCGAAAGTGAGGTCAGCCTTTCCGGCTGGAGATCACACGGTCTGGTGAGTGACTGGGGCCGGGGAGTCGGTGCCTCCGAAAAGACACACAGGCCAGAGCAGGCGGGGGCGCCCCAGCGCGGAATGCAGTGTTTCTAAATGTGTGCTCATAGAGACATGCTCTCTACATGTGTGTGATCATGCGTACATGTGTACATCTACCTATTTATCTTGTGTCTATTATAAGGTGACCAGATGTCCCGCTTTTGGCGGGAAAGTCCCGATTTTTAACAAATTGTCCCGCTTCCCATGGCGTTTTAAAAAATTGTTAAAACTCGAGATTGTCCCGCCAAAAGCGGGATGTCTGGTCACCTTAGTCTATTATCATCTAGCTATCATCTATTTGTCTATGTATCTATCATCTATCTATCTATCTATCTATCCATCTATGTATCAGTCTACCATCTACCTATCATCTATCATCCATCTATGTATATGTCTATCTATCATCTATCATCTATCTATGTATATGGCTCTCTATCATCTATCTATCATCTATCATTTATCTATTGATCTGTTGCTTATCTAAATGCTAACATGAACGGCCATGAGCTCTCGGTTCTCTGTGTGCCGCTGCTGGTGGCTGTGAGCTGAGCTCAGCGTTTTCAGTCCCTCCCCGGGGTCACGGACACAGGCCAGCTATCGTGTCAGCATGTTAACCCACCAAGGACATGCGCATGCGAGCTCGGGTAACAGACCAGAGACATGCTCCAGTTTTAGGAGGAGGAGCCTGAGCAGGGCTGACACTCCCACAGCCTGACTTTGAGGGAGTGGGCCTAGCGCTGGGGTTGAGGTGAGAGAGCAATGAGAGTGGCACAACTGGAAATAAAACCTAATACCGTCCGATGAGGGACAGCAGAGGCGAGGATGCACTTAGTCTCCTGGCCAAATACAATGAGAAAGCAGCAGCTGAAGCCGGTTGGCTCAGTGGATAGAGCGTCGGGCTGCGGACTGAAGGGTCCCAGGTTCAATTGCGGTCAGGGATATGTACCTTGGTTGTGGGCACATCTCCAGTGTGGGGGGACGGGGGCCGCGGGGGGGGGGGGGGTGCAGGAGGCACCTGATCAATGTTTCTCTCTCATCGATGTTTCTAGCTCTCTATCCCTCTCTCTTCCTCTCTGTAAAAAAAAAAAAAAATCAATAAAATATGTTTTTTTTTAAAAAGAAAAGAAAGCAGCAGCAAGAGGGGGGAGTGAAGACGTAGGGAAGGGCGGTGGAGAGGAATGCAGTCCGACCCCCAGGTTCCCGGCTCTCCCCGGAGACAGAGTGATACCAGAAGTGGCCCGTTCAGGGGGACTACGATCTGTCCCTGTGGAGACCGGTGACCCACGCCCTCCAGTCCCCGTGGACCACGGCTGCCATCAGTGTTACCTCCTGGGCGCTGGGTGACCCACGCCCTCCCGTCCCCTGGGCCGCGGCTCCATGGGCCTTACCTCCTGGGCGCTGGGTGACCCACGCCCTCCCGTCCCCTGGGCCGCGGCTCCATGGGCCTTACCTCCTGGGCGCTGGCTGAGGACGAAGCCGTCGCAGCAGGCGTCCCGGTCGCAGGCGCGGAGGCAGAAGCGGTGCGCGTCTGTCAGGCTGGAGCCCGGGCCCGCGAACACAGCGGGGCTGTACACCCCCGAGAGCGCGTTTTGGAAGCCGGTTCGTTCGAAGCTTTTCCGGCCTCTGGTGCTGAACTCTTGGCCTGGGGAAGAGGCAGACAGTTTGTTTTTTAATGTTTAAAACAATGCAGGGTGGATCAGGGTGCACTGGTCCGTGCTGCGGTCCTCTCTGTGCCAGGAAAGGTTGGAGGTGCCCATGCAGGGAGGCGGCCAGGGAGCCCACCGACCAGGACAGACAGCATGACACGAGGACAAACACCAGGACAAACCCGGTGGAGGGCCTAAAGGCGGTGTGTGGAGAGCTGACGTTTGCTATTATCTTTGGTTTTTTTTTTTTTTTTTTTTGTTAATCCTCACCTGAGGATATTTTTCCATTGATTCTTAGAGAGTGGAAGCGGGAGGTGGGGGGTAGGGGGGAGAGACAGAGAGAGAGAAACATCAATGTGAGACACATAGATTGGTTGTCTCCCGCATGTGCCCCGACCAGGGCTGGGGCGAGAGCCTGCAACTGAGGTACGTGCTGTTGACCAAAACTGAACCCAGGACCCTTCAGTCTGCTGGCCGATGCTCTATCCACTGAGCCAAGTCGGCTAGGCCTGCTATTGTTTCTTAAAATACATTTTTTATTATTGATGTCAGAGAGGAAGGGAGAGAGAGAGAGAGAGAGAAACATCAGTGATGAGGGAGAATCATGGATCAGCTGCCTCCTGCACGCCCCACACTGGGGATGGAGTCTGCAACGCGGGTATGTGTCCTTGACTGAAACTGAACCTGGGACCCTTCAGTCCCCAGGCCAACGCTCTATCCACTTAGCCACACCAGCTAGGGCTCCTGGATCAATTTCTTTACCCATCAGCCATTCTGTCTGTGCTGTTTACAGCTGCAACCACAGCGCCTGCCACGTGGATATCCCACTACGGGTGCTCAGGGAGTCCTGGGACGCACCAGTGCAGTGGGGACCCGCGATGGTGTAGTCCCAGACACTGGAGCAGGGGTGTGGGGCCTTTAAGAGGTGGAGAGATCATGCCCTGAGGTCCCGGGTTCTAATGGATGCTCCTTCTTGCTTGACCTCACCCATGAATGGAAGGGACTGGGCCACACAGTCTCCAAGGAACCTTTGAGCACCGTCTTCTGATTCTGAGAAACCCACGGCCACCCCTCCAGGTTCGAGGCTGCGGACGTAGGTGGGTGCAGACAAAGGGTGGTTCAGAACCACACGTCAAGCTGCTCCGTCTTCCAGCTCACACAAGCTCAGGCGTGCAAGGGGGTGGGCTTGTCTGGCCTGTCGGTGCCACAGGCTGTGCCGGAGACGCTCTGAAACATGTCCCCTCCCTCGGCCAGGACAGTCCCTTCCCATTACACAGAGGGTGGGGGCGCAGTGCCAGGCCCCGGTTACCTCCCCCTCCTCTCCCACCACCCGCCACCCCGCAGGGCTGGCTCTCTGCATCTGCTGCTTAAAAATAAAAATGTTTAAAAAAGTCAAAAACAAAACAAAACACAAAAGTAGTCTGCCCTTGATTGGTTTGGCAGCCGGGATGTGTCACAATTTCCCTTGCAATTTCCCCCGAAGTCTAAACGTTCAGGAGAGGGGGAGGAGAGAAAATACAGCCAACACGTAACAAGAAATAGAACTGGGTTTTTAAAACCGTGTTGTAAGGCCACGGGATAGTTTAAACGGACTTTTCAGGAGGGACTGCTTGTTGTATTTTGTTTGTTTTCCTTTTAGCAAACAACCTCCCTGGTTTGCTATTTTAAGATGAACAGTGAACTTAATCGGGATAAACACGGGGCAGAAAGTCCGGGAACCTGGCGGTGGATCAGAGAAGCCCTCACTCTCGGGGCGCCAGGCCCCCCGGGAGCCTCCTCTAGCAGGACGGACGGACGGAGGGAGGCCGCGGCGGGAGAAGGACTGGAGACAGGACACAAAGACGCTGTCTCTGCCGAGCACTGAGGTCAGGCGAGGCTCTGGGCCTGAGGGTGGCCCCGTGCCCCCATGCTGTCTGCTGTCTGCTGCCCACGCCTGAAGCTGGCAGCCAGGCCGCCTGCCCGCCTGCCCCTTCACCCCACCCGTCCTGCTCAGGTCCGGGCTGTCTTCTGGTCCCCGGCCAGTGGCCGTGAGGCGGTCTGACCACTTCCCGGAGGGCAGAGATGAAAGGGACATGGGTGTGGGGAGGTGGGGGGAGGGGGAAGTGGGGGGAGTGAAGCTCCGTGGGTGGGAAGGCCCAGGCCAGGCAGCTGCAGGAGCCCGCAGCCCAGGTGCCCCCCATCACAGGCCGCCTCGGGGGCTGGGCGGGGCACGCAGCCTGCACTCCGCGGGTTCTGCCCACAGCCTTTGCGTCTGCCCTGCGCTTCAGTGTCTCTCCGGGGAACGCCTCCCAGTCCCCGCAGGCCGTGCTGAGGGTCAGGCATGAGGGTGCGAAGGAAAATGACCTGTCTGTTGCCCTAGCCCAGTGGCCGGCAAACTCATTAATCAACAGAGCCAAATATCAACAGGACAACAATTGAAATTTCTTTGGAGAGCCGAAAACCAACTTCTGAACATGGGCCACGAAGTTTTAATCGCACCGTACGTGCACGCACACACATGGTATTCTGTGGAAGAGCCACACTCAGGGGGCCAAAGAGCCGCATGTTGCTTGCAAGCCGCAGTTTGCCGACCACTGCCCTAGCCGGTTTGGCTCAGTGGGTAGAGTGTTGGTCTGTGGACTGGAGGGTCCCGGATTCGATTCCAGTCAAGGGCACATAGCTCGGTTGCAGGCACCCGGCCCTGGTCAGGGGCATGAGGGAGGCAGCCAACCAATGTGTCTCTCTCACACGGGTGTTTGTCTCTTCCTCTCCCTTCCACTCTCTCTAAAAACCAGTGGAGCCGGGACCGGTTTGGCTCAATGGATAGAGCGTCGGCTTGGGGACTGAGGGGTCCCGGGTTCGATTCCGGTCAAGGGCATGTACCTTGGTTGCGGGCATATCCCCAGTAGGGGGTGTGCAAGAGGCAGCTGATTGATGACTCTCTCTCATCGATGTTTCTAACTCTCTATCTCTCTCCCTTCCTCTCTGTATAAAATCAATAAAATATATTTTTTAAAAAATAAAAAATAAATAAATAAAAACCAGTGGAGAAAATGCCCTCAGGGAGGGTGAAAAGGGAAATGGCATGGCAAGCCCCCAGCAGCGCCTGTCTGAGATGCTCAGGGAGACACGTCTGCCCGGGAAGCAAAGGAGCGAGGGAGGGGAGGGAGGTTCAGGGACGGAGTGTGGGGGCAGTCTGTACACCCTCCCCCTCCCCCCCGAACTTGCCTGCCGGAAAGCAGTCTGGGGCCACATGTCCGGCCACACTCACCCTTCTTCAGATACACTGCCACCGAGGCCTGGTCCCTGGGCGGCACCGTCACCTGGCACCTGAGACTTCCAAAGCCGGTGGCCTGGGCGTTCCCCGCCGCGCCCTGCTCATGGGGGTGACAGAGGCTGCATTGTGGTCCCGCACGCAGACCTGTGAGCAGCCAGCTGCAGCCCCGAGCGCCAGCTACAGACACCTGTCATCCCAGGGGGATTCCAAGGGAGGGACAGGGGCTTCTGTGGAGACTGGGGAGCTGGAAAGAGCTAACACTCAGGGGGCCCCCTCCATGTGCCTCCAGCTGTCACTCATGAGCTCACACACCCACAGGAGCAAGGGGCATGGACGCAGGGCACGCAATGGCCCACTGCAGGGGACGTGGCAGAACTGCCAACCAGTGTCCTCAGCCAATGCCAGGTGAAGTGTGGGCATCCACAGGACGGACTGGCTCCCGTGAGGTGTGCCAGTAAGAGAACAAGGCCGCCCAGCCAGTGTGGCCCAGTGGTTAAGCATCGACCTATGAACCAGGAGGTCACGGTTTGATTCCCAATCAGGGCCCAGGCCCAGGTTGTGGGCTCCATCCCCAGTGGGGGGCGTGCAGGAGGCGGCGGATCAATGATTCTCTCTCATCGTTGATGTTTCTCTCTTTCTCTCCCTCTCTCTTCCACTCAGAAATCAATAAAAATAATTTTTTTTAAAAAAAGAACAAGGTTAATTATTAAAGTACGGGGGGAAAATATGTATTATAAAATGTTAGCATGTAAACAAAAGCCATTTGTGGCCGGGTCCACAGGAGCCGGAGAGGGAAATGCCTGTCTGCCTGTGTGTGGAGGGGTGAGTGGTTAGGAGACAGGAGTGGGGGTCCCTGCACACCCTATGTCCTCCCTCACCATGGTAACCATGGCACTGCCCACACTCTGCCAGCCCTCGCCTACTAAAACAGCCCTTTCATGGGGTCTAACGAAGATTTAACTTTTCCCTCTGTAAGCCACAGTCATGTTTTACTTCCGCGATGGAAAGGAATGCCAGGGTCTAGGACTCCGAGGGACAGAGGGCTCTGGGCAAGGGCCAGGGGCAGGCAGTGCCCAGCCTGCCCGCTGGGTAAGCTGGTGGGGAACAGGAGGGGCGCTCGGCACCGAAATTCCCTTGTGCCTCTCGGGTCCGGACACGATGCTGCTCAGAGGAGCCCGTTGTGCCAGCTCCATCGCCAGCAGGTCCATGCTCCTCCACTCCCCAGGTCTCACCACTCTGAAGAGCAGAGGCGACCAGGATGGGCCATGAACACTGTCATCCCGTCACCTCACCAGCCCGGCATGGATTCCACCTGCGTGTGTCTGACAGACGGACGGGCAAGAGGCTGAGAGGCGGCCAGGACTCACCTGGCCAGAAGCTGTGCAGGCGATGTTGTCACTTGTCCAAGCGTAGAAGTCACAGGAGACGTCTGGCCCCACCGTGGACACGGTGAGGAAGCTGCAGGCCTGGTCCGAGGCACAGTCTGCAAGCACAGGGACGCTCAGCGCGTGTCCCACCCAGGTGACGCTGAGGACAGACGGACACCCTGCCCCCAACACCCACACACCCACACACACACACACACACACACACACACACCACACACCACACACACACACACACACACACACACACACACCACACACACACACCTGCAGCACGGGACAATGACTATTCACAGTGCTTGCAGGATTATGACATAATCCTTATACAGACCCATGCTCAATAAATAAATGGTGGCTGTTATTACCCCTCTCTGGCCTCGCTGTTAATAAAATAGACAAGTGTGGCCAAGCCAGAATGGCTCAGTGGTTGAGTGTTAAGCTCTGAACCAGGAGGTCACGGTTCGATTTCCCGGCAAGGCACACGCCTGGGTTATGGGCTTAATGCCCAGTGTGCGGTGTGTGGAAGGCAGCCAGTCAATGCTGTTCCTCTCACGTCAATGTTTCTATCTCTCTGGCCCTCTCCCTTCCTCTCTGAAATCAATAGAGTTATATTTTAAAAATAAGTAAAATAAAATAGGCGAATGTGTCACCCAGCCTGGACACGCAGTTCTAGAAGGAACTAGTGTCCCCTAACCTTCAGCGTCCCACTGCTCTTGGCACATAGTAGGTGCCCTATGAGCTCTTCAGGGAAATGGTGCGATACATGCACCTCGACAGGATCCACGGACTCCAAAGTGTTGGACTCAAGTGTCTGTTTTCACGCTAGTTTCGGTGGTTCTGTTCCATTGGTCTTGCGAGAGCATGTTTGCACACCGTTCACTCCCCAGGTGCCCACAGCCTGCCCCTCACCTGCCAGGCACTGCGCCAGGGGCGACTCAGAGCCAGGAACTCGGGACCTGACTCCCGCGGCAACCTCAGCGTCGAAGACCACCTTCGATTCCGGAACCGTCTCGAATTTCTGCATGGCTGAAAGGAAAGGTATGAAATCAGACTCTGGAGGGTGGAAGCCAAAAAGAGCGCCGGCCGAGCGGTCACCTCACTGGCCGGGCCCCGGGCCATGCACACGCCCCAGGGAGAGGGCTCCCTCGGGGACCGTCCCACACGCGGCTTCTACCGGGCACTGAGAGCTCACACTTAGGCCTCACGTCCCTCCTCGTTGTCGGGAAGGAAGGAGAAAGTGAGCCAATGGAGTTCACGTCCGTCCTTCCTGCTCATTCTTTTCTCATCGACAGATTGTCCCTCAGCCGTATTCCCTCCCTTTCCCTCTGAGTCCTAATCTCACAACTTGCTTGGCTGTTTTCTTTTCATAACACAGCTTCACTCCCTCCCAGAGAGGGGTCGGTGGTTTGTGAAAGACGGCGGGCACGTGTGCCCAGGGCACAGGGAAACCTGACAGCCTGGCCCAGGGCTCGGGCGCCTTCCCGATGGCGCTGGTGTGAACGGCATCACATCGGCGTCTCCAGCTGCCTGCGCCCTGGGGCTTGGTCTGCGCTCCGGGACCAGAGGAGAGAGGATCAGGCTCCGGGCCTCGGAGTTCAGCTTCGCCGAGTGAGAAATCATGTGGTGACATGCTAGGGCCTCCTGTTACCAGGCGTCCTGTGTTCCCACGGAAACGAGGCCGGGGTGCAGGGTGGGGGTGCAGGGTGCAGCGTGGGGCGGGCGGCGGGCGGGCTGAGCCCCTGCTTGGAAAGCGATGCAGCTCAACTCCGTGCTGTTGCTTCTCCCAGAGGACAAGAGCCTCGCAATGAGGCTGCGGTGTCCCTTCCCACGAGAAAGCCCCCCTCGAGGCCAAGGAAGGGGGTGTGAGAGGAGGCACGAGACATCTCAGCGGGGGAACCCCCTGCAGACGGGAGGGATGCCTAAGCTCCGAGCTCTGCCTACGGAACCACGACGCCACGGAGGATCAGCCTGGAGGCTCTTCCTAAGCTGGCCCCCAGGGAGGGAGGTGGCATTGAACTTGGCCAAGCTGAGCTGCCCCTGATGGCGGCTGCTGGGGCCAGTGGCCAAGCTGCCCGTTCTGCCCCTAGGCACGCAGGGCAGAGCAAACAGGAGACGCTTTACAAAGGGCACGTTGCGATTGGCGGACAGGGAGGCAGAGGGCTGCGGGTCAGATGCCAGCCCTTAGGTGGGGGTCCCGAGTGGCCGGGAACCCCCAGGCCCGGTGTGCAGGGCAGCAGGGGCCCACCCTCCTGATCGCTTAAGCCCCCAGGATTGTGGAGAACAGTGACTTTCACTGGATTCGCCATGTAGCCTTGGGGCCACTGCACACAGCTCCTGGGACTGGGGCTGGGGCGGTGGGGGGGGAATGACTCATGTTGTTGGCGAAGGAAATGATTGCTCTGAGCCCTAGAAAATGAAATTTCCACACTTGAGTTTTCCCAGGTGTTTAGTTATCAGCTGCAGCAGGTCTGCCGGAGAGCTGACTGGCTGTGCGTGCGAGCGTGCGTGCCTGCATGTACTGTGTGTGTGTGTGTGTGTGTGTGTGTGTGTGTGTGTATGCGGGCGTGCAGAGCAATCCGGGTGGAAGCAGATTGTGTAACGGAAAGAACGGGTCTGAGAGTGAGACGCGAGCCCGTTCGATGTGCCGCAGAGGCGCCGCTGAAACACGCACTGCCTCACTTTTGTCAACGGAATGACTGGGGGCTACACATACTCAGACACTGGGAGTCCGTGAGCGGGGCCTCCGATTCGGACCACAGCAGCCTCTGCCCCTCGCCGTCCACACAGAAGGCCTTCCCACTGTCCCCGTCCCTCTGGCTGGCGCGGTACCGGCCGTCCTGGTCACACTGCAGGCCGGCCTCGTTCCTCTGACAGTCAGTGACGCCTGCAACCAAGAGAACGACACTACGCTGAAGGGTCAATGGCGTGCCTCTGGGGTCTCCTCCCCCCAGATCCCGGGCTCCCAATCATTGGTCACAGCCAAGTCACACATCTGAGCCACATGTCAAACTCACGGCCGACGGGCCACATACCTTGTTTAAATAAAGGAGGCATGCGGCTGGCCGTGAGTTTGACATGTTTGCCTACCTCATGAATCTGTCCAGACCCAAATATGATGCCCAGGCTCTGCTGGGCCACTAGACCCCTAAGGCCTGGCCCCACCCCTCTGGTTCTGTGCATGGGCCCTGAGCTCCCTTGATCCCTGCACTCATCCCCGGGTGTGCAAGCACCACCTTCGGTCCTGCCATTTGCTCACACCCAGGCCCTGCTCTGCTGGCTCTTCTCCTGGCACTCAGCCCTCCCCAGTCCTCAGTGAGTTCACTCCTCACAGCTCATGAGCTTTCAAGTCAATCCTCAACCCCTCCCCCACCCAGGGGCAGCCCCCACCCCCTGAAGTCCCAGGGTTACACACTCCACTATCACGGTTACTCCTCCCGTGGGTCCCTGTGAATGGATGGTTCCTCCCATTGGTCCCTATGAATGGATGATTCCTCCCATTGGTCCCTGTGAATGGATGGTCCCTCCCATTGGTCCCTGTGAATGGATGGTCCCTCCCATTGGTCCCTGTGAATGGATGGTCCCTCCCATTGGTCCCTATGAATGGAAGATTCCTCCCATTGGTCCCTGTGAATGGATGATTCCTCCCATGGGTCCCTGTGAATGGATGGTCCCTCCCATTGGTCCCTGTGAATGGATGGTCCCTCCCATGGGTCCCTGTGAATGGATGGTTGACCACTGTCTGCCTCCCACTCAGTAGAAGCTCCAAGAGGGCAGGGACCTGGCCTGGTTTTGCTCCCTGTTGCACCCCAGGGTCCCCCCCCACTGTCACACTGTGATTTCTATTTACAAAATAGGTATATGCCCGCCCTGGCCAATGTTTCTCAGTGGTTAGAGCATCCACCGGCGTACCCAGGGGTCTCAGGTTCGATTCTCAGTCAAGGACATGTACCTGGGTTGCAGGTTGCAACCCCACCTCTGGTCTGCGCATGTGCAGAAGGCAACCAATTGATGTGTCTCTCTCACGTCGATGTTTCTCTCTCTCTCCCTCTCTCTCTCTCTCTCTCTCTCTCTCTCTCTCTCTCTCTCTCTCTCCCTCTCCCTCCTTTCCACTCCTGCTGTTTTGGCAGCACCTCCTCATTAACAAGGGCCAGTACATGACGTTGACCCCCTTGTAAGAGAGCGTCCCTCCAGCGGTGTGAGCACGGGAGGTGGCCCTCACCCACAGTGGCTGCATCAGCGTGTGCAAAGGAGGGCAACGCAGGGGACTCCGCTCTCCTGGGAAGACTCCTCCAGAGGAATGGCCGACCCCCGGCTGGGAATCCCTCCTGCCTCCTGGATTCCCACTGCTCTTCTGCTCCAGGACACTGCCTTGGGCAGAGAAGGTGACTTGATCTCTTTCAGTTAATTACTTTCCTATTCTATCACTAGGTTTTTTATTTTTATTATTTCAGAGAGAAAAGGAGAAGGAGAGAGAGAGAGAAACATCAATGATGAGGGAGAATCATTGATCAGCTGCCTCCTGCACGTCCCCTACCCTCCTCCCCCCGCACTGGGGATAGAGCCCACAACCCAGGCATGTGCCCTGACCAGGAATCAAATCCTGACCTCCTGGGTCATAGGTTAATGCTCAACCTCTGAGCCATGTTGCCTGGGCCCGTTATTCAGATTTCAAGCAAATTGTTGACACAGTTTCAGGCTATGAGTCCTTTCCAGGGGAAACCCAAGGACGCCCACGTGACTGTGATGTGGGCCACGTGAAATCACGTGAGCTCCGGGAAGGCCGTATGTACACAGTGTCCTGACCTCCGTACAAGGGAAAGCGCGGGAACCACAGTGACGAAGCCTGCAGGTGGAAAGAGGCCTCCGCCTGCCCATCTGATAAGTATCAGAATCAGCACCGAGATCAAAGGGCAAGGCTTTGGTTCAGTGACTCCTCTGAGTCTTAACCTTCCGATCGGTAAACGTTCGGCTTATCGTGTTGGCCCAGAAGGGGACCTGGGGGGATTAGTGAGACAGCACAGGTAAGACGCCTGGCCTCAGTCCTGATGGAGTGCAACCATTCAAAGATGGTGGTCTCGCCGAAACCAGTTTCGCTCAGTGGATAGAGCGTCAGCCTGCAGACTGAAAGGTCCCAGGTTCGATTCCGGTCAAGGGCATCTTCCTTGGTTGTGGGCACATCCCCAGTGGGGGGGGGGGTGTGTGTGTGTAAGAGGCAGCTGACCGATAATTCTCTCTCATTAATGTTTCTAACTCTCTATCCTTCTCTCTTCCTGTCTGTAAAAAAATCAATAAAATATATTCAAAGATGGTGGCCTCGTTGATGATTGCATTGTGTACCCAAGGGTTGTCAAGGGAGGGCAGTTCTGTCCCCACCAGACACTCCTGGCCGTGTCTGGTGAAGTATCTGGTTGTCACCACTTGGGGAGGCGGGGGGCGTGCTGCTGACCTCCAATGGGAAAGGGCCGGGAGCTGCCCCATTACCCTCCTCCACACACGGGACAGCCCCCCACGAAGCAGTATCCCCTCAAAGTGCCACGCACCAAGGCAAAGACACCCCGCTGTGTCCCCACTGCCCCCCGGGCCTCTGTGTGGAGCGCGACCCTTCGAACTCACAGTGAGAGCGACGGAAGGCTCCGGCGGAAACGGTGGTTGTGCCCGCAGGACACGGGGTGCAGGTCAGGCTTCCGGCCTGTTCCTGGTAGAAGCCCGCGGGACAGGGGACACACCGCTCGTCCTGGGAATAGCTTCCTTCGGGGCACTTCACTGCAGAGACAAGCAGGGACGTGTGTTCGCGGTGAGACGCTTGGGGCGGTGCTGACCTCACAGCGCGCGGGGTGTGCATGTGAAATCTCCAAGCCAGCGCGGGACTCATTCACTGAGCAACGGGCATGGCAGACCCACCATGGATTGGGCACTAAGAGCCCAGGATACGCTGTGAAGAAGGGGGACAGCGCCTGCTCCCCAGGAGGCAACAGGCTAGTAGACGAGAGGGCGCCCGACCAGGATTTCAGAGAGGGGAGAGCATGAAGCAGGGAGGAGGGCAGGCTAGCGAGCAAGGCCCCGCTGAGAGGTGACCCTGTGGCTTCAGAGATGAGAAGTACCCCAGGCAGAGATGGAGGAGGACAGATTGTAGGAAAGTGTAAAAGTCCTGAGGCAGGGATGAGTCTGGGTTAGTCAAGGAGTGGAAAGAGAACAGCCAAACAGACCTCACCAGTGTGGCTCAGTGGATAGAACGGCGGCCTGTGGAACAAAGGGTCCCGGGTTTGATTCCAGTCAAGGGCATGTACCTCGGTTGCATGTACCTCACTCTCACTAAAAATCAATGGATGGCATATCCTTGGGTGAAGATTGAGAGAGAGAGAGAGAGAGAGAGAGAGAGAGAGAGAGAGAGAAGGGAAGGGAAGGGAAGGGAAGGAAGGGAAGGGAAGGGAAGGGAAGGGAAGGGAAGGGAAGGGAAGGGAAGGGAAGAGAAGAGAAGAGAAGAGAAGAGAAGAGAAGAGAAGAGAAGAGAAGAGGAGCCAAACAAAGCAAAGGTAGCTATTGAGATCAAGCTTAGTGGATGAGGGGAAGAGGTGATCCTGGAGGACCACCTGGAAAATGAACTCCAACCATCAATCGCCATGGCAACAGTTCCCACAGTTAAGGACAGGCTGGGCACACACAGTGTAGGGGCACAAACGTTGGGGTCGGCAGACCGGGTCAGGTTTCTCTCCCCACAACACTTGCCTGGCTTTGGACTTGAGCCCCATTCTCTGCAAACCAAAGCCCTGCCTGCACCCACGGAGGCAACCAACTTCCTCTGACCAAGAAGCAGGTGCAGACATGCGTGCGGGACGTGCTAGCGCGAAGCCAGCGTCGCCCTGGCAGCTCCTATCTCCAGTGCGTGCTCCCCACCGGCGTTTCTGAGTCAACCAGAAACCCTGACACCCCCGGAAACTGAGGGTGCGTTTTCCGGCCGGCCTCGTCGAGAGCGGAGTTTCAGTACTCCTCTGAGTCAGGCTGCTGATCACCTCTAGTATTTTTACCCCGGAGCCGGGACTGCTGTTTTCCCCAAGTGGTCTCCAAAGTCATGGCTAAAGGAAGTCAAAAACTTCCCGCCAGCCCAAGCTGCCCACCCCACATCTTAGATCGGTGATTGGCGGGGTGGGGCCACATGGATGCCACAGGAAGGGCAGCGCCACAGACCTGGGCTGGAGGGGATGCCTGCTCCGTAAGTGGTGCCTCGGGACTGTGCTCGGGGCAACCACGAACCCTGTGTCGGTCCCACTGAGAGGTGACCCTGGCACTACACAGTGTGTCACGTGAAGAGGAAGAAATCGGTGTGGCTAAGGGGATAGAGCGTAGGCCTGCGGACTGAAAGGTCCCAGGTTCAATTCTAGTCAAGGGCATGTACTTTGGTTGCGGGCACATCCCCAGTGGGGGTCATGTAGGAGGCAGCTGATTGATGTTTCTCTCTCATGGATATTTCTAACTCACTATCCCTCTCACTTCCTCTCTTCCATTGCTTTCATGGTGGCCCCTCCCCGACTGGTCAAGCCCCTTGCTGGGCCCTAAGGCCTCTCTCACCCTCTCGCCACCTCTCTCTCTAGCCCCGTGTCCCGTGTTCTCCACACCTCATTCTCCAACCCCGTAAGCCACGTGCACTGTCTCCACAAAGTCACCACTTCACACGCCCCCTTCCCCTTGGACGCTGGGACTTCAGTCCTCGGGTTCTTCCTTCTGTCCTGTCATCTGAGCCTCTAGTGTCAGCTGCTACCCAGCGGGTGGTGACTCTGCACATGCACAGTGGGGGATTGAAAGACTTTTGAATAAAGAAAGGTTCACCCAGCCGGTGTGGCTCAGGGGTTGAGCATTGACCTAGGAACAAGGAGGTGAAGGTTCGATTCCTTGGTCAGGGCACATGCCCGGGTTGTGGGCTCCATCCCCAGTGTGGGGCGTGCAGGAGGCAGCTGATCAGTGATTCTCTCTCATCATGGATGTTTCTATCTTTCCCTCTCCCTTCCTCTCTGAAATGAATAAAAATATATTTTTTTAATAAAAAGAAAGAAATGAAGATTCTGAACTCTGTACATGCACCCTCCTGAGCGCTGGGGGCCTTTCCCGCAGCCTCGCAGAGCTCAGTAGCAACCGCCCGGGGAGCGGGAGGACCTACCGCACCCCAGCGGGTCCTGACTGGCGTTGCTGGGGGCCGAGACTGGGCGGAATCCTTCCAGGCACCCGTAGCGGGTCCAGGGCGCGGTGCCCACGCTGTCCCCCTGGAGGAAGCGGAGGGCCGTGTCTGCTGGGAACGTCTTGCCATCCAGATGCAGCCGGAACTCGCCGCTCCGGATCAGATCCGCGAAGCGCCCCGCGAGGCCCTTGCCCAGGGCTTCCTCTGTAAGACACGGGCAGGCCAGGCGGGGTCACCTCGGGGTGCTCTACCAGGGCCGGGAGGATGTGGGGCAGAGCCACCAACAGAGGCTCCCTCTCCTGCCTCCTCGCCCTCTCTCACACCGGTGTCTGCTCTCTCTGCCCCGAAAGTCCAGCGGAGCATTAGGAAGTGTTCACAGAAGCAGCACCAGGTGAGATTACTGAACGCTAGGAAGCCGTTGATCAGAAATGGATTGGGTTTTGCACACGGTTTGATGCTTAGCTCCCCCGGGGGTCGGGCTGGTAATCCTCATAGAGACCCGCAGGGAGGGAGCACAGCCCCACCGGCTCCGTTTGGCAGAGGAGGAGACTGAGCCTCGGAGACTGCAGCCCCTCCGAGGCAGCGAGGCCGGGAAGCATACCGACGCCCTGCAGATCAGGGAGGGAGGCCGGGGGCACGTCCTGGAGCCGCAGTGTCCACGTGACGTTCACTCCCAAACGCTCCTGGGTCAGACACTCCACCCGCACCGCAGAGTCGTCACAGACAGGAACGGAAGCAGCGGTCCCGAGGGTCTGCACCTACGGAGACAGGCGCCTTCTGTTCAAGAACACAGAGCAGGGCCAAAACCTGTGGAACTCAGTGAATCGGACTCAAGGGTCCCAGGTTTGATTCCGGTCAAGGGCATGTACCTTGGTTGCAGGCACATCCCCAGTACAGGGTGTGCAAGAGGCAGCTGATCAGTGTTTCTCTCTCATTGATGTTTCTAACTCTCTATCCCTCTCTCTTCCTCTCTGTAAACAATCAATAAAAATATTTTTTAAAGTTTAAAAAAAAAAAAAAAGAACACAGATCAGGGAGCCAGCTTTAAAAACAAACGAACACATTTTAATTGATTCCAGACAGGAAGGGAGAGGGAGAGAGAGAGAAGCATCAATGATGAGAGAGGACCATTCAATGGCTGCCTCCAACACGCCCCACACTAGGGACCAAACCTGCAACCTGGGCATGCGCCCTGACCGGGAATCGAACCACGATGCTTAACCACTGAGCTGGGCCGGCTGGGCGGGAGCCGGCTCGGGGAGCCCACAGCAGGCCCAGCCTGGCTTCTCCTCCCAACCTGAGCGCCGGTGACTGCGGGGCAGGGTGGGTGGGTGGGAGGGTGGGTGGTGAGGGGCCTGTTTGGCCCAAGGACAGTGCTGGGCCCAGTCGGGGTTCAACCCCAGCTCCCATCACACTCTTTCAAAGGGGAACAGCCCAAGAGCTTCCACACCCCCAGGGGATGTTAGTCCATCCAAGCGCGGGTGCCAGAGGTGGCAGGAGCTCGGGCACCTGGGGGTCAGCTCTGTGGGGGCAGCTTGTGCCTCAGGACGCCATCAACATGACCTGTCCTGCCACAGACTGGCACCGAGCATGTACCCGGGGCCAGGTCCCTTCCTACGCCAGGATGGAGGTGACAGTGGCTGTGGGTGTCATGCAGTTGTCATTGGGTGAAGACCTGCCAAGTGCCGGTCATTTATCCGGTGACAGATGGGTTTGGATTCCGCCTCTGCCGCCACCTAACTAGCCCTGGCCGGCGTACTCTCTCAGTCCGGGCCTCTGTCTGCCCCTGGTAAACTTCAGGTTCCCCGAGACTCTCTGGCCCAGGACCCCAAGCCCCGCCCGCCCCGCCCGCCGCGGGAAGGCCGCGCACCTGGGCCTGGCAGAAGCCGCGGGCCGTGAGTTCGTCCCGGACGAAGGCCCGGAAGGCCAGCAGCAGGCCCGCGTAGTCGGCGCTGCACGTCTTGCCGGGCGGGAGCCGGAGCTGGAACTGGGCCCGGGTCTGCAGGGTCTGCCACAGCTGGGGCCCTGCGGGAGGTGTGGGGTCAGCGGACGCAGCAGCAGCAGACCTGTGGGGTCCCTTCCGGCCTCTGATTTCTCCTCTGCAAACCTAACCCCTGCATGCAGTCTGGAGCAGGCAAGCACTGCCATCTGCACTCTCCTCCTCGGAGGCTACATGCATCCTGGCGTGACGAATCGCCTCCGAAGGCACAGAGCCCCTCCCAGCCGGCCCTCCTGCCCCAGCCTCTCCACCGGCTGCCCTGCGTCCTGGGCCTGGACAATCTCTTGGCAAAGCCCCGCACTATCTTGCATTCGAACAGGGCAACTCCATGGGCTTGGCCGGTGGAGAGCAGACTCCGCAGCGTGAAACGCATGTTCTCAGGTGGCTCAGTGCCCACCCTGCACATCTGGACACAGCGGCCCTACGTTCCACCCCTCCCTTCTCCTATTCCCTCGCTCCCGTCCAGGAGCTTGAAGTGAGGGTCGTTCTCCCAGGGCAGGGGGTGGGGGGGGGTAAGGGGGGGCAGACAGCTCCAGAGAAGCCGCAAAGGGTCCTGGAGGCACGTGGGCTCCTTCTAGAGACGCCCTATGGGCCCCTCTCCTGCTCTGGATCAGATGCCCCTGGCTCACAGGGAAAGGCCGTGCAGGCAGGGGAAGTGTGAGGGGTGGGGTGCAGGGCAGACACCCCGAGGTCGAGGTCACTCACGCTGGCAGGCCCGGGGCTGGGGCGGCGGCGACAGCCAGCGTCTGCTCTGCGGGCTGCACGCCAGCAGCCCCGGCGGGAAGGCGCTCAGGTAGCCCCGGCGACACCGCAGCTGGCACCGCTGGACCGCGGCCCCGCCGGGGCCCGAGGCTGGCTCACACAGGACCGCGCCCCCGGCCACATCCGGCGTGTCGAACGGCAGCGGGCACTGCGGGCCTGGGAGAGGAGAGAGGCTGCTGGGGGCGTGTGCCCAGCACGAGGGGGCTGGCGCTCCTGCCGCCCTCCCCCTTCCCTGCCTGCGGGCGTGTGGGCCCCTGGAACCTGGCCTGGGCCGGCCGCCGCCCTCCCCCTCCTCTTGGATGAGCCCGTTGTACCAGATGCTGGAGCACAGGGGACTCTGGAACCTTCACCTCCAGCTTCCTCCATCTCTCAACCCAGCTGCCTGGGGTCCTCACCACCCCTAAGCCAGCACGCCATAACCCACTGCTGCCAACCAGTGCATCTCTCTCATCAATGATGTTCCTACCTCCCTCTCCTTCCCCCTTCCTCTCTGACATCAGTAACCATACATCTGTAAGAAGAAACCCCAGCACAGATGGCTCAGTGGTTGAGCACCGGCCTATGAACCAGGGGTCACAGCCAGGGCTGCATGTGGCAGGGAGGAGACACCGATCTCCAGCTCACGGGAATCAGCGGCCACCATGTCCTCAGGCCCTGCCCGCCCCTCCCCCTCTGTCCCTGCTCTTTACACCCCACCCCCACCCCAGGTGGAGGGCAGAGGGGCAGGGGCCCCGCCAGCCAGGGAGCCCTAGGGCACCGCTTACTCTCACAGGCCGGCGGGCTCCCGACCACGCGGGTCCCGGGCACCTCCTCTCCGCTGCCCAGGACACACCAGCAGCTGTCCTGGGCCGGGCTGCACTGCACGGGGGACAGGCCTCCGTCCTCGGCCCCGCAGGCCGCGGTGTAGCCGGGGCTGCCGCTCTGGGGTGCTTCACAGAGTCCCGGGCCTGACACGGAGACCAGCCAGTGAGGCTTCCTGCAGAGCCCTCAGCCCTCGCACCCACAGCGCCACCCACAGCACCGCCCGTCACCACCCACCCGCAGGCCCCGCAGGGTCTGAGCCACCGCCTCCCACTGGGGCACTGAGCTAGGGCAGGGCAGAGGCTTGCTCACTCTGTTCACACACACACACACACACACACACACACACAGACACACACACATACACACACACCACACTCACATATACACATTCACACACACACTCACACCACACTCACATTCACACACACTCTCACACCATACTCACACAAACTCACATATACACAGATACACACACACTCACACACACACACACACACACACACACACACACTCACAAACCCAGGGTGCATGGGGAGGGGTTGGGGGACAGGTTTGGGGAAAAGGACGAGGGTGCCTACTCACACTGGGCACTGCTGTTGGTGCGGGGCGGGGTGCCCTCCCCTGAGGCCGGGTCCACACACCAGATGCCAGCCTCCGTGGCCTGCAGCCTGGCGAACTCCCCTGTCTGGGACAGAGCCGAGGCCATGTCACCCAGGGAAGGTGCTTCTGAGGCCCACAGCTCAGTGAGTGGACGTCAAGACTGTCCCTCCCAAACCACCAGGGCTGGCCTCTCCGCGTGGGAGGGGGTGGCCTGGGGGCTCTCTGATGCAGACCCGACCCTCACACCCTCTGACTGACGGTCAGAACCGCCCCCGAGGCTGGGCCACAGGAGTCCAGTCCCGGGATCTCATCTGATCTTCCTGACGCCCGGGCTGGAAGAGCGGCCGGCGTGTTCCTGTCAGACCCGCCTTAGGGACAGGGAGCCAGGCCGGGACTCCATCCCTTGGCACTGAGTGGCTACGATCCCAACATGAACCCTTCCTCCAGGAGCTCTGATGCCCCAAACTGGCCGCTGCACCGACCTATTGGAACTGGTATAGCCCCAGGGCTGGGGAGGGCGAGGCGAGGCGAGGGCAGCTGCCAGGCATGCTGAGAAACTAAGATGCAACGGCTTTGGTGGCTTTCGGGAAAGCATGTACACGTGTCAACGGTTTTCCTGAGAGTTTTCAGGAGTGACCTTTCCTTGGGCCCTCAAAGCAACCTCAGCATGAGGGAGGATAAAAGCACGGTCCAGTGCTGTGATAAAGCACAAAACAAAGCAAAACTACGGCCTAGAGAGGTAAGAAAATGGCCCATGGCACCCTGCCAGACTCGCAGGGACTCTAAGTGTGTGTGTGTGTGTGTGTGTGTGTGTGTTTGTGTGTGTGTGTCTGTGTGTGTGTGAGTGTCTGTGTGTGTGAGTGTGTGTGTCTGTGTGTGTGTGTGTGAGTGTGTGTGTGTGAGTGTGTGTGTGAGTGTGTATGTGTCTCTGTGTGTGAGTGTCTATGGGTGAGTGTGTGTGTGTGTGTGTGTGTGTGTGTGTGTATGTTCCAACACAGTGCAGATCTAGAACGCCCTGTAAGTCTTAAGCAAAAACAAATGTATTTCCTGGCTGATGGGGCTCAGTACTTGAGCGTCAACCCAGGAATTAAGGGATCAAGGTTCGATTCCCTGTCAAGGCACAGGCCCGGGTTACGGGCTCCATCCCCAGTGGGGGGCATGCAGAGGGCAGCCAATCAATGATGCTCTCCCATCATTGATGTTTCTATCTCTCTATCCCTCTCCCTCTCCCTCTCCCTCTAAAAATCAATTTAAAAATACAACATTCAAAACACAAATGCCGTGAACACGAGGAACGCCGCCCCGGCCCTCGGAGAAGGCCGGGCCCCCCTCGGCCTCCCGCCCGCGGGTCTCACCTCCAGGCAGGCGGGGACGAAGAGGTCTCCGGGGGCGGGGTCTCCCTGGGAGGCGGCCTGTTTCCAGCCCGAGAGCAGCCCGCTGGCCCGCGCGTGCTCGCAGGCGGAGGGGCCTGGGGGGAGAGGAGGCTCTGTACAGGCTGGCGGGGGTCCGAGGAGAGCGAGCGGGGAGCCCAGGCTGGCCCATGTCAGGGCCACGTCCGGGGATGGAGCCCCGCACGCAGAGCTGGAGCCTCGCGGAGGGCGGGCTGGGGCCCGGGGACACAGGCCGGGTGGAGGCAGAGTGGTCGGGGTGGAGGGCTGGCTGTGGATTCCCGGGTCAGGAGGGGGCCGTTGAAACCGTGGAAGCAGGTGAAGCTCAGAGGGCAGGTGTGGGGAGCCCGGGACCCCGGCCTCACGGCCTCTCTCCGCCTGGAAACCAGGAAGGGCCGAGGCCTGCGAGAGTCTTCTGGACGCGGGGACGTGGGGAGACGCGGGCTGGCTGCCCTCGGGGGCCTGAGTGCCCACCATGGGGGTCCGGCAGGGGGTCCGCGGGCTCACTTACACTGGGGGGCCTGGGAGGAGCGGGCAGTCAGCGAGGCCGGGATGTGCTGGCCCTTCCCGTCCACACACCAGCAGCGCCCTAGGAGAGAGCACGCCGGCGCTCAGGAGGCGCACGGGGCAGCCTGGGGGGTCTCACCAACCACCACCCATCGTCAGGTCGCTGGTGGCACCAGCAGGTCCCCCATCAGTCCCCCTGCCCGGCCTCGTTCACCACACAGGCCTTAGCACCCTAACCCCCACGTGGCTTTCTGCTCCCGTGTTATGGATCCGTCGATCGGAGGCCAGAGAAAGAGAGCTGAGAGTCCTGCTCACTTGCCCCAGGCGGGGCTCTTTCCACTACATGGAAGGGGGATTGCCCCTCGGCCTCCCCCGGTGCCCGTCCCCCTCACCGGTCCCCGCGTGGCACTGCACGGGCTCCCAGTTTCCAGACGCGTCGCACTGGGGCATGTAGGGGCTGGACCGCAGGCGGGAGGCTCCGGAGGGGTCGGCCGGGGAGGAGCGGCGCTGATAGAAGGCGAAGGCTGCAGCGGGAGAGGTGCAGGGGTGAGGGCGGCATGGGTGCCGCCCCGAGAAGGGCCACACGTCCCTGTTCCAACACAGGAGGCCTCCTCTCCACGGGACAAACACGCCCCCCAAAATGAGACAGGGCGCCTCAAACAGGAGAGGCCCTTGCCAGGCTATCCTTTACAAATGCACATGCTATAAAAAAATAAAAATGCAGGCCCCACTGGCCTGGCTCGGTGGTCAAGGGTTGACCTATGAACCAAGAGGTCACAGTTCAATTCCTGGTCAGGGCACATGCCCAGGTGGCAGGCTCCATCCCCAGTGGGAGCCGTGCAAGAGGCAGCCAGTTAAGGACTCTCTCTCATCATGGATGTTTCTATCTCTCTCTCTACATCTCCTTTCCTCTCTGAAATAAATTAAAATATATATATATATATTAAATTTAAAAGATAAAAATGCAGGAACCTGGCTAGCGTGACTCAATTGGTTGGGCATCATTTTGTGCACCAAGAGTCACCAGTTTGATTCCCAGGCAGGGCACATGCTGGTTAGCCAGCACCAGCTAACAGGGCTCCGCTCTCTGCCAGGCACTGTGCCAGGCTTGGGACAGGAGGAAGAATAAGAGGAGATTGGTGCCTGGTCCTCCCAAGACGAGGACAGGGGCCGGGGAGCAGGGAGCAGAAGGACTGAGGAGGACAGGGGCCGGGAGCAGAGGGACTGAGGACAGGGGCCGGGAGCAGGGAGCAGAGGGACTGAGGACAGGGGCCGGGAGCAGGGAGCAGAGGGACTGAGGACAGGGGAGCAGGGAGCAGAGGGACTGAGGACAGGGGCCGGGAGCAGAGGGACTGAGGACAGGGGCCGGGAGCAGAGGGACTGAGGACAGGGGAGCAGGGAGCAGAGGGACTGAGGACAGGGGCCGGGAGCAGAGGGACTGAGGACAGGGGCCGGGAGCAGAGGGACTGAGGACAGGGGCCGGGGAGCAGGGAGCAGAGGGACTGAGGACAGGGGAGCAGGGAGCAGAGGGACTGAGGACAGGGGCCGGGAGCAGAGGGACTGAGGACAGGGGCAGGGAGCAGAGGGACTGAGGACAGGGGCCGGGAGCAGGGAGCAGAGGGACTGAGGACAGGGGCGGGGAGCAGGGAGTAGAGGGACTGAGGACAGGGGCAGGGAGCAGGGAGCAGAGGGACTGAGGACAGGGGCAGGGAGCAGGGAGCAGAGGGACTGAGGACAGGGGCCGGGAGCCGGGAGCAGAGGGACCCAGGAGGCTCTCTCCTCTGCGGGGTTGAGAGGAGGGAGGTGTGGACACCGGAGGTGGCAGCAGGCACCCCAGGCAGGAAGGGGTGCGCTCTGTCTCCCTTAGAGGCTCGGAGGGTGTCGGGGTGACCACTTTGCTGCGTGTGACCCAAACCCAGAAACCCCCAGACTGGGATTCCGCTGGGTAATGTGAGCAGAGATGGGGACTCGGGAGCTGCTCGGTAACATGACCAGAGAGGGTGGGGAGGGGCAGGGGCCCCCGGCCGAGCAGGCTGCAGGCCGTGGAGGGCGAGCAGAGGCTCTGGGGTGGGACAGGCTGGCTGGGGACTGGCTGGCGGGGCAGGAGGCTCAGGGCCGGACCTGCTGCCGCACATCCGGGCTCTGCTGGTTATCCACAGGGAAGATGGCCGTGGCTTAACCTCGGTCCCGCATTTGAGAACATCGCTGATGGTGCCTATAGCACCTATAGGTTCTTAGAGAACCGCTGGCGGGTCAGAGGCCGGAGCCAGCTGTCCGCCGAGCACAGCGCCGCCTGGCGGGCCAGGGGGAGGCGGGTGTCAGGAATCTGGAGCTGGTCACGGGTGGGTTGGGAGTCCCAGGCCGGGTTCGAGGGGCTCCGGGTGGAAGGAGCCGGCACCGGTAATGCTACAATGATGAGGGTGCCTCTCCCGTCCCCATGGGTGCTCCTAGATTCTCAGACACGGGGGGGAGCTTGGGAGCTGGCTGGGAGGGGAGTGTGAGTATTGGGGCTGGAGCCCCTCATTTGGCAAGAGGATCTGGCTTCCCGGGGCCTGCGGGGGGCACCCAGGGAGGGGTTGGGAGCGCCTTGGAGAGCATCACATCCCAGGGTGGAAGGGCACCTCACAGCCACCGCCTCTGCTCTCCCAGGAGCCCCCCGGCCTGGGGACACCGAGGCCGCAGAGCCCATCCCAGCTCCTGCTCCCCACGAGATGGAACGAGGAACCGAGCGCGCCACTCACTGGACTGGGCTGCCAGGCGGAGGGCATCCTGGCCGCCGCCGCGCAGGAACTGCAGGGAGAGGGCCTGCCGTGGCGGGGCGCCGGCGGGAAGGCCCAGCTCCTGGTCGCTCAGCCGGATCCCCGCGGCCGCCAGCACGCTCTCCCCCACAGGGACCCCGGAGCCGCTGGACGCCGAGGCCACCTCCTCCGCGTCCTCGATGAACTGCAGGGCCCGCAGCCGCGCGTCCGCGCAGGAGCCAGGACCTGGGGAAGGAGGACACTGCCGGTGGGTGCGCCCACCTACGGCCGCCCTGACCCCTCTGCAGCGTGCACACACGCACATACACATGTGCACACACATGGCTGGTCCGAGTGCAGTGGTGTCTTACAACTAATTGATCACATACACATGTGCACACACACACACATGCACGCACACACATGGATGCCTCCACCGTCTCCTTCCCACCAGCTCCTTCCACAGCCTAGATATGTTCCTCCCGTTTTGTCTCCACAATCTCACTCGCTCAGCATCGAGGGCGGAACTCCTGTGGAAGGCAGGGGGCTGGCCACAGCCAGTGTCCGCTCCCTGCCGGGCTCTGACCTCGGCACAGGCACTCAGACCAGCTCGTGGAATCCATGCCACAGCCGACAGCGACATGGTGGCCTCCAGGGTCGGCCTTTGTCTAGAACGTGGCATGTGAATGGCCAGGCCTGGCGGCTCTCACCACAGCTGTCACCAAACGCTCTACACTTGGGCTGACGTCGAATATTCGACCTCTCACACTCCCCGGGAAGGTCTGGGCAGTGCTGAGCACCGCCTCCTCCGTGAACGGAGAGATCTGATTGGACGTGAACGGCCAGGACGGTGCCTGTCACCCCAGCCAGGCGGGAGAGAGCGCCTGTCTGGATAACAGCGGCGATGGAACGGCCTGGGCGCTGCTTCCAGCTGCTGCCGGTGTGTCCACAGGCCTTTTGGTGTGACACGGACTCCGCCTCATCCTGCCCGCGCCTCACGCACGGCAGGCGGCTCTCCCCCAGGGGCCTGCCGTAAGCCTGGACCCACAGGCCTCGGTCAGCAGCTGTCCGATCGGTCCTTCCGCTCACTCCAGCAAGCCAATGAAAAGCGCTGGGAGGCGGAGGCACTTGCTGAGGTCCCGAGCACCCAGCAGCATCCTTGCAAGTAACAAGTCTATCCCAAGACGAATTGGTTAGCCCTAGTCTGTTTGGCTCAGTGGGTAGAGCATCAGCCTGAGGACTAAAGGGTCCTGCGTTCCAGTCCTGGTCA
The DNA here is from genome assembly GCF_964339955.1 of Pipistrellus hanaki. NCBI lineage: Eukaryota > Metazoa > Chordata > Mammalia > Chiroptera > Vespertilionidae > Pipistrellus > Pipistrellus hanaki. The sequence goes on along the minus strand of NC_140519.1, from coordinate 47,207,845 downwards.
AGGGCACATGCCCAGGTCACATGCTCGACCCCCAGTGTGGGGTGTGCAGGAGGCAGCCGATCAATGATTTCTCTCTCATCGTGGATGTTTCCATCGCTCTCTGCCTCTCCCTTCCTCTCTCTGAAATCATTAAAAATATATATTTTTTAAAAAGTACACATTCAGCTTTTCCCAGGGCTGAACTCACATGCGGGGGCCTCGCCGGGCTGGGTGCGGGTGCCCTCCCGCTCCTGGCCGGCTGCGTCCACACACCAGCAGGCCCGCAGGTCCAGGTGCGCCAGCGGGGCGCTGAAGTCCGAGTAGGGCCCAGGGTACCGGCGGAGCCGGCCGCCGAGGAGCTGCCAGAGGAGGTGGGGCTCCAGCAGGACGTTGCCCCCGGGCCGGGTCCGGTTCCCGTCCAGCACGGCGGGCGGGACCTCGCCGAGAGACGGGTAGCTGGCCAGCCCCGGGAAGACGCCCTGCAGGCCGGCCTCGTACAGGCGCTGGAGGAAGAGGCGGAAGCTGCCGGACGCTGCTTCTCGGAAGCTCAGGACCTTCGTGAGCAATTCAGCCGCCGTCAACTCCCGGCCACCGCCGTCCTGGGCCCTCCACCGCTCGTACCACTCGAAGGCCTGCTCCGGGGGCCCGTCGCACTGCACGGGGCGCCACTGGCCGCGGGCGCCGCACTGCGGGACGTAGAGGCTGGAGGGCGCGGGTGGCAGGCTGGCGCTGGAGGCCAGGGCCCGCACGGCCCCGAGGAAGGCGTGCTCGGCCCGCAGCTGGCAGGGCGTGGGGCCTGGGGAGGGACAGGAACAGTGTCAGGGGAAGGAGCTGGGTAAGCACTGGAGACCCGGACACAGCTCTGAAGGGTCCGAGCTCCGTCTGAGCCCTTACACGGCCACAGAGGCCACTCCCTGTGGGCACAGAGCGCCCTGTCCCTGCCAGGGGACTGTGGAGAGCAGCTGCTATCCACCCTGGAGACACGTCTGGGGCTGTTCCGTAAGGCCAAATAAACCTCCCTATTCCCCAATTCGGTTAATGGTCGCAAGAGTTTTCTGGCCAGGCAGGCGGGGTTCAATGGTTGAGCATCGACCTATGAACCAGGAGGTCATGGTTCGATTCCCGGTCAGGGCACAGGCCTGAGTTGCGGGCCTGATCCCCAGTGTGGGGCGTGCAGGAGGCAGCGGATCCATGATTCTCTCTCATCGTGGATGTTTCTATTCTCTCTCCCTCTCCCAAATCAGTAAAAATACATATTTAAACAAATAACAAAAAAAGAGGGTTTTCTGGAAGTTTTTAAATTAACCAGAAAATGTGGCCACTAACAGGAGTGTGTAAGACTTGGCTCTGGCTGCATTCTTTTCTCTGCAGTGCATCGTGGCAGGGCCCCAAAGAGAGTCAGAGATTGTAGACTGACCACCCGACAGACTTACACTGCAGGGCTCGGCCCGGGGCACGCTGAGTCCCAGGGATGGCCCGGCCCTCCTCGTCCACGCAGTAGCACTCGGCGCCGGAGCACTGAACAGGCAGGAAGTGCCCCTGGCGGGTACAGGAGGGCACGGACAGACTGGAGCCTGCGGGCAGGCTGCCCGAGAGGCTCAGCCCCCGAGCCCTTTGCTTCTCACACTCCGTGGGACACCGTGGCCGTCCTCCACTCACCCGGGAGCCGGGCAGCTCCTGGCCCCGGGAGTCCACGCACCAGCACTGTCCGGCAGAGCACTGGACCTCCTCGTAGCTCCCTTCGGCCGTGCACGACGGGACGAAAAGGCCGCGGGGCGCCGGCTCACAGCCCTGGGAGCCGAGCGCCATTGCCATCACGTCACCCAGGTCCCCGGCAGTGTCCTCCGGCACGGACACCGCGCGCCGCAGGAACAGGAGGAACTCCGGGAGGTCCAGGAGAGACGCGAGGGATTTCAGGGCCTTTCGGTTCTCTTGCACGTTGACCTCAAAGCCAAAGCTGCCCACGATCGTCTTATTCGCAGCCCCGCCTCTCCCAGCGGCTCCGGGCGCGTCCACAGCAGGACTCGAACCCAGTCCCGCAGCAGAGGGGGGTCTAGCTGGATTGACAGGGCCTCCTCCACCCGGGAGGCCTGGGAGGCCGAGTCGCTGGAAAAACTGGCTGAGGTTAAAGCTGCCTCTCGGGCCGAGGGCTCCGGACAGGTTGAACTGGCCGACGTTCGCCAAGAATCTGCCCCCGAAGAGGTTCTGCTGGAGCCGCCTGGGGTCGGCGGTAAACCGGAGGGCGAGGCGAGCCAGCTCGCGGGAGGGGAACATCCCCCGGATGGCTTCCGGGAGGAGACCGGCCACGGCGGAGAGCTGAGGGTCCTGCCCGTCCACGAGGGAGCGCAGGGTCCCCGAGGCCACAAAGAGCTCCTGGATGGCGGGGGCACAGGGCGCGGCCCTCCCGGCGCCGCTCCGGGAGGTCAGGAAGGAGCCCGAGGGCCCCAGGCGCAGTCTGGACAGGGCCCGCCGCCTCTCGGAGGAGCAGGACCCGGCTCCTGCATGGGACATGGCGAAGAGGAGACAGGGTTAGCACCGCCAGCCCCTGGGGCAGCCCGTCGGGGCTCCCCGCTAGCAAGGCGTCAGAACCACCAGCCCAGGATGCCCCCACCTTCCCCCTTCCCCTCCTTCTCCCCCACCTTCTCCCCCATGTCTTTGTATTTTTAGATTTTGCTCTGAGCCACAGCGTCCAGGGAGGCCGCTGTGGGGAATGAGTTTTCCAGCGGCCCCCCAGGCAAAGCTCCCAGACATCGGCCCACTTTCGGAAAACCGGCCGCACACGGGCACCGAGGCATCCTAGATTGGAATGCTCCCTCCTCCCCCGCCCTCATTCTCCTCCGCTGGGAGCCTGGGACTTGAGCTCGGGGAAGAGGGTGGTTTGTTGGGACGAAGTCCCACAGGATGAGAGGGGGCCCTGCATCAGTGACGGTGTCCTGCTCAGAAGGACACGTGATGACACGGGCAGACACACGGGAAGAAGCCCGTGAGGGCAGAGCCCGGGGGAGGGCAGCCGGCTAGGAGCCCAGGCCTCGCTGGGACAGGCAGGGAGGGTGCTTCCCAGGCACCCTCAGCGAGAGCCAGCCCCGCCGACCCCTCCGTCTCCGGCCTCCAGCCTCCGGGACGGAGAGGATCGGTGTCTGTGGTCTAAGCCACCAGGGCGTGGTCAGGGGGCAGCAGCCCGCGGCGGCAAGGACACCAGCCGGTTCCTGTTTGTAGTGCAGCCGCGGCCTCTCACTCCTGTGGACTCTGCACGCACTTGAGCGCTTCCCTGTCCGCTCTGTGTGGCCGCCTGATTCCCCTTTGTGAGCCCCTCGTCTCGGCTGGCTAGCGTGCGGTCTTTGAGGATAAAAAGCCCACTTTACGTGCTGTTAGTCTTTCCCGCAATAAATGTTTTTCTGCGCTGCAGTGCGTACTGTTAGGATGTGCCATAGGAAAGATGATGTGTGCTATAATGGAACAGCGGGATGCAGGCTCGGGAAACCCAGTTCGAGCACATTCTGCTAGGTTTCTGGACCTTCCTTTGAAATTACTCATTAAACAGTGATCAACTCGGTCCACTCTGTGCGTGGCCGGGTCATCCTATCTGAATACCTAGGACAGTGCCGGCAAACTCATTAGTCAACAGAGCCAAATATTTTAAAATATTTAAAGTGATTGAAATTTCTTTGGAGAGCCACATTTTTTAAACTTAAGCTTCTTCTAACGCCACGTCTTCAACATAGACTTGCCCAGGCCGTGGTATTTTGTGGAAGAGCCACATTCAAGGGGCCAAAGAGCCGCCTGTGGCTCGAGAGCCGCAGTTTGCCGACCACTGCTCTAGGATGACCGCTATCACGTTGAGAAAAGTTAGTTTAAATTCTGGAGCGGGTTTGATGGAGAGACGAAGCAGGGGGACCTGAGGAGCCCTCCCCCCCCAGGACGCCCTTGATGGGGGACCCACCGCAAGGGGGCGCCGCATCCTGCCGCCGCGTCCCCGGCACCTCCTGGCCCTGGGCGTCCGCGCACCAGCACGGGCCTCCCCGCTGGCACTGCACCGCCCCGAAGGCCCCGCTCCGCCGGCAGCTCGGGACGTAGGCGTGCCCGAAGTCCGTGGCTGTGAGGCGCTCCACTTCACACTTCGTGGGGCCTGGAGAGTCCGTGCGGGAGACAGGAGACAGGAGACAGGACAGCCCTGGTGGGCGCACTGCACGCATTCTGCTCGCTGGTGACATTCCCTCCCCCCACTCTGCAGGAGCAGCCAGGAGACCAGAGCCACAGGGACTGCAGCCACGGGGGCCTCAGCCACAGGGACTGCAGCCACGGGGGCCTCATCCACGGGGGCCTCAGCCACGGGGACCTCAGCCACGGGACCGGACCTCAGCCACGGGGACCTCAGCCACAGGGGCTGCAGCCACGGGGACCTCAGCCACAGGGACCTCATCCATGGGGACCTCAGCCACGGGGACCTCAGCCACAGGGACCTCAGCCACGGGGACCTAAGCCACAGGATCTCAGCCACAGGGACTGCAGCCACAGGGACCGCAGCCACGGGGACCTCAGGCACTGGACCTCAGCCACGGGGACCTCAGCCACGGGGACTGCAGCCACGGGACCACAGCCACAGGGACCTCATCCATGGGGACCTCAGCCACGGGGACCGCAGCCACGGGACCGCAGCCATGGGGACCTCAGGCACTGGACCTCAGCCAGGCAGACCACACAGGGAGAACACAGCCACTCTCGGGCCCCAGGGCGTCCCTCCCGGCAGCAGCTGGTGACTCACATCGGAACCTGCCGGAGAGGACGAGCTGGAGGGCCAGGAAGCGCCGCTGCAGGATGCGGTACAGCGTGGTGTCCGCGAAGGTGGGCGCGGGGGCCAGGCCGGCGAACACCGTGTCGTAGATGTCATCGAGCAGCAGCTCCAGACCTGAGCAGAGACACGTCAGGGAGCCGCTTCCTTCCCACAGCGGCTCCTCTCCACGTGAATGGTCTGAGGAGGACCAGAGCTGCCCTGGCCGGTGGCTCAGCGGTTAGAGCAGTGGTTCTCCACCTTCCTAATGCCGCGACCCTTCAATACAGCTCCTCACGTGGTGGCGACCCCCAACCATAACATTATTTTCGTTGCTACTTCATAACTGTGATTTTGCTACTGTAATGAATCAATGTGAATATCTGTGTTTTCTGATGGTCTTAGGCGAACCCTGTGAAAGGGGTCATGACCCACAGGCTGAGAACTGCTGCTGTAGAGCCTGAGACCCCTCTCCCGTGCCCACATGGGGGCCCCATGGGCACGAGCAGCCGTGTTCAGAGCACCACGCTTGAAGGTTTGTAGCCACAGGCAGCCTGGCCGGGGAGCAGGCCCTGGGCTCTCCCCGCCTCCACCCCCCACTCTGCCGGCCATGAGGGTGCGGCTCTCAGGCCTGGCGACGCCACGCTCCCCTGGGATTGCCAGAGGCGCGCTCACCTGTCTCCGCCAGCTCCCGCCCCAGGCTGTCGGCGCAGTGGCAGTACCCGGACACCTCGGGGAACCTCCTCCGGAAGGCGCTGAAGGTCGCGAAGGCATCGGGGAACCTGAGGGAGAAGGACACGGACCCCAGCGTTTCTTAAAAGGCAGCTCGTGGCGCCCCGAGGCAGCGGGAAAGGCAGGTCTGGTTCTCAATGTCACGCCCCCTGCTCCGGGCGTCCTGCGGGGAGTGTGTGTGTCTCTCCTGAGCCCGCGTTACCGGCCAGAGCTGTGCCCGCCCGTCCTCCACCCACCGCCATCTTCCTCGCGCGTGGCACTCGGCCGCTTTGCACCGAGCCCGTGTCTCATGGCATGGGGCGGACACAGGGAAGGCACGCTGTCTGAGCACGCTCCCGCCCTGCAGCCTCACTCCGAGGCCCCGCCCGCTGCCCGCACACGTGTGGCACCGGGCGGTGACCTCATCCTCCTGCAACATCACTCTGGAGGGCCGGGCCCAGCCACTGCACACACGTGGCACGGGCGATGACCTCATGCTCCCTGCAGCCTCACTCCGAGGGCCGGCCCCGCTGCCTGCACACGTGTGGCACCGGGCGGTGACCTCATCTCCCTGTGATATCACGCCGAGGGCCGGCCCCACTGCCCGCACACACGTGGCACCGGGCGGTGACCTCATCGGGGAGATCAAACAGCCCCGGCGCCTTCGCCTTCTGTCGAGCACTTGACTCGGAGCCAGATCCCCCCACGGGCGTTCCTGAGGAGGCCGTTCCCCAGGCCCGCCGTTTGCAGAAACACAGAACCCACATGACATCACTCACGAGGGCCAGACAGCCCTTCCCAGAGGCGGAGGAAACGCGTGCGTAGCTCAGGGCCGACCTGGCGAGGGCCCTGGGGCTAACGGGCCGCGTTCCCACCGGGCGGTCACCGGAGACGCCGGGGACGTGACCACGGGAAGCAGGCCTTCCCCGGGGCAGGGCCTGAGCAGGCAGCGGGCTCGCGGCTGCCTTATGCACTGCGGAGAGGTTTGTCTTTCCGTCCCCGAGCGTCCACCCGTGTCTGCCATCTGCCCCCCAAACAAGCAGCACCCAGACTCCGCGGCTGTGCCAGCCAGCCTAGCAACCCACGGAAGCAACCTTCGTGGCCGGTGACAGGAAAATGAAGGCGTAAATTGGGGTGAACCCCCTCAATGGGTGTGTATATGCTCAGCCGCAGCCACACATTCACCTCCCTCTCACTGATCCCCACCCTTCTCTGCACCCCAAGGAAAGCCAAGCCCGCCCTACACTCTCCCTCGCCCTCACCCTCCCTCTGTCTCCCTCCTCCCAGTCCTGTGGGGTTCACCTAGAGAGCATTCCTCCGAACTCGCTGTCTCTCCACCCTCCTCTCCATCAGCTCCTCTAGCCCAGGTCACCCCCTCTCTCCTGGACCAGAACCAGAACCCCCCAAATGCCCAGAGACGCCTCCCAGCACCCACCCTGCTTGGCCCCAATCCCAGTCCATTCTTTTCTAAGTCCAACTACAATGGGCACTGAGATATTCCCACCCCGACCCCAGGCTCAAAATCCGTGGTGCAGTCCTGGGGAGGAGCATATTTACACCACAGAAAGCACGCCCTGCCTCTCTGAAGTGAAGTACAGCTGGCCATCCTGTGCGTTTTTATCTGGCAGCCCTGGGTGCTCAGTCTAGACTTTCCACGTGGCCTCCGTGGCTCCTGCGCCGTGCCCCCGGGAGTCGCGAGGCCCAGGGCCGCTTATCGGAAAGTTCCTGAATGCGGCTGGGCTTCCAGTAACAGGCCGCCTGACCCTTCCCATGACCTTCCTGAATCAAACGCACTCTGAGACCGCATGCTTGCTCACAAAAAGGAAAGGATCCCATTTCAGGAGTATGGGGTTTTTTTTGTTTGTTTGTCCTCAACAATGGGTGCTCAGTCCTGAACTTTTGCATTGAACTCGCCTGCCCTCTTGTGGAAGGAGCTGTGAATTGCGCCTCAAACTGACACCAGCCAAGTTCTCCAAGGCAGGGAGTTCCATAAACATACATGGCAGGCCTCCTGTGTGCGAGGCTCTGTGCCACGCCCTGTAGGGGAAATAGAGGAATCGAGGTTGTGTGGGAGAGGAAAAGGAGCCAGACTGACCGCGCTTCTTAGGGGGGTTTCTTAACCTCAGGTGTTTCGATTCCTCATTGGTACGCCAGAGACCGTGAATAATCCACCTGAGGATCCTTGTAAGGATTAACGTGGGCTGATGTCAGTTCCCTGCACGCAGCAAGCACCCACTTGAACTTAAACTGAGCATGCAGTGGTTTGCATCAGTGGGCGTCACTAAATCAGACTCTGGAGCTTGTGTGCTCACAGGCAGGCCACTCTCTGGGCCTGGGTGCAGGTTGGGGGCTCAGCGGTAACCTAATCTACATTTGCTGAAATTGGATTATACATTATTAATTCCCTACAAATGCATCATAACTTACAGGTTTCACAGACGAGGTTTCATCGGGTCTTCACCACGTGCTAAGAAGCAGGGAGCTGTCCCCATTTTACAGATGGGGAGACTGAGGCTCAGAGAGGGTGAAGGACCAGGCCACTTTGCCAAGCACTGTCGACGTCTGAATGAGAGTCACAAGGACATACACCACGGGGCCAGGCAGGTGGTGCGGACGGACGGACGGACGGAGCAGGCAGCAGGAACACCACCACAGGACAGGGAGCCCCGGAGTGCACGCTCCGTCCGAAAGCAGCCTTTCCAGCCGGCTTCTTGGTGCCAGGGGAGCACACACAGCCCCCACCTTGTTCTCCAGAACCAGGAACTGGGAATGTTGCATGTTAGGGTGGACACGTGAAACTGCTGGCCTTCAACTCTCTGCACCTACACGAACAGAAACCTCAGGGCTCAACTTAAACTCCCCAGTTCCGCCGAAACCCGTTTGGCTCAGTGGACAGAGCGTCAGCCTGAGGACTGAAAGGCCCCAGTTTCTATTCTGGTCAAGAGCATGTACCTTGGTTTCGGGCATATCCCCGGTAGAGGGTGTGCAGGAGGCAGCTGGTTGATGATTCTCTCTCATCGATGTTTCTAACTCTCTATCCCTCTCTCTTCCTCTCTGTAAAAAAATCAATTAAAAATATATATATTTTTTAAAAACTCCCCAGTCCTTCAGGTTTCCTGCAGCTCCCACAAGCCCTGCCTAGGGGGCAGCCCCTACCGAGGGCCGCGTGTCTGTGCCCCCTGCCAGCACAGCCCGAGGCCCCCTCCTCACAGGGAGAGAAACGGGGTGTTAGGAGGACAGCCACATAGAGGCTGGGCCTCCAAGAGAACTCCTATCCCGGTTCTCAGCCGAATGTGCTCCGCTATGTTTACCCCAGTCCCCCCTTATCCATGGGGGTATGTTCCCAGACCCCAGGGGATGCCTGAGACCACAGAGTGGCAGACCCTGTCTCTAGGGGCCGCTCTTTCCCACACAGACACACCTGACCAAGTGCAGGTGCTGACGTGGGCACAGGAGGAGGTGGACAAAGAGCAGCGGGGAGCCAAGCAGGACAAGAGCACCGATTCGCCGGGACCAAGGTCCCTCGGACCTCTAACCGGCCTGCGCTCACCTTCTCCTTCAAGGGGCGGCCTCTCCAGGCGGACCTGACCCGCCAGCATCACTGCCCTTGGGCTTTGGGACCGTGAATAAATAAATACATCAGGACGACTGGCCGCCAGCCACCAGGACACCGTGATGGGGTATCGATCCGAGAACCAGCGTGGCTCCTAAGTGCCCACGGGCAGAGCGCCCACGGCCGGTGACGCTGGACGCAGGGCGGAGCCACATGACTCAGAAAGTGGGCAACTTGTAATGTGGAATTTGTAACGTGTGCAATTTGTAATGTGGAATTTGTAACGTGTGCAATTTGTAATGTGCAATTTGTAACGTGTGCAACTTGTAATGTGGAATTTGTAACGTGTGCAATTTGTAATGTGCAATTTGTAACGTGTGCAATTTGCAACGTGTGAATTGTTGACTTCTAGAATTCCACATTCCGTACTTTTGGGACTGTGGTGGGCCTTGAGTTACTGTTTTGTTTTTTTTCTTTTCTTTTGTTTTTTGTCAATCCTACTCCAAGGATATTTTTCCATTGATTTTAAGAGAGAGTGGAAGGGAGGGGGAGAGACACCTTGATTGGTTGCCTCCCCATGGAGCCTGCCACGGAGGTATGTGCCCTTGACCAGAATCGAACCCAGGACCCTTCAGTCCATGGGCCCACGCTCTACCCACTGAGCCAAACTGGCCAGGGTGGACCTCCGGTAACTGAAACCTCAGAGAGCAAAGCTGTGGATGAGGAGGGTCGGCGGCATTCAGAATGGCCCAGTCCACCCCCCCCCTCCTACCCCACCCCCAGGGCCTTCACAATATCAGGCAGTTGATCTGACTCCTGGGCGGAGATCCACCACACGCCTCCCTTTTGCGGTTTGCTATTTAAATCTTTAGACTTACTGTAAGCGCACGCATACACACAATCTACAGAGAAGCACAGACGTGGCCGTGCCCGCGCTTTTTATAGCACCGCCTTCCGCTCCTGCTCCTTCCTTCTCCACAGGAGCCTGGCTGGCCCTCAAGTGCCCGTGACCCCCCCAGCAGGTGCCCGTTCCCACCACCCCCTGCGCCCCCCGGTGCTCTGCAGACACATGACAGCCACACACGCAGACCGGCACATGAAAGGACCCGTTTGCTGGTGTGTTTTCTAAAAACTAACCCGGCCCGGTCCACACGACTCTGGTTGAGCGTGGACCTAGGACCCAGGAGGTCCCAGTTGGGTTCCAGGTCGGGACATGCGGGAGGCAGCCAATGGATGATCCTCTCTCATCGTTGATGTTTCTCTCTCTCTCTCCCTTCATCTCTGAAATCTATAAAAAAAAATACAATAAATAAAAACGAAACCCCATCCTGCTACCCGTGCCTTGTGTCTTGTAGCTGCAGAGCCCTCACCCGACCAGCTGGTAGTCAGCGGCTCGGTGCCTCATACATATTTACTGTGGGACCTCAGGTGGCTCCGTCAGTCATTTTGTCCCCAGGTTTCTGCGACGATGGAAACCGAAGCAGGATCCTCACCGTCCGGTGTTCTTACTCCCACGGGCTGCTGGGCCCGAGGGTTCGTGCATTTTAATACTCACAGCGGCCTCCAGCGCGCTTTGTTCAAAATGCGGCCCCCTTCAGATGTCCCTCAGCAGCGTGGCCCCCGGCCCGCCGCTCTGACGCCCCCCAGGCCGAGCGCAGGACAGCCCGCAGCCCCAGCCCCCGGCGAGCGCCGGCGCGCCCAAGGCGGCTCCCTCACCTGTTGAAGCTGTGGACCAGGTCGAAGACCATCATGTCCGTGGTGTTGACGAACTTGCACTGGACAGGCAGGAAGCCGCCGTCCGGGGAACACTGGGGCGGCGACCTGTCCCCCACGCCGTGGAGCAGGCGGCGGCTCCTGACCTCACAGCTCCCGGGGCCTGGACGATCCCAAGGAGAAACGCTCAGGTCTCATGTGGGGTCAGGTGCATGCGCTTCTGCAGTCCGCAGGCCCGGAGCCGTGCCCCCCTCCCCGGGACAGCTGAGACCCGGACAGGGACCCGGGTCCCCGAGACCCCGCCATGCTCCTCAGCATCGCCAGCCAGCACCTCACCCACCACCGCGCGGGAGCCTCAGACAGAAGCGGCAGGCCCGGCGGGGGGCTCCGCGGTGGAGCATCAGCCTGGGAACCAAGAGCTGGCTGGTTCCATTCCCGCTCAGGGCACGTGCCCAGGTTGTGGGCTCGATCCCCAGTGGGGGGGGGGGGGTGCAGGAGGCAGCCGACGATGTTGCTCTCTCATTGATGTTTCTATCTCTCTAGCCCTCTCCCTTCCTCTCTCTATAAAAATCTATAAAAACACATTTTAACAAAATAAAAAAATATAAGCATAGAACAGACTCGAGCCTCAGAGGGAAGGAGGTGGAGGTGGGTGAGTGGGAAGTGATCAACCAAAAACCTATGTGCAAATAGGCCTAACCCAGGGACACAGAGAAGGGGGGGTGAGGGGGGTGAAGGCCTGGGATGGGGGAGGGGGAGCAGGCTAGAATAGGTCCCTGGGGGCAGGGGTGGGGTTGGAGGCAGGCTAGAAGGGGTCAATAGGGGTGGAGGGAGAAATATGTAATACTTTCAACAATAAAGATTCTAAAAATTAATAATAATAATAAACAAAGGTCATTAGAATTTTTTTTTAAAGAAGTTGTAGGATCTTCCCTAAATGCTTTTATCTCTGCACTGAGGGCTGGGCCCTCTGCCCCTGGTTCTGTGGGGAGAGCACACTCCCTCCTCCCTCCTCCTCCCCCCTCCCCCCTCCCCCTCCCCGGGGAGCTGGGGACTCACATCGCACGGGCCTGCCCCGCTGGCGGGTCCCGTACACCTCCATGCCCTCGGCGTCCACGCACCAGCACTGCTCCCGCCGCACGTCACACTGCACGGGCGCGTACTCGCCCGCGGCCCGGCACTGCGGGAGGTAGGCGGCGGCGGTGCCGTTGAGGTAGCCGCTCAGCAGGACCTGCTGCCGGTGCAGCTGGCAGAAGGACAGGCCTGGGGGGAGGGCAGCGTCAGTCTCCGCCCGCCGGGCTCTCCCGCCCCCTACAGGTCACACCGGGCCAGGCCGTGCGCGCTCGGCGAGGGGGGCAGGCTCAGGACCAGCGTGTCCACCTGGGTCCCCAGACTCCTTCCAGCATCCTGCTTCACCCTGCCCCTTGGTCCCCCGGACACACACACACACACCCACACACCACACCGCCCGGACACACACACACACACACACACACACCGCCCGGACACACACACACACACACACACACCCCGCCCGGACACACACACACACACACACACACCCCGCCCGGACACACACACACACACACACACACACACCCCGCCCGGACAGGGACAAACACACACACACACACCGCCCGGACACACACACACACACACACACACACCCCGCCCGGACAGGGACAAACACACACACACACACCCCGCCCGGACACACACACACACACACACACACACCGCCCGGACACACACACACACACACACACACCACACCGCCCGGACACACACACACACACACACACCCCGCCCGGACACACACACACACACACACACCGCCCAGACACACACACACACACACACCCCCCGCCTGGACACACACACACACACACACACACACACCGCCCGGACACACACACACACACACACACCACACCGCCCGGACACACACACACACACACACACACACACACCACCACACCGCCCGGACACACACACACACACACACACCACCACACCGCCCGGACACACACACACACACACACACCACCACACCGCCCGGACACACACACACACACACACACCCCGCCCGGACACACACACACACACACACACCACCACACCGCCCGGACACACACACACACACACACACACACACTGCCCGGACACACACACACACACACCACCCCGCCCGGTGCTGCAGAGGTGGGTGGGGATGGAGCACAGGCCTGGCTGTGAACAGAGCTTGTCTCCGTCGGAATTTCCCGATGTGCTCGCTGTGCAGCCCAGAGGGGCACTGCCTGGCCACATGCCAGGCCCTAGCAAGGCCCCCCCTTCCCATGGGACACCCGTCCCCTCCTCTCACACTTACAGGCCGCGGGCCGCCCGGGCTGCCTGCTGCCGGCCACCTCCCTGCCGTCGGCGCCCACACACCAGCAGGCGCGGCCGTCACGCTGACACTGGACGGTCCTGAGGCGGAGACACCGGGGGGACAATGAGGGCCCCGTCCTCGGCCGCCATCTCCCCAGCTGTGATGGGTGATGGGGGGGAGGGGGAGGTGTGGGGGAGGGGGGGGAGGGGGTGAGTAGGGAAGAGAATGGGTAGGGAGGGGGGGGTGACGGGAAGGCAAGCTCTCCTCTCCTGGCCCGCTGACCCTGCACCTCCTCAGCCCTGCCCCAGCCCGGGGAGAAGGCAGGTCCCTAAGGCCCCTCCACCCGCCATCCCCGCGCCCGGCCTCACTGGAAGCTGCCGTCCTCGGTGCACTGGGGGACGTGGTCCGCGCCCTCCCGGGCGGCGCTGGCCCGCTGCAGCTCGCAGGGCCGGAGCGGCTGGGCGTCCGCCTGGTACTCTGCGGGGAGGGGCCGGTCAGGGGGCGGCCGGACCCCGCGAGCACAGGGCCCGATTCCGGCATCACCACCGGCCACGAGGTTCCAGCCCCCCGTTTCCACCCGATCACACTTTTCCACGTGTGACATTCGCTCCTTTTATTCTCAACCACAACCCGGGGGGGTGGGGGCAGGGTGGGGTCTCCGTTCTGTCCACAGGGCACTGGGACCGGGACGGGACGTGGCCCGCTCAGGGCACACCGGGCGGGGAATGGCCAGGCCCTCCCCACGGACAGAGCACAGGTGTCTCCGGGCACGGAGTGGAAACACAGATTAACGATGAGTCTCCGGTGTCTCGTTTGCACTGAGGAACGTGGAATACACAAGGTCTTCCTGGGGAGGCGCATGCGGAGACGGGTGCCACCTGCTCCCTCTCCAGCAGGAGGCAGGAGCCCGGACGCACCCACAGGCTCACAGGAAGCGGCGGCCACGCCCAGAGCGCAGGCGCAGTGCCCGCCACCCCACGGGTGGGCTCCGCCTGTGAACGGAGGTCACGGTTCCATTCCCAGTCGGGGCACGGGCCCGGGTTGCGGGCTCTGTCCACTGTGTATAAGGTGACCAGACGTCCGTCCCGCGTTTGGCCGGACAGTCCCGATTTTCAACAATTTGTCCCGTGTCCCGTGGCTTTTTTTTTTTTTTTTTTAAATATATTTTATTGATTTTGTACAGAGAGGAAGGGAAAGAGATAGAGAGTTAGAAACATCGATGAGAGAGAGAGTCATCGACCAGCTGCCTCTTGCACACCCCCTACTGGGGATGTGCCCGCAACCAAGGTACATGCCCTTGACCGGAATCGAACCCGGGACCTTTCAGTCCACAGGCCGACGCTCTATCCACTGAGCCAAACCGGCATTGGCGATCAGGACTTTTTTAAAACGCCGAGGGACAAATTGTTAAAAATCGGGACTGTCCCACCAAAAGCGGGAGGTCTGGTCACCTTGATTGTGCAGGATGTGCAGGAGGCAGCCAACCAATGATTCTCTGATGTTTCTACCTCTGTCTCCCTCTCCCCTTCCTCTCTGAAATCATAGGAACATACTTTTAAAAATATTCGCTAGCATCGGGCGTTATAATTAAATTGGGAAGATGGAGTTTCCCAATCACTAGCTAAGCGACCTCAGACAGCTGAGACCGCCTCTCAGAACCTCCGTCTCTTCATCTAGAAAGGAAAGAGCGAAAAAGGCGACCTGAGGAGACTGCAGAGATTAAGTGAGACCAGGGATGTGCCAAGGCCCGGGGCACAGCCTGGCTGGCTGAGGGGCTGCGGCCCCGAGGGCGCCCTCCTCCGGCTGCCCCATGGCCCTGGGCGGGGAACTCACCGAAGATGTTGGCTGACACCAGGTGGGCAGAGGCCAGCAGGCCGAGGAGCCACAGGGCCGGCGCCATGCTGGGCCCTTCCGGGGTGAAGGGCTGGAGGCGCTCCTGCCCGGGGCTCTGGCCAGGGAGCCTTTATGGAGCTGCGGTGCCCCCTGCCCCGCCCGCGGGCACTCAGGGGAGCAGCCGCCCTGTCTCCTGAGCCAAGCACGAGGGCCCCTCCACCCGCGGCTGCTCCCCGAGGACCCTCGTGTGGCCAGCGGGGGGTGAGAGTCTGGCTGAGGACACGGGGTGCCGAACAGGGTTGGGTGGCTTCCAGATCCATCTTTACCCAGAGAAGGCAACGCTCGGGGCTTGGTGGGCAGCAGGCTCGGGCCCACGGGAAGAGCAATCCCCCTTCCTTGCTCCCATCCCTCCACTCCTCCTTTCTTTCTCCTCCCCTCCCTTCTTCCCTTCTCCCCTCCCCGCCCCCCTCTTTCCCTCTACCAGTATTTGTGTGAGAGCCCCATCCAGCAGACGGGCTGGGCAGTGAGCAGCATGGCCGAGAACAAAGCAGGCACAGTCAGGAACAGGATGGCCCGGTCAGTGTGGCTCCAGGGCTGAGCGTTTACCTATGAACCAGGCGGCCATGGTTCAGTTCCTGGTCACAGTCAGGCACAGGCCCGGGTTGCAGTCCGAAGCCCCCATGTGGGACTGCAGGAGGCAGCCAATCAGTGACTCCCTCTCACCATTGATGTTTCTCTCTCTCTCTCCCTCTCTCTGCCTCTCTGAAGTCAATAAAAATACGTGTTTGTTTGGTTTTTTTAAAAAAAAAAACAGTATTTATATGTATCACTACTCAGTGTTGGTTACTGTCATTTTTTGTGTTTGCGATACAAATAGCGGAAAGGAAAGCTCAGCAGTTATTTGCGTTTAGTGCCTGGGTGCTGCACAGACACTCCCACCCCCCTGTCCCACATGCACCCCCACAGGCTGCTCTGTCCCCTAGCAAACCCGAGTCCTGAGCCTCCTGCCTCCCCATCTCACAGCCTCCGAATCCTACACAAGCCATCACCCCTCCCACTGGGCACGGGCCCTCCTATACCCTCGCCGCCCGGCCTCCTTCGGGTCCCCCAGCCTGGCCAGCTGACCGACTGGCACAGCCTCCCCCGGCCTCCCCACTCCCACCCTGGCCAGGCTGCTTCTCAGTCTTGGGTGCCAGAAGCACGGGCAGGGCTGGGTGACCACTCCGCCTGGGGGTGGCATAACGGAGAATGAGACGGGGACTAAGGTGACTGCAGAGGGTGCAAAGGAGGCGCAGGAGGAGGGGCACCCCCAGCGGGCCCCCTGCACCCCTATTGGGCAGGTGAGCCCCCTGCGGAGGAGCCAGCGCTGTGCTGTCAGGATGGGCACCAGCCTGCTGGGCTGGCCACCGGGCGCAGGCGCAGAGCGGCCCAGCCTGTGCCCAGTCATTCTTGCTGGCCCGGGCCCGGCCAGGCACTCCGCTCCACTGGGTTCGGTGCCTCGGGGACCCCAGAATTCACTTCCTGGGGAGACGTGTGCTGTGAGGTCAAGGGCCTGGGGACTGGGAGCTGACGCCACTCAGAGCCCCTGGAGAGGGCACCGCCCTGGTGGCTGTGAACATGAGTGCCCTGGGGGGCAGGGGGACACGGAGCTGCTGGGCAGACTGGGCACTGAGGGTGTCGGAGAGGTGCTTGTCTCCACCCGGGCAGCAGAGCGTGAGCCAGAGCCACGCACGCACGGCCTCTGCGCCCCGAAACCGCTCTCATCGTGACTCAGCTCCTCGTCCCCGTGCCCGCTCCTGCCCCGGCCTCGTCACGGTGCTGGCAGCCTCCCCTCCCGCCCTGCCACCTCTCCTCTGCCCGGCCCCAAACACACCGCTGCACCTCCTCTCCCACCCGTCCTCCTCCAAGCCGGGCTGTGCCTGAGGGCCGCCTCCTGAGGCTGGGGTACTGGGGAGTGAGTGGGACACAGGGGAGGAAGTGCTTTGAGACAGCAGGCGTCACTGTCCCTGAAGCCATCGGCCGTCACCCCCGAGACCCACCGAGCCTCCCTGCCCACGCAGCCCAGCCAGGCCCTGCGAGACGGTGTCTCCCCAAGTCCCGCCCTGGGAGCCCACAGCCACACACCCTCCTGGTCCAGACTGCGGGCACCGTGGCCGCTCCTGGTGCTGGACTCAGCCCTTGGCAAGACAGGGAGGCCGCACCCCTCCCGGTGGTGACCATAAGGTGTCCCTCTCCCCTCCCAGCGGGTGGTGTCCAAAGGGGCCCGGGACAGGTAGGAGGGCCACCCTCCACCCCCAGCAGTCACTGAAGGTCTCATGGGAACCCATCACCCCCCCACCAGCAGGAACCAGGCCTGTCCCCTGAGGTGTCAGCAGAGGCGGGGCAAGACCTGGATTCCTGCTCTCCCCGCCTCCCGCCGGGCAGCAATGGGGGGTGCCCTCCCGCCCCTCAGTGCTCTCAGTTCTACTGAACGGAGAGCTCCAATGAGATCTAGGCTTTCTTAGCGCAACACCCACGTCCAGGCTTTGACGGAAACCACTCATCACGCCAAGGAGCAGGAGAATGTCACCGTGGAGCATCAGCTGAGTCGGAGATGGCGGGTAACAGGCACAGAACACAGCATGGAGCGGGCCCTCGGTCAGTGGTCCGTTGCTCCTCTAGCCGGGAAGTGGCTGTTCTGGTTGGGTTTTCTTCCAGAATTAATTGGATTAATTATTTTAATTCATGTGTTTTGATTGGTGATAGTGTTACAGATCTCTCTCATTTTCCCTCCCCTTGCCCCCCTCCTCCCAGCCCTTACCCACCATCACCACCGCCCCCTATTCTCGGGCTTCACCACCTGTTGCCCGTGTCCATGGCTGTGCCTGGTTTATCTCTTCTCGCCCCCCACCCCACACTGAGGAGTCAGTCTGTCCCAGGCCTCCGTGCTTCAGGCCTCATTTTGTGGGTCATTTCATTTTGTTCATTAGATTCCACAAGTGAGAGTGTGGGGTGCTTGTCTGTCTCAGACTGGCCTGTTCCGCTTAGCATCATGCTGGAAGTGACCGAAAGTTAACAGGCCAGGAGTGACACTTCTGCACACCGTTTTTATGAAGAACGGTGGACCGCCCGTGGGACAGGGAAGCAGGAAGACACGGACCCACGAGGGCCCGGCACATCCAGTGATGAAACGGAGAGGTACCGGGGTGACGCGTCAGCAGAGAGGTCGGCAGGAGACGCGGGGGCCGAAGGGAAACGGGCCCCACGTGGGACATGCGGAACAGGAACACCGAGAGGAAGCCCTGCGAGTGAGTGTGGCAAAGGGGACTTGGCCCAAGAGGACGAGAATCACCAAGAGCCCTCGGAGAAGAGGCGCTGCCCCACGTTTGGAAAGAGCGGCTCACAGGACCCCACAGCAGGGTGAGGAGGCACAAGTTAGTCCTCAGCCTCACACTGAGAATGGCCACTCCCTCCCGAGGCTGCCCCCATCCTCTCTGGGTCACCATGAACCGTTAGTTGGCCAGCAGTACATGGATGTGCTTGCACTTTGTACAAGACTGGAAACCAGTTCACCTGTAACTTCTCACAATGAACTCACGCCCTCCTAACCAAGGCACACTCAGCCCGCTAGTTGCTAAAAAGTGTCCATCGATCCTTGATACTCTGCATTGACCGGATATGTCTATAGAAGTGTTTTGACATATTAGCTTTAAAAATTCAGGCTTCCAACTCACACTGAAGAGAGCAAAATTTCAGCCACTTAATTACCTATGGCTGGAACTCCCGGTCTGCTGGCTGCTCACAAACTAAGTGGTCTCATTTGAAGACACAAGAACAAGACGCATTACCACATCCTGGCACTGAGACGGGAGGTGTCCCTGGACACAGGGGGACCTCTCTGGGTGGGACAGGAATCCAGGCGCCACCCCAGACACTCCCAGGGTCAGGAGGCTCTGCCACTGCTGAGGAAAGGGAGACAGACATCCCCTGTCCAAGCTATAACCACACCCGGGAGGAGAGGAGAGCTGTGTTTAAGCACAGGTGGAAGGCACAGTGCCAATCTTGAAATACATGAACAGACTTGCTCCACACGTGGCATACAGGCACATGGCTTTTACTTTAATGTACAAGTTTAAGCACCTTCTCCAGTGTCACCTCTCCTGAAGCTGCCACGCCTCAGTGGAGTCTGACGAAGCTCCTGTGGCAGGGACACCCAGGATGGGCTGTCTGCCGGACGTGGCACCTGTGTCAGGCTCAGAACCTCAAGGGCAAGACAGTGCTAACCACTGTGCAGCACGTTCTTCTCATCATCTTCACATCAACACATAAGGCCGCAAAGAGGCGAGCGGGAGCCGCCAGGTACGTGGAATCATTTTAATAAAGTGTTTACATACAGTACCTTACATATAGAACAGTGTGTTTGCAAATTTAAATAACATCTGAATGTACAGTGGCATGAATTCTTATCAAAGATAAATTCAAGTTTCCTGCCTCTCAGTCAGAACGACCGCTAGAACTGATCCACAGAACGAGGCGTAAAATATTCAAGTGTCATGTCATCGAACGGCCTCCTCTGAACAGCCTTCCCCCCTTTTTTAAAGAGCTCCAAAACCTGTACATATGTTTTTAAATTTAAAAACAGTCTCGTTAAAAGGTAACATTTCATGTTAACCACCCATTCGTAGAGTCTATGGTAATAAAACTAGATATGTAGATATAAATATGTGTGGGCTATGTACACATGTACGCCGAGTGTTTGCTTCAAACAGGCGTCCACGCGGCCGCATCCCTGCGCGAACATGGGCGGGCGCACAGGCGCTGCGGGCGGGACGGGCTCGGAGCCCAGCAAGAGCTGACGCAGCAACTTAGTTGCCTTTGGTTTCAGAAACGGGTCCATCTGTGGTCAGAGTGAAAAGTTCTGAGTGCGCATGTATTTTTAAAAATAAAATTCATCTTCAGAAACGCAGCTTTTCCAGTATTCCACTACCGGCGGTCAGGAGCCCCCGCCAGGCCGGCCGGCCGCTCCCTGCCTCGTCCCGCTGAGGGCGTTTCCCGTGGCTTTTCCGGAGGAAACACTGAGCACAGGCGGACCAGTCAGTGCGTGAAGCCTGCATGCTGTCATCGCCTGTGTGTCGCATACAGTGCGGTGGCACGCACGCTTCTGAAGGCCTGTGGCATCTGTAAGACGTGGGGGGCAACTCACGTGACACCTAAAATCCTCCTTCTGGCCGTATCATCCGCATTTGGCACACTGACCCTCCTGCAGCCCCTTTTGTTTTCAATGAGCTCAGTGTCCGCAATGAACTCCAACTGCCTGGTGTTTGCTTCTGGAATCCGATCGGAGTGAGGCGAATTCCACCGCTGTTCTCCCCGGAAGTGAGGCTGCTGCCGTCAGTTTTCCGATCAGGACATTCCTCACCTGAGATACAGCTCATGATCCTCAGCAGTGGAAACAGTCCGTCTCCACGCAGCTGGTCAGCTGCAGAGAAGACGGCTCTCATGGCAATTACAGTACTCTCAAACGTGGGTTTCCTCTCTAGATATGTTTGTGTTTTTTTTGGCCAAATGCTGATTTCTAAACAAGGATCTTCCTGCTACAAACTATATTGATACACCACATTTCTTTCTACGGTGGCTTGAGTTTTATGTAATCCACTACTCAGGAACCCTGCCCATTCAATTCCCTTCGAAGAGTCCATTCCACTTCCACTGATGTTGGCAATTTCATTGTAGCTTGCTCCTAGATTGATTTTCACATGAGCATCCTTGATAAAGTTGTTCTTCATTTTCCTTTTCAAGGTGCTGGGCTATGATGTCACAAATCAGGAAGTGACCAAACAGCCCTGCGCTGTCACTGCCCACCCAGCAGCCACGTGGGCAGTGAAGGCCACCGCGCCAGAGGGCGCCTGCCCTCCCCCGCAGGCTCGGCGGTCAGAGCGCAGCGTCATACGGAGCACAGCGTGGCGATCTGCTGCACCTTGCCCATGTCCATCAGCAGCTGCTTGAGGTGGCGCTTAAGCTGGGGCAGTCTCGTGAGCGGGTCGGGCGGCTCCAGCTCCCCTGTGAAGTCCAGCCAGCTCTCCAGAACTAGAAGAAAGAACCAACATGTCTGAATCGAACTGGAAGACCAGCCCAAACTGGTATAATGAGAAGGCTACAAACATGATGGAGGCAGTTCACTTCCCATTTTGTAGAAGGCCAATATGCACGGCATTCAGCAACCTTTGTATCTTATCCCACAAGGGTTCGAGTCCCTCTTGGTAAGTTTAACCTACTGTGATTTTAGGTAATTTTTCTCTTCATGTGTTTAAATTAAGTTTGTTTTTTTATGAAAATATATTTTTATTGATTTCAGAAAGGGAAAGAGAGGTAGAAACATCAATGATGAGAGAGAATCATTGATTGGCTGCTTCCTGCACACCCTCTATTGGGTAGGAGCCTGCAACTCAGGCATGCCTTTGACAGGAATCAAACCTGGGACCCTTCGGTCCCTAGGCAGATGCTCTATCCACTGAGCAAAAATGGCTAGGGCAAATTAACTCCGCTGTGAATGTCTCCTTTTACTCTCTCATGGAATAGAGAGAGAAAAGAAATGTGACACTATCCCCTATTATTAATAAAAACTGTAGAATGCAAATTAATTGCATTCTGCCTAGACTCTTCGTATGTTTATGTTTTTTAAAAAGTAATTAGAATTGAAAAGGACACAGATTGCCACCTACTTTCCTTTGTTAAAAACAAACTTCTGGTTAGAGCAGCTGAGTTTCCCTTAAAATGAAGAAGAGACAGTTTAAGCCTAAATTAATAGTTACTGTGAGCAGGCACAGGGCAATGTTTCATAAATATCCCCCTTAAAACACAATCCCTAAGATTTATGCAGTCACATTGTCCCAAGCTTGGAGACCGCCATGCTAGCTGTGTCAGCACATGTAAAGGGAGTGAGGGAGCCCCCCTGGCATGCCAGCCCCTGCAGTCTCCGCCCCACAATTTAAAAAGCCTTAAACACCTCAGTGCTTAGGGCATCAGCCCGAGGACAGAAGGGTCCTGGGTTCGATTCCGGTCAAAGGGCATGTACCTTCGTTGCAGGCTCGATCCCAGGCCTTGATCAGGGCTCTCTCTCACATCAATGTTTCTCTCTCCCTCTCCCTTCTACTCTGTTTAAAAAATCAATGGAAGAATATTCTCATATGAGGATTAACAACAAAAAAAGCCTGAAACAACTTCTTCCTAATCACACGCTGTAGTAACTACATTTTAGTTTGTCCTTAAATTACCATCAACTTCTTTTTCTATGAGATCCATCCTGCTGGTGACTTCATTCTGCACGTTCTCGATGTGCGTAAGGAGGTTGAGCTGCCACTGCAGGTGTGCGTCTCCTGGGTCTTCAGAGCCCTTTTTATCATTATAAACAAACACCATGTTCTTTTCAGCTGCATTCTTCGCCAAAACACATTGAAAAAACACAGAGTTGGATGTGATGTCCCGTCATAAAGGAAAAGATACATTATAAACCTCATCCCCCACAGAGATCAGCAAAACCCAATCGAGTTCCTAGACTATTCTTAAGGCAGTCTAGCCTATAATCAATGACAGCTGACGGTCGATAAGAGCAGACATTTCCGTTCCACCTCCCCTCAATGCCTAGCAGCATAGTGCTACACAGGATCAAAGGTATTGACTGAAACTCGATAAACAAACGAACTCACTAATGCGTCTATAATTAGAATGTCCAGCTAATTCAGATTGACCCCTCTCTCAATTCGTCTTAATTGATGACACACACACATGGCAGGCAAACAGCAATGACGGAAAAATCAAGAAGAAAGCTGGCAAAGACCAGTTAAAGTCTAATTCACTGCAGGGGGGACTGGCCTGATGCAGTGAAATCAATGAGGCAAAGAGAAAACTCTTAAAAACTTAAGTGCAAACTGCTTGGTGTACACACACCAAATATGAACTCAGAAATAACCCATTTCATAAAAGGAATATTAATTTGACAATAATTTCATAAGTTTTATGAAATGCAATCTTCCCAAGTTCAGCCAAATATTTATTGATGGCGATTACTTGATACAGGGAGCCAGACAATAAAGAACTGACGTGACAGAGGCATTGTGAATTTAAATTCGCCTTTGTGAAGACGGAGGTACATCCTTGCCAATCCCTGTGAGCAGAAGGAGGTTTATAGATATTCACTGGACACAGGGCTCTAGGAATTCACTTACCGCATGATGGAGCTGATATGTATATACAAATCTGCTAACTTTTTTTTAAAAGAGGATAAAGTGCCACCTTTTATCTTACACATAAAAAAGAAAAATTCTATTAAAATATATACACACCCATGTGCACGTTCCTGTTCTCCCCCAGACATTTCCATTTGGAATAAAATGTGGGAATCTAGGTATGCTTATATAAAATTAAAATTTTCATTAGGGCCAAAGTTCACTGAAATTCTACAATTCGAACTTAGCGGACAATTCAATGTGCGAAGGGCCCGTGTTTTCTTGTCGAGAAAGCAGAGACTGTCTTTCCCCTCAGGAGGCCCGGCACCCTGGGAAACGGGAGCGAGCCCTGGGACTCAGGCGGGGACCCTCTCCCTCTGCTGACCCAGCACGTGTCCCTCCCAGACACGGGGACAGTCCTACCTGTGCAGGCGCCCCCGCTTCTCTGCCCGGGCACTGCGCACGGCGTCTCTCCCGCAGGTACAGCTCCTGCTCCTCCTCAAAGCTGCTGAGCTCCTCCTCCTCGGAGCTGCCGGGGTCTGCGGGAGCTCTGCAGTCCCGGCCGGCCGGCGGCTTCTGGTAGCTGTGCTCGCTGATGATGTAGGTCCCTTCCGCCTTCAGGGGCGTCCGGGGCGGCTCCCTGTGGTTCTGCACGTGGTGCTGCTTCTCCTCGGGAGGCACCGGGTCTGGCACTGGCACCTTTTTCTCCGCCCCCGCCATGACTGGGTCTTGGTCTTTCCGCTTCCCAGAACAGGCCCAGAGGTGAAGGTCAGGATGGTGTTTATTCCTGAAAACAGAGTTGGAGAAACAGCAATTAAAAAAAAAGATCTAGCAACAAGTACAAGCATAGTAAGCTTCACAATCAGAATGACGCAGCGAGCCTGGTGCTGCTGCCTCTGTGTGCGGAGTGCCTGCCGCAGGCCCACTGACTCCAACTCTCACCCCAGGAACCGGGTTCGGAGGTCGGGACTCAAGACAAAAGCAAAGATATTCTGTGGTTCATCTGCCCCAGTATGTCATCCACAATTTGAATTTTCACAATTGGACAGAAGCAGTATTCAGGGGGAAAAGCAACCGTGAATTTAATTCTGTTGATATACAGACTTCTTTTTCTACTGAATTCTCACTATACTATTTTTGCATGGTATGATATGAAAAACTTTTATGTGAGCATCATTTTATAATCTTTATTAAATAAAAAAGTGATACTTGCCCAGGACGAAATCTGACTACACTGTGGACAGAATGAAACCCCTGCCACACACACTCATGTCCCCAAGGTGCAGTCCCGGGCTTTTCCTGCGCACACACAATTCTCTCCAAAGGGCCAGCGTGCACCTTTCCTTCCCACACACAGCTCTCACCATCTGCCTTCCCCGGGATGTCACCCGCCCGGCCATCCTGCCAGGTTTCCTTCCTGTACACAGTCTAATCACCCAGCCAACTGCCCACCGACAGGCGTGTGTATCTTTGCACACGGAGGGGAATGTGTCAGCCAGAGAAAGTTCTAGCTATGGAACGGCCGAGTACTATATGCACACCTTTACTTTGATAGGTACTGTCCACGTAACCACATGCAAGCTGTTATGAATCTTTCCTCTTTTTAAGCTATGGTGTATTCAGTAATGATTCTGCCTTCTGCTGGTCTGAATCGTCAGAAGGCCATGCGGCTCAGTCTGCATCAGACTCCCCACTGAGCAGACCCCGCCCGGCCGCCCGCTCACTTGAGGATGCCGATCTTCAGCTGCAGGCCGTGCAGGACCTCCGTGACGCCGTAGACGTCAGCAAGCAGGTGGTGTGTGGAGACGATCTTTTTGGCATTGAGGTGAGAATAATTCTCCTTCACAAACGACAGCCCACACATCCTCCCATGGTTCAGCCAGTCCTTGTCGTGGCGGTACTTTGCGCTCCACCTCTGCCCTGTGGGGGGAGCGGGCATTAGTGACCAAGGGCCCACGCCTCGGGTGTCTGTTCAGCTGCCACCGAGCGTCCTCAGTGCGCAGTGAAGACACACTGAAGCGGGCACAGGGCTCTGAGGGCGGGCACAGGACTCCCTGCCCCCAGGGGACAGGCCCCATGAGGAGTGTTGGCTACAAAGGACCCAGTGGAGGGAACCTTGCGGGCACTGCTTTCCGCTTTGCATGCACCTGCCATCTGCCCTCTGAACAGGCTGAGGGCTGGACAGAAATGAGACGTGACACCTGCCTGTCACTCAACTGTTGTGACCTGGATAAAGGCGAGATATAGACAAGAAACTAGGGACCCCTCCCCATGGCTGAGACCCGGCAGAACCCTACGTAATCCTGTACTTTTGATGTCAACAGGACCTATATCCCACTATCCATTGTGTGTCTGTGTCCCCCACTGCACTGTCAGAAAGAGGAGGCGTCATCAGAATGAGTCAGCTGGCCTCTGCCCGGTGCCTCAGACAGGAGGCAGGCAGTCAATGCCGCTGACGGAATGGGCAAATGTCTGCCTGCATGTCTGCCTGCTTAGCTGGCTGCACTTTCTGACAGACACGAAAGCACCTCGTTAGCCTCCATCTGCCTGGGAAGCAGAGGGGATGGACAGTGCAGAAGTGCTCCTCTGAGAGCCGAGGGAGGACGGCCTCCGGGGCAGCACCCTGAGCGGCTGCCATGTCAAGTCTGTGCTTGTGCCCAAGAGATTCCACCTTCGTGCCTGAGTTGCCTCATCATGAAATAAAGGAACCACATGCGATCACCCGAGGTCCCACCTGCCCTGAAATTCGCTGGGTGCACCGCCCTCCGGGGCCTGACAAAGCCAGGGCAGAGAGCACGCCCGGGACAGCTGCCAGGAAGAGGCAGGCACAGGCCTCAGAGGAGTGCGCAGGATACGGGAAGGGTGGTGCTGCCCCAGGAAGACGCTGAGCTGCCCTTCCAGCCAGGCGGTGCCATGTGGGTGAACTTATGGGAATGTCTGCCTACGTCATTAATAAGAAAACTGCTTGAGAATCTTAGATGGAAGTGGAGTCTGAGCAGCAAGGAAGGAGCGGCGCTCTGCGCAGCTGCCGTCGTGGGTTCCTCACCAGACCGGCGGGGAGGGGAGTGGGGCCCGGGGGTGGGTGTCTTACCGGGAGGGTCGCGGCAGACGTAGCAGGTGTACTGCTCTGGGATGCTCTCCTCCAGCAGCCCCAGGCACACGCTGTGCTGCCAGCACAGACACTCGTCGCACTGCGGGACAGAGGAGCCATCATGCGGGCCCGCCCCCACAGGGCCCTTCCGCAGCCCTCCTCCGCACAGCACCGCCCTGAGCGCTGAGGACCAATCTCATTTCGGAAACAGTCAACTCTGTGGGGAACTCCCTCCAGCTACACCCATTAGAACATGCTCTGATAAATTACTTGGTTCATCAAAGTCATAAACCATTTCTCTCATCTATTTCCCACTGGTTTTAGGTAATTACGTGTTTTAAATTCTTAAGAATAGCTTATTAAAGTGAAGGAAAAAAACTTAAAGGCAAGCTTATCGCAGTGCCTGTAACCATAATCTCTTAAAGTACCGCCTATAAAGCAGTAGTTTTCTTATTTGAGAAAACTACGGAAAGGGGGGGAAAAAAGGAGGTTACTGTTTATATTTCTGCAACTGGCATCTCCAAACCTCCCAAGAGGCATCACAAACGCTGCTCTGCCTCCCTTTTCTCTCAGAGCTGCTCTGTCCGCAGGGAGAGCTATCTGCCCTCTGACCTTGGGGACCAGTGGACTGTGTCCGCAGCTGCCGGTGGAGGGAGACACACATGTAACAGGGATGCAGACCAGCAGGAGGGGGCTAGGTCAGCCATCAGTGGGGACGCTCACCCAGCCGAATGGCTCCTGAAAGGAATTGCCCCATGAAGGCCGCGCACTAACCACCCTGGCACAGGGAGAGTCTGCCCCGTGCACATCACACTGCGTCAGACCCCTCTGCCCCCGGCTGCACAGTGAGGAGGAGAACACAGACGTGCCTCGCACTGGCTGAGCCCTGAAGTCTCTCCCTCTTCCCGCGGGGAGGCGGCTCACCTGGATCATGAAGCCGTTCTCCTCGTCCATTTCACAAATGCAGCGCACGATCTCATTGAGAGCATCGTCTTCGTCCTGAGATTCCTCGAAGTTGGTGGAGTCGAAGTCCTGATTGTACTCGTCCCCACTCAGGAGCAAGCTCTCCGTGGAAGAGTCATCTAGGAACTCCACGTCGGTCAAGTCTAGACACACAGAAAGGGGCCCTCAGCACAGTCCTGTTTCCGTGGGGAGGGAACATGCTAGCACATACTGAGCGAGCAAGGCCAAGCAGGGGCTCTTCTCTCACACTGATGTGTTTCTCTCTCTCTCTTTTCCTTCCTTCCTCTAAAATTCTTTTATGAACGAGTTCAAAGTCCATTCTTAAGACTAAGAAAAACATTTGGAGAAAAAGAACTATCTTTGGAGTTAAGATCAACCTTTTAATTCTAATACTAACTAACCCAAAAAGCTGCTTGATTTATAAACAGCCTCTGCCTGTTTACCTATGCAATGGAGATCAGAATTGTTGTTATAAGCTGGTAGTGAAGAATATGAAAACAGATGTAAAATCACCTGCAGAAAAGCAGGATATGATAGAAACTGATAGTTTCTTCCTACCGTCTGACCTCCTAAATATAAAGCCCATTTCACTTCATACGCATTGAAAAGTAGCTGGAACTTCCAATGCTGACATTTCCATTTAGTTAGAGAGTAACTTTTCAAACTGTGCTCAGAAAGGCCCTCCATAAAGCACATTCTACCCTCAGACTACATTTCAGAACTGAGACCTGAGTTAAGCATTCGCTCACATACTTTCTCCGCTGAGGTCCACCGACAGAATGGCCCGCGGGTACTGGTACGTGTTCTTCTCTGTGAACATGCTGCGCAGCGCCAGGGAGGGCCCCGAGGACCGGGTCAGCGGGGAGCAGCACCTTTCCAGAAACTCCAGGGAGCTGTCTTCATAGTCTGAATAGTCTGCAAGGCAAGACACACAGAGAAAGAGTGCAGTGCCCGGTAGTCAAGAGGAGTCGCTATAAAGGTAATGAGGTCATGTTGTAGACACATAAGGATCACGCCACCACTTCCTCTTCCCATCCACGCCTAGCTAGGTGATTCTGTGTCTCATCAACTGGGTTTGGCAGGCTATCTGATAGCCTATCACTGGTTTTCTCACGTTTTCCTGAAAGCTGATTCAAGACAGTATGAAAGTCTAGATTGGGCATAACTCCTTCAGTCCACTCAAGAGTGCCTGTCAGGGCATCTTGTCCACCATAAGGTGGGAAAGAAAGTCTCTAATTTTTGCAAAGATTAATTTACAAACCGCTTAATTTATAAACCTAGCTCCTGTTTTCAAAATTATCAAGATAGAGGAAAGCTGCAGGAACTTCCCAGTTCTCATCCACAGAGGGGTCTTGTTCTACCTCCACTTTGATAAAAGAAGAGAGGAAAGTTGGAAAAAAAAAAAGGCAATCACCATTTTAATACACTTACCATGCTGCTTAGATTTCTTTTTCTTTTTCTTCTTCTTCTTCTGTTTTGGTTTGTAGTGGTCTTTGTCTCTCTTCTCTTTCCGTTCTTTATCCTTTTCTTTTCTCTTACCTAAATGAAAAGAGTGAGCGATTCAGGAATCAGCCCGGTCCTGAGTGGTTCCTTTGTGGTTAACCTAAAAGCAGCATTTACGTTTGAATCAGCTATTCCAGTCACCTGCCCA
Source organism: Pipistrellus hanaki (assembly GCF_964339955.1). Classification (NCBI taxonomy): domain Eukaryota; kingdom Metazoa; phylum Chordata; class Mammalia; order Chiroptera; family Vespertilionidae; genus Pipistrellus; species Pipistrellus hanaki. The sequence goes on along the minus strand of NC_140519.1, from coordinate 47,179,011 downwards.
GAGTGATGGGTTCAATTAAACTGTTCCTGTCCTGAGTCTGGAGCTCCTGATGAGCCTATTGGACTATAAGAGGGGTCTTCATAAGCAGTGCTGAGAATCCCAACTCCTGACACCTTGAAGTTAACACAGACAGCAGTTAACATCTTTAAATGAGGAATATAACTCAGCTTCCTGACGTGGCAAGAAATGAGCTCCGCAAGTTCAGACCATCTGAGGAGACTCAGCATTTCCACATATGACTTAATAAAATTATACTAGAAGATCAAAGAAAACTTGATGATCTCTTTACTTTGGAAAAATGAGACAGATTAAACCAACCCATAAGTAATTCCTTCAGTCTTTCAATACTTCCCCAGTGTGTACAAGAGTGGAAACTAAAAACACAAAGAAAAAATGTATTTCATTAAACTTACTTTTCCTAAAATTTCCTTGTACCCAATCATGTGTACTTTAAAGAAAATAAATGGCAGTTAAAGCAGTATCCGAGAATATTTTATTTAAAATTAATCCATCCCAGATATTCAACTCTTTTTCCAACTCAGAAAGGGTTAGTCTGCGATTTATCACCCAGGTTTAATCAACAACCAGGGACCGCACTCCAGTAGCTGACCTGGAGAATATTTAAGACTGTCACCATTATTCCAAAAACTTTTAGACATTATAGCATAGCTGCTAGAAAAGACAGCACAAAACTTAGTAACTTTTTCAGAGGATAGCTTAAAGAAGACAGCCTGGGAAAAACGTCTATTTATTTTCAAAGTATCAACAATATTCAATGGCAGCTTATTTTTAAATAGCCACAGATTTAGAGATGGTTAAACACGCAGTTCTGAGAAAGCCTTGAAGTCCATTGTCAAACACACACACAGTGCTGTGAGATCCGCATGACAGAAATCCTGCACCTGGAGAGGACACCACCAGTAAAGCTCAGACACAGCTCCCGCCGCAAGGAGCACTACCAGGGAGAGTCAGGGACAGACCAAGTCCTCCCACTGCCAAGCCATTTAGTCTTTTGCGTAAAGATTTTACTTTCTGTTCATACCAAATGCTGTGGCGCTTTTTTCTTCCAATTTCACTTTTTTTTCTGTTTTCGATATTCCTGCAGGTTTAGGGGGAAAATACGTAAGTTTAGTCAGAGAGGGTTAAAAGTATTGAAGTGTTTTAAATTACAACTGATCACCAAAAACTCTCCATAAGACTCTTTCCCCCGAAGGTCTCCATGATTTTATTGCCTGAACTACCCTGTTTCCCCGAAAATAAGACAGTGTCTTATATTACTTTTTTCTCCCAAAGTTGCGCTAAGTCTTATTTTCGGAGGATGTCTTATTTTCGGGGAAACACGGTAGTAACATAAACAAAAGACTTCTTACTTGGAAGAACAGATAAATTAAGGGTGATTTCTGCTCCTCAGACTAACAGACTAAACTCCTGGTTCTACTGTTAGCTTATGACCTAGAGCAGTGATCGGCAAACCAAGGCTTGAGAGCCACATGCGGCTCTTTGGCTCTTGCACAAAATACCACGGCCTGGACGAGTCTATTTTGAAGAAGTGGCGTTAGAAGAAGTTTAAGTTTAAAATATTTGGCTCTCAAAAGAAATTTCAGTTGTTGTACTGTTGATATTTGGCTCTATTGACTAATGAGTTTGCCGACCACTTGCTTAGAGTATTTCTGCCAGTCTCTGAACTTCAGTGCCTTGCCTGCCAAAGAGGAAAGACAGTGTCTACTCTGGGCTATTGCCAGGACTATGTGCCAAAGTGTGTAAACTCTTTAGACCACCCTCTCCTCTGTTGGGGGCGAATCATTGGAGCCTAGATCATTTCTAGAATAACCATGGGTCTAAACGTGAAGAAATACGATAAGCTAACTGCACGAGGCAATCAGTGGAGACCCACTGAGGCCCGCCGTGGGCAATTCAGATGCTGAAATGCGCCAGTGGCAGGCCCATGTGGCATCTCGGCTTCCGTGGCAGTTCTGACTTAAGTGTAGTCAGCTCGTCCAGGGAAATAGTAAGCTTATATTAAAGAACACCCATTTTCAACAACCTGTATAAAATTTTTCAACTAATATTTAAACTCTGTTGCCTACAAACTTGTCTTTGAATGCCATCATAAATGTGGTGCTACATAATGATAAAAGACAAGGTGGAATTACTTGACAAAGTGTTTTTGGTCTTTATCTAAATGTAAATACAATGGCTTATTGAAACATAAAAATATCCAACCTTAATGACATTTCAGTTTTACTATCTAATTGTTCAAAGTACATTTAAACCAATAGTGCATCCCTCGACCACATCAAAATTATAGCCACATTATGGAACAGCCACATTTGAGGATCACCTTTTAGTAGAACGAAAGTCCAAAAACTAAGGCTATAAAGTGGTGGGGGTGGTGGGGGTGGGGGTCAGGGCCAGGAAGAGGTGCTGGTCCCACACCCACATATGGTATTAAAACTCAGGAGAGCTGGGCTGCAGGGGTCACCTGAGGAGCCAGGGTTCCCAGACCCACACCAAGCTCCCCAGCCCAGGCCCCGGTGCTGGGAAGGCCCCACAGCCTCGGGCTGTGAGAATCAGCGGGATCCAGTCCAGGTGAGGGAGGGCTCTGGAGTCCCGGGCGTTGCTCTAAAGGGCCCACAAGGACTCCCTGGCTGACAGCTGCACTCAGCATGGCTCCAGCCCTGGGCAGCCGCTGGAAAGTGCCAGAGACGGCGGGGAAGAACTGGACCGTCTGCTTCAGGGCTGGCTGGAAGGGCTGCTTCCTCCGCCATCTTTCTCCTTTGCTGAGCTCTCCCCCAAGCCAGCTGGCAGGCACAGGTGGAAACGGAATCTGGGTCTCAAACACACTCACCCCACCCTGAGACTCCGCCCACCCAACTAGCACACAGGTCAGCTCAGTGGTTCTTACAAACAAGTGGCCCATGCTGTGGACTTCACTAAAATCTCTGGGAGACCCACAAACCCCAAACAAGCAGCACCTGGCCTCGGGAAGCCTGTGCTTCTTGCTAAGCAGCCCCAAATCCAACAATAGAGGTAACTGGCCTCGGTTCACACACAGCGTCTCACAGGCACCTCCAAGCCCCGTACAGGCAGCTACCAAGCTCAGGTCACTTTGTAGCTCCTACCAGGCGGCTGGCGGCTGAGCACAGACAGCAGCTGACCTGGGCCTGCACGGAAGCCCTGCCTAAGAGGCCCCAGAAGAAACACATCCAGTGGCCAGCTTCAAAGCACCCCATTTAGCTCCACAAAGGACACGCCCAAAGGGCGGGCTCCTTAGGCACCGGAGTCCTGCTAAAGTCAATCCACTCCATGGGGCCAGCCCCTGCACACTAGCTATAGTCACAGCCAGTGCTCACCGCCAGCAGCCTGAGGGTCAGTGCCACCCAGGATGACAACAGCAGTCACTACAACTACAACAAGAGGGCACACAACCCACATAAGGACACCCTGGAGCACCAACTCAGGTGACTCGGAGTCTGCATCACGGAACACAGAGGCCCACACCAGGACACAGCACTGTGACAATGCCAAAGGCTGAAGACCAAGCGGCAGGAGAAAAGCAGTTGGTTATGTACAGAAACAAATTCTTCAAACTTTCAGCTGATTGTAGCCAGAGGGACTGGCAAGGAATATTCCAAGTGATGAAAAGCAAGGACCTGCCACCAAGATTACTCTACTCAGCAAAGCTATGTTTTAGAATTGCAGATAAAGAGCTTCCCAGATAAGAAAAAGCAGATGGGAGTTCACCACCACCAAACCAGTATTATAGGAAATGTTAAAGGGACTTATTTAAGAAGAAAAATAAAAATTAAAAATATAAATAATAAAATGGAAATAACTACATTTCCATCAATTACTTTAAATGTAAATGGATTAAATGCTCCAATCAAAAGACACTGGGTGGCTCAATGGATAAGAAAACAATACCCAAATGCCCACTGTATAGATGTCTGTATAAAGATGTGGTATATATATACAATGAAATATATACTCAGCCATAAAATATAAAATCTTACCATCTGCACTACATGAACAGACCTAGAGGGTATTACGTTAATTGAAATAAATCAGTCAGAGAAAGACAAATACCATATGATTTTAGTAATATGTGGAAATCTAAAAAAACAAAATAAATGAATAAATAAAACAGAAACAAACTCACAGATACAGAGAACTGATGATTGTCAGGGGGCTAGGAGGAGGTGAAAAGGTGAAGGGACTAGAAGTTCCAATTGGCAATTACAAAACAGTCATGGGAATGTAAAGCATTTGTAATAACTATGCATGGTGCTAGGTGTGTACTAGACTGACAGTGGGTATCGCTTCGTAAATTATATAAATGTCTAATCACTATTCTGTACACCGGAAACTAATGTAAAATTGAATGGCAACTGTAGTTGAAAATTTTAAATTAGAAAGGAAAAGAAGGGAGGGAGGGAGGGAGAGAGAGAAAGAGAGGCAGACAGGGAGAAGTAGATTAAAGTGACAAAGTAAGAAGTATGTCCAGGACATATAACAGCAAATGATGGCACAAAAGAACTTAAAACAGACAGAGAGCCCCTATCTCCCACAGACATTACATAAGAGTATTCTAAGAGAATTACATATTCCAGTAATGCAGCTATGCATGCCAATGTCTACAGCCTATCACTGCGAGCCTCGCCGCATAGAAAATGAGTTGTTACCTGAGGCCGTTGGGGCTCCTCTCCCATCAGGTGTGGCTTTGGAAGGATTTGTGAGCATCTGTGTATCCTCCTTGTCTGCCCTGGCACACTCATTATGGTAAGAGGGGTCTGAAGCTAGCGGTGCTGTGACTTCCAAACCACGACTTAAGTCAAGAGGGAGGCAGGGTCCCAGCTTCTCAAGTGACAAATGTGCAACATCAGGCACTACACAAAATACAGAACGTGACAGAGTATTAACACAGGTGAACTGGCTCAGGTCATATCCACGTGGACTTAAATGGCACGTGAGCTAAACAGTGCCTGCCTGGCACAAAGCACGGGTAACTACTTGTAGAACACACGAAGTTCTTCTAAGTCCAAAAGATGTAAGAAGGGAGCAGCAGAAACTTCTTAATATTTTAACAGACTCTGTCTCTTATAGTTGCTTTACCTTCCTTTACGTTTGGCTCTGTAGGAAATCAATATACATTACCATCTGGCACTGAAGCCTCCTGCTGGCTCTGAGCACTGAGGAAGACTCTGCTGTCAGTGGCTGGAGAGGGAGGAGACGGCTTTTCTAGAGAATCGTCAGGCCCGGGCAGGGTGGCCAAGCGCTGCGATCTTCGTCTCCGCTCGCTATGCTTGGAGGGTCTGGGGGAGCTCACAGGCTGAGGAGGACCTAGAAAAAGATCTCCAATGTTCACGAAGCAGACACAGGCCGGGCTCACCTTACACTATCGAGATCAGCGGGAAAAGGCATTATGGACTGCCCTCTGATGTTGGAAGGTATCCACAAAGGGCATGTTCCGAAGGTAATCAAAGGCAAACAGTGCGCCCTCACAAAAACAGTGCCCATCACCGCTTCCAAAGGCAGAGCCTGCCGGCATCAAAAGAAGGGAGCGGGACATAGATTCCAGGGAGATTCCCCACACGAAAGACTACAGTTCATTCTCTAATTGCTTATTGTTGTGTTAGTTGCCATTTTTCCTTTGGGAAAACAGTCTCTGTATAGCCAAAGGTTAAAAACTATAGATCCCTTCTGCTACAGTATCGGTCTGAAACTCTAAGCGGGGAAAGAGGCGGGGGCAGAGGTGGCAAACATCGGACATGCATCGGAGTCAGGCTTTACTTCAGTTGCCAAAGTAAAACAAATGTAAATCATTTCATCCCACCCTCACGCCCCTATGTGGACTTTTGGAAGCATATATTTGGGCCTGATTCATTAAAAAAAAAAAATTGAGCATAGCTTTAATATCTGTTATGGGCAAATAAGCAAGATTTTAGCAGAAAATGACCCTACTCTGGCTCTTCTGTTTTGTTTTTAACAACTTGGTGAGTCACGTAAGCATTTCGAGCTATGTAAAGCAAGTTTGGAAATTCCTTTTTGTAACCTTTAGTTTTCTTTTTTTTTATATGGCATGTAAACGCTTGATTATTTCCAACAGGCAGGATTACATAAGGCTGATACAGTCACATTAATTTGTGAGAAAATAAATGGTCTAAAGAAGTTGATGCTTTGGGTACTTAAAATTTTACAAAAATTGAAATAACAAAGGTGATAATTTGATAAAATTCAATTGCTGCCACACTGTGGTTATACCACCAAAATAGAAAACAATTTCAAAATAAAACAATGTCGTGACATTGTTGCAACTATCAACATTATTTCATGCTAAATGCCATAATGAAGAAACATTTGAATTTTTCTGTTCCCATCTTTTCCACCCATTTATTAAAAAGAACAAAACCAAAACCAAAAAGTATCAAAAATGGGTAAATGTGGCTTAGTTGAAAATATGGCAACTGAATGGAAGAGATTAATGTACTTGATTGGAAAAAAAAGTCTTCTCAATACCAACATTTTTAATTGTTGCAGAAGATATGATGCAGAAGAATCCATAAGGAAGCATGTAATACTCATTTACTAATCAGGGAACTATTCATTTGTTGCATAAATAGGAAAAAGTCTTTTACCAAGTGACTTTCCAGGTTAACTGGTTTTCCTATGTTTCTAACATAGAATACCAAACTCATAGGAGAAAGAGTCAGCACAATGCTGTCTTACATACAACCAAGCCCGTGTTGAAAGGCTATTTTTAAAAAGGCTAAGTTAACTCTTGAACAATTAGTGGTAATAGACCAGTAAAACCTTTAAAAATAAGATCAAAAAGTATTCTTCTCTCCTTGGTAAGAATAACTGAGGTTTGCACCCTAACCACTGGAATAAAAATAAACAAAATGAGCTGCAGAAGGGGACCCCGGAAGTGGGGACAACTACATCTATCCACAGAACAGTCTTAAGACTTCGGGAAAAAGATGGGCCATGGGTCCTTTGTTTTTTGTAATGAATCAGGCCTCTCATGGTGCTCGGATTATTAGTGGATCAAGCTGGAGGGGAATTTGCGGTATTAAAGGGTGAGGGCTCTCCACCAGCAGTAGTCTCTGAACAATTCATCGGCCAGAAAGGTCTATGGCTTGTGCCCCTGGAGTAGTTGCAAGCCTTCCCTATCAGAGCCGCTTAAGCTTGAATGTTCAAAAAGCAATCTCACAGAAATACAATATATATCTACAAGCAAACTGTTGTCCAGGTTATCTTATAGGATAAGGAACTATTTCTTAAAAATCTGTGCTCACTAGTTTTATTTATCACTGAAGAAGAGAGCTGAGATACAAGCGTCAGATCCTCGACTTGGGTTAACTCTGGGGGCAGTGGTGAGTTAGGGGGCTTTAGACACCCGGAAGGATCTCCAGATTCGTGTTTGCATTTCTTGCTGCGAGCCTTCCCTGGAGACAAGGTGGAGGATAACAGTGCAGGTTTCTGAGTGTTGGCAGAACTGATAATGTCAGCTTCATTTTTTTTCTGACTTTGAGGTTTAGGTGAAATCGCCTGAATAAATAATAAAAAATTGATATTTTTATTTTGGTTTCTTCATTTTTTTTGTTCTTGCACTCTATTTTGACTGTTAAGCAACTTTAGTATCCAAAAACATTGTTAAGCAACATATAACATTTCTATTACAAATGAAAAACCAAAAAAGAACCCCACAAATTATTAACTAAAAGTTGAATAGGTTGTCTTTAAAGGGATGCTGTCAACTTTGTCTAAATTTGGCTTTAAAAAATGTATTATTTGTAATTTCAGAATATAAATGTTATCTTACTGGACAAATACTTTCAGTATTAAATTGAAATATACATCTTTTCAAGCCATAATTCCCAATGACATTAATAATAATTAAGTAAATAAACAGCATTTTCATATCTTAGAGCTTTAAAGAGGTACATTTAAATCTTTGACTTTCAGGTGTTTTCTTATAATTTCCTTTATTAAGTTGAATGCAGAAGTCTAAGTGGACAGTTTCCCTTTAAAGAAAGATCTCAACAGGAAAACAATGATAAAATTAACGAAACATTATCTTTAACTCATTTTAGTGCTGAAAGCTAGAGTTTCATAAGCATAATGCATCATGAAATCAGAGCCACCAGCAGTACAGAGTTAAAAGACTAAAAAACAATACAAAACAAGCCAACAACAACAAAAAAAAAACCAAGGAGTAAAACCAAGTGTAAGTTAAAAACATTGGATTTAAAAACAAAATACGTCGCATTCTTAGATGAGAGTTTTTACCTTCTTCCTGCCAACTGATACTTTTAAAAAAGAATTGGAACTTTGTCAGTTCTTTATTTGGCAATACAATGTCCTACATGTGTAAAAATGTATGTGAATGTGTCCAATGGTAACAGAAACTGGCCACATTGGATGGGTTTGTAATATGTGGTGTTAGAATGCTGTACTGTATTTCATTCTGATATTCTTATATTAAAAAGTACATTCTTACTTTTAAATATCGACACTCAGATAGGCCTCTATAAAAAATCAAGTTGATAGCACTCTGAACAATAGACTTGTCCCTAAGAAACTTTCAACATCCATGTCTTTTGTGAGGAATGATCATTGGACTTGAGTCTGCGGTTCTCCAGAATATGAAAGATCATTGCTGGGGATCAACCAGTGTTCTGTTCCCATTAAAATACAAGGCACTCAGATTTTGGCAGAAAAAAGTGTATACTGGCATTAACTAGGGCAGCTTTGAATGCTCTCTAGATGGCATGGTGGACATACCACATAAAGGGGCTGGTGTCAAGTGTTCCGTTTATTTGTCATCATTTCTACTCTTGAATTTACTCATTACACATGTGTGTAAGTGTACATTAGTCATTTGCAAAGGTACTCCATAAATGGAAAAGGTTCCTAAGCTTATCATAAAAGGTGTTGCCAGAAAAGTAATTAGAGCCATTACTTGTAAATAAACAATTTTATTGTTCATCTTCGCATATGTGAGAGACATCACTACAGCATCCATTACTCTCGAGTTACAAAGTTATAAAACAAGATTTTAAAACTTAAATTAGTATCTTGATAAGGTGCTTAACTTCTAAACAAGGACAAATTAACATTTTAAAAACTTAATTATGCCAAGGCAGGTTTTATCCAAAAGTAAAAATAACATAGCAATTTCCTAATACAATTGAATAATCTATAATTAATAATCTGAGAATTGGGGCTCAAGATCACAGAGTTTGAATGTTTTTAATGTAAATAAAATAAACCCATTATTAGCATAGTAAATTTTGGCTGTAGGCCTGTTGTAAGTTTTGTCATTGTGATACTATTTTACTCATTAGAAAGACAGAGGTTAGCAACAATCAATGCCTCTCCTTTAGCCTGCTGTTGATACCAATTAAGATGTAATTGAGAATTTGATAACTCGGCTTTTTTACTTTGAAGCAGGGCAAACAGCATAACAAGAATTTGGTTCCAAACATTTTCACATTGAAATCAACCTGAACGACAAATAAAAAAATGATGGAATAGTATTATGTTCCTTACAAACCTTAAACAATGCACAATGTTCTCATTAATGATTATTGGTCTCTTTCTTACAAAACTGGCAAGGACTCTCAAAATTTTTAAGGTATGCAGCCAGAAACAGCCGAGTCACTCCATTTTTCTTTCTTTTTTTACTCAATTTCAAAATGTTGGTTTCTGTTCTTCCCTTTGAAATGGGGCTGCCCTCTACACTAACCTCCACGTATAAATGATTTTCACATTCATCTCAGCAGGACTGTGCATAATGAAAGATTGACATTGTAATGAATTTTCCAGAAACATTTTATTACCCAAGTCCCTGATTTATTGCATTCTGAGAATACTATAAACAGTGATGAAAATACAAAATAATGTTATATTTGGGATGTTGAATATAGTAATACACAGTAAAAAAAAAAGTCACTTAAAATTTGGTTGATATACTGACAATAACGGCAAAGACTTAACCGTTTGATGATCACAGAAAATCAGAAGGCGTAATTTGCTGACATATGAATCAATTTTAAAAACCGTTCATTTAATACATTAATGGAGGCACCAAAACAATGCATTGTTATCAAATGAGGCCTAAAATAACCCTGAAAAACTCAATACAATATCAATTAAATTTGGATTCTTTTTCTGAACGATAGGAGCAAAAGATACTCGTTTTAAAGTCTTCTTTATTAGGCTACTAATAAAGAAAATTAAAGTAATACCAAAGGATCTATTAAAACTGCATTAAGGCTCAGATTTTAAGCCAGGAGAACCAAGGAGACCCAGTTATGGCTATTACTGTGTTCTGGTAGTTTGACTGCCCAAGAAGGTAAGCCCTTGGAGGATGGGGAAGCATGCACAGTTCGTTATGTACAGGGATTGTGGGAATCTGAAGGCAGCCAAGGCAAAAATCTAGCAACCGCAACCTTCACTTTTAAATTCCTCTGTTAGGTGGTTTAAAGACAGACCCATAATAGTTTTTTAAAATTCTTTTTTTTTTTTTTGTCGTTATTAAAATATACATCCTAGCAAAAAATGTATGGCTCATTGATCAATTCGTAAAACACATAGTCAGTCTAACAACACCAATTGTTACAATATAAAAGAAACTTCTTACAAAAGAAGCTTTATTAGATGTCCGAAACCCTGTTTTAACTCACAAATGGCAAGTATTTGTGGGAGGGTCTTTTGTGAGCTGGCCAAGGGGGCCAGCCGGAAGCTTATACCCTGGGCGGCCTGTCTCCAGGCCTTCATTGGAGACAAAGGCTTTAAGGTCAGTCTATTGAAAATAAACGTGAAGTCTGTAGTTTGTACACCTCGGAGAAGGCAGAGTTAAAAATATAGCAATTAATTAGCTTCCTATTCCCGTATCTGACCAAAAGGGCAATTTCAATTACGTGGATATTAGTGCTCCGTGATCATTCCGGTTGGGAACCTTGAAAAAAATCAAATGCTACCATTTCATACCTGCTCCAGCATTGGAGCCGTTTCACTGTAGTCTTCCTTTCTTTCCGCACCATCCACCCCAACAGCTTTGGATGCCAACAAACCTTGAGAAAAATTGTACAGAGATTGCTTATTAGAAAAAAAGTTGAATTTCACCCTAATTAACTTCACAAAATTTTAGCAGTTGTGAAATCCCCCATACTTTTCAGGATATAGGAAGTAAGTATTCTCAAAAGTTAACCTTGTCAAAAATACAAACATCCTTAATAATGACTCAAGGAAATGAATCAGAACTTGAAAGTAGGTTACATAATTAGTTTTTGATATTACTCCTAAAGATACCCTTAAAGCACTACACACATACATTTATTCAAGTCTCCCTCTGATATATGAACTTATATAATATTACAGCCCCATTCTACAAATGACGAAATATTTTAGGAAATCCAGTTTTCTCCAATGCAATACCACTAAATTTCAATTTGGAAGTCATAATATGTTAACTAGAGTTAAATCATTCTTGTGTCACTTCAAAGTTGGCCACACAAAACCTTTGCTTCAAAGGATGTGCAACCATCAAAAGTAAACTTATTACAATTATACGAGATATTACTGAAACTGTCCACAGCACATTTAATAGGAGGAAAACGCTGCCCCCAAATGTCACATAACTTCAAGTTAGCCAGAAGGCAACATTTCTTGACTTTTCCAGATAACGATGTCAAAATGTTAAGTAATCTAAGTAAGGATTCAAATATTAAAATTGTATTCTTAAAGTAATACTGCAGCCAAATGTTAAAGTAGGCAAAAAGCACCTATTTTATTGGAAAGTTGATGTCCAATTATAATCTAGCACTCGGAATTATAATTTAAAACAGAAAAGGGGAAATATAAAATTATGCTGTGGCTACATCAATGATTGGTGTTGAAACTGATAGTTGATCCAGTGTGATATAACAAACCATACAGAGTTTGCTCAAGTCTCACACAATATCAAGTGTAGATTTAAATGGGGGAAAATACAATATATAAACAATTTTATAAAAATAGTCTATAAACCATAAATTCAATCCTTATTAATGTAACTTCTGAAAATATTTTCAGGCGACTGAAAAAGATGTAGCATGACGTAGTTCGTTAACATTTAAAACCACATCCACTAGGGTTTTCTTCTCTAGCTAGTATTTTTGAGAATCAATAATACTAAAGAAAAATAATTAGAGATATGAGTCCTTATACTACTTCTAGAGGGGCTGGTCAAACAAGATAGATATTTGCTACTCAATTTCTTAAATATATCTTACATTTTGCTTCCTTTCTTACCAGTGGTGGGAATACCTTTTTAAATCTTATCCATAGATGGACTACATCACAAACTACAAAATTAAAAATAAGGTACTGCATGTTTAGAAAAACAAAATAACTCAGTCCCACTCCATGAATTTAAGTTGCAATATTATAAACCCAATTAATGAAAGCAATTCCCACTTAATGGTTTGTGAAGGAAAAATAAAGCTTTGTAATGTTCTTACAGAAAGCAATGGGGCACTTAATAAAAAATACCTAAAATTAGATTAGAAAATGTAACACTTGGCATCTAGTGAATTCAAAAGTCTCAAGTATGATCACTAAAACGTTTTTCACTTACATGCAATGACATCTTACAGAAGAGTTAAACACACACACAATACAGGGGACAAAAATAAAGCATGTGCTTGAGGAGAGGACTCTGACTACTGCTGCCAGAGATGAAGTCTGCGATCTGTTCCTGGACCTGCTATGTTCTGGGAGAAATGCAGCCTCCCCAGGAAATGAGAATTGGAAGGACATAGATACAAATGAAATTAATTCTAGTTCTTTGCAGATATGTATTTTCAACGTATATTACTAATAGGTTCTTGCCCAGAAGAATGTTATCTAGAGAGTATCCTAACAAAATGAATGCTTAAGAAATTATTTAAATATCAAGTAGAAGCAGAATGTCACACACTCATGAGAACTACAGCATGCTGCATTGTAACTCACAGAGTTACGGTTTCTCGCCTCTCTGCACTTCATCTAGAAAGCGCGGAGTTGGTCTGTCGCTGCCACAGGAAGGAGCAGCAGAGACCAGGGCACCTGCGATAGCAAAGGGGAGGGAGAGAGCAAAGTGCTCTCCAAATGTGCGGCCCGCACTCCATCCAGGATTCCAAAACCCAATATTCTTCCTGGTATTAAGGATCAAATATTGCTGATATTATTATCAATAACATATTACTGGCCAATCAAACTTGTTTGGTTTTTAAAAATTATTTTTAAGATTCCTTAAGCTGCACAAATAAATCTAAGCTGGCTGAACTTCTAGGCACTCCTAGAACTATTAGAAATAAACACACCAACTGCTGACAATTCTTCCACTCTACTGACAACCTGTATTTTAAGATCTATTCAAATTTGACTGAAACTTTGTCCGAAAGTCTAGACTTCTGATTCTTTCTGTAAACCTGTCTATTCTAGATCAGTATACATGAAGTCTATAACTGCCCATACGGTACGTTACATAACAAAAAGTAAGACTCCAGAAGAACATCTATCTACTGTGCAACCATCATTTCAAGGTTCTACTTATTTGGAAACTTAGGAAAAAAGCCATCCTATACCATTCCCTCCATAGAAATCAGGTTTAGAATCTCTGTAGGATGTGTATATGGGAAAGAACAGGAGAGAATAAATACATGAATTAAATTTATCCAGTAGCTGGTCCACTCAATTCTAGCTTGAACTATTTTGAAAACAGTGTGGGGAAATCATCAGAACAGGCGGGGATGCTGCTACAGTCGCAGTCCTATTCTTCTCAGCAGCAAAGGGACAAAAGGTCAAGTATAAGTGAGCTTGATGAATATCAATACACCGTAATTCCATAACAGAAATCGCCATTTTCCAATTAGTTCTCATCTGTGTTCATGGTCTACAAACGACACTTACTGTACAGAGGCAAGTTTGCTTTACTCTTCAAAGACAACCATGTAATGTCTACTGTCTTTTTGCATAATATAGCTGTACCGTGAATCAGAAATAGGTGCAGAGGGATGAACTATTAAAAAGATGATCACACATTTAAATCCTCTGAATAAAGGGAAAATGATAATGGGTTCACATTCTAAAACCTTACGCTTTTCTACCACTACCACACTGTCACGTGTTCATCTGAGACTCTCAGGGCCAGTGAAGACAAATCCCGCCACAGAGGGCACAGGGACTATTGCACCCCAGTATTAGAATTCCTTGTGGCACACGGTGAATTGTTCCTCCCACTCCCCACTGTCTTTTCAAGGTCATGCAGAGGTAATGCATCACTGTGGAATGAGCTGGTTTGGTTTTATTTTCTCTTTAAATGTTGAGCTTGAACTTCTCAGTAAGGCACAGGCATGAGCACGCTGACTGAAAATCAAGTCAGGCCATCAGACCGGAGGAAAACTCGGCACTGGGAGGCTGGCGGCCGCATCAGGTCGGTGTCACGGCATCGTCCTACATCTTGGCTCCTCCGGCAGCGCTGCTCCCAGCTCGGGACTCATGGGTTGGAAGTATCATTCTACTTTGGCCCCAGCACACAGCACTAGGGTCCGATATTATAACGCAAAATGGAAGTCTCAAGTTGCCATCATAACCATCACCTGGATAACATTTGGGCTTTCTCCAAAGTTAATAGTTTCTAAAGAAAAGGTGGGACGAATGAACTTATTTTTAAATATTTCCTGTCCTGGGACCAAGAATACCCTTCGTCAGAGAAAGGCACAAAAAATATTAACCATGGGAAGCCTGAGGAAGTGTCACCTGCTGAAGTCAATCGTATCACTCTATGTGTACTTCTCTGTGTACTTCTCTGTGTACTGGGACCAAACAGTGGTTCTAAAGGCCTCAGCCCAGAGCCACCAGGGCTCCCACTCTTCAGACACAGACAGATGTGCAATTTACATTTATTCCTGAATCTGACCAGGAATCCCAGCTTCTTCAAATTATTTTTAAAAATGTCAACAAATAAAGGTTAAAGAGCTTTATTAAGTCAAAGGCCCTAAAACCATTCTGTCCTTAAAATAAGAACATAAGACTGAATCAAGTATTTTAACTTCCTTTTAACAAATACTCACAAGAATTACATATGTTTACAACCTCTTTAAAGACTGTAGTCATTGGGCTGAACAGGCCTCAGGAGGGTGGGGCCTCGCATGACTGGCCCCAATGCTAACGCTTAGATGGCTCCTTCTCTGACCACTAACCAGGCCAGGTTCCAGTACTGTTCATCACCAGTATTTGACAACACCCTGCTTCCTAAATTATAACAAAGCATGGAGAAACAGGACCAGATTCTAGAGACCAACCGGAGGAAGGACAGGAACTTTAAAAACATACGGATACTTTTAAATTGGGAATTAACAGCTTCCGTGTCCATCTTTCCAACCACATGTGGTACCATGCTTAGTGACTGATGGAGTAAGAATGCAAAATACTTAGAACCTCAGACAGTATGTCACCACAGGCTGACAAAAGCAGACAATTCAATTCTTACGGAACTACTCCTGCCCCCGAGGTGACGTGCCGACTGTGGGATTCGGTAATGGCCCTATGGATCCTCACAACACCCCTGTGAGGTAGGCAGAGACAGGTGATCGCTCACATGGCACAGCACAGAGAGCTGACCGTCTGGAAAAGGCTGACCTTGAAGAACCAGAGAGGAGCTATCTTTCTAATGAACCAGTTATATTACCCAAAAGACCCCAGGCTTTATTACAGACCACCTTCTCTAAGCCCACGCCCTCCCGCCCCCGAAAGAATCGTTGTAGTTTACCAGTGATCTTGTTAAGCCGAGCTCTCTTTGCCTGAAACGAGTTGCCTTGGTTATTTTTCCTCTTGTTGGACAAGGTGCTCTCTGGCTGTGGAAAGACCATCTTTGGAACGTTCTCTATATGAAGTCCTACTTTTAACAGAACACATAGATGAGGGTTTATATAGCATCCAGAGTTAAGACACACCATTAAAAAAAAAAAAAAAAAAACAGTACAAATGCTCTGCACTGAATTTTAATCTAGTGCTTAATAGAAAACTTAAAACACACACACACACACAAAGCCACAAGTTTCTCCAAACTGACATATTAGGAATAAAAACTACTAAGCAGTTATCCTCCAAGAAAGAAAAGCAGGAAGAGAATGACTTGCTGCTTTTTCCATAATATATAGTCTACAGTATATATTGAAACATTTGCAGAAGCATTTAAAGGATTTTTTTAGAAACATAAAATAAACAAAACCCAAACACCTACTACCAGTAAGTTACAAATCAAAATCTCAACTCATTTCTATTCAAGAATATTGAGGGCATTCATTACCAAGTATCCATGTTAGAGCACTAATTTTCAAATCTGTAAAATGCTAAAAGTTAACCGCCATATTGTGCTGGGGGAAAGCCTACTATGGTAATGTAACGGTATGTTCAAAGTACAGGTAGCCAGAGGGTTTGATTTGTTCCTTATTCGCTAGGTGACTAAGGACTAAGAGTAAGAACAGGTTTTGTACCAAATGTATCGCTAGACGTGGGCAGATCTTCCTTCTTCTCAACTTCTGGAGTGGCTACAGAAGCTGGAGTTTCTTCCTTCTTTGAAGGAACTTTAAACCATTTCCGCTCATCTTTCTCTTTCTCTTTATTGCTGTTAGCGCTCGTTCGAGGTTTGTTCCCCGTTTTATTCTTGGCTGCGGCTGCAGCGGCTGCTTTGACTAAAGCTATCCAATCCTCCAAAGGAAAAACATAAAACATGTGAAGTTTTAAACATTAATCAAAATTTAATTACACTAATGAGTAAAAACATGTATCGCATTTTCAAAGCTACCTTCACACGCACACAAATTTAAAAATCTAATTGACTATAGAAGGTAGATCATCAACATGGTAGATTACAGAATCATTTAATGGCTTAGTTGGGTTTATAACCTTATATAAAATAGAAAAATATTCAATAAAAAAAAATGTCCCTTTGGTATATTTTCTCAGGAATAAAATCTAAAATAACAAGAAATCTATGACAAATGTGACATTCTGCCTTAGTACCTCAGGGTTTAAATGCAGAGTTGCAATTTTTTTCCTGTAACATCACAGTCCATCAAAGAAATGAGAAAAATGCTTAAGTGGCAATTCTGCAAAGATTAAAATAAATGTATTTCATTGAGTAGTGTTCCTGATTAAGAAGAATGTTCCACTCAAAGGATGGTCAATCTCATAGCAATCAAGGTGTGATTTTATTAATGTTTAAAGCTTTCAAAGTTCAGATACCAATTCACTACGGCAGCTTCACATTACTAGTGAGTTTTTGTTAAAAGAGCTACTTGGCCAAAGTAAAGTCCACCGGGTCAGGCTCCAGATCCATTTCTCTTCCTCTACAGTTTTCTGGGCCGATGTCAGCTGCCATTCTTCTGAGGTGCAAATATTTATTTTTCCTGTATTATATTTGTTGTTTGTTGCTAAATAATTTTGTTCTTTTATTTTTAACTAAAAATGCTTATAATGGGAAACATGGAAAGATGTAAAGAAGTGGAACTAACATTTAAATTTTCACAATAAAAAAAAAGTTTTTAAAAAAAAAACGACTATTTGTAATATCTTTAGAGAATTAACCCTTCCTCTGAGGACTGCTAAGTTGTCAACGAGACCAATTCGGAGTCAACCCAAATGGGTAATTACATTTTTAGTCTAAGCACCCAAAAACCATTTCAGAGCATCAAATGCATTTAACTGGTATTATAACAACACAGGTCCTTAGCAATCCAAGCTGATGGCTGCCCACTGTTGAAAATACATGGTGAGGGCAATAAGCCATTCAAGACAAACAAAATGGAGGTCCCTCACTCTCCCGCCTGACTAAGAGGAGCTGAGAACAGAATCGGACTGGACCCAGCATCTCCTTCACCAGTGTGTTACTGCTGGGATGCATGCTGAGTCCCCCGCAAACAGCAGCTGAAAACAGGCGCTGCCTGAAGCCCGAACACATGGCCCTGGAGGGACCGCATCCTTGCTCCTCCCTGGGAAACACCAGCGGGCACGTAGCTCTCCCAGGATTTCAACATTTCCCAGCACATGTCTCATTAGATAGCGAATTAGGACAAAACTGTGAAATAAAGGTTTATCTTTCTAGTTAAACAAAAACCAAACATGTGTACCAGAATGGCCAGCCCTAGGACCACCCTCGTTTTGGGTCCTGCCTGTAAGGAATTGACGGGCAAATAAAATGAGGAGCAGACAGTGTGGCATGGCAGCAGAGACAGTAGAGGAATAAACAAAGGACCCTGGGAGGACAAAAGGGAAAAGGTTAATTCTGGCTGAAGAGGAAGGCGAGGGGAAGGCAGCAGGGTAAGTGATGGCGGGTTGAACCCTGAAGCGGACTCTGCTGGGAAAGGGCGGCGGGAAAGAAAGCGGGCACCCCGAGCAGAAGGGAAGCCCGAGCACACACGAGTGCCAGGATGGGAGAGGGCCTCCGGGCCACACTGAGCTGCGGTGGCTAAGCTGAGCCATGGGAGGGACAGTTAAGCATAAAGAAAGCACCACCGGGAGCAGGCTGAGAGTCAGCAACCACAGCGGGAGGAGAAGCCAGAGGAAGCGCGGCCAGACCAGCAGAGAAACTCTCTCCCAGCAGCAAGCATGTCCGCAGGCTTGCTAAGGGCAGATCGGACAGTTTGGAGCTCACACTGGGGGAAATTTTAAGTTGTTCGAGAAATGCTGAAAAATGCCAGGATACATTCCATCCCCAGTGGTTTTCCATCTCCGGTAAAGAGAAAAACTAGGAGAAGTCGAAATTCATCAAGTGGTTCCTGATGAACGACTTGATGGAGGGAGTTCCAGATCCTCTGACGTGTGAGTCACGGGATCACCGTGGTTGTGTGGTTACGGAATTCTCTCGTTATTCTGCTCTTCCGGTTTTCAACAGGAAAGATTCACTCTCAGACATAACTGCTGTGTCTGAGATCAGAGCTAACGCTGTGTCTTGCAGCTCCCCGCAGACGCCATAAAGGAGGGGCAGGCACGTCCCACAGCGGCCTGAGCTCAGCGGCCTGCACATGACGCTGAGTGACAGCTCACTGAGCCCGAGTTCTCGAAGATCGAACTCCTCAGCTGTGAGACAGAACTGTCAGCCACATCTACGTCAAAGAATCTGCCACGGAATATCCAATACAGTCATGTATGAAAAGTAGGTTTAAAAAACAGTAAAAGGAATTCTTGTAAGAGCCAGCCAATCCTGAACACCAGTGAGGTACATGTAAATTCTTTATCAGTACACACTGAGGATGAGAACATTATACGAGAGAAAACCCCAGAGAGAGCTTAGGGCAGGGCATTGCCACAGTGCAATTACTTGCTGGTTTAGTAAAAGAAATTTCACTGAGTATCTTCCTGAGGAATTCTCAATGTGCTCGACATGTAAGAGAACATGCGAGGCTGGGCTCTCTCAGCACTGCCCAAACAACATCTGACTTAGCATATTCCTTTGATGAAAACAAGTCAAAAACTTGTTGGGAAAATGACTCTCCTAAAACAAGGTAATTTTATCCAAGACAATTCTACAAATATTTTAATGTGCTTGTTATTTAAGATTATGAAGAAATATGTAAAATTAAAGAAAATACTTATACTGCTACTAATATTTTCTTTCTTTGTATTTTGGAATTTATTTTAATATTAACTTACATTAGGATGTGACTAAAATATGTACATTCAGTAAGCTAATTTTTACAACTTGCAATTTTGTAGCAAACCAAATTGGTTCAAAGTTTCAATTTGGGGGGGAAGTAAAGTTTTAGGGCTAGGACCATCTCACAAACATTTAAACAACCAAAATAAAAAGAGTCGTTTAAAAAAAAGAGCGCTCGAATTTTAATTAAGCATGTATACTATATTGCATAAGTTCACATTTTACTCCGTGTTTCTATGCAGTAACCAAGAAATCACACCACTGAGTGCTCAGAAGAACATTTTATTTATACAGACAAGTAGAAAGACACAAAGCAATTTACTGATCAAAGCAGTGCCATTTTACCACTGAGCCAAACCGGTTTCGGCTCAAAGCAGTGCCATTTTAAATTGCATCTCATATTAATTGAAGAAAAAAATCTGCTAGCTGATCATTTCAAAAGCAAAACTTTGAAACCCAGGTGCTTGAACACAATCACTCTTCTAAGGAGACATCACAAACCATTTTAACGTGTGGGCCTATGTTTGCAGGTGACCACATGCACACCCTGAGGGGAGGACCAGGTGATTTCAACGCACTTCAGGACATTTTTCACCGCATGGCATGGAACAAATATGTAGCATAAAAGGTACTTCCATATTAGACATTGTCACTTTTTAAAAAATTAATTGTAGGTCCAGGTGCTGAAAATCCCAAATAACAGCAGAACGTAAAAGAAAATTCTTTCAATTTCTACTGGCACCTTTTCTTCCCAGTGTTTGAGGAAGCAGCCAACCAGTGGACTCCTGGTTTTAATTCTCTCCAGAGGCTCACCGCGCAGCCTGGCTGAGAGCAGCGCCACGCCATGTAACACACTGCGCGCCAGCGTGGCTCAGAGAGCCCTACTAACAGCCTACAGAACGTCAGGTAAGCGCCTTTTAAGACTAGTGACTATGATTCATAGGAAGAAAGAAGATGATAAGGAACTCGATATAAAATTGTATATGAAAATTTAACTTTCTAAATGATACTATATACCAGGAAAAACAAATGAAGTTAAAAAAAGGCACTTACCTCACTTCCCATAGCCTGGTTACACGATCCAGCTGGGTCGATAGGACAACACCAGCTTAGTGGATGCTGAGATTTCACCTGGAACAGAAACTAGTGACCTATAACTTTAGCAGGGCTAAAGCCAAAGGAGCAGAGATCAAGTGTATAATTTACAGTCTAACTTCTTTTTCTTGCTGCTATTTGGGGCTATCAGCACATAATCCTACAATTAGTTCACTCCCACAGACATGTGTACATTTGATCGGTCACCATTCCAGAAGGCATCCCTCTGGGCGGCTGGGAACGCTGAGCACTCTTACCTGCCCCTTCGCGTCCTCCGGCATGGCTTTGATGTGCATCCTTTTTAAACAACGGATGACGCCATCGTAAAACTGAACTGTGAACGTCCCTGCAACAGGAGCAAGTGGGTCATCAGAAAGCATAATTCCATCTCACAGCAACACGTGAAATCTAACAAGTAACGCCCGACAGGACAAGTATCTGTGCCCGCCATGGCGCGGACGTACAGAACCCCATCGGGTTCAGAACTCTATCATGTTTATTACGCTCATTTCCTCTGTCCCTCTAAAACACCTGCTTTCCCTTTGAAAAGGACACATTGAATCCTGATAAGTTAGTTGCATATAATTCTCATTTTTACTGAAGGACTGTCAAATTTAGTTTGTAATAATGTAAATATATGTTTAAAGAACGTCAGGTGTGTTATACTTGGACTAAAATAAGATCATTTTTTACAAAACGTGCCCTCCTTCAAAGTCTCTTTCCAGTGATCGGACAGAAAGATGTGATGTGTGAAAAGGCCATTTTCTCAGGAAAGCATCATTTCTTTGGCAACAAGGAACTAGCAAGTGAGATTACAGGGAGAGGCTTTTAAGCTAGAAAACACTCTACAGGTCACTACAGGTTACTGACATGGAAGTCCTCCAGGTCACATCAGCCCTCCAGGCTCCGGGAGGCCAACTGCTCACCCAGTGCCAGCTCCACAGAGCACCGCCATCACCCCAGCCCGGCTCCCACCCCGCGTCCTCCTCTAAGGACCCGGCTTCAGTCTGCATGGCTACTACAAAGCACGCTCACTTCTTGTGACAGCACATGCTCCCAAGCCAATAGCAGTCAGTACGATTAGGAAACAGAAAGTCCAGTAGTTTTCTATCATTTCCTGGACAAGTGAGAGATGAGTGCCACTTTGAAGTAAACAGACACTTGGCCTTTATAAAAGAAATGTAAACAGTAAGTGTGATAATTGGTATTAATGGCTTTGAAGCTGGCACAAAGCCAAGGACATATATGTGCAAAGATTTCTTATACATAATGTGAATTCCATATCCTCCTATAATTAGCAGAATGCACAATACTGCAGATATATAGATCTAAACTCAAGTTATGAAAAAAAGCTGATTAGTTAATAGCAAGGAGATAAAGACACGGGAAACTCTGAGCATGCCACACTGCATGCTCACCTTACACCTCCTCCTCCTGCAACTGTCCTCCTCCGTCTTCAACATGGCATCCCATTCCGATGAGGCAGGCTCCTCGCCACTGGACTGCTCCCCCCCCCTCCCATGTTACTCGCACCATCCCCAGTGCTGTGTGCCTCCGCCCGCTCTTCACACATCAGTCCTCAAACCCCGCCCTCAGAGGAGAACACCCTTGACCTCGGTCTACATGGATGTGCCTCCTCGTTAAGACACATCACACACACTTAGGAAGGTCACGTCCGTTTATTCTGGGAAGCCTTGCGGTGAAGAGAGAGCTTGCTTTTGCCTTTTTCTTTTCCTTTTTCCTTTTTTTGGGGGTGAAGGAGCAGACTCATCCAACACATGGGGCTACAGAAATCACAAAATCACTACATCGAGGGGAGATTTTCTCTCTTTTTTTTTTTTTTAAAAGATTTCTCTACATTTTGTTTTTAATTATAAAGTACTATTTAAAATGTCAATAGAGAAATGTGAAAGGAAAAAGTTAAAGTTTCCATCTTCTCAGGGTTAGTAATGACTTAATAATTTGGCATGTATCCTTATAGAGCTTTAAAGCATGCATGCGTGTATACACAGGAGTATAGAAATGTTCTACAATTCTTTTTAAAGTCATTTCTAAATCATAGTTCATTGAGGATCTCCTGTTGTGGATGTTCTGGTCCTAGATGTGCCAATCTGGCTTTCTTCAAAGAGGCTGTCAGGTTTACCTTAAGTCTGAATTGCTCGGCCCAACCCTTGCTCCCAAAATAGCTCTGGGCTTCCCAAGAGAAGGCGGCTCTGAGCCAGGGCAGCCCCACTGGCTGTTCGGAGAGATTCTGCCACATCATTTTTCATTCCCTTTTCTCTTACTTTTTTTTTCCCCATTTAATTTCTATTATTGACACTATTGCAGGTGTCTTCCATTTCCCCTCTTTGCCCATTCTACCCAGCCCCTGCCCCACCTTCGCCCTCCCCACACTGCTGACTGCCATGGGCTATGCACCGTCCTTTATCCAGTCCTCTCCTCCCCTCTGACATCTGTCCATCTGTCCCATGCAGCCATCCTTGGGTTCTATTTTGTTCGTCAGTTTATTTTGTTCATTACATGCCACATATTAGAGAGCTCACATGTCTTTCTCTGACTGGCTTATTTCGCTTAGCATAATCATCTCACCCATGCTGCTGCAAAGGGTAAGAGTTGATTCTTTTTTACAGCTGTGTAGTACTCCACTGTATAAATGTACCACAGCTATTTTACCCTCTCACTTACTGATGGGCACGTGGGCTGTCTCCAGACCTCGGCTATTATAAATAATGCTGTATGAACACCGGAGGGCATGTATTCTGTCTGACTGTGTACTGGGATTCTTAGGCTATATACCCAGAAGTGGCATTACTGGGTCAAAAGGTAGCAATGATGTTTTAAAAATATATTTTTATTGATTTCAGAGAGGAAGGGAGAGGGAGAGATAGAAACATCAATGATGAGAGAGAATCATGGATCGGCTGCCTCATGCACACCCACACTGGGGATGAAGCCTGTAGACAGGCATGTTCCCTGACCGGGAAGCGAACAGTGACCTCCTGGTTCCTAGGGTGACATTCAACCACTGAGCCACGCCAGCCCAGCAGCAGCAATGATTTAAAAAAATACAAATTATACCTGTCAATGCCTTTCTAAGGGCTCACTTAAACTGCTCCTAAAATAGCAGAAACTGCAATCTGTACCATCCCTCTTCCACTATGTGAGCTTACCTTTCTATAGCACATGCCCACGGACAATGGAATAGGCTGAATACGTGGCGGTTGTGTTTCTGAGTATGCTGTGGGTGTGTGTATGCATGCACTCGGGTATGCATACTCCCAAAGAGCTTTACGCATGGAAGGAAGGTCCCAAAGCTCAACACACTTAAAGAAACCACTTAGTTAAAGCAGCGTTGTCTGAGTTTGCTCCATTGCGTCTTGTTTTGGGTGGACACTGTTACCCGACAGGACCATTCACTACTTCTCCTTCCTTCCACACTTGTTACTGACTGCCTCTCCGCACTGGGCTCTGGACCTGACCCCTGGGAGCCCCCGTGTGTAAGACACGGGAATAGGAGCCCCGCACAGAGTTCTCCAGAAGCCTGCATGCATAGTGCGATAAAAGCCCCACTAGAGGAGAAGGAACCCACAAAACTGCTATGTCCCCTCAACTCCTCCAGTGGTCAGGTGAGTAGAGGTAATAAAATCAGAGCCATGTTTGTTACCTTAACTCATTAAGACAATACATTGGAATAACACCTTTGTAGAGTTACAATCATAAATTCTAGCTGGATGATTATGACTTGCTTTTTCACACCTTACATTAATATATCCTTCTAAATGTTCTCCTCTTCTATCTTATCTTACCTCCTACTTTTTCTCAAATTTGCTGTAAGTTTAAAACCTCAGCTTAAATCCCATCACCTCCAAATAAAATTCAATTTACTGGGATTCTTAGGCTATATACCCAGGCTATTTTTTAGTTCAAATTCTTTAGCAAGAACAAGACACATATACCTATCCTGGCTTCTCTCTCCAGCCTCTTCCCCTGCTCCCCGCTCCCTTCAGCCACGTCAGAGACTACAGTTCCCAGCAAGCACCACTTCTTCCGCCAGAAAGGCCTTTTCCTTCCCTCAGTAACTGGCTTCCTTGCTTGCCTTTCCGATCCAGTTGAAAGGAAGTGTCCTCTTACTTAGATTAAATACTCTTCTTGCAAAGAAGCTGTCACACAATGTGTGTTTCTTTAGTAAAAATAATAAGTGGTCAAGTTTAAGAAATAACTGTAACAGAAAAACTAATGTACTACCAACTTGAAAGAACTAATTACAAATATTTCACAACTGTTTTTAAAGGCTATTTTTAAGTAAGAAATTTAAAAAGTAAAATAAGTATATTTCCAATAATGATTTAAATATTCTCAGACCTTTTCAAATTAATCACCCTACGAGTTCTGTTTTTTAAATTCATTATCATAAAGACTTACTGGGTCTTGTGACACTCTAACACACCTGATTTCTGAGTTATTTTCAACATTTCTGATCAGCTCAGTAACTTGTGCTCAGTGTCGATATTAGATATTACAAAAGGCTATTAGGAAAATTAACCCTCCATATCTATTAAAATTAAGAAAAATGGTACAAAGGAAAGATGGAATAAAGGAAAGCCTCAAGCTGAAGAAGTTCCATACTCTTTCCTCAGCAAATATTGCAGAGAATTTCACTTCCAAGTTGAACTGATCTGAATTTCCCTCTAACTCTTCATCACACTCTGGTTGAGATGAGCATCTGAAATTAGCTTAGGCAACAAATGGAAAACAGAGAAACTGAAATAAAAAGCATACAACTTAAGCCTGTGAACTAAAAACTGAGAAAATTTTACCACTTATTTACCTCTCTAATTTAAACAGTTTATTTAGGCATCAATTAAAGTTAGCAGCACAGTTAAAACGTTAACTGTTAATCCCATCTTAAATCTCAGATCGCTTCAGATACATACCTTCTTTGTTAATCGCTTCGATCTTGGCAGGGTAATAGCGACAGTCTGTCCACCGAGCCAGAACTTCTTCTCCGGCTTTAAAATCCTAGTTTAAACAACTTTTCAGATCAATACCATGTATAATAAATAAGTGTTTCCTTAATAAAAAATAAGCTTCTGCAGACTTTAATAGAACTCCTTTTAAAATGCATCACTACACATCTAGCCAACGAAGAGCTGGCTACTTACAAAGAAGTCCTCGTCGTCCTTCAGGCCTTCCTTCCTCAGTGAGGGCCTCTCCAGGGGCCGCAGCCTATTGCTGTCCCAGTAAATCCACTCGTCGTAGCGGTGACTCCAGCGCTCAAAATGGACCAGCATCTTGCCCTCCTCATAGTCGATTTTTTCAATTCGTGATGGATACCTCAAAAATAAAGAGAAAAGTCTTACCTTTGTTCACACAAAGTATTAAAAAGTATGAACTATACCACTTACGGTTAAGACCTCAAACAAAAAACATGGGTCCATATTTTTAAACTACTGAACCGACAAAGTTTCCTTTCTTATTTTTGTCTTTTTTAAAAAATGATTGTTCTCAATACCTAATGAAATAAACGCTGTGATCAATTCCCAGTGGAGCCTTAAACATATTCCTACTTTTAACCCAATAATTCCAATTCTAGAACTATATATACAAAACATTTATCATAACAAAGAAATGTAAAACCATCTAAAAAATACAGTTAGAAAAATTGATGACTATCTATAGCTATCCAAACAATGGTATAGCCACTGATTGAAATATTACAGGATTTAAATGTGGTGTTTGCAAATAATTTTTCTATACATTCCAGTATTTTACAATGAGAAACCATGATGAAGGAGAAAGCTTAAATGTAAAAATATAAAAATGACACCCCAATGTTCTGCTTCATGTGTGATGATTCTCCTACAATCAATTTCAAAGCAGAAATTAATTAACTTGGTACTTTTAGAAAGGAAAACTGCTTCATCATTCCTAATGTACTCTAGTAAATGTTCATAGATGACTCAATTTGTTTAAAAAGACCCATTAAATAAACTTAAGAATCAAAAATAGCGCATGGTAGATGACTCAGCCATAATAGTTTTTGCTAGTTTATTGTAAATCTGAAACTTTCTTTTTCCTCTGGAGAATTAGCTTTAAATATAGAGCATGACAGAAATTCAGAAACTGCTCCCTGCTTACAGACCACTCGTGCTAGTCAAAGCTTCTAGACATCCTGTGGGCTGACTCATTCTCTGTAGGGCCTGTTCCCCACGTGGTTTAATACTGGACTGCGTGGAGTCTCCGCAGACACTGTGCCCTGTCAAACATTCCGGGTTCTGCCCATTGTCTTCTCTCCTCACCCTAACTATTCTTCAGGATAATTAGCATGTTAAATGCCCTCCCCTTCCTCTGTACACTCAGCATCCCGCACTTGGGTGAACATGTAAGCACTTGCGTGAAGACTCCCCGCCTCCCTCCCCAGTGCTCCTGGCGCCCTTCTCATCACAGCGGGCCCCGTGCAGGTCCCTGACACGCGTGCTGGCAGCACTTGCTGCCCTTGCACCACCAGCGTGTGACACACAAAAAGGATCCTGTGGTCCCAAAGCTAAGAAAATATGGACTTTAAAAAGTTAAACTGCTTCCTAATTGAAAGACTTCTTGATCCTGTGAACAAGATGGAGATAAAGCCTTCGCTTTATTACCACCCACGGAATAATTAACATGTCTCGGGATGGTAGCATGTGAGGGAACACGCTGTAAGAAGCCACTTTGGCCTGTGAGCTTCGGGAATGCCTGAGGCATGTCCACCTTGTCTCCCACAGCACCCAGGGCAGCGACAGACACACCCGGCCGCTCAGGAAAGGCAGGGCACGTGCAGGGAGACAGTGCTTTTTCCTCAGAACTAAGAAGGCTGTTAAAAAAGGCTGTTTATTCATTCAACATATTCTTGGGGATCTATTAAGATTAAGGGACTTCGAGGCACTGCTGGTAGGAAAAAGAAGCATCATTAGCTCCTACCTTCCAGGAGCTTAGCTTGGGGTCAGATGAGGAGACAGGAGAATCAGAATATGTACTGAGAATCGATGTGTCCCCGCCTCTATGTTCTTTCCATAGTGAATGTCAACTGCTCTTCATATACCCTATCTCACTGGACCCGGTAACCACCCCTGGTATAGATACCACAATCCCCATCTAACAGATGAAGAGTGCTTAAGAATACCTGTGGTAGAGGATTCAAAACCAAAACTAACTGGCACAAAAGCCTATAGAAGAAACGGGGTAAGGCCTGTATCAAAGTGATTAGATTATAATAAACTGGTTAAGTATATACAAACATTTTATATAAGATGTTATTAATAGTTTAGAAGAAACTGGAAAGTTCACTAAAGGTCCTTGGGAGACACTGTGTATGTCATTCTTGGGGGGGACTTGTAGGATTTATACTTAATGAACACTGTGCCAACAAGGTCAAGGATATACACAGAGCATACCCATCTATTCACTCCGTTCATTTACTTAAAATCATGATGTGGCCCTGGCTGGTGTGGTTCAGTGGATAGAGTTTCGGCCTGAGGACTGAAGGGTCCCAGGTTTGATTCCAGTCAAGAGCACATGCCCAGGTTGCAGGTTTGATCCCCAGTAGAGGGTGTGCAGGAGGCAGTGATCAATGATTCTTTCTCATCACTGATGTTTCTCTCTCTCTCTCCCTCTCCCTTCCTCTCTCAAATCAATAAAAACATCTTTAAAAAAAACAAAACAAAACAAAAAAACCATGATGTGGCTCAAGTTCGGCAACAGGCCAAGACAATGAGGATTCCGAGACAAGTCCACACCTCAGGGATCTCATGATCAGAGATTGAATGGGAATTTCATAAGCCCAGTTCCCTGTGGCTAGACTGTATGGTAAGCAGTAAGATAACCATAGAGAACTGTGGGACTCAGACTGGACTGGTTAACTACGTTCAAGCTAAAGGGATCTGAAATAGCAAATTAATAAAATGATCCTTTATTCTACAAACAGGGAATTTCATAATGTTTGTACTTCATTTGGTTATCAATTACACCCTAGGGAAAAAAAAAATCCTAACATCAAGATCATTGCTACACGTTAAAAAATGCAAAAAAAAAAAAATGGCAATTTAACATATCATTTTACACAGTGAAATGACTTCCCTGTTCTAGCATATGGCCATAGTAATAATGCTTTGATACGCAAAGTGAACTAAAAATACTGTTGAACAAATGTATGCACAAATGCCTCTCCATGTTGAATTACAGCATTATTTTGATGCATTCTTTATGTTTTACAATAATTTAAGTGTGAATGGAACATAAGATTTTTCGTACTGACTTTGGACGAGGTGGTGATAATGTTTCTACTTTGTCATTTTTAAAGACTGGATCATGGACGGCTGCTCAGGAATAGTGATGAGGCAGAGCCCCAGGCCTTTCTGAAGGTGTGAGAAGCAAGCAGCACATTTCAGAGTTAACCATTTGTACACCATGAGCATCTGTAGACGCAAGCAGCGGAACTTTATCATTAAATTCAAAATATCGTGGCAATTAACTGTTTCAGACAATTAGCAATAGGAAGAAAGCATCATGGTTGGCATCTCTTGAGAGTTCAGAAGAAAGAGATGGAGAGAAGGCAACTTCACCACAAGTATGAATCCTCAAAGCCAAAATTTTACATGGAGCTCTCTTACTCCTTATCATGTTTCTGCAAAATCCCACAAAATCCCACTATATTCCTTATTATCATCCCACTTTGAAATCCATTAACTGCTTAAATAATATTTACTTGTGCAGAAAATGAGGAACTGCCTCACTGCTCTGGGTCCACCTCACTCTCATATGTCATTTGTACTTGAATCCTAGAAACAGTTCACTCTCGGCCAACTTTACAAGAAAAATGACCCACCCTAAAATTGGTCTCTCTGGATTATTAGGCTTAATGGAAAGGGACAGCACTCAGAAATACTTAGAAGACCTTATAAACACTATTGCTGAATTTAATAAAAGTTCATTCACATAACTGTACTACTGTGATCTCTCGGTTGATGTCAGCATTATTTTGCTGCCCTCTTTATGTTTTATAATAATTTTAAATTGATTACTTAGGTCCGTCTTCTAAAGAGCAAGAAACCAGCCTGGTCACAGACAAACCCCTATACTGGCTTACACTGAACTGTTTTCCAAGGGCAGGTCCTGACTCACCCACTAGACAAAACGTTGTGTGTGTGTCTGTGTGTGTGTGTGTGTGTGTGTGTGTGTGGTATAGATGTGTATGATCGATGATTCTTTTGAGGTGGGAATTCCCAATTTGAATCAGATTGTCAAAAGGGTTTATGACCAAAAAGGAAAATAATTCTGGAAGGCAAAATCGTCTATCAACAGTCTAACTACAATGTGCCATTATCCTTGGAAAGGAAGAAATAAATGATGGGCATGCAACTACGGCAGAACCACAGTCTAATAGATTTTTTAAAATCCCTTTATATTCAATGTATTTATAGTAAAGCAAACTTTATCTGAATTTAGGGAACTCA
This sequence comes from Pipistrellus hanaki, assembly GCF_964339955.1. Classification (NCBI taxonomy): domain Eukaryota; kingdom Metazoa; phylum Chordata; class Mammalia; order Chiroptera; family Vespertilionidae; genus Pipistrellus; species Pipistrellus hanaki. Next base: position 47,148,741 of record NC_140519.1, on the reverse strand, counting down.
TTCTGATTTGTCATTTAGTTTGATATATCCAAATTTTTACCTCTATTGGTAAAGTCAACCATAATGAAATGACACAGAAAACCCTTGATACAATTATGACCTAGGATTTCCTGCACTTACTTAAGCAAAAGAAAAGAGTTGTTAACTACTCATTGACAGGTTATAATCCACGGAGCAAGGCCAGACAATATTGAATATACATCAGAATTCACTTGGAGATTTAGCTAACCATTTAAATAAATGTCATAATAAAAAAGGCAAAGTATTTTTCGAAATTGCCCCAATAAATTATTTAAATTATGTTTTCAATAAGCCATTTTGTTAATATAAAGATGATAAAATTTCTAATTTGTATAACTTTAAAAATTGACACATTCTCTTTCAAACTATTTACTCAGCAAACACTGTCTCTAATTCACTATGTACCAGACACTAAAAAGTAGGAATAAAGCTACAAATACAAAGAAGACACTATTCCAATCAACCAAATTCAGGAGAGAAGGAAGAGAAAAAGAGAGTCAAACAAGTTAATGCAAACACAATATAATGTAATGCCTGGCACAATAAAGATCTATTACAATAACACACAGAGAGTACAGAAATTAAATTATCTCCTAGATAAAGTACTTCTTTGATTTTCGAAGAATTAAATAACTTGAAATCTTACTTAAACATATCTACATGATAGCAGAATCTTAAAGGAGTTAGGATTAACATTTCAGAACAGTTTTGTGTATAGAAACTTCACATTAAAAAAACTAACATGGTATCATACAAAAGACTAAAATATATTAGAAGAAATAGAGATAAGAACATCTTTACACATGACTGCTATGAGGATTGTTTTCCAAATAATAAAAATTATTGTAGAATATAATCCAAAACAAACATAATATCCTTATAACTTAGTAACCTTCTAAAAATGTTAGCTTCTTAGGAGCACTTTAAATTTACATTATACTCTGTAATTTTCAAAAGGGTTTTCTCACCCATTCACTCATTATTATAACTAAAATAACAATGTTATCCACTATTGTTATAGTATTTCGAATGAACTGCCTTTAGATAGTGCATGTTAATTTGTTTACACCTTAAAACAACACATTGAAAACAAAAATGTTTTGACTAATTCAAACTCTGAATTCCAAAATGAAGAATAAATACAAATAAATCTAGACTACCAAGAGCAGTCATATCAAAATCACATCTCCAGCACTGAATGCCAAGTCTCATCACATTATCCCTCAGTTCCTCCTCTCGGCCATTCATCCCCAGGACAGCCATCCAGAAGAACCGTGCGAGAGCCCCGCTTCCTGCCTGCCCCAGCCTCTGCAGCAGGTACCGGGTGAGATCAGAGCTGGCTGTGTCTTTGCCTTTGGAAGCTGTGGCAGCCCCCTTTCAAATTAAGGTTTCATTTCCAATCACGGGATTTAAACTCCTCTTCCCCTCCACCTCAGCATCTGAACCTCCTGCCATGTCTACATTCATTCACACCACCAGTTCTAACCAATCAAAAGACCTACACCAGAGCCTTTATACTCATTACCGTCTCCCACCATAAAAAGTTCCTTTCCTACTCTACCAAAAACTGCCACCGGAAATGTACTCAGCATTTATGTATGCCATATAATTTGTTCAGACTAACATGACCAAACTCCTCATTATTTAGTCCTGTCAAAAACTCGAAACTCTAGCAGGGTGCAGTCCAACTAATGCTATTTAATATTTAGCACTTGAAATATTACTTTACTGCTATAGCACCAGATATGCTTCTATGCCTATTGAGCAAAGCCTTAAGAATTTACACGAATCCTCTCCCACTGGATTCTCCTTTCTTAGAATAACTAATGCCCATGCTATTGTCACTATAGTGGGGGATGTGCAGGAAGCAGCTGATTGATGTTTCTAACTCTCTATCCCTCTCCCTTCCTCTCTGTCATAAATCAATAAAATATATATTTTTAAAAATGAAGTTAAATTTGCCAATCTAGCATGACAAATTATGCTGTTTTCAAGCAATAAGTCCCAATTCATTTGCCATAATTTTCTCCAATGGTGATCAGATTTCACACCAACCCACCAATCTGCAATAAACTTTGCTGGGCACCTTTTGTAAATGATAGGGGCCATGGCTGTATATATGTGATTTCATTTAAGTACCTTATACTTGAGTACCTTACCGTATCAATTTCTAATTTAATAAAAAAAAAAAAATAGTATGTCCTGACTAATGACCTTTGAGAGGTTGTGGCCATTAGTTCTTCAAATATAAAGTCATATGAAAATACTAAGAAGCTGGGACTCTTATGAAGAATAGCAAAACTAAGCTACCTTTTCAATATCATGTTAATGTTTTAAATTATACTCCTGACATTTAACCCTTTGCACTCCGCTGCCTCCTCTCAGGGGACATCGGAATTCTAGCATATCACTCGGATGTCCCCTCTCAGAGGGGACATTGCAGTTTATTAGTGATTACGGGGAATTGAGTTAATTCAAAGCACGTTTCCGCCGCAAAGTAGCGTCAAGTAGCTGGTAGCCAATGTCCAGAATGGTTCGGAGTGCAAAGGGTTAAAATGTAAAACTAGTAATTTTTTCCTGCAGTTAAAATAATTTAAAACAAAATTAAATACCCTTAAGCATCCACAGATAACAGTCTGTCTGCTCGGTAAAGCTATTTTAGCAGAGCTACCATGATAGATAAGTTATTTCCCAACTAGCGGCTTTAATCAACTCCCTACCACAGAACAAAGCATTGTATACCGCAATGTGACAAGTGTAAAACCTGCAAACACATAATAATATTCAGCAGAAATGATGTAACAAATAGGGAGTTGGATACCTGTTGATACATGATGGTTGAGCTCCAAATAAACGTCAGATAAGCAAACAACACTATCTTATATCTTGTCCAATCTGTGCCATTACATGAACATGCATGCCCACACACACAAATAAGCCTAAGGTTTCTAGACTTTACACTGTTATCCAGTGATGAGGGAGGCTAGGAAATCGTCAGCTTGAAGATTGGATTCTAGGGTAATTTCGGGAGGAAGACCTAGGACAGACAGACCTGAATTAACCTGCCTTGCAGACGTGTATAATTCCAGGGAAAGAGAGTAACATGAGCATCCTGGACCCTCGGGGCCCTTCTACACTCCAGAAACATGCACATCACTAGCGCCAGTCAGGAACTAAGATGGCCTTGAACACTGAGCCCAGCTGCTTCTGGAGCTGAGGCTCAAAGCTCCAGGCATCTATATGAGAAGCAAAGGGTGTGGTAAGAGGTCACTAGACTTGAAGCAAAATAAACTGCAAGACTTGGATCTTTTGGCCATATCACCTGGAATAAAACAGTAACATCTCAGATCCCAAACATGTCAAGGGCCTACACCACAGCCATCCAGCCAGATGAGGCTGGAGGTTGCAGAAAGAGGAGCAAGAACACTGAGGAAAGTACATGCAGGCCAATATATCCAATTCTATTAAAAAACAGCAAAAACAGATTTCTGGATCGTATCGTTTTGCAAAATGCTTACATTTTATTTCCTCTGACTAACGTAAAGAATTAAAATCAGACTATAAATCCTGATATTTCCATTGCTATTCAGATCAAAAGCTCTATCTCCAGGTTCATAATTCTGTATAGTTTAGACCAGTGGTTCTCATAGGTGCACCCAAGACCAGCAACATCAGCATAACTGGAAACTTGTTGGAAATGCAAATAATTGGGCTCCCTCAGACCTACTCAATCAGAAGCTGTGGTGCCGGGCCCTGCAATCTCTGCTTAACCAGCCCTTCAGGAGATTATGATAGAGACTCGAGTTTGAGAATCACTGCCAGAATCACTTCAAAACTTTAGTGTCAATGAGCCTTATAAAGGAAGCAATGTGTTAGTAAGTTGGTACCACATAGGAAGTTAGTGACCTAAAGTGTCCTATTGGACAAATATACTTTTTTAAACCAACCGTTATGACTACAAGTAATCTCAAAATTAAACAATTAAAGGAAAAACATTTAAAAAAGTGATAGAGCTGGTTGGATAAAGGGTAAATACCTGTCTAATATCACTAAACTCCAAGTAGTTCAAACCTCTAAATTTCTGTTCCAAAATATATTCACCTTTCTCCACTTTTTTCAACTCATTTTCTCTTGTAGTGACCAGCAATTTTGAACTGTATATATGACTCTACCCCTTGTCTAGCTTACTTCTGCCTCACGTCTGTTACATACCTATGTGAGACACAGAAACCTACCCTCACTTCATCACTGGACAGGTGGAAACCAGGCTTTAACACTGCAAGTTTCTAATTCAAGGGAACCGGAAGGTCATCTGCTAAGTCATGCCCTCCTTTTAAGGACATTAAAGCAGAAAGTACTCTCCAAAGTCACACAGTTCGTGCAGAACAGCATTTAGAAGCCACGTTTCTGACTTCCAGTTAAATTAACTGGCATTTCTAATCTTGCTGGCAACATTTTTTGTAGGGAGGAGAACTTTATCTTTAAAAGTTTATGGGGCTTTTTTTGTGGAAATTTAAAATTGAAGAACTCAAGCGCTTGTGCACTGGTACAGACCTGCTTGATGGCTAAAACTGAAAGTTCCCTTAGGTCTTCAGTTTCAAAATGTGTGACTTTCCCAATGTAAACCATCTCAGAATTTAAGAAGAAATCTTGTTCATTTCAATTTGAAGTTCTCTGCAGCCAGGGTCCTTAATCTGGACCCCATCAATAAGTTTTCTAGGAGCACCATAACATACAATTCAATTATTTTCACTTATAAATGTGTCTATACTAGTTACAGTAATTAATATATATATATATATATATATATATATATATATACACACACACACACACACACACACACACACACACACGTAGCTGAAATTAGGTTCTCTAAGGTAGCTAGTGGCTCAAAATAAGAATCAATACTTTTCAATTACACAGAGATTTAGGAAAACCCAATTTACAAAAAGTCAAAATTCTATTCATATTAGCAAAAGGATCTCTACTTAAAAAGTACTCACCTAAGGTTTCTACAAGTTTCAAACTTACCTAATATAATTAAAATATGACTTCAGGTTTTAAATTTGGTTCACGTACCACTTTCAAGAGCCTTCTTCTCCAAATACAGACTGCACAGCTTGTCTCTACAATGTTTCCTTTGGAGAAGCTAAATCCAACTAGGAAAAAGCACCCCTTCCTATTCAGAAACCATGTACTCTTATTTAAATTAGAAGGTATTTGTACTTGGTACAATCTAAATTTCCTCAACTTTCCCACTCTATTAAAATTATGTTCATGAACATCTTAAAAACTCACATTTGCAAATGTTCCATACAGTTCAAACACTCCAAATGTGTGGAAACAGCATTTGCCAATTCAAATTTATACTGTTCTATCAAACTCTGACACTGGAAGACATCTCCACAGTTTTAATCTTTCATTTTCCTTTCCTTTAGATCTAGAAGAGACCTAAATAGAAAAGTCCCCAAAACAGTCAGGAAAGCATAACTAACTCCTCTGAACGTTTTAAATTGACTCCATGTCTCATTTCTTTCAGGAGTGACACCAGAGCATACGACTTTACTTGTTTCATAATCCAATCGCTTGCCATAGAGTATTTTCATCTCAATCAAAAGACAAAGTTAAATCAGTAGTCAAACCAGTACAATTTAAACACTATTCAGAATTTCAGAATGATTAGGTACTTTAATATTTGCAAGGGTGTTTTGTAAACCATAAAACTCTGCAGAAACAAAGATCTTATCATCACCTCAAAAACAGGGAGTATAAGCCCTAGCAGTTTGAGGGGTGATCATGACAAGTGTGTGTGTGTGTGTGTGTGTGTGTGAGTGGGGCGGGGGGGAGGCACACGCAATTATGGGCAGCCAAGGAGCCAGAAGCCCAGGACTGTGAGAGGGATGTGTCCTGCCAGCAGTCGGACATGCCCTACGAGGACCCGGATTAGAGAGAATGCAGGCTGGACTGAGGCAACCCCCCTCATGCACGAATTTCGTGCACTGGGCCTCTAGTTTGGAACTAAAATCGATTTTGTCTCACTGAACTTCTTTTGTACCTCACAGAAAACTCAGTAAATATTAGCAATGAATTACTGTCCTATGATTAAAGCATTATAGTAATACTAAATCATAAGGTCAACCAAGCTTAACAAGTTCTCGAAACTATTGATATTAATAAACAAAGTCACAATAGGAAAATTATTTTTTTCAATTACTGAGAATATGCATATACAATATTCCTAATTATTTTTAAATTAAGGTATCAACTGTAGCAGTATGCTAAAATGTTCATATAAGTAAGCTCATAAAAATCAAGCTGATGACAAGTTTCAATAATTATCACATGTAATTATTTTGGCTAAAGTTTACTTATTTTAAAGAGGCCATTATTATTTGGGTCATTAAAATTAAATCTAAACTTAATTACTGAGTACATATGCATGTTACCACCCTACCTAAGCACTTAAGAATTTTGTGATGAGAAGCATAAGACAATGAAAATATTTAAACTACAATTTTCATTTGTTCTCTGAAATTCCAAATATTTTGAAAGTACACTCAAGCTAGACTTTTAAAGTGTTTCTTTGTTATAATCTTTTTACTTTATTGGATTATCAATTTAACAACTATTAAATAAATAAAAATTTCACCACTTAAAGTGAATTTCTTACTAATATCAAAGTTAATTATGGTAATATCCCTGAAAACTAATAAACTGTGTGCTTCTCCAAAACTGTTAGTTCAATTACAACTTGGTCAGTTTGAAAGCCTAAGAAAATATATTTCTATGAATTAACTAGTAATTTATAAAGTCAGTAACTTAAAAAAAGAATTTAAGATTAACACCAAAGAAATGAGAAGTAACATTTCTCATACTCGTGTATCACACGGAGATTCAAAAGTCTGCCTTCATAGCTTTTGGTCACAACAGCCCATCACTAAGCTGGCATGCTTGGTTGCAGGCCTCATGCAGTGGTTCTCAATCAGGAGCATGTCTGGAGATAAATTTTATGACCAGGTAGGATGCTACTGCCTGCTTCCCAGGTGCTGCCCAAGCCGCTACTGAGAACTACTGTGTACACCTGCCACCTGATGAGAGTAACAACTAGGTCCCCTACAAAGGAGTACCCACTGAGGTGCAGCTGGAAGGCACGGGGCCATATAGCTGTGTCTTCCCACCTCCAACTGCAGTTTCCAACTGTCCCAAAGCAGAGGCCACGGCAGAGTTCGTCAGCTGGGGGTCAGGGACATGTGGAGAGTCCTAACGCCAGATGCTGAGAGACAAAGCCCCAGGCTGGTCTAAAGTCAAACATCACGACAACACAAGATTTTCTCCACCTGCCATCGCCAACTCAGGAAGCTCACTTAATGCAGATCCATCAAAAGCACCTCTATGGATGCCCACCTGAAGGGAGTTGTAGTGAGAGAAAATGTCAAGTCTGGAAGACAGTCCTGGAGCTGCTAAACTGCTAGAGCCTCATGAGAATCACCGCAGGAGAGGAACCCCTCCAATGCCCCTCCCGGGGAAGGGGCTGAGAATGGCGCCGGGAGACACCATCCCAGAGAGCAGAAGCGCCCCGTTCAGTGGAATGAGGAGAGAACACTCGTTACTCCTACTGTGGTCCCGTGACCTTTGCATGTTGTGCTTCCTTCTCTCCTTTCCCGGTGGTGGTTTTATCTCATGTTACTGATTTTCCCCACGCCACGATGAGGGGCATGTTGAGGTGTCTGAGTTCACCACTTCTCACAGATGGCCAGGGAAAGGGGGAAGAAAGGTGGTTTGGCTTTAGGCGGGCTAGTGAACAATGACTATGCTAACCATCAATAAGAGCTGGAGTGTGAAAGTGTTATCCCAAACCTGGGAGCTGGTTATCTGGATTAACCCCTTCCTCCCACCGCAGTACAGCTCCAGTTAACTACACAAGGGTACTGGCACTCTCTATATCTCAGATCCTCCACACTCATCTGAAGTTTTCCAACACCTAAAATGCTTCTGACTAGCAACAGTGTGCTAAACCTGCAAAGCCTGAAGAGCAGGGAAACTAAAAACCAATGTGTACACATCTTTAAAATGTGAATACGTTAGGGCTCCTGCCACAGTCAGAACAGCGATGAACCCATATACAAAAGACTACACACATGTGCTTCAGGTCATGAGCTCCGATTTTCCATACCATTTCTGTAAGTAGTCCAGTGCCTCCAACCGAGCCCCAATCTCAAAAGTGATTCCAGGACGATTTGGGGGCTTTTTACTCATCTTGAGATACTATTCTTCAGTATTCTCTTTTCTCTACCTCAAGAAAGGAAACAAAGTTAGATTCAGATGCATAACATGCATAAGGAATTAAACAAAAATTTTAAAACATTACAAGTTGAAGTAACAGCCAAATTTTTAAGAAATCTGAATATGATTATCAATATCTCTAGGTAGAGTACTGTGCAACTTACAGGCAATCTTGAAAATGGATTAAGAAAAAAGACATTACACCTAAAACCTATTTGTTCATGTTGACCAATGTCACCTCAATTTAATACATATTAAAATTAAAAATTTAAAGGACATTAAGAAGATAACTACTTAAAAAGAATAGATGGGCATTAAAACTCAATAAATTGTAGCTTAGAAAACTCTCCACATGACTGAAAATGTTTTCCTGTCTTTGAAAAATCAAGACAGTTGAGCTCTGGAATATGACTAATGAGGTTCTTGAGAACAAGTTAACCACATTTTTCACCAAATGTTTACTGGGTGCCTGTAACTCCACAGGCTTTTGATAAGCCACTGAGGAGGGGCGCACAGAGATGGAAGCAGCAGTGACCACGCCCTCCGCCAGGAAGCCTGGCCATTCCTCTGTGGTTAGGACTTCTCATTCGCTGACCTTCCACGTTGGTAGCAAATGATTCCATCATTTTAATCTAACACATAAAGCTGCAAGGGAAATTTTTTTCTTATACTTCGCTGAATTCAATGAGCCACAATGATGAGGATTATTTTTTTACTCTGAGAATTCATTTCTACAAAATTTCAATATAGATAGGACCTCTGACAATTTCAGCATTGACAATAAGTGGGTGTAACGTTCAAGCAAACACTACAGGAGTATCTAGGGCTCTGTTCCTCTCTAGATGGCGGGCAGGTGCACTACTATCCTCCAGCCCCGATGGCCACCCTGCACACCGAGGCAGCCTCTTTTCTGCTCAGGACCTGGTTGATACCTGAGTCATTTAAGTGCACTTTAAGGCAGCCTTGCCAAAAGAACACAGGTAATCAGGAGTGCAAGGGGATCCCTAAAGCCTTTTGGGATATTCAGAATGATTAATATGGCAGTTTTCCCTCCCAGTTTAAAAAGGAAAACACACAAATATGTAAACATTTTAATAGTTTGGTCACAATTCGAAAGGGACAATACTTAACAATAAACACAGACTCAGAGACAGAGAACAGATTGACAGCTGTCAGAGGGAAAGTGGGGTTGGTAGGCTGGGTGAAAATGGTGAAGGGCGTAAGCAAAAAAAAAAACAAAAACACAAAAAAACAAACAAACAAAAACACAAAAAAACCACCAAAGTTAAAAACAGACAACAGTATTGTGATTAGCAGACGACGGAAAGGGGGTGAGGAGAGGTAGGAGAGGGTTTAGGAGAGACAAATGGTGGTAGAAGACTTGACTTGGAGTGGTGATGCATCATATAAGTGTACACCTGAAACCTATACAATTTTATTAGCCAAATGTCACCCCAATAAATTCAATAAACATTAAATTTTTAAAAATAAAAAATGAATAGAACCAACTGTCCTTTACTTTTTTTTTTGGGGGGGGGACTCTGATAAGGGGGAAAATTAACACCAATACTTGCTATTTAAATATATAAAATCAAACTTAAATACTCCTGACTGGGGGAGGGGAGGGAGGGGCCATATCCTCCTGCCATGGCAGCAGCAGAGACCAGTGCATTCACGTTCACAGGAAGCGCGGCCGGGAGTGCATTTGGTGTAAAAGGAACAAAAATGAGACTATGTTCATAGAGGTCTCGCCAGTTTGCAACATGTAAGGCAGATAGATCCCCAAATGTCGGTGCAAAAATCGAATCCACCTTTTCTGCTGCTCCTCATGGGAAGAGCCGACTTGGGGGGGCCCATTCACATCTTCTAGGCTTAAACGCAAAACCCCTAAGAAGTAACAGAGCTGAACTACAATTACTTCGATGTGAGCAATCAAAAAGGCTAGACGGCCTTTTCCTCGGGTGGACGGGGAGGATGAGGAGGGATCTGAATGGAGGGGAAAGTCAGACAAAGTCAAGCAGCGGGCCTATGGGGCGGGAGGACGTGGAGCAGAGAGAGAAAGCGGGACGGAGAGGGGACGGGCAGGCGTGGAAATCGGAAGAACAGAGGGGCCAAAGTCAGGGCGGTTCAGGCTGTGGGGGGATGACAACCGGGTGGGGAGAGAACATGAGCGAGAAGATGCGACACCTGGAAAGTGAAGCGAGGGTCAGAGCGTGGCCGCGGGGCCACACAAAAAAAGGAAAAAATAAATAAAATAAAATAAAATAAAATAAAATAAAATAAAATAAAATAAAATAAAATAAAGCAGGTGGGGAGCGATGGGGGGCGGGAGGAGGCAGACAGGAAAGGCTCCGGCGGCGCAGGCGGGACGGGGACGCCTCCAGGTTTGACAGCCGTCCGGCCCGGCGGGGGAGGAAGGAGGGGGAGGGAGCGGCGCCCAGACAATAGGGGCGGCGAGTGCCGGGAGGAGAGGGGCGGGAGGGGGGGAGCGGCCGGAGGGACCCCGGCGTGGGGAGCCCCGGGCGGCCAGGCGGGCCGGGCGGCCTCCTGCCCCGCCGCCGCCGCCGCCGCCGCCTCTTACCGACTCGGCCTCCTGTCCGCACAGCAGCCGGGCCGTCCGGGGCCGAGCCGGGCACTAGCAGGGCGGCCAGCCCGGGCCGCCGCCACCGCCTCCGCCTCCGCCCGGCGGCGCCGGGGAGCGAGCAGGAGCGAGGCGAACGGGAGCCTCGGAGGCGGGTCGCGCCGAGGTGGCGCCGGAGGAAGCAGGTCCGAGCCCTCACGCCCGCTCGCTGTCCGCTGCCATCGCCGCCGCCGCCGCCGCCGCCGCCGGCCAGCCCAGACGCGACGCCGGTCCCGGCGACGTCAGCCGCCCGCGACGCCCCGGAAGGGGCCTGGGCGCGTCACGTGGCTCGCGAGGGTTGAGCCCCGGCCGCGCCGCCGATTGGACGGCCGCCTCGGGGGCGGGGCTTCGCGGCGGTTGGCTGGCGGCGGGGGGGCGGGGCCCTGGAGAGCGGAGGGAGGGAGGGAGGGAGGGACGCGAGCCGGGGGAGCCCATTGGCGGTTGGGGAGAGTCTGACCTTTAACTAGCGATCCGGAGGGAGGGAGCCTGTTGAAAGTATTGATTTGATGGCAGCCAGGTCCCTGAACAAACCCCTGAAATGCACTGCACGCTTTCCGAGATAGCCACCCCATTCACATAAAAATAGAGCACATGGTGCCTGTGGTAAAGTCAGTAAGCCTCTGTTGAATGAATCCTTGCAGCAGGGGCTGAGCTGTAAGTAACATCACATGACAACCCCAATCACAATTGTATGCTCCCCATATTCTAGAGATCCTTACAAGAGGCAGATAGTACTAAGACGTGTGTGTGTGTGTGTGTGTGTGTGTGTGTGTGTGTGTGTGTGATTTCCCCATGACGACACAACTCATGATAGCAGAACTCCCTTTATTGAATATCCACCACGTCCCAAACTGGTCACGAGGCACAAGAAAAAGCGTTTCCACTGTAGGGGAAACCAACAAATGAATGCATTCAAAGCAATATTGGAATGAAGCGTCTTTTCTCTCTCTCTCTCTTTCCAGTGTACCACTCCAACTCTCAACTTTCTAAATGCAACACTGCATGCAAACAACACTTATAGTTATCGTGCTTTGCAGTGTGGAATTAAAATAGCAAAGAAGCTTTATTTAAGCTTCAATTATAGTGAACTTTGGGAAGCTAAACAATCTTATTCATATCCTTTTCTTCAATAGACATTCATTCATCACTATGTTGCTAATAGGTACTGAGCTAGACTGAGCATGGCAGTCTGTAGAAAATATATAAATAAGACAGGGTCTGGTGGACATTTGTCCTCTTGTATGGTTGCCCAGCCTCTGCACTCACTCCCTTTCCATGTTTGGGAAATTTCACATCATACTCCATGTATTTCCAGAATCTTCCAGACACATAACAGGATTTTATGTTCCATCCGTCTTAGAATTATGTATAGTCACGGCGTTTGCTTTGGCTGATAAAATAAATTGGAAGTGAGCTTTGTCATGGCGAGCTGTTCATTTAAAGGCCAGTTCACCAAGCTATCTGCCTCTGGTGTAGTGAAAAGCAAATTTTGAGATGGTGTCTGCTCTCGCAGCCCAGGTTCTAAACAGATTATGATGAGCCCAGAACCAACTGCTTAACTCAACTGATATAGTATATGGAAAAATAAGTAACTATGTGTTGTTTTAAGCTGTTGATATTTGGGTGGTTGGTTGTTGCACAACATGAGCTAACCCAACTGACAGATGCACCCACCTGGGAGTCAGCTTCACACTACATAAAATGGTGATGTTAGAAACTCACACTCCAAGTCCCCATTGCAGTGAAAGAGCTGTTTTCAGCGATGCCGATTAGACTGACTCGCTGAGGAGAGTGTATCAGAAGCTGCTAGTGATGTCCAAAGTAAGGAAAGTTTTCTCCAGCAGCTTGGCCGTACCAGTGACCAATATCTGCCTCTCAACCTAGAGTTAACTAACTGAACCCTGGCGGAATCTCTGCTGACCCACGGACCAATAATTGGTAGGGGGTGGGGGTAGGTAGAGATAGTATGTTGTTATACATCACTGTAAAGCGAAGGCTGTTTGTAATTTAAGTAAAATACATACATAAAGGATACCACATAGACCCATCCACTCCCCACTGCTTTTTGAGAATCCATCAATCTACCCTGAAGAAATGATTCCTCCATTGTAGTTGGAATTTAACAAGGGACCCCTCAGATAATTCAACTTGAGAAAAGAACTGGAAATCACCAAGTAAACGATCTCTGGCTGAGTGTATTGTATAGTGAGTATTCCCAATGGAATCAGAGGCCACTTTGAGAGCGGGGTCCCTGTGTATTTTTAATTGTCACATGACTGGAAAGGGCGCTGCTGCCAGTTAGTGATGAGGGACCAGTTCTGCTAGCCATGCTGAAATGCACAATACAGTCCCAGATCTTTAAGAACTAACGCCAGGTCATACATGACTTTTGAATGTCCCTCCAGACATTCTTGTGGGTAAAAATAAAATAAACTGTAATCATCTGAGCCTAGAACTCGGTTTTACAGGTAAGCAAAAAGTATTTTTGCAAGGTTTTAATATGCACTCAATTTCCCAGAGATGGAGCTACTGTGAAATATGAGAGAAGATTGTCCTTTTTATAAACATGACCAAGAGTTTATCACATTTTTTAAAAACCGTGTCACCAATGACAAAGCTACCTATAGTCTTTGAGGCACTATTAGAAGACGTCTGAATCTCTCTGCATTTGTGGCTGTAACATTCAGGGTAAACCTAAATTTAGGTCCAAGCACCTGACCACTTTATTATGTCCCTTGTGAGTCAGGACCAAACACGTATGTATTAAAATATATACTATTTTTATTATAAATTATTTCCATAAACTGTGTTCGGATTTTATCATTATGTCATTTTGTTAATTTTAAAAGACAGACATGTATAGCTTAATTAGATCATCTATGAATTTAATTTCAGAAAAGTGTAGAGGGTATTCCAGAAAAATGGAGACATTAAGTCTGATAACACTGACTAACTCATGTAGACTACCATGGCCTCTTTTGACCATGCAGAATCAAGTTCAGATTCAAGGCCAGGTTACAAGATATAGAAAAGTCTAGAGATGACCCCCGAACCATGCAGTGAACTATGCATTGCTATGCCCCCTCTTCGCTCTCGCACCCACGCACGCCTCATCCAGATGGCTAATGTTAGCCATCAGTCACTCACTCCATCTCCGAATATAGAAAGAAAGAGCGTACAGCTGTGTTTGAGCAGAACCCAACGCGCAGTTAAGGCAAATTATCTTGAAACAACGGTTCTTAGGCAGAAAGCGCTGAACTAAATTCCAACATTGAAAAATGAATATGGAACTATACTATCTTCTGGAATATTTAACAGCTGTGCATACCTATTTTAAGGGAGGGAAAAGTCACACTCCTAGATACCAGGTAACCTTTGATTACAGAGAAAACACAACAAAGCTTTTGATGTGTGTGCTGCTTTCATGTTTATAATTGGCATCAGTGAAGTACATCAAAACAACTCAAAGTTGGAGGTGTGTTTTTTGTTGTTTTTTTTTAAACAGACTAACCTTCTCTAACAGGCACCTTTGGCTCATTACTCAATGCCAGGCGCTTAGCGGTCTTTAAAAGCCCACTCACATCACTTCCTTTACCAGCCAAAGACCTTCCTAGTCTTGTCTCTCTGTCACCACTTCCCTTTATCAACTGGCCAGAAGTGGTCATTGTTCCCGAATTAGAATTAGTGGGTTGGACCTCTAGGCTACAAATGAACCTGACCGAGAGGATGTCTCTGATACGTCCACACAGCATCCTGCTCCCATTTCCAGTGTATTTCTCGTTATGGTTTCTTGGTTTCTGGCTTTGTATTCTGCATTCCTAGGATGAATTAATTCTAAGGATGATGAGATGGTCTAGCAACTTTGATTTATTTATTTGTTTGTTTATTTTCCTGGAAGTTCATATGTTATTCAGAAGCTACTGGGTTCCTGAAATTTTTTAAAGAATTTTAGACTTGGCCATAATGGTTTTAAAATATCAGTCCCTGCTAATAAAAGCCATAAAATAGAAGTGGGGGGGGGGGGAGTTTGGCTCAGCAAATACTTGTAAATGTAGCAAGAGGACTGAATGACACAAAATTTCTTTTTTGCGCAGATTGCCCTGAAGCAATGGAGTCACCGTAAAATATCTCATCCAAGCCGGGAAAACTCAGCAGTGAAGGAAGTCTGTTAATAATTACACTAGAGCAGCAGGTGCATTCCTGGGCAATCCCCGGGAAACTGAGACACATGAGCATGCTACCTGAACCAGGATGACGTATTATGTCAGCTACTCTGTTGATACCTTGCACCTCCTCAGATGTCCATTATTACCTGTTATCTTTCCCATGAACTATACCAGTGTTGTTCCATTGATCAATCAATCTTCTGTATTAGACCCACCTGGGCTGTTTGTTAAAATGCGAGTTCCTGCCCGGCTGGCATGGCTCAGTGGTTGAGTGTTGATCTATGAACCAGTAGGTCACAGTTTGATTCCCAGTCAGGACACAGGCCCGAGTTGTGGGCTAGATCCCCAGTGTGGGGCATGCAGGGGGCAGCCAATTGATGATTCTCTCTCATCGTTGATGTTTCTATCTCTCTCTCCCTCTCCCTTCCTCTCTGAAGTCAATATATTTTTAAAATAAAATAAAATGGGAGTTCCTGGGCCCTAACTGTTTCTTGGGTTTGGAGACTGGAAATCTGTATTTTAGAAGCCATTCCAAATCATTATTATGCACAGGAACGTTTCAGAACACCTGTTAGAAGAATTTTGGTTGCATGTGACTGGAATTCAATACAAACAGACTTAAGCATAGAGGGAATTTATGTTTGTGGAATTAAGGTGAAAAAGAGGATGAGTATTATTTGGGGGAAGTTTGTTTCAGGGATCAAATTAGAACATCTTTCACTCTGCTTCCTTTGGGGTGGCTTAGTTCTTGAGATCCTCACTGTGGCCCCCAACAGCTTCAGACTTCTCATTCCAATAGCCTGATGAACATAAAAACAAGTCCATGCTCTCACTGGCCTAAATTAAGTCAGGTGCCCTAATCTGTCATGGATCAGAGTCAGATCCCTCGTAGGGTAGGTGGGAGTGAAGACTGACCAAAACCTCATGGACTGGGAGATGGGGATGAGGGGTGGGGGGGTCCTGTAAAGAAAACTGGAGTGCTGTTATTTGGAAGACAGAAAATTGAAGCTGGACAGCAAAAACAACTAAGATCCATTGCAATGGACTTACACTAACTGTAAGTCCAAATCACAATTTACAGCCACCGACAAAGCTAAGCACACTCTTCCTGGTTTGCTAGAAAGGCAAGCCAAATGGAGACAAATCTAGTGAGAGGTTGACTTAACATTCACATTTCTGATTCCTCAGGTGTCTGTTTTTAGAGGCAGCCTCTACAATGCAGAAACACTCTGCAGTGGATTGTTAAAAACCGGAGGATTGCAGGGGCGGGGGGTGGTGGTGGTGCACAACAGAACATAACTGGTGTACAAATGAACAGCAACCAAATAATTGACACTGTTAACCTCTTTGGGATCATTATCTTCCTTGAGAATGGAGCTGGCTGAAATTCAGTGGCATGGCTCATGCATTCTCCCATCATTCATTTACTTGTTTATTCATTCAACAAACTTGTATTAGAAAGTGAGCGATGCAGAGAGAACAGGAAGAAAAATCAGAGTAGATATCCAATTCTAAGGGGACTTGCTATGATGGGGAAATGGGTACAGAATCAACCAAAGACAACAGAAAGCTAAACATTTATTAATCAACATGAAGTAGAGATGCTGTTGCTCTAGCTGGTTTGGCTCAATGGATAGAGCATCAGCCTTCGGACTGAAGGGTCCCAGGTTTGATTCTGGTCAAGGGTACATGCCTGGGTTGCGGGCTCAATCCCCAGTAGGGGGCATGCAGGAGGCAACTGATCAATGATTCTCTTATCGTTGATATTTCTATCTCTCCCTTCCTCTCTGAAATCAATGAAAATATGTTCGTTTGTGTGTGTGTGTGTTTTGTTTTGTTTTTTTGAAAGAAGAAGAAGAAGAAGAAGAAGAAGAAGAAGAAGAAGAAGAAGAAGAAGAAGAAGAAGAAGAAGGAAGAGGAGGAGGAGGAGGAGGAGAAAAGGAGGAGGAGGAGGAAGAGGAAGAGGAGGAGGAGGAGGAGGAGGAGGAAAGAAATAGAGATAGTGTCCTGTAGGGGTGTGCTCATTCTGACTCAGCAAATCTAGGGAGACCGCATATAGGAAGTGGCATTTGAAACATGTTTTGAAGGATGAGTAAGCTTCAAATAAGAGTTCTATGCAGACTTCAAAATTATCATTGTCCCATAGTTCTATGTCGTTTTGATTTGAGCTCTGACAAATTAAAAGAAACCATTCCACTTCCATTTCTTCCCCACACACATTGACTGAACACCTGCCACGTGCCAAGCACAGAGCTCGGGCCTAAGGAGCACGGCCACGAAGAGGCTTCATTCCTGATCATAAGGCACTTAGCCGTGTGGTCCAGCAGACCAACATAGCACCAGGTCATGCTGACACAGTACAGTTATCAAAGATCAAAACTAGAAGCAGTGTGCAGGATGAGCAGGGTCCTATGTGCTCCAGCAAGTCCCGTGAGTTGTCTAAGGGCCTGGCTCCTGGTCAGGACCAGGGAACATGACTAGCTTCTTCACGGCCACTGCCTGACATTCGGAAGAAACAACTGCCCCGTGGGGCAGGGAAGAGGGGCGTTGCCCAGTGGTGGTTTTGCCATAGTAGAAAGCACTGAGGCAACACAGCCCTGTGGTCAGGTCTCCGGTTACTTCCTCCTTGTATTTTTGCACAGTGTTCCTCAGAGCCAGTATACCAGGCTCAGGGTAAACACCCTTTGGTTTTCATCGTTTCTTTCCTTTTTGTGTGTGTGTAACAATAGGTCTCATGAAGATCATAGGGGACTGTACATTTGAAAGGAATAAAGACATTAGCTTGCTTCTTGCTACTGTTTTTTAATAGCAACCTAAAACAAGAAAGCATATTGGAGCCAGCGATTTGGAATAGGACCAGGGGTTGTAAATGAGAGCTGACACTGTTACCAGTGTTCCTGGGGTAGACGCTTCTCTGATTCTCCTTTCCTCTCAGGTGAGTGAGAATTTCACACACCGTGCCCAGCACCTGGGTAAACAGCCCAGCTGGTACCTCCCAAACTGAGAGAGAGCAATGGGTGATTTTTTTAAAAAAAGATTTTTTAAATTGATTTTTAGAGAGAAAGGGTGGGAGAGAGAGAGAGAGAGAGAGAGAGAGAGAGAGAGAGAGAGATCTATTGGCTGCCTCCTACGCGCCCCTAATTGGGAATCATGCCCAATCATGCATGTGCCCTTCACCTAGAAGAGTATGGGCAACCTTTTGATGCACAAGAGAACACCCAACCAACTGAGCCACTCCAGCCAGGGTGATAGATGGGAATTTTAAATCTACAGAGTTGTTTCTAGAATTAAATTAGATATTTAAATATAATATAATTAGCTTTTAGAATTAAATTGAATTAGTTGTTTTTAGAATTAAATTACATGTTTTGTAAAATTATAATTGACATGCAAATGGCAGGTACTTCCCAACATTCCTTTCTCACCTTTCACAGGGACCCGACCCATGCATCCATCATTGTGGCCTCTGAGGTCAGACCCAGTACCTCTCTTTATTGAGTCCACAAACACAGACATTTTCTGAGGACTTACTTTGTGTCAAGCCCTGTTTGCTTCTGAGGATTGAAGAGATGAGTAAGGCACTGTACTTGTCATCAAGAATTTAACTCCTATTAAGACGTTACTATAGGGTTCTCACTAGCTAATCCATCTCTCTCAAGCTAATCAATCCTCCTCCTCAGCCCAGCCCATCATTTCTCAGTCTGTCTCTCTCCATCCATCTCTCGTTCCCTCTCTGCCAAGAAAACAACAACACATTAGTCCCACTGCAATTCAAATATGAACCCTGAGCAAACAAGAAGGACATAATCTAAAGTGTTTTTGAGAGACAGGAATCCTGGTAACAAGAAACATCGTATAAATCCTAAACAGACACATTAGCAACAAAGGAAGTTTGAGATCATCGATGATAAGAAAATCAAATTTAAAGTCAAATAATAAAAGTGCTGCAATGAATCTCAGTGGAAATTTCAGATTCTAAAAATCAGAAGGAAACCATTAGAGATGTCATTCTTCTTTCATTCTCTGGACAGGAGATATTCTGGTCTGATTATAAGGAAACTAAAGTGTGCCAGCTTCAATAAATCCATTATCCATCCTGGCTTGCCGTTTCTCTGATTTCTTTGTCTTTCTTAGTATACAACTCAAAACTAAAATATTATGTTCTCCAAGTGTTTATTCATAAATCACCATCCCTGCCCTGCCATCACCTACAGGCAAAATAGCCCCCGGTATCATTCTGATCTTACAATCCGATCACAGCTTGTATTGCAACATAATGTAGTTCTCATAAAATCAAAAAGTTTAAAAATTCTTCAAAAACTGTGCCAATGAATTACTCATATCACACATGACAAATACCCAAGAAATGGGTAGTCAAGATGCCAGAGACATAGGTATGTTTACAAAAAATGTAGGTATGAATATTGGCACAGGTAGCTGATTGGAATCAAATAGACAAGAAGTTATTGATTGGTTTAGAACAGCCAGAGACATGTCAGTTTGGTATCAAAGGAATGACAACAATTCAAGGCTTTAAAGATCTCTTCACTTTCTGATTTCAAGGAACAAAGAGGAGACGGAGGTGTGTGGGCACTAGTAAAGTAGAGCGTCTTGAAGAAGTCAGAAGAAGAAGACAGCAGCCAAGGCTGGAATGAGAAATAAAAGAAGGGGAAGAACAGAAAGGGGAAGAGAACTATGAATTATCAATATAAGAAGAAGGGGCGCCAGCCTCCCAGAATATCTGTAGAGTAGAATGGCTATCTGGTAAACCTAGGCCAATGTGACCAGACACAGTCTTAAATAAATGTGCCTGTATGATGATGGCACTAACACAGCAGACACACACTGACCAAGTAGCCCAGAATAATAGATGGCTTCGAAGGTAACATGGGTTAGGACTATATATTGTTAGTTATCTATTGTTGTATAAAAAGTTACCCAAAACATGGGGTCTTAAAACACTTCTGATGATCAAACAGTGTCAGTGGGGCAGAAATCTGGGCAACACTAAACTGGCTGCTCAGCTTTCGTGTGTTTCACAGGCTGTGATCAAAGTGTTAGCTGGGGCTGGTGGCTGCATTCCTGTTTATTTTCTTTTGTTGTTTATACTCACCTGAAGATATATTTTTTTCTTTTTTAAAAAATGTATTTTTATTGATTTCAGAGGAAAGGAGAGGAAGAGAGAGATAGAAACATCAATGATGAAAATCATTGATCGGCTGCCTCCTGAACACCCACTACTGGGGACCAAGCCTGCCGCAATCCAGGCATGTGCCCTTGGCTGGAATAGAACCCGGGACCTTTCAGTCCCTAGTTGATGCTTTATCCACTGAGCCACACCAGTCAGGGCAGGATATATTTTCCCATTGACTTTTAGGGAGAGTGGAAAAGAGAGAGAAACATCAATGTAAGAGAAACACATTGATTGGTTGCCTCCTGCATGAGCCTCAACCAAGGGCCTGGGACTGGGAGAAGCCTGCAACCAAGGCCGATGCTCTATCCACTGAGCCAAACCAACTAGGCTATTAAGCTGAGGGCCTCAGTGCCTTACAGGCATTCGAGACAACCATCCAGCCCTTGCCATGCAGGCTTCTCCAACATGGCAGCTTGCGTCATCAGAGTGTGCCAACCAAGAAGGTATCAGAGGTCTAGCAAGACAGAAGCCACAGTCTTTTGTAGCCTCATCATGGTGAGTTACAACCCACCACTTTTGCCTTATTCTATTCAGGAGAAATTAGCTTCAGCCCACCTTCGAGAGGGGGTGGGGGGAATTATTCAAGGATCCTTGAAGGCCATCTTTGAAAACTGCCTGCCCCAGGCTAGCAGGCTCTCCTAACAAGATCCTGCTGCATCACCTTGGGGGGAAAGGAAACCCAAGGACAAAAAATGAGATGAATGATTCTGCCAGGCTGACCCACTGGGGCCTCCAAAGTTGGTTATAGGAAACGAATAAGGGACCCATCTTCTTGCACGTCTGAGCTGAGGACTCATTTATTTCTCCCTCCTGTTCTCTCATTTCATTCTCCAAGCCATCCTGTGAAATACACACCAAAACATGTGTCACGGAGAAAACTGCAGCTCAGACAGGCTAGCTCACAAATGTGTGGCGGACAGAGTTTGCATCGCAGTCTATGCAGCTCCAAAACCCAGGCTTTTGCCATGGTCCGATGCGCCTCACTGTTGCTGGGAATGTGTATTTTTCTTGGATCCCTTGCAACAGCAGAGATCTGTAGGGACCCATCAAGATCAAGTTCTTTGAGCTCTACTAAAATGTAAATACAGAATGCAAACTAAAATGGAGGGTGCAAACTGCCACCCATAGATAGTGTTCTATAAAGCTCTCTGTTCGCTGGATCAACCCAGTCCCGGTGCTGACATTCTCCCAGATCAAGCTCCTGGTAGTCAATAGCATTCTGAATGTCATGCATCAGTGCATGATCACCAATAAATCTTATTGATTGGAACAAAGCACTGGTATGCAACGATTCATACTGAAAACGGCCAGAAGACGAGCCGCAGGAAGTGTGGCTCTCCTGAGTGTTTCTTATGCTCCCGCAGCTGGGGGTGCCCCGTGAGCTCAGAAAAGCATCTCCCTGGCGGCCTGATGGATCCACGTGCCCCGTGGCTGGTCCAGGAGACAATTTTGTCTCCACCGTGCTCCCCAGCGAGACTGCCACTCAGCCCCACAGGAAGTGTGACCTCATCCTGCCGCTCGGCCCGGGTTCCGCAGGCTGCTTTTGAACGAAAACAAGAACGGTTCGAAGGCAGACTTTCCCAAGCACTGCCTGCCCTTCTGTTCCAGGAAACAGCCAAAGGAACCGGAGGCGGCTGAGGACGAAATTCTGCAAACGCCTGCCCTGCACCTGGGCTGTCCGGGCATCACTGAGAAGGAGGGGGTAGGTGGGACTTCCCTTCCTCCAGCGACCTCTGCATCTGTTGACAGTCCTGCGTTAGTGGCAGCTGAAGAGCCGCTCCGTCCTGGATTTCTCTGCTGATCGTCTGGCTCGGAGGCTCCGTCTCTCAGTAACTATTTTATGTATTATCTGTCAGTCGGAAGGAAAGACAGGGAGCTCCCTTTGGAAAGGACGTGTGTGGGCAAATGACTTCCCCAAACAGATCTGTTGCTTTGAGGGAGCTGGTAGACAGGAATCTGTTTCTTGAAAAGTTTGAGAGCTGTTAACTGGCGTCTTCTTCCCAGTCACTAACGCTCACTTAACTGTTCACGGGCTGCTGTCCCTGCCACGGGTACTCGCAGGCTATGGCCGCAGGACCTTACTGTCCCTGCAGGTCACGTGAGCTCCGAATTGAACTGAGCACTTGGGGGAAGCTAACACAGGGCCATTGGGGTTGGACATGTTCATACAATAGTGATCAAAAGTCAAAGGACCAGCGGCCCGCTATTCCATTCCCGCGAGACACAGTTCTCTATATTCCAAGCAAGTGAGATCTCTAAATGTGTACTTTGATTTTAGAATCATGCAAGGAGTGCCAGGCAGTCCTCCTGACTTACCTGAAGGTCTGGATAAGCCAGGGTCAATGTTTTCAAACAGGTTTTGCATATAATTAATTCCCTGGAAGAATCCATCTAGAGCTACAGAATTATCGTGGGCCAATGCTGCCTGTCACGGCTGCAAAAACAACGCATTGCTAAGTTATCACATTTTTTAAATGTGGACAGAGGTGGTGGGTCGGAAAAGCATTCAGTCTTACCTTCGGAAGCTGTCAGGACAGTGATGCCTACACAGATTAGTAGTTAACAGAAGGGAGATCTATTTGGCGAGTGGGTAAATGGTCATGTTCCCATGGTGGGTGCGCTTGGGGACATGTTTAAGTTGTAATTGGCGAATGCGCATAGTATGTTCCTGAGAACCGCGTTTTGAAATCTGCCCAGTGCTGGACTATTTTTAGTGCCGTTCTGCTTAGGAGCTCAGGAATGTCCAGGCTGATAGCAAGCACGAAAGACCCCTGACCCTCTCTGCCACTCCTGTCAGCGGGCCAAGGTGCTGGGTGAGGGGCAGACACCCAGCCCGCGAATTATTTGAAACTTGATAATGAGCTGGATGTTTTTTGGATGAGGACAGTATAAATGAGATTATTTAGAGGGCTCGAGCACCATTCTTTTTTGTTGTCGTTGAGATTTTAAAAAACGTATTGTTGATACTATTACAGATGTCCTTCCATGTTCTTAATCAAGTAACTCATTTTTATTGTTGTTATTTTGCTGTCAAGTCAACCTTTGCAAGTCTAGCTTTCCCAAAGAAAATGTTGGTCTTATTTACAGAAAAAAAAACAAAACACACACACACACACACACACACACACACACACACACTATTTAGATGTGCTGAGCAGGACAATGGGGAATGTAGAGCAGGCAAACCCCGGGGGTCCTTCAATCTGGTCCCCTGCCTCCCACCCCATATCCCTGCCTTATTTCAGCATACAGATTCCACCAGCGCAATTAGTAGATGCCATCTGTTTTGGCATCACTTTGCTATTTTTAATGGATAGTCCACCTTCTTTTTTTTTCTCCTTTTTTTAATGTCTTTTGCAGAAAATCTGTGAAGTCTGAACAAGCAGCCTTCCCAAGATGTACCGCCTCTCTCAGCTGATGTCAACACCGGTGGCAAGTCAATGTGGGCGGATTGCAATACGCAATTATCTTCTGAGTGATGAGACGTCTTTGGGCAATTTCCTAGCTTTGATTTTGCTGATACTCGTACCATTAACCATCTGTCGGGTGCTCGTGCTTCTGAAATGCCAGTGTTCACTTTGGCAGTGATTTTGACTTCATCTCTTTCCTTGAGAGAAATGTGATTATTTTTTTTCCTTTTAGTAGGAAAAAAAAAAAAGTCACCAGTTTTTTTTTTAGGTGCCTGTGCATACATGTGAAAGGCGATTGTTTATCTGCTACTATTAAGATGCAAAACTGTTTGTCTATTTAAAAAAAAAAGACAAAAAACAAAACACAACCACACTGAATGATTTTGACAGCTACGGTACTTGAAAATAAGGGTGTAACTAGTTAAAACGGTAGTGGTTTCCAGTTCCTTCCTCTTGTTATTTTCTCCCCAAACCCTGCTTCCAGTCCTCCCTCACACACCCACTATTTTCTCTCTTTTTAATTTTATTAACTGTATTGGGGTGATGTTAGTTAATGGGATCGTGTAGGTTTAAAGTGTAGATTTCTGTGATGCATGAGCTGTATAGGGCACTGTGTGCCCACCCTCCCACCCCAAATCAAACCTTCTTCCATTACCATATCTTGGTCCCCCTCCACTCCCCATCTCCCCATCCGCTCCCCTCTGGCCACCACCACGCTGCTGCCTGTGCCCATGAGTTTCAGTCTGAATATATCCCACATACAAGTGAAATCGTGGGATTCTTCGCTTTTTCTGGCTGACTTCTTTCACTTAGCATAGTATCCTTAAGGTCCGTCCACGTTGTCACAAATAGCAGTATTTTGTCTTTACTTGTGACTGAGCAGTATCGTGGGTGTCTATGCACCGCATCTTCCTTTCATAAATCAGCCAGGCCAGCCAAACGTCCCAATGCTTCTTGCCACTTAGCTCTTCGTGGTCAGTAATGGGATCAAGTTTCGCTGAGCCTGTCGAGTAGAGGTGCTCCCAGCATTTCTGTAGAATACCAAAGTCTGTGTTCAGAAAATCAATGAAAGACAACTTTCCTCAATGGAAATCCATCCCCACGCTTTCGCTTAACCTGCAATGAATGGATGGATGCCTTTGCTTCTTTGTTAAGAATACCTCCTATCAATACATTAGAAGATCTTTTATATGAAACCAAACTTCATTTTTTTTTCCCTCCACCAGTGCCTTTTGCTCATTATTGTAAAACTAGAGGCCCGGTGCATGAAATTCGTGCACTTGGTGGGGGGGTGGTCCCTCAGCCAAGCCTGCACCCTCTCGCAGTCTAGGAGCCCTTGGGGGATGTCTGGTTGCTGCGGAGGTGGGAGAGGCTCCCGCCACCACCACTGCACTCACCAGCTATGAGCCCGGCTTCTGGCTTAGTGGTACTCTCCCTGTGGAAGCACACTGACCACCAGGGGGAAGCTCCTGCATTGAGCATCTGCCCCCTGGTGGTCAGTGTGCATCATAGCGACCGGTCGTTCCATCAATTTGCACATTAGCCTTTTATTATATCGGATGGAAGTGCCTTAAAGTGTGCTGTTGAGAGCGCTCCATTCCGGAGCAGAGGCCCAATCCTTCAGAAATACTGAGTCCGCTAAAATAACTAGCGCCTGGGGCAGTTGGTTTCGGTGTTCTCCAGCTCCACACAAGATGCTGTCCCCCTGCTTTTCATGGGCCAGTGGGACGCTAATGGCGTATTGTTGCCTCATCCTGCCTTGAGGGGCCTCTAAAGGCTTGGTGAGCAGGAGAAGGCACAGGAGACAGACGCCCCTACACTATTTTGGCTTCCTGTGGGGACCTGGTGACAGGATGTGTTAGAGCCCATTCGCTGCATGGCTGCCCCAGCTGGAGTCTCTGCAGAGGCCTGGACATCAGCTAGGGGCACCTTCCGATTCGTGCCGCCACTGTTTGCAGCAGCGTGGGTGCTGGGGAGGGTGATAAACATCTACTTCTCTCTCCTTGGCTTGTGCAGGTTCCTCCGGGTCCGAGAGAGGATCTGCTGGAGAGCTGTCTCCCACGTGCATTTTCCCAAGGTATTCCATGGGGCTCTTTACAAATCAAATTCTCCTCCCGGATGCACTATTTTGTTGTGTTCCTGGTTTAAGAACATGCATTTTAGGTATCGTCCAGTTGGGTATGGGTGTATATATATCTTTGGTCTCACACACGTACAAAGTGAAGACTTGCCTTGTTCGTTTATCTTATGCTTTAGATTCCACATAAAAGTGAAATCATGGTATTTGCTTTTTTGCGGACCGACTTGTTTCACTTAGCGTAATGCTTTCCAGGTCCATCCATGCTGTCGTAACTGGTAAGATTCCCTTCCTTTTTTTTTTTTTTTTGTGGCCAAGTAACCTTCCATGGCATATATCCTTCTTCCCTCTCTAGCTTTGCCTGTGATTTCCTGGCTGGTGACAGCTCCTTTGACTGCTGCTCCCTAGATCCCCTGACAGGCTCCTACCTGCCCTGTCGCCGAAGTCCCAGGCTCCTCACCAATGGCTACTACATTTGGACAGAGGACAGTTTCCTCTGCGACAGAGATGGCAACATCACGCTGAGCCCATCCCAGACCAGCGTGATGTACAAGGAGAACTCAGTTAGGTAAGTAGGAAATATCAGAAGTCCCATCCGACCATCAATTATTCATTTATTCCTTCATTCATTCACCAGTTCAACGTTCCCTTATAAGGAGCCCATTCCTGCTCCAGACTGTGGAAGCACAAAGGCTGACAAGGGGCAGGTAGAGCAGACACATAAATACCAGAAGCAGTGATCTGATGCAGGCGCTGGGTTAGAAGTCTAAATGGGGAGGGATGAGGGGAACAGAAAGAAGGCTGATTTTATCGGGGGTTGGGGGAGCAGGTTAAAACAGCCTTCCTACAGATGGTGATGACTGATGAGAGTCTTGAGAGATGCAGACATCAATTAAAATAGAAGCTGGGCCAAAACCAGTTTAGCTCAATGAATGGAGCGTCAGCCTACAGACTGAAAGGTCCTGGGTTCGATTCCGGTCAAGGGCATGTACCCTGGTTGTGGGCACATCCCCAGTAGGGGATGTGCAAGAGGCAGCTGGTGGATGTTTCTCTCTCATCGATGTTTCTAACTCTCTATCCCTCTCTCTCTTCCTCTCTGTAAAAGCATCAATAAAATATAAATTTAGAAAAATAGAAGTGGGAAAGGAGACTTCCAAAGAGAGTTCCGAGAGACCCCAAAGCAAAGTGGGGGATGCAAGTAGCGTGGTGGGAATTACAGCTCAGGGTCAGGAGGGCTGGTCTGCAGGCGAGAAGACTGGGCGCGGAAGCGGGGGCTGCGTGGAGGGCTCGGTTCCAGGGTAAGGAGATGAAGAGGAGCCATGTTCAGACTGTCAGGTTTCTCCAGAGCGAGGTAGCCCTGGCTACAAGGTAGAGGACGGATTGTGGGGCACGGGACCTCCTTGTGCCTCACCCAACAGGTCAGAGCATCCTGCCCTGCCCAGAGCTCGCCTCTCTCACAAACCTGCCCGGACCCCCGATGAGCTGTGGCCCCCTCTGCTCCCACACCCCATGCTCTCGGCCTGCAGCTCCAGCTCAGCTGTCAGAGCACCCGCCCCTCCGGAGCGCAGTGACAGAGCAGAGAGGACGGAGCTCGCCGCCTGGGTCTGCCTCTCAGCTGCGACCTCAGACCAGTGTCTCAACCTCTTTGTGCTTCGTTTTCTTTTTGTTTTTTGTTAATATATATTTTATTGATTTTTCACATAGAGGAAGAGAGAGGGATAGAGAGTTAGAAACATCGATGAGAGAGAATCATCAATTAGCTGCCTCCTGCACACCCCCTACTGGGGATGTGCCCGCAACCAAGGTACATGCCCTTGACCGGAATCGAACCTGGGACCTTTCAGTCCGCAGGCCGAAGCTCTATCCACTGAGCCAAACCGGTTTTGGAATGTGCTTCATTTTCTTGATTTGAAAAATGGGATCCCCATGGTGCCTCCCTGGCAAGACCATTCTGAGGACGGCGTGAGTTACGACACGTCAGCCACCAGGGCAGACGCCTGGCACAGAATGAGCTCCGTGAAAGCCTTAGCCGCCGCCTGGCTGCTCTTGTCTTTCTCCTGCACTAGCTTGTATGCTGCTGGCATCCGAGGTTTTGTTTTTTTACTTATTTTATTATTTTTTAATCCTCACCTGAGGATATTTTTCTATTGATTTTTAAGGAGACGGGGAGAGAGAGAGAGAGAGACACAGAGAGAAACATCGATGTGAGAGAAACACATGGGTTGGTTGCCTCCTGCACGAGACCTGACCAGGGCCTGGAGCTGGGGAGGATTCTGCAACTGAGGTACATGCCCTTGACCAGAAGTGAACCCGGGACCCTTTAATCCGCAAGCCAACGCGCTCTCTCCACTGAGCCAAACCTCCTAGGGCCCACGGTTTTGTCTTTCATCTTGGCATCCTTGACTTTGATCCAAGCACCTGCTGTGGAAGTAAACGGGGAACAAGTAAACTGAGCGAGCTTCATGGGCCTGAACGGGAGAGAGGGCTCTGTCCTCAAAGCGCTCCCACCAAACCCTCTGTCCCGAACCTGGGCTGACGGCTCTTCCTTACCCACCACGCTGCTCTCCTCTCTCTCCAGAGTATTTAGAAAGAAAAAGAGAGCCCGCCGCTCCTTCTCCTCTCTCCTCCGCCTCGGGGCCCCTAGATCCTGGCTGCGGGGAAGCATCTTCGGGGATGCCGGCTCGTCCCCGGGTGAGGCCGTCTGGCCGGAGGGAGCCGGCAGGCTGGACGCGCACCCTTGCAGCGACGGTGGTGAGTGTGCCCCTCCCTTCTCTGAGGAGACAGTTCCGAGCGGGCGCCACGACGCCGGGTCCTGGACCAGTGTCAGCTCCGGAGACCACAGTCGTTTGGACAGAGGATGGGCCACACGTAAAAACATCACCCGCAGCTCTCTCCACACTACTCATACGGCCCAAATATTACACATATGTGTCCATCTCCTTCAAGACAGTCTAGAATTTACATGCATAAATTAGCAAGCTGATTAAACTTGGAACGTACATGCACATCTCCAAGGTGTCCTTTCTGCAGGGGGTGTGGGTGGAGGGAGAATGTAGGAGTCAGAGTTCAGGGCCTCGTGTGGGCACATTGTGATAGTTACTTAACTTGGCCAACTCTCAGTTTTTTTTTTTCATTTTTAAACAAAATATGTATGCATAGTGTGATAAGAATATATTTACATATTATACTCTATATCAGCATATTCCCATTGAAATGTGTATGTATGTATTAGATCTACCATATGCATGTATTATGTAATGCACATTATATAATGCTAGAGGCCCAGTGCATGAAATTCATGCACGAGTGGAGGGGGGGTTCCTTGCAGCCCGGCTTATACCCTCTTCATTCCAGGATCCCTCGGGGGATGTCCAACTGCTGGTTGGATTGGGCCTAAACCAGGAGTTGGACATCCCTCTCGCAATGTAAAACCACTGGCTCCTAACTGCTCTCCTGCCTGCCTTCCTGATCGCCCCTAACCACTCTGTCTGCCAGCCTGGTTGCCCCTAACTGCCCTCCCCTGCCCGCCTGGTCACCCCTAACCACCTCTGCCTCGGCCTCCGCCACCATGGCTTTGTCTGGAAGGATGTCCGGAAGGATGTCTGGTCTAATTAGCATATTATCCTTTTATTAATATAAATTATTATATGTAAATATGTATAATATGTACATATATGCATATCAAACATAGTAATGTAAACTCAAAGCATATTTTAATATTCAAAGGAACAGTAAGGATCAGGCATAGTTCAATGCTTGATACTCAGGAATTTGTCCTTATATTATAATTACTTTTACCAGTAGGAAAGAAACACTGGCTATTTATTGGGACAGTTACCCAATGCCTCGGGGTAAGCATGGGAAAAAACAGGAATCTGGTGCCTGGAGGACTAGAGTTTGGGAATCACTGTTCCGAAGGCAGTGTTTCCCAGATTTGGGAATTCTCGTCTCATTTTCCCATGGATGCATCTTCAAAATATGTCCAAACAACTTTAAAGCAATTGGACCACAGCAGCATTGCGCATGCTTGATGAGATAGCTTGTTAAAAATGCTCAAGGTTTCCGAGTGTCTTCTAAATACTGCGAATCCAACCGTCCCCTCCAAAGCCTGCAGTGCCTCAATCGGGGTGCAAAGGGCTTGGAGATCTCTCCCTTCAGCTGCCAACTGCGACCAGCTCTCCCCAGTTTTCTCTTTCCCCGCATTTACCCGAGGCCCCGTGATTTTGATCAGCAATTTCCTTTTATCTGGAAATGCAGCCTCATTAGAAGGACTCAAGAATTCAAAATTGAGTTTGTTTTGCTGTTTTCTCTCTGGGCAATGGATGCAATCAAAACTCACTTCCCCTCATTTTCTCTTGCTTCATTTTTCAGGCTAAAAGAACTTTTTTTTTTTTTTTTTTTTTTTTTTTTGGCCGTTGCCTATTTTGGTGGTCCTCTGTTCACCCCTTTCACAGCTGTGTCGAGACCCCTCCCCTCATTAGTTGCAATTCATTCTGCAGGCAGCTCCCCGGACCCCAGTCTGCGGTGGGGGTTGCATTCCTGGAGGAGGCCCCTGAGTCCCAGTGAAATGGGTCAGGCAGGGAGGACCGGTGGGGACGCCCCGCTCTGTGTCTGCCAGTCCTGAGACAGAATGGCAAGCTGGCCTCGGGCGGGCATCCCAGCTGGAGGCGTGTGGTTCTCTCTGGAGCTCATCATTGCCTCTCCGTGACTATCCTCATGGGAGCTTCTGTGTGTGGCTTTGTTTCCTTCGGTAGCCAACAGCAGTGCCCGCCCTACAGGCAGGGAGATGGAAATGTGCTGGGAAGAAGCAAGTCCAGCCTCTAGACAGAAGAAATCAATGCTGGATGAGCCCGGAAAAGAGGGTATCTTCAAATCTAACACAGGAGAGCAAACCGCGGCTCACGAACCACATGCGGCTCTTTGGCCCCTTGAGTGTGGCTCTTCCACAAAATACCACATGCGGGGGCGCACATACAGTGTGATTGAAGCTTCGTGGCCCGTGAGCAGAAGCCAGTTTTCAGTTCTCAAAAGAAATTTCAATTGTTGAACTGTTGATATTTGGTTCTGTTGGCTGATGAGTTGGCTGACCTCTGGCCAAAGGGCAGAGGAAAAATTAAATACCAGTTGGAGGCAAAACATGTGTTTTCAGAGATGAAAAACCCTTGACCATTTTTTTAATGATGAGATTTTTTTTTTTTTTTTTTGGCTTCCCTCCTTAATGCCATCTTTTCTTCTAAAAAAAATCCTGTGTGGGATTTCCAGAATGCCACGCAGGATGCAGTTTTCTGTGTCACCCAGCTCTCGGGGGCAGTGGCACAGGCTCAGCAGGGCAGCCTGGGCACTAGCGCAGGGCAGCTTTCACTGTCCTGGCAGCCTCACCCACATCCATCCACATCTTAATGAGGCGCCACTCGTGACTGTATAATCAGCCCTGAGAGCTCCCAGCTCCTCCTCCTGTCTGCCTTAACGTGACCTCTTAGCCTGTCTTTTCATTAAGCAGCTTTGCTGAGGCCTGATGGCTCCATGAAGGGCTGTGCGTGCTGAATATACCTAACTCAATGAGCCCAGACACATGCAAACACCCGTGACACTCTCCCCATCAGCAAGGTGACACCCAACACATCAAGGAGTTTTCTCAATTCCCCTGGGGCTTGTTTTGGCTTCTTTGGTTTTTGTAGTAAGAACATTCAGTGTAAGAGCCACCCTGCTGGCAAGTTTTGCGGAGCATAAAACACCGTGTGGCTGGCTGTAGCTGTAGGCACCATGCCCTGTACCAGCAGACCTCCGGGGTCTTCTCTGGGGATGGCCGTTGTGGGCAGCCTCAGTCCCCCTCTTCCCTCCCTCCCCCTGCTGTTATCTGCATTGAGAGTCACTGAACACGCACACACACATGTGCACACACACATGCACACGCGTGTGCGCACATGCATACGAGCCTCTGCCTTTCCAGGCGGTGACTTTGACTGGGCGCTGACAGATGACTGGGCGTCGGAGCGGCCGGATGCACAGTCCATGGCAGCCTCCTCCTCAGGCCACGGCACCCCTGAGCCTCCCAGAAAAGACCCCCTCCGAGGGGCTCTGCAGCCCCGGGGGACGGCAGCTGAGCATCTCCGAGGGGGCATTTTGGACCATTCAAGTGAGTGTTTCCATCTGTGCCTCACCCACATAATCCTTCCTCCAGGGCCCGCGAGCAGCGACTGCCACACACTGAGGAGGGGCATTGCCCTGCCGGGGCGTGGGGGGGAGGGGGAGGCTGGGGTGATATCAGCCCTGTGGGACGCGTTCACAGAGGGGGTGACTGACCCCGGGTGTCACCTTAGAGACATCAGAGGGACTGGATGGGCAGTGTTTTGTTTGTTTGTTTGTTTGGTTTGTTTTTTTAAATGTGTTTCTATTGGTTTCAGAAAGGGAGAGGGAGAGATAGAAACATCAATGATGAGAGAGAATCACTGATCGGCTGCCTCCTGCACGCCCCACACTGGGGGTCGAGCTGACACCCTGGGGCTGTGCCTTGACTGGGAATCAAACCCTGACCTCCTGGTTCATAGGTCGATGCTTAGCCATTGAGTCACACTGTCCGGGCTTGTTTGTTTTTTTAAAAACCCTGAAGACATTTGGCAAAATGTTAAACTTTATTAAATCTGGGTAGCGCATACACAGGTGTCTGTTATTCCAGCTTCATACTCTGCTTTGCATTTGACACATTCCGTATGAGGAAAAAAGAAAAGTGTCCTTTCACGCTATGTCCCTGCGAGGAAAAGGCCGAGGACGGAAAGCGGCTGGAGTTTCCTGAGGGAGCCAATCGGGAATAAACCCAGCAAGCGCGTTTCTTCGCCTGTGGTTTGCTAACATCACATCACTCATGTTTGCACGTGGTACCACATGGGGCCCAGGTATCCACTTCCCAGGGTTCAGCACCCCGCTCCCCACCTGTCCGCTGGGCCTCGGAGACAGCTCCCCACACCCTCGGCCTCCAAAACTGGGCCTTTTCCTCCTAAAGGGAGAGCATCCCAGTCCCACCCGCCAGTGACGAACAGCACGCGGGTGGAGCACGGAGCATCCTGTGTCATGTATGCTAACGATCCCACCCGTGAGGTTTGGCAAACAGGCCAGGGCCTATTTATTATACTGTCCTCTACATCTTCCCGTGGTAACCCTCCAATGGCTCTGATCGCTTTTAGGCGATTAAAATGTCGCTCGGAGCTCTGCTTGGTTCAACCCAGGTTTATCACCGCCGGAGCACGTTCCGTCTTTCCCACGGTGGCTCAGCAGCAGATGCTTGGTTGATAGCAAAGGGCTTTGCAAGGCCGGGCAGCTCAGGAGAAAGGCTCCGTGTTTTGCCTTTGAGAGACGCCCCATGTGCAAAGTTGCAAATTCTCTTTTCCTTCAGACAGAGCATTGTGTTCTGGCCGGACCGGGTGTTTCAGTCTTGGCTCCGGCCCCTCAGCGCTGTGTGACTTTGGACTCATTTCTTCATTCCTCTCGTCCTGGTCTCAGAACGTGGGGTGCTGGTTCCTCCTCTGGATTGCCGGGTTGATTGAAGGAACCCAGGTCCGAGAGCTCTGTGGGTGACACGGCACTCCCCAGGCGTAGACAGCATCGGAGCTCGATGTTTGACATTAGCATTCAGTCTACAAACCTTTTCCCCAGCACCAACGTAGAGGAAGGCCCCCAATTCCTTATGGGGCATACCGTAGTCATTTATTTTTAATGATAGAAAAAATAATTTTTTTATAGCATGTGATGATTTTATCTTGTTGCTTCTGACAAGTTGTTCGGGATGACTCATCTGAAAACTTGCTTTTTGGCGTGTCGAAGAGAAGTGTTACTCTGATTCCGCCGATCCAAGATTGTTTAACCAGCGATGACTTCTAATCCGTTCGTTTCTCTTTTTCCTGTTAGAAACCAGTTTGTTGGGAGAGATCTCCTTTCAAACCTTTCTGCTTGCTGCGTGCTTGGCCATGTCTGCATGCGCCAGGTAAGTCCCGTTCTGTCTCCACGCGGGGATGATTCATAATGAATGAAGCTGTCACCGATGGCTGACTCACTTGCCTTACCCCACAAAGCCTCTCCAGGTAGCTCTGTGGTTGGGGTGTTATCGTTTGTCTGTCCGTGGTAAGCACTCCCTCCTCTTACTATCTCCCAAAGCATAGGAAAGCCAGGGCATCTTGCTAGAAACTGGAGGTTACTGTGTATCCTCCTTTGTTTAAATCCTCTGGGACTCTTCGTTACAAATTCAGACCAAGGACCTCTGCCTGGAGTTCAAGGGCACTTCGGGTTCCCACCAGGGGACTGGGTGTCCTGCTGGGACTCCACTGTTCCCATTGTATTTTTATGTCCTCACACAGTGGTCGGCACACTGCGGCTCTCGAGCCACATGCTGCTCTTTGGCCCCTTGAGCGTGGCTCTTCCACAAAATAGCACGGCCTGGGCGAGTCTACGATGAAGATGTGGTGTTAGAAGAAGTTTAAGTTTAAAAAAAATGTGGCTCTCCAAAGAAATTTCAATCGTTGTGCTGTTGCTATTTGGCTCCGTGGACCAAGGAGTTTGCCGACCACTGTCTAGCGTAGAGGCTCTGTTCCAGGGATGCCTACGCAGCACAGAACACCCTTGCCCAATGAAAGGTGGGTTTCTGTTCCACCCGCCGTCAATTCCCTTCTGTGCGGAGCCCATGCATGCCCCAGTGCCTTTGCACTTGCTGTTTGCTCTGTTGCCTAGTACAGTCTCTCCCTAAAAGTCAATGGAAAAATATCCTCAGGTGAGCTTAACACCCCACCCCTTGAGTGTGAGCTGCATTTAGACACTTGCTTCAGGAGGGTTGGTTTTTTTGTTTTTGTTTTTGTTTTTTTATATTTTCCTTCTTTTTTTGTATGTATTTGTACTCTCTTTCAATAATTCATAGTTTGAGCACAAAAACAAAGAAGACATTATTCTTCAAAAAGAACCCCCCCCCCCCGCCCCCACCCTGTGACACAGTGGCTCAGCAGACTGGCTAAACCCCAGATGTCTAACTGGCTTCTGGGCGGGGCTGGGGAGCAGGAGGCACTTCGAGGTTCTCCCTTGCTTTTCTTCTAGAAGGTTCAGGCTTCTGTGGTTTCTATTTCAGTCTATGACTCACTCTGAGTCAAGGAGTGAACATGTGCAGGCTCATTCTTAGCACGTGGATGTACAGTTGTTTCAATGCCATTGGCTGCCTTTGCAACTCTGCTAGAGATCATTCCGCTCTCTGTGTGTGTGTCTTCTTTCTGAGCCGCCTCTCCTCTCCCATTGTCTACATTTCTTTCCTTTTGTCAATGCCGCACTATCTCTATTACTGTAGTTTAAAAGTGTTTTCATTGATTTTAGAAAGAGAGGAAGGGGAAGGAGAGAGAGAGAGAGAGAGAGAGAGAGAGAGAGAGAGAGAGAGAGAGAATCATTGATGGGCTGCCTCCTGCACACCCCCTACTGGGGATTAAGCTGGCAACCTGGGCATGCGCCCTAAAAGGGATTCAAACCGGAGGCCTTTTGGTGCATGAGATGAAGCCCAAACAACTGGGCCACACTGGCTGGGACTCGGTGGTTTCACAGTAAATGCTGACCCCGTGCATCTGTAGTCAGTCTGAGAGGACCTCTCTCGGGTCAGCAACTCACAGCTACTCCGCTGACCACAGCGTCTTGTTGGTGCAGATGGCTCCTGGGAGGACTGCTGGCCGGCGTCTTCACGTGCTCCTTGACCGTCATGATTGCTTGTAAGTCACCATTTCCCACACGACAGCTCTGCTTCCCGTACTCCCTTCCAATGCCGGTCAGGCTAACGTGTTTTCTTTCTCTCATCCGAGATGTTGCCAAGTCCCTGCTAGCAGCTCAGCCTCGCCAGCTACTTCTGAGCCGGCCCCCACGCTCGGTGAGTGCGGCCCCGTTACCCTGTCTGCGCAAAGGTGACCGTGAGCCGAAATCCCCCATCCCTCCCGCCTGAGTGAGGACGGCGGGGACCGTCCCAGAAAGGCCCTGGCAGCTCGTCCTCACCGAGGCTTTCTCTTACCAGGAACGTCCGACAGTCTGAGCCTGGCTCTGAAGCCTTCCATCACATAGACCGAGTTAATTTTTTAAAATATATATATATTTTATTGATTTTTCACAGAGAGGAAGAGAGAGGGATAGAGAGTTAGAAACACCGATGAGAGAGAAACATCCATCAGCTGCCTCCTGCACACCCCCGCCCCCCCACTGGGGATGTGCCCACAACCAAGGTACACGCCCTTGACCGGAATGGAACCCGGGACCCTTCAGTCCGCAGGCCAACGCTCCATCCATTGAGCCAAATCTGTTTCGGCCCGAGTTCATGTTTAAGGCA
The DNA here is from genome assembly GCF_964339955.1 of Pipistrellus hanaki. Lineage (NCBI taxonomy): Eukaryota > Metazoa > Chordata > Mammalia > Chiroptera > Vespertilionidae > Pipistrellus > Pipistrellus hanaki. The sequence goes on along the minus strand of NC_140519.1, from coordinate 47,112,634 downwards.
GCAGGACTTAGGACATGGCATAAACGTTCATTTTTAAATAGTTCTAAAGGGCTCTGATGGGTCCGTAGCCCCGCACTTTAAAAATACTCCCATGCCGAAGCCTTTTTTCTTAGCGTCTCCCAATCACTGGCGCCCTGCCCGTGAAATGATCCCGGTGACCATCGCTGACGTCCCTGCCATCCCTCAGGCACGGGGACAACCGCCCTGGCAGCTGGCTGCAGGCTCAGCATCTTCCAAAGGGGGACTGGGCCCGGGGGAGGGGCTCACAGGATGCGAGGCCCGGTCCCTTGCAAGATGGATGGTGTTAATTACCTTCGCTTCCCCGTGCAGCCGGAGGCCAGCTCCCAGGCTGCAGCCGAGGCCCCGCAATCCCATGAGCCCGCAGGCCTTTGCTTTGCTCTCCGCGCGCAGTGAGTTAAGAGTTTCCCTTAACTCTGTGGTCGCAGTGAGGCTGGGCGGAGATTGATTGTGCTGAGAGCTCCAGCCGATATATCAATCTCCTGGCGCTTTAAGTGATGCTTCCCCTGAGCCGCCTGGCATTCCAGGCTTCCGGGTGCAGGTGCTCATATATTAAGGTGACCAGACGCAGTCCCGATTTTTAACAACTTGTCCCGCATCCCACGGCATTTTAAAAAAAAAAGTCTATATTTAAATCTATATTTTTTATCGGGACTTTTTAAAAAAATATATATATATATATTTTATTGGTTTTTTACAGAGAGGAAGGGAGAGGAATAGAGAGTTAGAAACATCGATGAGAGAGAATCATTGATCAGCTGCCTCTTGCACACCTCCTACTGGGGATGTGCCCGCAACCAAGGTACATGCCCTTGACCGGAATCGAACCTGGAGCCTTTCAGTCTGCAGGCCGACACTCTATCCACTGAGCCAAACCAGATTTGGTGATCGGGACTTTTTTTTAAAAATGCCTCGGGACTATCCCGCCAAAAGCGGGACGTCTGGTCACCTTATCATATATCGCTAAGTTTTGTCTAATCTGATAGTTAGAGCAGTGGGCCCTGCAGATGCCGGAGAAGGCCTTGCTCTTCGTCCTGGTAAACGAATGGCATTTGTTTAAAGCTCTCCTAAGGTCCTCCCCGCCCCCCCCCCACACACACACACTTGTTCTGGCTGCGGGTGGCTCTCCTCCTCATGGGCATCAGCCAGGGGCTGCTTGTGAGCTGTGAGGTCCGGAGCTGAGCCCGGACTGGCCTGGCCCCACAGACAATGCCTGACGGAAGACTCCCACCCGGGGAGTCATTGCGAAACCATAACCAGCTTTCAGACGTGAAGACTTTCCTGTCGGTCAGATGGTGCCACCTGCATACACCCCTCCTCTGTGGGTTTTAAGGGGAGCGTGTACAATGAACTGACCCCCTCTGGAGAGTCGGGGGGGGGGGGGCTGGTTTAAAGAGCAGATGCCTGCAACCTGAGGCCAGGCCTCCCGACTCCAAATGCCCAGGGGGAGGGCTCCCCCCGCAGCAGCCTCTCCCGTAACTCCTGGCACATTGACTGGGAACGTGGTGGAAAGATGTTTGTAAGACCCCAGAGCGGCGTCACCGAGCCTCCTCGGTCCGTCTTCAGGACTTGCCTGCTCCGTGCGGCGCTGGACACCCAGGTCCACTCAGCAGACAGACCTCTGTGGTCTCGTTGAGGTCAGACACTGTCGCCAGGTGCCAGGGTTGAGTGCGGGGCCTTGAGAATGCAGAGTCCAACGCAGGGTGGGGAACCCTGTTCCAGCCCAGGGCCAGTTGGCTACTTAGAACATCATTCGGGGGCCATACTAATTTATCAGCCTAAAAGCTAGCCTGCTGTGTTTGCTCAGACACTTCATTTACTCCCCCCTCATGCCTTGGCAGGGCCAGACCACACAGTTTCACAGGCCTCATACGGCCCTTGGGCCGGATGTTCCTCACCCGTGGTAAAAGGACGCGGAATGGGCGCGGTGGAGTCGGAATATGGGAGGTGCAAGCGCAGAGTTAGCATGAGGCTGTGGGAACCCCAGGAGAGAGGCCCCCCAGACCAGGAAGGGAGGGGAGTAAGGGCAGGAAGGCTTCCGGGAAGAGCCTGTGTCTGACCTGCAGGCATCAGGTCACCTCCTGCTCTGAGGACACCTCCTGCTGCTCTGAGCTAACTTGTTCTCTCCTGAAAGCAGTTAGATCGGAACAAGCACGATGATTCCTTCTGAAACACCCTCGTCTCCAGCCTCATGTCCGCAGTGAGAGCCCTCCTTTGGTTACCTGTGTGCACATTCTAACTTGTTCTCTCACTCCCTCTCCACTTCTCCCAACTCCCTGCCCACCAGGCGTCACCCACGCACGCGCTTGCCTTTAAGACCTATGAGAACAAGGACTTCTGACTTCACTTCTGTGTCCGTCTCAATGCCCTGAAAATGGTACAGGCGCCATAAATATTCATCACACCTAAGGTCTTTGCTGCATCATTCCTTAAAGTACTTTATAGCCAGGGCTCTGTGCCGACATGGTATAGATTCTGCAGCCCCCTCCCTCACCCAGAAACCTCTCCCAAAACGAATGAGCCAAAGGCGTGGTTGTTACCATCAGGGGTCAAGAGGGACTCATTAGTCTGTTCCGAGAATCAGGGAGGAGGATGGGAGGAGGTGGAAGGTGGGCTGGGAACCCAGTTCTGTAGACACTGGATGGAGAAGCCCGCCCACTTTTCCTGCGCTCTACATGCATCAGATCAGTGCCAATTCTCCAGCACTTTATGCTTCTCAAGTCAAGCCCTTGTCTGACCGTGATGCAATCCTTACTCAACCAGCTTCTCATCTATATATATAAAAGCCTAAGCAACTGAATGATTGAATGACTGGTTGACCGGTCACCATGACGCAACCTTCAGGGGGCAGACACTCAATGCAGGAGCTGCCCCCTGGTGATCAGTGCAGGAGCACGCTCAGCTGACCAACAGGCACCAGATGCCGGGCTCAGGGCTGGCAAGCACAGCTGTGGCAGTGCGAGCCTCTCCCACCTTCATGGCAGCGCTACTGAGCAGTGGTGGTGGTGGGTGCAGTGGGCTGGGATGAGTGGGAGCAGTGTGGCACTCCTGAGGAGTCCTGGATTACGAGAGGGTGCGGACCAGGCTGAGGGACCCCACTGGTGCACAACTCTAATTTAGTCTGAGTTTGGCCCTGGCCCAGTAGCTCACTTGGTTGGATCATCGTCCCAATATGCCAAGGCTGCGGGTTCAATCTCTGGTCAGGGTGCATACTAGACTCAACCAATGCATAAATAATTGGAGCCACAAAAGAATAACTCTCTCTTCTTCTTCTTCTTCTTCTTCTTCTTCTTCTTCTTCTTCTTCTTCTTCTTCTTCTTCTTCTTCTTCTTCTCTCTCTCTCTCTCTCTCTCTCTGAAAAGAAATAAAATAAGAAATAAAGTCTGTGAGTTGGGGACTGTCTACATTGTCCACCATTGGCCACAGTGTCCCTTTCACATGAAGGTCATCTCAGGTACCCTTCTCCTCCCCCCCCCACCCTGCCAGCCTGCCAGTGATGCATTAGCATCAGCCATCTGCGTTTTGCCAACTTACGGCTTCAGGGTAACAAAATAGGTAACCTCTGTTCTCTCTTCGCTTACACGCAGGGAGGCATGTTTACATAGTTGGTGAATGAATGGATCAACTTCAGGGAGTAGAAATATGGGAAAACCCCACTGGGTACCCTAGGGCATTTCAGTTGTAGAAGGGGCAGGGGGAGAAAACAATATGAAGTGGTAGTTACTGGTAACTAAGTAATGAGCCCGTCAGAGGGAAGAAAGAGAACTGAGAAGTTCTAAGGCAAAAAAAAAACACAAAACAAAACACAGTTGCTGGATGTTGAAGCTCTGCTTTCCGAGTTATCATTCAAGCTAGTGTGCCCGGGCGTGCACAGTGATTAGACATCGCGCTTCCTGTGTGTGAGGATGAATTATGCATTTCCTGTCTCCTTTCTCTGATCTAGGTTTGCCAAAATTTGACAACCATTCGGGAGTGCCTGTGATGAATGTCTTCAAGCTGAATATCCGGAAATGGTCCCATTTGCAGTCTGCTTAGAATCAACTACTTTACTGGAAGGGAGTGAGCGACTGGGTACTTATACATTGGGTTATGTGTGTGTTTAAAAAAAAAAAAAAAAAAAAGACCAGTTTAGGCCTCGTAAAATTGTACTATGTTTGTGAAAACAATATGAATTCATCTTTCCGTCGTACATACTGGCAGTGGAAAAGGGAAGCACGGGGAAGTGTGGTAGAGGACATGCCAGCCGGGTAACTATTGTCCGGTTATTCCCTGAGGCCATGGAGCTCACACTTTATCAACAGGGGATTCTACCGGAAGCTTGTAACAATGCCGATTCCTGGGCCTGACCACAGGGCCCGCCCTCTGCTCAGCTGCTTTTTAGTTGAATAATGAAAGCGAGTTTATAGAACCAACACCAACATGAATTGACACCAAACTGTAATTCAGTGCAGTTTATACTTAAAATCTCACAAAGAAAATGTCACTATTTTTCCAAAAGGAGGGCTCAGCATTGGGGGGTGACTGTGGATGATGGTTGATGGAAAAGAGGCAGGACAGAGCCATTTTTTTTGAAAGGTACCCTCTTCTTTTAATTTAATTTTTATTTTTAATGGGATTTATTGGGGTGACACCGGTTGATAAAATGGTGTAAGTATTAGGGGTGCAATTCTACAATACATCATCTGTATATAACACTGTGTGTTCACACCCCAAGGTCAAGTTGGAAGGTATATACTTATTTTGAACTATTTTCTTTACCAAGTTTCACCCTTCTTGGGGTTCCTGAGAACCTTTCACTAAAATTGCTCTTACAATAAAAACACAGAAAAACTGCTTTCAGGCAAAATGAAGGCCAAACCCCAGAGTGCTTGGGAAGATGAAAAAGCAATGCTGTTACAAAACCAGTGAGGGGGCTGCCCAGAAGCTCCCTCTCCACCCGCCTGCTTGGGGTATGTTCCCAAATGTCAGGCAATTCACATGTGTTCTGTACAGTATTCTCTGTAGAGAAACTTATGGGGAGAAATTTGTCTTTGCTTAAAATGGTAATGTCAAAATATCACTGTTCTGTCATTTGTATTTAGTGGATCTGGGGTTGAAAAATCCTATATAATAAAGAGGTAATATGCAAATTGACCCTCACACCTTCGCGTCAAAAGATGACTCTCCCAACATTATCACAAGATGGCCGACCCATGTCATCACAAGATGGCTAACAGGGGAGGGCAGTTGGGGGTGATTGGGCTGGCAGGGGAGCAGTTAGTTAGGTGTCAATCAAGCCAACAGTGGAGCAGTTAGGGGGCAATCAGGCTGGCATGCAGAGTGGTTAGGGGCAATCAGGCAGCCCTCCTGCACTCTGTAACCATGCCATTGGCCACACAGGTCTCCAAACCCACCTGCTCACCTGCCTCAGGCAGGGAGTGACTGTCCATTTTCTCACCCACCAGGAGTGAGGCTCAGTCACCTGGCCTACCTACCTGTGGGGGCTGGGGAAGGCAGGGAAGCAGGTGGGTCTCCCTGAGCTCCAGCAGCCTCTGCCACGCCCTCACTTTGAAGATGAAGAAGGTGCATCTCAGAGAGAACGCTTCGCCTGCACACACCCCTGTCATCAAGCCTCCTGTGTTGCTTCCTGCATCCTCACCCCAGCCCGCAACGCTACCCCAAATAAAATCTATTGTGGTGACTTCAAAAACAACTCAGATCTGGAATAATCCGCCTGTGTGACAGGGGATGCCAGTCCTCCACAGCCCGCTATTGCTCACACAACACAGCAGAGCAGACACCTGCCAGTTTGGCACGCTTGGCATCCATGCCACAGACCCCCTACCAGGACTCGAGGAAGGTCTGATCATGTATTTTTTTAAAGTCTAGCCCGCTGCGAGGCTGTGTCCCCTCCATCTGTCCCACGCTGGGCGACATCGGCTCCAGCTGCCACTGCGCCTGCGAGCGTGCCCGCTGGTGCCTTGGGGGTGCGGGCAGGTTAGCAGGTGGAGGCCCGACTCTGGCCACCGCCTGCAAAAACCTCTGGGTCCTTCTGTAGCCACAACAGAAATAAAAATGAAGGGAAGGAAACGCAGGGTGGGGTGGGTGGAAACCAAGATTTATTTTCAATGAAAAAAAAAGTCATTTTGCAGTTCTGGCTCTGAGTGATCTGCTGGGAGGCTGAGAGCCCAAACTCAGTGCCAGCGGCTCCATCTTTTTCTCCTTTTTTTTTTAGTAAAAGGAAAAATTTAGGTCCACACTCCAGAGCCTTCTACGTTCCTCATCTTCCTTGATTTTTCCCAGGTGGTCACAGCCTTTGAACGTGAGCACAACAGTGGCCTGGGGCTGTGTCTCTAAGCCTCAACTTCCTCATCCATAAAATGGGAGCATCCTTATGAGTATTAAGTGAGTCCACACAGCAAACTACTGAGAGCTTAGCACAGTGCTAGACTCAGGGTGAGCGCTTCCGAGGGGGTAGCTGCCATATTGCCGTTGTTAGTAGCAGCGGTGGTGGTGGTGGTGACATTGGTGGTGGTGGAAGCCGTTTTCCTGGTTTCGGGGACCATGCGGATTTCTGGCTTCTAGGTGAGATGGCAGAAGGAAGAGACAAGACGAGGGCGGAGGCTTGGCCAAGGCCATGTCCGTCCCGCTGGGCAGATCCCTCCTCCGCTGCTGCACTCGAGGCAGAGCGGAGTCAGGCCACGAGGCTTTGGATTTAGACAGACAGAGGTCTGACTTGGCAGCCCGGCCATGTGGAGCTCTGTGATATGGGGCCTACCACCCAGCTCCTTTGAACCTCAGAAGTCCATGTCTTGCGATACTCTCCAGAGGGGAGCGTCTCCTTGTTGTCATGGAGAAGGTCAAAGAGGACAGAGTGAGCAGACATAGTGGCATGAGAAAGGATTCACTTTAAAAATGAGCATACTGCCCGGCCAGTGTGGCTCAGTGGTTGAGCGTGGACCTATGAACCAGGAGGTCATTTGGGTTCCTGGTCAGGGCACATGCCAGGGTTGCGATCCCCAGTAGGGCGTAAGCAGGAGGCACTTGATCAATGATTCTCTCTCATCATTGATGTTTCTCTCTCTTTCTCTCCCTTCCTCTTTGAAATCAATAAATATATATTTAAAAGTAATAATAATAAATAAAATAAAAATGACCAGTTTGACTTTCAAAATTTTAAAAGTGATTCGCCCTTATTTTACTTAAATAAACAATAAGAAAATTCAAATAAGCAAAAGAGGGGGGAAAATGACCCAGGATCCCTCAATTCGGAGACAGCCCTGCCAACCTCTTGATGTTTATCCAAGAAAACTGTCTCCATGGTTGCCAGGTTGAGGAGATATGAAAGCAGGCCACCCAGTGAGGACTTTGGACACGGATGCAGCCACCATCTGGGGCCAGTCGTGTGGCCATTGCCCCGCTGGAGGCAGAGGGCTCCGCAGGCCACAGGCCCAGCCCCCTGCTGTGCCCGGATACAAGGGCAGCGCCACCAGCTGTCACCCTGGAGAAAAGTCCTCTCACTCCCCATCCCCAATGTGGTCAGCATGGCACAGGCATGTCAGTCTCCTTTGTCCAGTAACCAAAGCCCTTAAAATCCGACTTTCCTCTAAGCTGCAGGGGGAGGCCATGGATTCCAGAAGAACTGGCAGGGACGGCCACTTTCTGCCCTTGGACCAGCGGTGCCCTGACAGCTCGGTGACAGGGAAGGTGAAATCGCTTTCAGCAGCTGCTGAAACTTGATTGATGTGACAAAGTCTTTCCACAAAGCACATAAATCAAAGCAGATGACTGACAGCGGAGTAAACACCTTAGAACTAGAGTAATTAGGAATATATTAGCAATTAAAATAAACTTATTATCATTAGCAAAATTGGCAGCTACTTGCAATTCCCCAGGGGCCTCCTTTCAATTTTACCCTGGTAGATTATATTAAGGCAAGATTAATGTTTTTGTAGATACAGTTTTCATTTGTCTCAATTATTCCTCAGAGTGCCTGGTGTATGGGAAGACATTTGATAAATATTTGCGGAAGGAAGGAAGGAAGGAAAGAAGGAAGGAAGGAAAGAGGGAAGGAAGGAAAGAAGGAAGGAAGGGGGAAAGTAGAAAGGAAGGTGCAAGGAAGGGAGGGAGGGATTAAACAAGAAATGAACTGAAAGTCTAGAGGTGCCAGTCAACACGGGAGCTTGAGGACTTGCCATGAGGTTGCAATGAAGAGACTGCTGAAGGAAAATTAATGGGATACAATGGAATTGTAACCATAGCGCTAACTACTCCTCATAAAAATGGTAAGTTACATATAGTAACGAAGAGAACAAGAACCAAACAGCTTTCTAGGCCAATGTCCCTGGAGTTAATCCAGCACAGAAGAAGGAGGAAGGCGACTTTGCTCTTCCTGGAAATGCCGAAGGCCCTCTTCCGGACTTCCTGCTCCCGCGTACACGCACAGACACGTGGTGGCAGTTCCCTCAGGAAGCACCATGCATCTTGTTTTATTTCCAGGAGCCAAAGAAGTGAGTCTATTTTGAGTAACGATTTGCATGAACAGACACACACCGGCCTCTTTACACTGTCTCAGCCAGTTTGAGGGAAATGAGCTCAGCTTGACGGGGAGCTGTCACGTTGTGTGATTGATTGCCCAATTTCCCTTCCTGTCCCTGGACTGGAGCGACCACAGCTCATCGGTCAGCCTGTCCTTCATGCCTCACGGGTGCTCTGCTGCTGAGAAACACCATGATGTGGGTTGGAGGAGGGCACGGCATAACCAGCCCGGCCTGGCCCGTGACACATGATTACGCAGGTTCCTGCTTTCCCTGATTCATCATCTGGGGCTCCCCTTCGTCCCACCAGGGGGCGGGAACCCCCTGGCCAGACCCTGTTCCTGGAAGGCGTTCTTATCCTAGATTTGGTGCAAAGGTCCCAAAGACACGGACGTGTCTGGTGCCCAGAGGACGGGCACCCTTCCAGGGTAGCCTGCTCCATCTCCCTAAACAATGGACACCTTCGTGATGATCCCGCTGAAGTCATGAGGCGTGGTCCTCTCCCAGGACAGCCACCATCCAGGAGAGAGTGACTCACCGACTCATGCATTCAATCACCCAGCTAGCAGGTACTGGACACCTGGTGAGTGTCCGGAATTGTGCTGAGAGCTCGTATCCAGGGATGAAAGACAAACTCCCTTCCTGCCCTCATGTAGCTTTCAGCCTGGAAAACGATGTAGTTTGGATGTCTGTGAAGCCACAAAAACCTGGATCCACTATCCTACTTATATACTCTCACTGGGCCTCAGTTTCCCTATCTGTAACATGCAGAGGATAACCTTGCCCGAAGCCAAGGGCTGCTGTGAGAATTAATTAGCACCTCAAAGCACTGGGCAGAGTTCTGAGCACATATGCAGAGTGATAGTCCCACTGCTTCACGTGCGGGGGGACCGACAGAAGACCCCGGCTTCAGAGACGTTACGTTTTGCAGGAAGGATTCAAGGCCCCTCAGACCACTGCAGAGTGTAAGAGTGAGGTTGAGAGTTCAAGATTGAGTTTGTCTGAAGGCGAGGATAGAAGCTCAGAGTCAATACACCAGTCACCTGGGCTGCCATTGCTCTTGAAAACTTTCTAGAGTCATAGACTGTCTCCCTGTTTGGACCCCAGACACTGAGTGAAGTCCTTTATACTGGACCTCACTTCATGCCTCCGTCATCTTAGAAACCACCTTCTTATCTGGATCCCCCCTAGTGTCAGCTTCCTGCCAGAAGCCAGGTTTTAGCCTTGATAAACCCTCACTGTCAACATGCTCAAGTTCATGGTGGGCCATCTCCTAGCACACACACCTGCCAGCGGCTCGGCCACACATGATCGTGTGGAAACGGGTAAGCTTTAGCCTCATCACCTGTCGGATGCCACGCAAAGGCCACGCAATAATAAATCTGTGGATTGGTGAACTGGATCCCCAAAGCCAGAGGTCAGACTCTTCACCCCACACCGCCCTCCTTCCAACACGTGGTGAAATGACGGGGGATATCCCCTCAATTTATAGTTTGAGTGGCTTTGGGCATCTCCTTAGAAAGCCACTGAAACTCCACTACTCCGGTTCCGTTCCTTTGGCCTGGCATCTAATACCTCCACCATCCTGATTAATTTCTCAGGCTCACTGTCCCAGAAGTCCCCTGCCCCTCTGACTCCATCCATGTGCTCACCTCCAGCCTGCAAACCCGAATCACTGCCCACCACGAACCGTGAACATTCAACAGTGCTCCGTGGACCTTCTCTGAAAATGCAAGCATCACACACAGATCAAGACAGGACTACGACTGGGCTGGGAGGGGCTTCTGTTTTCCTCTTTTACATATTGCCTCTTTGTTGTTGTTGCAAATGGGGTCGAGGGTGGTCGTTTTCTAATAATTACACATGAAACATAAGACAACTTTTGGGAGGCGTAAGACATCCAGACATCTGAGGGCGAATGAGCATCCCTGGTCCAAAATGGGGGGACCGTGTATGGGGCACCTCGGGAGAGAGGCCTGGGCTCCTGGGAGGTGAGTGCGAGCCCACAGCATGTAACTTCCTACCCTTTACCATTGAGACAGTGGCGCCTAGGGAGAGTTGACAGAGGGGTAGGGGGTGGTGTTTTATCTTTTAATTTATTTTTAAAATCTTTGCTGTTGAAAGTATTACTTATGTCACTCTTCCTGTCCCCTCTCATTGACCTCTTCTAGCCCACCCCTGCCCCCTGCCCCAGGCCTTCATAGCGGGTGGTGTTTTTAGAAAACTTTTTTTGTAGGAAACTGACAGGTGTTGGGCTGTGACTTTAAAGAGACGACAAGGAACCTTCATACTGAGCCGCTGCTTTTACCAAGTGTCTGTCATTCACTCCCATCATCTCCTTCAAGCTTCCCAGGGACCCTTGCGGTCATTATCATTATTCATCTTACAACAGGGAGAAACTGAGGCTCAGGAAGCTCAAGGGCACACCGCTAGTATGTGGAGTGGAGGCCAAATCCAGATGGCCCAGCTATGGGAGGTGTGAGGGAGATAAAATACAAAAAAGATGAGAAGGTTGGGGCAGGCCCGGAGGCACGCCCAGCAGGCGGGTCTCACCAGGAACTGAGGGTCCCGGTTGTTCTGGGTGGATCTGGCCAGAGCTCTGTGGGAAGGGGATCAGTCTGTGGCAGGTGGAGGGCGAGGACGGGGAAGAGGCGAGGTTTGGGGTTGGGACAGCCCCTAGCCGCTCCACCCCGGGTCTCACCGCTCTGCTCCTCCCGCGTTCAGGAAACGCGGCGCCGCCTGGCCCCGCGCGGCCTCCGTAGCGTCCCCGTTGCCATGGTTCCCAGGGCAGCTTTAGACGCGCGGAGCCGCTACCAGGGAGCCTGAGGGGAGTCCGCGGGACTCTGGGTCCCGCATCGGGGCCCACGGACCCGCAGAGGCACCATGGGCCGGAGTAAGCGCCCCTTCCTCTCCCACCTGTCGCTCTCGATCGTCCCATTTCCTGGCATCGGCCCGGGGCCACTGGGACCCTCGGCGCCAGCTTCGGACAACCGCTGCCCCTTCCCGCCCGCAGACCGAGCCCAGCTCTGCAAACCCCGCCCCTTCGCCCTGGGCAGACCCAGCTGTGCCAGACCCTCCTCCGCCCCGCCCCGCCTGGCAGCCTGCCTTTGAGGGGCTGGGGTCCTCCTCTGTGAAATGGGGTGGGCGAGGAGGTGGCTGAAAGGCTCAGTGGAAGTGCAGGGTCGGACACACCGGGCCGATGTGTGAATTTTATTGATTTTTATAGAGAGGAAGGGAGAGGGATAGAGTGTTAGAAACATCGATGAGAGAGACACATCGATGATCAGCTACCTCTGGCACACCCCTAATGGGGATGTGCCCAAAACCAAGGTACATGCCCTTGACCGGAATCGAACCTGGGACCCTTGAGTCCGCAGGCCTAGGCTCTATCCACTGAGCCAAACCGGTTAGGGCATTGGTCGATTCTTGTATGCACCCTGATGGTGATGAAACCCACCACCTTTGCTTATGGGGACGATGCTCTAAACAACTGAGATCCTCAACCAGGGCTCGGATTAATAATTTTTAACAGGGGTTCTGTCAGTGTCCCCTCGATTTTGGTGTATCCTATGAAGATGACCTATGTGTTGTCCTTGGTTCGAGCTGTGGACCCCAGGGTCCTGTCTCCAGCCCCTTGGTGCCACCGTTCGGCCAGCCCGGTGCTGCACATCCCTGCGCAGGAGACTCCTGTCACCTGCCTCCTCTGAGTGGCTCCTGTCATTCCTCAGGAAACAGACCGTGTGGCAGTTGCTTTATAAGACTGTGATGCGAACTCTGGGGGTTCCTCTCTCCTCTGCAGCTTTCGTTACACTCATGCTGACCAGCGAGTGAATGAATGGCTGCACCCCTCCTCACTGCTGCCTCTGTCAGCCCCGCATGCCTCTCAGGAGCAAGTTGCTCTGTCTTGGTTTACCTCCACCGTCTCACCCAGTTTGACCACGAGTTGCCATGTCAACATGCCCACATCCTCACCCATCTACTCTGTCTCCATCCGTACTGCAAAATGTGTGCAGCCCAGCTGGCATGGCTCAGTGGTTGAGCATCAATCTATGAACCAGGAGGTCGTGGTTGGATTCCTGGTCTGGGCACATACTGGAGTTGGGGGTTCGATCCCCAGTGTGCGCATATAGGAGGCAGCCAATCAATGATTCTCTCCCATTATTGATGTTTCTATCTCTCTCCCTCTCCCTTCCTCTCTGAAGTCAATTATATATATATATATATATTTATATGTAATATATTTATATATATAATATATAATATATATATATTATATATTATATATATATATATATATATATATATATATATATATATATATATATTTTTTTTTTAATGTGTGTAAACCCTGCTGAAAAGAGACAAAACTATGTTGTCATGTCCCTTCCCTCTGACCCATGGTGGGTCAGAACCTCCAGCAGGGGGCAGCACTGCTCCAAGCTCTTTGATTGAACTGCAAGGAGAGACCCATGTGGCAGTCATGTCATAACCCATGATGAACACGAGGGCGGATGTGTGACCTGTGACAAATGTCCTTGCAGTCACAGAAGACCTCATCCGACGGAATGCCGAGCACAACGAGTGTGTGATTTTCTCCCTGGAGGAGCTCTCCTTGCATCAGCAGGAAATAGAAAGGCTGGAGCACATTGACAAATGGTGCCGAGACTTAAAGATCCTCTACCTTCAAAACAACCTCATCGGGAAGATCGGTAAGTTTCCGGGACTTGATTCTCCTGGTTTCTTGAGCCCCCGGAGTGGGATGGGAGAACTGTGGATGAGACAGTGCTACCCTTAGGAGGAAGGCAGCAGCTAAGAAAGGATTTCATGGGGGAATGGACACAGCCATAGCGGCCAGCAGTCACGAGTGGTGTAAGGGCGGCGTGAGAGCTTGCTCGGAGCCTGTGCTCACCGGGCAGGTGACACCTGCTGCCAGGATTCGTACTGTCACGTACCCAGGGCGCCCGGGCCAGCGCAGGAAGGTTGGAGCAGAAGGGAGGACCAGCCAGAGCTGGAGGGTAAAGGGTGGAGTCGGGGTTGATGAGGCAGAGTGAGCAACAACGCCTGTGGGGCTGGCCTGGAGCCAGAGGTCAGCCCGTAGGTTAGGTTTCACTCTTCATGGCGATGTGCGAGTGCCCTCCACAAGGGCATTGGGCCAAGGCTGCAGACATTTGTGGTTGTCACCAGTGTGCATGGGTGTGGGGGGTGTTCAGGGCCCGGGGATGCTACTCACCTTCCCAGAGTGGCAGCCTCACAGGAGAAGTTCCCAGGTGTGTGTGTGTGTGTGTGTGTGTGTGTGCACTCAGGGCCAGAGAACTGGGGTGTGCTTGCCTCTGGTTGGCTGGGTAATTCCCGGTTGGCTCTCAATGTGCAAAGACCTAGGGTTTGCATCATCTTTTTGAAGCTGTATTAGAATTCTTTCTATTTCTTCAGAACGTGATTTCCAGCATCTTTGACTTTTCCAGAAATGGGAAACGTAGCCCGCTGCCCAATGGAGAGGCTGTTCTGACAGCCAGCAGCATTGAAGGGCACTCCTGACCGGCAGTTCTGACAGAGGCCCTGCATTGCTGTCTGCACAGCTGGCCCCTCACAATGGCGGACGAGAGCATAGATTTCAGTCCTTTTCAGAGCTGCCAGAAGGCTTACATTTTCGGCTTCCAAAGTAGTCTGAAATGAAACAGCCTTTTGCATGTTGATGATGAGGGTTTTCGGAGGCAGCCAGGCACGCCTTCAGCTGGGAAAAGGACCTCTCTTGGATTCTGTGCTCCTGTGCCCTGGGGATGGTAGTTCGTTTGAGCTCCTGAGCTCTGTCCCTCACTGGAGATGCAGTTGGGAAGGCTCTGCTTTGTGGTCGGTCCAGCTGTGAGCTGAGGGATCCTGTTAAAATGGGGCCCAGAATCTGGGGGGAGGGCTCCCAGAATCTGCGTTTGTAATGACTTTCCCAGGAGCCTCGGGCCTGGGCCCCGTTGGGAGCTCAGAGCTGCTTGAATTGGGGCGGGATGGGGCTGGTCATGGCGGCTGGTGGCAGCCTCCTCCAGGATGGCTTGGGCGAGGATGCTCAGACCCCTCCCTGCCACCCTGGAGGCTCTAGGCACTTTTACTTATGAGCCTCTCTCTCCCTGACCCCCTTGCCCATTGGTCCCGAAGGCCTTCCCCAACACATCTGACCTACGTGTTTTCTGCCAGATGATGCTTTTAGTATTGAAGAGGTGATGCATCTAACACGTGTGGGAAGGAGGAGGTATTTGGTTGCGGGCTGGCAATTTCATGTGTTAACTTCAGGTGCTTCTGTTTGGGACGCAGAGTAGACACTCTTATGTGTCAAAACCCTCGTCACGTGGCACTCTGCATGTCCTTTGAGTCTCAAATGCTCAGGCATCGCCTAGAGCGCCTTCGCCAGGCATCGGTACAGCTTAGGGCAGTGGTTGGCAAACTCATTAGTCAGCAGAGCCAAATATCAACAGTACAACGATTGAAATCTCTTTGGAGAGCCAAATTTTTTAAACTTAAACTTCTTCTAATGCCACTTCCTCAAAATAGATTCGCCCAGACCGTGGCATTTTGTGGAAGAGCCACACTCAAGGGGCCAATTGAGGCTTGTGAGCCTCAATTTGCCAACCACTGGCTTAGGGTAACAGAACTGCTGAGAGCACTTGAATAATTTTTTCTGAAGTTCTCATTTTGAAAAATGAGTCAACTGCAGAGGTGGAAACTGTTATCCTTGGGTCTATGATCACATAGATGATATTGCGTAAATTTTAAAATGAAATGGGATGATAAGAGTGATAGTTATAAGCCATCATATTTGATCTTTTCCTGCCCCTGAAACACGGGCGGAGGAAGCAGTCCCTAAGCGGGGCTGCCCAGCCACACCCTCCTCTGTGGGGGATTGACATCCGTGGGGTCTGAGAAAGAACTGTTCTCTCAGGGTGCAGGGAGCGCAGTGACTCACCGCCAAGCTCTGGGGAAGGATCTCCTGGCTCCGCCCCCTGACTCCGGACACGTGGATGAGGCTTCACCCCTGGGTATTCTCCTTTAAAAACAGGGTTTTCACCTCGCAGAGTTATTTTGAGGATCAGCGACATCATGTATGCAGCATGCTCAGAAAATCACGTGGTGTGTGATAAGCACTGAGCAGTGCTAGCCAAGCTGTTGTTAGCTGCTTTCCAAAGCCATTGACTTCTTGACTTACTCATGGTGGTTGCTTTGCCTACATAGGCTTTCTTTCTTTCCTTTAAAATACATTTTTATTGGTTTCAGAGAAGGGAGGAAAGGGAGAGAGAGATAGAAACATGAAAGAGAGAATACGTGATCAGCCACTGCTTGCACGCCTCCTACTGGGGAGCAGCCCTGCAGCCTAGGCACATGCCCTGACCTCCTGGTTCAGAGGTTGACTCTCAATCCCTGAGTCCACACAGGCCGGGCTACGTCATCTTTTTTGTTTATTAAAAACAACCGTCCTGTATCAGAGGGACTTGGGCTCCAAGTAAAGGAAGACCCAACTCCGTCAGGCTTCCAGTAAGGAACCCTAGTGTGGGACCCAGCCATGCGTAGGCAGGCTCCACCTCTTGGTTGGTTGATTCCTTCTCTGCCCCAGCAGCCACCGTGGGCTTCATCCAGGACCTGGTCCCCTTCTGTTCGAAAGCTGACCTGCGTATCAATAGGGGATCAAACCTCTTCCTTTGTAAACATCCAGCAGAAAAAGAGAAAGGAACTCCCCAAGCATGGAATACAGAGCTTCCCTTTTCATCTGGCCCGTACGGAGCTCTTGGCCTGGGTGCCCTCCCCAGCATCACACTGTTGCTAGGAGACTGCCATAGGTTGGTTGACTTATTCCTGGAACCCTTAGCTGTTACTAGCATGGGACATGGGGTTGCCATGCACTGGCCCTGTTAGGCTAAGTAGGCCTAAGCCCCGGAGTCAGGGCCAGGCAGAGACGTGAGCAGAGCTGGCTTCCAGGAGAAAGGATGGAGGGAGAAACAGATGCTGCTTGACAACCCACAGGGTGTGGGGGACAGGTGTGGATTTGAAAGACCAGCATGGTTTTGATAGCTATAATAATTATTAGATTGTCTTTACTGTCCTCACAATAGATGATACAAATTTGATCTTGAAGGTTAATTACCTTCTTTGTGTATTTCAGAAAATGTCAGCAAACTCAAGAAACTCGAATATTTGAATTTAGCTTTAAACAACATTGAAAAAATTGAAAATCTGGAAGGTAAGAATTTCTTCTTATTTTTGCGAATTAAAATGGGGATTTAAGATTTGATTTAAACAGCATTGCTTAAACAATATATCCTCCCATTTTGGGGGGCTTATTGTCAACTTTCTTTTTTTTTTTTTAAATATATTTTATTGATTTTATACAGAGAGGAAGGGAGAGAGATAGAGAGTTAGAAACATCGATGAGAGAGAGTCATCGATCAGCTGCCTCTTGCACACCCCCTACTGGGGATATGCCCGCAACCAAGGTACATGCCCTTGACCGGAATCGAACCCGGGACCCTTCAGTCCCCAAGCCGACGCTCTATCCATTGAGCCAAACCGGTCCCGGCATCAACTTTCTTTAAAAAAAAAAAAAATATTTTATTGATTTTGTACAGAGAGGAAGGGAGAGAGATAGAGAGTTAGAAACATCGATGAGAAAGAGTCATCGATCAGCTGCCTCTTGCACACCCCCTACTGGGGATATGCCCACAACCAAGGTACATGCCCTTGACCGGAATCAAACCCGGGACCTTTCAGTCTCCAAGCCGACTCTCTACCCATTGAGCCAAACCGGTTTCGGCTTGTCAACTTTCTTGATGGTGTCTTTTAGAGCAGTGGTCGGCAAACTGTGGCTCTTTGGCCCCTTGAGTCTTTAGCGAAGGCCAGCTTAGGAGTTCTCTAATTAAGTTAATAACAATGGACCTACCTATACAGTTTAAGTTTAAAAATTTGGCTCTCAAAAAAAATTTCAATCATTGTCCTCTTGATATTTGGCTCTGTTGACTAATGAGTGTGCCAACCACTGCTTTAGAGCACAATTCTTTTTAACTAATAGCTTTATTGAGGTAAAAATCGACCTATAAAAGCCTGCACATGTTTAAAGCATACAATTTGTATGTACACATGTGTGAGCCCATCACCACAATCAAAGGTAATAGACATACCCATCTCTTCTGTATTATCCGATCTCCCCTCAAACTTCTTTTAAATATATTTTGGTGGTGCTAGATCGGTCCTCCATGCTTTTAACCTGCATTCCTCATTTAACCCACCTTGCCTTGCTCTGCAGAGAAAGGTTCCCTTGTGTTACTCTGCGGCTTCTCTTTTGCAGTTATTATTATTTTTGTCCTAAGTTACTGTTAGTCTGAAAGGATTTGGCTGACTCGGTGGCCGGCAGGGCTCCTCTGCCCTTGTGAAGCTGGGATCCCAGGTGCAGCCTCTGGCCTGGCGGGCGGGGCTGCTGGGGGCCCTGGGAGCTGGCAGAGGCGGGCACAGTGGCAGACACGCCCACTCCCATCCGCCAGGAGCTAACATGAGGAGGATTTTACTCAGGTGATGGTCAAGTTTAGCCTATTCACCTCTTGGTGCACAAAATTGACATTCATCCTGCACTTAAGACTTTCATCCTCAAAGCCTAGACCGTCATCACTACCAGACCCATGGCCATATCAGAGCTGGCACTGAGATGGTCCTTCCCGCATTTTTCTGCGGTAGAAACGGAGTCATTGCTCTCCCAGCTACCACTGTGCAGCCCTGTCACCGTGTTCCCCTGAAAGCAAAAGGCATGGCACATTAATCAGGGTCCAGGTTTTGTGAAATATCAGTCTAAGTTTTTCAGAGGACTCGTAAAAGCTCTCTCAGTTGGCGTGGCCACGGCTTGTGATTTTTCGGAAAGCATCTGAAAGGACATGGACAATTCTGGTTGCCGCGTGGCGTGGCCATCCACCACTGGAGGGCAGCATCGTCACTGTTGTCTTCGGGGCTTCGGAACCGGGTCCACCTGGGGCCTGTTACCTGGATGCTCTTCCTGCGGCGCTCCCCTCCCCGCTCTGATAGGGATGCCCTGGGCCAGGGCGGTTTGAGGACATATATGGAGGGATGGGCGGCTTGTCTGCTGGCAAATAGGCACTTTTTATTTAATTTTAAAGGAGAGAGAGAAGGAGGAAGATGCGTATACACATTCAGCCCACCCACTTGAGTAAATCTCAATATAATTTTAAACATAAGTTGCATTTCTGTTTGTTTTGCTGCACTGGAAAGAATAGCTAGTGTCCTTTTATCCCTTTTCCCTGTTGTGGGATCCCTGCAGTAGAGTAAAGTGCCTTCTTTTCCCGTCCCTCCTCCTCACCCACCCTAACCAGGAAGTGGGGATCCTGACAGCCTGAGCTTTCCCCCTTGGGCAGTCAGTGTGGTTGATTTCAATGACCTTCACACACACACACACACACACACACACACACACACACACACACTGGGATCATCGAGCTGGGTCATTGCGGAGCCGGAGGCCGGGGTGGGACTCGGTGAAAGAAAGGAGCGCTAACTCCCACGAGGGGGCATTCTTAAGCCTGGCTCGCTCGGTGGGAATTGTTCTGTAAGATGGCCAGTGTGGTTGGATTTCTTAGGTGCGGCTGAGTAGAAAGAAAATTAAGAACCCACCACTCTGCCGAAACCAGTTTGGCTCACTGGGTAAAGTGTCAGCCTGTGGACTGAAGAGTCCCAGGTTCGATTCCAGTCAAGGGCACATACATTGGTTGCGGGTACATCCCCAGTGGGAGGTGTGCCGGGGGCAGCTGATTGATGTTTCTCTCTCGTCGATGTCTCTAATTCTCTATCCTTCTCTCTTCCTCTCTGCAAAAAAATCAATAGAATATATATATATATACATATATATATATATTTTTTTTTCATTAATTTTTTTTTTTTTAAGAATCCACCACTCTGAAAAATACGATGAACATTTGGAGGGTCCTTCACATGCAACATTACAGCAAAACCCAAAAAATATACGAATTCTTAAACCCGATGGAGTCTTTCGAATGTCAGGCTGCTCTTCCATGAAAGAGAAACAGCATTGAAATGGCTCCCAGAATCTGTCAGAGTAACTGGGAAAGACCGGGAGCCTGGGTCTTAAGTTAGATTGCCCCAAATATATCTTCCGCACTTCATCAGCACCATCTGACATCTCTTCCCGGCGCAGAACAAACACGCAGACGTGGAGACGTAGCCTTAATCGTATTTATAGACACATGCGGTTTCGTGTTAATTTTTCATACAAGTGGCCGAGGCCACAGTTTTATAATTTAATGACCGAATTTCCAAGCGCATTGACGGGTTTCAAACAATCCTCATTGTGTGGTGCCTGCAGTGTTTTTTTAATGATGTCTGCCATTGTGAAAGAGCTGTTCTGATCAGCTTTGTACAATCACCTGTCCTCAGTTGATGTATCCAAATGAAATTTTGGACCCAGGGGAAAACATTTAAAACCCTGTATTATGTCTTGTCCGATTGAATGCTGGAAAGTATAATTATAGTCTTATAAGCTTAACAATCTTATTTAGAATTTTGTCTCTATTGTTGCTAGTTTAATAGAAATAATGGCTTTGTTGTCCTTTTTCATATATAAGATTGTCTTTGAAGATGTGAAGTCATGAATTGCCATCACCTGTGTAGTAGAATCTATAATATATGAGTGTTTATTTGTTCCTTGTACATGTTTTTGTTTTTAATCCTCACCGGGGATATATTTTAGAGAGAGTGAGAGAGGGAAAGACAAAGAGAAACAGTGAGGTAAGAGAAATACATCGATTGGTTGCCTCCTGTACATGCCCAGACCATGCCCAGGCTGGGAGGAGCCTGCAACCCAGGTACGTGCCCTTGACAGGAATCGAACCTGGAACTTTTCGCTTCTTGGGTCCGCAGGCCGACACTGTCCACTGAGCCAAACCAGCTAGGGCTGTTCTTGTGCATTTTGGATAGTCATCTTTTTACTGATTCATATGTTTACTGTGGTAATAAACTCACAGTTTAAAATCTCAAAGCGCACTCCATACCTTTGTTGGAAAACGTGGGTCTTTATTTGGCACTCAGATCCCTAAGCCCTGCTGCGAGGGGTGACCAGCCTCGACTCCTCTCTGCTCTGGGACGTTTCCAGACAGTGTGCTCGGCCTGTGCTTGATGCTCTCATTGGGGGCCTCATCCTGTGACATCCTGAGGAGGAAGCTGCAGGCTTCGCTCTCACCCACCCCCAGGTTCTCTGTCCCTTCTCCCCTGCTTCTATCTTCTCTCACCTGTGCAATATTGAAATGAGGCCTGGGCTACGGTGACTGGGGTTTTGAATCATTTCATACCATCTTCCCAACAACCTGGGTACCAATGCCCTTCTGGTTCTACACATGGGAGAGCCGAGGCCGGTACCTTCCCGGGGCCAGGGCGCCGGGCTGGGAGGGGTGGGATTTGGTCAGCAGTGCCATTCACCAGCGGGCCTGCACTCACTGAGGCTGCTGCTGCGTCTGTGAACCGTGGCCGGCAGCTCATGGGGACGGCTCCCACGTTTTATGACCAACGCGATCTATTTCTTTGCTTTCCTTTCTCCTGCCAGGATGCGAGGGGCTGACAAAACTTGACCTGACCGTAAACTTCATCGGGGAGCTGAGCAGCGTGGAGACCCTGCGAGGCAACGTCCATCTGCGGGAGCTCTTCCTCATGGGCAACCCGTGCGCCGACTTCCAGGGCTACCGGCCGTTCGTGGTGGCCACGCTCCGGCAGCTGAAGGTGCGCAAGCTCTGGGACGCAGAAATTTTGGTGAAAACCCCAACAGGCAACCACTGGTCTCCCAATGCAGAGGATGGAACACCCAGAAAGTCAAAACCAGCTCCTTGGCATCCTGAGCCTGTAAAAGCGTTTGGCTGAGGTTTCTGGGCTAGCAGAACTATTTACTAGAACTGAAAAATAGGCTGGTTAATGCAAGGATTTTTTTTTTAATGTGTTTTTACTGATTTTAGAGAGAAAGTAAGGGAGATGGAGAGAGAGATAGAAACATCAAAGAGAGAGAAACATCGATCAGCTGCCTCCTGCACGCCCCCTACTGGGGATCCACCCTGAAAGCCGGGCATGTGCCCTGACTTGGAATCCAACCGTGACTTCCTGGCTCATAGGTCAACGCTCAACCACTGAGCCAAGCCTGCTAGGCAACTTGAGGATCTTAATCACCATTTATCTCGCTGAAGGGGTGATCTACTTGAGAGGAATAGTGTTGGTCGTATAAAATCAACATCGACACAGATCAGAGTTTTGGATGTTCCCCATAGCACCCGGTTATTGCTTATTGTGCACTGTTTATTGTCTCTAAGTTTAAAATATTCCATCACAGTCAGCTGGGGCCGATTCGGATCGCGGCTCTAGGCTAATGGCTGTTTTTTACTCCAGTGGCTGGACGGGAGAGAAATAGAGCGCTCGGAAAGGATCCAGGCATTGCAGGACTTGCCCGAAGTTGAGCGACAAATCAGAGAGCAGGAGAAAGCCTACTGCCTCAGACGAGCCCAAGACAAGAGCGAGGCTGAGAGGAAGCTTCGAGAAGAGCAGGAGCCCGCAGAGAACGAGAGCCACCAGTATGTAAACCACTAGAGTTCAGCTTCCCGCTAACTCTTGCTAAAAGCCGCCCACCCTGTTCTCTCCCCAAGCAGCCCGCAGCATCACCTGCGTCCCAGACGGTCCGTGAGAAGAGGGTATCACTCCTCTGCGGGCTCTGGCGGCCACCGCTGTACTCTGAGGCTCTGGCTCTGTCTCCGGGAACCAGCCAGTGGGCTCACACATAGAAAGCCAGTGATGGGTGTGACGGCCTCATTTTCACAGGCAGCGTCTGCCCTCCTCTCCCTGGCCCTCCCCCAGGGCTAAGGCTCAGTGGGCCCCGAGGTCGTCCGATTATCAGAGCCTCCTGCCAAATATTATAAAAGACAGATTCCTGGGCCTCACCCCAAAGCTGCTGAGTTAGACTCTTGCTGGAGCCCAGGAATCGGTCCTATTGATAAAGCTCCCGGGCGGCTCCTGTCAGCCGGTGCGTGCTCCCTGGAATCTGATTACTGCCATCATCCTCGGTGCCAGCCGCCAGCCCCGCGGGCCCGCCCCAGTGCTGGGCCGGCGACTCCTCCAGCGGGGCTCAGATAAGCTCTCTTTCGGACAGGTTCTGTCAAGAAGATACACGGGAAAATGAATGAGGTATGAAAGGAGCAGCGTTAGGGATGAAACCCACACGTCCATCTTCGGTCTCACGTGCTCTGGGTCTCTCTGTCCTCTCCTAGCCCGCCTTCTGGAGGGAGCGGAGACCAGCTCCAGGTCCCGGAACGACAGGAAGGAGAACCCAACGGAAAGAAAATAGACGACGTGGAAGACGACCTGGAGTTCTGGAACAAGCCCTCTCTGTTTACTCCGGAGTCGAGATTGGAAACTCTGAGACATATGGAGAAACAACGACGAGACAAAGAAAAATCAAGGTATTCCATTTCTCCCATCGTTGAAAGTAAGGAAACACTCTCCTACGGACTTCCCTATTGATTCCAGGGAGGAAGAGATAGAGAAACATCAATGATGAGAATCATTGATCGGCTGCCTCCTGCACGCCCCCTTCTGGGGATCAAGCCTGCAACCTGGGCATGTTGTGCCCTTGACTGGAATCAAACCTGGGACCCTTCAGTCTGCAGGCCGACGCTCTATCCACTGAGCCAAACCAGCTAGGGCCATCATCAATACTTTCCTGTCGCTTTTTACATCAGTAGGTAAAAAACAAGCACATTTTTTCACAGCTACAGAATACCTTATGACTATGCCACGCTGACCCAATCCCTCCCCCATGTGGGCATTGGGGATAGGCCCAGGGTGTGGCCATGGCAGACACTGCTGTAATTAGACCGTTTACATAGGTCCTTATGTGCTGGCATTTTTATTTCTATAAAATGGATTCTATGTGGCATTTTAAAAATTGTCATTTCAACGAGAGCAGAAGCTGCGTACACAAATGGAGAATTGACAGTGATCTGGGTAAATCATGCATAAAATTGACTTATTTAAATATTCATGGGTATTGCACAAAAAGGATTTTCCCCCCATTAAATTACCTGGCAAATTGTCTCGCTCACATTTTCGCTTAACAGACATAGATACAACCAACTGTACAGAAGCCTGGCTTCGAGGTCCATTTCCAGCACAGAATGGACTTCCTAGCAGTCAAATGGGGATGTTTTCACACATATCTGATTCCTTTCTCCTACGCTGTTCCTCAGATCAGTAACTGGTTTATTTTCCTCCTCCCCTCTGCCCCTGTTCCACCCACCTCGAACCTTAAGCGAAAAGAAGAAGAACGTGAAACCACCCAGGATGCTGATCACTGCAGATGGGAGAGCCCTGAATGTGAATGAGCCCAAGTACGTGAGCCCACGCGGAGACGAAGCTGCCCAATGGGTGGTGTCGGTCACTCCCATGACAGGTTTGCTCTGCAGAGAATACACCTGACCTCCTGATACCTCTCCACCAGCCCGAGGACGCTAACAAGAATCACACGTGTGTGTGTGTGTGTGTGTGTGTGCACTTTCCAAAGCAAAACATCCATCATGTTCTCGGGTGCATAATGTTACATTTTTATTTCCTTGGCATCCAGAAAATGATCTTGACATATGGAAATCCCAGTTGTTCATGTCTCCCTCGAAACTTGGGGACATCTACAATTTTATATCTGAAAATTGCCAGTGCCTCGTTCTTGTGTGTATTAATTTTTTAAGTTCTGCCATGAACATGCTGTCGGCTGAGAATATTGATATGTCTCCAACCCATCTACTTTATTCCCTGGAACACATCCTCAAAGCATTTGAGAGTTAGGGGAAAATGGATATAAATATCTCCATGAAGTTATTGAGAGAGGAAAAACATTCACACTGGAAATCCTTAAGTGTAATAATATCTGATCTACCCTCTGTAATCCAATTCATCCTCTCCCCTCCCTAGACTCGCCCCCACCCCTCCCCAATCCACTGTGCCCTCTGGAGCTTATTCTGTGTCAACAAAACCTGGACAATTGGTTCCGCTCTTGGCCTCCTATAATCTCTTCTACTAAGCTGAACAAAGAAGGGGGAAGGAAGGAAGGATACACACCGTCTCTCTTTAGGAAAATTTCAGGAAAGCGCCATAGAACACTTTCTTTCCCAGAACTAAGTCACATGACCTCATCGAGCTGCAAGGGAGGCTGGAAAAGGTGGTCTTTATTCTGCAGAGAGCTGTTCCTAGGTAAAATCAGCGGTGCTGTTTCTAGTGAGAAAGGGGAAGCAGATCCTGGGGAATGAACACAGTCTCTGCTATGGGGAACCTCTGAAATTATCTTCCAAGTGCTGTGTGAAGGGAGAGTTTGGGTCGGCTGGCTGGAACATCAGGGAATAGCAACTAAGGCAGAGGGGCCAGCACATTAAAAAAAAAAAAGAAAGAAAAAAAAAAGCTCCCGAAATGAGATTTTAAAAATGCATAGGCCAATTGAGTAACTGAAATACAGCGGGACTGTTGGAATTAAGGAGTGGCTGCTACAAGCAGACATACTGCTGACAGCCAGACCTGTGGCTAAGGTTACATTTTCCAAACATTGAGCTGATATTCTTTACTGGGTTATGTATTTTACAGAATAATGCGGTAAGTAAAGTGCTGGAAATAAAATGGACCAAGTAACTCTGGCACAGTGATTCTGCACAGCATGAGAGTCACACTAAGGGCTTGGCTTGGCTTGGCCTCAGTGTAGCTGAGAGACCCAAGGGCTTTACCATCCTGCCTCCCCGGGCTCGTGGCCTCTTTCCCAGCGGGGTCAGCTTCTCTGAGCCTCTGTTTCCTCCTCTGTGAAACTGAGGGGATCATGGGCTGGCCCAGGCGGTGTGGCTCCCTGGTTGAGGGTCATCCTATGAACCAGGAGGTCACAGTTCCTTTCCCGGGCAGGGCACAGGCCTGGGTTGCAGCTTGATCCCCAGTAGAAGGTGTGCGGGAGGCAGTCGATCAATGATTCTCTCTCATCATTGATGATTCTATTCAATATCTCTCCCTCTCCCTTCCTCTCTTTCTAAAATCAATAAAAAATATATGTTTTTAGAAAAATAAAATAAAATCATGGTCAGTGTCTCAGCATTTCCCAAGGCGATGGGAAAGTCAGCGGTGAAGGGAGAAGAAAAAGGATGGCCGGAGAAAAGGAGATGAGACCGATTAAAACGGAAGGACTAGCATGCATGTTGGGTAATGCAGCATTCAGTTCTCCATGAGTATTTCCGGTGTGTGAGTTTGCTCCTAGCTAACTCCAATAGAATGGAAAAGCAAACTTTAACCACCAGATGTCTCTGTCCCTGCACCAATGCTCACTTTTTGTATGTAATTCACTTTGAGATCTGCACATTTAAACAATGTAAACAAACAAATTATGAACACATTACAGGTGTCTGTTGAAATTTTTAAATCAATGTAGACATTGTTCAGCTACCAAAATAAGTGTGTCATTGGAAATTATAACAATTATGAAATTTGGTAATGGGACAAAGCTATCTATAAAGTATTGCTAAAGACGTCATCTTTTTCTTTCTTTCTTTCTTTCTTCTTTTCCCCCCAAAATGGATTATTCCTTAGACTTGACTTCTCTTTGAAAGATGATGAGAAACGCAACCAGATCATCCTGGACCTGGCTGTGTACAGGTAAAGACATTTTATTGTGCATTTATTTGATGGCACTTCTAGCTGTTTTTATGCTCAGTTGCAATCTCTAGAGTTGTGAAACGTTTTGAAATGAAACTTGGTTTGATAAAAATAGTATGCACTCCCTCCCAGCATTTCTCTCTGCCCCTCCCCATGCCCCGCCCCCCACTTTTTTATTTCCTCCTGACAAACTATAAATTTATTTGTATTTTTAAAGGCAAGAACTTTGTTTTGTTGGTTTGTTTCCCCCTTCTTATGTCTCCAGCACCTAAAACAGTATCGGGTACCTGGTGGGAATTCAATAAGTACAGGAAGGAAGGAAGGAAGGAAGGAATGGATAATAATGATGGGAGTGTAACATTTGTACACGTGAATTAGAATAAAGGTCTTCTCTTTTTCAGGGCTTTTCTTACATGCTCTATTTTATTCGGTCTCTCATAAACTGGTGAACTAGGGGGGCTTGTTATCCTGGAATTATCCAGGAGGGGGTTACATTTTCAGAGAGTGAGGGAAAGCCAGGGATCTGAGCACTGAAAACCAAGGGATGAGAAGCAATGAGGTGGGCATACAACGGGCAGGAGGGTGTTTGAGGCAGAGAAAAGCAGCGCATGCCAAGATCTCGCCAGTCGGGCCAGGTTGATGAGAAAGAAAATGCCACCCATTTATGTGGCAGATACTGAACCTGGAGTTTTAGGAAACCTTGACTCTACCTTTTAGTTCCAGGATTTTATAAGAATGATGTTTTATAAACACTATGTACTAGGCAACAGGCATGCATCTTCATAGCTATCTCAGGGAATAGGCACTATGTTTATCTTGATTTTCCAGATGAGGAGGCTGAGGCTTAGAGAGGTGAAGGAATGTGGTCCAAGGTACTGAAGCAGGAAGTCCTCCCTCACAGGTGTGTGTGACTGAAGCCCATGCCTGCAACCCCGAGGCTCCCCACTGCCTGGATGTGTCTGATTTTTGAATCACCACTGGATTTTCTACTATTCACAACCTCTGTTTTAAAATATGTAAGCAGCCCGGCCGGCGTAGCTCAGTGGTTGAGTGTTAACCTATAAACCAGAAGGTTCCGATTCCCAGTTAGGACACATGTGGGCTTGATCCCCAGTAGGGGGTATGCAGGAGGCAGCAGATCAATGATTCTCATCATTGATATTTCTCTCCCTTCCTCTCTGAAAAAAAAGTACATGTACACTGAGTGACCAGATTATTATGATCTCTGAATGCATAATAATCTGGCCACTCTGTGTGTGTGTGTGTGTGTGTGTGTGTGTGTGTGTGTGTATGTGTGTATGTGTGTGTGTGCATGCTGGTCGAACTCCTGGTTGAGGGGATACTTTGCATATTAGCCTTTTATTATATAGGATATACACGGAGTGGCCAGATTATTGTGCGTCCAGAGATCATAATAATCTGACCACTCAGTGTATATTTAGAAACAACGTTTAAATATAGCGTTTGGCTAAAGGAGAGAGGTGAAATCTACATCTTTCATTTGCTCAGAAAGTCAAGGAGAATAATTGCCACCCGATCCCGGGGTCACTGCCACAGACTTTGCTCACTCAGCAGGCCTCGCCTTCCAGGGAAGCAGAGCCCATGGGGAGATGCTATCGGGCAGCTGCAGGGCAAGGCCAGGGACGCAGAGCAGCTAAGGAGGCAGGGCTGGGGTGGCAGGCCCCAAGCAGAGTGCAGTCAGCATTCCTGGCTATTCATGTCAGTCTTAGAGGCTTAGGATAAAATATTCATGAAAGACCATGGCAAGCTGGGTTTTGCAAGCCTCTGACGTTTCAGACCTCTGATATTTTTGGGTTAGGGGCAGTCAATGCCAAGTGTACTCTTGGGTCTAGAAACGAAATTGCTGATACATTGCATTTCCTTTGGTCTGAGGATTAACTCAAAGCTAAATTTTTAAGGCCTATTTAGCACGGACATTTTAAACTCTCTCTGTGGGAAGTTCTGGAGAAGGCCGCACACAAATGGAAGAGACTAGAAAAGTATGAATTTGGGAATATTGGGGCCAGGCGGGAGCCCACCTCTAGGGGCAGGACTATACCCCGCTCTGGCTTTGCTATCCCTTTATTAAGGTTATGGGATACACCCATAGCCTTTAGGCAGGAAATTCCAATAATAGACAATCAGCAAGGATTTACATAAGACTAATAGGTGGAGGCTGCTTCAGCTACCAATGTCTCAACTAAACCATGAGCGATTAGCTCCGACCTTTCAGAGCAATTAAGATTGACCAACCACTGAAACTGGTTTGGCTCAGCGGATAGAGCAACGGCCTGCGGACTGAAAGGTCCCAGGTTTGATTCCGGTCAAGGCCATGTACCTTGGTTGCAGGCACATCCCCAGTGGGTGGTGTGCAGGAGGCAGCTGATTGATGTTTCTCTCTCATTGATGTTTCTAACTCTATCCCTCTCTCTTCCTCGGTAAAAAATTAATAAAAAACATATTTTTTAAAAACTTGACCAGCCTTCCAGATTCCCTGTCCACATCTTTCTATTAGTGGGACAATGATTGGTTTCCAGCATCTCTCCATTTAAAGGGTCCCCTAAGTGTGGGTTTGTATTTGTAAATTTGTTTGCAAACTTAATGTTCTTGGAAACTCACAAGACTGAGTGTGTTTCATATGTTGAATTTTCAAGGTACATGGATACCTCTCTGATCAATGTTGACGTGCAGCCAACTTACGTGCGAGTCACCGTCAAGGGGAAGGTAAGGATGCCCTATGGGCTGGCTTCGTCTTCAAAGCCAAGCCTTGGACTAAGCTAGTTGCATGAACATTTTTTTTTAAAGTAATATTAAAATGGAAAAAGAGAAAGCCAATCAGAGAGCTGTTTCTTAGTCACGTGATTCTGCCAGGGCAGGGGTAATCAGCAGGAATGCTTGCTGACCACTGTGTGGCTGGATAAATTAATATGTTTATCCTGTGTCTGTTGCGTGGGTACTTTGTCCAAGGCTGACTTTTATAAATGTCATAGGCTATGGCTTGAAATCGTATTTAAATAGTACGCCCATTTTAAATTTAAATTGCCAATGCTTTCCATTCATAGTAAGTGTAGTGTCATCATTTTTGAAAGAGCCGTCTGTGCTAATTCTGATCATTCATATGAGGTCTCTTGAAGACTTTAAAATGGAAACACGCTCATGTCTTATGACAGTGATTTTTATCCGCAAATTCTGTTATCGGCCACGTTAGCAAAAAAAAAATGGACTGACGAGTGTTTCATTTGATTTTGATTGATGGTTATTCTTTAGACCAGTGTTTCCCAAAGTGTGGTACTCATATCCCCAGGGGCACGGGAAGAGTTTGGTGGGGGTACGCGTTGCACCGGAGTTTGGTGGGGATATGCACTGCACCGTGCTTAGCTGCGCCTAATTCTACGTTCTCATGAGTACGAGGGGTCCTCAGTGTTACAAAAATTATAGAAGGGGTGCACATATGTCAAAAGTTTGGGAAACACTGCTTTAGACGGACTATTCATTAAAATAGGTAAAAAAGATCATGCATGTCAAGCATAGCCCATGCATTAGTGTTTTTCTAGTAAATCTAAGCTCATCTTTAGAAATTGAATGTTGAGTCTTAAACTTGTAACGAAAAGTACCTCCTCCAGCAACTTCTCTCTCACGTCAGGTGCACTTGCTCCCTGACACTCGGTATTCCCTTTCAGCCCTTTCAGCTCGTCCTTCCGGCAGAGGTCAAACCTGACAGCAGCTCTGCTAAAAGGTCTCAGACGACAGGGCACCTG
Organism: Pipistrellus hanaki; assembly: GCF_964339955.1. Lineage (NCBI taxonomy): Eukaryota > Metazoa > Chordata > Mammalia > Chiroptera > Vespertilionidae > Pipistrellus > Pipistrellus hanaki. Next base: position 47,082,648 of record NC_140519.1, on the reverse strand, counting down.
GTGGTCTGCATGCCCAAGGTAGGGGACGGCATTGGGGTCCACGTCACGTCTGGGCACGTCGGTTCCTGCAGATACTGTCCCAGCACGGCTGACGAGGACTTCGGATCCAGCTTCTTCTGGTTGAGAAAGCCCAAAGGTCTACTCCCACCAGCTCAGGCTGGAGAACGAAGACCTGGGAGAAGAGAGAGCCCGGCCAGGGCCGGGGCCGGGGCCCAGGGGGACTGGTCCTGCCAGGAGTTCTTGTCTCCGAGGCAGCCGGCCCTGCCTCTGCAGACCAGAGCGTGGGTGGGAGTTGGCCTTTGTCAATCACATGGCTCTTGGATAAGGTGACCAGACGTCCCGCTTTGGGCGGGACAGTCCCGATTTTTAACAATTTGTGCCTCGTCCCTCTGCGTTTTAAAAAAGTCCCGATTTTTGGGAAAAAATCGGGACTTTTTTAAAACACCACAGGACAAATTATTAAAAATTGGGATGTCTGGTCACCTTACTGGAACATGTGTGTTACCTGGTGGTCAGCACTTCCCTTACCTGTAACCATGAGAGAAGATGCTGTCAGCCTTGGTATGTGTTTGGATTCCAAGCATTGAGCTTACCAGGTTTGTGATTTGGGGCAAATTATGAATCTCTCTAGGCCTCTCTGTCCTAATGAATGCTTAAGAAAGAGGATACACACAGCATTCATGTATAGTGAGCACTCCATAAATATGGCTAGTGTTATTTTTCATATCATGTTTATGATAGAGACAAGATATTACTTTAACTAAAACTCTTTTTTGCCTTCTCTTTGTGGGGAGAGGTGGTGTAGATATGCTTTTGCTATGAATCAGAGAAAGAGACAAAGAGATCTCTCTGGAATAGCAGGTCCCCTGGTTGGTTAGGCCAGCTGAGTCTGTAGTTCAATCCCGGACAAGGGAACCCATCTCTGGCCAAAAGGATGGCGGTGCTTTGTTGAGTGTCCATTGTTTCCTGTTTGGTTACTGTCCTCTCATGCCTTGAGCTCAGTCGGGTCAAAGGAGAGGAATAGATGAGCAGTTACCATGGGTTTGGCTTGTGAAGAGGGGATGGAGACGGGCCAGGCGTGACTGCTGCAGCGAGTCTGCCCTTGACTGACCAGGGAGGGTTCGATAATGATCTAATAAGCCTTCATAGCAGCCAGTTTTGCCGCAGATTGATTATGGGTAATCTATGTATTTTCACTCTGAAGCAATAAAACAGCAAGTACAATTTGTTGTCAAGGAAAAAAATAAACACAACTGGAAGAATCGAATTGTCCTCGGTGACTGCAATGAATTAAGGAAATGTGTGCTAATTAGAGTATCCTAGGGAAATGGAAGAGATAACTTAAGGACTTTGATGTAGGCATTTGTATAACACTGTGATCAGCAGGGGTTTTGTGTGTGTGTGTGTGTGTGTGTGTGTGTGTGTGTATGGAAACTTCCATTCTAACTGAAAAGCCAAAGACTAAACGGCAGCTGCTACTTCCTAAAAGGAGATCATGGTTTGTGTGCTGATGGGGGTGGGGGAGCGGGGGGGAGGGCAGATAGCTGATCCGAAGCCTTTGCTGTTGCTAATGCATCTTTCAAATAAACACAGCATCCTACCTCCATGATCCTTTCGGGTTTTAGATCTGTAAGTTTTTCCTCTTCAATACCGCTGAAGACCATAAAAGTTACATATCCAATAATGCATGTTTTCCATTTATTACTCTTACTCTATGTCTCTCAGAAGTTTTTTTGTAGTTTTTTGTTTTGTTTTTTTTCTCCAGAGCTGCTACATATTTGCAGGTACCATACGTACAGTTATTCCCATTTTGAGTGGGAATTCCCGAATTACATTTTCCTAGAGTTTGTGCTTGGCCTCCTGTATATTCTCTTACGTGTGAGGTCAGACTGAGTTATCCGCCTGTAAACAGTCTCCCCGTCAGCGGCCGGGGAGCGAGGGGCACCTGGTCTCATCCCAGCCTAGCCTAACCGGACTTCGCTGAACATTGGTGTTCACCGAGGGGCTTGCATCAGTCATTACATTAAGCTCGGGCCCTCAGCGGACAAGTTTCAGGGTCACTCCAGGAAGATGCTCCGTGCTGTCCTTTGGGGGTTCTTGCAGAACAATTAACCGAGATTAAGGGAGTTGCCAGGCGACCAGAACAGCAGAATGTATTTACAGCTCTGGTGGGCGAACATTCTGCTCAGTTCTGCTCCAGTGCGCACAGAGGTGAAGGTCACTGTGAAGGTCACTGGTACAGGCCAGGATTCTAAAAAACCTGTCCCATCTGCCCTTTTCCCTGTCAGCTGGACATCCGTTTCCCAGGGCTTTTTGCTCAGAGACCCTGTGCCGTCTTGAACTCACCTCTAGTCTCCGGGTGATGGTGTCAGGTGGGTCTGCAGTGAGGGCTGCTGGGTCATCCTGCTCCATTCATACGTCCACTCTTTTCTAGAACATTCCTCCTCATTCCTAAAACTTCCAGAAGCATCAGGCTAATGTCCATACACTTCAACCCTCTTGTCTTCCCCTGCTGGGCCTTCCTTCCCGACCCCACAAATGGGCTGTCTGTGATCCACCCAACCCCCCAGGTGTGTGTGGGCTCCTGTTTCCGCCGGCCTTGGAGAGACCACTGTCCCCTCCGACAGGTCCCTGACCACTGTCCCCTCCGACAGGTCCCCGTCCTCCCGGCTGCTCTGCGCTTTACAGCAGGAAACATGCTGAGCCATCTCTCTTCCTAACAACAGAGCCCAATAAAACCCCCCTCCATTTATCGCCCTGACCTGCTTTACAGCAAAGCTCTGAGCACAGACATTGTGTTTGCTGGCTCCTCTCCTGGCCGGGCCTCTGGGAGCTGCCGGCCTGGTCACTGAAATCTGGGCCCCCTTCTCTCCTCTGTGTACATTCATTCCTGCGAAATCTCTCCTAATCAGGATTTTTAAATAACACCTGTAGGTCTCCGTCATCTGCCAGTTGCCAACCATAGAATCCGGAATAGCAAACACAATGAAGAAAATTCAGGGAAACAGACTACACGTTTTTAGCACATCTCAGGAATATCAGTACCTGCTAAGATAGTGAGCCGTTGCCGCCCACTGATCCAGCAGGAATGGCCCAGAGGACAAACCATGTCTGCCGGGATGAGAAGAAAAGAGTCACATTCCAGAGGCTGCCATGGATAGGGGATCTAGAAACCTCCCCCACCTGGCAATATGGCTGAAGGATCATGACCTGGGCGGGAGGTCAATGAGAGGACACCCGAAGCTCTTGCAGCCTGTCTACGTGGTTCCCAAACTGGGCCTTGACTTGAATGAAGGTAGTCTTAGGTGAAAACCACCCACCCACCCACACAGGCCTCACAAACACAGGGAGGAAGTTAACGTTGCCATGGACTCTAGATAGATAGGTAGGTAGATAGATAGATAGATAGATAGATAGATAGATAGAATAGATAGGTAATATTAATAGATAGATAGATAATAAGTAGATAGATAATAGATAGATAGACAAATAAACAGAGAGGTAATTGTTGTTCTTTCCAAATAGTCCACAGCACACAAAGTTAAGCTAGGCGCTCCCTGAGATGTGAGTGGGAGCCAGGAGAAAGGAGGTCAGCGTTTGGGAGTCTGGTTATACCAGGCTGTTCTCTTCCTCCTGAGGGTCCCACGGTTGCTGCAGTGTGACACCGTGAGACACAGACTGTAACCCACTGCTTTAGTGGGAGGTCTCCCAGAAGCGAACCTAATGCAGAGCCATGAGGGCAGCAGTCTATTTGGTGAGTGAGGGGCTGCTGGTCTGGAAGCAGCCCCTAGGCAGTGTCCCACTGAGCCAGCAGCTCTAGGATGCAAATCTCACACCTTGGGATCCCTCTACCCAAGGGGCGATGGGCTGGGATGGGGCACACCAGCCCCGAGGCTCTGTGCCTGAAGGCTGCTCCTGCTGGGGAGGGCGGTATAAACCTCCCAGCACTTCAGCCCTATTGCAGGCATGGACCAAGCAGGGTGGTCATGTGAATGGAGGATATTTCCAACAGACTCTCCAGTGAGACTGTAAAAGGATGTTTTCTCTCCTTTTTAAACATCATTATTACCCTTGATGTTCGTCCTAACTTCCTCGGATATTTTCCGTTTTAGGCTGTGTTGTGGGTGTCAAATGAGATTGCACCTTACAAGCATGAAAGAATTTCGAAGGACCTATTGTTAGTTAGACATGTTCTCCTTTTACTTCAAAGTCTTGTAACTGTCAATATTGATTTCACATAGGAAGATACTGATTGCACCTTTTAAAAATTTCCTCTGACAACTTGGTAACTTTGGACCCTTAAAATACATCCATATTCACGTGTAATGTTTTAAAAGGCATATCGGAGCGTAACACCCCCCTCAGCGTGTGCTGTGTTTCTGTTGCAGGTGGGAGAAGTCATCACAGGGGGCCCACGAACGTCCACGTCCACGTCCACGTCCACGTCCATGTCCACGCAGAGCACCTCGTCCTGCAGCAGGGAGCACACGGGCAACAGGTACCGCCCCCGGGGCTGTCTTTGGCCTCATCATGTCATCATCTCATTCTTTTCACTTTCCCTGGAGATACAGTTATTTAAGTTTCAAAGTGAGTCATACCATGAGGTTAGTTCCCAAAACCTAGACTCTCAGTGGGCCAGGTCCTGGGTCCCTGACAACATATCGGTGTAGAACGTGCGGGCGTCTTGTCGCCATGCGGTGCTGGGACACTGCCTGCCTGGGATGGCCCACGGGTCACCCCCTGGAGCCCAACCTGGCAGGCTGCCGGGGCCAGGGGCCCCATCGTGTCTCCTGCTGTCGCCCTCCTGGTCAGAGGTCATCGTCTGGCCGTGGCTTAAGCTTTGTCCCACCGGGACCTTCACCCTCTCGAGAACGTCCACCGCTTGGCATTTCCTGGTTAGACAGTGGGTGCTTGGCCCTGACCTTTCAGAGCTTCAAGGTTGACCAGCCTTCCAGATTCTTTGTCCACCTCTCTGCTAATGAAGACGATGGGCGGCTTCCGACAAGGCCAGATGATTTTATGGGCGTTATACAGCCCTGGGGCCAGACGTTCCCAACTCCTGATCTAGAGTTTCACCAACTGTTACAATGGGAATCCCTGGCCAGTGGGGCTTCTTTCCTGTGTTTCACTACAGCTGCTGCTGGGTGTGGGCAGTAGGAGCAGGTTCTCATGGGAAAGGAACATGGTAGGCGGAGCTTGGCTAATCACCTGAACCTGTAGTGTAAAGGCTCCTGCCGAACCACCACAGGTTGGGTTGTCTGACCCAGCGGGTCCATGAACCTTAGTACCAACACTCAGGAGTGAGACCCGCCTGGAGGGATCCCACTGCGATCCCCGCTGTGGTGAGCAGACCTGGACCAGCTGACCGCCCCACAGCTGCCTGGGCGTCAGCACAGCCCGGTAGCACTTGCTAACACTCCATCACTCCAAGGTCACACTCGTGCTTCCACAAGGCTCCGAGCCACAGAAAACCAGGCACAGCCTCTTATGGGTGTTCCTATGCTGTCGGGGTAGTACTTTCCCACGTTAGTTGCAGATACGAATGCTCAAATTGAATCTGTTTGTGATTGAATTTTTTAAATGATGTTCCCATTTCCTTTGGCCTTTTTGGTTGCTCTAGAAGCAGACAAACCGAGAAACTAGAGGTGGATCCCAGCAAGCACTCGTTCCCCGACGTGGCTAACATAGTCGGAGGGAAAACTCCCACACCCAGAAGAGTCCGACCCGAACCCAAGGTCATGCCACGTGAGGAAGATCCAGGCTTTGAAGATGACCCGGAAGTGCCCCCGCTGATCTGACACGTCAGGCTGCGTCGCCTGGGACGCCCCCCCGCCCCAGGACCCAGCTCTGCTCAGCGCAGAGAGTGTATGCACCTTGCTCATGGGACACACACACAGTTATTTATCAGTGTCACCACCCCCGTGTCACAGCTCCCACTTGCTACAGCAATATTCTTTAAAATGAAAAGTGTACCTTAAATATGCTATAACCCACTATTTGTCTAGAATAAAGTGCTAGTGAAAATGAATGTTCAGTAAATCATAGAACTAACCTAATGCAAATATTCCTTAAATGACAAAAATACATGGTGTTATGGACCGAATGTTTGTGCTCCTCCCCCCTCCCCCCATTCCCATGTGGAAGCTGTAATCCCACTGAGGTGGTGTTTGGAGGTGGTTAGGTCAGATGAGGTCATGAGGATGGGCCCCATGGAGGGATTAGTGTCCTTAGAAAAGAGGAACCACAGCTCGCTTGCTCCTCCCCCCCTCCCCCTTCTCTCCATCACGGGGGGACACTGAGAAGACAGCTGTCTGCACGCCAGGAAGGACTTCACAGAAACTGCACCAGCCGCACCTTGAACTCAGGTGTCCAGCCTTCAGAACTGTGAGACACTATCTCTGTTGTTCAAGCACCACCCAGTCCGTAGTATTTTGTTACAACAACCTAAGCATCTGCTATGTCAACATGCCCCGCGGCCCCCCCCCTTCCCCCCTGGAATATGAAAGCCTCCTTTGCTGGTTGCCTAAGGGACAAATCTGGGCCCTAACCTGTTGTGAGGTCACGGTTCCCACCACTGCCCCCTGGGCACCAAGCTGCCCCCCCACCGGAAGTCCCCACCCTTCCTGCCAGTGCACACGGCCCTCGGAGGGTGGGGCTGGTGCTCCCAGGGCCTGGTGAGCCTCTCAGGGTGATAGGAGCAGCGTGTGCTGCCAAGGACCAGGGCCAGGGTGAGGGCCCTGCTGGAGGGAGACCGTGAAACCATGCCCGCCCCCCCATAAGCTCAACACATCGAGATTATTTTTAAAAGATATATTTTTATTGATTTCGGAGCAGAAGGGAGAGGGAGAGAGAGAAACATCAACAATGAGAGAGAATCACTGATGGGTTGCTTCCTGTATGCCCCCCACTGGGGATAGAGCCCACACCCCAGGCATGTGCCCTGACCTGGAATCCAGCCGTCACCTCTGGTTCATAGGTGGGCGCTGAGCCATGCCGGCCGGGCACTACAAGGTTATTTTTAGGGCTGGATCACCTGGCCTGGGCCTTCCTAAAGGGGAGCCCCATCTGTCTGGGCCCTCTTTCCCGAGGCAGTTTGCACAGTGAGCCAGAAGGTGCAGCGTTATTGGCTCAGGCTCAGGCCCGACTCGAATTTCCCTGCCTGAGCCCATCTGCTGACCAAGAAGGGACAGCTTGTGTCCCAGACACTCCTGGGGGGCTCCCCGCGTGACAGGGCTCCTCCATCCAGCCTGCCCGGCCCTCGGGGCACACCCTCTCCTCCAGGTGCCTGTCTGATCTCTGCCAGGGCCCTGACCTCGCAGCGCCTGCGGATGGCACCTGCCGCTGGCACCTGCCGCTTTACCTGGAGGCCCCACGGCTGCGGGGGATGCCCTTCGGCAGGGGAAGCCCTGGGTGTGTGGCAGCTGGTAGCACTGGACTAGAAGTGACAACGCCTTCTCCCTCTCCAGCCTGTCTTCACCCGCAGGCAGACAATGGCCACCTCCCAACATGTAGTTGACAATGAACGCAGTGATGGAGCCACCTGCCGCCATGGCCGGCCTTCTGCCTACAGAAAGCGCATGTTGGCTGTCCTGGCTGTCCGGGAAGGTGTGAGGAATTCCCTCCCAGGCTCAGGGGCTCAGCCAGCCTTGCCCCAGTGGGTGAAGAGATGGACCTGCCCCGCCTCATGGCTGCCATCCGAGGGGCGTTACATCCTAGGACTTGAGAGATGCCCTAGGCACCCACACTCGTTCCATAACACCTTTTCCAGGCCTCTCCCCTCGTGTCCTGTCTCATTAACTCTCTTTCCAAGGCGATACTGTGATCTATAGGACACCACACTGACTCATAAGGAATTCCACACGTGTACATCCACAAGATGATGCCCTTACCTCAAATGACATGTGCAGAATCCCAAACTCCCTCCTGGTGTGAAAACATCCGCAGTGACTCTAGCTTCTCACTGTCATGTCTCTTTAAGTCAACCCCTTACTCTTTCTCCCTCCCCACTGTTAACCAGCCAGGTTGCTAAGCTGGTGTTAACACCCCGTGCAGTGGTGTTAAAGTGTCCCCAAATTGATAGCGCCTCTGCAGCTCCGAGCAGTGTGTGAAATCGTCTTCCCAAGTGCTACCCGGGTGCAGTTAGCACTCCCTCCGCGCTGGCTTCCGACCAGTGGGGGCTCAGCACAAGAGTCTGCAGGCCTGCATCAGCTGCCCGAATCCTGTGCTCAGAGAAGGCGGGGCCTTCGTGGCCACAGGGTCCTTCCCACCCTCTGCTCCCCTGGCTGCACTCTGCCCTGTGCGTTCAGCTCTGGCACTCTGGGCCCCCTGGGGCTGCTCTGTAAGGGCTGACCCTTACGTAGAGCACGTTGCTTCTCAGGGCAGTGGGCAGACCACTTGTGAGTTGTGTCCATGGGACAGGGTCGGGGCAACTCTGGCACCAAGGACACCACCCCTGCCTCCAGTGCCGGGTCTAAGCTCCCCCAAGCCCCACGCCAGGTGGGTGAGGAGCTGGGTGAGGGGTGTCAGCAAAAGGAAGCTCAGTGGGAGGCTCCTAGTGGAGTTCCCTCCAGGTGCATCTTTAGGCTGGTTTGGCTCAGTGGATAGAAGGTCCCGGGTTCGATTCCGGTCAGGACACATACCCAGGTTTCGGGCTTGATCCCCAGTAGGAGGTGTGTGCAGGAGGCAGCCGATCAATGATTCTCATCATTGATGTTTCTATCTCCCTCTCCCTCTCTCTCTTCCTTCCTCTCAGAAATCCATAGAAATGTATTAAAAAAAAAAAAAAAAAAAAAAAGGAGAACTGGGAATTAGGGTGCACAGTGTCAGGGGCTACCCCAGCGGATAAGGCTTTGGAACTCCTGGGATGGTGTGGTAAGTTTTAAGGATTAGGTAATGCACGCATAAAGTACTTAGAAAACTGTGAAATGCTGCCCGAAAATCATTTCTAAGTTGTCATCAAAGCATAATGTTCCGGACGTGCAGACAAAGAAAATCCACCACGAGAGATTGGGAAAGGCTGCATGGGAATAGCAGCATCTGTAAGATCGTGAGAGTCTGGACCCGTGGAAACGGTAGAGCAGGCCTCCCGGGAGCGGGGACAGCAAAGGTCTGGAGAGAGTCCCGGAAGGGGCACGTTCGAGGAGGGCGCCTCTCGGGCAGCCTGCGGAGGAGGCTTTGTAGAAACCGCCTCCCCACAGGAGGAGCTGCAGAGCTGGTTGGGAGATAAAAGGCCATTGCAGAAGCCAAGGTGCCCAGATGCCATGGACACAGCCCAGCCCCAGCCCCCAGCCACGCGGGCAGACCGCTGAGCTCATCCGCCGCCCGAGAGCTCATTACACAGGCTGGCACGTGCGTGCCTCTGCCACTCATCCGCCCAGACAGAACCACGGAGATGAGATCATCCCCATCTGAAAAAAAATTAAAAATTAAAAAAAATCACCACTTAACCAGCAGAAAGGCTCGGCCACCTGCTGTCAGGGAAGCTGCCGCCCTGGAAAAGAGAGAGAGAGAGAGAGGCCCCCGAATTTAGTGTTGAATCCCTCCCAAGAACTGTCAATATTTTTGGAAGCCCCCAGAGAACAAATGCTTCCTCGAGCCTGGCGAAATCTGCTGAAAAGAGACCGGCTCCAGGCTGATGGCTGGTGGCCGCTCAGTGCCGTGCTCGGTGGGTGGCACCTAAGACAGGCGGTCGGCAGCCTGGGAGGAGAATAATACTGCTGAGAACACGTGCAATTTTTTTTAAAAAAATATATATTTAATTGATATTTTACAGAGAGGAAGAGAGAGGGATAGAGAGCTAGAAACATCGATGAAAGAGAAACATCGATCAGCTGCCTCTTGCACACCCCCTACTGGGGATGTGCCCGCAACCAAGGTACATGCCCTTTGATGGGAATCGAACCTGGGACCTTTCAGTCCGCAGGCCGACGCTCTAGCCACTGAGCCACACCGGTTTCAGCAACACATGCAATTTTATTTTCCCCCAGAAAGCTCAGAGCAGGATGCCTATTGCAGGCCTGTGTTCATATGTGTAACCCGAGTGTTCCTAGTGTTACACTGACTTGCTCAACAAAGCAGGACCTTACCACGCTGCCTCGCCCAGTCTTTCATGTATGGGCGTCTCACGGGTGAGCTAATCTCGGTGGCCATTGTATGAATCAGAGGGAAGGCCCTCTCCATCGAGGCTAACGAAGAGGGCCTGTGAAGAGGACTATACTCAGGGGCGTGGGTGAGCGATGGAGGAGTCCCCAGGACGAGTGATAGTGGGGTTGTCACCTGTGCCCGTGGTCACCAGCTGCCCCACCACAGACATGACCTTGGGGGCGGCAGCTAAGTCTAACCCTGAAGGGACAAACTGCTGGAGGGTGTGTGCTGAGCCTGTTCCCTGTGACTGGCAGCATGTTCTTCCCAAGAAAGGCATCCGGACAGGCTGTCCACACGTCCGCGGCAGCCCCCCTGGCCTCGCTCAGATCTGCTGTTCCACCCACATTGGGGGCGTCCATCCTGGGGGGCTTCTCTTCCTCAGGGGCACTTAGTAGGACAAAGTGCTCGCCCTCAGCTACCTCAGTGGTGGCCATTCTTCCTTGGTTTCCTCTACTTGGTACCCTCACCCCTGCCATCTGGTTTGCCCCTGGGCCCATGGATCATGTAGTGGTCTGCACTCCTGCGGGATGTCTGGACCATGATAAATGAATGTACACTGAGTTGGAGGTCTGGACTTCAGGATGGCGTTTTGGGGCCCCAGCATGAAGATCTGGAACCCAAATGAAAGTTTGAGTCCTGGGAGGTTACTAGGGGGCGCTCTGGGCCCAGGAGAAAGTTTTGGGTGAGGGATAGGACCACCGGATCAGGAAGTGGTGGTCCCCATAACTGTGGATGCCTGGACCCCATTATAGGACCAGACACTGTATTCCAGGTGTAGGGCACTGAATGGCCTTCTCCAGGAGGGCCTGGGAACCAGATGTAGGTCTGAGCCCCGGATGTAGGTCTGGGTGCTGGGAGAGAGGTATGCTCATTAGTAAGGTGACCAGACGTCCCGCTTTTGGGGGGACAGTCCCAATTTTTAACAATTTGTCCCGCGTCCCGTGGCATTTTAAAAAAGTCCAAAAGAGGCGAAACCGGTTTGGCTAGGTGGCTAGAGCATCAGCCTGCAGACTGAAAGGTCCAGGGTTCAATTCCGGTCAAGGGCATGTACCTTGGTTGCGGGCACATCCCCAGTAGGGGGTGTGCAAGAGGCAGCTGATCGATGATTCTCTCTTATCGATGTTTCTGACTATCCCTCTCTCTTCCTCTCTGCAAAAAATCAATAAAAATAAAAAATAAAAAAAAGTCCAAAAGATTTAAAAGAATCTTTCCAAAAATTGGGTCTTTTTTAAAACGCTGCGGGACGCGGAACAAATTGTTAAAAATCGGGACTGTCCCGCCAAAAGCCGGACGTCTGGTCACCTTACTCATTCGGCGACGCTATGGACCCAGGTGGGTTGTTTGGGTTAAGGGCAGGCATCAGGATGATGAAATAGTGGTCTGAACTAGCCTGGATATTTAGACTCCAATGAAGAGATGGGCACTGGGTTCTAGTCTGCGTCCCCAGAATGGCCTTCTGGTCCTCCCCATGAAGGTCTGGGACACTGATGGAGGTCTGGGTCCTTGGAGGGCAGTTCAAGCCGGGGAGGGAGCTCAGGGCGCCGGGAGGGGCTGACTGGTACCTCCCCTGGACATCTGGGTTATGGAATGGTGGTCTGGGTTTCAGATGGCGAACTACACCCGGGATACAAGACTGGATTCGGTGTTTGAGGCCTGGGTCCCAGGATAATCTTTTCAGATCCGCCATGATGGTCAGGGACCTGGATGTAGGTCTGAGCCACGATTGGAGGCCTGGGTCCTGGGAGGGCAGTTCAGGTCGGGAAGGGAGGTCTGTGCCCAGGGGGCAGCTGACTGGTACCTCACCTTCCTATCTGGGTTACAGATGGCGAACTACACCCCTGATACAAGGCTGGATTCTGTGTTTGAGGTCTGTGCTCCTGGATAATCTTCTCGGCCACGACCATGATGGTCTGGGACCCGGATGTAAGTCTGAGACACAAATGGAGGTCTGGGTCAGGGGAGGGCCGTCTGGCTAGGGACGGAGGTCTGTGCCCCGGGGCGGAGGGGGCGGAGGGGGCGGAGGGGGCGGGCACTGACTGGTACCTCACCTGGACATCTGGGTTATGAAATGGTGGTCTGGGTTACAGATGGAGAACTACACCCCTGATACAAGACTGGATTCTGTTCAAGGCCTGTGTCCGGGGATAATTTTCCCAGACCCACCATCATGGTTTGGGACCCGGATGTAGGTCTGAGCCATGATTGGAGGCCTGGGTCCAGGGAGGGTATTTCAGCCAGGAAGGGGGGTCTGAGCCCCGGGGGGCTATCTGGTACCTCACCTGGATATCCAGGCTATGTAATAGTGGTCTTGGTTACAGATGAAGAACTAAGCCCCTGATACAATACTGAATTCTGTGTTGGAGGACTGGGTCCCAGGATAATCTTTTCAGATCCGCCATGATGGTCAGGGACCCGGATGTAGGCCTGAGCCCCAGATGGAGGTCTGGGTCCTGGTAGGGCAGTTAGGGCCAGAAATGGAGGTCTGGGCCCCAGGGGGAAGTCTGTTTACCTCACCTGCACATCTGGGTTATGGAATGGTGGTCTGGGTTACAGATGGAGAACTACACCCCTGATACAAGACTGGATTCTGTGTTTGAGGCCTGTGCTCCTGGATAATCTTCTCGGCCGCGCCATGATGGTCTGGGACCCGGATGTAAGTCTGAGCCCCGAATGGAGGTCTGGGTCCGGGGAGGGCAGTTCTGGGCAGGGACAGAAATCTGTGCCCTGGGGGGATCACTGGTACCACAACTGGACATTGCATTATGGAATAATGATCTGAGTTCCATATAGAGAGCTGGTCACTTGATACACCATTGTGTTCCGTGTTTGTGGCCAGAGCTCTGGGTTGCCATTTTTGGCCCCGCCATGATAGTCTGGTACCCGGATGCAGGTCTGAGCCCCGGATGTATGTCACCAATGTGTATTTGTTGTTTATCCCATGTGACTTTGGTAAGGAATATGGGATTGAAAAAGCATTGGGCGGCTGGAGGAAGTCAGGGGAAGTTGGGAAGATAGACGACCACTGTGGAAGGCAAGTTTCAGTAGAATTAGCCTGTGGAGTTTTGTAGAGATACTGATGAGAGGGAGTAGACCCAGGCAGAGGAAGGCACCCATCACTTCTTTCATTTTAGAAGACCAAGACATCTCCTGTCCCCGCCCTCCTCCCCTCCTCCCCCCTTCCCCTCCCCTCCCTGCCACTATCTACAGGATCAGAATTTTGTGTCATCACCCTTTTAGGACAAATTAAGCATTGTGACAATTTTGTTGTGACAATTTTGTGAGCTCTGCTCTTTCTCTCTCGTGTTCCCTAACATGTCTGTTGAAATGACTAACTGCCTGACCTAGATGTTGGAATCATCCAGGAGGTGGGCATTGACTGACTTATTCTTGTATTCCTGGTGCTTCGACTGTGCCAGGTGAAAAGAATTTGTCAGTCAATATGTCTGTTGAATGACTGAATGAATAGATCAATAGACAATGACATCTATTCTCTGCAAGAAGATTACAATGCATTGTACATAGGGGAGAGCACCCAGGGAGAGAGAGTTAGAAGGTCCAGGAAATCCAGGGCACAGCTCTCAGAACTGCAAACTGTCTTTAGTGCTGAGATGGACGGGTAGGCTGCCAAGGCTTCAAATACGATGTTAAAAATCGAATCTGGCCCTAGCTGGTTTGGCTCAGTGGACAGAGCATCTGCCTGTGGACTGAAGGGTCCCAGGTTTGATTCCTGTCAAGGGCACATGCCCGGGTTGCAGGCTCGATCCCAGTGTGGGTCATTTTGTGGATGGATATTTTGTTTTCGTCTGAGCTCAGACAAAATTGTGAGGTGGCCTTCTTTTGTCTCATTTCCCCAGAGTCTCGGAGTAACCTTGTTCGGCGTTGGCATTGTGTGGGCTTGTCCATGTCCAGCAGGAGAGTGGACATGGATCAGCTGAGAGTGCCCAGCCGGCTCCGGGAGGGTAGGGGCTACTGGTTCTTCTTTCTTAGTCCCAGAGGCTAGAGACCAGACTGTAAGCTCCTGCCCTCCGGAAGCTCACAGCCTGGAGGGCAGCAGTCATTTACCATACTCTGTGAGAATAATGCCATTGTCATTGTGATTATAATTATTATTATGCAGTCACAGAGGTGTATCCACAGAGAGGAGAGTTCCCCAGCAGCCAGCCGCCAGGGGAGTGGCAGGGAAACCCCCACAAAGGAGCATGCATTTGATCTGGGACAGAGAGCAGGAGAGCGGGAGAGAAAACCCTTTGTGCTTGGCAGGTGATGTGTTCCAAATTATAAATTCAATTCAAGCCCCAGAAACTTTGCAACTATAGACGTTTCTCCCCCTCCCTCCCCCTTTTTACTTCCAGGAAGAAAAATAGCCTTTCTATTTTCATCCCCGAAACCGCCATTTGTCATTCTCAAGGTGCCTCCGTGCCTTTGTCTCTTCCGTCAGCTGCCAGCAGTGTTGCTAAAAATAGCAGGCGGAGGGCACCGCATTAAAAATAGAAAGGGAAGCACTGCTGTGAATAATGCATGGCAGAGAATCCCGCTCACGCCCACGCAGGCCTCCGGGTCCCCGGGGCCTGGCTCTGGGCAGAGGCCCCCTGGGCACGGGGGGATTGAAGCCTTTGTTTGGCTCCTGCTTCAGTGAAAGGGCATCCCACAGATTCCAGCCTGCTTCTCGGCGGCCATGGCAGGGAGGGCGGAGAGAAATGGGGGCTCGGGCCAGCATTCTGGAATGCACTCAAATGCCATCCAGAGCCAAGACAAAGGGGGCCACGCCCCTTCTAAGGGCATGTCATTTCTTTCTCCCCTTTTTTTTTTTTTCTTTTTTAATACATTTTTATTGATTTCAGAGAGGGAGAGAGAGAGAAACATCAGTGATGAAAGAAAATCGTTGATTGGCTACCTCCTGCATGCCACCCACATGGGATGGAGCCCACAACCGGGACATGTGCCCTGACCGGGAATCGAACCATAACCTCCTGGTTCACAGGTTGACCTATGGTTGACTCAACCACTGGGCCACAAAATTTCTTTAAAAAGTGTCCATTGCTAAGCCAGCCGAGCTGGTCTGCCAGGGGCGGGGCTCTGACCATCAGGTAGAGATCTCTGTGGATCCAAGCACTGCTCCACGTGGAAAGATCAGCCAGAGCTCTCCCCACATCCGTGAGCATTGCAGACTACCTCTCAGTCTGGTTGAATAACCAAATCCTCCAAGAAGGACACACCAAAATTTTCCCTTTGCACGCACTGGTCCCCTATGACCAGAACCGACTCCCTTCCTGTGGTCCCAGAGGGTGGAGCAGAAAGAACTGAGATTGGTGGGTAAATCAGAGGCGCTAAGGTCCAGAGAGGGGGAAGAAGTTGTCTCAGGTCACACTGCACCCTACCCTCACTGGCCTCACTGCCCCTCACTTTGCCTTCCCCTGGGGTTCTCGCTGAGTCCCATTTTCAAATCCTTGGTGAAATAGGAAACTCGTTTCCAAATGGCAGACTCCCTCTGCTCCTCTGAGCCTTGAGTCCTATAGAATTCGTCCTGTCTAATTGGGGAATGCCTTGCTCGTGGTATGTATGCAGTCTCTTTCTGGTCCTGGGGTGTGGGAAGTGCAGCATCCGGAAATCCCCGCAGTCCCCGGAACATCTGGGCAGTAGGTGTCATCAGGCTGTCCGTGTTCACCGTGGAGGAGAAGACTGAAGGGAAACGGGGCTGTTTCAGATATCTGAGGGTCCTCAGGGGTACGGGGAAAGTGGGCGGTCTGTGGAGTGGAGGCAGGAGAACTCGGCGGAGGCTGTGCAGGTATTAAACCTGAGGTCTTTCTTGTCAGGACCATGTGTCTAGAGCCACAAGTGTCCAAGGGTGGAATCCGCTGGTCGTGGCAGGGGACCTGGCTGAGGGCCATGTGGTCTGGCCCTGGGTGGGCAGGGCTGGCTGGGAGCCCTGACTCCGTCCCTCCCCAGCTGTGGGGTTTGCCCACTTTAGAGAATCTCTCCAATCCTACTTCCCCATCTGTGAATGGTGGTGAGACCAGCACCTCTTCACTGAGTTGTTTTGAGGATTAACTGAAAGGAAGCTCAGTCCTTGGTAAGTTCTGGTTATGAATACCGAGCTGCTAGGCTAGGAGCTCCCGTGCCACTAGGAAAGGCTGGACAATCCCCTGGGACAGATGTTCCAGCTGCAAATGAGAAGCAGACTTCGTACTCTGCTGAAATTTCCTCTCTAAGCCCAGGTTCTGTTTTGATTGGATTTTGTATAGAAGATGCTGCTGATACGGCCGTTTCTGAGATGGGCGCTTGCCGTAAGTTTTGACAGTTTCCTTGTAAATTTCTTTGGGGCCTCCTTCAAATGCATCTCGCTGAGCTTTAAAACGAGTAGCTTCCATCACCTCCAGCTGTCCGGACCGGGGTAATTTCTGCCCTGGGCCACGTTAATGAGGTCGATAGAGTGAGTAAGTGGGCTGCGGGCCACAGCTCCAGGAGGCCTGGGCCAGGGAGACGCTCCTTTCCAGCAGCGATCCCGGGATGGAGAAGTCTTCCTTCTCCCCCACCCCACCGGACCAGTGTCCACATCTGCGCGATTTTATCAAGAGGGGGAACGAAGATGCTTCGAGATTCACAGTGCCCATGAGAGTTCCAGGAGATGCTCAGTGACAATGCGTTCTCTCCCCGGACCCCTCTATTGAGCAAAGCATATGCCCGGAAGGTCCACCAGCCACGTCAGAGCCGTGTTATGGGGACAGTGGTGCGACCTTCCTCTCTGCTCCCCTGCTGGGCTCCAGATGAGCCATTCCAGGCACTGCGCAAGGCAGAGGGAGGGAGGGAGGGCAATGATGACGTCAGTGGGAGACCCGCGGGAACCGAGTGTGTGCAGTGATTCTGTAAACAGGGAAGTGTGAAATCACTGCGGCGTCAGATTCAGGGGCTGAAGCGGGACACCAGATAGAGGCAACCTAGGTACCGGGGAAGCTGACGTGAGATCGTGATAACCACTGAAATGCACTGAGCACTTAGCATGTGCCAACCGTTGTGCCAAGCGACTTACATGATCTCATTTACCCTCACAGCAATCTTGTCGCATAGCTGCCATCGGCATTTCATCCCGAAGAAAAAAGCCTCGTAGAAAAAAGAGTCTGCTGGATTTGGTGAGAAGGATAGGATTCTAACAGGCAGAGATGGGAGTGAGGCTGGATGGCATTCCAGAGAGAGGAATCTTCTTAGAAAAAAGGCATCGGGTAGGAAAATGGCAAGTGTTGTCAGGGGATCGAGAAACAGGGGAGGGGAGGGAACGAGTGGGAGATGAGGCGGGAAAGGCGGGGTGCACCAAAGCGGGGAGCTAATTTGAGGAGGTTAGCCTTTTACCTGAAGGCAATGGGGAGTCCTCCAAGGTTTTGATCAGTGCTGTGCCAGGGGAAGATTGCCATGGCAACAGCTCTGGGGTAAGACTGGCGGGTGGAGAGGCCAGCTCAGTAACTAGAGCCGTGGTTTAGGTAAGGATTCAAATTATAGCTATGGCTTTGGGGGAGGCTACGAGGGAACTGAACAAGGGCAGCGTGTAGGGGAGAATGAAAGGATCCCCGTGTTTTGTGCATTGAGGAAAGGGAGACAGAACAGCAAAGCTGCAGTGCATGGGCCCACTGTCCGAAGCACAGGCCGTGATCACTCAAGCCTCATAGCCTGATGCTATCTGCCTGTGGTGACACACTTCTGAATGGTTTCTGTTTATTTTTTTTTTCCAATTGGTTTTGGTTATACTTTGAACTATCCCCTCACTGACTTTGTTAAGCCATGTGCTCAGAGTCTGTGCACATGCCTGGTTTGTGGGCTCAATCCTTAATAGGGGCATGCAGGAGGCAGCCGATCAATGTTTCTCTCTCATTTTTGATGTTTCTATCTCTTTCTCCCCATCTCCCTTCCTCTCTGAAATTAATAAAAACATATTTGAAAACAACAACAACAATAAATAGATGCAATGAATTGCTATGTTGGGTAGAATGGCAGCCTGTGGAGGGCATAGTTTCAATAGTCACCAAGGAGAAAGTCAACAAATCCAACTGGGACAAGAGAGGTCAGACAAGACTTCCTAGGGAAGGTAATGCTTATCCGAGTCCGGAAAGATGAGGAGACGTTTGCCTGGTGCACCAGGTGAGGAAAGCTGTTCAAGGACGAACGAAGAGCAAAGACAGGAAGGCTTAGAAGCAGCCTGATACGTTCAGAGTAGGGCAGGTGTGGGCAGGTGGGGTCAGAGGGGAATGGCAGGAGAGGCTGGAGGAAGTGGGTGGGGGCCAGATCCAGGGGCCCTAGTCTGTTTCCCTCTGGAAATGGCCCTTTGAACAGTTTTGAGCAGATGTTTCAGGTGGCAGGGCTGTGTGGACGTAATTACATTTGCATTTTGGAAAGATTGCTTTGGGCATACTCTGAGGAGGATGAGCTAGCCTTGGGGACGCGATGAGCAGGGGAAGCAACATTTGTGCAGAAGCTTAGCTTTTCTTAGTAAATCCTCATGTGTGAGGCAAATATCACTTTCAACAGTCTAATATCCCTCATAAATAAAGCCAGACACATTTTATTTGAAATCAATTAAAGTTGCAGTTGACTATTTTGAGACCGAGATGAATTGATTAATTTGTCATCAGTTTTTCTTCCAGAGGCCATATTTTCCTTCCTCTGAGTCTATAAACATATTCAGAGAAAAGGGGGGTACTCCCAAAGGTGCCTTCTGCACCTTACCTGATTGGTGAGTGGGCTGGGAGGGATGAACCCCAAGGCTGCTTCCTCTTCACTGTAGGAAGAGTCTGTGTCATCCAAACCACAGAAACTATGAGAAGTAAGGAATCTAAGGGATTAGCAAATGTCTCTCTTAACAGTGAAGAATCTGAGCTCAGAGGGGTTCAATGATGTGCTCAAGGTCACCCAGCCAAGTAGCAGAACAAAACCAGGGGCCAGGGCTTGGGTTCTTCCTAGTTCAAGTCTTTTCCCACTAATAGGGTCAAATGTCACAGCATAACCAAGGACCCCTCTTGCTCCTCCAGTCTTCACTGACCTTTTCTTTCTCTCACCCGGAGCAGATATCCTGAAAGATGCCCCCCACTAAGGTTTCTTCCAGTTTTAAATTTCCATGATGTATAGGGTTTACCATGAGAGTACTTTGTGGATATTTCTCTACTAACGTTTTTCACTCAACATCCCTTCTCTCATGTCTCAAGACTCCCAATGACTGCAATATAAAATCATACCAAAAGCTTTGGAAAAGGCAAGCTATTTCTGGAAAAATCTATTGCAATCATTTTTATTCTTGCTTTATCTTACTCCACCATCTTCCTAGATAGTGAGAGATTTTCCATGGTTTAGGTTGCCTCTTACCTCATCCCTTGCCAAGCCTGGAAGATCCTAGAAACTCTTAGGTGTTCCAAAAATATCTAGTGAATGAGATCCCCTTGCATCCGCAACCATGGAGCCAAGTTTCACATCCGTGGAAGTAATGCAAAACTGAGCTCTTAATTTGGAAAGGAAAGGATCAGCTAATTAATATGCAGTGTCAGCAGCCTTATCCAGTTTATGGTTCCGAACAGAACTGCATGTGCCTCCGTCGGTCGATTTCCTGTTTGTTATCACATTAGACCTCTTCTCAGGCAGATGGAAAATCTGAAGGACATCTCCAGCCATTAAGCCTGGCATCAGTCTTTGAGAGCTGTGTGGAAATACACAACACTTGCCATGAACATTTTGCAAAATTAGGATTTGTGCAATTTCTTGACTAAGTAGGAGTTCTTTTAGCTGATAATTGAGCTCCTTAAGTCTACAGTCCTTGGTCCCTGCTGATGTTAGCCCTGTTGTGGCCATCTGCCCCTCTTTCCAGAAGTGGAAGAAAATATGGTTGGCCAGCCAAAGGTCAACTCATTCAGATACTTGGTTTTGTGACACCATCTCCCAATAGTAGGGGGAACGTGGCTGTCACCTGGGGTGTTAAATGGATGCCCCTGCCCCTGAAAGTGGGCTGAGGAACATGCTTCTTGAATAGGGTTGGGTTTGCAGGACTATGCAGGGAAAGCGGGAGTACAGAATAACAGAATACTCACGGCAGATCATCCTTAGGGATCCTTTTACTTGACGACTTTTGAGAAATATTTCAAGTTAAAAGACGATAGCTGTAGTATGGCACATGCAAATGATAAATGCTATCTACTATTTAATGGATTATTTTTTTTCTTAATATATTTTATTGATTTTTCTTACAGAGAGGAAAGGAGAGAGATAGAGAGCTAGAAACGTTGATGAGAGAGAAACATCAACCAGCTGCCTCTTGCACACCCCCTACCGGGGATGTGCCCACAACCAATGTACATGCCCTTTGACCGGAATCGAACCTGGGACCTTTCAGTTCGCAGACCGACGCTCTACCACTGAGCCAAACCGGTTTCGGCTAATGGGTTATTTTAATGTGTTGTTTTATTCTTATTTTTGCCACAAATAATAAATAATAAACACTTCATGGGAAATAACCAAAGAGGAAGAAGAAAGGTTTGGAATGTGACAACCCCTGGGGCATCGCCCAAAGAGAAAGCTTGAGACCTGAGGGGAAGTACATCATGGAACAGGGAAGCCGTGTGGAACAGGTTCAGTCCCAGTGTGGTCTTTTATTCTGCCTAGCGATTGGGAACAGCATTGATGCCCCAGAATTGGGGACCAAGAGTCTCCCCCTCCTTCCCTTAGTTCTTCTTGTTCTTCCCCTTGGCTCTTTATATCACCATCATCACAATCATGCCTGCCACCTATTTATAAATTGCTCCCTCTTGTGTTATGTGCTATAAACTACACTTTATATAAGATCCTTGACTTTATGTCACCTGCTGGGTCCTTAGTGACAGAGGGGTTTGCAACCGAATGTAGACTCCCAAAACAATTCTACAATGCAACAGTGAGTCCTTTGGGTCTTTCTAGTTAGCTTGAACTTCACCAAAACATATGAGGTAGATGTATTAAGGTGTCCATTTTCCTGAAGAGGAAGTCCAGTGTGAGAAAACTGACAGTTTCCCAAGGCCTCCTGGCCAGAACATTGGTCAAGGTTAGGATTGAAGCCTAGGTCCTGAAACCCTAGAACCTATGGTTCGATTCTGGTCAGGGCACAGGCCCGGGCTGCAGGCTCAGTAGTCAGTGTGGGGTATGCAGGAGGCAGCCAATCAATGATTCTTTCTCATCATTGATGTTTCTATCTCTCTCTCCCTCTCTGAAATATATATATATATATGAAATAT
Source organism: Pipistrellus hanaki (assembly GCF_964339955.1). Classification (NCBI taxonomy): domain Eukaryota; kingdom Metazoa; phylum Chordata; class Mammalia; order Chiroptera; family Vespertilionidae; genus Pipistrellus; species Pipistrellus hanaki. The sequence goes on along the minus strand of NC_140519.1, from coordinate 47,061,268 downwards.
ATATATATATATATATAAAACATTTGGCCAAAACCGGTTTGGCTCAGTGGATAGAGTGTCGATCCAGGTTCGATTCCAGTCAAGGGCATGTACGTTGGTTGTGGGCACATCCCCAGTAGGGGGTGCGCAGGAGGCAGCTGATCGATGTTTCTCTCTCATCGATGTTTCTAGCTCTCTGTCTCTCTCCCTTCCTCTCTGTAAAAAATCAATAAAATATATATTTTTAAAAATAAAAAGGACATTTGGATTCACAAGGAGACCCGACGAGGAGGCAGCTCACCTGCAAGCCAAGGAGAGGGGCTTCAGAACAAACCAGCCCTGCTGACAACTTGATCTTGAACTGCTGGCTTCTGGGACTGTGAGAAAATCAATTTCTGTGGTTCAAGCCACCCAGTCTGTAGTGGATTTTTGTTTCTTTTGGCAGCACTAGCAAACAAGCAGGCTGAAGTCAGCACTTTATAAGCGATGGAACAGCAAACAGCAGAAGGGGTCATCAGAGTCAGGATGGCCCTGTTTCAGTCAGTGATGTGTGTATTATGAGACCTGGGTTGCGATTTAAAATGGGGGTCACTGTCACCACAGGTGGCCCAACACTGGACTTGCCACCCCAAAGCTCTCTCCTAATTTGGATATCACATTAATAACATGTATTATAATGAATATGTTAGTAGGCATGGCCTAGCAGTTGCACATATTAAATGCCTCAGGTTTACAAATGTTAACTTTCTCCCCACCCCCTGAAACAGCCTTTCAAGGTCATTGTTATTCCCATCTTCCAGGTGAGGTGAGCCTGGCTATATGACCTGTCCAGGGTCAAACACGGAGCATTTTTCGGGGACAGGATTCCTGCCCAGAGCAGACTGTCTCAGAAGCCCGACTCCCTCCTCTGCATCCTTGTGCAGCTACCCATAATCCTCTGTCCGGTTACTTAGCACCCAGGCATCTGCTTCCCCTCCGCAAAGAATCATTGATGGAAATGAGGGAGACCTTGAACTTGAGAGACTGTGGGTACAATGGGTGCTTTATGATCTCAGTAAGAGCGCTTTGCCAGGGGCCAAGGAGCTTTCCGTCTCCCCTCCAGGGTAAAGGGAGCATCAGAGCATCGGGCTGCCTGAGGGGATGGGTAATGAGGAACAAAGGTCCGGTCCATCAGGACTAGAGGAGGTGAGGAAATGGCCCGCGCTCCATGTCCCAAGGCCTGGTGAATGGTGTCTGCACTCGGCACTCAGCCCTCTCTGGCACAGGCAGGCTCCTGGCCAGGCGCTCATGAAGGGACAAGGGCTCATTAGCAGGGAAAGGAGTGGGTAATTGGAATATGTAAATGGCATGGCAAACAGGGTGTTTTAACAATAGAGCCCTAAAGAGAAGGAGCTTAATTTGAAGGGGAGAAAGGAACAGACTGCCCAGGGAGCCAATTACTTCAGCCACAGGAGGGACACTCAGCTTAGCAAGGGACCACAGTCAGACTGGAGGGGGGCTGGGACATTGGGTGCCTCTGTTTATGCCTCCAAAATGTCACATGACCCGTGACCCAGCCTGCCTCCTTCTAGATTCCAATTCTTGGGGACTCTCCTTCCTGAAGACCTTTTGCAGCCAGCACCCTCTTCTTCTCCAGGATCTGCCACCAGGTTCCTCTGGACCTCAACATTTCTCAGCTGGGCTCCCAGAACAGTCTTGTAACTGCTCTCGTTGATGAGTCTCTCCCACTCCCAGCCTCTCCTCCATAGTCCTCAGAAAGCCCTTCTGAAACCACCTGGGACCCATCAGTCTGTGCTTGGAGCATCCGAGGTCAGTCTGTTTGTAAGCCTGGTACACAGGCAGGCCTGCCCACGTGACCCCTGCTCCATTCACGCTGGCCTCCACCTTCTGAACCTCTGGACCTGGAAACTCCAGGCTCTGCCCTTTAAAAAAAAAAAAATATATATATATATATATATATATATTTTATTGATTTTTTTACAGAGAGGAAGGGAGAGGGATAGAGAGCTAGAAACGTCGATGAGAGAAAAACATTGACCAGCTGCCTCCTGCACACTCTGACGAGTCTTTGCATGTGTGGAACTTACCCTCCAGAACATGCAAAATAATATGGCGCAGAGATTAAAAAAGCAGAGACTGCCCAGTGAGAGCATCTGAGTTGGACTCTTGAGATCATCACTTCTTACCATGTAACCTTGAGCAGGGTCCTTAACCTCTCTAAGGGCCATTTCAGCATGGTTGACACAGAGGGCAATAACCATCATGCCTATCGCAGAGCTTTGTTGCTAGGATTAAATCTATAAATACGAAGCATTTAGCCCAGTGCCAGCCATAGAGTAAGCACTCAATAAATTTAAGTGATGATGGTGAGCGAGCATCTGTGATGAATGAGCCGGGCCACTGGCATGTGGTGACAATAGAGACTAGCAAATTGGTTTGCATTGTTGATCTCATCTGTTCAAGTAAACATGGAATCAATTACTCAATTTTCCTTTCCCTTTCCCCTCCCATTTCTGAGAGAGAGAGAACATGCAAATGCATAAACCAGGCTATCAGGACTGCTCCCTGAAAAGCTGAATGAATGAACTCTTTAAACGGATGAACTGAATATTTTACCTAATATAATCCCTTAAAGAAAAAGATGAAAATGGAATTAAGAAGCATGCAAAACAGATGAAAATCTATTGCGAATGTAAGACTTGCAAATGCAGGGAAGGGAAGAGGAAACACTCTTTCCAACTGAGAGCCGTCTGAGCAAAGTCCTTCATTTCTTGCCGTCTGGAGTGGAAGTGAGCACCATGGGCTTGGAGCTCATTCATCCCCATCATGTTCGACTGGAGCTCCTTCCACAGTCCTGTCTAGACGCCTGCAAGTCATGTGGTCAATTACTCAGGCTGCAAAGCTCTGCCTCAGCATGGGTCTCCGAATGGTGCTCAGACCAAGTCTGAGGCGGGGAGGGTAGGAAACACGAACCCATTTTATAGACAGGTAACTGAGGCTGGATAGAACTCTAGCCAATTGCTCAAGGTCACAGAGCCAGGACTAGAATTTGAGTGGGGGTCTAACTTCCCCACCGCATCCTCTGGGGGACATGGGCAAGGGTTTCCTTTGGCCTCTCCTTCTGGCTCATTCCCAGGAAGCCGCCTCACCTTCGGGGGAGCAAGAGGTCACGTGCCCTAATGGGGAGTGAGATGAGCTCTGGGAAAAGGCCACAAAGCAGAGGCATGGAGGGAGAGAAGAGGGCAGCAAAGCTGAGGATTTTTAGAGTAAAAAATACATATAGGACAATGATCCTTTCTAAACATATTTCCTTTTAGCCTAGATTATTGCAAGACCCAAATGGAAGCCTGCCCCTCTCCTCCGAAGAACCAAGGGCATCTCCTTAGCGGCCAGGACCTGTCTCCCTGGCTCCTCCCAGAGGTGGGTGTCTAACCAGGGGCACATCCCCTGTTTGGTGAGAAGCGGATTTCTCTGGAATTCTGTGATGGTGAAGAAGGATGTTAAGTCCACAGGCAGTGATGTTGGCAGAAGCACCACGGGTGGGGAAGGCAGTCTGGGATCTAGATGATTCCTCCATTCCTGTGAGGACAGCTCCCTGCCCCTCACCCAGGATCGAAGGTCCAATGTAATCAGCCTGCCACCAGGTGACTGGCTGGGCCCCCTGGGCAGGTGTGACATTGGGGCTCACCTCCGGGCTCCCTGTTTGCAGTGAGGTGTGCTGCAGGAGCTGTGCCATGCCCCCTCCGGGCCTTTGTAAATAACCGGCCACTGAACTCTGTCTGGGTACCGTGCCCAGCTGGTACCGGAGGCTCTCAGGGACTTTAGACCTCATGAAAGGCTCCTTCCCATGGGACGCAGGGCATTTGATTTCCTTTAGCTGGAATCTTACTCTGTGATATCAGAGTCCACCAGGCGGCACTCAGAGTGTACCCGGCTTTTCACGACATCTCCAAACCCCCCTCTGAACAACTCTCTCTACTGGTTTATAAAACCACTGAAGCAAATCAGCTTGCAAACGACCCTGGCAGTTCACTGGATTTCACTGAGTCAGGGCTATGAATTTGGTAATTGACTTTTCCTCACGCACACTTTATGGGAGGCATGAAAACAGCCCCTGCAACTTGATCTTAAAACGTTCACATTTGACAGTTGGTGGCTCTTGTCAGAATAGAAGCCTCTTCATGTGCCCAAGAGGCCACACTGGCATTCTGGAAACCTGAACCTTCGATTAATTGCACAGTAATGAATTCGCCCGCCTTCTTTCTACGTGATCCTTGACTACCAGTCTCTGATGCCCACCTAAGTGAGACTTTTTAAGTTCTGTCGGAATGTTTTTGTCACCAAGTTCCTGAGGTTGCAAGAATTACTAACTCCCTCAGAGTAAACACTCACCACAACAAAAATCTCATGCACAGACAGAAAGTGAATGTTCTGGGGGTTTTGCATCCTGCATTCATTTCTTCTTCTTTATTCATGCTGTGACGGGTCCTGAAAGCCTACTATGTACCAGGCATCCTTCTAGGCTGCAGAGAGAGGCTGCCGAGTCCCTTCTCTGGCTTAGTGGGAAATGGGAACAAGGGAACAGAGTGATAAATCTACCCAATAAGTAAACTGGGAGTGGGTGGAGGGGGGAGGGTGACTTTGGAAAAGGAGCTCGCTCACATATGAAGGGCAGACTTGCTTCCTAGGGAAATGGGGTTGGGCTGGGACAGGAAGCACATGCATGTGTTGGTGTGTTGGGGGTGGAGGGCTAACTTTGGGGTGCCCAGCTTCCATTGGGAGCTTTTCAAACCCATGTGATTTGGGCTTTTGCTCCCTTCTGGAGTTTGCACTGAGTGACTATACTCCAGCTTATAGCTGAACGATAATATATATAAAAGGCAAATATGCTAAGTGTCTGACCTTCCAACTGGTCACTATGACACACACTGACCACCAGGAGCTGCCGTGATGCGCACTGGCCATTTACAGAGAAAGGGCACCATGGACCTGGCACCCACAAAGCAACACTCGTCTTCCCCCAAGTGGGACACAGGCCCGGGACCACCCCAGAGTGGCAGCCCACCAAAATGCAGCCAATGCTGCTGAGACCCCACACTGCAAAATGCGGCCCACAGCCCAGCCTGAAAATGGTGGCTGTGGTTGCTGGGTAGCAACACCTGGCTTCCTCTCCCTAGTGACAGCTAGCCTCCTTGCAGTTTCTTCAGCCCAGGAACACGACTTGCTTTATAGCCAGGTGCAAACATTTCACACTAACTATCTGTGAAGCGTTTTCCCATGTCTCATCTCATTTGATCTTCACAGGTCCTGGAGTAGGTAGATAGGAGACTCGGTAGCTTAGCAAGTCATTAGCAAGACAGTGGAGATTTAGAAAGTTTAGAAACGTAACTCCACTGAAAAGAAGTAAGAAATGGTGGACCTTGAAAATGACTTCAGGTTTTCTCACTGTGCAGAATATAGTCAAACACTGCTGCAGTTAAATATCTTACCCTTTGTTCTCCCTGCATCATCTACAATAATAATCTGCTTGGTGTTGATAATCTCTGCTGTGTTGCTAACAATTTCCTGAAAGAGAAGTTGGGGTGCTTCACTAGGCTGGAAAAAGTTTAGCTAAATCAGAAAGCAGGTCTAATTAAGCAAGTTTAATATATATATATATATATATATATATATATATATATATATATATATATAATGGTTAAGTTGACTTGCGCATACATGATATGTATAAAGCTCTCACTGGTGCCAGTCACACCTGTGTTTTTCAATTTGTCATTGTCGATCATGAATTTGGTTGACACTGCTATTATAAAGAAAGGGTGAATGGTGGTATTAGAATATTTCTTCTAATTATTGATATTTTCCTTCCAATGTGCATGACTTGGTGCACCAGGCCACTAGTCTATCCATAACATTTACAGGGTCCTACTGCATGTGGAGCATTGTGCTGTTTATTGCCTGTAATCCTCACAAATCCACACAGCAGCCCGCTGACGAATGGATAAGCTTTCTTCATCAGGTTGTTATGATTCTCCTTATTTTATTAAGTTCTCAGACACTTTCTGGGCAAGCTCTTCTGTTGCATCAAGCAAAATTTATTTGGGGGCCAATATGACCCCGTTTTAATTATTTTAGCCTTGTAGTATAGTTTAACTTCTTTTTATAAAATTTTATTTTTTATTGACTACAGAGAGGAAGGGAGAGGGAGAGAGAGATAAAAATATCAGTGATGAGAGAGAGAGTCATTGATTGGTGCCTCCTGCATGCCCCTGCAGCCCTGGCATGTGTCTGACCAGGAATCCAACCATGATCTCCTGGTTCATAGTTTGATGCTCAACCACTGAGCCACACCAGCTGGGCTAGCTCCCTTCTTGAAACTCTCCCCTTTCTGGTTCTGAACTTGCTGAGTTTCTCCCCTCTGACAGTTCTCTTCACCCCAACTTACACTTTCCCCTTCCCTCTCCACCCCCTCTTCCCTCCTCCCTCCCCTATTTCTCCTCCCTCTCCTCCCATTCCCTTCTCTCTTTTACCCTCTTTGGCTCACTTCTCCAGGCAAACCCAGGCCCTCTGACTCTTCTTATGTGCTAGGATAGATTCTTGGCTTGGCCCTGCTCATGGCCCTCTCCTCCGCCCAAGCTTCAGACCGAGGGGAGAGGGTGGGAAGTAAAGGCATCTCTGCACTGCAGGAACGGAAGGTTTCCCTAACCACTCAGTGCCATGGTGGGAGGGAGGGAGAATCAGGCCCCATCTGCAGGACCCTCAGGTCCCCTGCTTGTGGTTTACAAGATCCAGCCCCAGCGCCCTGTGGCCCCACCTTCCTCTGCTCTTTGCTGTTCTGTAAGCTCAAGGGACGCCTCACTCACCCGTGCGCTTGTCCTCCGGCCTCAGGAGGGCTCTGCTGGACATTCACATTCCTGATCCAGCTGGCCATTTAGGCCGTCCCTTAAAATGTCACCTCTGCCACCAAAACTGGTTTGGCTCAGTGGATAGAGCATTGGCCTGGGGACTGAGGGGTCCCAGGTTCGATTCCCTTTAGAGGCATGTGCCTTGGTTGTGGGCACATCCCCAGTGGGGGGTGTGCAGGAGGCGGCTGGTTGATGTTTTTCTCTCATCATTTCTGGCTCTCTATCTTTCTCCTTTCCTCTCTGTGAAAAATCAATAAAATATATATTTAAAAAATGTCACCTCCGCCATGAGCCTTCTGAGGATGACAGGTCCATATAAAGAAGCTCCCACGTCCAGCATGACACCGGTTTGTCCCCTCACAGCGTTTGCCCACAGTGGCAGTCATACGGCTTCTGTTTGTTTTTCTGTCCCTGCTTCCACCTTTCCCCGGGGATACAGGCTGTGGGGGCTCAGGAACCTCCCAGGACCTAGTCAGGGGACATTGCCCACTGGGTAGAAGCTGGCACCTGAAGGTTTAGTCATTGATTCTGTGAATGAGAACAGAAACGCGGGCAGCACCGGGAAGGAGGGCCAGGAGCACGAGTTAGGAGCTAAGGGAGAAGCCAGGATTCGGATTCCGTGCTCTGCCCAGGTCCCCAGCCCTTGGTTGGCCCAGGCTGGCAGAGACTGGGCTGGCCCAGGGCCCAGGGCCCAGGGAGGCGAGCGCCCAACCGTGAACCACGAACTCAAGGGAACCAGGAGCCAGGCACCACCAGGGCGCGGGGGGCTTCGCGGTGCCCTGGGCCTGGGCCAACCCAGCAGCTTAGATTTTACTCGGGAAGCGCAGACCCCGGGTCGGGAGGTGACAGAAGACGTAGAGCTGCGGCCCGAAGGAGCAGAGGGAGACCCGCTCCCGGTGTCCTCCCCTCTGCCGGGGAGAGCCCGGCGCCCGCGGGAGCGCGGAGAGGCCGGAACTGGGGGCCTGAGCGGCTGCCGGGGCGCGGGGGCCGCGGGGCGCAGGGGTGGGGGCCGCGGGGTGGCGGGGCGCCGGCGGGGCGGGGCGGGACGAGGCGGCCCCACCCCGCGGGGCGAGGCGTGCGGGAGGCGGCGGCTCGGCGGCCGGTGCGGCTGGGGCTGGAGCGGCGGGAAGGAAGGGGGCGGTGGGAGCGGAGGCGGGAGGAGGCGGCGGCGGGCGGGCGGCTGGCACCGGCTGGTAAATACCCTGCGATGCAGCCTCGGGCTCGCCGGCCTGGGTGCCGCCGCCGCCGCCGCCCGGGAGCGCGGGTGCCAGGCTCCCGCCGCCGCCGCGCGCCCTAGCGCCCCGGGCAGCCCCGCGCCCGCCCGCGCCCTCCTCTCCCGCGGCCTCCCACCCGCGCCCCCCGGGTCCCGCCGCTGACCCGCGCGGGATGTGACCCCCCTGCACCCCGCCCGGCCTCCCCCGACCTCCGGGGGGCCCGCCCGTGCCTGCTTTCGGGGCGGTGGGCGGGGAGGGGCGCGCGGATCATGGCATTGGGGCTCCCGGGCTTGCAGCCGCCGCCGCCGCCGCCCGGTCCGCGCAGCCCGAGCGCCCCCTCTTCCCGGAGCAGCAGCGGAGGCGGCGCGGCCGATGGGGCTCAAGGCGCGCAGGGCGGCGGGGGCGGCGGGCGGCGGCGGCGGCGGGGGCGGCGGAGGCGGCGGGGCCGCTAGCCCGGCGGCCGGGGGGGACCCCGCGGCGGGAGGGGACCCCGCGGCCGGCGAGGAGGAGCGGCGAGCGGGGCCGGCGCCCGGCGAGGCGGAGCACGTCGCCGTGGCGCTGGGGGCCGGCGCGGACAGGGACGGGACGCTGCTGCTGGAGGGCGGCGGCCGCGGCGAGGGGCCCCGGAGGACCCCGCAGGGCCTCGGGCTCCTGGCCAGGACCCCCCTGAGCCGCCCGGCGAAGAGGAACCACGCCAAGTGCCGGCGCCTCCAAACTTTGATCTACGACGCCCTGGAGAGGCCGCGGGGCTGGGCGCTGCTCTACCACGCGCTCGTGTGAGTACCTGGCGTTTCGGGGCGCCCCTGGGCGCAGGTTGGGATTCGGGGCGCCCCTGGGTTGGGGTTCGGGGCGCAGGCCTGAGAGGAGGACTGCCTCCGGGGCTTTGCATGGCATTGGAGACCAGCCTGCCCCCCAGTGCGCGCGCCTCTGCCGGTCTGGGCTGTGTCCTCTCGGGTGTCGGACCCCGAGGCTTGAAAAAAGGTCCAAGCCTGGTCGGTCCCTCAGACCATTGGGAGGTTGGATCGGCGTGTTTGCGCATCGAGGACACCTTCTCCGGAGGCTGGTGGTACCAGGCTGGAGAGGATGATGTGTTGCTTTTCCAGGGAAGGTGGAGGGTGAGCAGGATGGAGCGGCTCCTCCCTTGTCCGCTGCTGTGTTGCTTGGGGCGGGTCCCTCCTCGGGGATCGCTGCTGAGTTTGGAGGACGCGTCCTGGACTTGGGGTGGGAGTTGCCCACAGGATGTGTGTGTGTGTGTGTGTGTGTGTGTGTGTGTGTGTGTGTGTGTGTTGCTTGCCTGGGCTCCCCTTCTCAGGGCTGCATCCTGGTCCAGAGCGGGTCCTGGCGTTGCTGTGACTGGGGACTTGGACTGGTCACAGATATGCCTCTGAGTTCTCTTTAGGGAGGCTAATGGGGGAGAGAGTGTGTCTCTCAGGCTCCCTGCCTACACTGAGAGGCTGGGGCTTACCAATGCCAGAGGGGGGTGGGGGGAGCGCCCTGAGGCTTATTTCGGCTGAAACATCTCGGAGACTTGGTCCTGAGCTCCCCCCTGCCTCCGGGACTGCCCGTTCTCCTGCTTTGGCCGGGCAGGAACACGGTGGAGGGGCCTGGGCTGGAGGTGTGCCCCTGGGAAAAGTCTCCCCGCCATCAGGAGGTAAATGCCTATGCACCCCACACTCTGGATGGAACATCTTCCCGTGTTTGGGGAGAGGGAGAGGGTGGGAGCGGTGGCTCCTTCCCCAGGAGGGGAGATCAGGGCTGCAGGCTGACACCTCTGGGCTGGCAGGGCTCATCATCCCTCACCTCCCCTTGCCTCCTGTCTGTGGCTTAGTCATCCTGATGGCTGCTTCTTACGAGGCAGTACCTTCCTGGGTGGAGCACTGGCCGTGACCTTGACCCCTGATAAGCGTTTAGCTTTGGCTATTCCTCTCTGCCCTCCTCCATGATTGATGGGGCCCCAAGGGAGTTCAGAAAGCCTCGGAGTTACACTACCTGCCAGTCTTCCTGGGTTGGGATGCTTTCCCAGATTTGGCCGCCAGGTGGGGTTGTTGGCACAGAACCTCTGGGCTGGCAACAGGTTTCTTCAGAGAGGTTACTGGAGCCGGGAGAGGTGGCCTCTCCGGGAGCTGAGGTACCAGCAGGAAGGAGGGGGCATCCAGCCAGGAGAGGGGTGTAGGGTGGCCTAGCCTTTGGTGTCCTCATGTATTTGCAGGTTTAAGACGTGGAGAGAAGGGTTAGCAGCTAATTGCTTTTCCATTTGCTTTCTTCAGGTGGTAAAAAGGGATTAAAAATGCATTCATCTCGCTGTCTCTCACACTGGATTTAGTGAAATTGAACCGCAGTTAATATTGGAATATGTGATAATAAAAAGGCATGAGTTATTTGAGTGCGCATAAACATATAGACTCAGATGACTCAAATGTTCTTTTGCACGTAAATGGGGTTCAGTACTTACTGGATGACTTATAAACGGGGGGGGGGGGGGGTGTGCGTGTGTCCCCTGGAGCTTGTGGGCTTAGTCTTTTTCTTCCACCTTTTCCAGCCACACCCCAGGCCTGCCTTGCTCAGACAAGGGAAGGGATAGCTGAGGCCTGTGGTTTTGAGCCTAGATAAGCCTTCTCTAGAATTATCCATCACCCAGAAGCAGGTATGAGAATCCTAACACCTGTAGCCTCAGTTTCCCGGAAGGTTCCAGAAAAACATAAGCCTGTGGGAGAGGGAAGAGTTGGATACCTAGTGATGCAGCCAGGTACTTTGAAATGATCGCCATGACCTGTGAGGTGGGAATTACCTACATTTTGTAGATGAGCTATGAAACCTTCCAGGGAGAGAACCACCTGTCTAAGACCTCACAGCTGACGGTTCCTGAGCTCACGTCTGAGTGCAGTGGGTCAGGCCTGTTTCTGAGCCCGGACCCCTGTTCTGACCCACTGCCAATGACAGAACGCTTAGCATTTTCACCGGGTGCCCCGTTGGTAACACAGGGCGCCTACTGCCCTGTAATGCCTCTGCCTCCCCTTCCCAGATCCCAGTTGGCAAATGGCTAGCAATGGACTCTGGAATGAAATGGGGGCTGCTCAGGATTAGGGGATGTGGGCTGGGCTTGGGGTGGGATGGGGTTCAGCTTAGTCCGGATGGTGCAGGAAAGCCGTGGGGGCTGGGCTGAGCGGACGTCGCAGGAGAAGTAGTGAGTGGGTGACTTGTACGTCCTCCTCCAGCTCAGGAGCAAGTCCAGTCAGTGGAAAAGAACTGAACCTTTCGTTGATGATTCCGGATTTTGCAAGGCACTGAAACCATCCATGGATGCTTTGAGCCGTCCGTTATCCTGTTCTGAGCTGTAGCTAATGGTGTGAGGGGCCAGGGGATTGGGCTGGCCCTGGACTCACAGTCTAGTGCACGGTTTGTGTTGTTTGTTTGTTTTTCAATGAATCAGACCCACGAGATGCGACTTTTCTCCCCTCTGTTCTGAAGGTAGAATAAGCAAATGCGGACGCCAAAGACCCCACCTCTTTGCCTTCAATGTCCCTCCCCCCGGCTCCTGGCTGCTCACTTGGCCCCGCTCTGGGGGCACCTCCTCTGGGAGAAGCTTTCCCAGACCCTCCAGACTGAGCTGGAGTCGCCCCCTTTCGGCAGCATCCCCAGTCCTAGCCTTTTGCTTGATGCATTGGATCCGTCTGCCTGCTCGTCTCCCCATGGAACTGAGCGCTGCTTGGCAGCAGGGGCTGTGGTTCCTTAGTGCCCTCAGTCCCAGCAGGCTGCGGGCCTCGGGTGGTCACTCAGCAAGCCTTTCCTGGAGGGATGAGTGCAAGAACCCTCTCGGGCTTGTAAGACTCCATTCTGCACAGCGTTCCTATCATAACAACTAAAACAACAACAACACTCGGTAGCCAAGGTCGGCATGTAGGATTTTACTCATAAGAATGGTTCTCGGGGGCTTACAATGGACTCTGGGGAGGGAAGAAGGAGGGAGACCATGCCCCGAGCCCAGGAAGGCGGGTCTCTTCTCCGCTTTGTTAGTCTCACGGCTGGAAGGGGGTCTGTGCTGTGGACAGGTGCTGGGCTGGGAGTGCCCATCTGGCCTCGGCCTTCAGTCTGTGCTTTGCAGGAGCCAGGTTAGGGATGATCTGTTTTTGGGGAGGATAATTCTGCCCTAACACAGGGTGGTTTTTAAACTAAAGACAATGGTGTGTATGAATGGAACTGGCCCAGCATCAGCCACTCAGTGTTCAGTAAAGGTCTCCGTCTCCTTGTCATGCGCACTGGCCACTGTGCTGCCCGGCATTGCCTCGGGACTCCCCTTCCTGGCCTGTTGGGCATTGCTGCTGCTTTGGCATTGCACAAGCACCCCTGCCCTGCCCCCCTCTCAGTGGCCTGCTGGGTGTGTCCAGTCACTCACCTCTCCACAGACCAAGGGGGAAGCAAGCGCAAAGACTACCCACTGGTTGTCTTTCCGTTTTGCTACAGCCATAGGTTTGACAAGGGGTTACTGTCCAAAATACACAGGGAATTCATACAGCTCAATAGTAAGAAAGCAAATAATCTGATGAAACCAAAGGACCCAAATAGACATTTTTCCAAGAAGATATACAAATGGTCAACAGGTACCCGAAAAAGTACTCCCACTCACTAATCATCAGGGCAGTGAAAGTTAAAATCACAGTGAGTCCCACCTCACACCTGTTAGAATGGCTGTCCAAGAGACAGAAGTTCAGTGCTGGCAAAGATGGAGAGAGAAGGGAGCCCAGGGCAGTGCTGGTGCGGTTGTAAATTGGTGCAGCCAGAATGGAAAGCAGGATTGGTTGAGCTGAACGCACTTCCTCTTTTTATAAAATTTAAAACATTCTTAAATTACAGTTTACATAAAGTATTGTATTAGTTTCAGGTATGCGACATAGTGGTTAGACATTTATGTGACTTGCCCTGTCAGAAGGGCTATCATCAATAAACCAACAAATGACAACTGTTGGTGAGGGTGCGGAGAAAAGGGAACCTGTTGATCCATGTGCTATTGAATGCAAATTGGTGCAGTCCTGTGGAGAGCAGTATGGAGGCTCCTCAAAAAAATGAAAATAGATCTCCCATACCACCCAGCTACTCTCTTCTGAGCAGTTACCTGAAGACATCCAAAGAACAAATTCAAAAATATGTACGCACTTCTACGTCCATTGCAGAGTTGTTTTCTGCCAAATAAACGATCATGTACAGAAGATGTGGAATATATGCACAATGAACACTCTTGCTTAGATTCATGGATTCTGTATAGTCCCTGCCTCAGGTGCCTTGGGCTTTGCCCAGGTCAGACAAACACACAGGAGAAAGGCCCATTTGTTTCAAGGCCACACATGCCGAGTCAAGGGCAAGCCTTGTGCCAGGCCCTGAGCCACAACGCTTCCCCTGAGGAGAGAGACTTAAACAACGGAACTGACACAGTCCAGCAAATGCAAGACAGAATGCGACGAGGAGTCGAGGCGAGCAGTCAGGGGAGGGCACTGGGAAGCCTCCTGCGTTGCGTCAGAAGAAGGATTTGGAGATGGCAAGACCGAAGTCAGCACCAAGGCTGAGGCCGCCTCTGGGTTTGCAGGTGTCACGATGCCAGTCAGACCCCATCCACACTGTGGCCACGGAAGAGCTAGAGGAGGCTGCTTGGAATGTGTTCCCGAGAAAACAAACAGGATTAGAACTCAGAACCACGATGGCCTTTGTGTGTGGCCACCAATGCAGGAGAGTAAGGGCCCAGGCGTTGGGCCATGGGTGTGACATCCCAGGCTCTGCGTGGCTCCCTCCCCTGGGTTGCTGTCCTTGCTGCAGCCATCAGGGCTCGGATCTGTTTCCTCCCCTCCTTCCCATCCTTCAAGAGACACACGTCCTCTGCACCCTGGCAGAGTGTCAGAGTGGAGTTGGGGCATAATAATAATAATAATAATAATAATAATACCAATGTAACAATAATAACCAAGGTTTTTACATGGTTTCGTAGTTTATTATATCCCCCCTTCGGGCAGCATCACCAGGGGGCCTGCTCTGTATGTATTAGCAACAGTGGCTGTCACAGCGGTGCCTTCTCACAAATCACACCAGGTCTGCTTCTCCTGCGCCAGTGTCGTATCTGCGGGCAGGCAGCTGTGCACGGCGCTCCCGTGGCGTTGACCCCTCGATTCTCTGTCACCTTGTTGTAGCAGCTTAAGTCCAGCTCTACCCTGTGGCCATCTTTTGAGGGGGACGGGATGACATATTATACCCCCACGACTTGAAAATACAGAGCGGGGGAATGGGGAATGTGTTTATTCTGCCGGTGGAAAATCTCTTTCACTATCGCTCAGTTCATCTCCCCGCCCTGCCCCTCCTAATATCCCGGCCCGGCTTTATCTCTCCCGCATACACTGGCTACAGCGGCTTCTGCACCAAGCAGTGTCAGTCCAAACAATGAAACCTCAGGCCTCAGGAATCAGCAAGTCGAATCAGACTTATCAGCAGGTAGTTACTTAACGGCATTTTGTGGGGTTTTGATGGATCCAGCACCGGGAGTCACTGGGGGGATTACAAAACCCAGAGGCCATCGGAGCTGGAAAGGATGCCCGAGGGGAGGAAACTGAGGCCCAGGGCCGTAGGGTCAAAGGGAGGATGCAAATGCAGGAGCTCTCCATCCGAGGCTGGTCCATTCGGCGAGGCCAGCCTCCCCTGCGGTCCTCCGGCGGCTCTGTGCCAATGGGGCACCCTCACCTGCAGCAAGTGAACTCAGGGTGCCTCACTTAGGATCTGGGTCCAATGACCAAAAAAAAAAGAGTGAAGCCAGGTGTGGGCTCACCGGGCATCTGTACACAAGCTCCGGTTAGCCCCCTGCCAGGAGGGTTTCTCCTGCTGAAGTTCCCAGTCCCCAGATCCCATTTTCTCTCTCTCTTTAAAAATATATTTTTGTTGATTTCAGAGAGGAAAGGAGAGGGAGTTAGAGAAACATCAATGATGAGAGAGAATCGGCTGCCTCCTGCATGCCCCCGATTGGGAATCAAGCCCATAACCCGAAATTGTGCCCCTGACCAGAATCAAACCTGGGAGAGTCTCCAGTCCACAGGCTGATGCTCTATCCACTGAGCCAAACCAGCTAGTGCCAGATCTCCTTTTCTCCATCCCCTACCCCTATCCACTCCTCCACCAAGAGTCCTGCAAACTAACCTCTGATCTCTATCGAGCTCAACATTGAGTCGAGACATTCTCAGCCTTCATAATAGTGATAACAAGTGTCTGTAGCCATTTGGGCTGTTTATTCAGGAAAAAAAAAATCCAAATTAAAAGTCTTCTTTAATAGGTCTGTTTGGTGCCTGGCATCTCACGATAGCTCATCCTTTTTAGCTCTTTTGGGTGCCAGGAGTGGAGCGTTTTTAAAAGCAACCCTGAAGCTTGGCCACTGTCTGCGTTATCCTGGGGGGTAAGGCGCTGTGTTCTTACTGAGGTTGCGGTGTGTTCACGTCATTCTCACCAAATAACGCAGGAGAGCTCTTTGGAGGGAGCACGGAGGACTTCTTTCTGCCGACATGCATCCGGACTGGCTTTGTGATTCTGTTCGAGGAGCGAAGCTTCGCACTAATTTATAACGTGAGATACATTAGCATTTCCAAAACAACGCTCCCATCGACGTCCCAGCTGCTCTCACAGATTTGGTTGAGAAGATGGCAGGATCTTGGTTGTGAGGTGGGGGGCCCTGCCTTCGCCCTTTGCCTGGCTTCCGGTTCCCTGGAGAAGTAACTCACCCTCACCTTCAGGATTCTGGAACATAAATGGGGAACGTTGAGATTTCTTCTCAAATTCCTCTTTTGTGCCATGATTTTTAAAAAATATATTTTTTTATTGATTTCAGAGAAGAAGGGAGAGGAGAGAGAAACATCAGTGATGGGAGGGAATTATTGATCGACTGCCTCCTGCTCTCCCCACATGGGGATCCAGCCTGTGACCCGGCCATGTGCTTTGACTGGGAATCGAACCGTGATCTCTGGTTCATAGGTGGACACTCAACCGCTGAGCGACGCTGGCTTGGCTGTGCCATGATTTTAACACCTTATTTGTCTGGGAAGAAATCTCACAGGAATATCTTATTTATTTATGGCTTACTATATATGCCTCCAAATAGCTGTGGCTCAAACTCAGGGGTGATGATTCGGCAGACATGGATTCCAGGGCTGGGAATAGGGGTCCAGGGGTGGCTAAGTCAGTGCCTGCCCTTGAGGGGCTCCCGGTCCAGTGAGTAAATGGGTAATTGCATAGAGGGTGATGCTCACTCTAACACACCTACTGCAGATCCTCGGATGGCATCTTTTTTTTTTTTATAATGTGGAGGAGAGGCCCTTGGAACTTAGCTCTTGTCGTATCAATTAGCCTGTGGTAAAACTGGTTTCATTATATGTTGTTTAACCTAAGAGCCTGTTGATGGCGTTGAGTGAGGTGTTACTGTGTCTACGAATCTCCTCGGGGCGCAGGTAGAGTTGCCAACACCGTTGAAGGGAGTCGGGGAAGATGCCCCTCGGGAGAAAGGGTCAAAGGCCACTCTTCCTTCATTTTGTAATTTACAGCTGCGACCATGGCTGTGTCACCGAGAACTGGAAGGTCTGCTTTATTCTTGCTCTAAGAGGCTGGACTCCATGGAAGGGAACTCATGGAGTTCCAGAGCTGGGTGACCCTGAGCTATTATTATTATTTTTTATTATATATTTTATTGAGTTTTTACAGAGAGGGATAGAGAGTCAGAACATCAATCAGCTGCCTCCTGTACACCCCCTACTGGGGATGTGCCCGCAGCCAAGGTACATGCCCTTGACCGGAATCGAACCCGGGACCCTTCAGTCCACAGGCCAACGCTCCATCCACTGAGCCAAACCGGTTTCAGCGAACCCTGAGCTATTTAACGAGGCTGGATGGTGAGAAGAAGAAATAGGAAATGTAGTTGGAGGGGTCAGACCTTTTCAAATCATGGAATTGCTGTGCAGCCTTGAACAAGAAACCCCCAAGTCTCTGTCCTTCTGCCCCCCAAATCAGGAAGTTGGGTACCTCACAGGGCTTCTCAGTGGAGAAGCTATCGCACTGGGGATGTGAACGTTCCTCATTGGGCAGGAACGTTACACATTTTGCAGGATTTCCGGCATCCTGGGGCCCGCCTACAGATGCCACAAGAGCCGGTGAGGTGTGGTAAGCCAGATGACTCCCAGGCCTTTCCATAGCCTGGCCTGAGAGCCACCTGGTGTGTCTGCCTCAGGTCCCCAGCGGCGGCGATGCGGGAAGTACAGACACAGGTGTGGGGGCTGGGGGCAGGGGGCAGGAGGAAACTGGCAGGGTCAGCCTAACTATCTCTTGAGCTGAACGTTTGGCTCAGGTCAAATACCCACAGACACTCTTTCAAAAGGCGGGCCTTACCTGAACACAGTCCACATGCAGCACGCACACAGAGACACACCCTCCATCCCTAAGCCTCAGTGTTCGGAACATTAATTAGTGTCACTGCGTGAGACAAATTAAGCTGGGGACCTCGGGGCTCCGCCTGGAAAAGAATAGCATGCAAAACGCTGACGCGGGGAGCATCAGAGCAGGGCACGCGTTCCTGGATCTCACCAGCACACAGACCCTCGGGCTGCGGAGCCCGCTGTCCCAGGAGCCCTTTGGCTGGATGGGGGAGGGGAGGTGCTTTGTGGATGAAAAGATGGCTTGTTTCAGCTGAGAAAGGCGTGCTGGAGCAGGGCCTCTCAGGCAGCCTGCAGGTGTCTGAATCCCAGTTGTGTGACCTAACGCCAGCTCTCTGGACCTCTGTTTTCCCATCTATAAAATGGGGGTATTCATAGTAGCTACCCCAAGTGGAGACATGAGGCCGTGGAGGCTCAGAGAGGGTGGGTGGCTTGCCCAGGGGCACAGAGCTGCATGGAGACCTGGACGGGCCTGAGTCCAAGCCCTAGCTTCCCCTGCCAGTCTCTTCTCCCCGCGCTCCAGCCGGCCTGGCGCCCGATTCATCCTGCAGGACGCTCAGCCTTGGCAGGCTCCCCGTGACTATCCCGACCAGATCGCGGCTGCAGCACAGGCAGGAGCCGTGGGTGATACGTTTTCTTTCCATCGGCAGTGCCAGGCATGGTGCTGGGCACGGAGTCCGTGTTTAACACCCGCCGACTAATCCCCTAGGCCTCGCAGCGTCCAAGCCCAGCTCCAAACAGAACCCAGATCTGAACCCGGGCACTGAGAGCTGCTGCTGGCACGCTGAGCGCGGTGACTTCCGTGGGCACTTGGCGGCCATGCGGGGCTCTGTGCCCTGGAGGCCAGGGCAGATCCGCTGCTGCTTTCTCACAACCACCCCGGCCCAGAGCAGCTCAGAGCCAGCCTACTGTGTGGACTCGGGTCCAGGCGTTAAGCCGGTGGTTGTCTGCACTCGGAGATGACAGTAGACGGTTTGATGGGAATTGGCCTGTTGCAGTGCAGCTTTCTGAAAGGCGGGGAGTTTGGGTTGACAGGGCACCAGGAAGGAGCTGGTCGGCCTCAGTCAGGGGCCCGGGGGGCTCCGTCAGCCTCCGAGGGGCCTCTCAGGTTGAGCCCCAGGCTGTGTTGTGAGAAGAGCTGGGGATACGAAGATCGATATTTCGTGGTCTCTGGCCTCAATGAGCCGCGTCTACTGGTCCTGGGCAGCCCAGCCAGCATCTCTGCCCTCGTCCCCTGCAGTATCTCCTCCAGCTTCCACTCTTGCTGTCCTCCATCCATTCTCACCCGGGAGGCAGGCTGTCCTTCTTTCGGGTGACTTTGGTCATGCACACAGCTCCAAGCCCTCAGTGGCTGCCGTTCACTTTGGCACAAACCCGTCTCTCCTTGCCGAGACTCAGTGGGATTGACCCTGGCCCCTGACACCTCCACCAGGCAGTCCCTGCCCCAGCTCACCGCAGCCTGCTCAGGGCACTCCAGGCCCCACTTCCCTGCAGGAAGGGCCTTGACTCTTACCATTTTCTCTGCCCAGCAGACTGTCCCTGATGTGTATAAAATGGCTTTTTAGTGTCTCTTGGGGCCTCCGTGATCAGCCACTTTCAAATTAGTCTTCACCGTTTTCAGATCCTTCACCACACCCCGTCAGAGCCGTCGTGACCTGCGCTCTAAGCTCTGTGCTTGCTTATTTGTTTGTTTCTCTGCACTAAACTGTGAGCTCCTGGGTGGGCAGGGGCCGTGCCAGGTGCCCGGGTCCCCACTCCCAGCTTGGGTCTGCCCACGGTGTGTGCTTGTTGACTGGCAGAGGGGCCCAGGCTGTCTAGAGGAGGGCGAGCAGAGGACAGCCCCAAACTGCTGTCTTGTTCGATAGATGGAATTGGAAGGGAGAAGTGAGGAGGCCACGTCCCATGCTGTGGGTGGGGACTGGCTGCCTTTCTGTGCTTTGGGTGAGCATGCAAGGAAGGGGTGGAAGAACAGCAGGAGCACCTGCTGGTGGGAACTTGACTGCAAGGGGTGACTGTCTTGGGAGGAAGGCCGTTGAGCCATCTTTGCTGGAAGGTGTCAGTGATGGCGATAAACTGCACGGGGATGGAATAGTATGCAGCCTTCAAAAGAAGGGGCATCTGACACATGCTACCACATGCATCAGCCGTGGGTGCATTATGCCAAGTGGAATAAGCCAGGCACAGAAGGGAACATATTGTGGGGTTCCACTTTTATTGGGGGGAAGGGGGAGTCCAGGAAGTCTCCCCGAAGATCGAGTCTTGAGTCTGATCTTGACGGATGAGAAGTTCTTCAGAAAGGCCCCTCCAAGGGCATCACCCAGCCTGTTTCCAGATGGATGGATTCCTTCCCTCTCTGGAAAGAACTTTCTAAGTCACTCTTTCCTTCCATCCTTTACACCCCTTTGCAACTCTGCTTTCCCTCTTTCTTTATTTTTTAAAAAAATATATTTTATTGATTTTTTACAAAGAGGAAGGGAGAGAGCTAGAGAGCTAGAAACATCGATGAAGAGAGAAACATCAGTCAGCTGCCTCTTGCACACCTCGTACCGGGGATGTGCCCGCAACCAAGGTACATGCCTTTGACCGGAATTGAACCTGGGACCTTTCAGTCCGCAGACCGACGCTCTACCACTGAGCCAAACCGGTTTCAGCTGCTTTCCCTCTTCATTCTCACCCCTTCCCTGTTCCTCACCATGAGGGGGCAGAGAGAAGAGAAAGGGGATTAGGTGTGAGGATAGGCTGGATGGTGAGACTGCTCTCGAAGGAGAAAGGTCCCGCCAGCTCCTTCTTCCTCTCCTACTCACAGCCTGTCACGTGCTCCTTGGTCTTTGCTCAAGGGAGACGGTGCAGAGTCCGCCCCTCTGAGCCCGGTGGTCTTTAGAATTCATATCTCCTGTCCTGAAACCCATGGCCAGACCTTCTGAACATGACATGGATTGAATTATGAGGACCTTTTCCTGGAAGAGCATCGGGGTGGGTATCTGGACCCTGGACAAGGGCCCAGGTGTGAACTTGGGTGAATCTCCTGCCCATGTGGGTCCTTAATTTTCCTACTTGAAGAACCTGAAGGCCTCTGCAGGCTTTGACCTTCTGTGATTTCAGCCCCACCCTTTTCTGACCGGTGGGAACTGGTGTTGACCGTTGATCTTTTGCTTCCCACATCAAACCCTATTTCTCTCTATGGACTGGGGAGGGAGCCGGGAGAGGAGTCTTCTCCTGGAGGCGGCGTGGTTTCCCAGGAGGGAGTGGCACGGTCACATGCGTGTTTTGTAAGGATGGCTTTGCCGCTGGCTGGAGAAGGGATGGGGTGCAGGGGTCTGTGTGATGGTGAGCTGTTGGCTACAGTTCAGAATGGGGCCACTTGTTGAGTTCCAGCCTTGGGCCATGAGGCTCGCATAGTCCTCTAACTCATCAAATCTCTGCTCAGCTCTGCTCAGCTGCATTGCCTTATCCCCATGTTGTAGTCAAGGGATCATGCTCAGAGAGGGTCACTGTCTTGTTCAAGGTCACATAGCTGCTGCAGCCAGGACTAGCCAGCCGCAAAGCCCTGGGTTTCTCTGTTGTACCAGAGGCAACACACTTCCCTCTCCCACCAGCGAGGCCCTCTTTCTCCCACACCCTCTCTGCAGCCTGCAGGAGCCTCAGGGCCAGGCTTGACATGTGTGCTCGGGAGGACTTCCTTCCTGCTCCCAATAAATGTCAAACCGAATGCTGAAAGTGACTCAGCGCAACATAGAATCCGAGGGGGGAAAGCGCTGTGTAGAAACATTTGCAGATGGATTAAAAATCTGAGTCCCCCAGCGTATGCCAGCACGCTTGGAAGTTTAGGAGATATTTTTAGAGCACGAAATCCAAATGGCACAGACTGTGGGTTGGAAAGATGGCAATGCGAAGATTCGTGAGCTAGCTGTGACCAGAGGTGGCTTTGCTGAGTTTCTTTTTAGCTATGAAATAGCATTGCACAGGCAGAATCTTCTGGATGCACACTCTTCCTCTCTCTCTCTTTAAAAATATTTCTCCTTCCACATCAGGAGGCCCAGGGCTCAGCAACCTGCTCTTGGAAGCTCCTGGAGAGACCTACATGCTGCTGGTTTTGAGGCCTCTTGAAGCCCTTGGAGGCCAGTGGAGACAGTCGCCCTGGACCAGCTGAGGAGGCCGGGGAGCTTGGCTCTGGGCCCGCGGGAGATGGAGAGCAGGCCCGGTGGAGAGGTGGGCTTTCCTTGGAGCCAAGAACCCCTGGCTCCCGGGCTGGAGGCCCGCCTGGACTTGAGCTGTCCTCTGTCTCTCCTCTCTCTGCAGACTCTCCCCATGTGGGGAGGACTATGGTCACCCACAGTGTCTGAGCCCTGGAAACGCCCTCTGGTTTCCTGTGTCTCTGTTCCCTTTGGCTTATGTCCTCTGTCCCCGGAGAGGGGCTGACCTTGCTTCTTTGGTTCTCAAGTTAGGGGCTCAGATGCCCACAGCTGGGTGCCCATCCCAACCTGTGTCCCTAGGGGTGAGGATCAGGAGAGAGAGAGAGAGAGAGAGAGAGAGAGAGAGAGAGAGAGAGAGAGAGAGAGAGAGAGAGAACAGTCATTTCCCCCAAAATGGGAGGAGTGCTTTTGAAAATCGTTGACAGTAGGAGCTGACGTGGATTGAGCATTTACGTGTCACCAGGCACTTTCCCACGGGCCGCCCCTGGGTTAACTCCTCCAGTCATCAGGACTTCTGAGCGGAGTGGGGCAGGTACGTGGGAACTCAGAGGATCCAGGTACCCTCCGGGGCTGTGGGGAAGACAGAGACAGCCTTTACTTGTAGGTGGCTGAGAGCGTGTCCAGCGAGTCGCACGTCCTCCGGGTTAGCTTCCATCCCTTCAGAGGTTTTCCGTTATTTTTATTTCTGCCAGAGGGATATGCATACGATTCGAGCCCCACGTTGTGCCCGCGGGTTTAAAAGGAGAAGCCTCAGCCCTGCCCGTTGTGGCATCCCATGCCCTGCCAGCCTTTGCCATCTCGAGCTCCCCGTCTTCCCCTTCCCCCGCCAGGCAGTGCTCGTCCGTCTGTCTGTCCCCAGGCCTCCCAATCTCCAGACGAATCAACCCCAGGCATTTTTACTGATTTCCTGTTCTGTTTCTGCTCCTTACGGTGTATGTCCCTTTAACATCTTCACTCTTCTCCACCACCTGCTCCTCTGTACTTCCAGCCTCGGTGAGTCCGAGGGTTTCCTACAGCCTCTCTCCTCTTCCCTCTCACACCTGCGGCCGCCCTGTGGTCCGCCCTGCCTCACACAGAGGCACCTTCTCCATGACTTTCTCTCCATTCTTTTCTGTTGTCCTACAATTTCTTGTCCACATCTCTTTCACAGAAACTTTTAGCAACCCCACCTCCCCTTTGGGTATTTTCTTTATTGATTGATTTTAGAGATGGGGAAACAGAGAGAAGGAGAGCTTTGTTCTACTTACTGATGCATTCATTGGTTGGTTCTTGTATGTAACTGGGGATGGAAGCCACAACCTTGGTGCATCAGGATGATGCTCTAACCTACTGAGCTACCCAGCCAGGGCTTTGGGTATCATTATTACGAACCTTTCCTGCTCATTCTGGCTTGTATTAGAGTTATTTATAGCCATGTGGTCACTAGTTTTTAAAACTCTCTTTCTTGCATACATCATCTTATGAAGCTTTCAGAGTACCCCAAGGCATGGATTTTTGGGGTTCTCATTTTGTGGAGGAGAGAACAGAGCATCAGAAGGATTCCACCGGGGACTCAGTGTCACACAGGAGAGAGGGAGGGTCACGTGTATAAGATTGGTCAGGGTCAGGGCCCATGGGACTCCCCGGGTTAACCCCAGCAGGTACCTGATCCTAGGGTGGCTCCGGGCATGTGTGCATGGGATTGGACAAGAAGGCACAGTCACTGTAATTACAATAGATGCACTGGACATTTCTATTATATCTGATTTCCTGAGGTCAGGCATGTGCACAGACACATACACACATCTACGCACACTCTCCTACACAGCACACACATGACTCTGGCTCTCAGTTCATCTCCTAGATTTTTTTTTTATAGCTTTCTATAAATCCTGATTTGTGTTTGGGAGGGAGCCCACTTGTAACAGCCAATTGGTTTTGTCCTCCGATGCCCTGGGTGATTTATGGGCTGAGAGATAGAGAGAACTGGCCTCTTGCACTGTCAATATCGAACATACATCGCCTCCGTTACGAAATAACTTCCGCAGCTGCAGTAAATCCTCGGGAATCACCTGGCGTTAACTACAGGTTGGTGATGTGCCAGTAATTACACGTTCCCTGGGAGATCTCTGCTGACACGTGGAGGCGTGGCTTTCATGCCGCCCCAGAGCCATAGAATCCGTGGAGCTGGAAGAGGGCTCTGGAATGAAGAACCTAAGCCCAGAGAAGGCCAGGGATTTGCCTAAGGACACACAGCTTATTACAACAGAGGAGACCTGGATCTCTAGCTCTGTCCCTTTCCAGCCAGAGTGCTCCAAGGTCTCGCTAATGTATGGCCTGATGCAGGGTGCCAAGCTCTTTGGCACAGCCCTTCCAAACTGGGCATTAATTGGGCACTAATCTCATTGGCCACAGTTAAAGCTTTGCTTGACCGGGCATGAAGGTTGCCAGAGGGATGCCCTGCTGTCAGCTGTGTTTCACCTGCAATAGTTGTACTAACAATAATATCTCGCACTTATCCAATCCTTTGTTGCCTCTAGTTTTCTTTAGAGCCTTACTGATTTTTAACTCTCTCCATTGATGCAGCTCTACGATGCAGGTCTTATTATTTTATTTCTTTACTTTACAACTAAGGACCCCGAGGCACAGAAACGTGACATGACTTGTCCAAGTTCAATCCCAGGCCCTTGGTCTGCAGAGTTCTTGCTCTCAGCCTGTGCGCAGTGCACTCTTCTCATTACGAATCCATTCCTAACGATCTGGAATGATGTTCATGATACTGTTGTGTTCTGTGTGGACACTCTCCACCCGGGACAGGGCTGTATGCCCTCATCATAGCACAAAGACACAGCCCGGCTGGTGTTGCTCAGTGGTTGAGCATCCACCTATGAACCAGGATGTCAAGGCACATGTCCGAGTTGTGGGCTCGATCTCCAGTGGGTGACATGCAGTAGGCAGCCAATCTATGATTCTCTCTCATCATTGATGTTTCTCTCTCTCTCTCTCTCTCTCTCTCTCTCTCTCTCTCTCTCTCTCTCTCTCTCTCCCTCTCTAAAAAAACAAATAAATAAATAAAAGGCACATACTCAGAATTCCTGGTGTGGAAACAGAGCTCGATGCTAGGAGTGGGTTGCGGAGGCTCGTGAGGGATGGAATACACAGGAGATGAAGAGAAAGCACCGGAAGGGGCCTGGGCTAACCCCAGTGAGAAACACTGGCTCAGTGCTCTGCCCTCGCTTTCTCAGCTCTCACCCCGCTCCCTGGAAGCTGGGATTGAGGGAGCGATAGTACCATCTCTGTGTTTTAATCAGGGCGTGGGTTCTAGAGCCAGAACACCTGGGTTCGAACCCCAGCCCCGGAACTTACCAGCTGTGCCACTTTGGGCAGTTCACTTAACCTCTCTGTGCCTCTCTGAGTTCTGATCTGAAGAAAAGGGACACGAATCCCCTGGCTATGAGGATTAAATTACTCGTGTATAAAGAGCGGAGACTAGTGCCTGGCTAACGTAGCTTTCAAAGTAGATGTTAAGGAAATAAAACAAATAAGCGGGGAAAAGGGTCTCATAGGGCCGGGAAGCTGCACGGGGGTCCTAATGGGGACAGACCTGGCACTCCTGCAACAGTTCAGATAAATCCCTCCTGCTTCCCTCATATCTCACACCGTCTGCAAAACGGAGAAACACTGTAAAGTGAAAAGAAACCATGTCCCCAGGGGCTGTCTGGATTGAGATGGGCGCCCCATGGGGCAGGTGCCTGAGCAGGGGAGCCTGGGTGCAGGGCCCTGGGGAGGGAGTGGGGAGGTCCTGGGGGCGAAGGTGATGGCATTTGGACGACGCCCTTCCTCCACAGCCCAGGCTCTCCGCCATTTCTGACATGGAGACATCTCTGCCCGGCCCCTTTCCGCGTCCCTCTGGTCCTCATCAATGCTGCGTTTCCATTAAAGGTCCTTCGCTCTAGCATCTGCCCAAGGAAAGCAGCCCTTTTTTGTGCTTCCCCTGGAAGTGACTGCTGACCTGCCTGGTTCGCGGTGCCTCCAGCAGTGAACACAGCTGGGTGACTGGCTGGGGCCACTGGCTCTGAGGGGTGGGCTGGGGTGGGGTGGGCTGTTCCACTGCGGAGAGGATTTCTACCCCCCCCTCCCACCTGCTCCCACCCCCTCCCCATCTCTATCTCCAAAGCCTTGCTTATTCTCCAAAGGCCTCTGTGATCGCTCCTATTTGTAATTCTAATTTCCTTGGAAATAGGGCTAAATGGAGCATTTGTCACTCCTCTCGGGGAGGATTAGCTCCGGAGAGGAGGGTGTATGGTTTGAGCCCCAAATGAGATCCAGGGCTCAGCGTCTTCTGCCTCCCAAGGCGGCACCTATCTGGGCAGAGATGCCACCTTGGCGCGCAGATTCCGGAGAAGGTGGGGCGGGGCGGGGGCTGGGCGCTCTCAGTTAAAAATACCTCCAGTGTGCTTTTCCTCTAAATCCAGAGGAAAGAAGAGCATGGCCCCTTAAAGAACTCCAGGCTGCCTGATTCTGAACAGAACCGGAAGCAGGACAGCTCTGTTTAAGGGGCTCAGCAAGGGGAGTGGCCTTCCTGACCCGGGTAGTGGCTTGGGGACAGAGGATGCTCTGGCTGCACAGGGTCACGTGGAGACTCACCGGTCCGCTGGGAGCGTGCGTGGCTCCCCAGGCCAAGGGACGGAGCAGGCTTTCTCGGTAGCTGGTTGTGGGATGAGTGGACAGAAAATGGACCCCGTCTTGACTGAAGCCGGAGTTCAAGGAGTTTGATGTTAGAGGTTAGAGGTCTTGTTGTTCATTCTGCACAGATAGTAGCACCTACTATGTGCCAGGCTCTGGG
The DNA here is from genome assembly GCF_964339955.1 of Pipistrellus hanaki. NCBI lineage: Eukaryota > Metazoa > Chordata > Mammalia > Chiroptera > Vespertilionidae > Pipistrellus > Pipistrellus hanaki. The sequence continues at coordinate 47,034,712 of NC_140519.1, read as the reverse complement.
ATAGGCACCGGCAAAGCCGGCAGTGAAACCGGACAATGGACGGCTCTGGGCTGCCTGTCAACTATTTGAGCCAATTAAGCAGAGACAGTGTGTGAGCATTAATTCCAATAATGCCCGCAACACATCACCCACAGAAGTCTGCTCTGCCCCTCCCCGCAAGCCAGATACTTATATTGAGTAGAAGGACGAAGATTATGTGGGGGCAGTAGGAAGTGCAGGGAAGGTAACATGGTTATGGGTGACAGGCTTGCGGGCTGGGGGGTTGCAAAGGGCCGGCGCCTCTGGGACTCCATTGTTTTGGCAAAAAGGTTGTTAATCTTCCCAAGAGGATGATGGGTAGTTCTCAGCAAAGGAGAACGGACCACATTGTGAGGTTAACTCCGTGTCCGGGGCACACAGCTCCCAGCCAGGTCAGGATGTGCTTTCTCTCATCGGAACAGAACAATCACAGTTCATAGGACACAATTCATACTGCTCAGAGCCCGGCCAGATGACTCAGGGGTTGAGCATTGACCTATGAACCAGGAGATCATGATTCCGTTCCTGGTCAAGGCACATGAGAATGAATTAAGAGTGTCTGGTCTCGGATGGAGACCGGTCAGGAGGCTGGTGACGTCATTGTTGGACGCACGTGAGAATGTGGGAATGGAGCACCCTGTCCATGCCGGTCCAAGTGTTCGACTGGAATGTATTCAGATACGTCGCTGATTGATTTAAACTCTGGACTTGACAACAACCCCCAATATTTTGACAGGTGGCAGTTTCATCACGTCTTGGGTTTCTGCCGGGTTTCTTTCATGTCTGCCTCAGGCTCTGGATGTCTCATCCGGTCACATCTCTTCCCCGGGCAAGCAGGGTTGCCATGGATTCTTACCCTAACCCCGATTAATTTAATTCCAGTACCCACCACCAAGAAGAACCGAGGACCTGCCGCGTGCCCGTCCCCTCCCGGGGCTGCAGATGTTGTGATGAAGAGTGTGGTCCCCTGGGGGCAGGGACTTCTGTTCTGGGTCAATAGAGAATTAACAGGAAAACTTGGGGCAGGAATCAGATTAAATGGAATCGATAGGCGTCTTACCTATGGTTCTGAATGATTCTTACAACAACCCCATGAAGTAGATTCTATTAGAATCACTCTAGAGATGGCAAGACTGATGCAAAGTCATGTGCTCAGCGGTGCACACTTAGTGAGGGAGAAATAGGTGAGCCCTGAATACAGGCCCCTCGATCTCGTTAGAGACCACAGGTGGAGAGGACTCGGCAGGTACCCGGTTGGGGAACACAGGGCTGGCCTCACCTGTTCCTCCCTCTTGGATCTCTGTGTGAGGGGTCCTTGTCCAGGCTCTTGCCTCCTGGGCCCCAGCAGGAGAGATGACGGTGCATTTCAATGGGCAGACATCACTAGTCAATCACAGGCATCACTGATAAATCACAAAATGAGGCACCCCTAGATACAGCCTCCAGGCATCACTTATACCCCTCTCTTCCCAGTATGGAGACTATGGGGCCACCTGTAAGGACCCAACCGCCATGCCTCAGTGCAAATACTCGATTAAGAAAAAGCAAAGGAGAGTATGGAACGGCAGACAGACCTTGAAAGAGCCAGAGATGCAGAGCTGGGGACAGGCATAGAGGGACAGGCTAAGGTGTGGAGACACACCTGGGGGACAGGGACCAGAGGCAGGCACTCTGGGTGAGACTGAAGGAGAGAGAGCAGGCCGGGGAGCCTTCGCAAGCTGAGGCACACTGAGACGTGGGCATGATTGCGAGACAGAGCATGGCCAGGAAGCATTGCCTATAATTGGTCCGTGGGGAATTTTTAATAAAATCTTTAAAGCGATTAAAGGCCATTTTATTGAAAAGAGAGCTGGGCCTCTCGGGTGAAGAGAGACCAGCCTGGGCCATTTTCTGCGCAGCTGAGGCTGGGTGGGAGCCGTGGGTTTGCCGCCCTCTCCCCTCCTGCCTGGGCCAGGCTGGGGCACCCTCCCCTGGTGACTCGGGAGGGAGTGTGCACGGGGCCTGCAGTGGCTTTGGTTTCTTTGGCGTGGCTGCTCAGACCTAAGCTATTTTTGCCTTTTCAGTTGCCGTAGCTGAGAGCAAACACGGTTTGCAGAAATTCCTTTGCTTCCAAAGAAGCTCCTTTTGGAGTCAGACCTGGTAGGAGTTGAAGGGTTAATCAGGAAATAGTGCCATTATCCAAAAGGAAGTCAGAGTGGTTTCCTTCTACCCCTGCCTGAGATCTGAGACCCCAGCCTGGCCCCTCACCATGATAGGCACGGAGATAGGCACTGATGTGATTCTTCTGTTTGGAGGCGACAGGAGGAGGAAGAGGTAGGACCTGCTTTTCTTGGTGCATTTAATACTCCAAGTACCTAGGTGCTGGTATGCACTGTGGAGACGTTGGGGTCACAGCTGTTGGTCTGTAAAAAATAATCAGATGTTGCCCAGCTGGCATGGCTCAGTGGTGGAGTGTTGACCTATGAACCAGGAGGTCACCGTTCGAATCCTGGTCGGGTCACATGCCCGGGAGCGAGGCTCTGCTGACACCTCCATTTTGGACTTCCAGCCTCCAGAGCTGTGGGACACCACCTCTCTGTTGCTTTGAGTCCCCGTGTTTGTGGTACTTGGCTACGGGCCCTCAGGAAACTCATGCAGTCACCACCCCCCTCACCCCGTTATTCCAGGTTATGCTTTCCTTGGTTTCAGTTACTCACAGTCAAGCTCAGAACCAAAATATTAATTGGAAAATTCCAGATATTTTGAGAAAGAGAGAGAGAGAGAGAGAGACCACATACACATAACTCATAACTCTGATTACAGTGTATTGTTATAACGGTTCGGTTTTATTGGTCGTTAATCTCTCACTATGCCTAATTTGTAAATTAAACTTTAGCATAGGTGTGTGCGTATAAGAAAAACCATAGTATCTGTAGGGTTCTATGAAACCATAGCATCGCCTGTAGAATGAGGGGTGGGGGCGGTCATGACGCAGCGGAGGAACAGGGTGACCTGAGGTCGTGGGTAGCACCCCCGGAGGTATGGACAGTGGCCGGGTCTTCAGGTGGCTGCGGCATCCAGAGGGGCAGAGGCTGGAGCACAGCAGACTCGGGAGGAAGGCCAGAGGCCACGGGCAAGGCTGCCCCTTGAGAATGTGCCACCGGGCGGGGCCAGAGTCTGCAGCCCTGTGAGCCCGCAGCTAGCCCTGCCCTCCGTGACCTGCTGGCTCATAGGTCAGCGCTCAGCCACCGAGCCATGCCAGCTGGGCAGCATCTGATTCGTTTTTTCTTGGCCGGGCCTTTGCAAACAGCTGGGGGCGGGGGTGAGTTGCTAATTGGAACCGGCTCATTCCAATCAGGGACAGGGATGTGACTTGGTGGGAAAGAAAATGGATAAAAGATCTTGGAGATCATTTGGCTGCAAAGGATGAGACACATTTAGGATATTCCTGCAGGGTTTTTTTTTTTTGTGGGGGTTTTTAGAAATCCCAGAAATAATTCTTTTGCCCTAGTTTTTGTTGTGCTCAAGATGTGGTTATAGTTAACCGAGCTGAAGTACCATACGGTTGGTTGTTCCGTGTCCCCACGTCACCTCCAGAATTGCCTGTCTGGTCGGGTCCGGCGGTGGATGGACAGGGGTCGGGGTTAGGCGCTGCCTGAACCCCAGCAGGTCATCGTGGCTCCCAGGCCGCGACATGGGCTCTGCCACATGCTGCTGTGTGACTGTGGGTCAGTGACTGACCTCTCTGAGCCAGTTTACTCAGCTGCAAAATGGGTATCGGTATGCCTCCCTCGGAGGCCTTCGTGTGTATTCCTCACAACCCCCCTGGCGGCGGAGCTGTTACCTCCTGCTGCCGAAGGAGGCGTGGCCCCACGAGAGGTGAGCCAGCTGTCCCGTGGTTGTACCTCATGGCCACAGGGTGGCGAAGCCATGGATCTGACTCAAGTCCACGCTCGAATCCACCAGCTACTCGTTCGTTCATACGTCAGGCTGGTGTCTCTCAGTGGTTAACCTTGACCCTGGACCCAAGAGGTCGCTGCTTTGATTTCCTGTCAGGGCACATGCCCAGGTTGCAGGCTCGAACCCCAGTAGGCAGTGTGCGGGAGGCAGCCAATCAAAGATTCTCTCTCATCATTGATGTTTCTGTCCTCTCCCTCTCCTTTCCTCTCTCTCTATAAATCAATAAAAATATATATTTTTGCCGGAACCGGTTTGGCTCAGAGGATAGAGCGTCGGCCTGTGGACTGAAGGGTCCCGGGTTCGATTCCAGTCAAGGGCATGTACCTTGGTTGCGGGCACATCCCCGGTGGGGGTTGTGCAGGAGGCAGCTGGTCAATGATTCTCTCTCATCGATGTTTCTAACTCTCTGTCCCTCTCTCTTCCTCTCTGTAAAAAAAAATCAATAAAATATATTTAAAAAAATAAAATATAAAATAAAAAATATATATTTTAAAAGACACCAGCCCCTTCTCCAGAGCAGGAGGAAGCCAGATACTTTGTCGGATGTGGTCTGACAAGATGAGGTGCTGCCACGCCCCGTGACTCCGCTGCCTGTGAGGAGGAGAGGACACGGTTAGCAGGGCCCTGGGGACATAGAGCTGCCAGGACGGTCACCACTTCCGTTTCCGGAACAGGATGGCAAAGCTGCCCACTCGGCAGCCACTGCCATCCCAGGCCTTACCCCGATTCCACTGACTCAGGTCCACGTCCCCGCAACCTCTCTCCCCCAGAGCGGCCAAGGCTTAGCTGCTTCCACCCAACGGTGGGCTCATGGCTGAATCCCTCAGGAGAGGCGGGAGGGGGGAGCGGGCCGGCATTTGCCCATCATTAGGACCCAGGCCTCGCCTGCATCCCTGTTTGAAAATGAAATTTCATTGGCGATGCCGCAGGCAGGTCCAGGCAGAGCGTCTGCCCGGGCCAGCATCTCACATCGTGCTGCCACCTCCCCCTGTTCCCGTGTCTCCCGTCTCCTCCGTGTCTGGCTTGGAAAGCATTCTTTGGCTGAGGGCAGAGCACCAGTTGAGGTAAAAAAGCCCCCCCCCCCCACCCCATTCCCTCATCCCAGGTGGTGGGCCTGCCATCTGCCCCAGCTCATCCCAATGGTTCCCCCCCAGCACGCGATCACATGGTGCAGTTTCGGTCCTCGCCGCTCCTCTGGGCCTGCGCTTCCCTCCTGCTCCCCTGTCACTAGGAGACACTTTTAAGAAATATATATATATTTGTTGATTTCAGAGAGGAAGAGAGAGGGAGAGAGAAGCATCAGTGATGAGAGAGAATCTTCCACCGGCCGCCTCCTGCATGCCCTGCAATCCGGGCCTGAGCCCTGACCGGGAATCGAACCTCCTGGCTGATAGGGAGCCGCTCAACCACGCCGGGTGGGCAAGACCAGTGTGGCCAACTGCGGCTCTGCTGACTAACGGGTGTGCCGACCACTGGGCTACACACTTTGGAAGATGCCTCCCGTGGCTCATCGCCCGCTCCGCTCACTCATTTGCCCTTCTGTAAGCGGAGGTTTTTAGAGAGCATTTCCCGTTCCCGGCACTGGGTTCCGGAGACTTCTTATCGAACCCCCCGTGCCTGGATTGTCGGAATCCCATTTTCTGAGAGCTTTTTTTGGACCAGAGCAAAACGACCATTTTCCTGAACTATCTATGTGCCAATGACAGGCATGAATGCATTTAGTGATCAAATATCTTAATATATTTTATTCATGTCTGTGGATACAGTGAGTACAGTATTGCATGTTATGTCCATGCATTTGCATATATCTCATCAGAAAATGCGGTGAGACCCTCCTCAGTATACACATTACTGTATAAACCTTTGAAACATTCACTTTTGTTTTCTTCTATTCAAAAATATATATTCTTTTATTGATTTCAGAGAGGAAGGGAGAGGGAGAGAGAGAGAGAGAAACATCAAAGATGAGAATCATTGATCAGCTGCCTCCTGCATGGCCCCTACTAAGATCGAGCCTAAAACCCAGGCATGTGCCCTTGGCCAGAATCGAACCCGGGACCCTTCAGTCTGCAGGCTGACGCTCTATCCACTGAGCCACACCAGCCAGGGCATTTGTTTCCTTCTCTTCAAACTTCTCTTCTACTGTGTTTCCCCGAAAATAAGACATCCCCCGAAAATAAGACCTAGCGCAACTTTGGGAGAAAAAATTAATATAAGACACTGTCTTATTTTCGGGGAAACAGGGTAGTTTACTGTTCAAACATCACATTTGGATTAAAAGGCAGATTTAGTCCATGTGAACCCCAGCAGCAATTTGCGGGGAGGGCACCTGTGATGGGCTGGCTGCAGGGCTGAAGTTACAGAGGGACAAGGGGTGGGATGCTTGCTCTGGAGAATCCCAGGGGCCTCTGTGCTGGGCTGGCAGTGGTCCGCGCCGCCATCAGAGAAGCAGGCGGTGTCCTGGCTCCGGCTGCAGAGGGTCCCCCGGGCTGAGGTCGCCGGGACACTCAGATGGCAGGGGCTGGAGAGGAAGAACAGGGGGTTGTAGCCTGGAGCCCAGGTCCAGGCAGCATGGGGCTCGGGTGGGTGGGTGGTGGCTGACAGTCCTCCCATGAGGCCCCCTCCCCAGGGACTTCTGCAGCTGCCCTGGTTTGGGGACCTTGAATCTCCTTTGCTGGGTGAGGTGACACAGCCCAGCCAGAGGGCACCAGGGTGGCACTGGGGCCTTGCCAGGAGTCTAACAGATCAGATGCAGCGTCTCCCTGGCTGTGGTTTGGGGCTTGGAGCCCTAGGGGGGCCCACTCCCATCCCTCCTTCCTCCAGACTCACAGTGTATGGTGTATGACTTAGCATACCTCTCCTTTCTTTCTTTCTTTCTTTTTTTTTTTTTTAAATACTACATTTTATTGGTTTTTTACAGAGAGGAAGGGAGCATGTACCTTTGCATGTTCCCCAGTTAGAAACATCTATCAACTGCCCCCTGTACACCTCCTACTGGGGATGTGCCCGCAACCAAGGTACATGCCCTTGACCGGAATCGAACCTGGGACCCTTCAGTCCGCAGCAGGCCGACGACGCTCTATCCACTGAGCCAAACCCGTTAAGGGCTCCTCTCCTTTCTTATCTGTGTGTTTCCGTTTTGTCAGGGTGGATGGAACCTTGTGAGTGACCCCAAACCCCTTGTGAAACAAGGAGGGTCATACATTTATAACCAGCACAACGCCTGTCTGTTCCCTGGACGCATTCTTGTGCTTCGTGCCCGCTTTCATTTTCATTCTTCTCCTAAAGGATCAGGCCCGTGGTCCCAGCTCCTTTCCCGAGATCAATCCCCAGGGTGGGGCATACATAACTGTTGACCTGCTACGGAGCCCCTCCCCAGACTCCCTTCCCCAGCGCTGCAGTGTCTAGCTATTGGTCCTCCAGAATCATGGATTCGGCTGCAGAAAACAGGGACGGGGCTTCTCCGGGAGAGAAGCTGCTGGAAATAGCAGCTGCATCTGACCCAGCTGGGCTGGGGGTGGCTCAGTCAGGCCGCCTGCAGGTGCTGCTCTGAATGCTAAATCCGGAGGGGGGAGGGGAGCCAGGTATTTCCCAGCCCAGCCCGGCCTGCGGGAATCCCTCCCTGGGCTCTGGGTGGGGGGAGGTTCCCGCTCCCTCCCTGAGGCTCCTCCCTCTCCCTGGGGAGCCAGGACTCCCTAGCAACCAGCCGCTCTGCAGGACCCTGGGCTGGTCCTGTCCGCTTTGCAGGGCCGACCCCTGATCGGTAACGGGGATGACGGGCTGTCCCACCTGTGGGCTGGTGTGGCAATTAAATGAAACAATACAGGCCGAGTTCCCCGCGGGGCACGTTGTAGGAACTCCGCATAAGGTAGATGCTGCTGTTATTAATGATTATTATTTCCTGTAGACGGGCCTGAGCCCAGGAGTCACAGGAGATGCTTCTCTGGCTGCACCCCTTGTCCCCCCACCCCGGGAGGCTGGGCCTAGCATCTCCTTGGCATGAATAATTCATCACCAGCCTCCTTTGCTCTGCAGCAGCAGCTCCTGGCAGGCACTGCAGACGAAGCTGCTTGTCACGGGTGGGCGTGGGCGGGAGCAGATGGGATTCCCCAGTCACGTGCGCCTGCAGACAGCGCGGCCCACACGCGGAGGAAGCCCTGCTTCTCGGAGGAGCCGCGCAGGAGCCTCAGCTTCTGAAAATGGATGCGGAGAGTCTGCCGCCATATGCGGCGAGAGCTTTGTTCTGTTCTGGAGGGAGAGGGGGTGTTTTCCCTCCTGCCGCAGCCTTGGCAACATCTGACAGAGCTTGTTAACCATTGAGGCACCTTCTGGGGACCACAGGGTCTGCTTATTTAACTCGTCCCACAACCAGGCATTTCATTCCCCCCGGCCTCTGGGCCCTGTGCGGGGAGAACAGAGGTGAATGGAGGGAGACCCACAGGAGGTCGTGGGAACCTGGTGAAAGGGGTTGCCGACATAGCGTAGATGTGCAGTCACCCTGCTCTGAAGGAATAACCACTCACTGAAAGCTCCTCGTTTCAGTTGCAGCGGTCAGGGAAGGCTTCCTGGAGGAAGTGACAATGCAGTGGGCATTGAGAGGGTGGCCTGGAGTTTCCAGATGGAGGATTTTGAGGCTCCCAGGAGAAGGAATGGTGTTTTTAGGAAACTCTAAGCAGAGGAACGCCAGGAGGGTAGGCATGAACCACGCCATAGAGGTCCTGGCTCGCCGGGATGGGGTTCCGTGAGATCTGGTGGGAGCCGGTGGCAGGTGTTGGGTGGCAGTAGCACATGTGTTCTTTGTAGGATGGCAAGGGCCCTCTGGCTGCCTTGTGCAGAGTGGGTTGAGCCAAGGACCTTTGGAGATTGGGAGGGAATGTGTGTGCATGCACTCCTCTTGTTTAAACAGCAAATATTTTTTGAGTGGCTGCACTTTGGGGTGTCAGTGGGGTGCAGTGGCCACAGAGCTAATGTGCTGAGAGGTGAGGGACGGCGGGGCCAAGGCTGCCTGTAGGGTCAGATCAGCATCGTTTTGCTTTAAATGACAGAACCAAGCTCTCGGTCCAGTCAGAGCCTGCCTCAGGGTCCTGTTTGCAGTGGGGACCTTGCCTGTCGCCCCGGCTGTGGTGCTGGGCAGCAACCGGCGGTCCTCGGAGCGCTGCCCGGGGCCAGGCATGGTGGCCCTGCTGTCCCCCCTTTGCTCCCCGAGTTCCCACAGGGCATCAGCGTGGCCCCGCAGCTTTAGAGCCAGGAGGCTCCTCAGCGGGGTCCCCCTTACCCACCCACCCACCTCCTGACCTAAGAGCCCGAAGCTGCTGGAGCACAGTGCCAGGTGCCCTGCACGCACTGGTCACAGGTGCCAGGCCTGTATCTCGCTCCGAGAAGCGGGGCTGGTGTGGCGGTGTCACCGGGCCCTGCCTGAACCGCGGCAGATGGGCCCACCTTGCCATCTGTCACGCCAGCTATAACTTAGCAAAGCCGCTTCCAAAGTATCCCTGCAGGGGCCCAGGCAGTGCCCGGCCTCGGCATCCCTGAGGCCCAGCGCATCCCACGTAGCTGGTTGGACACATGGGATCTGAATGTCTGCAGGGGTGCGGCTGGTGTGACATGTCCAGTGTCTCTGCCTGGATTGCGTTTTCTCGCAGGATTTTCCCAGGAGCCTCTCGTAGCCCGGCCCCGAGGACGCCTGTCTCTCCCTGGGGCGCCTTTGCTTCCTTCCTCTCCCAGCAACAGGGAGGAGGGCCTGGCGGTCCAGAAGCTCCGGAAGCAGCTTCGTCCAGTTTGGTCGAGCCAAAGGTCCCCGTTACTCTGAGCCCCATTTCCGAGTTGATCCCCTTAGGGCAGGACCGCCCCGCGCCTCCAAAGCCCACCCAGCCCAGCCATCTCCGACCCTCTTGTGTTGTGAGGCCGAACTCAGCTGGCCTGAGCGGCCATCTGGCCCCCGCGGTGTCTGGGTGTGACCAGAGCCCTGGGATTGGTGACACAGGGCAGGGCGCCCCCTGGGCCTCAGTTCCGCAGACAGGAAACACATCCACCACCTGCCTCTCCGTTTCCTGGGAAAGAGCCAGAGAGACGCAGAAGACGAGGGAGGGAAAGGGGCTGAGGTCCATGCCCTCGTGTGCAGACCCGGGGGCCTGGGTGGGATGCACAGGTCTGACCCCGGGAGAGGCCGCTCTGTGCCTCCGCCTGTTTCTCACTGCCCGTCTCTCCCCCCGCGGACACGGCTCTGTGACTGTCCTGACGGAGGAACATGAAGCAAGAGACCCTTTCACAGAGCTCCTGTCCTGTGTCCCTCCCAAGCTTTCTCCGCTGCCAGAGCCAGAGCCGGGAGGATGGCTGTGCAGGGACCTGGGTGCCATCGGCAGGACCAGCGAGCTGGCTCATCGCCCGGACAGCCCGGGCCCCTTGTGGCCACCCTGTTGAGAGCCAGTCGTTCCAAGTTGATCAAATGTCACTTCCACGTGGGCTATTATACAAGATGGTGCTTGAGCACAGGCTGCACGGAGAGGCAGAGCTGGGTTCGGCTCTGTACCTAGCACACACACCACGACCACATGAGCCAGCGGCCCAGCCCTGTGACCTTAGAGGCGATGGGCTTTAAGCTGGTTTTTAGCTCCGTCCCCTCTTTCCAGAGAAGAGCACTCAGCTCGGAGCCGAGTACATGTGTGTTGGATGTAGTAATGCATTCACGGTTGAGCAGCTCATATGTGTTTGTCTTGAGCCCTGTACGTGTCCTCCCACTCTTCACTTGACTGGTTCCCACTCACCATTCAGGTCTCAGCCAGCTGTCGCTGCTTCCGGAAGCCCTTCTTGACTGCCAGGTGGGGTTCTTAGGCATGTTCCCTCCTTAGCATGTACCTTTGCATATTGCCTCTGCCTTCTTCCCCGTGTGTCTCCTCCACTGGACTCTAAGTGCCTGGAGGGCAGGGGCCATGACTTATTTGCCTGGCTCAGAGTGGACAGGAAACTATTTGCCAAGGGATTGAATGAACAAATGAATGAGTGGTTGGTTGATTGAAGCCAAACTGGGCCACACAACTCAATCCCGGGAAGCTGGGAGCATTTTTCCAGTGGACCCAAGAGAGGTGGAAGACAAGATTTTGCTGTACATCCACGATGACTTACCGAGGAAAAGAATTTGGAACACAACACAACAAAATAGATTCAAAGCCCTAAATTGTACAAATAGTCTCTCCCTTGACAGTAGCTCTGAAGTTGGGACTTTTATTTATTGGTTCTCTAGAAAATATTTATTGAGCGTCCGTGAGATTCCAGGCTGGGAATTCATCAGCAGACAAGATGGAGAACGTTCGGTGCTGATGGAGCTCACGGCTAGCGTGGGGAGAGCCCCAGAGCCCCAGAGGACTCTGGGGGCCCCGGACCTTCCCTCTGGGGGGTTGAAGACGCCCCGGGAGGAGTTTTGAGGAGTTATCTGGGTTTGGTAGCTCCTCCCTGTTTCCTGTGTTGAAAATAGACCGTAGGTGAGAGTGGTTCCATTTCCCAGAAGAGAAAGCAGGCCCAGAGAGAGTGTTCCTCTGCAGCAAACAGGAGGTAAAGGAGCAGATCCGGGGCTGGGGACCGGGGACCTGAGATGGGCAGGCTCCTCCTGTCTCCAGGCATCCCGCCATCTGCTGTGGACGCAGACACCTAAGCGCTGGTGCACTGTGACAATGACCTTGATGGAGGTCATCCCACGTTACAGACACTTGGTATTTCGGACAATGTAAGGCCTTATTGAACTCTTTGGGGGCTTGCCCCCTTTTCTCTCCTTTCTCTAGCTCCGTGGCCACAGGTAGGAAGTGGCGTCTGAAGGCAGGATGGCCGGGGAGAGATGAGAGAAAGCGGAAATGGGTGCATCGGGAGAGATGTCTTCCAAGGGGCAGGCAGCTTGTTGCTAATCTAACAGCTTCTCATCAGACGCAGGCCGTTCAGACTGGAAGAAAAAGTGCCCAGAAAAAGCTGAGACGCAGGCTGCTCTGTGGGTGCGTAGAGGTGAGAGCTATTTCTGTGACTCGATGCAAGAGTTTTTAGTGCATCTTTGTTAATAAAAACCTGTGAAGCAGGTCGATTCTGCTGCCTGTAAGAGATGCAGCTGGTGAATAAGCATAGATATCACACGTCATATGATGCCAGGAGTCTCGTGGGCACCTCCCAGGGTTTGCCCAGGCACCTGGGGGAGCCATCCCATTGTGTGGGTGGGTTTCTCGGATGGTCCCCCTCAAAGGGCACCTGACATCCGGGGCACTGAATGTGTCTCCAGGTGCTGCAGGCACGGCGGCTTCACCCTGTGGTTACAGGTGGTGTGAGCCCGGACTAGTGCTGCCTGGGGGATGGGGTCGGAGATTCCCCTCCTCCCTCTGGGGAAGAGCCAGCATCACCCGGGGTTAGCAGATGGTCCATTGGATCCTTGAGACACGGTGTAGTTTATTGGCTTCCATCCCATCTTCCCGCCTCTCTCTCCCCCCTCTCTCTCCCCCTCTCTGTCTCCTGCCCCCTGCATTCTTAGCATCATCCAATCTCTTCCTGTCTCTCTGTATCCAGCCACCTAACCTGTACTGTTTGTACTATTGATGCATCTCTAGCAACATTAAGATCACATTGTAATAGGTGAAAGGTTATGCAAGTAACCTTTAATAAAATGTTGAGTTCTGGGGGCTCCCCAAATAAGATTCTGACATTTGGAACTTTTTTTGGCAGAGGAAGAGTACACAGAGAATTTAGAAAATGTGAATAATGAGTAAGTCATTTTAGAGAATGCCATTTAAAAAATAAAAGCCACTATACTTTGGTTTTCTCCCATTCTATTCTATTCTGACACATTTTTTAAAAATGCATAAAATGCAAAAGTAAAACCAAGAATCTTCAAAATTGGGGGGCTCAGAGAGAGTGTTAGTTGCACAAAAAAAGAAAAAAAAAATGAAAAGAAAAGAGAACCGATGAGTCAGAGAGGCAGAGAACGGCAGAGACACAAAGTCCTTTGCACTTGTGTCTTGGTTCAGCGCAGACTCATTGCAAGGTCGTGCCTGGATTCTGAGACTTGGCCTTGCCCTTGAAGACAAAAGGTTTCCCTAGAAACCTGATGATTGTATTAACTGGAGGGTTATTGGGTGAAACTCTGGAGTTTGATTCTCAGTCTTTGCCTTTGACACCATCTGTCCCCCCCTGCTCTCCCCGAGTAACCATCCAAACACCCACACACAGCGATGGCCTTGTGAGGCCACTGCACAAGGAGAAAATGTTTCATCTGATTGTTTAAATAGTAGACACACTTTTCCTTAGAAGACAACCCTAGGATGACAGATAGACGGACAGACAGATGGGTAGATCGTTGCCATTTAGCTAAATGTAGGAAAATAGATTCCTGAACTTGGAGTTGGGGATAATGACTTTGCTTCCCCCATCTTCTGTGTGCCCTGGAACAAGTTACCTTCTTTGTGCAATGTCTATTTAACCTTTCAAAATAATTATTATAAATTTATGTAATTTATGCAATTTTTATAAAGTAACTAAAATTTTAATTAAATTAGTAATAAAAGTGTATTTAAATTAAATTTACAATCATACTTGCTAAGTGGGAAGGAAGGGCCGGTTTACGCTAAATACTCTATGAGCAAAGGAGGTTTCTGCCTCACCCGTGCTCACTCCTCAGACCTTTGCTCCCCAGCCTGGCCCCTCCCGCTCACTGTGCATTGCAAAGACCGCTGAAGTCAGGTGGGGTCGAGGGCTGATGGTCAGCCACATGCAGGACAGTCACGTGGGACACGGGAGCTCCACCCAGCCAGACTGCATAGTGCGGTTTCAAGTAGTGATTTGGTAAAATGAGATTTCAGCCCATTAAGCCACCATCAAACTGGATCAGCTGAATCTGATGTGTGTCTTTGGCAGTGGAGCTTTTTATGAAAAGTGCAGTAATAATAATACACCACTTGGGAAATGAATGGGCTCAACTGTCAGAAGGTGACATAGCCAAGCTATAGTCATCTCGGAGTACATTAATAAATAGTATGCTAATGAGTAGTAACAACAAGAACTATAATTATTCTTGGAATAAAGTAAACTCAACCATTATTAAGAATATGAGCTACTATTTTTTTAACTATATTTTTATTGATTTCAGAGGGAGGGAGGGAGAAGGAGAGAGAGATAGGAACATCAATGATCAGAGAGAATTATTGATCAGCTGCCTCCTGCACATCCCCCACTGGTGATCCAGTCTGCGACCCAGGCACGTACCCTGACCGGGAATTGAACTGTGACCTCCTGGGTCATAGGTCGATGCTCAACCACTGAGCCTCGCTGGCCAGGATGAACTAGTATTAAAGTTCTCACATGTGAGATGGAGATCCTTCCATAAACAGTCTCATCCATCCTCATTTCCACCACCACCACCACCACACCCCCCCCCCCCCCCCCCCCCCCCCCCCCCGGGCGCAGAGTAGTGTCCGGCATGCTACAGGTGCTCAGTAGAGGGCGCTGTTATCACCTAGTTTTTGTCATTTGGACGCTTGGATGCTTGTAGCTGCTCTTGCTTTTCCCTTTCTCTTGGTCGTTAAGGAACTCGGAAATATACTTGAAAATCTAGCATTCTGAAAGAGCTTCGTTTTCTTTTTTTCTTTTTTCTTTTAAAATATATTTTATTGATTTTTTTACAGAGAGGAAGAGAGAGGGATAGAGAATTAGAAACATCTATCAGAGAGAATCATCCATTAGCTGCCTCTTGCACACCCCTTACTGGGGATGTGCCTGCCACCAAGGTACATGCCCTTGACCGGAATCGAACCTGGGACCTTTCAGTCCGAAGGCCGACACTCTATCCACTGAGCCAAACCGGTTTCGGCAAGAGCTTCATTTTCTAATTTACTCTTATTTTGTTTATTTTCTTACTCCCAGTGACAATGATTCCTTTGATTTTTTTCTTGCCACTTCTTTCTGCTGACCCACCGCCCTGGTCTAGGCTCTTCTTCTCTTGCAGGGGAGGACACATGTTGAGTATTTACGCGCAGGGCTTCTAGGTGCTCTCTACTGTGATCGTTGCGCTGACTTGGTATACGAAGGGAAACCAAGGGCTGGTGCTGTTTGGCTCACCAAACCGGGGCCAGACAGGAGATCCTGGTTTTAGACCAGCAGGTGGATAGAAGTCAGTGGCTGCAAAGATGTGCAAGTGACTGTGCAGGAGGACTCTGGGATGGGTTAACTGTGAGCACGCGTGGAGGGAGGACTTGAGGATGACTTCCTAGAGTCCATTTGTAGCCACGAGGAGGGAACCGGTGGTCTTTCCTGAGTCGGAGGTTTAAGGATCAAACGTTTTGGAAGGGAAATGGAGTATTTATTTTTTTAAATATACGTATGTATATATTTTTATTGATATCAAAGATGCCATTGAACCATCCAGGTGGAGGTGCCAGGCGGGTGGGTGGGGGTGTGAGCCCAGCTCTCAGAGCAGCGGGCAGGCTGCCGCTGTGAATGGGTGTGGACAAGCCCTCTCAGGTGGGACAGTGTGCCAAGGGCTTCTCAGGGACGCTCTCCTTTCATCCTCATGGCAAGCCTAGGAATAGGGACTGGAATGCACTCCAGAAGCAGATGAGGAAAGTGAAATTACTGGCATTTGCTGGAGCTCAGACAGACCGTAGTGGCAGAGCTGGGGCTGAACGTGGGCCTATGGCATGGCCTGGGACTGGCATCTGGGAGACGAGCAGGCTAGCTATGGCCATCGCTCCATGCCAGTTCTGGTCCCCATGAGTATTCCTGGTCTCTGGCGAGATATGTCCTCCCCTGGGAGGTGCCACTGATTCCTCTGTGTGCCTGAGCAAGTCCCTGAGCTCCCGGAGCTCCAGCCCCTGGAAGGATGGCCCAGCCCCTCCCTGGGGGTTGCTGAGCGGAATGGATAGGAAAGCACCTGCCCCAGCTCCGCGCACGGGAGAAGCTCCATGGTGCTCGCTGACTCCGAAACCTCCTCAGGACAGGATGCTAGCTAACCACGGGTGTTATTACTCTCTGATTAAATGCCTCTCCGCTTTGCTGGGCTTGTTTTCATGTTTCCGAACTGCCTTGGGCAAGTTAAAAACCGGTTGTCAAGATGGACTGAGTGGAATTGGGGGACCACTTTTATTCAAGCTGTGTTATGTGAAATCAGACTCTGAGCCATCTCTTGGCTACTGAGTTAGACTCTGCGGCTTCTGTTCGGGCATGGGTGGGGAACCTTTTCCAGCCAAAGGCCATTTGGATATCTATAATATCGTCCACAGGCCATACAACATTATCAACTTAAAAACTAGCCTGCTTATTCGGTCAAACATTTAGCTAACGCACCCCTAATGCCTTGGCAGGGCCAGACCACATGATTTTGCAGGCCTTATACGGCCCACAGGCCGGACACTCCCCACCCCTGTCTTAGGGCCTGGTGTGGAGGGAGAGTTGCAGGGAAAACAGCAGGAACTGGAAGGGAATATTAAGGAAATGCCCATCAGCACTGCACGCTCATCTGTGTGCTCCGAATGAGTGACGTTTGGGCTGACCAATAGAGTTAGGGTTGGCAGCCAGGGAGGCGGGCCGTGACCAGCAGACCCCAGCTCCGTTCCCACACCCTCTGCAGGTGGAACTGGTCCTTGGGGTGCTGTAAGGAGTATCTCTGGGCAGAAGCACGGTGTGCATTCCTAAGGCATCCAGACAGCTCTGGCCAGGGTGCACATCACCACCTCTTAGCAGCAGATGGAGTTTCTCCGTGGGGCTCGGTGCTGGTTAAATAGGCAAATGATGCGATTTGGGGACTTTTCTGGCCAATTAGCATGATGTGGGGAGACTTTGAGCTTCTCCCTGCACCCCACACTCATCTCCATCTCCATCCTCCAAGGACCCATCAGATCATGATGATGGGGTGATGGTGGGGTGGTCACCTTGTAAGTACCTGCTGTGGATCAGGCAGTCCCTTTACCTATTGGCTCATTTCCTTTTCTAAAAACAGGTTTTGGCGATGGGAGTTTGTGATTAGAAAAGCACAATTTGGAGACGTGGGGAAATAGAGTCACGTACCCAAGCTCTCAGAAGTGCTGAGGATGAAATTTGGTCCCCAAATTCTGACTCCCAAAAACTTATGGCTCAACGGTGACCTTATGCTAAAGACTTTCCTGAGCTTCAAGGTCAAAGTCTCTCTCTGTCCCCAGGGCTCCTCTTAGTCTGGTTTTCTGATGGTGCCCATCACCTTCCGAGTGTGGCAGGAAGGAGGTCACACAGCCTGGCACAGAGAAGGCCCCCCCCCCCCCCCCGAGTGCTTGCCTTTCCCCGAGGCAGACCCTGAGGCAGAATCGGGTTTTGATGCCCACAGCCTGGTCCCTGGCCCAGGGTTCATTGCCACTGGCAGTGTCTCTGCTTAACTGTGGCATCTGACTTGGAACCTGTTTCCCACTGAACATATCAAGGGGCTACATCTTAAGTTAATTATAATATGAGAAGGGCCATGAGGCAGGGTAAAGGGATGGTCAAAATGGGGTGGAGGAGAGCGCTGAGGTTTAAAGGGGAGAAGTGTAGGCATCACTGGGAATGTGACACTTGAATAAGGAGTCGGGGGAGATGACGGGATGAGCCATGTGAAATAAGAACTCTGGGCCGGCCGAAGCCGGTTTGGCTCAGTGGTAGAGCGTCGGTCTGCAGACTGAAAGGTCCCAGGTTCGATTCCGGTCAAGGGCATGTACATTGGTTGCGGGCACATCCCCAGTAGGGGGTGTGCAAGAGGCAGCTGGTTGATGTTTCTTTCTCATTGATGTTTCTAGCTCTCTATCTCTCTCCCTTCCTCTCTGTAAAAAATCAATAAAATATATTTTAAAAAAAACACACAAAAAAAACTCTGGGCCAAGAAAACAGCTAGTGCAAAGGTCCTGGGGTAGAAATGTCCCTGGCATTTTTGAGGAACAGCAAGGAGACTAGCGGGCCCGGGGCCGAGTTAGGAAGATGATGAGTGGTGGCAGTTGAGATCACAAAGGTAATGGGTTATGGGCAGGGCTTGGGGGCCAGCAGAGTGGCTCTATTTTGAAGATCACAGAAAAAAATGGCAAATTCTCTTCTGGAAAGTCTTAACCCACCTCAGGAACAAAGATGAGTGCAGAGATTCCAATGGAGGCAAGTCAATAACATTGACCCCAATGCTGTGGAGCCACCGTTCTCCATGGAGGGGAAGTGTCTCACTTCCACGGTCATCATTTTCTTGCTTTTCCCACCAGTCATGGCCAAACACTCTAGTTAACCGTTGCCTGTCTTTGGACTTGACGTGTGGAGCCAGATACAAGGTATTATTCTGTGTGTAATTCCTTTCATTCAGACTTACGTTTGCGAGGTATGTCCTTGTTATTGAGCGTCGCCGTAGCTCATTTATTTTCATCACCGTATGGGATTCCATGCTGTGACCAGACCATCGGTCACCATCAGTGGACATCGGAGTCGGTCCCTGTATTGGATTATCACAAATAATGTCACTGGGAACTTCCTTGTATGTGCTTTTTGGTGCATATATGTACATGGTTTTCAAGGTCTATACCTAGGAGCCCAATGGTTAGGTATAGGATAATGTTCACCTTGAAATACAGGATATGTCCGTTTCCCACGTGGCGGCACCACTTTATAGTCCTGGCCATCATGTGGGAGAGATGGCCCCACACCACGTCTTAGCAAACCTTCATCTTGTCAACCATTTAATTCTAGCCGTTCGGACGGGTGTGTGGACCCATGTCATTGGGGTCACATTTGCATTTCCCTGATGGCTGGTGAGGTTGTGCACTTTTTATTTGGTGAAAAGCCGTTGTGTGAAGCGAGTCCCCCAGCCTCTACAGTGCTTTGCCATTAGGGTGCCTGCATTTCCCCTGCGTATTCTGGATAAAGCCTTTGAGGAGATGTGTGCGTAGCAGGTAGATAGGTTTCCTCACGCAGCGGCTTCACGTTGCCCTCTCTTAATAGTTTTGTTGCTACTGTTTTGTTTTAGGAATGAAGGTTCTGAATTTTAATGCAGTGAAATTGATAAATTATTTTCCTTACGAAAAAGCCACGCAGAACAACCCCCTTATTTTCCCCTACAAAGTGTCCTTGTCTTCGCTTTTCTGTGGGGCCCACCACCAACCGGGATTTGTTTTTGTGTATAGTATGAGGGTGAGGTCAGTGTTTCCGTCCAATTGCTATAGAACTTTCTCGGGAACATTTTTTGAAAAATGTGTGTTATAAGTTTATGTCTTAGTGTTAGTTTACGCTTCCCAGCAAAGCCCAAATTATAGCTTAGACTGAGAATGGCACTGAGCTTTAAATCATGTTTCACGGAGGGCATTTGGAGGAAAGTATAACATCTCACAGGCAAACATGAAAACCGCTATAAATCTCGCCTCGCAGAAAGAGCCACATTTGTTTATTTTCTGGAGACAGGTCTCTTGTCTGTTTCATTTGGCGATGCTTAGAACCAGCCTCGTACTTAATAGGTACTTAATCTATATTTTTTGAAAGAAATAAAGAGTACATTCTTGTATGATTATAATCTATATCTTAAATATGTTCCTCGAATTGTCACTTGTCTTTAAGGTTCGTTGTTTGTGTTTTTCTTCTTTGAAAGTTTCACATCATTATATGCAAAATGTACCCATCAAACTGGTGTCTTACTATTTCATCTGTGAGTTTCTGCTTTCTAAAGCCTTCTCTCAATTGCTTTAGTGGGAACCTCTCTGGGTTTTCAACAGGAGGTTTAAGATGTGCCCTGTTGGTTTTAAGCAATTTCACCATATTAAGGTATTCTTTCAATGATACTAATTTAGTGAAAATATCAGGAACAGGTATCAAACTTGATCAGTTACCATTGGGCATCTATTAAGGTAACGATATGGATTCTTTCCCTTTGACTTATTAATGTGATGACTCCGTAAATAACTTTTCTAATGTAGACTGTCTCTCATGCTCTTGGCATAGACGCCTTACTATTTTTTGCCTTACTGGACATAATGTCCTATTTGGACATAATAAGTTTTGTTCTTTTAATATGCGGCTGGATTTTCCTCCTAGGATGTTATTTCAGAATTTTGGTAGTGTAAGTATTTGATAGAATGCTTTTTCCTTTTCTTCTTCTTTTTTTTAAAGATCTTATTTTTGTTAGCTTTTCACCATAATGCTGTTCTTCCCAAAATGGATTGGGAGAACTGTCATTTTCCCTGAGAGGAATGATTCATGATCCGTTTCTGACGATTTAAGAGAAATCGTATTTTTTATTGTATCTCTCTGCTGTGTTGAGGGTTTATTTTTTAAAACTAATTTTGGTAATTTATATTTCCTTTAAAATAATATGATTATCAACCTTTAAAAAGTCAGCATAGAACTAATTATAAAACATTTTTGTGGCTAAAAATGTATCTATATCTGTGGTTATAAAAGCTTCCTATTAAAATTTTCTTTGTTTATATTTAACCAGCTCTAGAATTTTTAAAAGCTTATTCTTAATTCATGCTTTTGTACTTTTAATCCCATTAAGCTGTTCCTTATATTTTAAAAAATTATATTCAATTTAAAGCTCACTTTATTTATTTTAATATAACCTCCTTCAATATTGAGAGCATTAAGGCTATACATTTTCCTCTGAGAACAGCTTTAAATAATACCCCTGGGTTCTGATATGAGATGTGCTCATTATTATTTGCATTTCAGTCAGGAGAATATACTCCTCTAGGAAGATGAGATCAAAATCACCTAAAGAATTTTTTCCAACAATGTAGAGATCCCTGAAAGCCTGATGGAGTCCCAGCCCCACCCCCACCCATCCCTGAGCCCCTTCTTTACATTTTTGTCTTTGTTACTATGTTTTAGGTGTGTTTCTAACAGGTTGTAAATTGTTAGGTGGGTTTTTTCCCCCCTCTCATAGTGTTTTAAGGAGATTTTAATCTATTTGCATTTGTTACATATTTGGTCACCTGTCATCAGAATCATCTTGTTTTATCTTAGGCATTTATACATTATATTTCCTTGTTTCTTTGCTATCCGTGTGTGTGTGTGTGTGTGTGTGTGTGTGTGTGTGTGTGTGTTTGCTGTGGGCCTGCTGCTGTACCTCTTTTACTCTAGGATAGAGATTCTCGATCTGTCATGATGTTATGTAGGAACCTGATGCTGATTAACCAAAACACTGCAAGTTCTTAAATGATGGGGCCGGCTGACCTCTGGAAGGCAGGAGAGAGGTCCGCAATCTCAGACTGCGTGTCAAGTGGAATGGCTGCCCCTTCTGGGTGAACGGGCTGCAATGTGCCCACCTTGCCTCCCACTCTGGACCCCATCCACCCTCTTTGCACCCGCTGCCAGTGCTGGGTCAGCAGCACCAGGTGCTCTGGGCTGTTGAGATGAGCAAAGGTGGGCCCCTTCAACGCTTGTTAAAACAGTGGGGGAGCCTGGCTGGTGTGGCTCAGTGGTTGAGCATTGACCTATGAACCAGAAGGTCATGGTTCAATTCGCGGTCAGGGCACATGATGGATGGTGGGCTCAATCCCCAGGGTGGGGTGTGCAGGAGGCAGCCTATCCATGATTCTCTCTCATCATTGATGTTTTTCTCTTTCCCTCTTCCTTCCTCTTTGAAATCGATAAAGACATTTTATTTATTTATTGTTTTTTTAAAAAAAGGAGAGCGTTGTTGTCACTAGTCGATGTTGTGTAACAGGGTCTCAGCCAGGGCTGTTGAAGGACTGAAAGTCAGGCTGGCGCTGGACGTCTTCCCGCCCGGCGAGTGGGCTGCAGTCACCGCTCTTTCTCTCCATCTCGTTGCCCCTCCTGCAGCCTGAGGCCCTCTGACCTCTGACCTCCGCTGTCCCCCCAGCACCCCCTGCTTCCGGTGGGCTGGGGAGGTCCAACCCCGGTCCCATCTCCACAACAGTGTGCTCTCGGCCAGTGAGACACACCGCGTCGTCGCTTTTTATTGAACAGTGTCTGACTTCCCAGCCCTGCCTGACCCCTCCTGACCCCTTCTCTCCCGCCCGCTGGCCTGGAAGCCATGGACAGGGCGGCACGTGGTCTTCAGAGCAGAGGGGCCGGTGTGTGGGGGGAGAGGCAGGGATGACGACGGTTCAGGCGTGGGGTGTTTCAGGTGTGGGCTCTCAGCAGACGAGCGGCTGGGGTTTTGTCAGTTTAGAGTGGGAGGATTTTAGGAAGAAGGAGGGTGCTCTGGGCCCGGAGTGAGGCGAGGCTCTATAGAAATCCCGCCTCTTTAATCCCCCAGTGGCCTCTGAGGCAGACACTTGCCCTAGCCCCATTCTACAGATGGGAACACTGAGGTTCAGAGAGGGTCAGGAACTTACTCCAGTGAGCAGAGCTGAGAAGTGGCAGAGTCAGGATCTGGGTGAGGTCCCCCTGACCCCAGGCCCTAGCGTGCCACAGTATCGGCAGACAGAGGATGGCACGCCCCTGCCATCTCCCATCCGGTCCCCAATTCCTCCGCATCTCAGGGCCTGAGTCTGCGCTTCCTTTCTTGGGGCTAAAGACATGTCTTTCCCCTGGGGCCTTCCTGTCCCACTGCCTCACTTCCAGAGCCTGGCCCTCACGGTGAGATGGGCTCAGGACCCTGTAAACGTTCTGGGACGTGAGTGATGGCTCCGTAAAGGCGCTGTTTCTTCAGAGCCTGCACAGATGGAGAGCAGCGCACTGCTGCCAGCTTCCCCGTCCTTCTTCCTTGAACTGCATCCCCGAGTTGGTTGTCATTGAACGGGATTGAGCCTTTGCCTGGAGAATGTGGGGGGGGCGGAGGGGATGCACCCAGCATGGGCCGCCGGGCTTGTAGTCAGACAGGAGTGGCTGCCCAGCAGGCTTCCTTCACTCGTGTCTGAGATGTCCTCACCCCGGTTCTGGCACCGGCTCAGCCTGACCGCAGAGAAGGCCCGCCGCCTCTCGGAGCCCACATGGTGTCCCCGTGGCTGTCAGGTGGTCGGGGCGGGGGCCTCCCTGACACTGGTGGGATCTGCCCTCTGCGTCCTCCGCTAGAATGTCGGTGCGCAGCCAGCCTGAGTGTCGCTGATAAACCCCAGGCAGCCGGCGTGGTGCCGAGCATGGCAGTCCCCGTGAGATTAGGTGAAGGAGCCTCGGTGGGAGGCGACAGTGCTGAGGAGGAGTGGCCCCCCGGGGGTTTCCAGCAGCATCGCGGTCCTGGCTCGCTCTCCCTTTGGGGGCCTGTGGTCTGGGAGCCCGGAGACCCTGGATAGGACGTGACACCACATGTGATCAGACATGATCGGAAGGGCTGTCCCTTCTGGGCGGGAACCTGTGTGAAGTCTCGACCCAGATGCACGGCCCCTTCCCCTTCCACGTCTCCCTGTTCTGTTCTTGCTTCAGGAAGGCAGCAGGCCTGCCCTCTGTCCTCACAGCCAGGCTCTGCGTACGTCATGACCCCCACCCACCCAGGGCTGGGAGCCCCGGAGGGGGCTGTCTGTGCATCTGTGCGCCCAGGGCCTCCTGCCTGGGCTGGGTGTATGTTCAGTTCCCCTCCGCACATGTTTCTCACTCAGCTGGAGAGAGAGCTCCCAGGAAGAAAGCCAGTCTTCAGTGTGGTGAATGTGGCTCAGATCCTGCAGCTATGTCTGTGAGTATATGTGTGCGAGTGAGTGAGTGTGTGTATGTGCATGTGTATGTATGTGTGAATGTGTGTATGTGTGTGAGTGTGTGTGAGTTTATGAGTATGTGTGTCTGAATGTATATGTATATGAATGTGTGTATGTAGCCCAGGTATGTGTATGTATGGGTGAATGTGTGTATGTGTTTATATGTTAGTGAGTGTATGTGTATGAGTTTGTGTGTGAGTGTGTGAGTTTGTGTATGAGTGAGTATGTGTGTCTGAATGTGTATGTATGTGAATGTGTGTGTGTAGCCCAGGTATGTGGTGTATGTGTGAATGTGTTTATGTGTGTGTGTGTGTGTTTATATGTTAGTGAGTGTGCGTATATGTATGAGTTTGTGTGTGAGTGTGTGAATGAATGTATGTGTGAGTGTGAGCATGTGTGAATGTGTATGAGTGTGAATGTGTATGTGTTTGAGTGTGTGTGACTGTATCTGAGTGTGTGTGAGTGTATGTGTTTGAGTGTAGATGTGTGTGTGTGTGTGTGTGTGTGTGTGTGTGTGTGTGTGTAGTCCAGCTGTGTGTAGGGGAGACCCAGGGTGCGGGCGTGCAGAGGGCAGGGCGGTGTAAGACTGGTGTGGGCAGCCTGGGAAGAGCGCCGGCAGAGGCAGCAGCCTTCTTAGTCTCAGGGGCTGTTTGGGGAGTCCTGGTACCGTCCTCACCTGTGATGCCCAGCTTTGCCACCGGACGGGAAGATCACCCCCTGGCGGTGACGGTGACCATAGGTGCACAGTGGGACTTGGATGCTCGTCTCTTTCCATGGAGTCAGTCATGAGGTGGGAGGGCGGCTTTGGGCACCCACTGCCCTGGGCTCCAGATGCCCACAGCGGTTTTCCTTCTCTGATCTCAGTTCTCATGAACTAGGAGTGGGGAGCCGCATCCCTTAAGTAGTTCCCGAATGAGACAGAGGAAATGTGAGCTTCTTTCTTGTGCCCAGACCAATGCCTGGCACACTGGGCATTCAGTTAGCACTGTTTGTGTACCTTTTCCTCTTTTACCAAGTCAAACGCACAGCTGCACATCTTTGCATTGTCTTCATGACTGCCCTCGGCACGGTAATAGCACAATCCCTTTCTGTAACCGTAGGTCGGCTGAGCCAGAAAACAATTCTTTTTTTCTTTTTTCTAAGATGCCAAGACTTCCTCGGGGGGTCCTGTAAGGGGAACAAGGGGATGTACCCCAGCCCAGCAGTAACGGCGGCAGGCAGATACTTAATTTGGTGCATTGTGTTCCCTGTGTTTGTCTGTCGAACAATTAGCTGGATGAAAAAAATAGCTGTCTGCCCTCCACGAGGGAGCATAATATGCAATTAAAATTAGGGACTTGCTATTCGAGGGGACCAGTGACATGAAATTATAGGAGGAAGCGATCGGGAATGTTAGTGTTTCGCATATGGAGGAATCAGGGTAATTAGTGGATGACAAACACCAGGGCCGCCTGCAGAGGGTGCGGGGAGGGGCTGGCAGAGAGGCCCGCCCTGCTGGGCCTGGGCTGTGGCCGGGGACAGCTGTGACATCAGAAAACAGGGTGTCTCTCCGCCACTGCAAGTGACGGGGTGCAGAATGGGGGCCGCAGCCGTGGAGAAGCAAGGCGGACAGGCCTCTATTCAGTTGTCATTGTCCCTTCTCAGCTTAGGTCCTTCTCATCTGCATGATGTGCTCGATGACTGTGTCCCAGGACCAGCCCCGTCAGCAGCGATGGCATTGGAAAGCCAGGATCCAAGCCCGGCCAGTGTGGCTCAGTGGGTGAGCATCAGCCTTATGAACCAGGAGCTCAAGGTGTGATTCCTGGTCAGGGCACAAGCCCAGGTTGCAGGCTCAATCCCCCGTGTGAGGCGTGCAGGAGGCAGCTGATCGATGACTCTCTTTCTTTAATGATGTTTCTCTCTCTCTCTCTCTCTCTCTCTCTCTCTCTCCTCTCTCTCTCTTTTCTTTAATATATATATATATATATTTTTTTTTTTGACTTTTTACAGAGAGAAAGGGAGAGGGATAGAGAGTTAGAAACATTGATGAGAATCATCGGCCAGCTGCCTCCTGCACCCTCCCCCCCCACAAGGGGATGTTCCTGCAACCAATGTGCATGCCCTTGACCGGAATCGAACCGGGGACCCTTCAGTCTGCAGACCGATGCTCTATCCACTGAGCCAAACTGGTTTCGACTCCCTCTCCCTTTCTGTCTGGGAAAAAATTTTTTTAAATAAAAATAAATAAATAAATAAATAAATAAATAAATAAATCACTATAACCCCCTGTACATCGTGTAATAAGATGTTAGGAGTGACGTGTGGAGTCTTTCTACCCGCCATCCAAGCCCTGAGGGTTCTGGGAGTCCCCGGCTACCCTGTGAGAGAGCACGTTAAACCCATGCTGGCACCCTGGCTGCCAGAGGGACGGGCTGCCCTGCGGGTCTCTTCT
This sequence comes from Pipistrellus hanaki, assembly GCF_964339955.1. NCBI lineage: Eukaryota > Metazoa > Chordata > Mammalia > Chiroptera > Vespertilionidae > Pipistrellus > Pipistrellus hanaki. Next base: position 47,008,741 of record NC_140519.1, on the reverse strand, counting down.
CTGTGGTGCCAAGTGCTCTTGGGGCAAGGCCCTGGCTCCCCTGCCGGGCATCATCTGCCCTCTCATGGACTGGCATTGCCGCCCTCTCTGGGCCCTCCCTGAGAAGGGCAGTCACCCCTGCCGCCTGTCTGCCTTTGCTGGGCTCAGCTTCCTCTGCCCACTCCTTCCCCCTGAGGGCTCCCCACAGGCACCTCCCTGTAGGACTGCCCTGTGCTGGGGCAGATGGGGCTGGGCTGGAACTAGCAGCCATAGGCAGGCCTGGGGCTACTCTTTCCTCTAGGCTTGGCCTTGGCTTTGTACGTGCCACGTGCAGAGAGATCCTTAAATGTCAGCCTCTTCCCCCCCCCTTCCCCCCCGGAGCAGCTCGGGATGGGCCACAGGCCGGTGTCACCAAGGAGCATCGCCATAATGAGTGTGCTGAGTGCAGAGGGAGACGCAGCACCGCCGGCCCCTCGCTGATATTTACTCCAGAATTATTGACCCTTCACACCGGAGCCCGGCTCAAGGAGGACCCAGCCTGCGCCTCTCTTGTTTTAAAGGGATAAGGCTGTATTATTTTCATTGGGTGTGTGTGTGGGGGTGTGTGTGTGTGTGTGTGTGTCTAGGTTTTTCCCAAAGACAAGTGCCTCCTTCTGTGTCTCTGGAAATACTTCTTCCGGCTTTAAGCATGCAGTCTTCCAGAAAGGGTCTCATCTGTAACAAAACCTGCTCTTCCAGGGGGCCGGTGTGTGGAAGACAGCCACAAATGCACTGATTTCCCACCAGCCACTGCCATCTCATCCTTTAGGTCTCCTCTCAGGCGCCTCCTACTCCAGGAAGTCTTCTCTGATTGCCCAGGCCAGCTTGGAGGCTCCCTCCTGCACCTCATTGCCCCCCGCGTGCCTGGATTCTGGCCCTTGCCATGCTTTATGAAGCCTTTGGCTCACACGTCTGCCTCCTGCACTGGGCTGTGGGCCCAGATTCCACAGCCCCAGGAAGTAGGGTGTTCGTCCCACTGAGAGCGAGGAGAACGTCTCTGAGAGAACAAGTCACTGATCCACATGCAGTGCCTGCCGTGGGATTCAGTGTCCTTTCCGGTGGATCACATTGCAGTCCACACAGCGGCTAGACACAGAGGCACCCGGAGGCCCGGGAAATGGCCGGTCAGCAGATGTGCTGAGCGAGACGGGAGACCTCAGTGCCCGCCCTGAAGGTGGGGGAGCGGGGAGACACGGCCTGGCTGTGCGGTGACTGTGGGCACATCTCTGCGTGTGGCCGGAAGTTAGTGACATGAGCTGGGAGTGAGCTGGGGACCAAGGGGCCGCACTGAGAATTGGGGGACTGGAAGGACACAGAGCCCTGGAACAGTGAACGGTGTAAGGGCCTGGACTCGGGAGCTCATGTCCCGCTTAGCGAGTCGCTGGCTCTGGAATCTTGGAAAATGTGCACGATCTCTTTGTGCCTCAGTTTCCCGATCTGTCAAACGGAGCCGGTGACTCTGACCTCGCTGGGCAGTGGTGAGGAGTCAGGGGGGCTGGGCATGCCTCTGCACAGCACTCTCTCTGGTTATTCTCACGGTTCCCTCTGCGGCAGTACCAGTGAGAAGGGCGTTCCCGTCAGGGCTCTGTCCGTCGGTGTCTGCCCTGGTGTGGGGTGGAGGGTTCTCGATTCTGCCAACTGTGGAACTGGGTCCCCCACTGCTCTGCTGCTATCGGCCAGGCACCTCTACCCTCCTCTGATTCACTGACTCTCTCTGAGGCTGAGAGAACTCATGGGTCTCCTGTGGCACAGGGAGCCTGCCGGAGTGGGCAGGACAGTGGTTAGCAGAAAGATGCCTCTCCTGGCGGCCGGCCCACCAGGGCCCTGGGGGCTCACTGCTCCCGGCAGGCATCTGAAGCTTTAAAGGACACCTTTATTGTGCCTGTTCCTTCTATGGGTCAGGTATCTGCAAGGAGATGCATGCATCCATCCACCTGTCCTACCATCCATCCGTCCATCCATCCAGCAAGCATGCATTGAACTTGAACATGGCGCTGCCCAGTGTGCTGTTCTCTGGGAATTGCACAGTCTGACTCTCGGGTATGTCTGGGAGCTCCTGGGAGGGGCGGGCTCCCGGGAGCCATGCCTTTCTCCTGGAACACGGGGACCCAGGAGCATGCTTCCCGCTGACAGGTTATCTGAGGGAAAGGATTAGCAGACGGTCTGAGATGACCCACTGCACGAGGTCTACCAGAAGTAGCTGTGAAACCAGAGCGCTCCTGCCTCCACCTAATCTCTGCGGCGCATCTTCTTTGTTCGATTGTATCTCTGAGTTTGGGCTGAGGGGCACTGAGGTTTAAGAAAAACATGTGGGGGAATTGTTTTTCAGTTGGAAAAAAAAAAATCTATCTAGTTGCTTAATTTGTCCCGCAGACTCTGCGATCTTGAGCAGGGGGGTTATATCTTATTCCTCCAGGTCTCTCCACCAGGCTTATAAATGTTGGGTAAACAAGTGATTGAAGGAACATGTGAATGACTCAATTAGTGGCATATACCTATATGTTCCCAAAAATTCTAGTTTAGCACTTCTTAGTTGGGATTCAGGAATCTGTATTTTAACAACTCCACCAGGTGATTCTCATCATGAGAGAAGTTTGGGAAACACTGCCTTAGGTCAACTCTTTACATACTGTTGTGTTGCAAGCTTAAGAACTTCTCTGGGGGGTGCCTGGCCAGTGTGGCTCAGTGGTTGAGCATCGACCCATGAACCAGGGGTTTGATCTCGGTCAGGGCATGTGCTCCAGTTGAGGTCTCAGTCCCCAGTGGGGGGACATGCAGGAGGCAGCCGATTAAAGATTTGCTCTCGTTATTGATGTTTCTATCTCTCCCTTTCCTTTCCTCTCTCTGAAATAGATAAAAATATATTTTTAAAAAATAACTTCTCTGAGGTAAACAAATAGTCACATACCCTTGCTGAAGAAGGAAAAAATACCAACACAGGAAATAATTGTGACAACGTGTATTCAGCTGCTTCTGAACGGGCGTTAGTTGTTGGTTGGGAGAAGGCGGCAGGCTTTGTGGGAAGTGGCCTCAGGCTCAGAGTGCTCGTACGTACCCATCTTGGTTTCTTATGAATGTGCCCTCCATGCAATCTCTTCCTTTTATCCCCACAACATCCTTCCCTTGCTGACTTCCACTCATCCTCTAAGATACACAGCTCAGAAAGAAAAGGAAGGAAAACTTCCAAATTCTATATTTATAATGCAATCATAACATATATTGATGCCATAATGATGCCATAAACTCAAGGAAAACTATATAGAAATAGCAAACTACAGTGCAGGCGCACTTGTGAATAGCAAGACAAACATCCTAAATAAAATATTAGCGCAATTCAGCAGAATATTAAAAGAATATTCCACAATCAAATGGGATTTGTTCTGGGATATAACATTTTTCATCTCAGTAAATTGCTCTAAGGAGAACAAGCACACAATCATCTTGGTAGCTGCTGAGGAGACATTTGAAAAAAAATCAACATATATTATTTGAAAGATTTTTTTTTAGTAACGTTAGAATTGATGTATACTTTTTACTTGGTAAAATAGATTTAATTAAAAAACCAGCATCATGACTACTGAGAAAACACTGGAAGCAGTCTGAGTAAAAATCTCTCAGTGCTGTTTTTTAACATTGTACTAGAGATGCTAGCCAATGTGATTACACAAGAGAAAAGAATTGGAAGTATGAAAATTAGAAAAGAGGAAGTAAAAGTATTGCTATTTTCAGATAATATGACTAATGCCTGGAGCATTTGAAAGAACCAAGTCAAATATACTAAGAGATTTAGTAAGATGGCAAGGCAAAAAATGTATACCCAGAAATCAAATACACATTAAAATGAAACCAAGTACCCAATTGATCACAGTAATGAAAATATCAACCCAAGGATAGCTTTAACAAGAAATGTGCAAGAGTTATATGAAAAGAACTTTAAACTACTCTGAAGGTAGTTAACAAAAAACCCAAAGCAAATGGGAGGGTTTGGCGTGCTCTTAAATTATAAAGCCTTTACATAAAAATATTGATCCTGTCTATATTTGTCTATAAAATTAATCCCAAGGTAAGCAGGCTGGTAGTTGTTTAATTAGACAAGTGGGTTCAGACGTCGAATGCTTGATTTGTTCCAGATTGTGTTTATATTCTTTACCAGCATTCCCTTATTTAATCCATTCACAAACCATGAGTCATGCGCCATTATATCATCTTGTCTATTCAACGGCCGAGGGGACAGAGGCACTTAGAGGGTGTGTAACTTGCTCAAGGTCACACAGAGCTGGGTAATGGCAGAGCAAACCTGAAAGCCCATGGCGTTCACCTCTAGTCCCCTCTCTCCCCCCAGCCACTGTGCTATGCTGGGAAGTAATAGGAAACAGATATTGTGATAGAAAGTCATGCATAGGGACCCAACTCACTGCTGTTGTCTTTTATGGATAAATGCGGGGGAAATGCCTGCCTCGTGGGTTGTTGTAAGAATGAAGTGATTTCACACATACAATGCGTTTAGGTCAGTGCCTAGGACAGAGCAGCTGCCCAGTGAATGTCAGCCCCTTTGCACTTAGAAGGGAGCCAACAGAGGAGATTTAACATTCATCCCTGAAGGTGCTTAGTGTGATTTATTACGCTCGTACTCTTTGCAGTGTTTGCGTTTGGTTGTGAATAATAAAAAGGAATAAATATTAAATGAATGAGGGCAGAAAAGAAACAAGAAAACAAAAAGCAAAAAAATAAGACAAACTCAGTAGCAGGGCTGCCGGGATAGCCTTTGTCACCTTCTGGTTGATCTTCGCTGTCCCCATATGGATGCTGACATTGTTACCAATTGATATTCCTCGTCACCAGATAAAGGTGGAGAATAGGAGGCAATCACTTCCAAGCTCTGTGATCTTTACCAAGTTTTCTACTCCAAGCTTAATTTCTTTGTAAAGTGAGGAGGGGGAGAATAGTACTTACTACACAATGAAATAATCTACACCCCAAAAAGTAGCTAGGCTATTTATCAGTGTTCACTACTGTTTGATTATCTGTTGTTATTATTGTTGTATTGTCATGAGCTCATGCTGACCCTGCATACTATCTATCCATCCATCCACCAGTCCACCCACCTACCCAACCATTTATTGGGTCCATTAATAAAATATGCATTAAGCACCTACTATGTACCAGGCACATGCTAGGTCCCGGACACACAATGATAAGTCAAACACACCTACATCTTCCCTGTGGAATGATCAGTCAAGTAGCAGTGACAGTCCCACCGGCCTGGGACCCAGAGCCCTCCTGGGGCCATAAACACAGCTGGCTCACCACTGTAATGATCAAGAACTTCTTCATAGTGAAAAGGAAGATTCGATGGAGAGCCTTAGGGGATCCATTGTAGCTACGTAATGAGAAGTTATCTGTTACACAGATGTGTTGCCAACACTTAGAGACCCACACTAGGGTATATTTCCCCCCCCCCCTTTTCTTCTAAAGTAATTTCTTTCTTAAATGTTTTCAAATTATCCCGGCTCGGTATTGCCTTTCACAGTGTTAGCCACATCCGGTGTCATCATCAGTATTCCACCTGCCCTGAAATGTTTTAATTCAATTTTTGCATTATGTTCACTATGATGAATTAGAGCCAGGGAGTCATTGACTAAGTGTCAGGGAAGATGGATTGGGGAGTTGGAACTAATGGCATTTGGGGACAATATTTTTCCGCAAATATCAGAGTCACCAATCAAGAGGTAAGTTAGGTCGCAGCCAAGAGCAGACTTCAATGACACACGGGGACTTTGTAAAGAAGGGAGTGAATTGCGACTGAGTTTGGATTCTTTGGGAGATTCCAGTTTTAAATACAAGGTCCATGAGGAATAAAGTACGGTAAGGCAGCCCAGGGACATATTCCCCAGCCCCTGCCCTTACACCTGGAAAACAGTGGCCGGAAGGACGATGGGCGAGGAAGTGGGAGTCAGTGGGATGTGGAGATGGAAATGGGGCAGGCGTGGAACTTGGTTTGGAAAGAACCAGAGTGAACAGTGTGGGCACGCTGGAGCCATGTGCTGGGGTGCTGGGGTTGGCCCTGGGCTGATTCTGCAGCCATTGAGGGCAGAGGGGACAGTGCAGTGGGATCAGAAGGTCACTCCAGGTCAGCACCTTTGGAGATGAGGATTTTTAGAAACATGGGCTGCTTGTATCGATGAACCTTCCCTTGACATGGTGTATTACAAGTGCCCCTTTAGAAATGTGAGTATGTATCTATCAGAACCACATACTATATTCACACACACACACACACACACACACACACACACAACCCTGCTAACATTTTCCGAAGTGTATTCCAAAGGACACTAATCAATTATGAAAATAAGGGTTTAATAGCAAAATATTTGGGGGACACTTTCACTTGCCCATCATTTGGAGAGACACACTACTACACAATGGTTTATTATTATTATTATTATTTTTACATTTTATTGATTTTTTTACAGAGGAAGGAAGAGGGATAGAGAGTTGGAGACATAGAAGAGAGAGAAACATCAATCAGCTGCCTCCTGCACACCCCCTGCTGGGGATGTGGCCGCAACCAACGCACATGCCCTTGACTGGAATCGAACCTGGGACCTTTCAGCCCGAAGGCTGATGCTCTATCCACTGAGCCAAACCAGCTTCGGCAACACAATGGTTTATTAAAGGCTCTAAGAAGTTCAGCAACTTCTAGCCTTCCCCCTAGCCTTTCCCAAACTCATTTGCCCCATGGAACCTTTTTATGTTCAGGGGGTATATGTACGAATACCCTTTACCATCAGTGTTCCACTTGGTACCATTGGGAGATTGGAATTGGATGCTCAGCACATCCTGTTAACGCTCCTACAGGCGGCCAGGCTTTGCTGACCGGGCTTGCTTCTGAACCTGGCTTCTCACCTGTGCACTGCTTCGCCTGACTTGGTCAGCACCTGCTGGGTGTGCCAGCTGCCAGGGCTCCCCTGTGAGGCTGCCCTGGTTCCTGTGTGTGCAGCCTCCCCTTTACCACTCAGATCTTTGCCTGTTGGGGCTCCCTACCCTTCCCGTTACCCTCTAAACCCAACTCGACACCGCGTGCTCACCTTGCTTACAGACTCCTCCTACAGGCCTCACTGCCATAGTCATGAGCCCGCAGCTCCTCTGGGCCGTTCCCTTCTCAGTACATCTGCTCTCCTGCTGCCATGAACCTGGAGGCTGCTATGCCCTTCAGGCCCGCTTGCCTTGGCACTTGCTCGGGGTCTCCTTCATCATGCTGTTTTTTCTTTGCCTGGCTGAGCCCATGTCCCTGCATAACCTGCCTCACGTGTTCTGCCTCCTGGTATCGGGGTGCTTGGGTGAGTGTTCCGTCCCCCAGTATTTCTGAGACTTACTGGTGCAGACGCCCGGGAGACCACGTGCCCAGAGTGCCATCTTTTCCTGTTTGTTTGTGGAAGTACCATCTTCCCCAGCTGCCCGGAGCTGCTCAGGGGCATGGTGTTTGCCTATTCCTTTCTGTTTCCACGAGACGTGAGAGGTGCTCGGTAGATGTTTATAAATGACGTGGCAGGTCTTTAGAGCGTGATTTGAATTTGGAGAAGTGGTAAGAACGGAAGGCTTTCCGGGGTAAAAAGGCAGCATTCTCAGAAAATGCCAGATCCTATCTTTAGAATCCTCTGGTGGAGCTGCACTTAGATGTTAAAGGACCTTGTTGTGTGGCTTGCAGCACCTTTTTAGGGTTTATTAAATTATGCTTATTTTTTCCAGTATGGAAGTAATACTGGTCTCTTTTGAAATATTAGAAAATATATCCTCAAAAAAAGATTGTTAAAGAAAATCACCCAAACCCTAGCCAGTTTGGCTCAGTGGATAGAGCGCTGTCTAGCGGACTGAGGGTCCCAGGTTGTAGTATGGTCAAGGGCACATGCCCAGTGGGGTGCGTGCGGGAGGCAGCCAATCGTTGATTATCTCTCATCATTGATGTTTCTATCTCTCTCTCCCCTCCCTTCCTCTCTAAAATCAATTCTAAAAATTAATAAACTAAAAAGCCACACCAGAAAGAGAAAACAGCTAACATTTTAGAAGGCTTTTTCTGCATTTTTTCTTTGCTCATCGTATAATTTAAAATCCTGATCATTTCATTTCCATAAAACATCAGTATTTTGCAATGTTACTACTTAATATTTGCTAACATAATTTTGTTAATGGGATTTTAATGCCTGCATAATATTCCTTCTCATTTAGAAGCAGGGGGATACTGTTTTCTACAATTACGATATTATAAATAATACTGGAGGTTTTACAGGGCCTATAATTCTATCTCAGTTTTAGACACATAAATGGACGGTTTAAAGGTCTAAATGTATTTTGCTTGAATTAATTTACAAAAGATAATTACCAGTGTATACTTCCTCCTTAATCCATCATTGAGAATCCTGTTTACTGCCCTCTTGGCTTGTCTAATTTTATGGGTGAAAAAGGAAGGTTTTTTAAATAAATTATTTGATTACTATTAATGTTGCTTATTATAGACATTCTGTTTTCTGTTTAGGTCTGTTAGGTCTGATAAACAGTTGCTATTCTAAGACACAATTAAAACAATGATCGGGAAGTCTGGACCCCAAGAAAGTCAGAGATAAACAATATTCTATTGATTTTAAAAAGATACAAACGTAAGAAAAACGCATTAGACCTAAAAGACCTCTGCTTTGGCAATACCAGCCATGGCTGTTGGGGGGATTTTGCTAAGAGAATCTGGGAGAGAGGTTTACTCAGTACAAATATCAGGTGAGGCCAACTGCTCGGAAGGGGGTGTTCTCTGAGCAATTCCATTGGTCACCAAACCACGTGGCTTGAGAGACGCCATTGGAGAGGGGCCAGAGGCCTGGCCTGTAGAGTCCAACATCCAAGCTTGTCAGCTGTGTTTCATAGAGCAGTGACTACCTTGCTCTGCCCCTCAGCTTCCATTTCTGTGGAATGGGCTGGTGCCAAGGTTGAAACTGGTCACACTGAAAGCGTCCAGAATGCAGCAGGCAATCTCTAAACATGAACTGACACCGGTTGTTTCCTGACTTGGTTTCAGAGCTGACCGTTCCTCTTCCTGAGCAATCTTTTAGTTCAGGGTCCCTCGCAAATGATCTCACATGCCTTTGATGGCCCAGGAGTAATCCCTCACATAGAGGAGGGCTTTACAGGTTGCGAAATACTTCCAAGGGTCATGTGAAAGCTGAGTGGTGAAGGTGTCGCTGATGGCTTGACCCAGGCAGAAGGGGCTGAGGGAACAGCTGACCCCTTCCCAGAGTCCCCAGCAGGACAGTCTTGGCAGAGCGCCAAGAGTGACCAGCCCACCCACAATAAAGGGCGATGGGCAATGCAGCAAACTGGGAGCAGTTCCGGACGTTGGGAAGTGTCTGAGTCATGAAATATTAGCCACGGGTTGCCTGGTGGGATGGCCCTGATCTGAATCACAGGCAGAGCACTTAGATTTAAACCAAAGAGTGAGCATTCTCTTGTTTTTGGGTGGCGGGTAATTTGGTGGAGTCTCCACTGCTATTAAACTGCGTGGTATGTGATGCTTTATCGTCCTATGTGACTCACACCGTTATTCGGTCATGTACAAGGTCAAGGTCAAAGAGATAACAAGCCTGAGAGGAATAGTGCAGAGCATCCATTAATGAGCCTACCTGAGGCTGTGAACAACCCTGGGCCCACCAGCGGGAAGAGAAGATGTAGGTAAATGCCCCACCTCCTGTGCCCCCTGCAGATGACTCTGGGAGGTCCTGTAAGTCTCTGGGGTGGTCTTGGCGGATGGAGCCCCTGTGCCCACAGCACAGGCTCCCACGGGCTTTCTTCTTTCCCTGCTCGCCCCCTCTGCCCCTCCCTCCCTCCCTCTTGCTTCCTGGAGTTACCTGGCAGATGAACCGCCCACTCCAGGCCCTTTCTCAGGCTCCCCTCTTGGGGAAACCCACACTAACACAGGGACATGAAACAGAGGGTGTTGTTTTCGTCTTAAGGCAAGTGAATCTAAGGCCAGATGGTCTGACTGGGTGAGTAACACAGTATTCTCCGGCTGCTTTCAAAAGGGATGGTTTTCAAGATGTTCTTGGTGTTCCCTGAGTAAGTGACTCAAACCCCAGAATCCCAGGGCCCTCTGTTACTGTTATGATTAATACCATTGTTTTGGATTGACTTCATTTTCTCCCAAGGATTACAGAACCTCAAACCTAAAACATTTTCTAAAAGATTATTTAAAAGATACCTAGTCCAACCTAAAACTCCTATTTAAATGGCCTCTCTGTATCATTTTTGTTATGTGGCCACTGCTCTCTGTTGTTTTCCCTCTTGTGACGGGGAGCTCACTACCTTCCAGGTGTCAGACCATCCTGTCCCTGGGCCGTTACTCAACAGACAAATCAACTCAGCGAGTATCGATTTCACATCCGCCGAGTGCTGGCGGCTGGGGGTGTGAGAGGAGCCTTCATCGCTGTCCTCTTTTCTTCAGGTTGTAAGTCTTTTGAGAAATCTCACGGAGGTCAGGTGGGGCCTGTCTCAGCTTTGTTTCCAGTAACATTCATTAGGACTTGGGGCTTTGTCCTGAGCCCAAAGGGCTTCCTAATATTTCTCTTGTCCAATACAGATCATGGGACATGCGAGAGGGGACCCGTATCTGGCCACGTCTATGGAGGATTGGGGTTCCCCTGATTGCTCTCATGTACAGAGGACCTGACCCCCAAAGAAGGAAGATGTGTGTGTGTGTGTGTGTGTGTATCATTTCTGCTTTGTAGGGAAGTGACCCTGTGATGTCCCATTTTATAGATGAGGAAACTGAGGTTCAGAGAGGAAGTGTGATGCTCTGAGTTATCCCCTTCCTGAGGGGATACAGTGCCATTTAAAGGCTCCTGTCCTCAAAAGTCTGTGCTGACTTCCTGGGATCTAGGTGATGTCTGCCTTTTGCTATTTCTTTTCCCTCTGAGCCAAGAGGACCATCTGAATCCATGAAGTCTTTGTTTGCTGAAGGCAAATTCAGGACCAGGGTCGTTAGAGGATTCTGACTCTAACCTTTTCAGGGATGTGCCTCAGAGGTCCTATGAGCCTAGACTCCTTGGTTGCAAGTAACAGAAACTCTACTTGAACTTGCTTAAGCACAAAAGGGACTGTGTTAGCTCATGTCAACAGACCACATGATGGGTAGGTTCAGTTGAAACCAGAGACATACTCAGAACCCGTCGGCATTCCCCTCTCATCCCCACTTCCCCCTGCATGCCCGCTTCATTCTTTCAGACCAGCTTTCCCACAAACGTGAGAACACGACTGCTACCAGCTCCAGCTGGAACTTCACCTTCTAATTGCTTTGGGTTCTTCCTTTTTTAGCCCTCATTTGAAAATTCCCAGGGAAGGATTCTGATTGGTCACATGCCAATCCCTGGCCCAATCGCTGTGGTGGAGAAGCAGAGCGTTATGATTGGCCCAATGTGTTCATGTGGCCTACCTTAGACAGAGGACTCTGGAGGGTGCGACCAGCTCCACCAATGTAGCAGCAGCTCTTTAAACCAGTCTGTGATGGTGCGGGCGGTGGGGAGGCACTGAGGGCCCAGCTGACATCCCATACCCCAGTAGAAAGAGGAAGAGAGCTCTTACTGGATGTGTGATCCTTGCACCTTAGGTAACAAAGAGCCTCGAGGTCTTTTTATAGCAGTAATTTATGCTCACCCAGCCCACAGCTCTGCAGCAAGGAAAAGGGAAGCATCTAAACTCTGGCCTCCATCTGGTTTCTAGGGGTGTTTTGTGTCATTTCTACAAATAGATCAATTCTTAAGTAACACAAAGAGCAAGGGCCCGGTTCAGTGGTTGAGCGTCGACCTATGAACCAGGAGATCAAGGTTTGATTCCCGGACAGGGCACATGCTTGGGTTGCAAGTTTGACTCCCATTGTGGGGTGTGCAGGAGGAAGGCAGTTAATGAGTCTCTCATCGTTGATGTTTCTCTCTCTTTCTCTCTGAAATCAATTATTATGTATATTTTTAAAAGAAGGTCGTTTCTACCTTCACTTAGAGCTTTTCGCTACCCCGGACCATTTTAGAACTGCCACTGCTGCTGCTTGCCCATAAGGGTTGAACCCTGAGACTGGAGCAATGACAGATTCAGGATGCTCTTGCAGGCATGCTGCAGGAGTGCTAAACCTCTGCACCCCAACACACCCCCAGGCCAGAAGGCTGCCTGCTGAGGAATGGCAGGCTGGAGGTTGCCAGGAAGTAGTGGGGGTACCCCACCCATGCTGCAGACCCAGAAAAGCAGGAGAGATGGAAATGTCAGGCTGGCTAGAAGCTCGGTGCCAGGAAACACTCACATAATGTAACGAATGCCTCTTGTTTTGACTCCTGCCTCACTAAGCCAACTTCTAGTTACAGCTAGTCGGCAGGGATAGACTGTCCTGACCTGAGGATCTATTGTCTGCTGTTTTTGGCAGTTGTTCTTGCTGTACAGTCATCATTTGGCATGCTGGTGTATACCTCAGGGTCTTTGAGTGTAGATGCCGTGAGTTTACCTACGGGAAGAGAGGCCATGAACATAGCAAATGCATGAATGCTGAATTCCACCCTGGGAGGGCACATGACCACCAGCTGCCTCCCCTGTAGAGCACTGCCTTAGCTTTCCTTCCAAGCTGTGTAGTGGGAGTTCAGTGAGTGCACAGCACGGGCAAGGCATTAGGAGGAAAGTCAGAGGAGCTCCTGCATCTCCCGGAACCTCAAGCCCTCTCTTGTTTGAAGCCCTGAGCCAGGTGCTGCAGGGGATGGGGAGAAAGGAGAACATGGTCACCCCCAGACACTGGTGGGACCCCCTCTTCATGACCACAGACTGTGATAGCCTCTGCCTGGAGCCACTGGAGAGCTCACAGTGTTCTCTCTCGGCGCTGATCTCATCTTTTTGCTCTAAAATCCAGCTTGTTGAGGTAGATCAAATGAGGAAATGAAACTGAAGGCATGACCAGCTCTGCCCAAGGTCCCTTGTCACTGAAAAAGCTAAAAGTTGAATACCCATTTGTCCACCCCAGTTTTGACCTTTTCCATGTGCTAATTGTTGCCCTCGTTGTCCATTAAACAATTTTTTTTTTCTGTAGTCCTCTGCCTGAAAATCCTCTCTTTCCTCCTCCACTCCCTTTCCAGTATCTTCTTCCTGCCCTCTGCGTCCCCAGGTCTGCTCAAAATCCTACTTTTTGTACTCAGCTCTCGTTCAGGCCTTCCACGAATTCAAACCAGCATTTTCCAGACATCATGCCCTGTGTGCAATGGGGGTCAGGGCGGTGGAGAACCAGCGCAAGTCCTCGGATACAGAAAGCAGTTCTAACTCTAGGAGCCATGATGGAGCTGTCAAAAACTCATAAACTCAGCTATGCAAATCATGACACATGAGTCACCGAGTATTTTTGCCCTAACAGGTTAAAATAGCATCCCCTCCATCAAAAGGAAACATAAAATCAGAGAAAAGATGAGCGCATCCACATGATGTAACTGTTACTTACTAGTGCCATCATGTGGTTAGAGCTGTCACTTCCAGAGCAAAGTCACACCCCAGCTCATTGCCAGCTGACAGGTCTGGGATTTAAATCCATGTCTATTGGAATCAGAATCATTTCAGAGTTCCAATGCTATGCTCAGTATCCCTTTTTACTCTCTAAAGAGGCTCCGCTTAAAGAGTTAGTTGTATGGCCGAAACCGGTTTGGCTCATTGGTAGAGCGTCGGTCTGCGGACTGAAAGGTCCCAGGTTTGATTCCGGTCAAGGGCATGTACATCGGTTGCGGGCACATCCCCAGTAGGAGGTGTGCAAGAGGCAGCTGGTCGATGTTTCTCTCTCATCAATGTTTCTAGCTTTCTATCTCTCTCCCTTCCTCTCTGTAAAAAATCAATAAAATATATATTTTAAAAAAAAGTTAATTATATGGTCAATTGGTGAAGTATGATCTCATTTCAGGCAGGTTAGCATTCCAGCTATACATTGGCTAGTGGCAGGGTGTTGGACAAGTCACTTCACCTCTGAGTACATCAGTCAGCTATTGTCACACAAATGCTTCATAACAAGCAGGCCCCCAATCTTTGGTGGCTCAAGATCCTTTCTTCCCATGAAATTGCAGGAATCTAAAGGGGTTCTGCTGAATTCAACTGGGCTTGCTCATGTGACCAAAAGTGCATTGAGTTGACTAATAAAGACTGGGCTTGGCTGTTGGCTCCACTTTAAACTGCAGTTGACTGTGGTTCCCTTCCAACAGATGGACTTGTCAGGGCATAGAGAGCATGTCCATGTCCAAACTTGCACGCACATTACAAGCCTCTTTGTGCATCATGTCTCATATTATCAAAGGCAAGTCCTGTGACAACCTGGATGGCAGAATAGAACAGTCTACTTTGTCATGATAATACGACACATATATCTTAGGTTCTGGAAGCCACCTCTCTGGGTGATGATTTTGAATTAGAGCAGCTCACACCTGGGCTTATTGTCCCCACCCAAAGCCATGGTTTCTGACGAGAAGCTGCAAATAGCAATTCACTTCTCCTAGGGAGTGAGTTAACTTGTAGGAACAGATCACAGGGTGTACTAGGTAGTGTGTTGCAGTGAATGACAATGTAGGAAATGAAGTAGAGGCTCAAGAAGCCACAAACTCTTCCCTGCCTCTGAGCATCCTCATGTGCTATTTCCCCTAGCTGGAATATTTTTCCTCCTTTTTTTATGTGAATAACTCTTATCCGATTCTTCCTGTTTCATTTTTTAAGAAAGATCTTTGATGTGGCCATCTTTAATATCAGTGAAGATGATGAGGTGGTGGTGGTGGTGATGCCAGTGGTGATGATGGTTATGATAAATGATAATGGGACAATGGTGGTGAGGATGGTGATGATAATAGTGACAATGGTGAAGATGATGGTGGTGATGATGATACTGGTGACAATGATGGTGGTGGTGGTGATGGTGCTGACTGTGATGGTAATGATAATGCTGAGGGTCCTGTCCTGTCACCCTTGAGCAATATGTTGAGTGAGCATCCTGGGACTTGTCAGACTTTTGAAATATTTTATGAGTAAACAGTGGGTCAGGGACTTGGTGGGATCACACTGCTTGTTGGTGGCCAAGTCATGGTTAGAATCTATACAAATTGGTTTGAAGGTGCTTTTCCCACCACACATTATTTCTGAGAACCACAGACTCTAAGGACAGAAGGGATCCCTAAAATCAGCCTTCCTTAGGGGCCACAGACTTAGATGTGTACAAGGACCAGGCAGATACTGTGCATGTGTGAATTAGCCAGCATAGGACAGTAGAGGGTGACGAAAACCTGCCAGCATCTCACCTAGAAGGCATTCAATTCAATTCAGCCTGTTCAAAAAGCAGGCTGACCCATTGACCTGGACTGCTGACCTCCCGTTAGCCTGGCCTGTCTGCACTAGATCTCCCCTCCATGGCATCTGCATAAATGTAACCAGCTTCCCTTCTCAAAAAGTAGCTGTTTCGCATTGAGGGCAGCTCTACACACAGCCATCTCCTCGGAGAGTGGGAGGAAGTGGCTTCCTGATCTCCTCTCCCAGGCTCTGGTCTGGATGTTGAGTAAGGCTAACTAGTGCGAGACTCTGCAGCTTCCTGGGCACCTGTTTACCTTTCAGCCCGAGCCTCCTGGGAGATATTTCCAGCAAACAACCAGGAATTTTGTTCTGTGGCTTTAGAGTTGAACCATTAGGTACAGCTCAACGATGGAAATCACCTACATCCCCTCATTAGACTTGCAGGAGAGGGGAAAGAAAGGGTGGGTTGAGCTTATTAACCGTGGCAGAGAGAGTGCCAGAGAGCTCCAGTCTCCTTGTGCTGCCAGTGTCTCCGGCCCCTCACAGAGCTTCTCAGAGGACGAGTCATCCTGACCTTTGGGGAGGCTCCTGCCTGCTTCCCGAGACTCCTGCTCACCTCACAGAGGCTGGCGTTTTCTCAGTGAGGGACACCTACGCAGAGGCCAGAACAGAAATGTAGCTGGAGAAAACCAGTGTGGAAATGCCATTCTGCTCTTTTTGGTACCTGAGAGCCAGGGCATCCACATGGCTTCAAGTCTCAGACTCACTTATAGAGTAGTCCCCATGGGTCCTCTGAGGTGAGGGGAGATGAACCAGGTAAGATCATGCTCTAATGTATCACTACCACTACCATACTCACCATCACTGTCATCATTGTCACCCTCATCATATCATCATCACCCTCATTGTCATCATAATCACCCTCATCATCATTGTTAATTATCATCATTGTCATCCTCATCCTCATCATCATTGTCACCTTCATCATCATCGTCACCTTCATCATCGTCACCCTCATCATCATCACCCTAATCATTATCATCATCATCATCGTCACACTCATCATCATTGTCCCCCTCATCATCACCCTTATCCTTATTATCATCACCTTCATCATCATCATTGTCACACTCCTCATCATTGTCACTCTCATCATCATCACCCTCATCATCTTTGTCACACTCATCATCATCACCCTTATCCTTATCACCCTCATCATCATCATCATCACCCCCCTCATCGTTATCATCATCATTGTCACACTCATCATCATTGTCACTCTCATCATCATCATCCTCATCGTCACCCTTATCCTTACCGTCATCATTATCATTATCACTCTCGTCATCATCATCATCACTCCATTATCAATGTCACTACCATCTTCACCATAAACATTATCATCCTGTCAGTGTCATCACCATCATCACCATCATCATTGTCATCATCATCATCATCACTGCTGCCATCCCCATCATAGTCACCACCATCATCATCACCATCATTGTCATCATTATCATATGCATGATGAGGATCACAATGTCACCGCTTCTCCTGAGAGGTCAGTGAGTCAACATGTGTTGAGTGTCCAGGACAGTGCTTGGCACCGACAACAAACTCAGTAAATGGCTGCTCATTCCAGCTCTAAAAATAAGACAAGCGCTCTGCACACACAACCTCGTTTTAGTCCACGTGGCAACTCCAGAGAGAGTTATAATTATCTGTATTCCAATCCGGATCTGTCTCCTTCCAGCACCCAGGCCTTTTCCGTCCTCTCCAATAATGAATTCATTAGCTCATTTAGGAGGCCTGTTTTTCCCTCCGTATGTTCTCACGAGCCTATAAAAAAAAATGGACTCATCAATTTCTCTCTTTAGAAAGGCTTTTCAGAAGAGAATCTTCTAGGCGCCAGAGCCTGCTGACGGAGGAGATGCTTGTACAGAGAGTGGACAGAGAGGGAGGGGGCACAGCATGTTCCTCAGATGGCACCTGGCAGGTAGCTTCCACTGGGTGGATGTGGCTTTGGCAGTGTCTCCTGGTCCGGGCTCTGGGCCAGCCGTGCATTGTTTGGAGGAGGTTCCTGAAGCCCAGAGAAGGGAAGAGACTGGCCCGAGGCCACACAGCTGCCTGCATAGTGGTAGGAGGGGAGTTGGAATCTAGAACCTTCTTAAACTCGGATTCTGATGCATCTCCATCCTGTGCCAGGCGCTCTCATCCTGTGGGAAACGGAAGTTTGCAGTGTGCTCCTCCGTTAACGGGCTGCTCTGCGGCCCCTCCAGTGCTCTGCTCTGGCACCTGCTCAGATGTGCTCCGCTGGCGCCCCCCTCCCCTCCCTCTAGCATGCATAAGCCCCGTTAGGAGAAAGCTCCAGGGGATGGGATGAAGGCTTCAGAGTCCATACCGCTGTGAGGTCTCAACAGCCAGTCACCCCACTCCGGTCTTCACTTGCCCCAGAGCCGGTTTCTGCCTGACTGTTTCCTGCCAGAAACAGCTGTTTTTCCTCTGTCAACATCCCCTCCACAGGAAAGGGCACTGGCTGACAAACAGCCGGCATGTTCTGGGCGCACAGATGGGACTCTGGACGGGCGGGTGCCATCGGGCGGATGCTCGACACCTTCCCTCTCTCCGGGGCTTCGCTCCGCACGCCGCTGTCCAACCACCGACTCCCCAAGAGCCTGATACCGATCCCGGCCATGCCGGCGAGATGGACAGTGCAGTGCCAGGCCCCCTCTGGGTGCCCTCAGAGAGGAAGCACCACGCTGCCCTCTGAGGCCCCTGCCACGATGCTCCCTGTTGTACTGTTCTCAGAGGGCATGGGCTCGTCCAAACCGGAGTTAGGAAACGGGAGAGCAGGGCGTCCAACCTGCCTCAGACATTAGTGTGTGACCTTGGGGTCACGCCTGACCCACCCCATCAGGGCACAGTCAGCCGCACCCCACAGGGTCATCGTGAGAATGTGCAGAGCGCCGCTCCCACATGCTGCCCAGTGCCCCGAAGGTTCTCTGTGCGTTGGAAGAGGAAGGGGTTGACAGAAGCCCTTTGCTTCTCAAATGGTTTGGCTAACCTGAGGTTTGCCCCCGAACCTGTCCCCTCACCTGGCTCCTCCCTGCCAGCCATGCCCCGGTCCCCATCCTCCCTCCATTAGGGTGATTAGAAAAGTAGTGCGGTGCTGAGAGGTAGTGCCATTGTATGAGGTCTCTTTCTATGTGAGAGGTTTGCAAAGCTCATTGCTAAGCTGAACTCGGGTTTCTCAGTTCAGCTTTATGGCATAGAACCAACCCCCCCCGGGAGGGGGTGTGTGGCTGGGTGTTTGTGATACGCCAGGCCCGGGCCCAGGGCCTTAGGATTCAGTCCTCTCATGGGGCCTGAGGCATTCCCCCTGATGCTGGGCAGTTCTGAGCTGCAGAGCCAGCAGCTTGGGGACGGTGCTGAGCTGTTGCCCGCTGGGAATTCTGCAGAAACGTGCTCTGAGCCCCCAACTACTGACCAGCGCAGGGCCTGTGGGTACCTGCCTCGTTCACGAGGGGGAGCTGCACCAGTCCCTGAGCCGAGGAGTTGTGCTGCCCTGGTCATTCCGTGGGCGGCTTCCGGCCCTGCTCTCCTGAGTCTTTAAGGTTTGTCTGGGCCTCTCGTCATCCTGTTTTCTTCTGTTGGGACCATGTTGTTGGACTCGTCACCCAAGGGTCACAGCTGGAGCAGAACCCGGAGGTCTGTCCTGTGCAGCTGTGCTAGTCAGCTGAGGCTGCATAACAACAGTCACCACGGGCTGCGGGGTGTCAACATCAAATGTATTTTCTCACAGTTCTTCTGGGGGCTGGGGATTTCAGACCAAGGTGATGGCAGGGGTGGGTGGTGGGTAGGACTTCAACACTTAAATTAGGGCAAGGGCATAATTCAGCCCACAAAACCAGCCAACCATCTCCTCTCTCAGATGGAGAAACTGAGGCCCTGAGTAGGGAAGGGGCTTGATCAAGGCCCCAGGTCTGTGTCAGAGCCTAAAAGGGACCCATTTCTCTCACCCTGTTTTCTCCTCTCCATCCATGTGGCAGACGTTTCCTGAAACCCACCGCCATTCTTACAGTGATCAGGTTTCTCCTCTCTTTACTGCCGGAGTACCCTGTCCCCCTGCATCCCTCCGGGCTCCGGAAGAGGCTGGAGAAAGCCAGCCTGTTGCTGTGTGGGCGTTGGCTCTGCCCACTCCGAGCGCCTACCGAGCTGTGGTGTGTGGCGATCCTAGAAACGGTGGGATAGCGGCCAGAGAACACGCTGGCCTGATTTATGTTTTTCTTTTAAAACGTTTAACTAGGACAGTGACTACAACTTTATTCTGGGCTCGTCCGGGCAGGGAACCCTCTAACTTGCTTAGTGAAACAATGGACCAGAGAGGAGCTCCATCACAGGGAGCAGGGGAGGGTGCACACTGAAGTGACAGCCGCTGGGCCCTGGAGCCAGGAGGGCGGGCCCCACGCTCTGCTGTGCCTGGCAGCTGGGACACCTTGGGAAGGTCACCCTCTTGCCTCGGTTTTCTCAGCCTATAGAAATGGAGCCGATACCCATCATTCTTATCTCTCCGACGTGATGATTTGAGGTAATATATATGTAAAGGATTTGGCACAACATTAGCACTTGGTATACAGTGGTGAGCTAGATGTCCTAGGGGTGGGTGACATAGGTGAGCTAGATGTCCTGGGTGTGGGTGACACTGTGACCTTGGAAAAATCATGTAATTGTCCTGAGCCATTGCCATAGTCAAGGTCGGCATTCAGATGAGATGTGAAGATGCTGCCCTTGAGCTATGTTTATCTCAGTTATTCCCGGCATTAGCTCTGCATATAGGCAGAATCATCCCCGTTCTAGCAGATGGATAAACTGAGCATCCAGTCACTTGTCCAAGGTCATATCCTTGGACATGTGATACGGAGAGCCAGGAACTTAACCTTAGTGATCAGACTCAGAGCCTAGTCTCATGATCGAACAGGAGAACTACAAATCCAACCACACAGGGTGGGGCAAACGCATCACATCCATTTGTTCCAATGGTTCATATGAAAAACGATACAATAATGAATGAAGAATACAAAAATAAACTGTTCTGCATATTCACAGCTATAAATATACCTTGGCTCCACCGCATAAGTGAATGTTTTTAAGGATTGTACTTTCAAAGGGGACATTTGCCCAGCTGGTGTGGCTCAGTGGTTGAGCGTCAGCCTATGAACCAGGAGGTCACAGTTCGATTCCCAGTCAGGGCATGTGCCTAGTTGTGAGCTCAATCCCCAGTGTGGGACATGCAGGAGGCAGCTGATTCATGATTCTCTCTCAGCATTGATGTTCCCTCTCCCTCATTAAAAAACAACAACAACAAAGTGGATAACTTGACTATTTGTTGGAAGTAAAACCTTATGGGTTGATTAGAAATCACAGCAGGCATTTATTCATTTTTTAAATTTTGTTCATTCATTCACCAAGCAGTTCAAGTAGGTGTCTAAGTCTGGCCCTCACAGGTGTGGTGGGAATAAGGGGGTGGCCATTTCTGGGGAGCCTGGAAGGTCAGGTTGAGGTTGGCCTAACTAAACTCTTCATTGGCTGAAGGTCTCCCATTGCAGAGTCACGAACAGGCCCGTGTCCCTGTGTTCGCTGTGATAAATCCACTCTGACAGGCCGGACCATTAGCGCGATGGAAAGCCCATTACATCATGCCGCGCCAGTGATCCAAGGATTATCGATGGGCCTGAGAGGACGCGGGAGTCCGGAGGGACTTGTCACCGTCATCCGTCACCTCCAGGCAGTGCCGCTGCTCTATGGTGGGTGCCCAGCAGGCCATCAGACCGGGGTCAGACCAGCCACGGGGCCTCGCAGTCCTGGCGGCCTGTCTCAGACCAGTGAGAAATCGGCCTGTTCTCCGCTCTGATCACAGGCATGTTTTTTGAGGCGCCTGTGTGTTGATTTATCCTTTCAACTCACTCTGCCAATAAGTCCTGAGCCTCCTGGGTGCTGGGAGGCAAGATGAATGAGAAGGTCCCTGCCCTCGGGAGTCTGCCACGCGGGATAAAAGCGAGGCCAGCAGACAGGCATCGCCACGCACCCGGGGCTCCGTGGGATGATCATTAGAAGGAAGCCTCCAGGCTGAATTCAGCGTCCAAGACGCTCCGCGGTGAGGGAGCCACACTCTGTTATGATCTCGTGCTTCTCATTTCTCAGGGTCTGGGAGAAGAATTTCTAATAGGAAAAATTAGACAGCCCTGGGGTCGAATTTCAATCACATCAACCGTATGATCTTGAGCTTGAACAAATGATCGACCTCTCTGAGCCTCAGTTTACCTAACAGTCTGTAATCTTCGTAGTCTGAGGTGCAGGGGTGACGTGGGCTCCTGTCACAGTTCCTAATACTGAGTTTAATGGAGAAACAGTGCCGTGCCCTCAACACTCCCTGTCTCTTAAAGCCCGGCTCTGGTCTGCCGTGATCAACCCCAGACTGTTACTTCTCAGGGCACTCCATGTTGTTCTAAGTCCGTCTTCCTGAAACCTCCCTCAGTCTTTAGCATTCATCTTGGTTTGTATCTCCAACCCTGGGTAGCTTCTCGCGCTCCCACCCTGAAGTGTCTCCTGCCCATCCAAGGCCCTTCTCCAAAGTCATGGCGTCAAGACGAGGGCCCAGGATTCCGGGGGCCACCCATGCAGGGTCCGCAGATGCTTCTGCGGCACCCGGCACAGTGTCCCACCCAACAGAGACGCTCAGCAGGTGGACTCAGTGACTGGATGCATCATATCCATTTCCTTCATTTGGCCACTTGGATATGGTGGTAACTGAGATCCAGAGAGGCGGGGTGACTAACCCAAGATCACACAGCTGGTCTGCAGCAGCACGTGACCCCAGGCTGCCTGATGCTGTGTACACATGTGCGATATTGAACTCTGCCTCCGGCCTGGATGCCCTGCTCGTCTTCCTCCAGGATCACTCACTGAACCTCACAGTGGTCCCTGTCCAAGGCACCTTAGATTCCCCCACTTTGCAAATGAGGGATCAGAGTCTTGGGGACATTGGGAACCGGCCTCCAAATCACAGAATGGGCAGAGCTTTATTCTTACCCCCTGTTTCTCAGCTCCTTCCTAGCACCCGACTCTGAGGTGGTGAGTAGTGTAACAGAGTGATGAGAAGAGAAGTGAGCTGAACCTTTAGGCAGGGGAGGCTGGGAGAGTTTAATTCAGGGTGACTTGCCGAAGTCCTAAAGTTTGGATAAAAAAGGCCCATTAATCACTGTGCCTCACCCGGGGATAACTGTGAGCTTTTAAAATACCCCGAACATTCAGGAAAAGGAAATAAGCAAAGAAACACACGGTAGCTCACATGTTCAGAGCCTGCAGCCGAGTCTCTGCTCTAGGGTCGTTATTAGTAAAACACATATCTATAAAAGTTTCCAAAACGATAGACTTCTCAAAGATATCCATTGCGCTACAGCCAGGCTATTTTAAGACAGTCCTCACACTGCCTCCAAAAGATTGAAGACCATTCAGAAGCATGAATCATAGACCAATAACCTGTGACACATGAGAGGAACTTCTGTTAGTTCTAATTCAATTTCAGCCTGAAACGAAGTTGGCTAATCCATAGAGCGGCCTCGTGTTCCTCTTATTAAAGTGAAGGATATGACCTCAGGGAGAAATTAGCTAATTGGATAGGCACATTTCACATGTAAGAAAAATGAAGGACGTGGACTGCCCTTGTAACAGGGAAAACAAACAGGAACTGAGATGCCATGAGTAATCCGTTATCTTCCGACGGGAAGACACTGATTGCTGAAGAAGAGGACCTGTCTTGCATCCCAAAGACCCCAAAGGAAAATGAGCCAGAAAAGCATCAACTCTCACCCCGCTGACGCCAGCCGGGCTCGATGGTTGAGCGTTGACCTATGAACCAGGAGGTCATGGTTTGATTCCTGGTCAGTGCACATGCCTACGTTTCGGGCTTGATCCTCGGTGAGGGGGTGTGTGAGAGGCAGCCAGTCAATGATTCTCTCTCATCATTGATGTCTC
The DNA here is from genome assembly GCF_964339955.1 of Pipistrellus hanaki. Taxonomy (NCBI): domain Eukaryota; kingdom Metazoa; phylum Chordata; class Mammalia; order Chiroptera; family Vespertilionidae; genus Pipistrellus; species Pipistrellus hanaki. The sequence continues at coordinate 46,985,371 of NC_140519.1, read as the reverse complement.
TATCTCTCTCTGTCTCTCTTCATCTCTGAAATCAATTTTTTAAAATATTAAAGAAAGAAACAACTATCCTTTTAAGGTAGACGTTGGAAAAGTCGAGTCTTGGGAGTAATCTGAACTCTGTGATTTGGGGGCTGGTTCCTGATGTCCCCAAGACTCTGATCCCTCATTTGCAAAGTGGGGGAATCAAAGGTGCCTTGGACAGGGACCACTGTGAGGTTCAGTGAGTGATCCCGGAGGAAGAGGAGCAGGGCATCCAGGCCGGAGGCAGAGTTCAGTATCGCACATGTGCACACAGCATCGTGCAGCCTGGGATCATGTGCTTCTGCCCCCCCCCCCCCCGCCCCCCATAAAGTCACAGCTCAGCTCCTCCACCTTCATATACACATTTCCTAACCATTATCCTCTTTGCCTCCTGAGTCCCTCCTCCCCATCAGTGTCCCCCCACTGCCACCAACCAGAAACCAAGCCTTCATCCTCACCTTCTTTCTCATTCCTACCTCCTCTCATGTAAGGATGAGTCTAGCTGGTCCGGTACTTCAGCCGCTCTTCCATCCTGTACCTGACTACCTTCTTCCCCTCCCTCACATTGCCCTAGCCCGTGCTTTCCTAGTAAAGGTCATGCATGATATCAAGTGTCCTTTGCTTAAGCTCTAATGAGATTTAAGTGGGAAAGAAAGTTGATTTAAAAAAATAGAAAGTCATTACTCGCACAGTAGTACCTGGATAAGGCAACGATGTGATGGGGTGTCTGATCAACTGGCATTTGGAAAGTTCTGAAAGGATCCTGGGGCCCTCCCAAGCTCAGTATTTCCGTTCAGAGTGTTCTGTGAGCTTGGGGTGACCTGCTTCAAGACTTAGCAGTCAAAAATAATGTGGATTTGTCCTGCTGTCTTGTACTCTTTCTACTCACTTCCTTGTTTGCAAAATCCTTGTCAGGCAGTTACCAATTCATTCCCGTAGCTGGAGCATGGTGAGAGTCGGATTTCTTCTGAGTGGCTCTTGCTGTTCGGTGTTGCGGTTTGCCTCGCAGGGATGCTGGGTCCTGGCTTTGCTTTCTGGGCACACCCCTGAGGTAGGCAGGTGTAGGGTGCCAGTCCTGAGGGGAGGGGAATGGCTCATTAGCTCGCCCAGCTGTCAGTGTGCACGATGTTCCATCCAGCGGCTGAGCCCTGGAAATTTGCCTCTAAATCAAAGATCAGAAATCAGCACAAGAAAATATAGTGCCTCGGGATGGAGGTTTGTGGAATGATGAGTGAGCAGCAGGAGATGATCGCAGCTAACAAGTCAGGTAGATCTGGTCTAGGACCCAGCTGTGACACTTACCTGCTGTGGGATCTGAAGCAGCTGACCTACCCTCTCTGGGCCACTGTTACTCTCTCTCTCAAGTGGGGATGATGACACTCTTATGTAATGGGTTACTATGAGACTTACATGACTCATACAAGCAAGGAAACCATGTCAATCACCATGCCTGCCCCCATTACGAGCACTCAATAAATGCTACCTCTGTGGTTATTACACTCTCATTGATGATGATAACGATCATAAAAACATACACAGGCAGTCCCTGAATGACGGGGCCTGATCTGCACACCTGCCTCATGTGTGCCCCCCACACGACTCCGTAGCGAATGGCTTTGTTCCCTGACCTTGAATTCTCCATGGAAATGCCTTCCCGCCTACACCCCCACCCCCATCCACGTTCACCCCCCCTCCAGAGCCAGGCCCCTCGCCCTGTCTTTTCCCAGCCTGGGTGCCTCGTCCCCTCCTCTGCCTTCCAGAGCCGCCAGGCTCCCTCTCTCATCACTGTGGATGCTGAGTCACCTCTTTACCGCTCTCTGCCTCAGGGGAGTGGCTTGTCCAGCCTCTGATTGCAGTTGGAGCTACTGATAAGCAGAAAGCCCAGGGGCCCAGGAGACCATAGAGGAAGGGAGGGACTGGGCTCAAAGCCAAGTTCAGTACAGAGCCCAGCTGTATTTCTGTTCCACCAAAAACCTGGACCGGCGTCTGCTGTGAGTCCCTGGGGATGTCTTGCTTTTCCTCATTCTCTCACCTCCCTGCCTGTGGCTCCCGTGGGCTCACGGACCCGAGGGAAGCCTCTGAGCTTGCTTCTGGGACAGAAGGCAAATGCTGCCATCCTCAGGGGGACAGGGGAGGGCACGGGCTCTCCTGGGCAGAACCAGGTGGCCTGGGGAGAGGAGAAGCTGGCAGCTGGCAATGCCTCTCTGTCACCAGGGGGCATGCAGAGAGCCCTGGGGGAACTTTGTGATGCCCCAGGAGCCACACGATCGAGTCTGTGATCTTCTGCTTCCTCCATGTAAGACCTAAGGCTTGCTTTAGGAGAACAGAGTTCCAGAGCATTCTCGGGGCTGATTCAGCCACCAGGACTGGGAGGAAGGATGGCCCCGCCCCCCCCTTTTCATAGGCTACCAATCAAGAGGCCCTTCCCTGCCCTGGCCAGAGCATCATCCCTACACCCAAAAGGTGTGGGTTTGATTCTTGCTGGAGGCATGTACGGGAGGCGATCAATCAGTGTTTCTCACATCCATGCTTCTCTTTTTTCCTCCTTCCTGTCTCTCCAAAAATCAATAAACATACCTTCCGCTGAGGATTAGAGGAAAAAAGAGGCTCCTCCCCTTCTTCACCTGCCAATCACAGAGGCCCCTCCCCTTCTCATGCCACCAAGCACAGAGACTTCTCCCTTCTTACAGGGCCAGTCAGGAGAGCTCTGACTAAAAGTGTGTTGCATATTGATATTTCCTCTGTGCCATTCTTTTCGATGGTAGAATTACTAGTATTTGGCTTTTAAATAGTTTTAAATGCTTCTAAATGAGATTATCTTTTTCCATGCTCAAAAACGTGTGACGCTACAAATTCCACTAAAGGTTACAAAGTCAGTAAAGAGAAGGAGAAGAGGATGGACATTTATCAGCCACCTTCCTTAGACTCTGCACTGCTGTGATTTTCATTTGTTTTGCATTTACTTCTAGGCTAAGCTTATTGGGGATTAGATCATGCTTGAGATCATTAATTCAATTCAGTTAAACAAGTACTTCTAAGTGAGTGCTTTGTGCCTTCCACTGGGCTCTGGGGATTCCACACTGAGCAGAACATCGCCCTGCTGTTACGGAGCTCACGGTCCTCTGGGGCGTGCTGGGTCTGGAAAGGATGTTTTAAACACGAGCTACTTAAACCCAGAGAAGTGAAGTGATCTGGTCCAAGTCACACACAGCAAGTCATAGACCTAGAATGAAGCCCTAGGTTTTCCGAAGTGATTGCTGTAACCGAATTCACTCCTACCTTCCAGTTCATTACCTATTAGCAGGAAGACCAACAGCTCACTCTTGAATTTGCCTCAATCTCAAGTTGCTTATGTGGTTTAAAAAGGAACCAGTCCTCCTCCACCTCCATATATGTATGTATATGTATACACACACACACACACACACACACACACACAAACATATATTGATATATATATATTGATTTCAGAGAGGAAGGGAGAGGGAGAGAGAGATAGAAACATCAATGATGAGAGAGAATCATTGATTGGCTGCCTCCTACACGCCCCACACGGGATGGAGCCCAGAACCCAGGCATGCGCCCTGACTAGAAATCAAACCATGAGCTCCTGATTTATAGGTCAGTGCTCAACCACTGAACCACACCAGCTGTGTGGAACAGTCCTCTCTTATTGTTCCCTGTGGAAAAAAATATTTGGAGTCTACTCAGTTCACTCCTGCTGTCACGTCTCATGGCCACACGGTGTCACTGTTGAACACATGTCCTGTGCAGTCCAGAGTCCACAGGCTGCTTGTTTGCCCTGCTGAGGAGCTATTCCTGGCCCAAATCCTACACTCGCTTCCAAGGAGCCACAAACTCGGGTTCCAAGATTTCACCTGTAACTCCATGCTTGTAAGCTTAGCCATCGATTGGCAAGGAATAATTCCATGGCAAGGTGTCTGGATCAGCTTTAGCTACATATGAGGCAGAAAACAACCTTCCGCCTCAAATTCTGCGACCCACGTATTTAACCAATGTCACTGGCCAAGATTTTCACAATCTCTAAGCCACTTTGTGTCCTGTCTTGGTTTATTTTCATCTCAGATTACATCGACTCTTTTTCCAGATTTTCCATCACCTCCCAGCTCAAGATATAAAGGAATGGTATCAAAGGTCTGCGTTCACTGAGCCTGGTGATGTTGCATTGTATGTGTGTGTACCTAAGGGACATCACCCATGAGACTCCCCCTCGGCCTCCCTCAGGTTACGTGTTGCATCTATATAGGAGGATTTTGTTTCCCTTTATGCTGACTTCTAATCCACTATATTTCTTCTAATCTACTCTGTCTGGTCCCTATAATAATTTCTCTTGGGCACAAATGCTGGCATGCTTGCGTCATCTTGATTTAGCTGCCAGACCTGTGTGCGTGCGCTCAGCTGGAAACAGATTTGTGTATTGAATAGACAGACCCACCTCCTTGAAGTCATCATGTCGCCTCTGTGGCTCTGGATTTCAGAGCACTGGCGTCTGCCCAGGCCAGGCCAACTTCGAGATGGATGGTCAGGAATCTATAAGGAGAATAAATGATCCCTTTGCCTGGATGCTTCTTAGAGGAAGCAAGAGACATATGTCAGTTCCTGGGGGAAGCTGTGAAAGCTTAATGGGAAGTAATACCAGGATTGGGGGAGTGAGAAAAAAACCCGAAAACCAGCATGCTGAGAACAACTCCAGGAGCCAACAAAACATTCATTTGAGGGGAAGAAAGAGCCATTTTTCAATCATCCACACTTGGGTTGGGTGCAGAGTAATAGAAAGAACACACGCACTGGAATTTGAAAGGGGCGTGTTTCTGCACTGCACTTCGATTGGTGTGGCCTTGGGCGAGTCACTCAGCTTTGCCTCAGTTTCCTCATCTGCAAAGTGGGGATGGGTGCCTGTTCTGCACATTTAAAGAAATAGCCCAGGGAAGGGAGCTTAGCACATTGTTTGACAATACATAGCGCAATGCACTGTCCGTTACCAGGAAACTCAATTAGCCTGAAAATAAAGACTGCTTCATGAAAGTATAGTGTGTAGATCACAGGCAGGGTTAAGGGGACAAATAAGAAATAGTGACTAGTAACTTCAAAAGCCATTACCACCCCAAGGTTGAAGGGGATCAGAGGAGGAGAGTATATTACGGAGCTCATAGAGTGGGGCCACCAAGCAGAAGCGATAGTTGGGTTGTGGTACAGCTACTGCCAAAGTCGGGGTTGAAACTGGGTGGGGAGTGGGGAAGTCATGACCCATCTTTCTGGCTCCTGCCATTGCCTCTAGTTGAAACGCCCACCAGCAGGGAAAACTGGTTTACTGAAGCATCCTGTTTTTTTTTAATGTGACGAGCAGCCCTAAAACAGAATTTCAGAATTATCTCAGGAGAGAACTTAGGGAAGGTACTTGTCAGGTTGTGGGCTGGGGCCAGTCATAGGAGGGTTTTAGGGCAAAAGTTAGTAAGCCTGGTCCAGACAGAGATTGGCCAGAATTTGTGGACGAGGTCAGTGGTCTTATCTCAGAAACAGATGAGTTCATAGGAGCTATTGGTAATCAGTTTGTGGTCTTATCTAGGAACATATGGCACTGAAGGAGCTGGCATCTTTTTAGAGCTTAGTCTGGGTTGCATGTCACGGCTGGTCATGGTTCATTGTGCAAATTGGTTTCTGTTTTGTCTCACTCTCATTAGCCAAACCCCACCAGAAGGCAGCCAGCGAGGGAGCCTGGATGTGAATGTCTGGTCCGAGAGATCGGCCTCTCAGGCACTGAGCAAGACAGGAAAGGAGAAATGGGTCTGGGGAACGAAGGCAGAAAACCAGCGCCCTTACCTGCCTGTCTGCCCCCTTTCTTCACTCCCTCTCCCATTGCTCCATCTCTCCACCGATGTGTTAATCCTTTCTAATCTGAGTCACTATAACCTACCACTCTTTCCTCTGTTTATTTCATACTTTCAGAAATAGTGCTCTTAGTCTTTGTAAATTAGAAATATACCGTATATATATTGTAATAACATAATATAATCATATTATTGTTACATTATTGAACATTTTTGTGAGCCATCCCTATGCAAGGTGTCTTTTATATCCAGAAGTCTTATCTTCTAAATCAGCAGTGTCCAACACAACTTTTCAGAAATGTTTTATAATCTGTATTGTCTAATATGATAGCCATTTGCCGCCGTAAGTGGCTATTGAGCATTTGCACTGTGACTATTGTGAAAACCAAGCTGGATTTTTAATTTGATTCTATTTTAGTTCATTAACCTTTAACTAGCCATAAGAGGCTAGGGCCACTGTATTAGACAGTATTAAATTTGTCTACATCTTATTAAATTTATTAAATTTTATTAAATTTTGTCTACATTTTACACATCACAAAACTGAGTCCTAGAGAGGTTAAATAACATACCCATGATCACCTACCTGGCAAATGATGGATCCTGGACAGGAACCCAATTCTCAGTGGCTCGAAAGACACCCAGCTTTGTAACACAACTGCTCCCTCCGCCTGGATACCCTTCTTCTCAGCCTATTGGCCAACTCCCATTCATCTCTTCCTCCAGGAAGTCTCCGTAATCCTCCAAGGAAGACTTAAGTGCATGCCACCATTATGCTTAGTAAATATCTCAATCAACATACTTTCACACTGTAGGGCACTTACTGTTTTAGTGTCTTAATAGAGTGTGAGGTCTTTGAGGGCACAAATGGAATCACTTATAGGAGACACATATTAGGAACAAAGAGAAAATTGAGTCAATGAGTGCCTTATCATCTTCATTGGCTCCATAGATGCCATAAGCACTGAAGGTGTCTTGCTATCGCATGGGCTTGTATGTCCTTATCTCCTCTATTTCCTTAATAGGTTTGAATTCTGTAGATCAACAAGATCTCTGCTGAGAGGAAATTGAGGCCTGCCTGCCTCCCTCTGGGGCTGCTTCTGCACTGCTGTTTTTGGGTGATGGATATCTCCAGCTCAGAGTATTTTAAGCCTGCTGTCCTCTGGACACGAGTCTTTTCTTGTTCCAGCCATCACACATTTCCCAGCATGACTTCCCAGCAGGGGGCCTGAAGCTTGTGATATATAATTCAATAGCTCTCCCCAACAGCATGGCCTACTGACTTCTGGACAGACACATACATCTCTAGGTGCCCAGGCAGCCGTGGTCAAAGGACCACTGTGCTGAGGGGCTTGGGGTGGGTGGATTCCATGGCCCAATTAAATAGAGGCATTCCAACTCGATACCAGGGACACGGCATTGTTACAAATGGATTTGAGTTGGCAGGAGAAAGATGAAAGCTGTGTCCTAGGAAACCGACTTTAAAGACCAGAGAATGTTCTGATGGTGTCCATTCAGGACTAGTTTGTGGCCAACCCTTTCAGGAGAAGGGACTCAAAGGAAATGACCTTGACTCTGTGTCTTCATTATTTTGTCCACTGTGACAATGCCTGCCTTCAGCAGCACTGCATCGCCTTCAGAAATAAGTGCAAACTCCTTAGCACTGTTTTCCAGCCACGGCAAGTAGGTCAAGTCTGAAACGCCAACTGAGACCAGGTGGACAATAGCAGGAGTAGATCGTAATTTGGGGGATTTGGTAAACTGGAAAGCTCCGGCTGCTCATAGGGAACCCCAGCTCCACTGACCATGGACACGTGAGGATGAGAGGCAGGACCTCCGTTTTCTTTAAATAGAAGAGGGAGAACTGGAATTTGGTGTAAAACATCTAGTTTCTTTGTAGACTAAGTTAAGCATAATTCTGGGTCAGATTTGGTCCCCAGGCTATTTTGTAGCCTTTTTACCTGCCCAGCTCCACCTCTCTGGATTCCTTTGCAGACTTACTCTTCCTCCATCCATCCAGCTTGCAATTTCCGGGCACTCCAGCCTCATTCACACTCGGTACATTCGCACCTGCTGTTCCTTCATCCCAGAATCCTTCTTCCCTCCATTCATCTATTAAGCCTGTACTAGTGCTTCGAGAACCAGCTGTCAGTGTCCCCTCCTCTGCAGGTCTCCCGACAGCCCCAGGCATTTGCTCTTCCTCTAGGCTCTGTTTCCACCGTGTCTATTGCATTCACTATTTTCCATTCTAATCTGTGGACTCATTTGTGGGTTTCCTTAACTAGAGAGCTCTTGAGCTCTGGGATTAGACAATTCACATAGCCAACGTTCTGCTGGACACTGCTGCTTGAGTGTTTCACAGTGACATCAGACCCAAAGTGTCCCCATTGGGACTCCTTTTGTCCCCCTCCCACCAGCCCAATGCCATTCATATGCCGCCATCTTACCGAATGGCACCTTCACCCAGGTATCAGTCCTCTTAGAGTCCTTCATTTTCTTTACCTTCCTAATCCTTGTGAGTTTCCCTGTTTCCCCGAAAATAAGACTGTCTTATATTAATTTTTGCTCCCAAAGATGCGCTAGGTCTTATTTTCAGGGGATGTCTTATTTTTCCATGAAGAAGAATACGGTACACATTTATTGTTAAATGAAAATAAAGGAAATTTATTACCTGTATATGGTAAGGTAGTACGGTAGTTGTCAACACAAACCAGACAAACTGTGAATCCTACAGTATCAAGTATTTCTCTCCCCCCTCCCCTCCTCTCTCTCTAAAACAAAACAACAACAGAAAACACTACTGTGTGGAGTCCCTATGGGATTCTCCTGGTACATAGAGAGCCTAACCTGCCCAGGCGGGTCCTGAAACCACAGCGCCCTGCCCTGCCTGGGCAGGAGACCAGCTATGTTACAGTTGTGGGCTCACAATGCCAGGCCCCTCTGTGTCCCAGAGCTCCGACTCCCCACACCCCGCCAAGCCCCCGAAAGGCCTTTTGGGTCACCTCTCAGCAGGGACCCACTTTACAACCTGCCACTTCCTGACAGCCCGAGAGCCCGCACTGTACCTGCCTTCCACAGCCCTTCAGCGTCAGGACCGAAATAGCCCTTCCCACTGGGAACAAAAATGGAAATCGTGGTGCAAGTCCACGTATTCTTACCTCTCAGCAGGGCACTGCCGTCATCCGGGCAGCCATCGCTGCCCACATCCTGCCCCGTGAAATGGTACCAAAGGCTTTCCCTGTGGGGAAGGAAAGATGCAAAAAACTCACTTTCCAGATGGAACAAGCCACAGTCTACTCTTGTCTTGCCTTTGCTTTTCTTTCCTTCCTTCCCTTTTCTTTCCTTCCCTTATTAGGCACATTTCAGCCTGCCCCCTTGTAGCAGGACTCGGGTAATCAGGTGCTAATATGCCCAGGCACCTATAGGAGATGATGGATGAGATGCAGTCCCCGCCCGCAAAGGGCTTCCCACTCATTGGGGAAACAGACATGTCAGTGGAGAGATGGGGCTCACAGGAGCTGGGACAGGCGTTCTGAAAGGACAGAGAAAGAAGGCACCACCCTCTATAAGCCAGCGTCCCCTCTGTGGACAGGGAAAGTGCGACCATCATTGCCTGGCCTGGGGCTCAATTCTGTGACCTTATAGGGGATGTAAATTGCTTCATTTTTCAGAGAGGCAGGGCGTATTGTTTGGTTGAGACTTAAAACCTGTGTGCCTGACTCCGGAGGAGGCGATGGGACCCGAGGCTAATTATATTCCATTCTCCAAAATGAGGACAATGCTTTTCGCAGATCTCTAAGCAAGGTGCCTCCCAGGGATTAAATATTAATAGGCTCCTTCACATTTAAAAATGCATTTCCCACCCTCCACCTCGTTTATTTATTCATTCATTCGGTTGGTCCATCCAATCAGAATTTTCCAGGAAAGCTGCTGGCCCAGGGGACAAATGAAATAACCAGTTTACCCCGTGGGTCTCAACCCTGAGGTCCATCGGAACCTCTCCGGATCCAACCCCAGTATGAATATGAGCGCTCTGGATCCACCTCCAGGTGGAAGTGAAATGTAGGGAAGTGTGTACTCTGGTACCGTGTGTGTGGGAAACCATTTGGGGAGAAATAACATGTCCTACAGAACAATCTGGTGAAATCTAAGAAAGAACCGAGAGGCATTGGTTGCCTGTAGTGGTGGGAACAGTCATCTAAGTGGCAGAGGAGGAGAGAGACTTGATTTTAGACCCAATGTGTCCACGGGATGAGATGGTCTCTGAGCACAGGCACCAGAACGCAAAGATGAAGGCAGAGATGTCCCTGCAGGCCAGCTGAGCGCTCGGTCCTCTAACCTGAGCCACTCAATGCCGTCACATCCCCAGCTCCAATAAAAGAGGGCCCGAGCCCTGCTCCCTGCAGGATTCCCTGGCCCTTCCTCCTTCCTGGCGCCATTTCTCTCTCTGCTCTTGGCCTCTTTTGGTTTCCCCAACAAGGTTTTCTGTGGACCAATGGTGGATTTAACATTTACAATCTCCTTAGGCTCCATCCACCTCTGGTCATTTAGGGTAATTGGCTCGACCTGTCCCCGCTCTGAGAGGCATTGTTAGCGCCAACCTCTAGGTCAGTGCCCGCGGGGCAGCACCTGCCAGGCGGAGTTTCCATGCCGGTGGGACAAAGAGCTACTTGATGTGGGAGCCTCACCAGCTCCTGCGTGAGCCCAGCCCTTTGCCCAGGGCCCAGCATAGAGGGTCACAACAGCCCTGTTGCTACAGTTGAAGAATTTGACTCTGGCTGAAATGCAACCAAGCAGAGCAGCCTAGTTCCCCAGGCAGAGTGTTGACATTGGCCTCCAGGGCTGCAGGCGAAGGCTGGTCACAGGAAGCTGCCCAGTGGGGGCAGCAAGGTCAGCTCTGACCCACATCCTGCCCAGACTGTCACCGCTGACTCTTCCCTGTGCTCCCAGTTGCATCAGCTCCTGCCAGCTGGGTCCCCGCTGTGCTGCCACCCACACACCCTGCCAGTCGCCTCTTCTCTGCAGAAAGCAGGGGGAGCTGCTTATTGCCTTTCTCTCCAAGCTTCAGAGCATCCTCTGCCGTTTGGGATGCCCTCTGCAGAGATGAGGGTGGGGCTGTGGGCCAGCCTGGGAGCAAAGGAATGCCTGCAGGGCACGGGCCGTCCCTGCACAGTGAGAGCGGGGCAGCTGGTCAGGCGGACTGTGCAGGCCCCTTTAGCAACACGGAGCCCTGCTGGGTGAGGTAGGGCAGCCTTGATTGGGGCAGAGCAGCAGGCATGTGTGAAGGTGGCTGCACTGGGGGGCATGGCAATACCGAGGAGTCTTCAAGGAGAAAACCAGTACATCCGCATGGACCAATGGCTTAAGAACACTCCACCCCACTCGTAGTTATGGCAACCCGGATACAAAGCTGAATTGCATGTATATTCCCAGGCTCTTTGCTGCCTCTGTCCTCCTTCATAGATAGAGATTTACATTTTAGGGCAGTTGGGAATGGTGAGTTCATAAGGGATTTTTGGGGGGATGATGAAATGTTCTGGAAATGGATAGTGGTGATGGCTGCACAACTTTGAGACTATATTAAAAACCAATGAAATATGTATGCATTTTAAAAAAATGACTTTTATGGTATGTGAATTATGTCTTAATAACAAAGAATGAAATAGGATGAGTATATAATTGGATGGATGGATGGATGGATGGACTGAGAGTTGGATGAATGGATAATTGATGGATGGATTGAGGGTTGGATGGTGAGGTAATGGTGAGGTTTGATGGATGGAGGCAGACATAGACACATGAAGAACTGTGAAGGCTCCAAGCAGATACATTTCACTTTAGCTGCTGTGGAAGGAGGTTGGGGAGCATTCCATGGTGAGAAACAAGAAAATATCACGGACTAAAATCCTTCCTCATTATTGGGAACAACTTTCCAGATAGTGCTTATTACCTCAGCTCCCCACTCTCCAGCATTCCTCATGCCCCCCCCCCAGATGTTCCCCCCCTTCCCCTTTGATCTAGCCTAAATATTCTCTATAGCACTTCCCCCCCCATCTGACATAATATGCATTTATTGCTCATTTTTTAATTGCCTCTATTCCCACTGGAATGCAATCTCCTTGAGAGGAGGGAACTCTTTCCTTTTCTGTTCATGGCTGTATAGCTTACAGAGCACTGCTGACACATTGGATGCGTTCAGTAAATCATTGTTCAGTGGATGAATATTCTTATTTCTTGTGGGACAGGAGGCACAGTTCTTCTCTCCCCACAGTCCACACAGGAGAAAATGCACAGGTCATATTAGCATGCATTTTGTGCAGCCTCCTCATTCTGTTTGGAACCCACCTGAGTAATTGGAGAAGGAAACCGGGAATGTAGGTCAGCTTGGAGCCAGATGGTCTCAACTTGTGAGTTTCTGCAAAAAAAAAAAAAAAAAAAAAAAAAAAAAAGACAATTAGAAATTTGATAGGGATTGCACTGAATCTGTAAATCAGTTTGGGGAGTATTTTTAACCTTAATAATGTTGTCTCCTAGTCCATGGGCTCAGACGTGGGAACATTTATTTAAATTTTTTGGAAATAATTTCAGTGATATTTTGCAGTTTTCAGTGTACAGGTATTCCACTTGTTTTATTAAACTTACTCCTGTGTATTCTTTCGGATGCTACTGTAAATGGAATTCTGTTCTTAATTTAATTTTCAGATTATTAATTTTGCATAAAGAAATACAGTTGATTTTTAGATATTGACCTTGTATTCTATAACTTGGCTGGATTCATTTATTAGTTTTGATCTTTTTTTTTTTTTTTTTTTTTTTTTTTTTTTTTTTTTTACTGGGTTTGGGAGTTTCTATAAATAAGATCATGTCATTTGCAAAGAGTTTAATTCTTTCTTGTCTTTTCTTTTTCTTGTCGATAACAGTCCTGGGTTGAATCTTTACGTGGTAGAAATGGTGTGCCGTTCCTGGTTTTGCTGGGTGGGAAGGAATTCATTTTTTACTGTTCATTAAGTATATTGTTAACTCTAGGTTTTTTTAAAGTTTTTTTTTAGATACCTCTTATCAGATTAAGGAAATTCCCTTCTATTTCTAGTCTGCTGAGTATTTCTTTTTTCTTTTCCGAAAGATGTTAGATTTTGTCAAAAGTCTTTTCTGTGTCTGAGGTGATAATGCGTTTTTTATTTGTTTGCTTGTTTTTTCCTTCGTTTTATCATTATGTATTTTATTGACAGGTTACATAGGTTGAACCAACTTTGCATTCCTGAGATAAATCCCACTAGGTCATTTGTTACTGGGTTCAGTTTGCTGCTATTTTATTGAGGTATTTTGCTTCTATATTCACAATGGATATTGATCTATAATTTTCATTCGATGTCTTGTCCTGGTTGGGGTACATATATTCTCCTTTTTTTATATCCTCTATTTGGTGAGACATTGTTTTCATACTTTCCTTTATGTCTTTATGCATAGTTTCTGTTAGTCCTTAGACCATGTTTAAAATAGCTGACATAACCTCTTTGTCTAGTAAGTCTAATACCTGGGCTTCCTGGGGACAACTTCTATTGGCTGTTTTTGTTTTTTGTTTTTTCCGTGTGTGATCAATACTTTGCTTCTTTGCATGACTCAGATTTTTTTTATTGGACACTGGACATTTTAAATAATACAACTCTAAAAACTAGATACCACCAGGGTTTGTTGTTGGGCTGTTTATTATTGTTGCTGGTATTTGTTTGTGTAATAAATTTGCTGAATTAATTTTGTAAAATCTGTATTTTTTTTTTCATGAGATAGCTTGTTGGTCAACCAATGAATGGGCAGGGATTTCCTTAAATTCCTGGGACCAGTAAGTCTCCCTGTCTTTGCTAAGAGACTCTCTGTGTGTTAGGGTGTGCCTTCAGTGCGTAGGCAGGCAGTTTAAGCTCTACCTTAGTTCTGTTTGTTCAGAACTTCAAAATGAGTCAGGAGGGACAGCTTAGGTCTTCTCGGCTCTTTCCCGGGCATGTGCACAGCATGTGTATGTGTTTGGTTCTAGACTCCCAGGACCCCCTATGCCAGATTTTTCCTTTAAGGTTTTTTTGTTAGCTTATTGTTTTTCCCAGCTGTGATTGCCACCTTGGTCAGCTGCAACATTTACCAATACCCACTGAGTGTGTTCCACGGAATCCTGTCAGAGAAAAGCTGCTGTGGCTGGCCGGGCTTTTAGTTAGGTCAAACGAAGACAAGGCCTTGAAGATGGGGTTTTCCAGAGAGCTGCCAAACTGATCAAATAAAGACAGCTACTGGGGGTGGCGCTCCGAAGCGCGGCAACCCGTTCTGTACCCTCCAGAGGCCCCTGTCCTGCTGGTTTCCTCTCTGAGTTGCAGGACCATTAGTTTTTAAGGCTGCCGTGGGGCCCAGGGACAGGAAATGAGACGATGGCAAGTTAAAATGCAACCAAGATGGCTCTTCCTCCTGAGATTCAGCTGTTTTCCTTGAGTAAATACGCCTGGATTATTCCAAGACTTCGGTTCATTTCCAGAGCTCTGGAAGACTTTAGTTTCCATTGCCCTTGTGGAAGAGAGTACGTTAGAGGGTGCTTATTTCGTCATTCCTGGACAGTCTTTTCCATGCATTTGTTCTTAAAACCTTCTCCACCAGTCTTTGGAAATGCAATGACAAGTAATATACACTCCTTATCTTCAAAAAGCTCACAGTCTGGAGGAGATAGACACATGTAATGGATAACAGGACATGACAAAGGCATTAACGGATATAGCCAGTGAAGATATAGCCCTCGGTTCTGTGATCATGCCAGTATCCTCAGGAGACGGGCCAGTGTGTCTCGCTTTTTGCATTGTCTGTAATCATAATTTATATGTGTAAGTTTTAAAAATATATATTTTTATTGATTTCAGAGAGGCAGGGAGAGGGAGAGAGGGATAGAAACGAAACATCAGTGAGAGAGAATCATTGATCGGCTGCCTCCTGCATGTACCCCACTGGGGATCAAGCCCACAACCCGGTCATGTGCCCTGACCTGGAACTGTGACTTCCTGGTTCATAGATCAATGCTCAACCACTGAGCCACACTGGCCGAGTACAAATTGTTGTGTTTTTTTTTTCATTGTTAATTTGTTTCTTTAAGACCCCTGCCATTTCTGAATTTCTTGCTTACCCATCACTCAGTTGCTTCACATGGAGGGCATCTTCTCCCCACCACCAGGCAGTGGAGGGGACATCTATCCTGCTGCTCCTCTCCCCCTCCCTAACCCCGCACTCCTCTGGGTCAGTGGGCTCACCAACCTGATTCAGATGCAGACTCTGAGTCAGCGGGTCTGCAATGACTCTTAAGAGTCCTCATTTGAAAAAGTTCCTGGGCAGTGCTGGTCCGTGGACTACACTGTGAGTAGCAAGGTCCTGAAGGGTTAGCAGCTTTGGTGTTTCCAAAACCTCCCCCCTCCCCCCACATCTCCTTGATGGGAAGTGGCTCCCGTCTGCTTTCTCTACCTGGGCTATTTATGAACTTGAACTTTAGAATGTGGGTCCCAGAGGGAGCCTGCAGGAGGTTCTTCATGGCCTTTTGAGTGGAGAAGTTCACGCTCTACCGTGAGTTTTTGTGAGGTTCAGCTCGAAGGAAGGCCAGGAATAAGCGAGAGGGGGTCTCCGGGTCACTGTGAGGTCAGTCATGGTTGGGTTCTCTGAGTGCTGGGCATTATGGGTACTGAAGGGGAAGCCAGGAGAAACCGGGCAGGTGTCTCTCCTTTGCCTTCTCTGCAAGTCCACTGAGGAGACGAGGAGGGAAGAGGAAACGTGTGTAAAGTGGGCCTAGAGGTCCACTCACTCCTCTTGGAGATGGTGAAATGGCCCAGGGACGGGCCCAAAGTCTCCTCATACCCTGTTCATGTTCACGTATGACCAGGCCATTAAAGTACTCAATGTCCCCTTCATATTTTAACATAGGTGTAACCCTATTTAAACCCACCCCCCAAATTTGAGACTTTATGAAATGTTTGACAGTATATGTCCCTCCTCCCCCAGATAAGTGATCATCACAGACTACTGTTCACGGTCCAGTTGCTGTCAGCCAAGACACAGGTCACGTTCAGAGGCGGCATTCCATGGGGTTCACCATGCAGTCGCCCAAACACAGGTCATGTTCAGAGAAGACATTCCATGGGGTCGGCCTTTCTATTTCAATTAACAGATTGCTGAAGAGCCAGCCCAGCCGAGCCCGGGGCCCCAGTGCTACTAGGAATCTCACTTTCTCCACCTCTGGGCTCTGCTCTGTGTAGCTCCATTCATTCTTAGACCCTCTCCCCCTGGAAGCAAGACCCCCACTAGCCGCGGTGGTGTCCTAGCACTGAGCCATCCCAGCGAAGAGAGAGCTCTCTTTCCCAGCAAACACCTTCCGGCAGGCCTCTGATTGAATGAACCTGCAATCACGCTGCTGATTGCCTGGATCTGGGGCCTGTACCCACGCCTGCTGGGGGAGGGGCAGCTCCACATGACTCCCACGGGCCAAGTCTATGTGAGCGGAAGGACAAGCAAAGAATATTGGGGCGCCACAGTTAGGAGAAATGGCCCAACAGATCTCTGGTTGGAATCTGAGCTGTCTGCTGCTCTGCCCACTGTGCTGAATAGGTGAGTTCCGAATGGGGCAGAGTGGGTCTTGAGCTCCCCCTAGAGGCCAAGATGAAGGAATCAATGCTCTAGTCACTTTTTCTGTTTGTAATTGGGTCAGTCCTCTATTCTAGCTATATCTGGACATGTACAGACTGGAAAAGGTCTGTGGGTCAGCTCTCAGGAGCTACTGTGGTGGAGTCTGGTATCGGAAGAGTAAAAACGCTGACATTTACCAGCTGGGGAGTCTTTGGTGGGCTGTATACTGTCTCAGTTTCCATCTCTGTATCCTAGGGACATAGCACCTACCCCAGGGTTTGGGTTAGGATCAAATGAGTTCATGTTTGCGAAGTGCTTGGACCAGCGTCTGGCACGTGGGAAGTGGTACGTGAGTGTTTGCAACTCTCCCCCGCATCTCTCCCTCCTTGTTCAAACAATAATGGTGACTGGAATGTTCCTAGCTTTTAATGTCCCTTGCCTTTTAGCAAACACGGAGTTAGATGGCTAAGGGGAGGCAGAGATAACTGTGAACTTGGAGTTTATCCTACTTGGGGGACCTTGGCGAACACACTCAGCCTCTTTGAACCTCACTTGCTCTTGTGCCCCAAGAAAATACAAAAGGTGCCCAGTGTCATCGCTAAGGATATTGCACAGATACAGTAAGACGGAGGAGAGAAAAGGCATTCACATTGCTTCAGGTTCAAATTTTGTTGGAGTCTTGGGAAACCTGAGCCCTCCAGGAGACCACGCTGGGGAAAAGGAAGGTCAGCAGATGACCGCAGGGCAGTGTGGCCGGGGGTCGGAGAGCGGGATGGGGGAGGGTGGGGGGAGACAAGATGCTGAGGGATAGATAGGGATGTAGCAGCATGTGCGCTGGGGAAGAGCTAAAGAAATTGGGACACGTTTATCCCCAGAAGTACTGTGTGCTGTAGTTACAAAGTTCGGGGTCTTCTATGTGTTCTTTTTTTCCCATTTTTTATTAAGGTATTATATGTGTACATACCTTACAATTACCCCCCCACTCCCATACATGCCTCCCTCCCCAGAGTTTTGCGTCCATTGGTTGTACTTATATGCATGCATACAAGTCCTTCAGTTGATCTCTTATCTCCCCCATATCTCCCTCCCCTCCCCTCTGTAATTTGACAGTCTGTTTGTTGATTTACTGTCACTGTATCTATCTTTATGTTCATCAGTTTATAATGTTCCTTATTTATGTGTTCTAATATGCTTACACTTTGAGACATGCTGTGCAGGAAGATAATACATCACATGTGATGCTTACGTAAGAGGCATGTACGAACCTCTGCCCTTTCCTAGCCTGCTGCTTGGTTCCAGCGTGGCTCCCTGGGCAAACGGCTGAGTGGCTCCCTTGATGATTGACTTGGCAGACGAGCATCAGAAACAAGCAACTGAGTCATTTTCTTGGTGGGCAATGCAAGACGGGTGGTTAAAATTGTTAACCTTATCTATAACATTTTAAACCAGCACCATTGGAGGGGAGGGACAGATGCTGAGGGAATAGATAGGGGGACCCCAACTCATCCTTGAAAGATGGAACACCAGGTGGCAGAAAGTCTGACATCAGTTATCATCACAGTGACCGTCATTGCTCAGACAGTGGCATGGACAAGCAATTTATAAACATCTCACTGCCAGCACGAAGCTGATGAGGTGGATACCAACAACCTACATCTTCTCTGAGATTCAGAAGCGAGATGCAGAGGGATTAGAGCACGTGCTTAGAGCCTCTTGCCCCGCCCCCCTGCAGTCTACCCCTCCAAGGTTCTGGGCCTTTCTGGGGGGTAAGGCTTGGACTGAGGTCTGAGAGGTGAATGGAGTTGGTGAGGAAGACGGAGGTGAGGGAAAACCATCGGGATGGAAGGGCCAGCGTGAGTAAAGGCAGGAAAGGGAGAGAGCACGCTGCCTTGACTCTGGAACGGAACACGCCATTAAATAATCTGATGCAATGGGAAGCACACACTGTAACAATCTCTCACCATCTCCCAGCGTCTCGGGGAGAGAGAACAGATGAGTCAGGGACGTTATAGAGGCTGCAATCGGGCTGCCTGAGCCAAGAAATGGCTCTCCTCTGGCTAACGAGCTTGGCTTGGGGCAGTGGACACACTACAGTCTCCAGATGATGCAGAATTGGACTGTACCCATGAAACCTGTACGCGTTACTAACCAATGTCACCCCAATACATTCAAGAGAAATGTTGAAAGCCCTCAAACAGTAAATAAGTATTGTTTATATTTCCAACTGCACAACTGCCTCATAAAAGAAACCAGCACCCCAGCCACACCCTGAGGATGCGATGCTACAGAGGCACATTTCTCTGCAAACCTCCCATTTCCGTTAGCGTTATAGCTTCTTCGTAAATTTGCTGCTTTGGGTGTTTTCACCCACCCACATTTCTTCTCTCCTATAGAGAACAGGTTTATTGGAAATGTCCCACTTGGCTATTTTGAGCAAAGACTTATTTATTTCCCAGGTTTATTTCAATCTCCTCTGCCCATGACCAAATGGTTTGTGCATTTGCACAAGAATCAAAAAGTGGGACAGGCAGTTTGTTTGCTGTAAGCTGCTGACCTCCCCTGAAATAATTGGGGGCCCCTGGCCATGCCCCACATGGAAAACTGCCCATGCTGTGAATTCTCAAGGTCCACAGATTGGAGTCCGGAGGGACCCTTAGATTTTTCTCTTCATTCATCTGTTTATCCCTTCATTCATTCACCGACAACTCGCCGAGCATTTTGTAACAGGCTCTGCTGAGTAAAAGGACTGCTGAGATACATGAAATTTAGACTCCATGGCTGAGGAGCTCATGGACTAACAGAATAGACAAGCAAATCAATGACTCATACCCAGGAAAATACATATAAGGGTGTAGCAACATGTACGCTGGGGAAGATCTAAAGAAATTGAGACATATTTATCTCCGGAAGTGCTGTAGTTACAAAGTATGGGGTCTTCTATATATTTTAATATGCTTACATGTTAAGACATGCTGTGCATTGTTACACCCAGACTTCATGATCCCCAAGGACCACCAAGGAGCGGAGTCCGATGCAATAAACAAAAGAGCCTTTTCCATGCTAGCATGGGCTCTGTCCCACTCACACCCGCAGCATGGCGGAAGAGAGAGCGAATTTCGCCCAGTCCAGGGGTTTTACTCCGGTCAGTGGTGATGTCACTGCCTTGGCTAACCCTGATTGGTTGGGTGAGGGCTAGGGTTCAGTTACAGAATGGAGGATAACTCCGCCCTGCCCCACAGTGGAGTCAGGAGCCCATCCTCGCCCCACTCTGCCCTCTCATGCATTACCTTGTAACCTTACCTATAACATTTTAATCCAGTAAATGTTTTTCTATAACATTTGTCTGTTTGGAGTTCAGTTGCTAAATGCAACATTAGATGTGTGTAGAGGCTGCAGACATAACATAAAAAGAGACAGTTTCAGGGAGAAGGGGTGTTTTCTGCAGGAGAGCACATCCAGAGAGGGCTTTGATGCGTAGATAGGAGTTTTTCAGAGCGCTGAAAGGAAACAAACTGCAGGAGATGGTCCGAGAATGGTTGGCACGAATTAGACCTGGTGGCCGGGGGCCAACATGAGGAGCACAGCGGAAGGGAGTGCTAACAGGCTTGGAGCAGAGCTGAATGCAACTCAGCTTTGGGAGCCAACCTAGGTCCCTGCAGAGGCCTGCCCGGATCCAGCTCTGGGCTGATGAAGGTACCTGACCAAGAATACTACAGGAGACACATGCAGCTCTTTCTGCATGCATATCCAAGCTCTCAAGAGTTCCCATCCATCATCTCGTTGAAATCTCACGCTGCCACTGGAGGAAGTGCGCTGGGATTACATCCGTGTTACAAATGAGGACACGGAGGGACAGACACTTGAAAATAATCACCAAGGAAACGTAGCTCTTCCCCAAGGCCTTGGACATGGACAGACACGCGTACTGTAGGGCGAGGTGACACCTTACCTCCCTGAGCAGACTCGGCAGGACCATTCGTGGTGCAGGAATATAAATGTGTGATGATGCGGTTGAAGTTATGTCAATAAATGGATAAAAGAAATGCTAAGCGAAAAGATGTCAAAGTGATAGGGTAGTGGGATTGTGGGTAACCTTTTTATCTCTCCTTTTCATCGGCCATGCTCGGGGCTGTGGTGATGTTACTTCTATAAACAAAACCACGTTTCTATAAATAATGAAACGGCTTCTAGCTCCAGGCTCCTGGGTTTGCATTCAGTGGTTACGCTGACACCGGCAGGAACGAGGGTAGCTCAGTGCGTGTCCTGGCGCCTGTGCGGACCGGAGGGCGGAGCGAGGACCCAGGCTCGTGTCCGTGCTGTGGGACTGAATTAGGGGCCCGCAGACCGGACCCCCGTCTCCATGGGCACATCAAAGGGCTGCTCATGTTTTCCTGGGCATGGATTTTGTCCATGAGAGGTCTTAAAACAGCAAATGGATAAGAAGGACTCAAGTTAACATTGTATCATGGAGCACAAGAGGTTTTATTTTTTTTATTCTCTCAATCTTTCAGGTTAAAAGGAGAAAGTCTCATCTGAGTGACACAGTAGCCCCCTTATCCATGGGGGATACATTCTAAGAACCCCCAGTGGATGCCTAAAACTGTGGATAGTACCAATCCCTACATATACTGTCTTTTTTAAAAATATATATACCTATATTTTTCACTTAAAGGAGCATTTTATGCTTCTATTTGGTATATTCGAATTGTCAGAATCACTCTTCCGGCACTTTGGGGATATCGTCATGTAAAATAAGACTGACTCGGACATTCCCGCCCTGCATGACCGCGAGGGAGTATGGATCTGGTCACCAGGATCGTTACTCAGTGGCTGGCAGGCGGACTGTGGATCCACTGGCCAGAGGGGTGAGTCATGTCCAGCCAGGATGGAGTGACATGCTGTGTTTCATCACACTGCTCAGAATGGCCACACTTTGTAACTTAGGAATTGTTTCTGGAATTTTCCACTTAAAATTTTCGGGCCACCGTTGACCACGTATAACTGAAACCACAGAAAGCAAAGCCACTGCTAAGGACGGGGGGCTTCTGCAGTATATTTATATCACTTTTCTATCACTCTTTCCTCCCTCTCTTCCTCTCTTTTCCTCTTTTTTAAAAAAATGCATTTTTATTTATTTCAGAGAGAAAGAGAGAGAGAGAGAAACATCAATGAGAAAGAATCACTGATTTGCTGCCTCCTGCACACCCCACACTGGGGACTGAGCCTGCAACCTGGGCATATGCCCTGATCGGGAATTGAACCATAGCTTCCTGATTCATAGGTTGATGCTCAACCACTGAGCCATGCCAGCTGGGCATTTCCTTTTCTTTGAGAGAGAGAGAAAGAGAGAGAGAGAGAGAGAGAGAGAGAGAGGGAGAGAGAGAGAGAGAGAGAATGAGAATGCCCTGGGCTCAGAACTGTAGCCATGCAATAGTATCTGGCTGTAACTTAATCGTAGTCTTTTTTAAAATTGTACCTATTTTTACAATTTCCTCCTATGATGGCAGACAATATATGACCTTTCCTTTTAAAAATAAATGGGAAAAGATCTTTTATGTTAAAAATTCAAGCGCAAGCAAAAGGCACAGCAGATGGTCCCCGTGGTGTGTATTCATGGAGAAGGCATCCCTAAAGCTGAGCCCTGCACTGTCTGTCTCTGGTCCTGCCCAGTCCCGAGGGTCTAGGGTGTGTGGGAAGATCAGGAACCCCGGTCCCTCATCAGTGTCTGAATCTGCACAGAGACATCCCGGACCCCTGCCTCTGCACCCGGCTGTGGCTCTCCTCTCAGCCGCTGGCACCTGCAGGCTCAGTGAATGCCGTGCCATTGATCCGCCTCCGATGCTCGGTAAAGGCTGAGCACACAGGCGCTGTGCAGTGATAATACCTAGATTGGGAAATCAATGCGTTATGCTAAGATTATGCTAAGAGCTTAGACTCTGGACGCAAGGATAATGGCTGGGCATTTTCACCCTTACTGGTCCGTCACGGAAGGGGAGGCAAATGACCAAGTATCGGGCGCTCGCTGTGTACATGGACCCACTGGTAACTTCCCCCTGCTTTCACGTGGACGCTCAGGAAGCTTCCTAAGTAATTCAGCCAGGGACACACAGTGGTTCAGCTGGGAATCAGGATGGGACACCAGATCTCGGGCTCCAAAGCTACTGCTCTTCCCATGAGACAACGCTTGTCTCGCTGGATGAGGATTTCGATACTCCCTTCATCTGAAAGAAAAAGATCCGCTTTGTACCGAGTGTGTTTACGGTGCTCCCACCAGGCTGACACCCCTCAGACCCTTCCTGTCTTCCCTTTCTGGCCCCCAAACTATTACAGTTCCTCTGCCTAGAATGCCCTCTCCGCTCCCTTCTGGCCTGTGCTGCTCTCCGAACCAAAGCCACCGGTCCCCTCCCTGGGGAGCCATTAGGCGCCATTCCAGACCGCATTCTTCCCCCTCCTGAGAGTGCCAGTGTGAGACTAGAGGCTTGTGAGGTTGTGTCATATCTGATACGTGGGGAGAGAGATCCTGGCTCCTCCACATTCTGGCTTCGTACATTTAGACAAGTCACTTTACCCTTCCAAGCCTCGGGTTGCTCATCTGTACAATGGGCTCAATATCACAACAGCCAAACCTCCTGGCACATACCTGATCAGAACTGGCACAGTAATTGATGGCTCTTCCCAGTCTCCTGTTTAGTATCTCCCCATCCTGATGCTTTTAATCCACGAATTCAGAGTTCCTTCTAGGAGAGGGATTAGATGATCTCATTCCTCCCCCCAAAAGCACACAAAGACTGCTGGTTCCTTGTGTAAGGCATCATGGGAGGATGGAGGTGGCATTCCAGCCTCTGCTGAAAAGTCCCGTGCAGAGCGGGTCCTGTTCTCTCTGAGATTTATATTATTGTCTATAAAACTGGGACGGTGAGGTGCGCTCCACAGGATTTGGGTAAACAAAGTGCCTATAAATAAACATAAACATTGCCCCTAAATACAATTGCAGGTGGTATAAAAACCCCTGGGAATACTAATAGTAAAAAATAAGTCAAATATTCATCCATTTATAATATTCAGTAAATCTGGGATGTGTGTGGTGCTGTCCAAGGTGCTAGACAGCCAGCCATGAATGAAGTGGACCTGGCATTTACATGTTTAGTTTACCTAGCAACTCAGGTTTTCTACGGATTATCTAGTGAACATATCAAGCAAGGAAAACTGTTGTTATAGAGCTAGAACCCACGCTCTTGACAGTGGTGTGGTACGGAAGTCAGACTTGCAGCTCTGGAATCAGAGAGATCCCATTTCAAATCCCTACTCTTCCTCTTAACTGCTGTGTGGCCTTGGGTAGGCCTCTTGGCATCTCTGAACATAAACAGGACCTTATAATGAAGTTGTTTCGGTGGTCAGATGAGACAAGGCACTTATACACAGGGTGGGAGTGCCTTCCTCCACCCACCACATAATTCCTTACACACAGTAGGTGTTCAATACATGCCTGTTGAAATTTATTGAACACCTACTAAAAATACTAGTAAAAACAAAATCACTGGACAGAAGCAAGCAAATGCATTAGCCGCCTCTCAGGTCAGCAATTCTGACTCAGCTACATGTGAGGCATTTGCCATTCTACACAGCTCGCATAGATATTTCTTTCCCACTAATGCATCAGAAAGCAGTGAGCTGAGTTCACTTCCTGTCCCAGAAGGAATTCGGTGTTGTTGTTAAGAGTTGTGCAGAGGAGACTGCGTGCTTAAGCATATTAAAATATCCTGCTCTGTCCAGGTGCCCTTGACCATATAATGCTTGGCACAGCCTTGAGAAAGTCATTTCAGTTCTCTCTTCTGTTTGCACTTGGGTGGCAGTTTTCCAGCTGTGCACCTTGGGCATCTTGCTTAACCACTAAGTCTATATCCTCATTTGTTGAATGGTTATAAGAATTATAGCTATTTCATAGGGTTGTTGTAGGAGCTAAATGAATTAATATATGTAAAGCCCCTAGTATAGCATCTAGCTCATAATAGACTCTCATCAATGAATTCATTTATTCCTCAAATATTTAGTGACAGCCTGCTATGTGCCAGGCACAAGGCTAGGTGCTGAGGATACATCACTGAAGAAAACCCACAGAAGTCTCCGTGCTCATGGGAAGGCGGGGCCAGGACACTATTACGGGTCCAGGGTCTTTGGGCTTCCTGTGACAGTTCTGGCATCCAGCAGGTATCGGCTCTGTTTTTTGGAATTGGTACACGGAGCAGGCAAACATGGTACAGGGTGGAGCTGAGTGGACTGGAATCTCATGGGGTGTGTCTGCTGGTTTCCTTCTGTCAATCCGTGTCAACATTTAGTAGCAGGAGGAGTTGTAGTGAATGGGGCATTGGGCTCAAGCTCAACATTTCCCTTAAACCCAGATCAGTGGTTGGCAAACTCATTAGTCAACAGAGCGGCAAACGGTGGCTCGAGAGCCGCATGTGGCTTGCGAGCTGCAGTTTGCCGACCACTGACATTCCCAGGACAGTAAAATTGGCGACAGAGCCAGGATTTAAATACTAGTCCAAGGGAAATGGGAGATGGGAATGCTGGCATGTAACTGCTACCTCCTTTGTGCCAAAAATTGTTCTTGGTGTTATAACATCAGGACTTTAAACATTCACAACTCAGGTACTATTTTCTCTATGTAGAAACAGGCTCAGGGTGTTTAAATGTCTTGGCTAAGGTTGCTCATCTGTTATGGTGTAGAGCCAAAGTTCAAGTTCAGGAATTGCTGTGTTATATTTCAGTGAGAACGTTTCTGCAATCAATGTATTATTGGCCTCCTGTAGGGTCTAGTTCAATCATTTGAGCCCATCTTCAATGTCCATTTCACTGGAAGTCATTGTGTGGGTCACTCATGTATCGGCACATCGCAGCACTGGGCATGGCCTTTGTTTTTGCAATCTGTCATTTTCTACGGTGATATCCACGCTTCCTGGAGGACTGGCAATCTCCCTGCAGCCTCCTCCTGTCTCAAATCACTTCCAGTCTCATTTTGTCACCCCCTACATCATGGGCTTTCTAAATCAGTGGCTTTCATGAAATGTGCTTTAATTCTGCAAGCCATAACCTGAGAGGTACTTACAGAGGTATTAAATTCCCTCCGTCTCTCACATGGCCTTTATTTATTCATGTGCTACAATGGGGCTGATTATATCTTCTTGTGTTTAGCCATTTTCCAAAAGCAGGGTGTGTTTGCAGGAGCAATTAGACCATGGATTCAAATTAAGTAGGAGGGTGGGCTGGAGTAGGATATGTGGCAGCCTTAATTTTTCTAGCATTTTCAAAATATTTTAAAGTTTGGTGTGAGGATCAACTGAGATGTGTGCTCAGCACTGAACACATAACAAAGTACTGAGCAGATGTTTCTCCTCCTCCTCCTCCTCCTCCTCCTCCTCCTCCTCCTCCTCCTCCTCCTCCTCCTTCTATCGTCATCATCATCGTCGTCATCACTATTATCCACTCCCCATTGTAATCTGACTGAATGCTCCTTGTCAGGTTATTGTGCATGTATTCATTTTCCATTGCTGTGTAACTAATGACCACAAACTCAATGAGACCGACCCATTGGTGGGCTCACAAGGCTGAAATCACGATTTTCAAGAGCGGCATCCTCACCTGGACCTCAGGGTCTTCTTCGAACCCATTGGTGTGGTCGGCAGGATTCAGATCCTGTGGTTGTAGGACAGTGGCCTCTGTCCCTTTCGAGGGCTGTTACCCAGGGGCCGTTCTCGGCTCTCAAGGGCCACCCCTATTCCCTGCCACGTGGCCCCTTCGTCTTCAAAGCCAGCAGTGGAGAATCCATTCTCGTTCCTCAAAGCTTCACCTTCTTCTGACCGCTTGCTCCCAGGGCTCATAAAATCAGGTCAGGCCAGACAGCCTCCTCAAAGTCAACTATGTAAGATAACCCAAGCGCAGGGTGAAAGCCACCATAGTCACAGCCCCTGGAATTATGCAGGGGTGAGCGGGTCTCGGGGGTCCTAGAACTCTACCTGCCCTCCTGGACCTGTAGAGAGGATGTGAATAAACCTCTTAGCATGTTCAAAGTCACATCTAATCAGAGCAAGATGTGATTCCATTGTATATGCTCATTTATCTTATGTATCTCTATGTGGATTCTGTAAAATATTAATAAATGCAAACACATTTCCTGTGTCCTCAGGCTGAAACAGAGGGAAATTTGGGGGGGGGGGGCGTGTACATCGGGGTCTCTCCTGAGCAGGGAAGAAGAGCGATGTATCGTGTGTGAGTGAATGAATGCAGGGACGCAGGATGCAGGTCTCTTGCTTTTTCCTCCCATCGGTATCAGAAGTCTAAGGGTGAAACCAAACTTCCGCTGATGCTTTTAGAGTCGGCTGTCCATGTGATTTATTAGCGCTGAGCCGATGCTAATGTTGAGCCTGCAGCTCACAGATAACCCGGAATGCATCCTGAAAGCAGGGGCTTCCCGCACACACGGGCAGAACATCGAGGTGGAGCTCTCGGCAGACTCCGGATTTCACGTTGTCTGTCCAGCAGTTGAGTCGGAATCGTGTTATGAAATAGACAGCATCTGGATGAGAAAGCAGGGGACAGGAAAACAGGACAGAAGATTTGCTTCTGAGAGACTCCAACTACAAGTCACGGAATATTCTTCTCATTGGCATTTGGCTGGAACCAATTTAGAAAACATGAGTTTTTAACATTGGACATATAACAAGAGAGATGAGGCAGGCAGCTGCGGAAATTTGCTCAGCAGCTCAGCTACACCAGAGCCAGTGTCAAAATGATTATGCTGGCTTCTCCCTCATCTTATGATAAACACAGTGGCTACATTCATTAAACCCAAGTACAAGACAGGAGAAGGAAGATTCTGGAAGGAACAACATCACAGGACCAGCCAACCTACAAGGGAGGCGTGGGAGTCAGTGTTTGGGCTGCTTTTCATGGTATTGGGTGGCACCATTCGTCGTGAAGAGAAGGTAGCACGAATGCTAGTTGTTGATGAAGAGCATCTGCCACAGCAATAAACTTCGGGAATGATTTGCGACTTAGAACGTGGGTGTGTGAACGTGTGTTAGCCAAGTGCTGCCTCTGTGCCCGCTGTGTTGGCTACTCAAAGGAAAATAAGTCAAAATGCCCTGAAGGCATTAACATTAAATTCTTAATGTATTTTGTGCGTGTTAGCTAACACGGTTCTGGTAGCATAGCAAACCCCGAAGATGTGGGGTGAAGAATTTGTCCCCGTGACAGCGAGAAGAGAAAGCACGGGGCCATTGGCTGTTGAGACATGTGGTGCGGATGGAGCCTCGTCGAAGTGTGGTCCATATCTTCAAGAAAGGGGCGGGGGGGGGGGGGGCAAATTATACCCATAATGCTAAGCAAGTGTTCTCGGTGAAAAATGGATGCCATTGTTGCCCTGGCCGTTTTGGCTCAGTGGATAGAGCGTCAGCCTGTGGACTGAAGGGTCCCGGTTTTGATTCCAGTCAAGGGCTCATTCTTGGCCCTGGTTGGGGCAGATGCAGGAGGCAACCAATCAGTGTGTCTCTCTCACATCGATATTTCTCTCTTTCAGTCTCTCTGTCTTCCTTCCCACTCTCTAAAAATCAATGGAAAATATTCTCCAGTGGGGCTAGCAAAAAAAAAAAAAAAAAAAAAAAAGATGTAATTCTTGAAGGAATGGAGGTAGCTGAAGCTATTGGGGAAAATAATGTTGTGTATAGGGCCATCGCAAAATGGAGAGAGAGAGAGAGAGAGAGAGAGAGAGAGAGGAGAGGAGAGGAGAAACAACCAGCGAAATATAGTGCTTTCTTTCCCCCAAAGTTAGCATGGGCA
Source organism: Pipistrellus hanaki (assembly GCF_964339955.1). Classification (NCBI taxonomy): domain Eukaryota; kingdom Metazoa; phylum Chordata; class Mammalia; order Chiroptera; family Vespertilionidae; genus Pipistrellus; species Pipistrellus hanaki. The sequence goes on along the minus strand of NC_140519.1, from coordinate 46,957,031 downwards.
TGACTTTTAAGAATTCTGTCTGCATTTCTTGGTTTCCGTGGATTGGGATAAATTCTCATTTCCCCCTCTGTAGATATGTTCAAAATACAAACTACTCCTGAGTGAGTAGCAGGAAGACTCCCTAAAAGAAAATTCCCGTGACTGAGTGTGGAGAGGGGGGAGGGTTTTCCTTCTCTTTCCGCTGGTGGCGGTGGCACTGGCAGCTGCCTCTCTGCGATGGGAGATGCATTTCGGCTGGGCGGCTGGGCGTGGGTGTGATTTCTCTCTTCTCGCTGGAGGCTTCATCAGGGGAAGGTAGGAAGCGGTTTGCACCCTGGCCTGGGGAACTGTCAGTGTGCGAATGAGGGCTTTGAGCTGGGACCAGTAGGAATGTGGATCGGGTCTCCCCCTGGGGAGGCAGCCTCCCTGTAAACAGGTGAGGCAGGGAAACAAACATTAGTGACAGCTGGCTCCCCAGGCTGGAGTGAGTGATCAGAGGCATCCTGCCCTCCCAGAGCAGCGGCATGTCTTCTGGGAGAGATGCCAATTATGTGAGTTGGTGTATCTACCAACTCCTCCTGTGCCCTCCTTCTCCCTCCCCCCCGCCACTCTCCTTGCTGGAGAAGGTGGCATATTTCCAGTCTTCATGCATTCTGCCTGGGGCTCCTCTCTACCCCGGCATGCTTCGCCCAGAGGCAGTGGTGTATTTGCTCCCTTTCTCAGCATTTTTAGTGACAAAAGCATACCTCTGGAAAGGTCTAGAAGGGTCTTACCGTCACCTTCTGCTCTTCTGCAATGCCCTGCTTGGTCCTATCCATGCCCATGGTTAACTGACCACCTGTGAGCTCAGGACTCCTCAATTTCTAGCTCCAGATTGGCTCTCTTAAGAGTTTCAGCTTGTCTATTGTCTAGCCATCACTGCCTGGAAACTGCCCACAGGCACCTTCAACACAACTGTCAAATTTACACCCATCCATTCTCTTCCAAACCAAAGCTCAGTGGTGGGCAAAAGCCAGCCGTGCCACCCTCCAGTCCCTATTGTGGTCGGGTCTCCATCCATCTCCCTGCAGTCACAAGGCCTCGATGTATTCCATCTCGGCCTGCTCCTGCTGCTGTCCGGGGCCACTGGCTTGGTTGAGTCCCTCACCAGCAGTCGCCTGGGAAAAGCTGTCACTGGCGGCAACTTCTGTGTCATGCTTCCTCAGAACCACATCCAGAAAGAGCCTTAGGAAACACGCACATGATCACACCCCTTCTCCCTGTTTCAAATCCTTTGTCAGGGAGGGAACACGCCTTTCTACACTCATAGGTTCGGTAACGGGGCTCTGCAAGTTAAACTGACGAGAGGCAGCTGACTAGGAGAAGATTGCAGAAATGGTAGCTCAGAGAAAATGGGGCTCATATACCATCTTCATAGGAGAAAGGGGAGGGGAGAGGGGGCACCTACGGAAAGAGGAATGACCTGGGGCAGTGGTCGGCAAACTCATTGGTCAACAGAGCGGCAAACCACGGCTTGGGAGCCACATGTGGCTCGAGAGCTGCAGTTTTCCTCCTTCCCTTCCTTTCTTCCTTCTTTCCTTCCTTCCTTCCTTCTTTCCTTTGCCATCCCAGTTAATTTGAATTGCCATTATGTGGCAGATGCTGGGCAAAGCAGATTCTCATGGGCAGAGTGTTGTTGAATGCTCAGAAAGAATCTGGATCCAGTATTTGAGTTGAGCACGGATTGGAGATGAGTTCCTTTTCCAACCACTTGCAAGAAGGAGTGCCCTGTTCCCTGTGAGGCAAGTGCCACCCTCAATCTAATTCTGACACTTTTCAGAGATGGGGGGGGGGGGGGCAGGATGACAGCACGCCTTGGGGTTTGGTTCTCCGGGAGCAGCATGTTCCTGTGACTGGCGGGTTGGTGTGTCAAACTCCACGTAACTGAGACCAAACGTAGGGAACCAGTTCAGACTCAGGGGATCGAGGAGGAATGTTCTCCAGAAGAGCATTGTCTCATGTTCAAGGGCATATCGACACTTAGAGTCTCCACTGTGCCTCACGGTAGATGCTTGGAGTCGCCACTGCCATCAGCTTGGGCCTGGGCTAGTCAATCCATAAAGTTAACTTTGAAAAAGCAACTCATCCTATTTATGTTTGTGTGTGTGTGAATTTTAATTATGGGCTATCTATCACTTTCTGGAAGAATGCTAGAGTAAATTGTAAATCAATACGTTAAATCCATTTGGAAACAAAATATTCTAGAGCTGAGATTTGTTATCAGATTTTAATAATTTATTCCTTTTTGGTGTTTACCAACATTTACTCTACACCTGCCCTGTGCCAGCCATTGGGCTCCACACCGAGGTGCCAGAAGTGAGGTCCCTGCCCCCAGGACTTAGTCTCTCAAAGTGTGTGTCTACCGCGCTTTGCCAGAATCCCTCAGGCTTATCACCAGTTCAGATGAACCCGGCCACACCCCAGGCATACAGTCCAGTGTCTACAAGGGAGACTCTCACAATGTGCGTTTAGAATAAGTTCTCCTCCGAGCACTCTCGTGAGCACTGAAGGCTGATGTCCTTCAGCGTAGAAAACGGTGGTGCTAGGCGGCATTTCGGCTTCCTCAGGGATCACAGCACTTTGGGAATCCTGCGCTAGAATTCCTTAAACACCATCGTTGCAATTAATACACATGATAGTCTAAGGTGATCAGAGGTCCCGCTTTTTAACAATTTGTCCCCAATGCCATGGGACGCGGGACAAATTGTTAAAAATCGGGCTCTCCCACCAAAAGCAGGACATCTGGTCACCTTATGATAGTCCCGTCTGCCAAGAAGTACTAAACTCAATGTGACTAAACTCAAAAGTTACTCTGGCAAAACGGTGTGACTCACTGTGCTCTGAATCCCCAGGCTCACATTGGTGCTCAGTAGGTTCTTTAAAAACCTTGCTTTCTTCCCTTCCACCTCTTCCTTCCTCCTTCTCTTTCTTCCTTCCCTCCTTCCTTCCTTTTGTGTGAAGTCTGTCAGCCATTGTTGACTACAGTTTCTCAGTGGCCTGTTTTGTTGGATGTGTGAGTCCCCACATTGTGAACAGACACACACAATCAGCACAGCACTCTCACACACAGTATGTCCTGGGACAAGACAACCAATAACCATCGCTGCCCGTCCTCTCCTCACCTGTGAAACGAGGAAACTGATTGGATTGGTTAGATGTGTTCTTACTTTTTTTTTTTTCTTCTTTTTTTGCAACAAGATCTTTTCTTTTTTTAAGTATATTTTTATTTATTTCAGAGAGGAAGGGGGAGAGAGATAGAAACATCAATGATGAGAGAGAATCTTTGATCTGCTGCCTCTTGCACATCCCACACTGGGGATCGAGCCTGCAACTTGGACGTGTGACCTCCTGGTTCATAGGTCCAGGCTCAACCACTGAGCCACGCAGGCTGGGCTTTTATTTTCTTTTAAATTAAATCTTGGGTTGAGCCACAATACCCACAGCCGATAAAGACTCCGCGCTCTGGTTAATGAGGATGCGGGCGAGGGGCTCACTGCCTCCCCGTTTCTTGGACCAGAGTGACGTCATCAGACTTGCTCATAGACAGCTCCCAAAGGCTCTCTATGGAAACTGGGTGTGAGGCCTGGACTGCAGGCTCAGAGACTGTTTATTCCGAGGTAGTTGCTGTGCGGGGGCTGAGAGGAGAGCAGGGAAGTTGTGAGGCTCCAGGGAAAACAGCGCTATGGCCTAGACACAGAGAGGAGGCGGGAGGCAGCCAGCCAGACCCCCAGGCGGACAGACAGTGCCCACCTGGTCCAGTTAGGTCCCGAGACAAGAGGATGAACGGAGAAATGACCCTCCCCGTGGAAACAGCTCTGGGAAACCCACTTACCATCGCCCCGGGCATGCACAGGGCAGAGCGTGCACAGGGCTGCTCACCCAACGTGATCCGAGACCTTGGCAGCCCCTGGCAGCGTGCCAGGCCTCCCCCCAGACCCACTGAATGGAGCCTGCACTGTGTCCCCGTCACTGCTGTGCACGATGGAGTTCCAGAAAACTGTCAGAGGAAACACACTTCCAGAAAGATGAGTCTGCGTTCCATTCCCGGTTGTCCCATTTGCTGGCGTTGACCTTGGCCAAGTCACATTGCTCCTCTGGATTTTCTCACCCACGAGTGGAGGCCATAATACCTCACAGAGAGTTGTATGGGGTGGAGGTGCCTCAGGTAGAGGTTAACACCAAGGTTACTCTCAAGCAAAGGCTAATGTTCAAAAAAAGAACACTCAACAATCACACACACACACACACACACACACACACACACACGCACACAACAGTTGGGAATGGAGCAGACCTTCCTGAGCCTCAGGGCTATTGTTATTGCTGTCTTCGTTGTCATTGTTTTCTGTTCCCATGTGGTTCAGCCCTCCTCTCTGTGTAAAGCTTCCCAAATCTTCCCTTTTTCCATCCTCCAAGCCTGCAACTCTCCCAGGACATGTGGCACCTCTCCATGGATCATGAGTTTGTCATACAGAGAAATATCCCTCTTTGTGCTTTTTGGCATATTCTCAGAATCATTGTTTACTGATAACTACGGACCCTCATTCCCATGTCTCCCCTTTGTCTTCATCCGGGGGAATGTGTGTGTGTGTGAATTTTAATTATGGGCTATCTATCACTTTCCGGAAATCCAACTAAGGTACAGCATATAAATGTTAGTAAAGACCCAGGGCCAGTAGCTGCAAGCTGATCCCACAGGGAGCTCTGGAATGTGAGCCTGGGAAGCTGGCCTTCACCCTCCTCACCCCACCCATCAGTCATTGGCTTAGCCCCGCCCCCACACATAAAGCCATTCTCCTGCGCTACTTCCTCCAAAGAATAGCAGGTAAAGCTCACTGGAGGCAGCAGCCCACGGAACTGTTCAAGAGCCTTGGCTAGCGCATGGGCAGCATCTGCTACAATTTTTTCAGAGCAAAACATAACTGCCCAAGGCTTTTGAAAACCTTTCTCTCTTTTTCCTTAACCATCCTTGCAAAGATGGTGATTTATTTCCCTCTGCCAGGAATGATATCAGAGCCCTTGGATATTGTGTTGCTGTTGATTGTGGGAGGTAGATGGGAGCCATCCTCACTGGTAACCCAGATTGGCAAGGTCATATTTGGAACTGATTGTATGTACCCAAACGCAGAGGTCCAAAGGACTTGGAGCCCCAGCCCATTCAGGGGCTGATGAGGAGGGTCAGTAAGTCCCCTGCCATTCATAAAACCACTGTTCCCAGAGCGCTGGCCGGGCTCGGCCACTACCTCCAGGTGCGGTAGTCATCAAGAATGACACTTCTGCCGAAACCGGTTTGGCTCAGTGGATAGAGCGTCGACTTGGAGACTGAAGAGTCCCGGGTTCGATTCCGGTCAAGGGCATATACCTTGGTTGCAGGCATACCCCCAGTAGGGGGTGTGCAAGAGGCAGCTGATGGATGACTCTCATCGATGTTTCTAACTCTCTCTCTCCCTTTCTCTCTGTACAAAATCAATAAAAATAAAAAAATAAAAAGAATGACACTTCTACCCTGCCGGCGTGGCTCAGTGGTTGAGTGCTGACCTGTGAACCAGGAGGTCACAGTTCGATTCCTGGTCAGGGCACATGCCCAGATTAAGGGTTCGATCCCCAGGAGGAAACATGCAGGAGGTAACCTATCAATGATTCTCTCTCATCATTGATGTCTCTATCTCTTCCTCTCCGAAATAAAAATATATATATATGTAATAATAATAAAATAAAAACAAGAAATAGGTTACAGGGAGGGGTCTCAGTGCCCAGGGAGCTGTGCATTTTAGAATTGTGTCTGAGAGCTGCTAGCCTGAGCGTTTATGAAGTAAAATGCTCTTACCCATCCTGGGCCGCCTCCACTTCTATCTCGAGGGCAGAACCGAATCTGAAGGCCACTCTGTGCCCGGCACAGGCTCGGTCCAGAGGAACCGCTCAGTGAACATGGACTGGATGAAGGACGGAGTGAGTGCATGGAAAATCCCGGAGCCTTGAGATATGAGCATGGATCTCGGGGAGACCAGGAAATTGCTAAAAACAATCAGCCATGATGGCCATTGTTTGTTCCCTGCAGCTGGTGCCAGCCTTGATGAGAGGCTTTCTCTCTCTTTCTCTCTCTAATCACTCTCATTTTGGAAACGTGAAGCCACTAAATATTTCCATTCTAGTGAGGTTTCCAAAAGGAGAGAGAGAGAAAAATCTGGGGGGTTGGGGAGGGGGAGGGAACAGCGTGAGACCAGACATTATTTTGCGTCTAGTCCGCCTTGGGCTCTCCAAAGAAACCCTGGAGCCACTGGTAGGAAAGTGCTCATGGGATCAGAAAACGGAAGGTGTTACACCTTAGGGTTTGGGTCTGAGGGGACCACTTTTTCTGTCTGAAGGTGAAAAGTCTCCAGGGCATGGGAAGAAAAGTAAGTAACCGGCCAGTTACACGCTGGCATTTTCCCCACGACCTGCAGCCTGAACTCACTAAAAGACGGGCACTATGTGGGTGAGGGAGTGATGGTTTCAGGCTTGCTCCTCTTTCTCCCAGAGCCTCTGTCCCCAACCAGCGGTCCAGAGAAAAGAAGCTTAGCTTTTGGTACATGGCTGTATTCCCTGTGAAAAGATGGAGTATCTCGTCCTAGCTGGTTTGGCTCAGTGGATAGAGTATTGGCCTGTGAACTAAAGGGTCCTGGGTTCAAATCTGGTCAGGGGCACATGCCCCCTTTGCGGACTCGATCCCTAGTACGGTGCTTGCATGAGGCAGCCACTCAATGATTCTCTCTTACCACTGATTCTCTCTCCCTTTCCTTTCCTCTCTGAATCAATAAAAATATATTTTAAAAACTGATGGAGTATCTTGCGGGAAGCCATCCAGCTCACAAGAAAGAGAATCGGGATCCCAAGCCAGGTTGTTGTAAATAGGGGCGCCTGTCTGGGTGAGTCAGGCACCGAGGGGAGCAGGGGAGCAGGAAGCAGGGCGGACGTCTGCAGGATGTTCCTGAGTCCCAGCGCCTGGCTCGCATCACGCTGCTCGCCCCTTTGAGCCCCAGAAGCTTAGATCCGTGAAAACACAGGACTTTTGTTCCTGGGAAATCAGAGATGGGAAATGTGTAGAGCAAGCATGTCAAACTCAAAGGCTAGCACGGGCCAAATAAATGAGGCATGCAGCCTGGGGGCCACGAGCCTGACATGCTTGGTGGAGAGATTCAGACAAACTCGGGGCTCTAACAGCTCCAGTGGGAATGGAAGGGCTGAGGCTAAATAAGCTGGACCCATACTTCAGTGCTGGGCCCTGCTGGTGCTGGGGACGTAGGCTCCGCCCAGCCCCTCGGACACACGCTGTCATGTCCTCGCACCTAGTCTGGTAAAGGCTTTGTCCTGAAGGACTCGGCTATGAGGCAGTTTTCTCTACCTGTTTCATCCGCGCTAGATGCTTCTGTGGCCCCATTCTAACATCTCTGAAAGGAGGGTGTGAAGTACAATCAGTGACTGTAATAATTTAATTGGCAGTTTCAGTTCCTCAGTAGTTTATACAGCGACGAGTCTTACAATTAGTTGTGTCAGAGAGAGATAATGAAACGTTATAGGATTTCTTGGTGGAGTTACCCAAAGATGATCTACGTTTGATGGGTTCCAAATGTATTGGAATAATGACAGCTGCTTCCAGTTACTGAGAAGGTACAAATTCCCAGGCACTGGGTTTGATGGACTAATACAAAACAACAGTCATAATAACAATTGCTGCAGGATTTAGTCATTCATTTATGAGTGCCGTGATGAAAAGGGTTAAAAATCGCTGGTTTAGATGGTCCAACCTGCACCTCTGTTGCACATCTGTGGCTCTGTAGGTTGGTGTGTGGGTCAGAGAGCGAAGGGTAGAGATCAAGGTACAGGTAGAGGTTTCCGTGTGCTTATTGATGAGTACTGTTCTCTTACCTCATTTCAAGAATGTGGATGGTTTTTTAAGAAATTTGATTTTTGCTCTATACCAGGGGTGGGGTACTTTTTTTTTGTTTTTGTTTTGTTTTGGGTCACTTGAATATTTATAACATCATTCCCAGGCCATACAGAATTATCAACTTAAAAATTAGCCTGCTATATTCGGTCAAACATTTAACTCACCCCAGACCACATGATTTCAAGGGCCTTATAGGGCCCGAGGGCTGGATGTTCTCTTTATTCCACAGGTAGGGGGAATCGCTGACTATCTACTTAAAGAGAATCTGCTGAAAATGGGAACCAAAACTTCATACCAACAGTGGAGAAAAGTATGAGTACTTTATCACACCCACACAAAGAATGTTATTCAAATGTTTATTGTATCTCATACGCAGCAAAACATAGGTTTTAATTGCAACACTGATCTGCTTGTTAGCAGGAACAAAGACTGAATCAAGGGCTAATTTGGGGATATGTTTTCTATGCCGAAATTACACGATAACGCAACAGGACCTCACACTTCATTTTCTCAACATTCAGGGGGATTGTCTGATACTTTTAATCCTTTGAAGCATCAATCGATTTGTCTTTAGTTGTTCCAGGAGTATTGTCCCTTGTTAATGGCTTTGGTGTGTTTAGCACAGCTCTCCGTCCTCATCTCCGTCAACTTTATGAAACCCTGAGTCTATTGTAACTCTGCCTTTCAACTTTGCAAATGGTTCACATTGTACTGTTAGGTGCTGTGCCCGATGGGGAAGGCAGAGACTGGCCTGGGAAACCGGGCACAGCGAGGACAGAGGCTGCTGTGAAGTCGCCAAGGATGTTTGCACGGAGACCTCTTCAGAGGAGTGATTTCTGGTTATAAGGACTTTTGCTGTGCTGTGCAATCTCGTAGCAAAAAGATTGGGGTAACGACTAAGAGAACGAAAGCCCTTTGAGTTGTCACTCCTGTATTATCAATGAGAAACTGGGGTTCAGAAAAATAAACCTGCCCGAGGCCATCTGGTTTCCAGGTGGTGAGCCCCGATTTAGATCCTGGCTAACTAGTTAGTTATCTGTTACTGCACACAAACTACCACAAAACTTAGGGGCTTAACACAGCACACATTCGTTATCTCAGTTTCTGGGCATCAGGAATCCCGGCATGGCTTACCTGAGCCTCACGTTCAGGTAGCTCACAGAGGCTACCGAGAGCAGCTCCAGAGCGGCTTCCTGTGCCCATTTCCTTCCGCGCTCTGCCCCTGGCCTGGGTGGAAGAAGGCAGAGGAGGAGGGGGGAAGCTTGTAGGAGACTGAAGGTGTCTGCTGTAAGGCCATGTCCAGACCTTTGACCCTGACTGGCTCATTTGCAAAGACAGCGAACCCTGCAGACAGAAGGCAGCTGTTGGCTATGCCAGGGCTCTGCCCACTCCTGGGCCCCAGCTCACTCCTGCAGGTCCTGGGGGGTTGGTGGGGTGGGGGCTGGGCAAGGAGCAGTGGAAGGGGGAGAGAGGAGAGAGGAAGGGGGGAGAGGAGCAGAAAAGAAGTTAGGGGAGGGCACAGTGACGGAAAAGTGGGGTGAGCTGAAACCGGTTTGGCTAAGTGGATAGAGGATCGGCCTGAGGACTGAAAGGTCCCTGGTTTGATTCCAGTCAAGGGCATGTACCTTGGTTGTGGGCACATCCCCAGTAGGGGGTGTGCAAGAGGCAGCTGATCGATGATTCTCTCTCATCGATGTTTCCAACTCTTTCCTTCTCTCTTCCTCTCTGTAAAAAATCAATAAAATATATTTTTAAAAAATGAAAAAAGAAAAAAGAAAAGTGGGGTGAACCAGAGAGAAGGAAACCGCCCTGTCAGAGGAGGAAAAGCATCCCTAGGGAGGCACGGAGAGCTGGAGAGCCAGGACAGGCGAAGGGAGGACTGTCCAGCCACACAAACCTGGCTTCCACCCCTGGCATCAAGTTCAAGTTAAAGAGTAAATTGAAATATGGAAGAGTCCAAAAAGCATTTCCTCTTCTCAGGTGCAGGAACTTCCTGATGCGTTTGGCTTTATAAATAAATGATTGTTCTCAAATCTCAGAAAGCGGCTCCCTGTGGTGGCTGGTGCTTTGCCTTCTTGTTGGGCAAGGAAAAGCGAAGCTCTGACAGGGGCCTGGCATCTGCTGCCCCCTGCTGGCCAAAGCCCGGCCTGCTCCCTCCCTCCAATGGGAACCGGCTGAACCTGCGCTTTGGTGATTGGTTAAGGCTGAATTGTTGCCCCTGCTGGCTCTGTGGTCCCAGACTATTCTTGTGGAAAGGGGGGAAAGGGATTGAGGTCTCCAGGCCCGACCACTGCCCTAAGCTTTAGACTTGAACTTCGGTCAGCCTACTGGTTCTTCCACTTGGCCTCAAACTCGGCAGGTCCATGGCGTGGTTCATTGTTCAGTCCTGCTGGCTCTGTGCACATGCTCCTGATGGCGGTGCCCAGCACTTGCCCACCCTGTCACCCACCCCGAGACCTCACAGCTGCTCCTCTTGCTCAGCCTCTGCGTGCCATTCGTCACAGATCCTGCCAAGACCCCCTGGACCCTCGTTTACTCTCATGGGACCCTTGTCATTTCGCCAGTCAGCCCTCACCCTCTCTCATCTGCCCATGTCAACAGCTTCCCGAAGCTGTCCTGGCATAGGGCAGACTTGGTCTATATAGATCAGCAGTGGGAAATCTTTTTGCTACCCAAGGCCATTTGGATAGTTACAACATCATTTGCAGGCCATACAAAATTACCAACTTAAAAATTAGCCTGATTGGCTCATTTGGATATTTGGATATTTACAACATCAATGGTTGAGCTTGCACCTGTGAACCAGGAGGTCACGGTTTGATTCCAGGTCAGGGCACATGCCTGGCTTGTGGTCTCGATCCCCAGGGTGGGGCGTGCAGGAGGCAGCGGATCGGTGGTTCTCTCTCATCATTGATGTTTCTTTCTATCTTGTTCTCCCTCTCCCTTCCACTCTGAAATCAATAAAAATATGTGTGTGTGTTTTTTTAATTATCCTGCTGTATTTGGTCAAACATTTAATGAACTCACCCCTAATGCTTTACCAGACCAACTGATTTCTCTTACACGGCCCACGGCCCGCAGGTCCGATGTTTCCGATAATTTAGACAGCGATGCAAGGGAAAGATACAAAGATGATATGGACATGGACAGGGAACTGTGTATATTTAAAGATCTTCTGCATAAAGTCCAAACTCTTCCCCTCTGCCTTGTCTCTCCAGAACCACCTTCTATCCTTTGCCTGTGATTCCAGCAGCAGGGCAATTGCTCGCCTCCGAAGTCAGTTCTATCCATTTCTCTAAACACTCGTGGGTTCTAAGTGCCAGACTTGGAGACAGTCGCTGGGGTTCAGAGAGAAACCAGACAGTGTCTGCCCTCAGGGAGTGGAGTCGCAGAGACCAAACACACAAGTGCAGCCCAGACACCATCTGATGAGGGGGTGGGGTTACTGTGCTCTGCAAACACTGGGTGCGCTTGGCACAGATCCCCATTCCACGCCGTTAGTTTTCCATGGCTGCCCAACAGTTAGTGGCTTGTCAGCGACACACGTTTGTTTATTGTCTCACGGTTTCCATAGTTGGGAGTCCTGGCACAGCTTCTCGGAGGGCTCAGCGTGGGGTCTCACAGTGCAGTGTGGGGCTGGGTGAGGTTCCTTTCTACAGCTTGGGCATTCTTCTCCAAGCTCATCCGGTCTGTCGTGTGTCTCACTTACATGCTAGCTGTCAGCTGGGGGCTTCTCTCGGGTTCTAGAAGCCACCACCATTTCTTGGTGCGGCTCTCCAGCCCCTTCACACCATAGCAGCTCACTCCAAGGCCAGCAGGAACCGCTCTCGCTCCATCCTGCTAAGATGGAGTCTTACGTAAAGAAGCATCGCTACAGGTGCATCTGTCTCATTGCCTTTGCTGCAGAACAAAACCTAACTAAGGGAGTGACTGCCCATCGTCTTTGCCTTGGCCTGTTGTTAGAAGCAAGTCAACAGTGCCGCCTGCACCCACGGAGGGGGTGTGCCAGGGCATGGCTCCTGGGAGCAGCCTTGGGGCAGGCCCACCGCACACGTCTCGTGGGATCTCCCGAGGGTTACATACACTCTGACGGAGCAGAGGTAGACTCTCTCTGAATTAGGTCAGCGCTTCTCTCTCCCCAGCCACGGGCTTCATTCAGCTCCATGTTCAATGCCAACTCAAGACAAAGCCACTCTCACAGGCTGTGGCTGATGGGCTGCGTTGAGGACCACAAACCTAACATTTTAGATGTTTTTGTTCTTAAAAACCTTACAGCACGTGGGGAGGCATGCCCTGTCATCATTCCCAGCCCTGAACCAACTCCCACCTCCAATTTCTTTTTTTTTTTATTGATTTGAGAGAGAGAAACATTGATTTGTTGTTCCACTTATACATTCCTTGGTTGCTCCTTGTATGTGCCCCGACCAGGTATCGAACCTGCAACCTTGGCGCATCAGGACAACACTAACAGCCTGAGCCCCTCCTCCAGTTTCTCCATTTGTGTGGCTGAGCAGGTTAGCAGTCTCACGTCGTTAGGGTTGCAACTTCACCTGGCCTGGCTCCGCACACGGTTTCACTAGACAACAGGGTCCCGCCCTGCAAGGGACTCTGGTGCCAGGTGTTGGGATGGCGTCCTGCCTCACTCAGTGTGGCGGCTCCTGTTTGTCCAGCCCCATGGTCGGCAAACTGTGGCTCATGAGCCACATGCAGCTCTTTGGCCTCTTGAGTGTGGCTCCTCCACAAAATACCATGGCCTTGGGTGAGTCTATGTTGAAGAAGTGTCGTTAGAACACTCAAGGGGCCAAAGAGCTGCATGTGGCTCGCGAGCCACGGTTTGCCGACCACGGGTCTAGCAGGAGGAATCCTCACAAACCATTCTGAAGATCCCCAACGAAAGAGGTTACTTCCCTGAGCATCTACTGACTGAAAAGCAAAACACACGGAAAGGAAACTGTGTAAGACGGGGTGATGGAGGCCTTCTCGGGGTGCGTCACGTTCTGGAAGGAGACTGTGCTTTCCTTACCCTGAGAACTTGTTCATACATTTTAACGCCATAGTCCTGTATGAGCAGGACGTGTCATTCATGTGTTCTCATTCCTGATGGTTTACTAAAGCGTATAAAGATCTTTGTCTTCGGAGGTGTGTGTGTGGGGGTGGGGGAGGGGAATCTGCAGCCCCGGGAGTTGGGACCAGGTGATCTAGGGTGAGTTCCAGCTAACTAACTGAATAACTCACCAATGCCACTAACGAGCTGGTAAAGCAGAAGTAGGCACAGCCTTGCCTTCTTTAACCGGAACATTAACCCTACCCGCCTTACAGTGTGTTACCAGGTTAAACGAATGACACGACACATGCCCGTGCCCGATGGAGGTTGTGGGGTCATCCCACTGTCTGTTCCCTTGCCCCGTCCAGCTTCGGAGCAAGCCGGGACGCGGCGCTGCCTGAGACTCCGTCTTCTCTCCCTCCCAGGTTCCTGATCGTCCTGGGGTGCTTGATCCTGGCCGTGCTGACCACGTTCAAGGAGTACGAGACGGTCTCGGGGGACTGGCTTCTGCTGCTGGTGAGATCACGGACCTGTCACAGCACCGCGTTTCTGGTTGGGCTTCCACGGCCAAGGCCAGGAGGCTGCCCCTGGGTGCAGTGTGCCCAGCTGGTTTGGGCTTCCTGGGGTCTCTGGCCAGGCCCAGGCCCGTGAGAAAGCAGTGCCTGGATCACATGGCCAGGGCTGCCGGGGCACGGGCGGGGTAGGGGGTGCCATTTGTTATTCTAGATCAGATATAACCAATGCACCAGTAAATTCTAAGCTACCGCTCCCTGTCCCCTGAAAGTTAGCACAGAGGCATACTCCATTCTGAATAAAATAACCCGCCCCCCCCCTCCCCCCGCCTCTGCTTTCCTTCCTAACCCTGAGCATCTCTGACTCTGCTCAAGGCCAAGTACTAAACCCCGTTCCCACCTAAGCTTACCTCCCCCCACGGCCTCTGCCTGCTTTCCTTTCGCTTGCCGTCAGGGTGTGGGGAAGAGAGGGGCCTAGCGTTCTTCAGCAAGGCGCCTAATGCCCTGACTCAGATTCCTCACGTCCTGGCCTGAACTATGTGCGAAGAGCAGGTGGGCAGCCGTGCGGATGGGCTGGGAGCGGCCTCCTCTGCTCCGGGCAGAGGCCCCAGGAGGGCCTGGCCCTTGGAGTGACCACACCTTGCTGGGTGCGGGCTCCGCCCACCTTTCAGGGAGCGGGTGCCAGTCCCCCATTAGGGTTCACAAAGTAGCCTTGAGAAGCTTGCCTCCCTATTCCTTGTCTTGGTTTTTCAAAGTATAAAATGAAGATAATATTACGGAGCCCTGTCTGGATGGTGCCTGGCCCAGGAGCCAGACCCAGTGATACCGGCACAGTTAGCAACCAGGGACCAGACACTGGGTGTGATTCGTGGACGGGTTCATTGACACCTCTCTTCAACACAACTGCACTTATTAGGGGCACTGAATACATTAGACAGATTTAAAAAAAAATAATCCACTGGAGCAGAAATATAGAAAAAGGGCTGGCAGGCATGGCTTAGGGGTTGAGCTTTGACCTATGAACCAAGAGGTCTCTGGTTCGGTTTCCAGTCAGGGCGTACGCCCGGGTTGCAGGCTCAGTCCCCAGTAGAGACCCGTTCTCTCTCCTCCACCACAAGCAGCAACCGCTGCAGCCACTGCAGGTTCCTGAGGCCTGGGCCCTGGCCAATCCGTGTCTCCGCTTATTTCTTCACCACAGGAAACTTTCGCGATTTTTGTCTTTGGAGCCGAGTTTGCTCTGAGGATCTGGGCCGCTGGCTGTTGCTGCCGCTACAAAGGCTGGCGGGGGCGGCTGAAGTTTGCTAGGAAGCCCCTGTGCATGTTGGGTAAGCCCACCAGGAAGCCCCTGTGCATGTTGGGTAAGCCCACCAGGAAGCCCCTGTGCATGTTGGGTAAGCCCACCCCTGAGCCACCTGGCCAAGTCCCCTTCCCACACTCTTCTCCTGGGGATGCCCCCCCTGTGCCTCCTCCTCCTCATGATTCCATAGAGCAGTGATGCTTCCTGGGCATGGGGGCACTCCTGGCATTTGGACTTGGAAGGAGCCAGTCATCCCTGCATATCTGGACTGATGGGTGGGGCAGGAGGAGAGACACTACTGCAGGCTCAGAATTGCTTCTATCAGACCTCGTTATGCCCATTTTCCAGAGGTGGGGACTGAGGCTCATGGAACTGAGTCATGTTCCATTCACACAGCGTATTCCATCCTAACATTCCATTCTGGATGAACCTAGCACCTACGTGTCCCCCTACCCCCATGTTGCTCTGTCTTGACCCAAGAGCAGCTCTGAGGAGGTGCCCTGGGCCCTTCATTCAGGTGCAGGCATTCTCATAGCAGAGGAGGTGAGAGCTGCCCCTCTCCCCTCCTGGTGCAGCCCAGGCCCACATGTTCCATCTGAACATCCTACTGAAACCACAGCGTGGCAAGACAAAGTCTGCCCCCGTGAACATGGAATCCCAGGGATGGTTAAAGTGTCAGGATTACAGACCATAGGGCTGAAGGCCAGCCAAAGGCCTGTGGGCCAACATGCCCCCTGTCTGCTGTCCCAGTGCCCTTCGCAGAGCCCTCAGCTGGGCACGCAGACTGCTTGCATACTTCCAGTCGTGGAGCGCTCACTCCCTGCCAAGGAGTTTATTCACCGTAACTCCTCTGACTCTCTCCAGATATTTTGAATTCAGCCAGTCTGTTCCTCCTCTCCATTCTAGTAGGTTCTCCTTGCCAGGAAAATGTGGCAACCTCATAGGACAACCTCACTAGCGTGTCCCATGTTCTGTCCCAGGAGGCTGATTCCGCTCCCCACGTGTGGTTGACTCACGATGTCACACGGCAGTGCTTGGCGTTTGCCCTGGGCTGGCAGACTGGGCCTGTGGTGGCTTCGCTGTGGTCCGGACGGCTCTGGTCACCGGCCCTTGGTCTGTGCTCTCTCCCAGACATCTTCGTGCTGATCGCCTCCGTGCCGGTGGTCGCCGTGGGCAACCAGGGCAATGTGCTGGCCACGTCGCTGCGGAGTCTGCGCTTCCTGCAGATCCTGCGCATGCTGCGGATGGACCGCAGGGGCGGCACCTGGAAACTCCTGGGCTCCGCCATCTGCGCCCACAGCAAGGTAGGTGCCAGGGAGAGGCCACAAGGCCACGTGGGCTCTCACGCCCGAGGGCGTGCCTCCAGTAGGGTGTCCCCAGAGGGGGGTATTCTGCCACCACTGGTGGTGACAAGGAGAAGGAGCAGCGGGGAGGGGCAGAAGCACGTGGGCTACGGGGAACTGAAGCGGGTAGACCTGGGCTCAAGGCTCAGCTCCACCAGAAGCAAACGGCCTGCCATTCAACCCTGTTGGACCCTCCTCAGGCCTCTGCCTCTGGGCTGTTGAGAGGGTGGCCTGAGCTAATGGAAGATGGCGTGGGGCGGGAGGAGAAGGCTCCAGAGTCACGCAGATGGACACTGCTTGTCCCCTCGGCGAGGAGCCCTCGGCACACGCCCAGCACGTGGGGAGGTTCAGCTGCTGTTGGTCGGTGCCCAGCCAGGATCGCCCAGCCGGGTGTCAGGCACGATGGTCTCTAATCACACTGACAGGGAGGCACGTGCGGGAGGAGGAAGTAGCCTGCCCAAAGTCATGCCCTGGGCGCACACCGGGCAGCCCAGCTCCAGCCCAAGTTCAACGGTTTGCTGCTGGGCGTGGTGGAGCTCACCTCTCCGAGCCAGACCGGCAGCTGGGACCATGGGGCTGAGTCTGACCCCCTCCCAGAGTCCCCTGCACCCGAGCAGGTGTGGAGGCCGAGGCAGGCAAGGTCCTGTCCCTGAGCCCAGGGGCTCCGTTTTCCAAACCGTAGCTGTTCCCTGGAGAGGGAAGGAGAACCGTGCGCCTCGGCTCAGGCAGGGAAGCCCTTGGGAGGCCCGGGCAGGAGGAAGCAGAGCCGGGACCCGCGGAGGGAGCTGTCCAGGGGACCAGCCCGTGTTCCCAGAGCTGGACTCTTTAGGGCCGGGAGAGGCCCGGCTCCACTCCCAGAACCAAGGAGCCCAGGAGTGTCCGGGACCTGGAGCCAAAAATGCAGACATCGTCCCGCACACACAGCCTGTGATGTGGCCTGAAGGGCCCCCATCGGCTTAGAAATGAGCCTGGAGCACCTGCAATGGCCCTCCGCCCATCACTCCCCACATCGGCTACACCCCCCCCCCGCCCCCCACTCAGCTGCCACCGACCACAGGGGCAGGGGCAGGGGCAGGGGCAGGAGCCCACGGGGCAGGGGCAGGGGCAGGGGCAGGAGCAGGAGCCCACGGGGCAGGGGCAGGAGCCCACGGGGCAGGTGCAGGAGCCCATGGGGTAGGGGCAGGAGCCCACGGGGCAGGTGCAGAGCCCACGGGCAGGGGCAGGGCCAGGGGAAGGAGCCCCCGGGCGCCCGGAGCAGCCACAGGCTCCGCCTCGGAGCTGCTGGAGAAAACCGCGTCCAGGCAGGATTACCCTGAATAGCCTTTTAAACGGCCACAAAGCACAGAACTGGGGCCCATTTTTGCTCCTCATCCATGACCATTATTCCGCCTCTTAATAACCCACAGCTAGTTTTCCTGGGCATAGGATGTGTCTTTGGTTAAGCATCTGATGGAACTTCTGACTCCCGTGTGGGGGCAGAGCGAGTGAAAACACACAGGATCGCTAGAGCCTCACACAGCGAGGCCCGAGGCTGGTGCTCACGCAGGAGCCCAGGGAGGGAGGTCCTGTTCCTACTCCCCCCCCCCCTCCCCCCCAAGTCCCCTGCAGAGTGCACACTAGCCCCCCCTAGTGTCTGTTTCCGGTGGAACGGAGCTTCAGTCTGCCCAGTCCTGTTGAAATCAGTCTCCAGAGTTCCGATCCTTGTCTCAGAGGCTGCAGTCTCTCGTGCCCCTGAAGCCTCAGAGCAGTGATAGCGGGGTCCCCGCCCCCAGTGGTGGAAATCTTCCCCTCCACCCAAGAACTCACTGTGTTAATGCTGGAGATAATGACGTCACTGGCCCCATTTTCCAGCGATGGGAGGTGAGGCCCAGAGACCGTGAGTAACTTGCCCAGGGCCACAGAGCCGGCAGAGCTGGGATCCACCTCCAGCACCCACCCCACGGCCCCCAGGGACCTCTCCCCTTGTCCTCTGCCCTCCCCAGGAGCTCATCACCGCCTGGTACATCGGGTTCCTGACCCTCATCCTATCTTCGTTTCTGGTCTACCTGGTGGAGAAAGACGTGCCGGAGGTGGATGCACAGGGGGAGGAGATGAAAGAGGAGTTTGAGACCTATGCAGACGCGCTGTGGTGGGGCCTGGTGAGTCACCCCTGGCAGACCGCCCCCTCCCCGCCCCCCCACCCCCCATGGGGATGGCCTGTTATCCACAGAGAGGGGTGGCTGCCCTCTGCAGTCAGAGAGAGCGAGATTGCCTGCATTTCCCATCCTGCCCACGGGCGACCTCACAGGCTGCACCCTGAACAAGCAATCCCCCCGTCGTGTTTATAAGAAGTCAGGCCTAGCAGCAGTCTGGTCCCAGGGTCACTGGGGCCCTTACCTCATTAGTCATGGGCTATTACAAGCAAGCCACGCATGTGCAAACACACACGGTGACACAGGCCTTCGGACACAGCTAGCGACTCAGCCCCACACCCACAGGGACCCATGGCACAAGCTGGCACCTGCTGACGGGTACTTTGCGCCAGAACCTTGCTTTAGGCATTTCACCTCTATTAACACAGGTTAAACTCAAACAACTATGATTGGACCCTTTTTAAAATGGGGAAACTGAGGCATGAAGCCATTAAGGAACTGATTCAAGGCAGACCCTGAGCCCGTTAGTGGTTGGCCTGAGATTTGAACTCCAGCTGTGGGCTGCAGAGGCCATGTTCTTACAGGCTTTGCTCTCCTGTCACCTGGGTTCACAAGTACATTTGTTCACATGAATACATGTGATCACACACAGGAGTGCACAGCCCATAGCAGACATTGGACACGCACACATGTGTACACAATACATGTAAATACACTCACAAGCACGCAAACTCGGTAACGTGGCTATACACAAAATCACACAAATACATGTAGGTACATGCACAGACATGTTTGTAATCAGTGAAGCATTTGCTGAGTCGTTGACTAGAGGTAGGAAACCCTTAACTCAGGGACAGGTGTGCCCTCGATGGCCCCCTATAAGTTCCTTGGTGCGTGGTAGCTTTTCTCCCACGAGATCTCACTCTAAATGGTCACAGCGCCCCTCCCCTGGTCAGTACAGAGGCTGGTGTGATGGGGGAGCTCAGGGACACACCCCAGGTTTCCCTGTCCCTGAGGGTCCCACGTCTGAGTCCCTCTCCCTTCAGATCACACTGGCCACCATTGGCTACGGAGACAAGACCCCCAAGACGTGGGAGGGCCGTCTGATCGCAGCCACCTTCTCCCTCATCGGTGTCTCCTTCTTCGCCCTGCCGGCCGTGAGTACCTCCTGTGCACCGAGTGCCCACACAGACCCTCCCCGCCCGGCCTGCTCTGCCTGCAGCCTCACCCTCCATCCCTTCACACCGTGAACTCCAGGCTGGCCGCTCCCTCACAGTCCCTGCCGCCTGGTGTCTGCTCTCCGCCAGCGCCGTGCTGGTCCCTTTGCCAGGAGTGAGTTCTCCTCCCAGACCCAGCACTGCCTTCCTTAGGCTGCTCAGTCGCTCCCCCCTCTGGCATAACCATGGCAGGGCATCTCGGAGCCTGTCCTGGGATGGCACGCTCCGTGTCTGCGGAACACACGGAGCCACGCAGATAACGGACTCACTCAGGGTCTCACGGCGGAAAGTGGCAGAGTCAGGAGGTGGCGGAGAGCAGAAGCGGTGGGCCAAGTGCCCCTAAGCTGGCAGAGGCAGGCCCCCCGGACTTCAAGGCTCCATTTCCCCCAGCAACCTCCCTCCCCACCCATCACCCAGTGCTGTCACCGGGGGCCGGGAGTGGGGTGGGTCCCCAGGGCGTCGGGGGGCCTCACCCAGAGCCTGACCTCCCTCCAGGGCATCCTGGGCTCCGGGCTGGCGCTCAAGGTGCAGGAGCAGCACCGGCAGAAGCACTTTGAGAAGAGGAGGAAGCCGGCCGCCGAGCTTATTCAGGTCTGTCTGCTGCGGGAGCGGGACGGGAGTAATTGTGTGTGCGTGCCTGGTGCCTGTGTGCACGCATGTGGGTGGGTGTGCATGCATGTGGTACACATGTGGGGGCATGTGAATGTATGTGGGCATGTGTGTGTCTGTTTGTATAGGGGTGGCCATGTCATGGTCTGGGACACAACCCAGGACCAGCTTGCACGTGGGTGGCTGTGGTGTTTCTGTGGTTGGCATGTGGCCGGGCTCGGTGGGTACTTAGTGACAGTCCTGTCCCTCTCCCTTCCGGGTTCTGTGCCAATCAGGTAGAGTCGGTCTCAGGACTCAGACCAACCCATCTGCTGGTGGTTTTGTTTTTTGTTTTTTTTAAATATATTTTAACAAAGAGGAAGAGAGAGGGATAGAGAGTTAGAAACATTGATGAGAGAGAAACATCGAACAGCTGCCTCTTGCATACTTCCCACTGGGAATGTGCCCGAAACCAAGGTAAATGCCCTTGACTGGGGTCGAACCTGGGACCTTTCAGTCCGCAGGCCGACGCTCCATCCCACTGAGCCAAACCGGTTCTGGCTACTGTGTTTTGTTTTGTTTTTTGTTTTTTTAATATGTTTTTATGGATTTTAGAGGAGAGAGAGAGAGAGAGAGACATTGATAGGCTGCCTCCTGCACGCCTCCCACTGGGTATTGAGCTTGAAACCTAGGCATGGCTCTGACTGGGAATCCAACTGGTGACCTCTTGGTGCCTGGATCAATACTCCACCACTGAGCCACTCTGGCTGGGCCCATCTGCTGTTTTGCTAACTAAGCTGCAGTGGAGAATTAGGGTCTTTCTACTCCCCACATTGGTCTTAACCGGGGACCCACCTGGAAGGCAGCCTGGCGTCCAGGAGCTGAGCCGGTCACTGCAGGGAGGTGTGGCCTCACCTCTTCCTCTCAGGAGCCCAGAGCCAGGGAGGAAGAGATGCCTTACATAGGGAACTGACACTCACTCTGTGTCCTGCTGTCCTGCGGCAGTGCTACCCGCTGCCTGCCGGCTCTCCATGGCCCGCACACCCGGCCCTGGGCTGCGGGCTGGGTTGATGGTGAGAGGTGGTGGCAAAGGCAGGAGTGCTCCCATCCTGTCATAGGGACTCACTGCTTCGTGGCCTCCTGGTGGCGGGGAGCACGGGGAATAGGTGGGTGTAGAGTCCTGGTTACAGCTGCCTGGGACTGAATGGCCATCACTCGTGACTGTGTCCCGGGTAGTGAGTGTCTTTGTGGGTCTGGTACGGGATAGTCCTAGATGCTACCCTACGCACTGTCCTTTCCAGGCCAGCCCAGTCTCCAAGAGTGCGCCCCATGACCCCTACCCCAACCCCGAACCATCCCAGGATCCAGTAATTCTAGCACATTAGGCTCGAACCACATCTCCGCTGTCTCTTGCACCCAGAAGTGGCACCAAAGACACTCTGTGTCTCCTATGGATTTGAGAGTCACGGATTTGGTGCCCAGACTCCTCTCTAAGGCTGTGGGGCTGTGTGAGCAGTCAGGTCACTCCAGGCCGGTCTCCTCTCCCCGCAGGCTGCCTGGCGATACTACGCTACCAACCCCAACCGGATCGACCTGGTGGCCACATGGAGGTTCTATGAGTCAGTCGTCTCTTTTCCGTTCTTCAGGCAAGTGGTGGGTGACCCGTCTGGACCGCTCAGGAGATCAACATTGGTGCCCGTGGGCACATATTAGATCACCAGGGAACTTCAAAACTCCCAGAGCCCAGGGTGATTCATCAGACTCCCCCAGGAAGGGACTCACACATCCATATTTTTTAAATATAGTTTTATTGATTTTAGAGGCAAAGGGAGAGGGAGAGAGAGAGAAACATCAGTGATGAGAGACAATGGTTAATCGGCTGCCTCCTGCACACCCCACACTGGCGATGGAGCCCACAACCCAGGCACCTGCCCTGACTAGGAATCAAATCATGATCTCCTGGTTCATAGGTTGATGCTCAACCATGGAGCCATGCTGGCTGGTGGGGCATCATTTTTAAAGAAACCTCAGATGACTCCGAGTGCCGTCAATGTTTAAGCAGGATCAGTGGCTGAGGAAGTGGGGAGCCAGTGCGAGGGGCCACCCTGGCAGTGCCTGCTTCCCCCACCCCACATGGCCTGCACCTGCTGCCACTCCGGACGCTGAGGATGGCCTGGCAGATGGTGGAGAAGGCCTGCGCTCATGGTCTTGGAGAAGGAGAAAGGATGGGGAGGGATGCCCCTCATTCTCTGACACTGCTCCCCAGCCCTCCTCCTCCTGACTTCCCTGAGCCTACTCTCTCACCCTTTCCCTCTTCCTCGTGCGTCAGGAGGGAAAATGGGCCGGAGGCTGTGTGGCCAGCCCAAGGCCAGACTGGAACCAGATGTTGAGCTGACCAGGAACTAGAAATTCCCAACTCTCCAGCTGTTCCTGTACCCCTCTACCACGATGCCTCTTCTCTCCCCATTCCTCCCCTCCCCCATCCCAGCGATAGGCCAGTCATTCACTCGTGTTTATTGTGTATGCACCGTGGGCCGGGGTATGGGGTGCTCAGATTTTGGAGCTAAAAATACAGAGGCTCTGGCCCCAAGCAGTTCATGGTCTACCGCGTAATTCTAACACCTTGCGATCTGAGTACAATCCCACTTGTGAGATCATCTCAGTGTAGATGATCATCCCTGGGGAGTTGGATAAGAAACACACCCAAAAACGGGGGCCCTTCCTGCTGGAAGGCTAAGGATGAGCATGACTACCCCAGGCAGGGGAAAGAGGCAGGGAATTCTCGGCAGAGCCCGCGTGAAGGCTCAGAGTCGTGGGTAGTAGTATGGGGCACCGAGCCACGTGGCCTGTGTTTGAGTCCTCATTCTGCTGCTTCCTAACTGTGAGACCCCGAGCAATTCCCTGAACCTCTCTGTGCCTCAGTTTTCTCATCAGGAAAATGGGCATGATGCTAATACTCCAGAGGGTTGATACACGTTGATCCATAAAAAGCACTTATTAGGGTCTCTCCCTGTTAGTTATTGCTCAGTAATATTTGCCATGGTGATGCTGACTATGGTGGTGATGGTGGTGATGGAGTGATGGGTGTGTTAGCTGCTAAATAACGACATTCCTGGTCCTCTGGTCTGTCCCCATCGCTAGACAAACACCCTGAGCCCAGCACAGGGCCGGGGGCAGAGGAGGCAATCAGCAGCCATTTTCTAGATGAGCGAATGGCTGGATGAATGAATGGCTGAGAAGAGCCTCGAGCGGGCAGAGCAGCAGGGGCCTGGGGTCTAGCTGGAGATGCCCATCTCGTTCAGCAGGTCCCCTCGAGACTCACCACCTCGCCCTGGACTTGCCCTCTCTCCCTCTGCCTCCATCAAAGGGAAGCTGGGGACACAAGTTGGGGCGAGGGTTCCATACGATTCATGCTTTATTTCTCTCTCCCTCGTCGCCTTACAGGAAAGAACAGCTGGAGGCAGCAGCCAGGTACGTTTCTGATTGTGAATTTCTTTTCTTCCACCGCCGTGTCGGGACAGAGGGTCCAGTTCTGTGTGGCGCGGGGCCCCTGGGCAGCCATGCTGGTCACGGATAGGGTTTGGAGACCACTCTTCCCTGTCGCAGTTTCGAGCCACAGCCCCCTGCTGAGTTTCTCCTCGAAGTGAATTTATTGCGGGAGTCCCGCACACGCTATCTCAGTGGGTCCTCCCAACCACAGTGCATCCTCCTATCCTCACGTTTGATTGAGATTGGGGCTCGGAGGGACCGTGTCACTCCAACTGGGTCACCCAGCTAGCTGAGTGACAGGACCAAAATGCAAACTCAGGTCTGAACGTGAAGACCCGATACTTCATTACGTATCGCTTCCTTTGCTTCTGGGCCCCCGGGTGGCTCTTTGGAAAAGGAGTCAGGACTGGAGTCCGTGGCCCCACAGCTGGGGGCGCTTCCCGGTGAGGCTGGGAGCCGTCTCTGCCCCTCCCTCTCGCTTCCTCTCGGGAAGATGCTGCGAAGCAGGGAGCCTGGACCTGCTCGCAGCTGTGAAGCAGGACCGCCCCTGCCAACCTGCCAACGTCAGCTTCAATATGTGTCTGCTCTGTAATGCGGACAGACTGCTCAGGGACCTTGCAATCAGTCTCCTAGACGGTCGGCTCAATGGCATCCTTCTGCAGCAGACAGGAGTGGGGCAGAAGGGGTGGCAGGGCCCTGGACCAATGTGTAGGGGAACCCCTCGGGGACAGTGGTCTGTGGGAAAGTGGTCCATGGTACCCTCTCCCCTCCGTCACCCCACCTTACAGAGACCCTTTCAGACAGCGCCGTGAGCTCCGAGCAAAAACACAATACCGCCTTGCCCCCTCCTTTGTGCCTGTTTTCAAAGGATGAGCATTTCTTTCTTGCACCCGGTTTGGGCTGTAGAGGGCGCTGGGGGGTATTGCTGAGGAGGCTCAGGGGACATCTGGGAGGGAACTGCAGAGGCAGAGCGGGGAGGTCTTCTTGCAGGTACTTTTATAGAAGCCAAGCGTCCCCGTCCCCCCCCTCCCCCCCCCGCCAGGAGGGCAGGCTCTCCACAAGTTACAGAGCCCAGGGGTGACACAGTCCAGGTCTCAGGACTCTGAGCGGAGTGCTTTCTCCCCTCCTCCCCTCAGGACCAACAGGGTTTGATCATGCAAGTGCTGATACTGCCAGTTACTCAGTCTGCCTTTGGAGCCTTTTCTGTACCGGCATGAACAGATCAGCCAGACTGGAACATCCATGCCAAAGTCCCTGTGCACCGGGTTAATGAAGGCCAGAGTGCAGTTTGAGGCTTACAGAGAAAGTGGGTGGGTGGAGGGATGATGGATGGATGGATAAGGGGATGGATGGATGGATGGATGGATGGATGGATGGAGGATGGTGGATGGATGGATGGACAAATTCTATTCTACGAGTGTCAGAAACCCAACTTAAATGACCCTGGACAGGGAGGAAAATGTCATGGCTTAGTGGTCACCCATCAGACATGCTGGGAACCCATGGCAGACAAGGAATGGGACCTTCTGGGAGTTCTCCCTTCTCTCACCTCTGCTTCTCTTTGTGGTCTCCCTCTTCTGGCTGACCTTCGCCCTCCTGATAAAGTGCGGACGCAGGCAGCCCCAGGATCCTACACTCTCCTCTGTCTGCATGCCACTCTAGTGCAGAAGTTCCCGGGGAAGCCCTTGGTTGGCCCAGTCGGTGTCCCACACGCACACTCCGGACAGACTCTCTGGCTCAGAGAGAGAGAGAGGCCACTGCCCGCCCACCCCTGGGCCAGCGTCCGCTGTTAGAGTGACTGGGTGTGAGGTCACGATGCTGTGATTGGCAGCTCGTGCTAGAGTCACTTGGTTGAAGTTGGAGCAATCAGTTCTCCAATAGAATACGGTCCTTTCCCCTGAAAAACAGGGATGAAACAGAGAGCAGACAAAAATCACAGTTGCCCCTGACCGTAGGCATCAGTTCTCCCCATAATTCTCAAACCCCTAAAAATAATATTTCATTGCACACTATCAACAATAACCTCCCCCCCCCTGCCTCATTTATTCCACAGAGCGCACTAGAAAAGACATGTTGTGTGCAGGACATTGTGTGTTTTTTGTGTATGTGTGTGTTTGTGTTATTAATTTCATAGAGGAAGGGAGGGGGGAGAGAGACAAATATTAACGATGAAAGAGATCATTGATTGGCTGCCTCCTGCACACACCTCTTACTGGGGACCGAGCCTGCATGTGCCCTTGACCCCAGTGCAGAAATTCCCATGTGCCGGGAACCCAGGACCCCTCTGTTTGCAGGCTAATGCTCTATCCACTGAGCCACACCAGCTAGGGCTGGGACATCATTTGAAGCATCAGTTGTGATTATTCATTAGACAGGCAGCACGCTGATGATCAGGGGCATTTGTTTGGTAGAAACTAGCATTTTGGAATGTTCAAAACGGGTACCTGTTGACAATGCTGATTACTGGAGCCCAGCCGTTTGCTTTGTATTTCCGAGCAGTTCGGTCTGAACAGCAGCCTTCGGGCTGTTCTCTGCTGCATTTCTCTTTGGAGAGGGAACAGTGTGTTCCAGGCAGCTTCTTCATCTCCTATCTGTATTATGTCCTTCCAACACAGCTGTCAGATTAGTAGACGATCTTCCTTTGGATCAGAGAATTCAAGCATCGTAATAACAGTCATTTCTAAAGAATGCTTGCTGGGTATAGTTCTAAGCACTTCTAGCCCTCACAGTGAGCCCTTGAGCAGAAGCTATTTTTAACCTCCATTTTACAGATGAGAAAACTGAGGTTCAAGGAGGCAAGGGACTTGCACAAGGTTATATAGCTAAGAAAGCTGCGAGAGCAGGACTTTAGTTCGTGGCCTCAGCCACTGAGAGTTGGGAACAGTTAACCTAATCCGTTTTGTTTTCTTCCGCCTTTTCTTGGCTCACGTGGCTGGAGTCCCTGCCATGAGAGGGGGCTGTGGAGGCAGGAAAAGGCTCGGAGCCAGGATAGACTGCCCAGGGGAGGACCGTTGGTCAGACGCTATAATTCAGGCTCTGCTTTCTTCCTGTGACATCAGCCACATGAAGTTCATCTCCCGGGGTGATGGAGGGTGCTGGCAGTAAATCCCCTTCCGTGCCCCGAATCAATGACTGTGACAGGTGTGCAGGGATCGAAAGCTCAGTTAGGCCAAGCCCCTCATTGTACTGATGAGAAAATTATTACCTGAGCAAAATACGAGCCTTGGACCCAATTTCGACTGCTGTTCGTATTTTCTGCCATCTAGCCCTGCAACATGGGGCCAGGCTGCGAGGAACTGAGAGGCAGAGGTGAGACCTGGGCCAGTTTTAACCTCGGAGGGATTCCCGGCAGGTCCTCAGGGCTCGGTCTCACTTCTCCTTTTGGAAGGTGGAGGAGTGCCATTTACAGCACCCCATTCCCTCTGAATTACGAACCAATTGGAAAATAGACAGGAATTTCTGAGCAGAATCAAAGTACAGGCTACGTGTGTGTGCTGGGTGAAGCCCATTGGCTATGGGGGTGACAGTGAGCTTCCTAACGCTCCCCACTATGTCTGGCCATGTTTTGGATAAAAAGGTGTTTAGATGAAAGAATTGTAGGTTTCCCGGGAACGGGTCACAGCATGAGCAAAGGCCCGGAGACATGCAGTCACGGGAACAGCCCAGGGTGGGGCTGGACTTCCCTGGGGCTGAGAGCCCAGTCAGACCCCAGGGCAGGGCCCGCCTCCCCCAGGACAGAACCATCTTGAGTAGTTTACCTGTGTGAGCCATGTCCCATGTGACTCAGGGTTTGGGATCTGGAGAA
The DNA here is from genome assembly GCF_964339955.1 of Pipistrellus hanaki. NCBI lineage: Eukaryota > Metazoa > Chordata > Mammalia > Chiroptera > Vespertilionidae > Pipistrellus > Pipistrellus hanaki. The sequence goes on along the minus strand of NC_140519.1, from coordinate 46,929,659 downwards.
GGTCTGTGCACAAATGACAGAGACGAGACAAGAAATAATGATTTGGGAATACTGGGGGCCAGGCGAAAGCCCAACTCAAGGGGAAGGACTTTCCTGGTGCCCAGGCCTTGCCAACCTTTTATTCAATTTTGGATACACATATAGCCCTTAGGCAGGCAGGCAGTTCCGGTAACAGACAGACTATCCTAAAGGTCAGTAAATATTAGTAAAGATTTACTCTGAGACTGTTTAGTCAGGAAGCTGCTTGAGCTACCATTGTCTCCACTAAACAGTCGATGCATAGCTCTGGCCCTTGCCAGGGCTCAAGGTTCACCAGCATTCAGCCTCCTTGTTTACACTTCTCTGATAGTGAAGACAGTGGGTAGCTTCCAACATTTACCTTTCCGACCCCAATCCCTTGAGCTGCAGTTTTCCCAGTTCACGTTTCAGAATTGTCTGTCTGCACTTACCCAGTCAACCCATGGCTTTCCAAGGAAAAGTGACGTCAGCTCCAGGGAGGGCCTTTCTTCCCAGACCCGCAGCCCTTGGGGCCCACTGCCTGAGTCCTGCGCTGGAATTCCGAGTGGAGAAAGGCAGGGATGGGTTTTGAGTTTCAGGGGTGCACTCTGCCTTGCATTGACGATCCTTCGGGCATCTCAGATTTCGGGCAACACCATTTAGAAGTAAGCTGATGGCCCACTTCTGCCGGCAGGAGGATTCCGTAAGCCTCTTAGATGTAATGGCAGTGAGTTTCGACTTGCGCCCGCAGCCCCCGGGTTCCTAATGCTGATGAGATCACATGGCATCAGCCATCTCTCTGAACAATGGGGCATTAAGTGACTGCAGCCGCCGCCGTTCGGACTGTTAGAGGTTGCAATGAACCGTGTAAATGCCAAACCAGCGAATCCTAAGCTCGGCAGATAGAAGCGGGAGAGGCCTCTCCTTAGCTTTCCGATAGTCAGCACTTTGAGGGCTTTCCTGGCAGGACAGAGTGGCTGCCCGTGCTTTTGTTTTTATTTGTTTAATTGGAATTAAGTCTGCATGGACTTATCTCCTGCCGAGGCCAAGTTCAGTAACAATGGGGAGTATTTGAGTGTAGTGTGAAGAAGTCCTGTAAAATAATAGAATGTTGAATGCCAATGGTAATAGAGAAATAAGCAATTAAAAGGAGCGCTGTGAAATGATGGAGAACTCCCAAGAGCTCGCTGCAGTTCATTAACAAACAAGGGCACGCAACTATTTTTGTGGCCCAGGAAATGGTGCCCATCCTTTTCACACACCATTAGCCTTCCCGGCTGATGTGGGGAGAGGATTGTTATCGGGGATAATGGTGACAGCCAGGTTTCTGGAAGGCGCTGGCATCCCAGGCAGTGCTGGGCGCTCAGCACGCATTGCCCAGTTAACCCTTAGTCAGCTGAGGGCTGAGTGTAACCACTGTGCACGAGAGGAAGCGGGGACCCGAGAGAAGGAGTCCAGTGTCCTAGGGCACCCCCTTCCAGGACAGGCCCACCCAGGCTGCTGTCGCCCCAAAGCCCGTGGTCCTTGCTGCCACACTGCCCATCGGGGTGTGCTGAGCAGGCCCAGGGGCTGGGATCGGAGATAACGAGGCAGCGTCTCTGCTTTGCTGGGACCACACAGCCCAGCGGGTGGGCAGCTGTGCGAGCGCGCCATCTCCACACGGTATGTCAAACCGTGACAGAGGAAAACAGCGTGTCTGGGCGGCAGAGGCGGGTGCGTAATTTCCAGAGGGGACGCTCAGGCAGTCTTAAAGGGCAGGTGAGGATGAGGGCAGCTGAGAAGGCAAGAAAGGGCGTGACAAGCTGTGGACCTGGGTGTGGCCAGCTGTGCAGGAGGAGACGGGTCAGGCAAGGGGCTTGGTGGACATAGAAGGACAGACCCTCAAGACACATGTGCAGGGGCCGGGAAGAAGGGGGCCTGAGAAGTGACAGAGCCACAGCCCCCCTTTCCCACACTCATAAGAAGGGAAGTCTTCCACATGGATGCAGCCGATACCCTGCCTTGACGGGTCATTCTCTGTCCTGTCAGCCATTCGTCCAGTTCCGGCGAGGAAAGCAGGTTCGGAAGCTGGAACTTCAGATCAGGGAAGTCCCTGCATTTCTCTGAACCGGCCCGGGCAGGGCACTGGGGGGCAGTGCTGGTGGGAGAGCAGGCCGGAGGGAGTGAGATAGTGTTGTACCATGATTCCGTGATCCCCAAAGACCAGCAGGGAGCCAGGTCCAATGCAATTAACAAGAAAGCCTCTTCCATGTTAACATGGGCTCTGTCCCACTCACGCCGACCGCATGGCGGACGACAGCGCGAACTTCGACAAGCCCCGGGGTTCTACTCTGGTGATGATGTCACTGCTTTGGCTGACTCTGATTGGTTGGGTGAGGGCTAGGGTCCAGTTACACAAAATGGAGGATAACTCCACCCTGCCCCACAGTGGAGTCCAGAGTTTATCCTCACCCTGCCCTGCCCTGCCCTCTCAATAGCAGAGCTTCCGCCATCCGTTCCCTCGTGTACTTGTGTGACCTCGGGGCCAGGCAGAAGGGAGAAACCCGGCAGATGCTCTTCTGTCCGATGCTCCCAGACGCCTGGGAAGCAGGTGTTGTTAGACCCCCTTAGCCCGGGAGGACCTGGTGCGCAGAGAGCAGAGGGCACCTGCTCGGTTGGGGACGATGGGGGTGACCCGGCCTCCTCTGCAGCCCCAGCACCCACGACCTCCTTGCCACGTTGTGGGAAGTCACACGCATGACTGGGGCATTCCGGATATTGCTGGGGCTCACTACCTCCTGTGGTAATAGAAGGACATGCTACATTTCAGTTACATGTTAGACAGTTAAGGAGCAGTGCCTTCCCCATCCGTGATCATGGACGCCCCTAAATTCTATACACGGGGGCGGGGGGGGGGGGGGTGCCTGCTTTATGCAGTTTATGTCACTTGCTTCTGCTCAGTGAGCATTTGACCAGCCTTCTCATGTGTACCTCGCTGAATGGCCACCACGAGTGGCACAAAGGAAGTTCCTGATGCCAGGAGATGGGGGTGGAGAAGGGGTGAGGGAGGGAAGCTTTGCCGCATATGACTGTGAGCTAGCCTTTTACTTTATTTTTAATATAGATTTTTATTGATTGGAGAAAGAAAGGGAGAAGGAGAGAAAGAGAGAAAAACATCAATGATGAGAGAGAACCATTGACCCGCTCTCTCCCACACACTTTCTCCAGGGATCGAGCACACAACCTGGGCTTGTGCCCTCACTGGGTATCAAACCGTGACCTCCTAGTTCACAGGTCAATGCTCAACCGCTGAGTCGCTTCGACCCGGCTAGTGTTGGACATTTACATGTAAGCATAGGAGGACACTGAAGTTCGGAGGAGCTCAGGCGCCTGCCCCAGGTGTAGCTAGTCCTCTGCGGAGCTGGGATCCGCACCAGCCCTGCCCAGTCCCAGCGCCTCCGCCCGCTGTAGCCCTGAGCCTGCTGGTCCCTCAGGCGCGGAGGAGGCTGTGCGAGTCTTTGTGGAGAGGGTCGGGAGTACGAAGAGCCTGCACTCAAGGAGGAAAATTGTTCACTTTTGCTTATTTTGTAGCCAAAAGCTGGGTCTCTTGGATCGGGTTCGCCTTTCTAATCCTCGCGGTAGCAATACTAAAGGAAAGCTATTTACCCCTCTGAATGTAGATGCCATAGAAGAAAGTCCTTCTAAAGAGCCAAAGCCTGTTGGCTTAAACAATAAAGAGCGTTTCCGCACCGCCTTCCGCATGAAAGCCTACGCTTTCTGGCAGAGCTCCGAAGGTAAGGCCTGTCCTCGCCCTGCCCGAGACCCCTCTCCCTCCTTCCCTCCCTCCCTCCCTCCCTTTCTCCCTCCTTCCCTCCCTCCCTCCCTCCTTCTCTCTCTCCCTCCCTCCTTCTCTCCCTCCCTTCTTTCCTCCTTCCCTCCTTCCCTCCCTCCCTCCCTCCCTCCCTCCCTCCCTTTCTCCCTCCTTCTCTCCCTCCCTTCCTTCCTCCTTCCCGCCCTCCCTCCCTCTCTCCTTTCTCCTACCCACCCTCTCTCTATCTCCTTCCCTCCCTCCTTCTCTCCCTCCCTCCCTCCCTCCCTCCCTCCCTCCCTCCTTCTCTCACTCCCTCCCTCCTTCTCTCACTCCCTTCCTTTCTCCTTCCTTCCCTCCCTCCCTCTCTCCCTCCCTCCCACCCACCCTCTCTCCCTATCTCACTCCCTTCCTTCCTCCTTCCCTCCCTCCCTCCCTCTCTTCCTCCCACTCACTCTCCCTTCCTCTCTCCCTCTCTTTCTCCCTCCTTCCCTCCCTCCCTCCATTCCTCTCTCTTTTCCTCTTTCCCTCCCTCATTCTCTCCCTTCCTCTCTCTCTCCCTCCCTCCCTCCCTTTCTTCCTTCCTCTTTCTCCCTTCCTTGTCCCTTCAACTCTCCTCCAACTGTCCCTCACCATGAAGGACTCTCCATTCCCAAAGTAGCCCGTTCCCTGCCCTCCCCCAACCCCCTGCTCACTGCCTCCTCTTTCCGTCCCTGCGCTGGAGGCATCTGTGACTCATCCCCACAGCTCTCAGGGCAGGGCGCCCAGGTGGCGGTTCCTGGGCCACAATCACCACATTCAGCTGCGCAGACACGGCTGGGAGCGTGGGGACCGGTCACCATGGTCCCTCGGGTGGCAGTGATGAGTGCTCTGCCATGGAGCCGACCTGAAAGATGGAGAGGGGCCGGGTGCAGAGCGATACGCAGCCCCGGAGGCCTCAGCACCCCAGGGTGGGGAGAGTGTCAGAGAGAACCCCTCGAGGGTGTGGGAACAGCGTCTCTGTGTTCCCTTTCACTTGGGAAAGAGGATAAGTAGGCTCAGAGAGGGACCTCCCCCAAGGCCACAGGCTGAGGGCTTGAAAGAGCAGGAATGTGACCGAATGCCCACCTGTGTGCCCTTGGCTGCCACCCTGGGAACTCAAACTCACATCCTGAACTGCAGGCTTCTGGGTAATAGGAGGGGGTGCTCAGAAGGGCTGCGTGACCTCACAACTGGAGGACCCCGCGGGGTTCCCGGACGTGGGAGCAGACACGCTGGAGGCTGAGCTGGGAAGGCTGTGGCTGGAGGAGGCTCTCGGGGCGCTGGCCGCCTTTGACATATGTGTCTCCCTCCCAGACGCCGGCACCGGCGACCCCATGGCCGAGGACAGGGACGACGGGAACGACTTCCTCATCGAAGACATGATCCCCACCCTGAAGGCCGTCATCCGAGCCGTCAGGTGAGGCCCCGCCTCCCGCCCATGGCCTCCCCAGGCCCCAGCTCGAACCCAGGGCGGGGCTTTGTAAAGTGCTCTTGTCTCTGGGAGGTGGGCGGTAGGAGTGACCCCGGAGGCAGGTGCAGAGCACGTCCATTCACTCCGGGGGATGCTGCCTAACGATCAACGATTGTACGTCAGCACGTCACCTGGTTCCCAGGAAGACGGAGGTGAGGGCTTGGCATCTGTGAGTCCCAGATGTCCCCCTTTACTAAGAGCCTGAGGAAACCTGGGGAACAGGAGCTAGTCTCTCTTTCTGAGGAGCTTACAAGCCAGAGGGTTAGAAAGGCGACTCAGGAAGAGAGGTGTCAGCTGTGTGACACGGGCCTTGTCAGCACCCATAGCTGGTCCGAGGAGAGCTCCGAGGCTATTAGCAGGGGCCCCGGGAAAGTGCCCGAGCTCTCGGCCACGGGCTCACCTTCCAGAACTATCAGCGGGTTGTTCATGAAACACTTAGCTCAGTGCCTGTAAGGAAGACTCGGGAGATGTCCGCTGGCAGGGTCACTCTGAGGCTCTGAGCATGCACATGATGGAGGGGAGGCGCCAAGGTGGAGAGGATCTACCAGCCTGGTCTGTGTGGCTTGGAAGGCTGGATCCAGGACCCGAGTCGGAATATCTCCCCATCAAGTCCTTTTCTCTTTGGTTCTCTCCTCCCCCACTAACCTGCTAGTTGTAGTTTCTCTACCAATGATGCACACATGTCTCTACCTCACCTCACAGAATTTTACAATTCCGTCTCTATAAGAAGAAATTCAAGGAGACGCTGAGGCCTTATGACGTGAAGGATGTGATTGAGCAGTATTCCGCAGGCCACCTCGACATGCTGTCCAGGATCAAGTACCTTCAGACGAGGTAAGACCGTCGCACGGGAGGACGGTGCTCTCCTGACCGCCAAGGAGCCAGAGCCAGGTGAACCCCAGAGCGCAGGGGGCAAGGCCTTCAGAAAGAATCCAATGTGCGGAGAGAAATGTTAGGAACAAATATATCCATCAAGCATTGTGGGTGTCAGAGCCAACCAGCTCCAGGTCAGGCAGGCTGGGAGGAAGCTCTGTGACATTGCTAAGGCCAAGGTCAACCCCCTGATGGGGCCTCATGGCAAAAAAGCATATGTCCAACTGGCCTCCGACTGGGATGCTTTGGATGTTGCCAACCAAACTGGAATTGTCCAAGCCCAGTCCAGCTGGCTAATTCTAAATATAAATTTTTCACTGTCGTTGAAAAAATGTGCATCAGATGTCAATTCTAAAAGCAAAAATATGGAAGCAGCAACCATGCCCAACTAATGGCCATTTCACCCGGAGCAATCCAGAGCTCAAAGGGCAAAGGACTTGCCTAAACTTGCCTAGCCAGGAGGTGGCAGAGCTGGGGAGCTCAGTCCAGGGGTGACTGGTTACCCAGCTCCTAGTCTCTCTAACAGCCGCACCTCCTCAGTCACAACGTAACGACCAAGAAAAGAAAATAGCCCGACCTTCCTGGCTCAGGGGTTGAGCACCAACCTAAGAACCAGAAGGTCCCAGTTTGCTTCCAGGTCAGGGCACAGGCCTGGATTTCGGGCTTGATCCCCAATGTGGGGCCTGCAAGAGGCAGTGGATCAATGATTCTGTCATCATGGATGTTTCTCTCTCTCCTCCCTTCCTCTCTGAAATCAATAAAAATATGTATACTTTAAAAAAAAGGAAAGAACAGTACCTGCTCTCATTCGAGTTATATAGCCATCACATGGCATTTGCAAGATATATATATCATGCGGTGAAAAAATTAGATGACTTGTGAATATACTAATAGCCATAATATGATTACTAATACACTCAGACCTAGACATGCACACTTACACATGTACACATGTATGACTATGCATGTGATTATATTTGGACATATGACTTTGTCCTCTGATGGCCAGAGATGCCTGCCAGCAGCAGACACCTGGAGAGCCGAGCACAGAGCCTAGGGGCTGGCAGGAAAGGCCGCCTAACCAGATGAGCTGAAGGCCAGCTGGGCCTGAGGGCACACGGCATTTCCGCTGAGAATGAAGGAGACGCCACCCTCACCCAGTCTCCGTGGGCTGGCTGCCTCTCTCTCCCCTGGGATGGCGAAGGTGCCCTCGACACCAATGGGCCGAAAAAAGACAATCTATTGAGATGATACATTCTCTCTTTTTCTTGCTTTTTTTCTTTTCTTTTCTTTTCTTTTTTTTTTTTTTTTTAATATATTTTATTGATTTTGTACAGAGAGGAAGGGAGAGAGATAGAGAGTTAGAAACATCGATGAGAGTCATCGATCAACTGCCTCTTGCACACCCCCTACTGGGGATATGCCCGCAACCAAGGTACAGGCCCCTGACCGGAATCGAACCTGGGACCCTTCAGTCCCCAAGCCGACGCTCTATCCATTGAGCCACACCGGTCCCGGCTCTCTTTTTCTTTCTCTCTGCCTTCCTTTCTCTCTCTTTCTCTCCCTCCGCGCCCCCCCCCCCTCTTTTCCCTTTAATCCTATGCTCCACACCCACACCTGGCAGGAGGGGTTATCTTGAGTTGCCTTCCTCTCTGCCCCTGTCCGCCCTGTCGTTTAACCCCCTCGCCGTGTGCTCTCTTCCAGAATAGATACGATCTTCACCCCCGGACCACCCTCCACTCCCAAGCTTAGGAAGCCTCAGAAAGGGGCCGCGTTCACCTACCCGTCCCAGCAGTCTCCCAGGTGGGTCTGTGCGCAGCGACGGACAGGCCGTGGGCGCCACAGCTCGTGGGGTGTCCCTCCCCGGCCCCCGAGTCTCAGTGGTTGCTTTCTGGTCGGGTGAGGATGCCGGGCCCCCGAATACAATGGAGAGTTTGAGGGCTGTTCTGATGTGTGGTCATTTGAAAGGTTTCTGGGCGAAACCCTGCCCTCCCCTCTCTCTCTGCAGACCGCGTGGGTGACACGTGGTGTTGTGGCTGTTGAAATGAAAAGCCCGGCTTCTTTTATGAAATAAGAGGAGTTATTGGAGCCGGCAGAATGCTTCCTAGTAGCAGAACGCGGCACCCATTCACTCCCACCCCTGCCCGCATCACCTTGGACGCCATTCCCTAGATTCAGCATGTCTTCCACTCTTAATGAGATGGGACAGATGAAATGCTGACCCCACGGTATAGCATTTCAGAGGTTAGACCCCTCCTCGCGCCCCACTACGTACACTTGGGGGGCTCCCAACCAGCAGCCTGAGACGGAAGCCCCAGGACAGTCATTTCAAGGAACCAGACCATGGGCACAGCCAGGATCTTAGCCCCTTCCCGGGCCCACACGCGCCTCCCGGATTGAGTGGAGCCGTGGCTCCTGGGACATGGCCCTGCGCTGGAGCAACTTGCAAAGCAAAACCAGGGCTAACCATCTCACAGGCCCGTTGGCTCTTCCCTAGGAACGAACCCTATGTGGCCAGAGCATCCACATCAGAGATGGAAGACCAAAGCATGATGGGGAAGTTTGTGAAAGTCGAAAGACAGGTAGGTCTCTTCTTTTCTGAACCAAAAATGCAGGGGATAAAACTGAGTTCAAATGTCACTTCCGTGAGTCTCCACCATTCCAAAAAGGACGTGGAATTTCAATCCCGGATTCCTCAGCTGCTGGCTGGGTGATCACGTGCACATTAAGGAATTGTCCTGAGCCTCAGTGGAAAAAGGGGATCGTAATCCTTCCCGAGCTTGCTGGGAAAACAAAATGAATTGACGCATGTAAATTGCCTAGAGCCGCAGTGCGTGTACAGAAAGCACTTAGCCGGGGCTGCTGTCAGTCTCAGTGCTTCCCAGAGTTCCCTCAAGAAATGTCCGTTTCCCCCCCATTCCCTAGATCCTTCAGGTTACCCCAGATAAATGGCACTGCCAGTTGCTATCAGGATTTCTATCCCTTCTTTTATTTTATTCATAATTCAAACGTGGATCGGTGCAGGAGAGGCGAGAGGAAGGCTCAGTGATTCTTCTTTTTGGGCCTAAAAAGAATGCCATTTTTCATTTCTAAATTTCAGTTCATACTTTAAAAAATCGCAGCCCATCCACTTACTGGCTCTGTGACTTTTGACAAGTTACTTCATCTGCTAGTGTCTCTGTGCCTCGCCTGCAGAATAAGGGCTGGGAAAACTAAGTGAGGTCGTATCTTGAAAGCGCAATAAGCAGAGTCAGATAGTAGCTGCTATGTGAGTGTTAGTGACTGCGACGCTTGGATGCCATCTCGGCCATTACCCAGTGCTGTGCTTGGCATCCTCATGGGATGGAGGGGATGATACACCTGCCACAGTGCTTGCTTGGTGAGTATGACTTGTCAGGAAGAGAAGGTCTCTCACACACATATGTGCACACACACACACATATATGCATGCTCACATGCATGCAAACACACATATCCACATGCACACACTCACATGCACATACACTCACACCTATATTCATGCACATGTGCACACAGGCAGGCATGCACATGTGCCGCACACACACCTGCATACACACTCACAGAGATTAAGTAAATCTCCAGTTGGGCAGGCAGGAGCAGACCCTGCTTATCTCTGTAGCTCCCCCTGCACCCGAGGCCCCCAGGCAGGACCTCCCATTCTCTGAAGCTCAGTCCTTGCTCACCACCACTCCGCATCTTTGGGGCTTACCTCACCCTGTAGGAGCAGCAAACGCTAACAGTCCACATCCATAAGGGAACGTTTTGCAAATCAAGGACTCCCGCTCTTCCACCCAAATGGCAGCCCGGCCCCTTGTTCTCCCGGGGGACAGGGAAGGCCTGGAGCCCTGTCCTCACATCCCCGCCTCCAGCCTTCGCTCAGGCCGCCCGGGTTCTGTCTGGATCTGCCCCACTGCGAGCGTGAGGTGGAAGGGAGGAGGCCGTCCGCATCGGGACCAGCAGGGTCCCTCTTCCTTCCCGATGAGCAGTGCAGCCGAGGCTTCTCTGTCAGGGACAGGCACCCCCTGAGAGAGCCGTGACCGCTCCTTGTGTTCCAGGTGCAGGACATGGGGCGGAAACTGGACTTCCTGGTGGACATGCACATGCAGCACATGGAGCGGCTGCAGGCGTACGTCCCCGCCTACGACCCGGCCCCAGCGGAGGAGAGAGTGGACCCCCGGGACTCGGAGATGAAAACCATCCTTTGCAACTACTCCGAGATGGGGCCCCCGGACCTCTCCTTCAGCTCCCACCAGGTGCCCATCAGCAAAGTCGGCCCCTACCGGTTCTTCGCCCACGACCCAGTGAGCCTGCCCCGCGGGGGACCCGGGCCCCTCTCCTCCTCCGCCGCAGAGCACATGGAGAGGCCCACCGTGCTGCCCATCCTGACGCTTTTCCCGTCCCCCACCGACCCGCACGGCCCCCGCGCGGACCGGGTCTCCCCCCGGCAGAGACGCAGCTACACGCGGGACAGCGACACGCCCCTGTCCCTCATGTCGGTGGACCACGAGGAGCTGGAGCGGTCCCCCAGCGGCTTCAGCATCTCCCAAGACAGAGACGACGTGTTCGGCCCGGGCGGGGGCTCGAGCTGGATGCGGGAGAAGCGGTACCTGGCCGAGGGCGAGACGGACACGGACACGGACCCCTTCACGCCCAGCAGCTCCATGCCTCTGTCCTCCACCGGGGACGGGATCTCCGATTCCATATGGACCCCATCCAACAAGCCCGCGTAAAGGGGTCCTGGCGGACTCCTTGTGATGCCCACAGACTCTGTACAGCCCGCTTGCTCTCACACCTGACACTCACCAGTGCGGTCACCCGTGGCCGCATCCGACGCCTGCATGTGCGTGATGGCCCCCCGCGGGGGCCGGCCATGGCCTGTCCTCCATGCCACCACCGTGAAGCCGCTTCCTTCCAGCATGGTCTGCATGTCCTTGCACTAGCTCTGGTCCCACTAGCCTCCTTGCGGACACACGCTCACCGGCTCTTCTTCTTTTTGCTCGTGGTCAGACCAGTCCCGGGACCGGGAGGGGTCGCCCACGAGCTCTGCTCTTCGTCTGTCTGTCTGGGCGGCTGGTTTGGTTTGAGTTTGGGTTTGGTAAGCAGGGAGGTAGTTTAAGTTCTTTCTCTGGTCCCCACCCCAGCCAGTAGGGTTCTCACGTGCCAATGAGGTTGCCTCCCGAGGTAAGATGGCAGGAGAGGAGCGAGATATTTCCACATCTACAAAGCCAGGAAGCTTCCAGATTATTTCAGTGAGGCAAAGCCTTCTCAAAGCCCTCCGCAGGCCCTCGCTGGTCTGCCATTGCCTAGTGTCACACCCAGTTTCCTCTGTAAAAGGTGGTGGTTGTCCCAGTGTCGCATTGCGGATGAGCTATGAGTTGGCGGGGAGAAACACACACACACACACACCCATTTAAAAGTTCCCAATTCCTGTAGCCAAAGATGGTGACGTTGATCAGAAGTGGGGCGCCCCTCTGCACAGCAGCTAAGTTCAGTGCCTTCAAAATGAGGTTCCCACTCACCCTCTCCACGAGAACACCCATCTCCAGTGGGACCTGGAGTCAAAGGGCACACTGGCTGTCTGGTCCACGTCTCTCTGTAACACTGCGAAGCCTTTGGCTCCGCTCACTTGACACGCCCGGGGCCACTCCATGTCCCTGGAGAGCTGGGCCCAGAGCCCTGTCCGCCGACTCGCTCTGTCCCCTGGGCTCCTCGGGCTTCACTGCTCTGCCCTACGTGCACCGGGACCCAGAAATTGTGCCAGGACAACCTGTACTCGGTGTCGTGTGCAAAGCACTTACCACACAGTGTATCCAGGAGGAGGGGGTTGTCTGCTCTCATTTGCCAAATATGCTTCCTGATGCGTTGTATTTGGGATGCAGGAAAAAAAAAAATAGTACAAGCAGCTCTGCTCTTGTAATGGTAATATGCAGATGGGCAATATTTCCAGAACCACCCTTTTTCACTCCTGCAGATTTTTCAAACCACTACTACCCCTGAGGCAGTGGAAGTGTCAGCCCCCAGCCTGCAGAGCACTGCTCCCCTGTGTGCGTCTCACCATCAATCACCGGCCAAATAAGCTTAAGAGGCCGTGGCCTCTTATGGGATGCCGCTGTGATGGAAAAGGCTTCTGTGAGGTTTGGGCTGAAGTAGCTAAATGACGGTTCTGCAGTATTATTATTGCCTCACCCTTTTAGCACATCTCAGCACTGGTTGAGGATGGTCACCATGGAGACCATCAAGATGATTGAAATGGCATAAACAAATGTCTGCATGTAAGTGCCACCGATGTCCTCTCTCACAGTCTTGTCAGGAGCCATCAGAGCCATGGCAGACATCTGGATGGCGCTGTCACCATTACCCAATGCAGCGGTCTTACGTTCTGCGGGAGAGAGGAGCTAGCTTCTCACAGTTTGATTTTTGTCAATAGGTGCTTAGCATGCAGTGATCATGCAGGGCTGCTGCCTGGCTTTAGGGATTTACAACCAAAGCCTGCAGTCCCTGGCCAAGGGCAGGCATGGTGACAGGTAGAAAGGGAGTTTGACATGGAGAATGCTCTCAACGGTGGGTGGGTGTTGACCTTGAAGTCTGAGGTGGGAAATACACAAGAATGATCACACACATTGGATATGGAATCCCTACCCAGATGGTTTGCCTTTGACCTTGCAGCAATCTGAAGGGCAAAGGGCATGTATCATTGGGTCTTCTCAGCTTCCCTCAACATGCCAGGCAGTGCCATTGGAGTTGACGCTGGGAACCCTAAGCCCCTTCCTTAGGGCTTGGTTCTTGATTCTGACCTCCTGGGATCTCTCACCAGAAAGGATGGAGCCACTTACCATCTAACCTGTTACTGTGTTCTTTTTTTTTTTTTTTTATGTAGGAGTTATTTGAAACAAACAAAAAAAAATGGAGAATGAATCAATCTATATAGGCACCAATTGTTTTCCCTACCTTATTAATATTTTTGAAGAACCTACTAAGCTTAGTATCTTACAAATAGATCCATTTTCCAAGAACTCAATGGAGTTCTCAGCTGGAAGAGTAGGACTTCTCATCCTCAAGTTAACTATTGCCATGGGCCCAAGCTTAGAGGACAGCCTAAGGGTCTTTTAATAGTTTACAGCGGATGGAGCTTGTATTATTTCCCTGCCAGCTCCTAAGGCCAGGATGGCAGGGTCTGGGTTTGTGCTCCTCACCAGCAGGTTTCCGACATGGGTATGTTGCCATTATCAGTGCAAAGACCAAATACATTTTTAATGAATTAATAAAGATAAGACTCCTAAGAGCTATTCTTTCCCATCTTAAAAAAGAAGAAAAAGAAAAATTACCTGGATATTTTGCTTTGCTATCCTCTTTAAAAAGCAAACCAAACCTGCTCAAATTGGCTGCCCCTAAGCAATACCACCAACATGGCTGGCGTTGATGAAGCAGACATCCAAGGTCTAGAATTGAGCTTAAGTTACAGGAAATAAGTGTGTGCTTCCACAGAGACCGTTGTGTCAAAAGTACAGAATGATGGGCTCATCCAGCAGCATTGGTTGCTGATATGAAGGTTATGCTTTCAGGTACACCAATGGTTCTGAAGCTTGCCCAGGAAATTGCAGTTTGGGCAGAATCCCATGAAATAGTGACCAATTAATTCCATTATGAAAAGTAGGAATAATTTTCCCAAGTGAAACTATGACCTCATTTACATATTCCATCTCCGTGTGTCGCATATGACACATGAGAATGTTAAGCGGTCTTGCTTTAGCAGGATCAAAGTGGATGAGAGAAATCCACTTTCTCAGCATCAGGTGAAAGGGGATGTCACTGGGATAAGAAGAAAGTACTTGAAACCAAGTGTGAGTCCTGACTATCAAATACCAGCACACGAGGAAACACAAAAATATTTTTTTGTTAATTGTGAGAGAAAGAAACAACAAAACCCACACCGAATTGAAAAGGTTCTTTTCACAAAACTGCTTTTTCTGGGAACTGAACTTACATTTATTAGACATGACATTGATATTATGAAACTCTGGTTTTCATTTAAGAAAAAACTATCTAGAAAACCCCCAAGGTATACTACAGTTCAAAATTAGCTAATTAATTGACAGTTGTGCATTATGCCTTGCCTATTTTGTGCCAGGCAGTTCCTAGACACTGTAAATTGGAAGAATAATTACTTGTAGGAAGTCCCAACATAACAGATCTACTCAATTTGCCAAGACCATTCTCATAATTTGATGGCACTGTAGTGACTGTAATAAAAACATTTATTTATTAATTTATAAGATCTATTAAGCTGTCTGCTGGGCTCTAGGCAATGCACTTGAAATACAAAACTACAAAAACAACAATTCCTGCCATCAAAAAGCTAGGAGCTTGGTGGCCTCAAATATTGGAAGTCCCTTCAAACTATATGTACCACCAATGGCAAATCTTGGTTTCATCCCTGATGACCATTCTTTACAGACAGGGATGTTTCCTAGCTTGGAGTCACTGGGAGAGTGAACATGGAAGAAATTGAGAGCAAAAATTCTGCATCAAAACAGTAATGGCCCCATCAACCCAGAGATGGCTGAATGGATTGGAGACTTTGAGTTTGGGTTCAATGCTTTGGACTTTATGGCTCCAGATAACCATACATGAAGAAGGTTTTAGAGTGTCTTGGAAGGTTCTTGGGGGGCAGTAGGGGAAACAGGTTTTTCCTCTCTAAACCCCTACGAGGATTGAGTTCTGGCAGGTCACTCAGCTACTTAAATGTGTTAAGTAGAAGCATATGGTACAGGCCCAAGACACAGTACCCATTTCCAGAGAAAGGTAGGACCACCTGAGGGGTCTGCTGATCAGAGACTTCTGGGGCAAGAGAAGAAATTTATCCAGAGTTCTGAGCAGTGGACTGCACTTGGGAAAGTGCTACCAAGCACATGCCAGGCTTTCCCCGGAAGATACCATGCAGCTGGTCTTTGTTTTCCAGGAATATGCTTCCGGGGCATCTAGAATCAAGTCCTCTTGCCTCCACGTAGCACGTAAGTTTCAGTGGAAAATCAGCTAAAATGAGCTCTAGATACGGATCACCTGAGTGTGATTTATCATGAAGCAGTCAAAAGGCTAGCCCAGCGCTTGGGAATATGTTTGTCTCCCCTTGGACTTGACAAAGGAATGAAAGTTTGATGCCCAAGAGCAAGGAAAGGTGAGCATGTTCTTTTTCAATGTTCCGTTCTCCTCTGCCCGCAAGGTGGAGGCCAGGGAAGGAGAAACTGACCCTGAGCTCTTTTTTATGAGTTGCCATCAATGTAATAAATTTCTCTCTTGACTTCATGCGATCCTCATTGCAGCCCATGGGGGAGGAGTGTAATCTCCATCCTACAGATGAGGAAACTGAAGTAGATGGGAAATACCTTGCCAGAGCTCACTCATTGTAAGAGTAGATCTGGGGCCATAATCAAAACCCATGTCCCCCGGGCAAGTCTCCCAGGAAAAGCTGCCAGATCTCGCCTTCTGGTCCTTCTCCAGACCTTGCCTTCCTCTGCCCAGTCAGCTTTATAGTAAAATGATCACAGACCTATTGCTTCCCTGGAGAAAAGAGAGATTCCTGCGTTGGTTGCTCCACTTGGATATTCAGTGCGTTCTGCCTGTTCCTTTGAGTTGCCAGTGACAAAATAATGCCACATAAATTATTCTCCTGGTTCGTGTTGGAATCCATTGGCTCTTAGAATTTGGTATGGCTGCAGATAGTCCCCTGAGCACCCCTTGTTCTCGGTCCCAAGATCTCCTGTCGTTGTTTTAACCAAACAAGGTCAACTGTCCCTCCTGACTCAATCTTGTGTGTCGACTGTACCTTTATGACAGGTCTTTGAAAACCTGCAGAAACAGGTGGATCTTCAGAAACACTCTATTTCTTTCTTGATGGGAAAAGATGAAGGTTCCCAGGAGAAGCCAGCCTGGTCTGGGGATGGGGCCTCCTGTCCCCTCTGCCTACTTTCCCAGGGAGGGGAGACCAGCCCACCTTCCACACGCGAGGGTTGTGTCCAGGTGGGAGGCCAGGCTCCAAGACATGGGGTCATTTTATGGGGTGTCAGAGGTTTTGCTGCTAGAGACAAGTGGCGGGCTCCATCTTGAAAATCCCCGGAGAAAGATGGGCCAACACATCAGATTTGTCCATCATTCCATTTTAACGAGAAAAATGCTCTCCCTATTGCTTCCGATGTGACATGGCTGTCCTTTTTTTCTCTTTCCAATGAGCAGTGAGGGAAACAGAGACCCCCTGTGTTTCATTTGGGATTGTGTTTCCTTTAACCCCCTTTTGCGGCATAGAAATCTGGTGCCTTGCTCCTGAGATCGTCTCCATGCTCTGAGTACGCTTTCCTCACCTCTGGCTTACACGGGAACATTCCACAAGTGGCCTTTAGTGCTCTTTATAATATCATTTCCTATGATTTTTAAACTGTACGTGTACTTTATATTCTGGCTCCGTCTGATATTTGAACAACTTTAATAGGTTGGTTTCCATATATTATGCAAATAATTCTTACCTGGTTTTTTATGTTCTCTCTCAAAACAAGTAACTACTGCACCACTTATTAATAAATAGACATTTCAATGACTATGTGGCAGAATGTTATTTGCTCTGATGATGACAAGGAGTGACAAGGAAAGGCAGTTTGCTATTGGCTGCAGGTGGGGGCAATGAGGGAGGCTTGCTTGCGTGTATTTGTAAGATGTAAGGAAAGAAGCAGTTGAGAGGGAGAGAATACACAAGAAGGAAACATGGATGGAGTGAAGGTCCAGAGGAAGACGTCAGTTGGATGCTCCTAGCCATGGAGAGCACGCTGTGTGGATTGCTCATTTCCTTGGGAACAGCCAGTGTGCGGGCTGTGGACATACAGGTTTCATAAAACCTTACCCAATTATTACAGCTTTAAGATGTTACTACTCCCACTTTACAGATAAGGAAATCAAGGCCCAGATACATCAAAGCACCCGCCCAATGCCAGACACACGCAGAGGAAGAAGGCAGGGTGACTCAGAGACGGAGTCACAGGGAGGACATTAGCAGGTCCTATCAGATCGCCTCTTTTATCAGTGTAACAGGAGGGGGTGTTTTCTCGAGAGAGGGTGAGTTAGGGTGGGAACCTCAGGGCGTTCCTTAGTGTGGCTGTGCCTTAATGTATCCCCTGTAAAGTGGGGAGAGTACTGTCTTGAACAGTCGTTATCTGGGTCGATGTGAGTGGAGAACTTAGGATCCAGCCCACAGCGCGTGCTCAGTGAGTAACAGCTTCCGACCTTCCCCTGTTCCCCCAGGCCAGGGCTCCACAGGAGGGGAGAGAGGTGCCGTGTGCAAAGTTTAATTGGGAAATGATCCCAGGAAACGCATCTGAGATAGTAAGGAGTGTGGGGGAAAGGCCATTAAAGAGTGGGCTCAATCCACCAGGAACATCTGAGGACCCTGCTCACTCCTGCTCTTCTTGGATGGAGGGTGGCCCCTGGCGCTTTAAATGCCTTCCTCTGACAGGTCTCCCTGTGCGACTGACAAGCCAGCTCTCAGGAGCAGGAAGGCAGGGCCAGTGACGATGGCAGCTGTCAGTTCACCTAGCACAGTGGTTGGCAAACTCATTCATCAACAGGACAACGATGGAAATTTCTTTGGAGAGCCAAATGTTTTAAACTTAAACTTTTTCTAACACCACTTCTTCAACATAGACTCGCCCAGGCCATGGTATTTTGTGGAAGAGCCACACTCAAGGGGCCAAAGAGCTGCATGTGGCTCGGGAGCCACAGTTTGCAGACCACGGACCTAGCGCAACTGCAGGTGAACTCGGGTGCGGGAGGGCATTCGGGGTGGGGTATCATCAGCACCCGAGCCCACTGGAAATCTCTGCCTTCACGAAGGTAAACAAACCCGGCCAGGTGGCCCCGATCCCCGCTCTAGTCAAAGCAAGCACCGGGCAGCCGAGCCATGACGCCCGTGGATGTGGCTCGCGGTGAAAACAGTGCTTCAGTCTCTGGGAACCCGAGCAGATGATGCTCTTCTGGTTCAAGGTCATGATCCAGCTCCAGGGCGCACATCTGTCATCACTAAGCCCGGGGCTGCCTTTGCAGTGATGAGCAGAGCATCTACTCCCCAACCCTTTATTCCTCCCCCAACCACACTCCCCCGCCCACACCCCCTCCGTAAGACAGGCAGAGAAAGAGCCTAACAGTTATATCCCTGAGAAAATCCCTTCCCATCGGCACAAGCCCATTCACAGCCTCCAGTCCCAGATGCCCCTGGGGCAGTTACTGTTCCCAATAATGTCCATCCCGACAATGAGGCTGCGCATCCAGGAGACCTGGGACCCAGTGGCTTCCCCAGAAGACGGGTAAGGTGTCTCCCCTGAGGAACGACCCCATTGTCCTGTGCCCTGCCTGCACCTCCATATGGAAGCGTGCCCAGCAGTGTGCCTCCTGGCCCCGGGCAGCTCAGCCCCAGGCCAGGGGGGTCAGCAGCGAGGGGAGGAGGAAGAGACACAATTAGAGGAGGGCCAGCACAGGTCCCGAAAGGCCTCTGGAACATTACAAAAACAAAACAAAAACAAAAAAACAAGGACATTTGCTTTGACCGAGTCAGACAGGAAGTTACCGCGAGGCCTAGCGCAGAGGGGTGACAAGATCTGACCTTAGCGAACTGGGTTCTCTGACTTTTGTGTTGAGACCCTGAAGGGGGCGGGGCAGGAGCAGGCATTGTCACCGACAAACCCATGCAGGTGAAAACCAGATGGTTGCTTGAGGCTGGGAATTGAGGGTGGGGGGTGAGGAGGGTGGGGGGGAGGTGGAAGGACTGGCTGTAAATGGCCACAGAGATCCCACCGGGTGGCAAAAATATTCTCCAACTAGACTGGGGCGATGGTCGTCTAACTTGTCAACTTTAGACAGTCATTGATTACAATGGGAGAAGTTACACCTAACACAGTGGGTTAAGAGATCTCACCTGGCCGGCGTGGCTCAGTGGCGGAGTGTGGGCCTATGAACCAGGAGTCATGGTTCGATTCTCGGTCAGGGCACATGCCCAGGTTTTGGCCTCAATCCCCAGTGCAGGGGGGAAGAGGGGGAGGAGAGATGGAGGCAACTGATCAGTGATTCTGTCCCATCATTGATGTTTCTATCTCTCTCTCCCTCTTCCTTCCTCTCTGAAATCAATAAAACTATATTAAAAAAATAAAAAGATCTCTATGGCTGATATAAGGTGACAAGTTAGCAAGAATTTCAGAAGCCCAGACAAGAAAGACCAACCTTGAACTTGGGTGGTATGAGCAGAAGGAATCTGACTGTGCAGGCTCTTCTAGGCCCAGGGCTGGCATATTTTCTGTAAAGGGCCAGAGTCAGTATCTTGGGCTTTGTGGGCCATGGGGTGTCTGTCCCAACTACTCAACTGGGCTGTGGTAGCACAAACAGTCTCGGAGAACACACAAGAATGGGTGTGGCAAGGTGCCAATAAAACTTTATTTGTAAGCATTGGAACTGGAATTTCAGATCATTTTTGCGTGTCACACGGTGCTGTTCTTTCTATCTTTTCCACCTACACCCATTGGAGCCATGAACACAGGCAGCGGGATCCAGGCTCGCCGCCCCTGCTCCGGGCACCTGCCCAAAAGGACCAGCGCTGCCTCCGCCCTCACGCCAGGGGCCGCTTGGCTCCCAGACCTTCGGACAGGAAGGGGAACTCATCGCTCAGAGCCCCTGCCTGCTCCTCCAGTTCCCGTAATTACCGTGGGGAGCGCGTTCTCAGCCCACGCTGAATCGCAGCTTTGTCGTTCTGCTCACGATTCCATTCAGCCCCCAGCACCGCATTTTTCTCCAATGAAGTTGATCCTGTTTCACCTCCCTGAGTTCTTGGTCGGACTATTATTACATTCTCCCCCCGCCCCCTTCATCCCCCAGGACTTAAAGCAAAATTATCAAGGCTTTCCCCACCCCGCCTCCTGCATCTTTCACTAAGAACTCATATAAGCCCTCAGCTCTGCCTGAGCCGCTAATCTCTCTGGCTGCTGAAACCCTTTGAAGCTGCTGATCCGCTCAGGAGACAGGTAAGTCATACACTGTGGATGCTCCAAAGCCCCCCAGCTCCCTCTCCTCCCCCAAGCCTGGAGCCAGTGGAGAATGCATCTGCCACCGACCCCAACTCTGGGCTCCCGGATGCTGAAAGATGAGCAGGAGATCTGGGCGTCTCTGTCACCCAGTATCCACGTGACACTCGTCTGAGCCTTAGTTTCCTCAAACTAGAAAATAAGGGTAGTCAGCCCGGCCGGCGTGGCTCAGTGGTTGAGGGTCAACCTATGACCCAGGAGGTCACAGTTCAATTTCCAGGCAGGGTACCTGCCTGGGTTGTGGGCTTGATCCCCAGTGTGGGGCGTGCAGGAGGCAGCCGATCCACGATTCTCTCTCATCATTGATGTTTCTCTCTCTCTCTCTCTCTCTCTCTCTCTCTCTCTCTCTCTCTCTCTCTCTCTCTCCTCTTCTCTTCTCTTTCTCTCTCTCTCTCTTTCTCTCCCCATTTCTCTCTAAAGTCAATAAAAACATTTTTAAAAATAAAATAAGGATAACCACAACCAAGTAGGGCTGCCTCGGGGGCCAGTGGGAGGCCACGTGGAAAGTCCCTGGCACATCCGATGGCCAACCAGCGTTAGTTAGACTCTCCACCTCGTTTCCGCATCCACTGTCTTTGAGAAGCAGAACTGTTGCTGGAAGAGGGGCTGGCCCCGCCGGGTCTGCCTGGGGCGGGAAAGACCTCCGCACAGCAGGAATCCAGGCGGTTGGGGAGTCTGTTTATGAAAGCTGGGCGCGGCGAGACAGCAAAGGGCCAGGATAGAAGGAGCCACCCGAGGACCCAGGCCCAGCTGCTCTGGCTCTCTGGCCGTCAGAGAAAAGGGGGCCTTGGAGGCAGGTTCAAGGGAGGAGCCCATTGCTCTCCTGGTTGCAAGTCTCCTGGGGCCCCTTACAGGTTAGGATTTGCAGCCTGCGGGGCAGGGGAGGGGAGAGGGACGGTGCTGGGGCCTCTGTCCGGGGCTTTTAAGGGTGGGGATGGCGGCAGAATATTCCAGGTGTGCCCTTTCAGGGTCGTGTCCTCCGCTGATTGGTCGGTGCCAGGGCGGTCATTAGTCATTGCAGCTGGCCCTGGCCCCGCTCTCCTGGATGGGCTGCTTTTCTGGGCCCGGGGCTGAACTACAGCTGAGGCCTAGATGTTAGCTCCAGGGAGGTGACCGGCCGGATCTGGCTGTAAATTGCTCGGCCAGTCTGTTCAGCCACCTGCCTCAGTTTCCCCAATCCACACAGCAAGGCATTTCTTCCTATGCTGCCTCAGAACCTCACCCTTCAGTGCTGTCTGCCAGGCCTGAGTGTGCAGTCTGGGCTGCCGCTCGCCTGTGGAAGGACCCTGGGCCAGTGGTCTGGCACCCCGGATCCCCTGGGTCCCCCAAGGGAGGAAGGAGCTGATTCTTAGGCTGAAGGCGGCTGCATGAATGGTCCAGAGTCGTGCACTGAGAGCAGTAGTTCTCCCCGTGCGGCCCAAAGAAGATAGGACCTGGGTTCGAGTCCCCTCTCCGCTGGGCTTTGTGAGGAGTCTGTCTGACAGGCACCTTCCCTGGGCTGCACCGTGTGGGGAGGAGGGCGGGGTCCTCGGCGGCTAACGTAACTGTGGCTGACGGCCACCCTTGTGAACGGAAGTAACACAACGTGAAGCTCCAGGCTGTTGCCCCCCTCCCCCCCAAACAGGGACCTACTGTGAATTCATTTCATAGGATTTTGGGGCCAATTCTTGGCTCCTTGGTCACAACAGCACTTCGCAGCCCTTCTTCGGGGAGTGTGACTGAATGCCTAGCTCCGTCCAGCCATCAAAAGGCTTTGCAATAATAAGTCTGTTTTCCTCAATGTCAGACCCATTCCTGGCCATCAAGATGGCGCTTCGATGGGCGGGGAATAGAGTGAAATGTGGTGGAAAGGACACAGACTTCAGCATCTGAGGGGCCTCGGTTCAAATCCCACGTGTCCCACGTAGGAGCCCTGTAACCAGGGGGCTTCCCATCTGTCTCTGGGTTCTTCCCTGATGTCATCGGAATCTCTTGTCTCTCGCAGAGGGTGATCGAAAAGGTAAAATGGTAAGACGAAGGGGTGGGGAGGGGAGAAGGAAATAAGAGAGGATGCCTAAAAGTGAAGGCCAGTGTGGCATCCGGACGAGACACCAGTCCTTATCTACCACTCATTAAAAAGCAACTTAAGTGCTTATTAGGATCTTTCTGCAAAGTTCCCAAGGTGGGTCCATCCCGGTGAATAGCAGAACTTCTTCAAAGATGTTCTTAGCCTGCCATGAAGATGCTCCTTTCCTAAGTCGCTTTCCTCAACCCCACTTCCTCTGCACTTTCCTTCCCCCACCCCCTCCCCCCAGTTTGCCTTCCAGATCTGTGTCATTCTCCAGCGATGGCAGGTGCCTGCTCTTTTCAAATCACGGCTGAGCAGGCTGGGTGCTAAGTGAGAATTGCATGAATCCTGACACACGGGGATTCTGTGGCTGTTCAGCGATGAGATGCGTCAGACAGCATTCGGTGTGGTGTCTGGCACCCAGACAGCGCTCAGCAAATTGTCACCATTATTCGTATTAGTCTCAGCTCTGCCACGTTCCCTGTCACGCTGATGCTGAGTCTGCACAGCAAGTCCCAGGAGGACCGCGGGGACACAGAGCTGCGGCGAAGGCAAGGAAGCTGAGCACGCACACACGCTTGTGTGTCTAACATGTCCGAGGCAGCTACGATGCTGCATGTGGAGGGAAGACCCATCTAAACAGCCAGGAAACCATGGACCAGACACCAATCCCCCTTCTGTGCCCGGATCTCCTTCCGTTACGCGGGGCCGCATGAGCAATTCTGGTGTGGGCCAGAAATAGAAGTGAGTGTGCCACTGCCCGCCAGAGCATTTCAGAGTTGGTACACCGGCCCGGTCGGCGGGGCTCAGTGGATAGAGAGTTGGCCTGCGGACTGACGAGTCCCGGGTTCCATTCTGGTCAAGGGCACATGCCCTGGTCCTGGGCTCAATCCCCAGTTGGGGGCATGTAAGAGGCAGCTGATCAATGGTTCTCTCATCATTGATGTTTCTGTCTCTCTCTCCCTCTCCCTTCCTCTCTGAAATCAATTTAAAAATATTTTTTAAAAAGGAGAGAGAGAGAGAGAGAGAGATGGTACACAGTCTTCCGGCTCCGTCCTCTCCACTGCACAATAAATCAATGGCTACGGCGGCCGCAAGGGCCAGAGGGAGAATTACAAGACCCTGGAGCCTCCGGCAGCCAGGGTCCCTGAGACACCACGTGGAGCACAGTCTCTCCCCAGTCTGCAACGACTACGGACCACAAATAGGAAATGAACTTTTGTTATCGAATGCAGCCAGTGAGTCTGTGGAGTTCATTTGTTACCCAGCATACCCTCCCCTATCCTAACTATAAAGAGCCTTTTCAGAATGTGTTTCTAGTGACTCCCGGGCGATGTTCTCAAGGACGGTCTGAACCAGCGTGGACGGTGTGCCAGCAGCTTTCCCCCCTGCCTGCTTACCCCCAGGCAGCCC
This sequence comes from Pipistrellus hanaki, assembly GCF_964339955.1. Classification (NCBI taxonomy): domain Eukaryota; kingdom Metazoa; phylum Chordata; class Mammalia; order Chiroptera; family Vespertilionidae; genus Pipistrellus; species Pipistrellus hanaki. The sequence goes on along the minus strand of NC_140519.1, from coordinate 46,905,921 downwards.
GTCCAGAGCACCCCAGCATGCCGGGCCTCCGGGAGCGCGGCGCCCCCCAGAGGCTGCGCGTGGGCCTGGCCTGCGTCCTGTGCCTCTGGAACACAGGTGGGTCCGGGCGGAGGTCAGGAAGCGTCTGGTCTGGGTGCTGAGCATCGGTATTCCTTGTGCTTTACAGGCTGGCAGCCGCCAGCATTTCAGGTCAGAATCCTCAACACGTTTGGCCAAAATGGCAATAGAAAGGACCCCACCCCTGGTTTTGTTCCCTGGCTTTTTGCAAGCGAGTGCCACTTATGCCACAGAATTATCTTCCCTGTCACTGTTCCCGCTCCGGCCCGAGCATCGTCTCTTCCGTCCTGGGCCTCCAAATCAGCTCCCGGCTTCTCCTGGTCTCTCCACGATGCATTCTGCACTCACCCGCCCGCCTGATCTCATAAATCTCATGCTCCTCCTTCATTTCCGTCCCCTCCAAATAGTTACGCCCACTGCTCACGTCCTTTACCTGATGGACATGACTGCCCCCCACGCCTTGGCTACTTCCTGCAACCCCCCACCTCCTTCCTCATTCCCTGAGTCCCATCCCTGTTGGCCTCTTTCACGTCTTTGAAGTCACTCTCCTGTGCATCTCTGACGCTGGGCAGCTGCTAGCTGGACACGGAGCAGCCCCTCCGCCAGTTAACCCACTGGCGTCCTCTTCCGCCTCAGGGCTAGCTGATGCCACCTCCCAGGGGATGCGCCTGTCACTGAGATCACATCAGGCTCCAGTATAAGCCTCATGGTTCACAGTAATATCCGGAGTCTGATGTCCGCCTTCCCACCCGAGTTTAAGATCCATAAGGGGTGGAGTCTGTATCCACTTATCATCAGACGACCTTGGCACCTGACAGGCACAATGCCCACGCAAGCCCAGGTGCTGGGTAACATCACCAATCTTTAGCGCTATCCTAGCGATTAGATAAATATGTGATGACTGAGCGACAGAACGAACAAACGGCATGTGGGATTGTCAGCAAGCTGCTTCCCCGGTCCAGATCAGAGTGTTCTCGCCTTTCACAGGAGCATTTTGGGTTCGTTCTCTCTGAGGTCATGTCTGGGTGATAATTTTCCTGATGAAAACTCTTTTTTGTTTTAGTGGCTGCTGTGAAAGGAGAAGCCAAGAAGGAAACGGTCCCAGCCTTCCCGCTGACGACAGGTAAATGGGCAGGTGCTTCTCCCAGCGCACTCGGTCTGCGGCAAATGCCTTGGCTTCTCTGAGCCTCAGCTTCTCCATCTGTAAAATGGGGATTGTGTCTCTGTCCCACGCTCTGACAGTCATAGGCACGGTTTCTATGAGTTGCTCATTGCTTTATGGCTCAGGGGACTCCTGGGTCCCCGTGATCTCATTAAACCCACAGAGACTGAAGTTCTATGAGCGATGGAAGATGTCATAATGGGAGGCATTGTAATACGCCGCCGCCGTCGCCTTTGAAATAAGTCCATATTTCTTTGCCTTTTTTTTTCCTTTTTTCTCTTTTGGTGTCTGGGCAGGATGGTGAATGCATTCCAACACTACAGACATGTTTGAGTCAGGGCTGGGGAGGCAGGGCCACCAGCCAGCCGTGGCCATCAGGAACAGCACTCCCCTTTGTCAGGGGCCTCGGCGCCCTCCCCCTCTAGGGAGTGCTGGACAGGGTGCTTGCAGGATGTTACAAACTGTGTGAGGCTGTGCTCCCGCCCGGCCATCTGAGTCCTGAACGCTCGCATTGCAGGGTCCGGGAATGAGGACGCCGAGAAGGAAAAGGCCCGGGCTCTCCTGGCTGCGACAGGTAACGGGGCCCGGATCCCGGCTGTGACACGGTAGCTCGGGAACACACAAGGCCTCAGCTTCTCTGGGCCTCAGCCTTTCCAGCTCTGGAATGGGCGTAGGCACTTTCTCCACCGGAAGGCGCCGTGGAAAGTCATCACTGCGACTAGAAGAGGAAATGCGTATGAGTGACAAATGCCAAATGAGTGACAAATGCTGAATGAGTGACAAATGCTGAGTGACAAATGCCATATGAGTGACAAATGCTGAATGAGTGACAAATGCCAAATGAGTGAATGGCATCTCACCCCAGGCAATGGCCTTTCACATCTCGGCTTTCCTCACTTCCATGCTTGGGGGCCTTCTCCAGCCCCTAGGCCCGTGGTCGGCAAACTGTGGCTCGCGAGCCACATGCGGCTCTTTGGCCCCTTGAGTGTGGCTCCTCCACAAAATACCACGGCCTGGGCGAGTCTGTCTTGAAGAAGTGGCGTTAGAAGAAGTTTAAGTTTAAAACATGTGGCTCTCCAAAGAAATTTCAATCGCTGTGCTGTTGGTATTTGACGAATGAGTTTGCCGACCACTGCCCTAGACCAGGCTGGGTGCTCTGATAGAGGCGCCCACGGCCACATCGCTCCCTGTTTGATGCTCCTCACCTGCCGTGCACCTGACTCTCCCTCCTCCCACCTGCGTTACAGGGAGCTGGAGATCCACTCCTTTTCCTTCGCCCATTAGCCCCCACGCCGGGGAGTGTTTGTTGAATGATCCAAGAATGACTGATGCCTTGGCTTTGCAGAATTTCCCTTGACCTGTACTTCTCGGCTGCCACAAACTGCCCTGTGGGCAAGTGGCCTAATACTGTAAAAACCCCAGGCTCCCAGCTCTAGGAAGTAGGTCCTGACCCCTTCCTTCCGGGGGCTCAGTGTGCACATTTGGGCAGGTTTCTCTCCCTCTCTGAGCCTCGTCTCCCCACTGAGTAGAGGGCGGGGCAGATGGGTCCCGGCATCTCCATCAGAATTGCCCGCCTGTTCTGTGAAAGGTGCCTGTCAAGGCCCTTTGTGGCCCCAGGAGGCCAGAGTCTCCAGCAGCGACTTGGGATCGGCCTCACGGTCACCGGCCTGAGGGCCCCGGAGTGCAGGCCTCCAGGCCCCTTGGGCAGCGAGAGGCTGGGGTCGGGGGGGCTCCCGTTCCCCCGAAGAGGAGGCGCCTGAAGGTGAGCGGTGAGGAAGCTCTTCTCTTGCAGAGCTGCCTGCGAGGGCGGTGGACTTGTCCGCCCTGAACCTGACGGAGCTGGTGAACGACATGCTGAGCAGAGCCTTAAAAGGTAAGCTTTTCTGGCCCAACTAGCGTGGCTCAGTGGTTGAGCATCAACCTATCACGGTTCGATTCCTGGTCAGGGCACATTCCTGGGTTGCGGGTTTCATCCCCAGTGGGGGACGTGCAGGAGGCAGCTGATGAATGATTCTCTCTCATTATTGATTGTTTCCATCTCCCTCTCCCTTCCTCTCTGAAAGCAATAAAAATACATTTAACAACAACAACAAAAATGTAAGTTTTGCTTAAAAGCACCATCCAGGCTGGTCTTGGCCTCGGACCAGCTTCACCGCTGGACTCTGTGACCTGGGCACACACGTGTGCCAGCTCCCCTTGCTCAGCGTGAGGCTGTGTTGCCCTGGCTAACTCGGGACGGGAGGGAAACACCCCAGTGAGGGCCCTAGCTGGTTTAGCTCAGTGGATAGAGCATCGGCCTGCGGTCTGAAGGGTCCCAGGTTTGATTTCGGTCAAGGGCATGTACCTTGGTTGCGGGCACATCCCCAGTGTGCAGGAGGCAGCGGATCGATGTTTCTCTCTCATCGATGTTTCTGACTCTCTATTCCTCTCCCTCCCTCTCTGTAAAAAATCAATAAAATATATTAATAAATAAAAGAAAGAAAGAAACACTCCAGTGAGGGAGGGTTGCCAGCACGTTAGAGCAGGCCTGTCCCACACGCCACAGGTGCGTAGTTTCCGGTTATGACTGCCTCGAGAGAGAATTGTCCTAGATCCAGGACCAGTCATTCAACAATTATTTACTGAGCACAGAAAATACAGCCAAGTGACGTGTATTTTTACACTTTTATTTTATTTTTTAAGTTACTTTATTATGTGTTCGCTGCATTCTTAATTTCTATTACCGGTGTGCGAATCTGTTGTTGTTTGTTTTGGTCAGTAGGCGTGTGTCTTTCTGTATTCCCATGTCGTTGGCAGATAGCAGGAAGTTCTTCTCCTTGCTCAGCATCACGTCCTACAGCTCCTTCGCCTTCCACAAGCTGTCCGTGGCTGTGTACAACAGTGAGTGCCTCGTGGTGGCCATGATAAAGAGCGGGGCGCCCGCAGGGCCAGGCGGTGTCAGGACCGCCGTGTGGACTTTCTCTTCACAGTTTCCAACCTGAAGATGGTGGACCAGGCCAAGTTCCCCACGCGGTACTGCTATTGCTTAAGCAATCGGACCAATGACCTGTCAGGTGGGTGGGACTACCTACTGCTTAAATAATCAGACCAATGACCTGTCAGGTGGGTGTGACTATCTAATCAGACCTTTCAGGTGGGCGGGACTAGCTACTGCTTAAGCAATCGGACCAATGACCTGTCAGGTGGGTGGGATTATCTACTGAATCGGACCAATGACCTATCAGGTGGGCAGGACTACCTACTGCTCAAACTATCAGGCCAATATCCTGTCAGGTGGGAAATTGTGGGGTGAGACAGGAAAGGTATTGCAGATCATGAAGAAGTTTATAGGATAAGGGGGAAAACAAATCAGAAAAACCATTACTCAACAATGTGGCCTTGCACAGCTCTTTGGGGTCGGCAGACAAGGATTTGGGGGAAGAGGGCAATAGAGGAGAAAGAGGATTTATAATGGTGGGTCCAAAAAGTTTTCTGCCTGCCTGAAATTAAGACTTTTTAAAATAACGAGTGGCATTTCTGTGATTGTTAATATTCTTCAAGTCACTGAACTGAATCAAACTTGTAAAATTGACTCTGAAACATCCAAATATAAAGTACTTTCCCCTCAGAAACCTAAACCTCCTCAATCTGTCTTGCAGATTTCACAGCCCTCCTGGTGGACATCATTGGGAATTCCACCAGCTACCTGACAGAGATTTTTAAGTCCACCTCTATCCTCTCAGGTGTGTTCATCTTGAAAATGCTTGGCAAGTTTGAGATTTGGCATCTGCCACGGAGTGTAATCAAACCCAGTGGACACCCCAACCCCTGCCCCAGCCCCTGCCATAGGCCAGGCTGCCAGGAACGTTAGTGGGACTAAGTACTGCTTAATTAATGAGTTTAATTTAGACAGTGTGTCCCCTTTCAACCACCAGCACCTGAAGGTTCCATCTGGCTCAGGACATTGGAGGACGAATCCAAGGCTCAAAGTTGGGGGAAGTCTAGGCAGATCCAAGGAAACAGCTTCTGTCGGACAGCTGTGCTCCCATTTCAAAGATGAGAAAACTGAGGTTCAGAGAGGCTGACTATTTTGCTCAAGGTTATTCAGGATTCAGATTGAGATCTATATGGAGCCAAAGCCCATGTCTACCATGCAGCTGAGAAAGACATGGCTCATTCATAAGGTGGCGTCATATACCTCCGGGCAATTCCCCTGGGGACCCACTTCGCAAAGCACAGATTTAGCTAGCAGCTCAACACATGGGCTCGTCAGCAGGATGGTTTGATCCTCCCATTGTACAGAGGTTTGGGGACTTGCAAATTGCAAATAAGGGACTGTGGAATGAGAATGTTCATTTTATTTATTTATTTTTTTAAAGTTTACAGTTTCTTTCTTTTTAAAAAAATATATTTTATTAATTTTTTTACAGAGAGGAAGGGAGAGAGATAGAGAGCTAGAAACGTCAATGAGAGAGAAACATTGACCAGCTGCCTCCTGCACACCTCCCACTGGGGATGTGCCTGCAACCCAGGTACATGCCCTTGACCGGAATCGAACCCGGGATCTTTCAGTCCGCAGACTGATGCTCTACCACTGAGCCAAACCGGTTTTGGTGAGAATGTTCACCGTTTTAAAGGTGGGAAAACTGAGTCCTGGAGAGGTCAAGCAGTTTGCCTTTGTTCAGGGTTGAGTTATAATTGGGGAGCTGACCCCAGAGGCTGTGCCCGTAGCCATTTCATTGTCTTGCACGGCACACCCAGAGCCCCCCAGATGAGCAGGGCCGCCTTCAGAGTGAAGACACGGCCCCAGTTCCCACAGCCCAGGCGCTGGGCATGTCCAGCTTCATCTCGTTTCAGCCGAAGGCGCTGCAGCCAGAGCTGTTGCTCAGGCGCAGGTGCGTTGGTTGTCTTGCAGTGAGCCAGACCAACGCATCCGACTGCATCTTCATCTGCGTGATGACGGGGAAGGCAGGTGAGCCCCCTTGGACGAGTCCTCTGAGCTGAGACGTAGCCACAGCCCCCAACAGGCGGGCCCTGATGGACCCTGTCGGTGGGGTCTTTGCAGGACGGAACCTTTCGGACTTCTGGGAGCTGGCGGAGAAATCTCCGGTCATCACTTACACCTTCACCAGCAGCCTGGCCGCTGCTCCGGGTGGGTGGAAACCGCTCGAACGCCGGCTCTAGAATCTCAGGACCAGGCTCCCTCTGGGCAAACGGAAGACGGAATGCTGCCCGCAGGGTTTTATTTCGCTATCCTGGATTGGAAAGGAGGGTGTTGCCATTTTAATTTTTGCAAAAGATCTAGCAACCTGGATCTTTCCCCTCACTCGTGCAACAAGCAGCTGGTGCTGAGTAGCTGCCTCCCTCATCCCCCGCTAGGAGGGCCGCCTTCCTCCTGTTTGCCACAGTCCTCTCCGCTCCCTATCGCCTCGCGCTGGGTTTCTGACAGCTTTGCCTTCTGTTCGCTGTGCTGCTTTCCATGGCTTTAGCAGAGGCTGATGTTTTAGATTAATTCGTCATTCATGGAGAAACAGTCTTCTCGGTGACGCGTGGTGCTGGTCCGAGTCAGGTTTGGTCTCTGTGTTCTAAACATGTGCTGTGTGATAATGACCTTTCGTCCAAAATGACACAAATATTACAGCCCCCAGGGGGACAGCCGCGGCTTCGAAGCTCACACCCACAGGCCAGCAGACACCGCCACGGACAAGCCCTCCACGCACAGCCCGGGGCACCAGCGTGCCCGCTCTGAGCTCCTCTCCCTGGGCCGAGGTGCCTGAGCCTTCGGAGCGAGAGCAGGCGGTGACCACAGTCAGGCTTTCTGAGCTCCTCGCCAAGGCCACGGCCACGGCCACGGCCACAGCCAAACCGGGCAGCGTCTCTCCCACCCTCCCAGGCTCAGGTAAGATTTCTCACCCTTTCTCCTGCCTGTTCCACCCTCCAGTGAATCCAGTACGGAGAGTTCCTAGAAACCTTCACCCAGCACTCCCCAATGGGAATCTCTTGCAGACCTGAAATACGTTGAGCAAAAAGGCATTTATATTTCAGCAGAGCATTTAGCTGAATCTCTCCTGGGATTCACACGAAGTGGTGAAATGCACTCGGCAGTGCATGGCGGGGGGAGGTTAACGCACAGCTGGATGCATCATGATGCCAAGAATATGTTAATGACGGTGCCAGCATGCAAAGCCACTGCCGGTGGTGGGCCAAGAGCGTTCTCCTTCCCCACCATCTCTGTGGGGAAGATATTATCGTTAGAGGCAGCTACTGTCCAGAGAGGTGGCAACAGCCCCGGACTAATAAGGTGGCAAATCCAATAGGGTCTCGAATGGGGGTGGGGGAGAGGGGGGAGAAAGAGTCAGGCAGCAGGAAAACAAGGACGGGAAAATGACTCAACTTATGAACTAGAAAGGTCCTTAGTACAGTAGCGGGCATCATGAGACACAGAACGTTACAGGGCGATTGCTAGAGGCCAGAGGAACGCTAGCATTCCTTGCCGGGCTCCTCACCAGAAGTGCTGGCTTTGTGTACACAAAGCTACACAGCTTTCGTGGGCGTGTTTTTTAAAAGGCAAATTTAAATCAACAAAGCACCATACCGTGTTCTGGCTAAGAGATCTGGATATTTTGAAGACGGCAACTGTTCTCAGCTTTGAGATTTAAAACCTTCCAAGGGGATTTGTTTTTGTGAAACTTGAAAAAAAAAAAAAAAGAGTTTTAATTCCCACCATGGGAATGAACACGTGCGGATCGCTAGCAGTTACTCACAAGACCCGCCAGGGAAGACGTGTCTCCATCACCATCCTCTGACACTATCGGTGTCACTGTGATCTCCATTTCAATGACAAAATTAAATGCCATCCAGTAACTTGCCCCAGATGGTACAGCAGGAGCAGAGCTCACCCCTGGGTGCCCTCACCTCAGCCCCAGCCCCTTTCCGCTATGACACATGGTTGGGAATAATGTCAAGAGTGCCCGGGCTGGGGGGTGTTTTTATGTGGGGAGTTGGGAAATTAACCTTTAGTTTGGTCCAGTTCCTGGTCGTGTTTAAGTCCCTAGTAGGGGTGTCGAACTCAATCAGAGAAGGGGCCAAAATCTAAAATCCAGCCTAAATCGCGGGCCGAATGGTTTACTGAACAGTCATAAACTGACAGCGGAGTGCAGTGATGACAGCGCGGTGCTGGCCACATTGCAAGGCCTGGCGGGCTGGATTTGGCCCGCGGGCCTTGTGTTTGACACATGTGCCCTAGAGTATCTAGATTATGCAGGCGCTGTGCGTTTACCCTGAGATGACATTTCGGTGTCTTAGCAATTTTATACCCAAACCAAAGTGCTCCAGCACAGCAATGGCCTGTCCCTGTGGCTTGCACAGCGACCAGGAGGGCGGCCGGCACTCCGTGGGTGACAGACGGCGGGCTGGCCTGGGCATCCACACAGCCTGCGCCCCGGGCTCCGACCCCCGGCGAGGACAGCCCTGGAGGGCCGCGCTGGGAAGCGCGCTCCTCCGCAGCAACATCGCCGGCAGAGGCCAAGGTCACTGGGACCACGGGGACCACAGGGACCACGGGGACCACGGGGAGCCTTTGGGAGCCTCCTGCCGGGACACGCGGCAGCCCTTCCCGGACCAGCCCGGCCTCGGGTAAGCGAAGATGTTCTCCCCCAATTCCCCCTCTTTTTAAAATATATATTATTGATTTCAGAGAGGAAGGGAGAGGAAGAGAGAGAAACATCAACGATGAAAATCATGGATCGGCTGCCTCCCGCACGCCCCACACTGGGAATCGAGCCCACAACCCGGGCACGTGCCCTGATTGGGAATCGAGCCATGACCTCCTGGTTCCTAGACCCAGGTTCAACCACTGAGCCACGCCAGCTGGGCTGTGTTTTACTCATTGCTGCATCCTCAGTGCCCTGCCTGGCACCTGGCGGGGTAACCAACATTGGATGCCCAGGGCAGGACGGGCGGCCGGGGGCCCCTGCTCCCAGCCAGGCCTCCTGGGCCGTGCAGGCTCACCTGTCTCCCCTCTCACCCAGGAACACCCACCCCCGGCACACAGACTTCCAGTCCAACCAAGGCCCCGGCCCCCCGGTACCCACACACAGGTGAGAGCCCCAAACCACAGGGAGGAACGGCTTCGGGCAGGCCCGGGGCCGGGGTGGGGAGGTAGGCAGAGCTGGCTGTTGGACTTATTGGTTCCTCAGGGGGCGCTCAGCCTTGCTGTGAGCTACTTTCTCCCGTGAGCCTGGGTTAGTCACCTCCTCCTCCTTGGTCCCAGTTTCCCCATGGGTCCTGAGATCTCTTTACCCCTCAGGAGCTGTGATGCTCTGGGTGTGGGTTAACCCTTCAGGAGCTGTGATGGTCTGGGTATGGAATGGTGAGGCCATGCTTGCTCCTTGCAGATGATCATCTGTGGCCATTCCCCGCTGGAGAGGAGCTGGCCCCGGGACCCCACCGAGTTCACGTCTCCAGTACGTCCCAGCACTTGTCTCTCTCATCGCTCTTGTTGGTTTGGGGTGAGGCTTTGTCTGGAGCGAGATGACGTGTGTGGAAGTGGCTCTGCACTGAGGGCTCCGGGTGGTGGGGGGGTGGAGGTACTCAGCCACTGTTACTGAGTGAACACCGTGCACGTGGCGAGTGGGCCTTGTCCTAACGGGCTGATGTTAGAGGGGAAGGAGGACAGGATGACTCCGAAATTCCACCCCATGTTCTGGACGCACTGACCTTTCTCTGTTGGCAAGGACACCCTGCCCTGCACGCTTCCTCCTCGTGAACTTCCTGGCGAGGACAGCCTCCGGGGAGGTTTTGGGGGGGGGGGGGTGTCTGGTCAGAGGCTCGGCTTCGGTTTCTGGGGTCTGTGCTGCAGGTCCCCCGCTTTGGGGTGACCCCCCTCCTTTCTGTTGAGCGGTTTCCGTGCAGGAGGAATGGATCCGAAGTGAGTCCCTCAGAGCGGCCTGAGCCCCGGGCCCCTCCCCGCCCAGGGGCCTTTCTAGTCTGGTTTCCTGATGCCCCTCTGTGTGTCAGCGAGGCTTTATTAAACGCGGGCGCCTGCACAGTCTCCATTTCATATCACCCCGATCTGCCCAGACCCCGCTCTCAGCCTGCCGTGGACGGACTTACACACAAAGACGGGATTGTGCTGGCAGGAAATGGCACCCTCCCTTCTGGGCTTCCACAGAAACACGCCAGCGGGGCAGGTGGGGGTGAGGGGGGGGGCAGCTTTGAGAACACAAGCTGGCTGTGTCTACATCTTCGCCGTTACCTGCGGTGGGGTTGGCTCTGGCTCCTGGAGACCCTGTGACTGAGTGACAGCCGCCTGTCCTGTCCTCCCAGCATGCTCAGCTCCTGCAGAGTCCTGCCCGTGGCCTCTCTCATGGAGTCAGTCCAGCTCCTCATTCGCCTTCCTCTTTTCCTGCTGCCTTCGATTTTCCCAGCATGACCATCTTTTGCAAATAACCCTGCCTTCTAGTTCTACCTGTATCTATAGCTATTGCTTTATTTGACCTATACCTACATACCTGTAGTTACTTATATAGCTCTATCATCTATCTATCCTCCATCCATCTAATGAGAAATCCTATATAATAAAAGGGTAATATGTAAATCGTCCCCTCGGGAGTTTGATTGATGTGCGCTGACCCCCAGGGGGCAGCACGGAACATGATGGGTGGCCAGCAGCGGCGGCAGGAGCTGAGGGAGCAAGGGAAGGGAAGGAGGAGGCAGGGAGGCTGGGAGGCGGGGAAACCTGATTGGCCCTGGTCACAGGCCAGGCCTAGGGACCCTACCCATGCACGGATTTCGTGCACCGGGTCTCTAGTCTAAGTATAAACTAACAGGGATCTGGCATTTTCCAGTATGTGATTCTGCCCATTCACAAAGGTCATCCACTCATTCTTCCCCTGGTTAAGTATGCATTGCGCTCCTCCTGTGTGCCAGGCACTGGGTTATGCCTATTCTCCCTCTCTCTCTGCAGTGGCTCTGCAGGGCAGGTCATTTTATCTTCATTAACCACTGTCAGCGAGTCCTTCCTAGGAAACGGTGACTCTGTGTTGAGCCCAGATCTAGCTCATTCCCCAGCCCGTTCACTGTCTGAGATCCCGTGGAACGTTTACTTCTCAGGAGAACCATGTCCGGTCCCCTCCAGGAGCTGGATCCCCCTTGTCCTCCTCCAGCCCTCCGACCCCTCAGATCTGTCGCAGCAGCTTTACGGGCAACGGGGAAGGATGCCAGGCTTCCCTGTCTGTCTCAGCCGCCGGAGGTCAGGGCAGGGCCACCGCCATGGAGCTCAGAGTCTCACAAAGGGAGCCCCTGTGGACATTCTTGTTGACTTGACTGGTCTGGGGTTGTGTCTTCCAGGGTGTCCTCAGCAGGTCCTCAGAGACGGGCCTGTGACAGCGGGGCCCCTCCCCGGGGCCGCCCACAAGTTCACCCCCTGCCTGATGGAGCTGTGCGGGTTTTTCCAGCAGTGCCTCTGCGCGAGCCCGAGGAGGGATCCCCGGACGGAGGCCATGAGGTAACCGGGGCCAGAGGCTGCTGGGCCAGCATTTATGTGCGTCCTATTCCCCATGACTTCTCTGCAGGCGTGGACGACAGACAGGCGACAGGGGCGCCTCAAGGAGTGAACTCCCCAGTGAGTTCTTTGCTAGGTTTGTCACCTTCTCAAGAGCCAGGATGGAACCTTATCCATTTCTGGCCCCCAGAGCCCCGTGCAGAGCCTGACATAATAAATATACTAGTAGCTGAGCCAAGTGCAATCGAGGGGAGTCGAGTTGAATTGAACTATGTCCTACCTTATGGAATGTCAGAGGACTTTGGTCCTTAAACCCAGTGCCTCCGCCTGGTGAAATTTGCTAGAAGGTAATAACCAGAGGGCCTGTCCATCTAAATTACAGGTCTTCCATAAACCCCTAGCCGTCCTTTGCAAATGAGAAGGTTGACCCAAGAAAATTAGAAGGCAGACCCCGCTTTCTATTAAGAAGGTCTAGGCATGGCCACTCTCCTGCCCGGGGACACTGGTGTCCTGTCCTGTCTTCTGGGATTTATTCTTGGCTGGAAACCCGGAGCCAAACAGTGCAGATAACTACCGTGTTTCCCCGAAAATAAGACCTAGCGCATGGAAAAATAAGACAGCCCCTGAAAATAAGATCCAGCGCATCTTAGGGAGCAAAAATTAATATAAGACACTGTCTTATTTTCGGGGAAACAGGGTAGTTCTGCTCCCGGTCTGGGGTCAGTCTACCAGGTCTTTAATGCAACTTTCAAAGTCTACTCGTTCTACGCTTCAGCTCTTCCAGGCTCCGTGATCCAGGCTCTGAGCCTCCCGGTCAGGGTTGCAGCCTTTTCCCATCACCCCTTCCTGCCCTGGGCTTGGATCCCTTCATGAGTGTGGCTGTTTCCTGCACCCAGAGAGGGCAGTAAGCAAGATGCACAGGCCAGCCGAAACCGGTTTGGCTCAGTGGATAGAGCATCAGCCTGCGGATTGAAAGGTCCCGGGTTCGATTCCGGTCAAGGGCATGTACCTTGGTTGTGGGCATAGCCCCTGTAGGGGGTGTGCAAGAGGCAGCTGGTCAATGATTCTCTCTCATCGATGTTTCTAACTCTCTACCCCTCTCTCTTCCTCTCTGTAAAAAATCAATAAAAATGTATTTAAAAAAAAAAAAAAAAAGATGCACAGGCCTGCGGGTGTCAGCCCTCACGGTGGAGGCATTCCATCCCCGGCGAAGGACAGTAGCATTCTTGCCTGTGCTGCCAGGCTGTGGTGAGAGCCAGGGGAGCGGCTGGAGGATGTTGAATGCTCCTGAACAGGCCGGGCAGCTGACTCGGTGGCTGAGGAGGGACACCTGGGGTTGGCTGTGCCTCGTTCCCTCATCCGCTCTCCTGCCAAGTTGGAGCCTCAGCACTTGCCTCCTTGATACATTGTCGCTGTGGCAACCAAGTGCCCAGGGGCCACGCCAGCTGTGGACCAGGCTTGACACGTCAAGGTTGTTGACCGAGGTTTGGAGATGTCTGAGGCCACACGCTCACAGCAAAGTACCCTGGTGGAGGTCATCATTCCACGCCACCCTCAGATCTTCTCTGCTCTTTCTCTGCCGTGTGTGTGTGTGATTTTTTTTTTTTAGCATATCACTTTATTATTATTATTTTTTCATTTTTTTATTAAGGTATAATATTATATGTGTACAAATCTTACCATAGCCCCCCCATTCCCATACATGCCCTCTCTCCCCAGAGTTTTGCATCCATTGGTTATGCTTATATGCATGCAAGTCTTTCGGTTGATCTCTTATCTCCCCCAGATCTCCCTCCCCTCCCCGCTGTAGTTTGACAGTCTGTTTGTTGCTTTATCGGGGCAGGAGGACTGGCAGAGGAGGCCGACTGGCACATTTCCCATTTCCCAGAATGCCTTTCCAGCCGTCTTCCTGTAAATGCATTCGATGGAAGATACGGGCAGGAGATTGGCGCACAGTAGGATGGAGAAGCCAAGGGTTTTCTCCCCTTTATTTCCACTTTAAACAAGACTTCCCTGTTGGTTTCTTCTAAGCGCTTTGTCCTGATTCCCAGCAATGATTCCCTCTGCAACAGCTGGGTCCTGTGCCTCCCAGCTGGGCTGGCTCTCCCGTTCTTCCTGCCCAGTGGAACGGCAGTGTGTTCGGCGCGGAGTGGGTGCCGTGAGTTCAAGTCCAGCCCTACCACTGAAAGCACTGTGTCCTGGGCAAATCCATTTGTCTCTGGGCCTCGGTTTCCTCCGTTTTAAACTGAGGGTGATAGGACCGGGGCCGTCTTTATGGCTAACTGGCTTGAGGAGTTGCTCCCCAGCGTGTGCTGGAGTCACAGGTGATGGAGATGGAAGAGAAACCAGGGAATGCTGAGTCCACCCTCCTCAGCTGAGGGCTGGAAGGGAAGTGGGTTCCCAGAGTCCTGCAGAGAGCGAGTCACATAGCCCCCTGCACCCCTTCTTCCCACAGGGCCATTCGTGCTGCTTCCCCTCCGCCCGCTGAAGCGATGTGCAGACCCCAGCCAGGAGCAGGGCCTCCCGCATGGACTGTAACAGCACTGCTCCATCGCACACACAGAATAGATCAGCACTTACTGTGCACTGAGCACCTGAGACAGCCTGGCCCTGGTCAGGACCTTGGCAAATCCCCACAAGTGCAGGTTCTGTTATTGCCTTTCATTTACAGATGAAAAAGCTAAGGCCAGAGGATGAAGGAATCAGCCTGAAATCACACATCATACTAGGTAGTGATGCTAGGCCTAAAAATAAGTCTTTCTGAGGCCAACACATAAGTGCTCTCCTGCTCATTCTGTACCTCTCCTCGCACACCCTGTAGAGATGGAGAAGGGCTTCCTTGCTTTGGATAATTGTCCATTATGACTTTTTTTTAATAGTCCTCACCCAAGGATATTTTTTCCATTGATAGTTTTAGAGAGAGCAGAAGGGAGGGAGGGTGGGGGAGAGATAAACAGAGAAACAGAGAGAGAGAGAGAGAGAGAGAGAGAGAGAGAGAGAGAGAGAAATATTGTTGTGAGAGAGAGACATTGATTGGTTGCTTCCTGCATGTGCTCTGACCAGGGCTGCGGATCAAACCTGAAACCCAGTTCATGCCCTTGATTGCAAATGGAACCCACAACCCTTTGGTGCAGGCCAACGCTCTAACCACTGAGACACTGGCCTGGGCCATTATGAATTCTTTAAAATCCCGGTTGTCTCCTAACGGCCACAAGTGATAGTGATTGGTCTCAGCTCCGATTTAAACTTCCAGGTCCTGTCTTGAGTACTATTCCTGGTTCCTGAAGAATGCGACCCACATCTGCCAGAAGGCGAAGAGGCTGTCCCACTCGCACAGTGAGTACCCAACCGGGCCAAAAGCATCGGGGAGAAAGGCATCGGGGGCAGGGCCTGGCGCTCTGAGTGCATTTCCTGCCTCAGCAGGGGCCCGGGAACTCACCTGGTCATTGCTATTCTAGACAGAGTCCCGGACAAGCAAGTCACACTCAGATGCTAACATGGTCCAAATAAAGGAGGCATGTGGCCCATGGGCCGCGAGTTTGACATGCTTGGTCTAGGATGTTACTGATTCCTCTGCACCTAACAGTTAGGTATTTGCAATAGGTGTTATAAAAGCAAAAAAGCAGGAGTCAGGCAGATCAGGCACGGCTGCTTTCTGTGTGCGACTTCATTCTTCCCGAGCCCCAAGAAGCTAAAAGTGCAGACACAGGAAAATATCAGACAGAAGACAAGCCCCACAGATACCTCCACAGTCCCGACCAAAGCAAATGTACACAAGTCATTCAAGCAAAAGAGGCACCGCTGTGGCTGGAAGTGGGGTGATGGTCCTCTCTCCTCCTCCCGATGGCAATGAAGCCCCATTTGCTCTCAGTGTGCCAGGCGTCAGCTTTGTCTTGTCTCCTGTTCCTGCCGACAGAAGCGCCGATCTCACCTGCCTGGTGCTCCAGCCAGCTCCTGGCCGTTCCGTTGTGCCTCTAACAGCACCGTCTGGTCAGGGGACTCAGGCTTTCCAAAACCACAGAACCCTATGGACCTCTGTGAAAAACGCCTTCCTACCGAAACGCAGTGTGAGCCAGGTGCTCATTAGGAAACAAAACCCGTTCAGCCACCCAGCCCTTCCTTGTGGCTCTTAAGGAACCACATGGATAAAGGAACCATGACAACACTCTTATTTGTTTGCCCTCCACCCCCTGTTTTCTCTCACTTCCTACCAGCTACCATCTCAAAGCCTCATCCAAGCCTATTGTCCACCTACCACTCAGCAGCTCCCCTAAAACCAAGCTTCCTGGCTCCCCCTTTGTGTCCGGCGCCTCCTCTGTTTATTTTCATTTCCTTTTGCCTCAATACGTTCTTCCTTCTCAACACATTCCCTTGTTTCTCCTGCAAATCCATCTCCCCACTTCCTCCCCCCTCCCCTTGTTAATCCTCACCTGAGGGTACTTTTCCCTTTGGTTTTTTAGAGAGAGTGGGAAGGAGGGAGAAACATCGACGTGAGAGAGACATATCGATTGTTTGCCTCCCTCATGCACCCTGACCGGGGCTGAGGATGTGGACCTTCAGGGTGTGGACTGGCGCTCTAACTACTGAGCAACACAGCCAGGGCTTTTCTTTCTATCATCACCTGTTTTCTGCAGCACAAAACCCAAGCCTTGGGAGTGGCACGTGAGGGGCTCAATAGTGAAAGGAGAAATCCCTTTCCCTGGCGCAGGTAGAACTGGGAAATCTTGCCAACTACTTATAATTGAACTATGTCCAGGTGTGCAGATTCGGGCACATGGAAAGGAAATTAATTAGAAGAAATATTTTAATATCACTATTCCTGTCTTGCTAGTGAAAATAGGATTTTACTGAGTCTCCTATCTACCTACTCCAGGACTTCTGTGAGGATCAAATGAGATGAGGCATATGAAAACACTTCACAGACATTTGGTTAAAGTGTAAAATGTTTGCACCTGGCGATAAAGCAAGTCCTGTTCCTGGGCTGAAGGAGGCTAGTTGCTAGGGAGAGGAAGTCAGGTGCTGCTATGTGATGTCATTACCCGGCTCCCACCGTTTCTGGGCTGGGCTGGGTTGTGGGTTGCATTTTGCGCCATGGGGTCTTGGCAGCAGCGTTGGCTGTGATTTAGTGGTCTCTCTCTCTCCGGGGTGGTGGCGAGGCCTGTGTCCCACTTGGGGGAAGCCAAGTGTTGGTTTGTCGGCGTCAGGTCCGTGGTGCCTTTTATTTTTAAATGGCCAGTGCGTGTCATGGCAGCGCCTGCCCCTGGTGGTCAGTGTGCGTCATAGCTACCAGTTGGGCGGACAGACACTTAGCCTTTTATTTATAGAGATAGCTCTTCTTTTGTCCTCGTCACACTAAGAGCGGTACACAAACAACATGACATTTACGGGTCAGCACAGGAATGCGTTCAGATTAGTTTTATGCAAAATGGGGAGAAGTGCAGGTCCAGCCGGGCGTTAGAGAAACATCACTGGACAGAGAGCCGCTTGCGACTCAGCTTTGCTGCTAATGAGTCGGGGGTCTTGTCCGCGTTTCTTCTAATTGCACAGGGGAAGGGGGTGTGTCCGGCAGCTCCCTGCCAGGCCCTGGCACACACTGCCCCTGGGAGAGCCGGTGCCCTCAGCGCCGATGGCATCTCCTTCTCGGCACCTGAGCTCCCTCTTCTTTTCCTTTTCAGCCTTAAAACAAAGATGCCTGGAGCACATCTGCAAGTCTGTGTGAGGCCCTGAGAGGACAGTGGGACCTGACCATCACCCAGCCACATCCCGCCCCCCCACCCCTGGCCCACGTGGGCTACATTGTCAGGATTAACCCCGGCCTCAGCTGGACCAGCGGTGGGAACCTTTTCCTGTCCGGGGCCGCTCGGATGTGGGTTGCCTCATTGGAGGGCCATACACAATCGACAGTTTATAAATTAGCCCGCTGTACTGGCCAAGCATTTCATTAGCTCACCCCTAGTGCCTCAGCAGGGCCAGACCTGATGATTCTGACAGATCATCAGCTCATCGGAAGCGTCCTTGGTGGAAGCAGCTTTGCTTTCTCTCCCGGGAATCCGGGGAAAACACGGAAGGGGGAGGGCCCGTCAGAAGCCTCAAGGTGGATGCAGTCCCGCCAGCCCTCCTGCTGCCCCAGGTCACAGAAACCGGGTCACTCTGCTCCGGGAACTTCCATGATGCTTTGCAGCCATTCATTCTGAGCCCGGAGCCCTGGGTCTCCCAGAGTTTAAGGGGGAGCTGCCCCGCCCCGAGCGGAATGCCTTCTGATTGGGGGATGCCAGAGCAGTGCTGTGTGTGTGTGTGTGTGTGTGTGTGTGTGTGTGTGCGGCCACCAGCTGCCACTGATGAGGTAAACCAGACAGGGCGGTCGTGGTTCTCTGTGGAAGGAGACTTGGCAGGTGCAAGTGTGACATCATTAAACGGGGTTCTTCCTGGAGAAGAAGGCGCGGGTGCTTTTCTGTGTGTTTCATTCCTGCCCCAAAGAAGAGCCAAGTGAGCTGAGAGAGGAGAGGGAGGAGGGGTGGGGAAGAGGGAGCAGGAGATGGGGGTGTTGGGGGGGAGCAGGAGGGCTGGGTGCTTCTCAGTCCCTGTGTGGGTTCCTGGGTGTGTGCAGTGCCTGCCGGTGTGTGCTCATGCTCTGGGCTATGGCTTCCTGTGGTGAGAGGCTGGGAGCTCTCTCAGCGGCGGCCCTCCCTCTGTCTGACCTGCAGCACCTGTACTTCCACCTGCTCCACCACAGAGAAGGAAAGGTGAAGCCCATTGGGCCCGCAGTGTCGGGAGCGGTGAGGGTGGGGGACAGGGAATTCTTCAAGAAACCATCCAGGGGGCTGGAAAGGCTCCACTCTCCCCAGTGTGGCTGCTGGGTGAGCCCCGGGTCCCCAGGAGGCGGCAGACCGACCGACCGAACAGCTCAGGTTCACAGCCTCAGCCCGGAGGTCACCGTTCGTCCGTCTGAGCTGGAGCTGAGGCTGCACCTGCCGTGGGGGTGCAGGGCCGGACTCCGCAAGCACACTGACTGGGATGCATGCTCCTACCTGTGCATCTCCTCTCTTTAAACTTGGGGAAGGAAGCATTCCAAGGGAAAGGAGAGGAGAGGAGGGGAGGGAAAGGAAGGAGAGGAGAGGAGAGAGGCACTTGGGGAACGAGCCCACTGCCGCCCCCACACTGTGCCTGGCTCACCTCACTCTCCATCCTAATGAGGCTGTCCCCATACGGTGGACCAGGAGCCCAGACTGAGCAGGGACCTCCATGGCCCACAGGTAATCTGAGACCAAACCCGGCTCCGGACACAGCCCCATCGGCCCTGCTCCATAGCTTAGGAGAAAATCCCTACAGGAGAGAGGCATCCAATTCCCAGCCCATATGAGAAGAATCATTGAGATCTTGCTGAGGGATTAGCTCAACCAACAAAGCCGGCCTCTTCCTCGCAGGAGAGCCAGGACTTTCAGCTTCTCTCATCCCCCAGATCATCCATCTCTCATCCCCGGAGCCCCTCCGACCCGAGGCAGTCCGGACTCCGGCCTCTGAGGTGGGGGGTGGGGGGGGGTGTGGGCGAACAGGGAGCCTTTGTTCTCTGATTAGAGCCTGCACCTGCAGCCCCTCCAGGCGGCCCACCTGCCGCTCATGGACTGGCCTCTTGATGAGAGGGTGGGTCACGTGACCCGGTCTTCCTGGGCCTATAAAGGGCTCGTCCCCATCTTGCCCAAAGCCGCAAGGACCTTTCATCCAGCTTCGTCCCAGGCCACCTGCACGGTAGGCACCCCTTCTCCTGATGGAGTGGGGACCAAAGAGGGAGACTAAAGGTAGAACTGGGTGAAAGAAGCAAAGGGGGTCGGGAGAGAGGGAAGGAGAGAGGGAGGGAAGTGGAGGAATAGATAAAGATGGCCGGGGGGTGGGGGGGTGAGAGGGGATGGAAGGGGCTGGCTGGGGGGAGCGGCTGCTCCCAGGCTGTCTGAGACCAACACTGCTCCAGGGTGCAGCCAGCAACCCAGGGCACCCCAGCCTTGTCCAAGTAGCGGCAATGCCCCCAGGTGCCAGCTGGGGCCTCTCCAGGCCTCACTTCCTGGGCGGGATGGGGGCCCAGACAGGCGGTGAGCTCACCACCAGGTGAGTCCACTGGGGCCCTCAGTGCGGCCTGCGTGTGGGAGGTGATCCTGCATCACGGCCTCCCCGCTCCCTCCCCACCCCCGCTGCTCCAGGCGGGGCCGAGTGTACAAGGATTAGCTCTTCCCCTCCCGACTCTCATGAGGCCCTCCATGTGGGCATGTCACCGCCATGGAATGGGCTGCAGGCAGTGTCCACCCGGCTGAGGGCGCCCCCGAAGGCAGAGCCTGAGCTTCACTGGGTGTGCCCAGCGGACGGGCGCGCTCTGGGCCTCCCCCACCCCTGTGGGCTCGGTCCTGGGAGATGGTGTGGGAGCCAGGGCTGGGGTGTCACCAAGGTGAGGCCTGGGCCCCTCGGTCCCCTGGACAGCACTCCACCCCCCTTCTCCCCCAGGGCCCCTGCAGCAGCGGCCTCCTGTGCAAACGAGGCAAAGTCACCTTCCCTCCCGTGGGCACAGCCCCACCCGAGGGCCCCTCACCAGACCTCCAGGGGGTGGGTGCTGGGTGCCCAGGAGGGGGCAGCCCTGGCTGTGTCCCCCCGGATCCCCGATCGGGGCTCCCTCAGCACTGCTGGGGCTGCCCTGGCTTCCCTCTCCTTGGCTCAGCCTGGGTGTGCTGAGGGCCTGCAGCAGGAGTCACAAATGGCGATGTGTCCGGTGCCTCAGGACCGGGCTGGATATTTTGGATTTGGTGCTCGGTGGGGCCGTTTGGGGGAGTCACGAGCACGGGCTGGCCTCAGTGTGCATCCTGTGTCCGGGGCGTCGTGGGCCCCGCAGGGAGCCTCGGTCCCTGCCCAGAAGTGAGGCCATGTCAGTGCCCAGCTGGCCCCTGGGGATGCTGGGGGAGCACCCTCAGGAAGAGGACCAGGGAGAGGAAGGGGCTGTTGGCAGAGTGTGTGTTAGGGGCAAAGCTTCGTGGGGCCAGACTTTCAGGCTTTCTCCTTCGCCCTCTCTGCCTCTGCACAAGGGCCCCTGTGGGTTCTTACTCCGGGTTTCGGGAAGGAGACTCTCACACCCGCTGCCCTCTCTCCCAGGAGGCTGCTCCTGTCCTGCCTCAGGCCGCCCAGCTCCCCATGATGGCCGCGCTTCTCCTCCTCGGCTTGCTGATGGCCCCGGGTGCAGGTGAGTGTGGCGTCTTATGCCGCCTTCCTGCTTGGGGTACGATTACTTCACCTGATCCCCGGGAGGGGTCCCCGAACTGCCTCTGATCTGCTCCTGCGCCATCTCCTCGTCTAATGAGCGACGGAGAGCAAACATGAGCCAGGAGCTGTAGGCTGGGTGCGGCTCCTCTCCCAGAGCTTGCTGCCAGCGCATGGCAGGTGATGGGGGCGGGGGGGGGGGGGGAGTGGCGGGCGGCACAGGCAAGGGGGCCGGTGGGTGGTCCCTCCACCGGCAGCACCCCTCCCCCTCGCCCCTGTGCTCAGGGCCCGCTGTCCTGTTTTGCTGCTGTCCTGGGAGTGGCCTTGCCCCGTCCTCCCCACTCTTGTAGGTGTGGCCAGTATAAAAGGTAGAAACTTGCAATCCCCCTCCCCCCGTTCTAAACTGGGGTCCTGTGCCACCAAACTGGTCGCCGCAGTTCACTTTTTGGCAGCGGGGTTAGCGGCAGCTCCGCTTGGAGTTTTGGTTTTGAATCTGCGTCTTGGGTGGCGGCCAACGTTCTTTCTCGTCCGCACGTGTGTGCAGCTCTCGTACCCCAGCCCACTCTCCTCCCCCAGTGGGTTGGGCACGGTCGTAACTGAGGTCAGTCTTTACCTGGCCTTCTTCTCTGTCCGTCCCACCTTCAGGAAAACTCAGACTAACACACCCTCCCCTCCATGGAAGCAGTGAGAGTGAGGCAGGGGTCCACAAACATCACTGACCATTGATCTTGGCCATGACCCACGTTAGTGGACAGAACAAGAGGTTTGCTTGCTACCCAGAAGCTTGTCAGTTGAAACCACAGCATAACCTCTACATAAGGCCCCAAGTCTGCCCTCAGGCCCACACCCTCCCGCACTCCTCCCCAGCCCTCCTTTCTGGGGCGGAGAGGACCAACCGCCCAGAGAAGTTGCTGGTTCAAGTAGGAGATGGTTGGGTGGAGCAAAGCAGGGGTCAGGTCAAGGAAAGCCTGTGGTCCATGGGTCTCAGTCTCATCTGCAATAATCTGTAATAATAAAAGCGTGATATGCAAATCGACCGAACGACCGAACAGCAGAAGGACCGTCCAGACGACTTTTCGGATGAGCACACTATGACACACACAGTGGCGCCAGGCCAGCCAAGGCGGGTGCGACGTGATTGGTCGGGGGCATCCCACCATCGCCCCATCATCACCCCACAGAGGGAGGCCCAGGCCATGCGCCAGTGATGCTGTAGCGGGTGTGCGGGGCTGGCCAGCAATCTCCCCACAGAGGGAGGCCCAGGCCAGCCAAGCGATCGCACCCCATGCCTGTCACCCACAGAGAGGTGACCGGTGGAGGGGAGGGGAGGACAGCGCACACGGATGGCAGGCAGTGGCAGCGGTGGGGGTGAGGGTGGGGCCAGCTGCTGGCAGCTGGGGGAAGGAAAGCCCTAATAGGCCCTGATCACCGGCCAGGCCTAGGGACCCTACCGAGGGGTCCAGGATCGTGAGAGGGCGCAGGCCGGGCTGAGAGACACCTCCACCCCTGCACAACGTTCATGCACAGGGCCTCTAGCTGTCTACAAAATCCTGCTGCTGATAATCCCTGCCTCCAGAGGGCAGCGGGGTGATGTGAGCAGAAGGAAGCCAGGGACCGTCCGAATGCGAGTCACCATCGCTCAGGCCCTAGGGGTGTCGAACTCAATCAGAGAAGGGGCCAAAATCTAAAATCCAGCCTAAATCGTGGGCCGAATGGTTTACTGAACAGTCATAAACTGACAATGTCATAAACTGTCAGCGGAGTGCAGTGATGACAGCGCGGTGCGGGCCACATTGCAAGGCCTGGCGGGCTGGATTTGGCCCGCGGGCCGTGTGTTTGACACATGTGGCTCAGGGCCACTGTTTACCGACTATGGAGCGTCATTCTGTGAACTTCCTCCTCATGTGCCTGAGGCCTCCTCCCTCTCCGGTGGTGAGAGAGGCAGGGGGTCTGCACTGAGTGCGTGTGCCAGCCCAGCCCTGAGAGAAGCAGTTTGAAACCCGGGGTGACTCTCCAGGTTGCTGATGCAGATGTGTGGGCGCCGATACCCTGAACGCAGGCAGGAGCGTGCATGGTGGGGGGGGGGGGGGGGGGGGAGGCAGCATCCCGTTAGCACATGTCGGTGACAGGGTCCTCGTGACCAGCTGCACAAGGGAATGCCGGCGAGGGAATTGTCAAGGTGCCGGCAATATTTGTTTTAAATATATTTTTATTGATTTCAGAGAGAAAGGGAGAGGGAGAGAGATTGAAACATCCATGATGAGAGAGAATCATTAATTGGCTGCCTCCTGCATGTTCCCTACTGGGGATGGAGCCCACAACCTGAGCATGTGCCCTGACTGGGAATCAAACCCGTGACCTCCTGGCGCATAGGTCGAGGCTCGATCACTGAGCCACGGGGGCGAGCCGGCAGTGCTCACAGTTCCTGTATCATTCCTGCTGTTGGCGGCTAACGCTCTCTAATGGTCTCTGAGGCGGTGGGCTCTGGGATGGGATCTCACATGGAACCGAAGTCCCAGCCCCTCCTGCTGGGAACTCTGGTTATTTCCTTCAGGCGCCATGACAGACCCCCAGCCCCCGGCAGGCGCTGGGGAAATACGCTCCGGATTGGGTTTGCGTGCATCCCGGCTGCTGTTCCGGCTGCTATCCCGGCCTTCTCCAGCCGGCGGGCTGTGGCACGTTCATACCACTCCCCTCTCCTCCTCACAGGGAGCCACCCTCTGGACACCCCTCACCGTCCCCACGAGCTGCCCCCAGGCCTCTCCAAAAACCTCAGTGAGTACTCCTGAACTCCCCCGGGAGCATGGCGGGCAGGAAGCTGCCTGGGGCTTGGCAGAGGACGTGACCCTGAGGAGCACGCCTGAGGCCACCAGGCAAAGGGGTTCAGTGAAATCGAAAGCCTCCCCCTCAGCAGCAGCCCCGAGTCTGACCCGCCATCGTCTCTCCTTAGAGACGAAGCTCTAGCAGGTTCCCATCAGAGACAACTGTCTCCCGAGGGCGAACAGGAGAAACAGTCACCCTATAACCCTCTGGCCAGACCACCGGCCTCCAGACCACAGGAGGCCGGTGGTCTGGCCAGAGGGTTATAGGGTGACTGTTTCAGCTTCCCATCGAGCTGGGGTCTCCCGGAGGCAGAACCATCGGGAGACGATGCCTCACGGGACCATAGGGTCCATACGTTCCCGGGGGAGGACCCACACATGTCTGTTTCCTAGGTGACGACGTCTCAGGAGGTGCTCCTGTGGCCCTCGCTGAGGAGGAGGGCAGAGAGCTGGCTGATGCTGGCTGGACAGGAGGCTCCCTCCCACCGTGTGTGTGTGTGTGTGTGTGTGTGTGTGTGTGTGTGTGTGTGTGTGATCCCCTACAATCAAAATGATGAGTCCCACCCAGAGCCCATGACAATGGCCTCCCTCCGCACGGCATGGTCCCCATGGGCGGTGCTGTGCCCACCGGGAGGGGTGAGGTAGACCGTCACATTCCCAGGCCACCCTGGCCCTCAGGAGGGTCGCGGCCGGGAAGTGGTGAGCCAGCAGTGACAGCAAGTCCAGGAGCCCGGGGTCGGCCTGGGGTGGGGGCTGGGTGCCTAGAAGCTCACTCTCCATAGGAGTCTGTGCCTCCCGTGCCAGCCGCCTGGCATCCACTTCTAGGTGCCCCGAGGGACAGGCCTGTGGCAGGAGCCAGGCCCCGGCTGCTTACAGTCCATCCATCGCTCCCGCCAGTCCGGGTCCCCCCTCCCATCCAGGGGCCTTTTGCTGCTGTTGTTAAATCATTGAGCAATGTTGCCTAGTAACAGAGGTCCCGTTTCATCCCATCAGGTCTCCATGACAACCCGTGTTCCTAGAAGTTAGCCCCAGGTCAAATCTTTAGAGAAAGAAAGGGTTTTAGCTGCTCTTCACCCAGGGCCCGGACAGGGACGGGGAGAAACCACGGCCCCATCCTCATGTTTCTCTTCCTTCCACTCAGATGCCACCTTCTTCGATGGGATGTTCAAAAACGTGGAGAGTGCGACCGAGATCTTCGGTAAGTCCCATCTGAAATGGCGTGTTGCCCCTCCCTCCCCGCCCCGCCCCAGGTGTCAGAGCACACGTGTGTGTGGGAATCGAAGGACATGACCTTGGTCTCCGCCCTTGGGGCTCCCGGGGCTCCTAGGAGCACCCCGCGGTGGGACCAGGTGCTGAGCCTCAGAGGTCGGTCCTGACCCAGCCTGGCCAGGAGGTGAAGGGGGGACCCGTTTTACAGGAGAGGAAACTGAGTCTAAGGAAGTTCAGTGACTTGACCAAGGCCACACGGCTGGGCGTCCTTCTCAGTCCAGAGCTGAGTCCCCTCCTCCCCAGTCAGTCTAGTGTTCCATTTATCAGCAACACAGCTGTCAGGCAGCTGTCAATCATCGTAGTGGTTCCGCTCACTGATCACTAAAACTACTAAACTTCAGATGACCCCGTGGTGGACACGGCGGAGGTGCTGAGAGCTGCTGGGCTGGCGCTGGGCATGAGGCTGCGCCTGCCGGAGCATGTGACCGAGCACAGGCGCCCTGTCGGCTGTCAAATAAGTTCATGTGGACACACACACACCTTTTTTCTTTTCTCATGTTTTTATTTATTTTTAGAGAAAAAGGGAGGGGGAGAGAGAGAGAGAGACAGCAATGAGGAGAGAGAATCATTGATTGGCTGCTTCCTGCATGCCCCCTACTCAGTATCAAGCCCGAAACCCAGACACGTGCCCTGACCACCGGGAATGGAACCTGCGACGGACATCCTGGTTCCTGGGTCGATGCTCAACCACTGAGCCACACCAGCTGGGCCACACAATCTTAGAGTGGCTTTTCCATCAGCACAGAATCATTTCTTCATGCTCTTTTCAATGTGTCTTCATAGTGGAGGGTGTTCTATGTCTTCCTGTCTATAATGAGGGCGGGTGGAAATGAAACACGGGAGGGCGACTCAGTGAGGTAGGAGGCAGTGGAACAGTTGGGTGGAACTGGTCCTTATGGGAACTCTAGATCCCCGCCCCCGTCCCCGCTCCCTGGTGTAACCCCTGCACTTCAGTGTGGTGGGGTCACCCGCTTAGCCCTTAACGGTCCTGCGGTCAGAATGCCACTGGAGAGGGGGTGGGCATGCGGTTTAGAGCCAAAGCACTGGACACCGTTTTTCTTGCCAATTTTGTTTGCAAAAGCATTTTTTAAAATATTCGTTCTTATTGATTTCCGAGAGGAAGAGGGATAGAAACAATCATAGCAGTGATGAGAGAGTCATTGATCAGCGAGCTGCCTCCTGCACGCCCCCCCTTGGGATGGAGCCCACAGCCCACGCCTCTAAGAGGCTCCCCTGACGTTGTTTGGGCCAAATCGGGGCTCCACGCTCAGCCCCAGCCCACCTTGGAAGCCTGGGGTGCCCACGGCCAGCGGAGAGTGATCATGTGACCTTGCAGGGACCAGGGAGAAGGCTGTTCCGCTGGAGAGGAAGAAGGGATAGAGGCTTCGAGGTGGGCAGCAACAGGGCCCCGGCTTATCAGCCTGCTTCACTTTATTATTTTAAAAATATATATTTTATTGTTTTTTTACAGAGAGGAAGAGAGAGGGCTAGAGAGTTAGAAATATACATCAGCTGCCTCTTGCACATTCCCCACTGGGGATGTGCCCACAACCAAGGTACATGCCCTTGACTAGAATCCAACCTGGGGGGACCTTTTGAGTCCGTAGGCCGTTGCTCTATCCAGAGCCAAACCGGTTTCGGCTAGCCTGCTTCACTTTAAAGCCGACCACAGTGCCGAGTCCTCACAGGTGCTCGCAGGTTGAGGAGACACCGGGGGTGCCAGCCGCAGGCGGTCCCGGCTGCTCCTCCTGGACGCTGCTCCAGCCCGCCCTGCCCTCCCCCCGCAGACTGCCTGGGCTCCCACTTCACCTGGCTGCAGGCCGTCTTCACCAACTTCCCGGCGCTGCTGCAGTTCGTGAGCGGCCTGCGCTGCGTGGCCGGCCTCTGCCCCCGGGACCTGGAGGACTACGGCTGCGCCTGCCGCTTTGAGATGGAAGGGCTGCCCGTGGACGAGTCTGACCGGTGAGCGGGAGCCGGAGCCGGGCGGCCCGGCTGGGACTGGGCCGAGCGCACACCCAGGCAGCTCCCTGGACGGGCCGGGCGGTGTCTGGTTCTGGGCCTCACCGCGGGGAGACTGCTTCCTCCTCTTCACGTCGCGGTTCATCTGTGTTCCGCTGGCATCCGAGGGCCTTACCGAGAGCCTGTGTCAGGCCTGTAGGCAAACCTTTTCTTTTGGTTCTCATCGTGTGGGTCCCCGGCTCCAGGGCCACCTGGCTGCCTGCTCACAGGCAGAGCCCAGCGGCCACCCGCCCTGCCCACAGGGCACCCCGAGCTAGAACCCGGAGCTGGGTTTAACCAGCCGCCCAGGGCTCTTCTGCATAGAACGTGACAATCCTTTAATTCAGGAGTGTTCTGGCCGCCAGGGGTGAAGATGATGAAGGCTTCTGTCCAGTTTCACAGACATGTGGCAACCACCACCCCTACGTGACCTCTGTGCTTAACATAGACAGACACCCACCCCCCACTCACCCCCAACCCCGCCCCCACCTTGGAAAGGGGTCAGCCTGGTGGGGATGGGAGGGAGTAGAAGTGCCCGTGAGAGGGAGGGTCTGCTCAGGCACGGTTATCTGTACCCGCAGCCCCTGGCATGTGGGGCTCATAAATTGACCGATGATGAGGTGGTCAGCTTCCCCTTGCTTTTCAGTGATGAGAAATGCATTGATTAGAAAGCGCTGTGTCCTTGATCAACAAGGACGAATGGCTTTGGAATTAAAACACAGACTGTTCCAGCTTCAAATCTCCAAGCGAGGGTGCAGTTTCCCGTTCTGGGACCAGGAGCAGGCCGGCCCTGGGAGCTGCCCCCGACTTTCAGGAGGGGAGGCTGGTTCTGCCCGGCGCGGTGCCAGGGCCGTTTCGGGAACACGTTCCTTTCGGGCCCTCCTGTGGCGCTTCAGTGATTAACACCCTGCAAACCGGGAAGTCAAGGAAATGAAGCGGTAATTCATCAGTTTCCGGCCCAGAAAGGATGATCCAAGCAGGAGGGCGAGGAACCGGCAGAATTCTGGGTCACGCTCAGCTCCAATTACCTACACCATTCAGCTGATGGGGACGGGGTTCCGGGCTTCTGGAGGGCATGTTGCAGAAATAACTGCTACCGCTTACGGAGGGCCTGACGCATGGTGGGATCCCTATGGATGCTTCTCGAATTCCCCAAATCCTTATGTTGTGTCAGGGACTTGGTAACTGGCCCAAGATCACCCGCTGCCTGTATAGTTTTCCTTTTTTCCACTGATGTCCTGTGTGCCAGTGCCACCTGGCCACACAGTCTCAGCCAGGCTGTGGTCGGCCTTGACCTTGGCAAGTTACAGAGCCCACATCTCAGTCCGCACAAACGCAAAGGTTCCTGATGAGAGCAGCACCTGCTGCACAGGCAACATACTTCTGATATTTGTGTGTGTGTGTGTGAGAGAGAGAGAGAGAGAGCGAGCGCCCCAATGTCTGAGTCAGACCCCACTGGGACCAGCAGGAGGCACGGGGTGATGGCAGGCTGCCTGCCTCCCTCCTGACCCTCCCCCCACACTCTCACCTGACCCTCCCCCACCCCCAGCTGCTGCTTCCAGCACCGCAGGTGCCACGAGGAGGCTGCCGAGATGGACTGTATCCAAGACGCCACCAAGGTCAGCACGGATGTCAACTGCGTCAGCAAGAAGATCACGTGTGGTGAGCGTCGCCTGGGGCCCGGGGGCTGGGTGGAGAGGGCCATTTGGCGAGGCGCATCCGGGAGAAGAGCCACGTGTGTGGACGTAACAGCACCTGGGCCCTGAGGCTCGAGGGGCCTGGCGCTTGAGGAAAGGAGGCCAGTGGGTCAGAACTGGGGTGAGGCAGGAGAGGAGGTCGGAGAGGGAGTGGGTGCGTGGCTTTGACTTTGAGTTGGGAGGGTCCGAGCACAAGCACAGACGTGGTGATGGTGTGACCTGAGTTTTCAAAGGATTGTAGATGCCCAGCCGGGCAGAGGCAGGGAGGGGGTCAGCAGGCCACCCATGCAGCCCATGGGAGAGGGAAGGGGCGGCCCAGGACAGCGAGGCGGAGAGGGGGAGACGTGGCTGAATCTAGAGTTTTGTGGAGAGCAGAGCCCATCAGACGGCCCGATGGCTGGGGTGTGAGCGCAGGAGGGCATGTGGGCCAGAGGGACCCACACCCCGAGGAGGTGCAGGACGCTTGCAGGGGCGCGGGGTTTGGCTGGCAGGTCGGGAGCTCAGCTGTGGCGTCTGCATGTCCTCGTGGGACTCCAAGGGGCTCTGCCCTCGGTCCGTGCAGAGTCCAGGGACCCTTGCGAGCACCTGCTGTGCACCTGCGACAAGGCTGCCATCGAGTGCCTGGCCCAGTCCACCATCAACTCCTCCCTGAGCCTGCTGGACACCGCCTTCTGCCTGGCGCCGCCTGCGGGTAGGAGCACCTGGCCCTGTGCCGTGGTGGGCTGGCGGGGGTGCCCGTGTCTTCAGGTGCCAAGTCCAGCACCTCACATCCCACACCCGCTGCTCTGGAGGGCTCCTCTGCAGAGACAGCCCGAGCCTCCTGCCCAGAGGTCAGGCCTCCGAGGGAGGCGGCTGCTCCTCGGACCTGAGGGGCCGGACGACTAATGGAGCCGATGGAGGCACCTGTTATATGTTCGCCAACGTTCCTACGCTCTCCCAGCCCCACCAGCATGGGTGCCCGCGGGTGGGAAGTTCAAGTGCCCTTCCACTGAGCATCCCTCTGTGGGGTCTCCCAGACACAGTCCTGCAGGGCTTAGAGGGAGCTGGTGTGGGTGGTGGATTTCTGGGTGTACACACGTGATGTGGTGTGTGCATGCATGTGGGCAGGGGCATGTGTGTGGGGTGTGGGTTGCATCTCCAGGTCTCCCAAGCCCAGCGGTCTTTTTCCTCTGCACCTGCCTCCACTTAGAACAGCGGGTCAGGACACCACGCTCCACAGCCAGGCCTTCGGGCTCGGCAGCCCTTTCACGGTCACGGCCTGTGCTCCAGTGTCACCCTCTCCAGAACCCAGAGCCTCCGGAGTCCCTCTGAGCTGGGGCCTGGTTGGCACCCTGTGTTCTGGGAGGTGGAGGCGGGACCCTCAGGCAGAGAAGCAGCCCCTCCTCCCTGGGCCCCGCAGTCCCCGCCCCGCCCGTTGTGGGCTGAGATCCTGGGAGGTGGTGTGGACAAGGTGTCCGTCACTCATTGCCGCTTGGGCTCTTTTCCAGCGGAACCTGCGGAGCCCACAGACGCCAGCCTGGGGGCCCTCTCGGGGGAAGGTGAGTCAGAGGCCAGCCGTGCGGCCCCAACGCCCTCGTTTCCATTGCAGCCTTGGACTACCTGCCTCAATGCCCTCCCCTCAGAACGGGAAGGGAACAGGTGGGACAGCGGGGGAGGAAGTGTGGGCTCCCTCCCACGATGAAGCGATGGTGTTGGAGTTGGGTGGATGTGGGATGGAATCCTGCCTCTCTGCTTTCAGCTGTGTGACTCTGGGAGCGTGGTGCAACCTCTGCACCTTTGCACAGAGCAGGGTTCGGCAAACTTTCGGGGAAGAGCCAGATACTAAATGTTTTCCATACAGGATCTCTGCTACAGCGACTCAACTCTGCCACTGTAGCAGGAAAGCAGCCGTAGACAACCCATCACTGCATGGCTGTGCCTGTGTGCCAATAAAACTTTATTTACAAAAACAGGTCAAGGGCCAGCTCCTAGTTTGCCAACCCCTGAAAAGGGATGATTATACCCAACTTCATTGGTGACAGAGGATCACATGACAGGGTGGGAAGATTCTGGGCTGCCATCTTCTAGAAATTCTAGTGGAACTTTAAAAATCAGCACATACCATCAAACAACAGGACACTAGACGGCTTGCTTGAAATGTTTAATCTTCTTAGTGCTCACACAGCTTTATGAAGTCACTGCTGTAACCGTCACGTTACAATGGTAAATTGAGATGGAGAAGGAAGGCGGCCAGGACACAGAGCTGAGTGGGAGGGCTGGGATTCGAGAGGCCTCCAGTGGGTCTTTCCTCAAGGACTGATCCATCAGGGCCAATACCGGCTCTTTCTCCCTTTCGCTGGTTCCTTGGCCTGAACACAGGACTGACTCCAATCTGGTCCCTCTTCCACTGAAGGGGAACAGCTGATAATTGGTTGGTCTCTCTCTCTTCACAGTGTCTGCTGATACCAGAGCTGACCAGCTGACCACACCCCCCAGGACGAGTCAGCTGACCACTCTCTCCAGGACAAGTAAGCAGAGGGGCCTTCAGAGGACAGAATAGAATCAACTGGAGAAATGCCACCCAAATAAATACTCGTGCTCAGGCCCGTGGCCACTTTTTGATAGAGCCCAGAGGAAATCATTATAACAGACTCACTGCAGTTGAGTTTCCCAGCAAGCCTGGTGTGTGTGTGTGTGAGGGAGAGGATGGTGCAGCTGGGGTCTCTTTTTGGCTCAGCAGTGACCCCCACCTACACCAGCTGTCCGGGGAGGTGGCCAGGGGCAGAGCCAAGACCACATGGCCTCCGGTGCCCGGTGCGGGGAGCTGCCTGTGGGAGCAGGTGGGCAGGCTGGGACTGACACTTACCTGTCTCTCTCTCAGGAGCAGAATCACTCCCAGACCAGGAGGGCACGGAAGCCGTGAGGACAACTCCTGCAGGTAAGCACGCTCGGCTGCCCCCGCCTGTGAGCAGTTGCTGCCCCCACACACCCTTAGATCAGCTGTGTCCCAGAGAGCCGGAGAAAGGATACCAAACTCCAAGGGGAAGAAGTCAGGGAGCCAGTTTACTTGTGGAGCCCTACAGAGCAGACAAATGAAAGTAAGAGGCTGATCCACTCATGGAAAGAAAGGGAAACTTACCTATAAGATGCCGTGCAAAAAAGAGAGAGCTCCATCTCATTTCCATGCACACCAGCTGCCACCTCACATTGCAGAGGGAGCACTTTTATATCTGAAGATGCTTTCTTGCCGTCTCCCCAAGCGTACCTATGACGATGCCCAGGCCTCACCCAGTGCTGGGCACGGAGCTGGGCAGCAGACGGTGGGGACCAGCCACTGCTGCTCCTTTGTCTGGATCAGACTGGGCTGGAGGCGTGGCCTGTGGGATGGAGCCCCGGCTGCCTCCAGCTGAGAGGGCAGGTGGTGCTGACTGAGCCTGAGGCAGGGGACAGACGGTGCCAGGGAGCCTGTGAGGGAGCGGGCCGTGCTGGCCCGGCGCAGACGCACACCTAACTCCGAGCGTGGCCGGAAGCTGTGGCAGCGTGCTAAGGGTTTGAACGGTGTTGCTTGCCCATGTGATTGTGACTGGCATCGGGTCAATCTCCCCATCATTCTTGCTCCTTCACTTGTGGGCACTGTGATGGGACTTCACTGGGCCGGCGCATGGGCGTGGACATGACACAAAGGTAGGCTGAGGGTGGCAGTTCTCACCCATCAGGTGTCATCCAGAGGGTCCTAGCCAGGACCCTGTCAGGTTCAAGGTTATCACTGGACTCAGGGGGTCCATGCAGCATTCCCGGGTCCCCGAGACACAGTTCTGACACAAGCCCAGTCTGGTGCTTCGTTCCCAAATATGTCTGCCTTCGGCCCTGATCTGGTTCCCGTCCGCAAATCTCTCCTCGGACCCTCTTGGACACGGTCAAGTTGTGCATTTTCAGGGTCCGCAGAGATTGCTGCCACAGCTGGAGGCGTGACCGTGGTCCCTGGCGGCATGACATCTTTGGGGCTGGCCGGGCCATCCGCCAGAAGCCGTCCTGAGCGGACGACTGGGAAAGGTGAGCCGCAGGCAGACAGGAGCCTGTCCCCGCCCGGCCTGAGCGCCTCTGGCTAGGCGGTTAACAAGGCCCCTTGCCACACTGACCTCGGCATGTCGCTGTGACGGGAAGGTGCAGACGAGACTGGGAGAGGGTGTGCTGGCTGGCCTGCAGGCACCCAGGGCTGGGGGCAGGGCTGAAAATGGCAGGCCCGGGCCAGCGCTCACCAGCACCGTCCATGCCACCGTTTCTTGGAAAGAAGGAAACACTTGGGCCGTAGTAGTCCTCCACCTGGGCTCTCCGTCCTCAGGTGCATCCGGAAGGCCCTGCACCTGCGCGAGCCCCGGGCAGCAGGACCCAGAGGCGGCGCTGGCACTGCCTTCCAGTGCGCCATGCGGGCTGGGCCAGCAGCTGCATGTGGGGAGAGCGGAATGGGCCTTCTTAGTGCTTCCCGCCCGGACCATGAAGGAGGGGGAGCAGGGTGGGGAGAGATGCAGAAATAGAGGCAGAAAACCAAGGTGTGAGAGAAAAGCCCACAGGCGTGCTGATCTGCGAAGCCAGCCGGCCTCTGAGGATGGCCGGGTGCCCGGGCTGCTGGGTCCCGCTCGGTAGTAAATTGGCCCAAGAGCATCTGCAGTCCTGATGAGCCCCCGCACCGAGGGGGGGGGGGGGAGGGAGGGTAGCGGGGAGCCTGGGCGAGCAGAGCCGATGAGAAAGACTTCTGAGACGACCATCCCAGACAGGGCCTGGGCACAGGACAGTCTCCAGGAGAGGGGAGGGGCGGAGGACGCAGGCTCCTGGCACAGCTGCGGCCACGGGGAGCTCTCCTGGGAAGGCCGCGCTGGCACTCTGGCTGCCCAAGTCCTCCTCTCTCCCAGCCTGTGCCAGGTCCGCCGGCCTGCCCCTGGGCGCGGGGGAGGACACCCGGGTGACGCCGCAGCTGGGGCAGATGCTCCTCTGCCTGACCGCCCGGTGCCCCGAGGAGTTTGACTCTTACGGCTGCTACTGTGGGCAAGAAGGACGCGGTGAACCCAGGGATGCGCTGGACAGGTAGGTGCTCCACGATGGCTGGCAATGGCATCGACACTGCCTGCAGGGGGAGGCGAGAGCCCCCTCCTCCTGGGCCGTCACTCGGTCCACAGAGAGCTCGCTGCCTGCCTTGCCTCACTTGGGTGGCTCGTACGTCACGGGCCCATTTTCCGGGTGAGCGGCTGAGGCTCGGCCTCATCGGAGGTCATCTGCCCACGAAGGGGCAGAGCCTGACAGACCAGCCACCTGAGGAGGTCACGCTGCAGGACATTTGTGATGAGCGACAGGGTGGGTCTCATTGATGTGCTGGGCCAGAGGCCACGCTGAAATCAGCTCCTCAGTGTTTACCTTCTGGGGACTGGATTTTCACATTAGGTTCCTGTGCGGGGTCAGCCGGAGCCAGCACATGTGATGCACTTGGCGTGCAGAAACCAGCCGTGCACACGGGAAGGAGGCCCTGGGGGGTTCCGGGGCGGCTGGGAGCCAGCAGTGAAGGCTTCTCCTTGGTCGCAGGTGCTGCTGGTCCCACCGGTGCTGCCTGCAGCAGGTGCGGAGGCTGGGCTGCCGGCGCGGGAGGCTGCCTCGGCCGCCGGTGGTGTGCGCGGATGGCGCCCCCAAGTGTGAGTGTGTGGGCCTCTCCGGGGGTCATCCTTCCACCCAGCACAGCATCATGTCCACACTCGGTGTAGACGCTCTCCCAGCACTTCATCCATCACGGGCCTAACACGTCTTCACTGCCAGGCACATGCTAGACCCTTAGTCCACTGAGAAGACTCCAGGTCAGAGGCCACGTGGGCGCCTAGGGCATGGGGCTGGTGGGTGCACATGGGACAGTTACAAAGCATGCGCATTGCATGCTCACCGTGTGCCACCCGCTCCCAGCTCCTGCTGTGTGCGCGAGTTCATCCTCACAGCCGTCCAGGCCAGAGCACCGGGAGGCTGGCTCCCCAGGTCAGAGGTGGGGCCGAGGTCCAAGGTCACACAGGCAGGCAGTGCTGGGCTGCATTGGGACGTAGGACCCCACTGCCTCAGACCTCCAGCTGTCTCCACCAGGCAGCGGCCTCCTCTCTCAGCAGCAGAGCCTTTCCGGTGACACCCTCCGGGGCCCCGGCAGGATGGTGTCCGTGGCTCAAGGGCCGGGCGGGCTGCAGCTCCTCTCTCTCCTGGAGGCTGGGAGCGCCTCTGTGGCGGTCAGGGCCTCAGGTGGGATGGCTGCGAACTGCCACCCCCCCACCCCGCCCCCAGCATCACTCTTAGAGCAGAGCGAGGCGTCAGCACTGGCCTGTGGGCGCTCTCTGGCTCCGTTTCCTCATCCACCTGAGTGGATGCGTTTCCCAGGTGCTTTGCAGCTGAAAAGGAACGGCTCCTCTTGCATTGCACGAGAGCTCTCGCCTGCATTTTCCTGGGGAAGCCTCCGGGGGCCCCAAGTCCCCGCCCCTCCTTCCTCTGCACGCACCTCCTTGTAGGATCACGCGTGCCTCTCCCTTCCCAGGAGCTCCCTCCCTTCAATTTTCTACTCACCCAGCAACCCTTCCTCGGGAACTGGGACCCAGAGAGCATGCAGGACCCCTGCCTCAAGTCCCTCAGAGCCTGGGGGGAAGAGAGACAAGTCAGTGATCCCTCCCCTCACGTCACACTGCTGACAGGAGGCGGGCCTGCAGGGTCTGGCAGGGAGGATGGAGAAGGCAGGAGAGCAGTGAGGTGAGAGCTCAGGCTTCCGAAGGCCGTGCTGGTGTGGATGTTCCAGGAAAAGGGAAAGGAAACCGAGGCATTCCGGGGGCTCCTGGCAGCGTAGGGTCGACATATGGCTCTGTCTGGCCAGCAGAGAGAGAGGGTGGGGTCAGCTGAGGGGGAAGGTGAGGCAGGGGGATAACAGGTACCAGATCAGGAACGCAGACCGAAACACTGACATTCTGGCCTGAAGTGGACCAGAGCCCACAGGGGACAGATCAGAGTCCTATTGTCATGATATGCTGGCTGGTTGCCCAGAGGCTCAAGAGGGGGCGGAGGCCACGGGGGCTCCAGCTCCGGGGCCCATGGCTCAGGCTGCTCCCGCCTTCGCAGGTGTGGGCCGGAGCCTGTGCGAGCAGCTGCTCTGTGCCTGTGAGCAGACGGCGGCCGAGTGCATGGCGTCGGCCTTCTTCAACCAGAGCCTCGCGTCGCCGGGCAGCCCGGAGTGCCAGGGCCCCCCACACCCCTGCGAGGACGGTGGACAGGGAGTGCTCTCTGCGCCCTCCCTGGGCTCCAGCTCCGAGGAGAACAGCGAGGAGGTGCTGCCCCCCGCCGCACACGGGAGAACCAGGAGGTTTCTGGGGAGGTCACCTGGTCCCGTGGGGGCCAGCCACACCCTGGCCCCAGACAGAGCCCCAGAGAAATGACAGCACACCTGCTCCGGGCGCCGTGGGCCTGAGCCGCCTCTCGGTTGTCCTCTGAGCAGAGGCTGGGGAGAGGCCTGGTGCCTGCCGCTCAACTGGGAGCGCCCCCTGCAGGAGGCAGCGCAGGGGGCACCACACTTCCTGCGACACAGATGGAGATGCAATAAATACCCAATCAGAGCTTCTGCTCCCCTTGGTTTGTGTTTTTAAGAAAAGTAGATGTTGGTGCATGAACACTAGTAGATTGCAAAGGTGAGAGGATAGACAATGGGGGGGGGGGGGATCTGTTCTCTCATCATTGGAAGCTAATTTCCTTCTATTAAAAAACAGAAGGGAGTGTATGTAGTCAGCCAGTCTTATGAGATCACCTATGAGTCATCAATAACTCACCGATGGTGTCCTCAGCCAAGGGCTGAGGTGACAGACAGCGCTTTGGTCCGGCCCTGCACACACACCTGCCTTCTAGGAGCGGGCACGCCACCCTCCGCCCCACGAAGAAGACTCGCCACTCACCCCGGCTTGGTCCTGGACTTGCTTTCACAAATGAGGGTTCATCCCAGCGGCTAGAAGGTCAGGAATGAAATGCCACTCCTGACACACGCAGATTCTGTAGAAAGCTGAACTAGACCCACCCACCCACCCACCTACCCACCGACTAGTTGAGATTTATTCTGTACCAGGCAAAAGGCATCCCATCTTTAAAAACCCTTCACTGACCCATTAAGCAAGACGGGGTTATTGGAAATGATAGCCTCCTGCTTCCACATTTAGTCCCGTCCTTAGGTATCGAGGTGGTGCCACACTGGACTTTTGCCAGCTCCACACCATCTGGCCCACCTCTTGTTCCAGACACTGCGGTGACACCCCGGTCCCAAGGCTCTGACCTGCCACACTGGGCGGTGGGGTCTGACACGGCCCGCCACACCTCCTACCTGCTGGCCCGGGACTTCTCTGATGAGGCGTCGGGCACACACAATCAGAATGCGGGGGAGTTCACGCCAATGGGGCCTTGACCCTGAGTGGAAGCCAAAGGCTGCACACTTCCCTGCCGCCTGCTGAGACGCCTCAGACTGTCGCGGAGGCTGGCTCTGCCGTCACCCAGTGACGGCCAAGTCACCGACGATCCTCTTCACCAGCCCCTTCCCCAGGCCAGAGGTTCCTGGGATCATGCCGGAGAAACCCCTGCCCCTGAGCCCGGCTTCGGCTCTGCTGTAGGAGACCCCCAGGTTAGGACAGGGCCCCTACGGTCCGCCTCTGACTCCAAGTGCAAGTCAAAGGCAAACAGAAAACAAGAAGCCGACTTTGGTGCTCGCTTTCCTGCTTTTCATTCATGTGAACTTGGTACTTGAGATTAGTAATTTATCAGACGTCAGACTAGTAACAGGATCCAACAAGTTAAAGCTGGAAAGAAAGCACATGAGACAGCAAACCATACTGACTGCCCATCTCACATCTAAAGAACAGGCTCCGATTTGGGGGGGGGGGTTGAGTTAGGGGGGTGACTGGCCTAAGTCCGCGGGGGCAGCCACCAGGGGCGCAGGCGGTCTGCCAGCTGGAGGAGGAGCAGCAATGGACACACATGCCCTCGCTGAGTGGTTCCCTCCTCCTCACAGATACCCTGAGGGTGGGACTTACTCCCCGTCATGTCCCAGGCGAGGACTCAAAGCCCCAAGTGCAGAAACTGGCCTGAAGCCCTTAGGCGGCAGTGGTAGGGCGGCTTCCAGCCCGGAGCCCGCCTCCCTGCCGCCTGGTCAGTCTCTGAGGCCAGCAGGGTGGGGAGGTCCCAGAGGAGCTGCTGGCTTGCAGGCAGGCACCCAGGAATTCATGCGGAAGGAGGCGGGGCTGAAAAGGAACCCGAAGACCTGGCAGAGCAGCAGCTCACACACTCACAGGTGACCTTCACCTTGGCCAGCCTCCCCACACCCAGCCTTCACTCAGGGTCTGAGACTCCCATGGGTGTGAGGAGGAATCCACTCGGCAACCTGATTTTCACTAAAAATTCTCATTTCAACTACAGCAAGATATTGAATAAATGTATTTAGTAAATGTAAAAATAGCTATTATAAAAATGTACTTAGGCACAAATATTTTGATTTTGTTTTATTGCTTACATATGAATTGCAGAGTGGATTTTTACATTTCAAAAAGCTCACTTCGTTACATTTATGACATACATTGCCATGAATCAGACAAACGAGTTCCATTTTCAGACAGGAAGAGAAGGGCTATTCTGAGGAGGGGAGTAACCGCTGGTAAAAGTATGGCATTACTGTAAAGAGAACAGAGCCAGAAGTATTAAGGGTGTGTGGGTGTGTATGTGTGCATGTGTCTGTGCCTGCCTGTGTGTGCCAGTGTATGTGCCTCTGTGTGTGTGCCTGTGTGTGTGCCTGTGTGTGTGTGCACGTGCAAGCACGTGTGTTCTGGCTAACTTCAATGAAACCAACTCTGAGCAATCAAAGACAATACAAGCATAGGAGGAACATTTAAATGTTAACTATTCAATGT
Organism: Pipistrellus hanaki; assembly: GCF_964339955.1. Classification (NCBI taxonomy): domain Eukaryota; kingdom Metazoa; phylum Chordata; class Mammalia; order Chiroptera; family Vespertilionidae; genus Pipistrellus; species Pipistrellus hanaki. The sequence continues at coordinate 46,867,279 of NC_140519.1, read as the reverse complement.
CAAGGAAATAAGACATAAGCAACTGTCTATAGCAAAAAAGAAAGTGATAACAGCTTATAAGAAATTTCAGTATCTACAAAAATATAGCCACACAGTGCCCTCCACCAATGCCGCTCGCAGCCACACCCAGCTACAGACGGCAGGCCCCACTCCCTGCAGGCGCTCCTGGAAGGCACAGGCCAAGGGCAGGCCGCTTCTGGGCATCCTCGGCAACAAGACCAGCTCACTACCGAGGGTACACAGAGTCTACTGTGATTACAAACCAAGCAAAGCCCCCACAGAGCCCAGCGCACCGCTGACAGACCAGCAGGAGGCAATAAGCATGAGCGAAGTGGCTGTCCTGTCCATGCAACACGCCCCGACCACGCCGAGACCTGGAATCTTTGGAGCAGGAGAGCAAAGGAGTACATGTCCTCCTTTCCTAGACACTCACACGACACGCCTCCACACAGAAGCACACAGTGCTCATCTATGAAGTGACACCTGAGTGGCTGGGGGCTGCTTCTGCATGTCCCCCTGCTCTGACTTTCAAACGCACTGTCAACAATGAATACCCTGCTTTAAAAATACAGAAGAAAAAAAGAAAATTAAAAAGACACACAATTTGGCTTCTTAAATGGTGACACATTTTAGCTGATCAAGAGGCAAATACAGTGACAGCTGCTATCGGTCACGACCCCCTAGGTGACCAGGTGACCGCACTGCTACGCAAAAGCCAGGGCTTCTTCAGGACACGCCCTACAGCGGCCAGGACAGCGAGTGTCGTAGAGGGTCAATGCCTTCTCTCTCTCTCGCAAGGTGCTTTAAGACAACGTACTTTGGTTCATATACTGAAAACAACTTGAGCATCTTCTTTACTTTTTCTGTCTCTACTACTTGTGCCCAGATAATCATAAACCAAAGGTGTAGCATGCAGCTCTTCACTACAATTTTACAAAAAGCCAAAACTGATTTTTCAGCTCCAATTTTTAATAGGTATATTTTTATGTAAAAAGAAATTAAAAAAAGGCAGAACTATAAACAGGTTATGTTATAAAAACGTCCTAGGAGGATGTTGTAAGACTTGCAAAGACAATTGTTCATTTTGCCGTGTAGTGGACTCACTGAAATGCGGCTTTAAATGTGGTTGGTCGATAGGTGAGTGTGAGTACACGTCATCTTGGCGGCTTAAACCGACATAAGCTTACACTGACAATCCTTAGCACACTTGATTGCTAAAACCATAGGCACCCTTTAAATGGAATATAACAAACCCTAAACACAAATGGAATATAACAAACCCCAAACACGAATGCATATAAGCTACAGTTTGAATCCTACAAATTAAAGTCTATTTTGGTAATTTTCTGACTATGATGATTAAAAACAATGAACAATATAAAAATGTAAATTAATGTGCTCTTAATAAAAATCAAAATGTGTGCTCTTCACAGGTGAACTAGTAGCTGTTTTAAATGACTTTTTATACTAAATATATATATATATATCTCATTTAATTAATCGAACCACAGCAAAATACAACTATAATTTCAAAGCACAGTCTGTAAACTAATACATCTTATGATGTAAAAAATATTGCACAGTTCGGTATCTGGAGAGCAAGTTCTAAGTCTCTCATATAGAATGATCAAACTCCCGGCAGAAAATACAGTATTACAAGAACCAGACACTTTAAAGAACAGCGACTGATTTTAGGGCCAAAGTCTAGGAATATTATTCAACAAACAACACTATAAACAAGCGGAGGAACGCCTGTCGCACGTATCATGGTAACTGAATGAAGGGACACCCATCGCAACATCTGAAACACAGGGACAAAGCCACAGGGCAACCAGCAGCCCAGGACTAGATATACGCGCATGTTTTTGCTTTTTCAGATAACCAAAGCTAAAGCAAAAAATCCTACTTAAACAGTTGTGTATATGTTTAAGAAATACAAGAGACACTTCATACAACTTTCAACCCTCGAAGGCCTAATTAAAAAAAAAAAAAATAACATTTGAGAAAAGTTTAAAATATACTGTTTAACAATGAAATAATGTTGAGACCAATACATGCTCCACTTTAAAGCCAATGGGAACCTCAAAAGAAATCAATATGGCATAAATCTATCTCCAAAAGTACTTGAGATCACATATAGTTTCAAATTTTCTAGCATGGTATAACAAGCATTTGGTCAAATGTTAAGTTCCACTGTTGTTTTCAAGAAGTGTGTTAACAGACATAAAGTAAAGAGCCCGGCCTGAATTCCCAGGCTTTGACATTCTATGCTGAGGTCTTCCTGAGCCACTCAGTATACACATAGGTCAGGAAACTTCATCTCATAGACGGGGACAGACTGGTACTGGGCATGCCCAGAAGTAATGGTCAGTGTTCCCGACGGGCTGGGCGGAGGACTGGAAGAGAAGAAGGGCATTGTCAACAGAGCATCCTGGCCGCCATCGCCCCGCAGGTGAGAAATGGAGGAGAAATGTTCCTGCTTCAACGTATCATTAGAGTCAAGTCTTCCAAAGCACGGCTGTCCTTTTAGGACAACTAGAAAACTCTAAAGGACAACTAGAAAAGCCAGAGGGCACCTGGACAAGAAATGGCCACAGACTGGCTAGCGAACACAATGACTGCTAAGACAAAAGTATCTGAATGACCTCTTGTTTATCCTAAATGAAAAACGTAATTACTTAAACACAATCAGCTACGAATTCACAGGGGCCAACAGTTCCTATTCTGTTGTTGTATTGCTGTTGTAGTAACAACCCTTACCGTATGGTGAGTTCCAGTATTTGAGCAAGTCTATCATGAAGCAAATTAGCCTATAAAAGAAAAAAAAATGTTAAGGATGCATTTCCTGTTTTCCAAATACCCATATGTAATAATACAAAGACAATTTAAAAGACAGCGTAACTGTAACTATGAAGCTGATGGTACAGAATGCTGTAACATTTTGGTTTTGTTTGTCTCATATAATAATAGTTTTTCTTTTATTCCTTTCCTAGTCTCACTGGTAAAAACAAACCAATAGATACACAAAATTACCCACTGCAAAAGCATTGAAAACCACTGCAAAAATAGTATCAAAGCCACATCAATCATTAACGGGCAGCTTGGGATCTCTCATTTCCACCAGCTTCCAGGACACTAAGACACTGTTGAGCTTCACAGCTGTCTATGCATTGAGGTCTCAGTCCCTATATGACCCATCACCTTGCCTTCTGCTGAGCTGTCTAAACATGAAGCCTACCAACCAGTTACCAAGAAAGTTTCCCCCAAATCACACCCCACCCCTGCCCCTTCAGCATTTATCCACTCACTTTGGATTCACACTGTGCTGCTATTTCTTCAAAAGGTGCTTTCTGGAACCTCTCTATCACCAGACGCCTCTTCTCCTTTTCCTGTTCCTCCATTCCATTGGTATCTGTGTACATGTTGGCAGAGACACATTAAAGCAACACAGCATTTCGGAGACCCTTCCAATGACTATAAGAGTAAATGATCTCAAACCAAAGAGAAACAATTTATAAGATTATTTTTATAAGGAAAAAAAGCAGAAGGTGTAACGTGCTTTGAAATGTCTTAATGAAAACTAGAAAACGCACTTACACAAAAAATTTTTAAATCTCAAGAGTTCAAACTGCACAGAGCCCAGAGCATGCTTGCTTCCTTCCCGAAGGGGAATCTTCTCTCACAGCCACACGCTTGCACAGGTGAGGCGCTGCAGGAATCTGCTCAACTGGCTACCGAGCAGCATCACACAGAACCACTCTGGCTTAGCCTTCCCATTTATCTATCACAATCTGAACGCGAGTTTTTATCTGAAGATGATGTGTGGTCTAGCCAAAGTTTGTGAAACAGTAAAACAGTAAATGTCTACCTTGTCACAGATAATTATTTTCCTTTGTACAGACAGACTTTTCTAGAATTGTGCAAGCACATTACAGTGCATTCTAGTGCCACCCGTATTTGGTGGCCAGTATGCAAGCTGCACGAACTTATGAGAAGTAGGATGGAAACTGAGAAATAGTAGGAAAAGTAAACTGAGTGGTTTGTAACAGGCACACAGTAATATAATGAGAAGTGAGTTTGCAATGGGTGAGAGTGTCAGCAGGCACGACAGTGTCATGTTAGTCCCTGCTGTGTCACCAGTGCAGACACCAGGCAGGAAATGAACCTTCTCCGAGATCGCACAGCTAGAAATGCTGCAGCCAAATCTCACGCCACGTTGGACTGACGCTGTGGCCTTCACTTATCTTGGTATAAAGTATTACTCTGACTTTTTACAATTGTAAAAACCTAAAGAACATAGTTAAAGTAATCTATTATATTTATATAGAAATCAGCATATAGACATGTACTAGAACTAGATAAAGATAAACTATCAAAATACTGGGAGAGTTAATGAGTATAAAAAAATCTTACCAATTGCTTTCTTTAATGCTTCAAAGGTAATTTCTTCAGTGTTACTAACCTGGAGAAAAGTGATTTAAGTAAAATAGTTAGAAAGGTTGATATAAATAATACTTTCATGCAGTTACAAGTCATGTAAGAGCTTTGACAAGATTTTTCTTCTCTATGTTGTCATGATTTGTAATTATACTCCACAAATGTGCTAATGGTGTGCTTTAGGGGTTCCCAAACAGTCTACCGCTGTCACTGGGCTGGCCGGATGTGCATCCTGGCCCCCAAGCAGCGCTGAGGAGAACCAACCTGCAGCGGGGGAAGTGCGAGGAGCCCTGAGCCCTGAGCCTGACTGAGCGGCTACACAGGGACAGTGCTTGCAAATACCGCAGGCAGAGGTCATGCGTTAATAGTCTCAGCCATGTAACAAGTGAAAAATGAAGTACCATATAGTCTCTGTAAGTTTTGGCACCTCATACTGTTTACAAAGCGAAAAATAAAATAATCTAAAATGGTAAATAGTTTAAAAGCAAGAATCACTACTTTGGGAAGTGTTCAGGGAGAACAGTTCACCGACAGCTTAAAATGACCGTGTTCTGGATCTGCCACGGCCCACCACCAAGTCTTATTCTCCGGAAACACCCTCTGACTTGGGCTCTCACGTCGCCCTCGTGCTCTGAGAGGTGCGAAAGGTGTGAAGTCAGTGCTTTCTGATCGAAGTCAGTAACACCCGGGGGTGCCAGCACATTTCAGGAAGGATCCTTTTCAGGAGGGATAATATATCCAGCGACTACGTTATCTCTGAATAAAAGTGAAGAAATGGAATGCAAGTACTTGCCTGGGCTCTGGTCATCCCTAATTTTAGCTCATGAGCTTCCTTCGCTAAGTCTAAGGAGAGCGGAAGCCTGCTCGCTCTGCACCTGCGCGGCTGCAATACAAAGGCTTGAGCGGAAACCAAGCAGCACAGCTCCACTGCCTCGGTTTCCTACCGAGGCTCGGAGTTCTAGGTGAGGTCACATTAAACTTGGGAGTCTTCGGTGGCTTTGTTCTAGATGTTTGGAGCAGATATATAAGATTAGGCTCTGGCTGGTCAATTATTTATATCTAGAAGCAATCTAGTACCTCTATGAAAAAAAACAAAACGGTTGCTCTTGCAACTGGTTAAGGGCTTCAGACTTCTGACCAATCATCACAGCCCAGGAGAAAGAACACTGGGGACTTTACTTATTACCTGTTCCCCCTGGACAGGTGAGAAGCCAGCGTGCTTTACTGCACAACTCTTCTTCCGTTTGTTATTGTCCTTAATTCCGGTCATGATGACTCAGTCTCTCAGCATCTAAACTAAGTCCCCTGCCCCTGTCCCTTTGGTAACCTCCTTTCTCTAACTTGCTCTCAGTCAGTCACTCTGCCTTCTGAACAGGGTCCTCCTGCCCCAGTCCCTTCTCTTCATCCCCAGCCTGGCCGCTCCAGGTCCTCAGAGCTCCGCCCCGGCGATTACAAGGATCTCCCCGTCCAGGCACGCTTCTCAGTCCCTGCGTGAAGCACAGCTCTGAAATGGCTATTGGATTTCAGTGTTTCCCTGCTTCCTGCCCAGTCGCAAGCCAAGCCCCAAGGCTGGTAATACAAACCTTCTATGATTTCTCTTCAATCTTGTTTCCCTTTTATGAATCCTGTATTTTTTTAAATTGCTCTTAATAGTGTTTAATGATTCATGTGTTTCATACAATGGAGCTGCTAAAAACAAGCCAGCTACTCCATTTGGTGCTCAGCTTAACCAGAATCTGCTCCAACTCTAACTGGCGCACTGGAGTCACAGAAAACAGGGCCCAGGCACCGTCCCAAAGCTTCCAGCTCCTCCTGCGTATGACTCTGGCCTTAGGTTTGACCTAGAGCTCTGACCTTGACTGTACAGCCCCCCTGGGCCTGCATAAAATCTGCGATTCATCTCTTTTCCATAAGGTCTAGGCCATTTCCACGGGCGCTTTAGTAATTGTGTGGCACCGGCACAGCAGGCCTGACCACTGGTGCGGACCTCAGGATCATTGTTAGCACGCATGCAGGAATCTTCAGTTATAATTGGGAAAAAGGCAAGAGTATGCGTATATAAAACAGATGTGTATTTGTCCTAGGACATACAATTCTGTTCAGCCAACCATTCCCAAAGAAAAACTGAGTATACATACCCTCTCATCCATTCCCCCAAATAATTAAGCAGTGACTACGCCACACCTTTTAAGACTGAGATTACTTACATCCATTATGCACTGAAATCATGCCCAGTGCTCAGAGAGAACACTAGAGGTCAAAGGTCATGCCTATAGCACTTGAGTCTATTACTCAACTGGTAATTTTATCTCAGGAGGCAGACATGCCTCCATGACACTTTAGCCATTTGGATTAAAAAGTTTTAGAAAAAAATATAGTATGTATATACTGATATATAAGGCAATTTTGAGAAAAGTGATCACAGTAAGCTAAGGTTTGAACAGCAAATGTTGGGACTGACATACCTCAAGTGGACCAGATATCTCAGACTCTAGTGACAATTTGAGTTGTATCTACAGAAAACACAAACTTGCTATAATCTTCATCTAAACAATCTTCTGACTTTGTTTTTAAGTTATAAACCTAAAAGCAGATATCAGATCTGAAGACTAACTGGGATTATGTATGTAAAATTTCAAATAATTTTGATCAAATATTAGAGTACTATTTTTAAATGAGCAATTTTCTTAACTGATCCACTATTAGCTAACATACTTGTTCATAGTTAGATATTTTGCTATACCATTAGCTGGTGCATACCTAACTGACGCAAATCTCTCCTGTCCTCACCATGAAATTAGTTCAGCCTAGAAGGTGATTTCTTTTGTCTCCTGGTATTTGAACAATCATTCCTAATATGAGAAGGTGATTTCTTTTGTCTCCTGGTATTTGAACAATCATTCCTAATATGCAAAATCATATTCCATAACGGTTAATGGGTTTGAAACTCCAACCAGCTCAAAGACATCTTTTCGTAAACCGTTTACTTAACTTTTCAAATGCTCAGTGGGAGGCATGTTTGACTTTGGACTTACAACAAAGAAGAAGGCTCTTTAACAAGTTAATAAATGTATTAATGGGCTTTTAATGTAAAGTTCACGTTCAGGAATCTTCCTCCGACATTAAGTCTTTATGCAAATGTCTTTTCAGTACATTTTCTCAAAAAAGGACTGTTTGTAACAGTTTGAAGTGCTTTATATGTATTTTTAAAAGAAAGGCAGTTAACAAGAGGAACATGGAATAATACCAGTCAATAAAATAAATTATACTCTTGACAAAATAAAGTGTATAAACAAAGACTTAAGATGATTTCCTTCCCTCAAAATGTAATAGCACCAAATTAAAAACCACTACAAGACATAGCGAGCAAGATACCCCCTCACCAGCAAGGATCCAGAAATTAACATGGCTCAGAAGAATTTGAGGACGATGGTTTTTCTGGAGCCTTAAATTAGCAAGAACCTTTCAACCAATCTCAGCCCCACAATGAGCACTGACTGTGCCTTGATGCTCTGCAGACAAGTTCTTAATAAAATGGGTTAGTTCTACCCAACAGAAGAGCTATGTTAGCTGACTGTACCCTGGCCCCCAAACTGTCTGAATCCCTGAGGACAAATAAATTGGCGGGGCCGGGAGTGGGGACGAGAGAGGAGGCTGAGAAAGCATGAATTCAGACGACTTCCTTCCCCTTTTCTTAGGTGGATATTCTTTTAATGATTTATACTGTACAAAGGAGAAACAATGAAATACCCAGGAAGGCAAACAATGGATAGACCAAGGAGGAGGCTGACTTGGCATGCTGGGTTGCGGCACTTTTACTCGACTATCAAAACATTCTCTGGTGACTGTGTGGTAAGTCCAGAGAGTGCGGCTGCGCTTCGTCCTACAACTCGGGAGGTCACACTCTCGTGCGCTAGTGAGACAGGAGGAGAGCGTTACACCTCAGAGGCGCAGTGAGCCCAGCCCTAAAGACAGGTCAGCGAGACAGCCTCGCCGACGTTATGCTCATTACATTTACTATCTAAAGTGATAAAAAAATGTCCATCACAGAAGTTTTGAAAGTTTTACAAGTTGTGAGCATCTGAGGTACCTATTTCCATTTATTCTCATAACTTAGGTTTCATTAAGTCTTTAAAAACAGGATCTAGAGGCCTCCTAATTTAATGATAGGCCTTAAGTGACATTTCTTTCTTATAAAAAAAAATCTGACTTGGTTCTGTTTTTTTCTTGTTATTACACTAGATTACATTGTAAAATCTAATGATATCATACATGTTACATTATGTATTTTTATAGACAGCCGAAGTGAGTTTAGCAAAATAAATTTCAAGTTAAGTTCCAGGCTGAATCAGATTAATGTCTACTACAATAAAAACTGCTGATTTGGGGATAACTCGGAGTTACATTTGCTCCTATTTGAAAGCATGGAGGACAAACAATTCTTTCAAATTGATGTCTATCTCAAGACAGCACTGAGCACAAACTTTCAGCAACTCACCACGTCGTCCGAAGGGAGGCCGCCGGGCAGAATATCCACCTGAATGGATACGGTGTCCACGATACTCTTTCTTCTAGAAAGCCGATCCTCATCTAAAATAAAGAGCCCCCGTTATATGCCAGCAAGAAATGGTGTGTCATTTATAAACGACATGCTTCCGGTTTCAAAACGCTTGGGACAATTAAGACAGCCTGTCCTTTTGCTCTTTCTGAATACATAGGCACTGTGTTTTCAGGCTCACACATTGCGTGATGCAGCCACCTGACAGCCTGCACCACTCGAGCTTCCTGGCCCCACCTGAGTGTCCGTGGTTTTATTACCAGGGGGAGAATGAAGGGCTAGAGGCGGCGAGGAGAGTGAACCAGCTTCTCTCTTACCCCGGGGTTGCCTTCCAAGGTAATCAGATTTGGTAGCTGACTCTGTTTCTGGGCACACAGTAGGACTGCAATTCCCAGCCTGTCTGTGCAGGAGGGGCACCTAATTAGCTCTGGCCGATAGAGTAAGAGTGATGCTCCTGAAGGTGGCTGCTCCATCAGCCTGGACTCCAGTTATGGAACATACGCGGTTGGTTTGAGCACCAAGGGAATTTTTTCCTGTTTCAAACCAGCAAGGAGCTGCGATTGTGCCATCACAGCCTACCCTGGGCAGCGTTCTTTGCCGTGGCACTGCTGGCATTTTTGGCCAGGTAACCGTGTAGGACCTGTCAGTGCACTGCAGGATAGTCAGACCTTTGTGCAGCTGTCTCTATATGCCTCCATCACGCTACAAGCTGTATAAAGCACTGACCACACTGCTCTCCAAGCAATTCTACTCCTTCCCGATGAATTAAAAAGGCACTCTGGGCCTCTCTCTCTCTAGTAAGATCTTATATACTAATTTCCGCTGCTCCTGACTGATCTAGTGTTCAAGTCCGCATGCCTTTCCCACAGCCTGAGTTGCGTTAGCACACCTGCCTTCCACACCTTCCTACAGACAGGGACCCTCCTGGAAACTTCATTCCTGCCCTGGTCCTCCCTGCTCTAAAGATTAGTCTCTTTCAGGTCTAATCAAATATATCACTCCCTTAAAAATCTTAACTTCACATACATCTCTTTCTTCTAGCTACGAAAATGTACTCTGTTATGACTGATCTTCCCTTCAGTCATTGTCACCTTCCATCCCCTACCAGGCCCTGTACTGCAGACACGGAAGTTAGTGTCTCACCTCCACCCTCAGCAGAAATGCAGTGACCACGGGTTTGCGTCTGTGACACATGAGTCACTCGGTTCTGCTCTATGAAGGCCGAGGGACAGAACCAGCACATGCTTCATGTGACAACGGCTCCCACACCGAGTTCTGCTAGTTTGCAGGTCACTGTTTTACCGCCGGCTAGTAGTGAGCTCACCTAAGACACTACATTCTTTCTGTGTTTCCTCCAGGATCATATGCTCTGATATAAATCAGCAAACATAACAGAAGAGCTACAAAACAGCACGTGGCCATCATGCCAACTTGTTTGTGCCCTCCAAGCAGGCCAACGTCCAAGGCCTCACTAGAACGCAAACTGAGCGGTAAACAGCCTACTTCACAGAGAACACGAGAGAAGAATGCCTCGCTTGACATACGATGGCTGGGGGGTTGCAGAAGAGAGTCAAACTGAAACCTAAGACAGAGGGAAAGAGAGGGACGGGGCAGGAAAGGGATCAGTGGGGGCAAAATCAGTGAGAACAGAAGGGAAGTACTGAGGAGATATAAAAAGATTCCATTCTAAAAGGAAGGAAATAAATTTTAATGGGAAACCGTAACACATGTCCTCGAGCATTTGACCTGTATAGTCACCTGCTCACAGGTGACTGCAGCAAAGCCCAGGTACATAGCCGCACCTGGACCTCCGCACAAACATTCGGTTCCAAAGCAGAGCGTCTGGGAAACGATGCCCGTCCCAGGGGTCGCTCCGGCTGTTCCTGAGCTGGCTGCCAAGCCTGCGGAGATGCAGCCTCGCCCCTCCGTGGACCGCCCTGCCCTCTGGCTCCAGAGAATGCCCTGTCGCCAGCTCAGAGTCTGAGCATACAGCCTGGGGAGACGTTTGCTTCCTTCCCCAAAGGGGGCTGGGAAGTCCCGGATACTGCTGACTGTGTCCTTTCCACTCCCCACTTCCCTCTCCTCCTTCCTGTAGCTTCAGGTTTGAATGGAGCAGGAGTTGAACCAGTACTCCGTGCTGCTCTGCTGCCACCTGGCGTGCCTACGTGTAATGCACACAGCCAGCTAAGAAAGAAAGGAGTCTGAATGCAAGTGGCACAGAACTACATACCATGGAACTTTCTGTGGCTATTTAACAGTCAGATAGACACCGTCTTCATTGTACACACTAAATCATAAATGTGACTTGGGCTACACTACTACTCAGATTCTATTAAAGAGCTAACTGGGGCAAATGAAATGTCACGAATAATTTATCTTCACAAATTCAAAATGCCATAGTTTAATGCTGATATTACTTACAAAGGCATACTTTTTTGGTCCTACAGAAAAGCACAAAATTCCACAGAATTAATGCATACAGGGTTGGGCAAAAGTAGGTTTATAGTTAAAATACAAATAAATAAATATAAATTAGTGATTAATAAACTATAATGTAAGAATAAATTGTGTTTTGTATACTCACAACTGTAAACCTATTTCGGCAACCTCTGTATTTATAGACTAAAACCCAACCAAAAATCATGGGGTAAAAAATGATAACCAAGTTATTTCATTTCAGCCTTCCTATCCTCATTTGTAAACAAAGATAATGCTACGTTCCTCACTGAACTATTTTAAAGGTTTAATGAATAAGTGACCATGAAGTACACATCACAGTGCCTAGCACACAGCGGGTGCCTAATAAATGGCAGTGCTATCTTGATGATGATGGTGTATATATCTATATTTCTATATCTGCCTCCAACATGTACACACACACACACACACACACACACACATCTGTCACACAACAAACGAAATGTGTTTTGCTTTTTTTTTTTTTTTCAGTAAGATGTTCTTAAATCCCTTAATTTTAAAAAATGTCACGTGATGGTTATACAGCCAAAGAAAAACACACTGCCCAGCTGACTGTCCCACAAAGAGTCATGTGTCCCGCCTCCTTCTGCACTGAGGCAGGGCCCATGCACCATGGACTGCTCGACACCACCCGTCTTTACAAACCAGGGAACTCGCACTCTGACTGCTGCACTATATAACCAAGTATGAAATGTTCAGAATTCTTCCCATCAGAGATAAAGAGGCATTAAGAAAGGAATACATCTTTTTCAGGGGTGGGAAGAAATGGAAAAGAACAAGCCACCTGTTAAAAAAAAGCACCAGAAAGCTCACTAAAATTGTGAAGAGTGGAAGGGTCAGGTTAGAAGGAAATAGCAGTGCAAATTAACTACGGCTACGGGAGGCAGAGCAAAACCCTAACGGAGCCTCCAGGTGCAGAAGGTCCGCAGGCTCCGGCCGTTCTAAAGGCATGTCTGACTAAGCTACTCTCCCAGAGGACAGGATGGGGGGGCGGGCAGCCAGACGACGCTGGGTTTACCTTCGCACTTGTGCCTGGGCTTAGGAGGGTTTTTGCCTGAAGGAAAGAGAGCTAAAGCCACACAATAAGAATGAAATATTTTTAAAGTCGTTTAAATTACAATGCTCTACTAATGTTTTATTCTTAACGTTTTTATTTCCCCAAGGAATTCATGCAGAATAAAATCTTATATAGCATAGGATATAAAATAAAATGCAAAAGAATTCACTAACATCTCAGATGCTATGAACAACTATCTTTGTAATAAATGTATGTATTTTGGATCCACATTATACAAAAATATAAGTATTTATAAAGATTGTGCTGCTTTTAGTGATTATTCCATAAAACCACCTAGTTTCCCCAAAGGAAGAACTAGTTCTACCAAATGTAATATTTATACAATCACCAAGTGAAAATGAAGGCGGAAGATACTGTTTGATTTTAGTATCTAAAGTAAAAATGGACTGTAAGACACCATGCAGTTTTGCCTTGAAGCACTGCAGAATGACTGTGGTCAATGCCAAGAACAGAGGAAATATATAGATAGTGTAGGGAAGAAAGCATATATATATAACTCACAACATCTGAGACTTCTTTGCACAGCAAATAATCTGTACTCTTTCACGTGACAAAAGCTGCCTAATTCATTAAGCTCAATAAACACAATTATACTGGTAACCAATTAAACAATTTTCACCATTTCCATAAGTTAAACACAACACTGGTGAATGAGGAAAGATCTTACGCTCCTTCTTTGTTTAAAGTATATTATTATTTAGTGCAACTGTAATAATCACTTGAAGATTAAATCTGTTCATGATAAAATCATATACAGGAGTGGGCAAAAGTAGGTTAATAATGATAATGCAATTATTAATAAATAAAATAACAGTTTAGCATACTTACAACCGTAAACTTACTTTTGCTCATCCCTGTATATACCTTTAGAGACTTACTAAGTTTTTAAGAGGAAAATTGAAAAATACAAGTAACCATCCTTGAGCATTTGGAAAGCTGGGGTACAGTAAGCATACAAACTAGATTCACTGCTAACTGAGAATGGAAGTTACTGACACATATCAATAGAGTGAGAGTTCCAGTCAGCCTCTGCTCACCTGTGACCTGTGGTACGTATGGCACTGACAACCTCTCAACGCTATAGCCACTGCCACCCAGGGACTCCGCAATCTTGTTGGTCAAAAAGTACAGATTTTTGTCATGCTTCTCCAAAGATTTTGGGAGCCTGTCAGATTGATCAAACAAAAGTAATTCAGTGTTACTTAAATTATCGAGCAAAAATAAGTTATCATTCAAACATTCCAGGGCAGAGCCGAAATATTGCCAGTGATCTGTAATTAGCAATAGGCACAGTATAATTTAGAGGGCTCATTTGAACTCTTGACAGCACCGGGCACGGGGTCCCTCTATGAACCGTTCTGCTGTGACTCATTCCCCTAGAGAGTTCCAAGGGTGAGGTCCGGCTTACATTGTTCGGTTGGTATTCACACATTAAATGATAAAGGGGACTAAATTCAGCTTTACCTGGCAAGGTGATTAAAATCTACTGAGAGAAGAACATAAACACACAGTCTCTGACAGTTAATGAAAAACCGTATGGGCCAGCAAGGGACAGGAAGCACTGGCCCAAGCACATGACGTTTCTCTTTCCGATCCAACGACCCGATTTTATCTCATGCTGATGCTTTCAATAGAGCCCACAAGTGTGAGGAACACATTGTTCACATATTTGTTTGAATGGCAAGGAAGAATGCAGCGTATAAATGATTAATTTTCCTTAATAGTCTTTCTCCCAGGATTTTATGAGTATTGTTATCTATTATGGAAAATCTTGAACAGGATATTGTATTTCTTTAAATGAGTGTTCATTTATATGAGAACACGCTATTTAGGAGATGTAGCTCCATACTAAAAAGATAAATATTTTTTAATCAAAGACTGATCTTTGTTTGCACAAGCCTATATTTAACACGTGTAAGAACTTCTATAACAAGAGAAAGAAGTGAGATGAATTAAATGCCAGAAACATAAAACATGCTTATTAAAAAACACCAGAAAATTATTCTCATCAGCTGATTCCTTTATAATCACTAACTGGTCTCTCAAGTCAATATCCCGCCTTACAATGTGGAGATTTACATACGTGCACTTATCTCTGAACACGTGCTCTGGCAGAAAATAAGGGGCTTCCATCGTCCGAGTTTCAATAACCTGAAAAATACCCAGAAACAAAATAAAAATAAAAAACCTCTCTTCTCAGGACCTTGCTATGAAAACGTGGAAAGCTAAAATAACAACAAACAAAAACTAAACGTATATAAGAAGTACCATCACTTTATTTTTAAATGTAAACTATGCTTACAGCCCAAAGGCAGAGTTCATTTTGTTTTTACATTGTCTTCAAGATTCATCAGGTAACAAAATCCTGACAATAAAGTAATGCATGTGGTAAAAACACAATGACCCGCTACACCTGATTAAACGCACTCACAGGATGGAACCCGTATTTTCTCAGATGCCTCTGCTTTGGCAATCCCTTCCCAAAGCACAGGCCTGGGCCCTGGGCACACCCTCCCCCGCGCTCCTTTGGCAGCCCCCGCGAGAGGTCCCAGTGCCCGGAAGTCTGGCTCCTCCATCAGCTGTGAGCAACCGAAGGGGGAAACTCTGCTTTCACAGCATTAAATATTCACTTGTTTAGTGAATGAATGAGTTTTATTTCTTAGAAAGCACTAAAATCCAACTAAGAGATGTACTCCCAATTCCATAAAATGAGGTTCCCCTAAAATGTTTTTAAATCATTCAAGTCATTATTTAATGAGTTGCTGAAAAAGCCAAATATAGTCAAATGGAGAACAAATCTCTGAGAACAAAATTATTCAACTTTTGAGATCTGGCTCAAGTAGATTGGTTTAAAACAATAACAATAAAAATAGTAAAATTTTAGAAAATTTAGATACTAAGACTCATAATTGTTGAATGTAGTTTCCATTTACAATAAAAGATCCAGAAAAGATCCAGTCACTGCATAATTCTATAGAATTATCTGAATTTGATACACAACCATCAAAATTGGAATTAATCGCCACCAAAAGAAAACTAGCCACGTCTGTACAGAAACCACGCTGTGGAGCGTCCCGCAGTGCTGACCTTGGTGACGTGCTGGCAGAAGGCGGGGACGGCGATCATCTGGCTGACGAAGTTGAGGTAGGCGGCCACCAGCGCCATGATGCCGCAGCGGTGGAACATGGGCAGGCTGTCCTCGTTGAGGATGGCGCTGTCCTTGAACAGAAAGCACAGCACAGGCTTAGGCTCCCAGCGTCCTCTCTGGCGCCACTGAAAGCTGGGGTGGTTTGGGATGCTAACCAAAATGTCGCCTTATAAGAATGTATTGTTTAAAAATCCCGAAAGGAGAATAAATGCCAATCTATAGAAGAGTAAAATCTCTCAATTAGCTTTTCCTAAGAAAAAATAGTACATATATAGTAAATATATAAACATCTCTCTTTCTCTGATATACTAATATAACATATACACATACTCTCGTTGCTTACTGTCCTTTTATTACATAACCCTTAACCCCTAACCAAACTATAAACATAGTATTTAATGACTATCTTCCCCACTGAGCTCCAAGCATGAGCTCAGGGACCATGCTGTCTCTTCATTACAGGATTTTCCTGGGGACTCGAACAATGTCTAGCACACAGTCAAACAAATGCTCTTTCAACATTTGTTAACAAAACAACCGCCTATGGTCATTGTCTTGAGTATTTTAGATTTAAAACCAGACACTCTCTTTTAAAAACTCATGTCCTTGTATAAATGCAACAACACCTTAAAGATGGTATCTGTTTCATGTAAAAATGTTTTCCTCAATGAAAGGCTACGAAAACATACCTGTAAAGCAATGGCTAAGCGAATGAGATCAATAACCACTTCTTCATTCGCCAATTCAATTGTCATAAGAGCAAGAGAAGTATAAAGTAACTCATAGTTTTTCTGAACATTGTCTTCCTCTTTACAGCCCAGATATATGTGCCGATATAGCTGCTGCCCATTCTGAAAAGGGTCATGACAGAGGATAAAGATGTTTTCTTAAAATGCAGTAAAGGCAGATTTCACATGCATATAACTCTTATAAAGTAGCTATCTTCTTACACAATATACCGTGGAAGATAAACTGATAATCAGATGGTCAATTTGTATTCCCATCATTAACATCAACAAATATACCAGCGTATAACTACAAACTAACAGAAGAGTTGAAGAAGAAGCCTTAAGTAAAAACAGCAAGTAGGAAATAGTTCAGTGTCAACCATGAAAATATTTTCAGTGATATTTGAAAAGACAAAAACAAATTGCAGATTGATATAAGCAAAAGCTAAAACGGATGGCAGGATTAGGGAGCCTTGGTAATGACAGGAAACCTGGCGGAGGGCAGAGGTGCCAAGACTGCCTGGTCTGAGAGAGGAGTCTCCTGAGAAGCGGTTAGCACTTGTCCAGGGAGAGCCTGGCAGGTTCCGCTATGCGCAGATGTGAAATCCCCAAAGGCATGTCTAAGGCTGACCCAGAGGGGAGAGCTGACAGAAATTCTCAGGGACTGCACAGAGGTTCCCCCAAACCAACCCAACCTCCACCTGTTAATAAAGTATGGCTTCATTTCAAGGCCATATGTCACTTCTATCATGCATTATTTTTTAAAAGATAATCTTACCTTTTTCATGAAACTTGCGTCTTGTCTACAGATTTTTTCTCTTTTGATCTTTAGGTCAGCTACATCAGGTATTATTCTAGAGATAATCCAGATAGAATTTTTAATAAACAGCACATTTAGTTATAATATCACAGGTTATGTGGCAAATCAATAGCTATACTTCGGAGTCTGAACTATGTAACACTCATTTCAATGAGCATGTTAAGTAAGTCTATTATGTAATCATATCGCTGACTTAGGAAGTTTAATTAAGAATTTCATAAAGTAATCTTGACTCCTAATGCCACTTCTAAGTTTAAAGTAAAATTATAACTCATGTAACTAGTGACCACTAGTAGTTGAGATCTCTGAAAGACCTCTAAACATTTGCTATCTTAAACAATACTGATATTAAATACTCTTGATACCAATTAAAGTTTTAAAACTCTGATTAATAAAACCCAAAAGTCCTAGATTTAAAAATATCACAACACTTAAAATATGTGAATGTAGAAACTAAAAAACATCACCATTAAGCCTATTTCAAGCTGGCACACTACCTGATCCCTCGAAGCTTTGCCCTGTTGTCATGGCGATCCATGAGGTTATGCATCACTTCCAAGACTAACTGCCTCAATTCATAGTCCTCCATGAGGGATGGTGACAACAGAGGATCCAGAAAAGACCCAGGTAGCGCAGTAACAATGGTCTTGGCTTTGTACCCAGAGGTGACCTGATCACAGGGAGGAAGATCAAAGAAAAACAAAATGCCTTTGTCGTAAGTCCTTGTTTGGTAAAATTCTCAAAACCATTTTATGAGAGCCACAAACTAAGGGGAACAAGTATGAACATCAGCCTGAATAAAATAAAATAAAAAGTTTTGTAAGGTAATGAGGATTTTACTGAATTTACAAAAACAGCATTCGTAAAGAGAGTAACCATGTGACAGCTCACATTTCCCACATGCCAGGCAGGGCTCTAAGCGCCACCTGCACCAGCTGCATCCTCCCCACAGCCCTGTGAGGTGGGCATGCGTGCAGCCCCACTTTATCCGAGAAACTGAGGGTCAGAGAGGTTAAGAATATATGGGATAGGTAATCAGTACTAAATGAATATAAGATTAGCTAGCAAATGGTTCCAGTAAGAGCTGAGAATGTCTAAATGGTTCTTTTTTATTAAGCAGTTAATAGGAATACATTTTCAGTTTGGAAAGCGATACTTTTATTACGCACTTGAATGGACATTTCTGAGTGAATCCCTATATTCTAAATTGTAAGCTTTTCATATCTTCAGCATATCTTAAATGCTGTTAAACATTTTAACTATATCACACAGACCTTCATTCAGCTAACTATGTGGTACAAGTAGGATTAGGTCAAGATGATCTACTAGGGAGTTTGTTTTAATGAAAAATAGGACCAGATACAATTTGAGGCGGTAATTTAAATGTATATTTATATTTGCAAACATATTTGGAACGTGTATTATAGGATGGAGGTGATCTTATAAGCAAGCAAAGATATGGGTGGGACAACTGCCACCCCCCCCTAAAAATTAAAAATCTATCCCTGTCCCACACCACATATAAAAATAATCTTCAGAGCAAAGTTTTAGATGTAGAAAGCCAAATTTTAAAAACTTTTGTAAGAAAATATAAACAAATGTGCTTATATCAGAAGAGGCAAGGAGTGAAGACACAAAAAAAACAAAACACAGGAATGAATGATAAATTTGGCTATATTAGAATTTAAAATTTTAAGTACCATGAACAGGAGTAACATGAAAATCACAGATGTTTCTGTACCTCTCCCTGGTTTTGAAATACTCTTTTTACAAGGTGAAACCATGGACAATGAAGATGTGCAGATTAACTGTTGGCAGTACTGCCAGGGAAAGGAGACATTCCAAACAGTAAGCCCCGACCAGCATTAGGTGAGGGGTCGCTGAGGCAAAGATGAATATGATTACTCTGACATGAGCACAGGGCCTCCCGTTAGACATGCTTTTCCTTCCCAGCTACTTAAGGCTGAATTATTTCCCAAATAAGAAGCCATTATTTGGTCAGTACATGAAAGAAGAGCACGATACGTAGACCTGCACTGGATTTCAAGCCCATGAATGCCAAATGAGACGACATGAGAAGAAATAAATAATAAGAGCATAATAATATATAAGAAAATGAAAGCATAATATTTAATTATATAAACCACAGAGAAAAGAGGCTCATAATGTGAAGATGCTTTCACCTCCTCAATAATGTCAGGAGGAGTGCTCTTCACATTCGTAAATGTCTTACCATAAGCAAGGATCTCAGCAACATTATCTGAATCCGCCTGGTTCCCAAGTCCCTAAAAGATACAGCATACTAGCATTATCTTATTAATAGTAATTAACATTCACATTACTTAATTTACTTATTATTTACTGATTTTAAAACTCTACTCATATTATCTAAGTAGATTTTAATAATAGCTAAGTCATGGCTCCTTTTATACTCTAAATTTAATATGAATTAAAGAGCTACATGTAAAAAAATAAAATTCAAACAAAAATATTAAAGTTATTGGCTCTCAAAGGAAACAGATCTATGCATGTAATGATATGAAAATTAAAGCATGTGAATATATAACAAACAACATAAAAAGATACTATAAGTTGGGAAATATATTTACTGCAAATATGTGACTAATATTTTAAGAGATAAAAACCAGATGATTCAACAAATGGAAAACGGGTTATCTAATTAACTAAGAAATGTAAATCAAATAAGACTATTATTTCCTTACTAAAGTAGCAAAACACACAAAAATATTCACAAACTAAAGCTTTAGCATGTTGTAAAATCAAATCAAATCTATAAAATGAGGTGACCAAGACATATGATTTTTAAAATCACTTTCAGTTTTAGAATTGTAGGAATAAATCAACATTCCTGCTATCCTGATTTTAATTATTCAATTTTTACACAACACTTGAGGCTTTACCCAAAATACCCATGTATAGAGACAATACCCAAGCTAAATAAACCTTCCACGTGGTCCATAAAAGACACAGAAAATTAAGAGAATTTATGATATGCTGAAAACTGATTTTACAAGCACACAATGCTGATTCCATTGCTTAGCAATCTAGCACCATAAACACACTACTTTCCACAGGACGTTTAGTACTAGTGATTAAAGAAACAATAGAACACTTTCTAGATTTCTTTAAAATGAAATTAAATCAAGATTAAGTTGAGATCTATGGCTGGAAAACTACATATGCATACCCTAGCTGACTGACGTCCAAAGTATGAGTGGATGTTCCAAAAACTGGTACCTTCCCCATAATGAACATCATGATTTCTGACCGCTGGTAATCTGGTAGGTTACTTCCAAAGAACCCTAAAAAAATAATAAGATACATTTTACAAATGAAATTTCTCCATATAGTAAAAAACTGTATTTTAAATCAAATCTTTCAGTATGTGGTAAACAATGTCTTCAAACACTAATGAAATTAAAATTTCACTTAATCAAAATCATTTAATCATAGATAATATAAGATTTATATAATTGACTAATAAGTCTTTTGCATATAGTTAATAATGGCAAATCATCATCAATTTGAGTTGGAGTTTCAGAAAAAGAAAAAAACACCTTTTGTTAGTATTTCTAATGAACTCTTGTTCATATACTGTGAGCCTACTTCTTTATTCCAATAAGGAAGTCAATCATGAGGACACACTTAGGTAAAGAGGTCAATAATTAGGTCACTACCTTGGTTTTCCTAGGATTGTTAAATCTTTTAGAATGTCATAATGGGCCACTCTGTGAGTTAATTCAAAACACATAATTCAGTGACGTTAAAAAACAGTAATTTGTTTCCTTGTCATTTTTCTCATGTGCTCTTGGGTTTTGTGGATATTTTAAGCTTACCTGCTATAGGCTTTGAAGGCTTACTTTCTGGTCATAAAATATTTACAAAATTTAATTAACACGTACTCAAACTTCAAACTTTGTTGTTTCTTTGAAAGATCAGAACAGATATCCAATCACTGCTATTTTTGTTCAGATCTTAAAATGTACAGCACAATCTTTACAGAGCCCTTCTGATTTGTAATCAGCCCCGATCATTCAGCACCATCAGCAGGTGAGAGCGGCGGCTACAGGCCCCAATTGTTCCTCAGGGTTTCTCTACCTCCCCGATCCTGAGTTGCCTCTTGCACCTGCTGCTCCACACCATCAGTAGGTGCGAGTGGGGCTGGTACTGTCAGCATGTGGAGCGGTGGCGGTGGGAGTGTGGCTGCCAGCAGACAGGGGATGGGGTGGAGGGTGGCCACAGTGGGAGGGGCTGGGCAGGGATGCATAAGATGCGCCGAGACCGGCACCTGAGCCCACAGCAGCCTCACAGCCCACAATTCCTTTCAGGATGCACAAATTCGTGCACTGGGCCCCTAGTTGGAGTTAATAATAATCTACATATACAAACTCAAGTTGTCCTACTCATGATTTTAATTGGATATGAGTTAAAAATCATTTCCCATTATCACATACTTAGCAATAAAAAATCGCATGATCTAATATTATTAAATCTGCATAAAAAGTATTATTCTAGCTAACACTTAAGGAACACATATTTCAGGGGAAATAAACTCCTTTGTATTTGGACCTCACAACAACCTTATGAGACTAGTTACTATTATTAACCTCGGTTTTGTCTAGTGGACATGAGGACAAGAGAGGTTAAGAACTCACATAAGAAACTACACAGCTAATACTAAGGCCTGAGACGAGGCCTATGCCTTTATCACTCTCTCCTTCCTCCTTATAAGGTACTTTTAACTCTCCAAGAACCCAATTAGAAATGTTTCTAATCTCCCTACAAAACTGGACACTGACTTTCTGTGCCGAGGGAGTCTGTCGTTACCACCAGGACAGTCTCCGGCATGCCTCCCTGTGAGGAGAGTCCTGGAATTAACTCCGCCTCTGTACCCACCGCTGTACTGGAACTGCTGGATAAAAATGCTAAGGACCCCCCAGAGACACAGCAGGGAGCTAGGTTTTGGTAATTTGAAGGGAAAGAACTTGGCCAGCAGCCTCCGAACTTGCAGTGCTGAAGCCACAGCAGCGTGTCCCATGCCACAGCCAGGAACATGCACCTCCCCTGCTCCCTGCCAGGGCGCCGAGAACTCCAACAAGGAAACCAAAGTGCGGTCTACGCGGGGATCTTCCTTTCTGTGCGGCACAGCATTGATTCTCTGTCAGGTTTTAATTTTCACATTTTATTTCTGAATGTGTTGTGTCACAGAAATATTGCTCAAATCTGCTGTATATCCATTTATAATGAAATACTTGAGAAACAATAAATTAAACATTCTAAAGTAAAACAGTAACACCGAATTAACTAGAAGCTGCAAAAGCAATTTATATTAACTTTGTGAAAACAAGATGAGCTGATTTGATATACCATCTTAAAATATCACTACAAATCCATAAACAATGTGAATCAATTTAGGAGTCACAATTAAAGCAGAGTTTACTACACACTGATACTGTTTAAGCAAAAACTGTTTAAGCAAAAACTTCTTAACAAAACGCTGCTTCACGTGTGTGTGGAAAGGGCCAGGGACTCACCTATTGTCTGGATGATGGCGTTCTGCACGATCTTCTCGTCGTTGTCTTTGGAGGCGGAGTTTAAGCTGATGCTGCCCATGGATCCGCCCTGGCCGTCGTTGGCTTCGAACTCCACGCTGAGGCGCAGGTGCTTGAGCAGCGTGTTGAAGACCTCCAGCACCGTGGGGCCTGGAGGGGTCACGGAGGTGAGCACACACTTCCCAATGCGCACTCCAGGCCACTCCCACATTCCTCCCGCGATCGCTGGATATGTTCTAGATAACTGGAAATACTCACTCACTTATGCACTAACCTGTTTATTAAGAAAGTAAGTGAGACTTATCTAACTAAAGCCCCAGTTGCTCCAACAAACATTTACTGGCATCTCTAAGCAGCTCACTGTTTGAATCACTGTCTAAGCCACACAAAATGTGCACACTTATAAAGATTTCTCAAAACTGTCTACCTGTCTAATCTTGTGTATGGGGACATTTAACTTGACTGTTGTGCCAGAATCCATGGAATTATGATATTATAGCTCGCTGTAGCACAGGAAAGTTATTTTGCATCTGTTGCAGCTGAAGAAGGAAGACTTTGCCTCAATTACCAGCCAGCCAGCAACATTCTCTTTTTTCTTCTTTTTAAAAAAATATATTTTATTGATTTTTCACAGAGATGAGGGGAGAGGGATAGAGAGTTAGAAACATCGATGAGAGAGATACATTGACCAGCTGCCTCCTGCACACCCCCTAACGGGGATGTGCCCTCAACCAATGTGCATGCCCTTGACTGGAATAGAACCCGGGACCCTTCAGTCCGCAGACCGACGCTCTATCCACTGAGCCAAACCGGTTTCGGCAAGCCAACCACATTCTAACACTTTCTGGGATGTACAGAGCCCAGAACATGGCTCACACATAATTTCCCATGATATAGCGTACCGCCATCTCTTTGAGGCAAGTTACAAGATAAGCAGTGAGAAGTCATATCAAAAGGCCTATTCTTATTTGACAGTGAATGAATGAGAGAATGTTTAAGTAGAATATTTCCACTTTTTGAACCAAAAAAATATAACCAGATTTTCCTCCTAATGCCACTAATTTTGTTCAAGGCTCTTCCATTCTTCTAATCTCGTGTAGGTAAAAAAAAATCACGATCTGTCCTGTCCTTTTTCTTTATCCGTACAGTCAGCTATGAAATCCTGTTGACTTGACATTTCTATCACTGCCATTGACGTTAGTCCCTTCCCTCATGCCTACCATGATGACAACCCACTATTTCTAATGTCCTGCATTCTGCAGCCAGATGAATTATCCTACAACATATCTCTGACCAAGATTATGGTGACTTTTTAATGAGTATCAATCAACGCAGACAGAGCTGCCTCTGTGAGCTGGCCACAGCCTGAACATGAAAGCCCCTTCTCTGACATCCTCTGCACGGCCACCACATCTTGTAGCCGAACCGGCTGCATGGTATTTGCTCTTGCCAACCCATTTTCCCTCACTTCTCTGATCCTGACTTTCTTATAGGTGATCCAATTCTGCCTTTCATTACAGTACTAGGTAGAGCTTTTTAAATCTAAGTAAGCAATGTTTCTTTTATCTGTGTCCTCCCAAATCTTTAGCATATCACTGGCATCCAAAAATCTTTATTAGGAAAAAAAGGAAGAAGAGAAGGAGAGATTGACTTGAGGGGAAAATGCTTAATTAATTGTACACTGAGTAAGTCTGAGAATAATCATGTGAACCCAAAATTTCAACAAAAAAAAATTATAGCACATTTAAAAAAATTAGAAATATTTTCAGAGGGTTTTGCATATACTGTGCTATCGACAGAAAACATTCTGAAAAGATTAAGGCAGCAGTGGTTGCTCTGTTTCTGTTTTTTTGCAGGCACTCACCTATGGAACCTTTGGCAGCAATGGCGACAGCCTCTAAGAGAACCTGAATAATACCTGCTCGAACCCGTGGAGAATCTTTTTTACGAGCATCGAGGTGCCCTAGAATCTCCTGGATCACATGGTGAGAATACTGAGCCTGAAAGAAAAAAAAAAATAAAAACAGCCCAAAGACATATGAAAGTTATATGCATCCCAGCAGAATTCATAACAAGACCACGTGACACTTAGACGTCTAAGAACAGGAGCCAGTACTTATGTTACAGAACAACATGTAGCCATTAAAAATCATCCTCTTAAAGAATAAATATGGATACTGGAAAATATCTGATACCCTGAGTGAAAAAAGTAAGTTGCAAAATATTATGTTTAATAAAATTCAATCTTGATTTTTAAGAGTATAAAAGACTAGATTATATATACTCAAATATTAAACTGGCCATTTCTGGCAGAATTCATGAGAAATTTTTATTCTCTTTATATTTTTCTGAAATTTCATAAAAAACACATATATACTCTCAGAACAAAATGTTGTTAAAAAACAGACATGACATTTATAGTACCTCTCTCCTACCCAAACTAGATAAATACTACTTTTTATTGTGAATACAAACAATGCTAAACACAGCTTTAATCTAATCATGAGCCATTATCAAAATGAAAATCTTATCAATGTGTACCTGATGAAATTGAAATCAAGAAGATATAAAACTTGCAATTTACAACAGACATTTTACCAATACACATAAATTTGATCAATAACTGTAAATGACATTGGGATGCAAGTCTAAAAAAACGTTAAGTCTTGTAAATAGCACACCTAGGATATAAATCCTGGTATGACTGACAGTAAAAGTTGTGTTTCTTACAAACTTATCTCCTTTGAATTAATGACTTTTTGGTAAAATCCCACTAATACTGAGAGCTAACTGGTCTGTTCTTGTTTGGAGGGAAGACAAAGGGTCCCTGCAGTAGCCAGGAGTGTCCCAGCACAGCTTACAGAGACCAGGGTTAACACAGGCACCACTGCAGAGTAGATACTCAATGAATGGTCGTTGTTATCAGCTACATGCAATGTCACAAATATCAATTCCATTTCTAGTTTATCAGTGAAATATAAGTACACAATTGTATTTAATAAATGCACAATAACAGCACTATTATACAATCATTTCATTCTTTATATTACCTACTGGCAAATAAAAACAATTAAGTAGTAAATAAAAATAAATAAGACAACTAAATTAAGAACATGTTTTATATCTTATAGCAGCAACGTTCAACCTTTTTCATCTCATGGCACACATAAATTAATTACTAAAATTCTGTGGCGCACCAACAAATGTATTTTTTATCACTCTGACTAAAAAAAAAAAAAAAAGGTATCATTTTGATTTATTCACACTGAAAGGCTATTGTTGTGCTGCCTGCTGTCATTGTTTAAAATCTGGCAATCTAAGGGAAAAGAGGTGGGTGCCCCTGACTAAATAGTCAGGTACTGCCTGTTTTAACAACGCTGTGGAACCGTGTGCGGTGGTACACTGGTTGAAAATCACTGTCCTACAGTGTTCTATATCTCTGATGAAATAATTATCAGCACAGAACCAAAATTACTTACCTGAATGGAATACATTATAATTTTAAAACAGTGAACGGCAAATTCATTGGGATCCCACAGTTTGTGATGATCTAAATGCCTGTAATTAACAGTAAGAAAATTAATAATTTTTTATTAAACTTATTTTCCTTTAGAATCCTTGACAACATGCAAATCTTTGCAATCAAAAAATTATTTAAAAGAAAGTCAATGTTCTAATTCCAGATATGATATATATTTCCCCCAAATGCCAAATTCTTTCATAAAACACCAACAATAAAAGGCTAGAATATGTATAAGACTTTTAAATACCCAGATGAGCTGGCAAGAAAGAAAAGTAGCTCATTCCAACTCCACAAAAAGGCGAGAATCTGGACAGTTGAGTATGCACTGAAGCCACCGTTTTCTGCTCTGTTCACGCACCTCAACCTGCTAAGACCTACTGCTCTAGCTAAGCCTACCTCCAAAGAAACCACCCCCATATCCCAAATTCAACTTGAATTCTGTGCTTTAACCTGCTATAGCACTTTTTGGCCTTTTCTCATAACTTATATATTGTATTTCATTATAAGTGCATGTCCATTAGCCATCAAGTTTGTTAAGGACCAGGACAGTTTTATTCAGGCATATATTCCCCAAAATACCTGATACCTTACTTGCAGAGGATGTTTAATATTTAATTATCTAAACAGCTAATACATAATTAACTATTTCATTAACATTAATTAATTAACCATCACAGAATTGGGTTTTAAGTCCATCAAACTCTACATGGAATATAGCCCACTTCCATGTTACTTTTTTTAAAAAATATTTTATTGATTTTTCACAGAGAGGAAGGGAGAGAGATAGAGAGCCAGAAATGTCGATGAGAGAGAAACATCGACCAGCCGCCTCTTGCACATCCCCCACCGGGGATGTGCCCGCAGCCAACGTACATGCCCTTGACCGGAATCGAACCCGGGACCTTTCAGTCCGCAGACCGACGCTCTACCACTGAGCCAAACTGGTTTTGGCCACTTCCATGTTATTTAAGTGCAGTATAGTTGGGTAATTTCTACCTTCCAGGCTAGCTCTTTAGATTTTTAAGGCTTTACACTAGGGGTGTCGAACTCAATCAGAGAAGGGGCCAAAATCTAAAATCCAGCCTAAATCGCGGGCCGAATGGTTTACTGAACAGTCATAAACTGACAGCGGAGTGCAGTGATGACAGCGCGGTGCGGGCCACATTGCAAGGCCTGGCGGGCTGGATTTGGCCCGCGGGCCTTGTGTTTGACACATGTGCTTTACACTGTACTTTTTGGTAAAAAAAAAAAAAAAAAAAAAAACTTAATAAAAATATTAAGATAAAAACTTGAATTCTTAAATCAGCATGTCTGGTCATTAAAAAGTAAATCTGCCTTTAGTTATAATTGACATCATTTTGATTATTTCTTAGTATATTTTTTATAGACTCAGAGTCCTTAAATTGTAATTTTTTTTTTTTTTTGCGGGGGGGGGGGTTTAGGTGGTAAAAATCACAAATCCTTTTGAAAATCTAATGATTCTCTGATTTTTAATAAAATTTTGTGGTTTACATATTTTTATAACTTAAGTTCAACTTTGAACCTAAGTATTTCCCCCAAACAAAGACTTCTAGATGTTATATTCAGACTGCTTTATATATTCTATAAACACATTCTTATAATCAGGAAGGGAAAAGAACAAGGCAAGTGATTAACAAAAGAAAGTCTTGCAAAAACGTGCAGCAATTACACGGAATATTAGTGTAGCTCTGTCATCTGAAGACTGTGAAGCCAACGCCTTGACAAGGCTGGAAAGATGGTGTGTGCGCGGAGAGCCTCACAGCTCACAAACCTGTTTTGCCAGAGGGAGAACACAAGCACCAATCAGAGCTACTGCTCCTGCTCTGACTCAGTCACTGCTAACAAGACATTTACTCAGAGCACAGGATGTGCCCAGGGCAGCCCGGCCACTGCAGAAAGCAGGCCAGGCAACAAGCCAGCCAACAGGAGGCCTCGACCTCAGAGGTTAGTAAAACGGACACCTGCTGCATGGCCGCCGTTGGTTTAATAGTTTACGTGGGCATGCATTTCAAGGTCTGTGGGCAGAAACTTAGGATAAGTGATGCACCTGGCATCAAGCATGTGGCTGCGCTTCACTTTTAGGGGAAGAAAGCTGGGGAAGCGGTTGGACCAACTCAAATGTGTGGTATGTGACTCAACCCTGCACTCTTCCCACAATGCTCTGTTCCATTAGTAACTCCCTCATACAAGAAATGGCACTGTCTGTGAGTGAGTTAACACAGAAACGGCACAGTCACAACCAGGAAAAGACCAACCACTTACGCAAAAACCGGCCTCACAGCATTATTCATGTTCCCAAACGTCGCTCGGCCCAGCAGCTCTCTGAGACAGTTCTCAGCCAGCACGGCAGGATTCTCCTCTTTGTCAGCTGCGGAGGGAGAGGAAGGAGGGCCTATGCGACTGCAAGGAAAGAGGAATAATAAACACAAATGTGAGACTCCTAACACTGGTGCCAAAGTTAGAGCAGATTTTACCTCTCAGAAACGGCAAAATGGCACTTTCCTTTTCTCCCCAAATATCTTAAAGAATGAGCAAGGAATAAACACAGTTTAACCTATTTATTTATTTATTTATTTATTTATTATATTTTATTGATTTTTTACAGAGAGGAAGAGAGAGGGAGAGAGAGTCAGAAACATAGATGAGAGAGAAACATCGATCAGCTACCTCCTGCACACCCCACACTGGGGATGTGCCTGCAACCAAGGTACATGCCCTGACCGGAATCGAACCTGGGACCTTCCAGTCCGCAGGCCGATGCTCTATCCACTGAGCCAAACCGGTCTTGGCAGTTTAACCTTTTTATTGAGAAAATTATAAAGTAAATAGCTGCTACTATTGTTATCATTATTGTTTTGGTTATTTCTAACTTCATGAAAAGAATGCTGGATCTCTAAAGAATAACAAAAGTTTAGCTATAATTTCTATTTCTTAGACTTGTAACTTTAAGTAATACTAATTCAAATAACTATTTGGATGATCAATAATAAATTACAAATAAAGTATAAAATTATTCTAAAGCAAATAAAACTTGAAGTGTATGAGTGCAAATCTGTGGTTTACTAAGCCTAGTGTGATCACAAAAGACGAACAATCTTTCAGAAAGGGCACATATTTACCGGTAAACTCAAGTTTACAGACCACCTTTACATGATGCTCAAGACAAAACTTTCTTAGCCTCGTGAACAAGCACACATCTTACACAAAGGCAACGCAGCCCAACCCTGGTGCCCTTATTCAGTACCTGTCCACCTCCTCTATCTTCTGCATGTTGAACAGCAAGGATGGAACAATTTTATCCATGTGCTGGGGTTCCCAAATGGTAGCCCGAAGTTCATCATTAACTGTTTTGCGAACCACACCTTGAATACCCCTGATTCCAGCAATTCGAATTCTATAAAAGAGAAAATGGAATCATGAAAAAAAGTTATAAACAAGTCTGCTTGTTTAGCTAAGAGAATGAGTCCCAAATAAATATTGTTATCTCAAGTCAATAAAATGAAAACAACACAAGTCTAAGAAGTTAAAATCTCAGCAATCTAAGATGGACAAAGAGATGAGGAGCTCCGAAAGAGGCTTCCTTTCAGTGCTATCCTTTAAAAGTCAGCGTTTAAAGTCTAGAAGGACCGTCATGGTCTACATATAATTTCAATAAGAGAATCCAATCAAAAGCATTAGTTTTCCTAAGAGGATGATGATAATTGAAGCAATGAGCTAGATTCTCTCCATTTCTCGCCTAGACGGCTCGGAAGCTGTGCAAAACACGATTTCACTCTTTCAGACTTCTCTCCCTGCTGCCGCCCGAGGCCCTTCCCGCCCGGAGCCCTTCTAGATGGAGGACTGCAAGACCAAGCTGGTTCCTTTAAAGGTCTGACGAATAAGAACTACCACAGGGGGTGCAGATAACCTCAGCCATATATATATATATATATATATATATATATATATATATATATATATATGTGTGTGTGTGTGTGTGTGTGTGTGTGTGTGTGTGTGTGTGTCCCTATATATCCGTGTGCATTGACATTTACATTATCGTGTGCTTCTGTGACTTAATATTTATCCCTCAGGGAGACAATGCAGCCCACCCTTCAATCCAGATCCACAGCCCCAACTTCCTCAAGCTCTTCCTCACTCTTCCTTATATAAAAAGATCTACAGGTTCTTCTAGAATAAAAAGTGACCAGAATATAGCATGGTAGCCTATTGGCCCTAAAGCATGTTTCCTCTGGCCAAATCTGGTGCCTTTCTTTTTCACTACAACCAAAAACATTCACCACTGAAGGTTTATTCAAGTCATCCAGCACTGTCTTCCAACACCTACAAGTAGGGTTAGAGAATGGCGGCTACGGGGAAGAGGGTGGTACCCCTGGGGAAATGACACAGGCCTCCCGGGGAGCAGATGGAGAACGGGAGCTGCAGTGATACAACACTGAGCAGGTGAGAAAGTGAACTGGGAGACGGGAGACCAAGTTTGCCTGTTTTCAAGTTGTGTCTATTCGTGCTGCTCCCTAAGCATAAAGGGAGACTCTACGGCTATCACAGTGGGCAGGCCTGACGTTACTACAAGGTGGCTGCTTTATGCACCTGCTGCTACTCCCTGGGTGATGACAGGGTGGAGCAAACAAGATGACACAAGAATGGTGGCTGGTGCCTCGTGACACAGGAGCCTAAAAGAGTACAGCAGAGCGAGCTGCCCCTGTCTGGAGGAGGTGGGACTACCTATAGCTACCACAGCTGCACAGCTGGCATCCATTCAGGACTAGTATCTGGTCTAACCAATATATTCTAGTCATGACTTCAAAGAAATTTTATAATTTCCTTATCAGTAAACTAGACCAACTGTCTTACCGAAAGCATAGAAATGTTTGAATGAATTAAGGTTTAAATGAATTAATTCATGTAAAGTGCTTAGTCAATAAAGGGTTAATCAAATTGCCCAGAGTAAGCACCCAGTAAGTGTTAGGTAAGCACTGTGATGATGATGATGATGATGATGATAATGATTATTTCTACCACAGCTGAGGTTGCTCAGGAATTTAGAGTTTAAGACTGTGATACCTGACTTTACGTGTGGGAACTGCTCCTGCAAGACAAATATTTTAAGAAAATCTTAACAGTTATCAGACCCATTCCCCATTTCCTACTGCACAGGCCGAGTTCTATCTGATAGGGTTTGCTAAAATTAAAGGGATTGATAATAAGTTTCTCAGCTAAAACCTAAAGAGGAATACAAATATCCCTGAAGAAAACAAAAGAGCTTTGACTTAGGCAGGGCAGGAAAAAATCTAGCCCGGGAAGTATGGTAAAGCATTTTAGTTTACTCACTTGTTTTACAGGCACTGCAAATGAAATGTTGTCATTTGGAATTTCAATTACCACAAAATACTAGAAAAACCTACAATCAGAAAAAAGTACTACAAGGCTCTCTCATTTGTGTATAGAAAATGTCAAACTTCTTTTTGTAAACATTAATGAAAACTGTTACATGAAAATGTTCAAGAAAAGATCTTTCAGTAGGGGGCGCCACATACTTAAAAATAAGATAATGTAATAAAATTTGGAATTTCTAAAACGCATCCCTTCATTAATTTTATGGATCTCATCAACACTTTTCACCTACACTGGTTTATTTGTGAAACTCATCTTAATCAAAATTTAAGAAATGTCTATGTGCAGTTTATTAATCCTTATAATACTAAACTGAAAAAAAAAACGAACACAACACTATACGTTCTGAATAATTTCTGTATTTTAAAAGAAAGTAAAATTGTTATAATCTTTAAAAAACTGCCATTTTCTTTAGCTAATTTTTATACTTTTTGCCCCATTAACTTTTTAATGTCAGCCCCTGAAAACAGAGAACAATTTTATAAAACATTTTTAATGTCCTTTAGGGATAAAAAGAGATATTTTAGTGGAGACTGGGAGACATAGGAAATTAATTATTATAAGATAGTTACCTTTACATTTCTAAGGCTTTACCCTCATAATAAAGTCTAAATGGCCTTGAGGAAAAATTATATAACAGCATCCCAGACAGAAACAAATCTATTGAAATCTCTCAGCTTTCTTTCTCCCAAGTTAACTTTTACACTTGCTTTTGCTTGTGTAAACCAACACTGTAGGTTATACACTAAAAGCTAGTTAGTGTTTTTTTTGCACATTTCCTTATTTATTTTAAAAGGAACAGTAAAAATTATAAAGCATGCTAAATCTTGCTAAACTGGCCCGACATAACTATGAATTCAGGTTAGTTTTTCTTTCTAGTGTATTATGGAAAAGCTCAAATTCCTTTATTTACCAGGGTAATTTTTATTTTTAATTCTTAACTTTCAGCCTATATGTAGACTGTGTTTGCAGATAAGTATTTGATTCCAGATTATTATTAGGTTGTATTTAGAAAAAATGTTTAAAAATGCTCCAATTAGTTATAAGAACCTGAGATTGACAGTGACTAGTAATATACCATTCACTCTATGCATTCATTCAAAAGGCACTTACTGACAGCCTACTATGTGCCCAGTACAATTCCAAGTGTCAGTGAGACAGCAGCTCTCAAAATAAGGCTGCTGCCCTCCTGGAGTTCAGAGTCCACAGAGAGCAGAAGACAGAGTAACTGAGATGGGACGGGAGGGTTAATATTTGACAAAGAAAGGTGGCCAGGACAGGACTCTCATGATGAGGCGACATTTGCAGAAATGTGAACTAAGGTAAGAAGGGTGCCCGGGAAGTATCCTACAGAGACCACTCAGTCAGAGGCTCTGGGAACAGTGTGCTGGTGTGTTCCAGAAGCGGCTGGCTAGAGTATGGGAGGAAGAAAGCTAGGATGACAGGCTCTGACACAGGTGGGGGGGGGGGGGGGGGGGGGCGCACTCTGAGTTACAGTAAAGACTGAACTTTATTTTCGAAGAGTTAAGAAACCATGCTCAATTTTGCTACTTCAGTCAGTTCTTCTAACAGCAATAGGAAGTTGTACTTCAGGAACAAAGCATGCATTTTCACGTTTCCTTTAGTAATCCTTATGTAATATATAAGCACGGTACTCATTAATAAATCGCGCTATGCCTTTAAATTATAAAGTTAACCAATACATACTCCGTTCGTACATCTGGATCACTATGGCAGGAATGACACATGGCACTGAAGCGAGATACAAAGAAGTCATAACGTCTGTGATAGGATGGCGTGTCTTCTTCGATATTTGCAAATTTGACAAACTAAAGAAAATAAATATAAACATGTTACCACCTTTTGAAAGTGAACCAAACACATTTACTTTCATTCATTACTTGTCACATTAACAAACAATGTCCAATTAAGAAGCAATTATCATAAATACCACATACAGATACAAAAAGAATTTTGAACAAAGTACGTTAGAAAATCAAGGCTGCAGCATTATATATATTAATAAAACTGGCTAATCCAGCTCCTGTTGAGTGAATGAGCTGCCTCTCTAGAACAGGGGTGGGGAAGGTCCGGCCCCTGGGCTACATAAGGCCCACAAAATCATGTGGCCTGGCCCTGCCAAGGCATCAGGGGTGAGTTAGTGAAATGTCTGACCCAATGCAGCAGGCTTCTTTTTATTTTTATTTATTTATGTATTTATTTATTTATTTAATATATTTTATTGATTTTTTACAGAGAGGAAGAGAGAGGGATAGAGAGTTAGAAACATCGATGAGAGAGAATCATCGACCAGCTGCCTCCTGCACGCCCTCCTCCCCACTGGGAATGTGCCCGCAACCAAGGTACATGCCCCTGATCGGAATCAAACCCAGGACCCTTCAGTCCGCAGGCCGACGCTCTATCCACTGAGCCAAACCGGCTTTGGCAGCAGGCTACTTTTTAAGCTCATAATTCTGTATGGCCCTCGGATGACGTTATAAACATCCCAATGGCCGTGGGCGGAGAAAAGGTTCCCACCCTGCACGTCTAGAAGGAAAGGTCTTGCTCTGACGCTCGCCTGCATTTCCCAGGAGCCAGATTTCGCAAGGAGCACCAGCAAAGCCGGCGACAAAGGGACCGCATCGCCTCCATCGGTACAGGTGCCAAAGGCCCGACCACAGCGTGTGCCTGTCCCAGCTGAAGATGTTCTCAGAGATTAACTCTGAAAATGCTAATTAAACTTAAAATCCGTTAAGCGAATAGTTTTACTCACAGAGTTTGTTCCAAGAACTTGAAGCTTTGGTTCCCCTGATTCCAGCAGCTTTGCTACCATATGAAGAAAGCTTTCTACAAATGGCTTGATGCTTTGAGAATGGCAAGCCATGAGAAGTTGGTCCAATGCCTCCATAGCGATTAAGACGTACCTACGCATCAGAGAGAAACACTGTCAAAGCCTTCTAGCTGTCTTAAATCTAAGTGCTTGTCACTGGAAAAATTAAAATAAGTTGATTCAAATGACAAAACACAGCAGGGCGAATGCAGTAGTTTCTGGGTGAAGTCTCCTGCTCACAGCAGTGATGGCTTAGGTTATGAAACAGCCCTCATGCTGAGACAGGAGCGCCAGCCGGCACTCCTGCATTTCTCCTCCTGCCAGAGCTCTGCCTCAGCTTCTTTAACTGACCTTTGCGTACATTTGTCTCTGCAAACAGGACATTTTGTTTTCCAGATTTTTAGCCATATTTCTTTGTAACCATAAATATCATAAGCAATGTGCCTAGATTTCTAACATAATCTATATTTGTAAATGTGAATATATAAAACATTACCAGCAACAACAGATAAAGAAATGTCCCATAAATGTTACCTTACAATTCACTGAATTTTAAAGCTTGAACTAAAAATTCAAATTCAAATTCAGACTTTAGTAAGCTTTGCTTCAACAATCAACTATAATACCATTTGTATCAAGACACCCAAAAAATGTTCTACGTGGTAACAATTGGGAGAAATGCAATAATCACTTGGGAACAGAGTACCCTAAAAACCAGGATCACAGAATAATATGGGAACGTAGTCACTCCAATTATCCAGGTTATAACTGTTCACGCCCAGAGAATGGATCAGGTAGAACTTACTTATAGGTATTATAGTTGTACACCACGCACCATTTCAAATCAGCATGCTTACAGCTTCTGAACCTTAGTGTCCAAGCCCACCACAGTTCTCTCATTACTCTTCCCACAGGTAAAACTGACTGTGTTCCACAAATCAGTTAACAGCATCGTTCTCTTTGTTTTCAATTTAGACATTGGTTTTTAAATTACTGTGTCAGACTAACAGAGAAAGGGAGTCAATTTCTACTATTACCATTAAGAAGTCTCAGAAATTAATGATGCTTCAGCTAAAGGCAACTCCGTTAACTAACATGGGTCTATTCTTAAAATCTGCGCACCAGGAAAGAAAGAAAAGCTGCAGCGTCTATATGGCATGACACATTTCCTAGTGTGGTAGTACAGTGTCTTATCCTCTACCCATCACTTTTGCCTGACTAGATGGCAAAATAATTAAAGGATGAATTTAATTAACCTGCGGAGAATTTTCCAAGATACAGTGTTAGCAGCGATGACTTTCCTTACCCAGAACGATGTCTGACAACATCCCTGCTCAGCCTTTCTGCCAGGTAAGAACCAATTCGATCCAGTTTCTCTGGAGCAGACACTGCATAAAATGTCAGTTTTTCCATATCAGCTTTAACAAGGCCATCCTGAAAATGTAACAAGTTAAACAGGTTAACTATGTTTTCATGCTTATTTTTTTTTATTTCTAAGTATTGCTTGCTGCATATTTCCCCTTTCTGGATTGGTGACTAAACCATATTTATGCTGAACCTTTCTGGACATAGCTTTCTTAATGCTAATATTCACCATTCGAGATACACAGAATTTTAAAAAGTTAAAGAAATGCCCCATTTAGACAAAGCACTGAAATATACCTTCATAAGCAATGAATTACTCTAACACATCATCATTTAACATGGCTGCATCTCATCCACTTTTTTTTTTTTACCCCTTACCAATTTTAATGAGGAATAGTTTATATACAATAAACTGCACCCGTGTATATACAATTTGAAATATGGCAGCTATATACATCCTCAGAACCCCCAGGAACAAACAAGATACAGGCTATTCCCATCATTTGCAAAAAGATGCTTCATGACCTTCCCTCTCCGGAGACCACTGCCCTGCTTTCCTCGCCAAGAATCAACATGTATGTTCCTCCCACATGTTCTTGTAGCTCATGGCACTTACCCTTACACTCATCTCTACTATCATGCTTCGTCACATCAGTTTTTCAATCTTAAACAAATGCTAATCAGGTGCTAACTTGTGATGGACACCAGGAATCAACGTGAGCAAAGAACTGTGTTAATTCACTTAATCCCCATGAGATCCTTATGAAATCAGTACTATTTATAACTTCTACTTCACAATGAGGCCCTGATCATATTGCTACTAATTTTAAAAAATGGGTTGGTTATCTGTCCCCTCACTACAGAGCTCTCTAAAGGCAGGGACACTGTGACTGAAGCCCTCTGTGCCTGGGCACCTACTATCTGATCCATTTTGGATAGAGAAGATTTGTTTTGTTTAATAAGTAAAAATTAAGAAAGGTGGAATAATATGGGAACGTAGTTACTCCAATTATCCAGGTTACCTATGCAGGCAAGGTTCATGTAAATCTTTTTTAATTTTCCTCTACAAATTGCTAATTAGATAAACATTATCTAAATACTTGGTAAATATTATTTCTGTAATCACTCTCTAAGTTACCTGTCATCATTCTCATGGTCAAGTTTTCAAAGCTCCCTCCCCACCCACACGTGAAAGTGCATAAAGCAGACAGCCTGCCTGTCAATCCCATTCCTCTGTATCTGGCCTCCACCTCATCTTTAGTAACCATTTGTCTCAGACGACTGAGAGAAATGATCTGAATATTCAGCCCATTGAATAACATTACTGGAATTTCCAATCAGAAACTGTGCAAAACATAATTACCACCCAACACTCTACAACTCGAAGGCTTTTAATACCAAATGTACCTCTCTCTTGTTTTCCCATGCCTTTTCTCTCACAGGGCCCATCACTTGCAACAAAGAGACTAACCTCGACTTCTCCAGATGGTGTACATCCTGCAGAGCTCCAAAGTCTCATTTCTCTGAGAAAGCTTCCCAGAGATTGCCAACCCAGTGATGCCTCCCCTGCTTTATAGGGAAAAATACCACCTGCTTCACATAACTTCTCCACTTTCTGAATAATGCACCGGGACTTACTGTTTAGTCTGTTTTGCTCTAAATCAATGGATAGAAAGCTCCTTACAGGCAGGAACCACATCTGAGGGTTTTATATGCCACATATTATGCAGAGTATCTGGCTGCCACTGACATTAACTGATTAGCCTCCTCTCAATAGCTGAATGTTTAAATTAGATTTGACTAAAAATGAGATATAGCTTGAGATATGTAAATTAATGTCAAGTTAGCCAAAAGGTTTCTATAGTTGGCTACATTTTAAAATAAAACAAATTCTGGAAATCAGACACATGTTAACAATTTTTATTCATGTCCATTAACACAAGACTAAAAAAGTCTTGGAAAATTTAACTAAACCCAGTTGCTTAAAACCAGTAATCTTCCACAGTAAAGTGACTTTTATAAAAAATTTACAAGAATTTCAGTACAAGGAGGACAAACTCGCCCAGAGGGTTCTTACTTTACATCTCAACTCTCTTCTCAAAACTGTGTGGCCAACCCTACTGATTCTTTGGGTCTTTGCTTCATTTATTCTTGCTTCATTTCCTTCAGCCTTTCTTTTCCCAAACCCAAATCAGAGGCCATTCCAACCCACTCCAGCAGCACCCCCTGTGCTTCCTGTCGCTTTCATGCCATACTGTAACTGCTAATTTACTTGTCTAGGAGTGTGGGGAGAGCAGAGCCATGTCTGTGTTCCCAGATATAGTCCTAGCATTTCATACAAATAACCTGGCACCAGTTTTAACATTTTGATGAGTATTACTTAAATTCAGGAGCTATGGAGACAAAGAATATCACCTATCCACCATTCCAAAGTCATGCCTAATCTATGAGAAGGATCTTAAAATTCGACAAGCAGGCATTTTAAAGAAAAAGGAGAAGTATAAAATAGTAGTGTACATGGTGAGATTCAGGAGTAAAAGTAGAAAAATGAAATTAGGGACCCCTTAGGAAGGTCAGCAGGGTAAGGATGGCAGCAAAGAGAAGGACAGTAGATGTCGATCAAATTACCTTTGGGTCTTCAGGGAATATGTTGTCCACCAGGCGTTTGTAGCGAGGACGCAAAGCAGAACAGCAGCAACACACTCCTGTTCAAAAGAGAATAAAAGCACAGAGTACCGGGTTATTGATATTGTAAATGGACTCAGAAACTAAGCTTCTGCATTTTAATGGGTTATTTAAAATAAAGGGGAAAGTTCAAAATGCCACAAACAAAAAATAAGGTATGCAAATTCAATTACTGATTAAGAAATGAAAAAATTAAATTCTTCTCCCCTCTCCAAAGACACCAGGTCAAGATGAATATACTAATGAGTTATTCCAAAGTTCCAGACCAAATTGTTTAGGAGCATGTGTGTAAATGAACACACATATACACACAACACCTGCCAACTTCATCCTATAAAGCAATTACATAATTTGTACCTCCTCTACCTCTTCTCAGATCTCATCTCATATTACTCTTCACATTCCTTACACTCTAAGACCTCCCCCCAACCCCCCTGCTGACCAATTCACTCAGCTCTGGCCACAGTGGTCTTAAAATGACAGTTCACTCCTAGAGCAGCTGGTGAAAGTAGTGAATATTGTATCTACATAATGATCATATAAGGAACTACAATAGATGGGAAAACAAGCTCAAAGGTAAGTCCAGGAATTTTTAAAAGCCCTCATGGCTGCTGTACAAGTCTCAGTTGTTGGTGTCTTAGAAGGAGCCAAGGGGTCTGGATCCAGAAGCCCTGGGCTCATTCCAATTCTTTAACTCAAGCTCCTACATGGCCCCGGGGAAGGCAATCTGCTCTCTGGAAGAACTATGTAAGTGGGAAGGATCAGTTTTCTTGTTCTGCAAACCAATGACTTAATAGCAATATTGGTCTTGAATCATTATAAATTTATTCTAATAACTGATGAAACTGGGATATATGTATCGCTGTATAAGTGGGCATTTGTATGTATTTAAAAACCAAAGTATGGGATGACGAACACTTGAGCAACAAGTTAAAAGAACTCGTATCTAAGCAGACATCTGCTACTCTCTTATCAAGTAACGTTATGAAAGAGACTTGTCCAGATCTCCCTCTGCTCTCGAAGTCTGCATCGTTCCCGCATGCAGTTATACCCGTCAGCCGAGTGCCCAGCACAGGGCCAGACAAGGTCCAATGTGCAGCAGAGTGAAGCCGTGAAAAGTAATGTGAAAGCAGGACAGTTAAGATTCATATGGCATCTTCAGAAATCTTAAAACATGCATGCACAAACTTATACACATAAATAATGCATACGTTATTTAACATACTCACAAACTAGTGAGGTATTGTAATTTCAGCGGAACTGATCACGTAACTCGCTCAACAGCAGTGGCTGGTGAGAACCCAATGTCTAACTCTACAAGCCCAGGCTCTCTCCACAAATCAATCAACTGCCACATATTTCATTTGCACCCACTATGTGGTATCATGCTAGATGACAAAGATACAAGAAAGCATGAAAGACACAGCTCCTTGTCCCTGAGGAGTTTATAAACTGCCATTAAAAAACAAACAAAAAAAACACAAAAAAACAACAACCAGTGAATAACTTAGCAGAGTGTACTTAGGCTAATAATATAAAATGTTACTCATTGTGTAGGATGCTTTTTACTTTTATCGAAGGAAAAATAAATGCCAGAGTGCATTAGGGGATTTTTTTTTTTTTTCATATTAACTAACACCAAAAACACCTGCATTCTTTTTAGAGTTCAAAATCAAAACACAGGTCTGATTATTACAAAGAAAATCAAGGATAACAGCCAAATAAGCAAAAGTCAGATTTCTGTGTTCACTATACATAACACAAATATACTTCAGATAAATGTTAAGGCACTGAAATAACTTAAAACCAAGCTTATCACAGGGCACTAAGCCCTAGCCGAGGCACTGCTACACTGAAAGGAGATGACAGTCTGGTAAGAAAATAGACACTTTGCTAACACTGATCTGAGGCCAAACAGTAAATTCAGATCGCTGTCATAGCAAAGGGGCTAAAAACAAGCCTCGGGGCTTCCCATTTCCCATCAGGATGATAAGTTCCATTATGCTCAGCAGTTAAGGATTCTTAATACGCTATGAAGTGTCAGTTACGACACTCTCTGATATTATAAATTGCTTTTAGCTTAAAGAGGCATCAAAAAGTCTGAACTTGGGATACACACATTATCCAGTTCCTACTTTCAGAAATCTTAGCTCTACTGAGGGAGGCGGCTGAATAAAAAGGCACAATGCCAAATTGGCAGCATGGGGTTAACGGGCATGGGCCCTGAGACAGACAGACAGACCTGGGGTGGGCAGGTCACTTTCCCTTCTCTTTCACTTCCACAATAGTTACACAGGTATAACCATGCATTTTTCCCCTCTACTGGGAAATAAATACAATTACACGTGACGTTCTTATGAAGGGTGTAACGTACAGTAAGCAGTCAATAAAATGCTCGCTATTCCTGGCAGTGCAGTGAGAGAAGCACAACAGGTGTTTGAGATCCTTGAAAGAGTATTTCCTACAATGGCAAACCTTTGCTGTATAGCAACCACCTAAAGCTCCCAACCAGCTCACAGGGGACTCACAAAGCTTCCGTAACTTCCGCACCCGGGACCTGCCGCCCTGGACATGGGTGCAGGGCTGGCCGCGCACATACCAGCTTCTTCATTGGCTTTGCTCACGCTCGCTGAGCTGGTCACTATCCTCCGGCAAATGAGGGGCGAGGCTCAGGGCACCACTGGTCCCAACACAGTTGGCAAGGAGAGGAGCTGAGATTCCAACAACATCTCTGATGCCTCCAGAGGCTCACTGCCCACTACATGCAAGTGCTGAACAACTTCTAAATTCCTTAGACATCAGAGCACTCCACATACCACGACCAATGAACACACACACGCAGGAATGTGTCTAACAGATGAGGAATGCACTTCTGTGCAAGACAATAAAGATCACATCAAGTTTCTCCACAAGACTCCACACACACAAAACAAAACACCCCCTGACCACTGAGCATGACTGAAGAACTTCCAACGGTAGAGATATAAAACCGGGTTTGAAATATCCAATTCACTCGGGTTTCTATAAAATGAGACCGTACTGAAGATAAGGTTTAAAGGACTATGACAATAATCACAAAAGAAGTAACTACCGGCTACTTGAAAGAAGAGGATACTGAACACACAAGCATCACAAGAAGAACGACAGGGACCGCTGGACCTACGCAGGCACAGGAGCGCGGGGGACTCCCGGGTGGGAGGCAGCTCGTAGGGCTTCTCGAGGTCGGCCGCGGGGACCGGGACGTAGTCTCTCATGCTGGCGGAGACTCGCGATCTCCCTGCTCCGTCCGTCCTCTGCCCACTGCAGGCAGGAGGCGCCGGCTCACTTTACTGGAATCGATTAGCAGAGGCACCAGCGTAATGGAACTTCCCCGCTGGTGACTGACATCAAGGTAAAGCTATCGAGAACTTGATAATATCTTTATCGGATTCCACCAGCAGGGCCAAACGGCGTCAGCAGGACCGCATTCAGGTGTTTGTGCTGCTAGTTGAAGAAAAGCACATTTTCATAAAGTTCAAGTAAGAAAATACAAGTTCTTAAGCCTGTTTTCCTTAAAGCATTCCTTTAACCCCCCTCTTCCTACTTCTGACCTCTTCCCAATACTCTCCTTTCCCAGGAACAAAATGGGCTACGCACATCACCGAAAGCCCGAAGCAACTGGCAAGTCCGAGCAACAGGAATTCTCCCTTCACCTCTAATCCGCCGGACAGAAGGCGCCACCGCACTCCGGAGCACGTGGCCGTCAGAGCCCGGCTAACGGTGCACTCGGGAGGAGAATCACCAAGTGCCAAGTGGAATAAGGAAGCTGGGAGAAAATGCAACCGGGCCAGGGTTGGAAAGAGAAAAATTATGATCCCCCCCAAAGTGCAGGCTTATGGGGCAAGCTGTTCAATAAACAGAAAAAGCCTTCTACCTGCTGCTCAGGGTTATGAGTTCTAAATTAAAATTAAAATTTCCTAGAATGTAGAATTCACTTAAAATGGGTTAATATTTTTTTTAGTAAAATTTGCATATTCCTGTTAACCAATTCATTTTTTTAACCATTTCTTTTTTAAACCCCCCAAGACAAGTTTCCTCCTAGCTCCCCTAATACCACTTCCATGTGGGCTCACCAATGTCCCCTAGCCCTCGCCTCAACACCCTCCCCTTGATGGGAAGGTTTAGAATTTCTAACCTGTCCTAACATAGCCAGCCACAGAGGATTCGAGGAATGGCGCGGAAATCCTCCTGGTATGGATCAGGCACCTGGGCACCCAAAGGTTCTGGAAGAATTCTGCGTCACCCTAAGTGGCTGGTCCATCAGTATGTACTTCTAGTCTGTGATGACATTTGCTTTCCTATGCAATTCTGTAAGTTTGGGGATTTGGGTAATTAATAAAGACCCTTTTTAAAATAAACTACTTATACTTTGAATAACTATATTATTCAGTGATAATTTAAATTTAACTGAAATATTAATGTCTGCACTATTAAACTGTTATTAATCTATTAATGCCTGTTATTAAATACCACCATGGCACTGGGTACTTGTATAAAATTATCCTCGAAATTAAAAATAACTTGCTAACATTGTCACTGGAGTTGAAGAATGCTTAGATCCCAGCATGGGAATCAACTGTACGACTTTGGATCAGGTTGATCTTTAAGAGCATAAAATAATAGTATCTATACTTCTACATAGTAATTATGTCACCTTAATTAATTCTAAATTGTAATGTATTAGGAATTCATTGACATTTTTAGGGCTCATTAAATTTCATACTTTTAAACAGGAATAGCTGTGATTACTGGATTTTAGTCCTTTATGCATAGTTCTACTATAGCATTTGTAACAACTTATTATACTTATTTATATACATGTCTGACTTTACCACTAGAACATAAGATACTCCAACATAAACCCCATATCTTATTCATGTTGTACATGTCTGAAATATCCAGACACTTAATTAAAAAAATGTTGCTTTGCTAAATGAATGCAGACCCAAAGTTCACCGATAGACAAGATGAATTTAACATCTGCTCTAATTTGTGCTGTAAGAATCAAAATAATGACAAAAAGTATACTGTCCACTAAATAAATGCCAGAACAATATGGTTTCTCTGATGTGTAGATGACAATGTCAAATGAATCAGTTTAAACAATTAATGGTTTATTTTTAGGC
Source organism: Pipistrellus hanaki (assembly GCF_964339955.1). Taxonomy (NCBI): domain Eukaryota; kingdom Metazoa; phylum Chordata; class Mammalia; order Chiroptera; family Vespertilionidae; genus Pipistrellus; species Pipistrellus hanaki. The sequence goes on along the minus strand of NC_140519.1, from coordinate 46,823,476 downwards.
CTGGCAGTAATCAATAATCGAGGTGAAGAGAGACGGGCTGGGTTTTTTTTTCTATTAGATTTTTAAAAATGCATCACTTCAAGACTCTAGCTTGTGGTGTCCAAAACCCTTTAAGAGTCTGCATCACATATATTCCCTTCAAGATTAAAAATTAAAAGTCAAATTACTCATATAGTACCAGAATAACACATTCGTTTCATACAATTAAAAGGATTTAGCATATTACAGTCCCACTCACACAGCCCTCTCAAGTATCAAATACTGAAGATATAAATTATGTATACATACCATATACATATATAAAGCCTGTAGTATGGTGTTATTCCTGGACTTTAACACATGTGTACAGGACATTGTGTTAAGACTATGGGGGGGTTAAAAGGAACTATCTATTTGAAAAGGCTAAAGTTTAATAATTGGATTTTACAATAACATTTTGACAATGTTTGAAGACAAGGGATGTCCAACATCAAATGGACCACAAGCCATAAGCGCCACAGTTCAGAGAGGAGGAGAAGAGATGTCCAATGCCAAGTGGACCACCAGGCGGAAGGCCACAGTTCGGAGGAGAGAAAGCACCTGCAGCTCGAGTGCGGAGAGGTTTTAGGGAGGACACGGGCCGGAGGCCCCTGGAGAATGAGTAGACTGAACATAAGGAGAAGCTGGGGACAGAGAATTATGGTCAGATGGAACAACCAAGCATCACTAAGTTGGCATGTAAAAAAGCCAAGATGCATTTTCTAATGACCCAGAGCTTAGAAAGGAAGGAACATGGGAGGTGGCACAAATTTAGCATCGAAAGGGTTTGGTAACTAATTAGATAGGGGGTCAAAGACACAGGAACAAAATAGTCTTATCTTCAGGAAAGAGTTCCTTTTAAAGGGACTGTAATCCATTAGAGAAGTGTTCTATTACCCGATTCTTTCCACATGTAATTCTATCCCTCCCTCCATTCATTCTCAGTTTCACTGCTGGATCTTTATACCCATCCTCTTTATACCCTTTATGGAAAAGAGGATGACAACGAATAAAGGGAATAGAAGCTCCAGTTCTGTCTGAAAGGATGGCCTTCCCACTGGATTGTAATTCCTGGCTAACCACAACTGTTGGAAACTACTCTGAGTTACTGTCTATAGGAGAAACACTTCCTTCCGTCACCTAGTGTCTGGTCTGTAGTCCACATATTTCTTCCCCACTCTTACATTTTTTAATACAACAGTATGTATTAGATAGTCTCCTCCTTACAAAATCAATTTATAGATCTCAGACTTAAATTTGACTTTACTGTGTACATCATACTTAACTGAAAAAAAGTAAGTATTACTTGGAGAACACAAGGACAAGAGCAACAAAATGTAGAATCATCTGGCCAAGGAAATATATTCTGAAAGATCACATGTAAAAAGCCTTCTGGGATCATAAGAAAAAAATTACTGCAAATATCAAACTAAGAAAATATAATTCTCTATTCATTTCATCTGATGTTGGCTTAGTTCACAAAACAAGGAAGAAACCAGCCAGTGGATGACACAGAAACCAGAGCTGCAACCAGGACAGAGACATGCTCCTACCCTGGCCCCACCAATGTTAGGACGGAGCACGTGGCTCCCGGTACTCCCAGGACCATGTCCCGGGCCTGGTGCCGTCCTCTTCAGATGTGGCAGGTGCCGTCCTGGAGGGAGGACAGCGTTCCTGTGTCCCAGGCTCCAGAGGTAAGTGATTCGATGAGACAGAACTGAAAACTGAAATAGTATATGACTCCCTTGCTTATTTAATAGATAAAATATTAACTAAATGTCATTTATAATGATGTCAGTAGCACTACTGAGAATTGCAAATGGAACCACATTTTTTCCTTATGTAACTGTGTGTGTTTTAAAGTATGTGAGCAACATAAAACTGATAAAATCTGTGTAAGCTCTGTGGACAGTACCGATGTCAATTTTCTGCTCTGATACTGTACTACAGTTACACAAGATATTACTACCTAGATACTCTTTTTCGTAACTTCCTGTTAACCGATAATTATTTCAAAATTAAAAATAAATAAAATTTTAAAATCACCTGAATATTTCACAAGATGGGTATGAGTTATTTCAGGAAAAATTAAAAACACCTATAAAATTCCTCAAATACTTAAATTTAAAAAAAAAATTTATTTTCTAATTAGTCAGAGAGTAACAAAAGTGTTAAATTTGTGGGGGTGTTTACGACTCCCAAAATTATTTTTAGAACAAATACATTTAAAATACCAACAGCATTGATCCTTCTTATAGATTCCACAACACCCACAGTTTCTATGCCATATGTTAAAGACTCTCATTTGAGTTGAGAAGATTAAGTTTTCTGCTCAAACAGTAAAGAAAAAGATAGGTAGCACTCTATGTTTCTGAACAGAATGTGTATTTTTAAGTTATTTCTCTATCCAAAGTTTGAAGATAGCAAATATAACCTAGCACTTACTGAGTAAGCCAAGCTAAGTAAAAGCTTTAATTTAAAAATATTAAATTACTAATTTAAACCTTCCAGGCTCAATGCTGGATATACAGTCTCCTCAAACTTCTAACTAAAGGTCAGAAACATTTTGTATTCATTCCTAACTCAAGACGTAGGTAACACAAAGTCAAAAGCCTAATACATCTTGAAATTTTCAAGTATTCTTTTAAAACACACACACACACACACACACTCACACACACACACCATGGTCAGTTAGTAATTGAGTTTTTTGTTAGGCAATCCAATCTTTTCTAGTCAATGTTCTTAAATGAATCATAAACCAAAATGTGATGCTACCATTAAGATTTCAATGTATTACTAAACTTTCCTCAATTTCAATGCCAAGACTTACACTACCAATTCACGGAAGAAAAAACACAGCAACTCTCCGCAGCATTACACACAACGGACCTGGGACTTTGCGCACGGTTGCAGCCTTCATTTTATTACTGCAATTTAAAAAAACGTATTTATTCTTAAAAATTTTAAAGGATTGATTTTAGAAAGTATTTCACTGTTAGCAAATTCTCAAATTGTTAGCAGTGCAATTGTAGATTAAAATTTTAGATTAAAATTTAATCTAAAATTGCAAAAACTCTGCTCACCCCTCCCTAATGTTCCTGGAAGCCCTGGACAGAGTTTTAAAGTTGTTCAGCCTTTAACCTATCAAGATGGCAACAAAGAGAGCAGCAATGCTTTTCATTTAATGGCTCCAACAGCTAGTAAACTTACTTCTAACTAAGTCCGTAAGTCAGCGGAAGTCAGATGTCACCAATGAGCCACTCCTTCCCGCTTCCAGGCCAGAACTGAGCGGGCCCAGTTCCTCCTGCAAAGTCTGTGTGGCCCCAGGTCACTGACAATGGCAAACATGCACACTTCATATCTCATTTTCTCTGCCCAGAAGGAGTGAGACCCACTTAAAACCATTTAAAGTTAACTGCAACCACAGCATGGAGAACTTTGCAGCAAATTGCCAAGACATGAAAAAGCCAATTAAATAGCAGGGGTCTGAAGAGCAGTTAGCACGATCCAGGAAAACTGCTGCAGTTCAGGTAATGAAAGGAAAAGGTACAGTGAATAACTCACCAACTAAGAACAACAACAAAAACTAATGGCATTTAGGAGGGCAGAGGTCCTGTCAAAGACTGCAGAGCAGAAGGTTTAATGCCTTATTTTAAAATACAGCAATTCAGGGGTACAATGAAAAAAACCTGAATTGTGATGCCTTCTTTAATAAAAATTAGAATGCTGCTACCTAATAATACTTAGAACTAGCAAGCAGTTAATAAATATGCAAAAGAGAGGATAAGACAGCCTACGTGGAAAGAGGAAACGTAACAGCAGTGCCGGTGTGTTTCAGAGCAGAAGTGGGAGTGGGCTCGTTGCAAGAACTGAATGAAGCTGGCAAGCACGAATGATAAGAGTTTTGACAAGTCTGACATATTAATCATAGGAGGGAATATTAACATTCACTCTGTGATGGTGCTTCCTCAGAATTGTGTTCATTCCACAGCACACAATCACTCCACAAAAAGAAAGAGAACCCTACGAACTCCTCACTAAAATAATGATTATTTCAACCTTCTAAGGCCGTGGTCGGCAAACTGTGGCTCAAGAGCTACATGTGGCTCTTTGGCCCCTTGGGTATGGCTCTTCCACAAAATACCACAGCCTGGGTGAGTCTATTTTGAAGAAATGGCAATAGAAGAAGTTTAAGTTTAAAAAAAATTTGGCTCTGTTGACTAATGAGTTTGCAGACCACTATTCTAGGTTTCATCCTACATAATAAAAGGCTAATATGCAAATTGACCTAACGGCAGAATGACCAGTTGCTATGATGTGCACTGACCATGAGGGGGCAGACGCTCAACGCAGGAGCTGCCCCCTGGTGGTCAGTGCACTCCCACAGGAGGAGCGCCACTCAGCCAGAAGCCCTGAGCCAGGCTCACCGCTGGCGGGGAGTGGGCCTAAGCCACTAGTTGGACATCCCCCAAGGGCTCCAAACTGTTAGAGAGTGCATGAATATCATACACTGGGCCTCTAGTAAAATAATAATCAGAAATAATCTTTCTCCTTTCAGAATAAAATACCAATGATAAGAAAAAAGCCTCATTATTTTACTTTCTATCCAGGAACAACACAATTCACCAACCATTGCTTAAAGTCATTCAAAGAATTTTGCAATTTCTGGCAAGACAGCAAATGCACTGTTCTCCTAAGCCAGGGGTGGGGAACCTTTTTCCTGCCAAGGGCCATTTGGATATTTATAACATCATTCATGGGCCATACAAAATTATAACTTAAAAATTAGCCTGTTACATTTGGTCAACCATGTAATTAACCCACCCCGAATGCCTTGGCAGAGTCAGACTAAATGATTTTACAGGCCTTTATGGCCCGCAGGCTGGACGTTCACTGCTCCTGTCCTAAGCCACACAATCAGTCCACACTGTTTGATCAGTCCCAAAATTCTTTTCTATGGGCTAAACGAAGAGCCAGATCAAGGTAAGAGTTTAATGTTTCACTTCGGTTTTTTGAAAGGATTATAAAAATTTTGCAAAAATTATGTTAAAGTTGTAAAAAAATCTTAAGCACCTGGTTGTAGAATAAATGCTAACTGTAGACAATCTGGAAAACACAAATTACGGAAGAGGAACTAAAATAACTCCTTATCCCAGCACCTTCACAGTATAATTTTTAATGGTTACATGATATTTTATTGTAAGGATGGTCTATTGTCAATGTGCAGCACATCCCCATTATTGGATACTGAATTTTCTGGGGTTTTGCTAGTTTATAAATATTACAGTGCTAGACGACTCAGTGCAGAAACCTGGTGTAGTCTATGTTTTTAATCATTTCTAAAAGATAAGAGTCCAAATTGAAATGACTGGGCAATGGGATGGGTAGAAGCATCATCAGAGCACTGGATAAAATACTGCCAAGTGACACCCAAAATGGTTGTGCCAACTTAACCTTCTGCCATCTCTCCTGCCTTGGCCTCTTCTCAAAAAATGGAACTCCCATTAATCCAGTGATCCTACTCCTAGGAATGTATCCCAAGAAACAAGAAACACCCATCAGAAAGGATATATACACCCCTATGTTCATAGCAGCACAATTTATCATAGATCAGATTTGGAAAGAGCCTAAGTGCCCATCAGCAGATGAGTGGATTAAAAAACTGTGGTACATCTACACAAGGAATACTACGCTGCGGTAAAAAAGGAGGAATTCTTACCATTTGCAACAGCATGGATGGAACTGGAGAACATTATGCTACTCGAAATAAGCCAGTCAGGGAAAGATAAATATCACATGCTCTCACTCATTTGGGAATGTAATGAATATAAACTGATGAACAAAAACAGATCCTTTAACTGTGATTGTGACAACATAAACCCAACATTAGTCAAATTCATTGCATGCATATAAAGTCCTTCAAATTCTGGCTCCCATCTCCATCTCCAGACTTATCTCCCACCATCCACATCATCAGAAATGGTCCCCGTAAGCGGGGGCAGATTGAGATGAAATCTGACAGTAACCACAGTAGTGTTAAGCCAAGGTCACTGTGCGAAACATAACTCTGGCAGCACACACAGATAGTGGGTAGGAAGGGTGGAGAGAGGGAGAGGCGATGAACACACACAGAAGGTTCCACACCAGTAATATGTGCTCCTTGTGGTTATGAATTACAGGGCCCAGATTTGTGCTCAAGTCCTGCTTCTCCTGCACCTGTGACCTCAGTCAGGTTACTGAAACTTACTGAGGCTCAGTGCCCTGATAAGCAAAATAAAAATAAAACGGATGAGTTAATAAGCTTTAACCTTTCTCCCACTCAAATTCTGAGTCAAGCTTTGAAAATCTTAAAGATCAAAATGTTTCCTAATGATCCTCTGAAGCGGGGAGGATGAAATAAAAGGTTTTAGAGAAATGACGTGTCAAATTAAGGTCTGAGAAAATGGCTCATGGAACAGTCTTGAAATCTGTGCTCAGTGACTGTTAATGCTCTTGTGCACAGCAGCTTCTGTCAGACATCCTCGCAGGGAGTGCTTTCTGAAGGAGAGTCTAGAGCAGCGGTCGCCAACCTTTCAGACCTCAGGGACCCCAGTGGTCCGCGGACCACCGGTTGGCAACCGCTGGTCTACAGCTCTCCAACTACCTGCAATCGCGCTCCTGTGAACACTCATGAGATATGCAAGTGCTCAGCCTTCAAGGGCATTATTCCGTGCTCCTTTGGATTCTACTCATCACTGAGAGCATCCATATTCCACACAAGTAACCGAAGAGCGAGAGCAGAATAATCCTCTGACATGGAGCAGATGTCACCTTCAGAATTACAGTCTGGGAGACCATACTAATCATCTCCAACACCTGCACTCGACATAAAAGATCGCCTTTATTTCACGAAACCCTTGAGGATGAGCTGGTTAGGTTTGTAAAAGAGGCTCCTAACTCCTTTTGGCAAAAGTTAGCTTATTTGGAGAGCGTTTTCTTCCTAAAGGCATCCCTAAAGAAGTAATCATTTCACTACCTCTGCTTACGCACTTAACATGCTGGAAATGTATTCTACACGGAATTCCTTACCACACTCCTGTCCACTGCACTACCCCAGAAATTTGGGAGGTGCTGGCCACAGAAAGAAAAAGATGAACACTATTGACTTCATAGGGGTACCGGCACTTGGTACCACATTCTTGCGCAATTATAGAAACTGTACCATAATACATATTAATAAGAACAATGATAAACATTTTACGTGTCTTCCAGTCAGATCATGGAGTCTGCGTTTTAACTGTGTGTCATTCTGCATGCTTTTAAAAGAAACATGTTGCCCTAACTGGTTAGGCTCAGTGAATAGAGCATCAGACTGAAGGGTCCCAGGTTCGATTCCGGTCAAGGGCATGTACCTTGGTTGCGGGCACATCCCCAGTAGGGGGTGTGCAGGAGGCAGCTGATCCATGTTTCTCTCTCATAGATGTTTCTGACTCTCTATCCCTCTCCCTTCCTCTCTGTAAAAAAATCAATAAAATATATTTAAAAAAATAAAAATAAGAGAAGCGTGTTTTCCATATCCACTCTATGAAGCTACATAACCTTAGGACATAATTAGCAGCACTGTGCTTCATCTCACAGGGTTCTCACAGTGTGTACCACTGAATCCCACCGGCAGCCTCTGTCAGAGCACAGGCGTTCACCCTCTTCCTTTTGCTTCCTCCGAAAGCGAAAGATCAGCACAGCTGGCCTTTCTCACACTGAGTGACATGAACTCGACCTTTCTCACACTGAGTGACATGAACTCAGAAATAACAAAGTGACAACAATGATGACGATAACCCTCCAATCCAGGGGAATAAACACATAAAACCCAAGAACAAGAGTGAAGGCCACACAGCACTGTATTACGAAAACAAAACCCACCTTCCCCACACACCTGTGAGGAGTTGCAGCAGCCTTTGATGTAAAGTTTACACCAACATTATTTAAAGGTTTGCCACAGAATCACACAGACCTTTCTCGTGTCAGGGAACAATAACTCCTCCTTACCCACCACTAGACAAACCACGCATCGGAAGTCGGCGTGGAAACCCGGTATCCCATATGTCCACCCAAATAAGGACGGGTGGGGGTTACAAATGCCAAGGAGCATGAGCCGACAAGCATCTGGAAGGTTCTGCAGAGCAGAACTCTCACTCCAAGGAGCCCTACTCGAAAAGACTCCAGTTCTAACCCTGCTTCCTCTCCATCCCAGACCACACTGGGCCACGGGGTCGTTTTCAAATGGGTCACGGGTAGTACCGTCCAAAATGCGTCCGCCATTCGGTGATTTTCAGACTTTGCGATTCCGGGGCCCAAACTCTGGAATCTCATTATTCCAAGTGGCAGGTGAGGAGCCCCTACAACCAACGGTGTTTTTTTGTTTTTTGTTTGTTTGTTTGTTTGTTTTTAATATATTTTATTGATTTTTCACAGAGAGGAAGGAAGAGGGATAGAGAGCTAGAAACATCGAGGAGATACATTGACCAGCTGCCTCCTGCACACCCCCTACCGGGGCTGTGCCTGCAACCAAGGTACATGCCCTTGACCGGAATCAAACCTGGGACCCTTCAGTCCGCAGGCCGACGCTCTATCCACTGAGCCACACCGGTTTCGGCCCAACAGTGTTTTTAATGACCTGCCAGGTGAATCCAATCAGGTGGACCCGCTGCCACAATGTGGGACACCTGACCCTAACAGGTTCCCCCAAAGAACACCTACATCAACCACCCCAACGTGTGGCGAAGACTTGGGGTGCCACGGGGCAGAACCCTGGGCCCCGCCCGGACCACCTGGGGCGAAGCATCCCAGCACCAGGCGGCGCCTGGACCCCCAGGAAGTGGGGAGGCGATGGGGCGGCGGTCCCTCCCATTTGTCCACCCAGTTCCACTCGGCTGTGGAGAGGGCTGGGGCCAGGGCTTAGCCTTGGACGTCCGGAGGTCTAGGACTAGGTGACCACGCGTCCTGCCTCTTGGTAGAAGGTGACCAGACGTCCCGATTTTGAACAATGTTGTCCCGCGTCCCTTTTTAAAAAAAAAAAAAAGTCCCGATTTCAAAAATCGGGACTTTTTTTTTTTTTAAAGGGACGCGGGACAACATTGTTCAAAAGCGGAACTGTCCCGCCAAAAGCGAGACGTCTGATCACCTTATCTTAGCAGCCCTGCGTCCTTAACGCCCGGCCTCAGTTTCCCCATCTGTGCAACTGGCTCGCGCCGCCCCCGGAAGCCGAAACCGAAGCGAAACTAACTGGGCAGGTGGCAGGGGCACTTCCTGGCTCTCCCAGCCCCGCCCCGCCCCGCCCCGCCCCGCTGCCCGGGCCCCGCGGAGGGCGCCCCCCGCAGGCCGCAGCCTTTCGGCCCCCGCCGACCCCGGTCCGACCCCGGTCCGGCCCCGGTCCGGCCCCGGCCCCGGCCCCGGCCCGGCCCCGGCGGGCCACTCACGGGTAGGCATGGTGACCCGAGCCGCGCTCGCTGGCGGCGCTCGCTCCCAGGCTCCGCGGGGCCGCGCAGGTCACGCCGTTGGCACCATGACGCGCCGACGCCGCGCCGCGGGGGCCGGGCCGGGCCGGGGCGGAGGCCGGAGGGCGGGGGCAACGGACGCCGACCCGCAGCTCACGCAGCGATGCCGGCCGCGGCTGCCTGGGCCGGCCCAGCTCCACGCCGGACGACGCGTTGGGCGTCCGCACGCGCTGACGTCAGCACGTCGCCGCCGACGCCCAGGCCCCGCCCCCGCCGCTCGGCCGAGCCCCGCCCACGCGAGCGATTGCCTCTGGGCCTGGGGGAGGCGGCACGTGGGGAGGGGAGCGCCCAGAGCAGCCTCGCGAAGCTTCGTGTGTTGTCAAACCCTAGCGGGTTTGGGTGATATTCGTTTTCACGGATCCTCCTTATTCGAGGGGCATTAGCAATATTGTTTCTTGCAGTTTAAGATGTTTGGGAGGAAAAGCATGGTTGCTTTCGGTGCACGAATCCCTACCTACCTACCTATATACCTACCTGTCGGTTTTTTCTTTTATGAGCTGTTGAGTTTGCCAGGCCTTCTGCAGTCTCTGATGGCATTTTTCTTTTGAGAGGTCATGTAGGGTGGTGGCCGCGCCTTTTTGCAGAGCACAGAAAAGGTCATTTCCTCCTGCCCTGCTGGGGACTGGCAGAGAGGTTTTCATGCCTCAGGAGTTCCTGCACTCCACTCGGCTGAGCCTGAGCCGGTTTTCTTGGCACGCCAAGTGTCTGTCATTGGTAACTGATTCGGCCCTGGGAGCCCGAGCCTTCAGCAATGCCCCGCACTGTGCTAGGCACTGAGGGCTGTGGGCAGCCTGCGGGGAGAAGGAGAAGGAGGCCACAGAAGTCTGAAACTCTCTCAGTGCTTCGGGATCCTTTGTGTGCACGAATCACCTGGGAACCTGTTTGAACCAGATCTCTAAGTCAGAGCTATACCTGCTGAATCCCACTGGAGGATGATTCAAATGCACATGTAAATCTAAGAGCCTTTGTCCTAGGAGGCAGTGCCCACCTTCTGGTCAAGAAATGATCCTGTGCAGCATTGAAAGAAGAGGAGATAACTCCCTGATAAGTCAAGATTGTGGGTTGATCCCACGTGAGGAACACGTACAAGAATCAACAAATGAGTGCATAAGTGCAACAACAAGTCTCTCTCTCTCTCTCTCTCTCTCTCTCTCTCTCTCTCTCTCTCTCTCTCTCTCACTGTCTCACCAATAAATAAATAAAAAATTAAAAAAGAAAGCACCAGGAGCTTGGGGGAGATTCACTTTGAATTTCTTGAGAAGCAGAATTTGAATTAGCAAGGACCTGGCAAGTCCTTCCAGAGGCTGGAGGAGGGTGGAGGAAGTTAGAGTGAGTCATCGAAGCTGGTCAGAGGGGAGTGTTTTGCTGAAGGTAAAGGCCAAACTACAAAGTACTTGGCCAACACACCTGCATGTTTTCATTATCTCTCAAGTCCTTACCGCTCCCAGTCTCTCCCCAGGACTTTCTCAGGACCTCCATTTGCCTCCACTGGAGCAATTTTCCATTTGAATCCTAACTAAACTGTCCTAAGGGTTGGCATTCTACCACTGGACTATACCCTTTTCAGAAAATGGCAAAAACCCATTTTCTGTTCATATTTATGTATTTCTTCCTGGCCCACAGTAAGGGGCTGACACATATTATCACATGGTCAGGAGAATTCTCGCTTCGTAGTACACAGTGTTTTACAAAGTATCACACTTTAAAAAGATATTAGCTTGTAAGAACATGTAATAAATAATTTCAAAATGCAATGGGTATTTAGTTTTAAAGCGTGCCTTTAATATTTATGTAAAACGTTTGTTGTACTTGTTCAATAGAAACTTATCTGGCCACTAGGTAAAGCTAACAATAAAACTACTGGTTCACAATGTGTTAATTTAATAACTATATAAATATAAGTACATATTCACTCAATGAATAGGGAAACAAAAAAACAAAACAGGTAAAATAGAAATAGTTAATGATTTTACAAACAAGCTTGGAATTTGTCCTTGAAGAGGTCATTCTAGGTTCTGTATGCGGACAGTTGTGAATCTAGCATTACATCACCAGAGGCAGGGCTCCACAGAGTGGTCAGCGTGGAGGGAAGGCCTCAATATTTACACAGAGGGGAGCGTTAGGTGCCTAGTCTTGGTGGTGGCTATAGAAAAGGGAAGAGCTGCATTTTACTGCAAAAGAATCCCTGGGATTTGCTGGCTGCTACTTGGGAGCAAAAGCGAGGCATCTGTTGGTTGTATAACTCCAGGGTTGGGATAAGGAAACCTAGGAGAACCACAGACAGGTTGGGAGGAACCTTGCTTTCGGAAGGGGGCGTGAAGAGAGGATGAGAGTTAAGCTTGAGATGGCATTAAGGTTAGACATTCCAGTGACCAGAGCTGGGCATACAATTCTGAAGGCAGACAGAGAAACCTCAAGGTGGGAGATTTGGGAGTCTTGGGCTCAGGGACAGAGTCTGAAGCCAGGAGTCAGAGAAAGCCAAGGAGGGAGGGAGGAAGGGTATGGAGCTAAAGAGACGGTCAGAAACAGAGGAGATCCAGAGGGCACGGTGCCCGGAAGCCAAAGGAGGATATGGCATTAGTCAGAGAAGACACAAATCCCAGAGGCCATAATACAGTCCTGCCCAGAATGGATTTGGTTCTTCTTATTTTTTTCATCCCCTTGGCCTCTTGCCTTCGTATTGTTGCCAGAAATAAACACCAGCAGCTGACGACGGTGAGGAAGGACTGCTGAAAAGCAGGAAGGATAACACCATGATTGTTGGGTCATCCATACCTCACGTAAGTGTTTTTCTAGTCTGGACACATAGGCTACTGGTAACACTGTGACCATGCAGACCGCCTTGATCCAAATCCCCCGGATCAAGTTCTGCCTGTGGGTCTGCCCGACCCCGCCAGCTTCTGAGAGGACTGTTTCAGCACCTTGGTTAGTGCCTGATCCTCGAGAGTTCGCCTCTCCTGGACCACTTCTGCTCTTGCAAACACATCTGCTCTGGGCCAGTGCTCCTCATTTGAGGCTTACCTGGAACTGGCAGGAACAGGGCTTTCTCCATCTCCCTCCGTCCTCACACTGCCCAGCCCTTGTCCTTGCATAGTGTGTGTGGCCACACAGTGATGGGACACCCGATTCCTTCTCTAGAAAGGCTGCCTGCCTGAAAATATCCATTAAAACGACATTAGATCCTTGTCAACATCCTATTAAAGCATTAGCTTTTAGCCCAAATTGCCCCAAATAGCTCTGCTTCCCATTTGGTCCAGTATATGTTCCAATTTATACATCAGACACTGAGATGGCTCACTTTTAATTAGCACAAAATTTACTGTTCAAAGGTAACTGCCAGCAGATGTACAGTTGATAGGAAATAACTAAGAATAATCACTTCTCCCCAAAGTGCATTCCCCAGAGGACATAATGATGCAATTTGATGCTCTGGTTGCTTAGTTTTCTTTCTCCCTAAATATATCAGTGATATGCCCTTTTTGTTTCATTTTCGTCCGTTTTATTTCTGCCATTGCTTACTAGGGACTCGGGGCTTTCCAGTTCTCATGAGGCATAAAAAACAGACTTTGAACGTAGAAAACCTGGGTTTGAATCCTGCTTCCCCCCTTACCTGGCCTTTTGACCATCTTTGACCTCTCTGCACTTAATTCTCCTCAATTTCAAAGCCAAGAGCCATCCCCTTGCGATGTTCTCTGAGTGCTGTTCTCTAAGTGATGTTCTCTGAGTCTGTGCAAGGCAGTAGTTATCAAACAAGACCGGCCTTTGAAGTTACCAGGGAAGCTTAAAAAACAACAACAACAAAACACCGGGACCCCCATTCCGAAGATCCTGGAGTGATTGGTTGCAGCATGGCCTGGGCTTGGACTTGATTTCAAAGCCTGTCAGGTGTGTCTGTGTGTAGCCAAAGTCTACTTCATGGCTTTAGAGAAGAACTGAAGGAAGAGGAGGCTCTAGTTCAGGGTCTCCTGAGGTCATTTCTGTTGCCAGTTGAGCTCATGTGTTTTGACAGTACTGCACTCTAAATGAGAATAATCACTTCCACTCACAAGCCAGCCAAAGGAGTTGGAAACATTTATTTAGAAAAAAAAAAAATTAGAAGGCTAAGCTTCTAATTCAAAAGGTCAGTACCCAGCCCTTTCTGTGCCAACTAGGATACTGTACAAGGCACACGTTCCTCATCTTCCCAGGAGCCAATGTCACAGGCACCTGTGCTTTATAAAGAGAATTGCTCACGGATAGGGACCAAGATCCTGAGATAATCAGGCTATGAGTTCTTGATTAAATCAGACAAAACAGCTATCTTTAGAAACACTGTCATTTTAAACAATTAGGGGAACATGTTATCTCTCATTTACTAGAGCGCTAGCTAGCTTTAGCATTTAGCACAGGGTATATAGCAACACTGCTCAAAGGAGGAGGATGAGCTCTTTTTTTAAAAAAAAAAAATATGGTTATTGATTTCATTTCAGAGAGAGGAAGGGAGAGGGAGAGGAACAGAAACATCAGTGATGAGAGAGAATCATTGATCAGCTGCCTCCTGCACACCCCCTACTGGGGATCGAGACTGAAAAAACCTGGGCATGTGCCCTGACTGAGAATCGAATTGTGACTTACTGGTTTCTGGGTTGATGCTCAACCACTGAGCAACACCAGCTGGTAAAGGTAAAACTCTTTTAGATACAGTGGCATTCTAATATAGGTCCCAGCCATCCTGATGATCTCACCATAGCCCGGCCGGCCCCAGCTGACTCACTCTGCAGGTATTCACAAGTCAGTCTAGCCAAGACCAGCATGGAACCCAGCTGAGACTAGCCCAGATTGTCAACGCACAGCAGTCTCCCTGTGGGCACTCCAACACCTCTAAAAAGGTGTCCCACTGGGACACCCTATCCCAGGTCAGTGCGCCTCTTCAGCATTTGGGCTGGAGACACAAAGAAAGCCAAGAGTTAGAGCAGAAATGAGCAGCCTATGTGAGGGGTGATGGGAGGGAAAGGAAAGGATGACATATGAAAGCTTAGAGCTGAGTAACGCCCCCGCACTGTTATTGGACCCTCAACTCTGCCAGCTCTGTGCTGTTCCTGACAAGGAGTCCTGAACAAGAGCCCGTTAAAGAGGACAGTGAACTTCAGGGAGGTCAAAGGCGGGGGCTTCCCCCTCCCTCTCCCTGGGAACTTTTCCCCTCCAGTTGTCAACCTCAGAGGATTTGGAATTTGGCTTTTTAAGGAAGAAGGTGATCTGACTAGGTTACAGAAGTCTTCAATGGGGACAGGGACAGGTCCTTGAGTTTGGTGACAAAGGATAACCAGGAGCAGCGAAGAGAGCATCTTTAACAGAGTACGTGGTCTATGCAGCAATGAAGAAGAAACTGGGGAGGAAAGAAGGATACAGAAATAGATGCTTGGCAGCAAAATGAAGGGGAATCTAGTCTCCCAAAGAAGGGATTGGTTGGCCAATGGAAACCCCAGTGATTCATGAAATATGGCGATCAGAATCCCCCACTTAGCTATTAAACTTAGTTTCAAACGAATTGTCCAAAACCACAGTGAAGTGTGCACCCTTTGAAATGGTACCAGAAAAGCAAGGTTGGTGGGATGTTGAATTCTGAACATAAGGGACTGTCAGATGACTCAGATAAACAAACACAGCAGGAGAATGAGCTGTGGGGGGAAAGGAGAGAGAGAAAATGTCACCGGTTTCTGTTGATATGACTGCTCATTCACCATCGACGTAAAGTAATATCATTTTACGTAATTAGGCAGGTGCCAGAGGAAGGCATTTAATAAGCCAATTGTAAAGCTGCCTAATTTAATTGAAAAACTTTTAAGGTAAACTTCCGCCCATTGCCATTTCTTCCGATATTAAATAAAATGGTTATTAACGTAACGTGCCCTGCTTTTCTTGTTTTGTAACTGCACTGAGACTAAAATAAGGCCCATCTTCCCAAGCAGATGAAGACATATTATGTTAATAAATTTGGTGCAACCTCACATAAACCAAATACAGTTTCCAAAGGCTGGTATAATGATGCAGAATAATGGAAAATACTGGTATATTATTTTTTTTTTTATCACATTAACAAAAGATCTTTGCAGATTCCAATGATTCCAGTTGAAGAATAAAATACAATTGTCCAGTGGAAAATGCATGTTCTTAAAAGCCATACATGCCAATTAGAGAGAATCTGAAGAATATACCAGGTATGGTATTCTCTTGCTCTGAAACAACATTTTGCTTCAGTATCTGGAGAAAAAAAATCATGTCAGGGACTTCAGGGAACTATACATGGGGAAAGGGCAACTGAGTCACTATCAAACATGTTTCCATTATTTTTATTAACACCTTCCTCTCTATAAACTGTAAGCTCCACCTGGCAGGAGCCATATCTGCATTTGCTCCCTGCTGTGTGGATGGTGTCTAACAGCACTAGTTCACTGTTTTTTTTACATAATAAGACTCCAATTAGTATTCATTGAATGAATGACATGTACCAGTCAGGGTTCAAAGTCTGAATCAATAGAAACCATCTGTCTGGTTTAAGATAATTGGGTAACTCACAGGATAATCAAGAAAGACTGAGCTGCCCGGCTAGTGTGGCTCAGTGGTTGAGCATCAACCTATGAACCAGGAGGTCACGATCAATTTCCTGACTGGGAATTGAACCACAACCTCTTAGTTCATAGGTCAACGTTCAACCACTGAACCACACCGGCTGGGCTATTTTGTCTTTTTATAGTTGAAGGTGCTGAGACTGTGAGTGAGGCCTCCCTGACCTTCCCCTCTCCTGGCACTCTTCCAAATTGCTCCAGTACTTTCACTCTTCCTCATCAGTTCTTTACCCTGGATCCATAGAAAACAGAGGAAGATGGGGATTCCAGCACGCCCTGCCCTGACACGCAGGGATTGCCTGGAGCAGACTTTGTTGTCTGGTTTCCACGCATGACATCTCCTTTACGACTATCTTTCCTTTCTGTACATGTGCGGCCTGCGGACCCTCCCGTGTGAGGCTTTCAGACATGGGAGGGGAACAACCGGACGCTGGTGCTGCCAGCCCACGCGTCCGGAGCTTCTCCTTGGAAAACTCATCCCTCCCAAGGATTCAGGTCAACTGAGGGAAGTGTCTTGACATTTCTAGGTTCCATTCCTATTGCAACTGAAAGGCATTTGCCGGTCCTGGAGAACGCAGGAAGACACAGTCTGGATCTCTTTTGTCTTGAAACCTGTGAGTCAGTGATCTGTCAGGAGAAGGAGGAAGTCAAATCACAAGAGACTGTGTCTCTGCAGAACACAATGCAATCACTGCTGCGCAGGCTGGCGCCCCTGAGGGATGGAGCGGTGGGTCCCTGCGGAGAGCAGTTTTTGTGCCTCATCATTTGGTTTAAAGTCTTGACAATAGTCTGTGATGTTTGTGAAAGAGGTCCCTGTGCTCTGTTAATAGAGAGCGTTTAATCACACCATTAAAATGGGGGTGGGGCGACGCAGTCACAGACCCCACAGGATGTCACCTGAAGTAGACATCAATGGAAGTGCCCAGTGAACCGCGGGCAGAGCTTAGACACGGTGGGGGAAGGAGGACAGCCTGGGTGCTCCCCAAACACAATTGTGCGCGCACTGGCTGTAGCCGGGAGGGAAATGATCTGTGGAGTGTGCAAACAAACAGAAGCGAAGGCTTTTCAGAAGCAGTTGTTCCAGAAAAATATTCAACTCCGTTCGGCTGATGTGAATTGCATCCAATTTGTTGTTTTTATTTTCCTTAAACGCCAATCTGTCCACAAAGCAATTGGAGCAGGAAAACGTATTCGGAACTACTTTGTGCGAAAGAAGAGCACCAGCTTCAAGAGAGGGGTTCAGAGATGGTGCGGACGCCCCTCTCCGAGATACTCAGCACGCAGAAGGGGAGAGGTTACATGCATCCATCAAAATCTTAGGTGCAAGAACAAAAGTCACTTGTTTTGTTTTTCTCTTGGTGTTTGGCAAACGACCCCAAAACTTAGTGGCTTAGAACAATAATTCAGCCTGGCTGGCATGGCTCAGTGGTTGAGTGATGACCTGTGAACCAGGAGGTCACTGTTTGATTCCCAGTCAGGGTCTATGCCCACGTTGCGGGCTCCATCCCCAGTGTAGAGTGTGCAGGAGGCAGCGGATCGATAATTCTCTCTCATCATTGATGTTTCTCTTTCACCCTCTCCCTTCCCCTCTGAAATCAATAAACATATATTTTTAAAAAAGAACAATCACTCATTGGCTGTCGTGATTCTGTGCTTGCATGGACTCAGCCAGGAGGCTCTGGCTTGGAGTCCCTCACACGGTGTGACCAGTCAGTGGCCGTGGCCGTGGTCAGCTGAGGGCTCAGTGGGCTAGATATCCCGGATGACCCACTCTCATGCCTGGCAGTTGGTGCTGTCCGTCAACAGCGACCTCAGCTGGGCTACAACCAGAGTGCCTACTCCTGGGAAGAAAAATTAAAAATGAAATCTACTCCCAACCCAAAAAACCCTGTCCCCAAAGACCGGAGAAAGAAAGCAGTTTTATTATGGCATGAACACCCAACCAGAATGCAACGCATGCCAGGGCAATCTGCTAGGAGATCGCAGAGAAGGAAATCTCACCCTGTTCTCTAGCCAAGCAGAGGCAGCCTATTGCCGACATGCTCCCAAGACAAGCGATGGCCAGTCCTCAGCTGAGGGGACTTGATGGCACCATTTGTCACGTGTAGTTCGTTCTAACTTTACCCGCCAGCCATCTGGGTCCGCTAATTGGCTTTATTCCTCTACATGACACACTTATTATCTTTGTGACAAGATGGCTTCTCAATGTGGACCAAGGCACCCACTCAGGCTAGGCTTCTACCCTCTCAGAGAAACTGTGAGTGTGTGTTTATATGAGAGAGAGAGAGAGAGAGAGAGAGAGAGAGAGAGAGAGAGAGAGAGAGAGAGGGGGAGAGGATGTTTATATTTTTAAAGAAATGGCTCCTTGAGGAAGACATCCCTGGATCATAAAGCTGACAAGAGACCTACCTAGTTTTCAAAAGGGCTTCTATACATTTCAAAGAGAGGAACTTACAAGTTTTCTATAGTCACCTGTACCATATGGCTTCATTCCTATGTGGGACATAAAACTGAAAGCAACCAATGAACAAACAAGACAAACCACAAACAAAACACTCATAGACACAGACACAGTAGGGTGGTTTCAGAGAGGACAAGGCGGTGGGAGAGGAGGGAGGGTGGAGGGGACACGTGTGTGGGGAGGGGAGGACATGCGACTTTGGGTGGCGAGCACGCAACGCAAGGTCTCTTCCTTTTGATCAAATTTGTCCTCACACGGCTCAGCCTCTCCACGAGGCTGGAGCTTCTCGCAGGATGGCAGCTGGGTTCCACGCAGGCAGCTTCCCAAGAGCCAGCCTTCCCCGAGGCGCGGGCAGAAGCTGCCAGGATCCGTATGACTTAGCGTTGGAAGGCGCACAGAGTCACTCTTTCACATTCTGTCGTGAGCAAGTCGCACGGCTGGCCCAGATTCAAGGCGGGGAGGGGAGCGGGCACCACCAGGAGGGGAGGCTCACAGGACAGTCACCGTCAGAGGTCATCTGCCGTCTCGTCGTGTTCAATGAACAGAGGAAGTCAGGCCTGGGCACAGATGTAGGGTGTGAGCCTCCGTGAGCCTGAACTTCTGCCACTTCACTTCCAAATCTCTCTGAGAAAACAAATCCCACGCTCACTGGAGTGGACATCGTGTGCAGGCACATCTGATTGGTGGAGCACAGGGTGTGTGACTGACCGAGTCTACCTGCAGCGGAGGCTCCTGCCTCTTCTCTTGGCCTGATGGAATTCGTAAAGTGGTCACTGACTCAGAGTCCAGGAAGTCTGCAACTTCAATCTTCCTTTGTCCCCTCTGCCCCCCACATCCAATCTCATATCAATTCTATTGAAAAGAACCTTTCCTCTCATGCTATTTGCAAAAATCTTTATGCTTGTATGGAGGAAACTACCGATGAGGGGGACAGAATTTTATTTTTTAAATTGTCTTTTTTTTTTTTTTTTTTACAATTTGCTAATTTATTCTATTATCTTAACAATTACAATAAAGGAAGCTCCTTGCCATCTTGTGGGTCCATCCTGTTTATTGAACTTGAAAAAAAAAACACCTTCTTTGCCTCAATATCCGCATTGGTTGGAGGAAGGATATGGTTGGCATGTCCTCTGAGAGTCTCCCCCACTGCATCAATGAGCAGATTTTTTTTGAAAGACCAAAGAATGTGGGGGAAATAAGCAATAACCTGCGTCTGAGTCTCTCAATAACCTGGATGATCATGAGCTCTCCATGCAAAGATTTCGTGTATTAGTCAAGCACGAATCCCTTTTCCATCGAGATGGTCACTGGCTGCTCTCCCATGCCTCCACCAGAGGCCATGCCTTCCTGGCGCTTTGCGGTAAATCCGTGGCAGCAGGATTCGGGTTATCATAACCTCTCACAATAGAAGCTCATTATGCCTTCTCAACAAAAGGGCGTCTGATGAAAACTTTATAGGGCGTCTTCAGCAATTTGTATCTCCTCCTGCATTGACTATGCTTTTCTTCTTATTTTTTTTAATTTTAATTTTTTTTGTACATCGCAGAGATATTTCTTTCTGCATTTCTTAAAATGCAGCTGGCATGTGTGGGGAGAGACGGTTAGAATGTTAAAAAGATGTTCAAAATCCTTTATTGCCCTGGCTTGCTTGCAGGAAGTTAAACAGCAAAATGTCTTGTAATGATTCACCGAGAGCTCTTGAACTCAAGGGGAACATCTTTGTCAAAGCAGAGAAGCCTAAGGACAGCTTTGCCATCAGTCTGTTCTTTTTGCTGATGAGAATAAGGAATAAAACCACCGCAGAGAGAGCACAGCCCCACGGCATTTTCCCTCTTAAGGCTGCCCGCAAGGATGCTCCTGAAGGTGCCACTCAGAACCATGTACGAAGGTGTGTGTATTCATAGATTTATCTGCACATTCATAGATTTAGTTCCGGTATTATTGAACCATACACCACAGAAATGCAATGTGACAGTGCTTTGACAAAGGAAATCTCTAAGACTTTAGAAGAGAATTTGCTGAGTATATCGGGGTTCGGGGGTGCTTTTAAGAATGTTTCTTTCTGTTCTCTAGAGGGAGACCTGGTGATGGGGGTGAAATGAATGGAAGAAAGTTGTCCCCATCAATTTACTATATTCTCAGTAGTCGAATAATTTTCCAGAAAAGCGTATATTCAGGATTTTAATAGATGTCCCATAATTTAATCATTTTCCAAAGAAGCATATTACTGGGGCCTCATGATGGCTCCCTATGATTCAGGCTGGTTAAATCTTTTCAAAATATGCAATATCCTTTTGACAAGTGTTTATGAAACACCAATTATGTTCTAGGTTCTGGAAATGCAGGAGCGAAAATCATGTGCTCCCTACCCTCAGGGAGATCACAGTCTAGTGTGAGAGAAAGGTACTAATGAAGCATGAAAGGGAATAGGACATTTTCAGATACTGATGAGTGCTAGAGCAGGGGGAGAGAGGGAGAGGGAGAGAGAGAGAGAGAGAGAGAGAGAGAGAGAGAGAGAGGAGTGCATTTCCCACACTGTAACATTGTATCCTTTATAAAATGAGGATTTCACTTTGCACTTCAGTGAGGTAATGTATGTAAACTTGGACATATACAAGAATAAACACACACACACACACACACAACTTTAGCAAAGAGTGCGCAAAATATCAAATTTGTGCAATTCCATTTTTTTCTGGCAAGATACAGATTCATCAAGATGCTGCCAAATGGCCATTGCCCACCTGCATAAGAATGCCATCCTCATCACATCCTTACTCACAGCAGACTGTGGACAGCGGCCCCTGACCACGGAAACCCCTGCTGCTACTGCCCACCACCACCACCTGTATAAGGCAGGGACCATGCATCACACGTTATCGCGAAGCACCAGGCCTGTGCGAGGCCCTTCATGTGCATTCTTGCAGCTCATCCCGGAGAGAACCCCGAGGTATGGAACCTGAACCTCCTTACAGATGGGAACCCTGAGGCTCAGAGGGCTGACAGATTGTTCGCACGTGGATAGTGAATGGCAGGTGTGGGCCCAGCTCCCAGTTAGGCTTAGCTTCAAGGGTTAGTGCTTTGCTGGGCCAATGGCATGGCAGAGCCAAAGGCATCCATTACAGGAGACCTGGGACTCTGACCAGGTGAATCAGTGGCCCACCAATGGAATAGCTAGTTACTTAATTAGCTAATTAACTTATTACAATCTCTTTCCCATCCCAGTGATGGTGGTGGGGTCAAAGCCAGACAATAAGCAAAAGAAATAATGAAAACGTGCAGTGTGTCAGACGGGGATACTCTCCATGGAGAAGAGAAAGAAGGGCCAGGGGATAGGGGACGTTAGAGAGAGAGCATTTTCATTTTTAACTGGGCAATCAGGAAAGGCCTTGCTAAAAACTTGCTATTTGAGCAAATCCTAACGGTAGATGGCGCTGTAGGGGAGGCAGAAAGATGTGCAGACTGGTTATCCAGCAGTGTAGGGAAAGAGGCCTTTCTGTTTTCACAACAAATAGCTAGTTCCGCTCACCGGAGGCGTTGCTGTGATTGTTGATCGGGACTTGGGAGGATCCGCAGGTTCTGTGTTGTTCACCAGCGAGGAAAGCAGGTGCTATGGAGAAGCAGTATCCTGGGAATGGCATGAGCCTAATCCCCAGGAACAGTGCCTCCTGCGTCCTGTGAGAAGCACAGGTCACCCTCGTAAAGTACAAGAGTAGCCTTTCTTGCTGCCTGTAACAAATACCCCCTGATCCCCAGTTTTCCAGCCACAAGCCCAGGAAACAGGCTAGGGTAAACAGCCTCTGCAGGAGGCTCCGATCCTCTGTTTGAGAAGAGGGAGCTCGCTGTCTCCACCTGGGGGTGACCTGCACCTTCTTCGGGGTGTCTGGGTGATCTGCCTGTGACAGCCATTGCCCACTGACCTCTTGCAAAGAGCCATTTATCTGGCTGGCTGGAGGGGGAGCGGCCTCAGGTCCTCACTGCCCCATGCACATCCATCTTGAGCTAGTCCTTCAATTAAGGAGGAAACTCTTCAGCCAAGAAAGTGGGACCCTTATTTTTAGGGATCTAGCTCTCAAGTCACCTTTCCAATGCAGCCTTCCCCGCCTTGCTCCTGTGGTAGGAAATAGGCCCCGGTGAATATTGCAGATGTTAGGCCTTGCACTCAGCTCTTTCACAGAGAAGTTATATAATCCTTGCAACACGATGTGGCCTTTTTCACAGAAGAAACAGACTCAGGTCTAAGGGTGCATGTCTTAGAACGCACAGTGAGGAAATGTTAGAGCTGCCACTAGGTCCCTGGTTGGCTGGCACCTTATTTTGGTATTGAGATCATTGATACATTGAACATGTCAAGTTCATTGCTCCTTCTGTGTTCCCACAGACCTTGACTTTTATGGGGGGGGGTATTGTTTCATAAATCCCCTGGCCCCCTATGCCTTAGTAAAACTGCTAGCTTAGCACATACCTTCTGCTGATCCTTGTCCACATCAGTGATGGCCCTCCTCAGCATTAGGATCCCTTGGGACCTGCCCTCTGTTGATTGCCTCTTTATGGTCTCTGCAGGGCTGGATCCTGACACGGCAGAGGAGGAACCCTTAACACTCTCTTACCCTCTTCCTTATTTTTTTCAGAATCCACCCTCTCTCTTTCAACACATATAATGAATGACTGCATCATTTAACTTGGTAATGAATCAAAATGTGTTTGAGCTGAGAGAGAGTCTCATATTCTTTCAGCGGTGGAAAATGCTAACAGCCAGACAGGTGCTGGTTTCAGGACACTGGGTGGCACTGTTTCTCTTCAGCCACATCGGTGACCATGTGGGGTGTCCCTCTGCTTCAACACTGCTCAGTCCTCAGACCCACCTCCAAAGCCATGCCTATTTTGTTGGCCTCTAAATGCAGATACTTCTACTGGGATGCAAGACAATGGCTGGCATAGAGGCACCCCCTCTGGTGCCCTTGAGGTAATGAGTGATGGCCCTATGGCCCCCGAATCCTTTCTATGGAGAAGTGATGTTCATGGAGCGTTCAGCTATCCTCAGTACATATAGTCCTTGCCCTAAAAAAGCCACCAAATCCATGCCGACAATTTTCTAATTCCATGAAGGTTGGGGCTGCACTCACCTACCAACTTGCTCTCTTTACTTCCTTCTCCAGTTTCCTTCCTTCCTGTGAATTCTCTTAATTTTGTCAAGGAGCCCCAATGCTTATTGATGTTTTTTCTAGCTTTCTTCCCTCACCCCCATTAGTCTTCCAGGAGTGTCTCTGTCAGTCTTTACACTCTGTCCTTTTCCAAAGCTCATTTATGGACCTCAGTGATTATCTTTAATAATAAAAGCATAATATGCTATTAATAATTAGACCACACAGCCGGACATCCTTCTGGACAACCTTCTGGACAAGGCTGTGGCAGTTAGGAAAAATCAGGTAGGCAGGCAGAGTAGTTAGGGGTGATCAAGCAGGCAGGCAGAGGCAGTTAGGGGTGATCAGGCAGGCAGGCAGGCGTGCAGTTAGGGATGATCAGACAGGCAGGCAGGCCAGCAGTTAGGAGCCAGCAGTCCTGAATTGTGAGCCGGATACCCCAATGGGTCCCAAATTGCGAGAGGGTTCAGGCCAGGCTGAGGGACTTG
Source organism: Pipistrellus hanaki (assembly GCF_964339955.1). Lineage (NCBI taxonomy): Eukaryota > Metazoa > Chordata > Mammalia > Chiroptera > Vespertilionidae > Pipistrellus > Pipistrellus hanaki. The sequence goes on along the minus strand of NC_140519.1, from coordinate 46,799,221 downwards.
CTCACACCCAACCCCATGCACAGATTTCATGCACTGGGTCTCTAGTTTGTAATAACAACACAAAGCAAGTACAGAGGGAAACTAGATCGTCAGAGGCTGATTGGAGGGAAAAGCACGGGGTCCACAGAGATGATGGAGTGGAGGTGAGTAGAGAAAATTCTTTCTTCTGTAACATATTTTTATTTTAAAATGTGCGTTTTTTTTTTTTTAAACAGATGAGAACACTGAGACCCAGCAAGTAGAGAGAACAAGAGATTTGATATAAAAGAGAGCAAGGAGATACTGCACTGGCTCTCAGGGGCTAGAGGAGGCTTATTAAATGAAGATAGGAGAGAGTCAGTCCTTATATTCACTGACGGGAGTGGTCTAGGACAGAGGGAAAAAGTGAAGGAGAGAGATTGGATCAGTGTTGTTGAGCAGGTAAGAGGGATGATGTCTAGAGCATACAAGGGAGAATTTGCTTTGGACTGGATCATGGAAAGTCCATCTATGGTCTCACACAAGAAAGAGATGCAGCCCCACTGGCATGGGTCAGTGGTTGAGTGTCAATCTAGGAACCCGGAGGTCACTGTTCGATTCCAGGTCAGGGCACATGCACAGGTTGCAGAATGGATCCCCAGTAGGGGGCGTGCAGGAGACAAACTTAACTATAAAAAAAATAGTTAAGTTTGTCTCACGAACCAATTTTAGGCAAAACAAAGAACAAAGAGGGCGAAAGAAAAAGTTAGAGAATCGGCAGGCAGCTATGATGCAAAATTTATCATGCTCTTCCCAATCTCATGACTTCCTATGGGTGAAAGGTAGACACAGACCAGACCAGATGCATTCTGGAGCTGGGACAGAGTGGCAGTCCCTTGGCAGCCTGTGGACCTGGGTAGGAAAGTGGGCTGAGAGGTAGTCAATGTGTTCCTGTCTGAGAGCACCCTCTGTATCTTCAGGGGTATGGGTTGGTCCTGCTGCCATACTTGTGCCTGGCCCATCTATCATGCATGTGTACTGTGTTACTCTGTGTCATTACAGTAATCTACAACAGATCCATTTCTATTGCAGAGGCCTGACTACTTGGTAGACAATGACAGGGGATAAAACTGTCATGGAGGAAAGCACACAGGGCAGTGGAGAGCAGGACACTTCTGCTGGCACAAGCCCAAGGGATAGAACAGCTGGAGCATTTTATGATTTTAAAACAATTATGTATATGTTATCTCATTCGATCCCTATACCACACTTAAAGAAAATGACTTGTATTATCTTTTTGTCAAAATGAAGACATTAATGATTATAATTGTCAAATGGTGGAAGGGGGACAGAAAAAGAAAGTATGTTGACACCCAAAAATCCTACACAAAGTGAGGACCATAAGTTGAGTTGTTTTGTTTTTTTTCCTCTTATTAATCCTCACCCGAGGACATTTTTCCATTGATTTTTAGAGAGAGGGGAAGACAGAGAGACATATCAATGTGAGAGAGACATATTGATTGGTTGCCTCCTGCATGCACCCTGACCAGGGCCCAGACCCGGCGAGGGGGCCAATGGGTATCCTGCAACTGAGGAATGTGCCCTTGATGAGAATCAAACCCAGAACCCTCAAATCCACAGGCCAACGCTCTATCCACTGAGCCAAACTGGCTAGGGCTGTAAGGTGAGTTTTAAAACCACTCCCAAACCAGCATTAAAAAGGTATTTCTTGAGATATAATTTATGGCCCCAAACTATTCCATTGCTTTATATAATCGTATAATACCTGATGTTTCATACTAAGATGCTTTGCTATTTTAATGGGTCCTTTAAAAAAGTATTTCTTTTCTTTTTATAGCTAGGCAGTGAAATGGTAAACATAAAGAATGTAGGATTAGCTCAAAATTCTGTGAAGCTTTGCAAGAATCTGATGCAATGAACCAAAATGTCCTTTTTCATTTTCAATCATTTTCCCCAAGATGTTAATATTTTAGATCTATGTGTAAATGTTATAAGGGCTCTATCATTAGGTAGATATTTGCTCCTGGATGAGAAAACGGTACATTTTTCCTTCCCAAATTTAATTTCATTCTACTGCCACTTTGGCCAATGGGGAACGGTCTTTGGGGATGAATGTTGCCAAATGTTCTTGTGACATCTTGTTACATGAAAAAAAATTGCCAACAATCTGAGAAGTATAGCCCCTGAGGGAAAATATTAAAGGCCATTTCTCAGACTAGGTAGAGGATTTGTTAGTTAACTCATAGACTCTTAGAGCTTAGAAAAGTTCTACTCATTCTCCAGTTTTCAAGGCCTGGTACCAATGTCCAGCTCACACACATAAATATCTGGGCACAAAAGTATAGAAGTTTGCCGCCTGCCATTCTCCATGTATGTCCATCCTGAATTTATCACATAAAAGTGGCTTTCATGTGAACACGGAAGAGTTCAATACAGAGGTATAATGGAGTAATGGCTCCCTATTTTCTCTTTGTGTCAGTAATCAATTCTACAAACGGCAGGGGTCAACTCTAGCTTTCCTTCTTCCTTAATGTGTCTGAAAAAAATGCTATGTTGTCAGCCTAACCCATTTCGTTTTCTTCTTGGGCATACGTATTTCCAAGATTCCCTGACAATTAGATGAAAGCAACGTGACTGAGTTTGCACAGGGCAATGTGTGCAAAAGCGTGCCATACCTAACCAAATACCTCCCTGTGCATGGAAACTTCTATGCTTGCTTTCTCTTCCATGAAAATTTTAAAGACTGATTGTTGAAGATGGTTGTGCCACAAGATGGATGCATAAATGACTGCATGGAACAAAGCTCTCTGCCTACTGTATTGGACTATGAAGCGAGCAAGCAAACATAATTATTGTATTAATCCACTGACTTGCTGTTTGTTATCATGTCTGGTCAACCCTAAAATATTTAGTGTTTCCACTCCTCTTGTTTGAATTGTTTGGAGGAACATTGTATTATACATTTGGATTAACAAATTAGTAAGTGGTCCCTCCAATGCTAGTCTTTCTAAAAATTAAAATTGATTTTGAGAGAGAGAGAGAGAGAGAGAGAGAGAGAGAGAGAGAGAGAGAGAAGTTTATTGTTCCACTTATTGATGCATCAGCCATTGGTTGACTCCTATATGTGCCCTGACTGAAGATTGAACCTGCAACCTTGGTGTATGGGGGTGATGGTCTAACCAGATGAGCTACCCAGCTTCCAATTTAAACACATGAAAAATCTGACCAAACATGAAAGCTATCGGAGTCACATGGGTCAAAGATGGGAGATTGACATGTCACCTCACCAAAGACGGTACCAGCCTTTGAGTTCTTGGCTACATAGGTGCTCAACCAGCAAAGGCCTTCAGAAGTAGCACAGGTGAGTCACCAGTGATAGCAGAAGCTATCTTTGCCAAATGTTTCGTTTTCGTTGGTTATAAGTGTTTTCCTGGTAGAAAGAAATACCTCTTCTTTTGTCTAAGTGACAGGTGGTTAGGATTGTTATTTTTTTCTTCAGCAAACCCCCTGGAGAAGATGCAAAAGCTGGGGACGAAACTAAATTTAAAGATACGGTCATAAGACTTAGCAGCCACAAATAGATACAACCTCCCACCACCAGCTCTCCCTAATCCTTCACCTATGATTCAGCCATACCCAGTTACTTGGAGCTTTCCCAAGAATACCATGAAAAAATGGGCTGCCTGCCCCAAGTCTTGGTTCAGGATGTACTCCCCACCCCCACAGCCTCCATCCTGACACAGGTGGTACTTATGGGTCCTTCAGCACTGAAGGGCATTATCCCCTTCAGAAAGTCTCCTCTGACCCCTGAGCTAATAAAAGCTCTTCTCCTTGGTGCTCTCATGGCACAGTACTTCATCCTTACCTCAAAAATTATCAGTCTGCCTGGTAAATATTGATTTATGCCTCACCAGTAGGCTAAGAATCCTGGAGTATAGGGTTGCCTTTTGTTTATCTCTGCACCCCCTAGGGCTGGCAAATGCTTCACATATTGGACGGGCTCAGTAAGTTCATATTGAATTAGATTGAGCTGACCATGCAACAAAAGTATCAGAAACAGAACAATTTAGAATGTCATCTAGAATTGCCCAGCCAGCACGGCTCAATGGTTGAGCGTTGACCTATGAACCAGGATGCCACAGTTGGATTCCCGGCAGATCTCCAGTAGGGAGCATGCAAGAGGCAGCCAATCAATGATTCACTCTCATCATCCATGTTTCTCTCTCTCCCTCTCTCTTCCTCTCTGCAATCAACAAAAATATATTTTAAAAAATAATAAAATGTCTTCCAAATCTATGGACAGGCAACCCCTCTAATCACGTGGTTGGTTCTCCTGGCAACCACTCCCATGTTGAGGTGCCTTCCAAGAGTCACCTCATTAACATGGATTTCAGCCCTTAGGAAATTCCAAGGGTTTTAGGGTCTTTGTGCCAGAGATGAGACCACAAACATACAGTTGTTATTATACATCACAGTCAATGAAATGCTTTCAACAACAACGGTCACTCATTCATTAGATGTGTGCCCATTACATTGTGTGAATTATCTTTGATTTTCACAGCAGCCCCACCTGGTATTTTTCCTCGTTAATCTTCCAGATGAGGAAACTGAGCTGAGATCTATGAAAAGCCTTGAGCATATCACCCTGATAGCAAAAGAGCAAAGCTAGGATCTCAATCCTGGTCAAGGCTGACTTCAAAGACCATGTTCTTTCTAGTAATCCTTTCATCAATCATGTAAGGTAGGCAACATTTTATCCCCATTTTTCTTTTCTTTTCTTTTTTTAAAAATATTTTTTTATTGATTTTTTACAGAGAGGAAAGGAGAGAGAGATAGAGAGCTAGAAACGTCGATGAGAGAGAAACATCGACCAGCTGCCTCTTGCACACCCCCTACTGGGGATGTGCCCGCAACCAATGTACATGCCCCTGACCGGAATCGAACCTGGGACCTTTCAGTCCACAGACCAACGCTCTACCACTGAGCCAAACCGGTTTTGGCTATTCCCATTTTTCTGATGAAGGATGGGAGGCTAATACAATGATTCCATATGAGAATAATAAGGACTAAGGCTTGAGAACCTACTAGGCTGAAGTCCCAGAATGCCTCATCTCTCCCACCTGCCCACCTTATGCCAAGAATAATTTTATTCTTTCCAATTAATATTGAACTGGGAGCTAAACAACAACAAAAACAACAAAATGCCCTGTGCCTATTGACTCAGTGACTCAGCAACTGGAGGCCATATCGAGGGAGAGTGAAAATTCGTTTCTTTTCTGGAGGCTCATGGAAAAGAACAGACAGGATTTATCCGGTTTAGTTTAGTGTTTGAGCTGAGAGATAACAAACTGATCTCTTGTGTCCCTTCTCCAGTCCCCAGACTTGATGATTCAAAACCATTTCAGGGAAATATGATTTCATTTTAGCCGATTTCTTTAATTAGCAACCCTGCAGGCCTTCTGTGTATCTTCCCCCACCCCCACCCCCATTCCGATTCTAGATGGGGGAACTTTGGATTACATAGCACTTTCAGAAACTTCATTGATTTTTTAAATTGAATTTTTATAGAATTTCTTGGTTCACACACATAAAAAACAAGCGATGAAGTGCCATTTGTCTCCTGTTTTTAATCTTTACCAAGCATTGGAAATAAAGAAAAAATATTTTATGAAAGTAATAAGACTTCCCGGGGCTGGCGGTCAGGGATTTACTTTTTTGTTCCAGAGAAAAAGCACGCTGGCCCTAATAGGACTGTCCGCTGCACTGCCTGCTCGGAAGGCAGATGTGCGGGCCTTTATTGCATTGCTCTCTCCCTCCTTTTCCCTCCCTTCTTTCTCGTACCTTCTGCAAGAACTCCATTTAAACCTACATCACATGAGCCTCCATGTCTCCTGCCTGCCAAGGACAGATGGGATGGAGCACGCACATGGAAATTAAATTAGAGAGAGAGTTCATGGAACACTATTTGAGGCTGGAATTCAGAAGAGAAACCATAAATAGAAAATAACTCCTAAGAGTTACACAACCCTAAGTATCTGTCAAAACGATGCCCAGGAAGAACCACTACTCTCCTTTCTGACCCTCATTTAGCGGAGCTCCAGCGAAGGAATGTGACCTTCACCACGGCCCCTGAGGAGCGTGAGCAGGGCAACCACACCCATGAAGGGGGAGTGCACATGGCCCGCCAGCCTTTGCTTCCAGCACTGAGAGGTGCGGCACGGCTCAGTGCCACAGGGATGGCGAGAAGTTATGAGGATCCAAGTCTGGAACAGTGAAGAAGCGTTTCAATTAAGCAGCAACTCACCATTTTGCAGAATTCTGTACATTGGCCTCTGGTGTATCAGCATCTCCTGGCCACAGTGCTGTTGATCTGGTCATTTCAGGCTCCATCATCCCCTGACCAGACTGGCATTAAGCTAATGAAAAAGGAACATAGGTATATTTGTGGTAATAATAACCTGTGCTCTCTCTCCTCCTTTTCCATCCTTCCGTTCCTTCCTTCCTTCCCTTCCTCCCTCTTTTTTCCCCTCTCTTCCTCCCACCTTTCCTCCCTCCCTCCTGGCCTCTCTCTCTCTTTTTATCTCTTTCAACTTTTAGCAGTACTTTCTGGTCCATTGTATCATCAAATCCAAGGCAGTAGGGCGAGTGTTTTAATTCATGGGCTGTCTTGTCTTATGTCACACAGTGACTGGCGACAGTCTGGATAAGGAAGAGGCTATCTAACTTTTGACTGGCATTTAAAGTCGTAAACTGTGACAGGAAAACACGCACAAAAGAGCAAACAGCCAACGGGAGCCAAGAAACGGAGATTGTTAGCTGTGGCTGGGAGCTAACAGGCGGTGTGGCTGTGCGTTAAGTCACCTCTGGCGTCTGCACTTTTGCACCTGCGTTTGGAGGGAGCTGCACCCGATGAACGGCGAGCCACCTCCCTCCCTGGGTTCTAAAGAGCCATCCATGGAGGACAGACACAGCCTGTCTCCGGGGGAGGGTTCACTGAACTTGAGTTCATCCTCTCCACTCTTCATGGAAGATTTACTCTACACCGGCTGGTGCTAGGAGATGGGTTTAATCTCCTCATTGTGCAGGTAAGAAAACCGAAGCTCCAGGAGCTCACGGAATCCAGCCGTGGCCAGAAAATAGTGGAAATGGAATCTGGACGTCTGACCTCAAAGGTCCAGAACTTTGGGCACAGCCTGGAGAAGCTGTACGGGTGTTAGCTGTGTGGAACTCTTCGACATTTTATGTCCAGGCATTACTTGGATTAAAAACAAGCGGATCAAACTGAAACTGGTTTGGCTCAGTGGATAAAGCATCGGCCTGCGGACTGAAAGGTCCCAGGTTCGATTCCGGTCAAGGGCATGTACCTTGGTTGTGGGCACATCCCCAGTAGGAGGTGTGGAGGAGGCAGCTGATTGATGTTTCTCTCTCATCGATGTTTCTAACTCTTTATCCCTCTCCCTTCCTCTCTGTAAAAAAATCAATAAAATATATTTAAAAAAAATAAAAACAAGTGGATCAAATAAACAGGAGGAGCAGTGAGGTTCAATGTTAAAATGAAGGTCACAATTACAGAGGCAGGACAAGGTCTGAATTGAGGTGGAGCTGATTTGAATAACCCTGCCTGTTAGCTGCCCTTCTCCTTAGTATCCCTCGCTCTTGGCTCCCCTCCCCTCATCCCGGTGCCATGTTCTGTCACTCACTTTATTCTCTCTCCTATTCATTCCTAGTTCCTCCCTCCTCTTTGCCTACTTTCTCTTCCACCTCCTCCCGTATTCTGCTCCCTTGTCTGAAGTGCCCCCGCGCTCCTGACCTCCAGGGCTCTCAACAGGCCCTCCTGGATTTCGGGGTCTCTTCTGGGTCCCTCCCCCTCCCCCAGCCCCTCGTCCAGCCTGTGCTGGCGCCATTTTCATAACGGGCGGCTCTGCTTCTGACGCTTAGGCTTGGCATTTCTCACAGGTGAGGTCTGAACTCTGCAGGGCGTTATTTTCAGAACCATCACGCTAGGAGGAGGCAAACGCACAGCTCCCTCTGGGCGGGTTTCATAGATCTCCAGGAGCATCCAGATGAAAACAATGGAAGGATAATTCCACTCTTGAGTGATTTAATAGTTTCTTGGCTCAGCAGGTACATTATTTTGGTAAGTTATGATGAAAAACTTCTTTTTTTATTATTATAACAAAACCAATCATTCTTTCTCATTAAAAAAAAAATACAAACAACAACAAAATGAGGAAGCCCGGCCAGTGTGGTTCAGTGGTTGAGTGTTGACCCACGAATCAAGAGGTCACTGGGTTGTGGGCTCGATCCCCAGTAGTGGGTGTGAGGGAGGCAGCCAATCAATATTTCTCTCTCTCATCGATGGATGTTTTTATCTCCTTATCCCTCTGCTTTCCTCTCTCTCTCAAATCAATAAAAAAAAATTATTTAATAACAACAACAACAAGGAAGAAAATGGAAACCTATATGATACTTCCTTCTGGAGACAACCAGGCTGACCTCATTGGTGTCTATCCTTGCAGTATTTTTTATGTATTTGTACACATTTGTTACTCTGACAAAACTGAAGGCATGCTGGATATATTAGTTTATAAGACTTTTGTATTAATATTTTATAGACCTTTCCTCTAATATAACTATTAATTGCTACATAATATTTAGGGATATCGATATACAATTTGGATAAAATGTAGTACACACTTTAAAAGACTCAGAGACATTATTTATGAGGAGTGGCCAACATTAACAGCACTCTAAAAATATTTTGTACTCTCTCCCAGTGACCATTGGCAGAGATAATACTTAAGACAAATCCTGTTCCTTATTCCTCCCATCTGGACCTATGGGGACTCTATTTTAAAAAATATATATATTTTACTGATTTTTTTTACAGAGAGGAAGGAGAGGAATAGAGAGCTAGAAAGATCGATGAGAGAGAAACATCGATCAGCTGCCTCCTGCACACCCCCTACTGGGGATGTGCCTGCAACCAAGGTACATGCCCTTGACCAGAATCGAACCTGGGACCCTTCAGTCCACAGGCTGATGCTCTATCCACTGATCTAAAATGGTTTCGAATGATCCAAACCGGTTCCCCCTTGAGGTTAGAGGAGGCCCCGGAGCCAGTTTTGGCCATAAACGTGAGTGAAAGTGAAGCGTGTTGCTTCTAAATGAGGGGGAGGAAGGAGGAGAGAAAAGCATCATTGAGATTGTCCAATCTTTCTTTTGCTGCCATGGACGTCATGGAAGCCTTGATTTGGGATGGCGAAGTCACAGCATGAAGCATCCCTGGTCCCTGAGTCACAGCGTAGAGCACAGGTGCTCAGGAGAGATGCCGGCCTATAGATCACTCTGGAAGAGCGAGAAATAAACTCAGAGGGTTTGACACCCAAGATTGTGAACTGTATGTTCCTCAGCAGAGGACTAGTCTACCTGACTGGGACAGACCATAAATGAAAGGATTTAATATGATTACGAGTATTTCTTCCCTGATATTCTCAGGATAAAGCAATTACTGATTATCATTTAGCACTTACTGACTGAGGATTGTACATGCAGGCAGAATGTTGGCCCCCAAAGAACACAAGATAGAAAGAGACACAATCTGGCTCCCAAAGTAATTAAAGGAGGACAGCCAGCGAACGGTATGCCAAAACGATCAGTTGCTATCTCACCCACTGGGGCCAGCGAAACGGCCCGATTGGGGGTGGGGCTGGCCAGCCAACCTCCCGCTGTCTCCTCCTTCTGACAGGCCTGACCCAGATCCACCTCAATTGGGGCCAGGCCGGCGGACCCCACCCATGCATGAATTCATGCACTGGGCCTCTAGTATATAATATTATACCATTTAAAACAAGGAAGTGCTGTCATAGAGGATGAAAAACTTTTTACAGAATCATAGAGAAATGGGATCAATTTGGGGGAAGGATCCTGAGAACTTCTAACCTTAACAAGGAAATGACCATGAGTACACGTGGTGGGGGAAGGTCATTCTAGGGAGTGGGAACAGCATTTACAAGCCACAGAGACCTGAAATGCATAGCATACTCGGAAACCCAATAGATCCATGGGCAGGGAAGAGAAGGCAACGAAACTATATTGTCTCTAACAATGGGAAATGCATTTTCAAGATTAACTCTCATTGTTAAATGGATCCAATCAGGAGAAAAATCTTTCTTATGCAAAATGAAAATGCCCCACTTTTCAATTTTTCTTGACTTGGCCCTCATTTTCCTCTCTGGAGATGTTAAGATGAAAAACAAGTTATTTTTATATGTCATTTCTTTTTTTTTTATAAAGAGAAAGGGAGAGGGATAGAGAGCTAGAAACATTAATGAGAGAGAAACATCGACCAGCTGCCTCCTGCATACCCCCTACTGGGGATGTGCCCACAACCAAGGTACATGCCCTTGACCGGAATCAAACCTGGGACCGCTCAGTTCACAGGCTGACACTCTATCCACTGAGTCAAACCAGCTATGGCCATTTCTTCAAATATTTAAGATACTTTCTATGTCCCTATAACTTCTGTATTGTTTTCTTTTTCAAGCATTAGTTTCAATCTTTTAAAAGTGGTGTGTACAATCTTGCACAAAACCTGGCACAGAGTAGTTACTCAATATATGTTTGATGAATGAATGTGCAGATCAATTCAGAGGTAGACAGCAGTAGTCTCGGCTCAGTAAAAAATCATGAAGGACAGTAATTGATTATACTGATTAGTTAGCATTTATTGAACACCTACACTTCTGCCAGGCAATTTATCAAGTTCTGTACATGCATATTAGCACAATTCATCCTCATAACAACTCTGCGATGTAGATCCTAATATTATTTCTATTTCAGAGATGAGGATTATGAGGTTTGCAGAGGCGAAGTACCTTGCTCAGTCACAAAGCTAATAAGTGGTAGAGTCAGGATTGGAACTCATGCCTGTTGAACTCCAGAGCCCATCTTTACCTGTTTTCAAAATGTCTCATGATCTCATCTGACTCTCCCGCAAACACTGTCAGGCGGGCCTTTCACCTCATTTTCCACTTGAGTGCAGCGAGAGTCAGCGAAGCTAAAACACTTGCTCAAGGTCACACACCTTGCTCGGTTGGGAAGCTAGCATTTGTTCAGTGTCAAAGCCTGGGGCTGCTTGATCCTTTCATGCTATTCTGCTGAGAGAATGCCTTAAGAAGTGAGTTTGTTGGCATTTTCCTGATAAAGCAACTGAACACCAATTCACTCTGGTCTTTAACAACTTCGCCTGCTCTCACTCGAATCAACATTCAGTGAATGAATTAAAAAAACAACAACAGGGATGTAGCTGCTCATTGACACTCTAAAAGATTCTTAAATGCCTGTATTGATGTTTGGGCTAAGGATCACCTTTTCCTGTCACCATGGGATCTACTTATTACTCCATGGCCCCTCTCATGGTTGAGTCTAGGGATCTCTCCCTGCTATTAGATGAGATGACATGGGGCAGAAATCACCCCTAATTATTATTAGGTAAAAGACTTGAGATATTATCCTTGAATGGTCATCATTTAGCCTTATGAACTTGGGGAAGTCACATGCTCTCTTTGGACTTTGGTTTCTATATGTATAAAGTCATAGGGAAAAAAAAAAGTACTGAGATTATATCATTGTAATGACTATATCTTGCCTGTTTTATATGTGTCACACACTGTGTGAGGCTTATATATATATAATTCTCATGGTAACCTGATGAGATGGTTATTAACTCTGTTTTCTAGGTGACCAGAGGAGAAAGATAACTTGCCCAAGGCCATACAGAGAGCCATTGGGGTGGAATTCCCCATGTCAACCGTGGTACCATTGGGCTGTGATGAAGAGCGGATGTGGGAGTTAGAACTGCTAAGACTGGAATTTGCCCTCCATACTCAGTCAAGTCCAATATTCTCCTTATGCATCAGCTCTCTCGCCTAGAAGATGGGGTCAACAAAAGCACCTACCTCGCAGGGCTATTTCTGCAATTAAAAAAGAAAATATTTATACAAATATTTATAACAATTTTTGGTATGTAATAAGTAGCCAAAAACAGTAATGTTTTTATATAATTACAGGGCTCTAGAGCAGTGGTTAAGCGGTCGCTAACTATTTCAGGGCAATTATAAATCTGATCACAGATATCCATAGGAAAACAGAGACCTGAGAAATAATCTTATATAAACCTCTGAGGATTTATGGATTTACATCTGCAGGCATCCAAGGGTTAATAAATCCAAGGTTCATATTTCCTGGGGAAGATAGAATCTCCAAGACGGGAAATCTGAGAACTGATTATTCTCTAAATGTCTCTTCCATTAGGGCAACGGGACTTAAAACAAAAACAAAAACACAAAAGAGGTAGCAAAAACCTTCAGTAGTAACCGCTTCCTCCATCAACTGACAACACTCATTTCATCCCCTGGGGGGTCGAAGTCACCTTTGCTGCCTGGAGCTCAGGGGAATGCTCTGGTTTTGTGTATTGACATGTTCGGCAGCCATTCTTGCATTTCCTGCCTCAGCTCCTTCAGTATAATTATCTCCACATAATATTTCTGTCTATAAAAATGCATGCTACTTGTCAGTGTTCAGCAAGCAGGGCTGTACTTTGCTGCTGGGGTTTGCTTTATTGATTTTTTCCCATTTGTGGAAAAACTGAGAGTGGCATAAAATTTTGTGTTAACATGCAAAACCTACTCTTGGGGGATGGGAAAGGGATGCGATGGAGGGTGAGAAGGAAAAAATAAATTAAAAAACCCACACACCAACCTAGGACAGAGCCAGGACATAGCAGAGCTCAATAAATAATGGTTGAATAAATGAATTCAGTGAAACAGGTAAAGGGAATTACCTTCAATTCTTCTTTGACTACTCATTTATTCAGCCACTATCTATTTGCACCTATTATGTCACCACTATGCTGTGCATTGGAGGTATAACTTCATTTTATTTATTTATTTTTAAAATATATTTTATTGATTTTTTATAGAGAGGAAGGGAGAATTAGAAACATGGATGAAAGAGAAACATCAATCAGCTGCCTCTTGCATACCCGCTACTGGGGATGTACCAGCAACCAAGGTACATGCCCTTGACCGAAATCAAACCTGGGACCCTTGAGTCCGTAGGCCGATGCTAAATCAGTTAAGTCTAGAAGTGTAACTTTAAACAGTACATATGGGTTCACAGCTGACATGAAGCCAGTAATATATTGTACAATATATATCAATTAAATACTATAAAGTCAATAGATCCAGTTTTCCTTAACAGAGGATAACGCAGAAGGAAAATATTATCATGATGGTGACTACCTTTATCCATCCACGAATTCATTTATTTATTCATTTAGTTGCAGATATTTATTGACAGCCTAATGTAGAATGTATTTCTAATCGTTTCTCTCCCACACACGTGCTTTTCTCTCTCTCTCTCTCTCTCTCTCTCTCTCTCTCTCTCTCTCTCTCTCTCTCTTTCTCTCTCTCTCTCTCTCTTTTTTTTTTTTTTTTGGAGAAGACTGCTCCAAAGCCTCATGTAGCTCCAGATTCTGTGGCTATTCTCAGATGTTTGGGCTCATTTCAGCATTTTGCCTGCACCTCACACAACACGGTTACCCTGCTAACTCATGTCAGCAGGCAGTTCCCCGGTGGCTGAGAGCTTCCTCTTCACCACAGCCCTTTGTCTTCTTTATCAGCTCTGTTTTGTGTTTTAAAATGGGCCAAGGAAGGTGAGCATCTTCTGCAGAAGGGACTCATTGCCCATCAGACTGAAAGGGAGGCTAAGCTAGTGTCTTAGAGGTCTCAGGAGGGCTCTTCAGTATGGTCCACAGGAGGATGGAGTCACTGCTTGGAAGGTAAATGGCCGTGTCCTAGGACCAGCGTGATTTTGTATAGTTTAGGATGGATTTCTCTAAAGGTTTATGTTACCCTTGAATTCCTTCTCCTAATTGTAGGCTCTAGTGTTGACATCATGGACTGGGGATTTGGGTAGCAGAGTTTGACTGGGAAAAATCTCAGACAAATTTACTTTAACCCCCTTCTCTCCCATGGACACTTAAAGAGAAAGAAACACAAAGAAAACATGTAGATTGCATCTATATCTAGGTAGATATAGCTGTTCTATTGTTGGCACTGCTCACTGGTCCATTGCCACAATAGATGACTGCCTAATTGGCATGGCTCAGAGGAAGACAGGATTGGCATCAGAGACTGTGGAGTCTGTTCACTAATTACATGACCTTGGGCAAGTCTCTGACTTATTCTGAGCTTTGGTTGGTAATAAAAACTGCATTTTAGGGGGTACTCACCATGCACCAGGCACATTATAGATATTAGTTGTAAACCTGAGACCAACCCTGAAAGGAATTGAATCCATTAAGTGGCCAGCTTAGGGCAGCAGTGCTCTCAGAGCCAGGTCTAGACTGAAGGTAAGTCTAGTTGGCTCAAAAGCCCACAGTCTTCCCAGTACGTTGCTCTGTTTCCTTTATCAAATGAAGCTAAAAATAAAAATCCTTCCCAATTCCCAAGGTTGTTTTAAGGTTGAAATCAGCTTAAGTAAATGTAAAAATCTGAATGCTGTTGGTTACTGATGATGACCATTATTTATATGATCATTGTCATTTTTAAAAAAATATATTTTCTTATTGATTTCAGAGAAGGGAGAAGGAGAGAGAAAGAGAGAAACATCAATGATGAGAACATTGATTGGCTGCCTCCTGCTTGCCCTCAACTGGGAATCAAGCCTACAACTCAGGTATGTACCCTTGACTGGAATCAAACCAAGGACCCTTGAGTTCACAGGCTGACACTCTATCCATGGAGCCAAGTCGGCAAGGTCATTTTTATTTTAGCAGCCCGAATAAGCCTAACTGTGCTTATTGTCACCACAGCCTTTATTGTAAGCGCACATTTATTAGGCTCTGTTTCCTTGGTCTCCTGTGCTAGAAGGTGAGCATCTTGCAAGGGCGGGTCTTGACTTGTGTGGTTGTGCACTGTTAATAACTAATACAGTGCTTCAGACAGAATTAATGGTTCCGTTGCTGGTGTGCTGCAGTGAAAAGATGTAAATTTCCAGCCCATCACTCTGCAGAATATTCCTATATTTAGAGCCACGTCTGCATTTCAAGAAATCACATTTTAAATGGCAAGGGTTTAGAAAAAAAAGGTCTGGTAACATAGGCCTCAACATATTAATAGGAATTTGGGGTGAATTGCATTTTCTCCCTTTCCTTATATTTTCTAAGTTTCTTTAATAAACAAATTTTATTTGTTCAATTCATATTTTTGGTTGTTTTGTTTAATTTTGCTAGAAGGAATGTTGCCTATTTTTTTCTTTTGGTAGAATAAAGGAAAGCCAGGGTCAGAATTATTCTCCATGGACCAACTAGCTCTTTGAGTGAAGAGCATTCAATCAGCCTCAGTGTCACACTCACACACACACACACACACACACACACACACACACACCCCTCCAGCCTCCTGAGCCATAGACCAGCCACCCCTTGGATGCGGTCCAGTCTAAGCTATCCTTGGTCTCTCTGCACTGCACGGCATTTGATAGGAAATTGCCTCTCACTGCGAGAAATCGGGATGTGGCGATATTGAAATGCCTCCACGAGAAAGAACCTAAAGCGGAGGTGAGCCCTAGCCAGTGTGGCTCAATGGACAGAGTGTCGACCTTCAGACCAAAGGGTCCCAGGTTCGATTCCAGTCAAGGGCACATACCTTAGTTGCAGGCTCCTCCCTAGCCTGGGCTTGTGCAGGAGGCAACCAATCGATGTGTTTCTCTCACGTCAATGTTTCTCTCAGTCTTTTTCCTCTCTCTTCCACTCTCCCTTAAAAATTCAATGGGAAAATACCTTCAGGTGAGGATTAATAAACAATCAATAAATAAATACATAAAATAAAGTGGAGGTGAGAGGCAGAGCTCTAGCGAAAACCGACAAGCTGGTGCTCAATGTGAGTGCAGCCCTTTCATCAAGCCAGGAGATGTTTCTATTACCTTCCATAAACAGGCGAAGAGCCTAAATTAGGTTAGTGGGAACGTTCATTTATCTCCTGGTGCTACAGTCTGACTGTGGAGGGGTGTGTGTTTGTGTGTGTGTGTGTTTGTGTGTGTGTGTGATACATTTTTCCACAATGTATTTTTAAATATCCTCATGATATTGTTCAAAGTAATTGATGGTGGAGGTCCAGGACATTGCTCAGTAAAACACACACAAAGCCAGGCTTAAATCATTCAAATTGCTTCCTTCGTGGGGATAAATAAAACCAAATCGCCTGGCGAGGCAGCGAGGCAGAGAGAACACAGGCGATCCGGAGGGAGCGGTGGAGGAATGATTAGTACGTTTTCCTTATTATTTGTCAAAATGGAACACACCCCTTCCTGTTTTATGTTCTCAGCCCTATACGCAAGGCAATCAATGGTTTTATAAATAAGTCTCGTATTGTTACAGGCATGAGGCTGCTCAGGGAATGGAACAGAAAATCACTTTCCAGTCTAGCCTCAAAATCAATTTCCCCCAAATTATTTTCCTTACAAAACCTTTATTTGGCTCTCTTGGAATTGTCTTTCATTTACCAGCACCCCTGCCTCTCCCTTTTAAGGCATTTCCCTTTTTCTCTCTCTCTCCCTGTCTTTGTTCTGTTAATCCTCACCTAAGGATATTTTTCTGTTGATTTTTAGAGAGAGTGGAAAGGATGGGGAGAGATGGAGAGAAGCATCGATGTGAGAGAGACACATAGATTCGTTGCTTCCCACATGCAGCCACAACCGGTACATGCCCTTGACTGGAATCAAATCCAGGATCCTTTAGTTCCGGGGCCCACAATCTCTCTATTGAGCCCAAACTGGCTAAAGCTCCCTTTCTCTTCTGACACTTGCAATCCTTGTCATAAAATCAAGCCCTTGATTCCATGTGGACATGTTTCTCATCCAGTCTGTAAGATCCCTGAAGGCAGCCATCTCATGTACTTCTCTCTCCTCTGTGGAGACGACAGAATAGGCGCACAGAAAACTGAGCTCCATTTTGCACCTCTGGGAAACATTGTCCTGCAATGATAATTTATTAAGTGCTAATATGTGTCAGGGAGTGAGCAAACAGCTTTCTGTCATTTCATCTGCACCCACAGTCTTGTCTCGGTCAACAGTGGGTGGCTCCTTAACCTTTCCCTCCCCAACCTACTGTCCTGGGCCACGGCCGATTGGTTCAGGGAAAGAGACAAACCAAAGCTGAGCCAACCAGACGCCTCCTGACAGGGGTGTGAAACTTAGAGTGGATTTCATGGCATGACAGCCTTCCCACGGGCAGTCACCAGGCCTCTGGTCCTGCTCTGTTTTCTGCATTCACTGTCGTTCTATATAATTCCTTGTCATGTCTTCTGGAAAGTTCTTCCTAATCTCAGAGAAGTCTACAAACCCCTCCCATGGGCTTGAAAGCTATATCTTGTACTGAAATGGCTTGTTAATTTTCTGTCCCTCCCCAGTGTCCTAGGGTGTACGCTCTTGGGGGCAGGAACTTCGCTTTGTTTATTGCTGTATCTCTGATTGTCCATATCACAGATGAGAAAACTCAGGCAAGAGGTATGAAGAGACTGGTCAAAAGTCAGGCACTGGTCAGTGCCAGAGATGTCACTAGAAAGGGTATTCTACTGACGCACGGATTGGTAGATACATTCTGCTCTTTCAATGACTATAAACTGAAGGGCCTCTATACTCTGTGTGGCGTAGACAAGGGAGGGAGCGAGGACCCATGACACACAGCTCAGGCTCATAGTCTAATGGGCGGGAGTAAGCAGAAACAACTCCAAAACATGGTGATTGATTGTGGGAGGAGAGCTACTAAACCTGTCAAAGGGGGGTGGTCCAGGAAAGGCTTTTCGGCTGTGACATCTACAATGAACCCCCGCAAAGTGAGTGGGAGTGAGTGGGCCAGTCAGTGAGGAAAAGAAGGGGCTCAGAAAGCATCAAAACCAAGTTCTCCAAGGGCCTCCTGGATTATAGTAGGACACTGAGGCACTCCTTGTCTTCAAAGCAAAGGGGAGCCAATGAGGGCTGGAAAGATGAATAGAATTTCAACATGTAAAGATGGGGGAAGGCAGTGAGGGGGGGTTTCTGGAAAAGAGAACAGCCCAGCCACCCCTAAAAGCCAGATGCTGTATGTGGTTAGACTGACCGTGGGTTATTAACAAGGAGACAGAACTGAGAACCCAGCTCAGGATCCTTTGGGCATGGTGTCCCTCCTTTCCCCCCTCCCCCCCCCCCCCCCCCCCCGCCCCGGCAGAAATGGCCCTGGAAAGTGGGGTTCTGTGGAGAGAATTGAATTTGCAGAGCAGTTTCACTTATGTTTTAGGAGAGAGGAGAGATAGGGAGACCGAGAAATGACAGAACATCTGCTGGTGATATTTTGTGTGACTTCTTCCCATCTGCAACCCCACTCCCACCCTTGAGCCTCCTGGGTTAAGAGGGGGTAAATTGTGCCAAATGGATAAAGGAGACAAGATTTGTTCAGAAATGGCCCTAGGAGGAGCAGAGGAAGTGCCCCCTCCATGCAGTAGGTGGCGCTGTTGTCTGTGTCTCAGTACTTTCTTGGTTGAACCATTTGTCAAATTTGTTTATTCTTTGCTCTGGGGATCTCAGTCTCAGGAGGGATGTTTTGTAACCTATTGAAGGAGGAAGGAAGGAAACGGTGCCTAACAGATATTCAGGTGCTTTTATGTGCCAGGCATGTGCTAGACACATTGAAACACAGAACCTTCTGCAGTCAGAACAATAACTATGACCCTCCTCCCACTCCATTCTTATTCCTCCCTTCCTTATTTTTTTTCTGTCCTCTCTCCTCATTCTTCCCTTTCCATCTTAATTTTTATCATCACCATTGCAGCCGCCATCTACTGGGGACTTACTGGGAGCCAGAAACCAAGCCGAGCCCTATCCTGCATGATCTCATTTAATCTCCATGCCAAACTTCTCTGGTAGGTTCCATCATTGTCCCCTTTTTGCAAATAAGGGAGTTGAGCTGCAGAGAGATAAGTAATTTTTCAAAATCACACAAATCATAAATGGTAGAGCAAAAGATTTGAGCCTCATTCAGCCTTCCTCAACAGTAGGGCTCCTTATTTTTCTGTTACATCATGTTCTTTATTCGTGTTTTTTTTTTGTTTGTTTTTTTTTAAAGTTCAGATTTACAAACATAATCTCTCCCCTGCTACTTTAGTCCTTTGCTCCACACCACGGATTGAAAACTGCATTACATTGAAACTCAGGCTTATGTGCATCTTCAAAGTAATCCAAAGAAAGTCAAACGGCCCCTCCACACCTCACACACATTCAAATCTGGAGTCCTGAGACGAGGAGACAGCATGTCTGGCTCTGCTCCTGTCCTTCTCCCACTTTAGTCAATCCTGGTGTTAGCTGTGCACCTCCATGTTGTTTTTGGTAGATTGCATACTTGACTGTTATTTGTTTTTTAATTCACTTCCTCATTCATTCGTCATTTCAGCTAACATTTAATGAATACCTACTATGTGCCAGATAATGTTCTAGAAAGGCATATATATATAAAAGGCTAAGTGTCTGTCTGTTCGACTGGTAGCTATGATGCGCACTGATTACTAGGGAGCAGATACTCAATGCAGGAGCTGCCATGACATGCAATGCCATCCTATATAATAAAAGCCAAATATGCAAATATACTGAACCACAGAATGACCGGTGGAACAACTAGTCACTATGATGTGCACTGACCTCCAGGGGGCAGACGCTCAACACAGGAGCTGCTTCCAGCCTATAGGCCCCAAGCCAGCCAAGGTGGGTGCCAACGGGGGTTGGGGAACCCGATCACCCCACTGGTCACTCCACAGATTGGCCCTGATTATCTGCCAGGCCTAGGGAACCTTATCCACGCATGAATTTCGTGCACTAAACCTCTAGTGGCTTAATAAAATAGATTATCTGATCTCAAGCTGCTCACAGTCTGGTAGAAGAGACAGACCAGTCCGTACACCATTATATCACAGTACGGTAACTGCTTCATATAACAGGGCATCAGGTAGTGCTGAGGGAACCCCCACGTGGGGACACCTCTTTTGTGTTCAACCCAGTGTCACATGATTGTAAGAATGAACCCAGCCTCGGGTCAGATAAAGCTTTCTGGGGACCCACATAGTTGCTGTGAAGACCAGATGAGTTAAAGTGTATGAACTTGACTTGGCACATGGTAGGTACTCAATGGTTCATGGTAAGGGGAGAGGAGAGAAGCATTCTGCCAGGTGCCAGTTTGGTGACTGAATAAACTGTGGCCTCTACCCTCTGGAGGCAGAAAATGTAAGCAAGTAAATATTATTAATGGGGAGAGGGTTCTGGGGCAGTAGGTGGGCACCTGAGGGATGAAGATGGCATTGTCTTTTAGGGAAAAATAAAGATACTCTAAAAAAATTAAAAATTAGATAAAGCAAGTGGAAACCCTTCAAGACCCAACACCTTAAGCAAGTCTAGAGGTTATTCTTTTTTTTCTTTTCCCCCCCAATATTTAGACATGAGAGGAGAGAGCTGGGCAGGCCCTTAACTTAATCTCATCTGCAAAGTCCCCTTTGCCCTGCGAGTAACATACTACACGTTCGGAGGATTAAAACGTGCTTACCTTTGGAACCCTATTACTCTGTCCACCACAGGTGTAATCATCACCTATATCCCTTGAGAAAGTTGCTAAGTTTCAGTTTTCTTATTTGAAAAATGAGGCAAACAATAGCACTATCATCATAGATGTGTGAAAGTCGAATGCGAAAGCATTTTAAATAATTTAGTGCTATGGTGGCACATAGTAAGTGCTCATTAAATTATAAATCATTTAATCTGTACTTCTTGTGAAGTGATTAACTGTCATGCTTTTATGGGGGTTGGTCGGGAGGATGCAGTGCATAAAGAGAGTTGAAGAATAGCTCTCCAAGCTACTCTTTTTTCTAATATTTCTAGTAAAAGCCCACATGTTGTCTTTGAGATGGACTGGTCTACTCTGGCCCCTTTCTCAATCTAAGGACTGGAGCAAGTTTTCAAGAAAGAAAGAAAGCAACTATAGAGTTGTTTGCCACAATCAGAAAAGGTGATTTAAGTTCACGGAAAGTCTGCATGTGTCCGTGTCTATTGGAAGTAAGAGGGTTGGAAAAGTGTGGGAAAAACCAAAACGTCTTTGCCCAAAGGTACAATGGCTCGGCCACCCAGCACATGAATGCTGCCTCTGTTTTCAGTTTTTACTTTGTCAGCACAGGAAATATTTGAATCCACCAAAAACAATTTGGCTTTTCATTTATAGGGACTCAGGTATCGCTTCCAAATATTGTCCTGAATAAAACTTAATTGAAAACACAATCAAACTGAAAAATTGCCTGACAAGCCGAGGTCACATGTATGATATAAAGGGATGTCTGTTTATCCCTCAGCCGTGACGGGGTCTGTGCTGGCACACAGGGTGGGGGCTTTGTCACCTCCCTCACTGTCCCTGCGAGGAGGGAGCCCCCTCACTTTGGCGGCACGGCCTTGGCTTAAAGGTTACCTGTCAGAGAAGCAGAAAGCAACCCTTACAGGGGAGGCACTGAAATAGGTGCCTGCTGACGTCATTGACGAATGATCGCTTTCAAGTTCAAATTGCTTGTCAGACAAGAGAGTCCTGCTGCCGCAGAAGAGGGCTGCCCCTCGGTGATTATGTAAGAGCGACTCTTCTGCCTCGTCCCCTGATGCTGGCCCTGCCAGCAGGAGTCCTGCCCTCCGGGGGCTGAGACTGGGAAGATCCATGGTATTGGGTGTACCTTGTAGAGAGGTGACTGCCATTCTGTGAGATGCTTGATGGAGACAAAAAGCAATGTAGGTCTAGAACCTTAAAGGCTATTATGGGCTAAATGATGGACATGAACTAGTACTTACCGAATGTAAATGGGACAAGCTTGATCTTCATTATGGTATGGGATTATTATCCCCATTTTATGGCTGAAAAAACTGAGGCTCAGACTGGGCCAATGACTTGCCTGAGGATGCCTAGCAGAGGTGGGATTTAAACTCAGATTTGCCCAGTGCAAAGTTTGAGCATCTGTTCTGCTGCCTAGATAAGGATTGTGCCTTGGTTCCATTCAACCAGGTGTGGCACTCACTCTGGATCCATCCTAGCTGCTGGAAGAATGTGGAGGTGGCCTTGAATTTTCGGAGTGAGCTCTGTCAAGTCCTGAGCTCTGCCCTCTCCATCCCCGAATCAGCCTCAGAACAGTTTAACGGGGTGCCCTTCTTCCACTGTGCGCATTTGTGAGCACACCCCATAAATCTCAGGCACCGAAATAACTCGCCCTCCTCGAGCCTGCTGCTTAATAACTGCACTGGCCCACGTGATGAATGGCTACCGCATTGTGCCGCAGGAAGAACAAATAACGGTCCATCTTTGAGACGATGTACATGAAACCCGTGCCTTCCCTGCTCTGCCTAAAGGAAGTGAAGTGAAGGCAGTCTTTACAGGAGAGAGGTGCCAGATTTCACCAGGGCACACAAGGAGAGAGCACCTGCTGGAAGCCCTGATAGGCGGTGGGGGCTGGGGAAGGATGAGACAGCCTGTCCCCAAGAGTGAACCCGCGTCTCAATCAATGCACGTACCTCTGTCCGTCGCTCTGTGTCGCTGCGTGCCACCCAAAGCCCTTGGCCTGTCGAAGGCTCAGTGTGCTGACCTGAAAATGGAATCAAGAGATTAGTTTTTTTGTCGTTACAGAACTGCATACCCAGCGCTGTGCTCACACCATGAAAGGTGCCAATGCGTTTATGTGTCCTAATATGTTAGCATGAGAGGCAGGGGGATGGGCTTGGTGGGTGTTTGTCTTTAGAGGAACTGAAACTATAGCTGAGCTCCCACCGGAGCAGTTCCATAGACACTCACGGCCCTCCCGACTTGTCTGACGAGGGAGGGAGGTGGCCTGTTCCTTCATCATCCTGAGTGTAGAGGGCTAACTAAATCACTTCCGGGTCAGGAGGTTGGGGGGTCCTTGGTTAAATCCTACCTTGATTGGTTTTACAGCTAAACGTGTCTCTGAGCATGTGCTCTATGTGGTGCGCGCTAAGCCATGTGGTGCGGTTTAAGATTATTGCCTAGTCCTGTTGCACTTTATAGGATTAGGAGTCGGAATAGAGACGCCATAAAAGGGGACATCCGTATTACTTTCAACAATAAAGATATGGAAACAAAAAGACAAAAGTCTGCGCTGATAATGGTGGGGAGAGTGGCCACCTGTTGTGGCAGTGGGCAAGAAATACGACTCAGGTCTGGAAGGTCTTATGACTGGCCCAAGGACCAAAAGACAGAGTTGGTTTTTAACAATGACAAAACCCAATTTTATTGAGTTATAACTGACATGTGAAAAGCCCTACATATTTAATGTATGTAATGTAATGAGCTTGGGGATAAGTATATACCCATGAAACCATCACCACCATAAACATGCATCACTTCCCAAAGTTTCCTCCCACCCTCTTTTCCTCTTCCTCTTCATCATCATCATCATCATCATCATCATCATCATCATCATCTTCGTATCATTGTAGGAACAGTTAACACAAGAGCTATCCTCTCAGCAAATTTTAAGCCTGCAATTCAGTATCGCTGTCTCTATGCACTTTATGGCAGAGATCTCAGAACCCATTTATCTTGCATCGACTGCAACTTTGTACCCCTCAACCTTCGCCTTCCCACTCCTCCTGTCTCCCCTCCCCAGGCACCCTCCTGTCTACTCTCTGCTTCCAGGCGTTTGATTATTTTAGATTCTACATCCACACCGCACACTGGGTTTTAAATCAAGAAGGTGTGTGTCCCAAACCCCAAGACCTCAATCATCACTGGAGCGGAGTGGCTGGGATTTATTTGTTAACATTACGTATCAGCTTCTCCCTCTAGACTCCTCTGATGCGTGAACACTAATCTATTTATCTTGGCATCTTTGGTACATAACAGCTCCAGGCAGAAAAAGGTGCTCAATCAGTATATTTTAAAAGATCGAATATGGAAATCAGGAGTCAAGGGAAGAGAGGACACACAAGGATAAAGGGAAGGAGAGGGTAACATTTTATTGTCTCCTGTGTTGGGCTCCGAGGCATTTTACTTGCCTCCTACTAGGAGGCCTCGCTCCCCTGCTGAGGCTCTGAAGCGGAAAAGCTCCGGTTTCAGATGACCCTGCAGGTAACATAGACTCATCCGTCCACATGAACTTGAGGGAGATCTGGGAGGTGGAGATGGGCTTGCTAGTCCTTTTGTCCTGGCATCCTTTCTTCCGTTCCAGCCCATCTTTCCCTCTTCTTTCCTTTCCGAGTCTTCACCTTCCCGGCCTGATTGCTTTTATCTGTTCTCCCACGTGTCCAGATTCTTTGCTGGGAACTACACTGAGTGGCCAGATTAGTATGATCTCTGAACACATAATAACTTGACCACTCAGTGTATGTCCTATATAATAAAAGGCTAATATGCGAATTGTTTCCCTCCACCAGGAGTTCGACCAGCAGGCAGGCCAGCCAACCATCCATGTCCCCTACCCCTGGCCATGCATGAATTCATGCACCGGGCCTTTCATGGATGTGAAAGGTAGGTAGGAAACAATGTATACTGTTGGGCCACATAGACTGGAAATGAGATGCTTAGATTTCTGCATCTTCCCAGGTCACGTGGCTACACATTTTGGTTTATTTCCTTGGCATTGCTCCATTCTCCTTCCGTTACTGTGCACCTTGCTCTGCTGGGTCACCTGCTAGAGGGATTAGGATGGCATCTATAGGAGTGTGGGCCTCCCAGCCCTCCTTCACATCTGTAAGTCCTGGTAGGCTCTCTCCTCTCCAGGTGCATGCAGCTTAATTTGTACAGTGAACACAATCCAGAATGTCATAAAGAAAAGCAATATTGCCAGGTCAGCATGGCTCAGTGGTTGAGCATTGACGTATGAACCAGGAGGTCATAGTTCAATTCCCGATCAGGGTACATGCCCAGGTTGTGGGTTTGATCCCCAGAGGGGGTGTGCAGGAGGCAGCCGATTGATAGTTCTCTCTCATCATTGATGTTTCTATCTCTCTCTCTCCCTCTCTCTTCCTCTCTGAAAGCCAATAAAAATATTTTTTAAAAAAATAAAAGAAAAGCAATACCATGAGTTCAACATTAAATCTATAAGTGGACGCTGGGTTCTTGAACACGAGGATTTCCCTTGTAGGGGAATGTACCAGAAGAGCTGGAGGCAGCGAGAGCAAGAAATGGGCCAGAGAGCTACCTGCACCGGGAGTGGGCTTTCAGATGACTTCATGATTGAGGAGTCCTTTGCGGTCACATGAGGAAATCTTGAAGTCCCAAAACATTCCTTTCTTCCTCTGTGTGAGAGCCTTTCTGTTTGTCACATCAGTGAGGAAAGAGTAGCACCCGCAGCTCAGGAAAACACGTAGCAGTTTTGTTTCTGAGCAGCCCTTGCTGCAGGCGTGAGAGCACGTTTTTATTACTGTGGGTTTGATCCAGTGACTGGTGCTGCATATGAGCCTCTCGCTGGTCCTGGGGTGCAGTGGATTGATGGAGGCAATGAGGCCTTGTTTTCATTTTCTTCATGCAGCCAGAACATTGCCAGAAAATAGGGGCAACTGGGATGCTGGTGGATATTTCCACTGAGGCAGAAAGCCAAGCTGAGCCACCGGGACCTCAGGAGACTTCTGAGCTTCCTTCTAAGATGGCTGCCTGCAAACCCGCTGGGCTTGCCTCTACTGGAATGAGCAATGTTTCCCCGTGCACATCTGTGAACCAGGCACTGTCCGAGGTATTGCTTTTCATTTTGACATTAGCCCAATGAATTCAGCACTGACACTCCCACTTTATGTAACAAATAACACCTCAGAGATGCTAAGCCTTTAATTTTGACATTAGCTCATTGAGTTAAGCACTAATATTCCCACTTTATGTAACAAATAACACCTCAGAGGTGTGAAGTGACCTCAGTGAAGTCACCTGCTGTTTCAGTGGGGCACTTGGAAGAAAAACCAGACCTATTTATCTTAAAAGTACACGCCCTCCTCCCACAACAGGCTGTCCCTCAGTCTGAATGACGAATTAATCCCTTCCCTGCACAACTGTGTTTACCGCCATAAAAGCAGGGCAAGGAGGCTGTTATCAAGGAAACTCAGTGAGTTTATCAAATTACCCAGTCCCAAATTCATAGACCCCTCATGACTTCCTCTTACATTTAATAAATACACGCATGCTGTTGTGCATTGGGTTCTGGGTTGCAGCTGGGACTGGAACATGGTATTTGTTACAGCAGCTTGAGTAGGCTCATACAATAGGACTCAAAGCTACTTCAGGGAGGCCTCAGACTGTTCCCTTTGCATTCTGCCAGCAGCAAAGTAAGAAATATTCACGCTGAAAACCGGTTTGGCTCAGTGGATAGAGCGTCGGCTTGCGGACTGAAAGGTCCTGGGTTCGATTCCGGTCAAGGGCATGTACCTTGGTTGCAGG
Organism: Pipistrellus hanaki; assembly: GCF_964339955.1. Taxonomy (NCBI): domain Eukaryota; kingdom Metazoa; phylum Chordata; class Mammalia; order Chiroptera; family Vespertilionidae; genus Pipistrellus; species Pipistrellus hanaki. The sequence continues at coordinate 46,772,754 of NC_140519.1, read as the reverse complement.
CACATCCCCATTAGGGTGGTGCAGGAGACAGCTGATCGATGATTCTCTCTCACCAATGTTTCTAACTCTCTATCCCTCTCTCTTCCTCTCTGTAAAAAATCAATAAAATATATTAAAAAAAAAAAAAGAAGAAGAAGAAGAAAAATATTCGCAATGCACAGTTTTCCTGGTCCTGCACAGATCCTCCCAGAGCAGGTAACTAGTAAGAGCAAGTCCAGGGAAAGTGATTTGCATTCACTTGGCGGGCGGTGGGAGGGAAGGAGGGGGAAGATAAGCAATAGACATGTAGCCATTAACTAAAATGTTTTTGGATATTCAGTCAATTTCTAGGGGAAATGGAATCTCGCTGAACTGGCACAAAGTCCTTATTTATCTATCTAATATTTTTCACATTTCCCCCTTAATTCTCATAGTTAAATTTGTGGGGCCAGTTCTGTTATTATTTCTCTTTTGCATCTGGCTCAATGGAGGCCAGAGAGCAATGGCAAGCTTGTCAGGAAGACTTCCCAGCTGCTAAGTCTACATGGAGATGTGGCTTGTTGTGTTTCTGGGGGAGGGGAGGCATAATTGCTGGGATGTAACAATGAGTAAACCCCAACACCCACCTACTGACACAGACACTGAGTGAGCGCTCACACGCATGTGTACCTGGTATGCATTTGCAGGCTGCACATCCCCGCAGAGGTCTGAGGGAGCTGTGATCCTGTCTGAGAGCAAACTGCCCCACAGATTGATCTCAGCCTTGAGTTCTGAGAGAGATGAAGACTTTTTAAACATGGCGGCTGCAACATCCTCTCCCCTGCGTCCACTTCGCAGCAGAATCTTCTGCAAAAAAAAGACAAAGATAAAAAGTCACTCTTGAAAGTAGAAGAATCAACAGATGTCATGGATATTTTTAAACCAATTACCGAGGCATTCCTGCCGAAGCGGGCCCATGAAATATAGATGTGGCTTCCTGCACCCATCTAATTTATTCCTGTGATCGCTCCTTCATCACAGCTGGAGCTGCATTCCCGAGGATCCCAGAGCAGGCCGAGGAGCAATCAGGGCATTCCTGGCTGTTAGCAACCCCGCGGACCATTCATCAGGCATGGTACTGCCCTCGGCTTTAAGAACAATGAGTGCACAGCTCTGTCTATTCACCGAGCGCTGGGAGCAAGAAGCACTGCTCAGACCCTCCTACATGACTGTTTAAGCAAGTGGAGACCTTTTTCTATCAAGGGCGGGTCTTAATGGAAATGAACACACTGGGTAACAGTGCCCATGAACATGGTAGCAGACTTGGGGAGGAGGCTCTCTGAAGATGTTTAATCCATAACCTGTGCTCCTCCCAGTAGCATACACCCTGTAATGAGACCTCACGGCCATGTGGCAGGGCCAGATGTCCTTGTGTGACAGAGAAGCCCCATTAGCAAGGACAGGTGCTCAATCTAACTCATCAACAAATGATCATTGCACTTCTCAATGGCGCTAGGCACTGAGGACCTAACTGTTAACAAGACAGACCAGGTCACTGTCCTCCTGGAATTTGGGGAAAACACCATTCAATAAGGAACACGAATGCAGTAAGGAGTATGAAGAGCATGGCTCACCCTTTCCCCCTTCCTGTGTTGAATCCAATGGCTCTCACAGTGTGGTCTCCAGACCAGCCAGAGTCTCACCTGAGAACTTAATAGGAATGCACATTCCCAGATCCTGCTCATGACCTGCTGACTCAGACACTCTGGGGGTAGAGCCCCTCAGTTGGTGTCGTGACCAGCCCTCCTGGTGGTCTGATGCTTGATTTAACTCAGTCAGCTAGAAATAAACCCGTGGTAGCTGTAAAGGTCAAAGAAACATTGTGATAGAGCCAAGCAAATGCTTAGTCAGCCCTACAGCACAGGCTTCAGGGCAGACCGTGGTGGAGAATGTGGTCTTGAGGCCAGAGGAGGCGAACTTCTGCCCGCATCCAGGCTTTGGAGCCTACCTGTAGGTGTAGGGGAAGGCGACGCCAGCCAGCAGGGGCCCAGGCAGCATGGCCCGCCTGCCTTCCACACTCAGCAGCACAGGAAATTGCAAGCCATCACTGTCCAAGGAAGGATGACCTGAGCGGCTGGGCTCACCCCAGGAGAGAGAGAGTAGAGGGGGCACCTTACTTACAAGCCTGAGTCGGGCAGTGGAAGAGCAGCAGAGGCAGGCTGTGCCGTGATGAAAGGACAACTCTAACACAGAACATCCTTCAGTGAGACATGGCTGGGACTTAGATTCTCAACAGTTAGAAGAGCCATTGCTTCCAGGGGAGGGGGGGAGGCGTGGAACATATGGGAGAGTCTTGGGCTTCCTCTCCTTCGCTGGAGGAGGGGGGAGATGTCTCTCTATGGGAATAAGGGGTGGGGCTGAGGTTTATGACTCCCTAAAAAGGGGAAAGAGACGACACTACAGGGTGAGGCTGGGGCAGGTGTTTGAGGCGGGAGCGAGGTCGGCAACCTTCTGGGCCCCCAGAGGTGACACTCTGTTTTAGTTCATGTGATTGGATTGTTCCCCACTAACTGCATTCTTTCCATTTTTCTTCCTTCCTGACATTCCTCTCTTTCTCTCCCTTTGTTTCCTGACGTTCTTTCTCCTAAACCATTGTCCTTATGCCAGGCAACTGTTACCCACAGAGGCTTACAGACCTTTGGCCAATTCCTGCTGCAGGAACACAGGGACGTCTGTGCTCGGGAAGAGCAATTAAGAGAAGATGGTGGCTGCATGCACAGGCCAGCCATGACCTTGAAAATGAATCAGCAACTTGCTGAAGAGGTCAGCTACGGTGTCCAGGGTGTGGCCTTGAATCTCATCAGGGGGCTGTCATGGGACTCGGTGAGAAAGGAGCACGGGGGAAATGCATGTACGGGTGAGGACACAGAAGCAGGCTCACCACCTGCAGCCCTCTGGAAGCCAGGTCGGACTGCATGCCACGTCCCAGGAAAGCGGCAGATGCCCCAGGAAGCCTGCCTGGTGAGGCCAAACTGCCAGACGGGAGGAAAGGCCTTTGTCACCTTTTGTACCAGGAGTTCTATTTTCTACTCATGGCCTCAGCCACCACCTCTCATGGCCTCAGCCACCACCTCGGTACCAACGTCTCCTCCCGCCACAGCACAAACCGAGCTCACGAGCTGCTTGCTCACGCACATCCTGTTACATGCAATCTGGGCTCATCCACTTTACTCCTCATCACCGCTTCTGTGTTTCCTATCACAAGCAGATACAACACAATGGAGCACATGCTAGCCAGGTCAACAAAACAGAGACTCGGATTATCTACTGAACTGTTAGAGCTCTTTTAGGTAGCCCAAAACATGGTGCTCCCCTTTCCCCACGTGGGTTGGAGAGTAGGCAGCATATGGAGGCATGGAACATCCCTTAATTAATGATAAAGGTTAGGTTGGAAGGTGTTGTTTAGGTTGAGAGCCAAAATGAGCCAGCTAGTTCCTGGAAGAGCCCATCTGAGGGGAAATTTGAATGTTCAAAGGAGACACCCAAATCTCCACTTCCCACGGGTCCAAGGGGAAAAGGAAGGAGAGACTAAAGAACTGATGTTCATGGCCTTGGATAGACTACCCCCAGCCTCTTTAGACACGGAGCTTGTCCTCCAACCACTCCACCATGGTGGGAGGAGCAGAGGCAGAAGGCCAAGGCCATTTAGGAATCATCTTGCATATCGAAGAACGTTTTAAGAAACGAGAAGATTTTGCACAATAGCAACCTTGCTTAATACTTACTTAACCCCCTTCATCTTCTCTTCTCTAAACTGAATGGTGCATAATGAGGCTGAGAATTCAACTGAGAGAACAAACAGTTGTGGGAGCCCAGAGTGGGGATAATTAATTTGACTTGACAGTTTGCAGAAAAGTTTCCCAGGAGAGATGACGGATGAGGTGGGTCTTGGAAGATGAGCTGGTGTTTACGAGGAAGGGAAAGGAAGCGTTCTTGGCAGAGGGATGGCTGGTGTGGAAATGTGGTGTAGAACAGTTCACCTTGTTTGGGGAATATCAAAATGTCCAGCATCTTTAAAAATATATATATTTTATTGATTTTTTTACAGAAAGGAAGGGAGAGGGATAGAGAGTTAGAAACATTGAGATAGAGAGTTGTGTTGCCTCCTGCACAACCCTTACTGGGGATGTGCCCACAACCAAGGTACATGCCCTTGACCAGAATCAAACTTGGGACCCTTCAGTCTGCAAGCCGACGCTCTATCCACTGAGCCAGACTGGTTAGGGTAATGTCCAGCATCTTGAACGTGGGGTATGTGGAGGAACTTGGGAGTGAAGGGAGAGGTTCTTAATATACAAAGGGCAAAGAGAAAATAAGTTTGGGAGGAAGGATGGTCCAGGACAGGGCATATCTCACAGGCATCACTGAGGCAGGAGCAAGAATGTGGGTCTTTGGGGAAAGTGTTCTTGTTGGTTAGGGACTAGTCTCCCTGGCTGTCCTGCCAGCACTGTGGCTGTTATAGCCCTGGCTCCCATCACTTGGTACAGGAGAGCCTGGTTCTTTTAAAGAATCTCATGGCAAGTCACAGAGAGGATGGAGAGAGGTGTTACTTCAAACTCTTCACCGGCCCTTATGTTTTCTAAAGAGATGGGCAAAACGCCAGAGCAGAAATAGGATCCTTTGAAGCTGGAAGACACGGTTAGGTTTCATCTTCTAAGGTCCAAGGAGAGAGTGGCCTTATTTTTGTTCCCAGAAATTCATCACGAAAGCCACTTTGCAACGCCTGAAGTGCTGGGTGCGTCACATTGAGGGCACTTGTGTTTTAGCCTTGGAAGAAAAAGGACTCCTCACTTCGCTTTTGTTTTAAGGAATGAGGTTTCTCTGCTGTTGTGAGAGCAGTGCTAGGCCATTTTTTCTCTCAAAAAGCACCTCCTTTATTTTCAGAGGCTGTGGGAGATAGAAATGTCCACAGAAGATCAAGGAAGGCGTGAGACGTAGGCTGGGCATGAGTCTGTTCTTGACTGCTGCTGCGGCCATGCTGACAAGGAGGAAAATAATACCAGAAGTTCCCCCAAATGTGCCAGGTGTGGTATCAGGCACTCAAGGCACTTTTTGGAACCCTAAGAAATAGGGTATAGTTATTCCCATTACACAGATGAGATAACTGAGCCCCAGGACTGTTCAGTTCATGATGCCAAGATCTGTGCTCTCCCAAAGGGACCATACTTGTTCTGAACACTGAACCAGAAATCAGGTCCAATCTTATTTTTTTTCCTTCCTACACTCAGTTTCTGCATGTCTTCTGTCACTCAGAGCCAATGGCTAGCACTTTTCCTTGTCCTTGGCATAGCTGGGGGAAATAATCAAGGTGAGACTTTAAAAACAGTGAGAGGGATGGTCAAAGACAGGGCATATCTGTCAGGCATCATTTGTCCAACATCCCAAGGGTTGGTGTATCCCATGGCAAGTTCTAACTCCCACATCTATGGCATTCTGAGAAATTATAACCTTCATGATCTGAGCCCCCATGGACCCACAAACTCCCAAATAAGTGTCAAGTTGTTTTTCTGTTGTTGTTTTTTATCTATGGCACTGTTACAACATCTGTAGTACTTTTCATGAGAAATTGCTGTTAGTGTATGAGCCACACTGGAAGCATCACTACAGGATAACCCAAACCTCTCTTTAATGTGTATATTTAAACTTCCAAGTTCATATGCGCTCCTCAAAGATAATTTTAAAAAGCAAAAAATGGGAAAATAAAAATTCTTCAATGTCTACTAAGCACCACAATAATGATCTAGCCATTTAATCACAAAAAAACATTTTGAGCCCGGCCAGTGTTGCTCAGTGGCTGAGCATCGACCTATGGACCAGGAGGTCACAGTTCCATTCCCGGTCAGCACATTTTCGAGTTGTGGACTCAGTCCCACTGAAGTGTGGAGGAGGGAGTCTATCAATGGTTCTCTCTTGTCGTTGATATTTCTCTCCCTCTCCCTCTCCTTTCCTCTCTGAAACCAATAAAAATATATTAAAGGAAACAGAAAAAAACATTCTGAACCAAGACATTCAAACCCTGACTTCTTCATCTATAAGCCTGTCCAAGACCAAATTATGTAAGTTCGCCAAGCCTCAGTTTCCTGCTGCTCCCGTGGTTGGCATGAAGATGAGATGAAATTCTACCTGAAGACTGTCCGCCACAGCGCTTGGTGCAGAACTGGGCTTTAACACACAGAGGCCAGAACACTGCCATCCGAGTTTAGGGAGCTGCACCTAGTTGATGGCGGGCATTGTTAGTTGAACAGAGTTAAAAGTGAATGGCTCACACGTGACACTGAAAGAGGTTTGGAATCCAGTTTGGACTACCTCTGCAGTTCGCGAGAAGGTTGGAGAGAGCCACTGTGTTTGCCAGAATCATAAACTGACATCACATGACTTTTCTTTCCAGAGACCCACTGACTTCCTATTCGGAGGTTTGGGGGATTTAAAAATAATTATTTGCCCACCACGTGAGCGCCACTGCCAGGGCTCTTGTCTCTCCGATTCCTTGCTTTATTCCCAGAACCTGGAGGAGAAACTGGCACGCGGTCATTCTTCAGGATTTATTGGTGAATAAATGAATGAGCAAATAGGCACTCACCCATTTCTGGCACTTTTGATCCATTCACTCACTCATAAGCAGTTATTAAATGTGTGCCATGTTCTGGGCATCGGAGCACATGACTGTCGAGGGGGCATACACATTGGACACAGATCCTGCTGTGAAGGGAGATAAACTCCAAAAGAGAAATGACACGTGACCAGGGAGGTGGCCAGACAACATTACAGGACTTAAAGAGGGGGACATCACTTCTGGCCGGGGGAACCAGGGTGGCAATGACCTTTGCACAGACCCTTGGCGGATACTACATTTACTTACTCAGTCCATTTAGGAAAATAACCAGCTACTCTATTGATAAATGAGTTGGGATTTTTTTGAAAAAAATATCATAAAGGTAAAGGATCAACTGAATTGACCAACTATCTAACTTAGGAGTCATTGATTCAATCAAAGAACCGATCTTGTTTGGGTACCGATGCTGCCCTGGCAAAGGAGAAATTAGCCAAGCCCAGGCTCTTGCCTCCGGCCTCCACACTGGGAGTTCTTCCTTCAACAAGTCATTAAAAACCTCCGCATCTGGGCCAAGATCTCCTTTGCTTCCTTTCCTCCTCTCCCCTTCATTAAAGCAGTGATTACGCAATCCTCTCCTGCCCAGGGCTCATTCTAAAAATGTCCCCTGCAAAGGCCGCAGCTGCTGCCGAATGGCGCGAGGAGACAGAGGGAGGCGGCAGAGCCAGCAGCACCTCTCCTCCTGAGGCTAGCTTGGCATGATGTCTTGTCAGGAATGAACCCTGGGTCACTCAGCCCAAGCTTCACTCACAAGCGGGAGTCCGTGGGAGAGGAGACGGGAAGGCAGTGAGGAGAAGGTGAGGCTGAATGGGTGACAATAAACCAAGGGGTCTCGGAGCTCCCAAGAAGCTTGGTATCCTGTGATGCAGAGGGAGAAACTGAGGACCCAAACAGAAGCCCGTCCTGCCCAAGAGCACACGGCTGGTGGTGGGAACACTAGGGAGGGAGTTGGAGCTCTGGTGCTTTGCCACCTGAAGGACTCCCCTCAAGTTCAATCCTGGAGATCTAGCATCATCTCCTAGGACTTGGGAAGGAGCAGGGAGAAGCCCTGGGGGTGGAGCAGCTTAGGAAATCATAGCTAGCTTTTGCAGAAACCAATCATTGCTAAGATCCTGGACTATACACACCAATCCATGAGCCGAGTCAAGGCATTGCAAAAAGGCAACCAAAAGTTCCAATTTGAAACAAGTTCAACATAAGGAAAGAGAAAGAGAGGACACAGGGTAGAAGCCCAACTCCAGATGATCTTTCATGTTGAGCTGCTTACTGCAAATTCAGAATGCGGTCAGTGCCTCCCACTTACTTCATTGGGAAGTGACTAATGGCTTCCTAGGGGCTCCGATGCTCTGTCATTGTCAGGGCTACCATCTAATGGTTTATTAAGCGGGAACAGAGTGCTGTTTGGGGAGCAAGTCCATGTCCCTGAGCCTGTCTTGACGTACCTTGGCTTTAACAATCTCTTTCCTCCAAGGCAGGCTCTGCTTCTGCTTGGCAAGGTCTTAGTACCTCCTTCCTAACTATCAGGTCAACCAAGGGGCTGCTTGATGTATGGCCCCTTGTTCTTGGCACTATCACAAAACTGGATTCTCCAAACCTCTGATTTCCTTTGCTTTTACTGAGCCAAATGCCTCAAAGATTTAGTCCATAGATAGTGATATTTGTTTAAAAAATATGGAGGTCATAGAAGGTCACTTTATTTTCTGTCTATCTGTGCATTCATCCACTTATTCATCCATATATCCATCACCCATCCAGCCATCCGTCCATCCATCACACCCTCCCTGAGTATTTACCCTAGGCTAGCTGGCACGACAAAAAAACTCCAAGTGCCCGAGTTTGTAATGAGCTTGGCCTATTTGAGGGAGAGAAAGGAGGAAATGTGTTTGGAAGATGGGGAGCTAGAGATACCAGAGAGGGAGGCAGGGGCCACCATGGTAAGAATTGTAGATTTTAATCTAATTACAATTGAATGTCATTGCAGAGTTCTAAGCAGAAGGCACCCTGAGCTGGTTCTGTGTTAAGAAGACCAGAGAGCTTCTGCTGGAAAATAGATTGTGGGGTGTGGTGGGCAAACATAACATCAGAGAGGCTAGTGAGGCGGGCATTGCAACAGCCCAAGCACGATGGTGGCTTGACCTGAGCTGGAAGGCAGCAATGGCATTTGCAAGAAGTCATTATATTTGGGGTATAATTTGTAGGTAGAGCTAATAGGGCTTTCGGATGGGAAAAAGGAATGATATCAGATGTTTGACCCAAGTAACAGCCATTGTGTGAGAATGGGCCAGCCGGATTTGGGTAAGATTAGAGAACTAAGGTCCTTCTAGCGTTAACTGTACTTGACCCTCAGTAGAAGCCAAGAGCAGGTACGAGGATGGCTCCCCACTTAGCCTCGACTTTATTTTAGGTTTTCTTCAGCAAGCAGTTGCAGGCATCACAGGAGCAGTGCCTGATGGGCAGGAGGCCCTGCTGAAGGCTGAGAAGCAAGGACCTTCGCCCCAGGGCCAAGCTTCAGAGCAGACTCGCTGAGCCAGCACTGGTGGAGGTGGAGATGCTCCATCTCCCAGCGTGTCCTTTGCTGCTGAGGGCACACGGGGATTAATTAGGAGACATCAAGGGGCATCTTGAAGGCCTTGGAAAAATCTGGGCTAGAGTAAGCATCACCATTTTATTCACCTGCTCCTAGGCAGTGGTTCACGGTGTGTTTTCACATACATCATGCAATTTGCTTCTCACTATAATTTAGAAGAAATAGTCCCCAAGATGGAGAAACTCTTACTGAAATTATGATGCCTATGAATAGTCAGAGGGTTGTGAAGATGTAGAGAGATAAGGGGAATGAGGGTTGAGATAAGAGTTAAACATTAAAAAAAAAAAAAAAGAAGAAGAAGAAATTGAGTGTAGGCGCTGGAAAGAGGGCTAATATTTGCTTTTTGAAGTTTTTAGAGAGGCAAAGATATGAGCGAGCTTATTTGGAACTAGATGGAAGGGAAGACAAGACCCAGTTCATCCCAATGCACTGGGTAAAGGGTTCGAGTCTCTGTGCCTTGGCTTGTCTATCTTGTCCATCTCTAAACTTCATCTCCGCTGTTCACTTTGAGAACACCATTCCTCCTTTAAAATCTAGCTTAGATCAGAGGAATGAGAAGAGATACACCAAAGAATTTATGTGCATACTCATATGCACAGCCCATGGACATGGGCAATCGGATAGTGAAGACCTGGGTGGGGTGTGCAGGGGCTGAGAGGAGGGCAGTACAGGGGAGGAAAATGGGAGAACATCTCTAATACTATCAACAATAAAAAATATATTCAAAAATAAATAAAACCTAGTTCAGATATCATACACTGACAGGCCCCAGGGTAGTTTTCTGACTTCAAAGTCTCTTTCTTTTCGAAATGTTCCTCCCCAGGAGAAGGAACGGATTGAGGAAGTCACGTTTGGCTCAAACTCCCCAAGGCACATGTGTGGATGGGGTAGAATTAGTGAGGAAGAAACTTTCTCACTCCCCTGAGAGGATCACGAAGCAGACCTGAGGGATGATTGATTCCTGCAAAAGCTAGCAATGATTTCCTAGGCAGCACCCCGCCCCCCCCCCCCCCCCCCCCCCCCCCCGCCCCGGGCTTCTCCATGCTCCTCCCCAAGTCCTAGGAGATGATGCCAGATCTCCAGGATTGAACTTGAGGGGAGTCCTTCAAGCAGTATTTTAAAAAATTCTTTGCAATTGTCATTGGTAAAGTCTGCTTTGTGACCCTCTCATGGGAACAAGGGCTGTGGCAAGGCCATGGCCAACCCCACTTATATCGCTTTCATTTATAGAAAAATTCAGATACAGCAGTTGATAACACAGCCCGGAAACCAGAGGAAGCTAGAATTCTGTGCCGACAGGGATCCCTGCATCACTTGACTCTAACACTGCAGTTTTTTACAAAATCGAAAGCCACTAAATGTTCAAAAATAGGAAAAAAGAAAACAGCTATTGGTCCCAAAATTAGAAATAAAAAGTTATATATAATAGTAAAAATTTGGAAACAACCAGTATTCAACAACAGGAAAGTAGTTGAATATATTACAGTACACTTGATGTTTGATAAAGGTATAGGAGCTAGAGAACCTGATTAGTTACAAAGTTCAGTGATAAAAGCAGGTTACAGGAGTATATTTTCAGTGTGCTCTTAGTGATATAAAAGCCTTTAAAACCCCAACACTTGAAATCATATATCACCCGATGACTGTCTTGGCAAAGGCATTGAGGAAGAAAACAGTACATGGATGATTTCTTCCCTTCTTCTGCTTTCTTTTTTATTGTTGTTGACAAATTTTGAAGGTCAAACACACTTTAATTTTACAATAGAAAAGAAGCTTTGATAACCTTGGTATGGTCTAAACACCCCTTCTCTGATATATATTTTTATTTTTGGGGGCGAGGAGGAACAAATCCGATAACACCTGAGCAAATGCTCTGCACCCCACCAAGTGCCACAGACACATCTGGAGCCTTCCTCGGTTTCCCTCAGTGTTGGCAGAAATAGCTCAAAACATACACTTGTGACTGTAGTTCTATTTTTGCTGATTTCCTTATTTAGGGATTTTGTTATGCTTGTTTATTATTTAAATATGTTTCTATTGATTTTAGAGAGAGAGGAATGAAGAAGGAGAGAGAGAGAAACATTGATGTGAGAAACATTGATTGGATGCCTCTCATAAGCACCTTTCCTGGGGGTCGAACCTGCCACCTTTCGGTGTACCGGATGATGCACAACCAATTCAGCCACACTGGCCAGGTCTGCTACGCTTGTTTAGTATTTGTTTTTGTTATGAGGAAGGAAATCAGTATTTTTTTTTTTTAAACCCAACTATTTCATTGAGGTATAATCAACACGGAAAAAGCTGTGCACATTTAATGAACACAACACGATGAGTTTGGAGATAAGTATATACTGCAAAACCATTTGACATATTTTTTTTTTTCTCCTCAAGCATAGTGATGATGAAATGGCCTAAATACTTGCTTTAAAATATGTTTCCTTTGTTTTTCTCTTGCCATTTTGTTCTTCTTTTTTTAAATCCTGCCTTGGCTTTTTCTCTTACTTTTCATCATTAAAAAGCAAAACAAAGTATTTGGCACTTACTCTGTGCAGAAGATGTGAATGATAAGTGACTAAGACATCGTCCTTGCCTTCTGGAACATTCAGCCCAGGGGAGAGACATGGCACTAGAGAAGGAACCAATAGTCACGTTTGCCAGCTCGGTGCCAGGCCTGGGCTCCATACAATATCCATCCACTCTTCGCCAGAGCTCCCTCGGGCAGACTAATTGCCCTGATGCAGATGAGGAGCTGAATGACTTTGTTCAAAGTCACATCTCCAGAAAACAGAGGTGCTGGGATTAATATGCTTCATTTACAGATCACAGAGCCCCAACTCCAATGAGCTGACGTTGTTGAGAAGTCTAGTGCCTTTCACCTGATTTGGACTCTGCTGGTAAATTCCAGTCACACAGCACGATGCGACTCGGCCTGAAATCATTAGCATCGCATCAAATTCTATTTGCCAGTCACCTCACATGTGGCCTCCTGTCTTCCCTGGTAACTGGCAGGAGCCAGTGGATCAGAGGTGCCTTCTCTTTATTCCCACTTGAGGTCTTTGCCTCTCGGGTGAGATCATGACCTGCAATTTCAATGGACAGAACATGTGGCTCAGGAATAGAGAGGGAGCTCCTTCTTCCCTCTGGGGATTGGAGGTCCTCACCCTGTGTGTGGGGGAGACTCCTTTGATTGCCAGGTAAATGCTCCTTCGGGCTCCTGTAGACATAGAGAGGCCTTCGTAAGGATTCCTACAGGTTAGAATTTTGTTTACCTGGAAGCTGCCAGGGGCCACCTGGATGAATGTGCTGCTATTTCCTGTCTTCTCACGAGTCTCTCTCTAGGCATCTCTATTTCCCTCTATTCTCTTCTCATTCGTGGCTGGCCAAGCCTCCCCGTGGCCTCTACCACAAATTCTAGAGGGGACTCTATATATCATGGCTCCACTAGTTATTCTCTCCCCTGTTCTGCCCTTTGCTCCAGCCTCCCTCAGAGATCACTTATCAGCCTGCTAATGGCATCTCTTGGGTCAGATTTCCTTCTTGGTACAATGGCAAGCATTTCCTGAACAAAGATGTCAGTAGTGCTGGTTCTCTGAGCATGGAATTGTGGGTTGGAGGATGGAGGAGCACCAAGAGTGTTGGTACTAACACACGGGTAAAGCAGGAATCTGGGGTCACACGCTGCAGGTCAGGTGTCTGGGTAGCACAAAGGAGGACCCTGCAATCTCTGGCTCTTGGGATTCTTTAAAAGAATGGAGGAATGCGTGCCTTTTTAAAATAACTACTCTCCTTAGTCTTCTCTTGGTTCCATCCCATGGAAAGTCACCATACATGCTTATGGATAGGCAGCAGAATCTCAATTTACAGGGAAACAGCCTGGCCATTAAAGCAATTCCAAAAATGAGTTGATGGGATTTGTGCTTCTCCCTTTATTGAGGAGAGATGGTAGCCCAGAAGGGGCACATGGCTTAGCCAAGGCCACAGTCGATTAATGGCAAAGCTGTGAGTCACGCCCAGGTCTGCTGACCCTTTGGGTTCCTCTGACCTTCTGATTGTGGGCATATTTGGAGGGTTGGATGACATTGGTGAGGGCAAATCCTGGCTTGAGCCAGTTGCATTTGGCAGACTCTCCTGTCTTCTCTGTTGACTCAGATCTGGGACAAGTTTCCTCCTCATTCCCTCAGCATTGGCTTGGGCCAGCTGCGGGTTCCCACTGTGAGGTATCCACGCAGAGGAGGTGGGCCAGCCTTTCCATTTCATAGGCCATTAGCTCTTGGAATAGCAACTTTTTTGTACCCTGGGCCTCCCATGTCCTATATCACCTGCTAGGCTGGTGGAGGAGGCTACGGTCTGGGAATCTGGGTGCACAGAGCCAATTAATAGAGCTGGATTTGGCTGGATGAAAACTTTCCATCCGCTGCTGAGAGCCTCACCCAGAGACACGCTGTCCTGGTTTTGATTATTTTCCCTCCTGCAGCCCTCGTTCACACACTCTTCTTCAAGATGAGAAAGGCACAGGGAGACAGAGCCAGACTGAGGGACAGGAAGGGAGACAGAAACATATAAGAAGACAAAGAAACAAAGACCATGCAGAGAGAGAGAGAGAGAGGAGAGAGAGAGAGAGAAAGAGAAGAGAGAGAGGGAGAAGACTGAGGGACCAGAAAGGCAGGGAGGAAAATATAATCACTGAGGGGAAAAGAAGAAAGATATGGAGATGCAGGAAATGGAGAAGAGGTGAGACCACAGAATGGAATTTAGACATTCTAATCAAACCCTTTCACAGTGTCACTAAGGAGATCAATTTCCCCTCGCTCACCCTGAACTAAGTCCTAGAGCCAGTACCCAAAACAAGAATGTCTCATTCTTTCTGTGAAAAGCATTTAGTTTCTTGCAACCAAAGACACTCAATACATATTTACTGAGTAAAGAAGTTAGAGCTGAAATGGTCAAGGGACTTCGGCCATGTCAAATAAGCCACGTTTACAATGGGCCATCATCTGGAGAAGGGAACCCACACTGAGCAGAGTGGGGAAGCCACTGATTCCTTTTCTGCCCTTTCCTCTCGGAAGGCAGCCGCACAGAGACATAGAGCCCTGTTGCCCTGTCTTCCCTGCGTGAATAAATCTGCCTGTTTCTTAAGCTCAGGCTCATTTGCCTTTTGATCTAAGCAACATCCTCTGAAGACCATCTTTAGGTCCCCCCTGAGGATTTTGTTGTTGTTGCTTTAATTCTTCATTGGCTCAGAATTTGACAGAAGCAAGAGAATTGCTGCTACTTGGGAGGACCCAACAGAGACACCGGTAGCATGAAGATGTGCAGCAACAAATAGAAGTGAGACAAGGAAGAGAGAGAAGGTCGTGCAAATCCCGGAAGCTCTTGCTCTTGGGAAGCAGTTTTGTATTTCTACAAGCTACCTGGGTACTCCTTCCAGCCAAGCCAGCTTGGGTATTTCCATTTAACTTTCCATAGTCTGAGGTGAGTTTCCTGCAATAGAGACGAAATAGTCCTAACACAGTTAGTTGCTTTTTCCTCTTAATGTCATGCTTGCTGCAGTTCCAGATGGAGCAGGTGACGGGGATAAGGCTAGCCTTCTGAGGGAGGGCTCAGCAAGCCGGGCTTTGGAGGGCAGGGGAGAAGCAATACAGTTCTTGGTCTTTGACCCGGAATCTCTTGGCTTTGTCAGCATCAATGAAATTGGCAGGCTAACCTTTTCCCGTTTACACAGGGTGAAATCTCAGAGCCTTCACAGTCTCTGACAACTGGTCTTATACGCTCGCCAGAGAATAATAGAAAAGTGGAGACATTTAATTAAATTTCCAAAAATGTACTTGTTATTAATAGCTATTTCAGATACCTCCACTTCTGCCCCAAAATCCCTTTTCCATGGCAATCATAATGAAAGTTGCTTATGTGCTGAGCTGGAGACTGTTCGTGGATGGCCTCGGATGGATTCGGAAGGGTGCTGTTCTTTGTGTCTTTGATCCCAAGCATGGTTTCAATGCTTAATACTGAGCAGCTGCTGGATGCTAGATGCTGTGCGAACAGCTTTTATACACACGTCACCATTTCATTGTCACAGCAATAGGGCGATATAGGTCATTGTCCTTGACTTGCAGATTCGGGGTGTTGCGGGAAGATGCTGAAGCTGGGGGAGGCCAGTGACTCCTTCAAGCTAGTGAGTGGCTGGACTGAGCTGAGGCCCCTGTTTCCAAAGCTCACACAGTTTCCACTGTACTCATGGCTTCCGTGTGGAGCTGCATGATTCCCTGCACTCACATATGGGGTTTGTTGTGGGACAAGGTTGAACCCAAAGAAGAAGGGGCTCTACATTTTCTCTTTTATATTCTGAGATTTTGCTTCTGAAGACCAATTTGTAAACTCTAGCGCTCTCACCGAACAAGGGCACAGCTTCTAGAATACATTCTGCGACTCAGAGGACTTAGACAGCTGATTATGGAACAGAGAAAAGAATGACCCCCATTCCTTCTTTCATTCCCCCAATAAACATTATCAAGTCACCATGATGGGCTGTAGGAGAACTAAAAAAAAAAAATAGAACAGAAGTTGCAAATTGGCAAGCCACATATTGTTTATTTTCCTCATCTAAAGGATGTTTTTTTTTAAAAAATGCAAGACAGTCTTTAAAAACAGACTAATTGTACGTGAAAACTTCTTTTGAAGAGTTGTAAGTGCTGGCATGACTGGTCACGTGGCAGCATGGCTGCTCTATCCACTCTCAATTTTGTAGGGTAGCCACCAAAAATGCTTAAATATATGTATTTATTGATTTTAGAGAGGAAGGTATAGGGATAGAAAGATAGAAACATTGGCTGCCTCCTGCACACCTCCTACTGGGAATCCAGCCTGAAACCCAGGCATGTGCTCTGACTGGGAATCAAACCAGTGACCTCTCGGTTTATGGGTTGATATTCAACTACTGAGCCACACTGACCGGCGCCACCACATTTTATTGCTCCCCTGCACTTAGGTCGAGCGTCAGCTGCCATTTGTCATTCTACATATGTGGTCAATTTGATCAAAGAAAACTGTTTCCGTATACCCATGTCTTAAGGTAAAGTGGGAAAATGAAAGGTGGTAGGAGGACCACAGGAGTTTTAAGAAACTTACACAATTTACTTGGTTATTTAAGGAGCCAGCCTGGCCCAGCATTTGAATTTCTGATGCGTAAAATAGAAGCGATGATTCCTGCCCTCTGGGAACTGAGAATGGAGCAAAAGATGGAGTTTGACCCCAATTTTTTTCTTTTATGACTTGCCTATTTCTCAAATGAAACCAACAGGATGAAAGCCAGGTTCATCAGCAGGAGGTCCATCATCTCTTCCACCTGCCCACTGTTCCAGCCCCTTCTCCTGCAGAGCTCCATCTCAGATTTCCTGTTTTAGCAAAATTGAACTGCTTAAGCCGTTCCCTCCATCTGTAATGCTTTAGCTCTTATTGAATGATGTTTCGTTTTTTAAGGCTAAACAGAGGTCTTACCACCTTGTAGAAAATTCTGAGTCTTCCTCTCTTAACTCTTTCGGGCTGGATTTAGAGGATCTCTCTTTTCCACTCCCCTGGGAGTTACTTACTGGAAAGGAAATTTGTTATAGGGGAGGGGAAAGGCATCATGGCTACTTGCTAGACCACAAAAAAGTAGTTAAGTCAATCCATTCAGCATTCAGGAATAGATGAAGTGAAATAGTCAACCCAGGAAAGGGAGAAATGAAACAAGGGGAGAGAAGGGCAGAACTGTGGAATAGTTTACATTTTTTTAAACATAGGGGGAGCATAGTCAAGGTCACAGTGGGATGAGGACAAGGAGTGGTAAGATTTCCCCACCGCAAATGTATTTTTTGTGTCATTTCACTCCCTATTCCTCTGACTATAAGAAGTCCAGCCTAGGTGAGAAAAGCCAACCAACCAACCAACCAACTGACTAACCAACTAAACAAACACCTGCAGATAAACTAACTGGTCATTGGAGAAGGAGATGCCCATGGCCTCATCCATATTGTGTTGGAGGGAGGTCTGGGGAGAAGGCTGTAAGCTAAGATTGAGATTCCATCCGCCTGTTAGTTAAATATTGTGGTGCCTGCATTCTGTTTTGGGCTCTCTTCTCTCTCCGCTGGGTGAGCTTCTCCTGGCTGCTGACTCCTAAGCCCACATCTCCAGCCACACCCATCCCCTAAGCACCAGATATGTGGCTACAATTGCTGATGTCACAGCTCCGGACACTAAGCATGTGCCACATTGAGCGCAGTGATCGTGCAGGAGATGCTGGAGGAATCGAGTGGTCCTGAGTTGCATTCCAGCTCTCAGCCTTACTGCTTAAGCACAGGCAGGAGACTAACAACATAAGGATAAAACCATATGTTCCGAAGCCAAATTGCCAAGGTTCACAGCTCAGATCTACCTATTTGTCATGATTTACCAGATGAAGCACTTATCAAGTGTCCATATAATCCCATACTTAAATCAATTTCGTAACGCCTTTGTTAGAGATAAAAAAAAATCTGTGAGGGCAGGGATCATAAAGTCTTGTGTACCATTATATTCCCAAGGTCAAGCACAGTATCTTTCACAATGTAACTAAGATATACCTCGGCATTATTGATTGGAAAGACTGAATGAATAAATGAACTGGGCTGGCAACAGTGGACAGATCCTGGACAATTTAGATACTTGGCTCTTTTGCAGCCACATTAATATATTATGGCTAGGCACTTGAGTTATTTCTAAGTTTCCACTAATAAACCTTATGGGGTGGGTTTTATTATTATTCCCATTTTACAGATGAATAAACTGAGGCATGAAGAGGTTGAGCAATATGCTCAAGGTCACAGAGCTGGTTAAGCGCCAGAGGCAGGGTTTAAACTCAGAGACATATGACACCAGAGTCCCTGAGATAGATCACTGACTATGCTGCCTGTGATACAGACCAGGAAACACATGCCCAGGCTGTGGAAGTGGCTTCCGGAACACTTTGGTCCAGAGCTTTTGCTTTGACAGCACGTAGACTTTCTTGAGTTATTTTCTCCAATTGTTCAGTTTTTATTCTTTAAATTCCAAATAGGATTCAGCCACCAGGAAACTCAGGATCATTTTTCAATGCCTCACCTTTATTTCTGTTTTCAGGGAAGGAGAGTGAAAAAGAAAGTCAGCAGTCTGGAAAATGAAACATTCTGCCTTTGCCTCTGAACACGACCAGGCCGAGCTGTAACTCAAATCATTCTTTGTTCTGCTCGGTCATAAATCCCTCCAAACTGGATTGGCGTTAAAATTAATGAGAGAGCAGGGTCTGGTCATAAACCACCATGAACTAAACAAGCAGACCACCGATAAAAACCTCTCTCCCTTTATTTCTGACACTGATTTGAGGGGAGATGATTTATTACATCTAAAAGGTCCCACTCATCATGCCCCATCCAGCAGGCTCCTTTGCTCCAGGACATTAAGAGTTGTGTGCCCTCCTCAGTCGTTGCATCTTTGTGAAGCTGTGGGCCAAGCAAAATGGGCAGCCAGAGTGTCCTGGAAAGGACCCAGGCTTGGGAGGCCAAGGGCCCGGGCTCTCCCTGGTTCTGCCACTCACTGTGTTACTATAGCTGAGAAATTTTATCACCTGCAGCCTTTGTTTTCTTGCTCATAAAACAAGAATTATAACACAGCAGCCACATCTCTGAGCACTCAGGAGCCCATCCTTAAAATTCTCATTTATTGTTCCCTAAGTCGTGGCTCTAGCCCTATCATTTCCATAACTCATGGACTCAAGGCTAAGCCATGCTCTGTCTCACCTCTGGACCACAGCACCTCTAGGCCTGATGAAGTGACTTGGCCAAAATCACTAAGTGATATGATGATGAGACTGCGATGAAGTATTAGCGTCCTAGGGCTGCTGTAACAAAGGACCACCAATGGAGAGCTTAAAACAATAGAGATGTAATCTCTGAGAGTTCTGGAGGTTAGAAGTCGGAAATGGAGGTGGTGAGAAGGCTGTTTTCTCTGAAGTTTCCAGGGGAGGAGCCTTTTGTCCTCTCTTCCTCACTTTGGTGGTTGTGGGCAACCTTTGAGGTTCATTGGCTTATAGACACATCATTCCCATCTCTGCTCCACTGTCACATGGCTTTGTCCCTGTGTATCTTCTCTGTATCCAAATTTCCTTCTCTTATCAGTCATAGGAATAGAGCTCATCCTAATGCAGAATAACCTAATTTTAATTTTTATGTCTGCAAAAACCCTTAGTATTTCCAAACAAGGTCACATTGACAAAGTTCAGGGGGGTCAGACTTGAGTATGTCTTTCTGTAACCCTCAATGCAACCCACTCTCCTTGGGTTGTATCAGCATTCCCGGTCCATTCTTTGTGTCAGGCCAGCGGGACGGAAAAGATGATACAGACACCCAAAACCAAGGTGTTAGGAGCTGTTTTTGGCTGAAAGGCAATCACAGTGAATAAAATACCTTATATTTACATAATATATTAATGTGCTCCTGATGGGTGTTTTTAGGCATTTATTTGACTTTCACATAAATGTAATGAGGTCAGTAAGGCAGGAACTGGTATATGCATTTTACAGATGAAGAGGTTTGGATACACAGATTCATCAGAGACATCCTCCAGGCACATTTATAGGTGGAGCTGCATGTGGGGAGAGTGGGGATGAGTGAAGAGATGAGAGCTAAAGGAAAAATCTATAATAACAAAAGCATAATATGCAAATCGAACCAACGGCAGAAGAGCAGAATGACCATCCAGACGACCATGCTATGACATGCACTGGTGCCAGACCAGCCAAGGTGGGTGTCATGTGATTGTTGGAGGAACCCACCATTGCCCCACAATTGTCCCGCAGTGGGAGGTCCAGGCCACTTTTTGTGGTGATTGATGGGGTGAAGGGGACTCTGTGGAGTTGGGGATCAGGGGGTGTGGCAGTGGAAGAGGGCAGTGCCAGACCAAGGCAGGTGTGGGAGGGGGGTGGGGCCATGAAGCCAGCAGTCAGGGGAAAGAAGGCCTACCCTTGCAAGAATTTCATGCATTGGGCCTCTAGTTATAAAATAACAGGAGAGGGTCCTTGCGTGGACTAAGAATAAGAGTGTAGCAAGAGCAGAAAAATTTGATTGCCCCAGTTCTCCAGACACCAATGTCAACCCTCCAAATCAACCCGAAACACCATCTGAGACCCAGAATGATTTATCTAAAGTCAACCAACTCATAAGGGCTAAAACCAGATATTTCTCTAAACTGTTTATTGTCTCACTCAAAATTCTCCAACCCAAATATTCTCTTTTATGAAATGCAATCTTCAGATAATCCAATTGTTTTGGTCCTAGGAATCATCACTTCGTAGCCACCCCCAAAAGCAAGCCATCTGCTTGGGATGCAGCTGGAACCTTCTTAATCAGGGAGGCAGCTCCCTGGGGCTGAGTGATTGTCCTCCAACCCAATGAGGTCAAGGGCAGAGCTGCTGCAACTCTACTTTGCTTGCAGAGAGCCGGGAGGTTTCTGAGGCAGGCCTTGTGTGGCTGAGAGGCGCTGGTCCCCGGCCATAGCCACCGGCATCTCTCTCGGGCCCAGAGGCCTGTGCGGAAAAGATGAGATTTGCTAAAGTAGAGGGACCTGCTTGCAAAGTTGACCTTAGGCAGGCACCTTGCAATGTGGCTGGGAAACAGCTCCTAATATTGACATTAAACTTCCTACAACTGATCAGAATTGTTCATATCGTCTCAGTGGTTTGCACAGTGTGGTTTCTGCTTTCTTTCCGAGAGTCTGGAATTTGAATATGTGATACGCAGAGGGTGCCTACATGGCCACCCCCCACCCCCAGGAAAGACCTTGGGTGCTGGATGTCTACTGAGCTTCCCCAGCAGACAGCACTTCCCACGGTTGTCACAGCGCGTTCCTGGGGAAAGGCAGCATGTCCCGTGAGGCTCCACAGGGAGAGGACTCTTGGAAGCTTATGTCTGGTTTCCTCCAGACTTCCCTCCCTGCACGTTTTCCTTTTGTCAGTCTGCTTTGTGTCCTGTCACTGTAATAAATCTTAGTCATGACTACAGCTATTGGCTGAGCCCTGTGGGTTCTGGCCAATCCCTGAAGCTGGGGGTGGTCTTGGAACCCCCCAACCCAAGGCCCTTCTATCCTCAGACCTTCCCTCCCCAGTGCTCTATCTCCTAGAAGACTTATGGGAAAAGGCTGGCTTAGGCTGGCATTCCATCACTACAGATGACCACTGACAACTGCCAGCTTGTTAGCTTGTCTTGTTAATGATGCACCCGGGCCTGGCTACTTGGTCGCGTGTTTTCCTATTTTGTGATCTAATGCAAGGCGTGTTTTTCTGGGAAAAAGAGAAGCTGCTCTTCGCCTCTGGCCTTAGTTTGTCTGAAAAGACAAACCTGAAAACATTTTGGTGAACAAAATTATTTTAGATACATATCCATATCCATATCCAAATCTATATCTATATCTATGTCCCCTTTATTCTGCTCCCCACCATGTCTACATTTATTTTTAAAATATACATATTTTAAAATGACTTATTTATTTATTTATTATTTTTATTGGTTTCAGAAAGAAAGGGAAAGGGAAAGAGACAGAAATATCAATGACATGAGAGAATAATTGATAGGCTGTCTCCTGCACACCCCCTACTGGGGATTGAGCCCACAACCCAGGCATGTACCCTGACCAGGAATCGAACTGTGACTTCCTGGTTCTTAGGTTGACACTCAACCACTGAGTCACACCGCTGTGCCCACCATGTCTACATTTGTAACCATCACCTACACCAGTGTTTCCCAAACTTTTGACCTATGTGTATCCCTTCTACAATATAATTTTCGTAATGCTGAATACCCCTCGTACTCATAAGAACGTAGAATTAGGCGCAGCTTAGCACAGTGCAGTGCATATCCCCACCAAACTCTTCCCGTACCCCTGCGGGTATGCGTACCACACTTTGGGAAACACTGACTACACTAACAAACTAGCTCCATCATTAGCATTTGACACCCACAGTCAGTACCATCACACCCACCTTCCTCACACCCAATCTCTCACACCTGTCACCATCATCATAACTGATGCCATTGCCATTGTCACAGTCATTACCAACTCCACCTGCACCACAAGCCCCAACCGCCACCACGGGGCTGGGTCAGCACCCGTTCTAGGGTGAGGTTCATGCCTTATTGGTACTGCTCAGTCAATTAATCAGCATGTAATAATTCAATCAACAGCACCACCACCACCTGTACTAATGAACTCACCACTCTGATAGCCATTAAAAATCCAGATAAACAAAAACAGCCTTTTAATTCTCAGGAAAAAATTGAATGCTTAACGGTGATCTGAACTGAGCAAATTTTTCTCTATAACAGCAGTGACAAGCTGCTCTCCAGTCAGAGGTGGAGGAATGGAAAAGTACTGGAGGACGCAGAAGGAAGAAATGAACAGCTCCTCTCAGAATAGAAATCAGGCCCAATATCCCGTCCAGAGTCCTAGGCATGGACATCAAAGGCGTTGGTCAGGAGTGTGTTGAAATCTCACAGTAGCTTTAAGAGACTTGAAACCAACCCCTCTTTATGCCTCCCATCCTATTTGGTTTTTATGAAAGCCAAATATTTATATATAAAAAAAATACTTTAGCGCTGTTTCTAATAAAAGGTGATTTAGCCAGCAGCCTGGCAATGGCTGGGGTAAGACAATATCTGACTAAAAATACCTGCCAGGCATATGATATGCTGTAGTAGTTTCCTCACTACCTGGGCTCGCCCCCCTAGACAATCAGGGCTTGTTGTTCTGAGCTAGAGCACAGCACATCTGGCTTATAGGGTCTAGGGAACTTTCATTCTCTCTCAATGGCCACTAGAAAGAGAAGCAAGACCCTCCCATTTCACAAGAAGGAAAGTGGGCGGCACGTGAGCCAAGCCCAGCAGACCCGGGTCAAGTCTTCCGCTGCCCAGACCTTTGCTTTCACTGGGATTACAGTTTTCTCAGCCTGCTTCACCTGCCCTGGCCTCTCAAAAATCACGAAGGCTCTCCAGCTTCCCAAAATAGCTTAATCTTTTCGTTTTACTGTGTTTTTCCACAAAGGAACTTGGATAAAATTCCTCAGCACCAGTCTCTGGAGCATGTGGGGACACTGGCAGTGCTTTTGCAAGGACATTCTTTATTCACTGAGCTCCCAGGAGACATCTCACTTCAGGCCTGCTCCCACCTTAGGGCATCCCTATATCACTCTGCTTCTACCCTAGATAGGGCATTGTCCAAACTGCCTCAGAGCACCCGTGTTTACTCCTCCCTCTTTGCTGGGGTTCTTTTTCCCAAGGGCTGCACATAGATGATTAAGAAGGAGTCCGTGGATGAAAGATAGTTTTGAGAGGCACTGGGGGTCAGAGGAGCTTCCAGCTGAAGGAGCTAGAAGACTCTCCTCCTTGACCAAGGACCCGCGCTTTTATTAAACACAGTTTGTCCCAAGGCAAGGCGGAAATATACACTTCAAAGGGTATAGTATCAAAGGGTTTACAGAGATTGTCAGTTTCAGGAATAGCCTTCAGCTGTTCAGGTGTTTGGCCAGCAGGAGGCAATAAATTGCCCTGAGCTGTCTGGCAGCTAACAATCATCCTATTCAAGTTTGGGGGAAGTGCCTTTTAGCCATTTCCAACAGGTAAACTACATGTGACTCAATCCTGTTGAGCTCCCCAAGCTTCACCAACCTTATGGTAAAACTCTGTCATTGTTACATGCTGGAATTGGTTCCCGGCACTCTCTTTCTATACTGGGAGTATTTTGAGACTAGAGATCTTGCCTAATTCATCTTTTCCTTCCCTATATTCCCTGGCAACTGGAGGTCATCCATAAGTTTATGTGAGATAGAATGAATCAATTAGACGAGCTGAGCAACATCACTAAATAGACTACTACTGCAGGATTTCAAATGATGAAATGTTGGTTCTGATGGATTTTGGGTAATAATTACTCACTTTCAACTGTGGCTTATGTGGTGATGAGGCAATTCCCACCAAGTAGTATTTTACTTTGATTCTCATCCTCACATCCAACAGTCAGGCCCACAGAGCAGGTAACATTTCTGCCAACCCACAGCTCAGGACACCCAGACTTAGGTAGTTTGAGGTCAGTGCAAGCCACACAATCAGGAAGTGATGGGGCCTAGACTGGAAGCCAGTTTCCTCATTCTAAGGCCAGTGTCCCTTAGCATGGAGGGTCACCCTCTTGTTGGACACAGTGGGCACCAAGGCCGAGAGTGTAAGGGGCCTAGGCACAGCGGAGGGCTGGATGCAAGCTCCTAGGGCAGCAGGTCTCATTCCTTCAAGGCAGTACTCACAGCTGCGGGCTCTATTGAAAGAGCTCTGCATTCACGGTCATTTGAGTCTGTAAATAGGTTAAGTCATCTGAGCCCGAATTTCCTCTCCTATAAAGTAAGGATAATCGTATTCTGAATTTGTGGTGAAGATAAATGAGATGAGAGTAGAGTGCTGTGGCAGACAGTGGACTCAATTAAGTGCTAGCTATCAATCATGTTACTATTAGCTTTCTGAGAGCTGGGATCCAATATTGAGACTCTTCAAAATAGTAATAATTTTTTAAATAATGTATCTGTTATGAGGCCAGCAATTTATATGCTTTATTATAACAGCCCATCCACTGTACCTGGCAGATAGATTGTGATGCCAACAATGTCCACTTTTCTTTTTTTTTTTTTTTTTTCCATATATATATATTGATTTCAGAGAGGAAGGGAGAGGGAGAGAGAGAGAAACATCAACAGTGAGAGAGAATCATTAATTGATTGCCTTCTGCACTCTCCCTACTGGGGATGGAGCCTGCAATCCAGGCATAAGCCCTGACTGGGAACGGAACCATGACCTCCTGGTTCGTAGGCTCCACCACTGAACTACACTGGCCAGGTGCACCCACTTTTATTGATGAAGAAATGTTTTTTTTTCCATGAGCAAGAGTGGCCAAATTCTGAGCCATGTTTCCCCCTCCTGTCTACAGTGGAGAAGATGGAATCTGATTCTCTTTCTCAGGAGTTTACACTGGAAAACTCAGAGAGAATGAGCAGTTGTTATTGGGGAAAGGGCAGATGTGACACACACAGGCTTATGGAAACCATAAATAGAGCTGAGACTTGTTACCATTCCCTGGAGTGAAGAGCCATGAGCTGTTGCTCTGGGAGGGACCACAGCCTCTGGGCCCTCGTGGATTAGGGTGAATGGAGCTTCCATGGATTCTGAACGACCTTTCCATTCTGGTCTTAAAGGGGCTCTGGGATCCACAGTTAATGGCTTCCTGTGGAAAGCTGCCTTCCTACACCTTGATTTTTCTACTCTTCTCTTTATAATAGGCAAACTGAAGACATATTAGCTACTTTTAGTCAAGAGGAAAACACAGGTAATCATTATTATTTTCACAGTTAAGAGAAAGTGAGATTTATAGAGGTTGGTTATTGCCTAAGGCCATAAAACCAGCTGATGCTGGGCTGGGATTCAACCAAGGTTGCCCCAGCACATGGTTTATTCTCTCTTAATTGCACTGCAAACCCAACTCTGGGTGATTATGGCTGGATTATACCAAGTTTACTTTTTTCTTAATGAATTTTTAAAATGATATAAGTCATTTCCTGCTAATCAGAAGGAATGTAAGATCAGGCATGTATAGGCTCAGCTATTATATAAGAGAAGTTCAGGGATGGGTGCTGTGAGTTTTGAAGATGTATTTGTCTGTTCAAATAGAGGAACTGAGAAAGCATCATCAATTTTAGCACAGCTTGCTTGAAGGAACGTCCAAGACTGGTGGGCCATAAAGGTGTTTTGACAGATTACTGGGACCTGACTCCTGCAGAAATGATTGATCAGTAGATGGTTACACATAAAATCCTTTTTGACTGGTCAGGACAGCATGTGGTCAATTTTCAGAGATTTTATTTCTTGAAGAAATTGCTTAATAATTTACATGGGAAGAATTTTCCTGTACGAACAAGATAAAAATGAAAAGAAAATCAGAGTTTAGTCACAGGGTAATACTATAAGTAATAGAATAGCATTGTTGGAGGTAAATATAGGTATCTCTTTACATTAGTTGGAAATGATAGCGGGATGGCATTTTCACTGTGGTTAAGAGAGAAAGTTTGGAATAAGAATCCTTAATATGGAGTCTCATCTTTGCCACTTAACTGCATAACCTAAGGACAATTATTTAACTTCTCTAAGCCTCAGGTTCCTCAAAAATTGGAATAAAAATAGTAAATGCCTTACAGGTGAGGAAAATAAATTACTTAGCCTCATTTTTAGTACAGAGTGCTACAGGTGCTATATAGTGATCTCTACTGATGTGCTGTCTTTGGTGTTTTTATTATTTCTTTATAAATTCAAATCTCTGAAAACTTCACCAAAGAAAGCCTTTGTGGACATCTCTCAATATCTATGCTTCTCTTATCTCTCTCTCTCCCCTCTTTCTCTCTATGTTTGCTCTTCGTTCTTTCTTTTTCTCTCCCTTGCTTCTATGTCCTATTCAACTGGTTCAAATTTCCTGAAAGTCATTTACTTCTGAGTGTGAAAATGGTCAGGACCATGGTCAGCAGCACTCTGCTCTGGACTTAGCTTTCCATTCTATGGCCAATCCCTGAATTAGCTTGAGATCTCCATGATCTGGCAGTAGAAATGCAATATTGCCTCCAAGGAAATTAATACACAATTAACAAGAGAAAATTATACACGAAATCATTAAACAGGACCAAAAGATCTTGACTCTAACCTACTAGCAATTAAAAGCATTAACATAACATCCAGGAGATGCTAAATTACACAATGAAACTTTTACTGTTTAACCATCGCCTCTCCATTTCCTCTCCCCCAGGCCCTGGAAAACACCATTCTACTCTGCTTCTTTGAGTTTGACTATTTGAAAAAGAGAGAGAACAACAACGTGTCTCAAAAACGAAGTTCTTCAGCTACTCCAGGCATTGTCCACCCAAACCCTGATCAGAGAAAGGGGAGACTTGGTCTTGGAATTCTTTCTGCTTGTATAGGATATCCTTAATGTTAAGAAGATGTGGACATATTATTGAATAATGCCATGAAACATTCAACTATTTAGAGAAGTTCCTTGATATGAGTCTTTGTTCCACAGGCAAAGTTATGTGACTTTATAGCTGGCTTATGGAAAGAAAATGTATCATCTTCTAAGTATGTGTGATTTTCATAGTAAGTAGGTTAATATTTTAATATACTGCCTGGAGAGTTTGAGGAGAGAAGCACACACCCTCCACTGAGAGTGATGGTGAGAGGGGCCATTCACTTACAACCCTTGGTTGATGGGCTTTTCTAGTCCAGCTATAGGAGACCTAGAAGTATATGGTTGTCATTGGTTCAAGGCATGCACCATATTTGAAGACCACTCTAAACCACATACGGTGTTATTCAGAGGAGGGTGATACAATCTCAAATGCTAATCTCTTCTGGACACACCCAGAAATAATGTTTATCCATTTTTGGACATCCCTTAGCCCAGTCAAGTTGGCACATAAAGTTAACCATCACACTCTCCAAGGAAAAGAAAATTAAATTACAAATAAAAAATGGAGTACAGGGCTTTCAAATGAGCCTTTTAAAAATACACATTTAATTATTATTTATTCTTTTTATTGAATGTACTGGGGTGATGTTGATTGATAAAATTATATAGGTTTTAAGTGTACAATTCTATAATACATCATCTATATATTATACTAGAGGCCTGGTGCATGAAAATTTGTGCACTCAGGGGGTCCCTCAGTCTGCCCTGCACCCTCTCGCAGTTTGGAAGTCCTCGGGGGATATCCACCTGCCAGCTTAGGCCAACTCCCTGGGTTATTGGGCCTACGCCAGCAGTCAGACATCCTTCTGGCAGCCCAGGAGCCCTCAGGGGATGTCCAACTGATGGCTTAAGCCTGTTTCCCACAGGCAGCAGGCCTAAGCCACAGTCAGACATCCTTAGTGGTGCCCAGGAGGCAGGAGAGGCTTCTGCCACCATCACTGTGCTGGTAACCATTGTCCCAGCTTGTGGCTGAGTGGAGCTTCCCCTGTGGGAGTGCACTGACCACGAGGGGGCAGCTCCTGTATTGAGTGTCTGCCCTCTGGTGGTCAGTGGGTGTCATAGCATTCTGCTGTTAGGGTCAATTTGCATATTAGCCTTTTATTATATAGGATGGTATGTTTACCACCTAAGTCAAGTTTCCTTCCATCACTGTTTATCCTTTCTTATCTCCCTAACTTTCCTTCTGGTAATTGTTGATACTGTTATCTGTGTCTATGAGTATTTTCTGTTTAATCCCTTCACCTTTTTTTACCCAGCCACCTAACCCCCTCCCTTCTAACAGCTGTCAGTTTGTTCTCTCTCTCTGAGTCTGTTTCTATTTTGTTTGTTAGTTTCATAGTTAATCTGTTTCTGCTCCAATCATCCTCGAAGAGCCTATAATATTCTTGGGACAGTACAGAAATCTCTGTAGTCTGTGTATGTGGTCGATAAACTCAGGTCCCCATCAATGCCCTTGCTCTTGGCCATGCCCACCACTGTTGTGGTCACAAATACTTCTGTGGTGGGGCCTGATTTCCTGGTGCTTTCTTAGTTTTCCTGGATCCAATTCACAATGCACCTGCCAGGTGGTCTCATAAAAAGCTTTCAGACAATAGCTGGGAATCATGTCCTCAGATGGTCATCAAATAATTTGTTGACTGAAAACAGCTGAGGGGTTGTGGTTGTCTCATTGTATCAACCAGGAATTAACCAGCAGGTGTGAACATTTGCAGGTGACACCCATGTTACCCCTACTGTCTTCTGCTTCTCTGAGAGAAGGTTGCTCAGAGTATAAGAGTGACCGATGGGCCAGGAACTCACACGTAGGTGTCCTGATTTCTCTTTTCATTCTTATAGAAAATCTGCATTTACAAAGCCTTCAGAAGGCATGGCCAGAGGTGCTCTGGATTTCTGGAGTAGAAGAGAATTTTTTGGCTTGCAGGAAGACTTTCCTAGCAGGCTGAGGGAGATGATGCTACCTGAGAGGGTCTTGGCCTTTGGTTAAAGCTCTTGAATCCCCAGCGGGTCATGTCAGAAAGATGAAGCCTCTTTCTCTGAAGCTGTGGTGCTGACATCCCTCCCATGTCTGCTCAGAGTCCCACAAATCCGTTTGGCAAAGGCAAATGCATTACAGTGCTTTGATTAGGGTGGAATTAGTGTGGGAGGTGGGAAATTGCTCCCTTATTATTTTGATGACAGTCTTGAGAGTGAACCAGGAAATATATTACTTCATATACTTTGATCTGTGTGCAATTTTAGATGTTTTAGTACATCTCTAATATTTTGATCCAAATGACATTTTTATTTAGATTCATTTGACTCTGTGTCAGGGGGGTGGGTAAATGAAAAGCAAGAAAATGTCTTCTGTCTGCCCTTCACTAGGACATCAGATACATGAGGAGCCCCTTGTCTGGGAGATTCAGTCCAGTCCTTTGCTCACTAACTGGGAGAGACCTCAAGCAAGTCCCTTCACCCCTCAACCTTTGACCTGCACACTAGGAATCTGACTCTCTCCTCTTTGTTCCGCTGAAAACACTCTGCTGTTTTTAGGTAGAGGTAGTGGTACCTGTAGATTCACTATGTTATTTTAGTATTCAAAGAAAATAAAACCTGGAATTTGACTATAACTTAGGTCTACAGATATACCCAGCAAGCTCTGTTTAGCATGCCTTCTGGCCCTGCCCTCTCCATTTCAGCCCTTTTGAAGCATCTTATTGGAGTTTGAATTTTTTTTAATATAAAAAATTTTAAAAATATATATATTTTATTGATTTTTTACAGAGAGGAAGAGAAAAGGATAGACAGTTAGAAACATTGATCAGCTGCCTCCTGCACACCCCCCACTGGGGATGTGCCCGCAACCAAGGTACGTGCCCTTGACCGAATTGAACCTGGGACCTTTCAGTCTGCAGGCCGACACTCTATCCACTGAGCCAAACCGATTTCAGCTGGTGTTTGAATTTTTATTTCCTGGGTTCTCAGTGATGTTGAGGCTGTTTTCAGTACTTTTTAGCCCTTTGTATTCCCTCAAGAGTCAGTTCTGCCCCATTTAGCGGATCTTGATGGGGGTGTTTTGATGAGAGAGGGCTGGGATCTGCCAAGGAAAGCAGGAGGAGGGTGCAGAGTGGATTCAGGAGGAGGAGGGAAGGAGTTTCTGAACAGGTTTAATTCCTAGGCTCTGCTTGGAGCCTGGCCACCTCCTCCTTCTTTCAAGTGACATTCACTCTGTCTCCAGGGCAGAGTCTCCGTCCTCCCCGAGGATGATTTATTCTAACTGCACCCATTTCAGCTCACCCCACCTGGGGATCCTGAAGGCCAAAGCACAGAGCATCCTCTGCCTGCAGCTGAGCCCTCCCTCAGCCTCTGAGCACACAATTCAGCAGATGCTGACAGCTGCATCTCACATTTTTATGGGATTCTGGCAAATGCATTAAATATCTGCTAGGCTATTTGTCCATGATCTCAAGTAATCTTTATAATACTTCTCTCTTAAGTCTGGTCTTACCGCCTTTCACAGAGGTGGTAACTGACACTCTAGCTTAGCCCAGAGTCCCACAGCTAGCAAGTAGCAGGACTTGAACTTAGTCTTGCTCTTCTGTAAAGCATGTATCTCCTTGTGCTCTGCCATGTGGAGTAGACTTACCATCACCACGAAACTAATGGGGAAGGCAGGCAGAACTCTTCTCTCCAATGTCCCTCCTTCTATCAAATGAGTAGACACTTCTCCCAACACTCTGTCTTTTCAAGAAAGTGCCAGCAGGGGCTACTATTAGTCCTCTCAACCCTTCTTATAGGACAGAAAACTCTTAAAGCATGTCCATAAAATATCTGAATGGGGTCTTGGGAGAGTTGAACTAAGGGGGTAATGCCAGTAGATTTCATGGGCAAAGTTATTTATGGGGGCCTTGGCTAGGTGCTACTCCATATCATGATATGAAGTCTCCTATTCATTTTGTCTGCAGTAATAGCACTGGGCAACTTGCTAAGTACCAGAAGCTCTGGACTAAATAAACCAAGGGTTTTCTTATTGGTTGGGAAGGGGATGATGTATAAGTTATAAAGCAACATTAATGTTGGCAAGTGCTTGTCCTTTCCCAAGTAACTACCTTCCTGCATCTTAATTCCTTTATCCACACGATAGATGCATTCATTCTTATCCTTACAGACTGTGCCGTGCTTTTGGTGAAGACAGATGGGAATATGTATGAGAAGAGTTCACTGTCCTCAGGAAGGAAGCCAGCTTTTGGCTCCAACATATTTCTGCTATTAATTTTATTCAAAAATGAAAACTGGATTAAGAAAGCCACAAAGGCATGGTATCACTCTAAGCTGTGAGAAGATTCCAGCTGAATGAATTCATCCAGATGAGCAGGATTAAGCTTTTAAAAAAAAATCAATCTGGATGGTTTCTTTGACTGGCACACATTTAAAAACCTCACTGTGATTCCCCTTGACTCTCAAAACTTGGGCTGAGCACAGTTTAGTAGTGAGGCAGACGGGATTGACATCTTGCTAAAGCTGCTATGTGAGGCTATCTAAGGCTTGCAGGACACAGAGCGGCGGCTAATTTGCTTGGCATTGGATGCATATGGCAGGAAGGTCGAGAGTTTGCCTTCTTTGGCAAACAACCTCCTTCTAGAAAATAAGAAAATCCTCAGCTAAAAAACTTGCCTGCACTAAACATAAATCAACATGACTTCAGATCTACTTTCCTTGTTACTTTTCCATGTGGCTTAAGGGAAAGAGCATGGACACTTCATCAGCAGTAGGTCAGCTCTTCCTGGAACAGTGAGATGAATCTGTGTATAGATCATTTTACTCCTCCTGCCAGGCTCTGCATTTGTGAAAGGGATTCAATAACTTCACCTCCCTCAGGTTTTCTGAAGTGACTTTTTAATATCTACTCTCTTTTTCTAGCTGGGGAACTCTTATTTGTTCAGAACAGCAAATGCCCAGTTGAATACTGCACATTCACAGCCTCTCACATGCTAGGATTGGCCCATGGAGCTGGGTGAGGTTCTACTGTGGGTCTCTGGAGTAGCTTTTGATTTCCAGAGAAAAGAGGAGAGCAAGGTCTGGTGCCTCTTTCCCCACATGGTTCTCCTTTGAATGCGGAAGTGATGCCTGGAGCAGTGGCAGCTCTCTTGTAAGCAGGAGAACAAAGCTAAGGATGGCAGAGCAAAGCACACTTTTAGTTGGCTTTCTAGTAGGCATGGACCTGAATGTATTGAATAGTTCTTATCCATAAAGAAAGCGAACAACACAACAGTCATAATGGTATAACATGACGCTGTAGTAGATGACATAGCATGGGAAAATTCATTGTTACTTTCACCTCCTTGTGTCACTCAGTGAGTCTTTGAGCAAGGTAGAATTAATTAATATTTCTTTCAAAAATTAGCTTAACAAATATTAAATATCAGCAATGTGCTAAACATGTGTGAAACTCTGGAAATACAAAGATACACAAGACTGAGCCCTGGCCACCGAGGTATTTAGAATTTCAATGGGAAGAAAATTAATTACAACTCAAGGTAATAAGCACCACTGTGGGAAAATATATGTGACCCTTTAGGAGCATGAAGGAGAAAACTGAGTGTCGATCTGCAAAACAAACACGGAATAGAAAGATACATCTTCCATTGCAGGAGAGTGGCCACACCAGCATGTGGCCATTGGAGAGTCCACCTAGAGAGGTTGCTATAGCATCTATGTCATGACATTGAGATGCACAAGAATTTGAATGGAACTCCTTGAATTATAACAATCCTATATAATAAAATCTTAATTTGCAAATCAACTGAAGGGTGGAACGACAGGTCACTATGACACGCACTGACCACCAGTGGGCAGATGCTCAACACAGGAGGTGGTCAGTGTGCTCCCACAGGGGGAGCGCCACTCAGCCAGTGGAGGTAGCAGGAGCCTCTCCAGCCTCCACTGCAGGTGGGCAGTAAGGAGCGAGGAGTCCTGGACTGCATGAGCCCTGAACTGCGAGAGAGATGTCTGACTGCTGGCTTAGGCCCGATTCCCGAAGGGTCCAGAACTGTGAGAGGGTGCAGGCCAGGCTGAGGGACATCCCCTTCCACCCCCCAACCCCTGCTGTGCACAAATTTTGTTCATCGGGCCTCTAGTAAAACAATAACAGTTAACATTTATAGATCATTTCATTGGTGTCTGGTATTCAACAAGTATTATTTCATTTAATACAAGAACTATCTGTGCTAGGAACTATAATGACTTCCCATTTTATAGGTGAGGAAACTGAGAGTCAGTGAGGGTAAGTGATTTGCCCAAAGCTTCCTAAGTGGTCTAAAAGGTAAAGCCAGCTGAAACCGGATTGGCTCAATAGATAGAGCGTCGGCCTGCAGACTGAAAGGTCCCAGGTTCGATTCCGGTAAGGGCATGTACATTGGTTGCGGGCACATCCCCAGTAGGGGTTGTGCAAGAGGCAGCAAATCGATGTTTCTCTCTCATCGATGTTTCTAACTCTCTATCCCTCTCTCTTCCTCCCTGTAAAAAAATCAATAAAATATATTAAAAAATAAAAAAATAAAAGGTAGAGCCAGGGTTGGAGCCTTTTAGATATGACTTTACCTTGGACATGGTATCATGAAGTCTGTCCCATTAAAAATCTTTTTTTTAAAATATATTTTTATTGATTTTTTACAGAGAGGAAGAGAGAGGGATAGAGAGTTAGAAACATCAATGAGAATCATCGATCAGCTGCCTCTTGCACACCCCCTACTGGGGATGTGCCCACAACCAAGGTACATGCCCTTGACTGGAATCGAACCTGGGACCTTTCAGTCCGCAGGCCGACGCTCTATCCACTGAGCCAAACTGGTTTCGACCCATTAAAAATCTTGGCAGTGTCTATGGCATTGGGTCCTACTGCTCCCAAGATATACTATGATTTAATTTGTAATATTATGACTCTCATGGTGAGGGGCTGTTTCTGGCCTGTCACTGGCAACCCCTACCTGTCTGTGGAAGTTACATTAAGTGGATGCCAATAACCTATTTTTTATTCCCACTTCCTTGCCTTGTCCTATTCTTGCCTGTTTGGTTTTATGTCTCCACAGGACTAGTCACTTCATGGAGACCTGGAGTCCCAGGGATGCGAGGGCTGGGAGTGAATTCAGAGGAGGATGAGAAAGAAGGCTTCCGGGGTTTGGTGGTGGTGATTTGGGGAATGGTTTGACTCATAGAAAACTTAGGAAAGAGATGGCATTTGAGCTTCATTTAATTGGATTGCTTCATATTAATATTGCTTTGGGCTAGGCACCAAGTCTAGCATGGTGATTTAAGGTCGGCTTTGAAAAGCTATTTCCAGTATTGTGGATTCATGTGGGGTGAGCTGGTTGAGTCTGAAGAATGAATCATACCAGAAAGCCTTTGTAAAACTGAGGAGTTGTAAGGTGGGTGGGGAGGACTGAAGATGCAATATTCTTGAATGACCATCAAATCTGCCTGTTCTCATTGACAGTGCTCTCAGTATAATGAGTTTCACTCCATGCCTAGCCCTTTACTGTATGTATCTGAACTTAAGAAGTACATGAATTAGGGAGGGAGTATTATATCTGTTGCATCGTTAAGGAAACTGAGGCTCAAAGAGGTAAAATAACTTGCCCATGGCCACCCAGCTAGGAAATGGACCAAGATAGAGTTTGTGAACTTCAACCGAGTTTGTGAACTTTCCAGGTCACCATGGTGCCTTCCTCACCGGAGCACAGGAACCTGGATGCAGCCATGTCTCTTGGAGCAGAGGGCCATGAACTCCCTTCACCCTTCAGGCCCACTACATTTGGCATCTGTGAGCCTGCAGAAGAGAGGGGAGTGGGGAGCCAGCTGAGTCATACACAAGAGCCAAAGAAGTCGGTCAGTGAGGGCATGGTGTCAAGTAGGGGTTAGGGTCTGAGAGGTGAGAACACTTGCAAGAAAAGCCAGAGGACACCAGCAACCCAGGTAGTGGACCTGGTCCTAGAGCAGCAGCATCCTCTGGGCTACAGGCTTCGACAGCGCGTTCATCAGCATCTATGGATGCAAGGCCAGGCACGTGGCAGGCACCAGGGATAACAGAGTGAGCAAGACAAGCTGCCTGACTTGGAGTAGCTTGCAGTCTAGTCTAGGGACAGACAGTTAAACAGGTACCTACAGTCCAATGCTAGAGGAGGCCATGCAGGAGGCTCAAGCTGCTTCTGGGAGGAGACTTAACTACAAGTGGAAGGTTTACACTCAGAAAAGGCTTCCTGAGAGAGGTGGCACCTAACGTGAGAGCTCATAAACAGGCGGGAGCTAGCCAGAAGAGTAGATGATGAGGGACAGAGGAGGAAGGACAGTCAGGCTCCCTCAGCAAGGATATTTCACCAGCCTCCTTCCCCACTTCGTCCCCCATCTTTCCTTCCACCCTACTCCCAACATTTCTGTGGCGTTAGTGGAAATGTGCCCTCTCAGGGGTCTCCGCTCCCTGGGAAGTCCCAGCACTGTATCTGAGCCTCCCAGGAAGATCTGAGGAAGTCCTCCTTCCTGCATCCCAGAGGACCTTGCACCTGCCAAGACAGTAGCATTGCTCCTGGTGCGGACGTTCTACACATGTATCAAGGTGATTGGTGAAGTAGGACTTAAGTAAATCTTGACTCCTGTTTTTGAAAAATTCTACATTTGAGAGTTGCTTCCACTCCTAGAGGCTGAAGCAATGACTTGGTACAGATGGTTTTTCTGCACTCTGGGAAGGCTCCCCAGGGGGCCTGTCTTGGTTATGCTCATGAGATACAGGTGTGAAGTCACCTGGCCCTCTTGATGGCTTGGTCAAGGGATCCTTCTCGATCCCCTTTGGTCTGAAGAGTTCTAAGGTTCAGGGGATGGGGTGGCAAATTTGCATGGGAGCTGAGTAACCCCCTGGAGAGAAAGGCACGGACGATGGCTAGAGGTCACCTCCATCGAATTCTGCTTGGGAAGGAATCACCAGGGAAGCCCACAGTGACCTGGTCCCAACAGCGGGGCCTAGGATTTTTGTCTTTATGGGGAAAGCTGGTCTGGGCACAATGCAGAGCTGGGGTGGGTGTCAGTGGTATGCAGATAAGTGTTCAACAACTGACCTTTGAAAAAAGGTATGCATATATAAACATACATAAGTCTATTATAATGCTTACTGACATAGGATATATATATAGGCACACACTTTATAAGTAATAATTATGTAAACAATACTCTTTATTGTAAATGATATATAGCCAGTTGATTCTCAGAGAATGTTTTTGCTTGATTTTTTGCCAAACTCTTGACTCTGCAGCCAACTCTGTGGCAACTTATGATGGAGTATGGCCTCATGATGAATAGTTGGCACAGATTTTCATTTATGTTAATGAGTAAGATGAAAGTGAAACAACTCAATTCATGATGAGAGCATTTCTTCAATGGATCAGATAATGGTCTTTAAATACTGAAAGAATATTTACTCAATTTTTTTCATAATGGCTACTGACATGATGCATTTTAAAGTTCAATTTACACAATAATTTACGCCATTACCTAACTAAGAGGATGAAGGCCTGGAGTCATTGGGAGTCCCGAGAGAAACTGGTCCTGAGAATGGAAAGAAGGTAGAAAAAGGCAAGACAGAGAAATGCAGCCACCGAGGGAGGCTGCTGGCATTGCTTTGACCCCTGTATCCAGTCATATCTGTAGACACCCTAACTCTACAGTTTTGTTAGTTACATGAGCTCTTCCCACCCTCCCCCCCAAAGATTAAAATTAAACAAAGAGAAAAAGAGTCCTTTTTGTTTCTCTTACTTTTGACCCAAGGAGACATAACTGATACATTTTACACC
Organism: Pipistrellus hanaki; assembly: GCF_964339955.1. NCBI lineage: Eukaryota > Metazoa > Chordata > Mammalia > Chiroptera > Vespertilionidae > Pipistrellus > Pipistrellus hanaki. Next base: position 46,735,640 of record NC_140519.1, on the reverse strand, counting down.
CTTTCAAGCGGAGAACCCTTGAGTACTTGGTCAAGGAACTTGGACTTGTTGGAAACTGGGTCTTTGATGATGCATTGTTTCCCATTGTATCTCCAGTGCCACGTCCATCACTACCTTTTGTAGGCTTTAATTATTTAATATTTGAATGCCTGAGTGTCTTGTTAAAAAAAAAAAAACATCAGGCCTTCCTTGTTTTTCATGATTAGTGAGCCTCTAGCTCTTAAATCCAGTCAACCTCATTTTCTCTTTTGCTTAGAATCTTAAATTGGCAGATTAGAAACAATTCTCGAGGCCGTTTGGGACGCCCATCATGGCCTCAGGTCAAGCATGGCCACGGGTGACTTGCAGGATGAGGCTCTCTCCTGTGAGGAGTGAATGAATTCATCAGTGATCAGGGCTCCCAGTTGCTTCACCCTGAAGTTTTCTTTCCCCTTCCCAGGAGCCTTCTGGAGCAGACAGGGATTATTTTTGGCTCAGACCCGTCTTGTCAAGCTTCCTTACATCTCCAATTCACAGGCTGGCACGCCAGGGGCAGCGACTGAAGCCTCCTGCCCAGTGGGCAGCTATTCTGGGATGTTTGCACTTGACACTCACAAGGGCTTCCTGCTGACTCACTCCCCAGCCCAGAGCCCATTGGGATGAGCCAGGGTGGCTCAGCAGCCTGTGTTTATGGCCCTAATCAAAGAGCAGCAGCCTGGATCTCGCAGTCAGCTGTGCAGACTGAACTGGGAAGCAATTGTGGGCTGCTAAGTTTAACCGCAGCCACTTTAGGAAATGAGATGCTGAGATTCTGAGAATGGAAACTGGGGAGATTCTTTGTTTTTTTCTCCCTTTTATTTTTCTTCCGATATTTAAATCGACTGAGTTAAATCCTGGCGGAGTATTCCTTCTTCGCTGTGGGATCCTGGGAAAGTTCCTTTATTACTACGAGTCTTCGCGCTCTTCCCCCTCCCAGCAAATGGGAATCATAAAATCTAACTAGTAGAGTTGTTTTAAGGATCAGAAACAAATAACTTGTTTAAAGTGTCTGATACAGCGCCTGGCATCTTCCTGATACCTGAGTCATCCTAACTTCCCATTACATTTTCAGTATCCAGCACGGGTCTAATACATGCTCATTACGTGCCAAGGGAATACATGAGTAAAATAATGAGTGTATGCATGAATGTTGACATTACAACCCTTGTCCTTTCTTTTCTGTCCAAGGATGAGGATGTTAGATGATCTCCCAGCTCAGCAACCTATACTGACAACTCCCATGTTAACATGTAACTACTGCCCATCTGCCTTCATCATTGAAATCCAGCTCTGCCTACTGCTTCCCTGAGCTCTGACCCTCTCCCCATGATCCCAGACCCTCCTAAGACTTGGTCTGATGGACTTCTTTTCTCACTCCCATCACCTTAAAGATGATGCTACCGCCATCCTGGGATAGCCCCAGGGACCCGCCTCTCACTCTGCCCTTCCGGTGAGGAGGAAACACTGCCTCTGAACCACCGGCATCACAGCCTTCAGCTCCAGATCCTCTGTAATCGCTCACTACACATATATACACACACTGAATTATTAACATAAAGGGGTAAAATCTTAGGTCCGGGAAGGGACTTTCATTTGGACTTGGGAGAGGAGGAGTAAGTCATGTGACTAGGATGCATGACATGTGATGTCTGGAGATCTCAGGTAATTGAAAACTGGGCCGGGTGGGAGAAATGGGATGAGCTCAGAAAAATCAGGGTATTGCTTTCCCAAAGGGACACCTAGCTTTTAGTCCTTTCTGTTCCCAGTCAGCTGTGTAAATGTGTCTGCCCCTGGGTTTTGCCCCTCCTGTTGGCTGGCTTTTGCTGAGAGAGAAGCACGAGAGAGGGAAAGTGAGTTAAATTTATCGAGCAAGGCAGCTGCCAGGCAACCACTTAGTGTCCCGCAGGGACAGGTATAACGTTTTCTTGAAAAGAGAGAAAGAGGGAAAAGGGAGAGTGATGGGTTGTGACAGATGTTCCAGTTTCCTCTTCAGCCCGCTCCCTTGGCTGAGACCTGTGGATGGCTTCCATTGATGACTGTTCAATAGGAATTCATTGAGCACCAGTTATGAGCCAAGTCCCAAGTTAGAGCCTGGGTTGCAGAAACGAACAGCACCTGCTTACACGAATCATCGTTTGGCAGGGCAGACATACATATAATTGACCATCAGAATATACCACAAACTGTCGTGATCGAGTTGTGTGCAGGGAGTGTTCACATCAACAAACTCAAACAGCCCCATAGGGGCAGAGATGATGAGGATGAATCAGGGAGAGGGAAGATCTGGGCTGGTCCCTGGGTTAACCAGTGCTATTAGAACCTGGTTTTTGCTTTCTAGTGATTCATTTTAGTAAAATGGACATAATTTCAATAACTTTTTAATTCAGTTATTGGAATTTTCAACTCTATAATTTCTATTTGATTCATTTTTATGACTTCTACTTTTTTGTTGGTAGTCTCCATTTGGTGAGGCATTGTTCTCATACTTTTCTTTAATTCTTTAGATGTGGTTTTCTTGAATTCTAAAACTATATAAACGGATGATTTAAAGTCTAGTAAGTTCAACATTTGGCTTCCTTGGGGACAGTTTCTACTGATAGCCTTTTTTTTTTTTTCCTGAGTATGGACCATACTTGTTCATGTATCTTTTAATTGTTTTGTTGAAAACTGGATATTTAAATACAGTAACTTTTGGAAATCAAATTATTTCCCCTCCCCAAAGTTTGCTATTGTCATTGCTGTCTGTTTGCTTAGTGAATTTTATGGACTAATTCTGTAAAAACCTATGATTTGTTATGTGCAGGCACTACAATCTCTACTCGATCAGCTTTGTCGGCAGCTAATGATTAGAAAAAGATAGCTTTAAACCCTTTGAACCAAGAAGCATCCTCGTGGTCAAACAGCCCCGTATGTGTCATCTCACACCTTCCAAACTTCGGCAGTTGACAACACTTCCAGCTTGTCCAGATGTTCAGTGGTTTGCTCAGTGAGGTAGACAATTAATGACAGATCCATGATCTCTACTCTGGTTCCTCAGCCCTCAATTGATTGTTCTTTCCACTGTCATATATGCAAATGTTGTCAGCCATGTCACAGTGAGCCCCAGTGCCAGGGGAAGCCAGTCGAAACTGATTTTGTTTGAGATGATTGTTAGACTATGGGACTCTCACCCACAAAGCCAACAGGAAAACGTGCCAGAGCTTCTGAGGGCTCTTCAACCTTTCTGTTGAAAAAGGAAACCCTACTTCCTCTTTACTTAACACTCACGTCACAGTTTTGGTGAGGGCCTTGTCACAACTGGCAAAATTCTTTTTCAGCTGAAAGCTGCTCATGCATATACAGAAATGCAAATTAGAATATGTGCCCTTAACTGGGAAGAAGTTAATAGCCTGTAATAGCTGCCTCTGGCACTCCAGCATTCTTGTGTCTTCATTAAGCAGCAACAAATGAGGGTGGTTTCTCCTGACAACCAGTTTTGTCTTTCCACGTGTGTGCGCGCTAATATTTCTGATAACGGGACACCTTCTTCTTGGGCTTTTATTTTTCAATTTCAATTTAAAAGATTCAAAAACGAGCTTATACTCTTTCAATGATTGGGTCTTAGAATTGGGCATCCTGTTTAAGCAATCTTTTTATTTTATTAGCAAAGGAAACGGAGTCCCAGAGAAGCAATGCAATTTTCTTAGGTCCCACAGCCCAGGCTGGGAATTCTTTAGCCATTGTTTACTTTTCTTTCCTTGAATACACACTATAATCTCTCATTCAATTGTTCTGCATTTGTGCCACATCATCTTTAAATTTTCATACTTAAAAAACAATATATCAAGAATTGATTCTAGACTATTGGGTCAGCTCTTCAGACTGATGAAATACAGAGACTCATAATTAGATAGAGCAAACACACAAAAGTTAACTAGCAAAATCATATATATATATTTCCTTCTGGGAGTATATCCATATGGTTAGTTGATGAAATATCTAATTGTTTTCCATTTGTTGAATACATATTATGCAAATACTATTGACAAATGTTCTGGAAGGTATAATAATAATGTAAATGAGACACAACCCTTGCCTACCTAGAGCTTGCAATTTAATAAAGCAACCAGCATACAAGCAAATATGTTAAGAGATTGATGTCATCACACACCAAGCATACAAATACAAATAGTCAAGACTATGGATGACCTCGTCCTACACTGTTTCTGTGTGTCCTATTATATCTCTTCATTATGTCAGCCATGTTTTGATATCTCAGCCATTCTGGCATCTTATTCATCTCGAATCATAGCTTGTAAGACAGTTTAGCAGAGTGTGTAAGCATGTGGGTGTGAATCCACAGAGCCTGGTGTATATGCCAGCTTTACTGATTACTGATCGGTGGGGTAAGTTAACCTCTCTGTTCCTCTTTTTCTAAAATATATTTTTAATGATTTCAGAGAGGAAGGGAGAGTGAGAGAGAGAGATAGAAACATCAATGATGAGAATCATTGATCAGCTGCCTCCTGAATACTGGGGATCAAGCCTGCAACCTGGACATGTGCCCTGATCAGGAATTGAACCATGATCTCCTGGTTCATAGATCAACGCTCAACCACTGAGCAACACTGGCTGGCTGTTCATCTCTTTCTTCATCTCTATTACATAATGCTGTCAAGGGCACATACAGATGATGATTATGTCTTGCAGATTAATTTTCAACTTAATGAGAACCCAAATACTTATTGGAAGGCTTTGATGGGGGGCATTTGAAGAGCATTGCATTTGGTAATCTTCAAGGTCTCATTTCAGGTAGAAGTTTCTAAGATCATTAACATAACCTACACTTTGTATATAAGGAAATAGGACCAAGTAGAGATACTAGTTAAAGGCTTGAGTTACTTTCTATACCTGATGTTCCCATGGTGTTTGCTCTACCTCATTTATGATTCTTTCCAGCTTAGCTTGGACATTGATTCAAGCCCCAATCCTACCCTTGGCAACTTAACTTCCTGGAGCTTCAGTTTTCCTATTTGTAATACAATAATAGTAGTACCTACATAATTATAATTTTTCTAAGCATGAAATGAGGTAATATATGTAAAAGTCCTGGCACATAAGATGTATCTAAGAAATATTGACTTTCACCTCTTCCCATGTTCATTCCTTTTCTTGTATGTAGTATGGTAATTAATGAAGATGTTTCTTTTCTTGCAAGAACATTATTGCCTTGAACAGAAATTCCATAGTTTATTTCCATTTGTATAATTCTTTAATCCTTCTATCAATAGCTAACACATAATAAGTGCTTAATAAATGTTAGTTGTAGGGATAGATCAGTGGTCGGCAAACTCATTAGTCAACAGAGCCAAATATAAACAGTGCAATGATTGAAATTTCTTTTGAGAGCCAAATTTTTTCAACTTAAACTTCTTCTAACACCACTTCTTCAAAATAGACTCTCCCAGGCTGTGATATTTTGTGGAAGAGCCACACTCAAGGGGCCAAAGAGCCGCATGTGGCTCGAGAGCCACAGTTTGTCGACCACTGGGATAGATAATGGAATCCTCTTCTGAAATTCAGATATTCTGAGGGATAAGGTGGATGTAAATTGTTTTTACAGTATTAAGTATCCCACTTATTAATTTATAAACTTGGATGGCTTAACAGTTCACTGTTGTCAGCTATTTCTTAACATAAATTGCTTGATAAGATTGATAAACTTCAGGACAAATTACCTAGGGACCTGAAGAAGAGCAACACAAGTATTGGTAATGACCAGAAATGAATCCTCTGGCCTTTCATTTTTATCAATTATTCAATAAACATTCCTTGCAGTTCCTACTACATACCTTTGTGTACAGGCACATACAAGTGATTAAAATAAGATCGCTGCTCTCAGCTACCTCACAGTACAACAGGGAAGATAGACTACACAGCACAGAGTAGAATGTGTCATTAGTGGACATAGTAATACTATTATCTCCTCTAATTGCTTAACACACACGGAGCAGTCTTCTAAATGCTATTCTTAAATTAACTCACTTAACACTCACAGCCCTCTCTTTCAGAAGGTAATGTTAACATTTCAATTTTACACACATGGGAATGGAAACAAGTTAAGTAGCCAGCTAGAAATAACACCATTAGTAACTGACAGAGCTGGGGACTGAGTCTCAGCCATCTGGCTCCAGAGCTTCCACGTTTCATAGAAGGCCCTTTTCCAAAGTGGGGAGTTCTGCTGACGGGAAGGTGGAGGAAGGCTTTGTGGACCAGCAGTAACTCAGCTAGGAAAACAGCAGAGCTTAGAAATGAGAGGCAGCATCTCTGGGATATACATACCGGATCTGAATCCTGCCTCTGCTCTTTACTAGCTGTACTAGAGGCTCGGTGCATGAAAATTTATGCACTGGAGGGGAGGTCCCTCAGCTCAGCCTGTCCCCTCTCACAGTTCAGGAGCCCTCTGGGGTGGAAGGTGACCTGGAAATCAGGGGAACATTATGCCTCCATCATACCTCTGCTGCTGCCACTGCCAGCAGCACAAGCCTTGGACAGCCCTGGTTACCTGAGCCTCCTGTGACAGCCACCATCCAAGGCTTGCCTATGCCTTGGGCCAACCCTGGATGGCTGGGGGGCTGAGGGGACTGGAGGACTCTGGAGACAGGTGTGCAGAGTGGCCGGACCTGTCTGGGGGTGGGCCCGGCTGTCCGCCTGCCTACCACCTCAGTGGGGCTGAGGGGACTGAGCGCTACCATATTGTGGCCCTGGGCACTACATCTTTAAGGACCTGACAGTCAATTAGCATATTCCCTCTTTATTAGATGGGATTTTTTTTTGGAACAAGTTATTTAATTTTTGTATGTGTCAGGTCCCTCAACTAAAAAATGGGATTAATGATGCGTATGTTGCAGATTTACAGATATAGATCAGATGACAATCTAGGAAGAAGCAAAATCATTACCTAGTGTGGATGCAGACAGAAAAGGGTGCTGCAGGGAGCAAAGAAAAGAAAAGTTCTCATTGGATCTCCACAGTAACCCCAAATTGAGGGCGAGGTAACTCCAGGGAACCTTCACCTGTTCCATAGGTGCCTCGTTGTTGGCCTGGTAGTGACTTTCTTTCTGAAACTCAAGTATTTCATCCCTGAAATGGGCATAAGAATATTGGACTGTAATAAGTGTCAGGGATATGCAGGACCGAGTAGAGAAAGAATTTGGCACATCTTAGATGCTCAGACTGTCTTGGTTAAATCTAAATCAGATCATGGTCCTAGCGCTTGAATGGTCTGTATCATTAGCCAGACTCACATTTCCCTTGTCCTGGTGTCTGTCAGTTTCAGGGTCAGTGGTTGGCGGCTGAAAAAGCCAAATCAATGATTCTTTAGGGCTGAGGAGCTACCATTGCCTCCTGGGCTGCTTTCTGACCAGCTGAATTCAGTGTCACTGTTCCCTGAGGCACTAAATCTGGGTTGAGAGGAAGGTTTCAAAGGTGTGAAGAGCAGCCTCCTTTAGCAATCAGCAAATAGAAAAGATCAGTATTGCCCTTTGTGAGCGGCTGACCAATGTCAGCGTTTGGGAAAGCCTGCAGGACACCAGCTTCCAGTTTCCTGCTTTATCATCTACACAAAGCACAGCAGAGCCCTTGCAAGGGAACCTGATTACAGTTAAAGGCATTGTTATGCAACCCACCTCCATGAGCTCGGACAATATGTGATGTGTTGGGCTGGGTTTCATGAATAGACAAGGCAAAGCTGGTTTCAGTCTTTCCAGGAAAAGCATCCGATTACCACACAGGAAAGATACATTCAGTGAGGGCAGGGGCCTTTGGGAAGATGTCTTTTCGACTGATGAGCAAGAGTTCAAAGAAAGAAGATGATGGGTTCACTAGCCTGCATATCCCGAAATGATGACCTAAGAGGGCACTGAGCATCTGGGGACACCTTCATGTACTGCAGTGGGGTTGTAAATTTAGACGTTGAAGGACAGAGAGGCAGAAAAAGAAATGAGTATTTGGAGATAGAAAATACAGGATTTCTGATCCTCAGTATGAGATATAATCTATTGGCTCGCTTTCAACAGCCAGGACTTAAAGGAGAACATAGAAAGCATACATAGTACATTACCCAGAACTGTAGGAACAGCTACATGCTGGGCAAAGGATCAATACTTAAAATCTCTCCTTGGACTGGAAAGATTTCTCTAATGTGGATAAAGGAAGTCTTGCTGAAGTAGAACCTAAAGAGTCAATTGCAGCCGAAACTGGTTTGGCTCAGTGGATAGAGCGTCGGCCTGAGGACTGAAGAGTCCTGGGTTCGATTCCAGTCAAGGGAATGTAGCTTGGTTGTGGGGACATCCCTAGTGGAGGGGTGCGCAGGAGGCAGCTGATGGATGTTTCTAACTCTCTATTCCTCTCCCTTTCTCTCTCTAAAAAAAAATCAATAAAATATATTTTTAAAAAATCAATAAGATATATATCTAAAGATCATCCTGGAGCTGAGTATTCTATTTGTCTGATTATAGGATGAAGGTTCATCTCCCCACTCAACTGTAAGCCCCAGAAGGCTGGGGCCAGGCCCATTTCCCAAATCATGCAGCCAGCCCTTGGCATGGGGCCAGGTACATGGAAGCCCCTCACATATTGGTTGAAGCCTCCCAGTCCTGCCAGTGGGACTTCAGGGGAAACCTGCCACCATTAAGGTGCTGCAACTTCTGGAAAAGTAGAGAGAAGACCACCCCGTGCCAGGCTTCAGCAACCTTGAGCAGCAGAGGCCAAATCATTGACCCCAAGTAACGGATCAAATGGTTCCACTCTCCCCCTCCAATCCTGGCCACTCCAGAGGGCCGTCATCGGAGCATGTGGCCAGATGGCCGAGGGTTAAAGGGAAGCAATGGCTTTGCCCAGGGGAGGATATTTTCGGAGTTAACGAAGTGGAAAACAGCAAGAGTGAAACAAGGTCACGGCCCAGGAGAGGGTTTCAGGGAAGGTAGCTATGGCAGGCAACCCAGGACCAGGGGGTCTCCTTTGATTGGCAGGGTGTCTTCGTCATGCAAACGAATGGGAAGGAAGCAAGAGGGGGGGGGGGGTTACCTTGGTGATGAGCAATGATGGCAAGGGACAGGAGACATATGGCAAAGGAGGAAATGCAAAGTTATGTCAGCGCGCAGTGATTCATAAATAACAGCACGAGGTCTGCAAAGGCAGATTGAAGGCATGCAGGGTGTTATGTAATCAGGCCCCAGTGAGGCGTGCGGGCATTAAGCATTCTAATGCGCAGGGCCTGGCGCGCCTGCTCGGTGGCAGAAACCTCGGGTTCTGGGGCTCTGGAGACACAGTTTGTGCAGCTTGAAAACAACCTTTAAAAAAGATAATTTTCTTAGCGCTTTGGTCCAACGTTGGTTAGATCTCTTAAATACCTCTAGAATCCATTTCCATTTCCACCCATCCCCACTCAGTCATTCATGCTCACTCATCCATTCATTTATTTACCCAACAAATTATTTAGCGTCTAGTGTGTGCCAGCCCCGAGGCTGGGCGGTGTGTTACTTCCCGCTGCCACTCCTCAGGCTCAGGTGGCAATCATCTCTCCGTGAGATTAGTGCCACGGTCTTCACCTTGACCCCCTGGCTCCTGTGTGTCCGTGTCTAATCCTTTCCCACTCCTCTGCCAGGATGCTCGCTCTCCATTGTCATGCTAAATGTGTTTCTCCCTGCTGTAACATACGTTCACCTGCTCATCCTCTGCCTCAGTGACATTTCTGGCAATGTCCCCTATGAGGGTTACTATTTATACATTACCCTACCTGTTGTGACTCAACTGACTGGTCAAGAGGTGGGTTTATGGCCTGTCCGGGCCAATCAGAGAACCCCACTTTACTCTGGCTGCTGTGGGGGGCTCAGATTTAGGCATATGCCACAAGCTGAGCCAATCACAGCAATTTTCTGAGAGCTCACTGGAGCAATAAGGCAGAAGCAGGATTCAAGAGACAAAGGCTCTGTGTGTTAATTTTCTATGTCTGTGTAACAAACTACCACAGCCCTAGTGGCTGAAACAGCGATGACCTATTAGCTCACGCTCTGGAGGTGAGAAGGCTGCACAACACAGCTCAGTTCTCTGCCCGGACTGAAGAAGCTGAAATCACGAGGCTGAAATCAAGGTGTTGGCAGGTCTTAGCTTTTCACCGGAGGATCTGGGGAAAATTCACTTTCAAGCCAGTGTTTGCAGAATTGAGTCCTTATAGTTGAAGGACTGTGTTCCCAGATTCCTTGCTGGTCGTCAGCTAAGGGCTGCTCTGAGTTCCTAGAGGCTACTCACTTTCCTAGTCACATTGCACTCTCCAAACCAGAAAGAGTGCGTCAGTTCCTTCCTTCACCTTCTTTGAGTTTTTTACTTCCACTTCTGCCAACATCTGGAGAAAATGTTCTGCTTTAAAAAAATTTATTGAATCTATGGGGGTGACATTGGTTAATAAGATTATATGGATTTAGGTGTATAACTTTATAATATATTGTCTGTAAATTGTATTGTATGTTCACCACCCAAAGTCATCATCCATCATCATTTATACCTCTGTTACCCTCTTCTACTTCTATCACTCCCTTTCCCTCCACTAATCACTATACTGTTGTCTGTGTCTACACATTGCTTTTTTAAAATTTGCTTAATCCCTTCACCTTTTCACCCAGTCCCCAATCCTCTTCCATGCTGAGAGCTGTCAGTCCCTTATCTGTAACTATGAGTCTGTTTCTATTTTGTGTCTTAGATTTCACATATAAGTGAAACCATGTGCTAAAATGTTCTGCTTTTAAAGAGCTCATGTAATTAGAGCAGGCCTGCTTGAATCTCCTTACCTTAAGGTCAACTTTGCTGTATTGCATGATCTAATAACATGTTTGAATTCTGCCCACCACATTCTCCTCCTTCCTGGCACAGGTTTTCATAGCTGTGAGGGTGGCGCTTTAGTGTGCCTGTCTCCACCATGTGAAGACATGTATCTGCCAAGGAAGGGATGGAACCCAATAGGCAGAGGGAAAATAAGAAGAGCCATGACCCTTGTGGCGATTGGGTTTCAGTTAAGCCTCTCTATTCAGCTGCCCGCGCAGTTATGTGAGCCAACCATTCTCAGTTGGGTTATTGTAACTCGCCAAAGAAAAACATCCTGACTAACAAACATGCTGAAGGCCCACAGGTTATTCATTGTTCTTGGGACAAGGACTGAACGTCGCATACAGGGTCATTAGGCATCTCGTCCCTAAACACTTCTCCACTTTCATCTCAATGTTTGCTCCCTACACACACACACACACACACACACACACACACACACACACCCCACACTTATGTACAAATACACACACACACACCACCCATTCATGCATGCACACACAGAGTGGCACACATGGATGCACACACATGCGCAGCTCAGTGCATGCCATGGTCTTCCTTGAGTGTGCCTGACTTTCTCTCGCATAGGCTTCCCCCTTTGCCTTGAAGAGCACTTCCATCCCCATTTCCCCAAACTGACTCCTAGTTGTCATTTTGCTTTGGGCTAAGAGGTTGGTTTCTCTAGAAGCTTTCCTTGACCACCCAAGAAAAGTTTTGGTACCTTACTCAGGTTTCCCACAATATTACACAACACTGCGATTGCGAATCTCTTTGCTGTTTCTCCTAACAGACTTGATGTTGCGAAGGAAGGGCCCTGTCTCATTCACACTTACATCTCTTGAACTTAGCTCAGTGCCTAGCACACAGTAATCACTGAATAACTGGTTGTTGAATAAGAGAATAAATCTGGCATTGCACAGCCAGCATCTAACGAAAAACAAAACTCTCTCCAATCGGTGATAATTCAGATTTTACCCTGAGTGCTCTCACTATAGCCTACCATGGACTCCTTTTCTTAAAATTTTCTGTTAATCTGGACCTCTTGCTGAACTGATGAACATGGGCTTAAAATCACCTTTTGGAAAAGCAAACACTCATAGACACACAATCAAAATTAAACACAAAAACTCATAGACACAGACAACAGTATGATCATTCCCAGAGGGAAGGGGAGAGGGGTGTAGTAAAGAGTAACAGAGTTCAAATATATGGTGACTGATGATTTGCCTTGGTTGGTGAACACAGAGAAATATACAAATGATATATATTGTACACCTGAAATATATAATTTTATTAACCAATGTCACTCCAACACATTTAATGATTTTTAAAAAAATCTTTTGGATCTGAAAACCAAAGCTATTATTCTCTTATTGGCCTTGGGATGTAGCCCCTTGTTTCTGCCTTTCTGATGGGGACCAACTCTGGCTTCTCTGGCAATGCCTTGGCAACAACACAGCTGCTCTCTCTGGTTTGTGGCTCTGAACTTGGACTGATTCCCCTGGCTGCCAACCTGCCAGATTAGACTTGGCTCTGGCAACAGGGAACCAGGCATCAGCTGTCAGACTATTATCTCCAGTCTCTTTGAACTGGAATCAATAATTTTTTTCCTTCCACATGGTTGGTTCTAATCATTTCCATCCAATTCTCACCAGGACAGCAGTTACATCATCAGCTTCAGTCCATCGATGGGTGAAGTCTGGGCCTGGTATAGCTGCTGAAAGCTGAGTACCCAATGGTGCTGAGATGAACTCAAGTGCATGCCAAATAAGAGTTTCACACTGCTTGGTTGTTAACTAGATTCTTACAAAGGAATGCAACTCATCACTTTGTCAGAGTACCATCACACCCTATCACTAACATATGCCATTTTCATTTATGTGTATTGCCTGCCAGATTGCATGTGAACTTATTGCTGGTCTCTTTTCATACCTCAGAGCATTAGGATCCAATCATACTCCTCATGGCTGTGCGTTCTGGAGGCGTTTGGCTGACAACACAGATTTGTACAAATGCTAATTTCCTGACTTCACTAGGAATTAACGTCAACTTGTAGCAACCCTGGTTCACAATATCTCTTTGGGTGCTTACAGGTAACTCTTCACCTCTGTCTCTTCTCTCCGCTGCCCTCAATGGCCAACTGTACCAAAGGTTCATACAGGTTGACTACTTTCTTGCCTGCATCAAATTTGTTTCCACTCTTCCTAGTTGGAATGTGGCTGAAGACTCAGGGTATCTCCTATATGAATTCAAATAAATAGAAACACCGACTATAATACTGTTACCACCGGTCAAGCAGCTTCCTCTTCACTTCATTCTTCCCACCAGCAAAACTAACATGTTTAAAACCAGGACTCTCTCATGGCCCTACTGGTCTCTGATTCCTAAGTTCCAACTGAGTTCTGTCCTTCAATTTTCTTAGGTTAGTTTTATCATCCATTTTCTACATTCTTCAATAAACTGCCTTATTTCCAATCTTACTTCTTGTTGCATCCATGACGTTAGGCTTAAGTGACTGAGCACTGTCTCATTTCATGGGGTTCAATATGTACTGCACTAACTGTCTTATCTTTCCAATACTACCCAGTTTAGTAATTTTCTTGTCAATCAATAGCTTATTTGGAAGGTTTTTATGTGTATGTGTTTGACTTTTTAAAAAGAATTACTTTTAATAAAAGCAATGCAGAGAGAAAAATCAATGAAACCAAAGGCTGGCTCTTTGAAAAGATCAATAAATTTGATGAAATTCTGTCTAGGCTAAGCAAGGAAAAAGAGAGAAGAAACAAGTTGCTACTATCAGAAATAAAAGAGAGGCCATCACTATTGATGTTCTGGACATTAAAAGGATTATGAAGAAATATTATTAACAACTCATGTCCACAAATTTGATAATGTAGAGGACTTGGATCAATTTCTTGAAAGACACAACTACCAAAACTCACACAAAGAAAATGGAATCATTTAATTGAAAATGGACTATTTTAATTAAAGAAATTAAATCAATACTTAATAAGGTGCTATGGACTGAATTTTTGTGCCCCCCTCCCCAAATTAATATGTTTAAACCCTAACCCCCAAGGTCAGGGTATTAGGAAGTGGAGTCTTTGGGAGGTGATTAGTCATGAGTGTGTCCCCTAATGAATGGGATTAGTGTCCTTATAATATTCTCAACAGAATATAAGCAAATAAAATCCAACAATATATAGAAAGAATTATACACCACAACCAGGTAGGATTTACTCCAGATATGCAAGGCTGGTTGGACATTCAAAAGTCAGTTAATATAATCACCACCCCAACAGGATAAAAATAAATAACGTGATTTATGAATTGACACAGAAAAAAACCATTTAACAAAATCAACATGTCTTTAAAAACACTCAGAAAGCAAGAAATAGAATAAACTTCCTTGATAAAGAACATCTGCATAAAACCTACAGCTAAGTAACACAATGGTGAAAACTCAATGCTTTCTCCCTAAGATTGATGTATGTCTTCTCTCACTACACTTTTTCAACATTTTATTAAAAGTACTAGCTAGTGCAAAATTTTTTAAAGAAGATTGGAAATGAAGAAATAAAATACTTTTCAGAAGAGATTATTATATATTTATAGATAATTCTAAAGAATCAATAAAAAAAACTTCTAGAACTAGTAAGCATCTATAGCTACATAGCAAGGTACACAGTCAATGTACAAAAATCAATTGCTTTGCTATATATCAGCAATGAACAGTTGGGATTTGATATTGGAAAAAGTACCATTCACCAAGCACCAAAAAATAAAAACTTAAATATAACAAAGTATGTACAGAATTTAGATATGGAAAACTAGAAAAAGCCAATTCCTCCCAACTGATCCATAGATTCAATACAATCCCAATCAAAATGCAATAATCTATTTTTCATATATTGGAAATGGATTCTAAGGTTTCAAAATACCTAGAATAGCCGCGACGAACCAAAAGAGAGGAACAAAGTTGGAGGACTCACAGTACTTAACTTTAAGGCTTATTCTAAAGATACAGTAATCAAGCGACCATGGGGTTGGGGAAAGAATAGATACATAGATCAATGTGACAGAACAGAGAGTCCAGAAATAGACCCAGACAAATACAGTCATCTGATCTTTGACAAAGGAGAATAAGCACAAATTTTGGAGCAGCCTCACTCTCCACCATCTTTCTCTGAGGATCTTACCCATACCTTGAATATCCCAAATCACTAAGAACAGCTTATGGACCTAAGCATAGGCCTGGCAGAAAGAAACATTTTTGTTGCTGAAATACATCTAATATTCTGCTGTTGAACTACCTTTAAACAGTGATTGTGTCCACCTGCCCTATCCCCTGGTATCTTGGTTGGCAGCCATGAATACAGGGGATGTTGCTGGTAACAGTATACACACATTCAGGAGGCCCGTGATTGTCCATGTGAGGGCCAGGAATTTAAATTTGAGCGTGGAATACTCTGTCTCACTCTCTGACATTCTCCTGCTACTGAGAACTGTGTGCCTCCTCTTCTCTTTTTGTCTCATTGTAGCATCATCTTTCGTCCTCCAGAGTTCCCTCCTGTATGGACAGTGGAATTCACTAGGTCCGCTAAGACTAGGATGAGGGGTGATAAGCAGGTCCACCAAGGTAATGCGCACCAGTCAATGGCTATCTCAACAGTAATGTCTGCAAAGGCTGAAGAACCTGACTGAGGAGCTGGGTGTGCTGTGAAGGCTTTGATTCTTATTGCTCTGGGATCTTCCTCTGCTTGGCTAAGGGCACCCTGATATTAACATCATAACTCACACTTAGAGCATGGATGGCTCAGCTCTCCTGAAATAAGCTTCACAATCGTTACCTTGTACCCCCCCATATTCTCAGAAGGAGGCTGCCTGGATAGTGCCAATATTATGCTCATCCCCTTTTGGTCACCATGTTTCTAGCATGCAATTAAAAATGACATTTATCAGAAGATACCCTTACGTTTGTTTTCTCCAAGAAGTTCCCTCTTTAAATTCTCCAAAGACAGGGTAATACTTCCAAATATGTGTTTGAACCACGTTTGCTATTAATCTCTGGTGGATGGCAGGAATCCTTGAGAGATTTGGGGACATAGCTTCAAGTGGATACATCTCCTGTGAGATGTAAGATACCATTTTCCTATTTTTCCTGCCAGCCAGGGGTATTTTAAAATAAGCGACAGCTTCTGCACTTTTTCATCAACAGAGAGCAAGAATTTTGCTGTTTTATTTTCTGTTGAATCCTCAGCACCTGAACCAGTTTCTAGTAGACTCACTGGAGATTTGCAGAGAATAAAATCTCTTATTCAGTGATTTATAAACAGCTGTTGAGTAACTAATGAATGACCTGCTCTCTGAAAAGTTTAGGAGATAGTGTATGATTTGATGCTCACCTACCCAGACTATGGTCTATCCACACACGTGTTTAGTTTTCCTTCTTATTCCTTACCAAGAAATCGGGGCACAGGGACTATGGAATGGAGAGTTTCTGTAGTTCAAATGCTTTTACAAGGTCTTGACTTTGACCTTTCCCTTAATGATCAAGAGCCATGCACTTGCCCTAGCCGGTTTTGCTCAGTGGATAGAGCGTCGGCCTGCAGACTAAAGGGTCCTGGGTTCGATTTTGGTCAAGGGCACACGCCCGGGTTTTCAGCTTGATCCTCAGTAGGGGGCATGCAGGAGGCAGCCAATCAATGATCTCATTATTGATGTTTCCTCTCTTTCTCTCTCCCTCTCCCTTCCTCTCTGAATTAAATTAAAAAATTTAATCAATTAAAAAATAAAAAGAGCCATGCACTTCTACTGGACGATGCTCACATTTCATTCATGGGGACAGAGAATATCATCCTTGCTTGCGACTTTCTTTTTCTATTCTTCTTCTCTTCGTATATCAGGGAATCTTGAAAATGAAGATTCTTAGGATCTAATCCGGGAGGTGGCATCCAGGTGATGATCACTGAGAAAAGGCAGGCCTTGTTAGGTTTCCTTCATTGACAATTTCTCCTTGAGGAGGTTTCTGCACGAGGCACCAAATGAGAACCACATCTGAGTCCTCCGAGCCCTGTGGCTGCTGGCTGTGCTGGGCTGGCATCTTCAAACAATGGAGTCCGTTACAACAAATGCCTCCATCCTCCCTGTGTCCTGGGTCTGGAGGCCAGTCAGTGAATGCTTTTCATTGGTTCTAAGAAAATACCCACTGATGAGTTATAGCCAACAACAAGCGTAAAACATGGCTGGGCTTTGATTTTCAAACTGCTCTAGTCTTTACTGCCAACTCCCGAGACCCACCAGACACAGGTGAATAGGAGATAGCTAGGCAGCTTGCCATGAATCTCTCCTGGCAGGACACAGGGCAGGCCCATTTCCAAGGCTTTTTCATCCATTTCTAATCCTTTTCATTGTACCCCTCAACCTTATGAATACCAGAGCTGAGTCTCCTTTCTTATCACAGCCCCTTTGCATATGTCCCAGGCCACCCCCACGCTCTCTACCAGATGGCAGATCAAGGAGGGATTGTCCGAGTTGCGGGATGCTGGGGTCACCTTGTCTTGGAAGCTTGGCAAGGTCTTGGGAAGCCTGAAGAGGTAAACCCACACCTTTTTTCCTAGTCTGGAACACCCGGATCCAGGATTTCCACATCAGGTCCTCTGCTGGTCTGTGGTTCACCTCACAGAAGGCACTTCTTTGTTTTATTTCCTGAGTAGCTTCCACCACAGGAGAAGTTGAGTCATTTGATTCAGTGGAGAAATAAAGACATGCTTTGTGCAGGTGAGCACCAGGGGATGCTGCTCTAAGCGGTCCTGTGACAACCTCTCCATCATAAGAACTCCAGCTCCAGGAAGCAGGCTCCTTTGCAACCTGTGCTCTCCCAGGATTTCGCTTCCACTTTCTCTGAGCACCTGCTGGTCTGAGCTCAGCTTCATGGATTGCTTCCAAGACTGGGCCTCTTGTGTGCCATCAGCCTTCTTTGTTGCTCTGCCTCCAACAGAGGGCCTTATACAGACAGAGTCTTGGCACTGAGGGAGAGCACCCTAAAAATAGCTTTACATTTGATAATAATATTTTCCTACAGGGCTAAGAGATGTAACTTTTCTAATAATGCTCCCTATTGCCGAAGTGGTCTTCTCATAGGAGGCTTCTGATTCTGGACTTGACTCCCTGACTATGCTAACTTACATCCATCTCATTTTTCCTGCAACAATTGGAACCTTTTAAAATTAGGTTGCATATGGGAGGGTGGGCATGTGGATCAATTTCTGTTGCCAATCCACCAATCACCCAACTTGCTCCTCGGGAGGGTGATTAGTATGAATAGCTTGTTATTGCTCGGAGAAAGCATGTAGGGCTCATTATCCTGCTGATGCATGGTTTCTGAAATTGACACTATCCTGTGTCATACCACTTCCTGGTCCTTCAGACCACTGATAGATTCTCTTAACACTGACTCATTATGAGAAGGATGTCTTTCCATTTCCCTGCACCATTCTCCTAGCGATTGCTTCCTACTTGAATGATTCAAGAAAACTAGAAACTATATGAATCATGTACTAGCAAGATACAGGGTAAAAAAAAGCATCTTATAATGGGTTCACACAATTAACAAGGACGTGTCTTCCCTGCTGTCTTGACCCCTTCAAAACAGAGAGAGTGTGCTCCTGCCCTCCCATTTGGTCTGTTACATTCGTATGGGCACAAAAGAACTGAAAACAGGAGTTCAACCAAAATTCGTCACGGTTGTTCATAGAAGCACTAGTTACAATAGCCAAAACATGGGAACAACCCAAAATCCTTCAACTTATGAATGGATAAATAAAATGTGATATAGTTCAGTCAACCGAATGTTATTTAGCCATAAAAAATAAAGCACTGATACATGCTACAACATAAATGAACCTTGAAAACATTATACAAACTAAAAGAAGCAAGACACAAGAGGGTACCTATTGTCTGATTGTATTTATATGCAATGTCCAGAATTGCTAAACCCATGAAGACAGAACACATATAGTAGGTGCCAGAGGACAGGGGAATGAAGAGTGACTACCTAAGTGGATATGGGGTTTCCTTCTGAAGTGGTGAAAGTATTCTACAATTACATGGCCTATGATGGTTTCAACATTGTGAATGTACTAAATGCCATTGAATTTGGACACTTTAAGACAATTAAAATGGTTATGTTATGTGTATTTTGACCACAATAAAAATATTGGCAAAACTATGAATATTATAAGACAAATGAATTAAAACAGTTATATACCATAGGACTGGGCAAGGCCTTCCTATATATAAACTCCTAAAGCCATAGTTAAAGGAGGAAACAATATAGCTACTCAAAAATTCACAATTTCTGCTTGGTATAATATACCATAATAATGTTTCTGATACATTTGAGATGTATAACATATTTGCCAATGATATATCCGATAAAGGGTTAATTTTCATAATATATAAGGAACTTGTACAACTTAACAAAAAGAAGACAAACAATCCAATTAAGAAATGGGCACAGGATCTAAATAGATATTTCTCCAAAGCAGACAGACATACAGAAGGCCAGGAGACATATGAAAAAGTATTCAAAGTCACTAATCATCTGAGAGATGCAAATAAAATTGGCAATGAGGTATCACCTCACACCTGTCAAAATGGCTAGCATCAACAAATCAACAAACTACATGTTGGCCAGGATGTGAGAAAAGGGAACCCTTGTGCACTGCTGGTGGGAATGCAGACTGGTGCAGTTACTGTGGAAAACAGAATAGAGTTTCCTCAGAAAACTAAAAATGGAACTCCCATTTGACCCAGTGTTTCCACTTCTAGGAATATATCGTAAGAAACCAAAACAAAACAAAACAAAACAAAACAAAACAAAACAAAACCAGTCAGAAAGAATGTATGCACCCCTATGTTCATAGCAGCACAATTTATAATAGCTAAGATTTGGAAACAGCCCAAATGCCTATCAATAGGTGAGTAGATAAAGATGTGGTACAATTACACCAGGGAATACAATGCAGCTGTAAGAAAGAAAGAACTCTTACCATTTGCAACAGCATGGATGGACCTGGAGAGTATTATGCTAATGAAATAAACCAGTTAGAGAAATATGTGTCACATGATCTCATTCATATGTGGAATCTAATGAACAAAATAAACTGATAAACAAAATAGATCCAAAGACATAGAAGTATGGAACAGACTGAGGAATTTCAGAGGGGAGGTGGGGGTGGGATGGTGGGAGGGGAGTGATTAACCAGGGAACTTATGTGCATATATGCGAAGCCCCTTGCACAGACAATAGGGTGGTGAAGGCCTAGGAGGGGCAGGTGTGAGGTGGAGGGGGTCATTGGGAAAAACAAGCAAACAAACAAAGCGGACATTGGTAATACTTTCAACAATAAAGAAATAAAAGTGTAAAAATATACATATATATCACAAATCAATGAAAAAATTTAAAAGCAAAAAATAGTAATTATATTAAGAAAATTCACAAAATACAAATGCTTTTAAACATAAACACGCTTCATTTCACTAATATTTTTAAAATAAAAATGGAAACAAAGAAATAGTCTTTACACGTATGAAGTTAAGACATTAAAAACATCCTAGGTAGATAAGAGAGTAGAGAAATGGGCACTCTATATGCTCCTGGAAATATAAATTGCTAGAGGAATTTTCAAATTTTTATCAACATTTAAAATGTGCATAATCTATGTCCTCCAATTCCACTTAGATAATTTTATACTATAGAAGTTTCCTTTATATCACAGAAGTCCCAGCATGAGAGTCTTAAGATATACATGTGTAAGAACTGTTATTGCAGCTATATTTTTAATATCAAAAAGAGTGGAAGCAGCTTATAGGACTTCCATGGGGCGGTAATCATTTTCATAAAACTTATAGTGAGGTGCTCTACCGCCATTGAAAACAATGAAGTGGAACCGATAAGGAAGCACTGAACGGGGAAGGTACCCACTATATACAATTATATGGGGAAAGGCAGATGCTGAAGAATATTTATAGCATGACCTCAAAACTTAGAATGGGGAAGGGTAGATTTGTATCCCAAAATATAATTTTGTCATCATGATCAAGTTCCTGCTTTATTTTTTGCATTTATTTAAAAATAACTGTATCTGTCTTTATAGCTTTGAAAAAATGTCCTTTCCTCCCGGGCTCATCATTGCCATTCCAAACTTGTGCTCTTAGAACAGTGAAGGAATTTCTATCTGTCTCGATGCTCTTCGTATTTGCAGAGAACTGTGTGCTTACCTGGTCTCAGGAGGAATCCACCTTCTCTCACCTCCTCTTTTGGCTTCCGGGAGGCTTCCGGCTGCAGCTCCAGCTTCCCAGTGAGTCACCTCTGTTTTCACACAGGCTAATGGGGAGATGCGCCCTGGGAGTCCGTGAGCTGTTGCCTCATTTGCACTGGGCCTCTGGGGCTGAGCTTTGCATTTGTAATTTTCTAATTTGTAAATGCGCTGCCAGAAATAGCAACAAACATGTCTCAAGGCATCCAGCATTGGGTTCCAGGATCTGAAATGTAAACACATGAAAGCAAGTTAGCAGGTGGCTCATAGACCGTTCAAGTCTTCTCACTGCGCCCACCACCTTCTTTCTCAACTGTCCTTCTTCACCAGTTGTCTTTCTCCTCTTCTGCATCCTCACCTTCATACATATGGATGAAGAAAGGGCCACATGTTAACCTGACTCAGGAAAGGCCTATGGCGGCCTTGCAAACTCAAGAGACCTAAAGTAACCACAAAGGATGGTCTGATATTAAAAACATTTTATTAAAAAGTAGTGCATAGTGGGTAGTTGCGTCCTAGGCCAGTATATTCCTTGACAAGATCAACTACAATCTTTACTGAGCCTACTGTCTTTTTGCATCTAAGATAACAAACCTGGGAAAGGTCAGGATAACTTGTAACTTTCCTTTTTCCGCATCCCTCAAGGCACAAACAAATGCACCAGGGTGCCAGGACAAGACCATAAATTCCTTCATTGTTATTGTTATCATTATAATTGTTGATTGT
Source organism: Pipistrellus hanaki (assembly GCF_964339955.1). NCBI lineage: Eukaryota > Metazoa > Chordata > Mammalia > Chiroptera > Vespertilionidae > Pipistrellus > Pipistrellus hanaki. The sequence continues at coordinate 46,713,714 of NC_140519.1, read as the reverse complement.
TAAATATCCTGTACCCACCTAAGTAAAAGAAGTATATGTCTATCAGTTCACATTTTATCCAATTCCAGAGGTCTCCCTGCCCCCACTGCTTTGCTTTCTCCTCCCATCTCCCTAATCTATCACCAATGGATCTCATGTAACACAATTACATCTCCTTTGATGGTAATTGATAAAATAAGGTGAAAAACTGCCATTCTCTGGAGCACTGAGATTCTGCTTCCTGGCAATTGTTGACAGTTTGGATCAAATAAACTCATAAAAATTCTGTGCAGGTTTGGATGTTGTTGTTACGTTAACATACATACTGGGCTTTTGTAAATGTAGAGATTCCTTAAGAAAAATGGCTTCCTATTTGCATCATGGACCAACAATACACATCTGCCAGACAGACTTAAACTTGGGTGCCTGAGGACAAGGACCTGTCCAGCCTGCTATGCATATTTACTGTACAGAGGTCCGGACTGGGGGTTTGTAGAAGGGATGAGAATGAGCGATTCCATTCTGGTCAGGTCCAGTTTGAGCTGAGAGATACCTGGGTGGGATCCACACATCTGGTGCATTAGAGAGATCTAGCTACAGATGCTAGAGTCACTGGTATATCTAAGATCACCCAGCTAGTAAGCGGCAGAGTTTGGATTCACACAGAGGCTGTGGGACTCCCAAACCCTGAACATAGCAACGTGCAATATAGCTGAATTCTTAGATGTGCCATACCAGCACAGCCAAGGTTTCTGCGAGCCTGAGGGATGGCGAAGGATGAAGAAAAGACAAAGAGAATAAGCTGGTTCTAGGTGGATCTTCTGTGCATGACTGAGACCACAGAACAGATCCAGGTTGCAAGCTGATGCTTTATTTTATAATCAGAGGTAAACAAGGTAATTTACAATGTTCTTGTAAGTCTCACTTGTTCTGGCAGCACTTGCTGCCCCTCCCACAGCCCATTAGCTACCCTGCAAAGATCTAGGGAGCAGTCACAAGATCAAGCTTGATTATACTTAGAGGGCTGTGCCTTCCAATCTGGGACTTGTTTGCGGCTTTGCCAGCAGGTCAGTCGAGGCCTTACCCTAATAACCACTCCCTACACTTAGATGACCCCAAGGTCTGTTCCAAGATTGAGATCCTAAAGGTGGTGGTGTTTCCAGTGGCTGTGGTCCCAGACGAGCCTTCATCTCAACCCATACCCTTTCCTCAACCCATACCCTTAGGGGCCTCGGAGCCATCCTGCCCTTTGCTCTGCTCTTGCAGGGTGTGTTTGCATAAATTGGCTCTAGGCTCCTGCAGCTTCAATCCGACAGCTTTTAAAATATATATTAGAGAGGAAGAGAGAGAAAGAGAGAGAGAGAGAGAGAGAGAGAGAGAGAGAGATATCTACATGAGAAAGGAACATTGATCGGTTGCCTCCCAAATGTGTCCCGACAGCCTGTGCTGACCTCAGTTTTCTCACCTCTAAGGTAATAAAGAGAATGTCAGCCCTGCATCAGGGCCAAAGCATTCATGGTAACAGACATGCTTGTGAATTTCAAAGGCTTACACAAATATATGGTGTTACTGTCGTTATTAGCAGTGGTACTGGGTTTTACTGGCTGTTGGGCAGCCCCTCTGACTATGGCAGGGACTGGTAATCACTAATCCCCTGACTATGAGCTCTATGAAGACAAGGATCAGGTCTGTCCTGGGTAACTAATTCTGACCCACAGAGCACAGTTTGGGGCACATGACATAGTGCTCAAGAATAACTGGCTGAAGGAATAATTTAGCTCCACATTCATTAGCCTGAGACTCACAAAGCTGGAGCCTTTATTCCATATAACCTAGGCAAGTCATGGTGATATGCTTCTCTGTTTCCCTTAGAAACAGGATAATAGTACGTTATAAGGGTCAAATGAAACTATACTGGTGAAGCTCTAGGCTCATTTATGACGTGCTGTTCATCTTACGTGTTTGGAGTCATTCTAAGGCATGAGGACAATCAAATCAAGATTCACTGTGTGTCTGCGATGTTGCTGGCCCAGTGCTGGCCATGGGGTCTACCTAGATAAAAGCCTCACATTCTGCCTTGAGCAGATCCGAACCTGGGGGCCCCGGGAGCCAAGCTGGCCTGGGGCCCTCTCTGGCCTGTGAGCAGGGATTTCAGATTCAACAGGAGGAGGTCTTTCTCGCTTTCAAGGACAGCTGGGCTTTCAGGTGTTGAGATGAGTTGAAACTCAAACATTTGGTGAGGGAACGGAGGAAGTCTGTATAAATAGAAAATAAGTAGGAAGAGGTTTTATTGAGGGAATGAAAAAAGCTCCTGGACAGCCTTCAAAGTGGTGCAATTTCATAGAAATCTCCCACTTTGAAATGGCTTGCCCCTAATTCAGAAAGTTATCCACTGTGATGATGAGAATCTAAAGAGCTCTAGTGGCCTCTTTTTGCTTGTAATGGCCCTACGAGCCCCACGTTTCTATTTTCTACCCTCTCCAGAGGCAGAGGGAGCCAGTAGAGGATCACACAGACACATACACAATCATGAGGTCATCTGGGTGCATTATTTTAACCAGATTATTCTGGAAATAAAAACTTTTCGGGGAGAAATGTGCCAAAGGGTTTTAAAAATAAATCTAGAAGAGAGAAGATGTAGTGCTTATAGTTCATTTAAGTTCAGCTTCACAGCTAAGACAGCTTCTAGCACCTGGCTTACATATATGGACTGTGGAGGGATTTGCTGAGCACCTATTTAGCTATTAGCTCCTATACAAGGGAGCCAAGAGAGAATAGATTAGCGGTTTTCCCCAGGAAGCGATTCCAAACTAGAAGTGGGTCCCAGGCTACAAAGGACAGTCTCTGCCGCCTTCTAAAGATGTCAATTCTCACTCATTATGTTTCTGATTGGCTTGGTTAAAATTTTTTGAAAATTTACTTAGTTGCCCATGCTGGTGTGGCTCACGCTTAGATTCCCAATCAGGGCATATGCCAGGGTTGTAGGCTTGATCCCCAATGTGGGGCGTGTAGGAAGCGGCTATCAATGATTCTCTCTCCTCACTAATGTTTTTGTCTCTCTCTCTCCCTCTCTCCCTTCTTCTCTGAAATCAATAACAATATAGATATAGATATTTTTAAAAGTTTTCTTAGGCTCTCCTGGGGAACACAGTTATATGGCCATGTATAGTCAATCCATTATAACATCCCCACTTCCTACATCATTCTGAACTTTTCCACAGTTCTATGCCAGAGAGCTTCTGACATTTTTGCCTAATTTACTGTAGGTTATTACTGTGTCCAAGGTTCAAGGAGCCAACAAGGCAAACTACTGTCTAGTCTAGAGCATCATTCTTGAGTTACGGATGAATCCTCCAAGTCGATGGCTTTTGTAGTCATGGGTCGCCAGTCCCTGTGGTACGTATTAGGCAAGTTCTGCAATTATTTTTATGCAGGGGCTATTCTCCCTGGATTATATTTCTTCACTGAGATTGGACTGACTCCACGAACCCCAGTATTGGCTTGGATGCAATGAAGGGAAATGGGAAAAGACTTTAGAGGGGAAAAGGCATCTTGTGAGTTACTTTTTTTTTTTTTATTGGTAAAGTCATTGCATGTTTCCAAGCAAATGGAAGATGTTCTCCTTCAGCCAGAAGGACTGGAAATGCTCACATGATCATCATGCTGGAGTGTCAATCTCTCTTTTTCAGGGGATTCTATACGTGTTCCTTCTAGCGTTTGAAGCAGCCTGCATGGCAGCCATGGAAACATAGCAAGCCAATGCTAGGGCCAGGGTGACAGAAAGTATGTTTGTCTGAGGTGAGGAAATGGGGGAAAAAATCAAACCCAACAGAATCCCTTTAATTGATGTTATGCCAAAGAAATTCTTGTTCTTCTACTTTCTTATTGTAAAGCATCCTTAGGTCCAAGCCCTGAGAAGCCTTTCATATAAGCAGACCATTTAGACAAGTCAAGATATTGAATTCCAAGTCTTGGGTAAGTTGTCCCCATGCCAGTGAATTCTCCCCTATCCAGTGTCATGGTCCGCTCACCTGGTCACCATCCTCAGGCCCTACTCCCATCCGTGTTCTTCCAGTTTTTGCAAGGACATATTAGCTTTTCCTTCCTCAAGTGTTCCAAGTAGGTTAACAGCGTCTATGTGCCCCAGTCTACGGTGGCACTTGTTAATATTACTACTTTACAAACAAGAAAACTGAGGCCAAGCTGTTTAGGATGATGCAAACAATTAAGGGAATCATGGAATGAAATCTAGGTGTCGAAGCTCCAAATGCATGCTCTTTCCTGTAGACAATCAATCAACCCAGCATCAACACAATTACTCAGAACCTGAGGGAACATCCATTGCAAACGGAAATTCCCACTGCATAATATAAGCCAAGGCCAAGTTCAAATGGACCTTTATTCATTTACTGTCTCAGATTATGGGAGACAAAGTGCTAATGCACAACATCCCTGCGAGGTAAGTAGGGCAAGACTTCACACTTCCACTGCTCAGCTGGGGAATGTACAGTTCAGAGTTGGACGGTTTTGCTGGAGTCTTACAAGTTCCCAGGGTTGGGGCTGCCATTCTGGCCCAGTCTCTTCTACTCCAAAGCTCATGCTCCGCCCACTAATCTTCTCTGAGTATTTTCACCTTTTTCGACAATTTGTTACTCAGGCTGCTTCAGGTTTAACTATTACTGATTACCATTTTCAGTTTCCTCTATCTTCTACTTGCATCCTGTTCACAGCAGGTTGCTATGGAAACATGACATATTATTGGTCTCTCCGTAGGATAGTGACCTGGCATATTTAAAAATGTTCTGAGTTTCTTAGCAACTCGTCCAACATAATCCATCTTTGCCTCCATGATCTGTTCTTTTGCACAGCACATGGAACCCGGATCATGGGTGAGCTTCCAGGGATGGGCATGGAGTTTTTAGAGAGGTGAGCATGACATGCATCGGCTACAGACCCCATTCCATCAGCTGCCTGAGCAGAGGCTACCATCATGAGGAAGCTGTAGGTGAGTAATTACAACTGGGGCATCTTATGTGACTGGACAGGGATGTATCCTTGTTGGCCTTCTATGCTTGGTCCAGTGTTGGAAGAAAGGACAAGAATGAGGAAAGCTGCCCATTGTTAATCAAGTGTTGGCCATTTGGGGTTAACTGTTATCAACATTATTGTGTAGCATCCTGGATTGTCACTGGAGACAATTATAACTCACATTATTGTCTGGCTTCCTGCAAGTCGGACCTCCCTCCACCAGACTGGCTTTGTGGGTAGTTTATCATCAGGCAGAGGTTGGCTTCTGGGACAGGTTGCCGCAGGTTTGGGTCAGAGTTCTATTTTTATAGATGGACTGGCCATTGTCTGTTTGAATAGTCAGTCTCTCAACATACATGTCTATTTAAACACCTTGAAACCAAAGAACAGGCCTTAGCTGTGTAGCTCTAATACCTAACACAGCATCAGATAAACGTGGGTTGGTGGGTGGTTAGGAGGAAAGACAGAAGGAAGGAAAGAAAAAAGAAGGGGCAAGAGGAATAGAAGAGTGAAGCATAAAAAAGGAGCATTTCTGTGGACATGAGCAAGAGGATGGACACTGGAACAATACACGTCTGAGGGAAATGGTGAATAAATTGGCTTGACAGGAAGCAATGGTTCCTAAGTGGTCAGTGTTGAACCCAGCTGATTTGTAGTAACTCTCTAGAAGGGCCCCATGCAACAGAGAAGGGGCTGTCTGTAAGTGGTCAGGAGTGAAGACAGATAGGGTCGGTCATACAGCCAGGGGCCAAGGGGACACAGAAAAGGATACTCTAATGGAACTCAAATCCTTTAAAATGCAGTTGTAGTTATAAAAATGACTTGTTTTGAAATATACTGTGACATTATTGAGCTTCAGGGAAATAATCTAATACACTACCGTGCCTCTCCTGAGACTTTCATTAGTTTTCTGAAAACCTTTCATTTTATAAACCCTAAAGGATAACCCTTTCCTGGGTGCAACTTGGTGCCCAATTTCCTGAAGACAGTGTGTCTAAGTGGAATCAGTTTCGGAACCTTTTTTCCAAAATGGGTTTGGGGGGTAGGGGTGGGATGGAGTGGGGGACAGGTTTATTAGCCAATTCATCATCAACAAGAATCTCAGGTCAATTTGATTTTGGAGTATCTCTGCCTCTCCCTTGGATGTGAAGAGGTGGATATCCTACTGAAGGCTTTGCTGGACATTGAAGGTCGTGAAAAATCTTGTAGTTAAAGACTAATATTTTTTTAAATGCATTGCTTCCAAAATTTAACTAACCGTGGAATTCTGTTTCTGTAAAACACCTAGTTTTTTTTATGTCCACTTGGGTATTACTGCATTAAATTTTAATTTTCACGGGTGCCAAAATCCCATGGAGGAAACAATACTGAAATATGTCTGCATGGCTAGCTCACCCTAGTGCCTTTTTTTTTTTTTTTTAGCTTACAGTTTGGAAGGTGCCTTTGTAACATTATCTCTTCCGATCCTCAATTGTCTAGTGAGAGAATCAGAAGAGAGATCATTATTCCCATTTTACAGTTGAGAAAACTGGGGCCTAGAGTGTGGTTCATATGAATGGATGAGGGACTTAGTGTATTAGTGGGCTGAACATTCAATCTTGGCTTGGAGATTTCTTCAGTTTTATGAGTTTCTTTCTAGAAAAACCTGGGCTAGGAGTTGGTTCTATTCCTTTGATTACTCTACCCCTTCTAAGCCTGAATACTGTGTTTCTAAACTAGAAATAATTTTTCCATGGACAGGCAAATTATGTAAATTTAGATTTACATAAGCTAAATTTACACGAAACACCCAATACAATGTGTGCCATATAGCTGGACCCCAAGAAATACTCCTCTCCCCCTGTACTTCATCCTTGTCATACTTACTGCTGCAATCATTTTGATGTCTCTTCTGAACCCAATACAGATTTCTTCCTTCCACGTACAGGAACCTTGGCTTGTATTTTGAACCCAGAGTTGTACACTCAGGCACTTCCTCCAGAGAAGTGGTCTTGCTGATATTGTCCGGAATGGTACGTGTAGAATTGGATTACACAGGAACAATACATTCGCGTCTTCAGTGATTAATGAGTGGCTGAGCAATTAACAAGTCAAGGTACATTTGCTGGGAAGTGGATGAAGGTGATATTTTTATTCAGTGATCAGAGCAGCAATTTCCAAATTTCACCGGACCCTTCACAAGTGGAGAATATTTTTCTCCCTGTGGCATGTTATCCTGATCCACCTTTGTAGTCAATGAGGCTTAACATTGTTTTGAAATCTAAGGGCTCTCGGTATTTATTGGATTATACTCATTCATATTCTAGGCAGTGCTAATAGCACCATACACTAGAAAGCTCCATACAGTACAATACTGGCCTGGTGAGTGGGCAAATGTTTATTAGCCCCACGCCTGCAGGGAATGGAAGTAATGACATCATTCATTGTCACTCCAGGACGGGCAGGTTAAAATTATTTTGTTTTAAATAATTGAAGAATAAATGAGTTAATCATCTTTATCAGAGGCCTTAAGGCTAAATGTATTCAGGACTAGGAAGTTAAAAAGCACGAGTCAAGCAGGCAGGAGTAAGAAAACAATGGTAGCAGAAAAAGCTGGTGAGACACCGGCTAATGGGAGAGTGCGTATGACGCAGCTGAAGAGGCACCTGGCATTCAGCACAGGAGAGATCTTGGACATTCTTAAGGGAAACCGGAAGTCTGAATCTTTTAGGCTGCATTTCTTAGTTTTTAAATTAATGTTGGCAACTAATTGGATTTTCTTTTTTCTGTAACACTGCGTGGGACAAACAAAATATCTCTGCAGGCTGGACACCAGTTTATACCTCTGACCTTAAGTGCACCCAAGATCAGATGGATGGATCTATCATTGTTTCTCCATAGACAGTGAAGAGAAAAATTACAGAGCACCTTGTTCTTGGTCAGTGATTTTATCCACCTTCAGATGCTTGCATTGTGGTGGCACTGATGACCTCCAAGAATAGGGACTTGTATTCAACTCCTTCTTTTGGAAAATGAAAAACAACCCAAAGGGAATGATCAAGTCTTTCTTCCCACCTGCATCTCACCTGTTCTCCTGTTCGGCCCTCAGTCACTATTTCCATACAACTTCTGTGACACCCCTATCCCCCCACAGCTCCTGGTCAGGGAGCCCAGGAGGGTGGTGGTTCAGAGCTCAGGTTTGGGAACAAGGCTGGTGTGGGTTTGATTCTCGGGTGAATCACTCAAAGGTGCAAGTGCCTCAGCCTTAACCTCTCCGAGTCTTGGTTTCATCAACTCTCAAGTGGGGACGAAAAGATCTCAACTATGGAATCACTGTTTTAAATGAGAAGCTTGTACAGTACTTTATGGAGTTTCTAGCATGGTGTTCTGTGTGCCTATGCATGTAATTTAGTGTGACAAGTAGTATAATATAACGTGTAATATATTATAATACTTATATTAAATACCAACTCTTTTTCTTTTCTTTCAATATCTATATATATTTTTCCTCTCAGTGTGTGTGTGTATGTATATATATGAATTATGAATTCTATACACAGTATATACTGTATATGTATACATATATAAGCAAGTGTATACATGTGGGCATATATAGATATACACACATCTATACTATATATACATGACCTTGTCATTTTCTTTTCCTTCTATATCTTTCTTGTTTTTATTACAGGCTTGTTAGCAGGTCTCATAAGCTGTCTGACCTGGCTAGCAATAAGAACTCTGAACATAGAAAAAAAAAATCAACAAATCCAATGGTCAGAAACCACTATCCTTTCTCCCAGCTTCCCACATTTACAAAGGATGAAATTGAATTTTTGCTTCAAACGTTTATTTAAAATGATTAATTTAGGAAGGAAACCTGAGGCTTGTCCCACAGATCTTTTCTGATGAATGAGGGCACATCTGTCAGAAAGATGGAGTCTCATGTCATTGAATACCGTTTATTTCAAAATGCATACGCCCCAACTCCTGGCGGCAATCTGGCCTGAATTGGGACATGAAATTCTGAATGGTTCATTGTCTTCCTGGATCATTCACATGCCAAGATCCCCCATGAAATTGGGAAATCTTTTTAATTGGGGGGTTCTGTTTCCATCCCAGCAAGGCAGATGTCTTCAGCCATCCTCGTTATGTCCATCAGCTGTTGGTTTACGGCATTACATTCACCTCCAGCTCTCGCAGAGCTCATGTGTAGCCCACATCCATTGCACCCAGCCTCAGACAGACAGTAAGCCTGTTTCTCATCTGGGTGACCACATTCACTAATCTACCCACCCAATCTGCACGGCTGCCTCCGTCTCGGTGCATGAAGGATGCACTCATGGAGCACATTTAGACTGGATGGAGGCATCCACAGTTTCTCCTGGGCTGTCCAAGGTCACCTGGGCCCCTAATGGCATTTCTTCTTGTAAATCAGCATCACCTGCTTGGCAGCTGGGCCTGCACATGTGTGTGGAGAGGGAGCCAACAGGCCGCCGCACAATCGTGTGCCTCTGATTATCTGCAGCCACAGTGATGACTTAGGACCCTGCTGGTTTTGTGTGGTAATTAGCAAGGGCTGCGTTTCTGGAGAAAACATTGGCATCCAGGTGAACAGATTAAATGTTGGAACAAAGGCTCTGACAGGGCCTCCTCACCTCGCCCTGCCGATAGCCTGGGCTTGCCAGGTTTCACGCCCTGTGAATGGGATAGTTCAGTACAGGGATGAAGGGTACGCTTTTTGGGGCCAGCCAACTTCCACTCGAGCCCTGGCTCTGCCCCATGCTGGCACAACCGGAGACCTAGGAGACTTACTAGTTAGGCGAGTTATGATTATTATGATATTGCTGGAGGCAAGCTCGAGGTGCCTCTGCTTTAAGCTCCTTACCCTGCCATTCAGCTGACTCCATGATCTGACGCTAGCTAGCCATTCTTTCTCCTCTACCTCCAGTGTGTCTTTATCTCTAGAAACCCTGGACTAGCCACCAGCCCCCAAATGTGTCCTACTAACCAATCCATTTTAACTATCATCATCATCATCATCATCATCATCATCATCATCATCACCACCACTTTGACTGCTTAAAACACCCCATCCATTCTTTCTACCTTCAGAGTGCTGTCCCAGAGGCCAGCAGGTGCAGGAGGGTTCATTACATAGGGGGCATATTTTGACTAAAGGATGAAAGGATATGGAAAGAATCTAGAACATAAATTCTTCTCTCTTCCTGTCTTTGTAGTACTTTGCTCCTCATCCGTTTCCAATTTGCCTCACCTTTGCGGCTCTGAGATGTTCTTCACAATAAAGCAGTAGCTGTGATAGCATAATCTGTGAAGCCGCCTCCTGACCCACACCTGCCTGATGCTCAGGTGAACAAGTGGGGCTAGGGAAGAGCCAAGGAAATGGACGCATGGAAGGGGAAACTCTTAAAGGAAGGGCAAAGGAAGTCTCAGGCAAAGGTACTCTATGTTCTAGCTCAGTGGTCAGCAAACTCATTAGTCAACAGAGCCAAATACCAACAGCACAACAATTAAAATTCCGTTGGAGATCCACATTTTTTAAACTTAAACTTCTTCTAACACCACTTCTTCAAAATAGACTCACCCAGGCCGTGGTATTTTGTGGAAGAGCCACACGCAAGGGGCCAAAGAGCCACATGTGGCTCTGGAGCCGCAGTTTGCCGACCACTGTTCTAGCTGAATCCACTGGACTCGAAGAAATGACGAGCTGAAACTCCATTGATTAAAAATAATGACTGTATTTCCACTGCTATGCCTATTACCCCCATACCCCACAGGAACTAGCGTGCAGCGCCTACAAGTGACCAGTCAAAACTGGACTCCTATCCGTTCTTTCTTAAAGAACAGAGCTCATCTGTCATTCTCTATATCATCCCATGTGTCTTTCCAACGAATTCTTTGGAAACTGTCCAAGATATATTAATCTTATCTTGAAGCTGAGAGCACTGAAGTAAGGCCTTAATGCAATTGGAAACCGATGTTATTTGGTTCTCCCAGATTTTATCAATGGAGCAGGAACAAACAGTTCAACAGAGCAGTTTTAAAAGGGCTGAAGTAATAAAGCATGCAGCTTCTTTCTGCTCCATCCTACCAAGTCTGCCTTTCATTAAATAACAAAATGTTGTCGATGTCATTTTTATTAATCTAGTCACTGAGTAAATTGGGTTGAGTGCCAATGGTCCCCTGTTAGAAGCAGGAGATTTATTAAAATCAGAAATGTTGCGGGGGGTGAATATGGGATTCAAAGCCAGTTAATTTGGAGTAAAAAAAAAAAAATCAGTGAGTCTGAATGCTCTTTTCCTTTTTAAAGTCTTGGCTGTCACCTTCTCCCTTCCCCATCTAGAAACAATTGTCCATGTCTTCTTTGTCACCTTTCTATCATCCCATGAGCCTCATCTCAATAGTAGCTATCTATAATAATAAAAGCACAATATGCTAATTAAACCGGATGTCCTTCCAGACGAAGCTGGGGCTATGAGGGAAGCCCGGGTCTTGGGTGCCAGAGGGAAGGCCTACTCTTGCACGAATTTTATGCATTGGGCCTCTTCTAATAGTGAATTTCATAAGGCTGTATCATTGGACATTTTTTAATATAAGCCACGACATTTAATCCAGTGAACTGAAATAGCCTATTCCAGCTCTAAACTGTTTCTAGATAAAGGAAACTAGGAGTGGCAAGACCCAGCGGGGTCAGTGCTATTCTTGGCCAGACTCAGAAGTTTGCAGAAGGTCTTAAGGCCTTTGGGGATGACCCTGATAATGCCTAAACAGAGTGGTAGCCTGGTCATTGGTATGCTTTTGAAAGATTCTTCTGCTTCTTGGGGAAAAATGGGTATTACTAAAGTGAGGCCTACCAATTGCCTGCATTTTCCACACTATGCTTCTTACTCTCATTGGAGAGCTTGTTTCCAGCTGCTCTTTGAATCACAGCTGAGCTTGCCCCATTCCCGTTATATCCATGGCCCTGCTGAGATCTACGGGTACCTCTCCCCTGTGATCATTTCCTCAAATGGAGCCACCATCAGGAGGAAGACATGAGCTTTTGTAGATTCTACCAAATGTGATGTCTCAGGCAAAACTCCTTTTCATTCCCACTCCTCTCATCTAACTTAACACCTTCCCTCTTCTCTAGACCTTTGCTAAAATCACCTCCAAACAGCACTGTCACTGAGAATTCACTGTTCAAATCCCACGTTTATTTTCTGTGTAAACCTGGCCAAGTTATTTTACCTTTCTGATTTGATTCTGAGTAATTCTAGGAAGTTAACCAAAATTAAATCAGGACCAAAGATAGGAATGTCAGACACAATCTGAGGCCCATGGGGTGCATAATGATATTTCTAAATTCTTTTTTTTCCTCTGTCTTGTCTTTATTTTTATTATTTCTCTTCTTTTCCTCCTCTATTTATTTGGTATCTGTGTGTACATTTACTTTATTAATTATACTTAAACTAGAGGCCTGATGCATAAAGTTTGTGTACGGGTAGGGTTCCTAGGCTTGGCCAACAATCTGGGCCAATTGGGGTCTTCCAGCTGCTGGTCTGGGCCTTCCTTCATTCCATGCCACCCCTTGGTGGTCAGCGCATGTCATAGCAAGTGATCAAACTCCCAGTCTTCCAAACTCTCAATGGGACACTTTGCATATTAGACTTTTATATATATAGATATGGACACATATGCTTGGGTTAGTAAAGCTAAAACAATAACTCTAATCTTCATCTGACCTTAAACAGATTTCAAGGTGCTTGACTCCAATCTCCTCCTTGTCTTCCCTGAGCAGGCGGTCTATTATTTCATTGGTAGCATGTAATGAAGTCTATTAGTATAAGTGCACTTTAATATAATTAACCAATATCTCTGTTTTTGTTTTTTTTTTTTGCTAAGCATTTACTCTTATGTCCTATTTTTTCTCTTAAGTTCCTTACTTCATTATCATTAATGTGCACATCTGACACATTTATTTGTTTGGTAAGTGTCTATGAATGGTTCACTTCCTCAATTTTCATTTCTCAGATGATACATCACTCTCATCACTGATGACTGTTCTTTTAAAGAGAACATCAAATGTAGATAAGAAAGTTACTCTTATTATGTGGGGTTTGAAGTCAAACTTTCTGGGTTTGATTCCTAGTTGCACTTCATAACAGCTGGAGCAAATGATTTCCCAAAACTCAATTTTCTAGTTATTGTTTTGTTTCTGCTGTGTACGAAATTGACATCTGTATATTGATCTCAAACCCAGTCATCTCGCTTAACTTTATTACTCTTTTAATAATTTGCTTATAGAAATTTTTGTGTGGTTTCAATATGAATGGTCATAACATCTGTCAAAAAAGTCGCTTTAATAATTTTCAATCTTTTTGCAATAAATACCACGACATAATGATATTTAATACTTATTCTGAACACAAAAAAGAAAGAAGTCTGATAATACCACAGGACAGAAAAGATGCACAGCGACAGGTTATCTTATTAACTGCTGGCATGTGTGTCAGCTGCCCATACTCATTTTGAAAAATGGCTGACGTGATTTTGAATATATTTTAACATTCTTTGGAGTGGAGTGATTTTCCTCCCAGAGGAACTTACACATCTACTCAGGAGCTATTTATAAGAGCAGTCAAGCAGATGTCTTCTCTGTGGCATTTTGGCGCAATAACAAAATAAAAGAACATAAAGTCTAAATGAATCAACTACAGATGTAAACAAAATGAAGGATTCCTAACAGTGTACTATGGAGTAAGAGTATATGATAATTAGTAGTAAAATACTAATTACAAAATAAATTGCAAAAATGGCAATCACTATAGTAGCTTTTTTATGAACCAAATAAAGAAAAAAATATATTTAAAAAGGCAAATTGAATGCAACACAGTTATTCTTTTAAGCAAGAAAGTGATTGATGTGAGACTCAGGATAGTGGTGTTTGCCTTCGGTAGACTGAGGCAGGGATTTGGAATGAGCAAGGACCAAGTAAGGACATGCAAGTTATGGTCAGTGCGCTAGGTTCTGGTCCATGTGGGCCCATGGTAAAACAGAATTAAATGAGGTCATACAAATGGCGTATCACAGAGGCTTGCTTGTAGAGGCATGTTCCATCCTATTGGCTTTTTCATGCTGTTATAGCTAAACCCTGAATTATGATGCCAGCTGACTCATAGCTTCGTAAAATTAGCAAAATTCAAGGACTGGAAAGCCATACCAAGTGAGATTTTACAAAAGACTATGGACAACAACAGCTGGGCATCCATAATGAGCACGTGTCCCCAATACCAAGGACCATGTCCAATACATAGGAGATAGTTGATAAATGTTTGCTGAGCAAATAAATCCATTTCTACTCTTTTATTGAGAGTCCAGGTCCATTTATGAAGAACTAGTTTTAAATGTAATGCTCATAAGTTTTTGTTAGTAAACAGGCAATGTACATAACTATTTCTGACCCATCAGTTGGGGGGGGGCGGGTGTCTAAAAACAAAGTCTTCTCTGGAATACACAAACTTGAAAATTATTCAGATAAATGAATATAACTATTTTCATAGCGGATTAAATTTGCAAAAGTAAGCTGAGACCAGTTTGGCTCAATGGATAGAGCATCGGCTTGGGGACTGAAGGGTCCTGGGTTCGATTCCCGTCAAGGGCATGTACCTTGGTTGCGGGCATATCCCCAGTAGGGGGTGTGCAAGAGGCAGCTGATTGATGACTCTCTCTCATCGATGTTTCTAACTCTCTATCTCTCTCCCTTCCTCTCTGTACAAAATCAATAAAGCAAATAAATAAATAAATAAATAAATAAATAAATAAATTTGCAAAAGTAAGACTCAATATTTGAAGGAGAAAGTTAAACATTCGGAAATGCTACCTGGCATCTCCCTCCCCCCAACACCCCTGCGATTTATTTTTCTTTTGAGTCATTTTTTGTTTTCTTATTGGGTTTGCTTTGCTGAGCACAGCATTATGATTAAATTTTGATTTAAGTAACAGAATTAGTTCATCCATTGTGTCAAGTCTGAGGGAGGAGTGGATCCACCATATTGATATTTATGATTTTCATAGCTGGGATCGATAATAATAGAAATTTATCCTTTGAATGCAAAATGTTGGTTCATTGTGTTGTACCCGGCGAATGCCTGCAAGATTTTGCTTCCTGAAAGTTATGGAGAACCTAACAACATTGCAGACTAATTTGCCAAATATTACACACACATACAAAAGTACACATAATACTAATTAAAGACAGAATTCAATGTCACTCCACTAGTTTTAATTAAAATACCTACATTTAGTTAGTTTTAGTTTCCAAAAATGCCAGATCATACAAGACGGCATGACAGCGTCTATCTGCTTTACATGTGACTTATCTTTTTCTTTGGGAGAATTAAACATGTTCTCCTTATCCTCACCACTCTGAATTTCCTTAATGATATGCTTGGTGTATGTTGCTTTTTCCCCCATTCAGTGTTAGACACAGAGTGTACCAAGGCTTGTATTTCAGTACTGGGTAATTATACTGCATTTTTTGGTTATTATTGTTAATTTCCTCTTTTCTTTTTACTCTGTTCACTGTGCCTCACTCCTTTGTCTTTTTAAACTCCCATTCATTCGATAGTGTACCTCATGGAGTGATGCTCTGATTTTTTTGTACTCCTATTTCTTTTTTCATGGCTTGTTTTCTGGGAGATTTTTTCAATCTTGGTTTCTTACTTTTCTAATGATGTCTTTTTTTTAATATTATAAGAAAAAATATTTTAAATGTAATAATTTTACATGCAATAAAAATTAATATTTCAAGAAAAAAGATTTTAAATATAATATTACCAAAATTGTAATAACATAGTATGATACCACAAAAGTTGTGGGAAATATTAAAAATCTGCAAATAACAGAATTACTTCTATTATATTCTAAAATATATTTTCTAATTATGTTTTAATTTCAACTATTGAATTTTTATATTTCAAGTCTTTGTTTTTTTTTTTAATTATCTGATTGTTCTTTCTCTAGCATTCTTTTCTGAATGCATGAAAGCAACATCATCTTTTGGCTTTTCAGGATATTCATTCTAATTGGGGTTATATTGTGTGTGTGTATATGTGTATGTGTGTATATGTGTGTGTAGGAGGCGTAGTTTACTTTTTCCTGATTTGAATATTATTTTAGCTTCCTCCAGTTTCTTTGTGTTTATTTTTGTTTTTCATATAAATTGTAGATTATCTTAAATATCTGATTATCTGTTATCCTATAAAATAAAAGCCTAATATGCAAATTGACTGAAAGGTGGAACCACTGGCAGAATGGCCGGTTGCTATGATGCACACTGACCACTAGGGGGTAGATGATCAATGCAGGAGCTGCCCCCAGCTCACAGGACCCAGGCCAGTCAAGGTGGTGTCAGTAACAGTCCTCTGATTGCCCGGCTAGTCGCCCTGCAGAGGAAGGCGACGGGCAGCAGTGGGTGGGGTTGGCCAGTTGGTGGCACCAGGCTGGCCTAGGTGGGTGCCAGTGGGGGCCCCCTGATTGTCCCACTTGTCACCCCACAGATCGGCCCTGATTGCCAGCCAGGCCTAGGTACCCTACCCACGCATGAATTTCAACCACCGGGCTTCTAATTTCATAATAAAATGAAGCAACAGAAGAGCTGATTGGCATCTCTGTGTCTATAAGATTGGGTCCCTGCCATCCAGAGACGTAAGTCCTAGCAGGGAGTCAGAAAATCACCATGTTAAGAATGAATAAATAGGGCCTGGCCCGGTTGCTCAGTCGGTTAGGTTGCAGGTTTGATCCCTGATCACAGCACTTACAAGAATCAACCAATGAATGCACAAATAAGTGGAACAACAAATTGATATTTATCTCTCTCTCTGTTTCTCACCAACTAAAAAAAGAATGAATAAATATAATTTCTGATAGTAATAAGTGCTATTAAGAAGATTGATGCAGATGGTGGTCAACAGGAATGCTTTTTACCAAATACTCCCAGTGTTCCCTCTGGGCACACATGAGGATGGCACCTTCCTGCCCTGTTGACCATCAGTCCTACAAGATGGTCCCCTACCTCCTTCAGATGCCAGTCCCAAGCCCAGGTTTGCACTGTGCATCTGACCAATCAGCTTCAAAGTGCAGGTGCCACTGATTCCCTCCAACTGAGGGTGGCAATTGCAAGTGCAGGTTATTGCCTGTGCTTTGGACTGAGTGGCTATCACCCAGAGGTTTCGACCACCCCCTTGTTGGGTTCAATGAACCTGCTAGAGTAACACCTGCTAGAGTAACTCCTAGAACTCAGGAAAGCCATTTACTCACTATATTACCAGTTTCTTATAATAGGATATAACTCAGAAACAGCTGAACAGAAGATATGCATAGGGCAAGGCCTGGGGAAATGGCTTACTTTGATTTTTTAATTGAATTTATTGGGGTGACACTGGTTTAAAAAATCATACAGTTTTCAAGTGTCCAGTACTACAATACATCGTCTGCATACTACACGCACTCACTAGCCAAAGTAAGGTCTCTTTCTGCCCCCATTTGTCTCCCCTTTGCCCTCTTATATTCTACTTCTCCCCACCCCTCTTTTCCTCTGGCAATCACCCATACTGTTGTCTGTGTCTATGTGACCTAAATACATAAATATTTTTTTATTTTTTAAAAAATATATTTTTATTGATTTTTTACAGAGAAGAAGGGAGAGGGATAGAGAGTTAGAAACATCAATGAGAAAGAAACATCGATCAGCTGCCTCCTGCACAACCCCTACTGGGGATGTGCCCGCAACCAAGGTACATGACCTTGACCGGAATCGAACCTGGGACCTTTCAGCCCACCGGCCGACGCTCTATCCATTGAGCCAAACTAGTTAGGGCTATTTTTTTCTTAATCCCTTCACCTTTTACACTCAGCCTCAACCCCCCACCCGCTCAGCTGGACTTCTGATTAGCCCTGATCTTCTAAAGAATTAAAATTCTGCAACACAAGCAGATTCTGAATGGAGACTCTTAGACTCCCCTTGGAAGTTGTCTGTGATTAATCCCATCAAACCTCCAAATGTTTCAAGGCAAGTGTTGTTGCTGGTTCCTCTTGATCTCCCCAGTAATGTGTTGCTTTTTCACTCAAAGTCTTCTATCTACTGCCCCAAAGTGTCTCCCACATTTATTTTCTGGTTGTCAAAGGATTTAGCTTCCAGTCTCTGAACCGCACACACCCACAGAGGGGCAGCCTAGAGTCTTAGCAAAAGGTTTTGTACCAAATCCCTTAATCCTGACATACATAATTTACTAGTAACTCTCTTCCGGATGACTCTCCCCTTCACACTGTGGTTCCACTGTCTGCTTTTTTGTCTCCGCAGACAGTAAACAGGCCATTGGCCATCCATCTGGAGCTGGCACTATGGATATTTTTTGGCTTGAAAGTTCCATGAAGGGGAATTCAATTTCTGTCGATCATTATCTTTCTTGCCCTTCTCTTGCATTTCCTCCCTCTGTGTTCCTTGGCCTCTCTGGCTTGGTCCACATGCACTAACTTTCCATCTGCATGGGTTTGGAACTGGCGTTATCCCTGAGTAGAAGCCTTCTGGTAATTGTTTAGAAACAACAGACCAAAAGCAAGAGAAGAAAAAAGTCAGAGAGTCTTGGTGCGTACAATTGTGTGAGGAAACAAATAGCTCCTGATAGCGTGTTTTGTTTGTTCCAAATTGTTTGGGAGTTGGTTCACTCCTCAGAAATGCCAGCAGACGAGTGGAGCCCCATAAGGATGAACGTGATGTCTGCATATTTACACACAGACTTGCATCTGTCCTGGCTGTGAGGGCTACACTTCCTGCCTGCTACTCATTACAGTGTGATTTGCCCAGGAAAATCATCACTAGGGTATTATCAAATGAGCTGCCAAGAGACAGGGAAGAATTGGCCAGAAAGGCTTGAATTCTTGAATGAGGAACATATACGAGGCCTCAGAGATACTCTAACCTGAGGCCCTGATGTTACAGGTAGAAAATGAGCAGGAGTGACTTGACCCGCCAGCCCTTGAGTGTCACAACCCATGCTAACACCCAGCAGATGACTTGATTGCTTGTTCTGTTTTGGTGGACCAAACAAAAATAAGTGATATTTGCCTGGCTAGCTTGGCTCAGTGGTTGAGCTGTCTATCTATGAACCAGGAGATCACTGTTCAATTCCCAGTCAGGGCACATGCCTGGGGTTGCAGGCTTGGTCCCCAGTAGGGGGCATGCAGGAGGCAGCCAATCAATTATTCCCATAATTGATATGTCTATTTATATCTTCATTCCTCTCTGAAATAAAAAAAATATATGTATTTTTATGTATGTATTTATTTTTTTATTTTTATTTTTAAAAATATATTTTATTGATTTTTTATAGAGAGGAAGAGAGATGGATAGAGAGTTAGAAGCATCGATGAGAGAGAATCATCAATCAGCTGCCTCTTGCACACCCCCTCCTGGGGATGTGCCCACAACCAAGGTACATGCCCTTGACCGAATCGAACCCGGGACCTTTCAGTCCACAGGCCGACGCTCTATCCACTGAGCCAAACTGGTTTCAGTTATAATGTATTTTTAAATAAATAAAAATAATATCTAGAATTTTTTATTTGATTTTTCAAGAGTTGCAATCTAATACAAAATTTGAGTAAAAGCAAAGATTTCAGTGAGTTTAGAACAAAAATAGATGTAAGATAGTCTATAATCTACTGGTTTCCAAATTGCACTCCATGGTGCCTCAGGCATCCTTGTAGGTGTCTCTGAGACCACAGGCGGCAGAGGGACAGTCGAAGCAGCTGGAACTCCAGCCAATTCTTCCCCCCACCTCTTCCTGCCCCTGGCCAACATTCATTATTCAATTAGAGCAGCTCAGCTTTTTTCCTTTATACTTTCCTTCCCAGGTTATATTTTAGAAAATGTGTTCAGCAACCAAAGAACATTAAGATGAGTGAATTAGGTCCACCAGCCCATTTGTAGATGAGCATAGAAAGGAAGTAATTTTCTCACCCATTAATTGAGATAATGGCACAATTTAAAGGAGATCACAGTTTCCAAACACCTCATCCAGCAGTGGAGTCATTTGATGAGAGTTTAAGAGTAGGGGAAGATTGTCACACTGCATCTCTGGGCTTGCCCTTTAGGCCTGGGGCAGGTTGCAAGGCAAATCAGGAATGCTATTCAAATGTAAGAAACCAAGTTTTAAACGACTCATGCAGGGTGAATTAAACATTAATGAAAGAATGAAGAGATGGGCTTTCTCAGCTCACCAAGAGGGGCAGACTAAACAATTCCTAAAGAAGACTCAAGTCCAACTAGCAGGCATCAGATCACAAGGAGATAAGAATGGGGTGTCTGATGCAAGGGAGTGGGGAGTATGCAGGCTTAGAAGTCCATGGAAACAGTCAGGTAAGAGGTGATGGCTGCTTAAGCCCTGGCCAGGTAGCTCTGTTGGTTAGAGCATCATCCCAGTGCACCAAGATTGTGGCTTCGATCCCTGGTCAGGGCACATACAAGAAGTAACCAATGAATGCGTAAATAAGTGGAACAAGAAACTGATGTTTCTCTCTCAAATCAATAAATGAAAATAAAAATAAATTACTAATAAAAGCCAGAAGGCGGTGGAAAGAAGGGCAATTGGTTGACACAAAACCAAAGAGTTGGGTCCCTCTGTGGTCAGCTTTTAGCCAATTTCCTCAAGCCTTTGGGCACACAGCGAACTGTTTCCCCAGAAACTTCTAAACAACTACTGTTGCCGAAACCGGTTTGGCTCAATGGATAGAGCGTCGGCTTGGGGCCTGAAGGGACCCTGGTTCGATTCCGGTCAAGGGCATGTACCTTGGTTGCAGGCACATCCCCAGTAGGGGGTGTGCAAGAGGTAGCTGATCGATGACTCTCTCTCATCGATGTTTCTAACTCTCTATCTCCCTTCCTCTCTGTACATAATCAATAAAATATATTTAATAAATAAATAAATAAAATAAACAACTGCTGTCAGTTCACACATTTCTTAGGGTAGCACCCCTCACTTGGAGTTGTCACTCTCATGTGGACAGCCTGTTATTCTTAACTTTGGCATGGCTTAGATTTTCCCAATTCTGTTCACTTCTGTGCAACTGACACCATATTTGCAGGGCCCTAATTATTTTTTTAAAATACATTTTTATTGATTTCAGAGAGAGAAGGGAGAGGAAGAGAAAGATAGAAAGACCAATGATGAGAGAGAATCATTGATCAGCTGCCTCCTGCACATTACCCACTGGGGATGGAGCCCAAAACGCAGGCATGTGCCCATACCAGGAACTGAAACACGACCTCCTGATTCATAGGTTGATGCTCAACCACTGAGTCATGCTGGTCAGGCAGGGTCCTTGGATTTTTATTGAACTTGAAGATACTGCCACCTAGATCATCCTCAAGGCAAGAGGTGCCTCATCCCAGTGAAAGACCAAAATAAACCAGGAGAGGAAGTGTGATTTCTCAGCTTGAGGTAAAGGACTTAGGGTGACCCCTTGTTTTGTCTCCTTAAAGTGAAGATCTTGGCAAAAGCATACTACTTTCTAATCTGACCCAGGACATTGTCAAAGAGCAGATCACTATTTCTAGTAGAGTTATACATCTTGTCTCTCTTCTTCACTTCTTTTCTTCTTAGAATTGTACATCTCCCCTCTGTGCCTGTGACCATGCAAGTATCAGAATCTGTTCTTAGAGTCGATAGAACCATGGATGTTGGTCTTGACCCTGGGACTTGCTCTGAATGTTAACGGGCTTGTCATAAATCAGGCCTTCAATGTATTTGTATTAAATACATTGTGTTAAACACTTTGGACACTTGGGTTTCTGCTGTTTGTGATGAGAACAAGCTCTGCTTAGCCACCTGTTCAGGTGGATGGAGAATGAAGTTGACCTGAACCCAATTGCAATCCCAGCTAGTCCTCAATGAATGGGGTCAGCAGAATCCCAGCCAACCTGCAGATGCGGCAGCAAGAAAATCAATGTCTGTTGTTGTGAGCTGCTGAGATTTTACATTCCTTTGTTATACCTCATCACAGCTGATTGCTCTGGGTACCATTCAATCACAAGTCCTGTGTCCTGGGAGACAGCACAGTGGTTAAGAGCTCAGTTCTGGAGTCCGAATGTTAGGGTCTGCATTCTGAGTCTGTTAGGTGTGAGCAGAATGATATATGGAGAAGTAATTAAATGCCCTGTGAAAAATGTAACTTCCAAATCCGTACGGGTGGTGCTTTCGCCAGCAGAGTGGGAAACCGTTAGTCACCTGATCTGCATGTTCCCAGCTGAGGCTGGACAGCCATGCCCTGGCTGCTTGTTTCAACACTCACACTGTAAACAGCTAGCCTTTTGGAGATCTATTTAGCACGTCTTTTGCATTCACGTGCTTTTTGTTGGTAATTTCACAATTCAAAACGGCCCCGGACGGTCATGCTGGAGTGCTAGCTCTTGTTCCCGAGTTCAAGAAAGCTCTGATGTGTCTCCTGGAGAAATCAAGTAGCTAAGCTCCTTTCAAAGCCTAAGCTAAAGTGCAATTGACCATGAGTCCAATGTTAATGAATCAATAATGTACATTGCATTAGTCTCTTGAAACAGAAACACATCAAACAAGGTTAGATATTGATCAGCTGAAAAAAAATGTTATAATCAGAGGCTCAAAGGAACCTAATCCTGTATTCCGAACCCCTCCCTCTCCCTGCCGAAGCAACAATTGAGTATTCGCTAATTCAGTGAGTAACAACTGCCCCAAAGAACAAAGAGAATCAACTTTCTAGAACACAACCACAAGTAATAAGAAACCACTGTACTCACTTCATAAGATTCTTGTTCAGGTTAAATAAGGTAAGTTATGTGAGGTACTTAGAAAGGTGCCTTAGAGCACAGGAAATGCTAATAAACAGGAGCTGTTATTTAGTTACCCTCAAGAATCTATATGGCAATCCTAAGAAACAAAACTGGTAAGGTCACAGGGACTGGAGAGAGCCGAAGGTTCTTATTTCTGGCATTTCCTGAACAACATGGAGATAGAATTGTTGCCACATTCTGATAAGCTGAAGCCACCGTTTAACCACACCTGAACAAGAGACTATAAGCAAGAACCACCAACGAATCCCAGACAACCCACAGAAAGGTGAGAGAGAATGTCCAATTGATATAGGTGGCCTCTAGGCACCCGGTGATGGTGACCAATGCTAGTAGGTAACCAACTCTTCCTCTTTGCCTGTGTTTTAAGGTTTTCTCAGGGCGCAGAGTTTTGTGTGTTAAAACCTGGAGGGTGTCAGGCAAACCTGGATGATTTGTTATCAATAGATAACTAGAACAGGCTGGCATGGCTCAGTGGTTAAGCATTTACCTAGGAACCAGGAGGTCACGGTTTGGTTTTTCCTGGTCGGGGCAAATGCATGGGTTTCTGGCTTGTTCCCCAGTAGAGTGTGCAGGAGGCAGCCAATCAATGATTCTCTATCACCATTGATGTTTCTATTGTTCTCTCTCCCTCTCCCTTCCTCTCTGAAATAAATATATATATATATATATATATAACTAGAACAGACCCAGCACTGTTGCATGGTGATTAAGAGGTAGAGACTGGGGGAGGGGGTACTTGCTGTGTGGACTGCAATACTTATTATGCTATCCTTCCTGGGGGTCAAATCAGAATGTTACACTGACTAAACCTTGGATGCCTTCCAGCTCTAAAATTCTATGTGTCTCCTGGTCCCTGTGAGAGAACACGATGCAAGTTCATTCTCCCAACTCCTCTGCTCTTAGCTGGAAAGCCTCACCTTTAGGGAAGTGGCTGGGCAGTCCTGTTCCCCCCTGGATGAGGTGACATTCCTGTGACATCGTGCACACAGTTTGCGATGATCATTTTTGCAATTAATTGATGAAAATCTATCTTGCCTGCTAGATTGCGAGTTCACTATGGAATACCGAGTGCCCAGCACAGTGTTCACTCCCTGGAAAATGTCACATAGACACTGGTTAACGTAATAAATTCCTTAGAACTCTATGTACTGATTTTAAATTTACTTTCAAATGTGAGAGAATTGATTTTGATGCTGGTGAATGTCAACACCGCATTTCAGGATTGATGTAGTTTGATTTTTTTATCTTCCACTGCAGGCAAGATAGATGGGAAAGCATAAATTGGTCAATTTCCACTTCATCTTTGGAATACAGACTCTAAAGGAAGGGATAAAAAAAATCCTCATGATAGTTGAGCATGTCCCAGGAAAATTATATATTAAAACGTATTTAAATGGAGCATTTGAAATGGCCATCCTCACAAAGCCTGTTTGTTTCTATTCTGTTTTGCAATTTCAACAAAATTGTTTTCTTAAAGTTCTAACATGTTTATCTGAAAGTGTGTGACATATTTTGGGTGACCTGTTTTCTGATAGAAGTATTGAACTCCGGGTATATCCAATTATCTCCAATCCTGTTTGTTACACCAGAATCTCAAGAAAATAAGAAGAAAAAAAAGCAGTTCCCAGGCCAAAAAATACAAAACAAAACCAAACCCAAGACTCTTGCTATCTCGACACCAAGAAAACCCATTGGCTTATTGCCTCGCTGAGAATCACGAATCTCATTAAACTAAGCAATTTTAAATGACTTAATTAAAGAACATTTTTTAAATTGAGTAACAAAATAGACAGACGAATCTGAATAGGTTAGAAAATTGAGTTGGGAAGATAATGGTGAGCCAGTCTCTTTTTGGCTGGGATTATGTGAAGTTTAACAAGCGTTGCCTTTGTCTTTCTGTGCCCTACGAGGTAATTGTTTACCGAAATGGAGACTGTGTTCCAATTATGTTGATTCTTTGAATGCAATCAGATTGCTCTGGGGTCCTAAGGTGCCTTATAGAATCTCTCACCATATCCGACAGATGGGGCATTGAGCCCAAGCATGGATAGAGCTGAAAGGATCTTTTTCCAGAGAGTTCCAGAAAGCTCAGGAGAGTTAATGGCACGGCCGAAACTAAAAGCCAGGCTAATCAGTTTTCCATTCAGTATTTTTCAGTTGTTTTACTGCTGTATATGTGTTTGTGTTTTTGAAGATGTGTAGAGAGGAAGGGAGGGGAGAAAGAGGGCTAGAAAAATGTATTTCTTTTCAGGGTTACTATTTTGCATCCTTATATACATGGGTGAGGCCATATTTTGTTCCCAATATTTCAGCCCACTTTTTTTAATATGTATTTTATTGATTTTTTTACAGGGAGGAAGGGAGAGAGATAGAAAGCCAGAAACATTGATGAGCAAGAAACATTGATCAGCTGCCTCCTTGCATGCCCCCCACTGGGGTTGTGCCCAAAACCAAGGTACGTGCCCTTGACCGGAATTGAACCTGGGACCTTTCTTTTTTTTTTTCTTTTTTTTTAATTTTTTTTTATTTTATTTTATTTATTTATTTATTTTTTTTTTTTACATATTTTCTTGATTTTTTTTTATTGCCCCCCTCCCTCCCTCCCACACATCCCCTCCCTCCCCATAGTTTTATGTCCATTGGTTGTACTTATATGCATTTATACAAGTCCTTCGGTTGATCTATTATCTCCCCCTGATATCCCTACCCTCCCCACTGTAATTTGACAGTCTGCCTGTTGCTTTACTTTCTCTATATCTGTCTCTTGGTTCATCAGTTTATAAAGATCTTTATCATCCACCGATGTGTGAGGTCATGTGGTGTTTCTCTTTCGTTGATTGGCTTATTTCACTCAGCATGATGTTCTCCAATTCCATCCAGGTTGCTGCAAATGATGAGAATTCCTTCTTCTTTATGGCAGCATAGTATTCCATTGTGTAGATGTACCATAGTTTTTGGATCCAATCATCTGCTGACGGGCACCTAGGCTGTTTCCAAATTCTGGCTATTGTAGATTGTGCTGCTATGAACATAGGGGTGCATATATCCTTTCTGATTGGTGTTTCTAGTTTCTTGGGATATATTCCTAGAAGTGGGATTACTGGGTCAAATGGGAGTTCCATTTTCAGTTTTTTGAGGAAACTCCACACTTGAACCTGGGACCTTTCAGTCCCCAGGCTGATGCTCTATCCACTGAGCCAAGCCGGTTTTGGCATTTCAGCCCACTTTTTAACTTTCTATGGTAATTAAAGCACCCAATGGCATGGCCTAAGAGCACAAACTTTAGGCACGCAGATATGAACTCAAATACTCTCTCCACTGGGATAATTTTTAAAACTCTCTGGAATTCAGTTTCCTTACTGGGTGAAAGAATAACACCTACACATACGGATGTTGAGAAAGATCAAAGGCGCTGCTGTATGTATATTGTCTACCCACTGCTTGACTGTTAGTAAATGTTAACTGAACGGTGCTGATTCACATGTACGATGATAGTATTCCCCCCGCCCTGCTCTTGTCAGCACTCACTAGTAGGATGCAGCCACAGATTCCTTTCCCACCCAGAAATTAACATGTACCTCAGTGCTCCCCAACCCCAGCAGCTTGTCAGAGATAGGCACTGGCTGTCACTTTGATCCGCTGTTCTTTTTAGAGTGCTTTCATGGTGGCAGGTTGTTTTCTGAATGTGTCACAGAAACGCTTAATAATAGATGCTAATCCTTCAGGCGAACTTGCTAGTTGCAATGTCTAACCGCTTGCATTCGAAAGCTACTGCTCCTTTTAGATGCGCTAAGCACTCTTACTTAAAGCCCCTTTTTCACCAGCTGAGAGTTTGACCTTGAAAATGAAAGGTCAACCAAAAGAAAGACTGTATATAGGTATGTATTTGTATCTGCAGACAGGTTTATATAATGACAGATGATACATTGATACATACATACATATTTATATACATAGACACACATGTGGGCCCACATTTAATTATCCAAAACATAAAATTATATCATAAAGTTTTTAAATTCATCTGTCTGTCTATCTCTCTTCTGGCTCTCTGTCTCTGTCTCTGTCTCTCTCCAATCAGGTCTCTATAAAAAGCATGACCCTCCTCTGCCAAGTCCTGCCTCGTTTCTAAAAAAATCAGACGTGCCCGAATAGTTAACTTCTAAATCACGTGATCAAATTTCCATAGGTTAGCAAAAACCACATAATAGTCCTAAACATCTGTCACATAAATAAGAAATAATTTAATTTAACTCAAAGGACACTTGTTAGAATAGGAATTTGCCTAAGGTGAGTTCTGTCCTTGTTCTTGAGCCAAAATCTGCTCTTCAACCTCAGATCCAGCCTTTAGAGGGCAGTGTGACCAAATTGTCACTTTGTTTCTTCCATCCCTGAACCTATATGATGGTCTGGAAAAAAATAATAACTGCAGGAAAAAGCACAGAAAGAAAACTCTATGTGAGCTGTCCTAGAAAGCAGATATAAAGGCTGGGCTTTAGTGTAAGACTGACTCTGTCTAGAAGCAATAGCACCTCATTGTGGCAGGTAGATGCAATGCTAACAAGCCCTGGCCAGTGAGAGCATCACAATGATTAGAATGTTCATCTGCAGATAACTGTGGACAGGTACAGTCTGAGATCAAGTCATTGCAGAATCAAGGATCTGCTGTATTAATCTATACAAAGACAATGGTGATTAAAGTATTCTAAGTGTGGTACAAGGGAGGTAATACCCCTTGGCATGATCATTGATAAATGATAGACAAGGTACAGATGAGAATCACCAATGACCTTCTCTCCTCACCTTCCTCGAAAGGACTATTCTAAGGCAGTGTGTGTCTACTGGGCCTGATTGGAGGAGTCCTGTGTGAACAAATACCCGATTACACATTTGTGCTGAGCCGTGACTAGCTCATGGATACACCCATTTGTGCTTGCTTTCTACCTTCTTCCTTGCTCACCTTACATTTCTCTCCGTCTCACTCATCTAAATCGTAGTTTCCAGTAAAGTACTAGTATTTAAAATTTTCAGGAGGCTCTGTTTTCCAGAACACCTAGATGAAGTCAGTGTCTTCTTTAATGAGCTTCACAGGAAGAGTTTTATTCAATAAAAATTTTCACCACCGACCACTAAATCTTTAAGTTCATGACTTGTGAGACTACAAACGTACATTTACATCACTTAAAATCAGAACAGAAAGCAAGCTTAAAAACTCGGTAATGACATTTAGCCTAAGATAGCAAACATAGGAAAAAACCCAGTCCACAATTGAACCTGAAGAACGTAAGTAATTGATTCAGTCTTGTGAAGTAAGGAAGAGGGACATAAAATTCCATCTGATATCTGACAGGGCTGGAACATTATCATTCATCAACTTTTACAGATAAAAATATCACAATTTCAAAGGTTGCTAAATGTTAACAATGAAGTTATTTTCACGCACATTTGGTTTTAAAGGAATATTTGCTTTTTAAAGCCAATTCCAGATTTAATTTTTGTAACCCATAAGATGAGGTGGTCACCCAAGGCTCTAGCCTTGGCCCAGGCAAGATGGTGACTGTTGTCCTCAGCCTGGATCATGCAGTGATGCCAGGTCAGCTAGGGCTTTTAATTATTTTATTTTATTTTATTTTATTTTATTTTATTTTATTTTATTGCTTGTTTTGTTAATCCTCACTTGAGAATATTTTCCTACTGATTTTAGAGAGTTGGGGGGGGGGGAGGGAAAGAGAGAAAGAGAGAGAAAGAGAGAGAGAGAGAGAGAGAGAGAGAGAGAGAGAGAGAGAGAGAGAGAGAAAGAGAGTCATCAGTGTTAAAGAGACACATAGATTGGTTGCCTTCTGCATGGGCCCCAACCAGGGTCAGAGATCAAGCCTGCAACTGATGTACATGCCCTTGACCAGAATCGAACCCGGGACCCTTCCGTCCATGGGCCGAGTCTATGGGCTGATGCTCTATCCAATGAGCCAAACAGGCTAGGGCTGGACTTCTTTTATGTGAGAGAGAAACTCATTTGTTTCCACCTATGTAATCCGGGGCTTTTCTACGTTGTACAACTGAACCAAATTGCACTTGATAGAGTTTGCTTCCGTGCTGTGCTCTGAGGTTAGAAACCAGAATTTAATCTATCGGGTGGCCGTATATCATCTCTGTTGAGTTCTGACAGTGAGATGAATTAGCATAAGACATATTTCCTTTCATTTACTCTCAAGAACTCAGAATTCTTTTCCCAGAGAGAGCTGGAAATTTTTCAAAGAAAGTGGCAACTTTGAGCCTTCAGAAAAAACCCTGCTACCACTAGAAGACTGCTTTGATTTCCATTTAATTTAGCAAATTTAATAGAAGGTGCATTCTCTTTTACCTTTCACCTCTCTGGTGGTGTCAGTTTTCCGAGGAAAGAGTTCTTAAGTTCAATTGGTGATGAAGTTGAAGCTTATGTCTGGCAGGACCTAGATCCCCGTTGTTATGTTCAGGTAAACTAGCGCCTTAGAGGTAGCAAGTGCACAAATAGCACAGGAGAGACCCGGCAGTACTGGACAATGGACAGAGGAAGCCATGGTCCCAGGATCTCAACATATCTGCTGCTTCTCAGCAGGGTCAGCCATCAGGGACTGAAGGGGGCCAAGCACCTTAAGTTCCGTTTCATCTTCCATGTCTCTGCTCCCAGCTGCCTTGCTAACATGGCAATCATTATCATCCCCAAGTGGCTACACCTGCCACATCTCAGGCTGCTCCGAAAGCTTAATGGATGCTGTAATCTTGGCCCCGCTGAAGGACAGCATACATTTCCGTTAAGTTGTGCCCAGAAATCCCCCTGGACAATGCCAAAGAGGCGGCGAGTCTAGAGGTCTTGGAGTTGGGTGACTTGAGATCAAATCCTAGACTATTCACCTGCTGGTTTTGTGAGCCTGGGTAAGTCATGTAGCTGTTATAAGTCTCTTTCTTAAGCTATGGATGTCGCAGACTCGCTTAATAGTTAATGAGCACCTACTAAGAGCTAGAGGCTGGGTCAGGAAGAGTAAAAAAAAAAGATAAAACTCATTTTCTGCCTCAGAGGAGCTCATACTGTAGATTAATGAAGAAGGAAGAGTCCATGGTGGGTATTAGCTTTCCTCATAGGGTTGTTGAAGGAGTTCAATGAGATGACATAGACAGAAGCACCTTTAAGCCAAAATATAATACTCAACCGATGTACAACAAAAATACGCAACAAATGCTACAGCTCTTGAAACTCTATGTCATTTATGTGCCCTACCTTTGCAGGAGCACAGAATACTCACAGAACGTCCGGAGAGGTGCTCAGGGAGACACAGTGTTGACCGCCTCTGCAAAGCAAAAAGAAAGATGGGAAGACTTATGAGGTCTGCATGGCCTGTTGACATAAATACAATTAGCATTAAAACTCAAAGAGTAGCAATGGAATTCCAGTAATGCAGGACTCAAGGACCCATCACGGAGCCCTGCTCTATGTAGGTGTGTGAATTGGAATTCAGGGTGATCATGAACAACAACCAGGCCTCTGATAAGTAGTAATTAATTACACCCCAGAGTCAGGGAACAAGTAAACAGTTCAAGGAGATCGAAGCTCTCAAAAGAACTTGTATGCACAGAAGCATAACCCATGGACACAGGCAATGGGGTAGGGGTAGGCCTGGACTGGGGGTTAGAAATTGACTAGGAGCAGTCAGTGGGCAAAAAAGGGGATATATGTAATACTTTCAACAATAAAGAGTTGTGTTTTTTTGTGTTTGTTTTTTTTTAATGAAAAGAAAACAGTTCCAGGTAGCTTTTTATGACTTTTTTACAGTCTTTCTGCCTTCAACGCATTGAATGGGGGAAATAAATGTATCTTGCACATCTGCCGTGCGCATTCAGTGAATTAATTCACATGGAAGTGTTTCATAAGCCGCCCAGAATCATACAAATCAGGACTTCATGATCAAGCTGCTGTCCTTGGTAATCCTGGGATCCTCATCTCCTGCGTGAGGAGGTGAGGAGGGAGGAAGTAAGCTACCCACATCCCCCCCACCCCTCCATCTCCCTCACCCCTCCTCGGTCTACATTATAGTGGCTCTGATGGAGGCTCCCTCCAGACCTGATGCAGAGCCCCAGGCCCTGCTGCTGCTGCTGCTGAGGCAGGAACCACCCTTGAAGAGACGCTGCTTTTTTCATTCCCAGGGGAACAGGAGGCCTGCGTAGGGAGGAGAACCCAGGCTGTTGAGTAGGATAATTTTTCTTATTTTTCCTTCCTGCACTTTCCTTTCCTCTGATCCCAACCTTCTGAGATGTTTGTATGTATCAGGTGAGGCAAGGAACCTATTGGGGTCTCCCTGGCGTGGCTGCAAAATGGCCCTCAAAACGCAGTCCAATTCCATGGAAGTCCTCCAACCTATTGGCCGGTCACCTCCATCTGCCCGAGGTATTTCTATGTGCGCAGAGGGGCAGGGGAGAGATGGCTTCAACTACGTGGAGGACTCAACTCGTGGAAAGGCGATCAGATGTGCTTCATGTAGCCCTTAGGGCTGGAAAAGGATCGATGGGTGGAAGTTTAGTGAGACGCGTTCCGATCAATGCCAGAGATCAGTGGGCTGCGGAGTCCTGGGGCTACACAGATAAAACACATGCTCTCCGTTCCCAAGGAGCTCAGACCAGAGCAGGGGAGATGAAGGCGCCCACAAATACATAGAAATGAGAGGATGAGTTCAATGCCACAGCGCTATGCAAGGTTCCTGTGCACATCCCTGTAAGAACAGTTACCAGTATCTCATAAAATACCATCTGCTCCACCTTCAAACACGATGGGCATTCTGGATTTCCAAAATCCAGCTGCTTCTCAGCTCAACTGTTGCCAGTCTGGTCTAAGACGCTCCAATCTTATCTCCTGGATTGCTAAGTAGCTTGCTGGTCCCCAGAGTCTTGCCCAGTGTTTATTAACACAGCATTCAAAGAAATGCTGTGCAAACACACAGGTAGGAATTTTATGCCTCACCATATTGGGGGACCTGATACGGATCAAAGCCTCTTGCTGGATAAAATACATGAAGTCACTGCTTTGGGAGGTCACTCGTTTGCTCAAAACCCTCCAAGGGCTCCCCATTTTAACCAGTGTCACAGTTCTTAGGATGATCTATGAAATTTTGCATATGTGGCCCCTTCGAATTTTTCCCTTCTCAACTTGTAAACTCTGACCAGCCACACCGGCCTCTCAGCTATTCTTCAAACTTGGTAGGCACTTTCTGTCTTAGGAATTTGCAGCTTCTATTCCTTTGGCACAGAATGCTCTTCCATGCTCTCAGTGAAGTCATCTCTGGATTCCTTAGTTAAAATGGGTTCTTCTGCCTGTGGCATTCCACACATCATTCCTACTTTCCGTTTCTCTCTCGTGTTTATAATAATATAACATCCTCTATAACTTGCTCGCTGACTTCACCTCTTGTTTTTACGACTAGAATGTAAGTCCCGTGAGAGCAAGGAATATATTTGCTTTTATCACTCGGAATGGTACCTGGCAAATAGCAAGTGCTAAGTCATATTTATTCATGTGTAAATAAATGGATGTGTTTTACTTCAGCAAAACCGATTTCTCAGCGTGGTGAGTACAGTTCATTTGTAGTCACCATTCCCAAGGGGTCTTAACACAGATTTAAGAATACATATGCTATAATTTCTACTTAAATGTCACCTCCACAATGTCGCTTTCCTTAATGTCATATCTAAAATAACATGCTCATCACTCAGTATTCCATCACCTGCTTTAGATTTGTTTATAGCACTTATAATTATTTTATATTTTGTCACATGTTCCTATGCCCATATATACTCCATCTTCTTTATTAAAGTGTCATATTTACGAGGACAGAAATTATGTCAATTTTGCTCACTGTTATCCCAATACTGGCATACATATCTTGCCCTCCTTAGGAAAAACTAAAATCAAAGAAAAGCATTAGTCTTTTAAAGTAATTTTAATTAATGGCAGAGTAGTAATGTGGTATCATGGAATTTTCCACAGATGATATTTATAAAAGCTGTATAATTAAAACACACACACACACACACACACACACACACACACACTAGTCAATAAGACCAGAAATATTCCAAAATATCTAGGACGCTTTGAAATGTGTAATTTCAGAAAAATGCAAATGTCAGGTGTAAGGATTGTGAGCTTGTGGCCTTCTGGCCTGAGACAACTGCCCACGCACTTTGATCACAGCGTTGGGAACATGCCTTATTGGCGAGAGGGGGCAGAGATAAACTGTTAGGGCTATAAAAAGCAGATGGCAATTTGAAGGGGGAATCCTTGCAGAAAGAGAACAAAGGGAATAAAAACCAAAATATGATGATAAACTCAGGCGAAATGCTTGGATGCCATTCAATTGATGATTGTCCAGAGCAGACCCAGGGACTGATGTATAAAATGAAGATAAATCCGAAGAGACATGTAGAGGTATATGAAGTCTAACATGTGTGTTTGCTGGGTTTTGCTTTGAGTGCGGGGGGCGGGGGGGGGGGGGGCGGAATGAAGCTTCCCAGGTTTGAAGTGTCAGAGGACAAAGCCTTAACCCAGCAGAAGAGCTGAAAGTTATGAAGGATTTCCTATTAGCAAGGTCCCCCCATTGCTGCCTAGCCCTTTGAATGAGTGTCAAATGATGCATTACCTATTGCTTATCTTTGGCACTTCGCTCAGCACCTACTCCTTCACAAAAACACATCTTCTGGATCTCTCCTGTGAAATGGCACCCATTTAAAAAATCTCCTCTAGGTTATGAGGCACATGACAGTAGGGTCTGTATCTATTATGCTCACTGCTGATGCTCTAGAGCAGTGTTCTCAACCTTTCTAATGCAATTCCTCATGTTGTGGTGACCCCCAACCATAAAATTCTTTTTGTTGCTACTTCATAACTGTAATTTTGCTACCGTTATGAATTGTAATGTAAATATCTGTGTTTTCCGATGGTCTCAGGCGACCCTGCTTAGCAGTTCTCAACCTGTGGGTCGCGACAGAATTATATTAAAGGGTTGCAGCATTAGAAAGGTTGAGAACCACTGTTCTAGGGCCTTCCAGGAGCTTTTACATGAAGATGGTGATGATAACAGTTGTTATGGGAAATAATGCAATAATTAATAAATAATAATCTACAATCATAAAATGCAATCATTAATAAATAGTAACATATTATATAATAATAAAAGCACAGTATGTTAATTAGACCAGATTGTCTTCCAGACAACCTTCTGGAAGAAGCTGGGGCTGTGAGGGAAGCCTGGGTCCCAGGTGCCAGAGGGAAGCTGGCCCAGGCAGCCGCGGGAAGGAAGGCCTACTCTGGCACAAATTTCATGCACTGGGCCTCTAGTATAAGAATGAACCCTATGTTTCATTTACTCAACAACTATAAAGTTACTTTTGTAAGGAAAAGGTTATTTTCAAAGGTTGTTCATAGGGGCCACTGGGAAGTGTTGAGAGGTGTTTTCTGATACGGATGCATTTGTCCAGCTGCACTAGCTGTGGCTAATTCACTCTTGTTTTCAGGGATTGACTTCTGAGCTCACTAATGAATAGTTACAGTGGCTCTAATGACAGCACTTCCCGGACTCCATGAATGCCCAGCAGGAAGCTCTTGAACATGGCAAGGGGCAAATACCAGATGGCCAAAGTCAAAGAGGTGCTTGCACCAATGTCACCACAAATTGCCCATTATTTAGACAAAATCCATCATCGACATCCTACAGTGCCAAAGAGGACACTAACAACTGGATTCGTGACTCTAAGGTATTTATGTGTGCGCCAGATTGACTTGGGAATTGTGGTGTGTGGTTAATGACCATGGACTAAGGGAAGGTCCTTGGGTAGAGAATAAATGTCAACTCACCAGCCTATGACTTTGGAAAGTCACTTATATTCATTGAGTCTCTGCTTGTTCAACTATCCAATAGGGATACAGCTGATTTTTCAATCAACTGTGAAGAATAAAATGAAACAAAGGCCAACTGTTGGTGTTAATATGTGTGTGCCCATGCATGCACACAGATGCACTTCATGTTTTATAAAGTAATATTTAAGTATGCTTTTATCTTTAATTAAGAGTAAAAAATGATTAAAGACATATAAGAAGATATAAAATATCTTAAGAAGGTATACAAGGAGATATAGAGCATAATAAAGTCGACATCTATGCATCTACCAGGCACTCTTCATTAGAGAAGAGCCTTCTGTATTCATCACACTAATTGCCTTCTCCTTCTCCCCTCAACAGAAGAAATAAATATCTTGAATTTGGTGTTAATCTATCCCTTGGATTTCTCCATAGTTTACAACTGCTTTGACTACTCTTGAGCTCTATAAATTGCATCATACTGGACGTAGTATGCAATTTACTTTTCTTGCTGCTAATTCTGAGTGAGGTTCTTCCATATGGATGCGTAGAACTTGGCTTACTCACTTTCACTCCTACATCCTGGTCTTTTAAGTGAATATGTAACAATTTATATGCAGTCTCTACCGGTGGACATTTAGAATGTTTCCAGTTTTCCCCTCCCTTGAATACTTATGTGAATTTACTAGATTTTGCCAAAGTGTTTCTTACACCAGTTGTAGCAATTTATATACCCACAAGCCAAGCTGTGGATGAGAGTTCCTTTTGTTCCACGTCTTTGCCAAATCTTGGTTTGGTCATATACACACTGTTTAACAGATCTGTTGGATATGGAATAATTTCCCATTGTAATTTTAACTTACATTTTCCTAATTACCAGTAAAATTGTGAAGTAAAGCATTCTTTTTACATATACTTATAGGCCATTTGTGATTTCTTTTCTACAGATTACCAATTCTAACCTTACTATTAAAGAAAAACGGAATGAATGAATGAATAAATAAATAAATGTAACAACAACAACAAAACACACACACAATACAACTAAATACTATTTTTGTTTACACACTGCTCCCTGCAGCTTCTAAAAGTGAGTTCATCCAACCGTAGCGCCATAGACTGCCTATCTCATGGTCACAAGATGGCTGCGGCACCTCGAGCATAGCACCAGGCAATCAGAGAACCTCTTGTTTCAGGGGGGAAAAAATGACACTTTCTCAGAAACCCTCAGGATATGTTTGTTTAAAGCTCAGTGGCCAAAACTATGTCATATGCCACAAGTTTAAATGAGACAAAATCAAAGAACTCGCAGTAAGAGAGGAGGGATGCGAAGCTATTGATTATGCAATCAGCAGCATCTGCCATAAAATCACTTCTGCATTTTGTTTCTTTTTATTTTTATTTTTTGGGGTCTCTTTTATTGCTTTGTAGAGGTTCATGATATCTTATGAAGTCAAATTCCTTGTTGGTTATTTATGTTATAAATAGTCTTTAATCAATAATATATTCATCAATAAACGATTTCAATAGATATAAAAACATTTGATAAGATTAAGCAAATTTATGCACAATAAATTTATATTTTAAAACTTAGTACTCAATGAGGTGAGGTCTTCAGGAGGTAATTAAGTCATGAGGGTGGAACCCTCAGGAATGGAATTAGTGCCCTTGAAAAACGGACCCCTGATAGCCCACTCCGTCCTTATCCATGTGAGGAGACAGCTAGAAGACAAAAAGGTGATCAAACAGGAAGTGGGCACTCAACTAGACATTGAATCTGCCAGTGCCTTGGCCTTCCCAACCTCCAGAATGGCGAGAAAGAAATTTCTGCTGTTTTTAAGCCACCCAATTTATGGTATTTTGTGATAACAGACTGATTGGACTAAGATAAGGATGAAAGGTAATTTTAGCCTGAGCACAAGCAAGTACAAAGGGATCTAGGAAGTGGACATGAGAAGCAGAATGAGCATTCCATTTGCAGGAAGTAATTTTAAAAGTTGCAAAAGTAATATGAACAAAGTGGGACAGGGATAGTACCAGCAGTGCGTACACAGGAAGGAAAGCTGGGTTGGCCATTTATTGCCAGGTATCTGCTCCTCCAACCTGGACTGACTGGTATGGAAGCACCTGTGACTCAAGAGCTGGCAGCAATCACCAAGCCAACCACAACCAAAGCAGAGAGTCCCATGTGTTCATGTTTAACTTTCTGGAACCAGCATGTCGGGTTTACTTGTATTCAGGCCTCTGTTCAAGTGTCCTCTTTATAATAAGGACATTTCTGACCTCCTATTTACAATAATGTCCCCTGATCAATCTCTGTCTCTTCTATCCTCTTCATTTTTCACCATAACCCCTATCCCCACCTGGCAAATGTGTCTATTTGCTTTAGTTCATGGCACCAGTGCTAGAATAGTGTCTAAAAGTGGACTAAAATGTCCACTTTTTGCAATTAGAATGAAATTATTTTAAAGTTGTGCCTCTGACTCACTCAGAGCACATTCTCTTTGTCAAAAGTAGGGCTATTTTCTGAAAATCTCTAAACTGGTATCTCTCTGCAGCTGTATTGCAAACAGACTAGTCATCCCCACCCCCCAGGTAGACAACAGAACTACAGCAGACAGCTCAGATCCCCCCACACCACCCCCCACACCCCAGGCAGACAACAGAATTATATACCACAGACAGCTCAGATCCCACCCCAAGGCAGACAGCTCAGATCCCACCCTCCAGGTGGACAATAGAACTACAGCGGACAGTCAGATCCCACCAGGAACTTGGGGCTTTACTCACACAGCACGTACTTTCATTAAAAGCCCTTACAAAGTAGTCAAGCAATCCTTTCTTGAAAATTTACTTTTCAAAAAATATTTGTATTTTTTCCCTTTGTAAGCTGATCCAATTAAAACGTGTGGGGATGGAGAGCGATAAAACCTACGACCTAGATTACATTTAAATTTGCCAGTGAAGACCTGAACCCTAGCAAAACTGCACAGGAACATGCAAATGAGGTGCCCTAAGGTTGGTGCTCATTATAAACCAATTAACAGGTTTTGAAACTTGTCAACCTACAGTCTTCAGGTGAAGTGAAAAAACACATCTTGAAAGCTGCAGAAATGGGCAAATTGGGCAGGGCCATGTCAAACTTCCCAGTCTAGCAAGAGTATTCCTCTGTGGCCTACAAAAGTGAAAAAGGCACAATGCAGACAAAATCAACTGTATGATTTTAGATTCAGCTCTTGAAAATGATGAATAATTTATTAAGGTAAAATAGAAAAGAAAAAGACATTGGCGGCAAAGTCTCAACAAATACCCAAAGAAAGAATACCCTTGGGGCAACATTCTCTAACTATAATGAAATACATTGCCAGAAAGCTACATTGGAAAACATAAACAATGAAAAAGCACTTGAAAATGATTTATTGGTACAAAAAGTACTCTACTAGAAAACACAAATGTTTACAAGCAATTATAAATAAGGGAAATGAAGAATGAAATATCAAAACTTGTGGGATTAGCTGAAGTTGAGAGAAAATGTATAGTTCAAAGGCATATATAAAAAATTTTAAAAGATGTGACTATTGTGTACACAAGTTAAAATGAAAAGCAACAATAGAGACAAAATAAAGCAAAAAAAAAAAAAGTACCAAAAAGGAAAGGAAACAATAAACAGAAAGTAGTTATAAAGAAAACAAATATAAGAGGTGAACAAGCCAAGAGAGAGAGAGAGAGAGAGAGAGAGAGAGAGAGAGAAGGAACAAACAGTGTTCAAAATTAAAGTACAGAAAATGAAGTCTATAGCTAGCTTTGCTCAACTTCTTTATTTTTATTTTTATTTTTTTTATAAATATATTTTTTATTGATTTTATACAGAGAGGAAGGGAGAGAGATAGAGAGTTAGAAACATCGATGAGAGAGAGTCATCGATCAGCTGCCTCTTGCACACCCCCTACTGGGGATATGCCCGCAACCAAGGTACATGCCCTTGACTGGAATCGAACCCGGGACCCTTCAGTCCCCAAGCCGACGCTCTATCCACTGAGCCAAACCGGTCCCGGCTTTGCTCAACTTCTTTAGAGCAAGTAAAGGAAAATAGATTAGAGCTTGCAAAGAAATAAGAAAAAATTTGAGTCATGAATTAAAAAACTAGATTGCTGTCTCTTAAAGGCTCAGTAAGGGTGGCACTATTTGGAGACTGAGTGGTAGGTTGGCAGAAAAGTGAGCTCATCACCAGCACCTGCTGTCCAGGGCTCACACATTTCAAGTAAGATGCCTTCTGGCTTGACGACCAGGAAATACAGTCTCAGGATTAGAAATACATGTCATTTAATCAACCCTTTGGCTAAAATCTATGACATTTTTATAAGAATCTATAGATCTAACAGCATCACTCCCATCTCCACATGACATTTCCTCTGTTCAGAGATCCCTCTCCAAACTTCTCTTTATAAGGACATGAGTCATATTGGATTAGGGACCATGATACTCCAAGGACCCCATCTAACTAATTACATCTACAATGACTTTATTTTCAAAGAAGGTCATAGTTCCAAGAACTGGTGGTTAGGACTTCAACACGTGAACTTTAGAGAGACACACTTCAACATGTAACAACATGTATATTCTTCCTTATATATCTGAAGAGTCATTCTTACTTAGGCATCCCTTCCTGTATTATTATTATTTTTTTTAACCACTGAGGTCATTGTTGGGAGCCTCATAATATAACAGCTAAGATAATGGGCTCTGGTACAGACAACCTGGATTCTAAACCAACCTCCACAATTCACCAGCTCTGTCAAGCTACTTGGCAAGTTTCTTTCCACCTCTATTCTCAGCTTCCTCGTCTATAAACTTGGGACAAAAATGGTATGGATTATGGTGAGGAATAAAAGAGTTAGGAATTTAAGCACCTGGCACAGAGTGAGATCTGAATGTTTTCTTATTCCTATAAACCCACCTCCCATCTTGCATTCAGGTGGGATTTTCATTTATAAAGCATGTTCCCACATCTAATATCATTTTATCAACACAGGATTCTGTGAGTTAGGCCAGGACTTCAAAAAAATTAAAAAAATATATATATATATGTATTATTAATTTCAAAGAGAGGAAGGGAAAGGGAGAGAGAGAAACATCAATGATTAGAGAAAATCATTTATCGGCTGCCTCATGCACACCTCACACTGGGAATCAAACCCTTAATCCAGGCATGTGGCCTGACCAGGAATCAAACCATGACCTCCTGGTTCATAGTTCAATGATCAACCACTGAGCCATGCTGGTTGGGCTCAGCCAGGACTTTTAATCCTCATTTCCAGTGCATGAATGCACAAAGTTGCAGAAAAACATGGTGCCTGTTGGAGAAAACCAAGTAGGCAGTGGAAATGGTACTAGAACCCAGGGGATGTGATCACTAGCCTGTTGTGTTCAATTGACACCAGGTTGTGTGGTTGGTTAGATTAAATTCAAATGGTAAGATTCCAAGAAAAACACCCAGTTGGCATGACATGAAGCAAATGCTTAAGTCCAGTCAAAACTTGAGCTGAGCCCAGCCTTTGTGTATCAGTGATTGGGTGTCAACCCATGAACGAGGGGGTCACCATTCAATCTCCCCTCAGGACACATGCTGGGGTTCTAAGCTTGATCCCCAATAGGGGTTGTTCAGGAAGCAGCCAACTGATGCTCTCGTCATCTATGTTTCCATCCCTATCCCCTTCTCCCTTCCTCTCTTCAAAATGTTTTTAAGCTGAGCTAATACCATGACGTTATCACGTGTTTTAGACGAGTGCTATCTTATCTTTTCTTTAGAAATGCAATCTGTCTTAGACTCTGTGGCAGTTCTATTAAATTTGTCTCTAATATGTTATTTCTGAAACCCTTTGAAGGGGATGATTGCAAATTCCACGGGTTGCTCAGGCCTTCTGGAAATGATGGGGTGAAAAGTGATGACATTATATTAGCTTTTGAAATTTTACCCAGAAATGAAAAGACTCCTTTATGCTCTCTCTCTCTCTTTCTCTCTCTCTCTCTCTCTCTCTCTCTCTCTCTCTCTCTCTCTCAAGCTTTCAACATGGACAACGTCAAGTGGCTGAGTTGGAAATTGTGCTGCATATGCAATTAGAACCCCTGTGGTGGCCACGGAATCCAATTACTGTTGTGAAGTCATATAACAATATGAGGGCCTATCCTGATGAAAACAAGATTTCACTAAGTTCACTGAAGATGGAGGTGGAATAATGCTGAGGTGTGAAATTCTCAATTATGCATCCAGTTCCAGGGAAAGAGGGGCCTCTTTGTGAGATACTTGTGAATTTTCTCGCTCTGGAAATACTGAATGTGAACCCTCTCAGATTCCTGGAGGATACAGTTCTAAACATGAATAAATAAGATGGAATGATTGCATTATGGGTTTTCTGTCAAGGTAACCTTCTTGTCATTTTAAAAAGATATGTTTTTAATGATTTCAGAAAGGGAGGAAGAGGGAGAAAGAGATAGAAGCATCAATAATGAAAGAGAATCATCAATTGGCTACCTCCTGTATACCCTCTACTAGGGATTGAGCCCATAACCTGGGCATGTTCTCCAACCGGGAATCGAACCATGACCTCCTGGCTCATAGGTCGACTCTCAACCACTGAGCCCTATTGGCTGGGTGTCCTTGCCTTGTCAAAGCTTCTAGAGAATGCGTCATAACACAGATTAGTCTGCAATTACAAGGCATAATGAGAAAGGATCATATCAGAAAGGAAACTGACTTTGGGAGTGTGTAATCCAAATTGTAGTTTTGCCTGTTAGGGAAACGGAAGGGAGTGGTATGCTCCGGGCACAGGGGAGAGATTTTGTCTGAATTAGTACACCTGTTTCT
This sequence comes from Pipistrellus hanaki, assembly GCF_964339955.1. Lineage (NCBI taxonomy): Eukaryota > Metazoa > Chordata > Mammalia > Chiroptera > Vespertilionidae > Pipistrellus > Pipistrellus hanaki. The sequence goes on along the minus strand of NC_140519.1, from coordinate 46,672,092 downwards.
TTCCCTCTTTGAAATTTCTGTCTTTCCCCATTTCAGTGTGCTGCTCTGGGGCAATTGCCTCGCCTATCTCACTGTCTTCAATCTACAGTGACTTCTTTTCTGAAGCATTCATCTTGTATGAAAACTGCTGTTTGAAATGTAAACCCTGCTATTTGGCTTCTGCAAATTAAACTTCCCCCAGACAAGGTTATCAGTCCTGGCGCCAGGCCAGGCCTCTGGTTGAGGTCTCAAGGCCCCAGTACATACAGGCTCTTTAAGAACTTGCAAAAGGGGGCCGGAAACACTCCATATTTGGGAGACAAAGAAGGTTAAGTCATATAAATAGGGAGAATTCCTACATGTTGGGGCCCAGAATTTGAGATATATTTTTTCTCTGGACCCGCATGTAATAAATGTACCTCAATCTAAGTATTGCTTTGTTCTTCAGTTTTCTGTAACATTGCAAAGTAAGGAAAATCATGGAAGCTCTGAGAGTCAACATTCTCCGCGTAATGCTGGTGAGTGAAATGGAGAGGCCACTGGCAGTAGGCTGGACATTTCAACTTCTGGAAGTTGTTTCTCCACCCGCACATCCTGTGACTCACGCTCTGTTATCACTCGCATGGCCTTTCATTCACTTAATACCCATCAAGGCCTGAGTGTTTAAGGGGATGCATCCAATGGACAGGCAGTTGCAACAGCTCCGAGAGACACAGAGGCCCCGCTTTAGTAATCAGGTCAGGTCGCTGTCGCTCTTAAAGGATTCTGAGTGCCTTTCGGCAGCTCCTTCAGTTCCCTCTGCCTGTTTGTGGCCTATACTATCTCACTAGCTTACCACATGTTGTGTGAAATTTCAAAATATCCCAGAGCCTGACTCCGTGCCAATCATATCTATTTTAATACATGAAGAAGATCTTCCTCCAGTGTAAGCATTTGATTTACTTATTGGGGGCAATGGACTCTTTTGAGAATATCATACTAGTAGTATGCCCTCTCCCAGACAAACTGCTGTTTGTGTTGCTATGCACAGAGTCATGGATCGCTGAGGCCGACCATGAACTTCTTAGTGCTATGGACTCATATTAAGTACCGTGATTTTTAAGAACACTGTACTCATTACATCAGCCATCCAGCTCCATGCTGGAAAGGGCCTTTTCGTTGGCACCTGGTGCCACGTAATGGGTTGAGGCCTCCCTTCTAGCTTTGGCCAGATGCCCCAAGGATATCACTCCAGCTGCTATTTGAGGTCTCCCAGAACCCGGATTCCTGAAACCCTGGAGGCTACCCTATCCAACTGAAAATCTCACATATGTTGTGCATGTCATAGATGATAGGTAGATAGATGATTGATATATAGATGCTTGATAAATGATAGATGATAGTTAGGTAAATGATAGATTGATGATTGATAGATGACAGATCAATGATAGATTATTGATAGATGATAAGTAGATAGATGATTGATAGATAATAGGTAGATAGACAGATATCTTTTATTCCAAAATGATCTACCATAAATAAAAAAACATTAGCTCCCATCTGCCTTATAATGTTCAAAACAATAACACAAATTACTCAGCTACAGTGAGAAGGGTTACTGTTGTTCCCAGCCCCATTAAACAGGGGCGAGCTGAATTTTCACTTCCCAGAAGGGAGGGAAGAATGGAAGTGAGTAAAGCCAAGCAAAAGGATGCAGGAAAGGATGAGAAAAATCTTTATATTTCCCAAAAGTTCTTGATTCATGACTCTGGATTGGGTGGTGAAATGGATGCCAGACTGCCAGGAGGTTGGTTCCTGGGGTGCCTGTGGCTGGTAGCATAACCAAGTGATCCCCCCAATAGGCAGGGTGATGTCGCTATGACATCCCTATAGCACCGAACTGCAATGAGTACAAAGGGAGAATCCTGAGAGCACCGAAGGCCTCGGACCTCCTGACCCGCTAGTTGCATGCAGCTGTCTCACTCCTTTCTTTAAACTCCTCATCACGTAACCATGCATCAATTAAAATTGTGAAATGTATATTTCGTATTGTGATGAGGTTTTTCTATTACTGACAGACACCCCATTGACTGTCATAACCATGTGACATGTAGCAGGTCCTTAACTAGTTCTTCCATTTATTTTAGGCTTCGTGATCCTCACTTTTGGTCTAGAATTTGGATCAAGGAGCTGAGGCTCTGATGAAGGTCAGTGCCTTTTCCAAAGTCACACACCAGGCAGTCCCAGTTCCTAGATTTAAACCCACAGCTGCCCGACTGCAAAGACCACGAGCTTTTCTCTTCACACTGTTATGTGTGCCACCCCTCTGTCGCTCTTTTAGGACAGGAAGTGATTCTCCAAGTCCTCAGTTCTGGTCATGTAGTAAGGGCTCAAGAAACATTGGTGGAACTGAATTGGAGTTGCAGAATGAAGACCCACATTTCTTAGCTGGGCTGCTGGTGAAACCCCACACTTGGCAGTAGCAGCAGATCCCTGCTCTCCTCGGGGGAAGACTCAGGGTTGGCTTCCCAGGGCCTCTGGGAGCCTGGTCTCAGGGCGTCTGCACAAGGCAGCCTGCAAAACTCTGGTGGGGAGGTGTTCAGAGCTAAAAATGGCTATTGAAGGAGGCAATCCTGAGCTCTGAGCGTTTAATTACTTATGCCAAAACAAAAGAGCCCGTTTAATAGGATAATTGCCCATGAAAGGGAATTAAATGCAATCAAAAGAAAAATTGAAGCCACAATATTCCCTTGCCTTCTGGAGGTGCAAAGCTAATTGTTTTGCATCGGAAGCTCCCTTTGGGGTGTTTCATCCCAACTAATTTTTCAAGTTCGGTGACACTGCAGAGACTCATGTTCAATACGTGGGAAGTCAGATCCCCTAATTCTGGCTTTCAGAGCTGATCTGTGTAACCTAATGCAGTGCTGGGGGGTGAGAATGTCGACATCAGGCAGAGGATAGAAAAAAGACAGTGTGAATGGCTGTAGTTCATGCGTCACAAACCTGTTGGATGGCGTTGTCAAAACCTACCTTTGTGATGATAGCACGTTTCTAAAGGGAAGTCGCATTGAGAGCAAAGAGTACTGACGAGTGAGGATGGTCCCCCAGAACAAGCAGGTGACAGGCATGCAGTGTTTCAGATGATAACACCCAGAGTCAGCATGATTGTGGGGGGCAGTCCTTCTCATTGAAATGGATGTGGGCTGCTATGACATTTCAGGATACCCTGGAATCTCTCTCTCTCTCTCTCTCTCTCTCTCTCTCTCTCTCTCTCTCACACACACACACACACACACACACACACACACACAAGGGCCTTAGAAGTATGTGTGTTCCGTGACAAAACTCCATAGTCGTAGAAATGTCTGCCAAACAAAGAGTTGTCTGAGTGCATCAAATATATTATTGCTATAGTATTACTTTACATTTGAGCTATTGGAAGTTATATACACTTTATAAATGGGCATTAGCTAAATATAGCATTCACAGGGGCATGATGAAATTTTAGATCATTATTTATTGACTTGTCTCTTCCATATGGTTACTGAGTTGTTTGGGGAGAGAAATGAAATTAAGTGGAGATTATGGAAACCTGGCTGATAAAATCAGTGCACAAAGGCCTTTTTCCAAATTGTGCCGGGGGCCAGAATGTTGCTTTACCCCCTTTATGCGCTGGGGACTGTGTGCCAAGAAAGGCCCCTTAGGTTTCTGCTGGTTGATCTACAAAGTATTCTATTTTTTTTTTTTTTAATCCTCACCTGAGGATATTTTTTCCATTGATTTTTTAGGAAGAGTGGAAGAGAGAGGGAAAGACAGAGAGAAATATCAAAGTGAGAGAAACACATTGATTGCTTGCCTCCTGCCTGAGCCCTGACCAAGGCCCAGGCCAGGGAGGTGCCTGTCATCAAGATATACGCCGTTGACTAAAATCGAACCCGGGATTCTTCAGTCCACAGGCCAATGCTCTATCCCCTAAGCTAAATTGGGCAGGGCTACAAAGTAATCTAAAAAAAAATCCCGTCAATAGGGCCCCAGCCAAGGAGGGACTAGGTCATAGTAACAATAACACATCTCACGTGTTTGTTGTAGGGGACCGCAGAGCTTTCCAGTGTAGGTAGCCTCAAGCATTTATTTAAATGAGGCATGCGGCCAGCTGGCCACAAGCATGAGTTTGACGTCTGAAATGTTGGCTAGATGGGACTGAGACTCCTAAGAGAGCCTTAGGATACAGAAATAAGTGATGAATAAAGCTGTGAGTGTAGGACACACATAGAGAAAGTGGGAGGGCCTGGATCAGAGGCCCAGTGCCTGGACTCTATGTCAGGATGGACACTGGCCATTGGCATCACAGCCAGCAAAGTCAACAGAATAGAACCAACTGGTGGCATAGAAAGAAGGAACAAAGTTAGAATTAAGGAAAGAAAATTCCAAATCGGACGAGAGTAGCCAATCTGTAGGAAGGAGAGGTCAAGGTTGGCTGAGGACTGAAGTGCATTTATAATCTCCAGCCATCAGAAATTACAGGTGACTTACCAAAAGGTATTTTAGAGGAAAATGAAGGGGGTGACCACAATGGAATGGTCAAGAAGCATGAGATCACGAAGAGGGTTTTCTTTTATTTTTCAAGTTTGCCAGGATTCTTTTTCCCCAGCCTTACAAAGAGTTCAGCATTTTGGAGAAAGGGCTGCGTGCAGATAGATGATTAAGAAGGAGTCTGTGGATGAAAGATAGTCTTGAGAGGCATTGGGGGTCAGAGGAGCTTCCAGCTGAAGGGGCTGAAAGGCTCTCCTCCTTGACCAAGGACCGTACTTTTATTAAACACAATTTGTCAAGGTGGAAATATACACTTCAAAGGGTACAGTATCAAAGGATACAGAAACATTGTCAGTTTCAGGAATAGCCTACAGCTGTTCAAGTGTTTGGCCAACAGGAGGCAATAAAATTCCCTGAGCTGCCTGGCAGTTAACAATCATCCTATTCAGGTTTGGGGGAAGTGCCAGTTAGCCATTTCCAACAGGTAAACTACATGTGACTCCACCCTGCTGAGCTCCCCAAGCTTCACCAACTTTTTGGTAAAACTCTTGTAATTATTACATGCCGAAATTGGTTCTCGGCAAAGTTTGATCATACAAGGAAAGGAATAGATAAAGGAACAGTGGAAGGGGATTAAGAAGCTGCTGGCAGTTGCATCCCTGCCTTCCTTCTTTTTCTAACACAGGGAGAGGACTTTAAGATGTTTAAACGTATCAGAAGGAGCCAGTTTATAAAGGGAAGAGGGGGGAAAGGGATGCATCCCAGAAGACGGAGTGGAGTGGGGGTGTGGGCCATGATGCACATGTGGGGGAATCACCATCTGATGGGAGGAAAGCTTTCCACCATATACAGAGGAGGCACAAGAAAAGGGTGAAAGGATGAAGTGCAGAAGGTGTGGTCAAGGACAACAGATGAAACAACCCAACCAGCGGGTCAGTCTGGCCCAGAGTAACCTGATGGCACAAAGGGCACTACACTCCATGAGTGCTGAGAGGCACCGGCCTATCTCCTCCGGCTTCATCACAACCCAGGTAGAAAGAGCAAGAACACAGCCTGTGTCTCTGCCCATGCAGTTAAACAACGAAGCCTGCATCACACAGCGAGTTCCTTCACTCACCAAATGTTTATGGCACATCTGTTATGAGTCAGGCAATGCTTGGAAGCACCTGTGAACAAATAGACACACACACCCCCTTCGCCCCAAATGTCTCTACTCGTGGAATTTACATTCTAGTGGACTCAGTTTTAGAGTCAGAGTTTTACCTACATAAATCCAAAATGTTTCAATCTCTGAGTGATACAACTCTCTTCCCAGCATTGGGGTAAAAAAAATAAAGCCTTAAACTTGTTAAGTGGATCACATAAAACATGAGTGAAAGTAAAGTGATACTGTATGCCTACAAATGCTCTAGGGAACAACTGTTTTCAATGCATAAAACGTAAACACCGGTGGCTCTTCCCCTGAACTCAGTGATCTTCTGATGAAGGGAATGTTTCTTATTTACGTTTATGTTCCCAATGCCTGGCACATTACCTGGCATCCACTTTACGCTCAATAAAACTTTGTGGGATTAATGAACAAATTAGTTCACACATGACAGTTAGATAGATGGAAACGGTGATCTAGAACAAGAAGTGGAATGTCACAGCAGTGGAAAATATGATGCTTCAGGATTATCTTCCATCGTGTTCAGTGCGAGACATGGATAGAACTCATTAACAATGCCAGCTACCCCCATCATTGCCGCCCTGTATAGAAACCACCACCACCACCACATAAACACTCTATGTGGTGGCCATAAACCATATGGAAAACCTGCGAGGCAAGCTATAACCCTAACGATGTTAATTTCAGCCATTTTCGCTCAAACTGCAGGTTTCAGGATGCTTTATTATTAGACTTTTATAACCTTCAAACTCTTGCCACAAACCTCAATAAATTTTGAGCGGGCCATCTATTTTGCTATGAAATACAGTTATGGCCTTGATATAGTCTGGATAATTTGGGGCCATAAAACTTCAGGGAAACAGGAAAGCAAGGTTGTTTGTGGTGGTTGCTTATCCTGGAAATAAAGAGCAGAAATGGGTGAGATAGAAGAGGCCTCGTCTTCACAAAATTTTTGTTTAAGCTGTGCAAATTATCCGTTCACTAATCCAGTAATGTTCTGTTTGATTGTTTATAACATGCTCAATTCTGTTAATAATGGACATAATGACGTAATAGTTGTTCAATAAATGTGCTAGGCTGGATACTCTGCAAAGAGGACAGTTTTTGCAGAAAGGAGACCTGAGTTCAGATCCTGCCTCCGCCACTGATATGTGTGTGTGTGTGTGTGTGTGTGTGTGTGTGTGTGTGTGAGAGAGAGAGAGAGAGAGAGAGAGAGAGAGAGAGAGAAGATGCGCTCGAGAGCCTTAGCCTTCTGAAAGTCATTGCCTGACTCATCATAGATGAGCAATTTCAGTTGTTTTAGGATAATGCCTGCTAGGCACGGTCATTGTGTCATTCACAGCTTCCTTGTGTGCTTTTTGCCTGAAAGGCCATTTTCAGGAAGTCTTTCCATGCAAGTTGCAATGTTTTGTATTCCTTGCCCCTATTTGGTAGAGCCCCAGATGATTAAAACAGTGGGGAAAAGTAACTCAACTGCCTACACCAAAATGGATAATTCTGATGGCATGATCCAATCATATCTTCCTTGGCAAATATTTTAACCTTTATATGGTACTTATTATGTGGTAAGCACTTTGTAGACTATAAGTTATTCAAGGCACATAACAAATTTATGAAGCAAACACTTTTCTTTACAGATAAGGAAACAGGGACAGAAAGATGAATAACTTTCCCAAGGGCTGAGAATTGCAGAAACTAGGCATCTCGGCTCCAACTCTGTGTTCTTAACCACTAGCCTGTACTAGACATAAATGTGAGTCACAGCCCAGCAGGCATGGCTCAGTGGTTGAGCATTGACCTATGAACCAGGAGGTCATGGTTCCATTTCCAGTCGGGGCACATGCCTGGGTTGTGGGCTTGATCCCCAGTGCGGGTTGTGTAGGAGGCAGCCTGTCAATGATTCTTCCTCATCATTGATGTTTCCAACTCTCCCTCTTCCTTCCACCCTGAAATCATACAAATATTAAAAATAAATAGGTGTGAGTCACAGAGAAAAGACAATTTTCATCAGGTAAAGAATTAAAAATGTACTATCTGGTTAATTTATTCATCCAGAATATTTACTGAGAATCCACGGTGTGTCCCTGGCACTCTGCTAAGTGCTGGGGAGATATGGGAGTGATCAACAATGGAAGCAGACAGGGACCCTGCCTCATGGAGGTGACAATACGCAGAGGGAAGATAGACAATAACAGACCATCACAAAAATAAATGTTGATGATAGGCTTCAACAGAAGTGTCCACATGCGTGCCTCTCTCTTCTTCTGGACTGGTTTCCAAAGTGGCCCTCGAGGGTAGGGACAGTCCATCTCCAATGCTATGCATTCCAAGTTCAAAGGAAAAGAGACTGCTTCAAAGCCAAAACAGCACAGCCTTTTATTTTCTTCCATAAATAGATGTTACCAACCGAAATCAGGCATTAACTAAGCTATGACTCAGAAATGTGCCAAGCAGAACTCAAGTGCTATGAGTAAAAGCATCCATTATTCTACAGGAGGCAACCAATTTATCAAGAGAGACGTAAACAAATTCAGTTTGTCCTTGTCAACCGTAAATATTCAACATTTTTTAGCACAACCCAATTAGACTGCTAACAACTCTTTGATTTATTTATTGAAATGAAATTTCTTCTCATCCCTAAGCTATTGGGGCCTTCACAAAACGTAACCACCTGCAGAGTGGCCGCATGATTTGGGCAGGTCCCTTCCCCCTGCATCACGTGTAGAACAGGTCCTGGTAGACCAGGTGTCTCTGCTACCCCGAGTAAGGTTATTTCCATCCATGGAAAAGCAGGCAGTGCTCAGTGCATAGGCAGAGGGTCAGGCCCACATTCTGCTCTAGTTTTTACCAACTTAGAATGAAAGAATGTTTCCTTCCTAAGGTTTAGTTCCACCACATGTAAATGAGATGATAATAATACCTACCCCTGAGAGTGTATAAGAAAATCAATGTGAGAACTGGTTGGGAGGTAAAAGGTGGCAGATATCAATAAGTGTCATAAAATAGTCCCTGAGGGCCTTCACGTGCCATGTTTCATGCTCATCTCTACAGACACAACGATGCCTAGAGGAGGCCCCTGCCTTCTGGTGTCCATGGCAGTGAGGGCAGAGAATAGATAATACCCTATGGACAATTTTTCTGAAGCAATTACTATTTGGAGGCTCTGAGCTAATCTGTTTCTTCTATTCCTTCATTTAACAAAAATATTCTGGGAACTTCTTTGTACCAGGTACCGTTTTGCCATTTGCATTATCTTCTCATATTAACCTTCATAATTAAGTGATAAAACAGATGCTTTTGCAAAAAGCATCATCCAACCTCAAAAAGTGAATAATGAGTTAAGATGTGATAGAACCACAAACCTTTCCAAATTTAAAAATCTGTAGCTTGACCTAAAAATTCACTGGCCCAGGAAAGGCAATCAGGGAAGCTTCAAGGGGTGGTGATGGGGGATGTGGTCTCCATATAGGGGAACTCCAGACAGACAAGAGGCTTGGGGAGATCCTTTTAGACGAAGGGTTCAGCAAATGTAAAGAGGTGGACACGAGGGAAAGCATGGCACCTTGGGAAATGAAATGTCACTCAATAGTGAGGCCTTTTAAGGCCTTCAGACCTGACTTCCTTCTGCCATTCCCGGCCATTCTAATTACTCTGTGCATGCCTCTTCCCCTCTCCCCCCATTCATTCTTTTGAATTGAAATTCGAGAGAAAAATGAGCCAGCCATTCTCAGAGGACTGAAGTGATTTTGCAGAGAACCTGGCCAGCAGCCTGCCTGGGCTCAGCTCAGAGAATGTGTAGTACCCAAAATAGACTCATCCCTGCCCACAGCTCTGCAGCTGGATGCAACCAAGCAGATGGCAGCGAAGACAGGAGCAGCCTCCGTAGAACACCTTGAACCAGTACAGAGAGGCCAGTCCCCGGAGCCCCGGAGGGGAAGTTTGGAAAGGGAGGATCTGTGTGTGCATGTGAACGCCCACAAAACCTTCAAACTATCCACAAGGAAAGCAGATCTGGAAGCTTCTGCCGGGAGGAACACTCAGTTCAACTTCCCAGGTCTCCTGTGTATGATATAGACAGCAATCAGGAAGTCTGTGGGAGTGGAGGGTGAGGGCTTTGGGGCCGGGCTGCCTGGGGCTTTATCCAAGCTTTGCTGCTTTCTGGCTTGATGACTTTGGCACCTTACTTACGGGTAGATACTTGGTGCATGCTTTTCTCTTCTTCCAAAGGAGCATCGTCACTGTCCTCTCTCCCAGGAGGACTGTGAGGAATGAATGTGATGACTCATGCATTGAGCACAGGGTAAGGGCTCAACAAATGATAGCTTTTTGTGTGTTGTTTGGATGTTATTATTATTTTTATGGACCTCTTTTATCCTATTTTCTATTTCTAATCTTGGAAACAACCCGGTGATGTCCACAGAATTTTTTCCTCTTTATTTATTTATTTATTTATTTATTTATTTATTTTTACCATTTGATTCAGATGACTTTATTTACAAGTGAAGGGCAGAAGGCTATTTCAGTTCAATAAAATAAATTTTAAAAGTTTAATGAACTATAAACTATAACAGTGTAAGGCTATTTTTACTTTGAAAGCACTTTTTAAATCGAGAAAGCATTTTCAAAACATTAACATTTCAACCCCACTGCACCCTCACACAATTTCTTTGCCATTTAGTTTAACTATGTTTTTTAAAAATAGGAATATTTAAATTATGAAGACTATTCCACTCTGCTATACTAAGAAACTGATCAGAAAGCTAAGAAACTGAATGTCAATAATTTGTAAGTTTTTAAAATCTGTTTTTAAAAATATATTTTATTGATTTTAGAGAGGAAGGGAGAGGGAGAAAGAGATAGAAACATCAATAATGAGAGAGAATCACTGATTGGCTGCCTCCTGCACGCCCCCTAGTGGGGATCAAGCCCACAACTCAGGCATGTGGCCTTGACCAGAATCAAATCTGGGATCCCTCAGTCTGCAGGCTGATGCTCATGAGCCAAACTAGCTAGGGCAATAATTTATAATTTTTTAAATTTTAATTATTTTTATTGAATTTAGTGGGGTGACTTGCTTAATAAAATTACACAGGTTTCATGTGCACAATTCTATAATACATCACCTGTATATTGTATTCTTTTCCTCTTCATTATTGAGGAAAGGGAGGCCCACAAAGTTAAAATGACTTGTCCAAGGTCACAGAGCAGGTAAAAGGACTAGAATTTGAACCCAAGTTCATCAAACTCTAAAGTTTAGGTTCTTCTGCAAATTCTGGTTAGGTCTCGGAAAATACAAAGCTATGAAAGCCAGAAAGGGCCCTAGACCCCATCCAGTGAGATCCGCGTTTGGTGTGCTCATTGCTCCCCTTTGGAGCAGGCTGTGCTGTGACACTGTTCTGAAAGATACCATTCTACCTTGTCACTACGAACACATTGCTGAGGCTGTGGGGACTACTCAAACCCATCGCCAGCTCAGATGCAACCTTCAGAGGCACTTTAACACACAGGTGGCAGCGCGTTTGTATTTCATAGTTTCCCACATCTGTCTTCCTTTTTTTAAGGCAGGATAGCATATCCTTGAGTTTGGAGGGGGATCAGAGAGACCCAGGCTCAAATCCTAGCTCTACCATTTACAATTTGTAACTGAAGGCCTAAAACTTGTCTTTCATCAATGAGAGTAAACACACTGTAGAGTTTATTATTATTTATTATTATTAATTGTGATCGTCAACCCTTGAAAGCTGGGATGAAAACAGGGAGGTGGGTTTCATTCAACCTTTTAAGCTAGTGTTTTTGTTTAACTTCTCAGGAAAAAAAAACAAAAACAAAAAAAACAAAAAAAACAACAAAGCAAGTCTATCTTACTGTTTAAGATTCACAGCATGGATATATTTTAATTTTAATTGTCTTCTGAAGGACACATATCCTTGTCAGAGTCAACTAGACTTAGGGGAAAAGCAGTGGTATCTTGTTAAAAGCACATACTCTCGGGTTCTATTTCTGCTTCTTCCATTGCATAGCTAAGCAGACCAGGTGAAACCACTATTCTCCTATTTCCCCATCTGTAAAATGGGTTTTAGGATATCAAGGGCACAACATTATCTTGACAAACAAGACATGTCAATAAAAATGTTCCTGAAAGCATCACTCCAAACATGCCTGTCAATAGTGTGATCATTCCAATGTTAACAGCCAGGTTCCAGAAGGGCCCTTCACACTCCCCCCACTCCACGCTTAGACCAGAAAGTGCTCTGCAGTGTCATTTCTGTGGGAATGAGGAAGGGCACTGGCTGGGAGTTGGGAATCTGGGGTTCCCTCATCTTCCCGAATCCTCTTATTTGGAGCATGTGGCTTGCATAGCTTACTTCGCCTGCGTGTGCTCTTGTTTTCTCAGGAACAAGAGAAGCACCTGCAGGCAGGGTGGTGGGAGTATGAGATAATGTCTGGACAAGAGTATCAAAGACCTGCACCGCAGAGCAGCCAGGCTCCACTCTAAGTATCTGCTTTCACATGGTGAAAGGAGTGAGTATTGTTCAACCAGAGAAGCTAACTGGCCTATCATGAGCCCCATCCACTGAGTTTCCACTTCCCTACCGGCCCTGGAGGGTCAAGGAGAGGGTGCGTGTGTCCAATTCCCCTGAAAGGGTTTTGAAAAGTGTAAAGCACTCCAAAATGCAGGCTGTCACTGCAGTTCTTCTTAGGGGCAGACTCAACGCTATTTTAATTCGACAGCAGGCGGATGGGAAAGACAGGCAGATTTCCAAACAGATACGAACTTTTATCAGCCTCAGACTGTATCCAAAGCTTGGGTGCCCTTCTGATCAGGAATGAAAATAGCTGCAATTAAGTTGACAGCCAAGCAAAGCCATGAATTAATGGAAAGTCATTTCTCCAGGGGACATTTTTTTTTCCTCATGAATGGAAAACAAATGACTGAAATGATTAAGTAAATACGTTGGTCATGCTGATATAGAAACTGGCATCGGGGCAGTCTTCATGTTGAGTATACCATGGCCACGTTGTCATACGTGGTCACATGGAAGTGTGACCAGATACAGAGAGAGTGAACATGTCGGGGGGAGGGGGGAAGGGGTCATCAGTTGTCCAAGTTGGGAAACTGAAACTCAGAGGTCAAGTGACAGGCTCTGGGTCACCCCACTAGTTAGAAGGAAAGCTAGGCCAAGAACTCATGTTTCCCAAATGTCACATCAACACGAATATTGAACCTAAATTCCAAAGACCTTGGGTCGAGTCCAGACTTGGCTCCACTTGAGAGTCTGAGTTCAGTCAAAGGCTGTTCTTTCCAAGTTCCCTTCGAGCCTTATCAATTTACAAGTGCAGGACCAGCGTTCCATTTTATTATTTTATTTTATCTTACTTTTGCACATTTGACCTAAAGCTGCTCCACCAAAACTTTACTTGGTTACTAAGTGAGGGTTATTTCCTCAACCGCTAGCCATCCCTGGAATCCAGACCTGACACAGTGCAGCGCTTCTTGAAGGGGGTGTGTCATCCAATCGCCTGAGGAGCTTGTAGGACTTCAGATTCTGATTCAGATACGTGGAGGAGTTTCCTGAGAGTCTGTGTTTCTAACAAGCGCCACGTGTTGCTGGTGCTGCTGGTCCATGGACCACCCTTTAAGGTTCAAGGGCAGGGAGAAGGCAGGGACCAGCTCGCACATAGACCCTTGGGGTGGTATCGGAACGATGTCCACTAGCATCCTAAACACATGCTGTGCTTTGCCTCAACCTCACATCAGCGTCAAAGACAGGCGAGGGCTGATATAAGGAAAGACTAGGTCCTCCTTGAAAGATCTTTCTCGGTGTTTATCCAGCTTAGCCATCTTCCTTTCTCCAGAACAACTGCCATTACACAAAGCATATCAGGGTGGTTGTGAGGAGAAATTACCTGAACGAACCTGTGACTTAAAACTTTACTCCTAATTAGAGGTAGTTGTTTTCAGGATTGATGGGATCAGGTAAGAGGTGTATCTTGGGGAGAGGTGTATCTCCTCATTAACAGTGGAAAACGTCCTATCTGGGCAGGGATGTTATGATATCTTAATGGCATGAAAACTATTTATCAATAGATGTTTCTCTATCTTCCTCGAAGCTCACCCCAAGTTGCATTTCAGAATCTCCCTTGAACTGAAAGGCTGGGAACCTTGTTGAGTTGATGATGACGACGATTATAGCAATCTTATTAAATACGTGCAATGTACAAAACACTGATTTAGGCATTTAACTGTGCGACTGTGTTCATTCTTCACAAAGACTGTGATGGATACCACTATTAGTTGCCATTATTAACCAACCTACCCAAGGTTCCACACCTAATAAGTAGGAAGTCAAAATTTAAAGCTGAATGAACTGAGTCCAGAGTCCACACTCCTAACATCCACAGCCTGAGGATAAATTCCCATTCCCATCTGAATGCAGGTCTGCCCAGACCCTGCTCCACAGGATGCACTAGTCAGAGCCGCAGCCCTCCCTTGGTCCTCCTTCCCCCTGCCTGTTTGAACCCTACTCAGGCCTCAACGCTCAGTGCAAGTGGAATTTCCAGAAAATCCTCTCGTTAACCCTAGAGTCGGTGGAAATGCTTCTTTTTTTGCTCCAAAGAAATCCCATGCAAGTCTCTGACCATTTTCTCATCTGGGACATTCTTTCTTTCTTTCTTTCTTTCTTTCTTTCTTTCTTTCTTTCTTTCTTTCTTTCTTTCTTTTTTAAATATATTTTATTGATTTTTTACAGAGAGGAAGGGAGAGGGACAGAAAGTTAGAAATATCGATGAGAGAGGGACATCCATCAGCTGCCTCCTGCACACCCCCCACCGGGGATGTGCCCGCAACCAAGGTACATACCCTTGACCATAATCGAACCCGGGACCCTTCAGTCTGCAGGCCAACGCTCTATCCACCGAGCCAAACCGGTCTTGGCTCATCTGGGACATTCTTAACATCACTCCCTCCAACAAGGCAGGGACCAGCTCCCACATAGACCCTTGGGGTGGTATCTAAACGATGTCCACTAGCATCCTAGACACATGCTGTGCTTTGCCTCAACCTCACATCAGCGTCAAAGGCAGGCGAGGGATGATATAAGGAAAGACTAGGTCCTCCTTGAAAGATCTTTGGAGGCACAACCATCACACTTGAATAAGATGCGTTTTAGCATCTCGTCAAAATGCAGTTCTTCTCTTCAGATGCTTCCCTTTCATTCTCTAGTACTTAACCCATCTTCCAGAAAGTGTTCTGTCTGCATACCTATCCCTGCATGGGTCTAGCAGGACTCTGAGGGTGGGGCCAGAGGCCTTTTCTCTGGATTCCCTGGGCCTGGCACATACACACGGGACGGAACCTCTCTGCAGCTGACAGATGAGAAGACAGAGGCCCATGCCCCCCGGTGAGTCAGAGGCAGATCCAGGGATGACTCACGATTCACTGATTGTTCCCCTGCACTCAGATGCAATCACTCGCACACATTCACACTGAGACAGTTGGAGAACACTTAACCCACGTATCATGAATGGAGAGTATTGGAGAGAAATTACATTTGGACAACATATTTAAAAGGCTCCCTGACCTTATGCAGTGGAACGAACAGGAAAAACTCCACTGGAGGATGCGGGGGTACACGTTTCGGTGTCGGCTCCATGGTGAGTTGGCCCTCCCAGTCTCGTTTCATTCCCATTCAAAGGCGCTATTTGAGAACTAAATTGCTAAAGGGCAACTGTTTCCTTTTCTAGTGCTTCTGAATTGGCGGGGCCATTATCTGTGGCATAAAGTACAGGATATAAAATGCACATTTCAAGTGTCATTTGGGGCTCATGCATGCTACAGAATTGCCACTAAGAAAAATAATTGGGTTTTGTGAACATTTTCTCTTTAGCAGAGAGGCATTTTCTCTTTCTTTTGGAAAGGAGCACATTTTACAACGTTCATTCATCATTCCATTATCCATTCAACAAACCAACAAACACTTATTCATTCACTCAGCACCTTCATTTAGAAAATGTCGGTTGAGCTTTTGTACAGGGATTAGGCATTGGGCAAGACGTAGAATGCTGACTGAGACAGGCAAGGCGCCCACCCTCTCTGTGTGTCCAGTCCAAGGGCTGGGATTATTAAGATGATTGCTCCTGGCCTCAAGGAACTAAAAAATCATTCATTTTTTTCTTTTGTTAATTCCACAAGTGCATGTTGAGAACCAGCCATGCCTTCCAGCTTCTGCCTGTTTATGGCTAAGACTGGCTGGTTCACAGAAGACCGAGTCTGTTCAAAGTTCAAGGGAGGAGCAGGCATACCCTCTTGGACATGCCCTATGCCCCACCATAGCCAATTCACCAGGGAAGTCAGTCCATAGGACCCCAGGCAGAGTTCCTGTGTTGCCAGCAGGAAGCAGCAGAAAAGGAAGGGGAAAGGAATGATAAACCAGGCCCTCACCCTACGTCTACTCCTCCTCTTTTCTACTCTACTACTTGAGTGAGCCCATGACATTTTTCACACATTCAGTGCGTGATTAATATGCTAGTGATTGTCATCACTTAACTTACTAGATATTTGTTAGGTGTTCAATATGGATTAATGCTTTGAGATAAAGCAGAAAGAATTGGTAATTATACCAATCTTATTCTGTCCTTTCTATATATGCTGCTTTTCTAAACTTCTTTTTCCTCCCTGCCTTCTTTGGAGCAACCATATCTTTTTTATTCATTTTCCTATCCATTCAAGATTGTAGACGCTATCCCTTCTCTTAAGTTATACTTAAAACATTAACATTCACACTAAACACATTCTAGTAAAGATAGATTTTTACCTATCTCTTGAAAATTATAAGGACCCCAAACACTTAATCTTTTAGCACTCTCCTCGCCCCCTACATATGATTACTGTCTGTATTTTAATTTCACCTCATTTTCTGCCTCAACATTAATCATTCATAGTTCTTCTATTATTGTTTTATACAGATGCTATGTGTTTCCACTGACCCATTCAGCCCATCTCTTTGCACACCATTCTTGGTGAACCTCAGTGCTTCCCTCTGGATTGAATTCCCTTCTATTTGAAATGTATCTACTAGAATAATTTCATTCAGTGAGGTTCTGCTGGTGGTAAGCTCATGCAACACGCATACTGATGACGACTGCAGAGGCTGGAAGAGACCCATCCAAATGCCAGCTTTGCTGTTCCCAAATCTGTGATCAACTTCCCTGTGCCTCAGTTTCCTCACTTGTAAAACAAAACAATATCTGCCTCCTAGAGGACTAGGGAGAGTTCAATATGTTATATGTTACCCAGATAAGATGCTTAGAACCATTTGGTACCAATCAAACACCCAACGTTCTTTTTAAAGGATGTGGGCACAAGGATGACTCGATAAAGAATAAATCATTTCTGTTGATGATTTCACAGTAAAAAGACCAGAATTTCAAATGTACAAAGAAGATGCTTGAGTCCTGGTCCCTGGCAGGACCCCTGGCTCTCCCGGTCAGCAGGGCTCATCAGCTTCCACGAAGGATCCCGTGAGTCCTGCTTACTGCTCAGGGGCAGCCACTTTGGTGGCACAGCCCATTCTCGGGCCGTCACTGCAGCTGGACCTGTCTCCTCCAGGCCTGGACTGCCCCCTGGATGGCAGTATGCCTCTGTACGGCAGTATGTATCAGGTGATCTTTTCTTGTCTGGCTTTCCCATCAGTTCCTTAGAAACAGCGAGGGCAGAGGTTCCAAACTTCCAGCTCCCTGGGGAAGGAACATCTCTGCCCACGCTCCACCCCTTGGCTCCTTCCCTTCTCTGACTCTCACGGGCCTTGCTTTACAAGGATGCGTTACTTTCCTCTAAATGTCAGCACCCTCATGATTCACAGTCTTGCTTTCTTCTCCTCGAACCCCAGGGGCTGTTTGAAAACCCTTGCTTCGTGAATAAGTAAATGAATGGGGTGTGAACGTGCTCCATGAACTCCGAAGGTGGAGCACATGCCGCCTATATATAAAAGCAGGAGGCATTAAGCATCCACTGTTGTCAGGCTTCCTCCTGACCTTTCTCCCCTGACTTAACTCATTTTGTGTGTGTCTCCTACAAAGGGCATTTCTTCCCTTAGCACAGTTCTTTCAGACACTACTATATATATATATATATATATATAATTTTTTTATTGATTTCAGAGAGAGGAAGGGAGAGGGAGAGAGAGAATCATTGATTGGCTGCCTTCTGCACGCCCTCTACTGGGGATCGAGCCTGCATCCCAGGGATGTGCCCTGACAGGGACTCGAACAGTGACCTCTTGATTCATAGATCAATGCTCAACCACTGAGCCACTGCGGCTGGGAGACCCCACTTTCAAACAGCATTAGTGGGTCTAGCATGGTTCAGGCTGCTTCTGTCTGTGGAAGCAGCAGCCCTCGCAGGGCCTGGAGCTTGTGTCTGCAGTGGTGCTTCTTTGTGCCTGACTGTCATCAGATAAATGCACTGCTCAGAGGGATGTCCCCTCCCAACTTGTCTGGTCCGCTGTCTGGCCCACGCAGAGGGTAACGTCACCAAGTCACTGCGCACTAGCGCAGAAAGGGTTCTCTGGCGAGAGGCTGCTGAGGTTACCGTGTAGTCTGATTATCGGTAAATATCTCCTCGAACAGCTCCATATTTCAATGTGTGTGGAGGGAGACAGAGAATGAAACAGGGACAGGGGAGGCTGAGAGGACCATATCATAGTTAACAATTGTGATAGGTCAGTCTTCTCTTCCAGAATTTATATACCACAGAGTCCTTCCAAAAGGAAGAATATGTTCAGATGGTTTGGAATCAGCTGTGTTCAGATTCTGAATTCATTCATTCAGCAGATACAGACTAGTCCCTGGTGCGGCGAGGTCCTAGGACAGATGCTGGCAACGCTAAGACAAATAAGAAATTGGCTTACCCCCAATAACTCATACTCCACAGGGCATAAGAAATGGAGATGGCAGAAACAGAACCCACAGGACACAGATTAGAATAATTAACATTATCTCAGGTTAATAGATTTGAGTGATTTGATATGCCACCGCAAGCCTGTATTCCTTCTGTAATTTAAAAAAAAAAATCTAATAAAATACACTTACGAGAGTCTTTCATTCATAGATATTAGGCTATCAGAAATGTTATTATCTACCCTGGCAATGTCTAGGGCAAGGGTGTTCACTTACTTGGTCCCCCAGGACTCAAAAAAAAAAGTCCCCCATCACCACCCCCAGCACAGAGAATGGGAGAATCAGCATCATAATGCTTGACTGATTCCTCATTTCCAAGACAGTCTCCCTCCCATCCACCAACAGCTGCACAGGCAGCACACCCCTGCATAGCATCTGCCGGCTGGGCGCTGGGCTGCCTCTCATGGTCGTCATGCTGTCACCTCTCACCCATTCAATAACGGCTCTCTAACAGGCTCTATTTCATGATTCTCCTCACTCGGGGCCTGTTGCTTGCTGAAAGCATCTATCTCTTCAAAAGTGCCACCATCACCCGAACAAGCACAGGCAGCAGACGTCCATGGAGAGGTCGCTAGGGAGACTGGCCCTCAGCATGTCACCCTATGGGAGGGGACTTGCCCATCCAAAGCTACAGTGTCACTCTGGCTGTTGCTTTTGCTGTGAGTAATGAACTGTCTTTATCTCTGGTCCAGAGGTCACCTGCTGTCCTGACAGTGTATACAAAAAAATTCACACACACACACACACACACACACACACACACACAAAAAAAAAACACACAAAAAAACACAAAAACACAGTAATAAGATAACTTGACTGTAAGTAGTTTCAAGTATCAGACACTTCAGGGTTCTTTGAGTGGCAACCTCCAGGCATCATGCAGAATGTAGCTCACATACGTAATGAAAGGAAAACTATTAAAAATATATAAAGAGAGAAGGACACACTGAGATCCAGCTGCATCTAAAAGGTATTCCGGGCAGAATAAATGAAAGAGTGAGGAAAGCGTTGTTACACAAAGACATAATGCTCTAGAATACCCCACACACACACACACACACATGCGTGTGCACGAGAGAGGGAGAGAGAGAGAGAGAGAGAGAGAGAGAGAGAGAGAGAGAGAGAGAGAGAGATACAGAGAGAGAGATACAGAGAGAGAGAGACAGAGACAGAGACAGAGAGAGACAGAGAGAGAGTTTAAGAGCCAATGAGTTCAACAAGTCCCCAGAAAGATGAAAAACGAAAAAGACATATTGTATTTCAAGACAGCCATGGACCATCACTGCAGTGGAGAAGTGGATGGCAATGTTTCTGATAGAAGTTCTAACTGTATTTAGTCAGGAACCAGATGGCTCTGTGGCCAAAAAAAGGCGCCACCTGCTGACCTGACAGCTCAGGGGAGGCCTGCATGGTGGTCTTGCAAACTCAGAACTAAAGTCTCCACAGAGGATGGTCTGAAATTGAACTTTCACTAAAAGCAGTCACGGTGGGTAGTCACGTCCTGGGCCGGTATCTTCCCTGACAAGGTCAACCTTTACCTTCACTGAGCCTCTTGCCTTTTGCATCTAGGACACATGTCATTGGAATGTCGGGGTGATTTTCCTCTTTCTGGACCCCTCAAAGCACAGGCAGGGCTCTGCAGAGACCACAGATCCCCTCATTGCTATCAGGTGCATTGTTGACTGTTAACCTCCTGCACCCTCTGAGTAAAAGAAGCATGTGTCCATCACTACTTTTTATCCAATCCCAGAGCTTTCCTGCTTTGCTTTCTCCCGCCTCCCTAATCTATCACCAATGGAGTTCATGTAATCCATTTAATCTCCTCCTTTGATTGTAATGTATGAAACAAGGTAAAAAAAAATAATAATAATAATAATAAAAAGCCATTCTCCAGAGCACTATCTCAATACATTGAGATTCTGCTTCCCAGCAATTGCTGACAGTTTGGCTCAAATAAACTCACAAGAATTCCTCACAGGTGTGGATTTTTTTTACATTCACAGCTCCATGGAGCTCTATATGAAATCAGCCTTCCTGCTTGGCCCCTGTTACATACAGGTTCAGAGGGGGCGTGGCCTCTCCATGTGGAGAAAGTCCCGCTGGACCTGAGAAAGAAGGAGAACTAGGTCCCCCGTGCACCTTTGTATTTCCAGTCCTACGCCCTGAGGGAGTGTTAGCACCACAAGCTATGTGAGCACGCTCTGCACCTGCGTGTGGAGCCTACAAACGCTGAACTCTCTCCAGGCCACGTGCTCACACTCAGGCAGAGAGAGCTGAGTCAGAGCCGGATCCGGCTTCAAAACTCATTCTGCCTCTAGGATGTTTTCATTTAGAGACGAATGACTCCACACCTAGGCTAATGTAATCCGATGATCTCTGAAGGCTGCCTGTGCTACGTTGGTCCAAGGATTGAAATGAATAGAGAGAAGAATAACTATCATAATGGGGTCATCTTATCCCATCATCATCAATAGACATAATGAAATTTCAAAATATCACCATAGATGAGATGTAGGTGTGTGGGACTTAAATAGCTGATTGTAAAATGTATATGGGGAGAGCTGAGAATAGCTAAGCACCTTTGCGGAGGGAGGAGAAAACGTAAAAGGAAACAGGAGTATTCATTAGATATCAGATTTTAAAGAAGGAGAAAATGAAGGTTTTCAAACAATGGAATGCTGTATAGCAAGCAAAATGACCGAATTATATCCACCCATGTGTCTATTCAAGTCTTCATGAGTATTTCTTGAAAGCCTATTGTCTGAGAAAGATAACTGCAGGATATGTCAGCATAATATCATTTAAAGAAAAGTTTCAGTCACACGAGAATGTACAGTATCCTGCTTGCGGGAGTACACACACAGGGCCAGTGCCACACGGGGCAGGCTGAAGGAGTGACGAGGGGACAAAAGTGACAGAAACATCAACAATGAGAGATAATCATTGGTTGGCTGCCTCCTGCATGCCCCCCACTGGGGATTGAGCCCACCACCTGGACGTGTGCCCTGACGGTGACCTCCTGGTTCACAGATCAAGACTCAACCACTGAGTCACACCACACCGGCTGGGCAGGAGAATGTTTCTGTGTTCAGTTACTTCCCTGTATGCACGTCCCCATGGAGGAATGACTTCTAGGGACACTCCCACCGTCTTCTGTGCTTACTCACCTGGCTTGGGGACCTGCATGTGTAGGGTCAGAGGTCATGTGTGGATCTCGCATCAGAAGGCATAGGTAGTGACTCCTCAAGGGCATCAGCTCAGAAAGTATTTACTATTAGTCACTGCACAAGACAACATAATTCTCCCTGAAATACTACAGCTCATATAGGGAGGAAACTTAATCAAGTTCTCCCCAAATTGGACAACAACCCCCCAGGTTTATAAGATATCACCATGATGAAATACAGCTTAAATTAACCTAAACTATCAACAATAAAGAAACAAGTTTTAGTTGACTGTGATGAAGAAAAAAATTGAATTATTTTTTTCTAGTATAGTCTCCGAAAGCATTCCAATTTGAAGTGTCAATCAAAGAACATGCCACCAAAACTGTAGGGGAAAAGTATTATACAGGAAATTTATGTTATTTTTCTGGATTTTGTCATTTATGTGACATTTGTCAGTTTAATTTTTTCAACTATTGTGAGTTTCACTTTAAATATAAATATAAACAGTGGTGCCTAATTTTGAATTTCTAATTTTGTAATTTTTTTTTCTTTAAATAGCCAACCTCCCATATTGAGTAATGTTTAGGACCCAAAACATGCAGGTCATCTTCCTCATGGTTCTAATATTGGGAATACAGCTCAGAGGGATGCACTCCATCTTTAGGGGAGTGTGAGCCTCTGTGAGCAGAGGGAGGAAAAGAAATGAAAACAGTGCAATGAACTTGAGGCCTCAAAAAAAAAAATCTATTTTATTTCTTAAAAAGCTATTAGAAGCAAATGGCAAAATTCACACTTATTCCTTCTGAACGGATTGCCTATATTTTCTTTTCTTTTTTTTTTAATTTCCTACGTGTTTAAAGTATTTCCCATTATTTAAAATGATTAAAAAATCCAACATGCTTTGTGCATGGACTGAAGATGGGGAGACTAACTCAGATGTTTACCATGGTCCGGGCAAGAGACACCGGGCCTTGCCCTAGACAAAAGCAACGGGGATGAGTCTGAGAAATGTGTGGAGAACAGAATCAATGGGGCTTCGTGACTGATTGTGAGTAGACACTTAGGCAGAAATCCAGATGACCAAGTTGTCTACTTGGTGTAGACAACCACGTGAAGGCTGGTACCACTGGGAGGTCCTTCGGATTTAGAATGACAGAGATGGAGGGGAAAATAGGTACCACTTGCTCACAGCCCATATTATAGATGGAAAAACTGAGAACTAGAGGAGCGCTTCAGAGCAATAAAGACAAGAATTCGGTGCTCTATCAGCCCAGGCATTTTTTTCCCCTACCAGTTTTTCTAGAACCTGGTAGCAAAGAAGGTTGCTAATTATAAGGTATCTTCTGAAACCCAGCATTCTAGGCCTCAAAATAATCTAACAGTTCAAATGCTCTTAACACAATCCAACAAGCTGAGAGCTAGTCTTGTGGAGGCAGTAGGTGATAGTGGGGAGAGCCCAGGAGTCAAACCCTGGTCACCATCCCCAGTACCACCACTGACCTGTGGTCCGAACATGGCATTTGACCTCTAGGAGCTTCCATTTTACTAACGCTAAAATGGGAATGTTAATTCCTGCCAGCATTGCTGTGAGGACCAGATAAGCAAATAGACGTAATGAAAATTAATTTTTAAAAAAATTTAAATAGGGCTGTATATCCAACATTAAAATTTAAAAAAAAATAATGAAAGCACTGTGTCCAATGAAAAAGAGCCTATATGTTCAAGGGAACCATTATTATTACTGAAATAGAACAATGCTACCGAGTTCCATAATCATTGTTGGCCTAAATGCAATGATCCAATTCTCTTTCCCTGAGCAGATGCTCATGCACAATTGCGCACATTTCTCTGGTGTATCTCAAGCTCCATAAACTGATTCATTAAGATCAGAGAGTTATTTCCGGTTTTATACAGAAAAAGAAGTATTTTTTCTGAATTGTCAAGAGGAGCATCGTTTTCTCATTCATAGAGTGGATCTTTTTAATCCTATACTTATAACGGAATGTGATTTGACTCTTCCCATTTCCCCTCAATATGTGGACTTCTTCTGTAAATAGCTGTTCATTAATAAGTTAATCCGCATTTAATTTCAGAAAGCACAAAGGTGACAAAGGAGGCATCCTGGGGATTCCAGTTCATTGCTGCACTGCTAGCCATTTCACATTTTCAACTGGAAAAAAAATCTCATTGGGGTCAGTATTCTATTATGTGGATGGACCATGGGCTTTGAAGTCCTAGTTTCAATTCTTTTACTCTGCTTCCTCGCCTTAAAAGAGATAGGAGGGAATCAAAGGAGATCATGCATTTTTTTTCTTTTTTAAATATATATTTTTTCTCCCCCCCCCCTTTTTTATTGATTATGTCCTCATCCCCCCAATCCCATCCCAAACTCCTCCCTACATATGCCCTCACCACCACCACCACCCTCCCCTCCCCCCCCCCCCCTGCGTTGTCCACGGCCACTGGCCAGGCCCATATGCATGCACACAAGTCCTTTGGTTGATCTCTTCCCCTCTAGCCCCACCCTCCCCTACTTTCCCTCTGAGGTTTGAAAGTCTGTTCGGTGCTTCTCTTTCCCTGGTCTGTTTTTGTTCATAAGATGCATATTAGAAGCTAAATAAGAATTTACTTAATCCCCCAGTCTTGGGCACCGGGTAAAAATCAAGGTGTAGTAATACAATTTCCGAATTCTATGGCTTAAGCACACAGAGTAAGGAAAGGCAAAAGAGCCTAAATCAATAGAATTCTGGTGGCAAGAATCTGGCTCATTTGCAAGAGTCGTCTAGAGCTGAGTTGATTTGGCATCACTGAAAAGCCATTCTTAAAGAAGTTGTTCTAAAAAATATTAAGTGATTATTAAGCTAGGTCTATCATCAATTTTAGGACATAATTAACTAGATATACGTAGACTACTCTGGGAAGTCGTTTCAATAATTTTGGAAAGGAATTTCAACTCTTTTAGACAATAATGAAATAAATTAGAATTGTTTACTGCAATTCAGTTATTTGCTCTCCTGTGCAATGCTGACCTCAATCAGTGTTTGCACGTTTCCCTCCACTCTCACATTTTCACGAGGCCAGGAATCACATCCTTTTTGTGTCTGTATCCCCAGCATCTAACGGAGCTCAATAATGCCCGAGGAATTGAATCAAATGGAACGTGTTGTCTGAAAAATACGAGCCACGAGTTCATTAAGCAGGTACAGGGAAGGTTTGCATCGAGAAGCCTGTTTCGTCAGAGACATTTTTCTTGCTTCCACATGCGCCAGGACTATAAGCCACCGAATTATATCCGTGGGAGCAGACAGAAGCACAGGACTTTAAATTCCACTCTGCGGATGTTGCCGTGTCATTGAAATGAATCTGCATTGCGCAGCATCTGTTAATAACCTCCCGTGTTCTCGCCACCGCAGACAAAGGGAGGGAGACAGGTGATGCTCTGCAGAATGTCACAGAGAAGCGAGCACACAGCCTGCCTCCCATGTTGGCAAGAAGGAACGTTGAGACACATTCTCCATGCAGATTAAATTCGCTGTCTTTTCAGGGAAAGTTATGAACCCTTTGGGGCAGGAGAACTGAGCACCGGAGACCCAAGGCACTAATGAATTTTTCATGCAACAATCCTCCTCCCCGTGCAGGGAAGGGCTGTATATCCAACTCAGAGTTCTCACGAACTTCGACAAAAAAGGAGAAAAATCAGGGAGCCATTTCCCTTTAGCTATGACTCTCTCTACTGGATATCAGCTGGGTGTCAGGTTCTCAGCTTGGGGATGAACCACGAAAGCTGTGGGGAAGTGCAGCTGGGTGGTTGGAGGCAGCTGGGACGGCCTCAGCATTAATCTGGGCGCCACACACAGTGGACGGGAGCCACCTGAAAAGCTATGGAGCCAAATTCATTTTTACACTGAGGCCCAGAGGGAAGTGACATGGCACGACATTGTCCAATTCAGAATCTGCTTTTGTTTTCTGGCTTAGAATATTGCACATGGTTTCTGTAGATGCAAATATTTCCCTTATCTTTTCTTTTTGTCCAATTGAAAGAAATTCCAACTTCCACTTGAGCTTAAGCGACACGTGAAATGTATAAGCTGAGTGAACGTCCTGAATAGTTCCCAGGTACGGCTTGGGCCAGGCACTGAACACTGGCACCATCTCTCGTGGCCCTGTTCCTATCTGTGCTGCCTTCATTTTCAGACTCCACATGGCGACAAGCAGGCTGCCCATAGCCTCCTCCATCAAGCCCCACAGAATTAGCACCCGCCTTGCTCAGCAGACGTGGTAGAAGCCTTATTGCATCTCTTGGCTCCTGGATCTACCCCTGAAACAATCACTGTGGTTGAGAAGGTGCCATGCTCCCTTCCCCGAAACAGGAAAAGCTGAGTCCTCATCCCATGGGATTTAACTTGAACTTCCTTCACCGGTGGGGCACTGGCGGGGTTCACGGGAGAATGTGGAGTAGGGGGAAGGGGGTGAGCTCTGGGGTCCAAGAGATGTGGGCGTGAATTCTAGGTGGCCCCCTGCCAGCTCTGTGCCCTGAAACAAGTTCATTAACTTCTCAAAGCCCATTGCTGTGATAACAACAAAACAGCAATGGTAATAAGAGCTAATTCAATAAAGCGCTTAATGTGAGACACTTCGTCTTAAGAGCTTTCCACTTTGTCTCCTCAAACCATATATTCCCTTATGAAGTAGGAATTCCAAGTCTGCAAAACTTTCTGTGCAATTTGAGAATTCTACAAGCCCAGGAAAAGAATTTTTTTTTTTAAACAAAATGAGCTTGTTGCTAATTCTTTCAGCATAAAAAGCTGGCCTGTGAGACCACGTATCATTTATCTTCATCTCACCTACTGTGCAGTCGTATGGCTTCGCTGAGGAAATATGGATGCTTTGACTGCAGCATGCTTATTACAGACGTACCTCCTACTTGTTAGGGTACACAAGCCATCCCATGTGCATTACATCAGCTCTGAAACCTACCCAAAACATTGAAACCTGAAACCTTTCTGGTCTGAAGATGATCAGGCAAGGGATACGTAACCAAGATCATTATCCCCATTTTATCAGGAAACTGAGCCAGACAATGGCGAAGACACTGCCCAGGCACATTCGTACATCCTCTAGGACCATGGTCGGCAAACTCATTAGTTAACAGAGCCAAATATCAACAGTACAACGATTGAAATTTCTTTGGAGAGCCAATTTTTTAAAATTTAAACTATATAGGTAGGCACATTGTTATTAACTTAATTAGGGTACTCCTAAGCTGGCCTTTGCCAAAAACTCAAGGGGCCAAAGAGCTGCATGTGGCTCTCGAGCCGCAGTTTGCTGACCACTGCTCTAGGAAGTACAGAGAGGACTGACAGGCAGGTGCTCTGACCTCGGAGCTCTAGTCTCAGTCCCCGGGTACGAGGTATCCATGGGCCACGTGAAAAGGCCTGAGATGGTGTCCCTGGGGGACACTTAGCTGGACCTGGAACTCCTCAGGGCCTGCGTGTGGAGTCGGAGGAGCAGGGACAGCGCAGAGGAAGAGGGCGGCCACTGTCTCTCTGAGCAGGAGGCTGGCACCTACCACGATGGGCACTTTCACGTGTTTCCAGAGACGGTTCATGGCAGGTGGCGTGATGTCCCTTCATTGTCTGCAGCCTGACAGTTTGCCCACAGGGGTCACCGAGTGCCCTTGTCCCTACTCGCTGCCACTTTTATGCCAACTCTGGCAGACGGCGATCACACTTCCAGTCAGCAGCTTCCTTCCAATTAGTCATTCTTTATGGCCGCTGGACATGCTACGTCCCCCACTGCCCACAACGCTGACAGAAGTAATACAGAGCCTTATCACTTACTGTGGATTTAATTGCTTTCGAATGGGTCTGATTAGGAAAACACTCTGGGCTCATTATGTCCTGTGGCCAGGATGAGCGATATGTCACAGGGCCACCAATCACGCTGGAGGGGGCCAGCGCTCAGCTGACACCAAGGTCACACTGGCCACGGGGCTGCAGGTGTAGGGATTCAGTGCCGGCGACACAGGCGGGTGAAGGACGGAAGCCACTGGAGGCCGGGAGAAATGTTTGGAATATATAAGGAATGGTTCCGTCGGGATCATTCATCTTTCTAATATCACAAGTGTAAACGCTGAGCCTCCAAGGAGGAAAGAGACATGCCCAAGGTCCTCTATCCGGGTTCTAGAAGCACGACTGAGGCAGTTACCCAAGCCATGAACCGTGAGGTCACCCAAGATTCCCCTTTTCAAAGACATAGTGCATGCATCCACCGATTTTATTTTCATAAAGATTCAATGGAGAGTTCACCATGTCATCCATGTTTACCTCAATGTCCTGTAGCTGCAGGTACTTAAAATAAATCAGAGTCAATATGTACGTGCATCTGGAAGATACCTAATGAAGTTCTTTTTATTTAATATTGCTCCTTCTCTTTTATCCGGTCTATGTCACTTTTTCTCTAGCTAGTTCGCTTTCGGGAGAAAAATCCATTTCTGTGTCACTAGGAAGCCCACTTTGATTATCTTTGTAATCATAACTGTATGTGTGACTGGTTTTATATTCCAGTCAAGTTTTAAATGGCTTTAAATGATCAGATGAAAATAATTTATTTGCTATGAGCCCAAGACGTGTTTTGCACTCAATACATGTATGTTGATTTTTTTTTTATTGAAATATGGTTACTATAGACTGTTATATTAGGTTCAGGTGGACAGCATGGTTATTCAACATTTGTATACTTAATAAAGTTACATAACTATCTGACACCATAACAAAGTCATTACAATATTATTGACTACATTCCCCATTCTTACCTTATGCCCTGTGACATTTACTTTATGACTAGAAATTTGTAACTCTTATTCCCTTCACCTTTTTCACCTCCTCCCCCTTCTAGGCAAGCAACCATTAGTATGTTTTCCACGTGTGTGATGAGTCTGTTTCTGTTTTGTTTTGTTTTGTTTGTTCATCTGTTCTGCTGTTTACAGCTCTCTTTCCTTCCTTCCCAGTGGCTTGCCCGGGGAGATACTTAATTATTCATAGCGCCACCTTTAGGAAGTGCCACTGGGCTCTCCTGCTTTAGATGCCACTTCCAGTATTATTAGCCTCAGAGCTACTTCTTATTTTCTGCAGCGCGGTGAAGGCGGGGAAAGAGGTACACCTGCTTCCCTTCCCAGAGCCCCCGAACTCAGCTCAGCACAGCCCGGCTGCCCAGCATTTAATGAAAGCGATGGAAGACCTCATTTCCCCGGCTGTGCTTTGTTCCCCTGACCTCGGATGATCAGATAAGGGGCAGCACAAGGGGATTGTGTGATGCTTCAATGATTTATCTGCCTCATTTTTCTGTTCCTGAACAACCCTAGCATGCCTATGTTTTTTGCTAGCCTTTTCTCAAGACTGACTACGCAGTCCCATTGTCTTTCTTTGCTGCAAAAACTATCTGCCAATGCGAGACAGTTACTTGCTAGATAGAGCTCAGAGTGTTCTGTGTGTGTGTGTGTGTGTGTGTGTGTGTGTGTGTGTGTGAGACTTTCTCTTTTCTTTTCCTCAGGAAAAGGATGGTCTTCTTTCAGGTTTTTTTCTTCTAATCAATATACTCACTTGAGTTAAGGAACACTCTAAGGCGCCCAAATGGGTTAATACGTGTTTACCGTCTGGCCCACTGCCATGCACAGTGCTTGGAAGGAGCACATAGCCTCTGCCACGGAGATGAATGCGCTCCGTTTAAAAGGAAACGTTAGCATGTCTGGTGTCCAGATGCAGCGATCGTGACTTAGTAATAGATTTAATTTGCCCAGTACATGCTGAGAGTCTGCTGTGGGCAAAATTCTACATCAGTGCTGACAGCAAATGGCTGTCACTTGCTGGGTGTACGGGTGAATGGGAGAGTTTACACATAAGTGCTATTATTTTTGCAAAACTCACAGGCAACAGTGTAGATAGGCTTTTTGAAAAAGCCATACATACTGGGGTGAAAGGGTTTTATTACAGTTGTATCTTGAGTTGGGAGGTGAAGCAAGGGCAGAGCTTCATTCAACAGGTAGATATGAGTTTGTGAACATTCCAAGAAGAGATGAGCTAGAGAGGAAAATCCTAGCATGATAGGTAGGCATCAAGGGAAAGTGTCCCAAAGGAAAAATAGGTTAAGGATACACGAGCTTTATCTGTATTACTCATTTCAACTGAATGTGAACCAACAACTTTCTGAAAATAAAATGTTTAATTTAAAAAGTGAGAGGGGCATGAAAAGATTCTCAACATCATTACTCATTGGGAAAATGCAAATGAAAACTGCAAGGAGATACCACCTATACTCATAGGATGGTTATTATCAATTAAATAAGAAAATAGCAAATGTTGGCAAGGATGTAGAGAAAGTTGAGCTTTTGTGAATCGCTGGTAGGACTGTCAAATGGTGTGGGCTCAGAGTCAATGCAATCACTTTCACCAAACGCTATTGGGCAAAGCAAGTCATAGAGACCTGTGATGAAATAAACTTCACCTTTTCATAGGGGAGATTCAAAGCTGCACTGCAGGACCGCACAGAAGAGTGGAAGTCTCTAGTCCCTTTTTGAAAATCTCTCAGTCTGTATATGCCCATAATAAGAGATTAAATGAATGATCCAAATGTTGAAATAATAAATAGTAATTGCAATTTTAAAGACTATTTAAAGAATAGGAAAAAATACCATATGTAAAATGAAATAATATACAAAATATTATGATATATACACACATAAGTATATAGTGATATGTATATATGAATACATATATTTATTCCACATATATATTTTAAAATATATTTTATTGATTTTTTTACAGAGAGGAAGGGAGAGGGATAGAGAGTTAAAAACATCGATGAAAGAGAAACATTGATCAGCTGCCTCCTGCACACCTCCCACTAGGGATGTGCCCATAACCAAGGTACGTACCCTTGACTGGAATAGAACCTGGGGCCCTTCAGTCCACAGTCCGATGCTCTACCCACTGAGCCAAACCGGTTAGGGCCATTCCACATATTTTTAAATCCATATTTTCTAAATTTTCATCTCCTATATTCTGGTGACAATTAGAAAAAAAGGAACTTTCTCAAATTATAATTTTTTAATGTGTTTGGATTTTTTCATTCTTAAACTTACTTGAACCTTGTGATCTAATTTACAAAGACCAAGAATTTTAATATGACCTTCATTTTATCTCTCATATGATTGACCATAAAGTATTATAATCCAGGATTAATTTAGATCCTACTACACCAACACTGTTCGAAATACAGTAACGAATATTTTTAGCATTCCACAATCCATCTTTATCTCAACCTTGATCTTTTAATCTACATATTCTCTGCTAGGAGCAAAAAGCTTAAATAACTAGGCCAACAAATCAGAACCAATGTACTTTCTTGAATTTAACTAACAGGGAGAGAAGAGAAACATTACATTCTACCTTGCCAATGAATGAAGTCAAGCTTGATCTGGGAAGCAAACTTGAACCAAGAGAGAGCATTAACAAATATAAGTTTGCTTCCCAGATCAAGCTTGACTTCATTCATTCCCTTAATGTTCATTGAATGGTTTGCACAGTCCCTATCTTTGAAGAGTTGAGAATCCAGTGGGAAGACAAGGGAACGAACAACCACATATTCACTGTAGCATCTGCTTATTTGCTGTGAGAGAACACAGTAGACAGTGCCATATGAAAACCTCTGACTCAGATATAATTTTTATGTTTGTGGGTGAAGGAGGTGCTGGAGGAAGATTAAGAAAGATGACCTTTAAGAATATGCATTTGCATTTCTTCTTTCACCAAATATTTATAATCTGCCTACTCACTACTTGTAGCATGTGCCCATGCTGTATTGAGAGCTCTGAGGAGATCAGTGAGCAAAACAAAGCTCCTCCCCTAAGTCTAGGCACACTCATGGTACGGAAACAGAGAGCAAACAAATAAACACATATGCATTGGGTGAGCTATGAAGAAATATGAGAGAAGATCTGGAAAAGTGTTACAGGCACTACATGCGACGGCCCTGGGCCATCCTTCTGCCTCCTTCCTTCCCTGCTTCGGAGATGAGTCTTCCCACAGGTATCTCCCAACCCCATCAAGTATCTGGCGCTAGCTTGATCATGTTATTCTTCTCTTGGAATCAAAGTGGATTATGCCAACAGAGTCTTTCTCATGCATACTTGCCAACTCCCCATAAGCCCAGGATTTTCATTTAAATATCGACGTGGGTCAGGTGGACAATACAATGAATGAGGTGGGTGACGTATAAGACATTTGGGGGGGGGAGGGTCTCAAGTGTACTGGATATTATCGGTTTCAAATAAATTCAAGTGCAGTTATTCCTAAATGGCTCCTTTTTGGAGCATTTTTTGACCCCTTCTATAAGAAGTCTTTGACTCTAAGTGACTTAATTGAAGTGTGGGTTAAATTGCCAAGAATGAACGACACCTGTGGAGCCGCAGATACAAATCACGGCTGCCACAGCCAGCGGAAGCAATCTTTTGTGAGGCAGATGAGAATGTGAGACATGGACAGTTTGTGCATGTGGAGAATTTCTCCCATCAGATACCTCTGCAGTGAACATCAGTCGCTTCAGGCTCCTGAGTTTTATTATTGTTTGGGGGAAGCGGGGGGGGGGGGGGGGGGGGGGGGGCGCAATCATTCCTCATTGTGGAACTGGGTAGGGTCAACATTCAAGTTGTACTTTGTTCCCCTAACCTTAATCTTTACCCTTTGAACCCTGCTCCCAGCCAAGAAGTGAGCATAGAATTCAAGGAGAGGCTAAAATATACATAACATGATATTTATCATTTTTATCATTTGTGGATATACCATTAAGTGATATTAAGTTCGTTCACAATGCTGTTACCATCAACAATACCTGTACCCAAAACTTTTCAGCATCTCAAACTGAAACTCTGAACTCATTGAACAATAACTCCACATTCCTCTCTCCTCCCAGCCCTTGGTAACCTCTATCTATTTTCTATCTCTACGTATTTGTCTATTCTGGGTACCTCACATAAGTAGAGTCATATAGTATGTGGCCTTTGTGTCTGGCTTATTTCATTTAGCATAATGTTTTCAACGTTCATCCATGTTGTAGCCTATATCAAAATTCCATTTCTTTTTATCCTACCTGATAAAAGAGAAACATGCAAATTGATAGCACCTTCACTATGCCCACAAGCCCTGCCCACCAGCCAATCAGGGCGAGTATACAAATTAACCCAACCAAGATGGTGGTTAATTTGCATATCCAGGCCAGAGTGAAGACTAAAGACAGCATAGAAAGAAGCCAAGCATTGCAGAAGAAAGTGAAGCTGAGGAGAAGCAGGGCGGGGGAGAAGGGAGCAAAGCAGGCTGGGTGGGGAGAAGGGAGGAAAGCAGGCAGGCTGGGGGAAAAGGGAGGGAAGCATGCAGGGCGGCAGGAATCTTCCTGCAATTGGCCTCTAGTGAATGAATAATATTCCATAGTATGCATATACCACAATTTGTTTATCTATTCATTTGTTGATGGGCACTTGGGTTTTTCCACCTTTTGTGAATAATGGCACCATGAACATTGGCCTACAGGTGTCTATTTGAATCTCTGATCTTAATTCTTTTGGATGTATATGCATGTATCACTGAGTCTTATGGTAGTTTTTCGTTTAAATTTTTAAAGAACCACCAAACTATTTTTAACAGTGACTGAACCATTTTACATTCCTGCCAGCAACACATCAAAATTCTAATTTTTCACATCCTTGTCAACACTTACTTTCTGGGTTTTGTTTAGTTTTATTTCTTTAGCATTAGCCATCCTAGTGAGTATCAAGTGAAGTGACAGCTCCTGGCTTTGATTTTCAGTTGCCTAATAGCTAATGATATCATCTTCCCTTGTTCATACTGGCCATTTGCATATCTTTCCTGGAGCGATGTCTATCCAAGTCCTCTGCCTATTTTTTAATTAGATGGTTTTGGGGTTTTGTTGTTGAGTTGTAGGAATTCTTTGTATATTCTGGATAGTAACTATTTTCAGATATGTGATTTACAAATGACAGGTATTTCCACCTGTTTTTTAGATCCCCTTTGCACTGTCTTGATAGTATTCTTGGATGCATAAAGGCTAATTTTGATGTTGAATTTATCTTTTTCTTTTGTTGCCTATACTTTTAGTGTCATGTCTGTGAAGTCATCACCAAATCAATGTCATGAAGATTTTCTATGATGTTTTAGTCTAAGAGTTTTATAGTTTTAACTCTTAAGTTTAGGTCTTTGATCCACCATACTGTTGCTGTGTCTATGAGTTTATTTGTTGTTTGCTTTTTATTTCATATGCCACATATGAGTATAATCATATGGTCCTTGTCCTTTTCCATCTGACTTATTTCACTTAGTATAATACTTTCAAGATCCATCCAGGTTGTCACAAATGGCAATATTTCATTTTTTTTATGACTGAGTAGTATTCCATTGTACATATGTATCACATCTTTATCCAGCCATCAATTAAAGGACACACGTTCTTAGATCACTTCATCTATTAATAGGAATAGTTTTACCTCTCTCTTACATATTTGCGTAGCTTTCACCTTAAAATTCTGGGAATCTGAAATTAATTAAAACTGAGTTATCCCAGAAGCAATGCTCTCAAGTGATTCTTCCTGATGCTTAGATTCACAAGAGTGACAGCAGGTCACGGCCTCCCAAAGGCTGCATTTTACATGGTTTTCTCTTTGGTTCTGTGATAATTTTTAATAGAATTCGTTTCTTCAGCTTGTACCTCAGGAGGCCTACTTGAGGAAAGACTTTACTCTTATTTTTTTCAAGCAAACAGAATTATTTTAAGAAAGAAAAACACAAAAAGAGGGAAAATGTGGCCTAATATGGGACTTAATGATCATCATATCTAATTCTTGCCACTAAGAGTTGTCAGATGTTATACTAAATCAAAATCTCGCTGTTAAATTATTTAAAATGTGCCTTCCTGACCTTCAGATTTTAATTATTACTTTTTAACAGACACATCAGGCGAACCTCAAATATATGAGGCATGAACCACAGCTGAGAACCACTGGATGCTTTGTGGGATTGACCTCTCCGATATATTTGCCAAATAATGATCTAGTTTACGGCTGAGCCCCTCTGGGGATGCTAAACTCACTCCACATGGTGAACCCAATTAATTTGAGAACAACTCTTGCAAACAGTATTTCCCATTATTTTGACTCCCAATATATCCCGTATGAGATGGGAACTCTGTGGCATAGGATTTCATGGTTATAAAATGATAGAGGATTTTTTTTATTGCATGTCACTTCAAATGAACAGTTTTAAAGAATCAAATGAGCCTATGAGACGTGTACCTTCACACAAGTGCTTTCCTTTGAAAACGACAATTTCTTTTGTTCTAAACAATTTAATTTCACGTGAGCATTTGCATGTGTGTTTCCAATGATCTCACATCCTTTTAGAAAAGGGTGACTTGGGGGTTGCTGGGCAGAAACCCACATTTCAAAGCAGAAATCCTCTTGTTCTCATTCATGGCCTATTTCCTTTGGGTTGACAACGTTTCTGTCCTGAGGAGGGAAACTGTACACCCCCACCTCACCCCACAAGGTGCCAAGCTTCCAGCTAATGACCTGGATGCCAGTGACACCAGGAGAGGTACTGAGAGGGAACCAGAAGTGCCATCCCTGTGAGTGTTCGTCAAATGGATTTACATTTCTCAGTCTCCCCTTCTTCCTGATTCTCATTCCCCATCTGTTTCTCCGTAGTGACTGGCATTTAAACTCTTAAAAGAAAAGAAACATATGCTGCCGGGGGGAGGGGGTATGTCTCTCTTAAATTAAAGGATAAGTGTCTGATAATGTGCTTGTGAGATCCCCCAAGTTGTTAGCATCAAGTCAGCCGGAGCTTTAAACTCACCGGATGACATCATTACCCCGTGGTAGGATATTGGTCATCAGTGTCTGAGATGGGATTCTTGGTGAGGGTGCTGGGGGTGAGGGGAGTAAATCAGAGGTTTTCCGTGTGCAGCCTCAAGCCCCTCAAGTTCACTAGCTTGGCTGTGCTCAATAGTAACCTTACAAAAGAGCAAGGTGTAGTGAAATGAAAATAGACAGACATACCTCCATGTGAGGTTTGGGAGACAAGAAGAGATAAACCGAAGAACCTACATACTTATAGGCATTACCCAAGTACACAGGCAAATAGGGTGATGAAGAGGGGCTGGGAGGAGTGGGGAAGAGGGGAGAGGAAATGGGAGATATCTGTAATACTATCAACAATAAAAATATATATTTTTTTAAAAAAAGAAAGTAGACAGAATGAGGCATATTTAGCTTCAGATGCTAACGACACCTTTCTCTGCTCTAGGTAAGACGTCGGAGGCTATGGGTTTCTCACTTTGTTTGCAGTGAAGAAGGTGATTTCATT
The DNA here is from genome assembly GCF_964339955.1 of Pipistrellus hanaki. Classification (NCBI taxonomy): domain Eukaryota; kingdom Metazoa; phylum Chordata; class Mammalia; order Chiroptera; family Vespertilionidae; genus Pipistrellus; species Pipistrellus hanaki. The sequence continues at coordinate 46,635,880 of NC_140519.1, read as the reverse complement.
CTGTTGCATTTGATTAAACAGATGAGCACTGAGCACACGTGCTGCAGACTGGCAGGAACTGGAGCAGTAGTGTTTGAGAGAGTCCCACCCTTTGTTCAGCTTCCAGTTCAGGAGAAGAGACAAATAAAAATAAAAATAAAAAAAGCAACAAAAACAACACTCAAGGACCAGTCACAGCAAAACGCATGACAACATCAGACATTAGGGGAAGAATGGTGAGAGCTGTGCCTCAGATTCCATAAGAAATAGTGTTGGTTTTCCTTCTTTCTCTTTACTCTGTTGAGCATGGCCTGGCACAGCAATTTAAGGAAATTCACTTTCGAGTTCTGACATTTATTCGCAGAAGGCACGTGACCAAAGCTTTCAGGTATGTGTGTGTGTGTGTGTGTGTGTGTGTGTGTGTGCTTTCACTTTGGTCACTCATTTCTTTATTAAACCACGCTATTGAATGAACAGATCCTTCATCCGGAATTGATCCTTATTGGGAAATAGGAAATAAACACCATGACTAGAGAACCAAGCCAAGCCAAAAACCAGACTAGTACTAGTAGACGGGGTGAACTGCAGGTCATCAGTTTGACCCACCTGAACTTACTAAAATAATCTCATCTCAAGGAAGGCGATGACTGGCCCAGGTCAGTGAGTGGTGGATGCTCAGCCCTGAGGAGAACTCTGACATCGCCACAGAACCTGCATATGCAAATTAACCTACCAGCTTTATTGGGTTATTTTGCATACTCACTCCTGATTGGCCGGTTGGTGTCATGAAGATATGGGTCAATTTGCATCTTACTCTTTTATTAGTGTAGATGGCATTTAGAAATTAAGACACAGGCACTGTAATGCTCCTTACTGTTGAACGTTTCCCCCACCCCCCCAGGTTTTTCACTTGTATCCATATGTGAATATGCACTTACATAAAATCATGAGTCCACATTAGGCACCAGGACTCTTCTGACTGCAAATGAATGGCAACTGGCTCTAAAGGCTTACGGCACAAAAGAAGTTAGAGGCACGTGTCCATGAGCACTGCCAGAGGAAGCGTGGCTGTAGGCGTGCAGGACCTATGACTTGAAAGGATGCTTTAGGTCTCACTCAATTTCTCAGCTTTGACTTTCCTGTTAGATTCATTCTTAGGTACCACCACTCCCACCATCAGCAAGGGATGGTAAGTTTGTTGAGCGGTAGTTTGAATCTACAAGAAACTGAAAATGACAATACCTCCCGACCCTGACGTACCGGCATCACTGGGATGGGGGTTCAGCAGTGACCATGAGGGCTTCCCCGCAAGTCTCATCTGTTCTTCATAACTGATAACCGTGAAAGAAGGGCTCGCCTGGCTTGGGTGGGCGTTAGCTTCCCTTCATTGTACTGAGATGCCCTGAGTCAGGTATTATTTCATGGGAATTGCCCTAAGGTACTTCTGGATCTCCTGGGCACTGGCCTTGTTTCCCTCACCTACAAACCTCTGAGCGGGTCTCCCAGAGGCTGCAGGCACGCCCGCTGCTTTCTGCTGACATCTCTTTTAGAAGAACTTGAATCTGGTTTAATTACTATGTCCCCGAGGATCTTCTGTGCTCTTCCACTCATGGCTTGCTCGGTGATGCTCAGCTGATTTCTTAATTTCCAGCTGATTTCTTAATTTCCGCACTTGTCCTGTCCTAAAGCTCTTTCCATCCAGAGCTGTAGAGTGAGTGTGACTTTTTCTCAGCAAATTCCAACTAACCTGAGAATCTAATTTCATCTCTGAAAGGCCCCGTGGGGCTCATTCAGTCCATCCCCAAGGCACACTGTTTTACCTTGAGGAAGGGAGGAGGAAGCAGGCCCAAGATCAAACAGTAGTTCTGAAGACAGAGTCGGGCTTATTAGCATGTGCTGTGATGTACAACCTCATGAACCTGCCCAGGTGGCTTCCCTCTGTTGCTGGAGTGTGGGATCACTTTGGATGAGAGACTCGTGCTAATTACCTCCATTGGAGTCAAACCTTACCTTTGACTGCATGTACTCTCTGATAACAAGTTAACTCCCTAACTCTCCTTCCAACCTCCCCGCACCCTCTCTAGATTCTGTCTCCCTCTCCGTGTCCTAAATGCAACATAGACGTGCTCGATGTCTTGAATATGCACAGTAAAAGGTATTTCTCTAGCAACACCTACCCTCTTCCCTCCCACACATGGTCTCGGTTGTGCATCCTCTCTGCTCCCACAGTCTCCTCTGACATATATAGCAATGACTGCTGGTTTACCTCAAGGGACTCAAGCTAATTGACATGATTCGTGTCTTCTTTCTCTATACACTGTCCCTAGACTGCTCAGAGAAGCAACTTACTGGGGTTTCTTGATCTGAACTGGAGCTGATGAAAATATAGTAGTAACACCAATAAAACAAGTATTTGTGGTTCTTGTCCTTTTGAATGGTTTCTATTAAGAAGAAACACAAGTTTGGCATCCAAAAGAATTGAAAAGCAATGGAAACATTTACAATAGTCTCTCTCAAAAAAATCAAGAAGAGCTTCCATTGCATAAACCACAGTAAAATGGCCTAAAATCCCCATTGTTCCACCCAACCCGGTGGGGCCAGGAACTACCATGATGTGTGCCCAATATGGGAGACAAGAATGAAGGGTATTGATCAGCTATATATGAAATAATGATGTTGGGCAAATAGTCACAACTCTCAGCGAACTACAATAATCATTTCCTTGCTCTTTTTCTTTCTTGCTCTGGTACCTATAAATCACCTGGGATTTGGTGAGTCTAAACTAGGCTTAGCAGGGTTCAGTGGCAAGTTCTAGGTGGGGTCTCAGTCTTTTCCATATATTTCTAAGTCACCATGGATCTAAAAACCATAGAAAAGAGGCAAAATCCAAACACATACACACATTTCAATCCTTTGCTCATTAATATTCCATTAACCAAAGCAAAATTACTTGGACATGTCCAATATCAGTGAGGTAAGGGTGTCTACCCTTTCCAAGAAAGCAATGGGGAAGATGTGATTATGTCCTGAAAAACATATAATCAACAACTATTGCCTTCTTGGTTCTATAGAAAATGTCTTGTCATGGATTTGCTTGTAAATCACTTGTTGGGAGTGCTCCCAGGAAGAGTTCCTATGGGAGAGGTGGGATGCAAGATCGGACAGGAGAGAGAAACACTGAAGTTGGTTCTTCCTCTCTTTTCTAGCAATACCACCACCTTCTCCTGCTGCTCAGGGTCATTTACTTCTGCCAGGATGGTACCCCTTCACCGGATGCTCTCTCAGCACAGGAAGGTTTATCCATAAGAGAAAAATCATGGACAAAGTCATGAAGAAGAAAAGTTTTGTTCACCAAACGCACTCTTTGGCCCAAGATTGTACAGTCTGCCTTCCTGGACTCTCCATACCCTCAAGCATCTGATGTATACACGCTATCCTATCACCACTGAATAATTCAATGTAATTCATGTGAACTTAACAAGTCATTAGTGCTGTGTGTTTGCTTAGACCTTGCTGTTGTTATTTTCAGGTGAATAATTGCTCATTTAATTCTTGCTGGGAGAATAATACTCCGCTGAATAACTTGCTAATTATGTTGCCTCTAAATTTTCATGATTAGAAATGCATATTTTTGTACATAAGTTTTTACTCCTATTTCACACTATTGCTCTAGGTCCCAAAAGTAACTCCTGAAACAAACTGCCAGATGGCTTTTCCGAACCACTGTACCGACTGAAAATGCCATCCACAATGTATGGATTGTTTCATTTTCCCCATCCCTGCCATTAGCATCCAATCTAATTATTTGGGGTGGTGATAATTAGTAGGTGAATCAGCGCTGTGGGGTTTTATTTCATATATCTCATGATTGTTTGCAACAGTATTTTTTTTCTGTTTGTTTTGCAGCGGGGACACATCTGTTTCTTTCCCTGTGTGTCTATCAGGCACTTAGTATTTTGTTTTGTTCATTTAAATTGACAGTCAGAAGCCCTGGCCAGATAGCTCAGTTGGTTAGAGTGTCATTCTGATTCACCAAGGTTGCAAATTCAATCCCCAGTCAGGGTGCATACAAAATCAAGCAATGAATGCTTGAATAAATATAACAACAAATGTTTCCCACTCTCTCTGCCTCTCTCAAATAAATCAATAAATTTTTTTTAAGTAAAACATAAATAAATAAATAAATAAATAAATAAATAAATCAGAAGAGCCCCAACTTTTTATAGAATAGTTTCTTAAGCCTGTCATTTATCGTATTATTTTAGTTAAGTGTTTTGTTGTTGTTGGTGGTGGTGGTGATGGTGGTGGTGGTGGTGGTGGTGTTTGTGTGAGAGAGAGGAAAGAGAAAGAGAGAGAGACGTATGGAAGCTTTTAAGTTTGCTGTAATTAAATATGCTGATCTTATGAGTGTTAGCTTTTTGTAATGTGCTTTTGCTCCTTCTCAGACTGTCTGTGATGAAATCCTAACCTCAGGTCTTGAGACTGTCTCCCCCTTACATTCCTGGACATATGTTGGAGGAAAGCAAGCTCATTTAGTAACATTGTTAATTTGGAAGCTGGATACTCATCAGCCAAGAACCAATTTGTGCTGCCAAGTAATCATCTAATAAAACTCCGCCTAAAAGGCAAATACAGTCAAGTCCTCTTTAATCTACGCTCAAAACAATGTCAGAGTCCGCCCGGTTTCCTGAGGTCAGGGGCACCCACAAAGGAAGGCTTGTGTAGCGAGGATAAACACACACCGGAAAGGGGCACCCCGCTACCTCTCTCGGCCCCCTCAGTACAGTCTACCAAGCTGCTGCAGTAGCTTCTGTGAGTAACACAAGCCAGTTGACTGAGCACTTACCATATGTTAAACACTTTGCATACATTATCTAATTTAATGCTGTCAACAGCCCTGGGAGATAATTGCTGTTATCTTCATTTTATAAGTGGTAGCACAGAGAGGCCTCCAGGCTAGCTGTGCTTGACTCACACCATTCCTTTAACCTTGTGCTCTCTGCCTCTCAGCGCTGCCCGGCCTCAGGCTCCAGGACTCCTCTCACCATAGCAGGTCATGATGGGGCTCAGTTCTGAGCTGCTCCTCCAGATTTAAACACAACCACCTTGAACTTCTGATTCTTTTCATTCTTGTCTCACTCTCTGGCTCTGCTGTTCGATAGGGTACAAGAAACAATCAGAATGCTTAAGAGCTCAGGCATGTTTTGGTGAAGAGGTTTAGTACAATGAAAGATAGAGAAAACATTACTCTGTGGATGAAAAGTATTCTAATATGTTCAGTGTTGTTGTCAATGGCAAATGTATCTGTGGTAAGCACTCTTTGAAATTACCAAAGGACATAAGGAAACTGGTAGTCTTAAGATTTCATATTTTTGGAGTTTTTAATAACTCTAGCGATCAGCTTCGTCTCTATTTCCAGCTCTATATAGAGGTGAGAGACCATAAACATTCCCAAGGTCACCTACATGGTTGCAGAGCTGGGATCAGAACCTGAATTTTTTCCCCCTGTATATAATTTTTTTTATTGATTTCAGAGACGAAGGGAGAGGGAGAGAGAGATAGAAACATCAATGATGAAAGAGAGTCATTGATCGGCTGCCTCTTGCACGCCCTAATACCAGGGACCAAGCCCACAACCTGGACATGTGTCCTGACCAGGATAGAACTGTGAGTTCCTGGTTCATAGGTTGATGCTCAACTGCTGAGCCACTGGGGTCAGTCTTCTCCCTGTTTCTTCCTGTTAATCTGACTGCTACTGCTGGTTTATTCATTCAGAAAAAAAGGAAGAGAACCAAGATTTATGGGACAATTGATGGATCTGACACCTCATTCAGTACTTTACATGAATTATCCCATGTCATTTTCTCAGTGCCATTAGTATTATCTGCACAGAGCAAATGAAGAAGAGGAAGAGAATTGCATCACTGGCCCATGACCCATAAGCACAGAACCAGGATCTGTATCCATGTCTGTGTAATTCTATGCAGCACACATTGGGGTCCCACTGATAGCAACGGGAACACTTGCATAGGGACTTTCAGCTCCACAGTTCATCCCATGAGACTGTGACTCCTGCCCTACAGCGTTCTTGAGTAGAACTGTCCTGGATGAGGCACAGAATGCCAACAGCTAGTGGCCAAAGTTGAGCCCCACATTCTGAAAAGGAGAAGCTGGAATAGATCCAGCGCGGCTAATGTCTAAGGAAACTATAGAGCAAGTGACTTTGAAACAAATAAGCATTTATTTGCTCTTGAAATGGCCTTAATTACACCTGTCAAGAAATTTCCACTTGAACAGATTGAACAAGGAAGCTAGGGAGTGAGTGAACATTTTGAGCTCCAATCTGAGGGGCTCAGCAATGCCATTCCTCAGGCTGCTTTTCTCTGGGATCCCACTGGCCCAAGCACCAGGCCCTAGCGCACCAGGCAGCCCAGAGCAGCAGTGGCGGCTGAGACAGGCCTCGTGAGCAAGGTGGCTCTTTTGGCACAGACATCTCTTGTTCCTCCCACCTTCTGAAAGTGGGAATCCCTGAGGCTCCACCCCCTACCTCAAAGCCTTGAAGACTAAAGGCAAACTAAAGATTATCTGATCCAACACTGCCCTGGCTCTTGTACATCATCCTTCACAAGACAGCAACAGTGAACTCACTTTCAAGCCCTGCCTACATTAGGCAGCGATGGGCATGGAAAAGAGTGCCAGGACCTGAGTTTAAATATAGGATTTGACCTCCTCTACTCACATGACCTCTTGCATGCACATGACCTCCTGCACACACATGACCTCCTATAGGCACATGACCTCCTATACGTACATGACCTCCTGTAGGCACATGACCTCCTATATGCACATGACCTCCTATATGCACATGACCTCCTGTAGACACATGACCTCCTGTAGGCACATGACCTCCTATTCGCACATGTTAACAGTAGACATTTACCTAGTGCTGATTCTGTGCAAGGAACTGTTGGAACACCTGACAGGTATTGTCACAGGTCATCTTCAGAGCAACTCCTAGAGATAAATACTGACAATGTCTTCATCTTAGAGAAGAGAACTGAAGCACAGGTTACCCAAGTCATTAAGCCAGCCCCAAGGTCATAGGCCAGTCAGTGTTTGAACTTGGCAGCCTGCGCTCTGAGCCCACACTCTGACATCATGGCAGTGGGAGGTAGCAGAAAGGGCATCTGTGTTGGATGTTGGACGTTCATACCTGGCCCTACCATTTTGAAGCTGAGCCTACTTGAACATGTTGATTAACCTCTCTGAGCTTCAGTGTCCTCTTCCACAGAGTAGACACAATCATAGTTACCTCCAGGAGTGGTGATGGAATTGTCTGATGCTAGCCATGGCAGTGTCGGACTGAGCACATTTTCAACAGATGCTCCAACTCCCTTTACCTGCTGCCTCATTGGTGACTATGTGAGTACCAGCAGGGCCTTTCTTCCACATGGAAAGAACCCCAGATCTTGCTCCAGCTAGGAGGGGCAGGGCAAAGAGAGAGGAGATCATCAAGTCTGCCTTACTCTTCTCTGCCTGCTTGCTTGCTGCTGAATGAAGAGAATAGATTACAGGGTTTTTATGAAGATCCAATGAGATCATTCCGGGGAGAGAGCTCTACGGCTGGAACGTAAGGGCACGTCAGGTGGTGTGATTAATCCCACTCTGCCTCATTCAGCGGAGCGAGGCAGGAAGAATCCCAAAGCCCGCGCATTGTTTGGTGCTGGATTTCTTTTTTCAATTGTTCTTCTGGACATTTTAAAAGCGGTTTCAGCCTCAATGAGGATTGAAGCGATTTCAATTTTCCCTTAAATTCAGAGATGCCAAAACCCTGTGATTTAGGGCCCCAGGAAATACCACTGTCGGCGTCTGCCTGCTCTTAATTTTAATCAAGTACTTAGTACCTAGCTGAGAGGAAGAAAATAACATCCTCAATCATGCTTCAGCCTTTTAGTGAGACAGGCAAGCTCACCTATTAAGGACCCACTAGGGTTTGAAGGTCCAAACCAGTACATCATTCCATCCCATAGCTCTGTGCTTCTATCTTCCATTTCCCTCTGTCTAGAATGCCTTTACCTCTACCAGCCTGCCACCAGCACATAAAGACTTCTGTGCTTGGCCTTGAATCCCATCACCCTGTAGCTACAACTCAAATACCCCTTGTTCTATGAAGGTTTTCCTCTCTGTCTTACTCTCAATCAGAATTTATGTCTTCTTCACCTAGGTTTCTCTTAGAATCATTTAGGCGTCCACCTATCCATCCCTCTTTCTATCTATCCATTATGCCTTTCCTCCCTCTCTCCTTCTTTCCCTTCTATTTTTATTCTTCCATCCATCCCACCCCTCTTCCATTTCTTCTTCTCTCCTGCCTGCTTTCCTTCCTCTCTTCATCTATCTATGTATCTATCATCCAACAGAAATGTATCCTGTACAAAACCTTAAAGTCCTAGAAGTGAAGGGAGGAGTAAAAACAAACAAAAAACCATGCTAGGTCTCAAACACTCCTTAATTTGATATTGAAAATTTTCTAAATATTGTGGTTGCAGTGAGTAAATGAGATAATGGTGACTGTTGAGGATGGAAAAATATTTTTTTCATGGGTAAATCAAAGAAGACTTCAGAGCGGAGGTGCTATTCACATTTACCCATTTTGAAGGATGGGTAAGAAGCTGCCACATGAAGCCCATGAATTGCAGTAATTTTTATATCATTATATACTTCTCTACCCTTGTTTTCCTGAGAGTCATCTGAGGGCATACCTCATATGCTGTTATTCATTATTAGTACCTTGAGGAGTGCCAGTGAAATGAATGGATACATGGTGATGTTTCAGAAGAGGAAATATTTTCCATATATATATATACTCATGATGGCAAGACAAGAAGTATTCTGATCATAGAGATGAGTGCTATGAAGGCTGATCTCATGCTACACATGTGAAGCAGTACTACCCAATGCTTACTGAGTCCTTAATATATGCCAGACACCTGCTGAACGTTTTCCCTGCATTACAAAACAATCTTGACTCATAGCGATTATTATCATCATCTTTAAGACGAAAAGAAAAAACCCGGCACGCAAAGAGGTGAAGCCACTGGTCCCAGGTCGCACAATGGTGACTCAGCTGAGATTCAGCAGTTCAGCCTTAGAGGACACTTGGATGGCTCATGCTTGAATCACTCTACTTGGTCCATAAAGTTTCTTCTCTGGGATTTTGATTCATAGCATTAATGAGTGACCTGTTCTATATGGCACTTTGGTTTAGCATCGTCTTTGACACCAGATAACCCCAGGTTCAAACACAAGCTCTGCCATGTCCAAAAGTTCTCAGACAAAAAAGACAAACAAAATCTATTCAATTTAGCTCAGTTCACATTTCATCAGCTATACTAACAGTACGATGACACCTAGTGCGGCAAAATTAAATGCAATAACATATGCCACATGCTTAGCATAGTGCCTATCATATGGTAAGTGCTTAATAAATATTGGTTAACACTCAATTTATGCAAATGTGCATATGTGCATATATAATACCAAAAGTATAAATTGAATATTATGCATAATATTCAATTTATATTATATATAAATCTCTATCCCATAGTGTAAAAGCACTTTATCCTATGCATAGCATAGTCATTGGACAGTATTTTTAACTTCCGCTCAATCGTTCAGAAGCTGCAGTGTGATGCACTTATTATGAGCACAGGTTTTGAAGTGTGACTGCATTCCATGGAACCTTGTTCTTCTAGATGTCTATTAGCTGTGGGACCTTAGCCAAGACAGTGGGCATTCAGAGACTGGCAACAGTAATTCCAGTCTCACTGGGCATTCTGAGGACTGAGATACCCCCAGTGCATGAATTTCGTGCACCAGGCCTCTAGTTATATATGCCAGCTCTCCAGTGCATGAATTTCGTGCACCAGGCCTCTAGTTATATATAACGCAATATGCAAAATAAGCAACAATGAATAGTTATATGTCTAATGAAATATTTATGATGCAGCAGTGTGTTTTATTTATTGAACTATAGATTTTATTTTATCATAAACTAATTTTATTTCTTATATCTATTGCATTCAGAATTCTGTTTTGTCAGGGTTCGATGGGAAAAGAAAGCTTTGGCCAGAAAAACCAGATCAAAAGTGTTCCAATGTGAACTATTGTATATTTAGGTCACCCATGCACTTAGAGAGCAATGCAGGCAGTCATCTCTAGATCAAACGGAAGGGGTGTGTGCTTCCATTTTCCTCTCTGCTCTCCAGAACAGCTGCATTACATACTTCCCTGGAGCTCTAAGCACCTGTAAGCTACACACGTGTGTGAGAATCTGCAGAGTCTCAAATCTTTAGTAACAGAGTCATTCTGGCCCCACTGCCACTGGCCTGCACTGTCCATGGCTGGGTACTGACAGTGCAGGGTAGCCCAGCTGGCACCGGTGCTGATGAAGGGCCTAGAGTGCCAGGAGCTTCTGGAGTCATCTGCCCGGCCTGCCTCTCCTCCCCCGCTGGACCCCGCCTCCCTCTTAGCCTGCGAGGCAAGTCATGAGGAGCATAAATTCTTGGCTTAGACGTGGGTTTGAATCGTAATCAGTCACGAATTAGCTAGGAAACATCATTCAAACTCTCTTCGCCTCAATTTCCTCATCTATGAGGTAGACAACTCACATACTAGCTACAATTGAGACAGTAAATAAGTGAGACAAGAAATGATGCATTCGCGACACATAATCTTCCAAAACAGTGAGTTTTCTTCACTGATGAGTTTGTCTTGACTTTTTCTTCCATCCCCCGGCTAACCCAGAAGAAACTTCCTCTTCCTCCATTCCTCCAAAAGGCGTTTGCGCTTGTCAGGGGACACTCGGCACGGGCCATTTAGTGTATTAGTCATTGCTGCCCATCCCTTCAAAGTTTCTATGGTAGAAGCTGATGAACAGGATTGTGTATTTGTATAGTAGCCTGAGCCCTAGAAGTTTCTAGCATATAACTGAGTACAAAGAAATGACAGGTTTTATGGATGTGTATTTCAGATATGCAAGAATAGCAAACAACCTGTCAGCAAAATTAAATATTCTGGAGCATCAGTCACCAACCAGTGGCCTGTGAGGTCTGAATGGTTGGTGACAGCTATTCCCCAGTGTACACACTGACTAGAAACCTTAGGCGTCACCTTTAATTTAATAGTGCATTGTCTATTCAAATACACTTCAACAACCTTTACCACTTTTGGGACAAGAATTAGCATTCCCCTTTGGTAGAGAAGAGCCTTGAATATCATGCTAATAAACTAGGTCTTGATCCTGTGGATTTAATATCAGCAATGGCCCTGGCTGGTGTTGCTCAAAGTTAGAGTGTCAGACCACTCACAGAAGGATCAAGGGTTTGATTTATAGTCAAGGGCATGTACCCGGGTTGCAAGTTCACTCCCTACTAGCACATGCGGGAGGCTCTCTCACATCGATGTTTCTCTCTCTTCCTCCCTCCCTTTCCTCCTTCCTTCCCCTTTTTGAAAAGCAGTGGAAAAAACATCCTCAGGTGAGGATCAACAGCAACAACAAAAATCAGCAAATCAGCAATAAACTCTCAGCGAACAAAAGACTAACAGAATGGCACACAAATGAAACCACCTCATTACTCAGCCTGAGTCAAGTCCTGACTCTTTCGTATCCATGCGCCGCTCTCATCATCAGCTTTTTGAGTTGTTAACAGACCCAGTTGCTTCTCTGTCCAACGGCTTCCCATTTCACAGCCAGTACAAACCACATTCTTGGAGGTAGCTTTTCAAAGATTTAGGTAATCTGGCCCCTGCTCTTCCTCTACTTGTCTTCTTGTCTCTTCTTCCGTCTCCTCTGCTCCTGGCACACCACCTGCTTCCTAACATGCCCATCCATCCTGCTCCTTTGCCCTGGCCTTGCCTTTCGCCACATGCTCTCCTGGCATGCCTCCCCTTCTCTTCAGGCCTCCGCCCAAACATCATTGCTCAGTGAAATCTGCCATGCCCACCCATTCAAAGCCGCAGCTCTCCTCCCTGTCCTCCCTCCCCACATCCCATTTCATGGCTGGCCATGAAACTGATACCCTCTAGCAATTACAGAATTTACTGCCTTGCCCCTCTAGCTTATCGAGTCCAGGAAGGCAGGAGGCTCTGCCTCTTTCAGCCTCGGCGGCGAATGGCTTTTGGTAAGAGCTTAATATTTGCTGGATGGATGAAAGAATAAGTGGATCTCTTCGACTCTAAATCTTTCCCCACGGTCACCATTCAAGACCAAAGATCCACGGTTTCCTCACTGTTCCCGCATAAATTCCTATTTCATAACCAATTTGCTCGGAGGGCAATTGCTCACTGCACACAATTTCACTGTCACACTTCCACCCTTATGACCAAAGAGTTAACGAGAAATGAACATGATGAAAATAGACAAAAGTAATATACATACTTTTTAGTTGCGCAATTTTCACTTGCATCATTTATCCCTTTTTAATCAGAAACCGGTGATGCAGGAAAGCAATCAAGGGATGGGACGGAACTCAGGGGGGTTGCAAAAAGCAATGTGCCGATAACCAACCATGCATTTCCTTTATGTTAATTACTTTCCCTGCTTAGACCCTAAAATCATTCATTAAATGCTCGATTTGCTAGGCTTTCTCCTTTTTTTCTGGTTGCATAAGGACCTTCTCCCAGGCCCTCGCTTTCCCTACATAGCTGTTGCAAAATTGGTAATGTTTTTTCTCTTTCCAAATCATCCAATGTAGAAATATGTTAATGCTATCTTTAGTAACTTCTCTTAATTTTTGGTAGCAAAAATGGATGTCTTTATTTTAATCTCCGCTCCCAATTTTTTAAATTTTTTTACTGTTAAATGTTGATTTACTTCAGGAGTGTCTGAGTAAAGAACTTAGCAAATCCTATTTCCAAAAATCAACAGTAAAACTGGACAAAATTGACCAAAACAACTATCACAGGACTCTGGAAATTGACCAAAGGCATAAACATATTGAGAAGTATTTCTTTAAGAAAAAGCTATTATCACCTGGCTGGCATAGCTCAGTGGTTGAGTATTGGCCCATGAGCCAGGAGGTCACCGGTTCGATTTTTGGTGAGGGCACATGCCAGGGTTGTGGGTTCATCCCCTGTGTGGGACATGCAGGAGAAAGCTGATCAAGATTCTCTCTCATCATTGGTGTTTCTATCTCTCTCTCCTTCTCCCTTCCCCTCTCTGAAATCAATAAAACATATTTAAAAAGAAAAGAAGAAGCTATTATTTTTTAAAAATCAACCAAACTAGGTAAAAATGGGGATTTAGTTTTCCTGTTTTGCCTCGTGATTCCTTCATCTGACCTTCTGGCCACAGGGTCTCCACTTACAGAAAGGTCTGACTGTAAAGGCCCCAGGACAGAGCAGGTGCAGACAAGGGTAGGATCCTGGGGTTGCTAGATGCTTGCTCCCTGCACCCCAGAGGTTCACTGTGCAAACGCCTTTCACAAAGCCATTTCCTCCCCGCCTCCCTCCTGGGTAATAAAAGGGAAATAAAGGAACCCTTTGTGGATGTCACAATGCTGCTTTTTATCAAGGCCATCGCTTCACAATGCACCGTCTTATTTATTGTTTCCTTTTCTGTGCCCAGGTACAGTCCCGCTGGCGCCTCCTCTAACGGGGTGAGTGTGTGTGTATGTTTCTTTACATATAATCAGACCGGCAGTTGCCATTGCTTTATTCCCACGGTGTCTCCTGTGGTCAGTTTTAAAAATGGGGAAATTTCTTTTTATGATTCTGTACACAGTTTGAAGCACGTCCCTCTGCTGAAGGCTTCGCTTTCTCAGATATTAGGGCCAGTGTTTGCGCAAAGTCTCAGCTTCCATGGAAGGGAAGATAAATGGGCTTCGCTCTGGAATTATGATGCAATAAAAGATGCGGGCACCCTGGCAGGGGCTGCTCCATGCTTAGAGTCTTGGCCTATGCATCAAAGGGTGCAGGTTTAATCCCCAGCTTGATTGGGGAGATGGTGGGAAGCACTCAATCCATGTGTCTCTCTCACATCAATGTCTCTCTCTTCCTCTCTCCTCCTCTTCTTCCCTCTCTACCCCTCCCTTTCACTCTTCCTTTAAAAAAAAAATCCACTTTTGAAGATTAACAAACAAACAAAGATGTGGGTGAAGGAGAACACAAGACCGGCAATTTCTCAAATGGATAAAAGCTGAACCCTTCTTTCTCAAGGTAGGCATGGCGCCTGTAGGCTACGTCGTGTGGGATGGAGAAACCTGAAAGCCCCCGACTCCTGCTGATGGTCATAGAGACAACACACGACCAAGTTCTGACTTTTCCTTTCCCAGGTGAGGAAAACAAAGTGCGGCCCAAGGAGAGGACTTATCCGAGTTCTAGATGAGGAACTGGGCTTTGGAGAGATTCAGTGACCTGCCCAAGTTTGCTAAGAAAAGTGATGGTCAGGTGTTCCTGAAAGGCATTGATGGACCTGGATGAAATTTTCTGAGGACTAAGTAGGTGAACTTGGATAAGTCCTCTCCTTGGGCCGCACTTTGTTTTCCTCACCCGGGAAAGGAGAAGTCAGAACTTGGTCGTGTGTTGTCTCTATGACCATCAGCAGGAGTCGGGGGCTTTCAGGTTTCTCCATCCCACATGACGTAGCCTACAGGCGCCTTGAGAAAGGAGGGTTCAGCTTTTATCCATTTGAGAAATTACCAGCCTTGTAGCACCTGCCTTAAAGAGCTATTGTGTGTGGTCATGAGAACTTCCATATGTTATATATCATGCCATGCATGTCTGCCATGGAGTGATGTCCAGAAGCTTCTAAATAAACCAAGGCCTTTCTCTGAGAAACTCTTGTTGTTATGGAATGCTTTGGTTGTTCTCCTTCACTTGTTCATGTTTTTATGAAGAAAATATCTATTAGCCAGGTCCTGGGCAGGACTGTTCAGGCAGAAAAGGAACTCAAAGTCCAGGAGAAGAGGTGACATCAACATCAGTACTCAAGTCACATGATCAAAGAGACAATTGATCTTGGGATGGAGCAGTATTGTGGGAGGTGTCTGGTTTGCTTTTATTTTTTTAATGTAAGATAGAGCTAACATTTTAAATAATAAAAATATATAAATTTTCAGCCCCAGCATTGGAGAGCTCACATATGAAATCATCCCTTTGTTGCTTCCCTTCCTCTTGACTTGTGTGCTCTCATCCAGTCTCTCCTTCCTCCACGCGGGAGAGGTTTCAGCTGGGCCTCAGTTCCCAGAGTCCAACTCTTCCTCACCTGTCCTGCAGCTTTGTGAAGCTGTGACGAGCCAATGGAGTGAACATTTTTACAAGTAAATCAGAACTTGTTACTTCTCCCCTTAAAAACCACCAATGGCTCCCGACACACACAGAATAAGATCCGAACTCCTCCTTGCATAGACGTGCAGAGCCTTGTGTGCTCTGGGTTGTGAGCCTCTCGATGACCTCAGCTTGTCCTGTCCTTTCCAGCCCAGACCCATTATCTAAGCCCCAGTGAGCCAAGATCCTCACAGGCCTTGGAAATGGCTATTTCCTTTGTTTAGGATGCTCTCGCTTTTGACCTTTATTATTCTCTATTATCTCTACTATATTCTATTATTCTCTACTGTCTCTACTATTCTTGATTATTTCCTATGGTTGTCTGTAATCTCACCCTATTGTTAATTCTCTTATCTGATCTCTCCCTCTCTTTTCCTTCCTCCTTCCCTTTCTCTCTCCTTCCCTTCCTTCCTCCTTCTTTTCACCATCTTCTATCAGAATTCAATCCCCTTTAAACATGACCCTTACCTGTCTTTTTTGTGGCCATTGGCACAGAGCAAGCACCCCGCAATTACTTCAAGAATAGTGAGTCCTGCTCTGACAGGTAGAGAGTAGGGGAAGGAAAGCTAAAAGAATCTGTGGTTGCTTCAAGAGCCAAGACAAGTTGCTACCATAGTGCTCATGTGCTTCCATGCCTAACAGTTTTCTCTTACATCCGAATATGTCATGTTCTCCTGCTGTACAATCCCTGGGCATCTGTGGGGGGCCAGTGTGTGCAGGTCTGATACCTGTTCTTTCAGAGAGACTTCATGAGGCTTGGGCCACTCCCCTGAAGGCCAAGGGCAGTGGAAACTGCTGGACAATTTCAGGCTAGAAATGACAGGATGGTTTTACCTTGAACTGTTAGGTTGAGAAGAGGGGGGAACAAAATCGGAAGGGATTTGGGGAGAGAAAGCACCGTGTTATTCATCAAAATCCCAAAATCCTATTTCCGCCTCCTCTCGGAGCTCAAAAGAAGACACTTTTAGGGCAAATAAAACATTGTTACCCTTCATTGGCATGACACTTTGTGTTGACAAAATGCTTTTTTAATTTCTCCCCACCCCCAAATATCCACACAACATCTGTATAATGATTCTTATTCTGCAAATTGAGGGTATCAAGGCTCTTGCCTGAATTCCTTAAGGAAAAGAGCCACATCTGATTTATTCTTTTAGTGTCGTTTGTAAAGTTATGGGGGGGAAATCATCAATAAACATCTATACAAATTGACTTGAATGAAACCCAGATAAACAGGAACAGGCTTCTTCGGTATGCCTTGCCCATCTCTTTTATCATTCCAAGTGAAGGAAGATAACTCTCTTTTATGGCCTCCTCATCCATAAGGCCCTCAAGCCTAAAGGATGAGCAGAATGAACACAGAGATGAAAAATCCAACCAAAAAGATGTTAACAACTCTCCACTGGGCCTGGAGAGAAATTAGTCGCAGGAGAGGAGAGTGAGAGCGCCCTCTTTCCATTTCTTGACCAAATGATGGAACAACATACAGTACGATCCTTTCCCTCACATCCACCCTAGAAATCTAAGCAAGCTGCAGGAAGCAGCAAACCCCCAAACTGTCAGTTGGGGTTCTAGTCAAGACTGAGTGAGCTCGAGTTGCCCAGTCTTTCCCACTTGGTGCAACAAAAAGCCCTGGACAGGACGCAGAGAGCAGGTGTCTGAGGGCGGCTTTGCTAAGGGGTAGCAGGTAGATGGGAAAAGGAAACCAGAACTGGAAATAACACCGAGCTGGTGTCTTCCCTCTTCTTCCTCCCCCAGTATTCTCAGCCTGGATCAAAGACAGCCTGACACTCCTGAGTGCACATCGAACAGAAAAGAGATCTGTTTGTGTTTGCTAGAGCTGCCCTATCCATGCGCCATATGCTGGGTGCCTCAGAAGACTGAAACTCATTCTCTAGCAGAGCTGGAGGCTGTTGGGTCAAAATCCAAGTGTCAGCGGGGTTGGTTTCCTCTGAGAATCATGAGGGAAGGACCTCTCTCAGGCCTCTCTCTGGCTTGGAGATGGCTATCTTGTCCCCGTGTCTTTTCATGACATCTTCCCTGTATATGCACCTGCACCCAAACTCCCTTTTAAGAAATTTTATTCTGTTTATTTTTCATTAAATGAAATTTGTCAGGTGGCATTGGTGAACACATTATAGGAGTTTCAAGTGGACAATTCTATGACACAGCATCTGTGTACTGTATTGTGTGCTGGACCCCAAAGTCTAACCTCCCTCCATCACCATGCAATTGGCCCTCTTTACCCTCACATCCTCCCTCCCCACCTCCCTCTGTAACCACTGCCAGAAACCAATCATTATCCCACTAACAGAGAGATGTGGACAGGGAATCCGGAAGGCTGATCAACCTTAAGTGCTCTGAAAGGTCGGAGCTAATCACTCGTTGTTGAGACATTGGCAGCTGAAGCAGCCTCCACCTGCTAATCTTAGGTTAATCCTTGCTGATTGGCTATTATTGGAATTTCCTGCCTAAAGGATATGGGTGTATCTCATAACCTTAATAAAAGGTATAGCAAAGCCAGAGCGGGGTATAGTCCTCCCTCTAGAGGTGGGCTCCCACCTGGCCCCCAATATTTCCAAATTAATACTTTTCTAGTCTCTTTCATTTGTGTGCTGCCTTCTCCAGAACCCGAACCCTGAACCACTCGGGACGGGAAAGGGGTTCCCCCAAACCACCATGCTGTTGTCAGTGTCTGTGCATCTGTTTGCTCATTTGTTGCCTTCTGTATTCCATCCCACATGTGAGTGGACTTCCTTTTGATCAAGGACACCTGTCAGAGTGCGTTAGGGACCAGCCTATTCCAGCAGGGCCTCCTCTTCACTGAACTAATCACATCTGCAATGATCCCATTTCCAAATAAGGGTTCCAACATGTGAATTTGGGAGGACACAGACATTCAGACCACAGCAAAGTTAGCTTCAGGTCATTTTTAAACCTGATTTACTACCTAAAAATACTATAAATGTCTTAGTGGGAGAGGCTCTGGTGACACCATTAGATCCTATCTATGTACCTGGTGTGCTTCAGGCAAATAGAGCTGCTTAGCATCCACAGCGTGTAGTTTGATGAAAGGGCATAAAACTTATAAGAAAAATAGTGGAATGGAAGGACAATCTGCCTCCAGCACCGACCAGTTTCCCAATCTCGGGGAGTCACTCAACCTCTGGAGTCTCGGTACCTTTTTCTTAAACCTTGAAGAGGCTCAGTGCTGGCTGGGGCACATCGTGAAGATGCATGAGCTAGTCCATGTGTGAATGCATCACACATATGACATTTCAATGGACTGAATTCATTGCAAGGCAGACAGGAATAAGTCGAGCACATGATAAAGCGCTTGGCAGCCTCGGAGAGGGAGAGACTGGCTCCCAGCTGGGAGCGCCAAGGAAGGTTTTCTGGATAAAAACAACCACCACGAGCTCACAAGCTGGGAAGGAGTTGTCTGGTAGCTAAGGGGCCAAGGCCAGAGGTAGAGAGCTGTGTCCTGGCATGGGAAGCCCCCACCCTGGAACTCCCAACCTCCTCTTCTCCCGCAAGCTTGGCAGAGAGAGGAGCTCGGGGAATATGCTCAAAATCACAGCAACCATTTGGAACATTTTGTAAGAGAGAGAGAGGGGGGGGGAGAGAGAGAGAGAGAGAGAGAGAGAGAACACCACATAGATGAAAATCAAGAGACAAAAATAGAGGCTTTAAGGTGCAAGGTTTTAAATAAAGCATGTCTTTATCTTTTATTATTATTAATTGAGGGTGGCCTTTTCTTTTCCAAACTGAGCCAAATTAGCTTCTAGTCCAGCTGTTGGGGAAGCCAGCAGTTGTGTCTTCTGTGTTTTTAGCACAGAGTTTGTGCCAGTGTTTTCCACACTTCAGTCTGGGAAAAAGTTACCTTGATGAGATTATTAAAAAACACACAACGATGCCCAGGCTGAATCCACAATGCTTCTGATGCAGAGTCTACCTGTACTTGGGCCACCGTTCTTTATTTTTAAATATATTTTTATTGATTTTAGAGAGAGAGAGGAAGAAGGAAACATAGGTTGGTTGCCTCTTGCACGCCCCCTACTGGGGATGGAGCCTACAGTGCTGGCATGTGCCATGACAGGAATCAACCCGGGATGTCTCCGTGCACAGGATGATGCCCATACAAGTGAGCCACACCCACCTGGGTCTCAGTTCCTTATTCTAACCCATAACCAGGCAGTCCAGCTGCAGGTGAGTCTTCTTCTCACCATGGGCAAGACCGGAGATTAGCCCATGCCAACGCTGAGAGCACATTACTGGTGCGCTAAGCAGTGCCTACGATGCTTCAAGTCCTTTCCTCCATAAACAGCAGCTTAGGAATGTGGACAGAGAGGGAGACTGGAAATCCACATCAGCTTTTCCAGATTGTTCTATTTTATTATCTGTATCCCACACCCCACGCCATCCCCAGCGTCGATATTCTCTGATGGCTGGTGAGAGACGAGCAGATGGGTAGAGGGACAGATGGGTACATGCCTATATACATTGTGTGTGTGGAATTTGACTTACGTCTCTATCAAAAGTTTCATCGTATTTGCTAATTTCATTAAGACCCAGTTCAGCCTTTAAAGAGATGAGTTCTCCCTGCAGGTATTCTTCTTCCTACACATTCTGGAGCCTCTTCAATGGACACTTTCGCTTCCATGCTGGTCCGGCCCCACCTCCCTGTGCTCATCTCTTACAGCTGGACTCACACGTCTCACAGGCAAGGTGAAGTGCAGCCCGTGTACCTGTCTGTTATAAGAATACACACATACATGCACCTCCACCATTCTGCTGTATCATACTTTCCCATAAGAAAGTCAAGTTCATCTGGCGAGACATCCTGACAGCACAGGCCTATGGGTAACTAAAGTTAAACCCCTGCTTGCTGAAAGGGCTGCAGTGCAGAAGCAGTGAGCTAGTACTTGGAGAACACACTGAGTGTTAGGTACCTGGTTCTATGTCACTGTATGTAAACCTTAAGAAAGAATTATATGAGCCGAAACCAGTTTGGCTCAGTGGATAGAGCATCAGCCCACGGACTGAAAGGTCCCAGGTTCAATTCCGGTCAAGGGCACGTACCTTGGTTGCAGGCACATCCCCAGTGGGAGGTGTGCAGGAGGCAGCTGATGGATGTTTCCCTCTCATTGATGTTTCTAACTCTCTATCCCTCTCCTTTCCTCTCTGTAAAAATTCAATAAAATATATTTTTAAAAAACTATATGAGCTTCTGTCCAGGAAACAGTGCAACCATGGTCTGTATAAGACAGTTTGAGGACACAATTCTGTGACCTTCCTAGACAGAGTGGAGTTCCCATCAATAAGCAGGTGGAAAATCCCCACACCTGCAGAGACTACATGAAATAAAGTCATACAAGAAGAGCCTGGTGCCCAGTAGGAGATCCATCAGTACTACTTCTCTTTGAGAGCCACTTAACCTACATTTTGGTGAGGGACTATAATCATGGCTTTTCCCAAAATTCTCTCCAGGAGCCATGACTCTGATGTACATCTAACAGTCCTTCACTCATGCAGACCACCAATGCTCTCTACCTGGAGGGCTGCTGTCCGGGTCCCAGAGCCACTTGGCTTCAGTCAGAAAGTCAGAAAGGGAAGGAGGGCAGAACCATGAGCTGGTGCCAAAAGGAAAAGGGAAATATGATACCAACTGACAAGGGGATAGGAGCAGGGAATGATGGCTGGGAAGGAAGGCCCGAACCTCTGCCAGGGCGAAGACAGGCAGGAGAATGAGGCAGGTGGGAATCAGTTCTGAGAGCCTCATGGAAGGTGGTGTGTGTGTGTGTGTGTGTGTGTGTGTGTGTGTGTATGCGTGTGTGTGAAATTCTTCAGGTGTCTCTTGAAGACATTGGTTCACTCATCATATCAACCTCCAAAAACTTTCAAATCTGTCCACTCTTCCCTGTGACGACTCTACTCCAGAGTGTATAAGCATTGGTCTGGGTAACTAGCCCAGCCTTCTTCCTTGCCTCATTTAAACCTGGACTCCTTTTAATCCCAAAGTGAGGATTAAACCAGAACTAACCAAGAAATTACCTAATTTCAGAGACCTCAACACCTCTCCATGGTCCTCCAGAATACAATCTTGACCTCCATCATTGCCTCCTGGCTGCCCCACTTTTTCCCTGCACATGGCCCTCCAACAACAGCCATTCCCTGCATTCCATCTACTCCCCTTCTGTACATGTTTCTCTTTGGGACCATCATTACTTGTCATTTGTTTAACTCGCTTTTATTCACCCTTCAGGTGTCAGCTTCGACACCATTTCTTCCAAAAAGCATCACTTACAGGCGACATGCTCTGTGTTTCCCTTGTCAAAATAATTGTCAGTCTGTTTTCTAATTGTCTTGCCCTGGGTGCCTACTATGACACTGTGAGAACGTTAACATCCTTGACACCTTCTTCACCATCGAATGGCTGATCCCTAACATGAGATCTGCTGCCATTAGAGGAACACTCAGTAAATATTTGGCATATTTGTTCAAAGAAGGTTGGAATAGGACTATCACTTTGGCTGAGAGGTGGCATTGAAAATAATACTAACGTGGGAATTACACAAATCTAGTTTTAGCTTCAGCTTCTTTATTCATAAATCTGAATGAATTTGATTAAATTTTGCACCTTCCTTTCTTTATCTACCATAAGGACACCGAATTATGTATTCTATGGGGTCATTGGGAAGATTTAATGAGATAATACATACCAGGCTTCTTGAAAATGATTGTTGTTCAATAAGATATTAAACAGGGATCATTTAGGTTCCATGGTATATTTTTACAAACTCTTTCCCCGTATATTTTCCTCTTTAAGATTGTTCTTGCTTTTTATTATTCAAATCCCCTCTGAGTAACCATTTGGGAGGACCGGAACCCAGGGTCCGGGAGGTGAACGAGGGCTGCAGATGTAAGATTTGCTCCTGGCATAGTGTCCTGACTCCAAATAAGCTGGAGTTAATTTTCTTTGCCTGTTGAAATAGCTGTTACCGAGACTTCTGTGGCCAGCCCCTATTTCAAGCTAATTTGTCCTTTTAAGTAGCTGCTTCTGAATTGAGGGGAATGCCAGCGGCACCGGTATCACATTAGAAGGCTTCCGACAGTGATATGTGGCACATGACATTGGGAAGACTCTGCCAGATGGATGGGAGCCTCTTCCTCATCCTGAGGGCCTCAGTCAGGCAGGGCCTCGCAGCCGGCTTCAAGGGCACAGGGAAGGCTGCCTGGAGGCAACCAGACAAATGGCTTTGGGTAGAAAGAGCGGTCCTTTCTGGGGGAGAGGAAGCAGCCACCACAGGTGGAATCAGAAGCCCTCGGTGGAGGGAGGGAGGCAGAGCAGAGGAAGGGAGGGAAGTGAAAAGTTCCAAATTCCCTCCTGAAGATGAGGCATTTGTGAGCAGCTGGGGCCATTTTTAATAGGAAAGACATAAACCCTAGAAACAGGAAACCTCGGGGCCATGGGAAATATGGATTGAACAAGAGGGTCTAGAGCAGTGGTTCTCAACCTTTTTAATGCCAAGATCCTTTAATACAGTTCCTCATGTTGTGGTGACCCCCAGCCATAAAATTATTTTCATTGCTACTTCATAACTGTAATTTTGCTACTATTATGAATAGTAATGTAAATATCTGTGTTTTCCAATGCTCTTAGGCTCTACAGTCATGACCCACGGGTTGAGAACCGCTAGCAAGGTTGGGGGTCACCACAACATGAGGAACTGTATTAAAAGGTCGCAGCATTAAAAAGGTTGAGAACCACTGTTAGAGGCAGATAGGCAACATGATCTTGGTAAGAGGTAGCAAATGGCTGAGTTTGGTAGAGGGCACGGGAATGAGCAAGTAGGGTTGGATAGGAGAGAGATGACAATGAAAGAATCAATGGGGCCCAAAAGCTGATTAGAGATTGGGTTCAAGAAATAAAGCCTCGCAGACTGGGAGAAAATTGGAACCAACAAGAGAAGATCAACGTCAGGAGATAGTGCGAGGTGGGCAGTGGAAAGACAGGGGGTGCTTACATGCCCCCTGGATTGCTGCAGAGTCTCATGGGACTTGCGTTCACCGGATGTCACCACATCTAGTCAATCTGCTCTAAAATTCAGACGGGCTGTTGGTTAACACCTGGGAGAGGCAAGAGGGCAATAGGATGAATTCTGATTTCCTCATATGTGTCCTGGCCCAAACTCAGTCTGTCTGGCCATTGGAAGACGACTAAGTGACCTACAACAATGATGGCGCAGGACACCAGATGGCACAGACCGTGACTGTTTCCCAGGATCTTGACTTTGTTTGTGGACGGTGAAGGCTCAAAGAGTGGGAGGAAGGGAGTTGGAAGAAGACAAGCGAGACACTGAGAAACAAAAAGGTGACATTCCTTGCACTCCCTGCAGCAATGGGTCTATTTTTACATTTGCACAGGGGGCAGAGGGCTGGCATTGTCATTTCAAACTCTGCCGCATCTTGACCAAGACACGATTACATGTGACAGCACCGAAATCACATCTCCCCGGGCAACTGAGCGGAGGACTTCTAATTGCTCTGGTAGCCAGAGGTACCACAACCATCCCAGTGCGTCCCTGCTGCCTGGCAGAGGGAGGTCATTAATTCCCTAGAAAGAAAACACGGAGTTTTCAAAAACACGAAGAAAGCGCCCTGCAACACAATAACCTCACCGTCATAAGGTTTGTTCATATTATAAAGGGGCTCAATTTTGCCATCTCTGAACTTAGAATAATCCATATTATTTTATTTTAAGTGTCAAGACAGACCAAGAAAAATGTGTAAGTCCACTTTCTTGGGGGCATAGAAAATGCATTCTAAAACAAGCGCTCGCTGCTTTGTGTACGTTTCATTTATTTCTGTATCCCTGGTGCCTGGTCCCATGTCTGGGAGTTTAATGAGTTTGGTAGGTTGAATGGGTTTAGCAAAGTAACTGGGCGATGTTATTCCCCTACCAGGAGTGCCCTTCTACTGTGTTCCTTTGACTGGAAAATTCCTACTTGTATTTTATGTCATATCCCCACTCACATATGACATATCACTTCCTGGGAGAAATCTTCTCTGTCAACAAGATTGAAAGGATGTCTCCATCATTACCTTAACACTGTGCTGCCTTACTGGGGTGCCAGCAAGTGAGTTGTGTTTCATCTGGTATCCTGTTTGCCTCTGAGCAAACTGGAGATAGAAACCATTTCTCCTCCTCCTCCTCCTCCTCCTCCTCCTCCTCCTCCTCCTCCTCCTCCTTTTCCTCCTCCTCCTCCTCCTCCTCCTCCTCCTCCTCCTCCTCCTCCTCCTCCTCCTCCTTTTCCTCCTCTCTGTCCTCCTCCTCTTCTCCCAGCTCCTCCTCTTCCTCCTCTTCCTCCTCCTCTTCCTCTTCTTCCTCTCTTCTCCTCCCTCCTCCTTCTCTCTCCTCCTCCTCCTCTTCTCCTTCCTTCTCCCTCTCCCCCTCTCCCCCTCTTCCTCCCGTTCTCTCTCTCTCTCTCTCTCTCTCTCTCTCTCTCTCTCTCTCTCTCTCTCTCTCTCTCTCCCTCTCTCTCAATTGCTTGGTATAACTTGGCACACAGTAGGTTCATAATAAATCAGGGTTGAGGAACTGCTCTGAGAAAAATTAGAGAGCAAATACTGTCATAGATAAATAACGGATGAAAGCAGGGGCAACGGGAGGGGAAGGGCGGTGATAAATAAGCCCGGGCAGTCATTTCTCCAGCCTCCTCGCACTTCTTTGCTTGTCACCAGTACTGGTGAGTGATCTATGCATGTGGCCCTTCCAGCCCCGCACAGTCCCTCCGCCGCGATTTCCTGCAGCACGGCTTTCTGCCCCGAAGTTGCAAATAAAAGATAGAAAATGTGAGTGATGTTTTCTGGATGGCAGTTGCCTTTTTATGATTATTTTTCCCAGTTGGGTTTAGAGCCCGAGTCTGTGTGTGGTCCCTCGGAGGAGAGCAGCTTTCCGGTCACAGTGAGCTGGAACCAGGGTCTGATCCGTTCCCCAAAGGGAGCCATTATGTGCAGCCAATTAGATCCTGTTCTGGCTTCTCCGTTTCCCTAAATCACCGTGTGTTTTCTGAAGTGTATGTGCTGTCTATGAGATGGATTGCTAGGCTCCTTTCATAAAGCTACTGAAAGAACCAAGGGGCAGATTTTGTTGGCACTTTCCCCTTTAAAAAAATCAGCCACACTCCTAGGCTCACCTTGTTTTTTTTCCGGGGAATGACCCCTAACTCTACATCATCAGCTCAGCCCTCTGGCTGGATCTTCAAGTCATTGTCTTGCATCCGGTGCACGAATTTCTACACATCTTAAGTCCAACTCAGAACCTCTAAGTCTAACTCTGAACCTCTAAGTCTAACTCAGAACCTCCTTCCTTCACCTGCAAAAGCAGCTTCCCACGTGGCGTCGAGGCTGCCTCTCACAGCCACCAGGATGGAGGCCACAGTCGCCTGGCATGAGAATGGGGGGCTTCTCCTGGATTTCCGTGTCACCAGTGCCCTGACAATCCTCCTGAATTATAGGCATGAAGCTTCATTTCCTTTACTATAACTCACTCTCTGCAGCCGGGCTTTCAAAGCCCTACACAGATGGCTCTGAGGTACCATTCCAATCTATCTCCTGAGAAATCCTTCAAGAACATTCTCCTGAGTCCCTCTAGCTTCCATTCACTAAGCAGAACCTGACCCTCGGGCTCCATCCTCAGACTCACCATCCTGGACTAATTCCTTTTATCTCTCTGGTTCTTGTCCCAGTGCCTGGGCTACTTGGGGCCTTGGGTTTGATGCTCCTGTAAGCTTGTAGTGTGTTCTGTAAGTGTGTAAGTTCTGTAAGTGTGGTCCCATGTAGAGTCCGGATGCTGGTTATCAGTGGTACCTTGACTCTATGCTCAGAAGCTCACTGGACAACCCAACCCTGTTTCCAGCCCTCACCCTGGTCCCTAGGGCCCAGAGCAAGATACATGGCCCAGGGTCACTGTTTGTCTGGAAAGGAAGTTAAGAAAGTAGCCAAGTCAAGGCATCCTGGCATCAAATCTAAAGATGAAAGTGGGACCATAAAATGAAGAAAGAGGAGCAAATGTGAGATGAGAAGATAGGAAGACACGTTTTGGATGCAATGCACCATCTGGGAGAATTTACCAGTACTCTTTCCATTGAAATTGATGGAGACCTAACTCAAGCTAGCTTGAGCCCGACCAGAAAAGAATTGGCCCATGTCACTTAAAAGTCTGTAAATAATTTTGGCTTCCTGTGGGGTTGAATACAGGTCATGGATGATGTCCTTTGACACCTTTCTCTCTCCGTAGCTTGGTCTGCTTCCCTCGGTGATTTCCTAGGCGGGCTCCCAACACCCTTATTTTAAGCTGGGTTCCCCTCCCCCAAACTCCGTAGTATGTTGTTTATTCTCCTGCCGTAGCTCTTATCACAGCCTGCTTTTGAATTAGTGTTATTTATGTACGTGTCTGTCTTCCCTGATAGACTGGGAGCTCTCCCCAGGCCTGGAATCGCTCTTATTCATCTCTGTGTCCCCCACAGTGTCAAGTGCAGCCTTTTTACTGAGCAGAGACTCCACAAATGCCTGCCAGATCGCTGAGTCCAATCATATTGTTTCCTGCACCGTGTTTTTCAAAGGTTCCATATTCACCAGAGCACTGCTTCTAACTTTAAAAAAAATCCATGCTCCTCGTAATAAATAACAGTCTCATGTCTCCTGCTGGGATTGGAGGATGTAATAAATAAATGCTTCTCTTCACTCATGTGCTGAACTGGCTAACACATCACACAAGAAGGCAGATAGAGGATTCGAGCAGCTTTATTACTGATAGACGTTAAACTGAGGGAGCGGCTGAGGTGGATGGCAAGCCCTTCCTAGGGCTTCCTAATATAAACATCCAAACACCAGCGACAGGTCATTTCGACCTGGGTGTGCCCTGCAGAGATGCAGAGAGGAAAGGAGCAGAGCAGTGACTCCTGCGTGTTGTGAGCGGGTGGCTCCCAGGATGATGGCTGAGCTGCACGTGCATGTCCTTCCTTGGCCCATATCCAGCCAGCCTCTCTTCCTCCGTGGAGGAGTGAAAGAAGGGGAAAGACGTGGCTTGAGTGTCACTATAATTTTTTTTAAAAGTCCTTCATATGAAAGGAAGCACAAGAAGTGCAAAATATGTCTTCAACCAACACCTTTCTTCACCCCTTTGTTCACTAAAGTTTAAAATGAATAACTATGCATCATCTACTTTGTCCCGGGTACCATGTTGGCGCTTGGGTTACAGCAGTGAACGAGAAAGGTACCAACAGAATTAGGGGCAGAGCCACTCATTTCCCAGCACAATCCCAGCCTCCAGGGGGCTCACAGTCTAGAGTGGGGAACAGACAGGAGGCACGTGGTGGTAGGTGCAGCCTCCCAGGGACTGTGGAAGCAGCCCAGACCGGGAGGCCCAGGAAAGGCTCTGAAGAAGGCATGTTGGCTGGGATCGGATGGGACTTCATCGGCCACAATAACAGGCAGAGGGTTTGGTGGAGGTGGAGAGAGGAGTGGGAAAGAAAGGGAAAGCAGAGGAGATGGTTACAAAGAAAGGAACATAAATGCTAAGAGCCTGGTGCATCCACAGAGCAGAGAGGAAGCTGGGCCACTCTGGAGAGCTGGGAGTAAGAAGGATAGTGAGGTACAAAGAGCCCATGGAGGTGGCTGGCCTGCTAAACCCAGATTAAGAAATCTGAATTTGCTGAAACCAGTTTGGCTCAGTGGATAGAGCGTCGGCCTACCGACTGAAGGGTTTCAGGTTTGATTCCAGTCAAGGGCATGTACCTTGGTTATGGGCACATCCCTGGTGGGAGGTGTGCAAGAGGCAGCTGATCAATGTTTCTCTCTCATCAATGTTTCTAACTCTCTATCCTTCTCCCTTCCTTTCTGTAAAAAAAAATCAATAAAATATATTTTTTAAAAGAAATCTGAATTTGTTACTAAATGCACCTCCCAAACTCACCAAATATTTCAAAAGTACATACAGAGGCCCAAGATTTATTCAGCACTAAATTTTCATCTGCTTTTCTCACCCTGCCTCGTGCTAAAGTACAAAGCGGATTGCCAGGGTACCCAGGTGCTGTGGTGTTTGGAAATATGAATGGGATTAAAGCGAGAAGCAAATAATGACTCTGAGAGAGAGAGCGTCGCCCAAAGAGAAAACCAGAGAGAAAAACACAACATCACGAGGATTGGAGGCAGGCGTGTCAGCTCTAAAAAATGATTCTTCAGGGAAAGAGACAATTTAAACTTGTCAACGTACTTTTTAAAGGCAGCCAAATGCAAACAAAACCCACTTGGAGGTTTTGGCAGTGCTTTCATTCTCGCTGGGGAAAAAAATAAAAGAGTCTGCATTATCAGAATCTTATTATCAGAAACATCTAAACCAAAAAAGGCTCTGTTCTATTTTTAATGTCACCCGCCACAGCGAGGCTGACCCGAAGAGCAGTCATTAGTTAGCCCCATATATGGCACCTCTGTTTCAGAACCCAGTTCCCAAACCCGCAATAACACATGGATACCAACGATGTCTGTGACGTTCAAAGGCAACTGACCGAGATGCAAGTCAGCCTACAAATATGAGCCCCCACCCCTCATTGCTCTCTCCACAGCACCATGGGATATCAAAGCTAGAAACCTTAGCGACCACCTTGTCCTACCTTGTCCCTGTACATTGGAGACAACTGGAGGGCCTACAGGGATCTTCCCAGCATCACACAGCATGTCGGTGGCAGAGCTAGATTTAGACCCCGGATGCTTACTTCATTCGTGCTTTTACAGTCCCCGGGCTTCAGACAATGCCCTGAAAGCCAGCTTAGAAGCAGGGGCGACCCAAAGACAATGCATGCGCTGTGATCTCAACTACATGTGAAGCTGAGTAGACCAGTGGGCTGAGGAACATGCCTCTGGAAAAGAGTGTAGCTCCTAAAGCAGCATGCTTCTGTTGCAGGGGTGGAATCTGCCCCATGAAGGCGACTACGTGGTAGAACAAGGTCAGAATGTGTCCCCTTAAAGGCAGGCAGATCCCAAAAGGAAAGCCAGAGTGAGACAAGCTACTTATGGCAACTGTCTTTTCCCAAACTCATCCATCAGTGAGGCCATCTGTCTGGTTGGGGTGGAGGAGAGTCATGAAAGGTCCATAGAAAACAAGGAGAAAGGAGGTCCCTTCTCTAACATTTCAAGATAATTTTTAAAATCTTAATTTATGGAGCTTTGAATCATCAACCCGGGGTATATTCTGCCCGTTGTGAGAGAAGATCAGCAATCTACCAAGAGATTCTTGCTTCCTTTCTCATGAAGTCACTTTCCCTA
Source organism: Pipistrellus hanaki (assembly GCF_964339955.1). NCBI lineage: Eukaryota > Metazoa > Chordata > Mammalia > Chiroptera > Vespertilionidae > Pipistrellus > Pipistrellus hanaki. Next base: position 46,606,249 of record NC_140519.1, on the reverse strand, counting down.
ATAACCAATATACCTAAGGGTATCCTATTGATTAGCTACATATATGTTGCTTCCGATATGGGTCAGACAGATATTAACTGAATGAACTCCATGTCCATAGTGTACCTGAAACTGGAAAATGTTTCCTCTATTCTATCAGATTATGTCCAGCCACATTATTATCTAAGAGAGCTTGTTAAAGGTTCTGGAACAAGATCAAATGGTGACATAAATGATTCTCCAGCTGCACAGTATGGCAAATATAGAGACTTCTCCCCTTGTCAAATCACAGGAAGAGACAAAGGCACAAAGATTGAGTGCTCTTGCATGTTAAAGCCCAAAAAATTAATTTCTAAGACAAAATATTAGGCATTTTAAGTTTAAAGTAGATTTTTAAAAAGTAAGACCCAAATAAAAATTAATTAAACTACACCTCCCCCCGTCCCCAGTATTGTATTCTTTACAATGACACCGAGAATTCCCGATTCCTCTGGAAGGTAGGGGTTTTCTTGGCACTGACACCCTGGGCTCTCTACTATAATGAGTGTATTTCTGTTAGGGACTCAAAACTTGTGTAAGACTAATCCAAAATCTCTCATAAACTCCCCTTTCTAAAGAATCCAAAAAGTTAATAAGGATAAGCATTATTTTGACACCACAAAATTTAAAAGCAAAAAATTTCCAGCCCCTAAATAATTTAAGTAAATTTTTATTCCAATAATTGACACAGGAAGAGAAAGAGTCTGGAAAGCATGAGCATCTGGTTTATGAGCATGCTGTTCTGTCTCGGTAAGCCCCCCCAGGGCCTCTGACCTTTAAGAGAAATCTTCCATTAAGTATTAATGGCATATTTTCTATATTTAGGGGGAGAAAAATCCCCACTAAGCAATATTATTATTTTTGGTTTAAAGGGCTGTATTTATGAAACTCCTGTCTTCTATTTAAAGTATAGAAATATCCACTGTTACTAAAGTATAGAAACACCCTTTCATTAAAAACCTCTTAATTTTCTTCATCATATTGAACTCGGCCTACAAAATCCACATTATCTTTGTGAGCACACATGCGCATTTCTGAGACAGTGGTTGCTGTGTGTTGCTTAGGTCTTAAGAAATCTGCCTCCTAGATTTCTCCTCACCCAAATATTAGTTTCTGTGAAATAATCATCCCGAGCATATTCCAGCACCGAGACTGCTGTTGACGCTTCAGAAATGTTTGTTCTAGGGACCTAGGAAGGGCCGCTACCTCTGCTGTAAGCCCCTCAAGACACGCTTTGCTCACTCTAATTATCCTGGTCTTGAGTAGCCCTTTTTTCTGTGACATCCTCCTTTGCAGGAGTGAGCTATGCCTTTGATGTTTCTCTTCTCTCTGTTGTTCTGTTAAATTGTACAGGAATGCTCAACCCAGTTTCTATTTAATCTGCTTCATAGCTTGGCCCCATTCCCTCTCTAACAAATGGAAAAGTTCTACTATTAGCTGGACTTGAATTCCTTCTTTTTCTCCTTTGATTTCCCCCCCCTCTGCTTTCTGGCCAAAACATGTATTCATCTAATATCACCCTCTCGGTGTTATCTCTTATGGTTTCCCACAGTGAGAGATATGAAATTAATAACTTTAGGGTCAGCCAAAAGCCTCTCGATCCCAATAAATCTTGTCCATTGCCATTTCCCGAGTTCAGTCACCACACCCAGGAAATAGTTTCTCATCAGACTATACCAAGCCCAGGCTGGACTTAACGTACCATTATTCTAGGTTCACTTTAATATGTGTTGTGGTAAGTAGAATCCAAAAATAGTCTCCAGGCATGCCACCCAAATCACTGGAACCCTGAATATGACATCACGTGGATGATTATGTAGCATGACACGGCGAAAGGGATGCTGAAGATATAATTAATGTTTTCCACCAGTTGACATTAATCAAAAGAAATGTCAATATTATCATGTAATTTATCTAATCACTTGAATTTAGATAATTGTATCTGGATGATGGCCTTAGAATCCTACATCTGGAAATAGTCCAAGCATGTTCTCCAATGGCTTAGATGGTAGCTGAAGTCCACCTCTAACATCTGTGTCACTATTGACCCAGAACTTCATTGGTATATGTTCTATTGATCTCTCCCTTGTCCAAATGAGAGTCACTACATGTCTCTCTCAGTTTCCAGGGCTATTTCCTGGTGTGGACCTAGTGTGGTCACCTCTCAGTGGTTCCCAGAATCCAGCCACTTTCATTCCAGTCGGCTTTCTGAGACCTTGCCTCTTTCCTTGTGTTACATTTTTTTGTATACCTGGCACATTTTTTGATCTAACAACAACTAAAATGCCTTCTTTGAGAACAGTCACACCAAGGAGCAGCTACTCTTACCTTTTATACTGCTTATCTCATTTTTCAATTTTATTAACCAATGTTACTCCAATAAATTCAATAAAAAGGAAAAAAAATTAAAATCTCATCTTTCATATCTGCCTGACTGTTCCTGTACAATGTCAACATTTTTCCTACGGAGATATTTTTCTGCTTCAACACAATCTTCCTGGGCTTGATTTCATTGTTCCATGACTCTTGTCGAGATAGTGACACCCATACAAGTCGGGATATCCTACTTCCTCCTTGATTTCCTGAATAAAATGATTTCTAGATGATAAATATTTCAGGCACAGGCAGTTTTCGACTTGCCTTCATAGCCTCTGGGTTTTTAATAATCCTTTCTGAGAAAAGAGATGACTCTTTTTTACAATAAGAACATTTATTTATTTATTTATGCCTGTTTACTAATAAAATCTACCACCACATCTGTGGGTGAAGCGACAGTTCTGGTCTTGGGAAACTAAAGCTGTGGGCACAGCCTCAGAATGAAGAAGCCTCTGGCCAGTGTGCGATCTCACAGTACAGAGCTCTCAAGAATCCATAGATGAGCCTGAGAGTATGAGAGATGCAGGGGTCCTCAAACTTTTTAAAGTGGGGGCCAGATCACGGTCCCTCAGAGAGCTGGAGGGCCGGACTATATGAACTACTAATTCCTACTGTAACACCTCGGCTGCGCTCACTGCCCAAAAAACCTGGCGGGCCGGATCAGACTCCTCTGCCGGCTGCATGTGGCCCGCGGGCCGTAGTTTGAAGACCCCTGGATCAGAGCTTGGGGTTCCGCCTTTGTTCCCTCATGGTGGAGCAAAAAGAATATCAGGGAAATTCAGTCTGCCTACCTAGGCCTGACCACAACATTTTAAAGTGAATGTTTTACAAAGTAGGGCTCTGCAGTCCATGAGGAACGTCCCTGCCTTTGGACCATTCTCAAAGTGGTTATAAATGATGTGTCATTAAGTCCAAAGGGCTTTAATATCCGCTTCAGCCTCTACTGAAATACGAGTACAAGTCCTACCTGTGTGGTTCAAGGGAAATTTTTAGGAGGCCAAAATGAAGATCGAAATGGCTGGCATATTTTCAAGTTTGTCCTTAATTGTATAATAACAGCCATTCATTAGTAGAAAAAGCCCGCAGGTCAACTTACAACTGTCAAACCAAAACCAACCCCATGGTACACAAGTTCCATGCAAATGAGTCAAAATCCCTTAATTTCACATGGGTACCATGATCCAGGGCCATGTCCCTGCCCCAAAAATCACCTCCCTCAACTCCTTTTACTTTGCTCCCAAGCATCATTTCTTATCTGTGGTTTAAGATGGTCTATTTTCACTCAATGACAGAATTTTTGTAGTCAATAAGTAATACCTCACTCTTTTCTATTATGGAGCAAATGAGATGCAGACTCAGGGTTGGCGAGACAGAGATCAAAATGTCAGCTTCATTACTGATAAAAAGTTATAGTTATCGACATGGTTTCTGTGCACAGCCAATGGGTTTGCTAACACTCTCTGAAATGAACCTCTCCCAAATCATTGCTCCTATGCTTTGACGTAGAAAGCCTGCCCCGCTCAAATCTGCACATAACAGCGAGTGGGCCAGATGCTTTCTATTTACAGGCAGAAATACGCCTGAAAGAAGAGTGAGGATGGATTGAGCAATCCACCCATCAATTAAGTTGCCTTTTTGCCCTGAGGATGGAGATGGAGAGAGAGGCCAGGATGTCCCTGTAATGGTGCGCTTTCTTCATGAAAACATGAAGTCAAAGAGGAAGATTTCACTCCCGAACAGAATTGGCTCAATTTAGACCATTTCTGAAGAAATTAAGAAATCATAAAGACAGGACTCTCCTAACAACTGACTGTCTGATTTCCAAGGTTAGGGGTATAAGGAATAATTAACAAACCATCTATTCATTCATTCACTCATTCATCGAAGAGCTATTGAAAGCCAATCATGTAGAAGGCATTGTGCAATCCCCTCTCTATCAAATGAAGAAGCCAAGGATCAGAGAAATGAAGCGATGTGACCAGTGTCACCCACCACATCAAGGATGGAGGTAAGACTAAAACCCATCCTTCAGGGCACCACAAAATGAAAAGGCTAAGATGTGTGCCCCTGGGCATGTCACATCTGAAATGCTGTGTTCAGTGCTAGCCACTTACAAGAAGTTAGTGACACAACTGTGACCCAGAGAAAATAAGTCAGGGTAGTCAGAGAAAGCGTGGAAAATAGGTTACGTGAGAAGTGGAAGGAAGAAAGCTGTGGTGGAAAGAGTTCTTCTGCTGGTGTCAGATCACCTGGGTTCAAGACGTGGATTCAATCATGTTGAGTTGCTGTAACCTTGGACAGCTTCCCTGACTTCCTGAGCCTCCATTCCCTCTTCTATATGGTGGAGAAGATGATAAACATCACTGCCCTTCTCACAGAATTATATGTGGTAATGGACCAGAGTGATTTATGTAAAACGATGCAATGTTACTATCATCATCATCATCATCATCATCATTATTATTAAAGGTAATGGAGTAAAGAATGTTTAGCAAAGAGATAGAGTAGAGCACTTGGTTATTTGAGATTTTTGTCTCTTATAACAAAAACAACAACAAAAAAGACTAAAATTTGTTAGGCATTTTTCTAAGTTCTCATTGTAAATTCACCACTAAGTAATGCTGTGATTATTGTGGTACCTACTATGCATATAAAGAAAATAAGGCTTCAGTGAAGTTGAGAAATTTGCCCAAAGTAGCATGGGAAGTGGGGGACTCATGCCTGGAATAATGTAAAAATACATCCTGTTTCCTCTGCACACACCCTCAGCCCGTCTCCTGGAGCCGGCATGCAGCGCTGAGAAGAGATAGAGGCGGTACACAGGTCATACGCTGGGATCACACTTAAGTTTGCCTGCCTGAGTCAAAGCACAGCTACTGTTCACCATCAGGCAAAAAGCAAAGTGGTTGGGGGTGTGGGCTCTGGAACCCAGCTCCTTGAGTTTGCATCTGGGTTCTGCCACTTAGGAGCTGTTGGATATATCAAACTATTGGATCTGTGTCTCCTCTTTTTGCAGCTGAGGATGCTAATCGGCCTACCTTCCCAGGTTACTATGTGAGAACACGTGAACTCATGCATATAAGTGCTTGCAGCTGCATGACACAAATACAATGATCATTGCTGAACTGCTTGTCAGAAGACAGAGCCTTTGGAAGAGCGATGGACCAGGTGGCATGCAGGTCCCCTGCACTTTTCAGAGCCTAAGACACTGTTCCTTCCTCCTTCTGCATAGATCATGGGGCAGGCACTCCTGGGAGCTTCCTGGAGCTCAGCCAGCTACTTTGCTCCACAAGGGTTTTGACAATGGCAAAGGGAATTGGGAAGATAACATCAAAGTGCTGGGTACAGAAGCTGATTTTTAAAAATAGGCACACTCGAGCCGGTTCTGAGAATTTGGTGGCATAGTTAATATATTTAGGAATTATTCCATCTCTTCTTTTAAACTGATCTTTATAAACTGATGTATTGCACAGTCCTAACAGGCCTGGATTCTAGGAAGCCCATTCTGAGGAAAAAAAAAAAAAAAAAGTTTTAGCCAGACATCATGCTGTTACATCTTGAGGGTGGAAATCAAACCTCACTCGGGGTATAAGGAGGGGGTGAGTCTCAACAGGAAGTTTTGACAGTAGAATAAAAATAGTAGAAGTGGTATAGTTTCCCAAGTTCCATTGAGATCAGGTGAAGTGAAGGGTGTGGAGAGCAGCTACAGCATTCAGACAGAATCAAGCCTCAGACTGACTTGTGACAAAGCCACATGTAAGTCCCAGCTTGGAGGGCAAAGCCCTCCTAGCACAATTATAGCCAAAAGGCTATGGCTGTAAGCTTGACCTTATAGTCAGACTCTGCAGTCCTAGGTAGCTAAGGGGTGTGGGATGCGGGGGGTGCAGCAAGTGCTGCCAAAACAAGGCTTGACAGATTTCAGAGAACGGCAACAGGAAAGAAGCAGATTTGAAACTTGCAAGAACATTGTAAACACCTTGTCCTTGTTTTGCTTTGTGTGATCGACTCTAAAATAAAGCTTCAGCTTACAGGTTGTGTCACTGTTTCCTCATTCAGGCACAGTGATCCACCTGGTCCCAACTGTATTCTCTTGTCTGTCTTCTTTAATCCTTCACACACACAACCTCATATTCACCCCTGGCCGTACTGGATGCGGTTCAATGGGAAAAGTCAGTATCTCCCCCAAGCCCCACACTACTCAATATCAGCATGGCTTTAACTTAATTAGGAATACTTCCTCTTTTTGGCTTGTTTTATTGAATTTATTGGAGTTACAAAGGTTAAGAAAATTATATAGGTTTAAGATGTACAATTTTATAAGACATAATCTGTGTATTCACCACCCCAAATCATGTCTCTTTCCATCACCATTTACCCCCCCTTTACCCTCACCTGCCTTCCCCACCCCCATTTCCCTCCAGTAATGACCATACTGTTGTCTGTCTATGAGGTTGTTTTGTTTTGTTTTGTTTTTGGCCTTGTTTTTAAAGACAACAATCACAGCAGTAGAAGAAGCCAGGTGGCCACTTGTACAGAATTTTGATGAGAAGGTGAGGTACATCTTTTTGGAAGGTAGAATGACAGCAATGTATATGAGTCCCCCCAAAATGAATTTTGACTTCAAAATCCCTTTTCTAAATAAACTATTAAGGCTAGATCAGATGGCCTGTTTTCTGCGTTTAAAGTTCAGAAGCATAAGAAATCTGGTCCATCAACGCTTACAATCCACCAACAGGAGAAGAAATGTTCGAAAATGCAAGAGTGAAATAACTCATAGCAGACTTGTGAAACAGAACATCGGGTTGCTATTAAACTGATGATTTGGGGAAAATAATGATACAGGAAATCATTATGAGCAACTGCTGGGTGAAAGGAGCAGGTTAATTAGGGAGTCTGAGCTGTGAACACCGTCATTGTGTGCATTCATTTACACGGAAGCAAGAGGACGCGTGGCAGGATGAGAGTACACCAGACGAACACAGTGGTTACCAGGGCCAACGGGATGCAAACCATTTTTAGGTCTTTTCGCATGCTTCCATGTGCTGTCTGAATTATCCCAAATAAGTTTCACAGTAAGTACCTCTTCACAATAAGAAAAATAAATCAATAACACCAGTGAAGGAAGACCTCCTGCTACTTTTTAGAGGCAAAGCGGAAACTGTAGATTTGTGGAGGTATATTTGGGTCATTTGGGTCATCCAGTAGTCTGCGAGGAGTTAACAGAGTCACCCACATCCTTTAACTGCACCTCTGTCCCTCCTGTCGTAGAAAGATGGGGTTGGGAGGTTCAAGAGAACTAAGTTGCAGCGATGTAATGTAAGCAGGACAACTATAGCTGCCACTGCTGTGTGAGAAAGAGGAGGTCCTAGGAGCTCTCTTTATGTTGTGTCTCTGTGAGATGATGGATGTGAACTGAACCCACCATGGTAATCACTCACAGTGTGTGCACGTCCCAGCACCGTGCTGTGCGCTTCATACATGTGCAGCGATGCCAGTCACTGGCTTCTCAATAACCCGGAGAGGAAAGTGAAAAGCTATGGGAACCAGGACCCTGTTCAGCCTGGGAGATGATCCGGGCCCTGAACGGACACTTCCCACCTGGAGGGACAGTCGTTCTGGGAGTGGTTTTCAACTCATTTAGGTAAGATGTGTGTGGAACACCTGGGGGAGGAGATGAAGTTCAGTTTTAAACACGCTTTGAGGTTAATCTTTGATGGTCAGGTAGAGATGTCAAGCAGTCAGGTGTTAGTGAGCCTGGACTCTGAGGGAAAGTCCTGGGGTGGGAATGGGATTTGCTTTGCTTTCTGGGTTGATTCATTCCTCCGCAGAGCCCCTCAACGTGGGCAGTATTCCCTCTGGTTTGTTCCAAAGTGGGTATAACTTACCCACCATCACATCACCAAGAAGGACTAAATGGAATTTTGATTTGTGTCACCTCTTCTACCCCTGCAAGCCCATACTTTTTGAAAGGTAATCACTCTTGGAAGAGAAATTAGTTCACTTATATTCTTTTAGTTTTATTTCCATAACCCAGTTTGTGTTCAGCTCAATACAGAATCATAGAGGGATAAACCTACAAAGAACTCACAAATCTGCCTCCCTTCCAACAACTTTATTGTTATTATTTTATTGATTTCAGAGAGTGAGGGAGAGGGAGATATAGAAACATCAAGGATGAGAGAGAATCATTGATCTGCTGACTCCTGCATGCCCTATACTGGGGATCAAGCCCACAACCCGGGCATGTGCCCTGACTAGAATCAAACCATGATCTCCTGGTTCATAGGTTGATGCTCAACCCCTGAGCCACACTGGCCGAGCCCAACAACTTGATTAGTATTGAAGACAATCAGGAGACACTTGGTGTTGAACCCAAAATGGGGACTTAGAAGAGATGGACTAGAGGCAATAAGAGAAGGGAATTCAAAGAAAATGTGGGAGATTTTCTTAGGGGCAGAAATAGACCATGGGGGACCAGCTATAACTAGAAGAAATATTCATCATGCTCTCTTAACCATGGTTGTTTTGTTCTGATTAAAGAGGGCACGTTGTAACCTGGCTGGGAGTTGTACGCCAGAGACCTGGGAGCCCACCTGGAAATGTGAGCTCCTCCACATCCGGAAGCAGTCAGTTAGCATGGAGAGATTATCAACCTTCTGGCAGAAACCAGAGCCACCAGCCCTTTGCCTATCCACAGGCCTTTGCAAACCCCAGCCTGCATTACCTATAAACTGCCCATTCTGCATACCCATGCTTATCCCATTTGCCCACTTTCCCATGTAATCTTTGTCCTTCTACCCAACACAAGCAGCTGGCTTATGGGGAGGGAGAGGGCAGAGCAGATTTCTGTGGGTGACCTGCTGCTCTCACGCTGCCAGCAGGACTGGAATAAACGCTCATATATGATTCACCCCTGTCTCTGCTCAATTGGCACAAGCAGTGACAGGCAGCGCGGACCCTTGATTGTCCACCTACAAGTTGACAAAGTAGGCCACTGACAGCCTTAAAACATCAGGGGATACAAGACGTAGCAATAGAGCATCTCCCAGCCCTTTTAGACCCATCAGTCCCATTGCATCACAAGTGAACTAAATGGCATGCATCCCAATGGGGCGCCGGGAGGTCCATGTACATGCTTTGTCCCCTTTAGACTCAGCTCCTTGAGAAACATCCTTCTGTATCTTATTCACCTTTGCAACTCAGCATCCTGTCTAATGCCTGGCTTGGAGTCCATGTAAAATGGACATACGGAGAATACATGACTTAAATGCCAGATATGCAAGAATGTGTACCTAGTTTCCTGAAGGAACATTCTCAAAAAAAGAAAAATAATTTGAGTGAAAATTAAGCATCTTGTTATTCTACTTGAACATGAAGGGTAGCAGATTTCTGTGGACATATTTGCATATCTCTTTCTTAAATAGAAGGGCCAATTTACATACATTTTTATGTTCCATTCAAAGAAACTTGCTGTCAATATGCAAATTATTCAACACATTGAGTTCTCCTTTTCCTCTTTGGATTTATACTTGAATATGTATATTTTATGCAAATTATCTCCATATCCCAATGGTGCCTTTCAATGGCCTATGTTATTTTTAATGAAATTATATAATTATATATGCATATGTATAACATATATTCTGAACATTTATTAATCAAAAAGCCACATCCTTACAATTAAAAAGTTCTGACTTAGAAAAGTTTCTTAATCTAATTGCATGTTATTTTTTAAAATATATTTTATTGATTTTTTTACAGAAAGGGAGAGAGAGGAATAGAGAGCTAGAAACATCAATGAGAGAGAAACATCGACCAGCTGCTTCCTGCACACCCCCCACCGAAGATGTGCCTGCAACCAATGTACATGCCCTTGACTGGAATCCAACCTGGGACCCTTCATTCCATAGACGGACACTCTCACCAAGTCAAACCAGTTTCAGCTGCATGTTATTTTTATTACTATTACTGCTACAATTGCTGCTTGTTTGCACAAGAGGTCAAAGAGCACAGGGACCAGCCAGCTGGGTTCAAATCCCAGTTCTGCCACATGGTGATCTGGGTCACTGACTTTATTTGCCTGAATACCATTTTAAAATGGGGACAATGACGGAACCTACCCCTCAGTGAGGTTGCTGTGAGGATTAAATGAGTCCATCTACATTAAATCTTATAATAATTCCTGGAACATTCATTATAAGCATCATTCGGACTCCAAAAGGTAAGTATCTATGACCTCAGGCATGTCACATAATACCCCCAAGCTCCACTATTATCTTTTATAAAATAGAGGTATTTGATACCTACTTTGCAAGTTGTGGTAAGAATTAGTGTGAAAATATGCATCCATTAGGGTCAGGTACTCGCTGAATTGTATTTCTCCTAGTTTTAAAGCGGTGTGTATTGTTCGTTCACCTATGGAAAATTTCGCCCACTTTGAGCTGCAGAAACACTCTCTGACATCATTTCCATCCATTATTTTTAATGGAATATGCAAATAGTATCTCCAGCCTCTGATTTTTGTTCTCATTTTATTTTCTTTTGTAGCTTCCCGAGCTGAAAAATCCATTGGATTTTACTTAGTTCCTGGCATTCAAAGGGCACAGGACTCTGAGGGGATGCTGGGATTGCCACCCTCAAGCGATGCTAAGGGACACTATGGGATGCAAATCAGGTTTGGGCTGTGTCCTGCCATTTTTCTTTCCCAGAAGCATCCCTGGAATCTCCATCCACCAGGGCTGACATTTCAGGGCATGAGGTGGGAGCCCTGGCCCAGCTGTGCTTCTCACTCATGTGTGTGATGTGCTGCTTACACTCTGAGAGGCAGGGTTCTAACCGGTGAAGTGGGGACGCTGGCGGCAGTCAGAGTATTTAGTGAGGACTCCATGTGACGATGCACTCACTGTGCTTAGCATAGTCCTTGGCACAATAATGTTCAGAATTCTTTTGATGATGATGATGGTGGTGGTGGTGGATTTTGCCTGGGGCCCATTATCATCAAAGGCTTCTTTTACCCTTAAGACATCTTCAGGAGCCCTTGCTACAATCCTGCCATTCTGAGCATAAACCTTCATGTTGGGGTGTAAAGTCTGATTCTTACCAAAAGTGAGAAAATCCCTCATTATGAGCTTCACAAGCTGACATTAAAAATAGCCTTGCCAGTCAGTAAGCGCATAGAAACCAGGCAGCATCCGGGACTCACTTGGGAAGCAGGGGTAAGGGGGCAGGGGGGTGTCTACAGCTACATAAGTGTTCTCTTGGTGGTCAAGCCCTGAGAAGGCAGGGACTCTGGCTTCTTTACTCATCACAGTCCCTGTGGCATTCATCTCTCACGTGGATTACTGCAATACCTAAGTCCTTATTTCCTTTTTGACTACTTTTCTCAAATTTACCTTCCATAATCAACCAAATGGACTCATGTCCGTGTCCTAAGGAAAGCCACCGTGCTCCCTGGTAGCATGAGAAAGGAAAGACAATCTCTTTGGCATGTCATATAAGGTCCTCCATGACCTTGAACTTGTCTCCCAGCCTGATTTCCTGCCACTGCCAAACCTCACATCCTACGGTCCATCCACCTTAAGGTTCATCTTATATGATGCCCCTGGACATGGGATTATGGACTAATTCTCTAGGCTGGCCTTGTCTTCCGCAGTTCAGTAAACCACCTTCAGCCTCTGCCTCAGGGGACACAGGTACCATGCCCTCTGACAAAGCCAAAGTGGCCTGCCCATCCCCAAGCACACAGAATGGCGTGGAGTGTTCTTCCCCTCAACTTCTTCATCGTAAAAAGTATGACCTCATCTTCCAGACCCTGTTCAAATATCACTTTCTCGGGAGTGCATTTCCTGACTCTCCCTGGCAGAATCAATTGTGCACTGAGTGTTCCATCAATATTGGGAGCTCACTTTGACTATAGCACTTGTCACATTATATTGTGGATGTCTGATGCATGTCTTCACCATCCCAATGTCTATGCTTTGAGCCCCTAGAAGGCAGAAACTTCTGCTTCATCTTTACCAGCTCCTGTCACATAGAAAGCATTAAAAATAAAGCTCAGAGGCAAAGAAGGTGAGTGGCTTTCATCAGAGAGCTCTGCCAGCGACTGCACATATAAAATTTGAGGCCCAGTGCATGGAATTTGTGCAATGGTGGGGGTGGGGCTTGTGGGAATTGGCCCACTGTGGGAACACCACTCACCCTGGTCAGCAGAGCGGCTGTGGACCTTCCCTCTGAATGGCTGCTTCTGCTGTGGGAGTCCCATTCATCGCAGGCCACTGTGGAGTGCACTGATCACCAGGGGCAGCTCCTGTGTTGAGCATCTGCCCCCAGTTGGTCAGTACACATCATAACAACTGGTCAACTGATAGTTCCAGTCATTCTGCCATTGGGTCATTGGGCTTTTATTATATAGGACTAGAGGCCCAATGGGTGAAGATTCGTGCAAGAATGGGCCTTCCTTTCCCTGGCTGCTGGCGTCGCCTTGGCTCAGGCCAGAGCTGCCTTTCTGCCTTCCCACGCTTCCTAGAGGCCCGGAGCAGCTGGGGCAGTGTGGAATGCCTATGTTGTTGCCATGATGATGATGCAAGTGTTCCACCCGGCCCCAGGCCACTTGGCACCTGTGAATGCAAATTAACCCGCCATCTTTGTTAGGTTAATTTGCATACTCCTGATTGGCTGGTGGGAGTTGCAAAGGTACGGTTAATTTGAATCTTTCTCTTTTTATTAGTGTAGATTGTTTTGCTTGAAAGTATTTAGTGCTACCATTAAAAATCACCAGAAGGGTACCCTGGCTGGTATGGCTAAGTTGGTTGAGCACCATCCCAGGCCTGGGTTGTGGGCTCAATCCTCAGTATGGAGTGTTCAGAAGCAGTTGATTGATGTTCCTCCCTCACATCAATGTCCCTCTCTATCTATCTCTCCCTAGCTCTCTCTCTACAATCATTAAAAACACATTTTTGTCAAATTGCCAGGAGGGTAAATAACTATAGTGATAATAAATAAGGCTGGAATAAAATTTGGAATAATTTGGGAATGATAAAAAAAAAAAGTGTTGACTATGTAATGGAATTTCTAATGAAATGAGCAATCAATTTAAATTAGGAACTATTCATAAAAAATGTGGGAAAACTTTGGAAAACAGTTTAAGAGGAGCTTACTTGGGAAATAGATCCTGGCAGCTTTCATATTTAAGAATGACAGCTCTTAGAACACAAATGAGGACCTAAAATCCATGACAAAGGAACACAGGGTCAGCATGGTGGACACTCAACCCATGGCTGTTGACTGATACACAGGCACTAAAAAAGTGCGGCATATGGATTGTTTTTAGTTTGTGCTGTGCATGTTAACTACTTTACCCAGTCAACAACAACTATTCCAAGAATCACGCTGAAAGCATTCATTTCTTAAATACTCTATAAAGCGGAGTATCAGCCATTCATTTTGTCTCCGTGATCATATTCATCAATATTGCTTTGACATCAGGGAACAGCTAAAATCTGGCAGACGAGGGTTGCAATCCTATCTCTGCTACCAGCTCCTTTTCCTCTTGAACCAGATGAGATAAAAGTTAAAGTATATTAAGTGCTTATTATGCTCCGGGCACTCATGCAAGCACTTTGTGTATGAACTGAAGCTGCCTTCATAACAATTCTGTGAGGTCGTTACTGCCACATCTGCATTTTCAGGTGAGGAAATTGGGACACTGAGGGGCTAACCGAGTTTCCAAAAATCGCACCACCTGGGGCTGGAGGAAGCAGGGTTTGCAGCAGGTCACGCAGCTGCAGAATCCGCAGGCATAGGTTCCAGTGGCCCCGCACCGGGGCAGTGGGAGGTGGCCATAGGAAGTGCATTGTCTTCAGGAATTTAAAATAACAACAAACCTCGCTGGGCGCCTGTCTGCTGTTATCATCAGCGTCCACTGGCGACTCTGAACATCAGGGAGCAGAGACACAGACCCCCAAGGTATTTGTTGTTCCAAGTTCTCAACAATGGCTGTTCCTCCTGTTGCGTCCTCCTAATGTTTACATAAGTGTCAAATGGGCACATTTATTGCCCATTAATGAAATGGAAGTTGATCCAAAGAAGTTCCCTGACGCAGGCTGACCCAGCTGCACACATTGATTTTGAAAGCAGGTTTATAACGATCTGAAATCATTGGCGCTCACTGCAGGTGCTGGTGTTGCTCAAATCTACAACCCCTGGGGGGCGGGGGGGTGGGAGAGGCGGAGATGGGAGTCCTCTATTTAACCCAAGGTGGAGAGTAAACGGAGAGAGCAGAGGTGAACAAATGCTTTGGCTTGAGAGTGCCATTCTGTGGGACTACTCAGCCTGCTTATTTCCGTGCAAAAGTTTAAACCACGAGACAGGGTTTGAAATGCAAAGTGCGATATCTTTATTAGGAAACTGCAAAGTTTAGTTCAAAAATAAAATATATCCATCCCATAGCACGGTTATCACTAAAAATAATTCTGGCTTAGGACGGAAGGAGGTGCCAAAAACAGCTCTGCTCCGGGTGTCAATCAATGCTGCTGGCTCTGCCACTTCACTCTCCGAGTGTCTACGGACAAATAGACCCTGCCAGTGTCCTCCCTCACCCCCAAATGCCGCTGTTTCCGACTCTATCAGCTCTCACTCTTCCCATTTCTGGACGGAGCAGCTCAAAGGGCCCGAGATGCTTCTAGAAAAAGGAGCAGGGGATAAATAATTTGTTTATGCCAGGGGTCCCTGTATCATCACTTCGTTGGACTGTGATGCTTCCTTCTCCGCTGTGCTTCTCAGACATGGGGCTGCCAGAACACAGTGCAAAGCTAGTGTTTTTCTGTAGCTTTGACCCCAAAGTCCTTCATTTCATCCCAATAAACACTAGCGGTTTCCCCGGATGTTTCATCCTTGTCCTCATCACATCTGCGTGCCTGCTCCTCCCTCCATCTGCACAGCCTTCTCCCGCTCTGACCCGCCTTGTTTGCTGGACAAACTCCTCTCTTCCTGAAGTGAATGGGTGTTTCCTCGTTGAACGCTCACTACCATCTCCTCAGGCTTGTTTACACATCAGCTTCCCCTTCTTCCATCTTAAAGTGACCCTGAAGCTCAGGAAGAACTGACTGCCGTGGCATGTTTGGACCTGCGAGGCCCACACGGAGCCTAGCCCCTGGTATGACCGCAATTAATATCTAGCTCATAAGTGCAGGACTGTGGTCTCACATCTTCTGTCTGCTTAGACTGAGGGCCCTAAAGAAGCACGTGGCGCTTAAAACAATAGTGGGACTATCTAAGCCTGGCTTCCTCAGAAACAGTCGGAGGCCAATCTTAACTGTTCACTTAAAAAGAAATCTATTTGTATTGATTTCAGAGAGAAAGGAAGAGAGAGATAGAAACACCCATGATGAGAGAGAACCCTTGATCAGATGCCTCCTGCACGCTCCCCCAAATGGGGATGGAACCCGCAAACCCGGCATGTGCCCTGACCAGGGTGGAACCATGACTTTCTGCTCAACCACTGAGCCACACTGGAACTGCTAACGTTTAATGGGGGGGGGGGGGGGGGGGAGACAGGGAGGGTTAATGCCAGGCACAAGAGAGAGGGACAAAAGGGAAGAGAGCAAGAGGGGCGCAGGGAAAGCCAATAGAAAGTGGGCACCCCTCTCCTGGTCAAGATTCAGCCACAAGTAAAGAGAGGGGGTTGGTGTCACAGGGCTGACCCTGGAAAAGCTGAAGGTCTTTTGGGACCACAGACCTCACCAAGTGGGCCATGCTGAAGCCTGGCTCTGGCCCCGGAGGCAGCGCCAGGACGCAGGGGTGGAGACAGCCCCTGTTTACCGCTGCAGAAATGGTGGGAGCCAGAGTCAGAAAAGGGCAAATGACTGAAAACACCAATTATACAGACGGATCCACTAAAGAATTAATGCTAAACAGCAGCCCAAATGTTCTGAGCATTGATACTGGCTCAATTCTGGGCTCTGGAGCCACAAGGGTGAGCCAAAAAAAAAGGGGGGGGGGCATAGTCCTACTTCAAAGGGCCTGGCAGGAAAAATGGACATTAAGCAAATAACTGCCCAATAAATGAAAAATGGCAAATGTGTAAAGCACAAGCAAGAAAAAGTTCTGCCCCCTTCTCTGAGCTTGCTATAGGAGTCTTGACTAAATCAGGGTTCAGGGAAAGATACTCTGAGGATATAACAACGAAGTGGAGATGTTGAGAATGAACGGGAGTGATAGAGGTGAGGAGAGAGGGAAAGGGAAACAGAGACACAGGGGCTGAGGCAGGGCAGGGGCCCATGGGCAGCGAGGCGGTGCAGAGGATGAAGGTGACGGTTGGGGCAGGCAAAGAAGGAGAGAAAGGCCGAGTCTGGTAAAGAAAAGCCCTGGAGTACATACTGGGGATTTTTTTTATTATTATTGATTTTTCACAGAGAGGAAGGTAGAGGGACAGAGAGCTAGAAACATAGATGAGAGAGAAACATGGACCAGCTGCCTCCTGCACACCCCCCTACCGGAGATGTGCCTGTAACCAAGGTACGTGTCCTTGACCGAATCGAACCTGGGACCTTTCAGTCCGCAAACCGATGCTCTATCCACTGAGCCAAACCGGTTTTGGCCATGCTGGGGATTTCTGTCTTAGCCTGAAGACCAATAGGAAGCTACCAGAGGCGGGTAGCAGATTTGCCGTGTGGTAAATTGTTACCCAGATTAGTATTAATTACCAGAAGAACACGCTGACAGTGAAGAAGAGAAGGAACAAAAGAAAGGACAGGGACACCAATTAAAAAGGGACTGTAACCTGGACCGAGGAAGTAACTGCGGGGTTGAAAGAAAAAGTACAAAGACCTGATGGATGATTCACGATGACAAGACGCCTTACAATGACAGGCAGGACGGAGCCGGGAAGAGGTGGAGCTGCCTGTGATAATAAATAAACCTCATTTTACACCTTGTCACACGCGTCCCGGAGACTGGGGGTTACCTTGGACTGTCTGTTCTGGGCACATCGCTTCACACATTCCCAGGTGGCGGGCCTTTCCTTACCCTCTCTGACACCTGGTGCGGCTCTCTTTCCTAGCGGTCAGGTGTCCCACTACTCAAGCAGAAGGATTCTCCTTTCGTTTCTTCTCCTGATGTTCAGAAACCTATTAACACGAAGGCCTGCCCAGACACGTTTCCCAAGAAGACATACAAATGGCCAACAGACATGGGAAAAGATGCTCAACTGCACCAGCTACTAGAGAAATGCAATCAAAACTACGATGAGATACCACCTCACTCACACCTGCTGGAATGGCTATTATCAACAAGACAAGAAATAACAAGTGCTGGAGAGAGTGTGGAGAAATGGAGCCCTCACTCACTGCCGGTGAGGAGGGAAATTGGGACAGCTGCTATGGAAAACTTTGGTTCCTCAAAAAATTAAGAACAGAGCTCCCGTACGACGCAATGCAACACACTGATGATGCATTATAGGAGTGTACACTTGAAACATAAACAATGTTAATAACCGATGTCACTCCAATAAATTCAATTTAAAAATAAACCAAAATAAAAGGCTAGCTATCTTTTTGGAAAAAAAAAAAAAGGAAAGATGAACTGCCTGGAATTATGCATTTTATTAAAAAAAACATAAAAATAAAGGTGGTAAATATTAATAATTACCACCACCATCATCAATAACAACATCTTAATTTTGGTTGGAGAGACGCATCTCTCTTTTGGAGGAACTCTGCCTGGGCGTGCAGAGCCCAGGACAGGAGAAGATGGGAGGGACCATTCATAGTGGGCACCAAGGTAGGCAAGCCTCTTCACCGCACTACTTCCTTGTCCTCATCCTTACAAACATGGAACACAATCAGCCTTATTCACCAGGTTGTTGTGAAAGCCAATGAGAGCTTTCTTTTCAAATAATCTGTAAATCACTTATAACAAGTGACCATTATTATTACAACAATAGAAAATTATAAAAGAGCTATGGAGTGCATCCCAATGCAGTGTGGGATTTTTTTTTTCTTTTAATGTAACAGGAAATATGATACTTAAGTGCTAGTAGAGAAAATTTTAATAATGCTTGTAGGAGAGTTCATTAAATTTTCTTATAAAATAGAATTATGATGAAAGAAAATAGAGTATTGTGGAAGATATTAAATATTCAACCTGTGAGAAACACCCCCAAAAAATCCCATTACAATTCTAATAGGCCACTTGAATTCGCTTCTTGATGATAACTTTTATAGTGGATTTTATGCTGGAATTGGCCCCACACAATTTCTGATGAATACTTTCTAATGAGACTCTTTTCAAAGTTTTAATAGTCATCACAACTAGAAACCATCTTTTACAAGAAGGAGATAATAAAACGTAAAAGCACTTTTCAACCATTCAAAATTTATGACAGCTGGAATTAAATTTACAGAAGCAAAAAAGTCTTTCTCTTCTTTCATTGACAAAAGTGTTAAAGGAATTCCTTGTGATGAATGAATGGATTTCATATGCAATCAAACATTTTCAAATAGAGTGTTTCAAAACAAAGCAGGAATTCTTATTTGAGAACGTACCTGAACTTTAAGGTACCGTCCTCTCCAACTAGTTGGGACTAAAAGACTATAAGATAACTGTCCTTAAAGGAGCATGTCAAGCCCAGCCAGCATGGCTCCGGGGTTGAGCCTCGACCTATGAACCGTAGACCTACCTCGGCTCACATTTGGATTCCAGGTCAGGGCACAGGCCCAGGTTTCGGGCTTGATCCCCAGTAGGAGGCATGCAAGAGGCAGCCGGCCAATGATTCTCTCTCGTCATGGTTTCTCTCTCTCTCCCTCTCCCTTCTTCTCTGAAATCAATGAAAAAAAAAAAACTATATTTTTTAAAAAGCTAAGAATAAATAATTAAAATAAATAAAAGAGCACATCAACAGCAAATAGAACAGGAGTGGCCAACATCTGTGAAAACAGAGACGCGTGCTGGCCCGGGAACTGTGGCTCCCAGACCTTGCAGAAGCCGCCTCCTACACACCCCCACCCCTTGGCCTGCAGGCTGTGCTCCTAGAGCACCCAGAAGCATGAACTTCTCCCTCAAACCCAAAGTCATCCGGCCACAGAGGGCTGAAAAGCTCCCGAGCGCAGGGCTCCCGGCCACATTTCACATCAGACAGAAGAACCAGGGTCGCTATTCTGGTCACCACCTGCAATGGCCCCACCTGACCTCAGTCATCAGCATGCTCTCTCTGCCCCAAAGCTCCCATGAGTCTGTGCAGCCAACGGTCACGAGCTCCTGGCACCTACACAGGTTAATATGACAAAGGGCCCCAGCAATCCATCGCATTCAAACCGAATTCTGGAAAATTCTAGTTGAAGAACCTCTTCCACACTTAGTAAGAGGAAGGCAAGAGTGTGTGTATATGAGAAACTCACAAACGCAGTGTTAGCACACCAGGCGTGCTGGCATTCCCAAATGGGTGGTGACGGGTCCAATAAGCAAGCCGTGCCGTGTCCACAAGGATCTGAAATACGGCTCTACCTTGTGAACTGGCCTACACAATACGGTCATTTTACTGGTGAGGACAAAGCTGAGCTTTTGAATGAAAGGTGAACGTGAGTCAACGGAGCATGCTATATGTCGTTTGAAAATAATGGCCAAAGATGCAATTGCGACCAAGTTACACCACAGAGACAGGTCAGTCCCACTGAGGCCCATCCCTGCCCCGCAGCGCTCAGCAGGTTGGAGGGTTCAGCGTCACTGAGCTGCGGCTTTCGTGTGGAGAGCAGTCATCAGGTGGACATCGGGGTCCATTACAAACCCACTGGTAATGTCCCTTAAAAGCGGTTAAATGATTCTTCCAAGGAAAGAAACCTCCTCTATTTCTTTTGTTAAGTCTTTCTGCCCAGGAATAACTTTCAAATATGAATCAGGAGAACTAAATTTCTCAGTTATCTTTCATGGGGCCTTTGGCACATCACTGGAAATCTGCGGGTTATTCCCCTATAAACCAAAACCATGCACTAACAGTATGCACGTGGCCACATAACTCTAAAATTCTAGAATTTCGTCTTCATTTCTTCATGTTGCTCAATGGATTAGCACTATGCTGCTTAGGAACTGTGTCTTCTCAGATGTAAAACACCACTCAGATTATCACTGAAAGCCAAGAAAAGAGACCGGCCCGGTTGTGGCTCGGTTGTTTGAGTGTCACTCCATTCACCAGGAGGTTGATTACCGGTCAGGGCACATGCCAGGGTTGTGTGCTCGATCCCCAGTAGGGGCGTGCAAGAGACAGCTGATTGATGTTTCTCTCTCATCGATATTTACATATCTCTCTCCTCTCCCTTCCTCTCTCTAAAATCAGTAAAACCTTTTTATAAAAAATAAAAAAAGAAAAGAAAAGAATGACGTAAAAAGATGCAAGCTTTAGGTGATGTGGGCAGGGGCCATGCACACACACATATACACACTGTGGGGTCTGCACACAACACTAACCACTATTCAGAAATGTCAGGCGATGTGAAGTCCTGTAGTCGCGGGCACTAACCACCTGGCTTTGGGTAGAGGAGACTGCTGTCTGTGCATTTATACTGCCTTCCAGTTAGGAGTCAGGGCCATCTACACAGAGGGGCTTCTTCACCTCCCCCGGAAAGCAAAACCTACTGATTCCACTAGGAGCTAGTTAGTGATTGTGAGCAAGTCACTAAGTTTTCCTGAAAGTCAGTTTTGTGACTAGTAATCAAGAGCATTGGGGCCATGATAACATTCCAGCCACAGCCCCTGGAGCCACAGCCCCTGGAACCACAGCCCCTGGAACCACAGCCCCTGCGTGCTCGCTCACCTCTGCAGCAATATTCCTTCCCTCCCTCAGGTGTAGGCCTTCAACCCCTTTCCCCAGAGGAACTCTTTTCTCCCCACCCAGACCAGATCCACCTCGCCAGGACAGGTAAGAGTTTGCTCTTAATTTATAAAACAGCAGAAAACCTTTTTTTTTATTTTTTTTTTTTTTATTTAGAGAGAGAGAGAGAGAGTGCTCATCATCTTGGGGGGGGGGGGGAGGGTTACTCTCCCCAAAAGACAATGTCTAACACTACAAAATCCTATATAATAAAGAGGTAAATATGCAAATGGTTGTTGTGATGGCAGTGACAGACCAACCCATCAGAAGGAGGGCGGGGCATTGAGCTATAAGCTGCAGAGAGCTGCAGGAGGGCCGGGCAGCGAGCTACAGTGCAGCAGAGAGCTTCTCATGCATGGATTCGTGTGCAGGGCCACTAGTAAATAATAAATGCTGACCTGTGACAGAGACGTCACATAGGTATCTTTTGGGATAGGTATTACTGTATTGCTATTCTTCCCAATTTTCAAACGAGGATACTAAAATGGAGAAAATTTGAGTTCTGTGGCCAAGGCACAGAATTGCCCAGGGAAGTCAGGATTTGAAACCAGATCCTGCATCAGGACTTTTTGAGTGAAGGACAGACCCGGGTGCTGGGCCTCTCTGTGCCTCACCCCGTACAATATCAGGGTGTGCGTCTCTCGGACCCCTTCCTGCTGTAAGGCACTGTATTGTCACCACAGCACACTGTATTTCCTTGAATATCAACACCATTAATCATAAGACACTCCATTAGTTAAGGCATCACTAAGAAAGGCGACGTGCTACTGATTACACCAGAAAGAATGCTTTGTATCACTTAGGATTTTGATTTTATACTTACTGAACGAGCATTTCTAAACATAGTGGAATACAGACTTTAACAGATATCACACTTAGAAATACACAAAAAGAAAATACAGGTGACATAAATTCGGAAATAAATCCCTGAAACTTTGGAAGTGGTCCTCTCCTCAATAACTTTCCCACTCAGAGCCACCAGTGCCCGAATTTCCCAGAAAATAGCGTCTTCTGCTCCATGAAGAGCATCATCTCATCTCTCAAAAGTGTTCTCCCAAGCTGCTCACCCTCATCCCTCAGGCTTGAACGCCGGCACTTTCCAGATCTCCCTGCTGATGTTAACAGAAGGGTTTGTAGACAACCTCAAGGAGATACAATAGCAGAGGCTAGGTCTGTGGGCCTATGTCCATCTGAGGGCCAGAGACAAAGGGGCCTTCTTCGTTGGGACCCCACTCAGGGCCCCTGCATCCACTCCAAGCCACCCAGAGGAAGGCGGTGGGGTCCGAGGCTCGGGGCACATGGAGAAGTCATAACCAGATCCTGCCGTGGAGCCGCCAGCCTCCCCAGGAATTGAGGCCAAAGAACAGAGCTTTATCTGTGGCGACCTCCTTCCGGGTTCCTCAGCCACACTGTCTAGACGCTGTTTGTGGGCAGTGCCCCTGGGGCTTGTAAGGAGCACACTCACATCTAATTAATCCATCCGCCTATTAGTGTGCACGGTCATCAGGGAGTAGCCACAGCGGTAATGAAGACAAAGGGCACCAGATGGTTCCTCTGATCCTGACTCGGGCTACTCTGTGGCCTGTGCCTGACTGTCCCCTGTCTTGCCCGACTCCTCCCAGTCCCTACTCCTTCTCCATGGCATCTCTGGGCATCTTTTCTCCTGTGATTCGGTGGCAAGCACATGGACTTCAATGCCACTGCTGATACCATGTCCCATTTATCAATCATGCAGAGGAATTGCTGCATGTGCTTGATGAGGCCTCGGTTTCCTCATCTGTCCTACGGGGATATACTAGTAGATGTCTACCTGACAGGGTGGTTGTGCGGATTCAATACAATAAAGTATGTGGATGTGCCTGGTTCCCGCTGAGTAAGCGCAGGTTACCCTTCCTCCTTCTCTCCCTCCTGTCTTTCTCAACCCTCCTATCCTTCCTTCCTTGTCTCCTTCCATATCACGTTCTTTTCAAATCCTTTGCCACCCTTCCTTCTGCCCCCACCATCCCTCCTTCCTCTCTCTTATCACTTACTTTTTCTTTCCTTCTTTCTTTATTTCCTCCCTTATTTCTAACCTACCTTCTTTCCTACTCCCTTGTTTTTGCATGATAAAAAAAAAGAGTGACATGATCATATTTTTAAATTTAGAATGCTCCCAGCAGCTGGAGAAAGGAGACAGACTACAAGGAGAGAGACATGTTCCAGCCACTGAAACATCTGGGTGAGAGGATGCAGCCAGAAATAGGAAAGCTGCAGTGTTGGGGGGGAAGGAGGGGTAAGAAGCGCGAGGTGGGGGGGAGAAAGTTGTGATCTCCTTGATCAGTGGTTCCCGGCCTTGTTTTGGGAGAGGCTGGGGCATTTTTCTGTGATGCACCAAACCATCCCGGGTGCTTCAGATGAATTACCTTCAGGCTTCACAAAAGCTGGCCAAGAGGCTACTTCTCCCATATAATGAAAGCTGAACATGTTTAAGTAGCTTGGTCAAGGTCACAGAGCTAGCACCTTGCAAAGTCAGAGCTAAGAATAAGTCCTGCTGACTACAGAATCCCCTTTTCACTAAACCACAGCTTCAGGTGATGAGTCCAGTCAGAATCTGGGACTAGACCAGGCAATTCCAAACATTTTTTTTTTTTTTTTTACTACAATCCGCATTAAGAAATCCACTGTAAATTGGGGCCAGTACCGTGTGTGTGTGTGTGTGTGTGTGTGTGTGTGTGTGTCTCATGTTCCAGATCTAGTAGATTCTGATTGGGTAATGAGAGTTCAAATATCAAGTTGGATATAAGAAATACCATGTTAAATTGCACGTTCTGATTTGTGAATTTCAGATAATATCATATCAAGAGTTTGATAAGGTCTTTTCCTGAAATTTTATCGAACTTTTTTCTGTTCTTCAGAGAGAAGAATCTGGCTGTTGAAGAATGCCTTTGCATAGAGTAGCAAGACACAATTATCCTTATGAGTCTTCCTTACTCTCCTTAATTAATTCACTCTTTAAATGCCAGTGGAGACCCCCAAGTTGATTTCACAACCTACGATTTGGTTGGAGCCAACAGAGCAAAGCCCATTGGCTGGGACATGTGCATCTCATGCATTTAGTGTCTGTGGATCACGTTCTGAGACGTTAACTCAGCATTTTGCTTTTGTGGGCTCCCCCTTTGCCCTCCCTTCACTCCAGTTCTCTCTACATCACCTCCAGGAAGGAGGAGCAGGAAGCAAACGTCATCTCTCCATCTTCTGTTTTCACAAAATCACAATCCCCAAGGAGATCTCTAAGGTCTTAGAGTTACAGGGAGTAAGTAAATGCAGAGAGAAATGGAGTGCACAGGGCATCATCAGCCGGGCTTAGAAGAAGCATAAAGCAAGGACTGTCACCAGACTAAGGAGATGCTGCATAGCTGGGGCGGAGGAGACGAAGGGAGAGGCAGAGAGAAGGGAACACAGAGAGACAGAGAAACACACAGAGCTACTGCGTCCGAAGCCACCGCTTCCCAGCAAGTCCAGCCCCCGGGCCCAAAGGCAGGCCTGCGGAGGCTCTCCTGTCTGTGCTGAGAGGAAGCAAGGCAGAGGGTTGGGGACCCAGCAAGCAGGACCGAAGGCTGACTGCCTCGGGGCTGAGCTGGAGTGGGACCATTTGCCAATGGACAGCCAAAGACCAGAGGTCATGCTCTGGCATGGGTATATGCTCCCCCCACCTGGGCACCACATCACTATGGCATCTTCCTGGGATCGGGAGGATACAGATGAAAGCCTCAGGAAGGATTTGAGTTAAGTGTCTCTCCAACTGGGTGAAAACAGAAATACCCTGATTTCTGACAGGTCAAGACTTACATTTCTTTCACACTCGGTTTATGAACTGAAATCCACATATGTGTCCATGTAAATTCATATAAATACATTTCCATTATAATGTTATCTATATATTTTAGCCTAAATATCCTAAATAGATCCCCCCCCCAAAAAAAAAAAACTCCGGGCTGGTGGAAGGGAGACAGTAATAGGGTGTCATATTTTAAAAAATAAGAACTCTTTTGGTATTGAAATAGCAATCAGGTAGTTTTTGGTTTGTTTTGCTTTGCAAGAGAATAGAGAAAAATGATCTGTTTTGCCTCCCACTGAGGGTGATCATTTCTCTCCAAGGCTTCATATGCGTGTCAAATTTTGAAAAACAGATCTTAAATCATGGTCACAAGAAGACTTGGTGAGATGGTGAACTAGCTGGAAACCCATTATTTTCCATCACTACTTATTTTAGCTAGCTCACTAACGTTCCTCTAATGCAGTTGTGACCAACCAGTGGTGGTCCATGAGGTCCAAAAGGTTGGTAACTGCTGCCCTAATAGGCTGGGCACACACGCACACGCACACACACAGGCATGTGTGTGTGTTCCCATGATTTCAGTAAGTGAAGGCTTCCTGGGTGACGTCACCCTCTACTGGTAGTTAAACCAGAGACAAGGGCATCATCTTCTCAGAAGAACAGAATGTGTCTCTGTCTCCCTTGGAGATTTCTCCCCGACTTGCCTGACGGATGAATTCTGTGTATAAATATACTGTCTCGGGGTTGTTTTCTCACTGAGGAGACTCGCTTCTCCTTCCAGGCACCAGAAGCTAATTTAAACCAGTTCCTGTGAAGACCCAGAAGGTAAACAAAGGCTTGTTTCCTCTTGCATTTTACAAGGCAAAGGAAACTCAAGATAGACGTAAGACACATTTTATTGCCTCTGTTGTACACGGGACTGCATTCCAGAGGAAATGGGAGTCCAAAGTTTGGAATTGACAGACTTGTGTCATGGGTGAGTTCTACTTACGTTAGCCACTCACTGACTTTTCCTGGAGTTGTGTCAGAGCAGTGAATGCTTTGGTATTTCCTCAAAACAGGGCTCCAGACCAGGCAGGCATTTCCTCCCCCTACCCCCAGCTTTACTGAGACATAATCAAAACTAAAATTGTATGTATTTAGTGTTTGTTCTAGATCTCTGAAATATGCGGTTGGTATTTTAATAGGGATTGCACTGAATCTATAGATTGTTTTGGGTTGTATGGATATTTTAATGATGTTGATTGTACCAATCCATGAACACGGTATGTTCTCCCACTTGTTTATGTCTTCCTCTGTCTCTTTTTTTTAACATCCTGTAGTTTTCCCAGTATAGGTCTTTTACCTCCTTGGTTAAGTTTTTTCCTAAGCATGTTGAGTTTTTGTTGTTACATTGGTAAATGGGATTGATTTTTTTAGTTTCTCTTTCTGAGAGCTCATTATTGGTATATAAAAACACCATCGATTTCTGTGTGTGCATTTTGTATCCTGCTCCGTTGCTGAGTTCGTTCATTTCAAGTGCACTGGTTAGGGGCAATCTGATGTTTTGGTAAACTTACCCCATGTGAATCAATGGCTACAGTCAAGCTAATGAGCAAACCCACCGCCTCATGTGGTTATCATCTCCTTAGTTTTTTCTGTGTGTGCCGACAGGGTGAGACTATCTCAGACCTCCCTCTCTGCAAATGTCACCTGCTTTTTCTTTAAGGACTTCCAGCCCTGGAAGCTGCCTTGTCACCAACACCCTCCTTCCCTCTGGAAACAGGATCCCTCTGGTTTCAGGTCCCCTTCCTGAACCGAGTCCATCTTTTCTTGGACATGTGAATATTTCATGTATTCGGTGAGCACCAGGCTCCTATGGGTGCTCTGCAGAAGGCACAGCTCTTACAAAATGTGGATCCCCATTTTAATATTGTTGACAGGAAAGTCAAAGATGCACCTGAGGGGGAAATAGTTTTCCTTTTCTTGAGCAGACCTGCTGTAAATGTGGCCGGTGGTGTTCGGTAACATCACAAAACAAATACATTCGTTTCCATGAGGCATAAGGGTGTCTCCCCACGAACCACCCCCCACAGGAAGAAAAGCAGACCCAATCGATTATTTTGATTAAACCCAATATGTGAGAACCTGCTTTCTCACAAACTGTAGAAATGGTGCCTACAGCTTGAACTGAGCAAACAGACACCCTCTGCTCTAAGAATGAGTTCTGCTCCCTCTCTGCCATTCTGACACCCTACCAGGCTTCCCAAAGCCGAAATATCTCACAAGTCTCTTATTTCATTGGCATGTGGACTCGCAAAACATACGGGACATTTTCATTTCCATCGGTTCTATTTAAATTAGGTCAATATTGGTTGACTGCATGTGGCAGCATTTTTATTACTCTCATAGATGCTAGATTTACAAGATCCAAATTTAGCTGATGGAATTATGTTGTCTATGAATCAGGAGATACTGGACAAGTTACTTAGCCACCCGGAGCCTCAGTCTCATTGTCAGTAAAATGGGAATAGGAAGAAGTAGAAAAGGATCTAACTCGGAGAATTGCTGGGATGGAGAAAGGGGATGTTTACAAAGATCTTAAAGGAAGGTGTTCACCCTTCAGGAGAGATTCCTGGGGAAGGGTGAGACCCAAATGGGTAAGCAGATCCCTGTATGGAGGGCCATTCTACAAGTACCCGGAACAGACTGTTGGACAACAGAGAAGGAATTTATTTCATGGGGGGTATCAGGAAAAGCTTCCTGCGGACGACATGGCTAAGGCTTGGAAGGATGAGGTGGGTGGTGTTTGGTGGGAGGACAATGGAGAGGGGAGGGGGAGGGATTCCAAGAGGAAGGGTCTGGATACAAGAGGCACCAAGATGGCAAAAAATCCTATCCCTGGGACAGAGTAGAGCCCTGGCCATAATAATGCAGGAATAAAGGAAAGCGTGATGAGACATTCATGTGGCCTCAAAGCAGTGTGTTGACACCTCTCCTTTTATTTTATTTTATTTTATTTTAATATACTTTATTGATTTTCCACATAGAGGAAGGGAGAAGGATAGAGAGCATCGATGAGAGAGAAACATCGATCAGCTGCCTCCTGCACACCCCCTACTGGGGATGTGCCCACAACCAATGTACATGCCCTTGACCGAAATCGAACCTGGGACATTTCAGTCCCCAGGCCGACGCTCTATCCACTGAGCCAAACCGGTTTCGGCGACACCTCTCCTTTTAAGTGATAGTCACGTGGAGGTCTGTATATGCCCCAAGCCTCTGGATCTTTGTGCTGCGCCCATGCTGGCATTTAAAAAGCAGAATGAGTTGGGGGCTGAATGGCACTGTGTCGTCCCAACAAGGAGAATAACATCTGAATCTAGTTGTGTCATCTATGCCCTCATTGTAAAACAACCTGTCCTCGCAACACCAGCAGCAGAGGAGAGCTCCGAGGTCAGCTGACCAGATGCAGCGCTTCCTCCCCGACACATTGGTTTCAGCCTCTGATTCATGAAACCCTTTGAGTTTCTCTCTGTGGCGAGCTCTGAGCTCTGAGCTCTGAGTCTCCACCAGCCTGACTCATTTTATCTGATTGGGTCCGCGCTCCCCCTCCTTGGCACGCCTCCCTCTGCTGCCGAATAAATAAATCATCCTGGGATACATCCAGGGGGAAGATTTTCATAGGAAAGTTCCATCTGCATTCAGCCCCTCGTTTGCTCAGGCTGGGTTCTCGGGCACCCAAGGAGAGAGAATGGGGAAAATAAAGAGGTGTTTGCTGCTGCCAAGCTTGCTTGTATAGTCATTAGCACAGGCGACTTGGGGCCCTGCCCACAGAGAGAGAACACAGCGCCACACACATCTCCTCAGGGGTCTGCAGGGGCCTGCCTCCCTCCCCACGCAGCCCTGGGCCCATTCTGCTCTCACTCCTCAAGGCAAGCAACTTCCTGCCCATCTGAGTTTCAAGACAGCTGCAGGGGCCGACCGGTCCATGGAATGTAGGAAGAAAGAAGCAGCATTCCCTTCTCAGGGATATAATTCCTGGGATCGCTTCATTAAAATCTAGATGACCACAAAACAGAGGAGTTGTTATTTAAGAGGGGCGGGGTGTGCTTTGGCCCTAACTTCCGGCCCCATTGGGTAGGCCAGCTACTCTGGAAGATCTTTACAGTTAAATTAATTAATTTACCAACTGGGATAAAAACAGAATCGGCCTTCATTTTACCTAAAATTGAGTGTTTAATGCGGTTGCCTTTCTTGGGTGGGAGAAGACACTTTCTGAGGGACTGGCGTCCAAGGGGTCACTCCCAGGATGTGTTCACCCAGAATCTACTGCTCAGGGATGTGGAGAAACCTTACAGGCTTCTTCCCGCTTCTGGCATTCTCCGCGTGAAGGCCAGTGCTGCGTGTGAACCAAAATCCTGTGCGTGGGAAAGGAGGGATTAACAAGGAAAGCATTTCTGGGACGCGGTGGCACAAATGTACGCGGCTGGCCATCCAGAGCTGGCCTTGCCCTGGGCGGCCGGAGGGAGGGCGGGCGGGCTTCTCTCTATGCCTGGGCAGGGGGAATGGCTCACTCCGGAGGGCAGAGGGGCTGCAGGGAGGCGGTCATTGAGGCTTCTTCAGGGAGCGCGAAAGCGCCCAGAGCCTGACGTCATGGGCCATCAGCTGACTGTGCTCCGGCCCCGCAGCCACCGACGCAGAAGTGGCGGCCCCCGCGGCTGGGCCACGTTCAGCCGGGGGCGCGGGGCTGCGGACCAACCCCCGGCGCCCACCGGCAGCGCCTGGGTCCGCTCGGAGCACCCCAGGGTGCTGTCCGCATCCCCGCATCCTGAGCCCGGCGGGCGGGCGGGAAAGCGGCGGGTGGAGACGCCTTCCCTGCGCCTCCCTCCCCACCCCTCCCGGGCACCGGGAGCGCCGTGGCGGGCTGGGCGCTAGACGGGGGCGCGCCTTCCAGCGCCCGGGACCCGGCGGAGGGAAAACTCCGCAGGAAGCTGCCCGCCTCTGCAATGTCGGCTTCCTGGGGGGTATTTTTGCTTTTGAGCCCGAAAGTTGGCTCCACCAAAAGCCCCGGGGGGAGGGCGTAACGGAGACCCTCCATCCCGCGCGCCAGGCTTTCGGGGTCCGTGGGCACCTCGGCCTGCGCGTCCCGGCTGCGCCCCTGCGGAGGCCGGAGCCCGGAACAGAGCCGCGGGGAGCCCGCCCGCCCCGCCAGCTGGAGCGCGAGGTCCGCGGAGGGAGGGGGCCGGGCTGGGGCGCCGCAGCTGTCCTCTCCCACGCCGCCTGCCAGACCCGGGGTGTCCAGGAGGATCGGGGTGCCAGGTCCCCGCCGCCCCCCCCCTCCGGCCCCCAGGTTCCGGGGGCGTGGCTTGGCGCGCGGGCGGGTGGCAGTCTCCGCGGGGTCCGGCCGATCTGACAGGTCTCCGGCTCCCGCCGCCCCCCGGGATCCGGAGGCATCTCCGACTTCCCCGCGGCCGCGGGCTCTTCTCCTCGCCCAGACCGCCCGCCGCAGCGCCCGCTCAGCCTCGGCTCCCGCCTCGGATCCGCACGGATGACTCCGCTCCGCTCCCCGCGCGGCTGGCTCGGGAGCCCTCCCCACTTTCTCCGGCGCCCGCCCTCGGCTCCCCACAGCCCCGGGCCGCGCGGACCCCAGAGCGCGCCGTGAAGGGCATGGGATCCGGGAGCCGCGGCTCCTCGCAAGCGCGGCTGGAAGGGTCCACCTCGTCCTGCTGCGGCGATCGGGACCCCGAGCCCGCGCCCCGCCGGGAGGGACGCGCGGGGCCAGGGCCGCTGCGGCCCCGCCAGTCCCCGCTGCTCGGGAAGTAGAGGCGGCCAGAAGCGATGCGCCCAGAGGGGAGCCTCCGCACACCCCCTCCTCCGAATTAACCGTTTGGTGACTCGTGAGCTCCGAGGCTTCCACCTCTCCAGCCGGGCACCCCATTCCTCTCCACCCCCCACCCCTCCCTTGCTTGCCCCCGCCCCCAGCTCCGCCCAGGCTCCCCATCCCCGCGAAATGGAGTTCTCCGAAGGGCTCGGTTCCGGCCACAGCTGCTAAGTTCGCACCCGCCGCCGCCGCCGGGCACCCGGGCAGCCAGCCCCCCTCCGCCGCCGCCGAGCCGTGGGCGTCCGGCGCCGGTGCCGCAGCCCGGACCCGCCCGGCGCGGCGGCAGGAGCGCGGCGCCCGGAGCCTCGCGGGGAGCACCGGCTGCGCCAGGACCGGAGCGCGGGCCGGCCTCGGAGCCCGCCCGGGAGGGGGCTGCGCGCCCAGGGCGCTGCGGCTCCTGCGGACTCATCGCCGCTCCCCAGGCGCGCCGGGCGGCGGGAGGGCGCTGCGCCAGGACGCGGGGCTCCGCGGCGGCGATCTTCCCGGCGCCCGCTGCCCCGGGCACACCATGACCTGACCCGCGGGGGGCCTCCCGCTCCGGCCTCCAGCCCCGGGGCGGCCGGGGACCCGGGGCTCCGCGCCCAGCTCCTAGGAAGCCAGCCGCCTCTGGGTCTCCGGGAGCCCCCTCCTCCCCGGGCCCCGCGCCTCCTCCGCCCCGCGGCCGGCGCCATGGAGCTCTCCGAGGTGCGCTGCCTCGGCGGCGGCGAGGAGCTCTACACCATCCGCCCGGCGCCCCCGGCCGGCGGCGGGAGCGGCTCGCGGCCGCAGCGGCTGCTGTGGCAGACGGCGGTGCGGCACATCACCGAGCAGCGCTTCATCCACGAGCACCGCCGGGGCGGCGGGGGCTCGGGCAAAGGCTCGGACCCTTCTGGCGGAGGCCCCAACCACCACGCCTCCTCGCAGCTGTCCGGCGGCGGCGACCTGGCGCTGCCCCTCTACTCGCTGGGCACCGGGGAGAGGGCGCACGGCGCCGGCGGCACCAGAGTCTTCCCCGAACGCAGCGCCAGCGGCAGCGCCAGCGGCAGCGCGGGAGGAGGGGGCGACCTGGGCTTCCTGCACCTGGACTGCGCCCCCAGCAACTCGGACTTCTTCCTCAGCGGCGGCTACAGCTACCGCGGGGTGATCTTCCCCACGCTGCGCAACTCCTTCAAGTCGCGGGACCTGGAGCGCCTCTACCAGCGCTATTTCCTGGGCCAGAGGCGCAAGTCTGAGGTGGTGATGAACGTGCTGGACGTGCTGACCAAGCTCACGCTCCTGGTCCTGCACCTGAGCCTGGCCTCGGCCCCCATGGACCCGCTCAAGGGCATCCTGCTGGGCTTCTTCACCGGCATCGAGGTGATCATCTGCGCCCTGGTGGTGGTCAGGAAGGACACCACGTCGCACGCCTACCTGCAGTACAGCGGCCTGGTCACCTGGGTGGCCATGACCACCCAGATCCTGGCCGCGGGCCTGGGCTACGGGCTCCTGGGCGACGGCATCGGCTACGTGCTCTTCACGCTGTTCGCCACCTACAGCATGCTGCCGCTGCCGCTCACCTGGGCCATCCTGGCCGGCCTGGCCACCTCGCTGCTGCAGGTGGTCCTCCAGGTGGTGATCCCCCGCCTGGCGGTCATTGCCGTCAACCAGGTAACGCTTGCCTGCCTTGCTCTTCCCCTGGGTTGTGTGAAAATAGTGTCTTTTGGAGAGGCAGGTGGCCTGCTCACTTGAGTCCTCTCCCTGGGGTGGGCCCGGGGCCTTGTATCTGGGAGACTCCTGGTCCTGGGTGTTGCTGGGGGGGCATTTCTCTCTTCCTGGAGGAATGGGAACTAAAACCTCTGAGGTTTATGTCATTCCCCTCCCCCATATTCCGATTCTGTGAGTATTCCAGCACCTTTCTACTCAGCTCACCTCCCTGGGGGGCAGTAGTCTCTGGAGCAGGAGGTGGGGGAGAGGAAGGGGGAGAGGAGAAGCACCCAGTTGAGAAGGTGACCCATTTCCTACCAGCTTTACTCTGAGGGTCCTGGCAGGGAGTGCTAAGGCACTCTGGGATGCAGAGCTGGGTTGCTGTGTATCTTCGGGCCGCACATCCTCAATTCTCGGAAGAATCCACGTTTGCTAAGCACATACTAATTGCTGGTGCTGGAATCCTACTGATGGCGTTTTACCCCCTACTTCAGACAATCCTATGACACACATTTACGTGGAAACTCTTGATTGCCTTGGGGACCTCCTGATGATGTCTTCTCTGCAGCAGCCACCCCCAATTCTCTGAATCAGTCAACCTTGGGCATTGGGGCCGAGGTGGGTGTCGTTGACCAAGAACGCAAGTTTTGCTTCATTGAAAAGGGGCGTTTCGATGCAGGTGGTTTGAAATATTTAGATGGAACCTGACCCTTCGGGTCTCTTTCTCCCGCTTTATTCCTCTTTCCCCATTAAATATGGATGTGTGTAGGTGAACAAAGTTCCCGTTGTCTGTGAATGAGAAGGTAGACAGGGCCTCTGTTGTCTCAGCTCATTAGAATCCATAGATAATTTATGGTCTGGCACTTTCTTCGCTGAATGTCTGGTGGTGGCAGGAGACTGGATTCGGGGGCTTCTGGGTAAAGATGAGGGGGACACGTCCGTGGTAATGTTTTCCCATAGAAGGCTGGTGACAGGTACTGGCTGCTCGGTGAGTTCCTGCTCCAGCTCCCGGCTCTGTGCCACTTCCGCTGTACCTGAGGCTTAGAAACTCCTCCTCCTGGTGCCCAGCTTTGAACAGATGGGTCATAAGATAAGCTGGTACAACACCTCTGGAAATTGCTCATGATTTGCAGAGCGCTGGCACCGTGTGAGTGGTTGACCCATGGCTGACCTTCTGGGCTCCTGGCAATTTAGGATTCTCTCCCTTCTCTGACGGCTCTGTCCACATTGCTCAGGCTAGTCATCTGGTTGGCAGCATTTACAGTGCTTGCTGAAGGCACCCTGTGTAGAGCGATGAGTATGTAAAGTACGTTGCTATGGCCCTCAGGCAAGAGATGGAGCCAGGAGAGCTTCGGTTAGTAGGGAATGAGCAGCTGAACTTTTCTAATTAAAGACAATAATGGATGTCGTATCAAAATGACCAGGAACCTTCATACCCCTATGTGATAAAGATTCAATTTTGGATTGTATAACGTTACATTTTAACTGTGTTTCTCAATCCTGTTTGGACATGGATCTGAACTGAATCTCCCACTTTCTTCCAAGTTTTCTCATTATTTTTTGCATTTTTGTTACCATCCTACACATCAGGTCTCTCTTCCCCCTCCTCCCTTCCCCCCTTTCTCATCCTCTTTTTTTGTCCTCTTATCCTTCTTTTCCCATCTCTTTTTTTTTATATAGGTTGTTTAATACGGCGTAGTTATTAATACATGGTCACATGCAGAAAACTCCATTTATTATCAGC
This sequence comes from Pipistrellus hanaki, assembly GCF_964339955.1. Taxonomy (NCBI): domain Eukaryota; kingdom Metazoa; phylum Chordata; class Mammalia; order Chiroptera; family Vespertilionidae; genus Pipistrellus; species Pipistrellus hanaki. Next base: position 46,571,910 of record NC_140519.1, on the reverse strand, counting down.
TACTGCTTTTTCACACACTAGCCTGCCTTCCTTAGGACGTGTTACCAAAAGTTTTCATCCAGTCGCTTGGAATAGTATTTGGAAAAACACATCCTAAGTGGCAAAAGATGAATATTTTCTAAGTTCTAAGTATAGAGACACTTTTTGTGCCAAATGAATCCAGAAAGTAAATTCTGGCTCCGTATTTGTTTTATATTCTACTCAAATACTACCAGATGGCAGGAGATTAAAAATAACCCCAACATGTCTTCCCACACCCACCTCATCATAAACAATCCTACACCGTGAAAGCCAAGGTCCCGATGCATGCAAACCAAGTTCACCGAACTTTCTGTTTGGGGAGGAGTTCCAGGTGAACCACCAGTTCTGAGCTGAGTCACCTTTCACCTAACAATCCGAGTGCTATCCTCCCCTTTAGGTGCTGAAAGAATCTTTCTGGCTTTGGCCACAAAACGTTTTCCTTTGGCGCCCTCTAGAGGTCCAAGCTTCTTTCTTAGATTCTGCAGAGGGATGAAGATGAAGTGTAATCGCTTTAAAAATAAAAATCTGTGACTTTAAAAACCGCTTAGTTTTCCCTGCTTGGGAATATACAGAGTAGGGGGCAAAAGTAGGTTTACAGCTGTGAGTATGTAATACACAGGGTTTATTCTTTTATCATTACTTATTGATTATTGTATTGTTTTCCATAAGAACAACTATAAGCCTACGTTTGCCCCACCCTCTACAAGGTACACTTAAAACCTACCATAGCAACTAGAATAAATCCTAACTCCTTACCCTGGCCTCCTTGAGCCTCTGTGAGCTGGTTGCTGCTTCTCTTTCTCTTCTCTTCAGGTTCCAAATACATTGTCCACTTCTGTTTCTCAGATATCCCAAGCTCTTTCCCTCTTCCTAGCCTGCCGCCTAAAACCATTTTCCCAGGTCCTCACATGACTGGCACATTCTCATTATTTCATTCACTCCCTAGTGCGTGGCTTGTCTTCCTTTCTCCAGAGCACATCCGCTATCTGAAATCATCTCACTTGTTTATATTTATGGTGTTTATTTCCCCGCCTCCACAACCACATAAATACCACATAAGGGCAAAGGCCCTTGTCTGTCCTGTTTACTACTTTATCCTCAGCATCTAGAAAAATCCCCGGCACATAGTAGGTAACAAACAGTCACTAAGTAAACAAGACTAGTCATTGCATAGATAATATTATAAAACTAGAGGCCTGGTGCATGAATTTGTGCACAGGTAGAGTCCCTCAGGATGGCCTGCAGGAATTGGGCCCCAGCTCGCACCCTCAGCCTCACAGCCCCACAGCCCCGCCTGGAAGTCTGCCGTGGCCTGGCACTGCCCCCTCACCTGCTTCACCATCCTGCCTACAAGGTGATCAATCAGGACTAGGCCCCCCACAGCTGCTGCTGGTCACCATTTCCCGTGGTCAGTGCACATCATAGCAACTGTTCAGATGGACACTTAGTATATTAACCTTTTATATATATAAAAGATATCCAAGTCCCTGGATGTGTTGGCAAAAGCTTTCTACACTCATGTAAGTTGTATCTCTGTAAGGCAGCCTTTTACACATAAATACCTTTGGAGAAATCAAAGCACAAACCAATTCTTTACTTTTATACAATATTTCATACGTATCCAAGTGCCTTTACATATATGATCACATCTAATGATGACAAACAGAAGAGACCATCCTTCATTTTCATTTCCGAGAAGAAATGCCTGATTCTTAGAAACTTTAAAGGGATGTCCCAAAGGTGAGGATCTGGCAGGTGCTGAGAGCAGGACTGAAATCCTAGCGCCGCTGCCAGTCCTGCTTCAGAATCCTTTAGAGGTTGTTCTTCAAAGCACCTAAGTACCCAAGATGGATCAGAGTGAGGGGCACCTGTTTCACCCCTCAAGAGAGTCACACCCATACAACACCTGGCTCAGCATTCAGTGGGAAGGGTAAAGCGAAATCATGAGGACAATGAATTGCTAGGAGTGGGCCCTTTGTAGCAAGCTCATCATCATCGTTCTCAACTGGACCAATCTTGACCACTGAAGGCCATAAATACTGCAGTGTATCAATGTCGGCCAACTCAAATCAAATTTCGTTATTGGAGAACTGAGAGGCAGCAACCAGCTCTACACTAATCTTCATTCCCATTAACAGAACGGTCACATTTTCAAGAAACACCAAGTGAGAACAAGCACACAGTCAGAACACCTGAACAGCCATTTCCCTTTCCTGATGATGCCATTTCTAAAAGTAACCAATGAGCCACAATCGGCCTCCTTAATCCAAGCTATGAGGACCCCTTTCTCCCCTTTCTGTCCTGACAGGAATCACATATGTGGCTTGGTAGGGTGATGACCAAGCTGTAAATCTCTGCAGATTCTTTATGTGAAGAGGGCAAGAGTCCTGTGTTCACTGAGATCAGCACGTGCTTTCCACTGAGGATACAAGAGGGGACCTAAAAGGGCCACCGAGGAGGGGCCTCGCCATCAGGGAAGAGATGGTTGTGTTTTCTCCACTCAGTGAACACGGACGTTCACTCGAGTCATGGACTTCCCATCCAAACAAGAGATTGTTGTCCAGGGCAGATGTGATGATCCATATATTTCCTAGGTCCCAAGTGGCACTGGAAATACTGAGGAAACCAGAAGGTTCAACACCAAGTTTAAAGAGCTCCTATTTTGCGCACCCTGACAAAGCTCAGCTGTAGGTTGCACCGGGGCTGTAGTGATGTCTTACCCGTTTCAAGTTAAGGTATGTGATGGAAACTAATGATACTAGTGCCGCTGTCCAGAGTCTCTAAGACAGATTTTCCCACATTTTAAATAAGTTGTTTATCCTGCTTGCTCAATATACCGATCTGAAAATTCATTACAAAATGACATTATATGTACAAATAAAATATTAATGATGCAGTTATATTTGCTAGCTTCTTTCACGGGGTAGATAAATTCTAAGCACTGTTGCTATAATTAGCGTTTTTCTCTATTTTAATTGCTGGTGACAACATTATGAGCCACCTAACATTTGAAACTCATTTCGTTCTCATTCTTCAGCTCATTAGTGATAAGATAGTGAAAATCATTTCGTTATTGGAAAACTGAGAGGCAGGAACAGGAACCAGAAAGATTGCTGCTTTATGCTTCCCTCTGGGGGATTCTGAAATGTTAAAGCCTGTGGCTAATTAATCTTCTGAAACCTCTTGGTGAGGTAGATAAGCAGACGCGTCAGAGTGGAGGTGATTTCTCCAAGATAACTCAGAGCAAAGGCAGCCAGGTATGCAACTCCAGGTTAGTCAGGGCTCAAGGTCACTGTCCGATCTGAATTTCCCATGCAGCATTTTCCTTCCTGCCTTACATCCATCAAATAGTAGAGACTAGAATCAGAAAAGGGCTAAGTAAATCATGGCCATTAAACTTGACTAATAGTAAAAGATAGTTAGCCTTTTAAAAATCCTTTGGCAGGGAAAGTGTCTTTTTGAGCTAAGTAAGGTGGTAGTTGATGGTATGAGTAGGTGGGGGTTAGGAGATAATCAGGCTTCCCATATGCTTCAAGTGCATTTCTGGTCATTTGAATGAAGGATTGACTTCCCAGTTAAGATTAAGTAAGTATGACAGAATTACTAACATCTCTCCCCCATTGATAAAATTTAAACAAAAGCATGTATTGTATGTTCTTTGTGAATGTCTGCCAACTCAAATCAAATAAGGGAATTGGCCCTGTTGGCATGGCTCAGTGGTTGAACATTGACCTATGACCCAGGAGGTCACGGTTTGATTCCAGGTCAGGGCACATGCCCGGATTGCAGGCCCGATCCCCAGTAGGGGGTGTGCAGGAGGCAGCTGATCAATGATTCTCTCTCATCATTGATGTTTCTATCTCTCTCCCTCTCCCTTCCTCTCTGAAATGAGTGTGTGTGTGTGTGTAATTGTATACTCCTTAGCATAGTGCCAGTGATGTGTAATTGAAATCATCCCAACTTGGTAGCTGCTATCAAGGTAAAAACTCACTTCACAACACACAAATATCCATGAAATGCATGCAGCTCGCTAGCTATGATGTGTGCATCTCTTAAAGCCCAAGTATCTCCATCTCTGTACATTTTCCTGCAGCCAATTCTTATAGGCTTAAAAAAGGAATTGCCTCATCCCAGCCTGTCTGAGGAAATGACTTTCAAAAACGAATTTGAGTGTCAACATCCCCAAGAGATTTCTCTGAATGTCCAGAAATGGAAATATTCTCTCTTATGTGTGAACAGACTATCCTTTCTGGTTCTGTCTTTCCTTCCCTTCGTGGGGAGAGGGTAGGCTTTGCAAAGGAATTTTTAATGACTTCTCAAACCACCAATTAGATCCACTCATCCTGGCCTTTCTATATCTGTGCCCTGAATTTGCAAACAGACTTGAAGTCTGGTGTAGAGAGAGCTGTGAAATGATTGTGAGGTGCGAGCTTCGTGGGACTGGGTTATGAGTGTGTTTTCCTTCATGCCCAGTGATGTCGCATAACTGGCATCGGTGGGCCAGACATCATCAGATTGGAACTGGGAGGACTGGGAGGACTGGGAGGACTCCACACGGGGACTTAGCAATGTCACGCTAAGTAGGACAAACGCAAGAGTCATATCTAAACCTTGATGATTGATGGCACTTTCAGAGCTCCACAACAAGAGAAAGTGAAAGCAAGCCTACAAAAATGGAAAGATGTTTTTAAAGTTTATCCCAGATTCAGTGCTGCTGGCACTGTGTCATCAAAGGACACTTACTACCATCGTGCTGCTGTGACATTTCACTGTTGTCTAAATATTTCTTGGGATGCTAATTTATTCATTTCACAATGGTGTCTATTTCAGCGGGCTCCACATGTGTTTATTTTCAGGGCCTAAGAGACACGTACAGCATGCATCTCAAACCTCTCTTCTCACCCACAAGTGGGCACAGAATTGATTCCCTGGGAGGCCAGCAAGTCCAAACCAGGCAGTCGGACGGCGTGGCGGTCCGCGTGGCATATTGATTGAGAAGCGTGTCCTTTGCTTTCTCTGGGCTGGGATTCAAGGCAGAAGAAACCAAAGGCTGGTGAATTTCTGTGGCCTGTCTGTTTGAAGCTAAGTTTGCAACAGAACGGGTTCTGTGGCTTAATTCCTCTCCCCACCCCCATTTTTTGGGGGCTTAAGTCTAGGATCACTGCTTTACCCCACCGGTCCCCACAGAGCAGCGGGAGCCAGAATCACCTTTCCTGTGTCTCCCCGGGAAACACACTGGATTTATACCCTCAGATGCTACACTGTGAGTTTTGTTTATGAGGGACTATTTTAAGAAGCCAGCTTTTCTCACTGCGAGATTTTTCACAGTCTGCCCTGCAGGGGAGAGGAGGAATGCAGAGGAGATTAATTAACCACTGAGGTGCCAGCCATTCCCAGGGAGGCCTGGCCACATCCTGTAAGAAGACTAGTCAAGGCCATCCCACCGGCAAATGCAACTGTGTGACTGCCATCGCAGCCAGGGAGCTGGGACTGGAACTCAGTGTGATGCCCCAGAACCTACAACACATGGTTCCGTTGATATCTGTGCATCAGACCGGGGCTGGGCATGTCTGGTTTGGAATTTGAATTCCATTGACCTAGATCATGAATTGAATATATGCCATACCTTGCACATTCATAGTTACTGGGGTTTTCTAGCCCTTCTATCCCACTTCCTGACATTTTTGCAGAAACTCTTTGTTCAAAGCCTCAGATGCTCCTAAATCGGGAAAACGATGAAATTATTCACAATGAGACATGGAGCTCAAGGTGAAATCAAATCGAATTAAGGTTTTGAGTTTTCTTAAAAAAAAAAATGAGTGAGTTATTAAAACTGCCATCTCCGTGTAAATTGCTACTGACAAACAATTCTCACATGAATCAAGAGCTATTTTTTGAGCCATTTTTTAAACATACATCCTTGTCCTGTGTCAGCCGATTTTCCAGCTGGCTGGAGTTAACCATTTCGGAATATTTTCTTCTGCTTTTGTGTGTGATTGCATGCTGAGTCCACAGGATTGCTTGGGAAAGAGGCATGGCCAGGGATTAAGGAATGTGTTAGCAAAGTGGATGTGTTTCTTTAACTCAGACCTGGGGGGAAGCAATGCAGCATGAGAAATGTAACAGAATAGGACCCCCAAAAAGAGAGGACATGAGAGGCCTGGGGGTAGAAGGGATGTAAAGAGATATGATGTGTGTCCTCAAATATCGGGGTGCGGCCTGATGAAGACAGACCAGTTTTGTCACTTGGATCCTGCAGAACAGAATAAAAACCAGGGTTGGTCTCGATAGCACCAGAGACTTTGGTTCATCTACAGCTGAGGTTTTGTAACAAACAGACTTGCCACAGGGGCAGCTTTCTGAAGAGATGAGCTCCCTGATCAGGGATTACTCGCGGGGCAGCCGCACAGCAGTCCACAAGGGATGGCTTAAAGGAGATTCCCATGCAAGGAGGTCTTTTCCTCAAGGTCAGTTGAAAGCCACTGGCTGCCTCTCCAGGCCATCATGGTGGCAGGAAAATGGAGAGAGCAAAGAAGGAGGGCCAACCAAGTCATCTGCCCTTTTATTTTATTTTTTAAATATATTTTTTATTGGTAACAGAGAGAAAGGGAGAGGGAGAGAGAAACAGAAACATCAATGATGAGAATCACTGACTGGCTGCTTCCTGCATGCCCGCCACTGGGGATCAAGCCTGTAACTTGGTCGTGTGCCCTCACCGGGAATTGAACCGTGACCTCAATGCTCAACCACTGAGTCAGCAGGGCTCAGCTGCTCTTTTAGGTGCCCCTCTAGGATCCCTATCCTGCTAATATTTTGGGAACCAGAATTCTGACCCTACGACACTCCATCTGCAAGAGAGAATGGCAAAGAATGGACCACATTCCACTGCCCCCAAAAAGCTTAGGATTGCGTCAGGAAGAAGGGGAGAAGGAGACTGAGAAGGTAGATTATTCCACAGATAGCTGTTGACTGCCTATTGGGCTCTAGGTTCTGCGTACCCAACAGTCAGAGGCGGTTGATGCACGAGGCTGCTACTTAAATGGATTGGGAGGGAGTCTGTGACTGGCGCAGAGGTGGCAGGTCTGTGCCTGTCTCTTGGAATCCATCTGGGACACAGCATTCAATCAATGTTTTCTGTCTGGGCAGGTCCTGGGCTGCTTTTAGTATAGATCTCTAAAGCATGAAAAATCAAAGCTGCGGTAGATTTATCAAGGAAATATCAGACTCTAAAAGATACTGTATGTGGGTGTGGAATATGAGGAATAGAAAGGGACTCCAGGAAAGGGATATGATGCCAGTTATTTACCCATCACCTTATGACTGAATAAACGCCAACCCTGGGGACCAGAAGACATGGCATGAGAACATGCCTGCCTCGGGGTTGGAGAAGGGCAGAGTGGTCTGTGGCTCTGGCATGCCCATTGCTCTGTGTTCACAGTGACCCCAGCTAAAAGCTGACTAGCTTGCCTTGGAGCTCCAGGCAACCCATCCCCACACAAGGTGGGCAGACCCGGAACTTAGGCAAGGCTCCAATCCCTCTCCTTGGCACTACACTCTGCCTTTCCCCCTATCAGAGAAGTGCCATAATATTCCCATGTCCCCACCAGGCTATGAGCCCCTGGAGGTCAAGGATTTTGCCTTGCTCATCTCTAGGTCTTTAGCACCTGGCATTGCACCTAGCTCTGAATACCATACTTTTAAAAAAATTATACACTTATTGATTTCAGAAAGGAAGTGAGAGAGAGAGAGAGAAATATCAATGGCGAGAATCATTGATAGGCTGCCTCCTGCACACCCGCAACCCAGGCATGTGACCTGACTAGGAATTGAACCGTGACCTCCTGGTTCATATGTTGATGCTCAAAACACTGAGCCATGCTGGCTGGGCTAAATACTGTACTTTTAAATAAATAGAATAAATGAATATTACATGATCGTTTCCTCCCCCCGACCACCCCCAATGCATACCATCCCACAGTCGTCAACAGCGAATGAAAAGCCAGTGGAAGAACCGAAATCAGTTTCTCTGGTCAATACAGGCAGAAGTACACCAAAAGTTATTCCATGAAGTATCTTGGGCTGAAAGCCACAAGCTGAGATTTTGCTGCACGGGTTAAAGAAGTTATAGCAGATAACATGAAGACAGACTCAAATGATTATCCAAATTATTTAAGTAAAAAAAAAAAAAGTAGGAGAAGAAAAAAAGAAAGGAAAAAAACGTGGACCTATGTTATTCATAGATGTTTGTCCATTGCTGAAATTCTTAAATAGACTCAGCCCATCCATCCAAAATACAGTCCAACTGCTAACACAGGTCTTACCCTCTCATTGGCTTCTTCTGTGGCTCTTTAGCTCTCTGGCTCTGAATCCCAACACCAACACCTCACTCAGGCCTTTGCTTTGTGTGATACCAAAACATGCTTCTTTGACCTGACCTCACAGTGGTGCCCCCTTCTGGTCGCCAGTGGATGTTCACCCTCTGACTTCACACAGGTCCAGCTGTGGGCCAAGGATGCCCCCACCTTACAACCTGACACTACACACCAGCATGGCTGGCCTGCCTCACTTCTGAGAGGAAGACATTGAATGAAACCCATTGACTTTGCTGGGCATAGTAACTGGATGATAAATTAGTCCACTGTTTCCCACAGCTTAAAACATATCCCAAAGACCAGGTCGTGCCCTACCAACCAGTTTGTCTGAAGACTACCATAAGCAGAATGAAGTCTCATTTTGGATATGGGAACCCAATGCAACACAGACTTCGTGAAGTCCAAAACAAGGTTATGGTGTAAGTCTTCCATTTTCAGTTTTATGAATCATTATTCTACTTAGTTCATTTTTCTATAGTCAGTTCAAGAAACAGAAACAAATTCTTTTTCTTTTAAATTCAAAGTCAAACTTCTCCCCAAACTTGGGTGAATCTCCCTAGCCTACTGGTGGTGGGCAGTTCATTTCAGAACAGGTCCTGGCCAGATAGTCAATGTCAAATGAATAGAGTCCTCCCTTCTTTACTCAGGAGAAAGATACAAATGGAATTAAGTGCTTTTAAGCCAATTGACATGGAACCCTGACCTGCTACAACCTTGAGACAAAGTGCTTCCCGAAACTGTGCCCTAGGCACCGGCTGGCCTCACCCTGGTCCGGGCCCTGGTTTGTGTTTAAGAGGAAGGACCTGGCTGGGACTGAGAGGAGGGGATGTTTCTTGGTTAAGACCTGAAAGAGGAAGAGGGGCCGCGGTAAGAATGGAATTGTGGGTTCCTCCTTTGTTTCTATCCCTAACCCACGAGCTCTCTGAGGACAGGCACTGTCCTTTTGTGTATTCCTGGAATACACACAGGCACATCACAAGGGACGCTCATAGGAGAGGCTGTTGAGTACATGCCTGAACAGCCATCCCGGCATCAATATTGCTGCTTCCCCTTTTACAGCGAGGACACTGACCTCCGCGTAGTTACATCACTTCCCCCAGCCGTGCAGCTAATAAAGGATTCCAAACCACGTCTGTCTCATTTCAAAGCCGCCCCTCGATCTGATGGTCTTTTAAGGCCACTTTATCTCAATTAACTCCGCTAGTTTCAGAGGCAATGAGTTAGAAGTCATGAAGGACGAGGAAAGTGAAATTAATATTCCCAATCGTAGCAAGGCCTACAATAATGCTATTGCACCATAGAAACAGGGTAGTACCCTGTACTGGAAAAGCACCCCGTCATCACCGGAGGACTGACCTTGGACTTGACATCCAATACAATGCAACTCTGCACAGACCCATCCACCTAATGTGGCCACGCACTGAATCCCCCACAGCTCTGCACTGCTGTCCCTGGGAAACCACTTCTGAGGCTCCTCAAGCTGTCAGCTTTTTATTCCCATGAGTTATAATGAATGTGAACACGGGGATTTGTGGACTTGGCTGCTTTATTTGTCTCCGAACATCAGCTAATGACAAATCTCACGGCAAACATAGCCTGCTGAGGTCTGTGACCTCTAAAAAAAGATGGGGAATGGGAGTAATGATGTAGCAAATGCTGGGAGAATGACTTATTAGATGGCACTTAATATTTAATTTTTCCTAGTGGTTTAATTGCATTGGACACCACGAGTTGTAAAACTCTGTGCCGTTTTTAGTCCGTTGATTTGTTTGGGAGGGAAGGATGACTGAGAGATTTAATTGACAGACAACTGTTTCTTTTGAATATTTAATTACGACTTCGTGGTGCTCGTCAGAATTGCCTGTCTGGCTTTTTCCTAAAGTGCCTGTCAGCTGCGATCAACAAGCCATTTGCTATCAGCGTCACCCAGAGTGATGGAGCTGGGCACTCACACGGCCTGACACCCCCACCCAGAAGGCTGGCTTTGAGGTTTCCTCCTGGTTGTCTGAGACCCCAGGAAACAGACCCAGTGGCCTCGCTGCACTTCATGACGAGATGTTGTCAGAACTTCACCATTTATTTTTTAAATATGTTTTTGATGTTTTAGAGAGAGAGAAAGGAGAGAAGGATAGAGAGATAGGAACATCGATGAGAGAGAAACATCAGCATCATGGCCTGGCTGCCTCCTGCACTCCCCTCAACAGGAGATGGAGCCTGCAACCCGGGCAGGTCCCCTGACTGGGAATCGAACCAGCAGACTCTTGATCCTTAGGTTGATGCTCAACCGCTGAACCACCCCAGCTAGGCAGGACTTCTCCATTTATAAACATGAGAGGAGTTGAGGAAGATGAAAGAGTTGTGAACAGATAGCAGGAACCAAGCCCTGGGCAGGAGCAGGCATAGGTATTTCTGGAACACGGAGGGGTCTGATGTGGCCACGCGGGAGCAGGCCGCCTCGCCCTGCCTGGGATGGAAGTCTGCCAAGCACAGGCCAGCGGTCCACAGGCTGACTGCCGAATGGCAGGTACAGTAGGAGGGCCCCACCAGTTCCAGAAATAACAGTCACTGCACACGCTAGGTGCCCAAATGGCTCCTCGGGACGAGAGGATGCCCACCCCCTTTCAAGCCACACATTCCTCTAATGCCCGTGCACTAAAGCATCAGTCCTCAGCAAGCACACCTTCCACCATGGATCTAGTTTAGAACATTCCTCCAAGGAAGAGGAACCATTCTGCACTTACTGCTGAGGCGACACCCTACCAACGGCCACAGTGGAGTCTTTCTTTATGCAAAATCTTTCCTAACCTGTGGATGGTGGAAACAGGTTTTCATTGGACATCATGCAAAAAAAAAAAAAAAAAGATTTCGGTTAAGGTAATTGGGATTGGATTTTTTAAAAAAGGTTGAAAATATCATTTTAAACTCCAGTTAATAAACTTTGTAGGGGTTTTACAGGCTAATTCATGTGGGAGGGCTGCTCTTTTTCACCCTTCCCTTTGGCTGTCTTTCTGCCTGGTGAGCAGGTGTAACGGCATCCCGCCAGCCATCCAAGGCCATGAGCAGACCTTGGGGTGGAAGCCACACAGTAGAAGGGTGGGCGCCAAGGAATAAGAACCCCAGGACACTGATAACACTGTGAAGTCACCACACTGGCCCTAGACTGCCCATCCCTAGATAATTTCTATGTGACATTACAAAATAGACTCCAAGTTCCTTCAGTCCACTGTTATTTTAGTTTTCCATTACCGACATCCAAATGTAATTTCTGATCAATACCGGCTGCGAAATGTACTCCTGGTGTATCGCCCAATAAATTAACATCGGCTGCTCCTTCAGACACCACTGCAGCTCTTATACTTAATGATCTAATCAGCGAAGACAGGCAGGGCCATTTTCATTTTGTGGTTTTGTGTGTTTGTGTGTGTGTGGTGGTGGTGGTGGGGGGGGGTTGCTCCATACTTGGTATTTAGGGGCCAGAAAGACCCGGATCATAATTTACAGCACTGGAATAAATGCCAGGCAATCGCTATGGCTGGAGAAGATCCGGGGAACTATGTCCCAAAGGAAGTAACAGATACCTTCCTATTTATAACCCTTTGGACTTGCACCAGGCCTTGTGGGATTAAGAAGCCATTCCTGGAGGTGCTCAGTGGAGCCAGATGCCATCACCAGGGATGGGGGAAGAAGGGAAGGGGTTGAACTTATTATGTTTAAAATCCCTTCTAAAAACAAATAAAATCCCTCCTAGTTTGAAGCTTATGATTCTGTGACTCTTGACATTATAAGTAATTGGTTAGATGTAGAATAACTGAACTCTAAAAAGGAGAGAAGTTCAGTCAGTCTCCTCAATCTCAGGAAGGCATGCTGGACAGTGACATCAAGCAGTCCCCCCTAACCTTGGCCTCATCCTGGATCTTGATCTCAAAGAATCCAGAGATCTCTATTCCATCCTACGCTTCCCAAGCCAGAAAGCCCACATGCATCCCTGTCACTTCTTCCTCTCTCAGTCCCCATGGCCCAGCGATTGCGAGTTCCTGACAGATTTTTCCATACATACCCTCACGTCTCTCCCCCTGCGTCTCTGCGCCTTCCACTTTGGTGCAGGGGACACCGTTCCTCATCTGAGTCACAGTGGTCTCCCTGCATCCACGTGCAACTTTTTCCAGTCTCCTTCCTGTCCCCTGGGTCTCCAGGGTGGTGACTTTCTTCCACTGTGGGCTTACAACCCACCAGTGAACGTCCTTAGCTAACTCTGCTCTTGAGAAAAAGGTGCAACTTCCTCCCGGACCCGCCTTTTAGAGCTCCTCTCTGTCTCCCTCCAATGGTGCAATTCTTTAGGTCTCTCTCCCTCTCCCTCTCCCTCTCCCTCTCCCTCTTTTTCCCCTTCTCTCTCTCCCTCTCTCTCATAAAGCCACAGTGACCTTCATTCAGTTCCTTGGAGTTCATGCCTTTTCCTGCCTCTGAGCTGTCTGATTTTCTCTTCCTTCTTTGCCTGAGATGCTCTTCCCTCATTCTTACCTCAAGGGAACTTTCTTGGGAAGGTTTCCTTTGCCTCTCTTAGGTATCACATTTTAAAATTTTCCCTACTTTTCTAAGAAAACATATACCATCGTGTGTGTGTGTGTGTGTGTGTGTGTGTGTGAGAGAGAGAGAGAGAGAGAGAGAGAGAGAGAGAGAGAGAAGAGAGAGAGAGAGAGAGAGAGAGAGAGAGAGAGAGTTCATTTCCTACCTGACAATAAATGCTTTGAATATAGGGAATTGGTCTGATTTGCTTGCTCACTAGGAAATTCTCAGCAGCCCATGTTCAACAAATACTTATTTATGATGAAGAGAGGGAATGAAAGCAGGAGGGGACATAAGGGAGAGGGATAAGCAGAGTGAGGGAATTACCCAGGGCTGGTATTCAGAGCCAGATGGTGGTTCTGGCTTCCTTGAATGATGAATGACAATATCATTTTAATGTCCAAGAAGGTAAGGTAGACTTGGGTTGGATCAGGGTTTGGATTGCTGCTTCTCCCAGTTTTCTGGCCTATTTCTCTCTGGCTCAGATCCTGGGTGAGGCTAAAAATTGCAGCACCAACAGCTGAACAGGAATCGTACCAAGAGAAGATAACTTAATGGATCTGCCAATTTGTAACTCCAGTGATCCCACATAGAATCTTCATGCCAATGCGAGGCTTCCTTTTATTCTAGTAAAAACACTCATGGCTTCCATGGTCTTTAAATAGATGGTGTCATTAAAAGAGGCAAATACCAATTTTATTAAATATAGTTACACTTATTGCTTATCAATAATAAAAGCGTGATATGCTAATTAGACTGGACACCCTTCCCGAAGACCTTCGAACGAAGCCAGGGTTACAAGGGAAGCCCAGGTCCTGGGTGCCAGAGGGAAGCCAGTGTTGGCAGTCGGAGGAAAGAGGGCTTACTCTTGCATGAATTTCATGCATTGGACTTCTAGTTTCTTATGAGGAATATGGATAAGGCTGAGTTATCAAATGAACATAAGGCTCTATTGATCTCTTAGAGTAAGTTGACACAAATATTGAATTGGATAGATAGATGATAGATTAGTAGGTAGAAAATAGAAGATAAATAGAATATAAATAGAAAGAAGATTTGTAATAGGTAGTTAGATAATAGGTAGGTAGGTAGATAGATAGATTGACAGACAGACATATATATACTAGTAGTGAGTAGGATTTTTGAGTACTGTCATTCCTTTGTGCTTAATTTTGGCAATGGTCTGGGAGGAGTAATGAACTACATAAGAAAGAAGGATACAAATAAAAATATAAGATTAATCTATATATTTTCTATCATTTTTTATCCTAATTTTGTTTAAATACCCCAATGGTGTGGCACTCACTCCATTCCAAATAGCTCTTTGTCGTTGATGTGACAACTCTGCTTGCAGGAAATGTTTGTTTGGGGCATGATAGAGGCAGCTGTCGGGGAGGTATGCCAAGGACACCCAGGTCATCATTTCCAGTGATAGCACCATTACCATCACTTTCATCCCCATCATCCCCTTTTTCCTCTCTTTCATCTTCCCCTCAAGACTTCCTGGTGTTTCTGTATCTCTGTGAGCTGGAAGGAAGATGTTGTTAGGTCTGACTAGAGACACTGAGGAGGTGGAAGTGAACTGGGAATCCAAGGGCGTGATTGTAAGGTTGACCTCCACTGCTAGGCGTTGAGATGCCCCATGATGCCCTTCACTGTATCTTAACCTTCAGGAATGTCCACTCATCCATTTCCTCTCTAACAGAAGAAGGTACTTCGGTAAAATGAGTGCGAACAGGTGCTCTGGAGCCAGAGGGCTTGGGTTTAGACCCTGAGGCCACCACTCATTAGCTTATGACCTGAGCCTCAGTTCCATCATCTATAAAATTGTGAGGGTGGTGTGAACATGGACAGAGATGATTCAGGAGAAGTCACGGAACAGTGCCGAGCTAATAAGTGTTACGTTATCATGCAGCTTGTAGTGGAAACTGTGAAGGTGGAGACCTCTGTTCTCTCATTTCCTGCCAGATCTCCAGCCTGAGAAGGTGCCTGGCGCATCAGTGCTGCTCTCTAAGTGATTAGTGAATGAAAGCGCAGAGCCCCTGGGGAGAGAATGGCCAGAATGAAAAGGTAGGCAGTAGGCTCCAGCCAATACAGTAGCACAGTCTGATGAATGGAAGTGACTGCCTTTGATATTTAAACTGTTATTTCCAAATCGTTTGAAAGAATATGTTTACTACAAACATCATTTCTCCATGACGGTGTATTTTAACAAAAGAAAAGAACAGCTTCTTCTTTTGTTGAGTGTTCTCTTGACCTTTAAAAAATAGTTAATGGAGACAATATTGCAACCCCATTGAGTGAATATTTTGATTAAATGTTGAAAGAGAGCATGTATTTCAAAGACCACTTCTTTCTCTTGGACCAACACTTACTGCAAAGAGTCCACTCGGAGCACTCATACCAAAAGAATACTTGGCATTTATTGGTAATGCAATTGATTTTTTAGTTTCCTGGCTTTCAGTGTACACGGCGGTATAATAACTGGGTAACAGAGAGCAAATCACTAGCCCTGCTGCTTATCCGGCCAGGAAACATGGACCTCAAAGGTTTCTCACCCTCCAAACACTGGGCAGCCACAATCCTGGGCCATTCGTTCCCTAGTGGGGTTCTTCCCCTTCTTACATTGCCAACTTCTCTGTCTTCATTTCTAAAACTGATGAGCAAAGGAGATTGATGATTACCAGGCTGACTGCCAACTGGCTCCTGCACCTGCCCCTGATGGAAAGTGGGGTCAGACTCCCAGCTGGCGGTCACCAGTGAGAATAGCACCCCCTGGCGGCTGCCCCCACAGTTCTCAGGAGAGGAGGCAGCTCTTCTGGCACCCCAGCACCTGCTCCTTGGATTCCCAGCATTCCTCTTCCCAGACCGGAAAGGGCAGTATGCAAACAGTATTGTCTGTATGTAAATCCAAAAGCCAAAGCAACTGTGCACAGAGGGACCCAGGATAGGAGCAAGGAATCCCCACGTGACCACCTCTGATCCCCTAGCTCCACTTTCTAGAGTCACGGGCATTCCACTTTGAAGGGTTGCTCAAAGCCACCAAAGGCCCCTTTGAATCAAAGCAAGGGTCCTGCCTCCAGGGTCCAGGGTGAGGCAGGAGAGTGACTTGGGACTCAAGAACTTCCAGGGGAGTCACAAAACAGTCTGTGTGCCCTACCAGTTCTAGCAGATGGGCCAGTGGCTTCTGGGGGGATCACTTCTGAGCTGAAAGTCTATCAGCCAGCCAGCCCCTTCTCTGCTCCAAGCTCAACATGCCGCCCCTCTGCAGCAAGCTAGTGTCCCTCACATGGTCCACAGCCCTGCCTCTGGTCCTCCCCCCCCCGCCCCCCCTCCCCCCCCCCCCCCGTCTCCCTCTGCCCTAACTCCCATGACTCCCTGCTGCTTACTCAGCTCCAGCTCTCCCTCTCCTAGAAATCCTCTGAGCATCCCCTCCTGTCCTGACCACTAGCTCTTCCTTCCACCTGGAATATCCTTCGCCCAGAGGTCCACATGATCCACTCCTCCTCCAAGTGTTGGCTGGAAAGCCAGCTTCTCAGAGAGCGCATTACCTTGAAATCCTAATTTAAATCTGTAACCTCCCTCCCACGTGGCATCACTGCCTGCCCCACATTCCTCTGCCCTTTACATTGCACTGTTTTTTTTAAAAAAAAAAAAAAATCACTTTCACCTCCTACCAATCCAGATAATGTGCATAGCCATACTGCCGGCAAGGCAGGAGCACAGATAGGAAATTGAAAATTGTGTCCATTTTTCATAACTGTATCCCCGGAGTGGTGGACAGTGCCTGGCGCGGCGTGGGCACTCGGGAAATATTTGTTGGATGATGAATGAAGGAACCCGGTTCCATCAGCAACTTGGTCGTGAATGTTTGTTGTTTTTCTGAAACAAACACAGGCTTCTTATCTAGGCGTTGGGATTAAACACAGAGGCTTCGGAGGAGAGGCAGGCTTGGATCTGTATTTCAGGCCCAGCCCCCACGACCTGGCCATGTGCGTAGACAAGTTTCTCACCTCCTAAGCCTCGTGTTTCTCATCTGAGAAGTGGGTGTCACTGCCCCCATAGTGAACTGTTATTATATGAAATACGGTATTTTTATAAAGCACCTGGGAGGAAATTAATTAACTGTTATTTTTCTAATGGTAACTGCTGGATAAAGCTAGCTGTGTGTTATGAATTGTTTAAAGACAAAAAGCCAAAGTTATAGAGAGGATAATAGGCATATCTGAAGTGAGTTTCGAAAGTCCCTGTGATGTTGATTAGCTCATATCTTATCCATTGTCCATTCATTTTTTTACCTTTTCCTTCATCAGGGCAATTGCTGGGCATGTTTGTTGATAATGGGATGTATACTTTCTGTTATTTCTTTGGATACCTGCTGCATGGTTTGCTCATCTTTTTTTGGGTTTCTGCCCAATACAACCTTATTAGAGATACCTTCCCTGATCCATATGAAGGAAGAAAAGTTCCTGACTTCTCCCATTCGTTTCTTCTCTAATCAGTTTTATTTTTCTCCATGACGCTTTTCACCCATGCACAGGAAATGCTACAATTTTTTACCTTTTTGCTTATCTGTGTCCCCATAGGGCCGTGGTTGGCAAACTGCGGCTCGTGAGCCACATGCAGCTCTTTGGACCCTTGAGTGTGGCTCTTCCACAAGATACCACGCGTGGGCGAGTCTATTTTGAAGAAGTGGTGTTAGAAGAAGTTTAAGTTTTAAAAATGTGGCTCTCAAAAGAAATTTTAATCATTGTACTGTTGATATTTGGCTCTGTTGACTAATGAGTTTGCCGACCACTGCCCTAGAGTGATGGAGTATATTTGGTCCACTGACATGTCCCCAGAGATTACAGCTGGGCACTTACTGACTTGAAGTGACTGGTCTTGATTAAGCAATTGCCCAGGAATAGAGTTTGAAGACTTACACAAATGGCCTGTGCCTCGCCCAGTAGACTGTGCCATGGGTAGGACGCCCATACATCCAGGACACTCCAGATGTATGCCTTTCTCCTTTCATTCTCACAAATGCCCCAGTTTTTTAAAATAAGGGCATTGCCATAATAGCTATAGAGTCCAAAAGAATTAAGTATGATACATAACCCTCACTAAAGGATGGAACATATAGTCTAGATGAGAGGGAGAATAAATAACTATTGATAGTCACAGCTCACATGTAGTGAATGCTCACCATATGCCAAGGTTCCATATGATTACCTCTCTCAGGCACAACAATCTAGGAAGCACACAATGGTTACCCCCATTTAACACAGGAGGAGTGTGAGGCTTAGAGAGGTTAAGTAGCCTTAACAACTAGTTAAAGGCAGAGCTTTTCAGTTCTAAAAATTATTTTAACCCTAACCATCTTTAACCCTAACCATCTTCCTGAGAATAACAGTCCCTTAAGCATGCTGTGGAAGAAAGTTCATTGAGATGAGTTGGGGAGAAGATCCTGGAAGCAGAACTTAGCACTGCTGGGTTAGAGTATCGGACACCATGGAGGGGTTTTCCGTGTGACCATCTTTTACCCCACGGCCATCCTGAAGGCTAACTGTCCACTTTTAAAAGTTGGTGAAATAGAATTCAAATCTAGAATAAGCATATTTGAGAGGGATAAAAACAGGATGGTATTAGGCATGAGTCACCATAGGCTGGAGACCTTCTCTGTTCCTGGCTTCCGATATATTCTTACTACCGAATGTGGCACCACGTGTGTGTAACTCAGTGTTGTAGACCAAAACACACTGCACTCACTCATGATCACCATCAACTTAGACTTTGGAAGAAAACCTTATTGCGTTTAAACATTAAATGAATACACCTGGGAAAGCAAGGGTAGACGAAACCCTGGTTAACAGATGAGCTTATGTTTATTCCCTACTACAGATGTTGACCAAGGTTTGTCTGTAGGTAGCATGTCCTTTTAAACCACCCTGTTCTCTGTCCTCATCACAGAAAGGGTTGCTGGGAGACAACTTTGTCTCCCAACCCTGAAAACAGTACAGCTGAGAAACTTTATAAAGTTATTCCATGTAAAGCCACCTTCTGTCTGAATTGGGCTACTCAATTTGGACCTAAGTGACTCTTTCCTGCCCTCCGCCCCCGTAACAATATATATATATATAAAGTAAAACAGAAGATAACATGGGCTTCCTTGGAAGAGTTAGGATTAAGAGACGTCAGTGACTTGGGGAAATGCTTCAATTTTTGGTGCCTATTGGACTCAGTCAACCCCGAACAGATGCATTTGAAGAGAAAACAAGCTCTTGAGAAGATGCTATTTTCAGCTCAGTAACTAATGATGAATCCAAATGTTTCTTCAAACCCGATGACCCAATAAAAATTGCCATAGTAACTATGGGACACCTCCTTCACGCTCACACCACAAACTTCCTTAGGAACTGCTGCCACCACCTCCGTGACACCACCATCTGCTGGGTAGCGAGGAGGAGGAGATGGTGGGGAAGCTGGCGAGGACAAGGTGATTCTGATTTGTGCGAATCCCTGGGAGAACGGAGTCTCCAGGCAGAGATAGAGGGTAGAAATCATTCTCTGTGGTTTTCACCATGATGAAGAAGTGGTTCAAGCCAAGAGCACCAAGGTGAAACAAGATTAGAGCTTAGACAACGGGCCCTCTCCTGTGGCACATACTGTAGAGTCACCATCCTTGGAAGAATTGTTTCCTGCCTCTTTTCTTGGCTAACTCCCCGTGTTCTTTAGGTTTCATTTAAGTATTTCAGCCTCAGAGAGATTTTTCTTGAACCACTTGATCTACATTAAGGTCTCCACTGGATGCCCCATAGGAAGAAGAACTTAGATGTCCTATTTGCCACTGGAATCTAAATCAGTGCCTATGTCCTATTTGGGGCTCAGTAAATATTTACAAAATGAAAGAAGAAAGGAGGAAATTAACTACGAGACAGTCACCATTATCATCCATCTAAGGGACTGGATGGTACAAATTAATTAAATCCATTAATTAAGTTGGTCATTCAATAAATTTATTCATTCCACAAATACTGGAGTCTGGCTGCATTAATAAGGGTAGTGAATGCTTTCTGGTTGTTACAGGTTCGATCCTCTGAGGAACAGGCTCTGAGAGGGAGGTGGCTGTGTAGGAGGCTTAGTAGGGGATGCTGCTGGGATCAGCACCCACGGACAGAAAAAAAGAAGTGGAAATAGAAAAAAGGACATGTTGAGCCATGATGCAATTCAACAGTCCCATGGGGAGTTCTGCATCTGGGAAGAACCTTATGAGATATCTGAGTTGGAGTTACAAGCATTTATATAGTATGTCCATGTCCATAATGACCTTCCATGGCCTTGGGTGAGAAGGCTCTCATCAGCCGAGAGCTGAGGGCTGTCCGCCAACAGCAATCCTAGGAGAATGTTCTCTGTACTTCTTTCCTAAAGGCAGATGCAGTGGCTCAGCTCAGGATCCACCACAGTCCACCCCTTGTGCCACTAGGGTCTACCTCGCACAGGTTCTTCTATGTTCCCCCAGGGCCTCTCTTCCTTGGGGACACCTGTGAGGGATAAATTAAGTTCCCCCTGCTGCAGCTGGTCCTGGGTCCCCAAGTGCTATACACTCTCCTCCTCCTCTTTCTCCCAGATTTCCCTCTCCCTCAGCCAGCCCCTCTGAGGACTTGGTGGTTCACCTGATGGCATGGTCCACAGTCTAACCTGTCAGGGGTCTCAGCCTCTGTAACCATGCCTTCTCAGGCCAGGGTATAACCCTACCTGGATGGGAACTCTTGTCTACTGCTCCCTGGGCATGAGGAGCCCAACATGCCAGATTTTGTAGTTAACGGGACTCCTGCTGGGTCACCCGGCGGAAGCACTCAGCCTGTGGGAGCTGGGACTCTAAAGCTCCACGGCCCAGAGCTCAGGCCCCAGTGGCTCATCAGGAGTAGCCAGTCCCGCCTCCTTGTCTCCCAGACTCCTGCACTCCACCGACCAGGGATGCGGGACTCGATGGAGGCCTTTGGTTTAAAGTGGGCACTGAATTCTAGAGGGGGCACCCCATTCTTGGAGAGCATTGCCTGCAGGACAGCACCAGGGTGCTCCCTCATTCTGGGAGTGAGTTCTGTGATGCGACTGTTGGACCCTGCAGTCTCAAGCTCGTTCCCACAGCCCCACTACCACAAAGGATGCCCCTGGGGTTGACACAACCCAGCTGGAGGTGCCTCCAGTATTGTCCCTAAGCCACACCCTCCTGTACACATCTTTCCCCAAAAGCAGGACCAAACTACCCTAGGTCCCATGTTTAGATTTTTCAAGTGAAGCCTAGAAGAAGCAGCACTGGAAGGCAGCTGGCCCAGGTCCCCAGCTCATCCCTGCCCTCCCAGCCAGGCACGAGGATGCAGTGAAGGTGGCAGTCTCATCAGTGACCTGGCTAGGAGGGCTCCTCCCACAGGGCAGCAATTCCCCGGAGCCTCAGAGGCCCCAGCAGACCCTTGGCCTCCTCCTGGCCACATCCATAACGCACTTAACTCGCAGTGCCTGACAGGCCCGAGATAAAGAGGGAGGAGAATTGAATCAGTGTCCACTTTGGTCCTCAAAACATATCTGATTTGCCTGCCTGTGGATACAGATGACTTCATTTCCTATGCAGTGTTGCAAAAAGCCTTCTCAGAAAGATACCCTCCTCCTCCTCCTCCCCACCTCATCTTCTTCCTCCCCCTCATCTACTCCTCCTTCTCCTCCCCATGTTCCTCCTCCCCTCATCTTTCTTCTTCTCCAAATCTTCCTCCTCCAAATCTTCCTCCTCCTCCACATTTCCCTTCTCCTCCACCTCCTCCTTCTCTTCCCCTTCCTCTGCCTCCTTCTCTCTCTCTTTCATTTCCTCTTCCCCACCCCAACTTGTCATGAACTAAAATGCATATTAACTAAATGTAAGTGTGAGAACACTCTTCTTGATTTTCCTGGCACCGTCCACATTTAAAAATTTGCCTGTGTCCCAGGCAAACCAGGGCAGTGGGCCGCCCTCATACCACATACTAGCTTGGCGGCCTTCGTAATTATTTAATCTCCGGGAGGCTCACTTTTCTGTTCTGTGAAATGGAGCTAACAAGACCCAACACAGTCGTTACTGGATCATGCAGAGGCCCAAACGCAGGTCTGGTAGGCAGTTGGGTGTGTAAACGGAAGGTGCTACGTCCCGCAAGGAAGATGGCAGAGTCTAAGCAGTAGTTGCCTCAGGCGGCAAAGCATTCTTGGAAGGACTCTGGCAACTGTTTATCTCTCCGGAGGCAGCGGAATGAAAATAAATGTTTACTCTCTGAGGCTGCTTTGCATCAACATAGTTTATCTTTATCGTTTGTGCTACCACCTGTTATAGTTCTCATGTTTTTAAAAAATTAGCTTCGTCATTTTCTTCTTGCCTATTTTTAAAGGGTTTTGATCGCGCTTTTTTCTCACCTCCAATCCTTCCTATTTTTAGCCTTTAACGTTTGTGCTTCCTCCTTAATGTCAGAGATTTTTTGGTCCATGTTTAAAAAAACCTTTTAACCCTGTTCTCCTGTTCGTTTAATTCTAGTTTTCAAAATGCTCTCTTCTTGTTACCTTCTGAAAGGCCTGCCTTTTCCTCTCATTGTTTTGTCATTTCTCAGGATACCAGTGATTGCACTCGGGTTTTGATGGAGGTTTTCCATCATTTACTTTTTCTTGTCAGGGGATGCCAGCTGAGCTCAACCTGCCCTCATCCTTCTTTACCTTTTTCTTAGGTTTTCACTTACGTGCCCTATCTTTATTGCTCTGCTATTTGGTAAACTTCCTTGCGTGCTATTTCTAATTCCCTTTTCTAATTCGGCGTGGACTATTTATAAAGGGCAGGCAGGAAGCGTGGCCACGGGGCCGACAGCTGTGGGGAGAGCCCACGCCCTAGCAGGGACGCTGGTGGTACACTCTATTCCTCCATCTGGCTTGCCGACTCCTACGGACCCTCCCACCACTCTCATCCCATTCTTCACTGGGTCCTTAAAGAGCCAGCTTCACCTGGGCCTTACCTCTGCCTCCTGCCACATCACAACAGGTCTCCTTAAGCTTAAGCCTCACCATGTCGTTTACCTGCTCAGGTGCATAATGAGTGATGCTTTCATCGATTATCCAACAACATCTTGGGAAAATAGTTCGGGTTTGAGGGCCAGAAAAATGAACTGGGCCAAATCCACATGGTAAGTAAATGGCATGAATGGGATCCCAGATCTTTAATCACTGGGTTAGACCCCACCCATGCACAAATTCATGCACCAGGCCTGAATACACACACACACACACACACACACACACACACACACACACACAGTGAGTGGCCAGATTATTATGCATTCAGAGATCATAATAATCTGGCCACTCAGTGTAGGTATACATACATGTATATTACTTCTATAAGGCAAAGGTTGATTCCCATTGTTCAGATGAGAAAGTTGAGGCTCAAGAAGGCATTAAGTGACTTGCCTAAGGTCAGAGGCCTAATAAATGGTGGAGCTGAGGGATGCAAACGCCAGTCTCTGGTTACAGAAGCTCCAGGTGGGTGCAAAGGCCTTTGGTGGGTGGCTGACCCATTCACTTTGCCAGGACCCCACAGTACTTGAGCACCCCTCGGGGTTGCAGAGAGGATCATAATCTCCCTATATTTCCCCGCATCCTCCAATGCCTAGGCTCCCCTCCTCTGCAGCCCCTCCCCCTGTCCAGTGTGCAGACATGAACGCTAATGTGTGAAACCAATGAGGAGACACCTAAGTCCAAAAGCAGAGAGGCCTAAACACGGGCACATTTCTCCGGCTGTGAGAATGACTTGTGAAAACACGCCAAGACTGCAAGCTTTGGGGTAAGACTCCAGCCGGGAGTTTGGTGCCTGGAAGTTGGGTGACGGCACTGGAGAGAAAAAGCAGGAGACCCTGTGATATCTTTTCTTGAGTTAGGACCTCAGGACTTGGATACTACCCAAGAGGGCCCAAGGTCAAAGCACAACATTGCTATTCAACTAATACTCTCCCTGTGTCTTCCTAGTCTCTTCCCCTTCTTCTCGCCCGATTCCCAGCCCCTTAAAAGGCCAAAACCTTCAGCACCTGGAGGGGAGAGGGGAGCGTGAGTGTGAAAGAGGAAGGAGCCCCTTGTCTTGCTTCATGCCTCCCATCCAGGTTCAGCTCTAAACTTGGGGATGGAGAAGCTCTAAGTTTAAGGTGACCAGACGTCCCGCTTTGGGCGGGACAGTCCTGATTTTTAAGTATTTGTCCTGCATCCCGCGGTGTTTTAAAAAAGTCCAAAAGATTTAAAAGATCCTTTCCGAAAATTGGGACTTTTTAAAAATGCTGCGGGAGGCGGGACAGATTGTTAAAAATCAGGACTGTCCCGCCAAAAGCAGGATGTCTAGTCACCTTATCTAAGTTAGATGGAATGGCCACAGAGGGGATGACATCTGCCTCAAGACCGGAGTGAAGAACTTGGCTCTGCTCACCCGCTACTAAGCTTTTGGCTTATTTCCTTAAGGTCTGCCGTGGGCCGAAACCGGTTTGGCTCAGTCATCGGTCTGCGGACTGAAAGGTCCCAGGTTCGATTCCTGTCAAGAGCATGTACCTTGGTTGCGGGCACATCCCCAGTAGGGGGTGTGCAAGAGTCAGCTGGTCGATGTTTCTCTCTCATCGATGTTTCTAGCTCTCTATCTTTCTCCCTTCCTCTCTGTAAAAAAAACAATGAAATATATTTAAAAAAAAAAAAAAAAAAAAAAGAGATCTGCCGTGGGCATGTTTATTGGTTTTTTCTCTTTGCCTCTACACAGCTCTCCCTCCAGCCGCCTGACCGGGCTCTGTGTGCGCTTCTGTTGCAGGTGGTGGCCCAGGTGGTGCTGTTCATGTGCATGAACACGGCGGGCATCTTCATCAGCTACCTGTCAGACCGCGCCCAGCGCCAGGCCTTCCTGGAGACCCGGAGGTGTGTGGAGGCCAGGCTGCGCCTGGAGACGGAAAACCAGAGACAGGTACCGATGGGGAAGGCTGCACGTCCTGTTGAGCTTAATTTCTGCCCTGAAATATCTGGACTTACTAGGGTCCCCTCCAAGTCTGTGTCCCGGGGTTACCAGGTCTAAAGTAGCTATGGAAGATCCTCCACACTCACATAATTGCTCCCTCAAGAAATAAAATGATTCTAGTCTCAACATGATCTCCCGATGCTTTTGACCGACATCTGTGCTTCAAGGCTATGGTGCCTAAAGACCATTAAAATTCTCAACTCTAACCCTCCTGTTTTTGAAACTATAAATTGTTATTTCAGATACATTTTTTTTTTTTTGCTAGCAATTCAAATTGTAGTAAGCACACAGGAGAATCTTGTATGCGTGTGGTTCCTAATACCCATACCTCACTTTCACAAAAGATGAACGAACACAATAGAATTTATGGAACATGACAGGGCTCCCAGGATGAGGGGACACAGAGGGGACAGCAGGTCAGGTCACGGCAGGAGCCATGAGTTCAAGTTTCAAGACATTAAAATAAAGGAATTTCTTGGGCGGATGTTACAGGAATTTTAAAAGTAGCTTCAAATGATATGTTTCACCAAAATAAAATTAGCTTTCATAGACCAAAGATTTTCCCCTATCGAAATTATTCATCCATTGAAAACGGGTGCCTATTTTAGCCTCTGAGAGCAATTTTCAAGGAGGAATAACAGGGAGGTGTTGAAAACTGGTTATCGAATCAACATATTTTACATTCAACATGTTTATGGAGCCTTTAGAATTCTATGGTTAATGAATATGGTCTACAATACTAGGCTCCTTTTATTTAGACTATGGACACACCCTTGGTATTTTAAGCCTTATGCAACACAGGTATGAGAAATTATAAGGAAAGTAGCTACAAAGACACAGCATTTTTCTCATCTTCATATGATCAAATCATCAGTAAGACATGGATCTTTGAAAGGGGGAAGCCAGGTCCCTGTGGTAATGGATGAGGCAGACAGGCCGGGTGCCACCTGCCAAGACTCAGCTCTCACCGCCAAGTGTTACTGCCAGGGGCACAGAGGAAATGGCTGAATGGCCAGCTCCTCCCTGGACTTCTCAGGATTCAGAATTGGGAAATCTCTAAGTTTGTGTCTAAAACCATTATGGAACCTCATGGTGACTCACTGTAGTTGCCCCGAATGACCCTATAGAATGAGTTAGAGAAATAACTTGGAGAAAGAATGCGCCTTGAGCACCACACCTGAGGCACTCCGGGGACTCTACGTGGTGCTCCTCTGCAAAGCACAGCAGCTGCCGGGCGGACACATCACTCCTCCCATGAGTGCTCTGCCAATTCAGAGAATGCGGCCGCATTAATAATGTATCCCGCTCCTCTCCATGCTCGGTGGCAACCAGAACTGCAATTGTGGGTGAGTTGTCTGGGCAGCTCAGTCTTTTATTTAATGTTCGTGAAATATTGGAGACACTAACATGATGGCCTAGTTATACCCATAAGACTTCTTTCCCACTCTTCAAGGAGAAAAGAATCTAACACTGTTAAAAGGACTTTCCTCTGTCCTCTCTAATCTTTGTATCTCTTTAAGTTGGTGAAAGGAGGAAGAAAATAATACACAGGAACAAGGACAGGTGCCAACTAGAGTGCAGTGGCAAGCTCACTGAAGTTCATGCCACAGCTATCTTACCCCCTAGTTGGGCCACCTAAGCCACTGAACTTTGGGCCCTAGATCCCGCCCCCACAAATGGGGAGATGTCTCTCTTTCCAACATTGTGTTTGCCTCAAATGAGATAATGCGTATAAAGTAATACAGAATTATGTCAGCCTCGTTGTAAGAAAGGATGATCTGGGAAGATCCCTTGTTCTGAGGATTCAGTAAGATGTGCAGTAGGCATGGGATGGTCCTGTGTCCATAGTGATGGGAAGGTATTTCTGGGACCCTCTTCCCTCGGCGTCCGTATCTGAGATAGCGGGCTCTGCATCACTCAATGCGGACGTCACTTTCCATTGACACTCGATCTCTGCTTCAGGTTCCCATTATCCCTGAGAACCATCTCAGTGGGGATGGGCAGAGAAGTTTTTTAAAGGAGACCGCCTAGGATTTGAAATATTTGCCTAGTGACTGACCATCTCAGTGAATTTGAGCAAGATCTGAGTCTTAGTTGTTCTATCTGTAGCATGGAGATGATAATACTTCCCCCCCCCCCCCAGCCCTAAAGAGGTTCCTTGTGGTCAGAAATAGTGTGTAGGGCCCTTGCAGCTCAGTGAAGAGCGTCTAGTAGCCTGATTGTGCATAATGGTTTTTATGAGGCAGCCAACATGGCACAGTCCTGGGAGGACTCATTTGAGAACACGTGGATGGGCTGGTCTCAGCTGAAACCCCAATGGACATTTAGAGGGGGGAGGGGAATCAGGTTGGTGGTTCTCCACAGGACACAAGTGATCAGAGCTCAGCATTAGGCTCTATGACTTTTAAAGTATCATATGTCATTAACAAATTCATCTCCACTTAACTCTTATTAAAGCTAATTATAGTAACATAACTGTTAGAAATTCTATACTTTGTGAAGGAGACACTGTCCCATGGGCTTAAATGACACCAGATCCTTTTTCCTTGGAAAATGATTCCAAAAGAGACAGAATGTTATTTTTAAACACTTGTAAATGCAGAATCAAAAAGCCTTATTCCTCAGAAATGTTCACTTTTTTTGTGATTTTTTGAGCACTGGCTTTACCTCATAATAAGATACAAAGAAAATATTTAAATGACTGGATAAGTTTAACCATGAATTAATTTATGTATTGAGGATCTAGTGTGTGCTATGAGCTTTGTTGGATATTGGAAATATTGTATAATGGTCACTAGCAATTGGTTCCTGGTTTTACAGAATTTACCAGATACAGACAGAGATGGGTGACTATGCAGACACCTATGGGAATAGCGTATGGGTCAAACCCAAACTGGGAGTGGACAGAAGCCTACCCAAGAGAAATGATGCCTGAATTGATATGTGAAAAGGATTTAGCTCACTGAGAAGTGATGAAGAATTCTGCATAAAGGTCAAAAAACACACACACAAACATCCTGAGAGAAGGGAGGATGTAGTTTGTTGGGGCAATTATGAGTGCTTCCATGATAACTCACTCCTGTGATTCACTTATTCATCCATCCATCCACCCATCCACCCATCCATTATGTTGGAGTAGCCACAGAGACAAGTAAGGCTCAGGCTCTATGCTGGATTGGGACGGGAAGATGAGCAGAACTTTGCTTGGAGAGAAGGAAGAAAGAATTAGCCAAGATACTGATGTTAAGATGTTCAATGTACTGTATATACCAAAAGGGAAAAAGTCTATTACAGATCTCTATTACGGCCTGCCCCATTTGATCTCAATTTCTCCATGCCTTCTTGTTTGGGTAAATTGTGAGCCCCCTAAGAGTGACCCATAACTCATTGTTCCATATAGCCACCCAGCAGTGCCTGAAAACCAGCATGGAATATATGGTTATGAAAAGACTGAAGTTTTCAATATTCAATTGTGGTTACTAATTATTCTTCCCAAGAAAAATCACCAAGCTATAGCTAAAGGACATGAGGCCAATTAGCCATGCTGCCTCTTGTTCTGTGGGTCCCATAGCATAATGAGATGCTTGGGGTCCTGAGTGACAGGCTTCTTCCTTGGATAACCTGAGGCTGCATGTATGGTTCATAAGGTCAAGAGCAAGCAGGCGGGAGAGACCAGCAACTGTTATCACCCTTTGCTCCATGTCTCTTCTGGAGTAGGTGTTCAACAAAGCTCCTTAAAGATGGCTATTTATAAAATCTGCTTCCCCTCCCATAGTAACTGGCTGGCACAATGCCAGGCAGAGACTACAAAATGGTCTGAAAGGTTGACATTTTTAATTCAGGTGATTGGCTTCAAGAACTTGAGCACATATTGACCCTTCAGAGAGGCAAGGTCTTTGTGCTTTAAAAAAAAAAATCACCAATTATAACTAGCACAGAGTATTATATATTAAATACCTCTTGTCTGGTCTCTTGGGCCCCAGCTTCCCTTCCTCCAATGTGCTCTCCATCCGAAAGGCCAGGAAGTTCAGAAGCAGTACCTTTTAGGGGTCCAAAGCATAATCTTCAGCGTCTAGGTCTGGATTCCAATCCTACTTCCTGTGCTTCTTGACTGTGGGAATTTAGGCAAACCATTGCCTCTAGAGACCTTGCTTTTGTAGGTGTGATGTGCCCATAATGATGATTCCTTTCTCCACATGGTGAGAATGGAGGGTTAAGGATCAACAGTGCTTAGCCCAAGGCAGAAGAAGCTGTGAGGACCTGACATGAGGTCACTCCTCTCTCAGGAAAACCCTTCAGTGGCCCCATTCCCTCCAAGATAAAGTCCAAACCCCATGCATGACCCCACAGGCCCTCCAGGACCTAGTCTCTGTGTCCTCTCTCCCAGATACTTCTTCGCCGCCTTGCCTTGCATTCACCAAGTGACCACAAGCTCCTGGACTGCTGTTTCACTGCCCTGTGCTACGTGGTTCTTAGCCTGAGAAGCCACCTCCTTCCTTATGTCTCTACTCTGAAAATTCCACTCCCACATCTCTTCCTCCATGAGGCTTGCTTCTCCTCAGGTTGAATGAAATGCTTTTCTTGTGTTTCCAGAAGGCTTTAACATTAACTCTATTATAGAACCATTTAGAACCTTCACTAGTCTGTATTTCTCGTTGGCCAATCAGGACTACTTAAAGGAAGCTCCTCCTGTGTGATTTATCTGCTCCCCTGCTATATATTCAGCACAATGGCTGGAATATAAGATCTTCTGGTTGATGTTTATTAAACTGAGTTTTATTGAATTGAAATGTGGGTGCCTGGCTTCACTTCTACCTACAGGAGGGTCATGTTGAAATAATTCAGAGATGAGAAAACTCTTGTC
This sequence comes from Pipistrellus hanaki, assembly GCF_964339955.1. Classification (NCBI taxonomy): domain Eukaryota; kingdom Metazoa; phylum Chordata; class Mammalia; order Chiroptera; family Vespertilionidae; genus Pipistrellus; species Pipistrellus hanaki. The sequence continues at coordinate 46,542,062 of NC_140519.1, read as the reverse complement.
CGGAGTGGTCCAACACTTAATTGTAAAAGTCAAGAGATTTGTGCCCACTGTGACTCCATCAGAGACTTGGTGGAGGGAGGACTCTTATCCAATGCTGAGAGACTGGGGCAGGGTGAGCACACGTCTTGCACAGACCTGCCAGGGGAATTTTCCATCTGGAAGCCACATCTTGGAACATCTCTCTTTGGGGAGTTAGATTCTAATTATTGTAGTTTTTGTAATTCCACTGCTCCTCCCAAACGATCCAAATGGCCCATATTTATTTTAAATATTTAAATGAATTAATTGTTTTCCTTTTAGCTTTGAGAATTGCCCAAACCTACTTATGGTAATCATGGCATTTTGGAGTCTCAGAAGCTCTGGGGGCACTGGAATAACGTTTCTGATGATGCCATATGTTGCAGCAGGAGGACAATTTATTATTAAATGCGGCAGATGTTTCAGCTGTGTTAAAGCAATTCTGTTTAACATCTTTGTTAGACAATATTGATGTAAGTTAGTGGTTTGGACAATATGATTGGATGGGAAAGTTGGGTTTCCTACTGTGTTCTGAATTGGTTGGTTTGATTCATATTAGTGTCCTATAATATCTAGGAAATGTTTTTTTTAAAGCTACAGGTCACTGTTGAATTCCATTCATTCATTTATTCATTTATTCATTTATTCATTTTTATTCATTTATTCAGGGAGAGTCAATTCAAGGTTGATCTGAAAGTGTCCAGGATCTTAGAAAATATGTGCGTTTTTTTGTTCCAGGTCATAATCAGAACACTTCTTGAATCTCATACCATTGATCTGCTTTTCTACATCTCTTACATTCAAGACCACCCTTGCACCATCCATCTGTCATGATCATTTTTTTCTGTTATAAATACATTTTATGTAACTATTCTCCAGTTTGTCCTGGAATTTCTGTTTCCCAACCATCTTTATCACGTATTACATTCATGCCATTGCTTATGTTTTTCCTCCCTATCTGCTATAAAGCTCCTTTCATCCCCTAAACCTTTTCCACTCTTCAAGGCTCAGCTCAAATGTCACCTCTTCTGCAAAGACCCTCTCTGTTCCCCCTGCTGTGACCTTCATGAGGGTTTCATTCGTACATTGCTTTAGGCAATTATCTTTCTGCATTCTGCTGCGCTCTTTCTTTATTTTTCCTCCTACATGATAAACTCTTTGAAGCCTGGATATGTTTCACTCATGTTCTTCACTATAGCTATGGATCCAGAAGTGGAGACACCCACGCTGGGAAGAAAAACAGAGATAATGACAATACAATGAGGGCTATAATTTCAAATATTCTTTCTGCCAAAACATATTTGTGAATGAGTAGTCTTGGGAAACACTCTCCTCTTTGGAACTGATTTCTGGGGTCCTTGTCCTCCAAAACCAGGAGTCCAATGTCTTCTTGTCAGTTAACAACTTTGTTGAACTTCCTCCACCTACCAGTCAGGCTTCACCTTTTATTATTCCTTTACACACATGACTTCAGTTTAGGTAGAATTCTGTCTAAGCAAATTTAAAAAAATAAATTTTACCCAGAGGCATAGTCTTCATCATCATATTCCTACAAGCTTCTCTATCTTTGTGCTTTATTTCTTTCATAGCTTCCTGTCATTGCTTTCCATAGTTTTGTTTAAATTTCTTTCAGGTATTTTGGGGAGCACGAGTAAAATGTGATGGAAATATTCTTCCTCTGTGTCATCCAAAAGCCACTAACCACATGTGACTATTGAGCAGCCCATGAAATGTGATTAGTGTGATTGAGGAATTGATTTTTCTTTTCAATTAATTTTAAAATAGCCATTAAATAACCATTTTTGTCTCTTGTCTCTCTCTCTCTGGGTGATTTATCATGACTCAACCTTTGCTTCTGGATTGTTCCCATGCCAGCATCTCTAACACTATGTTCTCTTCTGAGCTGTAGATGCCCATCATCATGGACAGTTTCATCCGGGTATCCCACTGGCATCACTGGTTGGCCTGGTCATGAGCCTCTCATCCCCCTAAAACCTACTTCCTTTCAATATGACACATCCTTGTACCTGATTCACCCAGTGGCACTCCGATGTGGTGCTACTTCCTGTTGATGCTGTCTCCATCATTTATGTACTAACTGTCCCTATCTTTCTTTTTCTAATACTTAATCCCACCCAGAAAATAGCTTTCTGGCTGCTGCTAACCAGTCGTTAACTAGGATAAACTGCTCTAACCACCTGAAGTCAACCCTAAAATCCTTCTTGAAAAAGAAGCTGTAGTTTGCTTTTTCCCATTTTCTTTATGAAATAGAAGACTTTTTGGACATATCGAGGCTCATGGGAATATAGGGAACATGAGCCACTGCTTTCTCTTCACCCATCTGGTCTCTCTATCTCACAGAGGGTACGATTCCTTTGTACTGTGTTCATTGCCCCTTAGCCTTCTTGTGAGGTAAGAGTGTGGAGCCTCTCCTCCAGCAGGGAGTACACTGGCCCAGTGAGCCCCACAGTGGCCTAGCTGCTCTCTCTTGCTCTCTCTGGCTGGAGACCTGTAACCAGCACAAAAAGGAGGCCTAGGAAGGCCATGTTCACTCCCTTTGCAGCCACAGTTCCCTTCACTTTGCCAGCAATGAAGTGGCTGGTCTTCATTCTTCTATGTCTCTAGTGTCTATTTCTCAATGGGTTCACTTGAGAGGTGAGGTGTGTAGCTAATTCAAATCTCAAAACCCAACGAGTATAATGCCTGTCAGGACTGTCTCTTTAGTGCCCAATGTTTACTATATAAGACCTCACCGAAATCCTACCTTCCATGATAGCTACCGGTTACAGAATACAAGTCACGACCTGGCCCCAGCCCGACCTTTCAGTCATGTCACTGGCTATCTCATCCTTGTGCTCTGACACTCCACCAGACAGCAAAGAGGCCCCCACACTTCTGTGCCTTTGATTTTTTTTTTTGCTGATTTTTCCCTGTTTGCCCTCCAGATCTAGTCTCTATTCTTCTCTGAGTTCTCTGTGCCCCAGGAGGCTAATGTCTATGGATGCATCAATAGGTTGTTACCCTCTAGTTTTTTATTGGGTTTTCCAAGGAGGCACTGAATGGAAGGGCAAAGAGGCCAGTGGATTTATCTCCCCATCTCCTGCTCCGCCAGGCTGTGCAATGCCAGTGGCCGTATGTTCAGACCAAAGGCCGTAGAATCTATGAGGCAGCTCTCACCCAGAGCTACAGGAGTGCCAGGTTCCAGAGGTGTTTGTAGATCCACTCTTCCTAGCCTTTGGGTGCTTTCCCATCCATTGTTAGGTTTCTTAACTCTTCACTAAGCTCTCTTCCAAGACCTCTTTGGAGGTACCAATTGTGTCCTGCTAGGACCCTCAATGACATGACCCTTTTGTCTTATTTGTACGAGAGGCTCTACTCCCATCTTGCATGGTATTTCTGAGGGAGTTTAGTAGACCAGAAAGACTAGGAGTCAGAAAATCTCTCTTCTGTCCTCCATCCCAAGTGTGGGCACTGAGCACCAAGTCTAAATGTGTCTAGTCTAAAATCAGATGTGCTGTGAGAATAAAATACACACCACGTTTTAAAGACTTGGGGGGAAAAGGAATGCAAAATACCTCTTTTTTACATATTGATTACATGTTGATTACACATGGAAATAGTACTAGTTGGGGTGCAGACTTAGGTGCTTGTCCCATTTCAATTGCTGGTGTGACTCTCAGCAAGTCGTTGAACCAGTCTGGACAAGAGTTTTCTCTCATCTCTCAATTAGAAATGATTATTCTTGTCCTCACCCGTGGGGGAGTTCTGAGAGACAAATACCAGAATGCCTGAACAAAGTGTTATCTCAGCTGTAACGAGCTCTACAAGTGTGAGGGCTATTTCTGCAAAAATCTCCCCAACCTGATGCTCAGCTGCCCCTCCTCCGGGAAGCCTGCTCTGCTGTTTCCAGTCGAGAGCTATTTCTCTTTCCCTGGCACTCAGGAGTTTGTGGTTAGCGCGGGGTGTTCGCACTCTGCCTGGTATTGTGGTTGGCACTGTGATTCCCTCTAATTGCTGGGAAGATTTAGAGCAGCGAGCACAGGCCCAGTGTGAATTGTCTGTGACCCTCAGTAGCAGCTGACTTCACCCGAAGGTTTGTGTTTACCCCATGTGGGTGGACAGCCAACGCCTGCTTTCCATCTGGCGCCCTGGTTCTCTGCGATTTCTCCTGCCCACTACTTGCATTTTTGGGCAGAGTGGAAGGAGTGGAAGCTCTGAAGTAGAACAAACCTGGGTTGGATCGCTACCGCGATAGGATGTGTCACTTAAAACTCTCTGAACTTTGGCTCTTTCCTCAAAATGATAACCTCCTGTCATCTCAAAGTTGCTCTGAGGAAATCAAGCAAGAAAGATGAGCATCGGGGCCCAGGTTGGGTGGCTCGGTGTGTTGGGTCATTGTCCCCTATCCCAATAAATTGTGGGTTTGATTTCTGGTCAGGGCACAGACCTAGGTTGGGGGTTCGAGCCCCATTTGGGGTGCATACAGAAGGCAACAGATTGATGTTTCTCTCTCTATCTCTCTAAAAATTAATAAAACATATCCTTGATTGAGTTGGGGATCATACTTGGTCCTTGAACTTTTGAACCCCTGAGGCTGTATCTTGAGTTTTATAGCAGAACACATTCTATTTCTAATAACTACAGGTTTTCTTCTTGCTGTTTGTGTTCTTGCTCAAATGTGGCATCCTGGGAAGTACTAATTGCACCCTGATTCAGGGAGAGGCCAGCACCCTGTGCTCATTTGCATGCAATTAACATTTCCAGGGGCAGTTTAGACAGAGGAAATCCATCACCATCACTGCCCTACCACCTTCCCTCCGGGAAGCTGGGGAGCAACCAAGGAGCCACGGGGGGGCCTTCTACTGCATAAATCGTCCAAAGAAAACTGGACCTGGAACCCTAACACGGCCCAACTATACAATGCTGAGGCAAGGCAGGCCCTGTTGCTTGATGTGGTTGAAGGCACATTTCAAAAGTAGTAGTAAATAGGGTAGGCGGAAATAAATTATGTATTTTTTAAAGGGACCCATGCCTAAAATAGCGTATTTCAGCTGGATTTGAGTCTGGGTCCATTGACAGGAATTCGATACTCTCTGTTTTGCATAAACCACACTCAAAATGAAAAAGTATACATAATAAAAAGTATTCCTAGAACAACCTGAATTCAGAACCATTCTAGAATCATCTGCTGTTTGTTTCTAATATTTTGCAAATGTCTTGCTCACATGTAATTGGAAAGCAATTACTTCAGAAGGAAATAGAGTATATACAAAGAGTGTAGCTTATTTTTCATAGAAGCAAATGCTTGCTTCCCCTTTACACTCATATTGTGTTGTTTATGCCATGCTCAGCTGAATGTGGTCAGAGCAATAACAAACACAACTGGTATCAGCAGATTTGGAAAAAAACACAATGCTGCCTCCTGATAAAGATACGACAGGACTGTGGGGCACACATAGGGGGGGACACCAGACAAGGGCCGGCTAGCCATGAGTTTTTCACGTGTTGGAGTCTCCATCAGGAGGACAGTCTGTTGAATCAGTTAAATAGAGGTCTACCGTGATGCAGTGTCATTAAAAAATTATTTATGAAAAGTCAAAGGACTCCACATTGATCTTTTAAAAAACATTGCAAATAGTCTTCAGTAGCAGTCAGAGTCTACAGAGTTGAGACATGCTGAGAACTCTGCTCTCAAGGCAAGAAGAAACACAGACTCACAGGGCGAATGCCATGTGGGGAAAGAGGCAAAGATTGGAGTACAGGGATCTACACTTGCAGCTGGAGCTGAGATTGGAGAGATCTACAAGCCAGGGAGCTGACTTCTATATGAAGGCCGTTAATATTTCATCACAGCCATTTTTCCGTGTCTAGGCCAACTAGACATGATGAAGGCAGAAGTGAAATGTGTCCCCGATTCCGCCTCATGCGAGCAGTGTCTACCCCTGGCTTATTCCTTAGGATGCGTGCTTTTGTGAGATAGGTTTACCAGATGTATGAATGGGTAGGAGATGGTAATCCATCACAGGTTACATGGAGACGTGGGAAAGACTGTGACATGGGAGTCAGCCCCACATGACCCACCGCGCCCAAGAAAAGGATGGGCCCTAACTCGGCCTCCATAGCACAGAGGCTGGCCCATAGAACTCACTCACTGATGGATCCAGAGGCCTGGGCTCACATCCAGGCCCTGCCACTTGCTCTGTGTTCTTGGGACAAGTCCCTAACCTCTGAGCCTCAGTTTCTACTTCTGTGAATCATCAAAAGTAAGCATAGCACCCTAGCTGGTTTGGCTCAATGGTAGAGCGTCCGTCTGCATACCAAAGGGTCCCTAGTTCAATTCCAGTCAACGGCATGTACCTTGGTTGCAGGCCCCGCCCACCCAGCCTGGGACCTGGTCAGGGCTCATGCGGGAAACAACCAATCAATGTCTTTCTCTCACATCGATGTTTCTCACCGTCTTTCCCTCTCTCTTCCACTCTCCCTAAAATCAATGGGAAAATATCCTCAGGTTAGGATTAACAACAACAACAAAAAACAACAACAAAAAATAATAATAATAATAAACATATCTACCTGGTGAATTGTTGTGAGAATTAAAGTTAAATGAGATGTTCATGTGGAGAGCTGGACACACAGTTAGTGCCCAGTAAGACCTGTTGTTTTGATTATGAACTACTACATTACACACACACACACACACACACACACACAAAAAAAAAAAAAAAAAAAAAAAAAAAAAAAAAATCCTCAGCCTACCAGACACTGAGTTGACTTTAAATTCATACAGGGAGAAACATAATTGAGGTGTTTGGAATATGAAAAGATGGGAAAATCAAAAGCAACTGAATTACACCTTATGTTGTAAGGGGTAGCTGATGTTTGCCAGTTGAAATAATAGAGAGAACTAATAAATGAGTGAGTGTGACATGTATTTTCCGGGTAAGCCATACTGATTATGTGATTTTCTGCTTTTCAAATGTAAATGAGAAGTGTTTGATAATTGCTCTTCTCACAGGCAGAAAGCTGACATAATTAAACACTGGCTTGAAAAGTGATGATTCAACTCATCAGCCACTGTTTTGATGGGCTGGGGGCGGGGGAGGGCACTGCAGAGACCACAGGCCCACACCTGACCTGCGTGACTTCCCCAGGCAATTTGCACAAGTGCGGCAGCAGCGAAGGGCCACCAGCCATCCCGCCTCCGAGTGTCCTCCAGCCTCTGACCTAATTTCCTTTGGCAAGCTCTGGCCTGATAAGCCAAGCCTTTTCAAAAATACATTTTTTTAATTGATTTCAGAAAGGAAGGGAGGGGAGAGAGAGAGAGAGAAACATCGATGAAAGAATCATCTACGAGTTGCCTCCTGCATGCCCCACACTGGGTATTGAGCCCACAACCCAGGCATGTGCCCTGACTGGGAATCAAACAGCAACCTCCTGGGTCATGGGTCCACACTTGACCACTGAGCCACACTGGGCAAGTCATGCCTTTTGAGATGCTGTGAAGCAGGATATGTGGCGTGGTGTCCTGCATTAAGGCATAAGTTGGCCTCGAGCACATTGCTTCTCCGAGTCTCAGATTCTCCGCCTGTAAGATCATTGTTCTAAGTCCCACCTCCCAGGATTCTTTTGGCCATTCGATGGGCTAGAATACATGAAGGGAACCTTTAAAGGTATTTTTTATATCCTATTTGAGGAGGATGTACAATCTCCTGATAATGCTGCAAGCAAGGGAATTATTTGAATTTTAATCAGTCTTTTTATCTCCAAATCAGAGCTGCTGTACTTGCTATTCAACGATGATGATCTTGAGTAATTGTGAAAAGCTCTACTCAGTGTCAAGACAAAATATAATTTCAATGTTTTAAAATTTTCAATGGATGAGTGTAGAAAGCGTTTATCATAGCATTCTAAAGCATGTATTGTGGCATAATTATAATCAGGGATATCTACGGAAATAGCCCATATTAATTCTTAATACAGGCAATATTTGTCTCACCTGTCCCCAGGCAGCCACAGGTTGGGCAGTCTCAGGCGAGGGCACCATGGGCATTCCAGTAATGAAGACAGAACCGCAAACCCTGCACCCGGCCCCGGCCCCGGCCCCTGCCCCTGCCTCCTCAGAACAGATAGAATGTTCTCTCTCCCTGCCCCCCACCCTCAGGACCAAAACCTCCACCTTGTAAATACCCAAGGGGTTGCCTGTGTTCAGACATGGACGACAGTTTGAAGAATGTATCTATTATTTTTCTAGCTGTCCAAATATTCTCAGAGGAAAAACAAAAACAAAAAAAATGTACAATCTAGAGGTATTCTCCCCACTGGGATTTGTAATTGTCCAAAACGTGTGCTGTGGTTGTTTTTAGCATATGGAAGCAATACTTGGTAGCTCTTCTAGCCTTGCGCTGTCCCTCAGCCCCGGGGACAGTATTACCATAGCAGGTTTGGAAGCGGCCACGGTATGAAAAGATCCATCAGAGCAGAAGGGAATGCAGCTCGGAATTTTCCAGCCTGTCTGTGCGTTCTGACTTTTTTCATGGTAGAATTTCACTGACTAGAAAGTTTATTTCTGAGGAAATACCTCCTGGGTTTATAGGCGACTTACTGGTGATGCTGGCAGTGGAGTCAGACAGACCTGGCTTTGAATCTCAGCTGTGCGCATCGTGAGCTGTGGAAACATGAGCTAAGGGTGTAGCTGGGTGTGCCTCGGTTTTCTCATCTGTGAAATTGGAACAATCCTCCCTTCCTCGGTGAATCCTTGTGAAGCTTGCTTGAACTCGATGCTATGTTGTGACTGAGGGACAGGCCCCACCAGGCCCACTTCCCCATCTGCCCGTGTCTCACTCCCAGTGTCCCCAAAGGGTCACTTACGGAAGGAAGCCTCAAGGACGCTGTCGTGTCCACATGCCCCGCAGGCTGGCTGTTCTTGGGGGCTGGAGTCTTAATCGGCACCAGGATCACCCTCAGAGCTTGGCACACAGCAGACACACTTAATGTTTATTGAAGGAAATTGAATTGAAAAGTCAAATAGAACGGAAGATGCGTGCTCTTTCGGTGAGGGGTGGAATAGGAGAGGGGTGTGTGCCTTGCCATTTGCAAATATGTACTCAGAAGGATGTCCAGGGCACACAGACTTCTGCGGGCCTGGCCAATCTGAGAGGATTTCTGAGAGCTGATGAAATTATAAAATGCCTTTGTGTCCCCTCACCCCTGCCACCAGGAGGCAACAGGACTTGTCAGTCCACTCGCCCTGGAGGTGGGTCCGATCCTCTCTTGGGACATCAGGGTGCCTCTTGTGGAACAGCTTCTCATTGGCTGTGAGAGGAGAGACCAGGGGACCCCCGCAGCCATGGCTGTTCGTGCCAGAGCTGTGCCGCCTTTTGGGTCCACCGGCAAACTATAGACCCTGGGCACCTCTGAACCGCCACAGTTCATGTCCCTGGACTCCGGAAGGCTGCTTAGCCTCCAGACTTCAAATTGGATATATCTGGGCACTTATTAACTGACGAGGCCTGAGAAAATCTTAACTCTTCAAAAAAGATAAAGAGAAGGAAAAAGTCCCTGCAACGTGAATTTTGTGTGTCATCCTTTAAGGTACACACATGTCATGTCAATTTAGAGGATACTGACTCTAGCGTCCTGCAGGCCGTGGCCTGTGAGTTAGCCCCTGGGTGAATTAAGACACGTCTGATGACCTCTGCTATTTAATAAGCACCTACTGTGTACCAGGATCTATAAAAGTTTAAGTTAAAAAAAACTTGGCTCTCAAAAGAAATTCCAATCATTGTCCTGTTGCTACTTGGCTCTGTGGACTAATGAGTTTGCCGACCACTGGCCCAGACTTTCAACCTTCCCGCTGAGTCAGCCTGGAGAGAACATGCCTTCGGGAGCTGATTAAAACACAACTTCCGCTCGGCTGAGCTCACATTTTGCTTTCAGAAACAATAACCGTTCTGGGTGAAAATTCCATAAAAGCCTTTAAAATATAGATTCAAAAGCCAGGGCCAGGATTTTGATGACACATCTTTAAATGTTTTATTATTAAACGTGTTGTGACTGGAGGTTTTTCACGGTGTAGCCCAATTGCCTTTTACGTATTCTGCCTGTTCATCCTCCCCGTAGATCCTGAGTAACGTCCCCACTCTAAGTGGTTTTCGCCTCAGCACCAATATGCAATTAGAGCCCTAAAACCAGCTTAAAATAGAGCACACTTGCCTGTGGATTCATCACACATTCGGGCTGTGGTTTCAGTTAACACAAATATTAACTCCTGTAACTCTACACCAGCCTTATGAAGTAGATGCTATTAGTTTTTGGGTTGTTGTGGGTTTTTTTTAATTGATTTCAGAGAGGAAGGAAGAGGAAGAGAGAGATAGAAACATCCATGATGAGAGAGAATCATGGATCGGCTGCCTCCTGTATGCCCCACACTGGGAATTGAGCTCGTAACCTTGGCATGTGACCTGACTGGGAATCGAACCGTGACCCTCCTGGTTCATAGGTCGACGCTCAACCACTGAGCCATGCCAGTCATGCAATGCTATTATCATGTCCAATTTACTGATGGGGAAATTGTGGTACAGAGGGGTTCAGGCATAGAGTTAAGAAGTATACTTATGATAAACCTGATTTTTTTTCAGCTCTGTTGAGTTGATATCCATCTCATTGTCATCAAAGAAATCCGCATAATACAGTCACCCATTCCTTACTAAATTGTGTTGGGTTCTTTTTTTTTTTTTTTTAACGTATTTTTATTGTTTCTAGAGAGGAAGGGTGAAGAAGAGGGAGAGAAAAAATGAATGATGAGAGAGAATCATTGATCTCGGCTGCCTCCTGTACTCCCCGCACTGGGGATCAAGTCTGTAAACCAGGCATGTGCCCTGACAGGGAATTGAACCATGGCCTCCTTGTTCACGGGTCCACCATCAACCACTGAGCCACGCCAGCCGAGCACGTAAGGTTTTGATTAGATACTGGATGCAGAGCACCTGGCGTCTACAGAGGGAGAGGTCAGTTAAAGCAAACTATTGTCTGTGACTGACCAGAGTCTCTCACCCTGCGCCTGGGCCTTCACTGCAGAGAGGGGTCCCCAGAGGCCTCTCGGTCTGCAAGAGCCTGGATGGCCAGTTCTTCCTGACACCATCCCAAGGTCCTGCTTTGTGCAAGCCCAGACTTAGTCTGCACGGGGGCTACCCGTGCTCCCATGCTGGGCCTTCCTGTGTTCCCGCCTTGTCTCCCCCAGGGGGACTCTAGCAACGGATACCATGAAGCCATGCTGGTGGCATGAAGGGAACACGTCACGTGAGATGACGTGTAAATCCAGACAGGAGCCGCCATGCACTCTGAATCAACCCAGGCCCCTTTTCATGCAAATGAGGGGGGAAAACCACACAAAACAGGAAGTAAAGGATGTGCAGAACAGGGCTCAAAGGCCATCCTGGGCCCCAGGCTGGCTCCAGGAGAGCTTCTGACATTCTGGTCGCTGAAGCTGGGAACCATTTATTATGGCTCAGCAGGAGCGGGCATTGTACGGAGGGCCCCTTTCCCATCCCCTTTCAATGCTGTGCTCAGGGGATGTGAGTGATGTGTCTCCAGCATCAACAAATCAGAGGGAAACAAAAGTGTCACGAATGGGCTTTTCTAAGCAGACTCCAGTGACAGAGCTCTGCCAGTGGAGGGAAGGGAAGAACACTGTCCATCTTTCAGAACGTGCTGTGCGCGGGGAGGGGCGGGCTGTTGCCGGGTAGTAGCAGGGCTGCAGGGAGGCGGGCAAGCCTGGAGCTGGAGAGTTTTGCTGTAAAAGTTTCCCTTAAAGCACCCGTGTCCTGCTTGAGGCCTGAATGGGCATCGCCACTTAAAGAATGCATTTCACAAATAGTTACCTTGTCCCAGGGACATTGATGCACCCCTGAGATGGGCACACCTTCCATGTATTCAGGTGTTTCTTGTTTGTTTTGTTTTAATATATTTTATTTATTTTTTACAGAGAGGAAGGGAGAAGGAGAGGAATAGAGAGGTAGAAACATCGATCAGCTGCCTCCTGCACACCCTCCACTGGGGATGTACCCACAACCAAGGTACATGCCCTTGTCCGGAATCGAACCCGAGACCCATCAGTCCACAGGCCGCTGCTCTATCCACTGAGCCAAACCATTTAGGGCCAGGTGATGGTTTTGGAAGCATTTAGTTAGCACCTGCAGTTCCCAGGCACTGAGTGCCCTTGGAGCTGTGACAGTACCTGCAGTGACCAGGTGAATAGGCCGCCAGCACCAGGGAGTTGACCAACAGTATGAAATGGATAAGAAGCGTGGCTCTCGGTCCTGCGATGAGGCAGCTTTTGGGAGAGGTAAAAGCCTCATCCCAGGAAGCGCAGTGGGCACTTCACGAATGAAGCCCTTTGCATGGGATCCGGATCTGAGAGCGCAGAGAGGACGAAGGGAATTAACACCAGGCCCTTACATACGGACCTGGCAAAAGTAGGTTGCCAGTTGTGAGTACGCGGAATTATTACTTATTAATCCCTGTGCTCTTTATTTGTATGACAACCATAAACCTACGTGTGCCACCCCCGTATTTTATTTCATTGAGTTCGCACAGCAGCCCTGTGACATGGATGATGTCATGGCCAGTTGCCGAATTAGGGGCCTAACGCTCAAAGGGGGCGTGGCTCACCGGAGGCCACATCACTGTTAAGTGTCTGAGGCAGAGCCCGAACTCCCATCAGACTCAAACCCAGGCTCTTCCCATCTCACCCAGAACCCCCGGCAAGGAATCGCGGGGAAAGAATTGTGTCCTGGCACCGCCTCTGGGTAACTGGTCAACCTCTCCCAGACCCAGTCTGTCCATTACATAAAGATTGCTCGTGCCTGCTTATTTCCAGGGTTTTGTGAGGAACAGATGAAAGAATGGATGCGGAAAATGCTTAAAACCCATAAGTCACTGTGAAGATGGGAGACACCATGGCAATTAGAACATACCTGTCCTAAACCCAATTCCTCACGAGAGCGAACGGTACAGCAAATAAGCTAGATTCTTGCTTGGTTTCCTAACACAAAGCCTTTTTAGGATTTAGCCCGTGTTCTTCTAAGCAGCTATTTTGCTTTGATGTTTATCTACCATGTTGATCACAGTGAAGCATATTATTACTACAGAAGAGCATGAGGCCCCCACATTCAGGCTGTGTGAGTCTCATTTCCGCTCCTCTTGATAAAGACTTGGGGCCTTCCTAAGCTTGGCTTCTCTCATAGGCCCCCTGTTTCAATCAATGTGTCTCCAGCATCAACAAATCAGCACACTCCTCCAACCAAACTTAATACCCAGTAACCCTCCAACCAAATTCAACACCCAGTAACCCTCCAACCAAACTCAACACCCAGCAACCCTCCAACCAAACTCAACACCCAGCAACCCTCCAACCAAACTCAACACCCAGCAACCTCCAACCAAACTCAACACCCAGCAACCTCCAACCAAACTCAACACCCAGCAACCACCGTGGTATACTCTCTCTCTCTCTCTTGTCATCTCAGCTGGGTACCAAACCTATAGACATTATCCTACATCACCTCTCACTTGGGCCACTGCAGGCACTTCGCCAAAAGGAAGTGCCTGCAGTGGCACTCTCTGCCACTCTCTGCCTCTACCTTTGGCTCCCTCCCCACCATTCATTCTCCAAACCACAGCCAGGAGGGTCTTTGAAAATGCAAACCTGTTTGTCTCTCCCCTGCTCAGTACCACGTAGTGGCTTCCAGTGGTGGCTGGATTTAAATGCTATAGACCCTACACATGTGGCAAGATAGGTCTCCACCTCCAGCGCCTTGCCTGTCACCACGCCCTCCATCACAATCCTCCCACCACACTATCACTCTCTCTTGCCTCAGGACATTTGCACTTGCTGTTTCCTTTTCCTGGAGCTCTCTTCTCCTCAATGAACCCGGTGGGCTCATTCCCAACTCATACCTGTTTCCCCGAAAATAAGACAGTGTCTTATATTAATTTTTTTTTCCCAAAGTTGCACTAGGTCTTATTTTCAGGGGATGTCTTATCTTTCCATGCACTAGGTCTTATTTTCGGAAAATGTCTTATTTTCGGGGAAACACAGGTAGGTATCAGCTGTCATCAACCCTCATACTCCATGATGCATGGCACATGCCATAAATGTGTAATATCTAATGTTGATATCCCTTTTGGGATGTAAGCCCCACAGGGGTAGGACATCTGTCCATGTGGCTCATCACTGCACACCCAACACCCAGCACAGTGCCTGGCAAGCAGCAAGCAGTCCACAGATATTTGTCATGTTCATAAATGGGATGAAATGAGCGATTCCTCAGGAAATTCAGCCCATGGCTTCCCTACTGACCACCCACCCCTCTTAGCCTCGTGGCCAGCCTAACAGGACTGTCCCTCTTCATTGATTTGTCCCAGGAGCGGCTCGTGCTGTCCGTGCTGCCCCGCTTTGTCGTCCTGGAGATGATCAACGACATGACCAACGTGGAGGATGAGCACCTGCAGCACCAGTTCCACCGGATCTACATCCATCGCTACGAGAACGTCAGGTGAGGAGGGCGATGCCCCACCCGTGCCCCCTGCGCTGCGATGCTCTCATCTCGCTGCCCAGACTTCCGTCTGCCCGGGTGTCAGTGCCATTTTTCATTGGCTGATTAATTCGTTAGCTAGTCATTACCGACCAGAGAGGTCTACATTTCCAAACAGGCTTGAGAAGAATGTCAGGGAAACGCAGGCATATTTCCGTGCTGACGTGCTGACGTACTGCTTGGCTCCCCTGCAGGGGCCTGCCTGCCTTCACAGTCTCAATGGGAAAGTCCAAGCCCTTTTGTGGGGTTGGCAAACTAACCCCAGAGAGATCTGGGAACCTCAGGGTGATCAGTAGGTCTCCTCCTTATATTCCTCATATCAATGTCTTTAAAACAATACGAAAACAGACTACAGCTTTTTTTTCTTTTTGAAATGCATTTTTGGCCAACCATCCATCCATCCACTTACTCATCCACCCATCCATCCATCTATCCACCAATCCATCAATCCATCCATCCATGTACTCACCCACCCATCCATGTACTCACCTACCCATCTGTGCACTCACCCACCCATCCACCCATCCATGTACTCACCCTCCTACCCATCAATCCACCCCCCACCCATATATTCACCCACCCACCTATTTACTCACACCCCTATCCATGTACTGACCCACCCACCCATCAGTGCCCTCTCTGAGCCCAGTACTGCCCTGGACAACGCGCTGTGCACTGAAAACCAGAGCGTGGACTCCTTACTGAGGCAGAGCAGCTTTAGAATCCCAATTCCACCTCCCATGTGCGTGAGCTTGGGGAGTTACAGATGTGAATCTCAGATATCTTTCTATAAAACGGGCAGTTCCTATGTATCTTGCAGGGAGTCAGAGTCTATAGAAAGTATAGGATAGGGATGAACATAGGACAGTAGAGCACTGGGCATATTATACATTGTTCCAGACGTGGTTTCTAGTGGCAAACAAAAAGGAACCCAACCTTGGCTGATTTAAAAGGAGTTCCTCAGTGGCTACAAGGCAGCTCCAGAGAAATTGGGGAGGGACAGAGGGGTGGTCTCAGGAACAATCTGGAATAAAGCCGGAAGCAGAGCAGAGCACAGCACAAGGCCCGCTCCCACTGTTTCCGAAGAGCTGATTCCCTGCCCTCGCCCAGCTGTCACCTCTGCAGTGCCTCAGCGCCCCAGGATCTGGATATGGCTGCCTTTGCTCTGCCCTCACTCCTTACCTCCCCCACCCCCGCCCCCACCACCCCCCTCTTTGCAGCTAAGTTAAAGCCTGGGCGGTGTGGCCCACTGGCAGAGCCCCGTCACTGGCCAGAAGAGACTGGGAAGCAAACTGCTGGCATGTCCAGCGTGGACAGCAGAATGGCACTGCCTTCCCACCAAACACCACAGGGCGGGAAGTCCCCAGACAGAGGGGAAGTCCACACGTGGCTCTGAAAACGCCATCCTTCCTTCTGAGTTCCCTGCTTCCCACCTCTGTAGGGAGGGAAGAACAGCCCATGCACCCGCACGTCTGGCTGCCTACACTCATTCCGAAGCAAGGCCAGCGGAGAGCGAGGTTCTAACACCCCCTGGGGCGGCGGAGTCTGTAGAGGTGGTCCTCTGGGTGGCACTCAGGAGTGGAGCCACCCTGCCCCAGGCCCCTCGTCACACAGCAGCTTTGGGGAGAGGTACATATGCCCAGACCAGGGGTCAGGGGACTCATCATTACCAATGCTAGAGCAACTGGCTCCGGGCAGTGCCTATAGTTGTGAGGCAGTGCAGGCGCCGCTGTTACAGTGGGCAAAGGTGCCAAGGGAGTCTGAGACGAGGAAGCCCTGTGTTGGGGGGGTGAGGAGGGGTGGTGAGAGGTGGAGGGTGCTGGTGGATAGAGAACCGTTTCAAAAGAGATGGTTCTTATTTGCCCCAGTTAAAACTGAGTCAGCCCAGTGAAGCGGACAGGAGACCAGGCAGAGAGGGCAGCACAAGACCCGGGGCCCACAGATATGCCTGGACTAGATATAAAAGATACACATTAACTATTAACGGAAAAGAGGAACAATATCACTATAGGACACATTATGGGAGTTCCCGTCACCATGGAGAGAAAGATGGGGGGAAACTAACCTTCACTGAGAAAACGAATGGAGAAAATAAATACACAAGCCGGCTCACTCACACCCACAGGAGGGGCACCCTCAAGTTCAAGAAACAGCACCTCCGGCTTTCTCTCTGCACTAATCGATCCCAGTGCGTCCTTCTGTCCGGAATAACGGAAGCTGTGTCCGCCCCCTTCATCTGCCCATTTGTTTCAAACCACTGAACTGAGGCCTGACGCTCCGGGACCCTTTCCTGGGAGTTCACAGCACACTCAATCAAAACCCAGTTCACTGCCACCTTTCTCAGTGGCCTGGGCTCGCGGCAAAGGAGCCCTTTGTAAGGGGACGAGAGTCTGGAGACTGCCGCCCAGGCCTCTCCCAGCCCTTCCCTGAGGCGCTCCCACGGGTTCTGGGGAGATGAACTCACCCGGGGGCGGCGGGCCTCTGCAGCCCACAGCGAGGCTGCGGTGCTAAATTCAGACCCGCAATGGAAACGCAGAGGAGGGCAGTCCTTAGCCGACGTCTGAGAACAAAGTCAGACCGGCTGCTACGCCCCGTTCCCCAACCCGCAGAGCACACTGCTGCGGGGTAGGGAGCTCTCTGACATCATTTCCAAATTTGTCCCTCTTTGTGGCCACCCCCCAGCATATCGCCTCCCATCAGTGGGTGTACAGGAGGAACCACGCCACGCCTGGGGACATCCGTGGGCCCAGGGAACGGGGAGCCTGCGGGCCAGGCTCTCATCCGGAACACTGTCTGGGAGCCATGGCCCCTATAAGACACTGGCTGCATCCTTTCCACTCTCCGGGTTTACTTCCCAATCCAAAGCATGAGCTGTCTGGAAGGGTCCAAGCATGTAAACTCAGGTTGATTTCGCCTATACACACCTGCGATGTCTAAGATGTACTGGAAGGCTTTTCGGCTTCCAGCCCCATCTGCCCAATTCTATTCCTCTTTCCTGTCTCATCCCCTTCCCCTCTCCCCCTCCCCATCCTCCCACCCCTGCCGTATATGTAAGACACCTCCCATATTAGTTAGGCCCTGCTGTCCGCTCTAACACAGAACCTCCCAGTTTTGATCATTGAAACTCCAAAGACTCTAGTCACTCAACTGTCCACTGCTAATATTCCTGGTGGGCGGGTGATTCAGGCACAGAGGCCCCCGCATTTTATAGCTGTGCCGTCCCCTGGCATTCAGCTCGTGGAGGGGAAAGAGCAGAAAGGCCCACCCTGGCTGAGAAATGACAAGGGTCACTTCTGCTCGATGCCACTGATGAGCCCTGATGGGATGGCTCCACCCAGCTACAAGGGTGACACTGAGGGTCTTTGCTAGGGCAGGGAGGCGTGGATGTGGGGGACAGTAGCTTTTCTGCCAGGCTGCTCTCCCAGCTTTCCTCCAGCCACATCCATGCCACGTGGTTTGCACATTCTCCATCCACCCACTTTGGGCTGTTGATTTCCCGCCAGGCCTGCCAGCGTGCGCACGCGCCACGTTCACCCAGCAGACTAGAGTTTCAAGGACAAGCGAAATGGAATTGAATGAGCCCAGAATACCAGTTGCCTCTCAAGGCCTGCCTGTGTGGCAGTCTATTAACCCCTCGCTGGTCCCCAAAAATACCCACAGATGCTCTGCATCCTCTACTTATGAGGACCGTGGCGTGATTTATAGCGTGTCTTCTGAGAGTAGCCCTGCCTTGAAAGTAGATGCAGCTTTCATCTTTGCATTATTGTCAAGAAAGTGGAAGCTCCGAGGGATTAGATGTGTGCCCCTGGAACACACAGCTAGGAAGACGAAACTACACAGTGTTCCTAACGATTCCAGTGGCTTCTGCTAAAGCCTCCTTGAAGACTCTATTTGCAGAGCGACTGTTGGGTAACATCGCTTATTTTTAGCCAAATAAACAACTTATATAACCAAATTAGAGTTGGAAATTAATACGGTCCCGTCAGTATTTTCCAACATGAGGATCTTGGAAGGTTACAAATTTATTCTTAGAAACAAAGGCCCCGCCTTGAGCCCCGCACGTGGGGGCAACAGAATGAGAGCCAGGGCCCGGCAGCTGCAGGTCTTCCCGTCCCCTCACTCTCAGTGCTCGCGCATGATTCAAGGCAGTGCTTCTCCGACTTGACCGCGCACAAGAATCACCTGAGGCTCTTGTTATGTCAGAGTGAGACCCAGCAGGTCTGGGGGCCTGAGAGTCTGCATGTCTGAGCAGAGCCCAGGAGAGGCCGGTGGGGGCTGTGACCACACTCTGAGGAAGGAGGTCCTGACTCTGCTCACGTCTGTTGATGCAACTCAGAAAACAGGTCATGAGTCTTACCCTCTGATGGACTCTTGAAGGACAAGGCAGATTTTAATAAGTAGCGACAGGTAAGAAAGCCGTGCCTGGGAACAGGTGCGCTGCACAGACGCAGGTGGATAGAGCATGGCGTCATCAGAAGACCAGGAGGGATTTGATAATATTGGAATACGGAGCATATGTGAACATTTTGATGACTTTGTTCTCAGAGGATCCATTTCTTCTTTCAATAGGCTGCATGGCCCAGCTAGCGTGGCTCAGTGGTTGTGTATTGACCTATGAACCAGGAGGTCATGGTTCAGTTCCCAGTCAGGGCACATGTCCTATTTGTGGGCTCAATCCCCAGTGGGGTTCATACAGGAGGCAGCTAGATCCATGATTTTCTCTCTCATCATTGATGTTTCTCTCCCTCCCTCCCTCCCTCCCCCTCCCCCCCCCCCTCTCTCTCTCTCTCTCTCTCTCTCTCTCCTCCTTCTCTCCCTCTCCCTCTCTCCCTCTCTCCCTCTCCCTTCCTCTCTGAAATCAATAAAAATACTAAAAAAAAATAAAACAAAATAGGCTGCATGCTCCACAGGGGCTGTGACTGTACTTCCTGCTCACCACTGTATCTCCAGTGCCTGGCACACAGTAGTCATTCAGTTAACCAGCTGCTAAATGAATGAATAAGTGAATACACCACTTCTGCCATAGATCAGAGATGGGGAACCTTTTTCCTGCCATTGGCCATTTAAATATTGATAACATCATTCGCAGGCCACATAAAATCATCAACTTAAAAATTAGCCTGCTGTATTTGGTCAAACATGTAATTAACTAAGTCCTAATGTCTCGGCAGGGCCAGACCACGTGGTTTCCCAGGCCTTATCTGACCCGCGAGCTGGACGTTCCCCACCCCTGCCATAGACAGATGGGTAGTAACAGTTTTGAATGGGTGGAGCTATAAAGTGAGTGGGTGGAACTACATGATCTACAGGCCCTTGCATTTTCCACCTTCGAAGCCACTGTGGTGATAAAAAGTACAGACCCCAGAGCCAGGCCTCCTGGTTCACTCATAGCTTTCCATGTCTGTGGGCAAGTACTAGGGCCTCAGTTTTTTTATCTGTAAAATGGAGATGATCATAACAGGCCCTGCTGCGTAGACTGTTATGAGGAATGAATGAGATATACAGTAGAAATCTTAGATCCGATTCAAGTTCACAGTTATTGCCAGTATTGCTGCTACTACTGTTTCAGGCTTGTGTCCACAGTTAGGAATGCTTTTAGCACAAATAACAAATAACCCAGGTAATGGTCATAGTTTTTACTACCTCTGATACCTGTCTCTACTCTCCTGTCCTCTGCTCCTCTTTCCCCCTCCTCCTTCTCCTTCCCCTCCCCTCCCCCTCCTCCTCCTCATTCCACCTCCACTCCACCTTCTTCTTTCTCTTCTCTTCTCTTCTCTTCTCTTCTCTTCTCTTCTCTTCTCTTCTCTTCTCTTCTCTCTTCTCTTCTCTCTTCTCTTCTCTTCTCTTCTCTTCTCTTCTCTTCTCTTCTCTTCTCTTCCTCTCCTCTCCTCTCCTCTCCTCTCCTCTTCTCTTCTTCTTCTCTTCTCTTCTCTCCTCTCCTCTCCTCTCCTCCCCTCCCCTCCCCTCCCCTCCCCTCTTCTCTCTCTCTCTCTCTCTCTCTCTCTCTCTCTCTCTCTCTCTCTCTCTCTCTCTTTTCCATTAAGCGTACAACTCCAGCTCTTCAACATGCTCCAGTACAATGTTGGACAAACCTCCTTGCCCCACTGAGCCTATTTGCTCATCTTTACAAAGAAGACAATAATACTTGCGCCTCCCCCCTCCCCACCCCCACTTCCGGGTTACTGGGTCAATGAACAAAGACTCTGTTGCATTTAGAAGGCTTTGGAGGACTGCCCCTTCCCTTATTTCCCTTATTTCAGTCTATGTGCCAAACTGTATGCATAGACTGAAATCTCACCTCAATGAACTCCTTAGTCCTGGAAAGCTTTAGGTATCAGTTGTTCAGTCTGAGGCTTCCCAGGTTTCTACCTAGTCCCATAATTTTTTCAAAAATGCCTACCTCTCTCTGTCCGCCATTCGGGGTTTATTTAGTACATGCCATTGGGCTGGAGATAATGAGGTTCTGTGTTCTTTTTCTCCCCGTGTCGATTTTGCTCTGTGTCCATTTGCTCTGCGTTGCTGCTCATTGTGAAAATATAGAAATAATTCATAAAGAAATAATTTGTTTGGCTTCGCCCAACACATTGCTCTGTTCCTGGTGACAAATGTCCTTCTGGAAAGTGTCTGCCTTGCCCACACTGCACAGCTTTGCCCGGGAAGAAGGGCTTTCCGCTGCCCCCTCATCCTTCCTGAACTCCTGGGAGCACTGTCTCAGCGGGGATGTCTGCTGGAAACGGAGACATGCTCCCGACTCGCACGGCAGGGAGAGCGAACCTCCCAGACCGCGGCCGATTTCTCTGCTGATGTTGATGTGTGTCCCGCGTGATTTAAAATATTAACGCGCTTTCTCCCCACCCCACCCCTTCCCTGTTGTCTAGTATTCTTTTTGCAGATGTTAAAGGATTTACCAACCTCTCCACGACCTTGTCCGCTCAGGAGCTGGTCAGGATGCTCAACGAGCTCTTTGCCCGATTCGATCGCCTGGCTCACGTGAGTTGAATTGAATTCCCTGCTCGTCTTTGGTGGGAGTGAGGACTGCATGTGAATTAGGGGAGGACTCAGCCTTCACCGCCAATGTCATTACTGCTCTGCATCCTGCCCCCAGGCGTGGCCCCCTGATCCTCACACATTCTGGGGATCAGTGTTAGTTATTGACAGGTCTTGGATGGGGGTTGACAGATCAATCTTCCCAGTGGAGAGATAGCTGGCGGAGTGACAATTAAACCAAGTCCTTCTGGTCCGCTTCCACTCCAGCATCATGTCCCCCGAGTGGCCAGGTGCCACCCCGCTGCAGCCTCGTTTGTGCAGTGGTGGCTGCCTGCCGTTTCCCAGCCGACCGGCCATCGGGCCTGACTTCACCTGTTCTCAAGAAACAGTGGTCCACTGGGCCCCACTGAGCCTGACCTTCCTGAAGAGCTTTGCTGTGTTGGCCAAGGAGACACCACCTTTTCCTTAGTTAGCTGATCAGAGCTCAGTAGGAAACGGGTTAAGAGATGACCATTTGCCATCGCAACACAGATCCTGGCCCGAAAGCCAGGAGTTACTTCATCCTTCTTGGTAAAGGGTGTGCATCACGGCCAGTTTCTCAGGCTGGTGGGAGTGAGTTCCATGAAACCACATCAAGGGGGAGTGCATTCTCGGGGCGCTGAAAATGCCCTGTTTTGGCTGCCTCGCCCCAACAGAGAGCCATTCGTACGGGAATCTGAGCACCTGCAGGGGTTGTGCGTGGGGCTCCGTGCTGGAGTGTGGGAGTGGCTAAAGCACACGCCTTCCCTTCCCAGAGTTCAGTCCAGCTGGGGCTACATAAAGAGGCGAGCAATGCAGTGTAATGTGTGCAGAGGTCCCTCTGGGTGATCCGGGACTGCAGAGGCAACACAGAACCCAGGAGATTTCCAGGAGAAAGTGGCGCTTAGGCTGCGTCTTAACAATGAGAGAACAATGTAAGAGAACACTATCCAGCAATGAGAAGGAACATGCCTCTGATGCATGCCAGAACATCCCTGAGTCTCGAATGTGATATGACAGGTGAAAGAAGCCTACCCGATATACTGGTGACACACCCCTGAAATCTATATAATTTTATTAACGATATCACCCCCAATAAATTCAATCAAAAATAAAATAAAGTAAAAGAAGAAGAAGAAGAAGAAGAAGAAGAAGAAGAAGAAGAAGCAGCAGCAGCCAGACACAAAAGGCTAAACATCTTATGATTCCTCACATAAGCCCCTCTAGAAAAGTCAAAATTACAGGGACCGAGAAGAGCTGAGTGGCTGCCAATGGAGGGTGTGGACTGACTGCAGGGAAGCGTGGGGGTGGTTTGGGGGTGATGGGGGTGCTCTATATGTGAGTAGGGCTCCTCACATTTTATATATCTATTAGCGAGGTGAGAAGATAGTCAGCCGGGAGAATGGAAATAAAGATGCTAGCTACTCAGACACCAGAAGGGATTCAGCGATGCCAGAGGGAAAGGGGTGAGGTGCGCTGCACAGACAGACAGGGACCCGCCAAAAACCCGCAGAAATGCCTGCAGCTCCCGGACCATGTTAACGAGGGCACTCACTGGGCGGGGAGGGGGTGGAGACTGAGGTCTCCCCTAATACAAGAGCTGGGTTTCCCTGAAGGGCTGGGAACTGAGAGCTGGGGGAGAATATATACCATCTTTTGATTGTTGCATCAATGGGGCTGGTGTGTTGCACATAAATCATTCTGCTTCATATTATGGTCATGAATATCTCTGCTCAGACACACTAAGAGGGCTAGAAATGACTCTCTCTCGAGGACCGACAAATGTGACCAAGGCTGATTTTTAGTGTCACAGTAGACCCCGCTGACTCAGGGAAAGGGTTGCGCAGTAACAGTTAATGCAAGTTGTTCAACCAACATTTATGGACAACGCACCACGTGCCAGGGGAGGTGCAGGGCTCCGGGAAGGCCACACCAGTCCCTGCCCTCAGGGAGCTCCGAGGCTGGTGAGAGAGACGGCCCAGCCCGCAATGACTGCAGGCCAGTGCAGCGCGAGCAGTGACAGGCACAGGGTGGTGGGCGAAGGGAAGTCCAGCCAGATGTTGGGCGGGCTGGGCGTGATGGTGGTGGCCATCCAGCGGCACCCAGAGAAGAGGGCCTGTGCCCACTGGGGCTTGAGAAAGAGGAAGAGCTTTGCTGGCATCAGAGGAGAGGAGGAGGCGCCTTCTAGGCTGAGCCACAGGGCAAAGGCAAGGGAGTGTGAAAATGCAACTCTGTGCCACCGGCGTGGGAGCTATGAGGAGCTCAGGATTGTTAGAGCGTGAAGGGCAAGGGTGATGCAGTGAGAGAGGAGCCTGTGGGCATGGTGTGACATTTGTGGGAACATGGATTTTGTCTGGGGGAGGGGGAGAGCAAATGAAGGTACGCGGCCCAATGATCCCGATCCCCACTGGACACATTCTGAAGTCCACCTTTTGGGTTATCACTCTTATTGAAAGGTTTTAAAGAGAAAAAAAACATATCAAATTAAGCACAGATAGATGATGGAGTAAAGTTATTATTAATTTTGAGATGATTGAATATTGATAAAATGCCTTTTTTAATGCATTGTGTTGAGTGTTTTCCCTGGCTTACCTAAGTTAGTTCTCACAACAAACCTACAAGGCAGTGTTTTTATTATTCCCATTTTACAGAACAAGTGACTGAGGCTCAAAGAAGTAAAATAATGTGCCCAGAAGCACCGGGAAGTGGTGCATCTGGGACCCAGAGCAAGGCCAGGGGCTTCCATAGTAACACACACATTCTTTTTTAAAAAGCATATATTTTGTTGATTTTTTACAGAGAGAAAGGGAGAGAGAGAGTTAGAAACATCGATCAGCTGCCTCTTGCACACCCCCTACTGGGGATGTGCCCGCAACCAAGGTACATGCCCTTGACCAGAATCGAACCTGAGACCTTTCAATCTGCAAGTCAACGCTCTATCCACTGAGCCAAACCCGTTTTGGCAACACACACATTCTTCATTCCTAATCTGGATGGGGAGGGGCAGATAGGAACTACTTTATTTTGCCAAAGGATCAGGCATTTTAGGGGTGGAACAGGAGACCTCAGAGATGGGTTGCTGCCTCTGCAGGATGGCTTGAAGGGTTCGAGTGAGGCCGGACTTAAACATTCCTGTGCAAATCCCCTCTCTGCATCTCATTTCCTGTCGGAGGTGTGAGGAAGGACAAGTGGAACAACACTGTGAGATGATCCTTCACACCCGGGCTGCTCCACATAAGGACTTTGTGCCCATTAGCGCTCGTCAACGCCTAATCTATCCGCCCCGGGTGCATCAGGACCTGCTGCCCTAGGACCGTGGTCGGCAAACTGCGGCTCACGAGCCACATGCGGCTCTTTGGCTCCTTGAGTGTGGCTCTTCCACAAAATACCACGGCCTGGGCGAGTCTATGTTGAAGAAGTGGCGCTAGAAGTTTAAGTTTAAAAAATGTGTCTCTCCAAAGAGATTTCAATCGTCCTGTTGATACTTGGCTCTGTTGACGAATGAGTTTGCCGACCACTGCCCTGGGAGACCTCGGGAGAAAAGTTGAATAGCCTCTGCCAGGGCAATCAAGGCTACTCAGGAAGGAGAAGCCCCACTGCAAATGCTTTACCCCACGACCTGCCCCTGAGCGTCTTTTAGCACCAACTCCTGTGCCTTTGGAATGACCTTGCTCTCCTGGCCACCAGTCTTTGCTTTAGAGTTCCCTTATGTTGACACCAGAGAGAACCCACGTCCCATGCGCATGGCACACACTGCACCTGTTCACTCACTGCATCATTGAGATGCCGGGGAAACCTTGCAGCCTCCTGTCAGAGATCCTCTCCGTGCAATCGAGTTCCTCGGTTTCCCCGTGGTTAGGGCTGCTCAGAACTGAGCACTGTGACCTTTGACCCTTTGGCAAACTTCCACGTTAGGGGGTTTGGTCTCTGTCACTTTTGGTCTTCAATCTTTTTGTAAAATAAAGTAGCTCCTACCTGCCCCTCCCCATCCAAATTAGGATTGAAGAATATGTATAGCATTAGGAAGTCTTTAAAATTGTAAAGCAACCAACATATTTATTTGTTAACATGATGGGCTTAAACCTTTCTTAAAATGACTGGCAAATCTGGAGGAACCTAAGCTGCTATTATAAAGAACAAATGGAACCCAATGGAAAGCTAATAACAGATTAAAATCAAGGAGAGAGCTGTTTCTGTACTGACATGGAAAGAATTTCAAGATATTTATTGCATGAAAAAAACATGTCTCTGATCTATAGATTGATAAATGGATTGATAAATCTATGGCTTGATAAATCTATGGCTAAGAGCACATGGATTGATAAATCTATGGCTAAGAGCACAAAAACTAGTCACACATGATCATGGAACTGTATCTGTGAAAACAGCAGCCTCAGAAGAGGGGAGGGAAACCAGGATCCCAGGGGTGGTGGGCCCGAGGGCTCGGGCTGCACAAGGGACTTACCACAATCCCATTGTTACTGGGGCAATATAGTCATCTGTTATTTCTGTGATCACAACGAGATAACGGCATGTTCTCTCACACAAGTACTTTAAGTGCATTAACTGCACAGGGTTTTTGTCCCAAGAATCTTCTCTTTTTTTATTTTTATTGATTTTTTTCTTCTGATTACAAAAGCAATGCTGTTCCTTCTATAAAATCCAAACACCAAAGATATAGACAACACAGGAGGTACCCATGCCCACCGTCCTACCCCTGCTCAACCATGGAGCCATCTTTGATAATTGGGTGTATAGATCTCCTAAGTTTTATCTACACAAATGGTTTCATACACCCTCTGGGTTTCCCAAGATTTTTATCATATCAAAGCCATCGAGGTGGAAGGAAAAGGATTAAGACTAACTCAATAACACCTGCAAGAAGACCCTCACCCAACTTTATTTTTCCTCTTCAATATCAAAGCGACCTGGAACTTAATCGGAACTTTACAAAGCAATTTCGGATAAAAGGAAGGTGCTTGGCTATTACTGTCAAGTCACCTGACAGCGCTTAGGAATTGATCAGAAAAATGTGTCTGCAAATTGACAGATAAGAAGACAGGCCTCCTTCCACGTATTACATGCATGAAAGAGTGAGTGCGGGTGTGGAAGGCTGACGTGAGCATTTTGGTCTCTCCAGGGGGTCTCAGTTACCAAGGAATGGCTGTAGGTAGTTAGGTTTGGGTGAGTCAGAAGTTTACTATGTGGATTTGTGAGTGGTCAGTGTCCCTAAATCCCACATTGTTCAGGAATCACACACACACACACACACACACACACACACACACACATGCATAGAGCAATAGAGTGAGTTTTTATTATGTTAATTTAATTTAGGCAAAGAATTTTCATTTATTCTAGGAATATCTTTTTTTTTTTTTTAAGTGATGATATAAGCCGTGTTGGTTGGGTTGTTATTTTGGCTTGTTGATGGGTTTTTCATTCTTCCTTGGCAAATGCAAAGTTGAGCCCTCTAGCTGGTTTTTTAGTCACTGTCCCATGGACTCTATTAATCTGGAAACTGCCAGGCCTAGTGGGCGAAGGACTCCATCCTGGCCCGGAAGCTGTAGGGGTCTCAGAGGAGGGGCCTGGGCGCCCCTGACTGGCCACACCTCTTCAGTGGTTCTTTTGCAAAATTAGCAGCTCTGAAGCAGCCAACAGCCAGGAGCCATAGGCTCCTCAGAATAACCCAGGGAGGGCTGTGCGTGCCTCGGAGTTCTGAAGGTGGCATCTGTGGCTATTTGAGAGGCTTGGCAAGACCCTGGAGATCAGATCCAGACTGGAAGCACCAGAGCCGGTTCCGAGTCTCTTCTCCTTGTCTGACGCTTGCTTTTCACTGGGAGAGGGGCTAAGTACAAACTATACGTCCTTTTATCCATGCTTTTAAGTGCATTTATTTGTTACCGACACACAACGGCCTAACTCCTGATGGGATTAGGAGGCCAGCACCGTGCTGTACAGCCCGGCTATACAAGGGCCTCCATAGCGCTGCTGGCACCTCAGCTCCCCTTTCTCTACAACTCCCCTCCCCTGACCCTGGACCCCACCCCATCAGGAGGGCCTCTTACCTACAATGCATAGACCCATGCTCCTGGGGCTCCAGGTCTAGAAGGCATCTCAGGGTCATTCATTCTCACCCGTCTATCCAAGGGAGCCAAAAGAGAGAGTCAGCCACCCTGGGTCACAGGTAAGAGAGGTGAAAGATTGGCACAGGTCCAAGTCCTCACCAGAGACAGGCCACGTTAACTCTGTGCCCCCTCCGCTGGGCCCTGCACTCAGTCTTCCTATGTTAATCTTCACAGACACGATACGACAGGTCCTATTCTTGTTCCCACTTTACAGATGAAGCAACTGAGGCTCAGAGGTTAAGCAACTTAACTAAAGACACGGGAAAGACATAGGCTGTCTGGGCTCTAACCCCAAGCAGTGTGACTCCTCCGCCAGTGCTCTGGGCCCCTGTGCTACAACATTCAGTCGGTTCCTGCTCAGTATTGAAGTCTGCACCTTTTCTTTGGGGCTTGATATGTTTTGAAGCTTTGTAAGAATCACATGTTCAAGACTGTGAAGCCACCAAACAACTGTCCTGCTTCTAAGACAGCCCCAGTTCTTAAGGTGCCAGCAACCTCCATGGGAAGAGACTTAACATAGAGTTGAAAGAGTAAGAATCCCTAAATGATTTATGGTTTTAAGTGCTGGTGGTTGAGCTAAAGACTGCTAAAACCCATTAATTCAGAGGCTCGGCGAAAGAAGAAAAACAGCGCTGGGGGTAGGATTCCTAGGGGAACACAGAACACGCAGGTTGAATGGCCGCTCTTCGCCAGGCCTGTCCACGTGAGGGTGTTCAGATCAGAAAGCTAGTGCCCGGCAGCGCTGAGATACGGTGTTGAATCTGTCAAGGTCAATATCCAGGGTCTTCCCATGTCTCCACTCTACCTCCTAGCCCTTCAAACCCCAAACAAGGTAACGCCTTGTTCCCCAGGAAGATAGCGGAGATACAATGCAAAGGTGCGTCTCTGATCCAGAGTGCGGACCCCCTGACCTTGCTTCCCTCCTTCCAAGCCGCTCTGGAGCGCTGACCCATCTGCTGACCGAGCCCTTTCCTCTCCCTCTGTCTCCCCCAGGAGCATCACTGTCTCCGCATCAAGATCCTGGGGGACTGCTACTACTGCGTCTCCGGGCTTCCCGAGCCCCGCCAGGACCACGCCCACTGCTGCGTGGAGATGGGCCTCAGCATGATCAAAACCATCAGGTAATTCGGGGTCTTCCTCATAACGCCAGGCCTTCGAGGCGCCTGACAGGAGCGACAAACACTGCATCTATCCTTGGCGGTAGAGCACATGCATATTGAAGGGGAGCACCCTGATTTGTTTCGTGAACGCTGCGTACTCATTGCTTCTCCCAGATGAACCTAGTCGTTCTGGGACATTCGATGTATACCTCACTTTCCATTGTCTGTGCAACAAATCTGCATTCCCAGTGTC
This sequence comes from Pipistrellus hanaki, assembly GCF_964339955.1. Classification (NCBI taxonomy): domain Eukaryota; kingdom Metazoa; phylum Chordata; class Mammalia; order Chiroptera; family Vespertilionidae; genus Pipistrellus; species Pipistrellus hanaki. The sequence continues at coordinate 46,512,964 of NC_140519.1, read as the reverse complement.
CTCGTGGGGATACAGTGAGGAACTAGATGAGCGGAACGCTCGTCTTCAGGGAGGTTACGGAGCTGTGGGAGGGACGAGCACATAGGCAATTTCAAGATGGAACAATAAGTTCTGTGATGAAGCAAACCCGGGGAGCTTGGGAATAAAGAAGGAACAGCTCATTCAATCCTGGGTGCTGGAGAAGGCTCTGCATAGCAGAGTGTCCAAGCTGCCTCCTGAAACGTGAGCAGATATTAGCCAGATCCTGAGAGTGCCTGAGAGCCTGGAAGGCAGAACTGGCAGGTGCAGAGATCGGGACCTGGAACCTGGGGAGGAACCGGCGGCGGCAGGCGCACTGCGGGTGGGAGCAGCAAGGGGCTGCAAGGCCTTCTGGGCCATTGAGGGGCTGGACCTTATCTTCTGGCCAATAGGAAATCATTAAAGGGCCACCCCAGGGTGGGCCTCATAGGAGTGCAACAGCAGAACTCCCCAGAGTTCATTTTCAAGTTTTTTCATTTTAGTTTTTCTTTTATATTCAGGTATTACTGACAATAAAATTGCACATATTTGAAGGGTACAATGCGATGATTTGATATACGCATAACACTGTGAAATGACTATCACAATCAAGCTAATTAATATCCATTACTTCCCATGGCTGTCTTTTCCTCTTCCTTTTTTTAAGAGAATGCTAAGATCTACTCATCTACTCTATTAACAAATTACCAGTATACACTGCAGTATGACTCAATATAATCACCCTGCCATACATCCAATTCCCAGAACTTATTTTTATCTTAGAACTGAAAGTTTGTACCTTGGACCAACATCTTCTCCCTTCCCCACCATCATGCCCAGAAACCCCTTCCCACTCTGCTTCTATGAATGCAACCTTTAAAAAAAAAATCACATATCCAGTATTGGTTTTTCTCTATCTGGCTTATTTCACTTAGTGCAACGCCTTCCAGGTTCATCGATGTTGACACAGTAACAGGTTTCCCTTCTTTTTAAGGCTGAGCAATATTTCATCATGTATTTATTTGATGATCTAATCATCCACATCTTCTTTAGTTCTTCACACACAAACTTTCCATGGAACTTCGTGTGTTAATCTTAAGCAATAGGTATGCTGCACAGATGGCATTGGGTGAGAAGTGAACAATGAGGATCAGAATTCTTTAAGATAATTAGAGCATTGCCATTTATCTTTCTGGGGAGGATCTTGTCCCTCCTGGCCATTTTCTCTGATCCGCGGCCTCCTTTCTGAAGTTCTGGAGTGGGACAGTGAGAAATGGGATTTGGATGGGTTGAAATGACTCAGGGCTTTCTCTCATTGATACATAATAAAAAGTGCTGTTTTTACTCCTTTGAAATAAGACGATTCAGTGAGATACTTTTCAAGCTGCATGAGTCAGAGTCTATTAATACTCGAATATCTCCTTGATTATAATGGAGGGGACTTGAGGTCCAGCATTAATTCTCCCAGTGAACAGCACGGCGTGGCACAGGGGAAAAGCAAGAGCTCTGAGTTTGGGTGAGCCTTGGTTGCAACCGGTTCAGCCTCTAGAGTTTCCACTCTCTGGGCAGGCCCTGTGCTCTTGGGAGAGCCTAGTAGGCAATATTTGCACACAAGTGTGTGTGGAAGAGAATCCCAGTGATGCCACTCTATCAGATAATTAACCATCTTAACCAACTATTACTTGCAAGGGATGCAATTTTTTATTAAGCCCCAAAGGCACTTACTTCTGCCAGAAAACTCCACAAAAGCCATAGAGTCGGAACCATGTGTAGCGTGATACTGCACGGGTTGTAATGTAATGTCATTGTCAATAACCCATTTGATGACTGGTTTCCCCAGACCAGATGGCCACCTGGGTAATTGTCATCACAGATGGATCCCTGTGGGAGGTACTGTTCCCACCCTGTCAGGGTCTGTCCTTGTCCCTCTTTCTGGCCTTTCCTCAGAGTTAGCATCCCAACAGCAGTGCCAGCTGCAGATCGGCTGTAAGAGGCTGGTGCTTTGAACATGAGACGCATCAACATCTTGGCTCTTTGGATCCCGGCAGTTCTGGTAGTTTTTTCGCTGAAGGTGACATGATAATTCTGGCCCAAAAGCAAACCAACTCAAAGGGACCCAGGTTCCTTATTCACAGATCAGTCCAAATAGGTGAGAGAGATTCTCCGTCAATCACAGACAAGTGGGGACAGGTGCTAACATCAGAATGGCTGGATTTAGTTGCCATTGATGCTAATTCAAGCACCACACGTTTCAGAAGTGAGTGAAAGTCAAGACAAACAGGAGCACAAACTCGAGGGAGACCACTTTCCTGTCTGTCTTTTACTAGGTGTTGCTACTGTAGTCCTTTGGATGGAGAACCAGTAGTTGCTTCTGGTGCCGAAATCTGGCATTTAGACCCAAAGGATCATTTATACCAAAGGATCATTATTAGGAGACCTCACATACATCTCTAATAAATTAGCAGAGCCAATACTGAAAGTGGAGAGAAAGGCTGCAAATGTCAGAATAGCAAGATAATGAGCCTTAGTCAAGTCTCAGATTGAATGTATTCCATTAAAAAACATGTGATTTTAGAAACCTATTAGCTGGATGAATGACCAAAAAAAAAGCAATGGCATGTAACTTCATTTCTAATGAAGCATTTAATGCTGTCTTATGCATGCCTATTCATAAAATTAATTAAAATAGGCTTACATAATAGCTCCATGAAGCAGGCCGGTTCCTCTTCCCGTGCCCTGGTCTATTCCCAGGAGGCTCGATGGCCGAGAAGACACCACATTAAAGGTGGGCTCCGTTAGAAGCACTATCTTTGTGAATGATCTACAGAAGTCTTCCTTGGTGAGCTTAATGAAAATTGCAGAGCCCGGTGTTTTCAATGCAGCCAGTAAAAGTCATAGGATGACACCGGAAATGCCAAGCAGGAACTGGCTTGTCCCCAGCTGGTAAACTGGAGCAAAGGTCTCAATCCCTGTGGCAGAGTGGCCTTCAAGCAACATGGCAGGACAAGGGATGAAAAACAGGAGCTATTTTGCTTTCCTCACTTACAAGAATGCCCAAGCTCTCTGCATGCCTCCTGGCATTCTTCCTTTTTCTTGCCCTCTTTCTTATTGCTCACCCTTCCTTTTTACTTTTTCTTCTCTCCATCGGCTCTCTTCCATTGCTTTCATCCTCCTTTTCCTTCCTTTCTTCCTTCCTTCCTTCCTTCCTTCCTTCCTTCCTTCCTTCCTTCTCCCTCTTCCTCTTCCCCCTCTTCCTCCTCCTCCTCCTCTTCTTCTTCTCTCCCTCTCCTCCTAAAACCCCTTTTCTTATTATTTCTGTAATGCTACTAACTGCAGCATCTGTAAGACCACATTCCTCTTAAAAATACAGCATTTACAGCAACGTTTAGTCTATGGATAATTTCATTTTTTGCAAAAGAATCACAATAGTGAAGATTGAATATATCTAGTAATATTCAATCTTTGATTGAATGTTCACCTTGTACCAGGCAGACACTGTACGAAATGATCTTCCTAACTCCCCTCACCTAACTCACAACAACCCTGTGAGGAAACTACTCATACTTCCCCAATTTTCAGAGGAGGAACGAGGCTCTGACAGGATAAATAACTTATGATGCACAGCTTGTAAGTAACTCTGTAAATGTCCAAAGGCAAGGAAACAGTGAGATTAATTTTGCATACTACAAGATAGGAAAATGCGTCACCATTAAGCATCATGGTTTGCATTAATATTTAACAGCATAAGAAAATGTTGTGCGTTTAAAGAGTATGCATTGTAGAGTACACACACACACACACACACACACACACGTCATTTAGGGCAACCTCAGTTTTTTTAAGTATCTATTTTTACAGAAAGAGAGAAGGTTCTAAAACCCTGTGATGGGAAATAGTGGCTGGATCTTTTCTCTCGCCTCCCCTCACTAGACCACACTGTTTTTGGACAGGAGTCTACACCAGTCTTCCCATGATGTGTCCACCCCCAAAACAGGGCACTAACGCTGACTGTAGTACAGGCAGCAACGTGTCCATAGAGCACTCTGCCTCGGGCCCTTCTTTGCTGACCTTGAGGGGGTGATTTAACCTCTCTCTGTCCAGCTTCCTTAGTTCACCTCCATCATTAACTCCCTCCAGAAGGGTCAAGGGCACTGCTCCTCTCAGGAACCTGAGGATCAATCACTCAGTTCTCCCTCCATCATAAACCAGTTCAACCTTTTGAAGCAATTTATATCTAGGACCTGCCCAATTGGTATGTCAAATGGGCTGGTAGAAGCTATTTCGATGCAACTAGAGCAAATGCAAGCACAGTTTTAGCAAGAAGGGGAGAGTGGTCGCATTCATGGCTTCCACCTGTGTAATTGTTGTGTAATTGTAAGTTGGTATTGCTAACAAAGGTTAGGAGTAGCCACTACGTTTGTGTTCAGATTGTACCAGGGGAAGTGCTTTAGACACATGATTTTGTAAAGCATGCTAACAATTCTGTGAAGGACAGCTCGCTCCCATCACCCCTGAGAAAACTGGGACTTGGACACTGATAATGCAGGTAGCCCAGTGCCTACAGCTAGTAAGTGGAGAATTCCTGCCACCATCACCCCTGCCTCCCCCTCCTGCCCCACACACCAGGCTGCTTTGATGCAGATCCCGAGCCCCTTGGTCATGGTGAGTGCTTTGCACTGAGAAAGCCTATGGCAGCTGCTCCAGCTCCCACAACCAGCGAGTGGTAGGCCCAACAGTGGAACTCCTGTCTCCACTCCCAAAGCTCAGGAGCTGGGTGTTCTCCACCCCACAGTCCTGCACGCTACTCTGCTGAGGTCTGCCCCCTGTTTGTCCAGGTATTTCACAGTGGAGAGAGTCTAACAGACAGCCCAAGGGCGGCTACTAGAGTATTCCTCCTGTCATTGCTCCAGCACCTTCTGTGGATGGATTAATTAGCCAAAAAGAACCACTTAAAGCCCTGAAATTGAAAGCAAACATTCTAAGGTTCTTCATCTTTTTTAAAACTTCAGTTTTCTGTTTATTTTCAGAAAGAGTGGGAGGGGAGGAGGAAGAGGGGGAGGAGTGGAGGAGGAGCAGAAGAGGAAGAAGAGGAGGAGGAGGAGGAGGAAGGAGGAGGAGAAGAAGGAGAGACCTCAATGCTAGAGACACTTCAATTGGTTGTCTCCCACATGAGCCCTGACCCAGGCCAGGGATTGAGCCTGCAACTGAGGTCCATGCCCTTGTCCTGTGACCCTTCAGTTGGGCGGGCTGACACTCTTACCACTGAGCAAAACCAGCCAGGGCATAAGATCCTTCACCTCTGACCATATACCACGCATTCCTCTTTAGCAGTTCAATGAAAAGGAGTATGATCTTTAGTCTTTTGCTGGTTAGGTTTTGCATGATTGGTTCCCAGCTTGATATAGAGTTTCACAAAAAGTATTATTATTATTACTATTATTATTATTATTATTAAGTGGGTTCCTTGTTTAAAAGAAATCTTTGAAGTGCAACACGAAAACCAGGAGGGCAAAGGTGCATTATTTGAAGGGGTCAGATGTGGAGGGTCACCCCTCTCCCCAAATGGCAGGTCCAGAGACACCTCTGTGGTTCCCTTAGAAGCATCTTGGGTCAGCAGGGCACTGTGCAGCAAGCACACCTTTGATCTGTGCCATCAATTCAGTGGCGGCCTAGAGCACTGGCCAGGCCCCTGTGCTCAGCGCTGTGCTAAGAGCTGGGTGTGTGGATGAAAGGTAGCTCCCTGCCCTCCAGCAGCTCCGAGGCCCCAGAGAAGAGAGAGAGGGCAGAGGTGTTTCTAGTGCTGGCGCTCTCCAGTCATTTCCTCTTTGTTTGTGCCGAGGAGGCACAGCTGACAGCCCTGGAAGAACACAATTTGTAACAGCACAATTCGCTGCCCTCTCATTTGGAAGATGCTCCTGGTTCCCCCGTGGAGAACCTGGAACACATGGTGCACGTCGGTGGTCTGTGTGACCACCAGGTAGGCCTCCCAGAGAGAACCAGCGTCTGTGAATTATTCATTACTTGTACATAGTTTCATTCCTGTCTTTTATGTAAGCCAAACCCCACACATAACAGAAAGAAAGAAAGCAGACAAAGCCATAAAGGGGCTTTGTCTCTTATGCGTTTTCTTTTGCAGAAGAAAAAAAAAATATCTAGGTGTCTTTTCATTGAGATGTTCCAGTGCATTCCCTGTGCAATGTTAATTACCTAATGGCGCTGGCATGGCGTGCTGTGTGCTCGTCCCTCCCAATTAGTCAGCAAAGCACTCTAACATCCATTTTCTCCCATGGGACTCACAGGGGCTCTGTATGGGAAGCAATCAACTGGAGCTTTATTTACAACCGCTGAAACTCAAGGTCACGTTAAACTCTACGCTGAGGATCACACACCGCATTGCAAAGAGCATGAGGTTTACAAACACAACAGCCCCACGTTAGTCCTAGAATCCTATGTGACCACAATAAAATCCTGTGCCTTCCTGGGCTGCAGTTCCTTCATATATGAAAAGCAGCCAAGTAGTACTTAGTATGTGCCAGACATTATTCACAACTCTCCATATATGTTTATTCGCCTAATATGGCAAGGCTATTATTATTCCCATTTTATAGATAGAAGTGAAGTAACTTACTTGAGGTCCTACAGCTAATATGTGGAAACACACGTTTTAAAGGATACTGATGAAATAAATAATAATTTTAAATATTTTAATTCAATTGCTGTACTAAAATCTTTCTGTTCTCTTGTTTAGTGAGAGCAATGGGTTTGCACATAATTTATTCTGTTTTAAGAATCTTAAAAGTTTGGGATACATTCATAGAAAGGTCAGGTTCCAGATTCAGTTTATTTCTATAGTACCTGTCTCTATTGGCTATCAGATCTAAAATTTCATAAAAACAGGGAGATCTAGGGGCGCCCTTGGACCATTGAATGTGTTTTTAAGTCAGTTATGCCCGAGTTCCGGTTAAGGCTTGTCATGAATTTGTTTCTCTGGTAGCTCTGAGTTTTGCTTGCAAACTCATTAGAAGGCAGTAGCTTTTTGGTATTTTTAACAAATGGGCACAACCCCCACCAACACATTTCATTTGGGAGATCTGAAAATGTTTAGTGAGTGTGCAGCTCTGAGTATTCTGATAGATGACATAACTCATGTTTGACAGGCGAGGAAATGGCAGCATTTCCAAACTTCCCTGTTCAAAATCCTCTCTGCAGAGCACAGCTTTCCTGTGAACAGCAGTTACTTCCACCTTCTAAAACTGCCATCTTTAAACAAAATAAGCAAGTTGGGTTTTCCCCCAAATGTTTGCTAGAGAGAATATTAATAGCAACCTATTATCGCAGAAAAGCAACAAATATGGGACACTTGTGGTTTTTCTTTTTCAACAAAAAATGGATAAATCATCTTTAATTTTAACAACTGTTAAGCATTTTGAAGTAAAATAACAATTGAATTTCTACGTGGCGCTGAAAATTTTTCTAGTTGTTGTATTTCAAAGTATTGTGTCCTAAGAGTTGAATTTTCCCTACATAAATGAGTCATTTAACTCATAAGCTGAAATGGTTGGAAATACTCTGAAAGCAGAGGAGGACTGTGTGTGCCCAGAGACAACCGCTCTGATGACAGAACTCTTCCTCTTCTCTCAAGATGCCTCCTCCATGCTCAGGGTCAGAGGACAGGCCAGCGTGGGCCCTGTCGGGTTGCTGAGGCAAACCCAGGTTATCAAAAGTGCAGCTTTTCCAGATAATAAACAAATGGGAGTTTCAATGTTGTCTTCCTTGCCCCAGCAGGTGGCCCCGCTCAGCCCAGGAACGTGAGTGCTCTGGTCTGGGACCACTGCTCTGAGCAGGCGGCCGGGAAGGAGTTTTTAACAAGGGAGGGATGGTGTGAAAAGGTCCTCGGGATAACCATGTATAACGTGGGCCCACTCTGGCCTTACATGTGTATCTCTCCATTCACCTATGTCAACAGGTATGTGCGGTCAAGGACGAAGCATGACGTGGACATGCGAATCGGAATCCACTCGGGCTCAGTGCTGTGTGGTGTGTTGGGCCTTCGGAAGTGGCAGTTTGACGTCTGGTCCTGGGACGTGGATATTGCGAACAAACTTGAATCTGGAGGGATCCCTGGGTAAGCCAGAGCAAAGCCCTCACCCTCCTAACCCTGGTCATTTGCCCGCTTTGTGGAAGCGGGTTCCCCATGTGCAGAATTCAGGGGTATAGATCTAAGAAGCTATTATTTGGGAAAAGATAGAACCCTTCATGGTCTGAGATTTTGGAGTTTATATTTTTCTTTTAAACCCAAATGGCTTTTTAAATGTCTGGTTATTTCCCATCCCTATCTATCTATCTAGGAATAAACTCAGCTTACTTTCCCTTTCAGTAAGTTTGCCCCTGATTCTGAACATGTATTAAGTACCTACTATGAACTAGCCAGTCTGCTAAATATCATTACTACATCACATCCTTTGATTTTTACAACGCCCCACATAGTAAATATTATGAAGAGACTCACCACACTTTACTGCCTCCCATTGTTAATTCACCAGTCCACTTTGCTCAAGGATGACCTCTTATTATTAATCTCCAGGCCCTCAATGTGTCCCCAAGAGCTTGGCACAATGCTTGGCATGTAGGAAGGAAGGAAAGAAAGGAAGGGAGGCACACAACTCACTGTGTAATGGTTGAGAGCCTGGACCCTGGAGTCGTGCAGAATTGAATTACAATCCTTTCCCTGCCACAGACACCACCATGTAGCTCCACACAAATTCTTCAACCTCTCTGAGCTTCCACTGGAATGTAAATCACCTGGAGGGGGTGGGTGGTAAACCTTGGGTGGCTGGGCCCCACCCTCAGACTTTCTGATCAATATGTCTGGGGCGGGACAAAGACTACGTCTTCCCAAAAGTGCCCAGGGGATGCTGATGGTGCTGGCGTTGGTACCACACTTTGAGGACCACTGTTCTCGAGCTTAAGTTAAGTGAGAAAATGCATATCCAGTCCTTGGTCCTGTGTCCAGTAAACACAGTGGTTGTGTTTGTGGCGGTTACCATGTGACACAGATGTAGGATCTTACTTACAAGGACCGTGAAGTCCTTGTCTCCCTCCAGCACTGCTTGTGACCTCCCAGGGATGTGGCTCTGGGCCAGGTACTTACTCCTGGTCTCTGGGCCAGTTTTATCATCAGTAAAATGAGGGAGGGGGGGTGCTTACCAGGAAGAGGGAAATTCTGTGAGATGATCTAGGGAGCCAGTCATATCACAATAGCTTTGACTACAAGATACCGTATGTTCAAAATAACATGTTACCAAATGGTTAGACCTTATTTACTGTTATAACTATAATTATGATATCCTGGCATTTAAAATTATCAGAAAATATCAGGTTTACCTGACAGTCAATATATGAGAATATTGCCTGACTCATTTCCGTAGATCAGTGGTCGGCAAACTCATTAGTAAACAGAGCGGCAAACTGTCGTAGATAAACGTCATCACCAGAATCTCGTCCGCACGGTCCTTACTCCAAAACCCCAGCTAGCAGCCATGATCAAAGGACCCTCTAAAGCCCAGTTTCTATCAAAATGTGTAAGTGTAAATTACTAGAACTTGAGGATGTCTTTCTCTATGGAGAACATAATATTGATTCAGTATGTGCAAATATTATTCCTCCCTCACACTGATGCAGGGCAATAAAATGCAGAACCCAGAGAAAATACCAAATGGGGGTTGGCATTTAACTTAAATATTTTAAGAGAACATCAGCCATCAGACTTTATAAAGATGATGCATGGAGCCAGTCATATCATAATAGCTTTGACTACTCTTCTGGGGGTTTCACTGTGCCTGAGAGAACAAGACAGCCTTCTAGTCCTAGGTCTGAGGTTGATCAGAGAGACGGGTCTGGGACACCCATTTCACAGGAGGTCAAATGACCTTTCTCTTCCCCGAGGTCAACATTACTGAATACATACTGACAAAATCCGCCGTGGGAACATTCCGTGCTTACTCAGCATGTTTCTGGAGAAACCTCCAATATCTTTACATGTTTCAGTTGTTGTGTTCTGACCTTATGCAAGGATGCAACTTTGGAAAAGGTGGAGAATGTGCTTTGCAGGATCAGAAATGCATCCTTGGTAGTTTCTGGGTGTTTTGCCTATCATTTGCAGTAACTTATTCTATAAGCAGGAATTGAGCAGAATGGGTAAGGAGGAAGTAGAAATAGCACTGAAAGTACAATGTGCCTGTCAGTGGTTGACTGTGGACTCATTCACCAACAGTGGGTATTATTATTTTCCCATTTTCATGGATGAGAAGATGGACATAGAAAGATTAAATAACTTGCCCAAGATCTATCAGCTAGCAAGTAAGTGGCAGAGCCAGGGTTTTGATCCGTCAATCCTGCCAGAGTTCCTGTATGTAACCATCATGCTAGGCTACCCACCTATAGCACCCTATGGCACTGTAAGGCGTCTGGGTGAATTAGACAGGAGCACACAGAAAAGCCTCCCAGAATGATTCACCATGTGCAATTTCTACGTTCCAGTGTGAGCCTGAAGGCCCTTGATGTCATCTGTTCTTTCGTTAAAAAAAGAAACTTGACTCATGAGCTGCAGTAGCTGATGACTGTGGAGGAATGAGTCACTCCTTGTGCGTGGGGCAGGCCAGTGGCCAACCGGCACGTGGCCACGGCTCTGTTGTCAGCTGCCTGCCGTGCACACAGTTCAGGGAAAGTTGCTCTGTGGTCTTGTGAGGCCTGCCTTGGTTCTTATGAAGATTTTAGATGAGTTGAAGCAATGAGGCAAGATGACAAGAGAACTGTCACTGTTGCTGGGTGATTTTGGACAAAAATTGCCTTTGGGTTCAGAAACATTTATGGAACTTGTTTTCCCAATATAATCAACAGCCCTGAAAAAATGAAGTCACTCGCTGGTGCTTTTTTCTGTGTCCATGAGTGTTTTCTGTTTTGCTTTTTGGCTCAATCTCTTTACCCAGCACCTACCCACCCCCCAGAGCTGTCAACCTGCTCTATATCTATGAGTCTGTCTCTGTTTTGCTTGATAGTTCATTTTGTTCATTAGATTCCACATATGAGTGAAATCATATGGTACTTGTCTTTCGCTGCCTGGCTTATTTCACTTAGCGTAATACTCTCCAGGCCCATCCAGACTGTCACAAAGGGCAAGATTTCCTTCTTTTTATGGCCCAGCAGCATTCCACGGTGTAAATGTGCCTCAGCGTTTTTATCCACTCACTACGGATGGGCACTTGAGCTTCCAAATCTTGATTATTGTAAATAACCCTGCATCTATTCTTTCGAATCAGTGTTTTGGGTTTCTTTGCATAAATTCCTATAAGTGGAACTGCTGGGTCATAAGGCAGTTCCATTTTTAATTTTTTAAGTACCTCCATGTTGCTTTCCACAGTGGCTGCACCAGTCTGCATTCCCAGCAACAGTGGGCAAGGGTTCCCTTTCTCCACATCCTTGCCAACACCTGTTATTTGTTGATCTATTGATGGTAGCCATTCTGACAGGTGTGAGGTGGTATCTCACTGGTTTTAATTTGCAGTTCTCCAACGATGAGCGATATTGAGCATCTTTTCGTATGTCTACTGGCCATCCGCATGTCCTTTTTTGGCAAAGTGCCTATTCAGGTCCTCAGCCCATTTTTTTAAGTAGATTGTTTTGTTTTTTGGTAAAAATCATTGATTCTTAAGGGTTGCTGAGACCAGGGTGAAAGTCACAAGAAAAGCTGTAATAAGTGTGTATGTGCGGCGGCTCAGCAGGGCTGTGTTCACCAGAGGCTGCAGTGGCGAAGCCCTGCTTGTTGATTTTTGCTTGAATTTCTGTTTTCTTTTATTCTAATTTTTTCAGGGGACCACATATTGTCCCTGAGGACATGACCTCAGTGTGCCCTGATGATGGCTTTGCACAGGCCACGTCAGGGATGGATAATGACCTGCCCTTTGTGTCCCCAGGAGGATTCACATTTCCAAGGCCACCCTCGACTGCCTCAACGGTGACTATGACGTGGAAGAGGGCCACGGGAAGGAGAGGAATGAGTTCTTGAGGAAGCATAACATAGAGACCTATTTAATCCAGCAGCCGGAGGACAGTCTGCTGTCGCTGCCCGAAGACATTGTCAAGGAGGCAGTGAGCTCCTCGGACCAGAGGAACAGCGGGGCGACGTTCACGGAGGGCTCCTGGAGCCCCGAGCTGCCCTTCGACAACATTGTGGGCAAACAGAACGTAAGTCCGGCTTCCTTCTTCTGGCTAGCCAAAGGCATGCTCAGGTGGCCCCACACCGGAGATAACCCATTCATCTTTAACCTTTTCTCTGCTGAGCAGCAAAATTGCAAATAATCAAACCTATCTCCTCCAGACAGAATTACCTTTTGTATGCAATGTCAGGAAATGCAGGAAATACCAGGGTGTACCCAACACCCGCTCCCTTTATTTTTTTATTTTTTGACCTCACTCAAAATAAATGTCATGTGAAGCTGAATTGTAACTTTAAAAAAAAGACCCACGTTGGAAAAGAGAAACCTGATATTATTATACTAGCAACAGAAGTAGCTGAGCAGGCCCACGGGAAAGCCATTCCTTAGTCAACTGGCAGGCTAAGAGCTCTGAACTGCCCTCTGGGATTGAACGTCAGGGGTCGCCATTGATTTGGGACAGGCAGCACCAGGTGATGCCCAAGGGGGAAGAGGGTGAGAGCGTTCCGGAGTAGCATGAAATTGCAAAGCCGCCCTTGTAATTCTATTCCTATTTGTTTTGAATTTGCTTCTAATCTGAGGGATGAAGCCAACAGAGTCAGTACATGAGGAGTAAATCACCAATCATCCAGATATTTCTTAAATCATTTCTTCAACTACCAGGACTCTACTAAACTGAATGAGATGCTCAGCCTCTGAGAGGCGCCAGAGGACTGAGGCTGGTCAAGGCAGAGAACCTAAGACATCCGAGATTCCCCCTCTCCCTTCCCCAGAATGCTTGCTCGGGCCTGGGCTCTAATACGGGTTTTCCCTTTCATCACCCAGGCCGATCACCTCTAGTTGAATTCATGTGAGTTAAATGGTGGAACCCCACCATCCTTTTCTAAAGAAACAAACCAAAAAAAAAACAATATGAATGACCTCATTCACTCGGTCATTGACTTATCAGATATGTATGAGACTGGGAAATGGTTTCTGACATGCCCCTGTGCCAAGCAAAAGCTCAGAGCGCCGAGAACAAAATCAGCCCAACCGCGAGTGCCAGGAGCACTCTGAGAACCTGACTGGGCTCACTGTCTCAATCCATGCACCTGGACTTCTCTCCTGAGCTGATAGATAAGAAAAATCTGTCTGCTTAAAGCCATTTAAAAGGGGAAAGGTTCACGTGCTAAAAGTCTTCTGCATCAGACAGGTGGGTGGGCACTCTGAGGCCAGGCTAACCTCTGTCTCCATTCAGTTCTGTGTGACGGGGCAAAGGAGTAATTCATAGGCCAGATTCCACTGGGAGACCCAGGTCAAGCCCAGGCCACATGCCTTGCAAAGGTCAACCCTCAGGTCCTTACCATTCTTCTTTGTTTCTTTTTCCCCCAGAATTATTATGCCCAACCCAGTCACCACTGATTCAGTGCCCACTTCCTCCCATCCGTCTACTGGTGTGCATGGTGCCACTGGTTATTACGTAAAACAATGAACTTATATGTCCTTCCTGGAGTGGGTGCCTTCCCAGCTGACAGCACCCTCTGCTTCCTCTGCCTATTGTTAGCTTGAGCCTGGAAGCTGGTTATTTAGGGAGGAATGCATGCTTCACCGTAAATACCTCAGTGACTCTGCCTCACATTCTCTAAATGCCTTCTTTTTTTTTTCTTTTTTTGGGGGGTCTTGCCATTTGAAAAACTTTTTCTATGTAAGCTGTTTGTGGAACCAGGGATAATTCTTAATTGTTCTAATCCTAGTTGTTCCCAGCCTTGCTGCTAATAATTGAGAACCAAGAGAGAGAGGTGGAGATACTTGGTCTTATTCTGTGACTGATGGATCTGGTAAAATTATAAAGGAATATCGGAAATATTTCTTTGCTAATTTTCTAAAAAAAAAAAAAAAAAAAAAAAAAAAGAAAGAAAGAAAAAAAAAAATACTCGCCAATATCATCAAGTCATTATTATAAGATATGTCATTGTTAGTCAGTAATCACCCCGTATATTTCACATGATGCCCCAGTTTTGCCTGGATGCACTCCATCTGTGCCATCTTCAGCGTGAATCATCTCAGTTCATTCTGATGTCTTGACACTTCAGAGGCAGGGAATGTGCACTGATATTCACAAATAACTAAATGGCACTCCTAAGACTGAGGAAATGAGTCGATTAAAACGGTCACAAGCTCTCAAGAGTTTACACGTACACTTAACTCTAGAAATCGAGGGCCATCTGTGCCACTCAGAGACATGTGTGTGCCTAGAAGAGACAGAGACTGGTCTGGCTGGGCCTGTCTCTGCCAAAACACCCCGTCAGCTTCACGGAAAGCCCAGACCATCTGAGTGTTTGCCCATCCACACGGAAAACAGACTAATGCTCCACTGGGGCTTTGCCAGCTGAATTGGGCAAATGTTCTGGCTTCTATTGATTCATAATGTGAGCTTCGAAATATTTGTAATGACATCGGTATGCTGTGACATAATCTGTGCAATATACATAGCAGATGTTCAGATAGTTTCCTTCTCATTTATTCATTCATCCAATAAGGATTAATTGAGCATACTTTACATGCCAACTGCTAGTAGCAATAACAGGAAGGACAGAGAGAAGAAACACTGCAGAGGTAAAGTCAGCCAGTCGTTAATATGTTTCACGAAGAGAGAAATCATGCTTCACTTACCACTGTTTAGCCCCACATCTGGGAGGTAACAGGGCTTGATGATAATTTGTTGAATGAATGAATGAATGAATGAATGAATGAATGAAATGACAGATGTGGGTGTTAATGGAGAGGAGCCAGTTAAGTTCAACTTCTAGGTATTTTGCTTAGATTCGGGGTGGACAGTGGAAATGCCCACAGAAATAAGCACTATTGGGATGGAAGGAGATTGGATGGGAAACCCTAGGAGTTCCCTATGGTGCATGTTGAGCTTGAGAAGACTGGTGAGGGCTTCGTGGAGGTATATCCAGAAGCTATTAAACACTCTGGAGCTCAGGCATAAAGGAACTGTGCAAGGGATGTGAACACGGCCATTCTCAGAACCCGAGGACTAGTCGAAGCCGTGGAGTGAGGGGGATCACAGTAGGGAACATGTGAAGTAAAACCATAGGAAGTCACAGGATAGACCTCAAGGGGCACCTGATGGGAGGTGACAGAGAGTAGTGACCCCAGGACAGAGACAAACAGGAAGGAAAGTGATGAGAAGAGAATTAGGAGATGTGGTGTCCTGGGAGCCCAGAGAGCAGAGAGCTCGGTTTGAGATGGAAGGCGTAATCACCAATGGCTAGTGGAGCCAAGGGGCTAAGATGGGGGAAACTGCCCAATGGAATTGCATGGAAGAACATGACTGGCAAGAGGCATATTTGATGAGCTGATGAAGTCAGATTGCCACAGGTGGGAGATAAGAGAGGGTTCTGCATTTCCCAGGAGAACCCTGACTCCACCCGTCTCCTCCCCACCGCCCCTCTAAGGAGTCTGTCAGTGCTTTGGAGCAGCAGCTATTGCACTAAGAATTGTTTCTGGTCCCGTAGGTGAGTCCTCCAGTCCTGCTCTAAGCAGAAGATCCTCCCTTGGTTTTGATGTCATGCTTCTTCCTTGCCCCTTATCTGTGTCCATTTGGGTTAAATTGCTGGTTCAACACAGCCTGAGGTTGGTGTCCAGGTTGCTCTTGGAAGCCTGCAGCACTGGTGGTTTGCATCCCCGAATGCTGACGTGACAATTGTTTGCCACTGATTTGACATCTTGGCTCACTTGCCAGTGGGGCTGCCTATGCTCAGAGCCTCAGAGTGGAATGAGAGTAAAGAAACTAGAAGTCAAGAAGTGTATGATCACAGGTGGACTATTGACGTTCAAGGTATGGATGTAGAAGTGGGTAGTTGAAGTAAATGGAAAGTGGAAATTTGGACATGTCGGGGAGGGTGTCCAGAAATTTCCAGGCTAGATTGTTGGATGAGTCATCAACATGGTCATTGACTCTCTCAGAATAAAGGTAAATTTGGGGATGAAAACAAAGACTTAAGAAACGGGTCCTTGTGATAAAGATCATGCTTCCCTCTGAGTGCATGCTGTAACTACAATCCATTGTGGGCTTGAGCTCTCCATTCAATTATTTAACAGGAACTCAGCAGTCTTAACTGCTGGAGATTAGTAATGAGAAGACAGGTCTGGTCCCTGTCCTCTAGGACCTTATATTTTAAGGGGAATGTATACAACTAACTAAAACATGAAAGTGCTTTGAAGGAAATAGATATAGGAATATTGGGAAGATCGAATTATCACCGATAGGAACATCGGAGGTTTCTGAAGATTTGACTCAAGTGCTGAAAGGAAACCAGGAGAAGGACATCTAGAGGAAACAGCTAGTGCAAAGGCCCTGCGGTGGAAAAAAGTTTCATGTTAGAGGAGCAAAATGGCCCAAGGGGCTAGAGCAGCGACTTTCAACCTGCAAGAATTTTTAAAACATGAAATACTTAACTATTTAGTCAGGGGCACTGGCCTCTTTCCCTTAGATTATCAAATTTAAAAAAAAAAAAATGACAGCCAACACAATAGTTGTATGGTGTGAATGAATCAAAATTACATTTTTTTTTTAAAAAGAACACTTTTATTTATTTATTTATTTATTTATTTATTTATTTTAAATATATTTTTATTGAGTTCAGGAAAGAAGGGAGAGGGAGAGAGAGAAACATCAATGATGAGAGGGAATCACTGACTGGCTGCTTCCTGCACTCCCCCTACTGGGGATCGAGCCCTCAACCCAGGCATATGCCCTTGACAGGGAATCAAACCTGGGACCCTTCCATCCTCAGGCCGACGTTCTATCCACTGACCCAAACTGGCTAGGGCGAAATTATACCTGTTTTTGTCAGAGCATCAAAAACTATATTTTCTGGTGTGCCTTAGAATTTCAGTAATAAGTGTATGTGCCATGAGATGAGAAAGGTTGAAAATCGCTGGGCTAGAGCATAGCGAGGAAGAAAGAAAGGGGTCAGAGGTGAAGTTAAAGGATGTGGAGCTTGCTCCTGCCAGCTCCACATGGGAGTTCCTTTGAAGGGAAGTGATATAAAGGTTTCCAGCAGGGCACAGCCATGACCTGATTTAGATTTTTTTTAAGACATCACTTTGGCTGTCTTGTGGAGAATGGACAAATGGCATCTTAGACTGATGGTTCCCAAGAGGATACAAAGGGTAAAGCTTTCTGCTACCCTGAGCTATTAATCCTTCTTACATGACTTCTGTAACAAGTGATATGCCAAGAGCATGGAGCCACCCTTCAGAAGTGAAGCCCCTATCGGAGCCTAGGTCTGTCCCTCATATCCTATGAGGTCCCTGCCATCGTCTCATCCATCCCTTGCACACTTATCACAATCAGACATTCGCCTGTTACCCCTCCAGGCCTTGAAAAAGAATCACCTGGAGAAAAACACACATTTGATACTTCTGTTGTTTATGTTAGTCATTTCTACAAAGTAGAATGCCCTTGGTTGTTACCATTACCATGAAGCTAATATGTGCACCATCAATATTTTTAAATTTCTTTTTATTTAAATATTTTTACTGATTTCAGAGAAAAGGGGGGAGGGAGAGACAGAAACATCAATGATGAGAGAGAATCATCGATCCGCTGCCTCCTGCACTGAATGCCCCACACTAGGGATCGAGCCCGCAATCCAGGCATGTGCCCTAACCGGGAACTGAACCGTGACCTCCTCGTTGATAGGTCAACACTAAACCACTGAGCTGGCTGGGCTGCACCATCAACATTGAAAACATAGTTGAAATTTCTATATTCCACACAACAAACCAGGAAGCACATGTGCTTCTTTGCCATGAGGACAGACAGATGTCCACAGTGTCACTAACATTAATAGAAGCAGAGCGTTTGGGGCCAGCCACCATGGCGGGTGTGTTGCTCACATCCTTTCCATTTCGTTTTCATACCAACCTGACAGTGTGATGTGCCTGCTTTCCAAGTGAGGTGGGGCCATGATCAGGTTCTTTTATTGAATCATATTGATCCTTGGGCTTCGGTTTCTTTCATTCTGTATCTGCCCCTAAAGGGTGGGAAGCAAACTGAGTGGCTGTCCCCTTTCCAGTGCATAGAGATGCCCACGAGAAAAAGAACTCCTAAATTGCAACTTGTTTGACTTGCATCGTTCAACTTGGGCAAGTCTCTCTCCCATGATGTTCATTCGTTCCCTCATTCACTCGGTCATTCACTTATCAACCACTACTTAGTGACTGCAGTCTGTGGACACTGCCTGGTGTCAGGGATGGAGAGCTGAAGGGCGGGAAGCTGTTGAGGAGCCCACGGTGCGGAGGAATCGCTAACACGGCCACAGGGCAATGTGAACTTGCTGTCACTATGGCAGAAGAGTGGATGGTGGTGGAAAACTGACCCAAGGTGATGGGGAAGACCTTCCCAAAGAAGCGACTGTTCAGCTGAGCTCTGCAGTCAATCAGGGAGTTTGGGCCAAAGACGAGGGCACCAGACCCAGGTGTGTGGGGAGAAGCAAAGAGACCATCTTCACCTGGTTTCTGCTGCTCAAGCCCAAAGCACAGGCTTCTCTTTCCCCACAGAGAACTCCTACTCCTAAAAATGCCCTCCATAGCGGACACTGGTCTTAAAGAAAAAGTGGTGTTTTTCAGAGGTTAGAGCTTCCGTGATGAGCCGCCCAATATCTAACTGTCTGTGTTCAGTCGTGGTATGCAGGCGGTCACAGGCAGATTTTTCTCTGTAGGCAGCTTATTTCGAGCCATTTGAACATCAGCTTCAGCTCTGATGCTCACAGGATAGGACATTGTGCGGGCTTTGGGGGAGAGAGCATGAAGAGCTGGGACATTTCCCACCATGAATCCGCACTCTTCCAGGAACTGGGCTTATTCTGACAACAAAGCCCCCAGGCTGTCCTGCACCGGCTCAGGGATAATGGCTGAGTTCCGCTGGGGAGAGTGATTAGAGGGGCCTGGTTTTCCACTCTCTTCAGAAAGGCAAGTGCATCTGAAGCCTTCCTGGGAGCGTTGAGTGGATTACACAGGCAATTTGATCCGTTAACTTTGAGTGATCATCCTTTCTTTCTCTGACATGACAGGGGTAGACGAAGGTGAGGAAAACGATGGTAGAGATGAGTTTGTGGCTCGTGTAGAATTGCCCTGTGGGGGTGGCAATGAGCAGGCAAGCGTATGACATGAAGCTTGTGGTCACCTGATGGCCAAGAACTACCACAAACTCTTCTTGACCTGGTTTGGGGAGTCAGAAAACAGTGGCCTGAGGAAACAGAACCCATGATGAGTGCAAATTATTTTGAACATGTGAAGGTGAACGTATGACATTTTGAACATGTGAATGTGAACTTATGGTATTTAAAACATGTGAAGACAGGTAGAAAGAGAAAGAGCAAAAAATCTGTATTTTTTTCTGACTTCTTTATTTCCAAGATTTAAAGAAAAAAAGGAATTGGATTTGTTTTATTGATCTTGGTGCCAGTTTTGCCAATGACGGGGTTAAAGATTCTTTGTTATAAAATTTAATTAGCTGCATCGGGATTTTCTCCTCTTTTCTCCACCAAGAATGCCTTTTGTTGTTCTGACCTGGTGCAGTACACATGTGTAAAGGTTTTTCTTTACAAATACTAGTGCATGTAGTATGGCTGACTCTGTATCCCCGTTTATTAAAGTGATTTGGCACATGAGTCATGGCTGACCATGGCTCTGGCTCTGTGCTGGCAATGAGTGGTAGCACCCCATGGGGACTGAATTCCAGCCCAGAGCAAAGGCACTTGGCATTTTTGCTGGCTGACCAGCCTCCGCTTTGGCTGTGTTGGCATGCACTTCTTTCTGCCTCACCTAGGGTCAAACAGGGAGCACAGCGGTAATTCCTCGGGCTTGGGTGGGACTTTCTGAAAGGTCCTCCCCTAGCTCTGGGATCTCCAAACGACTTCTGTGGGTTGTAGGTTGTGAACCTCTAGATTCAACCGCATCTGTCCCACTCTGTGACTCTTAGGTCACCTTTAATGGCCTAAAGAACATCTTCGCACCATGAGATGGTAATGGCTTTGTGTACATCACAGCACCATGGGGGCAGCACCCACCAGGAGTGCATATCCCGGGAGGAGGCAAACACAGGGCTGCTCTTAGGTGGTTAACTCAGATGCAAACACTGGGGATCATCAACACCTGGAAAAGCTCATTAATGAGGCAATTCCAACAGACAGATGTGGGCAGAAAATCAGGATAAGAGAGAGAAGCCCCAAAGACATCACAGTTTGGCCCTGATCTGAGTAATTTCTTCTCTTCCCCCTGCTTTGTCCTGCATTAACTGGAGATGAGTGAGAGAGGCTGGATTCTTGAAGGTCGGTAAGGTGTAGCTCATTGGAACAAAATTAAGGGGAGCATCAATAACTAAATTTAAGAAGCAAATTTGTATAATAGGAGTCTGAAAAAAACTCAGACCTACAGCCTTAAAACAAGAAACCCGAGCAATTTATCAGCAACTTGCAATATACTATGGCAGGTCTTCGGATCATGTCCTTTTGCTATCACACTGATGAGATGCCTTAGGAACTTAACTCTCATTCATATTCATTAGCCTTTGGTAAAAGTGGTTTTGGTTATATGTCGTTTTGCGTAGTTCCAAGAACCTATTGGCAGCATTGAGGGAGGACTTACTATATTCGTCTCATAATCCTAAATGTAAAGAGCTACGTCAGAATCTTGAAAGAGATGAAAGTTCAGGTAATTATTATATTTCCATTTTATCCAAATTTCTGTTATGAAAACACACATGCACAGACACACACAAACTCACAATTTCATTTTCCCCAGGGCATTGACATTTCTGAAAAATCTACATCTTTGATGTTCATAAGTCCTGGTATATGAGCTGAATTATTCACGCTGTCACACGAGGTCATCAGGTCCGTGGGAAAGTAGTCCCCTCTCCAGCCAATGAGATTGCTGCCCAGCCATTGCAGTGCTATGAGTATTTTGATTCCCACTTCTTGGGTGGCATTCATGTGTCAGCCCCTCTGTGCCCAGCTCCTGAGCCACATCCGGGCAGAAATCCTGCCTCTATCCTTAGGAACGCCCCATCCCTCTCTCATAACCCCCAAACTCTGAGATGAGGTCAGTGCTGGAGTTAGCATATCTGTTGCACACATGACTAGGGATGTGATATTTTGAAAGCTAAAAATTCTCAATTGGCAGCTTGCCTCAAGTAACGTGGCTTGAGAGTGGCCACATGACTCAATGGAAGTGCGAGTTCTGTTTGGGCCAATTCTGCGGAAGTTTAATAGCTCCTTTTGATTAAAAATGGCCCAGGTGTATCATGAGTGAGGCGCAATCACTTTCTAAACTGAGATTAGCATCTTTCTGAGGAACTCGAAGGACCTTATCAGAGTAAGGAATCCTGAAATCGCTAACGAGAAATGTCAAACGAGCTTTCCCAGGAATATGTGGCCTACGATTGCTGAAGTGTTTTTGACTCACAAGACTGGGTTTCTAGAAAGGGCACCTTCAGCCTGAAATCTTACTGGGAAGAACTGATTTGCTTACACAAACTGATTAAGGAATACCAAAGGTTTGGCCATCCACAAAGTGATAGGACCTGTGGGGAAAGTAGGCGTTCATTGTATACTGAGGTAGAAGACAATTCCCGAGAAAAGTCTTCTGGTCATAAACCAGATGATGAGCTTTAAGACGGTTCACGACTCCTCCCATCCCATTCCAATGCAGTGTATAAAGGGATATCCTACCTAGAACCTCCGATGATAATTTCCATGAGAACCTCAGCCTCTCAGGTAAGAGCCTACCTACGTTCAGAACTTGGGTTTGGAAGGGACTCTGGTCCTGTCTTGAGCACCTGTGAGTGAAGAAAAATTTCCCGAAATGCCTGAGGAGGGGACAGGTCTCTGTGAGGACCAGTCTCAGGCTGCAATGTCTTTCTCTGAAGAGACTCATAGGAGAGGCCTGCTCAGGTACAAACCGTGATATATCCCCATGTTGACCAATCGGACCTCCCAACTATCTGAAAGCACCAGCTAAAGTAAAGAAGTAAATGTACATGTCTATTATTGTACATAAATGTAATATATGCTTCAATTACACACTGAAACATGCATTTCCCATTTCCTTCCATTTCATCCATTTGTTTTTCCAATTATCTGAGCTATTGCTTTAAGTTGCTTATGTGAATAAACCCTCTCAACCTTTTTGAGGCCCATTTATGATTGGAATCATATTGGAAGGCTTATGCCAATTTTTAACTTGATCCCAACTTGCTCACATTGGCATTGTAAATCTTCAAAAGAGAAAGCCATAAGCCATCAAGAACAGCTTATTGCAGTGTATAACTCCAGATAGACAAATAAGACATGCTACACATTTTCCCGGTACTGCTTACAAATGAGTCGCTGTGAAGATACCAGCCTGTGAATTTCAATGGCAGCAGCATTATTCCACTTAAGGGGAACACATGGTCAAATATTAGCGACCATTACTAATGGAGGGAGGGAGATCACAGGCAATCTCAAGCCAAGGTCACCTCCAAAGCCATTCATGCTTTGCAGCAGTGCATTGGAGGGTAAGTGAAAGCTTAAGGTTACCCTTCCTGATTCTAATTTGACTTCTCGAGTTGAGATTGGTCTTCCCTTGAGCATACACATATGTCCTGAAGGTACAGATACCAAACAGCAGGCATAATTGTCCCATGTAACTGAGAAAGCAAATGACCAGAAAAGGGACCACTGAGCACTCAGTGCATATAATACGAGTGACATAACTGCAAGGAATAAAAATAATTGCTTGCATGAGAATTATCCACCTCAGCGTCACTGACAAGTTGATGCAAGGGCTCCGTCCTGGCTCTAAACTATCACCTGGTGGCAATGATGGGGAAAGGTTTTTCTCTCCTTTGAAAGAGCCACACAGACAGACAACACGGTCCCACCACTTGTTAGGAGGGCATCTTGGCATCTCGTAGCCAGAATGTATGCCCACAGGCAGCATCTTTCCCACCTCCTCTCAGCACAGAGAACTAAAAGTTGTCGTTTTCTGCACCTTTTATAAAGGATTTCCCCCCAAGAAGCCAATGGGAGAGGCACCACGTGGTGGAGATCCATCCCCTTTGCCTTCTGAGAGGCTGTTTTAATGCAGCTAATCCCGGGGGCTGAGCCCTCTGGCCCTGCATGGATCCTGCTGTTCAATTTTCTGGAACACTGGTCCCTGTTTCCTTCTCCATTTAGCTATCTCTTCCCCTGTGGTAGCCTCCCTGGTACTCAGAGCTGAAACTCACTGCTCAGTGCCCGAGGGGCATATATAATACTTCCCTTTCTCATGTTGGCACGTGCCACTCTATCTGGGGCTGGAGAAGAGGGTTCCAGTGAATTCTACCAGTGATGAAGCCCTGCTACGGAGTGCCTTAGAGACCTGGGCATTAGGTGACATGGGCTGTCTCCAGGAAGGTTAAAATAAAGAATCCGACAGCCCACAGGAAGGGTCCTATGGACAGGCTAGATAGAAAGTCCCTGAGGTCACAGTCCCCCAACTCTGGCTTAAGTCAGAGGATAAGACCCTTGTCTCTCGGATACAGGAAGGTCTGGGCCTCCGAGGTGCTGTCAGCTCTCATGGGCTGCCCGCCAGTGAGCCCGTCACGATAGCTCAGGTTAGTCTGTGGTCCTGCGCATGGCCACGCTGAGAAGCTGGCCGAGAAAAGCAGGAGTGGTGAGTATAGCCCAAGGCGAACAGTTCTCACTGCCCCACTCTGCAGAGGCACCGCATCTTCTGCAGAGACGAGCACCCCATTTCCTCTAGCCCTTCAGCTCCAGTCCCCCCCTTTTGGTCAAAGAAGCTGTCTTACGTTGGAGCTGTAAGCGAGCGTTGCATTTGGTTACATCCAGCCAGTGGGTCTTGTCCCCTACACTGAATTACCTACCGACAGGAGCCTCCCTGCCAGACCTGGTGTGTCTTCATAAACTAACGCTACTTCTGCATCCAACTAGCCTTACCCAGGGGCCAAAGAGGTGGCCGTGCCTTTCACGCCTCCTGCTGTTCAACCCTGTGAACTGGAGGGGCTGCAAATGCTTGCATTTTTTTTTAATTTTTTGCCTAAAATAAATTAAACACATATATCTATATGGGGATATAGATATATAACGGTCTATGGGGAAAAACATTTGTGCAGCATAAAAACCTAACAATCATTATCAAGTTCAAGGTGCAGATCTTGACACATCCGGCTGGCTGTCCATGAGGAATGCTTAAAAAAAAAAAAAAAAATGCAAGCCATGGGTTCCTGTCTCTCCACCCCCATGAAGGGAAAGACCACACGGAAATGTGGACTCTACTTGGTTGGAGATGATCATTTCTGTGGGCTTTCGGACTTATTTTACTTTCTGTCACTGGCACTGGTTCTCTTCCTCTCGGACCAGAGAGGTGCCTGGTTGGAGAAACGGTCTCTTTTAACATTTGCAAGCCAACAGCTCTCCCAGGTACCTGCACCGCAGGGATTCAGTGCAACTACTCGGAGGAGAGGGGCACGTCCCTCCTGATGTACTAACTGGCCAGGTTGTGTTCCTCTAAACCGAATGCTAACTTACCGACTTCTGTAGGTTTCACTGAATACAGCTGCATGGAATGCTATTACTGTTTGCAATGCGACCTGATTAAAAAAAAACAACATTGCATTTCTCTTTTAATCCGAAGGGGACTAGCAGGCTTATTTGTGTTTGCATGTGCTTTCCCCCTAGACTCTGGCTGCCCTAACAAGAAATTCAATAAATCTACTTCCAAACCATCTTGCACAAGCTTTGCATGTCCAGTCGGGGCCTGAGGAAATTAACAAGCGAATAGAACATACCATCGACTTGCGGAGTGGCGATAAATTGAGAAGAGAGCATATCAAGCCATTCTCACTGATGTTTAAAGACTCCAGCCTGGAGCACAAGGTAGAGCTGGGTGTGCGCTGGCCGCGGCTCTTTCTCTGAAGTTCACTGTCGTACATGTTCGTGGGGCCGGAGAGAGGGCCGGGGGCCATGGCCCCTGTCGGTGTGTCTGTGGTTTGTCTGTGTGGTGTGGTTTGGTGCTGTCTTTGCTTTTCCTGTTTGAAGATCATGAGCAGACTGAAGGCCATGGAAGGAGATGCCGTTTAGATCAGGAAGGGAAAGATAAGGGGAGGAACAAGGAGCTCTGACCCGGGGAGCCTCGCAGGCCTGCCTTTCACGTGGACATCCTTAGCTCAGGTGACATGGGCACTCCCTTGCCTCTGCTTTCAGGTTAATTCTCCTGGGTAGCAGCCACTGGAACATAATGCATGAAGGCACCGAATGACTTCATGCAAGCATTACCGTCTTCCTTAGATTACAGGAGACACGCGTTCTCCCAGTTGTCCGCTGGTCCCCGATGTGGACATACTAGAGAAGAGGAGCTGTGAATTCAGAGTTGGGTTTGAAGGCCACCTCTGCTACTTCTTTGCTGTGTGGCCTTGGAAAAGTGGGGCAGCCTCTCTGAGCATGAGCTGCACAGTGGGCTAAAGAGCGTGCCTCCCTCACAGGTTGGTATGGAAGGTTCAAAGCAATGCCTGGAGTAGGTGAAGTGTCCAAAAATGGCAGCCGTCACCACAGTGGGGGTGACTGCCTCTGTGGCCCTGCTCTCTCCCCAGACGGTAAAGCGCTGTGCGGAGGCGGGTGCGGCCCCTGCTTCACTGGGTGAGCTGTGCCCTGGCAGAGGCTGCGGGCCTTACCTGCCTGAGCACAGGAGGTCTGGTGCCAGCTGGAGCCTCTGGCAACACCAGCAGGGAATCTGCAGGCAAATTTCAGGGTTTTGATCTGACCCCCTCAAAGCTCCAGGGGGCGAGCTTTTACGGGTTTGCCCAGCTGCCTGGGTGACCGCATTCCTCAGTGTGGGAAATTCCGTGCCCATGCACCTTCCGTGCCCATGCGCCATTCCCAGCGAGTGTCTGAGGACCAACTCAGGCTGCAAACTCCAAAATGAATATCTCCACCTGCAGCTGGCAATCGGAAACGTATTGTGTCTGTGTACCGACCAAACAAAAGGAGAGGGAGCGTTTTGCTTTGCTCTGCCTCCCCTCTGCCAACTGCCAGGCGGACTTTGCTGATTTGTAATATAATTGGGGGCTTAAGGGCCAAATTAAATGCATTGTCTCCCCTGGTTGCGGCACTGAAGGAGCTAGGAGGAGCAGGGTGGTCGTGCAGAGAATCTTCTCAATTAGCCCATGTACACGCCGGTGTCCAGAGCTGCACAGGACCCTTGTATTCATTCCTGTTAGAGATGTACTTGATTCACTAGTGACCTGACCTCTGCAAAGAGAATTTCTAGGTTTTCTTTTATTAAATAGCATCTGCAGGGACCTAGTGCTGGAGCAGGAATGGACCGGGGGGCGGGGCGGGGCACGGGGTGTCTGAGGGTGACTTCTGTGACAGGGGAGGTTCTTCCAGGAGCAGCAGAGGGCAGGAATGCCCACCACAGTCCGGCCTGTGCCATGTAGCGGGTGGTCTGCATTGCATGGGGTCCCTGAGGGGAGGACAATGATAATGTTCATCCCCCCATCTCACAGAGATTCCCCTCACTGATGCTTGCTCAGGGACCCTCTCTAGGGCTGCATTACACCTGAGAGGGGATACATATGAAGTAACCATCACTGGGTGTTTCCCAAATGCCATATACTCGTCTAAGCTGTTCGCACTAATAGGCCAGCAATGAAGAGTATGCGGGAGAAGATTCTATGAGCCTCATTTTCTCCTTGATGAAATAGAGAGGCAGGGAAATGACCAAGAAATGCCCAAACTCGACCTGTCAGAACCTAAGGCCACAGTGACCCCCAAACCAGTGTCTCCTCTCCCTGGAGCCCCGGGGACTTGCCCTCCCAGGCCCTCGTATAAGAAGACAGCCCTGTGTTAGGTTCATCCTCTCCTCTTCCAGCCTCAGATGGGGTGTGAGGCCTGGAGCAGCAGGGGCTGGAGGGCAGGATTGGATCGGAAAGGGTCCTAGGGCCCTAACCAAACAGAGCAGGCCTTCCAAAGGCACAGGATTCTGCGCCTCGTGTTTATATACGTCGGTTTACTGCGTCCTCAGAGAAACATTACCATCCCTCTTACAAAAGAGAAAGCGAGCCTCATAGAGGTCAAGTAGAGGTCACAGACCTCAGAACCCCACTGCCATTCTTAATGGACTCTGAGCTACCACCGCCTGGGAGCTGTCCCCCCTACTACACAGCACTAAGAAAGGAAATCGCCCAGCATGGGGAGTTGGGTGATTTATGTCCCTCACCCCCACCCGTACCCACATGTGCAGGAAAAAAACCTACCCAGCAGGTAAGGAAAGAGGGGAAACCCATATTCCTATGCCCTAGGATTGGTTACATGGGGGGAAAGGAGCTCTCCTAGAATTTCAAGTCCAGAAGGCAATCCGCATAGGTTTGCTGCCTGAGTCCACACTCTGAATGTGGTCTTAAAAAGCACCTCAGGCAGAGAATGTATCCTGAAAGCAGTCCCTGGTGGACACTGCCCCCTGCCAACCAGCGGGAGCAATCGCAGACCTCCCTGGAAGAACGCAGAGATTTTAAGACTCCGCAGGTGACAGTAAGACGCGATCTGATTTCAGACACGCTCAAATGTGAGGGCGGGTTAGGTATCCTAGAGTTAGCGAGATGTACACAGTATCTGTGACACCAGAACCTTTAACCACTGCCCTATCCTGCTTTGGGGGAGCAAGTGTGCACCACAAAAGCATGTTTCCTGGAAGGAGAAGTGGAATGGCAATGACCTCACCCTGGGAGGTTTGTGGGGAGCAAAAGGCTTTACTGTTTCCACAATAAAAGGGAATGTAACTCAAGGTTATACAACTTCATGGTCTCGACAGTAAAAGGATATATAATATGACTAATAAAACTCGCCAGCTTTATCAGTGAGATGTCACTCAGACCTTTCCTAACCACATGTGCTTATAGCGACTGGCACACCTGCCAGCAGCGGGTGCAGCAGCCTTTCTCGTACCACCTGCCCCTCCCCCCCCCACCATGCTGCTTAAACACTTGCTGGATGAATGGGGACTCACATCAGGGAGACTATTCCAGGAGACTGTCTCAACCTGGAGCTGGTCTCCAGATATTATTTGAGAGAACTCTAAGCCAAAGCACACGGGTCAGTTTTGATCTGATTCTAAGAAGCAGTGCCTCAGGAGAGAAGAGTATAAAGTTCCACATATTCCCTGCCATGTCATTTCAAAGTCACACTCTCACACCTGCATGCATGCACGATACACATATACATGCATACATGTACATACACACATGTAAATACATACATAAACCTCTATGAATACACATTCCTACACCTATACACACATACACATATACCCATATTCATATATATACACATGCACACATACACGTGTGCGCACACATGCATGTATACACACTCATATACATACATGCAAATATAGACATATATACATCTACACATGCACATATACACACACACACATACACACAGAGGCATCTTTTGAGTTACACTTCAGAAAAGCACACTCACAACTCGGGCAGCTTAGCCACGTCTGAGCAGCACAGTTCCCCACTCTGCTCCCCAGGTCCCGTATCTGTGAGCTGGCAGGGCTGAGCTCCCCAGCCTTCAGCAGTCAGTGCTGTGAGCCTGTGAATTCCCTGTGACCACAGTGGCCACGTGTTGTGATGTGCCTAAGACGGACCTGGCTTACACCCATTTTCTCAACATAACCTATAGCAGCACTGCCTTGCAAGCTCACAAATCACCCAGTATGTGTGACAATTCATGTGGCCCAGGTCTCAGGCCTCGGCCAGATCAAAAGTAGTGGTTCTTACCACCTGCACATCCCAGCCACTACACGAGGACTTTCTGGATGAATGAGGGAAGGGACCTAATCCAGTCCTCCCAGATTTTCCAGAAGGATCCACCGCCCTCCTTCAGCATCGGGCCGAATATTTCTTAAGTGACCTTACAGATCTCAGGGGCAAACAAAAATTAGAACTATAGTAAAGTGATGCAGGAAACAAGACACGCTTTTCAAACACTGTCTATCATATTGGACTTTTTTATTATATATGACTTCTTAGTAAAAAACGCATTTTTATTACTGAAAGCTTATACCAAACATTTAAGGCAAAATGATGAAAATGACATCTTGTGATCCTACAACCCAGGATGACTACCCACCGTTAGCATTCTGGCACTTGCCATGCTGGTCTTTCATGAGAGTGGTTCTGTATACTTAACTTTGCTATTGGTTTTACTAAGTGGGTCCATTGTATACATATGCTTTGTACCATAGTGTTAAACATTCTTTGCTTGAGCTTTCCCCCACATTACTCCATTCCATGTTTTAAACATTTTGGGCTTTTATTTCCCCTCAATTTTTCACTATTATAATTTATAAACCTACATGGTGATGGCCATTGTCATACTGAAATCATACATCCATGCATAGTTATTTTCTTAGAATAAACTCCTAAAAATGAGGGCAAGAGAATGCACGTTTTTAAATACTCTATATGCATTCTGAAATTGTCCCCTAAAATGTGACTGTTCTTTTAAAAAATCACCAACTTGATAAGAGACAAGAAGCATCTTCCTGTCATGTTTTAAAACTATTATTGAGGTTGATGCCTTTCTGTATATGTTTTTTTAAATATGTTTTTAAATATGTTTTTTATTGATTTCAGAGAGAGGAAGGAGGATAGAAGCATCAGTGATGCTTCTCGGTACACCCCCTACTGGGGATCGAGCCCACATCCTACACATGTGCCCTAATCAGGAATCACACCATGACTTCCTGGTTCATGGGTCGACTGACAATCACTAAGACACACCGGCTGGACTGTATTTTTATTTTTATGTTTTGATATTATATTTCTTCTTTTGTGATTTGCACATCTGCCTTAACTGCCTTTCACTGTGTTCACTCACCTCTTTCTTACTGATTTGCAAGTATTCTTTATATAGTGAAGAACTTAGCCCCAGAACAAGAAGAAGGTGATGTTTCTCAGTCTCTGGTTCTTATTTCTCTTCTAGATACAAGGCTCTGAATGAAGCTTAGGATGAGGGAGACGATTCATTATTATTACTTAAAACCAACCCCAAACCGTTAGTGCCTTAAGAGAGCTTAATATCATAGAAACATGTATTTGGAATGACTTCGTTCAACTTAGTGTTGAATTCTGTTTTCCTGAGTCCCTGGCCACGTTTCTCTGTCCTGGGCTGCACGTTAGGACTTGGACTGGTCACTTCCTCCTGCCTTCTGAGGAGCCCGGGACTAGCTGTCACTCCCGTGGCCTCACCAGGCTTGGGGATTGGACCAGTCTAGGAAAGAGGAGTTCCTCCTGCCAAGGATGGGAGGTTTGGGGGACGGGGAGCTGGAAGAGTGGTGGGTTGGAAGCTTTATAAATTTCTGCTTGGGATTCTCCTAGTCAGTCAACCACCCTTCCATCCTCCCCACCCCACATCCACACACACTACCACCCCATCCCCAAGACAGAGCACAGCATGAGGAAATATATTGCCATTAAGGTTCTTCTTTGTCCCTGTGGTGAGATCCTTCCAGCCTCACACTCCTGGGGCCCTCCATCTCACACATGTTAGCATGTTTCTTTGTGAGTCTCCCAAACAGGAGGAAGTCCACGTTTGTGCAGAAACGAGGTTACTCAGAAAGAGGTATGCCGTGAGAGATTTCCTCCGCCACACCTGTCACTCATACAACCGCTCTGGTAATGACTCTGGCTAGACACTAGACACTAAGCTGGGGAAGACAGTCTATTTCAAAATGCGAAATTAGTCCCTCACACTTGTATTGCAATTATGCCTTTTACCCAAATGGTCTAATTTAAGGAGGCTCTAGTCATTGCCGTGCTACGGTAATGCGTGAATTCGCAATAGAACGAGGTTAACTTCCCTCATTCACTCATGAAAAATGAGCGGATTGTCCCTGTTGAGATTCTTCTTTAATTTAACAAACATATTAATTTATGCTAATGAAAGACATGCTAGGAAATTATCTCTCGCAAACTAGATTTATCCAAAGATGAAATGGATTCTCAAGTGAGTGGTTGATTTCCCCTATCATTGCAAATATGCAGGCAGGAGCTAACGGCTCATTTCTGAGAGATTTTACTGAGTGAAATGGGCATTAAGAAGGGTTAGACCAAGGCAACAAATACAATCCACTCCCATAAAATCCTGTAAGCGCACATGCACACTTAGACTAAAGTATGGCTGCAGCTGGCACCGTTAACGAGAGAACTGCTTTGACTAGAAGCATCCCACATCTTGTAGAGTTGTAAGTGCTCTGTATCTCATAATGGAAGAGGAGAACCTAGGCGTGGAGGGTGATTTTCCTCCCCCACACCTAGGAAGACTTCCTGGGTTGTCTTAGACACAGAAGCACAGAAGACTAGAGACTCTGTCCATCACCTCTGCAGGTTGGCTGCCCTGGCCATCCCTTTGTGGGTAAAGAATCCAGATGGGCTTTTCCTTGTGTGATTGGATCTGTGTCCCTGGCTTCCTTGTGACAGATCCACGCACCCATCGATGCTCAAGGCTCTGATGTCACTTCGGAAGATGCCTTCCAAGAGCATCCACGGCCAACATCCCCAACATCCCGTCTTACTTCCTTGGAAGGAAACCCTGTTGTCAATCTGATCAAATCAAGTCAGAAACTTTTTCATAAACCACACCACTGACATATATCAAGATACACTACTGTGTGCCCAGTGAAAAAAATGGCCTGTCCTTGAAAATAGCAAGGTAGCAGCAGGTGGAGAAGCCAATGAGACCTCAAGCTGAGGATCAAACTCTCAGGATTCCCTACTTATAATCTGTAAAGTCCTAGTTGAGTTACTGTATTATCCTAACCCTCAATTTCATTATCTGCAAAATGGGGATATGACACATAGGATCTCCCTCAAAGTGTTGTCATAATTAAATGAGGTCATCCATGTAAAGCATGTAGCATAGTGCCACCTTGCAGTGGGTGCAAAATGCACGAATAAACAATAGAACAGAGGTTAAATTCCCTAATTATCTATCATTATCACTCAAACTTCTTATATTACATTTTGGCCAGTCCCTGAAAACCCTACAGATTCAAAAATAATAATCAAATTCTAATCTATGCTCTCAAAGGAAGCCCTTGAAATTGAAGCCACGTGCCGTGCCCTTTTAATTGGTCTGAACCCCATTGACAGCTGGCTCAGGTACCGTCTCCAGGGGGTGGCTCACAGGGAGACACTGACGGGGGGAGATCTGGAAGCAAAGCAAGTCTTCCTACTTTCTCTTCCCCAGCTTGTCCTGGGAAGAGAATGAAAAACGCAAGTTCTTATGCAACTGTCGATTGGACGCATGATGGTCATGTAACATTTTGCAAGTCATCAGAAGAAAAACTTAAAGGAGTCAGAGACTCAGGCATGGAAAGAACACTTTGCAAAGGAGTGAGTTCTCAGGCACAGGAAGTGCTCAAGTTAGCTCCTGCCCCAGCTCAGAAAAGAGAAACCCACTCCCTCCACCAAAGCAGAGCAGGTCCCCTGGAGATAATCAGTAGGCGCTTGAGTCCATACCAGGGGTGTTATGGAAAGGATTCCTGAAGGCAGAGGCCCGTTACAACTCCAAGATGCCGTGACAATGATAGTAATGATGAGTTAATGCCAATGCCAATGGTGAGGATGATAATGGTGAGGATGAAGAAAAGGAGGAAGAGAGGGATTAAGTACACTGAAAAGTATTGTTTTAAACTTTTCAGGATCAAATCGACATAGCCAAACCAGTTTGGAATTAACCAGACAGCCAACAAAGAATAATTCCATCTTGTGCAGTTCATTGTTAAGAGGAATTCAGACACGTGTCTTCCTTTGAATCAACTGCTCTGTGGCTAACTCGTTTATTTTCAAGCTGGTGTTTGGGGGTCTCTGTGACTTCCCCTTTCGTTGAAAGCACCTTTGTGATTATTAGTAGCATGGATGTTCTATGGCATTGCCGGGAGTCACGATGGCTTACGGTGATTCTTCGGAGCATGTTCTGGTTCCCTCCGAATACCAAGCAGGCTGTCCAAATCTGGATAGAGGCCTGAGGTCTGGGGAGTGAAACAGCATTGCCCACTCCCTCTGAGCAGCGCCTGTGCTTCTCCACGGAGCTCACCACTGCAGGCCACTGCCCTGCCTGACAATGAGCAGCAGTTTGATCTGAAACCCAGACCACACCAAGAAGCAGGCAAGAGAACAAAAGTCATGTAACTGTTGGCTATGACTACCATTCCAACAAGAGCTATGGTTCATTGGCCTGACCACCAACAGAAGGTGATGGTTACCTCTCTACTGTGGTCAGAGACTGAGCTCACAACAGTGAGAGCTCGATGTCCTGGCTTTCTTCATAAAGCAATTCTGTGAAACCCAAATCAGGGTTACAAGATTCTAAAGTCTGCCCTTCTCTCTGCTGCCTCTTGCTAAACATGAAGCGCATGCTGTGTGATCCACAGCGAGTTACTAGACCTCTCTGGCATGGAAGTAAAAGGGGAAGCTCGGTTTGGGCTAATTCCAAGGTCTTTTTCTGTTTTAAAAACTCCTTTCCTCTCTCTAAGTGGACTAGATTATTCTTCCATTTAATAATCTGGAAACCAGGAAGGACGAGGGCAAGTACACTTTGAGTGCTGACCTTCGGAAGCTTTTAAGGCTGGGTAATGAGATTACCGAGTTCTCTGGATAATCAAAATCAAGTCAGCACAGTTCCTGGGGCTGCCTGGAGCAGACTCAGAGGGCATCCAGCTTAAGGGCCCATCAGTCTGAGTTTCTCTCGCGTGAAATGAAAGGGCTGCCCTTTTTCCGTAATTTTTAAAAAACGGGTCCTCGATGCGATTTTTTTTTTTAAAGAGAAAAAAAATGACAAGAATGTTATAAGCCAAAATGTTAATAAGTGCTATTTCTGGGGTACTGAAAGTATAAGTATTTCTGTGCATATGTTTTTCTATATTTTCCAACACTGGTTAATTAGATAATTACTCTGCAATCAAGAAAATATGTTATTTTTAGAAACAAACCAATAAACTATCAAAGCTACTATTGAAAAAATTTTTTAAATGAAGAAGTTGCAAAGGATTGAAAATAAATAGCGGGCTTTCTTTGCTGGGGGTCTCTGAAGCTACTCTGTTCTGAGAGCCTACGGATTTATTTTCCAATAGCTTTATGAAAAAGGAGGCAGAAATACTCTCTCTGGGCAAATATTCCCCCTGTGTCCCCAAACCAAACAAGAAATAGAGCAAGATCCTTCAGGGACTTAAGTTTACTCGTGAAGAAAGTCACTGTGGATTTGATTTGCCAAATGGACGGGTGCGCGCGCTTCTGTTTTGTTAAAATGATGCCAGTTCGGTGGGAGAGGAAAGGGATAGACTCACGCCAAGACCCTCTCCCGGCGCTGTGCCTGGGAAGGGAAGTTCTTTCCTCCTGAGCGCTCAGGGAGAGGCTGTGGGACGGATGGAGACAATCCTCAGTGAAGGGTTTCTTAAGATACGGATTCCTCTTAATTAAAAAAAAAAATTATTTGCTTTATCTCTTCTTGCTGTTTCCCCCGCCCCAACTCCAAACACTGTAAAACTGAGCTCTTGCAAACGCCCAACTGTGCTGGAAAGTAATTTCCTCTTCTTTTCTAATCACAGTATTCTCAAATGAGGGACGAAGTGTTCAAGTCAAACCTGGTGTGTGCGTTCATCGTCCTTCTGTTCATCACGGCCATACAGAGCTTGCTTCCTTCTTCAAGGTGAGTGTGAAAGGACATAGCGGGCAGGGGAAAGCCTTTCGTGAGCCCGTGGTCCCTGGCCCGGGCCAGCTGGTCCTTTCGAGGGCTCAGAATTTAAAACAATGGGATCCAGGCCGTGTGAGTGGCCATATCAGTGTCTATTCTGTGATCCTGCTCCGCTTATCAGCTCATCCTTCCGCCAAAGCCAGAGGCCTTCCCCCAATCTTTTTTTTTTTTTAAATATATTTTATTGATTTTTTTACAGAGAGGAAGAGAGAAGGATAGAGAGTTAGAAACATCGATGAAAGAGAATCATCAATCAGCTGCCTCTTGCACACCCCCTACTGGGGATGTGCCCGCAGCCAAGGTCCATGCCCTTGACCGGAATCGAACCTGGGACCTTCCAGTCTGCAGGCCGACGCTCTATCCACTGAGCCAAACCGTTTTCGGCCTTCCTCCAATCTTAACAAACACAAGGACCAAAATCAAAGTAGGCCCCCCTCTTGTGTGACATCGCCCACGAAGGCGGCAAGGGAGTGTGACAGCTCGGTCCGTTTTCTCATCTATAAAGCGGAATAACAGTGCCAGCGTCCAGGATTGATGTCCGAACTCAACGAGCCATTGGATCATTTCCGGCTTCATTCCCCTCTTTGGGCCACAGCTTCCACCGATTGAAGCAGCTAAGAATGCCTTCCTCGCAGGGTTGCTAATAGGATCAAGAGCACCCTTGACCTCTTAGGCCCGTGGTCTGCAAACTGCGGCTCTCGAGCCGCATGTGGCTCTTTGGCCCTTGAGTGTGGCTCTTCCACACAATGCCACAGCCTGGGCGAGTCTATTTTGAAGAAGTGGCATTAGAAGAAGTTTAAGTTTAAAAAATTTGGCTCTCAAAAGAAATTCCAATGGTTGTCCTGCTGCTATTTGGCTCTGTTGACTAATGAGTTTGCCGACCACTGTCCTAGGCTCTTTGCGGGTCCTAAAGGGTGTACAAATGTCACGGGTCAGTCCCATCTGGGTCTCTGTTTCTCATTGCACCACAGCAGCTAGAGGCTGTTCACTCATCCCCTCTGAAGCTTGGAGGCCGCCCAGGAGAGGGAGGCCCAGTGCGCTGGGGAAGCAGGCAGGCTGCACTCAGCACAGAGGACTGGGCTTGACTGTTGCCCATGGATGGGAGGGGGAGGGGCAGAGAGAGGAGGGAGAGACCAAATGGAAAGGCAGCCCACACAGCCGAGGGCAGCCATTCTCGGTCCTACACACCGTGCAGATTTCATATGATGGCAGCTGGGCCACAGACCTGGGAAGCTCTCTAACCACTTTGCCTGGTTGGCTTAACACAAGATGTTCACATTCTCCTGGCTGCCTCGCATGAGGAGGAACAACAGCCTTGGAATCGGCCCTCTCTCCTGGGACGGCCTGACACAGCCATCCACCGCTTTCTCCTTCATCCGCCTTCCCCTGGGGCCCAGGACTAATGGCCTGTTACCAGTGGGTTCAGGGGGAAATATCACATCTGCCTGGAGCCCTCTGGGAACCCACTGCCGCACAGACCTTCCATTCTTATCTAAAACTCCTGCAGATTCCCTGCCAAGGTAGTCCAAACAGCAGAACTGCGCCGTATTAAAAAGGGAGGAAACGAACAAAAGCTCCCTCAGGGAGAGCTGGGCTGGCGCAATCACGTCCCAGTCCCTGTGATGCTCGCTGGGCCGAGGAAGCTGAGGTCTGGCTACTCCCTCCTTGTAAAGGCCTTACCCCTGGTTGTCATGACGCCATGTACTCCCACCACCCTGCCTTTTGACCACATTCCCTAAGGTAGGGGTGTCGAACTCAATCAGAGAAGGGGCCAAAATCTAAAATCCAGCCTTAATCGCGGGCCGAATGGTTTACTGAACAGTCATAAACTGACAATGTCATAAACTGACAGCGGAGTGCAGTGATGACAGCGCGGTGCGGGCCACATTGCAAGGCCTGGCGGGCTGGATTTGGCCCGCGGGCCTTGTGTTTGACACATGTGCCCTAAGGTGCCTCTGCTATGGAGAGGAAGCAGTCAGACTCCTGCAGAGATGGGGTTCTAGATAAACTGAGTCACCTAGGGCAGCCTGGCACCCAGCAGAGGTGCCCACTAGACAGGCGCTACCATGGCAAGAGCTTTGGTGAGAGCTTGAAGCTCAGGATGTAGAGTTGGGAGTGATGTTGAAGCCTTGGGCAAGGATGTATTCTCCTTACTCATGTCTCAACTGTCTCCTCACTGTGCCCTAAATGGCATATAGCATGTGCCATGCAACCTTGGTGATCACTCACCAAGCTGAGCAGCTTGGACCAGGTGCCAGGTTCGGTTCTTGGCATTGAGCAGATGGAGAGGGAACGCGTTTTATAAAACCCGCCCTGAAGGGGAAAGAGCGTGTGGGTCCCTCCCACAGCATGTTTTGAGATAAGATCCCAGTGTCATGTTGCCTTGGCAGCAGTAGGCCTAGTGAGAAAGATGAATAACAAAGGAAGTGCAAACATTGAGCAACAGTGCAACATCAAGCCAAATAGTTGATGCTCATTGCAAAGTTCCTCAATCAAAAGAATAGCTAAGAACAAGTACGGTAAGCCTGGCTGGCATGACTTAGTGGCTGAGCACTGACCTAGGAACCAGGAGGTCATGGTTAGATTCCCAATCAGGGCACGTGCCCAGGTTTCGGGCTCAATCCCCAGGGTGGGGTGTGCAGGAGGCAGCTGATCAATGATTCTCTCATCATTGATGTTTCTCTCTCTCTGAAATCAATCAAAACATATTTTTTTAAAAGAATGAATACTATAAAATGTTTCCTGCCATATAACCTGTTTCTAAAAACAAGTAGAGATTTAGAGTAATTATTGGAACCAAGAGGTGGGGAAGGGCGATCATGGACGTGATTGGCAGCATCACCCAGCCAATGGGAAATAAGATGAAAGCCACCTGACCCAGCTGTGTTTCCCTGCAGGGCTATGCCGATGGCCATCCAGTTCTCCATCCTCATCATGCTGCATGCGGCCCTGGTCCTCATCACCACGGCGGAGGATTACAAGTGTTTGCCACTCGTCCTGCGCAAGACTTGCTGCTGGATCAACGAGACCTATCTGGCTCGGAACGTCATCATCTTCGCATCCATCCTGATCAATTTCCTGGGCGCCATCCTCAATATCGTAAGCATCCCAGGCCCGCCCACCCTCCAGTGTCTGGGATGCTCTGGGGGGAGGAAGGGAAGGCCAGGGTTTGTGGAGCTTCGGCATCTTGCATTGCAGTTCCCTTAGCTTGCCTGGTCCAGCCCCAAGCTTAGGGACAGAGACCAAAGGTGTGGCTACTGCCGGAACCGGACATTTCACTGGGTAGTTTCAGTGGGAGTTTTGTTCTGCAAAGGCGCTCCAGCCTCCCTGCAGTT
Organism: Pipistrellus hanaki; assembly: GCF_964339955.1. Classification (NCBI taxonomy): domain Eukaryota; kingdom Metazoa; phylum Chordata; class Mammalia; order Chiroptera; family Vespertilionidae; genus Pipistrellus; species Pipistrellus hanaki. Next base: position 46,474,618 of record NC_140519.1, on the reverse strand, counting down.
CCTGCCCTGTCACTGGCTACTGGGTGGCAGTGGTCAGTCAGTCACCGTGTGTTAAGTGCCACCTGCTATGTGCCATGCACTGAAGGAGGAGCCATGCCCAGTGCGGTTTTCGTATTTTAATCCTCACTAAACCCCGTGAGGTAAGTCTCATTATCCCCACTTATGGCTGAGGAAACTGAGGCTCAGAGACATGAAATAACTTGTTATGACGGTCTGTCTGACTCCATGACTCATGCTCATTCTCATCTGCTGAACTCTGGTATCTCTGGGGATGGGAACGGGGCCATGGGAATGAGTAGCTGTCGTTTGTTTATTGAGCACCCGCTGTGGGCTACAGGTAGGTCTGACCGTTCCCACCTAATGGATGAGGAAACCGCACCTCAGGGAGGCTAAGCATCTTGCCTGTGGTTTTCTAAAAGTTCCTATTGGACGTGACCCATCGAACTCCGATGAATCTCCAACTGCCATATGTACCATTGCTTTCAGTTTGATGAGCCATGTGCTAATGATTTCATTTTCTCTCTAGAATGGTAACATGAGAGCTGTACGCATTGTCTGTGTCAACTCAAGCAGTCTGCGTTGTCTGTGACTTAGGGACTGATCGGAGGATAGGAGTGGTTTGTCTGATCCCAGGGCTTGAACTTGGCATGTTGAGAGAGGCTAGTGGAGGAGTCATCTGGTGGCTGAAACCATCACCATGCCCCTTGGGTCTGTGGAGGGCATCTGCTTTAGGACACAGATCTACTTTAGGGTTTTAATATGAACCGGTGGAAATGAAGAGGGAAGGAGGAGACAGAGGAAAGAGGAAAATGAGTAGAGAATTATATGACCTGGAATGTGTTATGCAAGTTGGCCTGGTGTTTACTTAGAGTCTATGCTGCTCAAGCTCTACAGCTGGCCTTGAAGTAAAGGACTTGATGGGATAAAAAGAGGAATCGTAGTCTAGTTAAATTCAGCGTCACAGGAGTATTTGATGTGAGGTTGTGGCACCTGAACGTGGACATGCATAGGACCATTGATCACAGCATTCCGAGTTGTACCTGGGACCTTAATCTTGACAAATCAGATACCTCTGGGGTGCAGAATTGGGCAATAAGCCCATGGACTCAAGGTCAAGGTTACCCTTGGGACCAGCCATGCCACAGTGGTGTGGGTGGAGGTTCTGAGGCGTTGGAGTCAGATAGACCTGCGTTCAAATCTAAGCTCCACCACTTGTCAGCTCGGTGACCCCGGACAAGTTACTTTGCTTCTCAGAGTTTCCTGTTCTTCAGTTGCAAATGGGGATAAAAAGAGCAGCATCACATGGGGACGGAGAGGGAGTTTTGGTACAAAGTGTCTGGCACAGAGGAGGTATTCAGCCAATGGCAGCTGTTCTTTTCTGAGCGCCATGGACATCACCTAAACAATATCTGGGCTCAGAACTTCCCACCACCCCGGTGCTGAGCGTCTGCATGGAACACGTGCCCCTCAGGTCCCTTAACATCTCCCAGCTGCTGAGGTGGAGACGGGCTGTGAGCACACACCCAGGCCTCTCCTGCCATCCATCTTCTGAGCCCACGGACACACTCCAGTGACCCTCTGTGGTGGGGCCACAGAGCAGTCTTCACCATCCTCAAAGGGTTGTCAATGCCCTTCTGAGCCAGTGCTTCCTTCAAAGTGAAGGAGGAGACCCCACTGGCACTGCCAGGCACAGGGAAGCCCTCGGCGCCTGGTCCGCCCCACGCTTTGGCTGAAGCCCAGCGCTGATAGCACAGGACACCTTTTCCAGCACTCACACTGACTTTGTTGTTCCTGTGTGTTTTTGTTGTTGTTCTTTTTTTTTTTTTTTTTTTTTAATCCGCAGCTGTGGTGTGATTTTGACAAGTCGATACCCCTGAAGAACCTGACTTTCAATTCCTCAGCTGTGTTTACAGATATCTGCTCCTACCCAGAGGTATTTATTCACAAGCCCCCTGGGCAAGACTTGGGCCTAGACCTCTCCACCAGCTCCAGCCAAGCAGGAGGTGGAAGGGCCTCCGAGGGCACACAGAGGCCTGCCTCCTTCTTCTGCCTCTTCCTCCTTCTTTGTCCTTCTTCCCCTTCTCTGCCTTTCCTCTCTCCTTGCCTCCTCTGCTTTCCCCTTTCTCTTCCTGCTCCCTCTTCCGTCTCTCTTTCCCATTGCTTCCTTTCCCCATGTCTCTCTTCCTTCTTCTCCTCCTCCATGTCTTCCCTCTTTACCTTTCCCTCTACTCATTTCCCTCTTTCCCTCTGTCTCCTCCTCCCCTCTTCATTTCCACCGACTCATTTTAAGATCCTAAGGCAGAGGTGCCCTGTTATCAATAGAAGACAGAGCACAGAGTTATTGCTCAAAGGGTGTTTGCTCTATTGGAAAAAGAAAGCTGGAAAGATGGATGGATGAGTGGATGGATGGATGGATGGATGGGAGATGGAAAGGAGCAGAGAAGGTAGGGGGGAGGAAGGAAGGAAGGAAGGAAAGAAGGAAGGAAGGAAGGAAGGAAGGAAGGAAGGAAAGAAGGAAAGAAGGAAGGAAGGGGAGAAAGAAGGAAGGAAGGGGAGAAAGAAGGAAGGAAGGGGAGAAAGAAGGAAGGAAGGAAGGAAGGAAGAAAGGAAGGAAGGAAGGAAGGAAGGAAGGAAGGAAGGAAGGAAGGAAGGAAGGAAAAGAGGGAGGAAGAAGGAGCTAGTGACTCAAAAAATCAGAACACAACTAACCTTAAATAAACATTGTGTAGGCATGCATGGAGCACTACAGGGTCAGGAGGTGTCCCGACATCACACCCACCATAGCAATATAAGTCTGACCCTCTCTTGTGACAGAGCCACTGGTCTGGTTCTGGGCATCAGGGTCAACCTAAGGGGCCAGGCAAAGGAAAAGCTTAGCCTCCACTAGTCATAGTCCAGACCTTTTCACATTAGGACAGACGTTCTGGGCCAAGAGGAAGGATAGCTAGCATGTCCCAGCAGACCTCAGCCAATGCCATACTCTGAGAATGCTGAATGGACTCTTGTTCTCTAAGACTCTTTCCACCATGTGGGTGGAGGAAAGGCTCTCTGTGTCTCACTGAGGCCCCAGAATGGGTTTGAGAAATGTCTGAAAAGGAGAGAAAGCTTCATTCCACTGCCCTCCCCAGGTGCAGAGCATCTATCTACTTAATATGCAGAACATCATTGAGTCCTCAAGATGTCTGGGGTAGAGGCTGTGACCATCTCCACTTTATAGATAACTAGTGGCCCAGTGCACGAAATCTGTGCACAGTGGGGCTGGAGGGAGGCCAGCATGGGCTGTGCCCTGTCACAGTGAGAGAGCCCCGAGATCCATCGTCCCAAAGTGGTAGGCCCTGACTGCCCATCTGGGGCTCCTCAATGGATTGCCCCAAAAAGGTAGGCTGGAACCAGGGGAAGCTTGCAGACCCCCAGGCCAGTGCAGGGGGCAGGGAAGTGAGCCTCACATCCCTGGGCCCATTGCCAGGGTCAGGGATGCAAGCCTCAAGTCCCCAGGCTGGCACAGGGGGTGGGGACAGGAGACTCACATTCCAGGCCCATTGCCAGAGGCAGGGACATGAGCCTCTCATGTCTCCCAGCCAGTACAGGGGGCAGGGATGCAGCCTGCTGATTGGTTGTTACATGACAGCGTCTCAACCAATTTGCATATTACCCTATTATTAGATAGATGAAACAATAGCTTAGAAAGCACCTTACTAAGTACCAATCCTGCTTGACTCTCATTCTTCCTCACTCCTTTCCAGCCCTCCTCCTTTCCATCCTTCTCTTCCTATCTCAGTTATCAAGACTCGCTACTGCAATGCAAACCATGTCTGGCTTATCCTGAGCCCATATGTCTGAGCTAGGCTCATGTTAAAGAAGCTCAGGGCTGCACAGGACAGACCATGTGCTCAGGACTCCCTCTACCAAGTAATGAGTGAGCTCTGAGGTCATGGACTCTTGGGACAACAATTCCCCAAGAACTTGGTTTGGAGGACTTGAGGAGGAACCCAAGAGGCAGTGAGTTGGCCAAGAGTTGGATATTTAGAGCTAGGCAGAAGCTGGATTTCACTCCTAGCGGAGCCTCTTCACTTGCTAGCAGCGGAATCTTGAATCGATTCTTACTCTCTTTGAACCTCAGCTTCCTTGTCTGTACAGTGGGGAAAATAATAGCTTCTTCACATGGCTATTGTGGAGTTAAGGATCAGCACGTTCTCATGGTGACTACCCAGAGGAGCTAGCAAATGTTGCATTTCTGACATGACTTCTGACAGGAGTTGATGTTCATGAACTATTTAATCTGGGCTTCCGTGTCATTCTAGACTAGGGGTGGAGGAGGTGCAGAGGGGACCTTTTTTCTGTCAAGGGCCATTTGGATGTTATAACATTATTTGCAAGCCATACAAAACTATGAACATAAAAAATCAGCTTGCTGTATTTGGTCAGACATTTAATGAACTCAATCCTAATGCCTTGGCAGGGGCCAGACCAAATGATTTTGTGGGCCTTATACGGTCCTTGGGCCAGACTATCCTCACCCCTGTTCTAAACCAACACTATACTCTGGGCCCCAAACCTGCACTCCCAAACTCAGGACCACAGCAGGCATGGTGGTTAGGCTTTTGGATCACATGGCTTCATCTCTATGCCTCAGTTTCTTTGTAAAGGGAGGGTGAAAGTAGTACCTTCCTCATGGGTTGTTGTGAGGATTAAGTAAATTCATGCATGTAACATGTTTAGAGCAACACCTGACCCAAAGGATCTGCCCATTAAAGGTCAGCTGTGATCAATTTATCATCCCTAGTACAAGCTTCTGAGCCTGAACTGCCCACACATGTTTACTACAAGTGACCCACCTGTATCAGTGCCGACATATGCGCAAAAGCAAGAATGTTAAAAAGTGAGATAAAATAAACAAATCAAAGTTTCATACTGTCCTCCCACAACCAAAGAACCACCTTGCTCAGGGTCAGCAAACTATGCCCGCAGGCCAGACTCTGCCAGCCACCGGTTTTGTAATTAAAACTTTACTGGGCACAGCTGCACCCATTTCTTACCAATTTCCTCTGGCTGCTTCTATAGGACCATGGCAGAGTTGAGTAGTCACAACAGAGATGGTGTGGTTCACTAGTCCCGTGGTCAGCAAACTGCGGCTGGCGAGCCACATGTGGCTCTTTGGCCCCTTGAGTGTGGCTCTTCCACAAAATACCTGAGCAAGTCTATTTTGAAGAAGTGGCATTAGAAGAAGTTTAAGTTTATAAAAATTGGCTTTCAAAATAAATTTCAATCGTTGTACTGTTGGTATTTGGCTCTGTTGACTAATGAGTTTGCCGACCACTGCACTAGGCCAACAATATTTACGGCCTGGCTCTTTAGAGATCATATATTGATGCCAGCTACTGTTATCTCTCGGGGGCAGGAATCCCACTGGTCAAAAAGGTGGGCAGCTGGGCTGTGTCCATCCCCCGCTACTATGATGACCCAATTTGCCCCACCATTTGCCATCCTGATGTTTGTGGCTACGGTTCCCAACCTAAGGATTTGTCTAGCAAACGGGAAGGAATCAGACATTCAGACCTTCTAAAAGGCTTCATCCACACACCCCTCCCCACCCCTCACAAGTGTGTGCCCAAGCAAATGGCGTCATCTCTCTGAGCACTGTTTCCTCATCTTTGTCTCAGACCCCTGGCCCCATAAGAAATGATCCTTAGTCCAAAGGCGTGTTATTAACCTGGATGATGTGATATAAACAAAAGATGTTGTTGCAATTATAGTGCCAAGTAGAATTTCCTTCTGAACTGGAGCTTGCCAATTACTAAAGAAGGAGTGAAGATGCAGGAAATGACAGCGAAGAAAGCCATGTGCCAACTCTGAGTGGAGAAGTAGCCGAGAGGGGAGAGGAGGCAGACACACAGGTCTGCAAAGTAAATGCAAATCACATGCACAAACCCACCATGTCATTATCTCAGGCGCCTGAAGGCAGTTCTTAGGCGGTTTGATGGGAAGACCACTTAGAATGCAGGCCCTTGATTACAGGCTCCGGCAGACCTGGATAAACATCTAGCTGTATTGCAGGAACATTCAGAGCTGTCTGGTTTTAAAGGGCCCCAGGGCCCATTTCCGTGGAGTGTAATTACCTGTGTCTTCGCATCCTGGTGCTTTTCTCCCATTTCCTTCCCATGCTTTGGGTCCCACCCAGCCTTCAAGCCCCCCTTTGCCAAAAGGCATTCCCTGGAGGACCCAGCCCCCTCAGACCTCTTCCTGACATTTCACAGACCTTCTAGCATCATCTTCGAACTCACACTCTGTCCTTTCTGCAATTAGAACATTCTTCCCAGCCTGCCCCATTTATAAACTGTTTTGAGGACAACTGACAATATTCAAGATTACTCAAGGGACAGAGCCCACAGTGTGTGCTTAGTAATTTTTCTTAAACACACACACACACACACACACACACACACACACACACACACACACAATAAGCCAGTCAGAGAAGGACAAGTATCACATGGTCTCACTCATATGTGGAATCTAATGAACAAAATCAACTGATGAACAAAATAGATCCAGAGACAAAATAGATCCAAAGCATGGAACAGACTGTCGAATCTCAGGGGAAGAAGGTGTGGGTGGGTGGGTAGATATCAACCAAAGAACTTGTGTGCATATATGCATAACCCATGGACACAGAAAATAGTATAGTGAAGGTCTGGGTCGGGGGGGGGGGGGGGGAGACCTAGAAGGGGATAATGTGGGGGGAAGAGTACATTTGTATTACTTTCAACAATGAAGATAAATTTTTAAAAAATAAAATGCATAAAGTAGAAGGGGGGAAGGTATATTTCCAATGTAGTAGCAGAGAGATTTTTTACCTTCACGCCTGAAACTACTAAAAGCCAACAAGCTGGGTATCAGACAGCGACCCCAGAAAAGCCAGAAGCCATGGAGTGAGCCTGGTGGTTCCTGAGCTCTGGGGGCTGTAGGCCAGCTTCCAGGCTGTGGCTCAGGCTGGGGAAACCCAGGCGGAGCCTGATTTGGGAAGACAGAGCTGAGAGTCTGGGGAGGCCGAGAGGCTAGAGTTTGCAGGACAGAGGGAAGAGAGCTGCACAGAGGAACCCAGAGATCCACAAAGGGTTCCACCAGCACAGGTGAGGGAACCAGCTGGTGCTTGGGGAAGAGCCATCGGGAAGGATCCGTGTCTGGGGCTCACACGGTGCTGGAGGGGTTTTTGGTGGTGTGTTTTTCCCCTGCCAGCCAAACTGAAAAACCTTGTAATTCAGGGGCATCAGGTAGAATCATCAGAAGGGCCGTGCGGGGCAGTGTGTAAGAATTACCCCGAGCATCTGTCCTTGGGCCATTTTAGAAATTAATAAGACAATGTATAAAGTCATTCATGGAGAACCTGGCACAGAATGCATATCCAATAAATATTTAGTTTTAATTTATTTCTATTAAATATATATATAATGTATAATTTTACTTATTACTTCTCCTGTCTCTATGTCTCATCTCATGAGCTCACATTGGTGCCAGAACGTTTTCCACAGGGAAGGACTGCTGGCATTTCCATGCCTGTTTCACATATTAGGCCTGGAGACCTCTTAGCTTTGAATTTCCAGAACCTACAACCATGCCTTGACCGCAGCAGGCACTCCATAAATACTCAATGCATTAAAAAAATTTTAGTAACTTTTCACTTAAGGGCAAGATCAATGCCATGGCTTTTGACCTAATAAGTGATGCAGGACTGGCATCGGCAAAGCCATAGGCAACCCTTCACGTGATGCAGGTAACAATGAGCCGGGGACCCTCAGATCTACTCCTCTTCCCCCTGTTTGGGAAAATGGAAGCTCTTGGAAGTTTCTCTGGATGGAGAAAACACTTGAGAATGAACTTCTCACCTGCTCACTTCACTCTCAGTTCCCTGCACAAACGTATCAGAACGAGTTCCCTGGAAGCCTGGCCAGGGAAGACCTTGGAGAAGTGAAGAAAGCTTCTGCACTCCATCTGAGATGACGACATAGCTCGGTTGTTTGGGAAAGGAAGAGACGAGAATAAAGAAGGCCCCAGACAGGCATTCATTTCTAAGCCCTAAAGGCACAGACCTTCACCCTCACTGGGTGCTCAGTCAGGGTGCTGTCCACAGTTTTCTATATCAATATTTCTGACAAGTATACATGAATGAGTCAGTCTGCTTTAAGAAGTCAATAAACATGGGTTCAGTAGTTTCTCAGGGAATTTCTGGGAAGTCTTACCTATCTCCTTGGCTCATACAGACACGGCCACTCCGTGTGGCAGGAGGGGAAAGACAAGTTGTTACAAAGAGCCGAGAAGAGCACGACAGGAACGGACTTTAGAAATGGCCCAGCCCCGTGTGCTGGCCAGAGTAACCTTCACAAGGACAGGTCATAGCCAGGTGTTCGTGGTGTCACTTTCTAGCCGAGAGAGGTTTAACGATGTACTTAAGCTCTGGGAGCCTCAGTTTCTTCACCTGCAAAGTGGAAATTACAATATGATTCTCATCTTGACTGATGTTATTTTGAAAACTATAAGAGAAAGTGGGTACAAAGAGCAGAGTACTGCCACCAAGCCCAAGCGGTTCTTTGATAACACAGGTCTGACTCTTTTTCCCCCCTGAATAGTCAGAATCTAAAGCAACCATCCAGAATGCGATATTGGGATACTTCTGCCAGAGAAACAGACTGAGGAGCTTCCTACAGAAGGCCGAAAGCCGGCTGGGCAGACTAAGAGCTGGGAGCCCCTGGAATAATCCAGCCATTGAGTGGCTCTAAGCTGGCCATTGGAGCAGCCAGTTCTAATGCAGGTGACAGGTGTTATGCTGGGCTAGAAGGGCACTGTGCAGGAATGAGGCCATATCCAGAGCCACCTGGAGATGTGCAGGGACACTTCTCAGAGAGGACGCTGAGTTTATCGGAGGAGTTAGGCTCAGTTGCCCGGATGAGACTTAAGCAACAGCACCGGCGGGTGCAAAGCACTGAGGCCCAGGAGAGAGGCTGGAACATACATCGGGGTTTGGAAAGTGCAAGGGCATCCGCTATAGGATGGCCTGGAGAGCCTGGCTGTTCAGAAAGGAGAAGAAACTTTGAAGGAATGGGGAGCAATACAAGGGCTTCGTGTTAAGGAGGGACATGATCCGGTCTGTGCTTTAGAAACACGGGGTAGAATGACCATCTGCATTCAGGAGGCCGGGGGCAGGAAATAGGCAAAGCTGGCAGAACACTGTTCCAAACTGTAGGTGAGAACTAAACAGAAGCAGGTGGAAGGAGAAAGCTGGGTGGATGTGAGATCCAGGGAGGAAGTGGACTCTGATTTAGCTGTGGAGTGTGGAGTGTGGGGAAAAGGAAGGCACACAGATGAGATCAAGGTTTCTGGCTTAAGGAATGAAGGCACCCCCCAAAAAAACAACAACAACAGGGAACAGAGTCTTGGGGAGGTGGTAATGAAATGATGAGTTCCATGTGGAGCTGTGAATTGAGGATGGCTGAGACCTCCAACGGGAGAGGCTCAGCAAACATCTGTACTGGCATCCAGGAGTGGGAGCGTGAACCCCCCCACCTTGCCACTGAACCTGACCACCTACATTCTCTGTTTCCAGTACTTCGTCTTCACGGGCGTGCTGGCCATGGTGACCTGTGCAGTTTTCCTCCGACTCAACTCTGTCCTGAAGCTGGCCGTGCTGCTCATCATGATCGCCATCTACGCCCTGCTCACCGAGACCATCTACTCGAGTCTCTTCCTGCGCTACGACAACCTGAACCACAGTGGAGAGTAAGTTCCCAGCTTCCTGTGGGAAGTACAACCACTGGGAAAAGGAAGGAGGTGGAGCTAAGGAAACCTGGGCACCATTTGAAGATTAATGTATTCCTCAACTGAGGCACTCTTAAGCTTACAAGCCTAGGCAAAATCTCTAGTTTTCAGTTTTATAATTACAAATTAATGACTGAGTTAAAGTTTGGATTGAATCACAACTCAGGTCTCCCCTTTACCTAATAATTTATGACTCCTTCACTTTTAATGGATCTCAGACTGATAGGATCTGATTATAACTTGACTGCAGCAATGTTAATAATAGTAGACATTGTTCAGGTAGACTGCAGTGTTTCCCAAAGTGTAGTACGTGTACCCCCAGGGGCACGGGAAGAGTTTGGTGGGGGTACGTATTGCACCAGAGTTTGGTGGGGATATGCACTGCACCGTGCTTAGCTGCGCCTAATTCTGTGTTCTCATGAGTACGAGGGGTACTCGGCGTTATGAAAATTATAGAAGGGGTACACATATGTCAAAAGTTTGGGAAACACTGAGGTAGAGAACCCCAAAATATTAACTACTGTTTTCTCTGGATGGTAGGCTTAAGGACAATTTTATTCTTTTATTTGTGAATTTTTATCAGCTTCCAAATTCACTACAATTGGCATAAATATCTCTATAATGAGTAACACTCAAATACTAATTTTTATGAGACATCTGATAAGATGTCTCTAAAGATTGTTATTGCCCCGAAAATGACATTATCCCATGTGTGTTTTTACTTAATTATGTTCTTTTCTATTAACATAGGGAGATGGTAGTATTAATTCAATTATTATATTAATACAAATAAATTAGTTCAAAATGTCCTTAGTTTTAGTCTCTACCATCTACTATCAAGCCAAGTGTTATAATTTTGTATGATTGCAGTCAATAATCATAGAAGCTACACAAATTCTTTTCTTCTGAATTCAAATCACAATTCTTTTTGGATGTTCCTTGACCAGGCTGACTTCCTATGCATCTTCTGCAGTCTCTACTCAGGCCTTATTTCTTCCACCTGCAGCACATCAGAAAGACTCAGAGACGGTTCCTAATTTCCTTTTACTTCCCTTCTGAATTTGACCTAGTCATCTCTGCTTTCAGAATGATTCAAGAGTTATTTATGTTTCCTCTGGGAAGTAAATTTTAAGTGATAAATTCTCAGGCTTAAAAAAAGCATCTGCATCACATAGAAAAGGATGTTAGAAGTGCCAGCAGAGCAGGCGTTTGGGCTGCATTCAGGGGGAGCTGACCAAATGGCATTTCCCATTCAAACGAAGCTGGGTGAACCAGTGACTGTTTAAAGCGCCACTACCCAGAGCAAGACCATGAGCTGAGAGTTTTCTGGGGTGGAGAGAGGGAGGGAGACATGGGCCATGCACCATGCCCAGCACACCACCAAGATTTGCTCATCTACTCCTCCAGTTACGGAGGTAAATGCTAATGGAGTCTCTCACAATGGGCAGTGACCTGAAGCTCAGAGGTATAGAGCGGCTTGTCCAACGTCAGACAACTGGTCATTAGCAGAGCTGAGACTGGAACCTGGGTCTGCATGAGTACAAAGCACATGTCATTAATTATTTTTTCAGGGGGTCCTCAGACTTCAGGGGCCAAAGAATTAAGTGATATGGAGAAAAGAGTGGCACTAAAATATCCCTGTCGCTCCCCCAAAATAAGCACTGTAGTGACTGTGAGTGAAGAAATGAATGAGTGAATGAATAAATGAATGAATGAATCCTAGTCCTAAAATGCTGGATGACAATATGGGGGTCACTTCAGCACTGGTGACAGTGAATAGCTCCAGTGGGTCTGAGCACTTGCTCCTGCTCACTGCCTGTGGCCTCAAACTTGACATGTGACATTTACTTGTCATCCTTACTCTAGAGGCTAATAATCCGCTAGCTACACAAGATATATGTCCCATACCTACAAAGCCCATCTCCCCCTGACCGCCCAAGACTTGCCATCCTTTAAGACTGAGCTTTTGAGTCCTCCTAAGCTACGTTCTATTCATTCCCATGGCAACAAGGATGCATTCCTACTATGGAGCCTATCGTGTTACAAAATTATTTGTCTGTTTTATTCTCTCTCTCTTTTTTAAGTGGACTCTTTTGAGCACAAAAACAATGTGCCTTCTTCATTTCTGTGTCCCAGCATGTCCCTGGCATGCAAATGCTCAATAATTATGTCATTTGCTGGGGCTATAAAAAAGAAATGCAATAATGAGTATCATCTATTATTAGCAGCTGATCTCTTAAAAAGGCAGATGGAACTAGAAATTCATAAATCTGAATATCCCCATGAGAAAGCATATTCCCAGCCCCATACACCCGTTCCAAGTCACAATGTCCACTGATATAAAGCACAGCAGAGGCAATCTATCTGTAAATATAAAAGCCTAAGCAGCTGCTATGGCGGAACAACCGGTCGCTAAAATGCACACTGGCCACCAGAGAGCAGATGCTCAAGGCAGGAGCTGCCCCCTGGTGGTCAGTGCACTCCCACAGGAGGAGCGCCCCTCAGCCAGAAGCCGAGCTCATGGCTGGAAAGTGCAGCTGCCACAGCATCGGGACCCAATCCCGACTCCACTGGAGCACTACTGAGTGGCAGCAGCAGGCACAGCGGGCTGGGATGAGCACGAATAGTGCAGTGCCCAGCCTCGATTCGGGCTCCTCCCTGGCCTCTTGCCACCTAGCACACTGCTACGTCCCCCAATGGGTCCCCGACTGCAAGAGGGATGTCTGTCTGCTGGCTTAGGCCCAGTCCCAGTGCCATACTCTGTAGAAGGCAGTCGGTCTGAACAACTCAGTGACTCAGGGAAGCACAGGGAACTCAGGGTGAGCCTGCCTCCACACGTGACTCACCCACCCGATGGTGTTCACTAGACAGACCGTGGGGGCTCAGCCCATGCATGTGCAGCAGCTGCTAAAGCTCAAGCAGCAGAAGGTTATCCAGCCACAAGCTGGACATCCCCCAAGGGGTCCCAACCTGCGAGAGGGCATAGGCCAGGTTGAGGGATCTACCCCCTCCAGTGCACGAATTTCATGCACCAGGCCTCTAATACTGTCAATAATACTTTAATAGTTATGACCGGTGCGTAGCGGGTGCTAGAAATATCAAGTGGAGGGTCACTCTGTAAGTATATGATTGTCTAACCACTATGCTGTACACCTAAAACTAATACATAATAATGTTGAAAAAATCTTCTATTAAGATGACTTGCCTTGAGCATTTTTATTTGCTGTTTTCCCCCAGTGGAAGCTCATTGGGGGGACTGTTCATTTCCATGAGACACCTTTGTCCACATCCAAAGCTCCCCCAAACTCTTTGCCTCTTGGCTGAGGCTGTCCTGAGAAAGGCTTCATTTGGCGCCAAAATGAAAGAGAGGAGCATTTGGAATCAAACAAGAGATCCCCTGGCCGCCTTCTGAATTTCTCGGATGGCTGAAGGTCAGGACAGCGTTTCAGTGGACACTGGCTGCTGGCCATCTGCAGCTGCCCTCCGGCTTGCTCTTCTTGAGAGCGCTGAGAGGAGGGTCAGCGCCCGGCCTCCTGTGCCTCAGGAAGGACTGGCTGGAGTGTGAGAGCTGACACAATGGCACACGGAACAAAGCCTTTCCTGAAAGCCACGGGACTTAAAATGGGGGTGACAACAGTGCCCGACTCAGAGAACAGATGTAAGCATTGATAGGATCAAACAGTGTGCCCTTGATACAACTGACGGGAGAATGTAAGTGTGACTCTACAGCACTTAGAACAGGGAGCGGCAAGGAGCAATGACCCCTGTTTAAGAAGCAGGATGACTTCTAGGAAAAGTCTTCACGTGCATTTCTGTGACAAGGAAGCCTAAGGGCTTTTGAAATGTAGAAAAAGTGTCCTGCAAATAGGAGATTTTTTTTCCCCACTATTTTTGGGGATTAGTTTCAGGTGTACAGCACAGTGGTTAGACAATCAGATACTTGACAAGTGTTCCCCACCCCACCCACCCCGGATGTTTCCAGTACCCACCTGGTCCCACACACGGCTACTAAAGTATTGTTGACTCTAGTCCCGAGACCAGTGGTAGGCAAACCAAAGCTCGTGAGCCACATGTGGCTCTTTGGCCCCTTGCGTGTTCTAACGCCACTTCTTCAAAGTAGACTCACCCAGGCCAAACCAGGCCGGATACCGACTTCTGTGCATGGGCCACACTGTACATGCACCCCCGCACGTGGTATTTTGTGTAAGAGCCACACTCAAGGGGCCAAAGAGCCACATGTGGCTCGCAAGTCGCGGTTTGCCGACCACTGTCCTAAGCTGTACTTTACATCCCCATGACTATGCTATAACTACCGATGTGTACTTCTCAATCCCTTCAGCTTTCACACTCAGTCCCCAGCCCCTCCCCACTCTGGCAACCACCAGTCTGTCTTTGCATCTGTGAGAGATGACGTCATTACACATGTGAGCGCCCTGTCTAAAGACCAGACTCCACAGCTTCCCCCAGGTGTGACCTGAGTGACTTCCTGCCCTTGGGGGCCAACAGATTTCTGAATTAGTCTAAGTAGATACCCCTTCCCCTCCTCCCCCCAGCTGCCTCTAGGAACTAGCGGGTACTCTTTCTTTTTATCCCGCTCCTTTCTGGGCCTCAGTTTCCTATCACATGTCCCTGAAGTCCCTTCATGGTTGCCATTTGCATTTCTTCTTCCAACAGAGATTTCCTGGGGACCAAGGAGGCGTCGCTGCTGCTGATGGCCATGTTCCTCCTCGCTGTGTTCTACCACGGACAGCAGGTAATCGGACCTTCTGCTCGGCCCGCCTGTGGTTGCCTGGCACCTCCTGCTGCCGTAAAGCTGGCTCTTCTTTGCAGCACATGACTAGTAGTTAGCTGCATGCAGCAAGCTGTGATTCCCAACTAACCAATTTCTAATATAGGCCACTTCATAAAACATGAAGCTGGAGAAGATGGTCAGCAATACGGCTCAAGGAAAGCTCTTTCACAGAAACCATTGTCCTTAAACACACACACACACACACACACATACACACACTCAGAGCTTTGGATTTCTGCTTGAGGGAAACGGATCTCTCCCAGTTCCGTGGGGCCTGGATGAAATTGTGACCGTCAGAGTTATGCATGCAAACCCTTGGGTGCCAGACCAGCTGAGCTGGGGTTCGAATCCCGCCTCTGCCTCTCGGCAGCTAGTGCCTTGGGCATGTTGCTAATCTCCCTGACTCTCAGTTTCCTCATTTATAACGGTAGGAACACCTAAGCAGGGCATTTGAGAGAATCATTTATTATTGCGGGCATGTTTTGCTCATGGCCTTCCATAACCATAGGAAGTGCTTCATCACTGCTGTGTCCCCAGCAGCTAAAGCGTCTACCATAATGATGCTACTTCCCTCGAAGCCTCTCCTGTGCCAGCATCTGGGGGGCACTGTGCATAGCACTGTCCAGAACCCCATCCCTGGCCCCGAGGGCTCCAGTCTCTGGGAGGAGAGCAGGCCCCAAATAATGCCCCAGGGCAGGAGCCGAGTAGGGAACAGGCTGTCCAGGGACCTCCCGAGTCAGAGGGGCGAGGAGATGTTCTGCCTGGGAGAGCTCACCAGCTTCATCTGGGTGTCACCTGCTGTCCCCAGTAGAACGTCTCCACGCACACTGAGACCATGTCCACGTGGTAATGTCATCCTTGGGGGACTCCTACCCGCTGCAGAGCCTCACCTGCCGGCCCACTGCTCCCCTCTCCACTCCTGTCCATCTGTCTTTGGTCTGTGCAAACTTCCAAAAAAGTAACCAGAAAGAAAAAAAAAAAAAAGCAACAACAGGAAGACACAAGCTAAAGCAGAAATAGAAACAGATCACTGAGAAATTGCCATGGAAACGGGGAGGCAACGAACCCGGATGAAACAGCCAAAACCTCAAGAACCTGGAGCTGTTTGTAACAAAGGGGGCGGTGACGTGCAGTCAGGGGGGAGGAACGAGTGAGATAAAGACAAGGGGGACGGGGTCACAGGTACTGAGCTCCCACCATGTGCCTAGCACTTCACCTCCACTTCTCACTTCACCACCACTTCTCACTCCCTCAAGCACCCGCACCCTGCGATGGCAGTGACTGTCAGCCCGCTTCACAGAGGAAGGAAGCAAGGCTGCTCAGCTGGGAAGCAGGAGAAGCAGACTTCCAGCCCAGCCCCGCCTCCTGAGCCCACCTTCCCAGCTTCTCAGCTGGAGGAGAACAGAGAGGATGGGTGTGCATAGCAACACAATGGCCAGCAGGGGGCAGGGAGGAAGGGGTGCAGCCCTGCCGTAAGACTCCGACTTGCTTTTCAATTTTAGCTGGTTCGATGGGGAGACCATAAGCCAGAAGTCAAAGCTAGTCATTCCCAGAATCCCTATATTTCGCTCTCGCGGACTGGGCTGTGTGTGGGAGCTGGGTCGTGTCTGCCACGTCCCAATGGATTCTGGTTGCGGGGGACCACGCCCTGGGCTGACATGCAAATGGCAACCCCCTGGAGGGCTATGGAGACACAATCAGGCAAGGCAGTTCTACGGAGCACCATACTCACGCTCCATCAGCCAGGACTTAAGCCAACAAGTGAGAAATCCTCAGAGAGAGCAAGTTCCAACCAAGGGGCCTCGCTCCGCAGTAAGAAAGATGTTCCTCTCTCCTCCGCCACCTTAAGGCGTGACTGGGTGCCCTGTCGAACCCCTTCCTTCCTCAGTCCCTTTCTAACATCCCACATTCCGACTTAATGTATTCCACTCTCCACTCTCCACGGTCCTGGGCACACAGGTAAGCTAAGCCTATTCAGAGTGTGTGTACAGTAAGAGGAGAGCAGGGCAGCGAGGGCCTAAGTGGCCTCCGATAGTTTGTCTTTTTATTTTTAACTTTCCGAAGACTTTGAAATGGCACCATCACCGCCCACAACTGCAGCAGCTACAGGCTCAGGCCTGGCCAGGGCGAGAGGAGAGTCAAACCTCAGCTGTGTGGCTTTCAGTCATTGAGTCTGAGTCTGTTTCCACCTATAAAATGGCTGTGATAATAATATGTAGGGTTGTTACAGTACTTAATGAGACTGTAACTATAACACACTTTTCCCCATCCTTTGCACACAGAGTACATGCTCAGAAATCATGAGCTATTCATGGTTTACTTTGGAAACAAGCCTCTGAGACAAACAGGGAAAGGATTGTTATCCATCTGGTCCCCAGGCAGGAGCAGAGACTGGAGCCGCTCGAGGTCACAAGGCCAGTAAGGAAAGCCAGACAGAACAGCGTGTTCCCGCTCCTCCCGCCCGGCGCCTGCCTGGCTGCTGGGAGAGGCAGAACGACACCGGTTCAGGTGTCACCTATTCATAGCACCTGTCGGGCCCCGTTCTTCCGGATCAGCCTGCCCATTCCTGCTTCCACCGGCTCCCTTGGCGACTCAGGCCCCCTGTGTTTGTTGACAATGCCCACTGGTGCCTGGTACTCAGCAGCCTCCCGGTGGGAGCACTGTAATGACACATCTCCAGCGAGACCGGCGGTCATATAATAACGGAGAAATTGGAGAATGCCATCTTACACACATGTGATGGCAATATGGCCAACACTTCCTCCTCCTCCTCCTCCTCTTCCTCTTTCTCCTCTCCCTTCTCCTCCTCCTCCACTCCTCCTCCTCCTCCTCAGCCTCGCAGGAGAATGCTCTGAAGGTTGGGCAGGGAGAGCAGGCATCCCACTGCTCCCACCTCGTGCCTCATTCCCCTGCAGCTGAGGTTTGGGCTTTGCCGCATGTCTCCACTTAGGGCAGAGGAAGCCACACGTGGGGGCGGGGATTACTGAGGTCATGTCTCCAGCTCGCTCGCTCGCTTGCTTCTGTGCCTGATGCAGACAGGCGCTGGGGTTGTGCGGCCTGGAGAGGAAGATCCAGACTCGGGCCCGTATCCTCTTAAGTCTGAGTCCCAGCAATGCCACTGGTAGAAAGGGGACCTTGAGAGAGTCAAGCTCCCAGAGCTGTCATTTAATAGATACTAGACATCCATTGGCTGCCTCTTGCACACCTCCTACTAGGGATGGAGCCCACAACTCAGATATGTGCCCTGACCAAGAACCGAACATGGAACTTTTCGGTACGTGGATGAATGATGCCCAACCAACTGAGCTACACCAGCTTAAAAAAGCATTAAGCCCTCTTCATCCTCAGAGTGTTTCCCTCTCTGAACGGGTCATCAAATCCTTATGTTGGGGGAAACTCGGAATCACTCCTCTCCGTGTGGTTTTACATGTGGATTCATTGGCTTAGTTGTGTTTGTTTGTTTGTTTGTTTGTTTTTTTGGAGTTTTAAAAATCCATTTAGTTTTATACTTAAGTAAAGCATTTCGTGAAACAAAAGTCGAGTTTGTAAAACAACATATAATTTTAAAAATTTGAATTCTATCCCTTTTCCTCCACTTTTTTCCTTCCCTTCTTCATCTCATTGGTAATGATTTTTTTACTTTAATTTTCAACAAATAAAATAAAATCCAAGAGAGAGAGAGAGAGAGAGAGAGAGAGAGAGAGAGAGAGAGAGATATCTAAATACCTCCCTTCCTGAGACCAAAGGTGGCACACTGAACATGCATTTCTCCACCTTGGAGACAGTCCATCAAAGTGCAGAGAAATAGTCTTCATTTCTTTTTATAGCTGCAAACAATAGTTCATTCAACCAGCAAAAGGAGCACTTGGGTTGTCTCCAGCTCTTGCTATTACCAATTCCGCTGAATAGATAACCCGCTGCCTCTGTCACTTCACATTGTTGTCCCCACTGAGACTCTCACGTAAGACAAAGAAGTGAGCTGGATGTTTTTAAGCCTTTGAATTCAAGGCACCCAGCCATGTATTTAACAGTGTGGTATGCTATTCAACAGCCCACGACTTTGAAATAACGACATCCGCCAGGCTGTGGTAAATATGTGAGGTGCTTTAGAAAGGACGTTGTCCACTAGCCAGCACCAAGGGGAGCTCGGACAAGAGGGAACGAATGGGTCTGAGGACCTACCAGGAGCCACGTGCTTTAGCTATAACTTCCTGTGGAATTTAGCTATAACTTCCTGTGGAATTCCTCTGCTAATCTTGTGAGGTCACTGGTGCTCCTCCCACTTCCAGGGATGAGGCACCTGGGATGACATCACCAGCGCAGGTGGTGGTATTTGAAGTGGGACCAAGACACTAATTCCTACTTGTCTTACAAGTAAACCCATGACCCTTTCATTGCGAGCTCATTTATTTCTTGCCTAGTGCAGGGGTCGGCAAACTGCGGCTTGGTTTGCCGCTTTGCCGACCACTGGGATAGGGGCTTAATCACAAGGAACAACAGCAGCCTGTAATTATTGGAATTGAGAGTCTAGGTCAGTGGTCGGCAAACTCATTAGTCAACAGAGCGGCAAACCGAGCCGCAGTTTGCCAACCACTGGCCTAGTGAATGGACTTAGCACCACTTAAATGTTCACTTAAAAATGGCTAAGATGGCCGAAACCGGTTTGGTTCAATGGATAGAGCGTCGGCTTGGGGACTGAAGGGTCCCGGGTTCGATTCCGGTCAAGGGCATATACCTTGGTTGCGGGCATATTCCCAGTGGGGGGTGTGCAAGAGGCAGCTTATCAATGACTCTCTCTCATCGATGTTTCTAACTCTCTATCTCTCTCCCTTTCTCTCTGTACAAAATCAATAAAATATATATTTAAAAAAATGGCTAAGATGGTAAATTAGGTTTATGTACCTTATCACAATTTTTAAATAATTTAAATGTTATAATAAAAACAACATGTGTATACATAGATACATATGCATGTGTATATATATATATATATATATATATATATATATATATATATATATATACAGGTGTGTGTGTATGTGTGAATGGCTTCTTAGCATACTGCTCAGGAGAGGGGGGATTTTATTTCATTTGTAGTCGGCACTCACAGGTGCTCTTCGTACATCAGATGATTTTCTAATCACAGTATGCCTGAAGGACCGCTGAGTGAGGTCCATCCGCTACCACCATTATTCAGAGTCTAGGGTTGGGCTCTGGAGGGAAGCCCAGATCCTGGCGTCCCACTAACAATGTGTGACTTTGGCCAAGTTACTTCACCATGTTTGCTTTCATTTTCTCATAGGATTCATCCTAATGATTCCTGTGAGGGCTTTTGTATGAGTGAAAGAAGTGAAGACGTGTGTGTTGCTTAGAACAATGCCTGCAGTAATAATAAGCACCATCTAAGTGTCATCTGGCTTGATTACTGTAACTTCTCCATTGAGTCAGTCAGTACTGACGGAACACCTGCCCTGGGCCAAGCCTGTGGCTACATGGTAAGGACGTAATGCTGAGCAGGGGAAAAGACCCTGACTTCATAGCAACTGCTAGCCAGTAGACGACATGGCCATTATCAGATAATCACACAAACGATTTTAGTTACAGGTCCCATATGCCAGGAAGGGAAGGTACACAGCCTTGTGAAATCTGACCATCCTCTGATTTCTTGGGTCAGGCAAAACGCCTCCCCAAATGCCCAGCTGTGGCTCTGTTTTGCTCATGAAGGTTCCTGTGAAGCTTTCCCCACCTGCCACGCGTGGGCCTGAAAGCCTGCCTGCCTGCCCATTTCCCTCTTCCTCTCCCTGAACTGCAGCTGGAGTACACGGCCCGCCTGGACTTCCTATGGCGGGTCCAGGCCAAAGAGGAGATCAACGAGATGAAGGAGCTGAGGGAGCACAATGAGAACATGCTCCGGAACATCCTGCCCAGCCACGTGGCCCGCCACTTCCTGGAGAAGGACCGGGACAACGAGGTGAGCCCGGCTCGTGCGGCCGGGGAGAAGGGGTGGTGGCGGGTGGGGTGAGTTGGACACATGGACCCCAAGCTTGGGGAAAACCCCCCTGTCCTGTGAGCATGTGGCTGTGGAAATCATGCCTGCCACTTGGTGCGAGGCCCCCGAGACTGCCCAGCACTGTGACCTATACACACCGCCTCCCTCCATATTGGTAAGAGGGACAGAGTAAGATGTCTGTTGCAAGACTGAATTGGAATTGTAAAGTCTGACAAACGGGTGAGCACACATCACCTGCTTGTCAGTGGCTGGCAACAGCAGGTGTGATCAGGGGAAACGCTCAGTGGCTGGCTGGCTAGCTGGTTGGTGGGTTGGCTTCTTGGTTTTAATCTGTGATTGGATGCCTGTAAGCACGGAGTAGGCTCTCCAATGTATCCATCTCTATCCTGCCCCTTCTGTTGCATAAAGACTTTTGGGCTTGTGACCCTGGCCTTAGGATGAAGCTGGCTGAGACCGAAGGGTCCCTGTCTCTTCCAAGCAGCCACAGAATGGCCATGGGAAGGAGCTGAGCGAATGAGTAACCCGCTGCTCGAACAGCCAGCTCTTGGTGAACCGGGGCCCTGGACAGTCTCCTGGGTGCAGGTCAAGGCGTCACCCACCCTCCTCAATGGATGATGCTCTCTGGAATTAGGTTCAGGCCTGGTTTCCTCAAGGCTCCCTAAGGTCTGGCGCTCTGTGGCAAGAGCCTCGTGACAAAGCCAAGAAAGCAGAGGGAATGTTGACGTGGGTCACCCATGACCTCCAGAAGAAGCAGGTAACACACTGAGCCCTCCAAGGAGAATGGAAAGGAGAACCGCTTTTCCATAAACGCAGTAGAGCCACCGGGATCTGGGGGCCTCATCCGGAAAGGATGGCAACAGCCAGGGATGCTGAGACCCCAGGCTGTCAGCTGTTTCCAGGCCCCCATCACTGAGGAAATACCATCCTTGCTGAGTGGGTGTGAGAATTAAAACAGGTGGGAACACAGCCAGGTGTGAGGCAAGTTCGGTACAGAAAGGCCATATGATGGACCTGGAAGACTGAAGCCCTGGGTTCAAAACTGACTCCCCCTCTGGCCCCCTCTGAGACTATGGACAAGTGATGAACTCTCTGGACCTCCTTTTTCTCACCTACAACGTAGTACAACTTCCCTACTGTATCCGATTGTTAGGACATTTACATCTGTGCATACAGTGCTTACACGGCTAATTCTAAGAGCGCACAGATTGTCAGCTGTAATTGTTTTTTTATAAATGTGGGCCACCATTACTTCTGCTCCCTCCCAATCCCAGCCCCAGCCCCTACCATTCATTCGCCCATTTGCTCAGCAGATGCTTTCCGAGGGCTGACCATGTCTCAGGCATTGTTCTAGATCCTGGCATTCAGACAGGGAGCAAAGAAGAGAGTCCTTGCTGATAGGAAGCCATACAACCTCGTGCCCGGAGAGATAGTTCTATGAGAGCAGAAGCCAATCGAGGGCTA
Source organism: Pipistrellus hanaki (assembly GCF_964339955.1). Lineage (NCBI taxonomy): Eukaryota > Metazoa > Chordata > Mammalia > Chiroptera > Vespertilionidae > Pipistrellus > Pipistrellus hanaki. The sequence continues at coordinate 46,452,545 of NC_140519.1, read as the reverse complement.
CAGTATTGAAAAGGGGTGGCATTGACATTGGGAGGCTTTGGATGCTGTTCTCAAGGAGGTGACATTTGAGCAGAGACCTGAATGTCATGAACGGATCCAGTAAGACCAACAGGCCTCAGACCTAGTTTCTCCCTGCAGAGAGAGGGCTTGACTTCATAGAAGAAACACAGGACTTCAATCGGATGGCCTGCGCCAGGAAGGACCAGAGATAGCTCCCTGAGCAAAGGGGAACCGAAGTCTTCCTCTTGGCATGGGGGAGGGAAAAGCATGGATGCTCAAACCCTCTCCAGAGCCCAAACATGTACCTCCAGCCAGAGGAGGGTGGCAGTAAGGCAATAATAGCTTTTCTATATTCATTGCTCCCTCTCCAGCTCGCACTATTTTTATCTTCTTTGAGCCCCAAATAGCAAGAAACAGATGGCACACTCAAAGCAGCTGATCAGAGCCAGTGGAATGATGGGCTATCTCTAACAGTGGAGGCAGGTGGCTGGAGCACTTCCGGGTCCCCTGGAAACCCTTCCCTTCCCTCCGCTTACTTGGGTGGGCCGCATCAGTGACCCCGCACACCCTCTGGCACCCAGCTGAGGGTCATTAATAGGGGTGCAGTGTAGACCAGAGGGAGGAGAAGGAGAGTGAGGTCAGGATCTCACTTTGGTCCCCTTTCTTGGGGTGAGCTGAAGCTGTCACTGTCCGTCCCCAGAAACTGACAGCCCCTCTCCAACCTCAACTCAGCCCATTCCTCCTGGGCTCCTCTCAGGCCTGTGAGGTGGGAGGACAGGGACGAGAGGACCACCTAAGCCAAGAGGAGAGGCCTCAGAAGGTGCCAATGTGCCAACACCTTCGCCTTAGACTTCTGGTCTCCAGAATTATGGGTCGATGGCAATAAATCTGAATGTAGACAAATGTATGAGTATTGGCATGCCAAGAGCCTCAGGTTTCTCAGTGAATTAAGAGATCGTCTGAGAGGAATCAAGTGAGGGCGACTCTAAGGAATGGGGTGAGGGTCTGGCCATTGAGGACAACAGAACAGGAGGCTGGGGACAAAGGATGGGCAGTCAGAACTCTGAGCCCAGCTACGGTGGAGGCCATGCATTTCAATGGTCCCGGTCCTCGTGGTGGTGACACTGTGATTACGGTGTGGACATGGCAGTGTCCTCTCTGGGGGTACTGTGCTCAGGTGCACAGGGAGCGCCCTTGCAGAGCCTCGCCCCTAATGACTGTCTCTGCCTCCCCTGTGTGTCCCTCTGCCCAGGAGCTGTATTCTCAGTCCTATGATGCCGTCGGTGTGATGTTCGCCTCCATCCCGGGCTTTGCGGACTTTTACTCTCAGACCGAAATGAATAACCAAGGAGTGGAGTGCCTGCGCCTGCTGAATGAGATCATCGCAGACTTTGATGAGGTAAACCGAGGCCTGGGAAACTGACAGTCACAGTGGCCAACGTTGTGGTCACAGCATTACTCTAGTTGTTGAGCCAAGACCATTACAGAATTCCAGGCTACATCATAAACACAAACGTGTCACCTGATCTAATCATCACAATTATCAGGAGATAAATGCTCCTGTTTCTCACTGCGGGAGGGGGAGGGGGATCAAGAACACCACCCTCAGAGGCGAGGTACATTGATCCGGTGTCACACAGCTAGCAAACAGCAAGACCGAGGCTGCTCAGGCACTAGTGTCACAGAGACTGGGCACCGATGAGGACATTTCTCCATCTGCTCAAAGTGCCAAGGGCAAAGCTATCAATTGGCGTCTGGTCAGAGACCTGAACACAGATGAGCACTCTAGACAGGACTGTCTTTGTCCAGCCTCCGTGTGTGAAGAACACCTAACATGGGGGAGGGGGAGGGGGGCTTAGTTCACAGTCAGACTTGGACAAAATTGGGCCCGGAAGCTCAGGAGAGTAAGTGGGCCAAAGCCTGGGAAACAACTCACTAGCACGTTTTTCAATCACAAAACATAAATTTGAACTAAATGCGCATCTCTGTTCCCTGAATTGTAAACACCTGCAGTCTTCCCAAAAACTGAGACGGAGGACAGCGCCCCTAGTGGTAGAGATGGGTGCTCGTTTGCAGAGGGAAGCTGGTGAGACTAAGGGAGGAGATTGGTCCTGGAGGCTGTCATCTTTAGAACAGGGACTTTGGAGCGGGGAGGGCGGGAGGGGAGGAAGTAGAAGAGAAAGGGCAGAGAAAGAAGAAAAGGAAAGAGATTGTTGTGGATGAGGAAGAAGACATTTCCTGGCTTGCCAGCCCCAAGCGCTGTGCACTCTCCCTGGGTGACCCAGACGTGCCTTGTTTCCTCGGGTCAAGAGCGGCCTTCCAGGTTCTGCCCTGGCTGAGCCCAACCCCCGACCCCACTTCCCCCAGCCCGGGGCTCACTGCTCCTCTCACTGAGCCGTGACCACAGGAACCTGAGAGCAGGCCAGTTCCTTCCGGGCTCAGGGGAAAGCGGGCCTGTGCATGGAGCACGGGCAATGCCCGTCTCTCACCCACACCCCTGGGGGCCAAGACTGAGGAGTCCCCTTGCCTCTCCCTGCACCACGCAGATGAGTGAATTAATAAAGAGGCGATTAGGAACCCATTATGCCCGCAGACGCTCTTAGCTGTACAGTAGATAAGTGTGCTGCGTGGATATTGGATGACATAATGAACTCCTGCTGCCTCCTAACCGACTTCAGAGGGGGAGGCAGCTTTGCCTGGGCCTGAAATTGGCCCTCAGCCAAGCAGTTCTGAAGAGAAGAGAGGAGGGGCGAGTCCCACCCCCCTCTAAACCCCCTCAGGAGGCAGGAGAGGGAGGTGGGCAGCCCAGGACAGGCCGAGACCTCTGGGCTGCAGTCTCAACTGCCAAAGGAAGGGCTGCTCAGAGGCCAAAGCTGCCTGGCAGTGTCTGAGGGCACCTGTCAGTCACGGCCTCAGGGTGAGGAAAGGCAGGCTGCCCGGGTGCACTTGGCAGACGCTCAGCCAAGGCAAAGCTCAGAGCAGAGGCTTCTCTTTAGCTCAAGACACAAAAGTGATGAACAAAGGCTACCTCAGCTGTGAAGCATGTTGCACGTGCATACACACACACACACACACACACACACACTAAAGCAAATCACAGAGGCACCTGCCTGTGTTTTCCGTGTTCCCCAGAACAGTTTCTCTGGAGCTGGAATTTTCCAAGGCTCTCAGCACCGGCTTAGTTTTGAGAGGATGTCTATAGACTCTCCACTGCATCCTCTCCATCTGCCTGCCCGCCCCCAGCCCCAGGCTGGCAGGAGCCCCTGAGGATCTTACAATCTTAAAGGGAAGCAAAGAGTTGGAGAATCAGGAGCTACGTCCAAGAGCTGCCAACAAGAGGAAGCAAGAGGCCAGAGTTTACACTTGGCGGAGAAGGGTTCCAAACACATGTTGAAAATAGGGCCAAAAGATGTGTTGATGGATTGCAGGTTTTTGTGATTTCTTCAGATTAATAAGATAGTTTTGTCTATTTTGAAGATTCATAGCAACAGATTTATCCTTGAGTTTCTGGTCACGCCCATCCTGCGTTGGGCACTCAGCAGGTGCTCAGTAAGTCTGCGTTGGCTCTCGGAATGAGCCGGTCGGAGGGCATCTTCGGTGTGAGCCAGGGGGCTGCTCTCAGAACCCCCGGGCTGCTGGGGGACGCACAGCAGGACTAACGCCGTCGCCTGGTCTGTTCCAGCTGCTCGGCGAAGACCGGTTCCAAGACATCGAGAAGATCAAGACCATCGGCAGCACCTACATGGCTGTCTCCGGCCTGTCGCCGGAAAAGCAGGTAAGTTTGCTCTTTGGACTCATCCACAGCCTCCGGCAGGGGCCTCCCTGCTGTCAGGCTGCCGCGGGCAGGGAGGCTGCGGTCACCAGGAGGCTGGGCAGGGTTAGGGAGGGCATCCCATGAACCGGGTACTGTGTGACGCATCTTGCTCTGGAGCTAAGCAGAGCCCACTGGGTGGAGCGGTGCTTCTTCATGACAGAACCCTCTCGGCTTCCTCATGAACCTCTCTGTTCAGGTGATGGACAAAATCAGGGCCAGAAGTTCCCTGGTTATAATTTAGTTGTGGGTGCTGCTAACCCCCTGATCCTAAACTGTTGTGTTTTTGTTGTTGTTGTTGTTGTTCTTGCTTTGGTTTTCTCCTCCACACTCAGGACCAAAGTAGCATGTAATAATAATAACAATAACAACAACAACAATAAAAGTTCCCGCTCTTTGAGTATGGCCCATGTGCCAGGCACTCATGTTAAGCAGGAACACCGACATCCACCTGCCGGGGTTAGTGGAGGGATCACCCGAGATAATATCATGCTCCCACACAGGTCCTCAATCAATGTCACCTGGACATGAGTCTGAGTTACTCCAGAGAAGGAATCCTCATCCCTTCTCTCATCCCACCTTTGCTTTCTTTCCAACTGAACACCTAGAACTATTCCAAGGGTAACTGTCTGGCAAGAAAACCATGCTAGGAACTGGTCCCTGCGCCTGGCGCTCCAGAGCGGGGGACCGAGGACAGCCTACGGCCAGGTCTGGCCAGCCAGCTGTGCCTGCAGATCAAATGTCACCGAGCACAGCCACACTCACTGCTGTACTTTGTCCACGGCTACTGTCAAACTGCAGCGTCAGAGCCGAGTAGCCTCACCAGAACTGTGGTCCGTGAAGGCTGAACTCTGTGCTGCCCGGCCCTCTCCCAACCCGTTTGGCAGCCTCGGCTGCATCAGAGCCCAGAGCTCAACCATCCACTCCCCGTGAGGCAGGCAGGGCCAGGTGCTCAGCGCGTTTTATAGATGACAGAACTCAGAGAGGCTCAGAGGCTATGGAGTTTGGAGGGTGAAGCACCTCAAAGGAAATAGACACAGTTCCTAGAGTGGAAACACTACACATATGTAAATAGGAGCATGTGTATACACATACATGTACACACACACCACAACACTACATATATATATATACATATATACACACACACTCAACACTACACATAATGTACCTACACATATACACATATGCATACAAACAGCCAACACTACACATATGTACATATTAGCATGTGTATACACATATATAAGTATATACACACTGCAACACTACACATAATATACATATATACACACACACTACACATAATGTTCCTACACACACATATGCATACACACACACACACACATATATATACACACACACATGCTTACAGACACACCCCCACCACTACACATAATGTACACACACACCAGTGAGCATGGACAGGAACTCGGCCACCCGCCTGAATAGACAGGGGTAGGTCTGGGAAAGAATCACGAGGGTCCACACCTATTGTACTCTCTCTTGCAGACCCCCTGTTGTCCCATGTTTGCGGACATGGAGGGCCCGGATGTGCAGGGAGCCGCACACCTGGTGCTTCCTCTAAGGGACGTGGGTGGGTTAGGACGCAGGGCAGGCCCCTCGCCGGCACGCATGCTCGCTGGAGAGTGAGTGCCGCTCTCTCCGCAGCAGTGTGAGGACAAGTGGGGACACCTGTGCGCGCTGGCCGACTTCTCGCTCGCCCTGACGGAGAGCATCCAGGAGATCAACAAGCACTCCTTCAACAACTTCGAGCTCCGCATCGGTGAGTAGCCGCAGTGATGGCAGCTGGGCCCCTGGGCGCCTGGCCTGCAGCATCCGGCCCTCCCAGGCCTGGGCATCGAGCCAGGGATGCTCTTTCCTGCAAAATGCGGCAGGCTTGGTGTGACCTTGCTGAGGACGGGGCCAGGGTCGGAAAATGCGGCAGGTTTGGTGTGACCTTGCTGAGGACGGGGCCAGGGTCGGCTCAGGCTCCTCCGGCTGCCTCTCACCGAAGATGCCGCAGGCCAGGCATGGACACTGGCCCGGGTGCAGACATACAAAGAGACACCTGACCGCGGCAACCTCTCTCCCACCTCCTGCCCCGCATCCCTCCCACGTGGGCCTTGCTCAGAGAGGCAGCTGGCTCACCAGTCATTTCATTCTGACTTCTGTCCCCCAGAGCGGACAGGCGCTGTACTGGTCCTTCCAGATAAGGCCCTCAGGCAAAAGCAGGAGCCTGCTCCTGGGGATGTCAGGCCGGACAGGCAGAGAGCAGAGCCTCCGGGCACTTCCCTGTGATATAGCGACCATGCAGCGACAGTCACTCTTTATCGTGTGTATCACATGCCAATTTCTTCAGCGTCTCTGCTGAGCCTTGAGGGCCTTGTGAAGCGCCAGGTCTGGCCCGCATTCCCATTTCACAGACACATAAACTCAGCCCGAAAAGGGGGGACTAAGATCGCACAGCCCAGATGTCATCCCGGCAGCATCTCCTGGGTGTCTCCAGACCAGCAGCATTCTGGCTGCCAGGATGCTATGGAAAGCCATCATGGCTGCAGCCCTGGTGTTAGATCCCTGGCTGCTGCACCGTTTTACCAAATACCAAGCTCCCTTCGCAGCTTTCGAGCAAAAAAAGGTCAGGAAATACCAACGTCTGACTTGTCTGATCTGAGGAACGCTGCGTGCCTCTGTTCACTGCACGGAAAGGAATCACGCTTTATGTTTCTGATCTGTGGGCGGCGTATTCCGGGCTTGTTCCAACATCCCCCAGGGCCTTTGCGTGTCTTTTCCGAAGTCACAGAATCGGAGTGGGAAAGCAGAGCAGAACTCCAGGCCTGGGCAAAAGGGTCTTCTCCGTAAATCCGGGACACATCCCTGGGGTCAGGGCCAACCGGGGTGATACAGGGTCCTGCTGGCATAGTTCGGGTCAGAAAGCTATCTCCCCAATGGGGCTGAGCTGGGGGTCCTCAGTGGCCAGTTCTGTGAGTTCGGGTGAGTCCTAAGCCTGGCGTCCCACAGGCTGAGCTAAGTCAGCGTCCGTGGGAGAATATGAATCCTTTTCTCTCGAGCAACCACTGGCTGCCAGGTACTGGCTCTGCTTATATCACCTCATTTCATCTTCCTTTTATTATTTCCACTTGACAGATAATAAAAAGGTGAGGTCCACCTGGCCAGTGGGACTCAGTGGTTGAGCATCGGCCTATGAACCAGGAGGTCACAGTTCCATTCCCAGTCAGGGCACATGCCTGAGTTGTGTGTTCAGTCCCCAGGGTGGGGCATGCAGGAGGCAGCTGATCCATGATTCTCTCTCATCATTGATGCTTCTTTTTTTTTTAAATATATTTTATTGATTTTTTTTTTTTTTTTACAGAGAGGAAGGGAAATAGTTAGAAACATTGATGAGAGAGAGAGAAACATGGATCAGCTGCCTCCTGCACACACATCCTACAGGGGATGTGCCCGCAACCAAGGCATGTGCCTCCAACCGGAATGGAACCCAGGACCCTTGAGTCCGCAGGCTAACGCTCTATCCACTGAGCCAAACCGGTTTCGGCTCATTGATGCTTCTTATCTCTCTCTCTCCCTCTCCTTTCCTCTCTGAAGTCAATAAAAACACATGTTTTTTTTTAAAAAAAAAAAACAGATCCAGATCAGTTAAGTGACGAAGGTCACATGCCTCATGAGGGACAGAATTGGGACCATGGTATCTGCCCGCAGAAACCACACCCTCCGTGATCGCTACCCCGGGCGGGTGTGGCCACCCCGTGGCCGTGCATCCCTCTTCCCTCACCTCCCGCCGCTCTGGTTCCCCGCAGGCATCAGCCACGGCTCGGTGGTGGCGGGCGTCATCGGCGCCAAGAAGCCGCAGTACGACATCTGGGGGAAGACCGTGAACCTGGCCAGCCGCATGGACAGCACGGGCGTCAGCGGCCGGATCCAGGTCCCCGAGGAGACCTTCCTCATCCTGAAGGACCAGGGCTTCGCCTTCGACTACCGGGGCGAGATCTACGTGAAGGGCATCAGCGAGCAGGAGGGCAAGATCAAGACGTACTTTCTCCTGGGCCGGGTGCAGCCCAACCCGCTGATCCTGCCGCCGCGCAGGCTGCCAGGCCAGTACTCGCTGGCCGCCGTGGTCCTGGGCCTCGTGCAGTCGCTCAACAGGCAGCGGCAGAAGCAGCTCCTCAACGAGAACAACAGCTCGGGCCTCAAGGGCCACTACGCCCGGCGGACTCTGCTCACGCCCGGCGGCCCCGAGCCCGGCGCCCAGGTCGAGGGCCCGGACAAGGCCGACTTGCCATGAGAGCGTTTCCTTTGTGTTCCTTTTTTTTGTATTTCTTTTATATATAAAATAAATATACGAATAAAAATGTTTAATTTTTTTTAGAACAAGCATGGTCTCGTGGGTCTTTGAAGGCGCTGGGCCGGACGCACAGTTTGCGCTGCTCCTCTGCCCACCCCGAGCTGACGGGTCATCTCTCCTGTGGGTCCGCAGAGAAGCAAAAACAAGGCCTGGTTCCTGGATCACAGCCGGTGTGAGGGCAGGACGTGTAAACAGGCTTGATCGGATAGAACCGTAGTCGGCAAACTGCGGCTCGCGAGCCACATGCGGCTGGCTCTTTGGCCCCTTGAGTGTGGCTCTTTCACAAAATACCACGGCCTGGGCGAGTCTATGTTGAAGAAGTGGCGTTAGAAGAAGTTTAAGTTTTAAAAATGTAGCTCTCCAAAGAAATTTCAATCATTGTGCTGTTGGTATTGATATTTGGCTCTGTTGACTAATGAGTTTGCCTACCACTGGGATGGAATAATCAATGATAGCCAGCAGGGGGCGCCCGTTAGACTTGGTGCTGTTCCAAGTAGCTACTGCAGACCCAGGTCTTAGGCTGCCTCCTGGGTGCAGGGAGAGGGGGCGCTGGGCACTCCCTTCCTTCCCTGGCCTTTTATTTCCAGGCCCCAGGCGCTCCTCACACCGGCTCCCGGGCCCACCGGCATTTCCAGGAGAGAGCGTAGCGCTAGGATTAAGTGTGAGCTCCAAACAAAGGAACTGATATTTTAATTGAGGAGTTTCCAGGGGCAGGGGCCTGCAGAACAGCCTGCGCCTGTGTGAATCATTAACTGCAGATCAGCTGCTCCTCCGGCCACCATCCTGCCCCCTCCACCCCATCTTTTGAGTGAGCTTTCAAAGCAGGTTGAGGGACTCTGTGCACTTGCCTTTTAACCTTTTAGAAACGGACAGCGTGACTCCAGTGCCATCAGTTCCCGTTTGGAAATTCAAACACGGTCTTTTCCTAACACACGATCCCCATTTGGATAGAATCCTAACAAGAATGTTATAAGAACCAACGTTTTTAGCCCTAGCTGGATTGGCTCAGTGGATAGAGCACTGGCCTGTGGACTGAAGGGTCCCGGCTTTGATTCCCGTCAAGGGCACATTACCTGGGTTGCAGACTCGATCCCTAGTAGAGGGCATGCAGGAAGCAGCCACGCAATGATTCTCTCTCATCATTGATGTTTCTCCCTCTCCCTCTCCCTTCCTAAAATCAATAAATGTTTAAAAAGAGCCAATACTTTCAGATTTATGGTTTCGAAGACCACTTCCAACCGTGATCTCAGCTGAGCTTCACAACAACTCTCTCTCTCTGTCTCTCCCATTCCCTTCCACTTTCTCTAAAAACCAATGGGGAAAAGAATCCTCAGGTGAAGATTAACAAAACAAAAACAAAAAAGTGGGGGCTGGTTAAATGAGGGGATCACTGCTAAGGAGGTCATATTTGGGCTGAAATCTGAAGGAGCCAGCACTCAAAATAACACCTGCCTCAAACCCGGGTGATATAGGTCAAGATGGCTAACAGACTGCAGTATCGATAGGTGGTGATGCCTTCAGACGTTTTTAATCCTGGCATCCAGCCCACAGCCCGGCCTGGCGGCTCTCCCCATCCCCAGGGCCCCAGTGGGTCACAAGGTCCCACCCCTTCCTTGTGCAGCTTACACAGCCTCCAGACCGAGGTCAAAGCCCTCGCATCTGAGCAGGCCGGCAAGGAGAGCAGAGGGAGCTCCGTTTCCTGGCGCAGGGAGATCAGATCCAGGGATGCCTGCAGCGGCCCTCAGAACCCATCTTGACATTGGGACTCGCTTTCCTTTGCTGCCATCTGGTGGTCAGACGTGGGAACAACAGTCTGAGTTGTGGGAGGCTGCTTCCCACAATCAACTCAAATAGTTGACTCCCTGGTAACCAGGCGCTGTTCTGGCCGCTGGTGCTGGACATGGAGCTGTGGACAAAGCTGACAGAACCCCCTGTCCTCATGGGGCTTGTGCTCCAACTGGCTGCGTCAGACACAGCTGCATAAAGGCTGGCTCCTTCCCGCCTGGCAGGGAGAGGACAAGGGTTCGGGGGGGCGGGGGGGGGGGGGGGGGGAGGAACTGCCTAGACCACAGAGCTTGCAAGTGGAAAAGCTGACCTGAGAACTCCCTGCACAGCCCCCCTTGCCTTCCCGGGAGTCAGGCAGAAGGATGGGAGGTTGGCTCTCAGATTTTGTGAAAATGGCTTCATTGGAGTCACCTCTCAACCATCCAAGTACCAACCCTGAGTCTGGATGTCTCCATTGTCTCCTTCTCTGCTGCTCTAACTTGCTGGCCACTTAGAATATGTGCTCATCCCCACACCGGCCAGGACTGGTTCTGAGATGCTGCTGAGCACCATGTCCTGGAGCTCTATCCCTCCTCGCGGGCTTCCTGCACAGCTGTCCTGACAGCTTGGGCGGGTGAAACCTGCCCCTCCTCCCACTGCCCTTCCCGGGCGGGTCCCAGGGATGTAGAGGGAACCACAGAAGTATGACAACACTGCTGGTTAGTAGCAGAGCCCGGACTCAAAGACGAATCTTATGTCGGACAACCCATGCCCTTGAGAAGCTTGTCCCCCTGCCCCTCGCAGACGCCTGGCACCGCATCCTCCCATCGGTGGTACCTGTTCACCTTTGGTGCCACATCTACGCACCCAGGACCTCTTCAAAGTCCCTTAAATGAAAGTACAAAGGCTTCCCTCTTCCGAAGGCCGGTCCAGGTCAGCCCAGCTCCATCCCAGGCCCTTCTACACGTCGAATATAGACTCTGCCTGTACAAGTGGTGCCTCGCATAACGAACGCCTCGCACAGCGAACTTTGGACAGGTTTTTCATGAAACCATCGGCCAAAAAGCAGAAAATGGATGAAGATGTGCAAGATTCGGTAGACTCTACTTAGTCTGTCTTAAAATTAAAAAAATGTGTTTTTTTTAAAAAAAATTATGTTTTTAGATGTATCTAAATAAAAATATGTCATCTTAGCATATTTTTTTTGTCATCTTAGCATATTTTATGCTACAGAACGAATTATTATTTTTAACATGTATTGTTATGGGAAAACGCGTTTCACATAACGAACTTGCCGCATAACAAGCTTGCTCCTGGAACGAATTAAGTTCGTTGTGTGAGGCACCACTGTATGTCAGAATCTTTGACATTCATTAAAGTAGAAGAAAGACGACATCCCAAGAGGAATGGGGCAGAGAAAAGCTAGACACTCAGACAGCTGGCCAAGGTTTACAAGCTGGGACAGGGTCCGGAGCCCAGGGCTCAGCCACGCAACGGCCAGCCCCACTGTCTCAGAGAATGCTATGCGGGGCCAGGCTAGGGAACGTCTCATCGCTGTTTTTAAAGTGACACCAACAGAGGTTACATGATGTGCCCACACAGACCCCGCAGCTGAGGGGCAAACCTGAAACTGGAGTCTGAGGGATCCCAGTGTATGTGACCCCAAGGCTGGTGACCCCACCGCCTGGGGTGCTCCTCCCCCCACTATGCAGTGATTAAGGCCTGCGTTAGAAACCCTCCCTCGTGGTCTCTATGGCCTTGGGCATGTTGTTCTCCAAGCCTCGTGGTCTCTATGGCCTTGGGCATGTTGTTCTCCAAGCCTCCGTGTTCTTCTCTAAAACTGAGGACAATCAATAATGGAACCTACCACATAGGTTTGTTCCATGGATTAGAAGAGAGACTATATCGAAAACATTTCTTGGGATATGAAAAAGCTCAAATACTGTTAGCTCGTATTATACGACAGTGGCCCCGTTCTAATCTTTAGGAAGGTTTTTACCTATTCAGAGAGTCAGCTGAGTTAAAACTTACAGGGAGTAGACCATACAGGAAGTCTGGAGCCATAAACCTCCCAATGACAAAGTTTGGATTTGTTCCTTTAAGTTACTTTGAAATTGCCCTTCAATAAGATCTTATAGGCAAGAGCATTCCTTCTTTCCTGATATTTTCTTGTATCACAAAACATACTGATTTTAGATTCCCCAGACCAATCAGAATGGGAAATTACCGTGCTGCTGTTTATCTTCAAATACTGTCTGTGACCGTCTGTCTGGCAGCCCAGGACTGGAAATAGCAGCCCTTAGATAACAGTAGGAGCCAAAAATATCACATTCAGTGGAATAATTTAGTCACTTTAACCCAGACACTTCTTTTACTGTCCTTATTTTCTAAAGTAACGTTGGATATAGGTTTCTCTATCCCTTATATCCCGGTGGAACATCCACACACAGATAAAGCACAACCCCTGGTACTCTTTTTTCCCCCATTCATATATTCAAATAACATGTATTGAGTGCCCACATAACAGTGCCAGTCACATACTAGGTGCTAGGGACAAAAGTGAACAAGCCAGGGACATGGTTCCTGCCCCCAGAAACCTCTGGGCTAGCAGAGAGATAGTAAATCAACATTGAGAAGAATAACTATATAATTGCAATTGTAATAAGAGCTGAGTGAACAAATCAGGGGGCTCTCAGAGCTTTGGACAGGTTGCCCGTGGGCCCTGAAAGAGGATGGTCCCTTCCTATTTCACTGAGCTGAACATGGAGGGGAAGAGCCCAGTAGTGGACACATATGGTTTTAGGCAAAAACACTGCCCGAACAAAATCACAAAGCAAAATCACACAAGGAGTTGGGTGGGAGGCACCATCAGGTCAGGTTTGTGTGGCTGATACAGGAAGTTCAGCTGGCTCAACATCGGTTCCAACCTTTTCCTAAGGTCTCTCTCTTCTGGTGCTGCAAAGACTGGAAATCTGAAAACCACATTTTCCCGACTCCCTGGCAGCTAGGGTTCTGGGTGTGATTCAGGGTTCCCTACTGGTCTTGCTGACTCAAGATAAGTGCAGAACTGGTTTAACTGGGGAGAGAGGAGTCCATGGGCAATGCATCGTTTTGCTGCTGCAGATCTGGAAGGGATAGCACAGGTCTGAGCCGAGAGTTGAACGGTGGCATGAATAAGAAACACTTGATTTTTACCTCAGACAACCACCATCTCTTATTTTTCTTCTAATCCCAAGAAGGCCACACTAGCCTTTATTAACTAGCACATTCTCAGAATCCGAAATTCACTTTCCAAGATGTGCTTTTAAAGTTGTAAAATGTTGAGGGGTTTTTTTGCTTTCAGAATTTCAAGCCTTCTGGAATGTTTCCTATAAATAATTTGAAGTAGGAATCATTTTTTTCCTCTGACAAGCTAATTAACATCAACTCCACATGTTAAATATTTATTAAACAGTCCTCTCCCCACTGTCATTGCCATCATATGTCAAGCTCACAGTTTTCTGTGTAAAACTGTTTCTCCAGTATTCATCCTGTTATGTTATTTACAACATGTCTGAAAGCTTGAGAAATATAAAATTCGTTTATTGTAAAATAATATATTCATTCCATTCTTCAAATCACATGCTCAATGTATATTCTCTTGGTCAAGAAAGTAAAAAAACTAGCTCATATTCAAGGGGTAAGAAAAGGAACTCCTTTTAAGGGGAGGACCTGCGAAATAGCTTGCAAAGGATGGGCAAAAAAATTGAGTATAATTTTTAAATTAATCTGTCATAGGCAATGTCTCTCTTTGCCTCTAATGATGCTTAAATATTTAACATGCTTGTTAATATTTGATCTATTTATTTAACATTACTTTATATTTTCCCTACAAAGTCCAAATTGTTTGAATATTGCTTACATACTAAAATCAGATAAGTTAGAAGAGAGAATATATCGTGTTTTAAATCCTTACAAGCCCTATTACCATCTTTCATGCATTTATTGTCCAAATTTTAATTCCTTCATTTGACTTAAATACGAAAGCTGTGTGTGTCATATGCAGATTTAACTCACTGTAGATAATTACGTACATATTTCATCTTTCATATACATTGTTCACGTTCCTTCTTACATCTTCTCTCTTCCATGTTCATTTTTCTTCTTGATGAATTTTTATCGTTCTGTAGTTCTTCCAGCAAATACGTCTGAGCTGTAACTTCCTTTCCTCTTTGTAGGCTAAAAATAGCATTACTTTGCATTTACTCTTGAATGATTATTTGGTTCTCTGCATAATTCTGGGTGAGAGTTATGTTATCTCTGCACGTCGATGGAGGAAAGTTTTATATATATCCTGAGGACTTCAAAACCAGATTTCAAATATAGTATTACTTTTATGGGAGAGGTAGGTTTAATAGTGCATCAACTTAAAAGAACTGACTAAAGGAAAATAATAAGGTCATTGTTATGTACATGTTACTTACTGGAAAAACCAAAGTATGAGAAACACCTCTTTAACCATCCTAAGTTCCCTGCCCTGCCCCCATGCCTGCAGCAGCCAGCGGCCCCATAAGGCCGGGCGGATCAGCCCGCTGAACTCCAAATGACAATGTGTAAAAAGCAGGTCTGTAGAACGTTTCTCTCTACAGACTTTTCCAGAATTCCCTGGCACTTTGCAAAAGTGCTTCTTTTATCACTTTCAGTGTAGGGGAGCAGTAGGTGTAGGACTCGCTTTGAAAGGAAGAAACCAGAAATAGCTGGTTACTGAGACATGAAGAGACAACTGAGAGGTCTCCGAAGTCCCCAAGGGGAGAATCCCATTTACAGGGGCAAGGTGACAACCGCCCCATCGATTTGGATTTCTAGGTCTCCCTCCCCCACCTTCCCATCTGTTCTTCCCCTGAGCAGAGGGCCCAGATGCAACCCACAAGCCCCCTCGTAACGGCATTAAGTGAAACAGTCAATATAAACTTAATATCGACCCTCCCCCAATGGCATGACGCTAAACACAATACCCAGGCTCACCCATCTCCTGTCAAAGGTCCATATGCTCCCACTCCCAGGCCGCACTGGTTTGGAGGGAAAGAAACCAGTGCTCAGAAAGCTGCCCTGGGCCGACGCTCAGTGGGCGAACTGCCCTGCAGAGTGAGCTGCGGAGTCAGAAGGGAGAGGGAGTCCGCCGCTTGTTCTCGGGTCCCAGGACTCCAGAAGGAGGATGACTTCCCTGGAGCCTCATCCACAGTCGCGGGAGACTGGAAACCATTTTAGAAAGTGGAACGTCTGTTCTTAAGGCGGGAGAAAATGGACACGGTCCTAAGTCCCCCAAAGGGGATGTCAATTCTCTTTCTACAAAACAGTCTGGGGGCATCTACTTAAAAATACACATGCTCTCCCCCACCGCCTGCGTTGTCTTGAGAGAATCCGGGGTGTAAATACATAATACATATGGATATTCACTGTATGGCTATTTGCGATGGCAAAACGCTGGAAACAACTTCCATGTTCATCACTAGGAAATTAGATGAAGAACTATGGTATCTATGCTTTGAAATGGTATGTATCTCTTACAAATAAAGAGGGTGTGTGTGTATGTGAGTGTGTGTGTGTGTGTGTGTGTGCGCGCGCGCGCGAACTGGAGGAATGTCCATGACATGTTATTAACTAGAAAAAAGTAGTAAGTGGGAAAAAGCAAGCATTAGTTATTTATTAGGTATTTTCCCTGCAAACAATGCAGATCACAATGGCCAGCAGAATCGGAGCTGACCAGAATCCATAGCATGTCCCCTCAGGGGTTAAGCGGCTGCCTGTCCAGAGGGACTTAAACTCACTCAAGGTCCTGGGGTCACTGGGGTTAACATAATCTCTCTGAGACTCTCCTTCCAGAATGTTATTTACTCCCTAGTCCCAGCTTTAACTGGAGGATGCTAATCTGCTAATGGCCCTTTCAAGAGAGGCACAGGTCCAGCATCTTCTACCAAGGGACCACAGGGCTTTCTGGGCAGATCAATGCTGGCTACTCCGCCTGCAAATGCTCTGCCCGGATAAAGGCCAGCGGCCTTGCCGTTAGCAATAATAGGTGTCCGACCATCACGCCCGTGGAGGGAGCCAGCAGGTCTCATCCAGTACATGATGCCTCTGAGTGCTTTGCGGGCAAGGAACGGCTCCAGCCAGACAGACTCAGCACGGAGATCTCACAGACACGGACGCCAGAGGAGAAAGTCCTCGGAGAAACTAATCCGATGCCTGCAGGTCACAGATGCGGAACTGCTGACAGAGACCTTTTCTTAAGACACAACTCTGACAGTGTCATCCCCATCCTTCATGGCTCCCCATCAACTGCAGAATAATAATCGTAATAATAACACCATCAGCAAGACTGTAGTTCATCACATACAACCCACCATCAAAGCTGTGCCTTCCCTTGTCTAGCTCTAAAAACATATCTATCTCCCAATGAAACGGTAACACAGTCCTGTGGGGTGTAGGAATCGATCGCACCAGCATCTTGCTGTTGTGAAATGTTTCTCATCTATTTTGAGGAATTTGGCAATTTCTGTTGCCAGCGGATGCAGTGTTTTGTGTTTGAAGGGCAGCCCTGGTCGTATGCATGGTAAAACGGAACAGCATCATCATGTAGGTGTCTTCCTGCTCTGAGCCAGTAAGGCACTGCGAGCAAATACAGAATTGTTGTTTTCCTGCCGATAAAGATTTGCCTCACTAATTTCAAATCTCCCGCCTGCTGCTGTTTCCATGCTTTTTAGCAGGTGTAACTTTTTAATCCAAAGTCAAATGACAGTGTATTCTTTTCGATATATTTTAATTGGCAACGAAACTCAACACCCATTGAGTCAACTGTGTGTATCATGCGATGGAAATCAGGACAATATGGACAGTGTGCCTAAGTTCACAGGTGCACAAAGATAACCCTATGTGATTGGCAGGAATTGCAAAGTATCAGAAATACATGCAAAGTTGAGAGATTTTATCCTACCAAAGAACAACGTGCATCTTGAAATCAATGAAAAAAAGAACAAGAGCCGAAACCGGTTTGGCTCAGTGGATAGAGCGTCGGCCTGTGGACCAAAGGGTCCCAGGTTTGATTCCGATCAAGAGCATGTACCTTGGTTGTAGATACATCCCCAGTAGAGGGTGTGCAGGAGGCAGCTGATCGATGTTTCTCTCTAACTCTCTATTCCTTTCCCTTCCTCTCTGTAAAAGATCAATAAAATACTTTTAAAAAAAAAGGGGGGGGGGCGGGGCGGAAATCAATGAAAGAACAAGAGCTAGTGCTTATTGAGCACTTACTGTATGTCAGGCATGTTTCCAGTTCTTTTCAAATCTAATAAATGTAACTTTAGCACAACACTAGAAGAAAATACCAGGTGCCCATTTTATAGGGGAGGAATGAAAGCTCAGATAGACAAACTTTCCCGAGGCCACACGGACTCCTCCCCTTTTACTACTTCCCCTGGCCAACCCTCCCTCGTCTCTGAAGACTGGATTCAGATGTTGCCTCCTTCCCAAGCTGGCCATGACAGTTCCTCCTGAAACCTGAGTTAGGAGCCTGTGCTGTGCTTCTGTCACAGGTGAACTTCCTTCTCTGTGGCTCATTTATCACCTTACATTTCATCCCCTTCTAGGAGCTGGTGGTAGGTCAACATGCAGGGGTTCAGAGTCCTGGCCAGTGGCTTATGTGACCGGCCCGGCCTTTGTGCTGGTGAGTCAGGGCAATGGTGTGGATGCACATGTATGTCTGTCTCTCCTATTGAGCCCTCTCCTCATCCTCACCGTGGAGCCCTGCACCTGGCACATTCTGGGCACCTCATCAATGTTTACGGAAGTGAGTCTATTGAGATGGGCCACGGTCACCCAGCAAGTCAAATGGGCTTGTCCATCCAGCCATGGGAACAATCTGTACAGGACCCATCCGATCCCCGTTAGCAGGATCAGTGTGAGCACAGGCAGGGAGCCAGGAAAAGAGATGCCTGAGAAGCAAAAGAGGTTCCGATGACAGCCACAGAGGGGAGCACGGGAGAGCCAGGGAGGCCCCCTCCCCCCCCCCCCCCTCCCCGTTCATCACTGAAGCCTGGAGCCGGGAGGACCCTGTAGAGACTGGATCTGCCAGCTTCAGGAAAAGGAAAGCCAGACCCAGGAGGGGTCCTTCCTGGCCAGAGGCTCTCAGGCAGCTGCAGGTCCTGCCAAGGGCCCCATCTACTCCACCCCCCCAAGCCTAGGCGGCTGGTGGCTGCGCTCTTTCAAATTCAAAGGCAAGAATCACACAGCAGGTGGTTCCCATAAACAGACTGGGATTCTAAACAGATCACTTTCCTCTGGGAAGGCTTTTTCCTTTGGCAAGGAGCTTACTCTGCTACATTTAGGCCCAAGACACATTTACCAACAGAGCTTAAAATGACGGAGAGGCAGACACGTCTGAGGAAAGGGCTGCTGGGCGCTCTCAGGACAACTCCACCAGCTGATCTTCATACACATCCTGGCTGGAGTCAATCCCCCTTGGCATAAACGGCAGGGATGGATCTGGGCCAAGACAGTAGAACACTGGGACTGGCAGCGGCACCCAGTCCACTGAAAACTGGCAACAGGAGCTCGCCCGGGGCGGTGACAGACTCCCGGGTTTCTAACCCATCCCAGGGGGTGTGGAGAGAATCCTGGACCTAAGAGAGGGCGCACCTGGATGGGACACCCTGTCTCCTGCATCGCAGCCCCTTGCCCTCCGCCACTCTGAGTCCAACACCACGGCAAGAGTGTCCTCCTGCTACAAATTATTTTTAAAAAGTCCCCCCTCGTTCCTGTGTCCTGGTGTTTGTTTCTCACACGGTGCAATGACTTACAGCTTGAAACTATCTCCACAAGACCTTAAGAGATTTTATTAAAGAGGAGGTCTGGCCTGGCTCAGTTACTGAGCATCAACCTATGAACCAGGAGGTCACGGTTCAATTCCCAATCAGGACACATGCCCGGGTTATGGGCTCCATCCCCAGTAGGGGGCATGCAGGAGGCAGCTGAACAATGATTCTCCTTCATCATTGAAGTTTCTATCGCTCTCTTCCTCTCCCTTCATCTCTGAAATCAATAAAAATATTTAAAAAAAAAAAAAAAAAAAAAAAGAGCAGGTCTTTCTGTCCCTTTTGAACCCCAGTCAGCCATTCCTCTGGTCCTGTGAAATGCAGCAGTTATTCTGGCCAAAGTTCTAAGTGCCAGCACAAACCACCACCAAGTGCACGGACCTGGGCTCTGCGTGTCTTGCTACTGTGAGGGGCCATCCTGTGTTAGCTGAAGTGAGAGGCCTTGTGAGTCAATTACGTGTTGGCAGAGCGAAATCACTGTTATGCAATCCAGAAGGTTCAGCGGAAACATGTGCAGGAATTCCAACATGCTATCATTTACTCCAGAGACTAGTAATTACTGTGGGGTAATCATTTCACACCACAGAAATCACCATCTTCCACAATAAGCATGCATTGTCTCCAGGGAGGTTTCCAAGGACGGAGAGGGCATGAGCTGAGAGCTGAAACTGAAAGTCCCAGCAAGGTGGGGCAAGTAGGTGATCCCACATGTGCACCTACTATGTGCAAGGAACCATGAGGAAGTACAGAGAGAAGGTGACATTGAATCCTTTTCCTTTAAGACACCTTTACCTTTGTGTGTCTGTGTATCTGACCTTCTCTCACCTTCCCCAGGCATCTATCTGCCTCGGCAAAGAAGACTGTGATTTATTTTACCTGGGCAGGAGGATTAGGATTCTCACAGCAGACGTGCGAAGAGGAAGGAAGAACATTTGGGATTCAGATTTTGCCTACTAAAATAGAATTTCCGGGACAATATTTTGAAAGCTATACTTTATTGAGATCTATGATAGATATTCCGGAAGTGCCAATTTCCATATCAAAAGCCAGGCCTGCCTGACGGGAGCACTGACTGAGGTTTTTCTCAGCGGGGCACGGAGCATGGTTAGCATGGGGCGCCGTGGAGGCCCCTCCGGGAAGACACGGAAACTGGGAGCCTTTCCAACCCAGCGGAGAAAGGAGAATGAAGCAGGGAAGTGAGCAACCAGACACGGGGGCAGCGGCTGCGACCTCTAGAATTTCAACACAGAGAATGAGACAGTTCAAAGGCTTTCCCAGAGACCCCTGGTGACAGTCACCCCCAGCATGGGACAGCCACACCGATTAGTCAGGCCGAGAGACAGCCTAAATCAGGGGTCGGCAAACTCATTAGTCAAGAGAGCCAACTATCAACAGTGACAACGATTGAAATTTATTTTGAGAGCCAAATTTTTTAAACTTAAACTTCTTCTAATGCCACTTCTTCAACATAGACTCGCCCAGGCCATGGTAGTTTGTGGAAGAGCCACACTCAAAGGGCCAAAGAGTGCATGTGGTTCTCGAGCCGCAGTTTGCCGACCACGAACCTAAATGGTTGTTCCTGAGCTACCATTAGCCCCACCCAACCCCCAGCATGGAATGGACCCAGAAGTTTCTGCCTTTCTGTTGAAGAAGTTGGAAGGAAACTGCACTGAGGGCTTCTGCTGGCCTCCCAAGGTCAAAGAGTAAAGTGGCAGAGACACTCGGACCAAGTGATGGGCAGCCAGGCCCGGAGAAAGAGAGGGGAGGGGGGGTGGGCACGCATGCGTCACACAGCTGTCCCTTAACCCAACAAAGGGCAATGGGATGAACACGACTGGCTGGACTAACCATGACTCCTTTCGTTGGCCGGGCCCTCCCTTCCCAGCTGCAGAGGAAGCTAGGCTCCAGTTAAACCGGAGGAAGGGCCCTGGCTGTGGCTGAGGAAGCATCAGTGTCTCCCACAGCTCACACACGGCTGCTGTCAGAGGCTCGGGGAGAGTAAGGATCCAGCCCAGTGCACTCTGCCTGACGACAGTGACCACTCCCGCCTCGAGGACTTGTGCCCCACCAGGCCCATCCTCTATCACCCTCCCTTGTCACCCCGGGCACCAACTTACACTCCTGGCCTCCTGGGCTACCACGCTAAAGCCCTATACCCCTCCAGGTGCCAGAGCCTTGCCAAGCACCTAAAACATATCTTGCTCCTCGTGTTCCTGACACTGGGACCATGTATTAACCAGTATAAACACTATGGCCAGGAAGCCTGTTGATCCACCATTCACAGGAAAAACAACTGAGAAGTGTTAGCACATGGACTTGAAGCCACGCCTACTGAAACCTGGATTCTTTTTTTAATATATTTGTATTGATCTCAGAGAGGAAGGGAGAGGGAGAGAGAAATAGAAACATCAGTGATGAGAGAGAATCACTGACTGGCTGCCTCCTGCATGCCCCACAAGGTAGATCGAGCCCGCAACCCGGGCACACGTCCTGACCGGGGATCGAACCTTGACCCTCTGGTTCATAGGTCAACCCTCAGCCACTGAGCCACACTGGCCGGGCTGAACTCTGGATTCTTCCTCTTCGCTCCCATCCATCCCCCACGGCCACCTTCCTGCTGGGCCCTCATATGGCATTTCCTCTCTGCCTCATGGAGGGGAGAGAGATTTCTCATCCTCTCATAAATAAGAACCTACTTTCCCTAGAGAGCTGGTTGTTACTCCGATTCACCACGAGGTGGCAGCATCTGAGACTGCGGGCACTTCCTCCCCACAGCAATAATGGGAGTATGAATGCCCAGCTGGCACCTGAAGGCTAACTCCCAGACCTCAGAAATACCAAGTACTTGCTCCTAACGCAGGCCCTCCGGGGAGTGTCTGATCTGCTTTACAGCAGCTACTGCATGACAGAGCAACTGAGCTAAGTCCTGGGGGGTGAGGCGGTTACCCTCTGAGAGGGTTAGACAACCCAAGAGCAGTAGGTGTGGGAGTAGAATAAACATCTGCCATGCAGAGGCCCCCAAACCTCGGTGTGTCCTGTGACCAGCAGAACGGGCCCAGGAAGGGCATCTCCTTTGGGGCAGAACGGGGCAGCACAGCTGTCGAAGGCGGTAGAAGGTTCTCCCCTGGACGTGTGACGCGTCCTCAGCTGCTCTGTGCAGGCAGGGGCTCCTCGGTGGGCGATGCCCGGGGCACACTCTCCACTCGGTGCCAGGGCCTGGGAGTGTCCACTTGTGCTTCCTGGGGAGTGGCCCATGGTGACGTGTCCGCGGGGTCGTCCAGGGAGAGGCCCCCGGGGGCCCGCCCTCGGCGGCAGCACTCAGGGTGGGAAAGGATGGGGACAGCTCCCTGGGGGTGGGCCCTGGGCTTTCCGGGAGCCCTGGCCTGGAGGTCAGGAGGCCTGGGCTCCCATGGAGCTCAGCCGTCATCGGCAGTGACCTTGGGCAAGCAAGGCAGCCTCGCGGCATCGCTTTCCCATCTAAAAATAGAGGCGATGCTTTCCTCACGCTCAGTCACAGGAGCGGACGGGGAGGAAATGAGGTCGGGATCTGGAAGATGGGAATGAGGACGAGGGCACAGTGCTACATGGCCCCACTGACCTCCCCTTCCCTCTTCTCGGCATCTTCCCTCTGTCGCATCTCGCACTCTGGAATGTGCTCTAACGTCAGGGGTGGGATAATACAGTCAGACAGGGTCCCTGGGGGGTCAGAGAGCAACCAAAGGACTTGTGTGCATGCATATTAGCACAGCCAATGGACACAGACACTGGGGCAGTGGGGGCTTGTCCGGGGTGGGAATGGCTAGAGGGGGGAAGGGGTCAATTGGGGAAAAATAAGACATTATGTAAAACTTTAGACATTTACAAAAATTTAAAAATGAAGACATGATCCCTGTCCTGAAAGAAGCCCCCATTTCCCAGCTCCCAGGCACAATGCCCTCCACACAGCTCCCACTAGGCGCTGAGAAGCCCCGAACGCCTTCCAGGGTCTACACCTGCCCCGGGCCGGACCCTGAGTCTCTCCCAGCACCACCACCTGTGGCGGCCTCTGCCCAGCCGGCTCCCTCACACCAGCCTCTCCCGGCTCAGACACTCAAAGCCTGTTCCTGCCTCAGGCCTTTGTCCGTGCTGTTCCCTCCGCTAGAACCTCTTCCCTCGGGTCTTTTCACACTCACACACTCTCTCTTCTGAGCAGTGTCCATGCCGACAGATCCCTGCGTTCCGCTCCCTCGACTGGCAAACAACTCGTCTCTCAGCTCTCAGCCTGCTCATCACTCACACCAGATCTAACCATTGTGTCTCCCTTCCACCCCTCACTGCGCGCCGCCCCCCCTCCCGCCCTCTACACACACACACATACATCCCACACTTCTCCTGCCTTTACCATTCAAGCCCTCAGGCTGCTGGGTGACTTTGAATTTTGGAAAACAGCCTGCTGACCCTCTGACTGCCATGGTGCCTCTTCACCTGAGACCTCCTAACTGTTTCCGGCTTGAGCCTTCCTTGGGGGTCTACATTCTTGTGAAGGTGACTTTACAAAGAGCAAGCAGGTAATGCCAAAACTGGTTTGGCTCGGTGGATAGAGCTCCAGCCTGCGGAATGAAAGGTCCCAGGTTTGATTCCCGTCAGGGGCATGTACCTTGGTTGCCGACACACCCCCAGTGGAAGTTGTGCAGGGGGCAGCTGGTCAATGTTTCTCTCTCATAGATGTTTCTAGCTCTCTATCCCTCTCCCTTCCTCTCTGTAAAAAAATAAATAAAATAAAAATAAATAAAAACCAAAGAGCAAGCAGGTAGCCTGTTTAGACTCGGGAAACCTTGGGTCCCCTCCCAGCTCTGTGCCGGCTCTGCAGGTCCCGTTCACTCCCGGGCTCCCCACTTCTCACCTGTGAAACCACGGGCTTTCACTAGCGGACCCTGAAAAAGTCAGCCGGCCGGCTGCTCCCTTAGGAGTCATCGAATCGGAAGGCCCGTGGACACTAAACAGTCAGGGCCTAGGAGGGGAGACGGGGAAGATGCGGAGGGGGAGCGGCCCTCATTCAGGCAATCCCCTCCGCCTGATGCTGCTTTTCCAACCCTTTCTCCAGCCCAGCCATCTCCTTCGCCTCCAGGTTCAATGAAACACAAGAAGGTCCTTTGCTGACTACGTGAGGGAAGGATCTGATTCCAGGCAGATCGGCACACACAGGGGTCCATTTGAAAGAGGTCCCTATTGTCTTTGGACGCGCCGGGGAAAATGAAGCACGTGCTCAGCTTTTCCTTAATGGTCTCGTGAAAACGAGTCAGTTGACGGTGTGTTTTGACCTGAGGTTAACATTCCTGTGGGCTTGTCGTTCTTGCAATTGGTTAAGAGCTACCTCCAGAGGAGGTGAGTAACTAAAAAAAAAACTCTGGTGCTGATTTCTTACAACCGGAAGCCGAGACCCAGGGTTCCATTCTGAGTTACTGTCGTGACCTCACGTGACCCTGGCTTCCCAAGCGACGTGGTAACACAGCCCCTGTGCCAGGTACCGTGGCTGCATAGCCAGCCACTCCACAGCACAGTGGCCTCCAACGGTGACATTAATTTGCTGCAGAGTCTGCAGCAGAGAGCAGAGTTCAGCATCCACACGCCTCTCTGCTCCATCCAGCACCGCTGGCTCACCCTGGAAGCCGAGGCCGGAGTTACCCATGACCTCCTCTCTCCTGAGCTGGGAAGACTTCATTTAAATAAGGGGGAGAGGGGACAGAGGGTGATCTCTATCTGTCTCTGTCTCTCTGTTCTCTAACCTGCGCTCCAGGGTTTCCTACCGGTGATCTCAGGGCTCACAGGTGCACAACCCAAGACAGAACAGCAGGCAGAAACGGCACTGCCTCCCATGAGCTGGCCTCGGACACGATGAGGAGTTAGTTCTGCCACAGGCTGTGGGTCACAGCAGTCTCAAAGGCCCAGCGGAGTTCAAGGGGAGGAAACACAGACCTCACCTCTCAATGGAGGAACGTCGAGTCCACTTCACAGGAAGTGCACAAGGGACGGGACATGCATTGGTGCTGGCATCTTTGAAAAATGCAACCTGTACCCTCATACTTGTCAGGTAGGTATCGATTCCCCCACCCTCCCTTACAGATGGTGAGACTGAGCCTGACAAAGGGGAAGTGCCTTATGCCAGGACCGCGTAGTGACTAAGGGACTGGGCAGGGATTTGGGGGAAGGGAGCTCTGAGGATGAAGGCTTGGGGATGAGAAGCTCCCCAACCTCCCCTGAGTCACTGCCAAGGGGAAGGGCAGAACAGGCTGTGCCAGGAAGCAGGGGCCCCCACTCCTGTCCCAACTTGACAGTGAGATCCCGGGGCAAGAACGCCCTTGCTCCTCTGTGGGCCCCTGCAGAGCACAGTGCGGAGAGGGCCCCGTGGAAGGTGGGAAAAGCTTAGGTTTTCCTAGAGTTTGCTCCAGGCTGAAGCTGTGGGGTCTTGGTCACAACAAAACCGTTAGCATGTGTCCTGCATGTCACAATTACTGCTACAGCAGACGCCTCGTACACACAATCGTCATGGCCGTGCTTGTTCTGGTGGCGGGTAGAGCAGAACGGACTCGCAGTGGGAAAGGAATACATTTCTCCTCTGTCCACACGGAGAGGAGACCGCTTTGTGAATGAGGCCTCTTTTTCACCTCGGATCATTGCTTTATGATTTATTTTCAGAAGAGATATCATTACACCAATAAGCAACAATAGTTTAAAGCCTTCGGTACCTATTGCCAAATTCCTTTCCAATATTTCATTTTGATATATGAGCTGGTTTCACAGTGAACTGTTTTCCTGTTAACCCCTTAAAAACTGTGGGCTGCTGGAGGCCAGAAACTGTATGTTTTTATCCCATATTACAGTGCCTGGCTGCGGGGTATGTTTCAATACATATTTACTTAATGAATGAAAATGATTGTGTCTGCTCATGGTCCCATCAACATGAGAACACCTACTTCATTACATCCTCATTTTATCTGAACTAGAGGTTCAGTACATGAAAATCCATGCACTCGGGGGTCCATCAGTTCGGCCTGCACCCTCTCGCAGTCCAGGAGCCCTTGGGGGATATTCGACTGATGGCTTAGGCCCATGAGGAGCAGGCTGAAGTGCAGTCTGGCCTCCCTCTGCAAGAGGCAACCGGTGGGTCAATTGGGGACAGCAATGGCTGGCAAGTGGCTGCATCCCCCTCCCACTGCCACCAGTCGCCACAGCCCCCCAATCACCATCCCCACCCTCAGCCCACTGGCACCCTCCTTGGCTGGCCTGGCACTGCCTGCTCACCAGCCACACCCACCCCCGTTGACCTTATTTGCATATCGGGCTTTTATTATGTAGGATTATAATGTAGGATATACTGAGACCAGGGAGAGAGGGAGTGGGAGATCCAGAGGACAAATTCCTAAATATATGTATTTCATGACCTTTCTAGAAATTTCTGGGCTATTTCAGAACTTAAAAAGGCTGACAGAATCCAAGTTTCTGACTTCCTGTTCAATATCCACCCTTCCTAACTTACATGCTCTTTTGGCCCAAGTACATATTTAGAAGCAGTGTTTACTATTAACAAAAAGCAACGAGCTTTCTGCAAAATGTTTATACTGCTCGGCCTCTGTTGCTGTGTAACAAACCACCTCAAAACTTCATAACTTAAAAAAGCAACTATTTATTTACTTCAGGATCCCACAAGTCTATAATGTTTAGTCTGGGCTCAGCTGGTCTTACCCAAGCTTATCTCTGTGGACAGTTACCCGCCCAGCTCCTGGCTCAGCTGGAGGCTGGCTGATGGTGGAATACCAAGCCATTCTTTTCGCAGTGAAGAATATGTGATAAAGTGCAAACCAAGAGGACATTAATTATTATTATTATAACAATTCTATAATACATTATAGAGTGATGCATCTCTGTATATTATCTATGTTCCTTTAATGGGAGACCAAGTCATTCCTAGCACAGTAAGAAGTCAGTTTGAAAATATAAACCACCAAGACTTGAATTATTGTTAATTTATTATAATTTGTATAATAATTATACTTAAATTAATTATACTTATAATTAAATATAATAATTAGTATAGTAATACTAATTACATCATATATTATAGAATTGTATTTCTGTATATATGTATGTATAAGTATTATGTAATGATTATATAACATTATATAACAGGTTTTCTAATTATAAGACATAATAATGCTGATATAATGTTATTATAATAATGAATTTATTGATGAACAAAATATATGAAACATTAGGTATCAGACAAGGAAGGACAGTGATCCCTTAGAGATGGGAAATAAATAAGGTGAGCCCCAGGATAATGGGTTGGCAATGGGAAGAGTTCTGTGCTTGATTAGTGATGTCTGACCTGGCTTGGGGGTGGGCCAACAGCATACTGCCAGGTCCTGCGTGATTGTTATGTTAATATATTTTCCCTCGTATGCCACTGTTCTCCCTCCTCTTCCAGATTCTGACTTTCAGGAACCCTTAGTGCATCTTCATGCTACTTTATGTTAGACGGTGCACAAAACATTGTATACACACTACACCCTTTGCTTCTCGTGAGTGTCCAGTACATTAATTCACACACCTTCAACTTCAAGTAATAGAATTCCCAACTCACAATGGTTTCAACTAAAACGGTACTCCTTTTGTCTGATACAAAGACATGTGGAAGCAAGGTCCCTTCACCGTTTGTTAAATCAGTTCAGCAGCAGCATGGAGGACAAGAATCTGCTCATCTTTCTCCACTGTCACCCTCTGCTGGTCCACTTGCACCTCCTGGTCCGAGCTGGCTGCCCCACGTCGAGATACTAAAGGTGGACACACACTGTCCCCCAAGAAAAGACACCTTTTCTAGACCCTGGGGGCTGCAACGTAGCAGAGCACCCCTCCGACCCTCACCCGACTCCAGAGCCAATGCTGTTTTTCTTTTCCAAGCAAAGTCACGGATGATCCTGCCTCGGTTAAGGCTAATGACGAGGTGATTTGTTTGTTGACTCGTTTTCAGCAGGGAATCGAAAGCAGTAATTATGGGGTTTGACTTCTCCCACACAGGAAGTGCAGATGTAGCTTCTACCTGCAGGTCTTCTCTGAGACTCTGCAGCAAATCCACCCAACATCACACAGAAAACACTAATCATGCCACATAGTTCAGGGATAAACTAATTACCATTATTGCTGCTGAAAATGCTAGGACTTACCTAATTATAGGGTCTGGGGAATGAATATGTTCATTATTTATGAATGGGACTGAGAGCCCAGGTTGGCAGGCAGGGCTTCAAGCTGGCTGCCTGGGGCAAAGAAGGTAGGCCACCTTGCTGAAGCTGGCAACTTATTCTGATGACAAAGTAGCGTTCCTGAGCCCTGGTGTAACATAAAACTAAGCAAAACAAGTGAAAATGACTGAAAGCCTATCAGCACCCAAGTGGAAAGCCAGCACCTGGGAGATGAAGCAGACGATGTGGTGTAGTGGTTAGGAACACAGTCTTTGCTCCTCAGGGGCTGGGTTTGAATCCTGGCTTGGGTACTTGCCGGTTATAAGATCTTGGCCAAGGTGTTTACCCTTCCTGTGCCTCGTTTTCCTCCTCTGTGAAATGGGAACAGCAATAACACTACCACTCTGACTGTCTGTGGCACATAGGACGTGCTAGATATTATTATTCCATCTTATTGTCTCATTTAGTTGAATGTTTCTAGCACTCTGTAGGATGGATGGAACTGGATACCAGTAGGTACCTTCTAGAGCTACTATGAGGGTGACAGATGATGCAGGAGGAACTCGATGATTGCAAAGACCCGTCCCCCATGAGGCGACAGGCCAGATGAGTAAGTGACTTAACAGGTCACACAGATGAGCTGGGCCTCCTGCCCACAGCCACCGCCCCCCCCCCCCCCCCCCCAGGATCCTCATCTGGAAACGGGGGTTAAAAACAGCGCAGATTCTTAGGCTCGTGTGAATGAGGTTGGGTCATGTCTCTTCGGTCCAGCACCTGTCGCACAGAAAGGGCTTGCAGTGGGTGAATGGGGGCCCTAGAGAAGATCTGCCCACCCAGAATGCATGAACTGGCATTAACTTGACCCTTGAACAACGTGGAGGTTAAGATCGCTGATGCCTATTCAGTCAAAAATCCATGGATAACTTTTGATTCCAAAAAACTTAAAATGTCCCTCCAGGACCCTTCACTAATAGAAAGATCCATGGATTCTCCAGTTTTCTAAATAAATGGCATAATCAATACATGCAATCAGCCTTCTACATCCGTGGACTCCCAACCACGTGTCAAAAACAGCACTGGGATACATTGGCAAAAAAAAAAAAAATCTGTGTATAGCCTGGTCAGGGTGGCTCAGTGGTTGAGCACTGACCCATGAACCAGGAGGTCGCTGGTTTGATTCTTGGTCAGGGCTCGTGGCCAGATGATGGACTCAATCCCCAGGAGGAAGCATGCAGGAGGCAGCTGATCAATGTTTCTCTTCCGTAGATGTTTCTATTTCTCTAACCCTCTCCCATCCTTTCTCTGAAAAATCAATAAAAACATATTTAGGAGGGGAAAATCCATGTATAATTGGACCTACGCCGTTCAAACCCATGCTGTTCAAGGGTCAACTACATTGGGAAGGGGAGGGAGTTGCAGATAAAATTAACTTAAAAATTTCATGATGCTATCACCCTGTTTTGGGGTGGACCCTTAACCCAAGGACAGGTGTCCTTAGGAGGGGGGAGGAAGGGAGGAGATACAGAGGAACAGGCCTGGTGACCGCAGAAGCAAAGACTTGACACTGGGCAGCCCCACACGAAGGATGCCCGCAGCCCCAGAAGCTGGAAGGGGCCGGAAGGCTTCTCCCTGGGACTTTGGAGGAAGCCCGGGCCACGCCTTGATTTCACACCTCTGGCCCCCACAACTGTGAATACATGTCTGCTGTCTTAAGCCGCCGTGTTTGGGGTCATTTGTTACAACATCCTCAGGAAA
Source organism: Pipistrellus hanaki (assembly GCF_964339955.1). Lineage (NCBI taxonomy): Eukaryota > Metazoa > Chordata > Mammalia > Chiroptera > Vespertilionidae > Pipistrellus > Pipistrellus hanaki. The sequence goes on along the minus strand of NC_140519.1, from coordinate 46,422,794 downwards.
ATAAAGGCCTTCATCCACGGGCACTGTTGCTATTATCTGCTGCCTTCCTCTGCCCTCACCGGAACTGGGGGAAACTTCCCCAGCCAAGGGGGAAAACCTCTGTGAGGTGCCCAGACTCGGCCACAAAGGAAAGGGTCCATCCGGGGTGACCCAGGTCCCCGCTCCTGCCCCGCCGGGCGAGGTTCCATCCCTGGCCGCCGCGGTGCCAGGGCCCCGGAGGCTGGCAGCACACGCCGAGCCCAGCGCTTCCAAGCTGCCGTGGCATGAAGGGAATAATTGTCAGCGAGATCCCAGATTGTTTTGTCACATACACTTTGCAATATGACAAGTAGGCGTCCGAAATATGCTCCAGGAGGGGGAGCAAGACGTTTTCCAAAAGCCTACTTGGCAGCCGGAGCCCCTCCGCGGGAGCCGAGCGCCAGCCTGGCTCCGGCTCGCTCCTCCTGCCACGTGATGCTGTGTCACCCGGAGGGGGAGGCCCACTGCATGCCGCCGGGAGCCATGGAAGCATCGGCTCCGCTCCACTGGCTGCTCTGGGGTGTTTCTAGATGACGTCATAGCAAAAGCTCGACTCCCACCATCATAAATGGCAACAACCCGCAGGCAGGAGGCACGTCCCCTGCGTGAGACATGAGAGCCCACCCCTTCTTCATCTGCACCACACTTGTCTGAGGTGGGATTGCTGCCATTTCTCTGTTGCAGACGAGCGAACTGAGGAAGGAGGAAGCTCAACCATTTGCCCCAGATCCCATCTCTAGGAAGAGATGGGTACCACTCCAGTTCTCCCCAGCCAGGCTGCCAGGCTGGAGATGTGAGAGCTCTGTGGCCATAGCCCATCCTTTGCTGGAATAAGACCATCGCCCACAGAGAGCGAGTGCTTGTATGTGGGGCACACTCCCTCGGGCTGGCTACTTGGGATAGGAGGTTTGAGCATAAGACTGTGAACATATGGAAAACATACAGAGTTGGAGCAGGGTTATTAAAGCAAGGCTGACTGAGCTTTCTCCCACTCCCACCTCTTTCCCTGGAGCCCGGCAAGCAAGCCCAGATGCTAAAGAAGAGAAAGCCTTTTGTCAGGGAACTCAGAGAGTTTCACTGAAGTTATGGAAGGAGGCCGACATTCTTTGAACAGAATGCGGTACAAGAGAAATATCAGCAATAGGTTAATATTTGTTGTTGTTTTTTTTTTTAAAAAAAAAAGTTCAACTATGGCTGTACCGATTTATAATCTTACCAACAGTTCACAGAAACATTATTTATAACAGACAAGCTATGGAAGCAACCTACATGTCATCAATAGCTGAGTGAATACAGAAGATGTGTCACATGTATATAATGGAGTGTTACTCAGCCATAGAGAGAGTGGAATCTTACCATTTGTGACAACATGGATGGACCTAGAGGGTATTGTGCTAAGTGAACTAAGTCAGACAGAGAAAGACAAATAGCATATGGTTTCTTTTATATGTGGAAGCTAAAAAACAAAATAAATGAACCAACGAAACAGAAACAAATTCATCGATGCAGAGAACAAATGGATGGTCACCAGGTGGGGAGGGAAGTTGGTGGACAGGTGACCAAGGTGAAGGGATTAAGAAGTACAAGCACCCAGTTGTAAAAACAGACCTGAGGATGTCAAGTACAGCACAGGGAATATGGTCAATAATATTGTGATAACCATGCATGGTGTCAGACGAGTACTAGACATATTGGGGTGACCACTTTATAAGGTATATAAAGGTCTAATTCCTAGGTTATACACCTGAAACTAATTCATGTCAACTGTATTTGAAAAATAAGTTTGAAAATAACTTTTAAAGGGTTAATTGAAGGCAGATAATTCCATGGGACTCTTTCCTTTTCCTTTTTACTCGTAAGATCTTACTATTAGGTTGTCCACCCCACATTCACGCCTCCGTTTTTCCTTCCTAACCAAACTTGGGTTGTGTTCTCTCCCTCTCTCCCCTGTCAGACTAAATGGTAGTGGACCTCACTCCCAGCTCCAGGATGGGCATGATGGACCTAAGGGTCATCCTGTCCCCCCTGCCAGCAACTGGTTTACAAATGGCCATCCTCCAGCTCCAGCCAAGGACACACGAGAGGAAGTCTTCCAGGGCTAGCGGTGGCTTAATGGCTTCCAGGGAAAAAGTCTTTGCTTCTAAGAAAGAGCCACAGAAAGGAATGGAACCCTCCTTCCACTAGGTCTTGTCATGTGTGCAGTGCCGTCACCATCATGTCACCGGCCTGAGAAAGAAGCCCACTGATGGTGGCAGAGCAGAGACAGCATCAGCTCCTAAATGCCATTGTTGAATGGGTGATTCAACCAGCTCTGGACCCGCCCTGTTCCCTGGAATTCCTGATATGTGAGCTAATAAGCTCCCTATTGTTCAAGCCAGCTTGAGTCAGGGTTTTGTTTCTTCCACCAAAAGCATCCTGACTAATATGAGATTCAAAGCAGACTCCCCTCCCCCTCCTCCTCCACCCAGCAGCTGAACTGAATGCCACTGAGAATGACCAGCAACCCATTTCAGAGGCCGCGCACAGACGAGGGGGGCCTTGGGGAGGGAGGGCAGTGATGGAATACGAGAGGAGTCTAAGATACGGCTCCTTATCCATGTCCATGGCAAGTTGATCAAACTAGAGCATCACCACTGAACCTTCACCATCCTCTTTACTGTGAGCGTGTTGGGCCATGATGTTTGGACCAGAAGAACTGAATATTCCCCATAGTTCCCTAAGGTATTTCCCTGGCCAATAGTTAACCATTCTTTTGTAGGTCATATCACCACTTCTTCCATGGAACACAATGTGCTGTTAGGATTACAGACTGTCGGCCTCCGTAGATCTTATAAGGCTCATGGATCCCACCCCTCTATTTTGTGAATGGGACCCATGGTCCGGGAAGAGGAGTGACTCCCTGAAGTTTATGGCAGAGCCAAGACTGAAATACCAGTCTTCTCCCTCCCAAGCCAGTGGTCTCCCCAATGCACCACCATCCACCACAAGTATATACCAAGGTTTGTCTACAGATTGAAACAGTGTTTGGTGGTCAAATAAACTTAGGAAATGCTGCATTAAATAAATCAGGTTCAAGATGTTTCTGTACTAGAGGAACTGCTCATCGTTTTTTTATTATGTTTTCCATGTTTGTTTGTTTGTCAGTATGCTTTCTGAATCTCTAAAGCTGAAATGTATTATGCACTCTTTCTCAAATCTGTTGGACCATGGAACCTTTCTTTCTCCCAGACCATCTTACAGAAATTGTGCTTGCGAATTCCTGCCTCTGTAAGAAGGGAGTGAGGTCAACCACAAAGAGAAGCTGAGAAAGGCGGGGGTGAAAAAATTGATTAATGGATGGATGGGTAGATGGATATGTGGGTGGGTCAGTGGATGGATGGATGGGTAGGTGGGTGGGTGGATGGGTGGGTAGATGGATGGATAAAGACAACAATTTGAGCCTCTGATCTAAAGTAGACTTGTTACAATAACTAACACAGAGGTTGGCAAACTCATTAGTCAACAGAGCGGCAAACTTGCGAGCAGCAGTTTTCCGACCACTGAACTAACACATTACTTCCTCTTAGGCTAACTTGAACTGTACATTAGTCAGATTTTCATTGTTACTGTTGTTGTTGTTACAACAATGAAAACAAACAACCCCCCGATTTCAGTAACTGACCACAACAACGTTCACAGTACACTCTGGGATGAGCCGGGCCCGGACCTCAGGCTTTGCTTGTGTCCAGGTCTTCATTCCAGGACCCAGACATGGAACGAAGGCTACCTGCTGAGTGCTCTTCTCCTGGTGGTAAGAGGAAGTCCCAGAGAGCTCCCTCCCCTTCCTTCATGTGAGGACATGGCGAGGAAATGGACATTGTGAACCAGGAGAGGGTCCTCACCCAACAACGAACTTGCTGGCCCCGTGGTATGAGATTTACCTCCCAGTCAGAACTGTGAGAAATACATGTGTGCTGTGGGCGCCACCCAGCCTATGGCATTTTGTTAGACCCCTGAGCCGACTAATACATATATAATTATGTATTATATTTGTGGTACAAGCGATAGCTGTGCATTCATGCTCCTCGAAAAAGGTAAGTACATAACGTTTCACACACAACAGATTCTTGGGAAGTTTCCCTCTTTCACCTCAGTAAGAACTCCTATAGGCACTGACTCAGCTGCTTACCATCTCATGCGTGTGCCCTGAAGGTTCTGTATGTCTCCTTGCTGGTACTCAGTGCAAGGGCGAGCTGCCTCCTTCCAGCTATGTGACCTCTCCCAAGTCATCCAGCTCCCTCGCCTGTAGGATGGGGCTGAAAATATCTGCCCCTAATAATTTTACAGAAGTACTATAAGGTCTGAAAAGATAACAAGGCCAAAAGTCCCTTGAAGTGTTAAGTCCTCTGCAAATGGGCTAGAAATGCTATCTGTGTTCTGTCAGATAAAGCAGCTGATGGTTGGAGGCAGCATGCCAGACCTCACCCTGCAAATGAGACTGAGCCCTCTGAGAGCACTCCCGCCTCTCCTACCAAGCTGTGGGCTTCGTCAAACGATGCCATTTTTTGCTCAAGACGTGCTTGGAATGTTTCTTTGGAAATTACCTTTCCAGCTTGTCTGCAAGCCCGAAGAGGAAATCAGTGTTATTACCTCCTGTTCATTAGGGGAGCCAAAGAAAGAGTGATTCTGAGCACTTTCCCATCTCATTCATCAGGAGAAGTTCTGAGTGATCTGTGTCTATTAAAAAAATCACACCACCTAAAAAAGTCACACCACCGCAGAGAGGGAAGCTTTGCACCCCGGAGACCATCAAGGGAACGTGCCTCGAGACCCAAAAGCAGTATTGTCACTCCCAGTCAGGTTTTATGCTCATGGAACAACCATGCCCCGTGGGCCCAGCCGAGTCTGTGAGCTGGGACTCACCCTGTCCAATTCAGAACCCCATCACTAGCATCATCTTTGGACTGGTGGATGAAGAACAGTGAGAAATATCTGTTGCGTAAGCCACCGGCCTACAACCTTCCTTAAAAGCCATGTTTTCTAAGTCATTCCATTCATTCCTTCAATCCGCACCTTCCTTCCAAACGCACTCGCTGAGGACTTTCCCAGCGAAGATGAAAATGGGAAAGAGAAGAGGGAGGAGGTCACACCCCAATGAGAGGAGCACAGGTCAGCACATGAGTGCAAGAATAGTGTGATGGCCGAAACTGGTTTGGCTCAGTGGATAGAGAGTCAGTCTGCGGACTGAAAGGTCACAGATTCGATTCCAGTCAAGGGCATGTACCTTGGTTGTAAGCACATCCCCAGTGGGGGGGGTGCAGGAGGCAGCTGATCAATGATTCTCTCATCATTGATGTTTCTCTCTCTCTCTCCTTTCCCTTCCCCTCTGAAATCAATAAAAAGTATTTTTTAAATGTTCCGACTTACAAGAAAGCATTTTCTCACCCAGGTCTGCACAAAGGCATTGGGTGCCTGGGAACCCAGACATCCCAGGTAGTGCCAGGAAGGTGGTGAGGGTCCTCGGCCTGTGGGAGTCCCCCTCCAGCCCCCTCCACTCCCTGAGGTCCCTCCCCCTGCATGTGTGACTGCATTTTTGGTTCTACTTGCTTGGAGGCACCTGGGAGGGAACCCGGCACCAGAGACCACAGGCCGTGCTTGGCTGCAAGAGGCCCCGCTGCTGTGGGCTGAGGTCGGGGGCTGCATTTCGCATTTGCCTCGGCGCCTGGGTGGTCTTCGGGGCCGGTGCCAGGGAGCACATACTGCAGCGATTTACTGGCGACCACAGGCGCGGGTACAGCAGCAAGGCCAGGAGTGGGCTCGGAGATAGGCGCCATGCCCACCCCTGCCCACCGCCTCCTGCCACCCACAGAAGGGGGAGATGCTTCTGGCCCGAGCACGGGGCTTCTTCCAGCCGTTCTCATGCTGGGCAAGTGCTCACGGGTCTCTCCCTCCCTGAGCCTCTGTTTTCTCAGGGAGAGAAGCTGGAGTGAGGGTGTCCACCCTGAAGGTCTGGCGTGAGGATGGCACGTGCTTTTAATGGCGAGGCGAGTGGCAGAGAAAGGGAGAAGCCTGTGACCTACGGAAAGAGTGTACAACTCAGTTCTGCAGCTGCTTATATTGAGTAGATGCACCATTCCAGAAACTTCTGGAAAAAGCCAAGATGGAAAAGATTCAGCCCCAGCTGTCACGGGCCTGACATGAGGCCTGGTTTCCATTTTCTTTCAACTTGGAATGACGAAGGGGAAGGCGATCGGGGGGTTCCAGGAGAGGACCCGTTGGCAGATGCCCTCAGCCGCTACCCCTGGCAACGGTGCGATGACTTGCCAAGACCATGCTTGGGACAGAGCTGAGCCTGACAGCTGGCGTGGATGCGCTCCCAGTCCCACACCCCCATCTCCTTCACCCAGTGGTGACCCCGGGATTCGGGCCCTACTGTCTGGCCAGGCTGTGCAGCCCTCCCAGCCAGAGCAGCCCCAGCCAGGAGCGAGGCGGACAACAGGAAGAACACTTATCTGGGCAGGAATGTCTCCAAGACACTTTGAGCAGACTGGTCCTTTCGAATGGCAGCTGCCCGCAGGCACCGGTTCCTACACTGTCTCCCTCCCAGAGCTCCCCCCAACGGAGAGGCTGATCTCCCCAGATGCTTCAGAAGAGCTGGCATCAGCGCAGGGCCAGACTAAGCAGGGAAGCGGGTTCCCTGGGAGCAGGCCATTTTTGTCCATCACCAACAGCTGTCACCGCTGGAGTGTGTCTCCACCGCAGAGCCATCTCCATCCGCACACACTTCCCTGACACGGGGGCCAGCGCTGCCCCTCCTAAAGGGGACTCGCCGCCCACTCTCCTCCTCTCTGGTTCCCCCTTCCGGAGACAGATTCGCTGTCCTGCGGGTCTGGAACCGAGAGACCAGTGTTGTTGCCAGACAGCTGAATTCCTCTCCTTTATTGGCTGGAACCGAGGCCTTGTTTCCACACTGAGCTCTGGGTAAATGGAACTCAACAAGCATGCGCCACGGGGAGCCAGAGGCCAGGTGCCTGTGCTGGGTGCTGGGGCAGCAGGGTGCATCCTCTCGTACCCACATCCTTACCAGCTCAGCTGCCCAGCACAGGGCCTGCCCAGGGCGAGGCCCAGCCATGAACTCGTCATCTTCCCCAACGCCTTCCCCAGGGCCTTGGTTTCATCAAAGGCGCCATCTGCCCAGCTGTCTTCTCTGACAGCCATGGCTGGAGGCAGGTGGGGACGGAGGTGAGAGAAGGGGACACCAGAAGGCAGGCAGGGACCAGCCAGCTCCAGAAGGTCCTGGCGGAATCTGGATTATATTAGAATTCTGAGGGTAATAAGGGGCCTTTGAAAAGTTAACTCTGGATGACTATTTTAGGAGAAAGCTAACCCAATCTTTATATTTAAACAAACATAGCTATAATGCTATAATATAGAACAGGAGAGAAAAGTCACGTTTTTGTTTTTGTTTTTGTTTTTTCAGACGAAAACATTCGAAATTTGCAACAGTCTTGTGGCCTTGGCTTTTGGGGGCATTTCTGTGGGAAGGCTTTAGAAGCACTGCGTGAACATCAATTAGTTCCCCTGAAGGGGAGCAACTGTCAGGAAAGTAAGGAATTTGGGAATCTAATTCCTGAAAGGCTGAGGCCGGATACCGCAGGTCTCTCTGAGGCTCTGCACCTTGATCTTAGCATGACAGAGGTCGGGTTCCAAGGACAAACGTCATATCCTGTCATGCCCTCTCACGTAGCAGGGCAAGTCAAGCACACTGTTAGTTACTCACATCCACTAGTGCCCTTGAAAAAGGAATATAACTACTTTGCATGTTAAAAGTGAAAGAGAGAGTGCATTGATTTATTTTTGAAGCTCCTACTACGTGCACTAGGACCACATCGGTGTGCAAAACCGACTAACCCCGGCCTTTATGTTGAGCCTACATTCATGAGGTTGATTTTTTTACTTCCTCCCTGATGCCAGGACAGGAACCAGAGAGGATAACACCCACACACCCACCCTTTCATATATTTGTCTTTGGGATATTCTTGTCTTGGGTAAATGGGTTTTAGAGGCTGGTAAGCTATGCAGAATCTCTAAAAATATGAACACAGTGGGTTTTATTCAGCATCCTTCTAATTGGTTTCTAAAATCGCACTTCATCCTCATCATGAAGTGAGAACAAACCCAGTCACAGCATTTGAAAAGCAATGAACAATGTACTGTCAGCACCTCACAAGGATGCGCATTGCAGCCCCTGAGACCTTCCGAATCCCCGCCCCCAGGGCGGAAGCAGACCCAGTCTCCTATCTCTCCCGGGCTGCAGCCGGCCTTCTTTGCTGAGTGATGTGAATGTGTTGGGATGTTATCTTCCCAGCCATGTTTTAGGTTCCTTCAGAGACGGGTGCCTTTCCAAAAGCTTCTCATCCGGCTTCCAAAGAACCAAACAGAGCCTAGCATTTTCTCCTCTGAATTTAGAAAACAAGGATTGGTAGAAAGAATTAAAATGAATACTGATTAGCCTGGCTGGCAGGGCTTAGTGTAGTGGTCGGCAAAGTCATGAGTCAACAGACCCAAACATCAACAGTACAATGATTGAAATTTCTTTGGAGAGCCACATTTTTTAAACTTAAACTTCTTCCAACACCACTTCTTCAACATAGACTTGCCCAGGCTGTGGTATTTTGTAAAAGAGCCACACTCAAGGGCCAAAGAGCCGCATGTGGCTCACAAGCCGCGATTTGCTGACCACTGGCTTAGTGGTTGAGCATTGACCTATGAACCAGGAGGTCAGGGTTCAATTCCTGGTGGGTGCACATGCCCAGGTTGCTGGCTTGATCCCCAGTGTGGGGTGTGCAGGAGGCAGCTGATCAATGATTCTCTCTCATCATTGGTGTTTATAGCGCTCCCTCCTTCCCCCTTTCTCTTTGAAATCAATAATTAAAAAAATGAATACTGATTACAATAATAATAACAGCAGCAGCAGCAATGATCTTAACAGCATTTAGCATTGTTGCAGCACCTTAGAGATAACACTGGCTGCCCCATCTATCATTTCGCTGGCTGTCACTCTCTCCCGAGCAGGGAGCTCTGTGGAAATCATGAGTAATTATTGCCCAGTGACAGGCAGTGGGATGAAGTGGGTTTGGTACAAATTTATGGGGTCAGTGCTAGTTTTTCAGACAAGACACTGAGTTTAAATCTTGTCGTTGTTTTTGGCCTTCTTTTAACATTACACAACAGATGTTCACTGTTGAGTTGATAGTAAGCAAGAAGAGAAATGAAATAATACACCACAGCAGTCTAAAAGTCCACAACCTAGAGAAAACTATGTTTGATGAACAGCCTTTGAGATTCTTCCCCACAGTTATAAATATGTGCATGTGCACTTAAAAGGAATGCATGACACTTACTCTGTTTAACTCATTTTCATTTAACAATAAATTATTGACATTTTCTGTGACAAAAAGCATAAATCTATGCAATCTTTACTGATGCATCATGCTGATGAACCATAGTTTATTGAACATTTTTATTTTCAGTTTTTGCTGTTATGTATAATGCTGTAACAAATATTGATGCTTATTATGCTTATTACATTTGTCTAGCTATCTGTTTATTTAGAATAATTACTTGGAAGTGAAATTTCTGGGTCAAAGAGCATGATTCCAGGTGTGTAGTATGTGTCTTATCAGCCATACTATATATCAGGAATTGAGCATTATGTTTAAGACAGAGACATTGCACAAATACATTCTTTTGTCTACATAGGAACATGCCCACATCCTCATACCCAAGACCTAACTGGATATTATTTTAAAAATATATTTCTAGTTCTTTGTCTTCCCTCCTTCCTTCATGAATAATTCAGTCTGAACTCCATTTGGCAGGCCTGACTGCGGAGGATGGCCCCATGGGGATCGGGATTCAGTGAGGAAAGCAGCCAAGCAGGTGTCAGCCCCGCAAGCCTGGGAAATGGGTGAGCTGTGAGAGGAGGTGAACAAATAAGTCCATTCTGGAGGCTAATGGGAGCCAGAATTTACTTTTATGGAGGGAATTACAAATGTAGAGAAAGAGAAAGCTAGGATGAACCGTTTGTGCTATGAAATTAGAGACTGAGCGATCCTGGAAGCGTAACACCCAAGTAGCAATGTACACACCTTGCTTTGAAGCCCAGATCTTGGCTTCAAAATTACATCCCATTAAGTGGAACTAAGGCTTCTTAGGGACACGACTCATTCCAGAACTGGGCCAGGATAGATTTAAGATAAGCCCAGATTATCTTATTGTATGAAAAAATATTCAAAGCGCTCAAAGAATGATAAGGACACATCAAAAGGACACAGGACAATTTAAGTATTAAAATAAATAAGAATAATAATGGATCAGGCGCCACTGAATAAATTAAGAATGTGTACCCCTACATTGATAAGTATATATGTAGTAGAGGCCCGGTGCACAAAATTCATGCATGGGGGGCGGGGGTCCCCTCAGCGTAGCCTGTAGCCTCTCCAATCTGGGACCCAGTGGGATCAGGCCTCAACGGGCAGTCGGACATCCCTCTCACAATCCAGGACTGCTGTCTCCAGACTGCCCTCCCCTGCAGACCTGGGTCCCCCCTAACTGCCCTCCCTTGCTGGCCTGGTCTCCCCCAACTGCCTTCCTCCGCTGACCTGGCCACCTCTAACTTCCCGCAACTATTCTCCCCTGCAGGCAATCTTATGGTAGCCATCTTGTGGTGGCCATCTTGTGTCCACATGGGGGTAGCCATCTTTGACCATATGGGAGCAGCCATCTTGTGTCTTGGTGTGATGGTCAATTTGCATATTACTCTTTTATTAGATAGGATAAGTATATATAAAAATGTATATAAATAAATGAATGAATGAGAAAAATAGAAAGCTCTTCTCTCCATAGGGTACCAACTAATAAACAAAAAGGAATTATGGAATTTTTAAAAATCACTACTTGGCAAGTATTATTATGAAAATTAATTCAGGCAAGAACCATCCTAGGTGCTTGCACTAGCGGAGGTGACACTGTATGATAAAGAGGATAGTTACATAGTCTCAAAGCGTCTCCCCACAAAAGTACTTATTCAACCCAAGGGGGGACTGGGGAACATCACAGTGGAGAAGCTGGCACTTTGATGGAGCTTAGGATCTAAGTTAACGATATCAGCACAAGTTAAACACAGCACCGTGTGACACTTGATGAGATGCAGTGACAACATCACAGAGTCACTTGTGAAATTCCTGCCAAAAGCTCACATTGAAGGACAGTCTACCAAATAAGTCCCCAGTGTGCTTAAAAAGTACTTTTCCCCACAATTTTGTCATCCAAGGAGAGTCGATGAATCATGAGAAAAGACCAGATATCTCAAGTGCATTTTCCACTGTCAAAACTTCACCATAAACCTTGAACTTGGCCAGCGTCCATCCCATTACTAACAAGCTTTATGACTATGAGAATAATCACTGCTGTGAACTGAAGTGAAAGAATGTCCTACTTAATGGAAAAGAAACAAATGCTGAAGCTGTGAACGTCATGGCAGACCTGAGGAACTGTTCCACCTTGAAGGAGATGGGAGAGACCAGACAACTCAAGGTGACTGATTCTGAACTGGATTCTTTCTGCTACTACCCACTGGGACATCTGCCAAAACGTGGGTCGATTTCTGGGAAGAGGGAATGTTGAGAGTTCTTCATACTGTCCTTCCTACTGCTCCATACATTTGAAAGTATTTCAATATTTGTAAATGAAAAATAAGTAACTATTGCTTTGAAAAGCATTGAGGTCAGACTCTTTGGAGAAGAGATGGCAATTTATGAATGACTTCTTGTGTCTTGCCTACGATATTAGACCAAGCCAAAGTTTGTTTTTCTTGCTATTTCCCTGAAGCTCTCAACATATCTCCAGGATAGTATTCCCACCGCCTTAGATGGTCCCTTGTAAGATGCCCATAATGCCTTTCACTTTGGGCTTCACCTGCCTACAGTCTCATGAGATCTGACACCAACTCCCACCAAAGAAGCTTGCCTATCCTTTCATTTTCATGAACCAGGGACCTGCCACCCAGCCATTCATGATGCTAACTAGAGAAATGAGACTGATACCAACGCCACCCCCAGGGGACAGGGGCACATGGAAATGACTGCCCTATGGAGGCAATCTGCCCAGCACTAGGACACTGACGTCTCATTTGAGCCTGGCAAGCCTGTGATGGAGATACACTCTCATTCCTACTTCATAGATGGAGGAACAATTGTCCTGGCGATGTTAGATCTGCCCAGATCCTCGTTCTCAGAGGGATTTCTTTTCTCCAGTCTTCATGTTTCCAGGATATAAATTCCACCATAGAAATACGTCCGGCTTCCCTCTCTACCCCTTGCTGGCCCCGTCCCACCACTTGACGGGGGAGGTGGAAAGGGTCTGATAACCGTTATTCGGGTCCCCTTATCAGGCAGGACTAAAGTGGACAGTTCATATTTCCACGTGGTCTCCCTCTCCCTTGAACTTCCTGCCCATGAAGCAGAGATAGTCCCTCATATTCTTGCCTCCATGAACGTGTAAAATACTTCCTCTTCTGTCTGTCCTTCGAGACCAGAGACCTTACCCAATCTATCTTTGTAATCCCAGCATCTACCTCAATGGTGCTTACACAGGCAGGTGCACAATAATCACTCAATGAATAAAAGAATGTCTGGACTGCCTCTGAAGACTCTATGCATGCCCTCACGACAGCATGAGTATTTTTGTAGTGAATTTGTCTCTACCGTGCCTTTCATGGACTCATTTGAAGGACAATTTTCTCTACCTGGTAAATAGTGAAGAACTGGGAAGTAAGGTTTCACAGCAGTATATAAAACTTTAACCAGTTTCGATTCATTTAGCAAATAATGTGCTTGCAGGCCTCTCTCCTGTGGATGCTAAGCCAGAAATAGCCGGGGAGATTTTCATTTTTTCCCCATAAAGTGAATGTCACCTTGGAATGCGTTTACTTCTCCTGGTTATTAGTTAAGGCTTTTTGAGACTGCTCTGCCCTTTCTTTGATGTATGTGTTGATGCTGTTGTCTACCGATATACGGATTGATGATTAATTCACAGCACATTAGGAGCCTTTGGCTGGCTCATGCTTGGTCAAATTTCTAGCTATTCCATTATTGTGAGTACTGCATTTCCAATCAACCGCTGATTTTAAAAACAGCGCACATTAAATTTCCCCAATCAGCATTTCTGGACTTCTCCTCGGCAGTCTATCTTGTCTTCAGGAGGGTGCAGACAGTCTCGGCGGCATCTGAGCAGGATGGAGTGTTTGTTTGCGAAGCAGAATGAGGGAACAGAAGCCCTGCATCTCATTGAGTAATGAGACATGAACTGCGTAGCATTCAGTCTTGGCCACAGCACAGTGACTTAGAGGTTACAGACTCCCAGAGGGCCCTTCATTCCATCTGCAAGATGGTGCCACTCAAGCAAAGGAAAACGCCGCCTGCATTTAGTGGGCACATTGCCCTCCGCTGAGTTGGCACCAAACACCAATGCCTGTCGGGACCACAGCGGGATTTGCTGGTGTTGTGGTGAAAATATCCGGAGTCTGGGGCCCAAAGATTACCCACATTATGAAGGATGAGCTCCTCTCCTGAAAGCCAATGTGAACCACATCCACCGAATACCTTCACAGCAACATCTGGATGAGGTTTCAAAAATAACACTGGGTCCTATCCCTGAGCCAACCGGACCATCACAGACTTCTTTCTCTGTTCCTCTGTAGCCACAAGATGCAAATGTCCATCCATATCAGTAGATGAAGACATCTGCTTTTTCTTCTTTTCTCTGTTAGCGCTTTCCGGGGACCGTGATGGAAGAAATAAGCTACTTGAGCTATGTTTAACATTTCAGAAAGACTGGCAAGGATGCCCTATGTTTTCTGATTAAAATAGCCCTTTTTGCTTCTGCCTAGAATTATATCTGCTCTACTTAGCAAGCTAGTTATTCGATACAAAAACAACAGAAAAAAGTAATTTAATAAATTCATTGTACTGGAAGACATTTGTGAAATATTCCATTTACTGTGGGAAAATATTTAGAGGTGTCTTCGGTGGGGGAAAATATTGGCATTAAGCCAACACGTAATGATGTCAAAGAGCTCTCTGCTTTGGATGACTGTCCTCTGGGTGCTCCCCAAACTGCAGGGAAGGCTTACCATGTCAGAGTGGTACCATGTCAGAGACTCGGATGAGATTCCAAGTCTGAACTCATTAAGCATTTCCACGCCCAGCATATGGCAGGTCCTGGTGGTTTTCTAACAAAACGTGAACGGGGCTGCTCCCATTGTGTGGTGGCACTCATGGCTTCCTTACCTCGGACTTGTTCTGAATCCCCAACTCCCAGTCTGTGGATTCCCACTCCTCAGTCCAGTATCTCCTCTACCTTCACCTCCCAACCCCAACACCCAGGGACTAACTGTTTGACTCCACTCAACATCATTACTCAATGCCACAACGATATCGTCAGGGCAAAATGGCCATCGCCTTCTCCATAAGACCTTTCCCACCCCTTCCTTGCCTGTTCTGCGTTACCCATGAGCTGGGCCCCGGGCATTACCTACAGAATATGGTTATATATGTTCATCTCTGCTGCCCCTCACCCCAGGACACAGAGCCATCCAAGTAAGAAGCAGCTGAATTACACATCGACGCCTGCCATCAGAGGTCCTGCCTCTGAGCTCTGGACCTGGGGCTCACATCTGAAATCTCTTTCTCATATTGGACATTTCTCTTTCTGCTTCTGGGATGTTGCCTAATGCAATGACATCAACTCCGGGAGGCAGAATCGCCTACCCCAGGAGATAATGAGAGGGAAAAAGCCAAAGACACAGGAAGGGCAATGAGCAGACAGTCTATGGGATGCTCCGGTGAACTCACAGGGCAATTGCGAAAGCCTCCTGGGTACCAAGGTAACTTGGGAACATCTTGGGGACCAGATGGCTCAAGGGAACACCCCAAGGACAACCCTGATCTCAAACTCAGTAATCACCATGTTCCCGAAAGAGATCGTGAGGACAGTGATAAAGGACCAGTGACTCATGCCTGGGAAGGCACAGATAGGTTTCTGCTGCCCCCACAGAGGAAGCCAGACTGTGATGTTGGAGCAGGAGCTACTGTTGAAAGAGGGGTGAAGAGGCACTGGGGCACTGGGCCCTTTCTGGGCCTCAGCAATGAGCTAGCAGCCCTGTTTGAAAAATTATTCTGTAAGTCAGCTTACAGACTCACCTCCCACCTGCTGGCCCAAGGGTTTCAATTGATGGTGTGGGAACCAAGAAGAATGTTGGTCATCTCATTGCCTACATGCCTCCTGGGATGGAGACAGGGCTGGCATGGTTTCCATATGTAATTTTCAAAGGTGCTATCGATTTTAAATTCAACCAGGGAGAACTGTTGCCGGGAAGGAATAAAGTCAACAACCCAAGGGCCCCGAGAGATGTTTTGGCCCTTAACGGTGAGGGAGCATCCAAGTTTCTGTCCGGGTGGGAAGGAAAGCTTCGTGTTTGAGACGCAGACAGAGCTGGGCAGGGGTGGTGCAGAAGTGGACCAGCTTCTAGGGCCTCTGATTTGAAATAAAGAATCGGGCAGTGCTGCTGGGATCTGGAAGGGGAGACTGAGTTGGGGCTAGAAAATACCTGGGATTTCCACATAAACATATAAATGGCCGGGTCGGTACCTCCTGAGGGCAGTGAAGGACGGATGCGCTCCAGGTCTCGTTACTTGGCTTGGAGAGGGATGGCCATCTTCTCCCCAGGTCTTCACATGCCCTTCCCTCTGGACATGTCTGTGTCCATGACAGTTTCAACAGTTTGTATGTAAAATTAGGGTCCATCCTAATGATCTCACTGTAATGTAATTACCTCTTTAAGGACTCTTTCTCCAAATATAGTTCCAGGCTAAGGTACTGAGGGGTTAGGACTGCAACATACACATTTGGGTGAGGAGGGACAATTCAGCCCACGGCGGGGTCTACTTTGTGCCAAGTACTTGACATGAATGCTACAGGAGATGGGCCTTCCCTGCAGTTTGGGGAGCACCCAGAGGACAGTCATCCATCCATAAGCCAGAGGAAGAGGAAGACGCCATCACAGAACAAGTGACATGGAAACTGGGATTAACGGATGAAAAGGTTTCACGAGTTGGAAAATAAGTGGAATTCTAAGTAGACATAACTGCTGGTGCCAGAGCTTAGATGGATGAAAGAACAAGCCACCGTGAAGAGAGGTGGGTGGGATGAGAGGGGTGGGTGGAGGGATGTTAAGATGAAGGTAGAAAGACAAATGGAGATCCCAGTGCAAGTCAAAGTAGACTGGATCCTCTGAGTTGATTCCAAGAACATTTTATCATAAAATCATTGAGGCCTATAGTATTTGATTGGCAGGTCCATAGAGAGCCAGGAGTTCAAACTCCTCCTGTTACAGAGGAGAAAAATGTGGCTCAGAAAATACAAGTGATTTGCCCAAGGTCATGGAGAACTTACACCAAGACCCCGAGGGTTCAATCTTCTCTGTTCTCTACATCACGCATGACCCCCAGGACTCTGAAAGTACGTACTAAGACTTACATACCCAAGCATCTCAGAGATCCTGGGAATTAGGAAGCGGGGGAGGGGAGTGAGACTCCCTTCACCATCACCCTTCCAATCACAATAACATTATACTGGATCATAAGAGAGGCCAGGAAAAATAGTTACCACCAATGATTTATGATCTGAGAACCAAGACCACCTACAATGCTCCAGCCTAAAGCAGGTCCCATTTCAATTTTGAAAACAACACTCAGAGTGCAGCCAGCCTGTTGGCCATATGCCTGCAGGCGCCCCTGCCCCAGCATCCGGACCCAGTAGCCTCCACAGCCCTGTGTTCACTTGACCTTGCTGACTTTTATGAGGAACAGCAGGTACAGACGGATCAGGGAGCAGGGCACAATTCATTTTTAGCTCTTGTCTCCGGAGGAAATTTAACCCGAGTGGGGGCTGAGATCTTTCTTAAGAAACAGAGGGCAGCTGCTGACCCTGGAGAAGGTTATACAGCAGAGAAGCGAAAGAACCACCAGGAACCTCGCTGGGCATGGAACCTCACTCACAGATGGTGCTGATTCAACGAGCCTGGGTTTGCAGGAGAGGTGCAGAAGTCACACCGAGAGGGAACTTCAGGAAGCATATGGGCCGTCTCTTCTTTAAGACAGGGGAGATTTGAGGCAGAGAGGAGACAAATGATCTGCCCAAAGTCACAACTTTGCCAAGTGACAGAGCCAAGCCTACAACCCAAGTCAACCAACTCTTGGTTCAGTGTTTTTCCCACTGCTGCCCCATCACGTCCTTCAAACAAGACCTGATAGCAAAGGTTAGGGATCCCTCACCCTACCTGAAGGTCACTGCAAGGTCCCGTCTCCCCTGTACACTCTCCATCACCAAACCTCCAAAGGCTGCACCCTTCCTTCTGCTTGGGATGAAGTTTCAGCTAAATTTCAGGATTGAATATCTGGGTTAATGCTAGTGCTGGATTTATTCAATTCGGATAATTTAACTTGATTAACTAGTCATAATCTTGGACCCTGGGGAGCCAGTGAGGACTGGGGTGGTAGTATGGGGCTTCAGGTCA
Organism: Pipistrellus hanaki; assembly: GCF_964339955.1. NCBI lineage: Eukaryota > Metazoa > Chordata > Mammalia > Chiroptera > Vespertilionidae > Pipistrellus > Pipistrellus hanaki. Next base: position 46,405,159 of record NC_140519.1, on the reverse strand, counting down.
GGTAAGGTGGGGTGAGTTCCTCAGGATGGAAGCGAAGGGGTCAGAAAGTGGGAGAGTAACTGATAAAGGTGGCACGGTCAATCTTTGAACTTGATGTAGGCTGTCTCTTTATGGAGAAGGTAGGGAGACTAGGTGAGCAGGGGTTTGGGAATTATGAGAGATGGGTGGCCCTTAGGTTCCAAGCACTCAATCTCACTGTGCTTCTGTTTACCCAACCGTCAAGGCAGCATTCTCACAGTGACTCTGTCTTCCACCAGGCGGCGGGGAGCTGCGAGCCATGAGCTGCAGAAGCGAGAAAGACACTTTCCCCCAGATTGGAGTCCCCAGGCTCTGAGAACTGAATCTGTTTCCTGAGGGCGGCAGGATGGGAAGTGTGCTTTATGGAGATTTACCTGGTGGCAGGTGTGAAACTGGCAGAGACAGGAAGATGACTTAGAGCACGGAAGGGCTTGAGGCAGAAAACAGTCAGCAAAGCGCTGAATCTGTCTTGGGGAGAGGGAATTAGTTGGAGTTCTCTTCCTCCACTTACGGTGATGGGCCTTGACAGGCCCGATTCGGTTTCACAGCATAAAGATGAAATCAGTCATTTCGCAGGAAAACCAAAACACAACTTCTTCATCGAATTGATCCCTAGGCTACGACATTTGCCTGTGGCCCAGGCGCTGCTTCTCTTGAGCTGCACTCCACCCATCCTTCCCCCGTCTGCCCAGCCCTCTCCCTCGTAGGGAAAATAATACATAGTTGTTATTAGTTGATGAGTGATCCTACGCACACACACATGCACATACACCTACTTAGATTCTCTTATCCTTCTTTCATCAATCACATTGATCAGATGCCATATAACATGAGCACAATAACTAAGACTTACACAATAACCATTCTTTAGGTATCTCATTCTGTATTTAGTTATCCCATTCTCTCCTGGGAGCTCTGAGATAGTCAGTCTATGAGTTGCAAGAACTGCCCTGGCCGGGTGGCCCAATTGGTTGGAGCATCATGCCATATACCAAAAGGTTGCCAGTTTGATCCCTGGTCAGGATGCTTATGGGAGGCAACCGATCAATGTTTCTCTCTCACATCAATGTTTCTCTCTCTCCCTCTTCCTCTTCTCTCTCTAAAAAATAATAATTAAAAAAAAAAAAAAAAAAAAAAAAGGTCACAAGAACTCATTTGAAGCCCCAGCTATGGGGCCTTGGGTAAAGCACTTCCACTCCTTGGGCCTCAGCTCCTTCATCTATAAACTGGAACTTCGGTTAAGATGACCTCAGAGGCACCTTTCTTTTCGGACAATCCATTCGGAAAACTATAAAACCTTCCCCTGTTTCCCCTGCAGAAGTTTGAGTCACGTGGCTGACGAAGGCCAATGGGCAATGACAGCATCCTTCTCCCTCCCGCCAGCCTCCCACAGCACCCGCCGGAGCATTTCCAGACTCCATCAAGCCCCCAGGGACCCGCTGGGACCAGTGAGTCACTGTCTCAGCTGATGGATATCATAAGGAACCGTGAGAACTACTTGGGATCTGGGAGCGGTGGGGAGAGGAGAGCTAGTCAACTAAACGCGATAGAGGGCTCCCGCCATCCTCATCCTGCCCTCTGAGCTAGAAACGCAGTCTTGCTGCCAGTCCTCATGGCACCCTAAGACTCCAGTTCCCTCCACCAGCCCACGTGGGCTTGGGGCCCAGAGTGCAGGCCTGAGAGCTTGGGGAGAAGGTGCCATCTGCAGCCAGGAGTGGATTTTCTCTTTTTACAAGCTCACCCAAACACTGTTTGGCCACCATTGCCCATAAGCTTTCCCAACTCAGAGAGATGGGCCCAGGGGAACCAGATGGACGCTGGAACCCTGTGTTTTCTCAAGGGCATCCCAGAAGTCCACATGACTCGGGGCTTGAGAGCAGAATGCCAGCACGGAGCGGATTCTGGCCGAATGTGGCCCAGATGTTCCGGAGCGATTTATTTGTGTTGATGGAAAATGGCTGAGCCAATAATCCTTGGAAGGCATTCCTGCAGGGAGAGCTGAAGTCTGCTTTGCTTCTCTGCTCCTTATATTTGCTTGTGGTTTTTCTTTTAGGGAAGAACAGAAAGAAACTGGATGTTGGAAGAAGCCAGTAACAACTGTGTCCATTTGACAACTGATGCCCAAATCGAAAGCCTCAATTTGTTGGCCTGATTCATATCGATTATTGAACATTCACAGAGGCCCAGGCACTTCTCATCATTATCTCGTTTACTCCGGTCATCAGGGGGAGACCAAGGCTCAGAGAGGTGGGGTGTCCTGCCTGGAGTCACACAGCCAGTAGAAAGAGGGCTGAGAATAAAACCCCACGAGTCAGACTGTAGAGCAAAAACATTCCTACCACGTTCCTATGAAGGGCAATGACGGGGGTGTTTAAGGATTAAAGGGAGGTCTTCGAATTGATCCTTCTTTTTGTCAGCCTCTCTGTTGTATGTTCTGCATTTAGTCAAGAGGTCCTCCTTAAAGGAGAAGCACTGCTTTCTGACACACACCTCCCCCGGCCCTCCTGGATAATGATTAATTGTGCTGTGGTCCAAAGCCGTACTTGGGATCACGTGGAAGTGGCTCTGAAGCAGACAGAACTGCGTCCAAATCTCAGCTTCACCCCTCACAAGCTCAGGGAGCAAGTGGTTTAAGTTCCCTGCGTTTGGTTTCTTCATTCTCTCTGTCTCTGGCTCTGCAGCTATAGCGGCAACACATTAAAGTGGCACTGTGAGGACAGTTCTGGGCCCAGCACTTGGCACAGAATTGGCTGTGGATGGTGCTTGGGCCGGCACGGAATTAACCTGGTTCTCTCGCATCCAAGTCTAATTCTGTTCGGAGGTACAATGAACGTTCATGGAGGACTTAATTATGCCCGTGCAATGGGAGAACACAGAGCACTTCCGGAAGACCCAGGATCCCAAGGGACTCACATCCTAAATATTTGCCAAATAAATGCCATCTTACCGGCACGGTATTTTTGGAACTAGGGTAGATGAAGGACATGCAATGGTGGACAGGACAGGTGTGACTTTGTCCTTGTGGAGGGCACAGGCTTCAGGACAGACATGACACATATGTGAAAAGTAAATGTGGCAAGTGCTCTAGTAGGGAGAGTCCTATAGCACGGGGACTTAGGGACTCACCGAGGGACTGTCACTCTCATGATGATGGGGCTTCCGAAGGAGCAGAGCTGGACAGGGAGGGAGGGAGGTTCTGAGCAGGCGCTGAAGGGGAGAGACCAAGGATCTCTGAAGCGCTGGAGGAAGTTCAGAGAGCTGGAGGAGCAGGTGGGAGAGGGTGTGGGCTTAGGTGAGACTGAAGAAGTAGGGAGGGTCATGGGGAGCCTTGCACAACAGGTTAGGAGTCTGGAGGTTCTAATGAGGCAGGCATCAAACCTTCCAAGTAGATTAAGCAAAGGATTTATATCTTAGAAAGATTACTTGGCTGCCATTTGGAAAAAAGATTTGGGGTGAGGGAGACCCAGAGACAATTACCGGTAAAGTAATGCAATTGATGTGATGAGGTTGGGAGGGTATTCAAAATGTTTAACAATTAGCACCCAAGGGCCATCACCAGGTGGACTGGGAGGCTATGGAAGGAAGTCCTGAAGGACCTCTGCCCAGCATCCTCTCCCAGGGCACCAGCAGAGGGGGCACTCATCGAGGGGTCATTGGTGGTGTTGGCAGGAGCCCTTGTTGGACTTATTTCAATATTCTAGCCATTGGTGAGGTCACTGTGACACATTCCATTGTGGATGTCAGCGGGGTGAGGGGAGAGGCAACGAGGAGCTGGAATAAGACTCCCCAGTTTCCATGCATTTCACCCATGAGCCAACAACCAAGGAGCTCAAGCTCATTGCCTGGACACCTTGAATCCGGGAACTCCCCGTGAGACCACTAGGATTTGGAGTAGGATGTGCCACCCAGAAGAATGGGGACACTGCCACTTTAAGAGGAATGTGGTCTCAACTGTGAACTGATCACAACCATTCGCTTGCCGTAGCCAAGCCAACTCTGTCTTGGGTTCATCCTGACCGCTCCCACTTTAGAGATTCTGGACATCATCCCTGCTGTCCTGACCCTGGCCAGGTTCTTGGTGAATATGGCCACTCAGATTCTTCTTCATTGATTTTTCAGATTCTTCTTCGTTCTGCTGGTTTTTGTCCTGGATTCTCCGCAAACAGCAGACCTCCCCAGCTCCATTTTACTCTCTGCCCGAGTCCTGCCGTTTCTTCTGCTTAACCTCCCAGCTCCGTGCACACCCCTCATTCCCGGATAGCAACCCCAGTTTTTCTCCAGGGAGCCCGTGGGATTGAGTGTGGTGTATGCTGCTTTGCTAACCAAGACAGTCAAATTAGTCAAGCGAGTCATTCCCTCATTCAAGTGTTCCTGCCGGGGGCACAGTGAACGCTGGAGGGGTTCAGGCTGTTTCCATCTCCACACTCTGCCTGGGGCCTGCCTTGCCCTGGGGAACGACTGAGACGCGACAGACTGCGTGATTGCAATGAGCATCCGCTGCACTGCGGCTGCTGAGGATTCAGGATGAGAAAAACATGGCCTCCGATCAGACCTGAATCTGCTCATTGGTTCCTCCTGGAGTCATCCCCTCGGCCATTTAGGGCTGAGTGCCCAGTCCGTGCCAGGCACCGTGAATAAGGAGCCGTTTCTGAGCTCGAGGAGAGAGGAACGGGAACAGGGAGAGGGGTGTCTTTCACCAAAAGATTGTGTCACCCGTGGAAAATGAAGACGGGAATTAAAACCAACGTTTGCAAAGCCCTCTGAGCGCTAGGTATTGACTTTGGCAAGCGGGCAGAGGCTGGGTGGTCCCCCTTGCACGAGGAGGCCTTAAACCCTAGGCAAGGGCTTTTTCCAAATCCATCCTGCTTTGAAGGTTTCAGTCTACTGGGGCAAGGGTGCGGGGATGCACTTGGACTTGGGCGGCTGACTGTGAGCCAGAGCTTGAGGTTATACGCGGGACTCATGCTCCATAAAGAACATGCTTGGACCCTTGGTGGCTTGTGCAGGCTCATTGCATCGGCTCTCCCTTCTGGCAAGAGGCAAAGCCTGGGACAAGGGAAGTCGTCCCCTCACTGCCGGACAGATGACAGTGTGCGGTGTTAATCTCAGTAAACATTCAAGAGACGCGAGCCTCTGCATGCCATCCTCGTTCAAAAAACACGGAGTGAGGCCCTGTGAGGCCCAGGCACCGTGTTAGGAGCTCTCTGCGTGGCTGAGAGGGAGGCAGTCCCTGCTGTCTGGGGCTTCACAGACGGATGGGCTTCCCAGGGTTCTAATAAGCCATGTGTGGGTGTGGAAACCGAGGCCCAGAGAAGTTAGCTAACTCGCTCAGAGATAACTGGAAAGGCACATTGGTGTCTGCGCTGGTTCCTGGCACAGGGCTCCTGGAACCCTTGTGATTCCCCAAGTGAGAGAGCACTAGAGCATCTTCCGCTCTACTGAGGTGACTTGGGTGGGTTCCTGAGTGGCTTCTGGATGGGGGCATCAGAAAAACAAGCCGAGATTAGAAAGCTGGAATTTTCAGCCATCCCCCCTCACTCCCGCCCCATTCTCGAGAGAGGAAGAGGGGCTGAAGGGTCCCAGGTTTGAGTCCCTGTCAGGGCACATGCCCAGGTTATGGCCTCAATCCCCAATGTGGGGCGTGCAGGAGGCAGCTGATTAATGTTTCTTTATCATCATTAATGTTTCTGTCTCTCTCCCTCTCTCTTCCCCTCTGAAATCAATAAGCAAGAAATATTTTAAAAAGAAAAAGGAAGTATGAAAATACCCATGGAGAATTACCTCCCAAAGGCAACCTGGACAGAGCCTGGGCTGACCTCGTGGGGCGCTCTAGAGCAGCAATGCTGGGCCAGAATGTCCTGCCCTGGTGGGAAATGGCCAGGCCTTCCTGCCCTGCCTCTGACAGTCACCAGATGTGGGCCAGCTGGGAGGATCTGCCTCGGCCCAGCCCGCTCTCCACCGTGGGCACGAACCCTGCGGGAGCTCACGAACATGGGAGCCTCCCTCGGCCTTGGACCTGAGTGGCACATGTCTGTGTCTGCCACAGCAATCACGTGAACCTTTTCTCACGTCGGGGACTCCTAGCGGCGGTGTAGTATTTCTGATTACTCGAATTGACGGACACCCCAAGGCTGAGCATTAGGCTATTATGAACTTTCTGCTGTTCTGAATGATGCCATGCATGAACATCCTAGGACCGTGATCGGCAAACTGCGGCTCGAGAGCCACATGCGGCTCTTGGGCCACTTGCGTGTGGCTCTTCCACAAAATACCATGGCCTGGGCGAGTCTATTTTGAAGAAGTAGCGTTAGAAGAAGTGTATTTAAAAATTTTGGCTCTCGCTAAAACCATTTGGCTCAGTGGATAGAGCGTCAGCCTGAGGACTGAAGGGTCCCGGGTTCGATTCCGGTCAAGGGCATGTACCTTGGTTGCGGGCACATCTCCGGTGGGATGTGTGCAGGAGGCAGCTGATCAGTGTTTCTCTCTCATCGATGTTTCTAACTCTCTATCCTTCTCTCTTCCTTTCTGTGAATAATCAATAAAAAAAAAATTTTTTTTTTAAATGTGGCTCTCAAAAGAAATTTCAATCGTTGTACTGTTGGTATTTCGCTCTGTTAACTAATGAGTTTGCCGACCACTGTGACCTGATAGATTACAATTTTGTACTCTTCCCTGATTTCTCTCCTTAGGACAAATCCCTAAAGGTGGGATTCTACGGCAGGGTGTTTGGGTATCTTCAAGGCTTCCCCTCCCCCACCACTCTGCATCCCCACGCTGGCCTCCATGGAACCCGTGCCAGTCCCTGCTGCCCCGCTCGGTCCTGTTGACACCAATTACCCTGACTCCTTGACGGTAGCGCTAGCCTCACAGGGGAAGAAAAGCATTCTGTTTTTGTTTTTATTCGCATTTTTTAAACACTGTGGGTAAACACGTTTTCACATGCTGTTTGACAGCTTGATTCCCTGTTTTTCTGAACTGCCTGTTTATATTCATTCTTCACTTTCCTAATGCAGCTTCTTCTTGTCCTCACTGATTGGAAAGACTTCTTAAACACAGAGGCTTGTCCTCCCTGCCATCTCTGCTGCCATTATTTTCCCAGTTTACTGTTTGCCTTGCGTCTTGTTTACAGCATTCCTGACAGGCACATGTGTACAATTGGTTAGGGCCAATTCATCCATCTTTTCCATCTCCGCGTCTGTCCTTGTCATTCCGATCGCAGTGCTGGATTCCTCTTTTCATCTCGATGCTGGACCTTGATTCTCCCCTATTAAATGTGACCCAGTTAATTTCCATTCAGGCTGCCTGGCCTTTCAGAATCTTACATCACCCGGCAGCTCAGCTCTCCCTCCCAGCTTTGAGTCACATGCAAATTTGATCAACGCTCTTTCTGTGACTTCATCCAAGTCCTCTATCACACCCCCCTTTTGCATTTCTCTAATGACGCTCATTCAACTCATCTGAAAAGGAGCCAAATGGAGTCTTCCATATCACCGATACAGCAGCCAACTGGCGCCAGGCACCGACGTGGGAGAGGAGCCTACCCCTGCCAACTGGACGCCTGGCCAGGTCCAAGATGCCTCTTTGGATCAGTGTTTGCAAGCACCTGTCACCCTCAGAGCCCTTGCTTTCTGTACATAATCATTTATATTTTCTCCTCCCATTAGCATATCTATTTTTTCCCCTTTTTTAGCCAACTGAATGCTTTGCGGAATGACAAGGGACATAAATATATAGAAAATAATCATGTGTTAGATGACAATGATGAGGCATGAATGACAGAACAAATAATCCAGAGTCACACTGGAAGTTCATTTTCTTGGATTATTGGACAAGACATTCAAGATTGTCTGGTCCACACCTTCCCACCCTCATCCACCTGAGGCTAACATCCATTTTCCCTCATGAAGGTTAATTATAGCTACCATTTATAGAAACCATCTGGAAACCAGACAGTTTTCTTACGTGATCTCCAATCCTTTTTTTAAAAAAAAGAAACTTTGCAAGACAGGTGTTTTCTCCCTTCAAACACAAGGAAAATAGAGGCTCTGAGATGTCAAGCTTTTAGCCCGAGATCACACAGTGTGAAAGTGTTAAGAGCCTGGTTTTGAACTTGTATCTCTCTGGATCCAATTCCCATCTCAAGCTGCCTCCCCAGCTGATGCCAATTGGCCTGCACTCTTTAAACACCATCAGGGTTGGGTCACTCCTGAAGATCATTCAGGAGTACCATGAGGGGAAGAATTCCGGATATTGGCCTACGTGTCCTTTTCTGTATCTTCTGCCCTTTGAAGATGCACAAATTCATCTTCTTGTCCCTCCTCAAGATAGGACTTTTAAGCATCCTCTCCTCCCTGTCCCTTCTTCTCAGACCTGTCAACAGTTACTCATACGATAGAATTGGGACACCTTTCTGGAGATGGAGACTACAACCAAGATACATGCCCTTGACTGGAACTGGAATCACACCCTTTTAGTCCTTGGGCCAATGCTCTAACTGCTGAGCCAAAGCAGCTGGGTCTACTCTATGACTTTTTTAGATTAAGCCCCCATACTTGATTGACTGCTTTTTCTCAGTTCCCAGTCTTACCCTGGAGTTCCTCCCTGCCTTCTTTGAACATTCGTTTATGGAGCTACAGCCCTGACCTCCTGATGCCCAGAGGGTGAGAGAGAGACAGGTGGGATGAGGAAAGCTCCGAGTTCCTGGGTGGAGCCTCTAAGGTGGGAGACCACCTAGCACAGAGCCAGGAGGGCTCTTTCCAGAGTGACCTTTCCAGCTGTGTCTTGGGAGGAGTTAGAAAGGGGGAGCTGCAAAGGTGACATCCAAAAACACGGAGGTGGGACAAGGAAATCTACTTCAAGACCCTTCCATGGTTCTGTCCACTCCTGTGACTGAGCTATGTCTTCTTTCTGTGTTCTGAGCCCCACGTGCTCCTTTTCCCCATTCCTAACATGAAGATAATAATATTACCTTCCTTGTGGGTTTGTGCTGAGAATTAAATGATACAATCGCTGTGAAACACTTAGAACAGTAAGTGCCCCACAATTGGTGGCCATTATCTTTTTTTTTTTTTTTTTTTTTTTTTTTTTTTTTTTACCCACGATTATCATTTTCAGCCTCACCCCTACATTTAATTATTTCTGTGAACAAAGCACCAGGCAGTGTGCAAGGATAACGGCCTTGCTTTTCGACCTCCTGCTTTAGAGCTTCCTCATACACACTCATCTGAGCCTCGCACCCCCTGGAGAAGGGAGCACAGCGGGCCCTCACTGACCTTCCCGCAAGGAGGATGTGAGGAAGACTTGGATGATGAAGAGGAACACCAGAGTTTATCCAGGAATCCATCACCACTTTCCCCACCATCCTGTTTTGATTTTAATGTGGATCTATGACCAGCAATAAGGATCGACTGAGTTGAGTCTTAGCATATGTCTGACAGCTCCTACCCTTCTTGCACTCTTCCTTTGACCATCCCCCCCCCCCCCTCCTCCACATCGGAGACCAGGCTATGGCCCTGAGTTTGACACAAGGCTTATCCCAATGCCTGAGCTGACTGTGAAAACAGCAGGAAGTGGCTCAGCCCTGAATGTTCCTTTTGACCTTCACTACCAACTCTGGACTCAGCCCAGCTCTCAGCTCTGGAATCCCACGCTGCGTTAAGAACTGTGAAGGATTTTGGATTTTGCCCTACCTGAGATCTAACAAGTTGACCACTACAATTCTCAGGTTCTGGCAGAAGATGTGAAACTCCTGCATGGGAGACAAAAGACAGCTTATTACTCACAGTAACATTAGTAGCCAGAATGCCATCGCTGGTGCTAGTTCCCTGAACCTCAGTTCCCCAGGGGCAATGAAGCGGGGGCCAGGTAACTCCGCTACACACAGCAGGTTTTGTTAGTAAGTAGGAATCCAAAGCCTAAGAAACTCCCATCTTTTAAAGGAGCTGTATGCCAACCTGCCTAACCTTTGCCCCAGAGAGAGACATGACTGGTCAGCAAACACATCAGCCTCTGGCCTGAGGGGGACACTGTGTCCATGCCCCAGGGCTCTCTAATAAGCAAACATCCTTGGAAAGACAGGTGGCAACTAAAGCTTTCAGTGCCTCTGCTCACAAGATACGTAGACATTTGGGAAATGACCCTTGGAAAATGGACTCTTACCCAACACCTTGTCCTTCCTCTGTGGTCTATTCGGGTCATAGTTCCTGGGATACCCAATACCCAGGGCCTTCCTGGGCTCATCAGAGCAATATTATGGATGCAAAGCCAGGCGATTTTTAGGAGGTTCACATGCCTTGTGCTGCGACCTGGTAAAATGGACCCAGGTGATGTGCCCGGCGCCCGGAGGAAAGGTGAAATGTGGTCCAGTATGCAAATGAGCATGAAATCTTAGCGAGATTAGAGAAAACACTGACACAATTCGTATAACGATGTCCTGACCCATTTTTCTAATGATGAAAGTCGGCGTGTCTCTAATAATGAATGTTAATTAACTGCAAGGTACAAGCCGTTAGCCAACGTGGACTCTCTGGGTGTCTGCGCTTACAGTTTGAACAAACACCTGGCTCATCTAAACATCCCTTCACCCTCTTACCCAGGAGACGAAGAGTTGCTGCAGGGCTTCCTATGGGCTGGGTGACTTCAGCTTAAGTGCTGGACACCACAGCACAGACTGTACAACACTGCGAGCCTGGCTACACCCAAGTGACCCAACATAAAGTGCCTACTGCTCGGCCAGGGCTTTGGGGACAGGCACATCCTTTCCTCAAGCAATCCCACACCTAGGGCCTTATCCCAGAGAAGGCCCCGGAGATGAGCAACACGGCTTTTCCGAGGATTAAGTAAGCTGACACAAAGTGCTAAGAACAGTAGCTGGCTCAACGTATTTCATGTACGTGCTCAGCTCAGGTTCACTGACAAGTGAAAAGAATTTAAATAACCCAAACCTCCAACCATAAAGGACTCTTTCAGTAAATTATGAAATGGACCTAAAATGAATTGGGACATGAGTGTTAAAACCATACTGTAACTGGATCCTGCTTATGTTTAGAATGTAAAAAGGAACAGAGACCATTGCCCTCGCTGTCACAATAAGGAAGCACTGATACACTAAAAACTGTCATGCCGATCTAGGGATAAATGAAGAGCAGATGTGAAGATCTCTACAGTGAAAACTGCACACCAGTGCTGAGGTAAAGACGATTTCAAGAAAGGCAAAAAGGAAAGATGAACTGTATTAATGTACTCAAATATTTAGTTTTGTTAAGATGAAAATTCTTCCCAAGTTTATCTAAACATTCAATGATATTCCAATCAAAATCTTTCAAAGGACTTTTCTGTAAACACTAATAAGCTGGTTCAGAAGTATAGATGAAAATGGAAAGACCCCAGAATAGCCAAGATAATTTTAAGAAGAACACAGTTGGTGGCTTATATTGACATATTTCAGGAGGTAGTTTTTTGGTCCAGAGTAAATCCATAGTGTGTCGCTGGTCACCTGGTACTCACCAGGAGAGCTGGGGTGGCTGTTTCGGGCTAGCATCTGTGCCAATTAATGAGAATCTGAGCCAGGTGGGTTTTATTCATTCATTAAACACATATTTACTAAGGTTGTTTGTGCCAGGCAAGGACAGATTTGCAATGAAGCTCAGTTGTGATGGGCAGGGCCTCTCCCTCACATAGGCCTCCTTCCAAGGACTCCCATAGTCACAGGTATTTGTAAAAAATGCCAAGAAAGATCTTCGCCAGAATTGGTTAAAGACCACTGTCTCCACTGTAGTCTTCCTTCCTTCCTACTTCCCTCATGGTGATTGACGTGGCAGTAATTGTGTCATTGGGAGAATTCAATTTAAGTGGAAATGAGGATTTATTCAGTATGGTTTTGGTGGGATATATTTATGTGGCTGCAGCCACTTTTAGGGAGGGTTCCATTATTTCTAACTGATCCAGAAAGAAAGGACTATCAGAAATATTCTTACTGCCCACTACGCCAACCCACCCAGAGTCATGACACCGTGTCCCATGCCAGAAATTGTTTATCAAGATATAAATAGTTTCTAGGGTACCTGGCATCAAAACTATGGGGTAATAGAGAAAAACTGAGGTACAAAAGCAAGTCTGTGGAAAATCCTTCCTAATTTTATAGCTCATATCTGAAAGAAATTTGATAGATCTTCCCACCTTGGACATGACCAATAGCAAGTCGTGAAGCCAAGAGAAATGTTCATGAAACATCAGCAATAAAAAAAAAAAAAAAAATTTAATCAACCACACTAGAGAAAACAACCCAACTATCTTTATATTCTCTCTATAAAAAAATATTGTAAGATTTACTGAGAAAAGTGTTAAAGTTTCTCACTCTGATAGCGAATTTGTGTATTTCTCCTTGTAGTTCCTCCAAATTTAACTTTATACATAGCTGAGACTTGTTATTAAGTGTACGCAAATTCAGAGCTGGTATATCATCCTGACAAATTGAACCTATTTTTATTGCACAATCTCCTTTTTCATATCTCACAGTTCTTTGCCCTCAAGTTTGCTTGGCCTCATAAATATGACGACAGCACCTTCTTTTCCACTTTCCATTCTTTCACCCCTAAATACAGGCATGGGTCATCACTCCAAATGAGGGCAGGGGGGCAGGCCTCTATCCTGCTACCCTGTGACTCTTGCACTGACCCGTCATTGGGTATGAGTTGCCAGGAGAAAGCAGCCATGGCTTTGAGCCACACAGCTTTCTGCGGCGAGAGTAGCGCTTGGGAAGGGGCTCAGCTGTGAGCCATCCGCAGACAACATGGGCAGCTTCCAGAGGACTGGATGTATGGGTCTTAAAGGGAGATGGGACAACACCCCAGGGCACCCACCATACACCCTCAACCTCCAATCAAGTTGCTATGGAAACAGATTCTTCTCACGAGAGAGGCACCGGATTGTCAGATCTGCTTCCTAGAACCAAAACCCCTAAATATGTTGAATCGGAAAATGGCAACAGTGTGGTTCTCAGAATACTGGAGCTGGAAGGACCTCAGAGATGTTAGAGCTTACCCTCCGCATTTTTACAGACGAGGTGACCAGGGCTCAGATGGAATCAGTTCCTCTTCCTAAGGCCGAGGAGCCATCTGTGACTCTGGCAGGACCAGAGTCATGAGTTTGCTCTTTTGACTCACAATGTATTGCATGGCTCCGGCCCTGTTTTTATTTGGCAGACATCTATGGCTAAAGAATATTGTGCATAAGCCGCGTAATCTATATTTATGATGTCTTAAATAAGTCTGGAAAAAGTACCCTCAAGAGTTTCTTAGTTGTCAAGATTTTTGCATATACATTTTCCATTAGCATACGTGATTAAGGCATAAATGCCCCTATAAAACTAAACATGGTCTTTGTTTTCTAAGTACATTTATAAGCTCCTGATGACAGAATGATGGAACATTTTTGCAACCCAGCTTTTATTCAGTTCCAAGTAAGACCATGGATAAAGGCTTCGCCTGGGAAATCAGTTCATGGTCATTAGTACATTATAGTCTCACAGTTCTGTAGCTTCTGCCTCATCTCATGTAATCCTCCCAGAAGCTGGGACGTGGGAAGGGAGCAAAGCGGTAGCTCCAATTTAGAGATGCAACTACATAACAAGATAAGTGAAATGGCTCACAAGAAAGACACATGTTTAGTCCATGGTGGTTCCAGGGCAAAATTTGGTCACCTGTCTCATAACCCAGTGTAACAAATGCACCCTTTGGAGCCCCTCCCCCCCACAATGAGTCATGCCCTTTACAATCCCTCACCTTGGACTTGCTTAGAATATGGCCAGGTGATGGGCTATCCCCACCTTGGTTGTGTGGTTACATTCTGCTATGTAAGACTCCTACTAGTAGCTGAAGAAATAAATTGCCACGTTGATCAGCTTATCTGGGCATCCACCTGGCAGGAAACCGACGGCTGGAAGGTGGTCTCCAGCCGAGAGCCAACAAAATGCTGGGGCCCTCAGCAGAATCCTGCCAACAACCCGAGTGAGCCTGAAAGCAGACTCTTCCCCATCCACGCCTCCAGATGAGAACACAGCCCAGCTGACATGACACAGCACCTTTTGTGTAGTTCCCTTGGCAGAGGGTCCCTGGGTCTCATTCACATAAGAGACATACTCTGACTCCTGACCCTCAGAAACTCTGAGATAATAAATGTGTCATGTTGCCGAAACCGGTTTGGCTCAGTGGATAGAGCGTCGGCCTGCAGACTGAGAGGTCCCAGGTTCGATTCCAGTCAAGGGCATGTACCTTGGCTGCGGGCACATCTCCAGTAGGGGGTGTGCAAGAGGCGGCTGATCGATGATTCTCTCTCACCGATGTTTCTAACTTTCTAACCCTCTCTCTTCAAGATCCTCCTTCAGTTCTTCCGGATAAACACCTAGCAGTGAAATTGCTGCATCATATGGCTTAATTCCAGTTTTAATTTTTTGCGGCCCCCCTATACCACTTTCCATAGCAGCTGCCCCCTTTCCATTCCCACCACCAAGTGTCCCCATTTCCATTCCCACATGCACAAGTGTCCCAGTTTCTCCAGAGCCTCAGAGGAGCTAGCGTGGGCCCTTCTGAATTGGATGTGAAGGCAGGGCATCTGAGTGGAGCTGACCAGGAGGCACTGACCACGCCTCAGGTGATGGGATGGTACTGCTGACAGACTTGGAATTTATCCAACAGGAAATGAGAGAAGCCACCAAAGATCAGAGAGTTCACTGCGGACAGTGGAGGGAGGAGAGCAAAAGGTGAGGATTCAGCCTGGGCAGCCCATTCATTCATCAAGGGCAAGGGCTAATTGCTTTTAAAAAGCTCCTGCTCTTGAGTTAAACTTTCCCCTGCTGTCCCTGGATTTACTTAGCAAACGCTTTTGCATATTAAATACTAACATATCTCAGATGGAGTTACCCAAATCAAAATTAGAGGCTGCAGTGATAGTTACCATCTGTGGAGGCTTTTAGTTTTCATGCAACAACCGGAGAAGTAGACATTCTGACGACAGTCCTCCCGGGGGGAGGCAAAGCAATGAAGCCTCAGGAGAGGGACATGCCCTCCTACCCTTACTGTTTGCTCCCACTAAGGGCGGGGATTAGAAAGGATTGCTCAGGTCTCGGGCTCTAAGGAAGGGGTGTGTGTGCTAGTTGGCAGGGACACTGTGCATTTAGAATATATGCACAAAGATCAGTGGACTTGAAAGTAAGGTGAAGAACAGAGTTGTTAGGGCAGAGAAAGTATTCTGTATGACACTGTGATGGTAGATGCAAGTCATTTCACATGGGTCAAAACCCATAGAGCGGGCCACATAAGAAGTGAATTCTAATGGAACTGTGGACTTCCGTTAGTAATAACCAACTTGTAAGTAGTGAAGCCAGCACCCAAACTCAGACCTTGGGATCCTAGAGTCTTCATGCTTTCTATTATTCCACCCCACTTCTCTAGACAAATAAGGTGTTCTTTGATACCTATTTTTTCTAACTTCTGGAGATTCTAATTATCTATTAAATAAAAGTCGACGATAGCACTCACACGTGACATCTGAGTCTCTTGCCCCCAAATCCTAGGCGTTTCCAGCTTCTTACGTCAAACGTTCAATGCGAGGCCAGACAGTGTGCCCAGGGCTAGCCCCATAGAGCAGGGGTCCTCAAACTTTTTAAAGTGGGGGCCAGATCACGGTCCCTCAGAGAGCTGGAGGGCCGGACTATATGAACTACTAATTCCTACTGTAACACCTCGGCTGCACTCACTGCCCAAAAAACCTGGCGGGCCGGATCAGACTCCTCTGCGGGCCACATGTGGCCCGCGGGCTGTAGTTTGAAGACCCCTGCATAGAGAGTCATAGCAAGAAATGCACCAACACCATGGCTAGGGTGAGGACAGGGACATTAAATCACAAAGGGATATCCAGGGCCTTACGTCCTTAAAGACAATGATCTTTTTGTTTGTGGAGTATGAATAGGTGAATTCGGTCATTCTGTAAACATCTCCTGGGGCCTTGGGAAACACAGATGAGAAAGACAGTTCTTACCTTCAAACAGATCACTATCTCTGGATGGCATGGGCAAGGTGAGTTCACTTATAACTACATTCAGGGGCAATACTCTAAATACGTTACAACTGGAAGAGCATGGAAGGCAACCAATCAGAATGGATAGCTCAACCTTCCAGAACACACTCCAGCCATAAATAAGCCACCTGGACATACCTGGAGACTAATACCCGTGTATTAGTCAGCTCAGGCTGCCATAACAAAATACCATACATTAGACGGCTTTGAACAGCAGCAATTTATTTTCTCATAGTTCCGGAGACAGGGAAGTCCAAGGTCAAGATTTGATTCTGGTGTGCGCCCTCTCTCCCTGTCTAGCAGATAGAGATGCCCTCTCACTGTGTCTTGGGCACCAATCCTATCGGACTAGGGACTCACCCTTATGACCTCATTTAACCTCAATTACCTCCTTAGGACCCCCTATTCCAGAAACAGTCACACTGTGGGACAGGTCCCTTAACCTGTGGGGTCTGTGCTACTCCTGTTTAGTGTCAGGACTAAATTGCATTATGGGATACCCAGTTGGGGTCAGAGAGACTCATGGTGACAGAAGTGTTGGGAGTGTGGGAGTAAAGGAGAAACGGAAGTGGTTATTCAATTTCTCATCTGTAAGATGGAAATACGTGTTACCATTCCTACCTCACTGCTTGCTGTGAAGAATAAATGAATTTGTGCTTAGAATAGCACCTGATACAGAGGCAACTTTACCAATGTTAGCTGTTATTACCTCTTAATTTCTCCTTCTGACAATGCAAATTAACATTGTATTTCTCCCTCTGTTCAGCCAAACTGGGACTCAATGTTGAGGGTTCACCAATGGCAACTGACTCTACAGATACCAGAAATGAGTACTACTAATAGTAAATACTCACTACTATCTATCAATTAGAAAAGTGGCCAGGCATATATATAATGCATTGAAATAAAATGACAAAGATAGATTCCCCAAGAAATGACACAGCCCGGTAGGGCCTTGAGGGATTAGGGGTAATCTTTTATTTCTTTTCCTCTTCCTGTTGTTCTTATGTGGTTTCTGTTTGTTTTGTTTTCTTGTTCTCCCTAATGAGACTGTGTCTATTTCGTACTCATAAAAGCAACTATAAAAGTCATTTTTTAAATCCTATCTAGGCAAAGGATCTGTGAGCCCCAAGGAAACAGACAGGCACCCTCGCACCCTTGTCCTTTCTCCTCTGTGTTCTACTCAAGGCATGCCCTGGGCAATGAGACCGCACCAGCTCTCCACCACTGTCCCGAGGTGCGGTCACAGAGGGATGACTCAGAAGTGGCTTCTGGCACCAGGCATGCAGGAGAGCTGCAGCTGCCACACCAGCCAGCCCTGCAGAGAATCCTCACGCTGAAGCGGGGGAGGGGACGCTCACAGCACGTTCCCACCTGAACCACGCAGGGCCAGACTCGCCTAATTAATCATACTAATTGCAAAGAGGGAGTTGGAAGCCAACAGACAGACCCAACACATTGAAGAATTAAAGAATATCCAAGCACAGGAACCCCAGTCAGCTCCTTCCTTAGGCTGCTCCACATTTCATTTATTTACTTTGCAATACAAATCGAAAAATGCTCAGCATCAAGACTTCCTTTGCTTCAGGTCCCCACAGAGCCTTGCATGAGCCAGGAAATGCTGCGCTTTGATTATTTTAATCGATATGTCTTGTTTTCCCTGCCCAGCACCCACTGCTCCTTTCCCAGGTAAAACATCTCCCAGTTTCCCTTTGAGGAAGCACCCCACTAACGTCCTTAATGGGCTGTCAATCAAGGTGACCTTCCCGCCCAGGGGGCGGCACTGAGCCCAAGATAAGCCAATCAGGTGCTCCCTTCTTTGAGTAGTCCCTAAATAAAAGGTAGAGCAGCCTACCAGCTCCCTGGGCTGAGCGCTGAGTCACCTCACAAGTATTCCAACTCTCACCATGCCAAAGCCCTGGGCCTGTGAGAGTTGGCTCTTAGGAAGGAAGGGTTTGAGGTTTGGAGAAGGGAAGACAAGTGCCATACCCTGTGGCAGAGCCTGGAGGAACTTTCCTCCTAGTCTCGGTCCTTTCCCATCCCCTCTCTGCTCACGGAAGCCGGAGTGAGCTTTTCGTTATTCTTAAATTGTGATACAACACACCAAACATAAAATTCACCATTGTAATCATCTTAAACCGTGCGGTGTAGTGGCATTTAGCACATTCACAGAGTGGCGTGACCAACATCACTACCTGGTTCCAGAACCTTCTCATCACCCCCAAAAGAAAACCCCGCACCCCACTAGGCGGTCACTCCCCAACCCCTCTCCCCCAAGGCCCTGGCAACTACTATGTTGCTTTCAGTTTCTATGGCCTATACTCGATCTTTCATATCAATAGACTCATACAAACGGCATGTGATTTTCTGTGTCTGGCATCTAGGACCCAGGACTCAGTCCACAGACCTTTCCTCTTGTCAACTCAGAAGCCTGGAGGGCTTCTCATCTAGTCTCGTGCCTTTCAATTCTATCTACCAGCTTTCTCCAGCCAGGTGTCTCCCCTGATCGCCGCCAACAGATATCACCAACAGGTGTTAGCAACTTCACTCCAAAACAAACTTGTCTACTGTCCCCTACTGTTAACCCTTATCACCGCAAATGAAAATGCCATCCTTCCAGACTCAGGCCAAATACCTCCGAGTCGTCGACTTACCTCTCAGTCGCCCAGTCCAGTCAATAAACACAGTCGACTTTGACTTCCAAACACATCCAGCATCCCATGGCTTCTGGTCCCAGCGACCACAGCCCCTTACCTGGGTTATGGCGATAGCCTCCTGGTCCTCCCTGCCTCCGCCCGTGGCCCTTCCTGTCGGTTCTCGGCACAGCAGCTCCAGAGATCCTGTCCAAATGCAAGAGGATCACACCTGTTAAATCTGTGCTGCGGGTAAACAAGAAGTAACTTTTAGTAGAAGTATGTCCCACGAGATATTTGGGGCATTTTGGGCAGACTTACACTTTAACGTGATCTGTGCCGGTCTAACCAAGTTCCTGTGTTTTTATTCGCTAAGTCTGGCGGCCTTAACACCATAACCATCATCCCAATCCTGGTAAACCACCTTTCCTGCCTTTTTTTTTTTTTTCCTCAGCATACCGCCATCACATGCGTTATTTTATTTATCAGTCTACACTCGCCAGAACGGGGCTGTCTGATAAAGTAGCCACTAGCCACACGTGGCTATTGAATGTTTGCAATGAGGCCCACACTAAATTAATGCCAACTTTAAAACACACACACACGAGTTAGTTTCAGGGAAGCTTTTAAGTGTGTTTAGAAAAACTTGAGTAAAAGAATATACTTTTTCAACTATACATGTTATAAAATCGAAATACAGATCCTGTTTTTCCCATGGAACCTTAACATTCCAATTGAGATGTGCCCGAAGTGCAAAGGATACATCAATCTTTATTTACTTATTTTTTTTTTAATTTTTAATTTTTGTGAGGCAGCACCTTTCATTTCCTGGGGCCAGTGAAACCCCAGGGTAAAGGGCAGATTCTGAGTGTACTCACCAGCAAGAGGTACTCACCAGTAAGAGATACGAGAGGACAGCTGGCCTGGAACAGCACGGATTTGCACTGCTGGGTTCCAATTATGCACGATTTTTTAAAAAATAATCATACAGTAGGCCCTCCACATCCTGGGATTTCACATCCATCAATTCAACCAACATCGGCCTGAAGACGCTCTCCTCTCTCCGCTCTCTGCTCTCCGCGGTTCTGGGTCCCGGGTGCAGAGGGCGGCTGTGTGCACCGCTCCGGTGCCATCTCATAGACGGGACTTGTGGGGGTGCAGGAGCCAATCCCCAGCATGAGGGGTGTCCAGACAGGAGGGGGTGTCCAGACAGGAGGGCCACCTGCAGCCAAGTTAGTGCTGAGTCCAAAGTGACACGGGCTTTTCCGTGGCACAGGAACTGGCGCTGGAGCCCCACATTGTCCGAGAGGAGGAGACGGCACCAAAGAAGCAGCCAGTTCCACACAGAGGCTTGTCCAGCTCAGCGACCTCCGAAAGCACAGCGCTGGTGGCCGGAGGCAGAGCCGAAGCCGAGGTTCCCGGAAGCCTGTCTCACAGTGCACTTCCTGGGCACGTGGGTGGATGACCATTTCCCAGCACCTGTGCAGGCCAGCTGAGGCCACGTGACCTGTGCAGGCCGATGGGCATAAGCTGAGGCCATGTGACCTGTGCAGGCCAATGGGCATAAGCTGAGGCCATGTGACCTGTGCAGGCCGATGGGCGTGAGGGAAGACTGTGGCAGCATGGTCTTCCCTGGCTTTGGAAGCCAGGGGTTGGTGTTGGTGGCGTTGCCAGCCGTGGGCAGGAGGCTCTGCAGATGGCACAGCCGCCTTGGAGAGTCGCCAGGCCGTGTGTGAGGCAGAGATGCAGTTGCCTGCAACCTAAGTGAGCCCAGCTGGTTCTGGACCAAACAGAGGCTTTCTGTCAGATTTACAGGGTGGCACACAATGCTCAGGAAGCCTTGGTTGTTTTAAAATTATATGGTCCAGCCCTAGCCCGTTTGGCTCAGTGGATAGAGCGTTGGCCTGCACAGAAGGGTCCCGGGATCAGGGTCAATAAGGGCCTAGGGCACATGTGGAGTTGCAGGTTCCAATCCTCAGTAGGGGGCATGCAGGAGGCAGTTGATCAGTGTTTCTTATCATTGCTGTTTCTCTCCCTCTTTTCCTCTCTGAAATCAATACAAATATATTTAGCCCTAACTGATTTGGCTCAGTGGATAGAACATCGGCCTGCTGACTGAAAGGTCCCAGGTTCGATTCTGATCAAGGTCATGTACCTTGGTTGTGGGCAAATCCCCAGTAGGAGGTGTGCAGGAGGCAGCTGATCGATGTTTCTCTCCTATCAATGTTTCTAGCTCTCTATCCCTCTCCCTTCCTCTCTGTAAAAAATCAATACACACACACACACATAAGAAAATAAATAATAAGCCGGGACCGGTTTGGCTCAATGGATAGAGCGTCGGCTTGGGGACTAAAGGGCCCCGGGTTCGATTCTGGTCAAGGGCATGTACCTTGGTTGCGGGCATATCCCCAGTAGGGGGTGTGCAAGAGGCAGCTGATCAATGACTCTCATTGATGTTTCGAACTCTCTATCTCTCTCCCTTCCACTCTGTACAAAAATCAATAAAATATATTTTAAAAAAAAGAAAATAAATAATAAAATTATATGGTCCATGTAAATACAGAAGAGAGCTAACGTTATCCCTGTCCAGGCTTGACCTGAGCCTCGGTTTCCCCCTCTGGAAGGGGCATAAAGGTAAGACCTGCTTCAGCAAGTGCCATGAGGTTCTTACAAAATAACTTAACAAACGCACAGGGTACTTACGATGGTTACCAATATGAACACATTCACCCCTTGTATTCCTTTCTTGAAGCTGTTGTAACGGGTTGCCACAAACTGGGCATCACAAAACAATAGAAATGTATGTGCTTGCAGGTCTGCAGGCTACACATGTGAAATGCAGGTGTGAGCCGAGACCGGTTTGGCTCAATGGATAGAGCGTCGGCTTGGGGACTGAAGGGTCCCGGGTTCGATTCCGGTCAAGGGCATGTACATTGGTTGCGGGCACATCCCCAGTGGGGGGTGTGCAAGAGGCAGCTGATCGATGACTCTCTCTCATCGATGTTTCTAGCTCTCTATCTCTCTCCCTTCCTCTCTGTACAAAATCAATAAAATATATTTAAAAAAAAAAAAAAGAAGAAGAAGAAGAAATGCAGGCGTGAGTCAGCAGGTCCCTGCTCGCTCCTCAGGCTGCAAGGAAGGATGGGGGGCTGAGGAACCTGGGATGGAGGTAGGGTAGGAGGAAGATCTGTGTTTTATTGTGTGCCTCTCTGTCCTGTTTAAATTTCCTTTACAAGGTACACACGTTCCTTTTTTCTGTTATTATTTTTTTTTTAACAAGACTCATGTAAAACATAAACTCTAACAATGAAAGCAGACTCTGTCCCAGGTGGAGGGAGTTGCAGGAATCAGCCATCGCTGCAAGGGCGTGTCTGTTTACTTGGCTTTTATTGAGCGGAGGCGGAGGAAAGCAGGGATTCCTCCGCCCTGAGCCGCTTCACCTGCCCGAGAGGTTCCCTGGAAATCACTGAGCACAATGTCACTCTCTTCTGTGCTGTTGGTGCAGGATTTGGGAACGATATGTAATAAGAGATCGCTGATTATTTGTTTCCTAATTCCCCCTCCCCTTACTGTCCAGGTATCTCTCTGCCCACAAAAGACTTCTACGCTGTCACCTTTCCTCCGGGATGAGCAAGTTTTGTGTCTAGATCTAGGTGTTTGGGGCACCTTCAAAACAACAGCAGTGTCCCCATGAACCATCACTGTCCTTGGTGCCTTAGGACAGTGGTCGGCAAATCGAGGCTCTCAGTGACTCTTTGGCCCCTGAGTGTTCTAACGCCACTTCTTCAAAATAGACTCTCCCAGGCCGAAAACCGACTTCTGCGCGTGGGCCACAAAGTTTCAATCACACTGTACATGTGCGCCCACACGTGGTATTTTGTGGAAGAGCCACACTCAAAGGGACTCGAGAGCCACAGTTTGCCGACCACTGCCTTAGGAGAATCAAGGCTGGTCACTGAGACAGCAGCAAGCCCACTGTTTCAGCAGGTGCCTGATGTGTTTTTAATCCTCACCTGAGGGTATTTTTCCATTGATTTCAGGGAGAGTGGAAGAGACAGGGAAAGAGAGAATCTTCGATGTGAGAGAAACACATCCATTGGTTGCTCTCAGGTCCAGGGCTGGGGAGGAGCCTGCAACCAAGGTATGTGCCCTTGACCGGAATTATACCTAGGACGCTTCGGTCCACAGGCCAACGCTCTACCCACTGAGGCAAACCGGCTAGAGCTCAACAGGTGCCCTCTTTTATGCCAGTGGCAAAGCTCTGACCCTTTGGGTCTGTCCACTGATGGCACATCTCAGCCGAGGCAAAAGCAGAGGAGGACTCTTCCCATGGCATTAAGAACACTGGCTCACCCTGACCCGTTTGGCTCAGTGGATAGAGCGTCAGTCTGTGGACTGAAAGGTCCCAGGTTCAATTCTGGTCAAGGGCACGTACCTTGGTTGCGGGCACATCCCCAGTGCGGGGTGTGCAGGAGGCAGCTGATCGATGTTTCTCTCTCATCGATGTTTCTAACTCTCTACCCCTCTCCCTTCCTCTCTGTTAAAAATCAATAATATATATATATATATATATATATATATATATATATATATATATATATATATATATATATATTTTTTTTTTTTTTTTTTTTTAAAGCCTCAGAATACTCTGCTGGCACACGTGGGCATGCGGGCATGTCAGCCTAATGACACTGGTCTCGGCGCCATCCCCAGCTCACAGGTGAGGAGGCTGAGGCTCAGAGAAGTGAGATATCTGGTCCAAGGTCACCGAGCTGGTAGCACAGCTGCGAGTCGCCCCAGGTCTGACTCAGCCCAGGACCTTGACCGCTGTGCCCTCCGGCTGATTATCGGAAAGAAGGCGAGGAGTCGTCCTAAGGAAGGATGTGGTCCAGGGAGGCTTTCCAAGGGAGGTGGCTCTTGAGCAGGCCCTTGAAGAGCAAGCTGGACACGCAGAGGAGGGGCATCTGGGAGGGGAGGGTGGTAGTGAGGACTGGACATCAGCTGCTGCTGGAGAAGCGACAGCAACAGAAAAGGCCAGAGAAAGCGGGGGTGGAGGGCAGATGTTCCCGGGGGACACGGATTCTCATCTTCTCCTCTGCACTTCCTTTCTGTAGCTCTGGTCTGGAAGGTTCCTCCGAGCAGTGTAGGCGGATCTTAGGCCTGCATTTGATTTATTTTATAGCTGGAGTTCCGGAGCTTTTGTGGTGGCTGCAACATATAATATGGAATTTCCCTCACGAGCAATTCTTCATCTTTGGCAACCCAGTGGAGCGTGAGTCTGGCACGCTCTCCTTTTTCCTCTCTCCTGGAGCTTTAGTGGGGGCTCAGCTGGTGCAAGCCCAGGACCCCCCCGCGGCTACCCTGCCAGCTGCTCAGCCAAGGTGCCTGGGTCCTGCCAGAGGGCCGAGCCTGCTCCCTCCCTGGTGGCGGCATCAGTACAGTATCCTGTCCATTTCCCCCTTTCCCTTTGGGGCTCTCCCACTGAGAGAGGGAGAAAGCGGGACAGCCACGTTTGTTTGTGTCTGTTTGCATCGCTCCTGGTGTGGCTTCATCTCTGTTGGCACACATGGCATCTCCTATCTTCAGGTCATGAAAAGGTCATAGGCTTCTGAATCAAAACTCAGTTGGGTTCCCGTCCCAGATCTTTTGGATTGACTTACTCGAGGACCTTGGGGAAGGAGCATTTTAACCTCTCCTAAGTGCCAGTTTCCTTATCTGCAAAAAAATCACAACGATAGTGATACGTGTATCAGAGGGATGCTATGAGGTTTAACAACAACCTGTGTAAAGCATCGATGTAACACTTAGCACATAATAGGTGGTATGACCTGTATGTTTGCATCTCCTCCAAATTCACATGTTGAAGCCCTAAGCCCCTTTCTGGTAGTATTTGGAGATGTAGCCTTCGGGAGGTAGAGTTAGATGAGGTCATGAGGGTGGGGCCCTGGTCCAATGTGATTAGTGTTCTTAAAAGAAGAAACACTCGATCTCTCTCTGGCTCACTCGCTCTCTTTCTTCCTCCCCTCCCCTTCTCCCCTTCCTTCCTCCCCACCTTTCTCTCCCTCTCCAAAACAGAGATATAGCTATCAACAAAGAGCTTACCACAGTGCCCATCTCATTGGTTTTCCCTGGGCGGAAGATAATTGGCCCACCTTATTGCCCCACTGTGTGGAGTTCCTGAGACCTCTTAAGAGAGACCAAGAATAACAGCCTCCAAGCAGAAGCAATTGCCCCACCCTGTTGGCAAAGCTCACGCCACACCTGTGGGTGAACATATTTGGCAACAATACATCAGCTCAAGAGTTACTATTCAAAATACATAAAGAACTCATACAACTTAACAAAAGGAAGACAAACAATCCCATCAAAACATGGGCAAAGGACCTAAATAGACACTTCTCCAAAGTGGGCATACAGATGGCCAAGAGACCTGTGGAAAAATGCTCGAAGTGTATTCACCCATTGTAGTTTGAGAAGGTCCCCGGGTTCCCCAGCCCACCCCTACACCCTGCCAGTCAGAGCATTAGCATCAGGTTGTCGGCCAGAAGCCTTCATTTATAAATGCCTTTGTTCTCCTGTCCCCCATATCACCCCGTTAGTCCCCTCTCCCTCACCACCCCCTTCACAAGTTTGCACAAAAAAACACCGTCTGTGGGAGCAAGACTCCCGACCCTGGCACAGAGCCACAACGTGAAGTAATTGTGCAATTAGAACTTAATTGCCGGATTTAATTTCTTTCTTTTTTCTTTTCCTCTGCCTCTCCGTTGTTGCAAATGTGCAGTTCTGCCTTGGGATGTCTGATGAGTTCCTTGTGTCTTGCCCCAGGAAGGGATGAGATTGGGGAAGGGAGAGGCGCAGAGAGCTGGCTGGATTTTTCTCCTCAAAGAGAAGTTACAAAGTAAACCTTCCCCAGCGGCTGAAAGCCAAGGAGGAAGACATTTAACTCCAAGATCTGGTGGCAAAGGACCCCATTTCCCCACTCCCCCTTGCCCCCCCTTTTGCCGTCCCCCCCCCCCCCCCCGCCCACACACACACACACACACACACACACAACAGGCCAGATTTTCAGTGACTTTCAGCAAAGGCTATGCCTGAGCTTTGGCAGATGTGTGGTGTGTCACTGCATTAGGCACCAATCCACATAGTACATACTATGGATATTCTATATATATATAGGTTAGATCCCATCTAAATCCTCCCAATAGTCCTACCATCAGAGGGCCACTGTCCATCATGTAATACATAAGATAACAGGTTCAGAGAGGTCCAGCTACTTGCCCGGGGTCACACAGCCAGTGAATGCTGCTGCTTGAAAGTGAAGGCAGGAGCTAGCTTTTCCAGGCCCTTCTTCCCAGAGGGCCTAGCGCAGTGCCCCAGGACCCACTCCAGAGAACGGGCTCCGTCTCCTCTCTTCCCTGCTCAGAGCAGAGAGGCTCTCCAGTCTTCGCCCTCTGCACACAGCCACTCACAGGCCGCATCCCAGGCCTCAGCTGCTCTGGGGGCAGCCTCCTGTCCTGTCTCCCAACAGCCACGGCTGCTGCCAACACTTCCCTTCTCAGCGCCCCTGACCGCAGGTTTGGGGTCCCAGCACCACAGCCCTCACCTGCCTCCCGGGGCATCTTCTGAGAACTAACGGTGTGAAGAGAGCACCCCACGCTTGGCCCAGGGACTGCCCCCTCCTTCCTTCCTCGTGCACTGCTGGCGGGCACCTCGGAAGTCCAGGCACTAGGATGCTGCCGACAGCAAGAGGCTGGGAAGGGCCATTGAATGCACACCTGGCGCAGTTCTCGTCATCTTTGTGTTTATGGTGCGGTCGTGAATGCCAGTGCTCTGGGGGTTTGCTAGAGGAAGTGCGCTCCTCAGAAACCATGCTTCTCCCTGGGCCCCCTTTTGTTCTCCTCACATTTTTCCTTATATCCTCCCCTTATGGTGAAGGCCGGGCATGTTCCAGCAAACAAGCCCAGCTTGAGTTTGCTACTGGGCCTGCAACCCACAGCCTGCGGGCCAAATCCAGCTCACCACTTGGTTTTGTGGTTGTTTGTTTGTTTGTTTGATCCTCTCTCAAGGATGTTTTTCCATTGACTTTTGGAGAGAGGGATGGGCAGAGAGAAACATCAATGTGAGAGAAACACCTGGTTTGGTTGCCTCCTGCACACGCCCCAACCAAGGCCCTGCAACTGAGGTACATGCCCTTGACGGAATCGAACCCGGGATCCTTCAGTCCGCAGGCCGGTGCTCTATCCACTGAGCCAAACCGGTCAGGGCTGCCACTTGATTCTGAACAGCCTTTAGCCTAAGGGTGGTTTCTGCAGTGATTGGGGTAGGGGAGTGGAGGGGTGGGAATCAAAAGAAAAATAGTATTTGCAACACATGAAAATGATCTGAAATTCAAATCTGTGTTGATAAATAAAGTTTTATTGGAACACAGCCACACTCATTCATTTGTGTGTCCTCCACAGAGCCGTGGTGACAGAGACCGTATGGCCTGCAGTGCCAGAAATATCTACAGTCGGCCCTTCACGGGAAAAGGTGGTTAACTCCTGGTTTGTGCCATGCACCTTACCTCTGACAGCAACTCTGTAGCCCATTTTGGCACCTTCTTTCCTAACCCACTTCTCCACCCCACCTGACAGGCACCTGTGGGATTCTGAGTTCAGCCCGTCCACAGGGCATGGCATCCAAGCAGGACACTGACTGACCCAACCTTTGCCCAGTCCCTGACAGCAGTGACAGTGGCCCATCCAGGGAGTGGCAGCTTGGACCGTAGACCCCCCTGGGTATGAATCCTGGCTCCCCGTGGCCCTCACTCAGTGCCTTCCCTGCACACAGGGCACAATAATGCCCACAGCACCAGCTCGATGCAAGGATCAGCTAAAAGGATTCTGGGAAAGAGCTAACCACAGTGCCCATCTCGTGGTGAACGTTCAGTAGATGTTAAGTTGCTGATGGGTTGAGCAGGCAAGAACGTGATCCCAAAACCTTTCTCAGAAACTTTCTAATTACATTTGGTGCTTTTCTAATAACATTTCTCCAGTTGTAATAGCTGCTTTACCTCTCTTCCTCCCTCCCTCCATCCAGCGCCTGCCTCTTTCCTAACTAGTAAGTACTATTAACAGCTTCATCAGTGCCTTTGGCTGTCACTTAAAATGTCTTGAAACTCAATTTTTCTGACTGTAAAATGAGCATAACATTTCCTCCCATGTACTTGATAGAGCTGCTGAGCAAGTGGGACAAGAGAGAGGGCTAGAAAATTGATTCGATGTTACTCATGACTCAATATCTCAGAAGCAAAAAAAAAAAAAATTGTATTGTGAGTTGAATAATGCCCCCCCCCCCAAAAAAAAGATATATTCAAGTCCTAACCCCCACTACCTGGGAAAGCAACCTTATTCGGAAATAGGGTCTTGGTGGCTATAACCAAGTTTAAGATGAGGTCATACTGGGTTAAGGTGACTCCTAATGCATTGACTAGTACAGTATCCTTATATACGAGAGAGGAAATTTGGACACAGATAGAAAGAAGAAGCCATAGGATGGGGGAGGCAGAGACTGGAGGGATGCAGCCATTAGCCAAGGAGTGCCTGCAGCCATCATGACAGGAGGAATCCTTCCTTAGAGCCTGCAGAGAGCACAGCCCTGCCGATGTCAAACTTTCAGCCTCCAGGACTGAGAGTGAATTTCACCACCTGGCTGTGGTGAGCCACCACGTTTGTGTTTGTTTGCTGTGGCAGCGCTGGGAGGCGAGGACGGAGTGTGAGGGGCCTGCTGCCGGCTAAGCCCCAGAGCACCCACGATGGTCCCCGGGCTGTTGACTCTGACAAGGCCACCTCCTCGCAGGGTTCCCATCTCACAGCCCCGGGCCATAGCCCACCACCAGCATACGGGTCCCATCTTCCTCCCCCTCAGCGCTGTGTCTTCACACCATCGCTGGTGTGACAAACACAGGGATCTCGGCCCGGCTGGTGCCAGGTGGCACGGCCGCTGATGTCGCGGGGCCCCGTGCCAGGGGGTGGTGTGTGAGCAAGGCCTTTGTGTAGTTGCCAAGGAGAAACATGGAAAAGAGCCCGTCCCAGTCAGGGCTGAGCTGCTGCCTGGTGCTTAGATCTCATCAAGCCCTAATGAGACTCAAAAATTATCTCTTATGTCGGCCTTCCCCCCCACCCCCCCACCCGGGCCAGGAGTTCA
Organism: Pipistrellus hanaki; assembly: GCF_964339955.1. Taxonomy (NCBI): domain Eukaryota; kingdom Metazoa; phylum Chordata; class Mammalia; order Chiroptera; family Vespertilionidae; genus Pipistrellus; species Pipistrellus hanaki. Next base: position 46,376,246 of record NC_140519.1, on the reverse strand, counting down.
TCTGTGATTAATAACACCGCCCCAAATCAAGCTCAGAGGAAGGAGTCTTAGTCCCTTTTTAAAATATATATATATATTTTATTGATTTCAAAGAGGAAAGGAGAGGAAGAGGGAGAGAGAAACACCAATGATGAGAGAGAATCATTGATCGGCTGCCTCCTGCAAGCCCCACACGAGCCCACACCCTGGGCATGTCTTCTGACCAAAATAGAATCATGACTTCCTGGTTCACAGGTCCAGGCTGAGCCACTCATGCTGGCCGGGCAGTCCTTTTTTTTTTTTTTTTTTTTTTTTATAAAAGAAAGTATCTGTCCACTTTTCTGGCATACCTGCCCACTTCCCTGCCTCTGCCATTCTGTTCCTTTCTCTGATAAAGTCCCTCCCAGGCCTAGATGAATCCAGCTCTAATGCCACCTCCTCCAGGAAGCTCTCCGGATTCACTCCAATCAGCACCATCTCATGGACAGGTGACCTATGCAGTCCCACAGGCCCCTGAATTCAGAAGGACCCACGTTTGGGTTAATGCTCTGCCGTCTCCATCTTGAAATTCTTAATCCATGTTGATCAAGCACACTTGTGTCTTCATTTTGCCCTGGGCCTCGGAAACTATGCAGCTCAAGCATGACAAACTCGCTTTGTTTAAGGCAGGCGGCCCGCCGGCCGCGAGTTTGACGTGCTTGAGGCTGGTCCTGAGTCCAGCCCTGTCTATCCAATCAGACGGAGCATGCTCTCCTCCCTCTGGGCCCTCAAGGTACTCTGCTTCTTGGTAAAGCCCTTCATTATTCACTCCGGGAATCGTTAGCAAGCGCCAGTTGGGGGATCAGACACTGTTCTGGGCAAAAAGGGTCAGCAGCAAACAGGACAGGCCTGGTCCCTGCTTGTATGGAGCTGACGGTCCAGCATGAGGGAGACACACGCACAAGAAAAGCTCGGTGCAATAGCGGAAGTAAAAATCTCCTTGCTTTCTTGAAGTAATCATCAACTTCTACTGTGTGTCCATTTCTCTATCCTTGTCACTCCTCCATCACTAATAACATTTCAGTAGCTCCAAAAAGAAGGACCAAAATCCCTACATTGACCCAGGAGCCTGACCCCTCCATTCCCTCTGCCTTATCTCATTCTGTCCTCTCTGCGTCTCTCCAGGCCCCTTATACTCTGCTATTCTGCTGGGGCTGCCGTAACAAGTACCAGACTCGGGGTGGCTTATTTTCTCCCAGTCCTGGCGGCTGGAAGCCCAAGATCAAGGTGTCTGTAGGCTTGGTTTCTCCCTGCTGCTTCTGCTCCTGTTTCTCCCCACTCGACAGGTGATGCCCTCACCTCCCCCGTGATTCCTTGCCCGCACCCTGGCTGGCTCTGTACCACCTCGAAGTACCAAGTCTTGGATGCAAACTCTTCTCCCGCCGCCCCGAGGAATGCTGCGGAGAGACTCTGGAGAAGGCTTCCCAGCACAGAGCAGAGGATGCTAATTAAGTGCCTGGGTCCCCACCCACAGCCTCACTGGCTCCCCACCCACAGCCGCGCCCCCCTCCTTCTGTGCCCTAGACAGCCGGCTCCGCCCACAGACTGTGGGAAAGGGAGCTGAACGCCTGAGAGCCTGAAATGCCAAAATCTGCACTCTCCGCGGTGCAGTCTGGGAGCTGAAATCCTACAGCCACAGCCGAAACCCTGCCTGGGGGCTGTGTGCGCGCCTGGGCTTGTACCTCTGTAAGGAGGTGCCTGCATGTGTGTGCATGCATGTGTGCATGTGTGTAAGCCTGGTGCCAGTACCAGTTCCAGGGCCTAAGCCATATTCTCCGATGAAACTCACCACGTGGCATTAGTGCAGATGGGAGCCCAGGCAAGGCCAGCTTTGGGCTCACTTCAAGGACACGCCTGTCTTCTGATGAATGAACTGAACTCGCATCACAGCTTCTCCCACCAAAGAGCAGCAGGTACGAGGTGCCTCCGAGGGTATTCCCAGCAGCATCTGGGAGGTAGTCCTCCCCAGCATTAATTTCAGCTGGGTTAAGCTTCCCGGCCTGTACCTGTCCAGGAGAAGTGTTTGCACCGACGGACACGTCCTGCAGTCTGTACTGCCCACGTTGGCTGAGTGCCTGCTGTTCTCATAGCTGGGACTGGGGGAAGGGCAGCCCTAGGGACCGAGGAAGACCAGAACGGGCCCAGAAAGTGAGCAGAGAGAGGAAGCCCGTGGCCCCAGCCCTGGCACACACAGACGTGCCTCCTTCTGGTTCCTCCTCTGTCTCCCAAGCTCGCAGACCGTCCCCACCATGACTGTCCACATCCGGGCCTCCTCCCTCATTGCGAACGCTCACCGGGGCTCAGAGGCTAGTCCCAGCCCTCCCCCTGCCCTGAGCCTGGTTTTCTGTCTGCAAAGCAAGCTGGTGGGCTGGTGGGAAGAGATCAACCAAAGAACGTTATGCACGTAGGCATAACCCATGGACACAGACAATGGGGTGGTGGCGGCCTGGGGCAGGGGGAGGGGCAAGCTAGAAGGCATCAATCGGGGAGGAAAGGGAGACATATGTAATACAACAATAAAGTTAAAAAAACAAACAAAAAAAACCACGCTGTTCTGCCTACCTCTGATGTGTGAAAGATGAAACAGAGGGGCTGGAGACAGGGATCAGGACACAGGCTTTATTGGTGGAGAAGACCACTGCCAGGCTACCTTCCAGGAAGAAAGCACACGTGTCACGGTGAACACGCCTTTTGTGGGGAGAAAAAGGAAGGGACTGGGCTTAGGGCACTCAGCGCATGCTGATGGGTGGTTTCATGTAAGGCACATGATTAGGGACCTAGGGACTGAGGAATGGGGCTTAGGGTATTTGACAGGTGCTGACTGGTGGTTCAATGTACAGTCCATGTAAGGCGCCTGGTTAGGGGCTCAGGAATGTTCGGACTGCAGGTGGAGTTTGTCATTCTTCGTCCATCAGTTGGGGGAAGGGAGGATCTATCAGTGTGGGTGTGAAAACCACTTTTTGTAAATGACAATACAACCAGGAAGAGTTTAGGCAGCCGATGGCCCTCCAGCCACACCGATTGCGCTGGCAATGCTGCCTTCAGCCCTCTGGCCAGCGGGGCCTGAGCGGCGCTGTGAGCCTGGAGCTGCGGACTCTCTTCCTGTCAGTGCACCCAGGGTTATGCAACAGGCTCAGGGGACCGGGATGTCCCTCCCCGGCTCTGTGCGTCCTGGCTCTCAGCCCCAGAAGCAGAGCCCTGCTCTTCCCAGGAAAGAAAAATAAGCAGTAATGGCGTTTCTGACGGGTGCCCTGGGGCCTCCGAGGGCAGGACTGCTTTTTTCCGGGTCCAGCTGGTGGAGGAGAGCCTGGAGAGCCAGGGGCAAACACTGGCCGCAGCCACCGGCCAGGCCTGTCCGCCTGCCACTGCCAGCCGGCAGCTCCGACCCGCGAAGGAGTGTCTGCAGGGCCGAGGACCCGTCCACTCGGATCTAGGCAGCCCCTTCCAACTTGCAAAAGCATTTCTGAAAAGGCAACAGCAGCGGATTGGGAGCAGGAGATGTCTACCACCATTATGAGAGTCAAGGATCCTGTCCTGGAGCCCGTGGATAGGGAATTCACTGAGAGCATCCGGGGATGAGTGGACGAGGACACGAACAATTCCTAGAAGACACGGCCTTGCCGAAACCGGTTTGGCTCAGTGGATAGAGCGTCAGCCTGCCCAGGTTTGATTCCGGTCAAGGGCATGTACATTGGTTGCAGGCACATCCCCGGTGGGGGGTGTGCAGGAGGCAGCTGATTGATGTTTCTAGCTCTCTATCCCTCTCCCTTCCTCTCTGTAAAATATCAATAAAATATATATTTTTAAAAATTTTTTCAATCATTGTAATGTTGATATTTGGCTCTGTTGACTAATGAGTTTGCCGACCACTGCCCTAGTGTATGTACCAGCTCAGCTACTCAGCAGCCATGTCCTTGACCAGCACACTCAGGCCGTCTAAGAGTCATCACCTTGTCTGTAAACGGGGGGTCACAGTGCATATCTCTCGGTGTTGTGAGAAGTCACTGAGGTTCTGGTCTGTGGGGTGGACTCAGCCCTGGGCCTCGCGAATGGTGTGCCGTCCGTAAACGGAAGCTCCGGTTTCTGCTGTTTCTCTGGCTGAAGAAAGCGAGTTGTGGGTAGGAAAGAGCACCGCAAGATGGGATTTGAGTCCTAGTGTTTGAAGTTGCTGAGTGGCCTTGGGCAAGTCACGTCACGCCTGGGTCTCTCACAATCTCTGAAGCCTCTTCTTACCCAGACATTCTGAGTCTTGTTCTTAGACCATCTCTGCCGGCCTGCTTCTATATAGATAGATAGATAGATAGATAGATAGATAGATATACATATACATATATATATTATTGTATTATTGATTTCTAAAGACACAGGAAAGGAGAGGAGAGGGAGAGAGAAAAACATCGATGTGATAGTTAAACACAGATCAGCTGCCTACTGCGTGCCTGACTACCAGGGATCGTGTGCCCTGGCCAGGAATCCAGCCAGCAATCTAGCGATGCCCAACCAACTGAGCCACACCGGCCAGGGCTTGGCCTGCTTTTTGTTTGAGCCATTTCCATGGAGACGAGGGGCCCAACAGGTATTGAAAAGTCCTTCCTGAAGGAAAGGTCCCTTCCCCTCCCCAGGGAGCCCGCGTTCCAGTGACTCTGTTTCCTGGATCCACCGGAGCCAAAGGGATTTCCCATCCCCGCCGCCTCTGGGGCACTCTGGGCCAGGCGGCGGGCCAGGCGGGCGGCCCTCTGAGGAGCCGCCTGGGGAGCCAGGCCAGCTCCAGCGCCGCTCTGCCTTCCCGGCAGCTCTCCTCTCTGTGGCTCCAGGTCCCGCCTCTCCCGCAGGTACCTGCTTGCCCCATAGACAGAGGAGGAATCTCCCACAATCCCTGCTCGCGGAGCTAAGCCCTCAAGCTCCCCATGAGGCTCATTGGCTCCTTGAGATTTTAGCAAGGGCCAGCTTAGGAATACCCTAATTAAGTTAATAACAATGGACCTGCCTATATAGTTTAAGTTTAAAAAATGTGGCTCTCCAAAGAAATTTCAGTCGTTGTCCTGTTGATATTTGGCTCTGCTGACTAAGGAGTTTGCCGACCACTGGTGTAGGTCCTTGTCAGTGGCCCTGGATCCGTGCAGTGTCCTCCTCCTCAGCATCTGTCCTGGGGGCTTTCTGACTCTTGGTCTATTGGCCATATTTCTGCCAAATCGGGGCCCCATAATTGTGTGCTGAGTGAATAAGCTTGTATCAAAAAAAAAAAAAAAAAAAAAAAAAAAAAACCCACAAAGAAGTCATCAATCAAAAGCATGGCTAGCGTGTCTCCGAGACCAGGGCGTGAGTTTGTGGTCTGAAGGTTCAGAGAGAAGAAACGCACTGATAACGAGGGGAAGCTGGGAGCTCTCTGAAGACTGGCAGGGGAAGGGGGGATGTGCCCTCCCAATCGGAGGACACTCCCCTGCCTCCTGTCCTCGCTGGCCACGCAAGTGTTTCCTGTCCCTGTGCGTGTTCTGTCCCACGGGGCTTTGGATTCTGTGTGGACCTCCTTCCACTACTAGGGGTGTCGAACTCAATCAGAGAAGGGGCCAAAATCTAAAATCCAGCCTAAATCGCGGGCCGAATGGTTTACTGAACAGTCATAAACTGACAATGTCATAAACTGACAGCGGAGTGCAGTGATGACAGCGCGGTGCGGGCCACATTGCAAGGCCTGGCGGGCTGGATTTGGCCCGCGGGCCTTGTGTTTGACACATGTACACTAGACTGTGGGCGCCTGCAGGCCCAGGGCACGGTCTGAGCCAGTCTGCAGTGTGCACCCCCGGTGCCTCGCCCAGGGAAGGGAAGCGGAGTGAATGCTGGCCGAGTTGAATGGCTGAGCTCAGAGGCTTAGCGATTCCGCCTCACCTGCCTCCAGTCAGGTCTTCCTTCTCTGCCAGCGCCAGCAGGATCCTTGTCACACGTCCAAGGTCTGAGCGCAGCCCCGCGTGCTTTGCAAGCAGGATAATTTGCTTCTTGTTGGGAGATTTTGTCAGCCTCTTCTTTACGGAGGTGAAGTTTAAAAAAAAAATCAAAAAAAAAAATCTTGGCAGAAAGAAGTCCAAATGGAAAGCAACTTGAGGGAGGTTAAACAGCAACCCAAAGGGTGTTTCTTCCGACAGCTTCTTACCTGCGTCTCCAGAAATTCAGAGTAACAGCACGTGCGGGTCCCTACCATCTTCCTCTGCCAAGGTGTGATTCCATTAGCTTCGCCAGTGACTGCTGGTCCCCATGGACTCCAAAGAGGGTCCATTCATTCAAAAGCAAGTTGAGCACAGGAGCTGTCCTTTGCAGCCACAACCCAGGCAGGTTTTTGTTGTTGTTGTTGTTGTTTTACTATCGTTTCATCAGTACTGTGTGCCAAGGGTATATCGTGGATGTTTAATAAAGTCCATTTTGCAGCTGCAGGATTGAGGCTCAGAGAAGTCAAGCACCTTGCCCAAGGTCACACAGCAATCAGCTCAGCCAGCATTCACAGTGTGCATATCCAGTGTTCCTAACGGCTACACACTGACCCTGGTCCTCACTAACCACAATCCTTCCCAAGTCCTGTTCCCTGTCTTCCTGGTAAGAGGTCAACATGACAACTCTCAGATCGTGGTCTTCAAAGATGAGCTCTCTACAAACATGTGGGTGGAAAACCATCTTTCAAATCACTGAACACGGAACAAAGCAGCTCTAAGTATCTAATCAGATACTCTGCCACTGCCAACAAGTAATAAAAACAGGGAACACTGAATGTCAACTGTAATTGAAATGCAAAATAAAATAAAAACAGGGAACATTTACTGAGCACTTACCCAGGCATTATTATATTATTCTAAATAATAATTCAGTGATGCGGGTACCATTATTATCCCCAACATACAGATGCAGGAACTAAGTAAATTGCTCAAAGTCACAGAAGGGATTAATGGAGGAGCTAGGATTGCCCCTAATTGCCAACCCACAGCCCCTTCCTCCCACACCACACCTCCTCTCTCACCTCTCTCTCTCTCCCTCTTATACACACACACACACACACACACACCCCTGGTAAAGTTGGTGACCTAGAGAGGTAGTTGGTGGTAAAAGAAAAGACCCACCAGTTGGTTCCGAGGAAGCCACAAAGTTCACCTTCTGGAAGATGGGTATGTTCTGAATGACTTCCGCACCCTGAAGCTCCCTCCCACCCTGGGACTGTGCCCCGTGCAGCCCCTGCAGGAGGCTCCAGGGCCTGGAGGGTATCCGCGGGGCCATCCCCTCCATTCTCAACAGGCCTGCTCTGCATTTCACGGCCACCCCCACCCCCAAGTTTCCACCTCGCGCCCCGCCTCTGGGTGCTGCTTCTCAGCCAGAGCTGACAGAAACAAGTGGGGCCGCTGGCGGGGGAAGCAGCCCATGCCCTACAAATGGGCATTCTTGGAGGACAGCTGGCAGTCTGGGGACTATGGGGGGTCCTCCCAAGTAAGCCTTTTGCTGAAATACTTCTTACATCATGTGCTGTTTTATTTTTATTTTATTTTCTATTCTTATTTCAGAGAAGAGAGAGGAAGAGATAGAAACATCAGTGATGAGAGAGAACCATTGATCAGCTGTCTCCTGCAGGCACCCCACTGGGGATGGCGCCTACAACCTAGGCATATATGCCCCAATTGGGAATCAAACCATGACCTCCTGATTCATAGGTTGCACCAGTGTTTCCCAACCTTCTCTCATGATGAGAATCACCTGGTGGAGTTGTTAAAACACAGATTCCTGAATCCCAACTAAGAAGTGCTAAACTAGAATTTTTGGGAACATATAGGTAAAATTGCATACCTAACTTAGTGCTCTGTATATAACATCTGTCTTAGAGCACTAGTTAAGTATACAATTTTACCTATATGTTCCCAAAAATTCTAGTTTAGCACTTCTTAGTTGGGATTCAGGAATCTGTGTTTTAACAACTCCACCAGGTGATTCTCATCATGAGAGAAGTTTGGGAAACACTGCTCTACACTGAGCCACACTGGCCAGCCATGGGCTGTAACCCTTCTTGGAAGGAGCACAGGAACAATGGTTTCTTTCATCTTACTTCCCAGCATTGGATAGTTCAGTTCCCGTGCCTGGCCAGTGAGTCCCTCCTGCCTTCCCAGCTCTCCGAGCTCTGTAGGGTCTCTGTGCTGGGGCCCAGGCTGGGAACAGACTTTTGGAGGTCCCACCTGGGTGTAGGGGCTCCCAGGGTTAGAAAGGGCGTTCCAGCAGCCTTATTTCCACAAGGTTAACATTTCCGTGGTGCCTCTTAGAATCAATGTGACGTCCATTGCAGAGGTACGTCTGACTGTTCACCCGAAAGCCGGCCCTGGTCAGAGAACAGCCCATCATCAACGGCGTCTTGGAAGCACCGGCAGCCTTAACGCAGACACCGCTGATAGCGCACACGCCCGGGACGGGATCTGCTGGTCTTAGCCCTTTCCCCACGGCGCTTCCTGTGCCGCTTGTGTAACCCCTGTCAGGGAGCATCATCGCCGCGTGTCCGTGTGTGTCTCACCCACTAGACAGCGCGCCCCTCAAGGGCAAAGCCTGTCTCGTTCACTTCTATGCTCACTGCCCCCATTGTGCCCAGCGCCTAGGAGGCACGGCATTCAGTCTGATGGAAAGGAAAGAGAGTGTGTTGTGTTTCTCTTTTTCTGCATCCCCAGCACGGAAAAAGAGCGGGTCTGGTTCCTGAGTAGAGGAGCTGGGGATTGAGAAATAAAAGAAAGAAAGAGACCAGACATGAAGATAGAAGGAAAAAGCTGGGAGCCGGGTGGAACTGCCATCCTCTCTAATGGAGGGACAGGGACCCAGAGCCGACACAGTGTGTTTATTTATATTCCAAATACCAGGGGGTTTCACCAGAAGCTTAGGATCAAAGGAGCTTGGGTGGGCCCAGGTCCTATTCACTCCCTCATTCCCGGTGCTAGACTGGATTGACATATCAAAGCACACTATCCGACACTTGGGCTGAAATGAGGGCCAGGCTGATAACGCTCTTGCCTTTTTGGCAAAGCGTGTTCCCAGGGTGTGGCTTTGCCTGTCGCCTTGGTTTCAGCTGACAATAATTAAAGAATGCCCATGTGCCTTCCCAGGCGCTGTCTACAAGAGTGAATTCCGATGACTCCTGTAGGGGAGACGCATCAGTCCTGGCATCTAGAGGTGGATTTTCTCACAGTCAGGATGGGTGGCCGTGGCTCCCTAGCGCAGGCATCAATGCATTTGTCTCGGGGTGAGATGGCCCATGTAGATGACGGATTTTCAGGGAAGCTCCCAACCCTGACATTGGGCTGGGATGAAGGATCCCTTCTCCAATGCCTCAGAGTTCCCTGCCTGGCCCTGCATCGGGGCCAGTGGGTGACTCACGCTGGGAACTGGAAAGGACACAGAGCCCTGGCCGGCAGTTGTGCCATTGATCATGTGGCCGCAGGCTTTCGGGAAGGCCTTTGGGCCTTCAGGAGGGAGAGATGGATGAGCTCTGGAGTGAGAAGGAATGCTTTGAGGTAATGCAGGAATGAGACCTATAATTATGTCTGAGACTGTGTCATTCTCCTGCTTCCTAAGGATCAGGCCAAGGAGGAGAGGTTGCAATGGCCATTTTGGAATAAAAAGGTTTGACAAAATTCGCTTACCAATTTGCCTCTTTTTAATCATGATAATAATGACCACCGTGTGTTTGTGTTTCTATGTGGCATATAGATTGAATGGCACAGAGTAGGCCATCCTTTTGTGGTTTTCTCATTTGCAAAAAAAGAGCTGAAAACAATAGCTAGGCCTAGTGTGGTGGGAGTCTCAAGGCACTATTGGTGCAATCTGTGAGGCTGCGGTGCAAGCCTAATCGCCAAAGAAGGAATTAGCCGCCTCTGGGAAGACAGAAGCACCTCTGCCTAAGACTGGTCCCCACTGGGCCAGCTGAACAAAGACGGTAGGAGGAAGGGACAGGAAAGCCAGTCTGATTCCAGTCTGATATTCTGACCAGAAGCTAGTTGGCCTTGCAGGCAAAGACCCTTCCCATACATCCCAGCAGGTCTGTGAGCAGCTCCCACAATGCACTGCTGCTGTGGCCACTCAGGAACCTGCAGGGTGCCATGGCCCTGCTGGGACATGACCTGTCAGGGAGACCCAGACGTTGGGAAGGGTGAGTGAATCCAGAACTGGTTCTCTGGATGTTCATGTTCCAGACTCAGAGGCAATGTCTGCAAACACCAGGCTATCAACAAATCACAAAATTGCTGCCTGAAAGAAAAAAATCTCCCAAAAAACAGAAACCAACGTCAATGTCTCATCACCGTATTTCAATGAGAAATACTAGCGAGAGGTGCTTTGTTTGCTACTTGCGCAATTCACTGCATTTCGTGTTTAAATTGCAGTACCTAATTATACAATTATGAATCATCCTGATTCAAATAAAGTTCACCAAAATAATGGCCTTATGCAACACTATCTTCCAATATACCTGCTATCTCCATTTCATTATGTGCTTTTTATCCTGCCAGAGTCTGAGGATCTAATTGTATTTTTAAAACACCCCATTAAACCAACATAACAATTCTGCTACAATAACCATCGTGAGCTAGTCAGTCCTGACTTGTATTCCATTTTGAAATGTCACGCTTTTTTTTTTAATGGTTGTTTTCCCAAGAGAATTTATAGCTCTTTGCAATTAGCCTTGTAAAAGCATGGTTTTAAATGATTTTAATGTTTTAAACTAACTGAGCACTTCATATACCAATTCCCTTTGCCTTTTTTTAAAATTAGTAATAATGCCTTGTATGTAGCTTAGATATTTGCAATTGACATGATACAATCAAGTCTGTTGTTCCATTTGATTCTACTTTCCAGACCTACGTTACATGCTAGGTAAAGGCTTAGATCATGAACAATGCAAATACTAAGTTATATGATTTTACCAGGATGTTCGGTTCATTCTCTTTTTTTTTTTTGTGGACCTTTGGGTTATTTCTAGTTTTTTGTTATAGCAGTGCTCCTTATTTATGTTTCTCTAAATGTGGATTGCATGTGGCTGCAATTACTCTGTTTTCTATCACTGGAAAACAGAGTAAAGATAAGGGTTTTGAAATATAATGTGAGGCCAGACCTCATATCTTGACAAGTTATAAATTAACACACACAAGCACAAACCAAATATACCAATAATTACATTAAGTATAACTGAACTAAATTATACAATAAAAAGATAAAGATTGTCAGAAGGGATCTACAGTAGCGGCACTCTGGCCACAGCGAAGATGAAGACAGCAGAGTCTGGCCTGAGTCTCAGCAAAGATGGCAGACTCCGGCCGGAGTGAAGGCCTGGGTCCCGGGATCCGGAGGAAAACCAGTGCTGGAAACCAGGGGAAGGAAGGCTTATTGCTAATCAGGGGTCTTCAAACTACGGCCCGCAGGCCACATGCGGCCCGCAGAGGAGTCTGATCCGGCCCGCCAGGTTTTTTGGGCAGTGAGCGCAGCCGAGGTGTTACAGTAGGAATTAGTAGTTCATATAGTCTGGCCCTCCAGCTCTCTGAGGGACCGTGATCTGGCCCCCACTTTAAAAAGTTTGAGGACCCCTGGCTAAGGTGATTAGACATCCCGTTTTTGGCGGGACAGTCCTGATTTTTAACAATTTGTCCCACGTCCAGTGGCGCTTTAAAAAAGTCCGGATTATTCTTTCCAAAAATCGGGACTTTTTTTAAAAAAACGCCGCGGGATGCGGGACAAATTGTTAAAAATCAGGACTGTCCCACCAAAAGCGGGACATCTGGTTACCTTACCTATTGCACAAATCTCTTCATGCAACAAGCCTCTAGTACAGCACATAAAACATAAAGAGGCTGTAACTCAGGCTGAAGTGGAGAGTTGGGGTCATCTCCTTCCCTTCCCCATGGTGTTGCCTTTGGGAAACCTGGGTAAGGCAAGAGGCTCAGGTTTTGGAATCAGGCAGATATGTGGCCTTAAGCTAGTGGCTTTACCTCTGAGCTCCAGGTTCTCATCTGGCAGAAATAAAATGATTCCACTTACACGGGTACCAAGATACTGTCTTCAGCATCTCCCGTTCACAGACTGGAAGTCAGAGGGTGGTTGCCAAGGCTGGGTGGCAGGAAGAGTGGGGAGTTAGTGTGGTTCACTGAGCTATCCTAAGAACCAAGAACAGTGCCTGGCACGCTATTGGTGCTGAAGAAATATCTGTTGAATGAGTGAGCCTAGATGATGCCCCATGAGTACATGAATCAGTGGGGGACAGGGGGAAGGGGGATGGAATGATGCTGTGAGAGGCCGTTAGAGACCCCATGTAAGCCCATTCTACTCCTGAGTAAAGTGAGGCACAGACGGGACTAACAATTCTTCCACAGTTCCAGTAGAAGACTGACTCAGAGACGATATTCAGAGAAAACAGCAAATCCACTAGGAAAGGAACGGTGGCTCTCAGTCTCAGAAAAATATGAGATTCACCTGCGAATCTTTTTTTAGCATTTGCCCTCAAGGAAAAACTTGTTCAACTTACTGTTAAAAATTTTTTTTTCATGTTTGCTAGCAGTATCACCACTAGATTCCTTTTCTTATCTGAAACCCAAATAGTGTAGAATGGAAAGGAACAGGAAAAGATTGGGTTGAGGGAGAGAGATGGATTGAGTGAACTACTGGGTTTTAACACAAAACATGGTTTTGTAATGACTTTTTAAAAATATATATATATTTTGTTGATTTCAGAGACGAAGGGAGAGGAAGAGAGATAGAAATATCAGTGATGAGCTGAAACCAGTTTGGTTCAGTGGAGAGAGCGTCGGCCTGCAGACTGATAGGTCCCAAGTTTGATTCCAGTCAGGGCATGTACCTTGGTTGCGGGCACATCCCCAGTAGGGGGTGTGCAAGAAGCAGCTGATTGATGTTTCTCTCTCATTGATGTTTCTAGCTCTTTCTCTCTATAAAAAAAAAATCAATAAAATATGTTTAAAAGAAAGAAAGTATCAGTGATGAGAGAGAATCATTGATCAGCTGCCTCCTGCACGCCCCACACTGGGGATCAAGCCCACAACCTGGACATGTGCCCTGACTGGGAACTGAACCATGACCTCCTGTTTCCTAGATTGATGCTCACCCATTAACTAACACTGGCCAGACTTTTAAAAAAATACCTTGAAATTTTCAGATAAATTTCATGAAAGTGCCTCACTTTATTAGGAGTTTTTGGGACACGTGATTTCCTGGACGGGGACTCTCAGGAGACTGGTTTCATGTCTGCCTCTCACAGTTTAACACTCTCTCTGTGTAAATAACTCTCCCTGTTGGACCTCAGCTTGTTCGTCTGAGTAGAACAGGGAGTGGGGGCACAGGAAACGGGGTAGGTGATTTCTAGGGTGCAGAGCTGTGCTTGCATGACCATTTCTGCTTAGTTTGCATTTCACTCATTTCAAAGATGGCATAGAATTCGAAGGAGGCTTCCATTCATTCAGCCTCGTGACACCCGGAGAGGTCTGTTTGGATTGGGGGGGTGGCTGATAAAGAGTGAAGGGGCAGGCCCTGGTTGGTTTGGCTCAGTGGATAAAGCGTTGGCCTGTGGACTGAAGGGTTCGATTCTGGTCAGGGGCGTGTGACTTGGTTGCGGGCACATCCCCAGTGGGGGGTGTGCAGGAGGCAGATGATCGATGTTTCTCTCTCATGAATGTTTCTAACACTCTGTCTCTATTCCTTCCTCTCTGTGAAAATTCAATAAAATATGTTTAAAAAAAACAAAACAAACCAGATTTAAGGGGCAGGAGCCCTTGTGCCATCCTTGCAGAAGGTGTCAGTGGCAGAGAGGGGCCTGGTGAGATGAAGGGGTGAACAGAATCAAGTGTCCAGTTTGAGGCTCTGGGGGCGCTGGGGTGACATCAGTCTGGACAGGGACTCCATGTTTGGTGCCTGGTGCTGGGAGCCAGGGTGGGGCCAGGCATTGGTGGGAAGGCTTAGAGGGCAGAGGACAGCCACAAAGGGCCTGGAGTGGCCAACCAACCAGTGAGGTCTGTTTAGAGCGCACATGAGACCCTCTTGGGATCCCAGCCATAACTGGGCTGGATTCTGAGGGGAAGGAGGGAAGATCTGCCAATGCCGACCACAGTCTGTGAAATCAGAGACAGGACTGTAAATGAGAAGGGACTAGAGAGATCCGGATTCCAAATCATTAACCTTTCCCAGAAATGAGTGAAACGATGTTAAATCTATTGAGATGGCTCCAGGGCCAATCATAAACGTTCCAGGCCATCTGAAGTTTTAACTCCATTCGTTGATTGCACTTTGGGCCAACGGGGGAAGTGTGTGGTTAAACAAGTTAAAAAACAGAATGGATGTTGGGATTCATTTCGGGATTCAGCAAACATGGGTCCTCGTCACGGAAATACCGACCCTGCTCTTCCCTGCGCTGGTCGGGTGCCACCTGGAGAACTTAGCGACTTCCGAGAGCCAGGTTTTCCCAAGACATCCATGACTGCCGTGGGTTCGGATGAGGGCACCTGGGTGGGGAAGCGTCCAGCACTCTGTTATCTGAGAAGATAAAGACTGGGGGGCACTGGCTGAGGGGCATCAGAGCCATGCTGGAGATCTGAAGAGCTGCCTTGCCCTGGATTGTTTCGGAAGGTGGAGTCGGAGCCCTAGGAAGAGAGGTTATAAGACAGACGCCGTGACCCCATGGAAGAAAGAACTTTCTATCTGATTCTCTCTTCTAAGGAGGCTGGGAGCTGAGTCATCTGGATCTGACTGGGGCGGGGCCCACCAGCTCTGGGATTCTGAGACTGAGACCACCATTGGGGCAGAGCCACGTCCGTCTCCAAGTGCCAAGACCACAGGCAGGACTGGAGAAGCAACCGGGAGAGGGGCCAAGCCTCAGGAGCCAGGCCGAGATAGAGAGATGGGAGCTAGCAGCGTTGGCCCGGCCTCAGCTGGCTGTCACCCCTCAGTGGCGCTGTGAACTATATGCAGAGCCATTATCTGAAAGAATCCGGTTATAACGGAGGCCAGGAGCTGCTCCCCGGCAACCTCATTGTCTCCGGAAATAAACCTCACTTATCCGCAAATGCCTGGTGACCATCCGTACTTTCGGTGGTTCAAGTCTTCTTAAAATTCATAGCGTGGTAAATACGCATGACATAAAATTTACCATCTTAAACTGTGCCACTTTTTAAAAATATATTTTTTTATTGATTTCAGAAAGGAAGGGAGAGCTGGCTGCTATGTCAACAAACCTGCTAGAGGAGGAGCGACCACAGAACAGAGATAAGCCATGTCGGCTGACCTGGGAGGTGACCGCAGATGTAGAAGATCACAGGAAACCTGCCCAGCTGATTCCAGCCAAACTGCCAAACCTTAGAATTCAGGGTCAAATGGTTTGTTGTTTAAGCCACTAAGTTGTGGGGTGGTTTGTTAGGCAGCAAAAGCTAAAAATGAAACACTCCCTTTGACTCTAGAGCAGTGGTCGGCAAACTCATCGGTCCACAGAGCCAAATATCAACAGGACGATTGAAATTCCTTTGGAGAGCCACATTTTTTAAACTTAAACTTCTTCTAACGCCACTTCTTCAACATAGACTCGCCCAGGCCGTGGAAGAGCCACACTCCAGGGGCCAAAGAGCCGCGTGTGGCTCTCGAGCCGCAGTTTGCCGACCACAGACCTAGGGCTTCAGTGCATGGTTTCTCCCACCGGTTAAAACGCTTTTCCCTCTTTTTAGTTAACTCTTACTCATCCTCTCTCAGAAACATTTTCCCTTATCTTGATCCGGGCAAATCCTTCCACTTTTGGCTGGCGTTGCACTCTTTGCCTCTCTGGTAGCACTGTGGTAAGTTGTGAATGTGCATTTATCTGGGTCTATTATTGAATTATGGTCTTTCTCCTCGACTAGCTCATAAGCTTCACGAGTCAGAAGAGTGTCTGCTTTGTTCACCATGACATTCCAACACCGGTCCGGTTCCTAGCACATAGCAGGTGCTCCCCAAAGATGTGTTGAACGAAGGACGATGTGATAGCCCTGGATACTTTGGGGTTCTTCTTTAAAATAATAACTCTCACAGCCGTCCTCTCCTCTCCCCACCTAGGGAATGAAAAACCCCGGCCAGCCACTGGGCGAGAATATGTTGTGTGATTTTCACATATGGATTGATGTTAGTTCTCAGTTGTCAGTGCTTTATTCTGGGGGGGCAACAACTGGATTTGGGGGAACCCTTTCCCTTCTCA
Organism: Pipistrellus hanaki; assembly: GCF_964339955.1. Taxonomy (NCBI): domain Eukaryota; kingdom Metazoa; phylum Chordata; class Mammalia; order Chiroptera; family Vespertilionidae; genus Pipistrellus; species Pipistrellus hanaki. The sequence goes on along the minus strand of NC_140519.1, from coordinate 46,360,012 downwards.
TCTCCCTGAATTAGCCCCAGGCAGCTTCCCAGTGGCTACTCTCAGCTAGATAAGCAATGTACAGGTTGGAAGTCTCTCCTGGACTTAAAACACGGATATGTAAACACCTCTGTGACTGCAATCTAGCAAGTCATCTCCAGGCTGGTTGGTTAACTGCAGCTGAGTTCAGTTTAAGACCATTTACAAAACCACTCGGGGGAGGATTTTTCTATTTCTGCAACAGTAGGCGACAAAGAGAGGGGCCTGTTGCTTTACAGTATAAATCTGTGGCTCGGCTATACCAGAAGCTCCTTAGAGCTGGAGTCTGCCAATTCCATGCCCTATTTTTTTTTTTTTAATATTTTTTATTGATTTTTTTACAGAGAGGAAGGGAGAGGGATAGAGAGTCAGAAACATCGATGAAAGAGAAACATCGATCAGCTGCCTCCTGCACACCTCCTACTTGGGGATGTGCTCGCAACAAAGGTACATGCCCTTGACCAGAATCGAATCTGGGACTCTTCAGTCCAGTCCGCAGGCCAACGCTCTATCCACTGAGCCACACTGGTTATGGCTCCATGCCCTATTTGAATCCTCAAAGCTCGGGGTGCAGCAGAGCATGGGGCCAACAGTGAATTGCTCCGAAGATCATGTGTGTGCAGCTTCTCTGAGCCTCCTTTTCTTCATCTGTAACATGTGTGCACTAACAGTCTTACATCCTGAGTTTATTTTGAGATTAAGTGAGAGAATCCCTGGGAAGGGCCTGAGGATCCTTAGAACAGCGTCAGGCATCAAGTCAGCGCTCCACACACCGCAGCTCTTACTGGTTACGATCCTCCTCCTTCCTGTTGTTAACACACACAGCATCGCTGCTTCCACCCTGGACACGGTAGGGCAGTGGTCGGCAAACTCATGAGTCCACAGAGCCAAATACCAACAGACAACCACTGAAATCTCTTTGGAGAGCCACATGTTTTAAACTTAAACTTCTCCTAACGCCACTTCTTCAAGACAGACTCGCCCAGACCGTGGTGTTTTGTGGAAGAGCCACACTCCAGAGACCAAAGAGCCACATGTGGCTCGCGAGCCGCAGTTTGCCGACCACATCGGAAGGGGCTTGAGAAGGCTGCTCTGAAAGCCTCCTCACCCAGCTCTGCTTCCTTGGGCAGGCAGGCAGGCGGTGTTCTCACGCAGCTGATGGGGTTAGTTTCACCCAGCATGCAGACACTCATCTGTGAGGCAGGGCGGGGTGCGCACAGGTGCTGGGTGTGTGCGGGTGAATAAGAGAGTCCCTGCCCTCAGGGTCCCCAGGGGAGCGGCACAGTGCCCAGCGCCCATCCCCAATGCCTTGGCAACATCGAGGGGTAACCCCACCCCAAAACGCCTGGGAAGTCTTATCAGGGGCTGCCTGGGACTCCCAGGGGGAGAAGGGGTTAAAACCCTTCTTCATTTGACACGAGAGGGAAGAGGATCTGCCTTCCTTAAGAGGGTGCTGCCATGACTCACTTGTCTGACCTTTTATCACAATGCGCCGTGATCGCTATAAATGCAGCTTTTAACATTAATAACCTAAGGACAGAAAGCACTTTCCCTGAGGCTCCGGAGGAAATGCCATTCATTGGTCGTGCCTCTTACAGGACCCAGGTCTGGCTTTTGCAAAGAGGTGGGATCTCCGGAACACTGCAGTGGGAGAGACCTCATCCCAGCTCATATTCCTGTGGCCTGGGCTCAACCACGGTGACTCGGGCATTGACCATGACTAGATAGAGTATGCTGGCCAGGTTCTCGTGGAGAAACACGTCCCTGGCCGTTAGGAAATCTGGATTCTGTCCCTTCCCAGCTGGCCACGCATGTGACCCTTCCCCAGGCATTGACTTTTGTGTGAATTGGCAAGTTCAACGTGAGAAGGTGTTGCAGGCGTTCACAGCTGGGGTGGGGGGAGGGGAAGTGTTATGGCTGACCTCATGCTTCTGTGTGTCCCTCTGCACTGACTTCTTCTCTTGCTCTCCCAACTCTCTCTCTCTGTCCCCCTTTTTCTCCCCCCCCCTCCTTCATTATTCTGTAGCTTGAAAAATAATAAAAATGCTGATACCGCAATTAAAAGAAAAGAAAGAACACGGAACAGTTATTACTCTTAAGCACTTTTCCGTGGCTTAATTCCTTTAATCCTCCTAACAACTTTATGATATGGGTACTTTCATTATCCCCATCGTATGGCCAGGAAACTGAGGCTTAACACTTTAAGTTCCTGGGCAAAGTCACACTGGGAGTAGGTGAGTGAGAATTTAAACCCAGGCAGTGCGTGCGTGTCCCTGTGTGCTGACCCCACCTCCCCTTCCCTTCCCTCCTCCTGCCCCTCCCACCAGGCTTTCTCCTCTGCACCAAGGGTCCCCCGGTTGGCCCAAAGAGGAACCTCTTGTAGTGGACATGGGTTTGGTTTTAGTGTCAGGAGCCACTTCCTCTTCCCCAAAGTCTTTGGTTTCCTGGGAATTACCTCTTCCCCATGGGCTCTTGCTCTGTGGGGCTGCAGTGGGGATTCTGGCCCTCTTCCAGCTGGGGGGTGGGGAGCGAGGCAGGCTGGAGCCTAACTTGTAAACAGTGAGGGCAAGGAGGCTGGGAGAGTTTGGCATTTTGTTAAGTCCATCTTAGGGGGCACCCACAAATTCAGTAATCAAGATAAAATATTTTAATGCACTATTTTATATATATATATATATATATATATATATATATATATATATAAATATACATAAAATATTTATATATATAAATGGACATTAGCAGTGACTATTGGAGGCTGACTGGGGGTGCTCCCCACGGAGCAGGCACGTTACGTGGGTGACTTCTCTTCATCCTCTCTCTCGTTTCACGGAGGAAAAGCAAAAACAAAGCAACCTTAGCGCCGGCAGAGTGACCAGGACTTAAACCTGGGTCACCTGATGCCACAACTGGGATTAAAAAAGATGATCCAGACCTGCACCTTTTCAACGAGTGACGTGAAAAGATGACAGGGCTGCGGTTCTCAACTGGGTCCAACTTTGCCCCCCAGGGGACATTTTGCGACGTCTGGAGACACTCTGGCTGTCACAACTAGAGGGGCTGCTAGTGGCATCCAGAGGGCAGAGGCCAGAGAGGCAGCTAAGTGTCCCACAAAGCACAGGGAGCCCCCCCTGCTGTGCTGACGGGGCCAAGGCTGAGAAACCCTGAGTTAGAAACCAGATTGAGGAGCTGGTGAAAAAGGGTTTTGGCTTCTAGGTGCTCACTCCCCCACTCACCAACTGTGCAGGTGCCTGTCTCCCCCTTCCCACCACCCTCAGCCCTCCCCCTCCCTCCTCCCCAGGCCAGCAGAGCCGCACAGGCATCCCGGCCACCCACACTGCCTTCCCAGCACAAAGCACAAACAGGACCTCATTATCTCCCTCCTCAAAGCCCTCCCATCCCATCCCCTGCTCTTTGTCATAGTTAAAAACACCCCCACGCCCCCCTCCTCCTCCTCCTCACAGGTGAGCACCATGGTCCCCACCTTGCCTGTTCTCACCAACCCCCCTCCGCCCCCCCCATCCACCCACCCCTCTCCAACCATCAGTCACCAAGCTGCGCCTGTTCCGGCTTCTGTGTCTCCCCTGCTCCTCCTCTCCTTCCTCCTTCCCTAACCTACTTGGGGCTAAAATAGCTCCTTTTGCTATTTCTTTTCCAGTGATGAGGCTGAAGTCACTTGGTATTCATCTGCATTTGAATGAATTCGTTTCACCCAGAGCAGGCGTTTCATGAGGAATTAAACGAGGGGGCCCTTAAGGGCCCATCTGACTCCTAGGGTACCACCAGGATGGAACTTGGGAGTTCTGTACCTTTTCCCTCCGGCCCCTCTTCCGGTCCGGCGCCTGTCCCCCCTCCCCACTCTAGAGCCCACCCCCTGGCGCCCTCAGGACCTGTTCCATCAGGGCCCCGCCCTCCCTCCTCCGCCTCCCCCTCTCCGGGACCTTCCCGTCAGCCACAGATGCTCACTCGCCCACCCTCTTGAAAGCCTCCTCCGCCCTTCCCTCCCTCCAGCTCGAGGGCCTGTTTCTGCAGAGTTGTCTACACTTGCTGTCTCCCACTCGGTGCTCAGCCCACTGCAATCTGGCTTCCAATCCCCCCACCCCCTTGAGGCGGCTCTGGCAAAAGTTACCAGCCTTCTGACTGCCGGGGCAAAATGGCGCCTGCTTTCTGGTCCCCATTTGATTGCATTTCCTGGGGCATGTGAGCGTGTTGGCCATTCCTTCCTTTTCAAAGCAATTTCCTCCCTTGCCCCTTGGTTTTTCTCCACTTCCTTTCTCTGACCGCACCCTCCCTTCGAGGGCACCTCTTCTTCCCCCCATCTACAGTGTCCCTCAGGGTTCAGCCCTGATCCCAGGGCCTTCTCACTCTGCACCTGCCCACAGGCGAGCTCACCTGCAGCCCGCACCCCTAGCGAGGACTGCCAGGAAAGGAAGCAGAGGGTGGCGGTTACCAGGCTGGACCCCAAATCTCCTCTTTGCACTGAGTGTCTGGTCTTGGGCCAGTTACTCAACACTCCCGTGCCTCAGTTTCTTCAACTGTAAAATGAAGCAAAGCTTTTTCAGTCTGTGGCTTTCTGTGTCTGAACATGCACTGCTTCCTCAGACTGTGCTGAACCTCGTGGAGTTACCCCGATATATTATAAGCCCATGCTCAGTCTTTGCTCAGGCCCACAGGGGGTGCCTGTTCAATATCTGTGAGTGATTGAATGAATGAGTGAATGAATGAATTCTGTCCTGGGTTGGGTTCCCCAGAAACAAATCATGAGGCAAGGAATTGGGTGTAGCTGGGTGATTTGGGAGGTGATGGATCCCAGGTAGAACAAATAAGGGAGTGAGAAAGTGAGGCAGGGAGGAGCGAGGAAGCATAAAGCGTGAGCTAGGGAGCGTTACTGCTGGGGTTCACGTGAGGACCTGTGTTGAAGGTGCCGTAGGACTGCTCCCCCTTAGGGACGGGAGGCTGGGACATTTATCCTCGGGTTGGTTGGGGCTCCACCATGGCTGTTGGGCAAACTGCCTGGCTAAGGGCAGAGAGGAGGAACAGTGCATGCTCTGGGGACAGCTCCTTGGACAGGTGGCACCACTTGCAGCCGCAAGTGAGCTCTGAGGTGGGCGCGGGGGACCCTGAGCTGAGCACACATGTGGCTGTTGCTCTAGCTGACAGGCCTGTGTGTCCTCACCTGGTAGATCAAGCTCACCTCTCTCTTCCTTGAGACTGAGTTAAAGAGCTCCTACTTGGCTGAAACCGGTTTGGCTCAGTGGATAGAGCGTCAGCCTACAGAATGAAAGGTCCCAGGTTCAATTCCCGTTCAAGGGCATGTACCTTGGTTGCGGGCACATCCCCAGTAGGAGGTGTGCAAGAGGCAGCTGGTCAATGATTCTCTCTCATCGATGTTTCTAACTCTCTGTCCCTCTCTCTTCCTCTCTGTAAAAAAATCAATAATATATATATATACACACACACACATACATAAAAAAAAAGAGCTCCCACTTGTTTGGAAATGGTTTCGAATCTCCTGCTTGTGCCTCTCCCCCCAGTTCATTTGCTAAGATCCTAGCCCTCAAGGTGATGGTGTAGGTGAGGCCTTGGAAGGCGGTTAGGGCACGAGGTGGAGCCTCATGAACGGGGTTAGCGCCTCGATAAGACAGAGCCCAGGGAGCAGACTTGCCCTTGCCCCTTGCCCCACGTGCGGGCATGGCGAGAGAAGGCTGCCTGGGGCCTAGGAAGCAGGTCCTCACCAGGAACCAAGCCTGTGCGCACCTGTGCCCGACTTCCCCGCCTCCAGGACCGGGAGAAAGAAATGTCTGTTGTGTAGAAGTCGCTCCATCTCGGTACCGTTATAGCAGCCTGAACAGACTGAGACACCGCCCCTTCCCCCCTTACAGAAGCCCTGCCCCATACTCCACACAGCCCCTGAGTCTGGACACACCTCTTTCGTCGTTATCACCTCTCTGCTTTCTTTTAGACAGAGAGAAACGCCGATGAGAGAAACACATTGATTGGTTGCCTCCTGCACAAGCCTCGAGCAGGGGCCTGCCACCAAGGTACATGCCCTTGACTGGGATTGAACCCGGGAACCTTTGGTCCACAGGCCGACACTCTGTCCACTGAGCCACACCGGCTAGGGCACCTGTCTGTTTTCTAAACACAGCCTTCTTAGAGAGCACGGAGATTATCTTTGCTAGTCCAGCGCCCAGAAGGTTTTTGAGCCCATCACAGGCACTTAACCAAATAGCCTTTTCGAGAGTTCAGATCCACTTCGCCCAGGGCCCCCGCTCAGAGTAAGTGGTCAATAAGTACGGCTTCTTTCCTTTCTCCCCAGCCCTGAGTTGGCCCTCTGATGTAGGCGAGCACTCACCGAGCAAGCATATAATGCGATAAATGCGTGCTCCAAGCGAACGGAAGTGCTGGGGGAGCACTCGGGAGGAGCCGGGACGGGCTGTACCGAGGACGGGCTGCACTTAGGACGCTGCCAGTCTTAACGATTTACCGTTTTCGCTTTCCCGAGCCGCTAATAAAGCTTCTGCCATTACCCGGGTTCCCCTCTGACAGCCTCTCAGCAAAGCAGAAGCTACAGGAGCTCCGGGCAGAGCCAACTTGCAGCTCCTTACTCACTGGACATGTCTTCCTGGTTTGTTTGTGTGTGTTTTTTTTATTTTTATTTTTTAATTTTTATTGATTTCAGAGAGGAAGGGAGAGGGAGAGAGAGAGAAATATCCATGATGAGAGAGAATCATGGATCAGCTGCCTTCCTGCATGCCACACACTGGGGATCGAGCCTGCAACCCGGGCATGTCCCTGACCAGGAATCGAACTGTGACCTCCTGGTTCCTAGGTCGACACTCAGCCACTGAGCCACACCAGCCGGGCTGGACATGTCTTTCTTGAGGGTCTCCTGTAGCCAGCACTGTCCTTGGCCCTGAGTGATGGAGACACGCAGCAGTCCTGCTCTCATGCAGCGGAGACAGACGATAAGCAGGCAGCCCTGCCCTGGCCGGTTTGGCTCAGTGGATAGAGCATCGGCCTGCAGACTGAAGGGTCCCAGGTTCAATTCTGGTCAAGGGCATGTATCTTGGTTGCAGGCACATCCCCAGTGGGGAGTGTGCAGGAGGCAGCTGAATTGATGTTTCTCTCTCATCGATGTTTCTAGCTCTCTGTCCCTTTCCTTTCCTCTCTGTAAAAAAATCAATAAAATCTATATTTTTAAAAAGTACTATCCCTTCTCTCTTAAAACAAACAAACAGGCAGCCAGATAAACAGGAAGGATGGAATAGCAATAAGGGCCATGGAGCAGTGAAGCAGGGCACATGACAGGACGTGGGGAGAGGTGTGGGCGGGAGCACAGGTGCCAAAGCCAAGGAGATCCAATGGCCAGGGAAGCCTGGAGGAGCTGACTTCTGAGTCGTGGGCTGAGTGCCAGGAACAGCGGGAGGAAGGGTCTTCCAGGCAAAGGGCTCAGCAGCTGCCAAGGCCCTGGGCAGGACCCTACCCTCCCAATGCCCACCCAGGGCTCCCACCGCTTCTGCAGGAGAGAGTCCAACCCGGGGCTCAAGCTGGCGTCTGGTCCTTCTTTCACTTCCGGGCAGGCTCACCGCGAGCTTCGTTTGGTTTTCACTCACGGGCGCGTGGTTCCCTCTTCAAAGTCTGCTTCGGTTTCAGAGGAATTTGAAACACCCGCAGCAGAACCACCGAGCTGCACCCTCCACGTGGAAAGCCCCCGCGGGTGGCATTTCCGAGGGGAACTGAGTCACTCCCACGGGCCAACTCGCCCAGGGCTGGCTGCACAGACTTCCTTGGGTCTCTCCACCTCTGTGGAGCCTCTCAGACTTCTTCACAACCCCCCCCCCCAAATGTCCTGACTCAGAGGAAGAGCAAAATCCCCGCTTCTGTGAGGTTTGCCCAGTTTCAGATTTCAGCAGAAGGGCATCTGCACAGCCATCAACCTTTGCCTGTAACGGGCGATTAGGAGGGAAAAGAAGCCCCAAAGCTCTGCGAGGAGGCGTGGATGGGCACAGGGCACAGCCCGCAGTACACACCCTCCTGTCTCCGAGGTCCCGCGGGGATAGCCATGCTATCATTTATTCGAGGACAGCCATGCTATCGTGTATCCGAGCATCTGCAGCCTGTCAGTCCCTGTCTAAGCCCTGGGTCCCCACATGGAACCTGTGAGAGCGGTATGACCTACGCACCCCACGTCTGAGGGCGGGGAGGATCAGAGAGGCTCGTTGACCTACCTAAGGTCACACAGCTGGAGAAGAGGCAAAGCCCCATTCCAGCCCGGGTGGGTCGGAGTCCAACGTCCACGCCATGGCTGCGGCCCTGTCACTACCCTGTCCCCGGCCCTGGGCAAAACGTGAGGGAATTAGCAAAGTGGAAGGAGGGACAGGGACAGCCAGGTAAAGTCATTTCTCTTCTTGACCATACGGGTAGGAGCTTGGAGATTGCCAGTTCGTCCTCTGCAGGATGGGAGAGAGAGAAAAAGAGAGAGAGAGAGAGAGAGAGAGAGAGAGAGAGAGAGAGAGAGAGAGAGAGAGGAGAGGCCAAGGCCCTTCCCTGCAATGGGGGGGGGGGGGGGCTTACAAAGGCATCTACCTCCCAAGGCCAAAGTCTTATGGGGACAGATGCCATGGCTTCCACCCCTGGGCAAGAAGGAGGCAGGCTGGAGGGGGAGCGAGGCGGAGGAGGGGCAGGGTGAGGGCCCCAGACCCCTGGGTCCCCAGCCCAGCTCGCTGGTGGGAATCCGCGGTGCCCCCACCCCGGCCCCGGCCCCGGCCCCGGCCCCACCCCCCACACCACCTCCCCGCCTGCAGCCGGCGGGCCAGGGGTTAAGGCGGCGGGCGCCCCCGGCGGGCGCGGGGCGGGAGTGCTTAGTCAGGCTCCCGGTTTCCTGCCGGAGCCTTTGGATTTCCTGAAGCCCGCGCCCTCCCCGCCGCCCGCCGAGCGGGAGCGTCCGACCGCGCGCGCCGCCGCGGCCTCCGCCCCGGCACATGGTCGCCCGCCCGCCGCCCGCCGCCCGCCCCTTCCCGCGCCGCCGCCCGCCGCCCGCCCCGCCTGCCCCGCCGCCCGGCGGGCTCTCCGCGCCGGGCAGTCCCCGCGCCCGCCCGCCTCCCTCCCCGCGGCCCCGCCATCCGCTCCGCCGCCGCGATCGCTCGGCCGAGGGGCCGGGGCGCGGGCGTGTGCGCCGCCGCCGCAGCCGGGAGCCCGCGATGGAATAATGCCCAGCGGCCCGCCGGTCCCGGTGAGTTGCGGGCGCCCGGACGGGCTCGGCGGGGTCGCCCCGGGTCGTCGGAACCCCCACCCCCCTCACCCCGGGGCCCGCGTGGAGAGGAGCCGGGACCGGGCGCCGGGCCGGCCCCCTAGGCTGCATGCCCCTCCAGACCCCGGCGCTGCAGGGCCCCGAGGAGGCGCCGAGGTGGGGGGCTGGCTGGGGTTTGGGTTTGGGGGAGGACCCGGGGGATGGCTCCGCGCGCCCTCGGAGCAGGGCTGAGGCCGCGCGCCCGGCGGGGTGGCGGGGCCCCGCCGATGGGCCCTCCCGGCGCGGAGCGGAGCGGAGCGCGGGCCCGGGCATTGTCTCCCGGGCTCCATGCAGGAAAGTTGCCCGCCGTTCCTGCAAGGGCTGGCCCGGCCTCCCTCCCGGGCCCTCGGGTCCCCGGCCCCCCGGGCAGGCCGGGACCCCCGGGCCACTTGCTTTAAAGCAGATGAAACCCGCGGGGAGGAGGTCCCCGCTCGGGGCTTGGCGCTGGCTGCCCAGGAGCCCGGGAAGTGGCTCGGGATGGAACGCGTGCACCATGCGGGGACCTGCTGCATGTCCTGAGAGCGCCTGGAAGTTTAAAAGAAAGTCCCTGGCGCCTGGAGGTGTGCGGTTCCAGCCATCCCGAGCGATCTGGGGCATTCCCGAAGCGGTTTCCTTTGCTAATTTATTTTTCCACGGGGCAGGGGCGGGGGGCGGGGTAGGGGGGTGCTGGGCCAGGGCCGGATGATCCTTAACGCCACCTCTGCTTTGCCTGCCCTGATGAGAAAGAACAAGAGCTTTCTCCCGCTCTCCCCACAGGCTGGGTCAGGTTGCCTCGGCATGGTTGGTTCTGGGATGCCCGGCAGGGCAGGGCAGGGCAGGGCAGGGCCGCTGAGTAATTATTGTTTGGGATTGTCAGGCGTAACCGGGCATGGAGGCCAGCTTTCTCTCCGTGGCAGCCTTTCTTTACCCCAGGGCCTTTCTGGTTTGCACTTGGAGGGCCAGAGTAGGAGATGCAGGTCCGTCTGGAAGCATTAGATTTCCGCCTCTAAGAAAGAGAAAAGAGTCCTGGAGAATAGCAATGTGAGCCCCTTCTTGTTGTACAAAGGAGGCTGGGCGAGGTGCCGGACTTACCCAAGGTCACCCGGCCGTCTCCAGACTCATGGCCTTCCTCTCACCGTGTCCCTGTGTGATCCGTCAGACACGGATCGTTTGGAACTGTCTTCTTTATAAGATCACCTTGCTTGTTGAGTGTCTTCTCTTGTTCTGTCTTGACTGTTACCGCTATCTTAACATATAGGCTGTTATCTCAAACCGCCTATTTTGAGATAAAGAGGGTGTTTTTTTTTTAAAAAAAATTCTCCTAACCCATGCTGTTCAGCCACTCAATGAATTCGGAGATTCAGCCACCAAATGGAATTTGAAATATGAAAATGGGTGGCTGATTATGTAGGAAATTACTTTTCTCGCTCCCATCTCTTTATGAAAAATGGAACCTCCCAGGTCCCCAAAAAGGGCAGCGTCTTCGCACACGGTGCACCCCAGGACATTCCGCAGACTTGGTTGTCGGCCCTCCCGTATCCTGTGAGCCAAACAGCCCATCTATTTTCCTCCGAACGGCTGGGTTTTCAGTTTTAGGATGTGATGATGTTGGAGAAAAAGGGACTTTTTCACAACTTGCCATTTGGTGAGGGAAACTGACATTCTCCACCTCCCCAGTCCTCACCAGCCACCGGGAGCCAGATTGGCGAAATCAGCCGGAGCCCCTCCGGTCCCCCAGTGACTGTGTGCATCCAAACGGGGCCCCTGCCTGGTGCCTGGGGAGGACCCTCCCGCCCATGGGCATCTCCAGGCTGCACCCGGGTGAGCTGACGTGCCCCAGACCCTGCACCCCGTTCTCATTGCCCCGCCTGTGCCGTGTCCTCCCACTTCCCTCCCACCCACTGTAGCTGGCACGGGCTCCAGAAGAAGCTGGATGCCCAAGTCCTCCCCACAGAAGCAATAGTAATGGTGGCAGCTACCCTGTTTCCCCGAAAATAAGACAGTGTCTTGTATTAATTTTTGCTCCCAAAGATGCGCTAGGTCTTATTTTCAGGGGATGCCTTATTTTTCCATGAAGAAGAACACGGTACACATTGATTGTGAAATGAAAATAAAGGAAATTTATTACCTGTATACGGTACGGTAGTACGGTAGTTGTCAACACAAACCAGGCAAACTGTGAATCCTACAGGATCAAGAATTTACTCATTTATTCCATGACAATCATGTCATCATCTTCTGGAACATCATCATAACAATCCAATTCCTGAGTTTCCTGGTGAATTTCTTGTGACTCCATTTCTTTCAGAATCAGTGGACCAAATCTCTCATGTTTAGCCTAGGGGGGGGCCTTATTTTCGGGGGGGATGCCTTATATTTCACTCAGAAGGAAACCTTATATTTCACTCAGAAGGAAACCTTATTTTCGGAGGATGTCTTGTTTTCGGGGAAACATCGTAGCACTTCGGGAGCCCTTGCTGTAAGCCCTGGACGCGTTACCCCCCTAAGAAGTCCCGAGGAGGCGAGGGACCCCCTTTGGGAGCCTTGCCCAGAAGGGACGGCGTTTTTTCAGATTCTTCTGGAACGGTCCTGCTTCCTTCACCCAGAGTGCATTGCCGAGTGGCTCCCCTGTGGGAGGCGCCAGTTGTGCAAAGATGGATGAGACCCTGGGTTCAAGGCCTTCTATTTCCAGCCTCATCTTTCCGTGTCAGCCTCACGCGCTCTCTTTTCTTTCTTTTTAGAAATTATATTTTATTGATTTTTTTTTTTTTTTTTTTTTTTTTTTTACAGAGAAGGAGAGGGATAGAGAGCTAGAAACATCGATCAGCCGCCTCCTGCACACACACACACTCCCCCCCCACTGGGGATGTGCCCTCAACCCAGGTACATGTCCTTGACGGGAATTGAACCTGAGACCCTTGAGTCTGCAGGCCGACGCTCTATCCACTGAGCCAAACCGGTTAGGGCTTGATTGACATTTTGAAGAGGTTACTGCTTGATGAACTGTTGATCACAGGGGGACGAACCGGAGACGCAGGGAGACCAGTCAGGAGGCCATTGCTGATCTAGGAGCCGTGGTAAGAGCTTGGGCCGGGTGTTCGGGGAGCAGGTGGAGAGGTGTTGCCTGTGAGACGTCGGAGGTAGAACTGATGGGATTGGCTATGGATCAAATGAGGGTGAGGCAGGGGGAAGGGCTCCAAGATGACTTGTGGCTTGAACAGCTTGGTGTCACTTTGGGCGACAGGGAGGACTGGAGGAGGACCGTGCAGAGAATGAGTCTCCCTCTGGGCCATGCTCAGGCGTACAGGTGGAGGCTGCAGGCAGGCCTGAGGGCATGAGACTGGATCCCAGGGCATGAGACTGGATCCCAGGGCATGTGGCTAGATACCTGGGGGCTGGAGACACTAATGCAGAAATGATCAGCTTGAAGCTGAGCACCAGGGTGCTTGCCAGCACACGCACTGCGCCTTATTTCTCTTACGTCCTCCCTCTGCCTGGGATATTCTGCCTCTCTTCTGGGCTAACTCCCACTCACCCTTTGACATACGCGTGTGCCTTTATCCCCGTGAAGGTGCCTCTAACTCCCTTCCCCGCTCCCAGGTCCCTGTGTTCACCTCCAGCCTGGTGTTCTGTGGAAGTGGCCTTTTCCTAGCATCTATGAGAGACTTGGTGAAAAACTCTTGGAAAAACCCTGCCACGTGTTAGCTTCCGCGATTATTGTTATCATCACTGCTGAGGGGAGTTGGATGGGCATATCATTGAAAATTTGTGTGAGGATAAGCAGGATGACAAACGGCGTATTCGCTTCTTCTTGCTGCTGGGACGGATTGAATTACCGCACACTGTGTGGCTTCGCCGGCACTGGTTCCTTCCCGTACAGCGCTGGAGGCGCGGAGTCTGAACTGAGTCCTCCTGGGCTCACCCCAGGGTGCTGGCAGGGGTCTGCCTTCCGGAGTCTCTGGCGAAGACTCTGGTCCTTGCCTTCTGCAGCTGCTCGAGGCCTGCATTCCTTGGCTCAGGGTCTCCTTCCTCCATCTCGAAAGCCAGCAATCTTGGTCTTCGTCTTTAAGCTCCCTCCCATCTTTTTGGTTTTCCCTTCGGGCTCCCTGTTCCACTTTTTAAGGACCTTTTATATTCTGTCCGGCCACCCTCCCCCCTCTCCCTGACTCGCCTCAAACCCTGTCAAGCTCTCTTGCGCACAGAGGACTTTGCATATTCTCGTCCCTTGGCCTGGAATGCACTCCCCGTGTAAAATGATCTCCTTGGTTTAAGGCCCGCTGATGAGCAACCTCACTTCCATATTCATGCTTAGGGGTCCTGGGGACTTGTGGAGGGAGGGGGCGTCTTTGGGAGCTGGTAAGGGAAGGGGTGAGAGCAGCTCTGGGGAGAGGAGGCCAGGGAGTCTTCACAGCAGTAGGGATGCATGGCAGGGGTCAGTCTCCACTTGTACCCTGACTGTCCTCCCCAAGGTCACTCCTTCACGGCGATGTATTGGCTCCCACATGCAAGTTCGTCCCCTCACCGGGCCCCACGTGAGGAGTTGGGGTTGAGGATTCACTCCCCTGCGCTCTTGGGGCTGCAGGCCACATAGTTTACTCTCAGCCCAGGGACGCCGGCCGGCTCCTGTCACTGGCCTCATGAACACATGCACTCACCAGCCCATGGAGACGCTCTCCCGCCCACCGACCCTGAGCCCGCTCCCAGGACCCAGTGGGCCGCGTGATGGGCTGGTACGCTCGAGAAAAGTCTGCTATGGTTCATTTCCTGCACATCACGAATCCCGACAAACACCTGCACATTATGTCCACCTGAAACCTTGGTCCCAGCTGAAACTGGTTTGGCTCAGTGGATAGAGCGTCGGTCTGCAGACAGAAAGGTCCCAGGTTCGATTCTGGTCGAGGGCCTGTGCATTGGTTGCGGGCACATTCCCGGTAGGGGGTGTGCAGGAGGCAGCTGGTTGATGTTTCTCTCCCATCGATGTTTCTAGTTCTCTGTCCCTCTTTCTCTCCCCTTCCTCTCTGTAAAAAATCAATAAAACATATTAAAAAAAAAAACAAACCCTTGGTCCCAGAGCCTTAGCTGGCCTCCTCTCCCTCAGCCAGCCCTGTTCCCCGAGCAGGAGAGTCAGGACCGTGGGTGCCTCCGGCAGGACAAGCCCATCCTGACCCTCAGAGGGAAACTAACTGGAGGGTGGACGTCGGGGAGACACACCACGCCCGGCCGGTGTGGCTCACTGGTTGAGCGTTGACCTGGTATGAACCAGGAGGTCACGCTTTGATTCCCGGTCAGGGCACATGCCCCGGTTGTGGGCTTGATCCCCAGTGTGGGGCGTGCAGGAGGCAGCCGGTCAGTGATTGTCTCTCATCATGGATGTTTCCCTCTCTCTCCCTCTCCCTTCCTCTCTGAAATTAAAAAAAAAAGAAAAATTTTTGCCCTAACCCGTTTGGCTCAGTGATAAAGCGTCGGCCTGGGGACTGAAAGGTCCCGGGCTCGATTCCGGTCAAGGGCAGGTACCTTGGTTGTGGGCACATCCCCAGTAGGAGGTAGCTGATTGATGTTTCTAACTCTCTTCCCCCTCTCCCTTCCTCTCTGAAATTTAAATTTTTTTTTTTTTAAGAAAACGCACTGCGATGTGTCACATAGCTGTGGAGCTGTGAGGGCTAATGCAGACCAGATTTCGAACATCCTCTCAGTTATCTGGAGAAAACGGGCTTCTGTGTCAGAGACTCCCCAGACACAGCCGGCTCCCCGAGACCGTAGGCGCTTTGGGGGCCACGTTAGCTCTGTCGCCCACCAGCGGGCTGGGTTGCGAAGAGACCCGGGCCTCCTGCTGGCCGAGGTCCCCCTGCCAGCCCCTCAGTCCCCATCCCTTGGAAATGTCACAGACCAGCTCGACTTGGAATATTTTTGGCATTTCCTCTTCCTCTCCCCCTCTGAGGCAGGAAATGAGAAAGTGCACAGTTAGAAAACACAAAAGTCAGCGAGCAGCGCCTTGCCCGCGGAGGGTCTTCGCTGGAGTCAGGCTAACGCAGGAGCAAGAAGAGCGCCCGTCAGCGCTCCCCCCCCTCCCCCCGCCCCTTCATGTGGCAGGGAGTGCCAGAGACCAGGGGTGCAGGCTGCCCCAGGGCAGAACAGGAAGCAGAGAGCGTGGCTTCGCTTGCATTTCCCTCATCAGGGCTCATGAATTCCCCATTAAGGATGCTGCCTTCATAGCGCCCTGCGTGCGGCAATGCCGGGCGGTGCCGATTTCACTGTAGTTTCCGTCTAAACAGTTATCCTTTGGCGTAAGAGAGGCAGAAAGTGGTCTAGTTATAGGCCATGAGGGATGCAACTTGCCCTTCAATGGTCAAGAAAAAAAAAAAGATATATATTGTAAACATTATAGGTGAGTGAGAATAAGCGAACAGCGCAAACGGAGTCAAATACTGCGAGTCATAGGTTGAACGTGGCCTATTGGGGTTCCCTGTGCTACTGGTATTATCACTCTTGACAGAGGACAGGGTGGGGGAGGGGAGCGGCTGGTGGACAGAAAGCCAGAGGTTCCGGGGTCTCCCACAGACCCTGCCTTGCCTCCTGTTCTTGCACGTTCTGTTCCGGGCGGAGAGGATGAGGGAAAGCCTAGCACAGGGATGCGGTTTTCCTCTGGACGAGCCTGTGCTCAGATGGCTGCCCACCTGCAGACTGAGCAACTCTTAAGGGGGGTGGGAGGGAAGGGGAGGGGGGGAAGGGGCTCTGTGTCATTCCTCCTGCCCCCTTGTGCCTGACACATGCAATGACCACGTGCCCAGGCTTCCTTTGCTCAGCTGTGTTGCCACGTTTGTTGAATGTCCTCAACGAGTTCTTAACGCCTCTCCGACTCTGTTTTTGCTTCTAGAAATGCTTGTTGGTTCTCTTTCAGGTCATCCTGGCCTTTCATCCTTGGGTCGAATTGTTCCATTAGAATTTCTCATTCTTTATGCTTTTGGGGTGTGTGTGTGTGTGTGTGTGTGTGTTTAAAAATATGTATATTTTGCCGAAACCGGTTTGGCTCAGTGGATAGAGCATCGGCCTGAGGACTCAAGGGTCCCGGTTCCATTCTGGTCAAGGGCATGTACCTTGGTGGCAGGCACATCCCCAGTAGGAGGCAGGTGATCTATGTTTCTCTCTCATCGGTGTTTCTAACTTTCTATCCTTCTTCCTTCCTCTCTGTAAAAAATCAATAAAATATATTTAAAAAATAAATAAATAAATAAAAGTATGTATATTTTTATTATTTAAGAGAAGAAGGGATAGGGAGAGAGAGCTAGAAACATCAATGATGAGAGAGAATCATTGATGGCTGCCTCCTGCACACCCCACACTGGGGATCGAACCCACAGCCCGGGCATGGGCCCTGACCTGGAATTGAATCGTGAACTCCTGGTTGGATACTCAACCACTGAGCCACGCCGGTTGGGCTCCTGTCTTGGTTTTACAGGCTGGCGCCCTCTTTCGGCTTGCTGTGTTACACCAGCTCTCTCCTTTCCTGAACCTTCTGGTTTGGGCATAGCCGTGCACACCCCGGAGAGTGTCCCTTCTCCTGGGTCCTGAACAGGTTTCTGGGATAGCCTCTGGGCTCCGACGTTTAAACCCCGACCGGCAGTGTATGTTGGGGCTCTGCTCCCATGCCCAGGGCTTGCTCTAACTCAGTGGTCGGCAAACTCATTAGTCAGCAGAGCCAAATATCAACAGGACAACGATTGAAATTTCTTTGGAGAGCCAAATGTTTTAAACTTAAACTTCTTCTAACGCCACTTCTTCAACATAGACTCGCCCAGGCCGTGGTATTTTGTGGAAGAGCCACACTCAAGGGGCCAAAGAGCACCATGTGGCTCTAACTGAAGGGCTACTTTTTCTGTCTAGCTACGCGTTGGGCAGTGGGGAGCCGAGCTGGCTCCTGCCTCCTGTGATGTCCTTTTCCGTAGAAGGCCCCTCTGGAATCCCACCAATGAGGGCTGGGCGGCAGCTGAGGGCCGCTGTGGGGCGGAGTTTGTGAATGGCTTTGCCTTCTGACCCTTGACCTTTTGTCCTCTGCGGCTGCTGCTCTGGATGGAACTTGTGAGCCTCCGGTGACCTGTCCCTTCTTGCCGGAGGTTATTTGGTGGGTGGACGGCAGAAGCATGTGTCAGGATGCAATGGGAAAACACCTGACTGTGAAGTCAATAAAGACAGCTAGTATTCACTGTGTATTAATACATAGCAAGCACTCAGCAGTTCTTGTACACGCACTCACCTAATCCTCATAATAACCCTATGCAATAGGCCTTGTCTTTATCCTCATTTTATTCAGGCGGAAGTGGAGATGACGGAGGCCAGCTGACTCCCCAGGTCAGGTGACTCATCCGTGGCCAGATTTGAAGCAGTCGGTAGGTCTGTGCTCAGTGGCCACACCCTGGACCGCGATGCATTATTATCTCTAAAGACTTGAACTTGACAGGGTCATGGTCAGAGTCAATTTGATCAGAAAGACTTGAACTTGAATCTGATGCCCTCGTTCCTCCGCGGCCCTGGGAAGAGCCTGCCTCTAGCCTCCTGAGCTTCGGTTTCCTTCTTGGTAGATTTTGTGAGTGCGAGCAGGTCTCCCAAAGCCATGTTCAAGGACGCAGTACGGCAAGTGGCTGAGGGCCGGGCACAGAAGGGGTCCTCCCAAAATCGAGTGGCTTCCCAGCGGGGTAAGCGTTCTCATTCGAATGATCCATGGGCAGCGCCAACATGGAAGGATGTCTGTGGCATCAGGTCTTCATGGCACAGACCTTTCCTGCAGGCCCGCCTCCGTGCCAGGCTCCCGGGGTACAAAGATGAAAAGTCGAGGTCCCCGAGCTAAAATGTCCTCCAGGTGATGGATGAGAAGAGACAGATGTGGCGCTGCTTATCATGTTGGACTGATGCCCACAACCAGGGGAAAGTTCCAGAAGAATAGCCACGCCTGTGCAGGCAAGGGAGACAGTGATCCCAGAGGGGTGGTCAGAGGAAGCTCTGGGGGAGGAGGTACCCGGGAGATCACTGCTCCACAGTGGGCGGGATCTCAGGAAGCAGACAGAGTCGGGGAGGTCGATAAGGCTGAGAATAGCCGATCAAAGTCCCTGTGGTCAGAAGGTGCTGGTGGTTATTTGGGAGGCCTAAGGAAAATATTTGTCCAAGGGGAAAGGTAAAACTGAGTGAAGCCCTAGCTGGTGTGGCTCAGTGGATAGAGCACCAGAAAAGTAAAACTGAGTGAAGCCCTAGCTGGTGTGGCTCAGTGGATAGAGCATCAGACCCCGGGTAGGTGGGAAGGTAGGGAAAGGGCAATTCCAGTGGGATAAGGGGAGGCAAGAATAGCCCAGCCGCCGTGGCTCCGTGGTTGAGCGTCGATCTATGAACCAGAAGGTCACGGTCTGATTCCTGGTCAGGGCACATGCCCAGTTGTGGGCTCCATCTCCGGTGAGGGATGAGCAGGAGGTAGCCGTTCCATGATTCTCTCTCATCATTGATGTTTCTCGCTCTCTCTCTCCTTTCCTCTCTGAAATCAATACAGATAAAAATTTTCTTTGAAAAGATGCAAGACTGCTGAAGTGTAAAAGTGTACGATGGGTCCCGGGTTCAATTCCCGCCCAGGGCATGAACCTAGGTGGCAGGCTCCATCCCCAGCCCTGGCCGCGGGATGCGTGCGGGCAGCAACCCATCGACGTGTCTCTCTCACATCTCTGTTCTTTCTCTCTGTCTCCTCCCAGGCCCCCTTCCACTCTCTCTGAAAACCTGTAGGAAAATATCCCTCCTGTGAGGATTAACCAAACACACACACACACACACACACACACACACACACACAAAACTCTGAGTTAAAATGAAGAGCCTTTGGGGGTTCTCTCTGGAGTAGAGTCATCCTAGCTGTTTCCTACCTCCCCCCCTCCCCCAACTCCTGATCTCGGAGAGTGAGCTGCGTGCGGTATTGTTTATGGGCCTTTCCAGAATAGTCCGCCGCGTGTTTCCTCTCCTAGGACAGCCGCTTCCTCAGCCCGAAAATAGCCCGGCAGGAGGGCGGGGACGTGGGACATTTGCCCGCTCTGCTCCGTTGGACGGTGCACTTTGGGGGCGAGTGGGCCCGAAGGTGCAGCGGACGCTGATGGTTGCTCCTCGAACCCCCGCTTCCCCTTCTTCCCTGCCTCTTCCCTGCCGATGGGACACTGGTCTTCAGAAGCCGCTGCGGGCCTGTCACCGTTGGCAGTGCCTGGGGTAGGCGCGCGGCCGTGTCCTGGCTCTGAGATAGGAAGGAGCGATTGCCGGAGGTGGCGGGGAAAGAGCTTGTCTCCATCCTAAAGAGAGACGTGTGGACGCGGCCTCTCCTCGGTCACGGGACACGGTCGTGGATTGGCGTGTGGTACCTGGTTCTGGGGAGGGTGAGCGTGTTGAGCACGCACGTCAGGGCAGAACGATGGCAGGAATGAGACGCCGGCCACCTACCTTGACACCGTTTGGGGTTTTCTGTTACTCATAGCCCCAAAACTGGTAAGCCGTGGGCCGGCCACTTCACGTGACTTCTAGATGATTCTGGGTCCCTGCACCCTTCCCCACGCCCCCTGCTTAGCCACCACCAAGTCATACACTTTTGCAGTCTTGCTCTTTCCAAAGAAAACTTTATTTGTATTGATTTCAGAGAGGAAGGGAGAAGGGGAGAGATAGGGGAGCATCCATGATGAGAGAGAATCATGGATCGGCTGCCTCCTGCACACCCCTCACTGGGGATGGAGCCCACAACTGGGCATGTGCCCTGACCAGGAATCGAACCGTGACCTTCTGGTTCATAGATAGACTCTCAACCACTGAGCCACGCCGGCTGGGCCAGTCTTGCCTCTCTCCCCGCCCCTCCCCTATCCTTTGCCTCCCCCCCTCACCTCCCCCCACCGCAATTGCCCTTTCCCTACCTTCCCCACCTACCAAAAGCCCAACTCCTTTAAAGTATGACTCACACGTACCCTTTCTGTGACGTCTTTCCTGATCCTCCTTGTTGTGCTTATTGTGTTCTTTGAGTCCCTCTAACGCCCGTGGCCCTCCCCTCCCTCTCTCCCTCCTTCCCTCTCCCCTTTCATTCTTTATGAAGTGCCTACTGTGTGCCAGCTCCTCTATGGACAGGGCAGACAGGCACAGCTAATCGTGAGCCGGTGTGTTAACGTGGTCCCCCGGGGACATAGGTATGACGGGGTGCTTAGGACGAGGTGCCTGACCCCTCCTGGCAGGCAGGGTCCCAGACTTGCTACCGGGTGAATCCTTGAGCAGAGACCTAGATAGTGAGTAGGAATGAGCCAGAAGAAGGCAAAGGGGAGGGAGGGAAATGCTAGATGTGGGGGACCACCTGAACAAGGACGCAGATGGTAGAAACAGCACAGTGTGTGCTGGGAACTGATGTGGCTGGACCCCAAGGCTTGCGGTGGGTGCATTGGGGCGGAGGAGAAGACGGGAGCCACGTCCTGAGCCACATTCGAGGCCACTGAGGGGCCATGGAGGCTTGAGGCAAGGGCGCAGTGGGACTCTAGCCCTTTAAAAAATGGTCCAGAAACACTGGACGGAATGGGCTGGGAGGTGAGGGCTGCGGTGGAAGCAGGGGGCCCTTGAGGATGAGCCTGTGGGTGAGAGTCTGGGAGTGAGTGGCCAGGATGGACGGGAAGTACCTGGGCAGTGGGATGGGCTTGCTTGGGGACTGGATAGATGCGGGGCTTGGGAGGAGGGAGAGCCATTGGTGACCCTGAGCTTCTGGCTTGTCCATGAGGCTGGCCCAGACCCCTGGGGCCCTGGACCCGCCAGCCTGTGTATCCCCCCCCCCCCCCCCCCGAGAGCTGCTTCCCGGTTCCGTGCACGACGGGGCGATGGAGAAGCATGTCCGCCCCTCTCTCCTGTCTCCCTTCTCCTCCCACGACCTCCGCACTGCCTTTCCCGTGTAAGAGGAAGAGGAACTAGAGCTGTGACGAGGCTTCTCTGATGTCCCTGCCTCCTGGTCTGAGCCTTACGCCGAGGGTGGACTTTCTCAGAGCCTGTGACCTCTTGGTTCATAGATCGATCGATGCTCAACCACTGAGCCACCACAGCCGGGCCAGATGCATCTCTGTGTTCTATGAGTGAATGAGTCCTTCATTCTCTTGTAGCTGAGAGTTCGACAGCCTCTCTTTGGATAAATCTGAGGAATTCTTTCAAGTTGTCCTACAAGGACCAGAAGGAGTGGCGCCCTTGACACTAGGGGGAGGGATTCATGTGGAGGACGAGATGGAGTTCAAGACTCCAGGGTGGCTTCCGGACCCCCATGCCCCGCCCTCTGACTTCCTGGGCAGCCAGGAGCCACCTCCTGGGGCAGGTGCCAGGGTTCCCCAATGTGTCACTCTGCAAAGGGGTGGGAGTCCTCCACACAGCTGTCACTGGCAACAACAGATCCCGGTGTTTGCATAAGCAGGGCTGCATGAGTCAGTCGGCGAGGTACACATGCGTTTTTCCGGATGAATCTTGATGGACGTAACATATGTATGTGTGGGGTGTTCCCAGCCTGTTCCAGGATTGGGGTAAGCCGAGTTCAGCGATGATATTTTAGACTTCGAGGCTGAAGGAAGTAACTGGGCCGAGCATGTGCAGAAGGGGGTTGTGCTGGAGCTGGAATAGAAACTGTGCGGAGGGTGGTCACATCATTGGGAAAGAGCTTCTGGGGTGTGGACCATCGGGTAAGGCTCTGGATCCTGGATTCAGGTGGCGTCCTAACTCAGCCTGTTGGTGGCTACTTGCTGGCCTCGGGCAAGTCCTGAGCCTCTCAGAGCCTCAGTTTTGCTACTTGTCGAATGGAGAGGCTAAGACTCCCACCTCCTGGGTCGAGGTGAGAACTCCGTGTGGCGGTGCATAGACGGCAGTGGGAACGGTGCCTGCCCATGGTAACGGAAGGGGGAATGGGAGCCGTCCTACAGGGAAGGCTGTTAGGGGTTGAAGAGTATCCTCCGAAAAAGTTCAAGTCCTCATCCCAGTGCTTCAGGGTGTGACCTTATACCAGCGGTTCTCAACCTTCCCACTGCCGCGACCCTTTAATCCAGTTCCTCATGTGGTGGTGATCCCCAACCATAACATTATTTTCGTTGCTACTTCATAACTGTAATGTTGCTGCTGTTATGAATGGTAATGTAAATATCTGTGTTATCCAATGGTCTTAGGCGATCCTGCTAGCGGTCCTCAACCTGTGGGTCTCGACTGTAGAGCCTAAGACCATCGGAAAACACAGATATTTACATTACGATTCATAACAGCAGCAACATTACAGTTATGAAGTAGCAACGAAACTAATTTTATGGTTGGGGGTCACCACCACATGAGGAACTGTATTAAAGGGTCGCAGCGTTAGGAAGGTTGAGGACCACTGCCTTATACGGTCTCTATGGAGGTAATGAAGTTAGAGTGATGTCACTAGGGTGGGCGGGCCCTAATGCAGCATGCCTGGGTCCTCTCATAAAAGAGAAGTGAGGACACGGAGGGAGACACACACCGAGAGGACGTGAGGACAGAGGGGAAGTGGCCATGGGATTGGAGTGATGCGTCTCCCAGCCGAGGAGCGCCAAGGACTGCTGACAGCCCCCGCAATCTAGGACGAGGCAAGGAAGGGTTCCCCCAGGACCTCGGGGAGAGCGAGGTCCTGCCGACACCTGGATCTCAGGCTTCCAGCTGCCAGAACTGTGAGAGAATCCATCTCTGTTGCTTTAAGCCAGTCGTTGCTTGAGTAAACTAATGGCAGCTTGAGTAAACTAATGATGTCAAGAATGGAGATGATGGTGATGATGAAGATGATGATGATGGAGGAGGAGAATCACCATTACCATCATCATCATCATCATCATCATCATCTGGCCTAAACATTGAACAGAAAGATGGTCACACGTGTCTGACTGATAGGCTTGTGGCACTAACTCGGCGAACGCTGGTGTGAATATACCTTCCATTTCTAGAATCTGCATCATTGGTCTCTAAGGGTCAGTTTGAGGCACAGAGGGCAGCAGGTGCAAAGGCCCTGAGGTAGCTGCATGTGTGACATTTAAGGAACCTCAGGGAGGCCACTGAGGCTGGAGGGGAGTGAATGATGGGGACCCATTGATAAGGGGGAAAAGTGATAGGGTAGGAGTGACAAAATGCCTTGTTGGGCATTTTGAGGACGTTTGCTTTTATTCTGAGAAAAGAAGCGCTTGGAAGGTTTTGAGCAAAGGAGAGATATGATCTTGGCTTACCTTTCTCCCCAGGATCCTACTGTCTGCTTTGTAGAGAATGGGTTGAAGGGGGTGGGAATAGAGGCAGGGACAGATTGGGAGGCTGTTGCAAGAATGTAGGAAAAGTCCAAATATTTACTCTGACAGATTTCTACAAGTAGAATTTCTGGGTTAAAGGGTAGGCATATTTTAGTGTCAGGTAGTACCAGAAGGCATTCCAGAAAATACCATTATCTCTTTATGAGCCATTGTATAGGTCTTTTGCTCATATTTTTATTTGGTATCTACTTTTTTTCTTGTTGATTTGTGGTAGTTCTTTATATATGAATGTTGCCCACTGCCCCTTTAGTATCTTATTCTGTTATATTTCTATTAAAGATATTCTGAATTATTTGGGGAGAACCAGCAGTTAGTTTATTTGATGGTTAGCATGAATATTAAGAGGGGGGAAAACAGTGACTAAAAACAGAAGTCTTGGCTTTGCATCCTCATGTTAGCGCAAACCAAACTTGTATGTTTGGGAACATAATTTTCCCTTCTCAGGACCTTCGTTTTCTCATCTGTATACAGAGAGGTTCTCTAATGAGATCAATGTAAACAGAATTCTATGATTTTATTATAATTGTAGCACTTTGGGTCCACTTGTATTTATTTAGTATCGTTGAGTTTAGACATTCTGCAATGTCTTTAAATATCAGAATCTCATCAACTACGTAGAACGTGGCATGAGCATGGACTGCGATAATGGTGGCAGACTGGCCTAACAGCGCCCTCTCACGTAGACCCGGGTTCTGCATTCGATTTCGCCAACAGCTCTGACCTCCAGCCACTTGCTCCACCTCTGAGGGCTCACGTCCCTATGTGAGGGAGGGGGAGCAATGGACAGTGAGGGCATTTCCAGCTTTCCCTTTATGACTCCTTGTTAAGAAGCAACAGGGAGGCCCTGACTAGTTTGGCTCAGTGGATAGAGCATCGGTCTGCGGACTGAAAGGTCCCAGGTTCGATTCCGGTCAAGGGCGTGTGCCTTGGTTGCGGGCACATCCCCAGTAGGGGGTGTGCAGAAGGCAGCTGATGGATGTTTCTCTCTCATTGATGTTTCTGACTCTCTATCCTTCTCCCTTCCTCTCTGCAAAAAAAAATCAATGAAATATATTTTTAAAAAAGAAGAAACAACAGTGAGGAAACGGAGGCCTTGCCTGCCTATGGAGCTGCTTGGGGTCCCAGCATTGCCAAGCCACCTCCAGAGTGGAACCCAGGCGCAGTGCCTCCGAGCTCTCCCCCCAGCTCCAAGCCCGTCGGTGGACAGCGAACCCGGATGCCATTACCATCGCCAGGCCACTCCCACGGCCGGGAATCCCCTCCAGGAGGCCGAGCTGTGGGAGAGAGTTTCGGGGACACAGAGAAGATTACAGGGGACATGTCTGGATTTCTAAGGACAATGGGGCTGGTGGGCAGAAAGAATTTAGGAGGAGCCGCAGAAAAGCCCAAGATAAGAGAGAACATTGTGGGGAGAGAAACATCACACCAGAGCAGATGAGACAACCAGGAAGTGCGTTGACTGCCAGTAACTGCCAATCCACGGAAGAAGGGGGGGAAGAGGGAAAGAGACAGGGTGCTCAGCCCCTGTCCCCCCCGGACATGCAGCCTTGAATTAAGAGAAGTCAGGAAGAATTTCACAAAGGAGTTTTCTAAAATGGAGAAGGTGACATGAAATGAACCATTTATCATTTTAAAGCATAGGATCCGGTGGCATTTAGTACATTACCTCATCCCCCCAATAGAAACCCTTTCCCCATGAAGCAGTCACTTCCCATCAACCCTCTCTCTCCCCGTCTCCGAGCCCCAGCGATGACTGGTATGCCTTCTGTCGCTGTGGGTTAGCTCTGTGGGCTGTTTCACGTAAGTGGAATTACCTGATTCGTGGCCTGTGTCTGGCTGCTTCCCCTCGGCATCGTTGCCTGAGGTTCACCCCGGGTGACGTGTGTCACTGCTCATTCCTTCCTGTGGCCAAATCCTCTCCCATCGTGTGGCCAGGCCGCGCTTTGTTCACCCACCTGTGGATGGCCGTGGGGTGGTCTCCACTTCCGGCTCTTGTGAGCAGTGCCGCTGTCATGGACAGGTGTTTGTATGGAGACCCCTTTCCAGTCCTTTGGAACATGTACCTGCCGACAGAATTGATGAGTCACCTGGTAGCTCCATGTTTAACTTCTTGCAGGCCTGCCAGAGTGGCTAAACCGTGTTCCATGCTCCAGCAATATATGAGGGACATGCAACACGGTTCTAAACACTTGTTATTTTATGGTTTGTTTTTTTAAAATTATAATTAGTATGGCTGGCCTAGTGGGTAGGAAGGGAAGTGGCAGGTCGCTGTGGTTTTGATTTGCGTTTCCCTCTGACTAATGCCTCTGAGCATCTTTCCCTGTGCGTGTGGGCCACATGTGGGGTCGGTGGGCAGGTGTGGTGATCTCTGGGGCTGTGCCATGCCAGGGCAGGTGGCCCTGGGGCTCCTGTGACACACCCAGTTTGAGGGGTCGGGAAGGAACAGCCAGGATTGTGCCCAGAGGCCAGCCAAAGCTGCGAGTTGAGTGCAGTGCGCAGCCAGTTCACAGGGACCCTCAGAGAGGGAGCCGGGGCAGGGGGGTGGCAGGGGAGACGCAGAGCTCACTCTCACTCTCCCCGCTCTGCCGCCTCCCTGTGGGCTAAAGCTGTCCCGCAAACCAGGGGGCAGGGGGCGCTTGCATCATTGGTCCCTAAGGGCGGATGTGAGGCCTGGAGAAGGGGGAGACTGGGAGAGGGGAGCATGAGGGGCGTGCAGCGCAGTGGGGTCCAGGAGCCCGGCTCCCTTGTCCTGTGATCCCTTGTCCGTCCTTGCCGGGCTGGCTTCTTCTCCCTGAGGCTGGGGTGGTGGCCACCTAGGCTGCCGCCTCCTGGGGTTTCACATCTCCATCGTACCATCCGAGGAGGAAGCGAGAAAAGACCGCTTCCAGGGAAAGAGCTTTCCCAGAAGCCTCCAGCCTCGAGGCTCATGGACCCAGCTGGGGTCACGAGACCTCTGCCCCAGTTCCCGGCAGTGATTGGGGAAGCTGGAACCAGCTGGGCCCGCAGCCAGGCAGTGTGAGTACAGGCGCTTCCTGGGAGCAGGGAAAGCCCAGATGCAGCCAGGAATGAGGAAGGATGCCGGGGGACCCGCCGCGGCCCTCCCCGGGGCTTCCTTGGAACCGCCTGTGTGATGGAGGCCACGGTTTTTCCACCGGGAACCAGGCCGGGGCGAGGCCCCCTGGCGACGGGCGGCTGCCGGGCTGATGCTGGGCCTCGCGCCTTCTCCGGTCGGTGCTGCCCTCCCAGGCCTCCCCCGAGGGCCTCCGGCCCCTGTCATCTCTCCCCTGGCTCAGCCACCATCACAGCCCAGGGAGGGAGGCCCGGCTCCGTCAGAACCAGAGGCCTGAGCTCGACCAGGAAATAGGATCTGTCTGTAGATGAGCCACAAAAGACAGAACTTAAAAATCTCACCTGTCGTATGACGCCATATATATGACACCTCCAGAACAGGCAAATCTATAGAGAAAGGAAGTTCACAGTTTTGTGGATTTAAAAAAAAAAAAAAGTATATATATATTTATATTGATTTTTTTTACAGAGAGGAAAGGAGAGGGACAGAGAGCTAGAAACATCAATGAGAGAGAAACATTGATCAACTGCCTCCTGCCCCTCTCCCCCTCCTCACTGGGGATGTGCCTAGAACCCGGTGCTCTGTCCATTCTGTCTCCCCGGAAACACAACTGTCCCGGAACCCGGGCACCTCGAAGCCCGAGGCTTTCAGGAGCCAACGGCCTTTCCGTTCGAGGGGCTTGTCTTCGGAGCAGGTATCACTTGCCGCCTCTTGGAGACAAGGCACTTCGGAATAGAAAAGATTGTGATTTTCCTCAGAAGGAAGGCGCTCTGTCCTGCCTTCCTTCGGGGAAAGCGTATTTTCCAAAGAACCTCGGAGACGCCAGCCGACCCCTGTGAGTTCACAGGTAGTGACATTCCCAAGGAGCGGACGTGGGTTCCCAGAGGGCAGTTGGAGGGCTGGGACCCCCCAGCTCAGCAGCGGGAGCTTCCTGCTGGGGCTGAGCACCTCACCGTACCATGCCCTTGCCATCCTGTTCCTGTGTCCCTGGGGGAGCTGCGCCTGGAAGGTGACTTCGGGCCTCAGCTGTGTCCTCCTGGCTGTCCCTGGGGTGGTGCCCACGGACAACAGGATGACCAGCTGTAGGAGCCACGTCCGTGGTGCCGGCCTTGCTGAGCCAGGACCTGGGGCTGCCGATGTCCTGCGGTTGTGGGTTGTCACGGAGATGGCAGTCGGCCACCGTGCCTCTGCTCTGTGCTAGCCTTTCTCACCTCCTGGTCTGGGGACGGTGCCTTGGGACATTGGTCCCGGGCCCTTCAGCTGCTCACAGTGGCCGAGAGCAAGCTCTCGGGCGGGAAGTCTCAGGAGAGACTTCAATGGGTGTGCTTGGCCTTCAATGGACTTGTGAGTCCATCGAGACAATGGGTGTGGGCACTGCCATAGTCTGCTACCATAGTCTGCTACAGGCTCAGAGAGGCGGAGTTCATTGTCCACGGTCACTCAGCAGTTAAGTGGGCCAGCCAGTGCGGGAAGGTATGTCTTCCTGCCCCCAAGGCTGTTCTCTTTCCACTGCTCTGGAGACTCCCCCAGCTCCTGCAACCCGGGCACGTGTCCTGACTGGGAATCGAACAGTGACCCCTCTGGTTCATAGGTCGATGTCAACCATTGAGCCACACCAGCCGGGCAGGGTGCAGCCGTCATGAGATCCTTGCTGGTTAGCTTCACAGCTATTTCCTCGGTGAATGAGTGGATGAGCGGGCGCGTTTCCCCAGCAGCGGCTTCTCGTCACGGGATGTTCCAGCTGGGAAGGCCCTCGGCCCATGTTTACGAGGCAGGGCCCAGGACACGGTGTCCACACCCAGATTACATCTCTGCTGAGGGTTCATCCTGTCTGTTGTCTCTCTAAACCTGCTTCCCGCCCCCACTGGACCGTCAGCTCCACCTGCTCGCCTCGCCTCGCTGCCCGGCCCCGCGTGCAGCAGGATGTAAGTCATGAGGCCAGTTGTCCCGGTTTCACCAGCAAGACAGCGGTGCCGGCGTTTCTGACCACGGGCCCTTCACAGTGACTTCTTCGCAGAGGAGAGACCAAACCCTCTCCGATCGTTGTTCTGATTTTGTTGTTTTGTTTTGTTTTTTGTGAATCGTGAGGATATTTCCCCATTGATTTTTAGAGAGCGCGGAAGGGAGAGGGAGAGACAGAGAGAAACATCGGTGTGAGAGAGACACATCGATCGATTGCCTCCTGCATGGGGAACCAAGCTATGTGCCCTTGACTGGAACCGAACCCGGGAGCCTTCAGTCGTGGGCCAGGGCTCTATCCACTGAGCCGACCCAGCTAGGGCTGATGGTTAATTTAACCAGTGGGTGAGGCAGGGCGGGAGCCCCGGTCCAGAGGGCTGGGCACTGCCAGGCGGAGCACGCCAGCTTTCCCTGGCTTTCGTGGGAAGGCTTCTTTGCGATCTGGTCTGCTTCCCTCGGTGCCATATGCCGGGCTTGGCTCATCCTGAGCAGACAGAGTCCGCAGACGCTGCTCATCCCTAACACTTGCTGGAGGATGGGTAAAGGCATGAGTCCGGAGTCACCTGGCCAGAGGCCACAGGTGCCTAACTTGGGGTTCCTCCGAGCAGGTAGGGAGGCAGGACGAACTGCTTGCTCGTGGGTACGGAAGCTGAGAGGCCTGGTCATGGATAGGAAATCCCTGTGACCCACCCATAGTAGTTCCCTGGATTCACCATTCAAAGTCCCCCCGGAGAGGAGGTTTGCCTTCGCTGTTTGAAACAATATCAGAAGGGAATACAGCACGGGGTGCACTCAGTCATCAGCCCACTGCCTTGTGGAGCGTAGTGAGTGAATCCTTGAGCTCCGACGTCCAGCCGTTCCAAGTCAGAATCCCGAACGTGCCCTCCCCAACGTGGGACGTGTTACACCACTTCTGGGAGCCTCGGGTTCCTTCCCTGTGAAATTCACACCGTCGGTTCCTCGCAGGGCTACGGTGAGGATCGATTGAGATAGTAAACACGCCCAGGAGGGTCTGGCACTTAGGGATTGCCTAATAAGGGGCCCTTGTTGTGATTGTTGCCATTCTTAATAGAGTAGGACAGCGGTCGGCAAACTCATCAGTCCACAGAGCCAAATATCAAAGTACAGCGATTGAAATTTCTTTTGAAAGCCGCATTTTTAAAACTTAAACTTCTAACGCCACTTCTTCAACATAGAACCTGCCCAGGCCGTGGTATTTTGTGGAAGAGCCACACTCCAGGGGCCAGAGAGCCTCGTGTGGCTCGCGAGCCGCAGTTTGCCAACCACTGGAGTATGCGATCAGAAGTGGATGGGTTGTTGCTGGGAAGTGGGAGACAGCTTTCTGGAAAGAAAGGGAATTTCAAGGGGGCGGGTCTAGACAAGGCGGGCGAGGACCGATCAGAGGGAGACTGGCGTACATTTGCTTTGGGCCGCCGCCTTCTAAGTGCCGTTTCCATGGGGCGGGGGA
Organism: Pipistrellus hanaki; assembly: GCF_964339955.1. Taxonomy (NCBI): domain Eukaryota; kingdom Metazoa; phylum Chordata; class Mammalia; order Chiroptera; family Vespertilionidae; genus Pipistrellus; species Pipistrellus hanaki. The sequence goes on along the minus strand of NC_140519.1, from coordinate 46,329,911 downwards.
AATCACATCGGTAAATAGGAAGGCAGCGGGCCGAGGTGTTGTGGGGAAAGAGAAGCGGCCCGAGCCGGAGCCAGCTGCCGGTGACATCCGCGGAGTCACGTCTGCCCTGCAAAACTCAGCACCTATTTGGGGACTTGGCAGCGGAGACGGGTTTGCGCACCAGATGATGTATGTCTCTCATTTCTGCTGGCATGCAGGCCGCGCTGTCCTGACTGCCACTCCGCAGGCCACGGGGGGAGGGGGGGGGGAGGGGGAAGAGCGAGGGGGGCGGATGAAGCACATGGCGGCGCTTGGCGGTGATGAATTCTGGTTCGCTCCAGGAGGTACATATCTTCAATCTCTCGACGCCGGTGGCAGCGGGAAACGAGAGGGTGCAGAGGAGACCGCAGGACTTGGGATCACACGCTCACCGATGCGTGCATTGAGCCTTTACTTACGGACGCTGTGTGTTCCCTGCCTGTGACAGGAGCCCGGCCCGGGAGGCACAGACAGGGCCTGTGTTTCAGGCCGGCTTTTGGAATCGGTTTGAGCCCCTCCCCTGGCCATGCCCAGCATTGGAGCATAAATGCCCCGGCTTCCTTTCCCCCTCCTTACACCCCCCCCTCCCCCCACTGGGTGGCACAATTCTCAGGTGTGTTCTCCACTCGCAGAGGGTCCCAGGTGGGATTGCGCCCCGGCTCCTGAGAGGAACAGGCGTGGCCTCGGACAAATCGCTTCACAAACACCTGCATTTCAGCCTCCTGTGGGGTGGTGGTGCAGGTTAAACAAGATGTTAATACCATCAATCCTTGTGCCATTTATTCATCGGCACCTGGGAAGCGTCATTTTGCTCCGTGCTTTACCTGCCTCCCCCCGCTAATGCTCCCTGGGACTGGAGGAGGTGAGGACTTAGTTATCCCAGCCTTTGTGACGCGGGAAGGGAAGCAGGAAAGGACAACGCACCATCGAGCCCGGATCTGAGGTCTCACCAGGGGCTTTTGTGCTGAGGGCCGACTTCTAATAATGAGACAAAAGGCCATGGGTAGGGTCTAGCAAGAAAGCTGTTGGTGTCCTGGTAGTGACTGCTGTTGGCATTGTTAGCAAGTGCCCAGCATACAGTAGGTGCTCCCTATTTGCTGAGTTGAAAAGGCAGTGAGCAGATGGCTGTTATTTCCTTTCGATCCTGAATATCCTTTTGTGATTGGTCCTTCTTCAGGGATCTAGAGGAGTCCCTGCCATAGGATTGGTATAAGGCATGAATGAATGAATGAATGAATGAACAGCGCAATGGATATTTCTTAGTTACTGGTAGTTCCCTGGTTCCATAAAAATCATTTTAAGTGAATGCATTATGTATTTCACCCTGACAAAGTCCCAGAAAGGAAATAACCTTAAAATCCTAACAGTATTTATGTCTAAGTGTTCAAATAGTCAAATATCTTAGCTCCGTGCCTTACTATTCTTTGTGATGGACCTGGATTGCTCAACTGGAAATAAATTATCTCTTTGGGGGAGATTAGTCTCAAAGTGTAAATGGGTCCCAGAGCAGCGGGGTGCGATCCTGACGTATACGTAGAAGCTGGTTAATTGGAGTGGCTTTGGTCTCGGGAGCAGGTGTGAGCTGACGGTGGTGGTGTCACCGCTCACACGGCTCTTTCACACACCGTCTCTCTGGAGGGTCACGCCAGGCTGGTGATGCAGGCGGGCTAAGGTTAGCAGCCTCGTTTCACACCCCACGGGATCTGAGAGCCCAAGAGGCTCATCGCCCAGGCCACAGCTCTGCTCAGGGCAGAGCTGGATTGGAACCCAGGGCATCCATCTGGCTTCAGTTAAGCCCCATGGCCTCTGCGCTCGGTCCTGGGAGCCTCTCAGGGAACAAGGGCTGCGGGGTGGGGGTGGGGAGTGGACCAGGGACTCCTGGGACAGCTGTGTCTGAGGGTCTGTAAGACCCTTTTATAGAGGGAGAGCCTGGCTGGGACTCTCTGAGTTAAGACAGCCTGGGTTGGGCCCCACTTCTGTCACACACGGTCCTGGACACAGTACGGCCTCCATTTCCTCACCTGTAAAGCTGGCCCAGCGCCTGCCTTGCAGGATTGCTGTGAGGTGCTCTGTGTGTGCCAGGCTTCCGTTTCTTCCAGCCCGTGGTGACCCTCACTGGTGCCCATCAATTCCCGTGCCCGTGTATAGTAGTCTATTTCTGCCAGGTAACGAACCCCGTTACCTGCTTGAGGGTGTGTTTAGTTGCATGCTCATGGTTCTGTGGGTCCCTTGTGGGTGGGAGGGTCTTACTTGGCCTGGGCTGGCACAGGCTGGGTTTCGGGGTGGGTTCAGATATGACCCCCTGTCACGCGTCAGTCTGGGGTCCAGCGTGAAAGGCAGCAGTGGACAGGGGCTCGGGAGACATACTCGCATCATGGCCCGTCCTAGGAGAGCGATGGGAGGGACCTGGCACCCACACATTGTCACCTCCACCTTCCACTGGCTAAGCAAGTCAGTGGCCCGGTCCAGAGTCCAGGGGGACAGAGAAGTCACCACCACCCACTGTAGTGGGGATACTGCCAAGTCCATGAACAGAGGAAATGGAGTGAAGAGAGAGCAGAGTGGTCCAGCCTCTCTGTACATGTCTTGGCTTGTGCGCGTGGGTGAAGCAGGAAAAGCAAGAGGCGTAGTGGCGGGGGGCGGCTGGGACTGTTTCCAGTAACCAGGCCTTACTTTTTGTAGCCGTGTGCTGGGTAACATCTTGCCCAGGAGGGGACTGTCACGGGACGATCACAGTCTGTGATTCCTATGCGGAGCACACTGTGCTGGTTACTCGGCTTCGCAGTCAGTTTAGAAATTGGGAAGAGTGAGTCCTCCAACGTTGTCCGTCCTTCTCAAGATCGCCTGGCTCTCCCGAGTCCATCCCTCTTCCATAGGAACTCTGGGATGAGACCGTCCGTGTCCCCCATCTAACGTAAATATGCGATTCACACTTCAATGAAAGGATTCAGTCAGTCGCCATCGGCATCTGAGTTTGAAAGGAGTGGTTCAATTATTGAACTGACCCGTAGTTATTAATATTGTGGAGGGCGCCATGCGATGAAAGTCAGGCTTAAGGACGTACGGGAGCTCACTGGGGAAAGGGGGTGCGTGAGGGAGCCTCCGGGGGAAAGGAGAGGGCATGTGCAAAGGGCCTGGGGCAGAGGAGCCGTGGCCGGTTCCGGGATCTGGAAGAAGGTCCTGGGTCTGCAGCAGAGAGCCCGGGTGGACAAGCAGAAGCCAGGCACGTGGGCCAGAGTCAGCGCTTGTTCGGTGACCTGGGCTTTCATCCTAAAGCACTAAGGAGCCGCTGGGAAATGTGAGGCTGGGGGTGGGGAGGTGGGGAATGACAGTCACATTTGAGTCTTAAATTTTTCCTTCTGCTTCTCATCCAGTCCTAAGGTGTGAACCACATCTGGATCTGGATTTTTAAAAACAGTTGTTAAAATTTTTAACATCCATGAGACTATTAGAAATTGGAACATTGAGCATCTGCTGAATTGAGGATTTACCTTTTTAGGTATTCACTGGTATTGCAGTTATACTTTTTCTAAAAGGCCTTATCTTAGCCATATATGCTGTACTATCTATGACTAAAATAAAAAGATGGCTGGAATTTTTTTTTTTTTAAATAATAATGTTGGGAGGGGCAGGATTAGGGTACAGATGAAGTTGGGTTGATGGAGATTGGAGCTAGGTGGTGGATACATGGGGTTCTCGGAACGCTTCTCTATTGTTGTGTTTACGAACATCTCCATAATAAAACATATAAAAAGAAAAGAGTTATTCTCGCTTCCGTGTGGGGGACCAGCTTCCTGAAGAAGAAAGGATGATGTGGGAGGACCCATTAGGCAGCTGGAGCGGCCCAACCGAGAGGGATGGAGGGAGGGTGGCTTGGTCCAGGGCTGTGCCAGTGGAGACAGAGAGGGGGAGGGGCTGAGAGGTCCTTAGGGAATAAGGCAGGCAGAGCTTGGGGATGGATTGGATACAGGGGTCACGGAGATGGCGGGTCAAGAGTGTCCCGGTGTCTGGCCCCAGATGGAAGAGCCCGGGATCTGAGGTGGGGATCCCTGGAGGAGGGACCCCACAGGTCCCTTCGCTCATCTGGTTCCCACCGCCCCGCCTCGACTTCCCATCCATCCCGTGAATCCATCGGAAGCGGTTCCCTTATGTAACACCTTCCATCCCAGGCTTCCCGCACTCTGCACGCTCAGCGGTTAATTAAGCTTCGATATGCACGCATTAATTAAAATCCTCTCTCGGGTGTGGAGGGGCTGAAATATGGATCTTCATCTCTATCTCCTTCTTTGCTGGGGGGACACCTCCGTCTCCTGTGGGCACACAGCTGTCTGTCTGTCTGTCTGTCTGTGGCACCTGTCGGCACCTTTCCATCCCTTGTTGAGGAGCCTAGGCCTCGGGAAGTGAATGACGTGTAAATTGCTCTGCCCTGGAGAGCTAGAAATAGAACGCAAGATGACGGCTCCCGAGCCCTCGCCCGCCCTGAGCGATGGCGGTGTGGGCCCGAGCGTGGCTCACTGCGACGGCGGCTCCCGGCTGTGTCCCTGCACCTGCTGGCCAGCCCCCGGCGGTGAGCACACCCCGAGACACTGCTCTGCCCAGGCCCCTGGCTGACGCTTGTCCCTTTCTCCCTGCCCCATGCAGGTCGTCTTCTGGTGCGTGTGACACCTGAGACATGAGATCGTCAGCCTGCCGGCTCTCCAGTTTTTCGAGAGACACACTATGGAATCGGTGAGTGGCCTTGGCCGGCCTGTCGGGGGGGGCCGGGCCTGGGGAGCGTGGAGGGATTCTTTGGGGGGGGGGGCGCGTTGAAGTGCACAATGTGACCCATCTCAAGTCCTTGGATGGGAGTATCAATGGCGAACCGATCACGGAGGGGGGAGGAGGGGAGATTTGTCTACTTGTGCCGCGCCAGTACAGCCAAGGGTTCAGCGAGCCTGAGGGAGGGACGGCGAAAGATGGAGAAAAGACAGACAAAGAGAAAGAGTTGGGTCTAGGTGGATCTTCTGTGCTGGGCTGAGGCCACAGAACAGATCCAGACTCCTCCATGATGGTTTATTTTATGGTCAAGGGTAAACAAGGTAATTTACAATGTTCTTGTAAGTCTCACTTGTTTTGGCAGCACTTGCTGCACCTCCCACAGCCCATTAGCTACCCAGGAAAGATCTAGGGAGCTGTCACAAGATCAAAGTGTAATTATGCTTAGAGGGTTGTGCCCTCCAAGCTGGGACTTGTTTGCGACTTTGCCAGCAGGTCAGTCCGAGGCTTAACCCTATAACTGCTTCCTACATCTACCTGTCAACTTACCAAGTGCCTTAGGTCACCTCACCTGTCTCCTTTATTTTATTTTGTTTTGTTTTATTTTATTTTAAACATATTTTATTGATTTTTTTAGAGAGGGAAGAGAGAGGGATAGAGAGTTAGAAACATCGATGAGGGAGAATCATCCATCAGCTGCCTCTTGCACACCCCCTACTGGGAATGTGCCCTCATCCAAGGTACATGCCCTTGACCGGAATCGAACCTGGGGCCTTTCAGTCCTCAGGCTGACGCTCTATCCACTGAGCCAAACCGGTTTTGGCTCACCTGTCTCCTTTAGGCAGAAGGAAAGGTGGGAGGCAGTGGCACCAGAACGCAGTCGGAGGTAGGAGCAGGAAGGACCCCGCCAACAGTAATGGGCACTAGTCCAGCCGAGTAGCTCTTCAGAAATATCCCTTCCTTCAGTCCACCCAGCCACCTGGCAGGCCTGAGAGACGCCGCTCATTTCACAGATGACCATGAACTTGCCCAGCTGGGTCTGAAGTCAGTTCTTCCGGCCTCCAGGTCTCGGCCTTTTCCCTCTGGGCCAGGCTGCCTCCTGGTAAAAGTATGAATCGCCCCATGTTGCAGCTGGGAATACTGGGCGTAGGGACCCATGGTGGAGTCTAAGGACTCTGACCTCAGTGGGTGGGGGTGGGGGTTAGAGGAGGATAAAAAAAAAACTTACGCTGGACAGGAAGATCTGTGAGAATGAGGCAGAGGAAACGCACGGAACCTGAAAGAACATCTTAAAGTCACCTGAAAACATCGGCTGAAAGCAGAGTCGGGTCTGTGTCCCTCTTACTTAAATAAACATGCACACAGCTGGTGCAGGGCCCTCCGGCGCTGTCTTCGGGACCCTGGCTCTCCTGGGGCAGGCGGGCAGAACTGCCCTGCAGGGAGCGCGGGGTGTGGGCGGGGGGCCTCCGGAGGGTCAGGGTGCCGGTCCCATGGTGTAGAAGTTAATTCCTTGAACGGGATACTTAGGACCTAGACCACAAAATGTGTCAAACACAAGGCCCGCGGGCCAAATCCAGCCCGCCAGGCCTTGCAATGTGGCCCGCACCGCGCTGTCATCACTGCACTCCGCTGTCAGTGTATGACATTGTCAGTTTATGACTGTTCAGTAAACCATTCGGCCCGAGATTTAGGCTGGATTTTAGATTTTGGCCCCTTCTCTGATTGAGTTCGACACCCCTAACCTAGACCATTTGACGTGTAGTAAGTCCTCACGTACCATCCTCGTTGGGGTCTGGGACCTGAAGCGAAACAACATAGGACAAAACCAGTTTCACTGTCGGCTCATGGATGCAAGAAGGTGTTGGGCTTTTTTGTCATAGTTAAGAGAGTGTAGGTTTGCTGTATTCAGGCTGACCTAAACTTTTGACGCATCCACACCAAGCCCAGGAGCAACCGCTGTGACCGCCCTCCCTAGCCACCTCCCCACCCCAAACCGCCTTCGCCTTCCCCAAGGTCAAGGCAGACGCCCTGTCATTAGTGTCCGCCCGCTGTCGGCCAAATTGGATTCCCCTGCGCACAGCTGATGTCCCCTTTTGGCCGCGGGACAGGGGTCCGGGAATGAGGGCTGTGTGTGGACGGGAAATGTGTCCCCTTGCGCCGACCTCTGAGCTCCGAGCTGCATTTCTGACATAGTTGGGAGGGGTCGGTGGGAAGCCTGCGATTCCGGGGAGTAGAAGGCAAAGAAGCGTGTGTTAGAGAAAACGCTAACGTTCGAGTTCTCCCGTGAACGCCCTTTCGCGATCATTGAGGCTGCTGAAAACCCGGCCATCATTCCTGGGCGTCGGCTGCTTCTGGGTCAGATGCACAGAGGATGCTTCTGCCTGGCCTGAGAGTGTGGAAGGGCGGCGGTTCGGGTCTCGTTTCCTGCGTCCTTCCCTCTCTCCCTCCCTCCCTCTATTTCTTCCTGTTCGCCCTCAGAGTGCAAGGATCAGCTCCCGCCTGCCACACCCCGAACTCCAGGAAAACAGATGAGCGAGGCTCATCACCGAGCCTTCCTGAGCGTCTCTCCATCCATTTCATTTCATTGTTTGTTGTTTAAAATGTATTTGTATTGATTTCAGAGAGGAAGGGCGAGGGGAAGAGAGAGAGAGATAGAGACATTAGTGATGGGAGAGAATCATTGATCTGTTGCCTCCTGCACGCCCCCTACTGGGGATCAAGCTCACTCCCTGGGCATGTGCCCTGACCGGGAATGGAACCGTGACCTGCTGGTTCATCGCTCAACCCCTGAGCCACGGCCGGGGCTCTCCTTTCACTTTAAAATGTTCATTCTACAACTGTGTATTGAGCATCCAATTTGCTCCAGTCTCTTAGTAGAGACCAAGAGACAGCTCCTCTTCCTGCTGAGTCTGTACTCCGTTCCTTTTATCCCTCGCTCACTCGGCACACACAGGGGAGGGGAGGTGACCATTCCAGCCCGGAATGAATGCTTGTCTGCAGACCGGCTCTTAAATTACATGGCGGAGCTGACAGCCTTGATGTTGCACCTGAAAAGCTGTAATCGTCCCGTCCTCCTTGCGGGTCTGTCCCGTGCGTGGAGGAGACGGTGGATCCTGTCTTTATTTTAACCGGAAGCCCTTCCCTGCTGGCCACATGGGGTCCATCCATTCGGTCTCAGGGCGTGTCCTCTGGTTTGAGTCTCTGATCTACTGCCTTTGGATCGCCTTTATCTAATTTGGAGTGAAAGGCCTGGTGGGGCCTGGTGGGGCCTGATGGGGAGTTGGCTTAACCTGCTGTCAGCACATCCAGTTCTAGAAGATTCCAGTTCCCTCCCCAGGGGCTCAGCTGAGAGTCTAGACGGGCGTAGACCAGTGTGGCCTGTGCACGAAGTGCCGTCTTCACTGGGAGCCGGCAGAGCGGGGTGGCCTGTCGGAGGGGAGCCAGAGCCACCGTGAGCCAGCAGCTGAGCCGGTGGTGAGCTCCGCCTGTGCGAGTCCGCAGGTGGCTCCCAGGAGTGTCGCCGCTGGAGGAGGAGGCGGGGAGTGTCCAGCACGTGCGGTGACATCAAGTGTTCGTGGGTGTGATGTCCTTTGTTCTCTGACACCACCCCTGATCCCAGGCAACTTTCCAACTTTCCACCTGGGCGTCAGGCAATCAATTCCGTCCTGACACCGATTCCCCGGAGTTAGCACCACCCCACAGGTGAGGGCCCAGCTCCATGGGGTGCTCCCCCGTCCCACGCCAGCTACGAGTCTCAGGGGCGCTTCCGGTGGACGGCTGTCAATACAGAGGCTCCCACAGCCCCTCACGTTCAGTACTTTGTCAGAGTGACTCACTGGACTCCGGAAAGCACGTGGCTTACCGTCACCCGTTTATTATAAAGGACACAAATCAGGAATGGCCGGCAGGGGCCGGGTGTCGGGTGAGGGCTGCACAGTTCCGTGTCCTCTCGGGTCCCCGCCTTCTGTCCAGCACAGGGATGTGGCACCGACCGGAAGCTCCCCATCCACCCCTGTAGTGGAGGGGCTCTGTGGCGATTTCATTACACGGTCACCATTGTGTGCACTTGCCGACCGTGAGTGTGTGTGTTTGTCCATATTATTTCTGAGTGTGTGTGTGTATCTGTCTGTCCTTATTATTTCTGAGTATGTGTCTGGGGGGCGGTTTCTGAGTGTGTGTGTGTGTGTGTGTGTGTATCCATGTTATTTCTGAGTATATGTGTGTGTGTGCATATTATTTCTGACTGTGTGTGTGTATCTGTTCATGTTATTTCTGAGTGTGTGTGTGTGTGTGTGATTTCTGAGTGTGTATGTGTGTGGGGAGTGGTCCATGCTATTACTGAGTGTGTGTGTGTGTGTTATTTCTGAGTGTGTATGTGTTTGTGGGGTGGTCCATGCTATTACTGAGAGTGTGTGTGTATCTGTCTGTGTTATTTCTGAGTGTGTATGTGTATGTGCTCTATTAGGAAAAGGAAAGGAGTAAAAATTCCACCCAAGGTCTGCAGAAAGGACTGTACTCCGTTATAAAGTGAATTCTGTCTTCTCACTCACATGTACACATACACCAATGCTGCCTGTAACACGGAAGGACAGCAGAATTTTTCACCCTCATGAAGACCGTTAGGGGTACGAGCCCCAGCCAGCCACAGTGTATACAAAATCAGATACGTTAGGCAATGGAATCAAACGGCGAAAAATATTTTCTCCCTCCACAGATGTTCTGCCCTTACTTTTGTCATTGTGGGCTTGAATTCTTAACCCTAAATAGAAAGATGGATAATGAAAGAAAACCCATTCTTGACCCCACAATACCGTACCAACCTGCTGTCGGGTTATACATAATACATCGACTAATAAGTATCCCATCCATCTTATGTAAATAAATAAGCAACAAAGCTGTGCTTCCATTTCAGCTGTGGAAAGGCCACTGCATTTGTCTTTCTGGCAGGGGAAATAATTCTGGAAGACAAAATGATGTCTTTCTGGTTGCCCTTGAAGGGTGGGGCAGAACGTGGATGTTCAAGCACAGCAGTCTCGGAGCTCTATCACCCTACTTCCGGTCTGGAGTCTGCCCCGTCTCTTCTCTCTTAACCCAATTGTCCAGAGGCTGTATACGTACAATTGCTTCTTCAGAAACCCACGCACGGAGCCTGTTGGCTCCTCTGTGGCTGCATTTCTGAATCAATTCCTGAGATGACATTTAAGTGCTCCTAATATGTATTTGTCTGTACTTGGTAAATTGAGACTGTCTTCCCAGTGATTCTATAACTTCACAAAATAAGCCTCGGTGACTGTCCTCGGAATAATTCAGTAGACTGGCTAAGCCTCTGAATATAGAATCTGGAACAAAGAGAATAAGTTGGGGGAAAGGTCTGATAGAATTCTCGTAATGTGACTTCCGAGCTTTTGTTGTTGTTGTTCGTTCTTAGTTGGTTCAGCATGTTCCTTTATAGGCCCGGTAAAAGTTAGAATTACATTTCAGCTGCATAGCAACAAAAATCCAAATAACATTAGCAATTAGGGTTGTTTTGGTTTTTTTTTCTTCTTTTTCTCAGACCAAAGAAGTCTGGAGCTAGTCCAAAGTCAGGTGGTGCCTCCAAGGTTATCAGGGGCCCAAGCTGCTTCTGTCTCTGGTTTTGCCATCCTCATCCTACTACCTGTTGCTCCAAAGTGGCTGCTGGAGCCTCAGCCATCACATCCAAGGATCGGCAGGGGGATGGAAGAGGCGGGAGAAGGAGAGCAAGGGGCTCTCTCTTGCCGAATTAGCTCTTTTTAAGACACTTTCCCAAAAGTCCTGCCTCTGTCTCCTCGGCTGTACTAAGGCGTGCAGCCACACCGGCTGAGCATGTTACTGCCCTCAACCCAAGGAGGCTCCGTCAGGGAAGAAAGGGAGCGCAGACAGAAGGGGGCTGGCCAGGAGTGCCTGCCACATGCATCGAAGTACTGCTTATACAGACTGCAGTGTATATTCTGTGTTTCCAATGTAGGAGGGAGGGCTTGCCCTCTGAAACCCCACAGACTTGTGGGTGCATCTTACTGGGCTCTTCCAAACAGAGCTGCAGGGCCCCTCCTCTGGGCCTCAGTGTCCTTTCTGTGGCACAGGAGGGGAGTCGTCGCCACTCTGCAGAGTTGTTGTGAGGCGGAAACAAAATCGTGTCTGTAAATGTCCTTCTACACAGCAGGTCCTACGTGGTAGCCATTATGGTGGTTATTAATGGATACCTTGGGCCTTAAACCTGTATTATAGTGATTATTGTTTAAATTGGGGTATAATTTACATAACACAACATTTACCCTCTAGGGGTGTAACATTCAGAGGCTGGTAGGGTATTCACCAAGCCTTGGAACCATCACCACAGTCTTAATTCCAAAACATTGTCATCACTCCCCAAAGAACCCCCTACCCATTGGCAGCCGTTCCTCCTCCCTCCCTTCCCCCTTCTGGACATTTCCTAAAAAATGTCCTATAAATGGAAACACATAATTACTTAGCGTAATGTGTTTGCAAGTTTCATCCACGTGGTCGCCTGTATCAGTCCTTTATCCCCTTTTCTGTGGCTGAATGATACTCCGTTGTATGGGATGGATCGTGGTTTGCGTTTTCATTCATCTGTTTGTGGACATTTGGGTTGTTTCCACGAATTGACTAGTAAGAATCACACTCCTTAAAAGCATCCACGTACAAGTGTGGGTGTGTGTTTTCATTTTTCTCCGGTATGTACCTCGGTGGGGGCCTGCTGGGTCCATGCTAGCGCTGTGTTTCACCTTTTGAGGAAACACCAGCTCGTTTTCGAAGCTGCCGCACCATTTCACATCCCCACCCGCAGTGCACGAGGGTCCCGTTTCTCTGCATTCTCTCCAAAGCTTGTTTTCCGTGCTTTTAATTACCGCCATCCTGCCGGGTGTGAAGTGATGTTTCATTGTGCTTTTGATTTGCATTTCTCTAATGACTAATGATATACGGAGCATCTTTCCAAGTGCTTATCCATTTGCATATCTTCTTTGGGAAACTGTCTATTCAAGTTCTTTGCCCATTTTGAAAATTGGTTGTTTGTCTTTTTATTGTTGAAGTGTAAGAGTTTCTATATTTTAGAAACTAGGCCCTTATCACCTATGTGATTTGCAAATATTGTCTCCCATTCTGTTATGTGTATTATCTGATTATTTATAACAGTCCTCTGAGGTGGATATAATGACTCCCAGTTTACAGATGAGGCAGGGACTCGTTTATCCAAGGTAACATATCTACCTGTGAAGATGCTACTGGAACCTAGAAAAAGATTAGCCAGGGCTCTCTTAGTTTTATTGCTAGAAACCCATCTTAGACCAGCTTATGCTAATATCCTATCTAATGAAAGAGAAACATGCAAATTGACCATACCTCTGCTACACCCACCAGCCATGCCCATCAGCCAATCAGGAGTGGGTATGCAAATTAGCCCGACCAATATGGTGGCTAATTTGCATATCCAGGTGCAGAGGGAAGACTGAAGACCACATAGAAGAAAGTCAAGCTCTGCAGAAGGGAGCAAAGCTGTGGAGAAGCAAGCAAGCAGGGCTGCAGAGAAGGGAGGGAAGCAGGCAGGGCAGCAGAGACTGCTGCAGGAAGCCCTATTGCAGGAATCTTCCTGCAACGGGCCTCTAGTAGAAGTATAGTTGCTGGCATCCCTGGGGAATCCATAGCTGGACCGGCATGAGGGTAGGATAGTTCTATAGATCTAGTGGTTCAAGTGATGCTACCAAGACTCTCCCTTCCTCTCTCCATCGCTTGCCATCCTTTGGTTGGCATCACTTTTACTAAGTGAGCTCTCTCATGTATGGCAAATATGGTCACCAGAAACTAGTTGGACCTTCTAGGAAAAGGGACTTTGCTCTTTACCCCGGCATCCGTCTCAGACACCCACAGAGCTCCGTGGTTGGCCTTGCTTGAGATTAATGCCTATTGGAAAACCCAACAATGCTGCTTTCAGGAGTCTGGGATGCTCTGATTGGACAGCCTGGGCCCAGCTCTCTGATTGGAAATGTGGAGATACATGATTGACACTCAGAATCACATGGAGTCAAGGAAGGGAGGGCATAGTTCCTAAAAGAAGGGGATGTGTAGGGCAGACAGAACATAGAATCGGTGTCCTACAAGTTAGGTCTGAACTGCCAAGTTCAAGATGCTGACATGAGCTGGGGGTAGGATAAAAGTCAGTTTGTTCACAAAAGAGAAATGAAAGATATCGAAAACAATTACCTGTAGATCCAGTTAACACTGATGGCCACTTAAACATAGTAATTTAATAAATTAGTTTATATAATATTTCTTTTTTAAAAATATATATTTTATTGATTTTTTTACAGAGAGGAAGGGAGAGGGACAGAGAGCTAGAAACATCGACCAGCAGCCTCCTGCACAATCCCCCACTGGGGATGTGCCAGCAACCAAGTTATATGCCCTTGACTGGGATTGAACCTGGGACCCTTCAATCCGCAGGCTGATGCTCTATCCACTGAGCCAAACTGGTTTCGGCTATATAATACTTCTGTGTCTTAACAGCCAGAGCAAAAAAAAGGTAAGTTTTCAACGACAGAAACAAAATTCAAAACCTGGAACAGCCTGGCTGGTGTGGTTCAGTGGTTGAGTGTTAACCCATGAACCCAGAGGTCACGGTTCGATTCCTGGTCAGGGCCCATGCCCGGGTTTCGGGCTCCGTTCCCAGTAGGGAGCATGCAGGATTCTCTCTCATCATTGATGTTTTTATCTCCCTCTCCCTCTCCCTTCCTCTCTGAAATCAATAAAAATATATGAAAAAAACAAACTGGGAACAAAAGCTGGATGTGCCTGTCAAAAGGTTTGCTAGCAATTGTAGAGGCAATTTTTTTTTAATTGGAAGCCCTAATGTGAGTCAGAACGTTCACATCTGAGAGAGATGTTAACCGAGTAGCATATGCTGAGAAAACTCTACCAAGGGTGGGCAATTTTCCTTTTGTAAATGGGCCATGCTCCACATTTGACAGAATTACGAAAATTCAGTTATGACACAGCTCATTGTGATGCAGGGTGAAATACATTTGCAAGTGAAAGCGTGTTTTTGAAAGGCAACAAGTGGGCACCGTGACAGATCCTATAACCCAGGGGGCCCCTCTTGGGGGCACAGAACTGGTGACCTCCAGACTGTGCTTGGCCTGCAAGCAGCTCTGGGGCAGCTCTGGGCGCCTTGTCGTGTTTGGGGTTGGTTACACTGATGCCCCCACAATTCCTCGGTGTTCTTGCCCCAGGACAGACCTCACAGACCTTCTTTCTGTCCCAGGCTCTGATTTTAATTGCAAGGAAAGGGAAGCCAAGGTAGGTGAGAGGGTTCGGCGTACCTTGCTGGGAGACTTCACTGAGTCTCAGTTTCCATTATGGTAATGCTCCCGTGTCGGGACTGTTATGTGAATGAATTCAGGCCCTGCTTGCATAACAACTAGTGCAGAGCCTGGCGGGAGACTGGAGCTCAGAAAGTAGGATCTATGCCTCAGGTTTCTCTCTGGTAAATTTGGGACAATTATTCTTACCTTATGAAGTTGTCCTGTAGTTTAAAAGCAGCTGGCGTCCCCTGTTCCAGCTCAGTGCTGATGTCACAGGGAGCTGTCACTCATCCCATGTCTCTTATAGACTAGTGTTTCAGGTGATCGCAGATAGGTCTGCCTGGGCTTTAGGCAGATGAGAGATCTCCATACATGGAATGGCCGTTCATTCAGCCGAGCCTGCTGGGTTTCCCAGCTCCCTGCCTGCCCCTCTCTCCTGACTCCACCAGAAGGACAGTCAGGACGCAGGGAGGTGAAAAGGAGTGGGTTTTGCCTCTCTGCACAACTTGGGCAGTGCCTGGCGGGGGACTGGAGCTCAGAAAGTAGGATCCTACCCTTAACCGGTTTGGCTCAGTGGATAGAGCATCGGCCTGCCGACTGAGGTGTCCCAGGTTCGATTCCGGTCAAGGGCATGTACCTTGGTTGCGGGCACATCCCCAGTAGGAGGTGTGCAGGAGGCAGCTGATCGATCTCATCGATGTTTCTAACTCTCTATTTCTCTCCCTTCCTCTCTGTAAAAAGATAATTTTTTTTTTTTTTTTTTAAAGAAAGAAAGTAGGATCCTATACCTTAGAAGCCTCAGGTTTCTCTCTGGTAAATTTGGGACAATTATACTTACCTTATGAAGTTATCCTGAAGTTTAAATTTAAAGCAAGACATATGTGTCCAAAGTCTGTACTTAGCAACAGCGTCTGTTTATAGCAGAACATCATAATTTATATCTCCAGATAAGGTTTCCAGGACCCCAGAATACCTGACAGGTGTTGTCCACTCATGTCTCAGACCCTGCTAAGCACTTTACGTGCCTGGGCTCATTGAAGTCTCAGACACAGGTACCCTTCGTTGCCCCCATTTTGCAGATGTGAAAACTGAGCCTCAGAGACACTAGTTACTTTAACACGGTCTCGTAGCCGAGAGGAGGTAATTGCTTTCAGCGAGGCCTAATAGCTAAAACGTGGCGGAGATGGGAGCCCGAGTCTTTTCCACGGGAGGGTCAGCCTATAACTGACGCTCCTGCGAAACACCAGTCAATGCCTGTCCTGTCCTCCAGAAGTTGCCTTGCTCAGAACAGCCTTCTGAAAACGAGGCTCTTACATTATGGCTTCAACCCACTTCTGCTCTGTTAGTGTGCGATCCTATTTCTCCTAAATATTGTTTATTTACTTCCCAAGTCCCAAACCGTCTGCTCATGGATCCATGTCACAAAGGGGATTTACAGGAATCAGCCAGGTCTAGGAAAACGACTCCCTAATCCGAGATCCCAAACCCTGGGAACTGCTGTGCCGCCTGCCCCTCCCTCTCCTCTCCTCCTCCAGGTGACTCACGTAGAGACAGTTCTGAGTCCTGGAATGCCAAGGGATGTATTTATAGTCCGTCACACGGAAAGGGAGGTCAGAGGGAACTAACTCTGGTTGATCATTCACGGTGCGTCAACTGCTTTGGCCACGGCTACTCATTGGATGTCATGTAACCCCCTCTAGCATGGTTTTCTTATTACCCTCATTTTGCAGATGAGCAAACAAGGCTAAATAAGCGACAGAGGAGAGATGTCAACCAAGGTCCATGTGACACAAAATATATTCTCTGCCTGCACTCCCCATTGCCCTCCCATGAAGACATTGGGATCCTTTGACGAGGGCTGTAATTCCACCCAATCAGCCAGGGGGCGCCGGCGAGCACTGTTGATCAGAGCAACCCAAGCTCCCACCCTGACTATTCACTCTTGCCACATTGTCAGTCATCTTGTAAGTGCACCGCCTTGGTTGTTCGTTAGGCCAGTGGTCGGCAAACTGCGGCTCTCGAGCCACCTGCGGCTCTTTGGCCCCTTGAGTGTGGCTCTTCCACAAAATACCGCGTGCGGGCGCGCACATACGGTGCAATTGAAACTTTGTGGCCCATGCGCAGAAGTCGGTATTTGGCTCTCAAAAGAGATTTCAGTCGTTGTCCTGTTGATATTGGGCTCTGTGGACTAATGAGTTTGCCGACCACTGTGTTAGGCAGATGGGTGAGAGGGACGTCTGCAACTGGAACTATTCCCCGGTGACCGTGGCACCAATCGTGCAACCACTGTCCCTGAGAATAAGCCGCCACTGTTCTCAGGCCTCTTCAATGAGATGAAAGCCATTCAGCAGGGACCACGCCGCTGTCTGATCCCCGTCCGTGGCGCTCAGATGGAAGAACTGGCGCTCAGAGTCCAAGATGCTGAGCACTCTTGGGTGGGGATTATGCAGATGACAGGGAGATGACACGTGCTTAATAGACGTGTATGGCTTTTGCTATACACCATACACCACACACGTATTTTTGTGTGCATGCGTGTGCGCATGTGTGCATGTGTGTTCCTGGCCCTGGGAAGCATCATGTCTGTTCTGAGCAGTTGCACACGCCAACACCCAGCATTTTCAGTTCTGCTCACATCAGACTCTGTTTGTTTTCATCGCTTTCAGATACCCAGGCATGGTCATGGTCAGGGCACCTGAGAAGGTGAGAAGTGCGGATGGTTTGCAATGGGGCCTGATTTCCAATCTAAAGAGGATCATGGCCCGTGAACCCCAGATACGGTGTGAACCTTTGAAATTCGAATGGCGGGCCGGGCAGGCAGAGGTGGTATACCCTGACTGGGGCACAGTATCACATTGCTCACACGTATCCTTCTTGGCGGGAGGAGATGGGGGGGAGGAGCAGATACATGACATAATTTTCAAGAGAAAGTGAAACACCCATTGATGGCTGCAAGGTTGGGCTCTGTGGTGAATTCAGCTGTTTACCATGGCAGTGAGCGTAGCTTGTAAGCACCCTTATATCCTGTGTCTGCAGAGCCGAGGGTGTGCACAGACTCAGCTCTCGGGGGGAGGGATCTGTGTCGTCATTTTGACACACCCCCCTCTTTATTTTATAAGCACCAGGGCCCAAGGCGACAGCATCTGTTAAGGAGGCTCTGGAATCCAGGGCTCCTGGAATGGAGGCAGATAGTCACTTAGTCTCGGCTTTTAATAACGGTTCATAGTGACTGAGCCGTCGTATGGCCTTTGCTACACACACCATACATAAGGGATGGGAGGCTTTAGGTGACAGGTGGAATAGAGGGAAGAATAGAATAAATGCAAAGTCAAATGGCATTTTAATTGATCTCCAGCCTGGAGGAAGGCCCTCGTGGAGTGGACGGAAGTCTGAGTGTCAGCTGTTGTGCTCTCTCCTGCTCCACCGGGCAGCATGGGGCTGCTGAGACTCACGGGACATAATTAGCTCGAGCTCGTTGGGGCCAGGTGTGCTTCCAGTCATAGAACCTTCGGCTGCAGGAGACAGAGCACCTCAAACTCACAATGGCTTTCCTGTGCACAAAGCACTTGCTCACCCACCAGCATTCAGCAGCCTCCTGGGGCTGGCGCCCTTATCTGCCCTCTTCACGTGAGGCCACTGAAGGCCAGGATCCCTCCGCCAACCGGATATCAATGGGATTCAACCCTTCAGTTCCTTTTCTGCTCCAGAGGTCACCTTATCACCGAGGCCCTGTCTGAACATTCCGCTCACCTCCATCACTTTCTGACTTCACCTGTAATCCACTTTCTCTGGCATTTTTAGGCTGGCTGTTTCCCTCCTAAGGTAAGCTCGCAAGTGTGGGCCAGGGCCCTCCGGATGTATTAACAGTGAGTTACTCATTTTCATTTGACACCCTCTTGGGTATGTCTGCCCCAGGCCCAATGCAAAAAGCAAGGCCCCTTGCTTGGGGGGCACTCCACTGTAATTTGGGGTTAAAGACCAGAAGACACGCTTAATGGATCAAGACAGCAGGAACAGCCAAAACCGGTTTGGCTCAGTGAATAGAGCATCAGCCTATGGACTGAAAGGTCCCAGGTTCGATTCTGGTTAAGGGCATGTACCTTGGTTTCGGGCACTTCATTTTATTTTGCTCATTAGATTCCACATATAAGTGAGGTCACGAGATCCTTGTCTTTCTCTGACTGGCTGTTTCGCTTAGCATAATTCTCTGGTATGTGCCCCCACCCCAGATGTAACCTCAACCTGGGTTAAAGGGGATGACTCGGCTAACCAGCTGCTCTACCCTGCCAGGGCTGAGGTGAGCTTTGAGTGGCTATGGGAAGCTCCCACTAGCTCCAATGACAGGAGCCAATCTTGTGTTGCTACCCAAAAGCCTAGGTCAGTGGTCGGCAAACTCCTTAGTCAACAGAACCAAATATCAACAGGACAACGACTGACATTTCTTTGGAGAGCTACATTTTTTAAACTTAAACTTCTCCTAACGCCACTTCTTCAACATAGACTCGGCCAGGCCGTGGTATTTTGTGGAAGAGCCACCCTCAAGGGGCCAAAGAGCCACATGTGGCTCGTGAGCCGCAGTTTGCCGACCATGGGCCTAGGTGGGTTTTTTTTCTTCTTCTTTTGAACCAATTTCATTGGCAATCAATGGTGGGAAATTAAATGGATTCATTGGACTAAGTAGATTGAGCTAGTGAAAAAAAAAAATAGCCATCTGCCGGGGCCGAGGAATGAGCAATCTGTTGGTACTTTTTCCGCAGACATTTGGCATCTGCTTAGTGTTGCACAGCATTTGCGCCTCGGGAAATGCGTTCTACACTTCATGACCCTGATCTTTCCTCCGGGTTAAAAAAAAAGGGGGGGGGGGGTGAACGAAAGATTAGAAAATAGTAAAAAAAAAAAAAAAAAAAAAAATCAAAACCCTTTCATTTGTTTTCATCCGGCACTTGAGCGAGTTTAAGCCAACTGCACAAACTAGCCTTCCAGGGGCGGCGGGCGAGAGCCCCGCACAGGGAATGCGGACAGGAGCCCTGCCAGCGGGCAGATAGATGCCAGCCTGGCAGCCGGCTGGCTCCTCGCTTGGGCCCAGGCCACCCCGCGCCCCTCGGCCCCCGCGGCAGGAGGCGACGCTCCCCGCTCGCTTCCGGCACCCACGTGGGACCAAAAAAGATCGCGCACAACTTTTTTCGGTCCCAATTCTTGCCCCAAGCCTCCGGAACCAGCTCGCTGCAGGCAGCGCTGGGGTCGGCCCCGCTGGCGCCGGCGTCTGAACTTGGCCTGGGAGGCGGCGCGCGCGGGCTGCGGGGGCGTGGCCGCGGGCTGCGGGGGGCGGAGCGGGGGTGGAGGGGGCGTGGCCGAGGGTGGCGGGGGGCGGGGCGGGGGCGGAGGGGCGTGGCCGAGGGGGCGGCCGGCGCGTGCGCAGAGCACTTCCTTGTTTGTCCCCGTGACTGTAGCGGGAGCGCCGCCGCCCGCAGCCTGGCCGCCGTCCGCGGGAGCCTGCGCTCCGTCAGTCAGTCGGTCGCTGCGCTCGCCGCCGCCTGTCAGAGCGTCTGGGGAGGCAGCGCCGGCCGCTCCGCAGCTGCCCGGCCCGGTCCCTCCGATCCCGCCGCCCAGGAGCCGCGCCGCCGGCATGCGCCCGGGGAGGCGGGTCCCCAGGAGCCCCCTGCCTCGCGCGCCGCTCGGAGTTTGAAGGGCCCCACGCCCCGCGCCGCCGCCGCCGCCGCCGCCCGCTGCTCCCGCCGCCCGCCCGCCCGCCCTTCCTCCCGCCGCCGGGAGCCGCGCCAGGCCGGGCGCGGGTGCGGGCTGCGCGGGGCGTTCATGAGCCGCCGGCCGGCCCGCGGCCCCCGGAGCCCGCGCCCGCCTCACGCCGCGCCTGTGTCTCGCCCCCCACGCCAGGATGCCGGACCAGATCTCCGTGTCCGAGTTCATCGCCGAGACCACCGAGGACTACAACTCGCCCACGACGTCCAGCTTCACCACGCGGCTGCACAACTGCAGGAACACCGTGACGCTGCTGGAGGAGGTAGGTCGCGGCCGGCGCCCCCCCCCCCCACGCCCCGCGGGGACCCTCCCCGGGGACCCCCGGGGCCTCCGATGGCAGCTGCTGCCTGGCAGTCTGGTCTGGTCGCCTGGATTCCGGAGCCGGGATGTTTGTTTGGGGTTGCCAAGCCACACCCCCTCCGGGACCCCCCAGCTCCCAGGTGAATGCGGGACCTGGGGGTGTGCAGCCTCCGTCTGCCCCGTATGCCCGGATGCTGACCCCCCGGAGGCCGGAGGTGGGCAGAGGGGGCTGAGCGACCCCACCCACCCACCCAGGAGGAAGAGGGATGGCCCTCCCTATCTGCTGCCCTTCCTGCGTGCCGGGCAGTCTGCTAGATGCTTTCCACATCATCCTGACCCTGTCACAACCCGAGAAGTAGGTGGCGTCAGGCCGAGGGAGGGGAAGCAACGTGGCCAAAGTCACCAGCAAGGGACAGGGAGAGAGATGGCCAGTGAATGCTCTGCTCCCGGGCTTGGCAGGGCTCAGGCAAAAAATCCTGAAGGAAGGAGAAGGCGACTCAGGCTGGGACTGCTTTATCCCCAGAAGCCCTACCCTGGTCCGGGGCCTACAGTCCGGGGTGGGAGAGAGATCTGTGCAGACAAGCCCCCCCATTTGTCCCCCCTCTTCAGAGGGTTTAGCTGTGCCCGAGGCTGCTGTGCCAGCAGGACCTGCCTGCTGGGCACCTACAGCCATGAACTGAGAGCAGAGGCCTTGCTGCCTGGAAGTGTCAGAGCTGAGGCTGCAGGAAGCACAGCTCCTCCTGTGCACACCCTCCAGAGGACCTTGTGGGTGTCGGGGGACGGGGCCAAGGACAGAGCGGCTTCCTTTACAGCTTTGAGTGAACTGGCGATAGGGGGAGATGGGGAGGTAAGGGGGAGCCCCAGGGCTGTGAACGCCTCTGAACCTCGGTGATGAAAATAGGACATCTGCCCTGGAGCTTCGCACCGTCTGTAAGTGCCACAAAGCACCACTCCGCTCCGAGCAAGCCATACCCATTTCTGCCGCGGGAGACGGCACTGGGGGAAGTTCGGAAAGCAGGCCGTTCTGTCCAGATGGGTTCTCCTGGGCTGGCTTATTTGAGGTCTGGGGAGCCCTCTGTAGCATTGAGAAGCTTGCGCTTCTGTGGGCAAGCGGCTCTTCATACGGGGTTTTGCTGCTTGCTCTTCAGACCGGGGTGTGTGTAGCTCTGGTCTAATGAATCGCAACTGCAGGAACGCATAGGCTGCTGCAGGAGGTAGGTCCAGGTAGGTCGATGGTGCCCCACTCCTGCCCCTCCTGGGACCCCCCTCCTTGCCTCCACTTGCAGCTGCTGCCTGGCAGTCAGTGTGTCTTTGATTCCAGAGAGGAAGGGAGAGAGAGAGAGAACCATTAGTGATGAGAGAATTATTGATCATCTGCTTCCTGCATGCCCCCCATTGGGGATTGAGCCTGCAACCTGGGCATGTGCCCTGAGCTGGAATCGAACCTGGAGCTACTGGGCTCATAGGTTGACACTCAACCACCGAGCCATTCAGAGTGTCTTGATTCCCGAGCTGGGGATGTTTGGGGCCAGAGAGCCACACCCTTTCCCAGGCCCTAAATTTTAGGAGGAGAGATTTCTGCTGGTTCTGGGTCCCATCTTGCCTGCCAAGTGCTGCAAATTAGTATGAACGCTTTCTGCCAGTTGAGGATGCTCTCTAGAGTTCTTTCTGAAGTTAAAGATGGTGATGGAACTGAATTTTGAAATTCAGTTGGAGAAATATCACCAAACTAGATGTGTTTGTAAGCCAAAAGTAAATGATCATTTTTCTTTCCTTTTTTTTTTTTTTCTTCTTTGTGAACTGTCAGCCTTGTGCTAACCTGATGCTTAATGTCCAGGATTACATGGAGTTGCCAGGCGTTCCACCCCATGAAGGGCCAGTCCTTCACTTAATTGTGATGAATTGGAACCTGCTGATAATGGAGCGTTTTGCATCCTTTTTTCTGCACTAATTGTGTATGCCTCCAAAGGGTGTCACGTTGATTAGACGAAGCGGTTATTTTCCTTCTCGATAACTTCTTCAGTGCCTGCGAATAGTGCTGTCAGTTGTTTTTAACTTTCCCTGTTGGCACACTCAGATAGTGTTACTGCATTCTGTTTGGGGGGTGATAAGGGTAAATAGTTGGAGATGCTATTTGTAGGGGTATGTGCCCATAATTTCACCAACCGCAGAGGGTAGGGTAAATGTTGCTCTTGGTCTTAGCTTGAGTTAACTAAGTTTAAAAGCAAATGCAAGGCGCACACACGCGAGTGTATGGTATGTGTTACTGTTTTACAAGGTTAGAAAAATAGATCAGTCCTAATACAAACGTGATCACCTATGAACTTGAGAAGGAATTGGAACCAGGCTACAAGTTTAAAAGTGTCATGGCAGAGTACATTGATAACACTCATGGTCTCAAAAATGTAACAGTAACTCTTTCACTCAGAATGGCACAGCAATTTTGTTACTCTCTTTTCTGAACTTGAGGACAGTACTGGTCAGGAAGTCATTGTCCCCAGACTGTGTCTTTTAACTCTTGAGTCAGTCCATGAAATTGAACTCTAAGTGATTTTCATTTGCATAAATGTGAAACATACCCTTTAGTTTCTTATTGATAGACTGGTGGTCCAGTGCACGAATTTGTGCACATTGAAAGGAAATTAATTAGAAATGTTTTAGTAGTGCTATTAGCCCTTTCTCTATAATAGAAGTGTCGACCAAATTCATGATTGACAGTGGAAACATCACGTGTGCGATTGGTGCCAGCAAGAGCTTTTATATGTATTGCACATGTATGAGTCATCTTATATATATATATATTAAACTTGCTTAATTAAACTGCTTTCTGATATAGCTAAACTTTTTCCAGCCCAGTGAAGCACCCCTACTTCTCTTTCAAGTAATTGTCAGCAACACAGCAGTAAATTTCTAGGAACCCCTTTCACATCCCTTGTAGTTCAAGGTTCCGGTTCAGGGTTTGGGTTCTGGAGAAGGCCAAACACAAATGGAAAGAGACTAGGAAAAATTTAATTTGGCGATATGGGAGCCCAGGCGGGAGCCCACCTCCAGGGGGAGGACTACCGCTAGGCTCTGGCCTTGCTATTGCTTTTATTGGGACTATGGGATACACCCATTACCCTTAAACAGGTTTGGTATACACCCATAGCCCTTAGACAGGTAATAATCGGATTATCATATCAGTAAGGATTTACATGATTACAAGATGGGGAAGTTGCCTCAGTTACCATTGTCTCAATTAGATAGGGAGTGGTTGGCCCTGACCTTTCAGAGCTTCAAGGTTGACCAGCCTTTTATATCTTTCTAGAGACAATGATCGGTTTCCGGAAAATATCCACATGAAGCAGATTATTATTGTAGATCACACAGGGAGAGCAAAGGGTAAAATATTTAACTGCAGCAGTGAGAAAACCTGAAGTCATTTTCAAGGTCCACCATTTCTTCTTTTCAGTCGGGCCAAGTTTCTAAGCTGTCTAAATCTCCGTTTTCCGGCTAATGAAATAAAATAGGATTCCACTGTGTCTCCTGTCTACCTACTCCAGGTCTTCTGTGAGGATCAAATGAGATGAGGCATGGGAAAACGCTTCACAGACATTTGGTTAAAGTGTGAAATACTTCCACCTGTGTTGCTGGGCTGAAGAAACTGCAAGGAGGCTAGTCATCACTAGGAAGAGGAAGCCGGTGGAGCTGTGCCGTCATTATCGGGACAGACACTTAGCATATTAGCCTTTTATATATATAGATAACCACCGCGGTTGAATCACCCCTACCCTCACCCTTACCCCAGCTTACATGTATGTCAGGTACATTATTGCATGTATCTTAAGTGGATCAGAATTCAGCTCTTAACAAATCTGGGCCTTAAGAATATTAAAGAAAAGTTTCAGGGCAAACTACTGAATCTTGTTGGTTTGTGCTTTACAAGTGAGGCACTTGGGACCTTTCGGACCTCGCAGACCACCAGTGGCCCATGGACCACCCGCTGGCGACCACTACTTTAGAACACTGTTGGTGTTATCTTGTGCTTATTCTTAGGAATAGAACTTTTGGGTACTTTTTTGGTGATGTGGAGACTCAGGAATAGATACAATATTAACTTGGGCAGTTTGGAATTATTTCTCTTGAAAACAATCTCTTCTAGGTCTAGTGATTAAACGTCTTTCTGTTCGTTTACTATTTTGCTCTCTGGGGTTCCTAATTAGCATGCGTAAGTCTCAGCTAAAAACCTGTCTTGAGCTCCAAGCTTGGAATCTGCATTTAACCCACTCTCTCCCTTCTGCTGTGTCACTGGCAGAGAGAGGGTTTTGCAGATGTCGGGGCCTTTGCTGAAATCTCTCTGTACGGCACTCTAGGACAGGGGTCAGGAATATGGTAAAGGAGGCAGAGGCTCCTCCTGGGCGAGGGGTCCCCAGGACTCGGGGAGTCGGGACGTGGCTGGCACACAATGAGTGGCTGCCTTCGGGAAGCAGGAATGGGTTGGCTGCCAAGGCTTCATCCTGGTGGAGAGCGTTTTCCAAGCAGAAAGCCAGTGTTTTGCTTATTCAGCAGCCAGAGCACACTGACGCGCGCTGTTTCACTCGTGACCGTTTGGAAGTTCTGAGTAAATGACTGGGAGGCGAGGAGAAGACAGCTTTCCTGAGGATGGAGCAGGCAGGCACCCCAGCACCACTGTCTGGGGAGCCAGTAGGAGAGACCCTCTGTTTTAAAGGCTTGGATTGGGCCCTACCCGGTTTGGCTCCGTGAATAGAGCATCTGCCTGCGGACCAAAGGGTCCCAGATTCGATTCCGGTCAAGGGCAGGTACCTCGGTTGCAGACTCTTCCCAGGCCCAGGCCCTGGTCAGGGCTCGTGCAGGAAGCAGCCAGTTGATGTGTTTCTCTCATATCGATGTTTCTCTCTGTCTTTCCCTCTTTCTCCCACTCTCCCTAAAAACCTTTGGAAAAATATCCTCGGGTGAGGAGTAACAAAAAATAAGGTGAGGAGTAACAAATAAATAAAAATAAAGGCTTGGATTGGTCACTGCTTAGTCCTAGGTGAAAGGAAGAATCTGAGTTTTCTTAAGGGGCCAGCAGTCAAGTGTGGGTCTTGCGTTAAGAGGCTAGCTTGGCTTAACGTGTGCAGGCCACGTGTGCAGTCTGTCCGGGAGGCATGGAATTTTTGGCTGAATGAAGAATGAAGGTGCAGAATGTAGATTCACCATCAAGATCCGTTCTGTCATAACCACAGTAATTACCAGTTATTAGCTTTCCTACTACGGGCAAGCCCTACTCCTACTTAACACTTGCATTCACCCTACTATTATCATTGACCCCACCCCACCCCTCCCACCTCACAGCAGATAAAGTCTTGCCCACGGTTGCACCCACAGTAAGTAGTGGAGTTGGGAATGAACCCCACCCTGTGGCATCTTCCTGCATGCCAGTCAGGCTTCACCTGTGCTTCCTTTTTACACCTGCTTTTTGGGGCATCCTTCATGCTTTCTGGGCCTTCTGTGGACTCTTCACGCACCGGGCCTCTGTACAGGGCTTGAGGAGATAATTTCTGTGGCCCCCAGTGCTCTGGAACGCAAGCTCTTTGGTCCTCTGAAATGTTGAAAGCTGATAAACGTGATAGGAAGTGCTTATTTATATAGCAGCTGCTCAGCTAGGGTGCAGTCCTACTGAAAAAGCGGTCTCGGGAAGGGTACATTTGCCTGCAGAAGCAAAGAGAGAAGGAACTGGACCCACGCTCTTTCAAAAACAAGCCTGAAACCTATTGGTATTCCAAGCTCATGCTGTTTGCCCTCTATAGACCATCTTTAGGCTTTAAAAAACATCTTCCATGTCTACCCCCCAGTGTCTGGTTGCATTCAGTCCTTTTCTTACATATGAGTAAACCAGGGCTCAGAGAGGCCTAACAGTGGGAAGGAAATTAGACCTGATTGCTCAGGTGTCCTGACTCCCATCCCTGGCTCTTTGCACTCTGCTCACAAAAGCGATGGAGGCTGGAGGTGTTTTGTTTTTTTTTGGTTTTTTTTTTGGGTGGGGGGGTTGTGAGGAGACTCTTCCCTTGCTGCTCCTTAGAACTTGCTTCCAAGTAAGATGGGCAGAGAGTGAACTTGAATTTAGGAACCTGATCTTGCAGGCCAGCCTGCTCTCTTACAAGACATACTGTGACCCATGCGAGGCCACAGCGGACATCACAGGACTCCCTGGTGCCGGGCTGAGGCTTCGCTGGAAGCACTGGTGTGGGGTTGGCCACTCAGCCCCTGTCCAGGTCGTTGCGCTTAACGTCTGTGGGTCGGGAGCCTTGGCGAGGGTGGTTTCCATTTACGTAACCTAGTCCCCGGGGACCAGAGCCAGGCCTTGGGTTCAGCCGTCCCCACGTGTGTCACTTAAACATGAGTAAGCGATGGGCTGGGGATCACTTTGCAGCTGAGCCTCGGTTTCCTCATTTGCTAAGTGGAGGCGTTCTGAGTCTTAAAGGAGACCATAAACGTGAGGCACTCGGGTGGCTTCATTGCCGGTAAAGCATGGCCCGATGCAGGGCAGGGTCTGAGCAGTCACATGAGTCAGCCCCCCTCCTGTCGGGGGTGGCGAGGGGAGAGGGAGGCAGGAGCATCCTGGATGGGAAGATGGCAGAGTTCCCTCCACCTGGACCAGTGGTGACATGTGGGTCGAGGAGGAAGAAGCTAATTGCAGGGGTAATTGCAGCCCCATCACTTCCCGGTGTGTGTCTTCGTTTCCTTGTGGGGATTGTAACCACCTCTTATTGAGTCAGTGTCTGCAAAGGGCTTAGAGCAGTGCCGGGCACTGTGAGTGCTCAGTAAAAGATTACTTTTTTAATAATATGCTTGATTTTAGGGAGGAAGGGAGAGGGATAGAGGGATAGAAACATCAATGAGAGAGAAACATCATCAGTTGGCTGCCTCCGGCATGTATCCCTACTGGGGATGGAGTTAGCAACCTGGGCGTGGTCCCTGACCGGGAACCGAACCAGCGACCTCTTGGTTCCTGGGTTAATGCTCAAGCGCAGAGCCACAGCAGCTGGGCCAGGTTATCCCTGTGTCCTCGTTGCTGGCTCTGTGTATTGTTACTGGGCTAGACCCTTGCGTGTGTAAGTGGGGAGGAGACTCAGTTGACTCATTTCAGAAGGGTGGGTGGTGAGTCAGGTGGCAGAGCTGGGTGTGTGCCTTCATGCACCTGTCATTGGAGGCGCAGGTATGGGACTAGAGGCACCACTGAGCACCTTGACCTTTCAGCGTCATGGTCAGAGCCAATTTGATCTGAAACAGACTGTCAGCTCAGTTTTTTTTTGTTTTGTTTTGTTTCTTTTTTATAGTTTTCTCTTTTAAAAAAAATATATATTTTATTGATATTTTACAGAGAGGAGGAAGGGAGAGAGATAGAGAGCTAGAAACGTTGATGAGAGAGAAACACCGGCCAGCTGCCTCTTGCACACCCCCTACCGGGGATGTGCCTGCAACCAATGTACATGCCCTCGACCGGAATCGAACCCGGGACCCTTCAGTTCGCAGACCGACGCTCTACCACGGAGCCAAACCAGTTTCGACTGTCAGCTCAGTTTTGCTGTCTACTCCGTCCTAGTGGGTGCTACTCCCAAGGAAGGAGGTGCAGCCACCCTGTCCCTGCTTCCTGTGTCACTGCCGAGTCTTTCTGTCTCCTCCCCTCAACCCCTCCACCACGTCACTCCCATGGGTGCATCGAAGCCAGGGCGATGCTGGCCCCTGTGACTTCTGCGGGGGCTTCTGGGTAAGGAGCCACTCTCCCGGTTGCATAATGAATGCGGGTATTTGTGGTTATTTGTGGGCAGGCGCTGGGGGTGCGCTTGTGCCTTGGCCCTGGCCCTGGCCGCCGGCTTGTGTGCCTTCCCGATTCCAGCGTGAAGCACTGAGACCACAGGAATTCTGCTTTGGTTTGGAGGCAGCGCCTTAAAGGGAACAGGGTCTATGCTTGAAGTTGAGTCTCTGTGTGCCTCATGACTCTCTTCTGGGTCCGTGGGCTGAGCTTTTTAAGTATAGGGGGGGGGGGCTTGACCCCGTTTGGTCCTCACAGCGGGCTCCCCCTGCCTGCAGCGTGTCGAGCAGCCCCGGACATGGTGCAGTGTGCGTCCACTTACATCAGATCCGAATTCCAGTGCAGAGACCACGCTGTAATTTTCCCCAAAGAGCTGCAGGATGGGCCCTTGAAGAAGACAGCACCCTCCCAGGAGCTGGGAAGACAAAAGCAGAACCTCCTGTGCCAGGCAGGAAAAGCCCAGAGCACAAAGGCATTTTTTATGCCAACTACTATGGAAAGCTGGGCTGGCCACGGTGAGCGAGGCCACCGCTGTTCCTGCCGGACGTGCTGCGGGTGAAGGGACATAGAAGCTCTTTCTGGCGTGAACGCAGCCCGGGGACTTGTGTTCTGTAGCCTGTGCTCAGGGCTGGGCGGGGCCGGCCCTGTCCCCCTGCGCAGCCTGGCCCCTGGCACGGCGACACTGTCATTATGGAAAACGCTCGACAGAGCTGGGCACGGCCTCTGAGACCATCCGTCCGTTCCCTCTCCTCCACGGGGAGGAAGCGGAGGCCCACAAAGCCCAAGGGTGCTGGGCGCCTTTGTAGGAGTAACAGGCCCCACCTCACCCCCAGAGAACAAAGTGGAGCTAAATCAGGCAGCGTGAGGGTTCATCCGAAGGACTCCTGGAACATGGGTGGTGAGAATAGGAGGAAATGAGGGTGTTCTCTTTGGGGGAACGGCAGACGACGGCAGCCCCAGCACTCCGTACTCCTAGCCCCGTGCCCCACTCCAGCCGATCGGCGGGGAGGATGGGGTGGGACCAGCTTAGGTCAGGAGAGCGCTTGGGCCACGTTGGTGGGGTTAGGTGATGGGCAGGGCTAAGCCTCCCCTCGGGCAGGGACTGGGGTGCGGGGTTCGCCACCCAGAGCACACAGCCAGGCTGGGAGTAAGACCGAGCTCGCTGGCCTCATCATCTTCATCATCATCATCCGTCTTCAGAGTGAGAAGCCAGGACCTCAGGGTTCTCAGGAGAAGCAGTGGGAACGCAGGCAGCAGGCCTGGCCCCCAGCTGCACTGGAAGCGCCTTAGTTTCTCTGCCCCCCTCTCTCTGCAGGCCCCCCCTTTTCCCCCCTGCACGGTCCTCATTTGGGCACTTTGAAGGGCTGTGGTCAGCCCTGTCCTCTAACTGCAGCTTTCCTGATGTGGTCAGGAAAGACCAACATTCCGCACAGGCTGTGGGCAGAGGAGAAACTCCCCGTTGCAAAAATAGCTTTCCATGGACACGAGCTGGACGGAGACGGGGGGAAAGGGGCCGGGGCCGGGCATTTTCTGGTTCGCCGGGCCGCCTGTGTGTGTGCAGGAACAGGCGCTGCTTACAGGCCTTCCGAGGGCTAACGGCTTCCCTCCCTCCCGTGGCTTCCTCGCTGACCAGTGAGTGACACGCAGGATGGAATGTGAGCGTCTTTATTTTCTCAAGATGCAAGGAGTCTTGCTTGGTGTTTCATTAATCATTTTTTTTATGAAGCCCATTTCCTTTCCCTCGTAATGTTTATTCGCATTAATAGCACTTACATAAAATTAGACACTCCCTTCTTATTTCCACAAAGTGCAAAGCAAAATAAGCGTTCGCTGCTGGCCCAGCAGCTGCTGCCGCCTTAATAACAGAGCAGACAGTGAGTACAGTGTTGCCAAGTCTGATCACGTCGTCACCATCCAGGGCATCTGCATTTGTAATGAGAGTTTGAGCACATTTAGGATATGCGGACACTACAGTAAATCACCTACTGTGTGCTGGGTGCCGTGCTGGCTGCCCGACGCACATCATGTCATTTAATGTAATCCAGCAGTTCCTCAGGCCGGTGCTTTCCCCCTGCTTACCGATGGCGAGCCAGGCTTAGGAAGGATTCCAGCCTCAGAAAGGATTCGGCCCATCCCCTGCTCCTTCTCCTTCCAGTGGGGCCTCAAGAAAAAATGCTTGTGAGTAGAAGAGTAACAGAACACAACCATCAGGAAGTAGGCTTTCGCTGACACATGAGGTATCTGGGTTAGAGTGAATAAGTACTTCCGGCAGGGTATTAAAATACCGATTGGATGGCCACAGAAGAGCATCTCTTCCCTCTCATTTGAGGATGATGGCCATTGATTGGCTAATGAGCTCAATTATGTACTTACTCATGTTCCAACCTGTCTTCACTGTCGTACATTGTCACTGAAAGTGCCTCAGGGCCCTGGATGGATCCCTCCCTCTCTTTTTTTTGTCCTGATCTAGTTGGCACTCATAAATTTGACTAAAAATATGAAGGTTATGGTAAAAACGGCATGTGATTTATAATTGTTGAGGGCAGGGCTGGTAAAGGATTTCAAAATTCTGCTGTGTACCTCTCTGGCCTCTTAGATATATGCCTAGCGATTTACACAGAGCAGTCGGAAACCCTCAGTTACTAGATTTGCTAGGACATCGTTTCACAGACTCATGGCAAACCTGGGTGCCCTGCCAAGTTCTGGTCTGCCCTTCCGGGGTCTGCAGCCTGCCACCTGTCTGTCAATGGTTAGCCATGTCTGGAACCAACATGTCATGGTCACTTTTTGAGCCTCACTTTCTGAGTCCCAGCCCTGGACTGAGTCCTTCACGTGGGTTGTTTGTAACTCACACGTCACCCAGGGTGACGGAGCCAGGAGTCAAACCCGGAGCTTCGGGGCTCCCTGGCCCACACACTCACTCCGCCGCCCTCCCCCGGAATGAGAGTCACGTTCGTTTACTCTCTTAGTGGAAACAGGCACACACATATACACACACAATCCTCTGCCGGTGGAAAAGGAAAATATTTCCCCCTGACTTGCTTTGCGTGGGAGCCATTTGAATGTGGGTCATTTATATCTGCCGTCAGGGCGGCCCGATCATGAGGTGGCACTGGCGGATTGATGAGAGATTGGGTGTACAGAGACGGCCTCTCTGACTTCGCTTTGTAAACGGTGAGCAGTGGATCATGTGAAGTTCGGAGCCCGGGGCTCTGGGTTTGCTTGCCAGCAGGAACTCTGCTGCAACTTACAAAACGCTTTCCTATCACTTGACCCGTTTTATCCAGACAGCACTGTAAGGCAACCACGCCACCGTTTCCTCATTTCACAGAGGAAAGTGAGGCTCAGAAAATGGCCATGACTTGTCAAAGGCCGCGGGGCTGACACAGCGGCAGGCTGAAGCTTGTGGTCAGCTCTGTCTCCCATGTCATGCCACCCCTTCTCATGCTGCCATACCTCATCATCTGAGAGACAGACTCGGAGAGGTTTTGTCAAGTCATTTGTGACTTAACACCTTTGGCATTAAAAAAAAAAAAAAAAAAAAAAAGGCTTTTCTAGTTGGACAATTTTGTAATACTTTGTCAGTATCCCCTGTCCACATATATGTACTGTTCATGGTCTTTTTTTCTGAGTGGCTCATCCCTCCTAGTGGTTTTTCACTTAGGGCATGCTCCTCTCCTGGTCTGTCGGTTTTATTTTAGCTTTCACACATGCACAAAAGTAGAGCGATGAGTATGCATCTCACACGCTTCTCTCTCCGCTTCAGCACGGACCAGCCTTGTGCTCCTCTCTGCCCCCACCCCTGATTTTCCTGAGTCAACCCAGGGTGGTTTCATTTCACCCATGAATATTTTAGGACGTGTCTCTGAAAGATAAGAACTTGAAAAACAACAACTGAACCACAGCACCGGGATCACATTAAAAAAAAAAAAAAAAAATGTATAGAGCCTGTTCCTCATATCACCAAATATCAGTCAGTGTTCAGATTTCCTTTTTTTAAATGGTGGTCTTTTCTGAGAAGTGGCACGTGGCTTTTTTCAAAGCCGGGGTCTATTCCAGGTGGCCTTGAGTCGGCCCCACCACTGTTGTGCGAATTGGCGACACGATGGGTTCCTGACGAAGGAGGCTTTCCTGGGCTCACCTGGAACCCAGCCGTGATGCCTTCCGGGTCATGCTTGCTCACTTCCGGAGGCTTCGGAGAGACCCACTGTCAGGTCTGAGACGGCCTCTGAGTACGAGGGGCCTCGGCTTCCTTAGAGGGTCCGATCGGCAGGCGTGGCTTTCTGGAGCCGTTTTCTGGGTGAAGCGCCACGAGTGTACATTTCAGCTCAGAGTGGGTTTAAGTGGGGCTTGACTCTTCATAGAATGTTCCAGGTTCCAAGCGGAATACTTTTCGGGTAGTATCCTAAAGAGTCCTCAAGAGACTCCTGAGAGTAAACAGTGCCAACCTCATTCCGCAGATGAGAAAACTGAGTGTAGAGAGAAACCGTGAGGTGACCCAGATGTGCACTGAGTGGGAAGCTGGGGTTTGTGTCTCTTAAGGCCTGTGGTCTTTCCACGATTGGAGTCTTCCCTACCCACTGGGCTCCCTTCTCCATCCTCCTTGTCCCTTGATGACTTATTATTTCCTATGAGGTTCCAGGCCGTCCTCCTCCCACCCACCCTGCAGTGATGGCCCTGGCTTAGGACCCATGTCCTCCTCCCCAGGGTGTCGGCTGACTCTCCTGGCGGGAAAGCTCATGGTGACTCACCGGGAGGTATGAATGCCTGATAAGGTACCACGGCCTCACCTCTCCCGGAGCTGTGTGCACACTCAGTGCTGACGCCCTGGCCCTACAGAACAGCAGAGCCGTGGGCTCAGGCTTCCGGATGAGGCTGTTGGGAGGTGGCTGTAGGGGCTGAGCAGTGTGGCTGTCTCTCCCCATAGCTTAGCCTGGTGAGCCCTTAGAAACAACGCCAACTTCCATACGTGGCATCATTTCATCTGTGCGTCAGCCTCAGGAGGTGGATGCTCAGGTCCCAGCGTTACCAATGGCGGGAACACGGGGAATGCTACCTGGCTCCCGGCGTGTATTTTATCGCCAGGCCTCACAGCCTTCTGTGATGTAACACTTGGATTTTCAGAGGAGGAGCTTAGGGCGTGGCGGTGAGCATTTTCCCCGGCTCCGGTGGTACTGTTGAAGGGAAAAGACCAAGATCCAGCCTGGGCTCCGTGTCTGCCAGGTCTCTACACGGTTTGTAGTTCTCACCGGAGGTCCCTCAACTGCTGCTTGGGCGGGTCCCCTCGTGATGCTAGACGCTGTGGGCGCTTCACCCAGACTCACTCTTAATGAGTGATGGACAGGAGCCTGGCATGTGATTCTTGACTCACACATCCATTTGGGGGAGCAGGGCGGCCTTCCTGGGGGGCTGAGCTTCACTCTGAAGCTGAGACTTGAGTGTCAGATTCACTTCCTGCTGGAAGGCGCCGTCACTGGCCTCTGACCTAGGTTCGATCTATCAGCGCCCCCGCAGTCATGTGGCATTGCTAGATCATGCGAAATAGTGGTTAAAAAAAACCCACTCCATGACACCCGCTCCCTGTGGATCTTTCTGGAAATGTCCCAGCATCCATCCCCATGCTGCACGTCTTCAGAAGCATCAGGAGCCACTACAGTGTTGTAGTAGCCACAGTTTATCAAGCAGCTCTGGGGCAGGCAGGGCGACATTCATTTCGTGACATATTTCTAATCCCTGCAGCAGCTTTGCAGGGGCCTCTCCCCTTTTTAGGGAGAGAGCAGATGCCTAGAGCCGATCAGTGAATGCTCAGACGGTAACGCTGGCACACGCCAGAGCTAAGCTGCAAACCAGACCTGTTTGACTCCTCGATGCTACGCCACTGCTGGAGGCATGGTAGCCGCCGAAAAATAAATTCGTGGCTTTCAAGGTCACAGCTCAAACCTATATGTACGTTTTACGCACTGAGTACAAGAGTGTGAACACACATGTTGTCCATCAGACAGTCCGTTTCTGCGCGTGCCCTTCCCTTAGTGACGGCGGCGGGAAGGGAGATGCGTCCTCACCCAGCACGCCGTTACCCGGGGCGAGTTTGTCTGTGTTTGTTTCCGAAACGGCAGCGGTTGCTTCCTGAGGGCCTACGCACGTGGGGTGAATTGCTGTGTCAGCCGTGTCCTGGCTCTCAGAGGAGACAGAGCGGCTTTTCTTTCCCTGGGAAGTTCCCCGGCGCCTCGGAGCCTCCCGTTCCTCCTCCCTGCGGCTCGATGCTTGGAAAACGGGGAATCCCTGGGGTCACTGCCTTCTCCAGCCAGCTCAGCCCTTCCTGCACTGGGACCAGCAGGCTGAGACGGGGGTGCTGAGTCTGCCACATCGCTGCCTGGAGGACAGGACAGCAGAATGAGCCACATGTGGACGAGTGATTGAGCACACACGTAGGCACGCACACACCCATTGGGGAGGCCTGGAAGAACCTGGGCAAAGGTGCACTGAGGAAGAATTGAGAATATGGAGAGTCCGTGGACAGGAAGGAGGGGGGAGAGGGGACTCCAGGACTTGTAAGGGTTCGGGGGAAGTATATAAACTTGCCATTTCAGAGCCAGAAGGAGCGAGCCCTAGAGAGGGCAGAGGTCAAACACCTCCTTGGGATCTTGAGATGCCTCATCAGCCTGATTCTGGAACCGCTGCCCGGACAGA
This sequence comes from Pipistrellus hanaki, assembly GCF_964339955.1. Classification (NCBI taxonomy): domain Eukaryota; kingdom Metazoa; phylum Chordata; class Mammalia; order Chiroptera; family Vespertilionidae; genus Pipistrellus; species Pipistrellus hanaki. The sequence goes on along the minus strand of NC_140519.1, from coordinate 46,295,261 downwards.
CCTCTCCGTTGGTGCTTCCATTGGTAGAAACACTGATGCGTCGGCGTTGGCACATTGTGTTTTTGGTCATCGGTTTTGTATGTGAGCCCTGAGATCATTCTGTCAGGAAGGAAGGCAATTTTTAAAAATCCCAGAAATGAATCAGAAGGAGCACTGCCTTCGAGTAGGAGGGGAGTGCCCCATGCTGACCCTGTGACAGCCACACTGGCCTTCCCGCCCTTCCTCCTCCCGCTTCCCGTTCTCAGAACTGTGGGAGGTTGGCTCCAGGGTGTGTCCAGTCCATCTCACCCAGTCCCAATCTGCAGGATCCCTGCAGCAAACTAACCTACTGGTTGGTGTGTGTGCCCCCTGATGGTCACTGCGTGTCATAGCAACTGGCCAAGCGGTCGAAGGAATGGTCGGACACTTAGCATATTAGGCTTTTATTATACGCACATATACATACACATATATACACTGGCCAGATTATTATGATCTCTGAATGCATAATCTGGCCACTCAGAGAGAGAGAGAGAGAGAGAGAGTGTGTGTGTGTGTGTACATAGGTTCAGTCATGAATTCATGCATGGGTGGGGTCCAGCTAGCCTGGTCAGGGGGAGGAGACATAGGTGGTTGGCTTGCCTGCCTGCTGGTCGAATTCCTGGTCAAGGGGACAATTTGCATATTAGCCTTTTATTCTATAGAATATACACTGAGTGGCCAGATGATTATGCGTTCAGAGATCATCATCATCTGGCCACTCAGTGTATATACATATATATATAGTCTCCCCAATGAAGCATCTCTAGCTGTATCTGTTAAGCCTACTTAGAATTCCTTGGACTTGAGGATTCATTTCTCACCTTCTCCTCAGGCACTTCCTGATTATAGCCCTGCAAGGCCAGGAGTAGGTGCCCACTGGTACAGGGGTGTTTCTGCTCTCTGCCCCCCATCCTGTGAACTTATGAGGCCAGCAGTCCCAATTCCAGGGCCAGCCCTCAGCAGGAAGAGCCCAGCTGTGTGTAGGGCGGGGGCAGGGGCAGGGTGGGGGGAAGCCAAGAGGTCTGTGATCTGCTGGAACCACTAGCTGGCCGAAGCAGCAGCAGGATGTCCGTGCTGGTGGGCAGGGACACGTGCATTGCCCTCGGTGTGCAGCTGAGGAAACCCAGGCTCAGAGATGTGGTGCAGCCAGAAGGTGGTGGAACCCAGACCCTGTGGCCCAGCACGCACGGTTCCCCCACCCTCCACCCCGTGCCTCCCAGAGCAGGCTGAAGGCACGTCCCCGATCTGCACGACCAGCTGCAGTCTGGGAGGTGTCGCTGGAAGTGTGCTCGGGCGGCTGTGGGCATGGAAGCTATTCAGAATGGCTGGATAGTGTCCTTATTTACCCGACACATCTGTGCTGCGCCGGCTCCTCTCTGTGGCCCATTTCCTGTGTGCGTGGTGCTGTGAGCAGCTCGTTTCCATCGAGTGCTTGCTGTGTGTCAGACGCCAGGCTGAGTGACCTGCGTTCCCCTCTTTCAACCTCGAACCCACCGTTGAAGGTGGGTGCTTATTTGGTACCTGCCGCTGCCACTTACTAACTGTGCCACTTGAGGCAAGTTTCTCAGCATCTCTGTGCCCTGGGTGCCTGCTCACAGCACCACTGTCAGTAGGTGGTTTATTCTCAACCGTAGTATTTGTACCCTTCTCCTGCACAGGGCGGCTGTGCGGGTGAAGTGAGGAGGAGGCGAAGCTCCCCAGGGCCTCAGGGTGTGATCGAGGGCAGCCACTTCAGCCCTCTCATCCTGTTTCCTCCTCTGTGAAATGGGTGTGATGGCTAGTGAAAGGGTCGCTGTGAGGTACCTGCTAGGCACCATGTGCTCTGCATGGATGTGATGGTAGCTGTGGATTCTTACTGTCCCCACAGGGAGCTGGTCCCCACCCACCGTTTCTGCGTAGGGTATAGGACCAAGGAGGCCTGTCAGCGAGGCTGGCCAGTGGCCACTGCCTGCTCAGACTCAGCGCAGAGAATGACTTGGTGAAAAGGAGAGATTTCAGGTTGGGGGTTGAGCAGAGTTCAAAGATGATTATCAAAACCAAAGGAAACACAAGAGCACGGCGGTGGCGAGGCTCTCTGAGACTCCGTGGCAGGCTGGGGCAGCCCTTTAGCTCTTCAGTTTCCATGGGATGGAGGGAGACCGCCCACCAGCGCCTCCATCCGCACCCAGCTTCTGTTTCCTGGCAGGATTAGGTTTCTGTCTCCGTTCAGCCGCTAGAGCAGTGCCTTGGCCTGGTGGCTCCTCAACAACCGGGACTTTGCTCACTGTCTGGAGGCTGGGAGTCCGGGTCAGAGCTCCAGCCTAGTCTGACTCACAGCACCCTCTTCTGGGCGGCGCACTGCCAACCTCTCCCGTGTCCTGGCATGGGGAAGAGAGTGGGAATTCCCTGAGACCCCTCTTATAAGGGCACTAATCCCTCCTGTGAGGGCTCCATACTCTTGACATAACTGCCTCCAGAAGCCTTACCATCAGCTTGTGAGGTTAGGGTTCCCACATGAATTTGAGGGAATGCAAGCCTTCAGTCCATTGCAGACACCATGCTTTGTTAATTATCATGGACATGTTAGGGTTTGATCGTTTGGGGAGGCATAGCATGCTTGATTCGTACCCAAAACTTAGAATTCAATTACCTGTCAGACACGGTGAAGGGATGCCTCTCCTGGAGGTGCGGAGATTGAGAAGTACCAGTTGGTGGTTACAGAATGGTCACAGGGGCGGGAAGTACAGCATAGGGCAGGGGTCTGCAACCTTTAAGACATAAAGAGCCACTTGGACCTGTTTTCGAGGGGGAAAAAAAAAACCTGGGAGCCGCAAAACCATTGCGACATTTAAAACAAATATAATACTGCATATATTGTTTCTTACCTTAATGCTATATACCGGATTGTGCAGAAAAAGGATTTTTTCACTTAACAAAAAGAGCCGCAGGTTGCCGACACCTGGCATAGGGCATATAGTCAGGAACAGTGTCGTAACTCTGTACGGTCCAAGCGGGCACTTGCAATATTGGGGGGAACACTTTGTAAATTACATGATTGTCTAACCTCTCTGTCATACACCTGAAGCCAATACAAAATAATATTGAATGTAAAAAAAATCAGAAAACACACAGAAACAGAGAGAGAGAGGACGGAGAGTCGGGGGAGGGAGAGTGGGGAGGGGGGGGGAGGGAGAGGGAGAGGGAGAGGGAGAGAGAGGGAAGGAGGGGCAGGTACACATAAAGGGCTGGTCCCTCTCTCAGACAGCTTCCTTTTCAGTGCTCACACCTGTGCCCCCGGCAGACATCAGGGCACCCCCACGTCCGTTTTCATTGCTGATTTACCGGCCTGTCTTTGGGCTAAAATCTGCAGAATCACTGTGTCTTGCTGCTTTGGTGATTTCACTTCCTCGGGGCCTATTTAAAGAGCAGGTGTGGCTCCAGACAGATTCGTTGCATGAATGTGTTCACCAGTGACCTTTCTCCAAGCGCAGGCCGGCCGGAGGGAGGGCAGCCCTCTCCGCAGCGGGCCTCAGAGGCCTCAGAGAAAGAGACCCCTCGGGACTCTGTTGTCCTGAGCTCTTCTGCTCTGGCCCACGCTTGCCTACCTCATTCAGGCGAACAAGGGGCTGCTGCGCTCACCTTTCTCACAGAGGGCAGGCGAGCCACAGGTGTTAACCGGACATGGCCCAGGCAGCGCTCGTCCTCCTCCAGAGAAATTACCCTCTGACCCTTCTCAGCGACACTTAGAACTCCTCTCTGGGGGAATACGAGGATGTGGTTTTTTCCGTGTGGTATGTTTTAGGGCTCCTTTTGCATTTATGCCCTGAGCACTGGTCCGGGGGGCATCCCCTTGTTTGGGGTCAGCCCCAGCAGTGACAGCAGCGCGCCCATAGACACCGATGGCCGTGATCGTCTTCGTTCCTGTGGACCTTGTTTCCTCCCTGCAGGTGCTCCCAGCGTGTCTGCTCCCAGCCCAGCGCCCGCCATGTAAACAGCTAGGTCACTGCACAGGCCCAGAGCGAATGCACATGTATAGTGCTTGAGAGCGGTGGACCACATCCAGGCTTTTCTCATTAGCACATCGGTGCGGGGAGTTGATCTGATTAGCTGCGGGGCGCCTTGGGGAGGGAGACGACCCTGAGGAGAAGGTAGAGGACATAGGAAGTCTCATTTCAGGAAGAGTGGAGTGGGGAGGGAGCAGGGCCTAGTGCTCTGCCACCAGGGCATGAGCCATGGTATCCTTTTTGTGTGTGTAGATCGTGGTTTTTATTATTTTTAAAGTTAATTTATCTTTATTATTGACAGTATTACAGATGTCCCTTTTTTACCACCCCACCCTCAGCCCGCCCCCGCAGGCTTTCACTGTTGTCTGTGTCCATGCTACATAAAACCACAATAGGACCAGGAACAATTAACGTATTTTGTAATCATGTGACATGCTATGCATGTCAGTTCTCTGGTTCATCTCTATTCTTGAGGGGAAGAAGGGTATTTCTGCATTTCTGAAGCTCTTTCCCGTTTCCAGGGCCTGGGTTGAGGGGTCTCCCTCCTCCCCATTCTCTCTCTTTTCTTTCTGATCTGGGTGGTCTTGTGTCTTTGTTAACTGACGGGTACACTCAAAGAACCAAGGAGCTTAATGTAAGTGGTGGAGATGGAAGTTAAACTCTCATCCCCGGCCCCTCCGCTCGGTTCTCTTTCCATTAGCCCGGGGCTGAGAGCCAGGAGGAGAGCAGAATGCCTGTTTGTGGGGAGCCGCCCTGTCCACTGAATCCTTTCCCCGGAGCTGGCCTTGGAGCTCGCTGCCATATGTTCGGTTGCTAGTGGCTTCTGTGTGGGTGATTTTTCCAGAAGAATATCTGTTTTTGTTTGTTTTGAAGACCCAGTGACTTTATATTAGAAACATGGTGAATTTTCCTGCTCTGGTGCCCAGTTGTGGACTGGGATAAACAGGCTGTGCATTTTGGGTGTACATTGGCAGTTTAAAAAAAAAAAATCCCCTGTGATAACATTTTTCAAGCCACCCACAGGCCGAATTTCAAGCCCCTTAAAGTAAGAGGGAAGCTCTCTAGCCTAGTCCTCTTACTGCATTCATTATTAATTCCAGCGGAGTGCTGCTTAATTATTGATGTGTTGTTGAAGGCTGGTTTGGCCCACAGAAGTAAGCAGCTTCCCTGGGAAGAGGTCCCTCTGTCCCGTTGCTGGGTCGGAGCCCTCGGTGCCGTCCCTGCCCGCTCAGCAGTGCCTCTGAAGGTCCCTGGTCAGCTATGTCCTGTTCGCTTCTGCTGAGACCGGAGGGGGTTTTTGCCTCTAACTGGAAATGTTCAATGCAGAGACAGTTCCTCTTCGGTGCTGTCCGGTGGCTGCACTGGTGCCAGCTGTGCTTCTGGGGCTCCTGTGTGGTTTGGGCGCAGAGAGAAATTCCCCATCCCTCCTCCCTAGAATCTTCTACGGAGACTGCTGATAGCTACTGGTGTGTGTTTCACAGGCCTGGGCCCCTGTTTCTCCAACTGCAGCGTGCCTGCAAATGGCCCGGGGAGTTTGATGGAGTGCCGATCCTGGCCTGGTAGTTTGGGGGAAGCCCAGGGTTCTGCATTTCTAACGCGCTCTCAAGGGACACCACTGCCGCTGGGGGCCCCAGCACTGTGACTGGCAGAATGAGAGCATAGATCTACACACAAGCATGTCAAACTCGCAGCCTGCAGGCCGCAGGCCTCTCTTAAATACATGAGGCATGCGGTCCGCCAGCCGCCAGTTGGACATGCTGGAAGCCTGACACAGGTGCACACACACCTTTGCTTCCCGTGGCCGACTCCTCCCAGCTGGATGCTCTCAGAGGGCTGTTTCTGAGCTCCTTTGTATTGTAATTCCAGGTGGGCAGGGATCGGGGTTGAGAAGTTTCCATTGGCTGCAGCTTGCCCCCATCCTGGGCCTCCATGCCCCGGGAGTCCCTTGGAAATCTCATTTCCCAGTCATCGTATTTTGTAATCATTCAGTTGCCTGGCGTTGGCGATTTTTTTTTTTTTTTTTTTTTTTTTTTTTTTTTTTTTTTTTTTTTTAAACATCCTGAAAGCTTACTGCAAGTCATGGACTGACTCAGCAGCGCCTCAGAAGCAGCAATTGTTTCCGTAACAGTTTTGCCGGCCACCTCTGTGTAGGCTCCTGCCTGCGGGGCGGTCACCCAGGTGTGTTTGCGGGGCTTTCTCATAAGCTGCATTTCCCCGCTGACCTCCAACTGTCTGACTCTGGGGAGACCCAGGACTCACCCCGAGTCGGGGAGGGGGACACATCCCCACAGAAGGGTCTGCTCTATGCTTTAGCCCCAGGAGAGGCAAAGTCAGGCCCAGAATCTGCCTCCGGCTCTTTCTCTCCAACACTTTTCACGTGGGTGGCTGTATACTCACAAACACTGGATCTCTGCCTTGGATCACAGCCTTTCCACATCCCAACATACATGCATAGGGTGGTCCCTGTCCTTCACTTGGCCAGTTCTCAGTAGAAGTGTGGCCATGGTTTGAATCGGAGGATCCTGGCCGCCTTGCTCACTGTCTGTCCGTGAACTACATCTCTGCGTGCCCCAGTTTCTTTCAGCCTTAGTGTCTCCATCTTTAAAATGGGCTCTGACACTGACCTGGTTGAACGATAGGCTGAAATGAAGGAGTCTGTTTCAAGGCCCATGATAGGGGTCCAGTTAGCGGTCATTCTGGTGGCAAGAATGAGGGTCAGTGTCATCAAGTGAGAAGGAAGAGAGCACAGCCTGAGATCATAGTTTGGGGAAGAGAAGGCTCCTGGGAGGTGGAGGGTGGGGGCAGAATTGGGCAGGAAGGTGGTTTCACTCTCTGGCCCCCAGTCCACTCTGAAGGGAAGAGAGGGAATCGGCCATCTCTGGGCTTCTTGGGTCAGTGACAGACGAAGCAGCGTGACCGAAGAGTGAGCACGGGAGGGTGGAGGAGGAGAAGGCAGAGGCCAGATACTCCGAGTGGGGGAGTGCAGATCTGGTGTGTATTTATTTGGATAATCTAAAGGGAGGTTCATTAACGAAGTGCTTTGTTAGCGGGGTGATTGTTCCTGGTCATATTGCGGTTTTACGTTAGTAAATGGAGAGCTGCCGGTGGTTGAGAGATGCCCAGTTTTTCTGAGTCTGAAAGGGGATTTTTGTTGATGTTGTAGCATAAGAAGTGCTCTGTGAGTGTGGTGCTGGGCTGCCGAGTGTGAACGGAACAGGAAGTCACTGCACATAGGAAATGTAACAGATCTTCCATTCATTGTGCGATCGGCTTCCTCCACATGGTTAAGTAAAAGTTTGCTTTGGGCACACGCTGCAGCTCGAAGCTATCGCTGAGCCGTCAGCGTGGCTGTGAGAGCTGGTGGAATCGTCTCAAGATAACTGGCTTTGCTTCGTGGCATGTTCTGCTCCAGTTTGGTCCTTGTCTTCCGGTTTAAAAGTAAAAAACCGATGAAATGCGCTCTGTGCTGAACTCTGGCTGGGTGGCGTGCAGGCCGAGGCCTGGGACGTCAGCGGGGATGAATGAGGAGCTGGACTTGGGGAGAGCTTTTTCTGTCTCCATTGCCCAGGAAGCCGACTTGGTACACCGAGTCTTGTTACCTGGAAACGCAGGTGCAACCCTTTATGTATGGGAGCTTTCCGTGGCTTATAGGGGGTGTCCCTTCTTTTTAGCAGCCAGGCCTACAGACTTCTCCTCTGCCTTCCTTTCCTGCTGCTCAAAGGTGCAGATCAACTGCAAAGCATCTCGCTCTTTCGAGGTTCCTTGCTTCCCCTGTAGCGGACGAGCCCTGGTCTTCCTGGGCTGAGCTCAGACGTCGCTGCTTGGAGAGGCCTCTCCTCACCGTTGCCCCCTGGCCCCCGTCCTGGGCACGCTCACCCGTGGTGCGTCGTGGGACTTGCCCGTGGCTGTGGTTAACGTCTGTATCCCAGCTTCTGTGCCATAGCTCAGCATCATGCCCATTGCATAATGCCCTCCAGAAATACTGCTGAATGGTAGATCCATGGAGTACTGTGATCGTTTCATTTTACCAATGTGCTCAGTGAAAATACTCTTCTTGGATTATTGTGGCTATTGGGGGTAAACCTTTCTGCTTCAGGATGGGCAGTGCCCTGGCCTAACCTATTTTTTTTTTTTTTTAAATATATTACCATGATGTTAGAGAGGAAGGAAGAGGGGGAGATAGAAACATCAGTGATGAGAGAGAATCATTGATTGGCTGGCTCCTGCACGCCCCACCCTGGGGATCGAGCCCACAACCCGGGCATGTGCCCTGACCGGGAATCAAACCATGACCTCCTAGTTCACAGGCTGACGCTCAACCACTGAGCCACGCCAGCCGGGCTAAAGGAGTTTTTTAGTCAGAAAAAGAAAAGTTCTTGCAAGTGAAGTAAAAGTGAAGCCACGACTGCTTCTGACTTGCGGGAAGCTCAGAAGGTCCTTTCCAACCTGGACCGTGAAGGACAGGTGAGCAGCAAAGCCCGAGTGGGAAGGTGCAGGGTGGGATGGAGACTCCCTTTGGGTGTGGGTAGGGGTGGCAGCGCCGTTGGCTTTATCTCCTGCCCGTTCAGGCTGATTTGATGAAGCTGTCCATCTCTCTCTGTCTTCCTCCGTTCAGTGCCTGCTATGCTTTATGTTTTGTTGGGGAGGCGTGTGGGAGACATTCATTTCCAGCCCGGTCCGGCCGCAATGAAAATGTCCTGTTTGACAAATTGAGGAATTAGTTTACAAGCGTCTCTCCCTGAAAGCCGGGGCACGGGCTGTAACATCAAACATCCCTCCCTTTGTGGGAGGGACGGGGGGAGTGGTGATTTAGGGCTGCTGGGTGTGTGGACTGGAAAGTTGTCAGGAAAAGCAGGGCTGTGTTGCTCAGTTGATTTAATAAATAAATGTGGGTTCTCCCAGAGCCTCCTGGGTTTTCTCCAGGGAGAATCGGGAGGGTGCCATCTGGGGTGGCCCTGGGACGGAAGTGGGCAGCCAGCAGGTGGCCAGGATTTTTTTTATGGGAAGAATTGATGCGTTTATTTGACGTGCTATTTAGGCCCTATTTCAGAGCACTTCTTCTTCTTTTTTTCTTAAAATGTGAAGGACTCTCAACCTTTCAAGTTTGAAAGTTCTTGGTTGGCTACAAAGATGAGCCAGTCGCATACTTGCGTAGGAGAGCTGGCCTGGGGCCAGGGCCACTGGTGGCACCTGAGCGGGTTCTGTGAGGTGACGTGTGTGGGCCAGCTGACCTCCAGGGGGGCCCCTCACACAGAGCCCCTTGGAAGGGGGGAGAATAAATCCCAGGTTCTATAATTAATTAATTTGTTGTAAAAGAGTTGTGTAATTAATTTTATGACATTTTTATCACACTGCCCCCCCCCCCCCCTTAAAAAAAAAAAGCCCTGTACCCATTAGCAGTCATTCCCCATTTTCCTCCCAAGCCCGGCTGTGACTTGGCCATGTCACAGCTGTGGGAGTTCATTCACACAGTTGTAAGTGACAGGGACCACGTCAGAGCCGGACAGCCCTGTGGTGCCCTCCACAAGGGACGTTGCCAATCAGGTTGGCACCACCGTTACATGCCATATGTGTATTTTGTTTGTCTATCTTCAGGCAAGGATATTTTTCCCATTGCTTTTTAAAGAGAGTAGAGGGGAAGAGGGAGGAGAAGGAAAAAGAGAGAAATATCTATGTGAGAGAGAGACATTGACTGGTTGCCTCCTATACCTGCCCAACCAGTGGCCTTGACTAGGACTCGAACCCATGACCCTCAGGCCACTGCTCCAGCCACTGAGCTCACCATCCAGGGCCAGATGCCCATTTTGAGGGAACGACAGCACTCAGCGTGATCACAGAGCCGGAAGTCCTCTTGCAGAAGTGGCTCAGGGAACTTGCGGTGTTGCCCAGGGAAGAGGAGTGACGGTGGCCCTGGGGACAGACACGCTGGCCTCTGCCCACTTGGAGACCCCACAGACCCACAGTGACTTCACTGTGAGGGGAGAGCCGCCCGGTGTCTGTTCTGTATTGAGATGAGGCTCCTCGGAGAGCAGCCGGGGCCTCAGCGGGAGGATTTAGGAAGGTACCCTAGTCCGATGATCAGAAATCGGGCCAAGGAAAGGAATGCCCTGGATTTCCAGCCAGTCCAGGAGGCCTTGTCTCTGCCAACTGCTAAGAATCTCTGTGTCATAACTAACTAATTGGGTTTTTACGTAGGTTTGTCCTAACACCGCCCATCTCCCTCCTGGGAACAATTTGGGGCCATGTGGCGTGGCCAAGGTGTTCACGCCCAGGGCGCACCACAGAGGGCAGGTGCTAGGACTTCGTGGTTTTGTTTGGCAGAACTCTAAATCGTCGTTTTCTCCGTAATCTGGAAAATTAGCCCAGGAGCACTGTGATGAACATGCAGAGGCTGAGTCGCCCCTCGCTGCTGTGTGAGGCACAGTGGGGAGGAGCACGTAGCTCGGTCTGGTCGTGCTGGCTGCGAGCCTCGTGCCACCATGTGCGGGTGTGAGCTTGATCGGGCCCTGTGTTTCCATATGCCGTGGTCATTTCTTCATCTATCATAGCGTCGTCCCAGACCCTGTGACTGGGGGTGAGAACTGCAGGTAACACACTCACCAGAGTGGCCGTTGAGCAGGTCAGGTGCTCTGTCAGGTTGACCAGCTGGCCGCGTGGTGGTGGTGGAAGGAGAGTCAGTGGAAGTCCAGAAACCTCTGTGTCTGTGACTTTTTTTTTTTTTCAAAGGTGGGATCCATTCATCTGTCTTAAAACCTGCTTTTTTTTTTTTTTTTTCCTTTTCTTAATGTTATATATTGACCATTTCTGTCACCAATCTCCCAAGCCATCCATTTTTATAGCAGCTTTATGGTGATAGAATTCACATCACACGCTTCATGCATTTAAAGTGTACAATTCGGTGGGTTTTAGTACATTCACAGAGTTGTATAATTAATTTTAGGACATTTTTATCACACCGCTGAGCCCCCCCCCCCAAAAAAAAATAGCCCTGTACCCATTAGCAGTCATTCCCCATTTTCCTCCCAAGCCCCAGTCTCTCTGAATGTGCTTTTTCTATATTTAAAACAACCTATATTGCCAAAACCGGTTTGGCTCAGTGGATAGAGCATCCGCCTGTGACTGAAAGATCCCGGGTTCGATTCCGGTCAAGGGCATGTACCTTGGTTGCGGGCACATCCCCAGTGGGGGGTATGCAAGAAGCAGCTGGTCGATGATTCTCTCTCATCAATGTTTCTAACTCTCTATCCCTCTCTCTTCCTCTCTATAAAATATCAATAAAAATATATTTTTTAAAATAAAATAACCTATGTTTTTGATGGCTGCACCGTGCTCTGACATGCGGATGTACATCCCATGCTGTTGCAATTACAGGTTGTCATTCATACAGGTGATTCTCACACTGGGCCTCTCTCCCTGTTTCAGTAGAGGCACCGAGGGTCATGTGCTTCTCAGGAAGAGGTCACGTGGACTCTCGTTCATGTGGTGCTCAGGCCCGAGCCCCACCGCTCTGAATGTAAACTATTCTAGACTATTCTAAACCCTAATGGGGTCTCTGAGGTCCCCTTGCTGTTCAGGGGACAGCACAGCAGTCAGCAAGGGACAGGGAGCGACCCACTCAGTGCTCGAAACTGTTGGAAGGCAGACCGAGCACAGGGCCGTGGGTGTCACCGGCTCTTCCAATGGTTCCACGGTCTCAGGCCCCAGAACACATCCCGTTGGAACCGGAGCGCAGGGAAATTCCTCGCTACATCTGCCCTGAACGACGGCGCCTGGATGCCTGCCTCTGGGGCCACCCATCACCTCCATCTAAACCGTCTCCTGTGATGCAGATGGACGGGCAGGGGGTGTGACTCCGACGTGCCAGCGTCTGAAGGGCTTACGTCGAGGTGACTTGGGAAGGAAGGATCCTGAAGCAACAGGCCATCTTTGTCTCTGAGTCTGCTGTGGGATCAGTTTCACATCCCAGGGCGAGGGAAGGGGCTGTGGAAAGATGGCATTCAATCCATGCTTTGCTTTCAGATGCCGAGATTATCAAAGGAGAATCTGTTTCTGCACATTTGCCATCTGGCTATCTTAATCCGTTCGAGCTTAGAATAGTTTACATTCATTTGCTGTTCCTGGTGTTTGCTCTGCCCTTTGCCGGTCTCAGATGTGCACTGTTAGTTCCGTTAGATCAGTGGCGACTGGCTGCTCGGGCCCCTGTTGGGGAAGGTGGAAATGAAAGTTGTTGCAACAGCAGCTCAGCAGTGTTGCACAGCGACCGTTCAAAGTACATCATCGGTCTGGGGACGATGTGCACAGAAACTTGTGTTTTATTTGGGGTGGAAAATTGCCACAGGCATTTTAGCTTTTTTATACTTACGTTGGGGGTGCTAGTGCAGCATTGACTGTTTTACAAAATCAAGGAATGAAAGGAGAGCAGTGTAGACTTTGCAGGCATCCGGATTCTCAGGCTTTGCAAGCGGGCACGAGAGGACCGTGATCATGGCAATGACGGCAGGCCTGGGAAGCAAGCTCCGCCACGGTGGGCGGTGCATTGGCATGCTGAGCTATTCCTCACTGCTCAGGGATGTGCTCTGGGAGGTGGGCAGACAGGGAGGCCTGGCACCTGATGGCACATGCCATCCCTCCTCAGGCCTCCTCTGATACCCACACCTGCGCCACGGAGAACTGGAGAAGGCGGTGAAGGGTACATGCTGTGCGAGCAGTAAGGCGGCTCTGCCGGGTCAGGTTCCTTACAGTCTGCCCGTTTCCTCGTTGGTGGGTTGGTGTGAAGGTGGACTGGGAAGTCCGTGTACGGTGTGGAGCACAGCACAGTTGCCGGCATACGTAGTGCCCACGTGGCCGCCGTGGTGACTGCTGAGCTGTTTGACTGAGAGCCACGCAGACCCCTCTGAGCCTCAGCGTTGTCCTCTTCGGCACAGGGACAAACGCCTTGATCTCAGCAGCAGCCTTGGGAGGCGTGGGTGAGACGGTGCTGGGAAAGCGTGAACCACGTGCGCGACACTTCCTCTGTTTTATGTCTCTACCTAGTTACTGCTCATCCTTGTCCCAGAACGCCTTGCTCAGCACAACAGCGAGTCAACAAATGGCTATTCCGACAGGTGTGTGTGAGCTTAGGGAGCACGTAACTTCAGAAAAAGTACCTGTCCTCTGCCCAGGGAGAGTAGAATGGGGTCAGCGGCCCCATGTCTTTCTCTCGAAGGATGCCTGTGGCGAGGTTACCCCGCGGTCACACAGGGGAAAGGGTATGTGATGCATGTGCTGCGGTCACTCCTGGCGGCCAGGGGTCCGACTTAGCGCATCGTCACAGACTTTTAACTGTAGCTTCTCAGAAATGACCTAAGTGGCACCCGCCCCCCAGTTGGGTGTGGGATTCATTCAGCTACTTAATCCTACCAGCTTTCGGGACAGCTGCTCCCCAGTCCCCCTGGTGCCGGCCCCTAAGGCTCACCGCCTCCTGCTTCTGGAAAAGAGAAGCCAGCCTTGAGTTTCTGGAAGAAAAGGTGAACAGACAGCCTGCGGGACCCGGAGGGCCCTTCACCAAAAGCTGGATTCTGCTGGTCCAATGATTGGCCCTGAGGGTTTGGTTAGTTGGCGTCTAAGAGACCTGGCAGGGCAGGGGAGAGAGCGCCCAGCAGGCTTGAGCCCCTGGAGGAATGGGGGAGGGTGGCTGTAAGGAATCCTGACAGCGCTGGCAGCCCCGGGCAAGAAGGGAGAAGCTCAGTGTTTCTGGGGGAATCAGATAAACAGTGCTTGTGCCTGGGGCTCTCGAAGGCCCTGGGATAGAAAGTCCAGAGTGGGCCCTCCAGGCCCTCCCAGGCCAGAGGGATGACACCCACCCACCTCATCGGAGTGCCCAGCCTGGTGCTGGTGCCTTCTCTACACATATGATTCTGTGTCATACATGTGCCATGAGCAGTGCACATGTATGACACAGCGACGAGCAGTGCGCAGCAGAGGGCTGTGGGAACATAGGGAGGGAGGAAGCGTTCTGGCTGTGATGGTAAATAAAAGGAATAATGGTTCACTTTCCCTCCCCGGCAGCACCGGGACTCGTAGGTAGAATTCATGCCATTAGCAGGGTGTCTGTCTGACAGCGCTCGGACAAGCGAATGCTGCCGTACCCGAGTCCCAGGCTTGGCTGAAGCTCTCACAGCTTATCTGTTGTTTTCAGAAAAGTGGACCCAGGGAGGTAGATTCCTGTGTCTACCAACACCCTCGAGTTCCCACCCCTTTCTCAGCCGCCCTCTTTGGGTAAGTGTCCAGAGTGTAAAACGCTTGCATTTGCTTCAGGTCCGGAGACCTGCCCTGGGGACCCCGGGTGATGGGCCGGGAGAGCGTTCTTGGGGTCCCCATGTCCTCACCAGCAGTGGTGGCTCTTGGTGTTTAATATATTTTTTTTTTTATTGATTTTGTACAGAGAGGAAGAGAGAGGGATAGAGAGTTAGAAACATCAATGAGAGAGACTCATCGATCAGCTGCCTCTTGCACACCCCCTACTGGGGATATGCCCGCAACCAAGGTACATGCCCTTGACCGGAATCGAACCCGGGACCCTTCAGTCCGCAAGCCGACGCTCTATCCATTGAGCCAAACCGGTCCCGGCGGCTCTTGGTGTTTAAAGAGACACCTGTTTCCTCCTGTCCCGGGGCTGTAGTTGTCATTAGCAACTCTTCTTTGAAGCAGATGCGTTGATATTTTCTTTGTGCTGCCCTTTGCGGTCTTAGTCTTTCTCACCGCGTTTGATTGCACAAATGCCTGTGTCATGAGGTCTGGGTGGTCTGGTCCCATGGGGCGTGTCCTTAGAAAGCCCCGACACAGGTGCTGTGTTCTTGAACCATCCTCAGTGCCCGTTGGCCTGGAAATGATCTCTCCCCGCTTCTCAGCAACCCGGGACTTTGTAGCTCTCCTTTTGCCCTTCTCACGCCCTGCCCTCCGCTGCTTATTTGTATGTGCATTCTGCCTCTTCCAGCAGATTTTAAACTCACCTTGGCAAGGACTGCGTGTTCTATATGTTCTTCACAGGCCCCAGCGCGGGCATTGGCCATAATCAGCACATTATAAATATTTGTTGAACGGAATCCAGGCCGCGTTATTTATTCTGAGCTAAGCCCTCATCACATCCCAGAGGCATTGTTTTCAGAAAGGCCAATATTTGCTTTCCTCTCTCCAATTCCTTGCCCTCGGGTCTATATTTAGTTGGTTGTGTGTTCCGCCTGCATCCGGAAGGAGGTGGCAGCCGAAAGGTTAGGGCGCCAGGTAAAAGGAGACGTAGGGCATGAGGTCCACATAATGCGCCTGTAAGAGGAAGCGGGCACCGAGACGCCTGGGTTCAGCAAGTTGTATGCACTCCCTAATTGACTCGCATTGAAGAGGCTTAGCTCCAGCGTCTTCACTTCTTACCCCCGATGGCATCAGGTTCATCTGCGGCAAGGCTTCTTCTCGGCACTGAACTTGACAGTGAATCTCTATGTCCAGGGTTCTTATATAGTTTGTCAGCGTGCATCCCGACCCGGTCAGCTCCCTTCAGAAGCTGTTTCATTGAATTGTTTTTGTGGTTTTGCTCGTTCCAATTGCTGCATCTTGTGTCTCCACGCCTCGTCTTTCTCCACAAGGAACTGGAGCGACGAAGCTCTGTGTCAGCAGATCGTCCCAGTGCAGTATGCATGGTCTGCTGGCCCCGCAGGGCGGTCTGCTGCATGCTTTCAAAGCAAGTTTAATCTGACAAAGGAAACACGTCCACTGGATTCAGATTTTGCTTCGATCTTTTGGCCATCTGTTAGGAGCCGGGCACTGGCACATAAGTTATTTCGTCTTATCATGAAAAGGTATAACAGGGAGGAAATTCCGTGATTATTAAGAGCCGTGCGCCTCAGGCTCGGGAGTGAGCTCTCCCGGGGTTTGTGTGATAGTCGCGACGAGGTGGCTGATGTGACAGGACGAGCCTGGGGTACCTTCCTGGAGCCTCAGATTGGGAGCGGGGACGCATACCTGGGCGATTTACATTACCATTTGCTCAGTAGAATTCCCCCGGGAGGAGAGATCGGAGAAAAAGGCTGACAACCCCAGTATTACTACACCGAGGGCTTATGAAGGGAACTTACAAACCAGGCACATTTCTGGCGGTGGCCAGATGCCATGGATATGCTCCATGCCACAGGGCGGGCGCTAAAGGGTTCTAGAGGACCGAACAGGGTGGAAAGGGGTCCCCGGGCGTGACCTGCCCCTGGTAAGGGAAACACTCCTTACTTGCTTGCCCGGGACAGGGCGAGGGCCTGTTTTAGGGACCAGCAGAGGGTCGGCAGACTCTGTTCCAGCTCGGCTTAGCAGGAGGGTCCCACAGTTGGCACGTCACTGAATCTTCTCTCCTCCACACCAGTGAATATTTGACAGGTAAACCATCATATTTAAGGTTAGAAGTGTATAGAAATACAGAGGAGAAGGCAAAGCATGCATGAGTATTGACAATAAATCAGACTTTATTAGAGTTCTGTACGCAGAGTAAGTGCTTTAGGATGTACCCCCTGGAAGGGGGGTATGCTGAGGGAGAGTGGGAGGGACTCTGATCTGGTGGGTCCCACACTGAGGTCTCAGAGTTCTCTTCCCTGTTGGCTGAGGTGGGACTTGCACGCCCAATGCATTGGTTGTACTTTTGACCCTGCCCTTGGCCTGCTTCTCTCCTGAAATCTATAAGCTCAGCTGGTCGCACGGAGCTGAACTCGAAAGCCAGTCCTACTCACAGAGGCAGCACAGCATCTTAGCAGAAGGAGGCAGAGGGGGCTGGCCCTGCCAGTCACCTGTCTGTAGCCCCTGGGGCTTCTGTATTCCACTACACTCCACGCGTGTTTGCAGGAAATTGACTACCAGCTGCTCTTCTAGGACCACCTGGCTTAATATGCCAGAAGTTAAATTATGTCTTGTAATCACAGGGCTTAACATTTGAAAGTGTTCTTAGGTCTTCTAGGCCAACATCCTTGTATTATCTGTGTATGTATGTATGGGAAGGGATCATAGGGTTTTTCTATGTGAAGTTGACAGGTGGCTGGCCTGTTAGTTGCTTACTATTTTACTGCCCTGGTGCCTTTAACTGAAGGCTGGGCGTGCTGTTGTCTCTGGCGAAGTGAACTAGGGCGATGGTGTTGATGTCTGCTGACCCGGTCGTGTCTCTGGGTAGGTAATTGTACTCCTTTCCATAGATAACTTTCCATGCAGCGTGGGCCGCGAGCAACTACGAGAAGCTATGAATCTTCTCTGTTTTATGACCTGACACAGAGGGAAGGTACTTGTCCCGTAGTGTGGGAGCCAGAACTGGTTGGTTATCATCTTCTTTTTAATCCTTCCTGCTTCAGACAGTCCTCGTCTTCTCAGCGTGTAAGTCTGGGTGTCACGTCTATTTCTCTCTGTGCCTCATGACCACACAGCCTCAGAGCACATGACAGATGCTCATTGATATTCCACTTGGGCCGTGATGGGCAGCTTGATGGGCACGATAAGTTTGGTTTCTGCATTAAAATATGTTGGCTTTCCTGATTACCAAAGTAATAACCTCCTTATTATAAAAACACAGAAAAATATAAAGAAACTTGAGACTGCCGGTAGTATTAACCAGACAGATTTACTTTTATTCAGATTTACTTTTCTGTGCATTACGGAGTAATAACTGGAATTACGTATAGCACGGGTAATAATTATCGTCTGAGCAGTTATAGTGCTGTGTTGTATCTACAGACTTAGTTCTTTCGCTTACCGAGTTCTCCCTCATCTCATTAAAAATACTTACTCTCCGTATTAGTGGCTGTATAATACTCCACTGTGTGGATAGTTCCGCTTGATTATCCATATTCCTGTTACTGAGGTTGAGTTTTTCATTCTTCTGCTGTGACAACGCACGCATGCCTCTGCTCTCTCCCTAGGGCTCCTGCAGGAAGCCGGCTCAGTTGCTGGGCTCCAGGCTTTTTTGACACATTGCCCAAGGCTTCCCAGAAACGTGACGTCAGTCCCACCCGGGGGTTCGAGTGTGTCCCCTCTCTACTGGCAAGTCTGGCTCCGACTCCCCATTCTTAAGGTGTGTGAATACTGGCTCTGTGCCGTGTTCCCACACCCCTGCATCCGAGCTGCCATCATCCTTAGAATCACTTCTTCCTCCCCCTGGCTTTTTAGTCTTCATCTGGACAAGAAGTGCAGGGATTTTTCTTAATCTTTCCTTCCTTCCTTCCTTCCTTCCTTCCTTCCTTCCTTCCTTCCTTCCTTTCTTCTTTCCTTCTCTCTCTCTCTCTCTCTCTCTCTCTCTCTCTCTCTCTCTCACAGAAATGTCTGTCTTAAAATTAGGCACAGCTGGGGCCGCTTCTGGCTGTGGGGCCCAGGGTGACAGTGACCTCAGTGAGGTGCCGTCTCTCTCCCTGGCTGCACTAGCTTGCTTGCTCCTTAGCCTCTTCACCGGGGTGCTCGGTGCCCAGGCAGGCTCTCTCGCCGGAACCGCAGCCGTTGCCACAGAGGAAGCGGAGTGGTAAAAACAGCTCGGAGCCCGATGGCCGTGCAGATCGTAGGAGTAGCTGCTCTTCAGTTTTGACAAATCGTGTTCCTTTTCCGTTCTGACGCAGCGGGAGCCCGGGCTTTGAATTCCCCTTTTCGGCGGTAGAGCTGCTTGGTGCCCTCCCTCCCCAGTTCTCCTGGAACACGCCCGCGCTGCCCTTGGGGAGCCCCTGAGCCCCTGGGCCCCCTGCTCTGACCTGCCCATCGTCCCTCCCCTGGCTGCTCTCCCTCCGCTTGGTGCGGTCTGGCTCCGTGTCTTACTTCCAAGGGGGAGAGGAGAGGTTTATTCAGGTGTCTGGTCCTTATTTGAAGTTTAGACACACACACGGGCTGATCCTCAAGCCGACCACATACTAGTGTTTGTGTGTGTTTGTTTAATTGTGGTGTATTTGACGTGGTTTCAGGCGCACAGCACAATGATCCAATGCTGTGTACGGAACAGCATGATCACCCCGGTAAGTCCAGTTAACGGCCATCCCCATATATAGTTACAGCAGTGCTTTGGGGAGGTGTGTGTTTTGTGATCAGACTTCGGTTTGAAGGCCCTGGGAAAGGAAGCCGACTTTCACTGGCCCCGTCTGTGAGAGGAAACGGCAGTCGAGCCCGCTGGGGCGTCAGAAGTGCACAGAGCGAGCAGCGCATCGCCCTGTCGCTCCGTGGCCTTGCAGTGGGTTGTCTCGCCTGCAGGCCGTTGTATTGCTGAGACGGCGGGTGGAGCTGTTCGGGCAGTGCCCCCCGGATGCCTGCAGGAGTGCTCCCTGGAACTCCTCCTGCGCCGCCGCCCTCTTTCTCCCATGACACAGCAGGTGCTCCCCACAGAAAAACCACCTGCTGCATGGATTCCATGACACCGCCAAGAGCCGGGCCTTCTAACTCACCATGGAAACGGCTAGTGGGTGCTTCCTGCACACCCATTTGCAAACAGCTTCCTGTTCCTTATTTTAGCCGCTTCTGTAAAAGTAGCTCAGGGTGCGGCACCCGTTTCTTCACCCGTCCTTCCTCAGCACTCCCCTCTGGGTGCCCCTTCCCGGCTGGGAGAGGGTCTTCCTTGCTGCTGTGTCAGCGGGCGGCTCCCCAATGCTTTGAGGAGGGGCCTCCTGCCCCAGGCCCGGCTCCCCAGTGCGCTCTGGGCCGCAGCTGTCCCTGCGAGGCTGAGAGCTGGCGCAGATGGGACGGCGCTGGGGCAGGGTCTCGGGGGCACACTCCCTGATGGCTCACTGACTTAGTCGTCATACCTTTGCCCACTTAGCGAACATCTGTGGAACTTCTGAGTGCCAGACACTCTTAGCGTGAGGGTCACAGACAGGGAGGCGGTGGGGTCCAGCCTGAAGGACACAGTGAGGTTGGCCGGTTTTGAGGTGAAGTGCACGAACTGAGGGAGGTGTTAAGTGTTAAGATAGCACCTGCACGGCTGGAGAAGGCAGAAGTGATGGCTTGGCTTTTCCATTGGGGGAGGAGGCGTTAAAAAGCCTTCGTGCAGGCCCTGGGCTCATCCTGGCTCACAGACGAGGCCCAGCCCTTCACGTCTAACTGAATTAGTCGTGGCGGAAGCATCTGACCCCGGCAGCTGAGCTCAGCCTGCTCCCTGGGTACCGTCGGTGAAACCCTGGTGGTGGATTACGGCGGTTTGGGTGATGATAGCGGTGGTTTCCCCCTGCAAGGGTCACTCCCTCTTGCAGGCTGAGAGGCGGGTGTGTATTGTGCCCGTTGGACTGTGGGGTTAGCGTGCATGGCACGTGGGGTAGTGAAGACTAAAATGAATCTCCTTTGCCTGGGTCGTATTCATTTGAATTTTATTTGAGAAGACATTCAGTTTACGAATATATTTTCAGGTTTCTTTATTTTAACGTATTTGTGGTACTTTCCTAAAACACTATATTAGAGACAGCCATAGGGATTTAAAAGGAGGGGTGAGAGATGACACAGCCAAGTAG
Source organism: Pipistrellus hanaki (assembly GCF_964339955.1). Classification (NCBI taxonomy): domain Eukaryota; kingdom Metazoa; phylum Chordata; class Mammalia; order Chiroptera; family Vespertilionidae; genus Pipistrellus; species Pipistrellus hanaki. The sequence goes on along the minus strand of NC_140519.1, from coordinate 46,274,788 downwards.
GCATGAGTCTGCAGGTGTGAGCTGTACCAGATGATGGTAGGTCCTGGAACACACAGTAGGGTCTCTGCTCACACTGTAGGGCTTTCTTCCCGCTCATTTCCTCACTGAACATGGTTGGCAGGTAGCCCTGGTTTGGGGACTTGCCCCCTGCCCTAGGCCCCAGTTCCTGGCGCTGACCTCCTGGGACCAGTTCACCTTTCTGTTCCTAGGTCTCTGCTCCCAGGTGGGGGGGTGGTAATTATTTTACATAGGGTCTCTTGCTTACATGCCAAGGGACTGGCCATTTAATGGAGGATCCGCAGGCATTTTTTTGTTCCTTTTTCCTTAAGTCCTGGAAGGACCCCCTGTGTGCCACTGGCATGATTAGGGGCTGCCCACCTCTTCCCGGTCCAGCGCCCCCTCCACCTGCCCGGCGGCTCTTGGTGTTCTTCCCATGCACTGCAGACATTCTTACACATTTCCTCTGAGCCTCATAATACGCGAGGTTGGAGCCCCATGTTGCTTATCGCTTGTTTATCAGCAATGGACTTGTCGCCCATTTAGCTGCGGGAGACTTGAGGCTGGAGCCCAGGCTGTCTAGTTCCTTTTCTCAAGTGCAGAGGTCCGGCGTGAGCAGGTGAATACAGATTCTTGGCCTGAACAAAACCCAGCCGGTCAGTCTGCTGTGGCTGAAGCAGTTGTCTGCCTATCCCGGCCCCATCTATTATAAACCAGCCTTTGACTGTAAATGTTTGGTATTGTCTGGGGCTCAGCGCGCTTCCATTTGTGCCAGTTAGAGCTTTCTGTCTGTCTAGCACTTCCATCCTGGCCGGATCAAGCAGGTTTTTATGCAGGTCCCAACCTCACGGGTCCAGGAGGGAGCATCCCCTGCCGTCCCGCACAAAGCCGGCCAGGCTCCGGTGCTGTGCAGGCGGTTCCCGGTGTGGGTGTCACTTTGGGCACACCACTGCATGGTTCTGGGCCTCTGCTTCCCCAGGGTGGAGTTGGAGTAGACACACGAAGTTCTCGGAACATTTATTGTCTCTGCAAACCTCAGTGGTCTCATCTATAAAATGGGTATAATGATGATACTCACTTTGCCGTGTTGACAGACATTGAATAAACTAGATTTCTGCATCTTGTCTAACAGGACAGTTGGCTCTTAATACTTGTTTCACCTTCTTCCTCTTCCTCATTATCTTTTTGGAGTGCTCAGAGAGGCTCATGAAAGTGATGCGTGGGTTAAAAAATAAAGTCAAGGCTGTCATGCATGATCTGAACACCTTGCCCGCTCAGTAGCATAGCATGTAGGGTGAGTGCAGGGAGCAAGCTTATCATTGTGACCCAGAGCGAGAGCTTTGCAGATGAGTCTTCTGAAAAATGGCCTTCTTGAGAGTGCCACTGAGGGCGACTCCTCCCAGCCTTCCACTGATAATGTCATCTACACGCATTCCTTCTACTTTCAGCTTGACTTCTCGTCACACCAAGTTGGTTGCTAGTAGGCTGCCTGCCAGCCGTCTGCAGGGCTAGACTGACGCGAGGCGAGTGGAGGACATGGGGGCATGATGGCTGGTGAGGTGGCATTCACTACCGGCAAGATCTCTTCCCATCAGAGGACCCCTGCCCCTTGCCCTCCACAAAGACTACTAAATGGCCATCGGGTAGCGTGAAGTCAGTTGTGTACTTCACCCGGAATGTGGGCAGTGTTTGAAGTGAAAACTCAGGAGCTTTGAAGATTCCGGGGCTGCTAGTTTCGGGCAGTGAAGTTCATTGTTTCTCCACCCGGATCCTCGTTTCCGTGGGGACATTGATTTCGGGTTTTGTCCCCTAACAGAGCTTCCCGTTTGCAAATTGCGTCTCCTGGTTGTGCAAGATGGCTGTGCTCAGAGAACACCAGCAGGCCAGCCTGTTACTGAGCAGATAACCCTGAAGCATGTGTGCATGCAGGCATTGCTTGAAGACAGTTTTCTTGGATACGTGATTGCAAAGCAAAATAGCAGTTTCCTCTCCCAGGCAGGAGGTTTGGGAGGAAGGCTGGAGGTGTGTTATCTCACTGAGGGTCACTCAGCAAAGAAGAGAAAAGGCAGTGACCTTCCAAATGTTTGTTTTTATTCTATTTTTGTGGAAGGGGGCAGTGGATAGGGACGGATGCTATATATTTTTGGGGACCTGCCAAAGTCACTTAAAAATCGTCTGCAGGGCATAGAGGGTTGTTTACTCATCAGTCGTCAAGTTGGCACCGAAGTAGCACTCGGTCCTTCTTCCCTTCCCCACGGTCTGGCTGGGAAGTTAGTTATTCCTATGCCAGCTCCATCCAGTTTTCACTTTTTTTTTTTTTTTAAACATATTTTATTGATTTTTTTACAGAGAGGAAGAGAGAGGGATAGAGAGTTAGAAACATTGATGAGAGAATCATCCATCAGCTGCCTCTTGCACACCCCCTACTGGGGATGTGCCCGTAACTAAAGTACATACCCTTGGCTGGAATCGAACCCAGGACATTTCAGTCCGCAGTCTGACGCTCTATTCACTGAACCAAACCAGTTTTGGCAATCCAGTTTTCACTTTAAAGAAAGGCCTTTTTCAAAAAGAAATCTACAATTAGATTCCTGAACACCTTGACCTTGTTTCTTGGCCTGCATGTGTGTGTGTAGTTCAGAATGTTAGCGTGGAATCAGGCAGCCATTCTCCCAACTCCGTACATGAGAACATTGTCTCAGGTCGAACAACAGAGCTCTGGTCCCAGCCACTGCTTTTACACCAGAGACGAAGGTCTGGCCAAGGGGAGAATGGAGCAAAGCTGAGGGGGAAAAAAGTGCTCTTTCCACTACCTCACCCTGCTGTCTCTCCAGCTCTTTCCGCCCTTGGCTGACCAGGGCACACGGTACCAGGCACCTGATCCTGCCACGACCTTGAGCTGAAGGACAGGCACACACTGACTTCTTTCTGCAGGCGCCGAGGGACTGGAAAGTGTGCTATTCTAGCTTCACATGCTCTGGGGTGCCAGCACCACCGGCGCTCACTTGCCCACACGGCGTACCCTTCATGTGGCATGGGTCAAGTTCAGATGGCGGCAGGAGGCCAGCCCCAGCTGCTGGGCCTCTGGGGCTCTGAGTGAGGCTCAGGCCCCACGGAAAAGGATTGAAATCCTGCCTTTCCCTGGCAAGGACAAACCGGTGTGAATTACGAGAGCCACCTTCTGGGACCTTGAGGACGCCCCTTCCCCTCACAGGGCCCCAGGGGCCGGAGCGGAAGGTCTAAGCAGTTCCTCCTTGAGAGAATCCTTTCCTGTACGGTGAGAGCTGGGTGCTGAATACAAGGGGCTCGGCTCCCCTTCTGCCTTTGTGTATCTGGACATTTTCCAAAATAAAAACCTTTTTTTTTTTTTTTTTAATCTATAGACATAGATGTAGATGTGAGTTCTGCCAAAATCACAGGGGGAATGAAAACAAACTCACAAGCCAGCATAACAGCCCCAGGTGGACCCGTGCTCCAATGAGGCTAACGAGGAGAGAGGTGGCCTCTCCCCCGAATCCCTTATATACCAGCGGTCGGCAAACTCATTCGTCAACAGAGCCAAATACCAACAGTACGACGATTAAAATTTCTCTTGAGAGCCACATTTTTTAAACTTAAACTATATAGGTAGGTACATTGTTATTAACTTAATTAGGGTCCTCCTAAGCTGGCCTTGCTAAAAACTCAAGGGGCCAAAGAGCCGCATGTGGCTCTCGAGCTGCAGTTTGCGACCACTGCCTTATAATACCTTCTTTCTTAAATGGAGAACATTCGGCTATTGGCCATTTCTTGGCGGGCAGAGCCGATCCTCCCAGAGGGTCATGAGCCTCACACGGTGATGCTCTCGCAACGGAAAGTTCTCTGTAACTTGGCTTATTTCTGTGGCCCTCAGAGCGCCGTGCCTGGACCAGCACCACCTGGGTACCCGTTAGAAAAGCTGGTTCCCAGCCCCACCCCCGGCCTCCGGACTCAGACACTCTGACTGCGGGGCCAGCAAGGTGTTCTCCCAAGCCTTCCAGGTGATCCTGCTGCACACCAAAGTCTGGGGACTTCTCCGTGTTTCCCCAGAACCACTGCCCTCCCCACAGGAGGAGCCCCCGCCCCGTCCGCCGAGCCTCCTCACCACGGAACCTCACCAAGGAAACGGATCTGATGGCTGGTTCCGCCCCGCACAGCTCGCCCCGCGCCTGCTGGGGGAAAGTGGGACCTGCACGCGGCGTTGGCAGCACACGGCCTGCTTGTGCACAGAGCAGCTCAGATGCCCGGCGGCCTGGGACAGAGTCTGTGCTGAGCCCCTTAAGAAAATGCTCTGTTGCTGAAACCCGTTTGGCTCAATGGATAGAGCGTTGGCCTGCAGACTGAAAGGTCCCAGGTTCGATTCTGGTCAAGGGCATGTACCTTGGTTGCGGGCACATCCCCAGTGGGGGGTGTGCAGGAGGCAGCTGGTCGATGTTTCTCTCTCATTAATGTTTCTAGCTCTCTAGTCCTCTTCCTTTCTGTAAAAAAAAAAAAAAAAAAAAAAAAAAAAAAAAAAAAACAATAAAAGATAAAAAAAGAAAATGCTCTGTTGAGTGTGGGGAGAATTGAAACAGCTTCTTTGCTGATTTCCTCTCACGGGCCTGAAGCAGCCCTGTTTCACTTGCCTGTTCAAGGAAGTTGTCAGAGCCTTTCTTTCTTTTTTTCCCGACTGAGGAATGCGATTTGGCGATGGAAACTATAAATAAGGTGACCCATTTTTAAGTGAGGGTGGGTGTGCTTTTCAGCAGGACGGTGCGGCGGAGCTGATGAAGTCTTCCAGAGGTGATGCTCTGAGCCTCCTCTCTCGTTCTACCGCCACCGCCGCTTTTATGGCTTAATTGCCTTTGTGGTTTAATCCACTCCACGAGGCATCCATCACCATGAAGTTTACACTCTTCACCCCTGTCTGTCCCAGCGTTTGCTTGATGGCTCCTGGGGTCAAGGAGAGGCTGGGAGGTGGTTTCATGCTATTAAAAATAAGTGGTTGTTTGGTGTGGGCGAGCCTGTCTTGCTTAATTAAAACAGCCCTCTTAATTTTATTTAGTGCTCTGGATCTTCTTCCTCCTGATGATTTGCTGTGTGCGAGACATCAGCTGAGCCTGTGATCAGTTAGTTCTCTCATGTTGCAGAGAATCAGAATTTGTAAAAGCTTTTCATATCCGATCCTTTCATCACTCCCACATTTCCCTCCCCCAAACCCACTGTGGCAGATATTATGATCCTCATTTTGTAAATGAGGAAACTGAGGCATAGAAATGATAGGGAGAGAGCGCCGGGTCATTATTATCAGTAGACGGCAGCATGGGACCATTCTGGGGTGGGAATAGCAGAGGGGCTGTTACAGTTCAGGAAGAACTCTGCTTCATTGCTGTCTTGTCATTGGGACTGCCCTGGTGTTTACATCTTAGTCACGTGTTCGAAGGCCCACGTGGAGTTCTGGGTTTGGAGATTTTCAGCTACACTGGGAAGTTGGCTTGGGCACATCTTCCACTTTTGTGGCCATCTTCCACTGAGTTCCTGGGGCAGTGGGTCACTGATGATAAAAGTCTGGCTTGGGAGGAACCACCGTACGTTTTCCTTGCTTCCTTCAGAGCCAGACTCTGACCGCTGTGAGCCCTCCCACTGTCCTCCATTCACAAGGTGGACTCAGGAATTTCCAGGCGGGCCCAGCGTGCACCTTCCTGTCTGCGCACTCTCCACGTGGAGTCTGTCTGCGGTGGCAGCGCTTGCAGTGACAGCCACACCCCTTGGCACAGCCCCCGAGGCCTCCTGGCTGTGCTCCATCACTCCACGCCTGCCGGTTAACTCCTCACACCTGGGTTTCCCCCGGGGTGTGTTCATTCACGGCACCCATCTCTCTGCGGCTCCCCTCCCCCATTCTCCTCCCTCTGATCAGTCGGTCCAAGGGTCAGAGCACCCGAAATCTCCTCTCTCGCATGTTGGAAACTTGCACACCTGAGTTGTAGTGCACACCTGTGTTGTAATATGTACTCCTGTGAAATATATTGCTTCCCTGTCTCTCGCTGCCCATCGTTTTACCCACCAAGACCGGGTGTCTTAAAGCCCTAGCCCAGTGGTCGGCAAACTGCGGCTCGAGAGCCACATGCGGCTCTTTGGCCCCTTGAGTGTGGCTCTTCCACAAAATACCATGGCCTGGGCGAGTCTATTTTGAAGAAGTTTTTAAGTTTAAAAAATTTAGCTCTCAAAAGAAATATCAATCATTGTACTGTTGATATTTGGCTCTGTTGACTAATGAGTTTGCCCAGCAGTGCCCTAGCCGGTTTGGCTCAGCGGATAGAACATCAGCCAGCCTGTGGACTGAAGGATCCCAGGTTCAATTCCGGTCAGGGCTATGGGCTCGATCCCCAGTGTGGGGCATGCAGGAGGCAGCCAGTCAGTGATTCTCTCTCATCATTGATGATTCTATCTCCCTCTCCCTGCCTCTCTCAAATCAGTTTTAAAAATGTGAATATATATGCATACCTTTATGTTACTAGGGACTGCATCCTAAAGCAAGCTCTGTATTTTTTAAATAGCAGCCACCCCAAGGAGGGGTAGTCCAGTCCTTAGCACCCTCACCCCGATGCAGAGTAGGTGCTTCCGTGGATGAGGCCTCCTGACTCCCTGTGTGGAAGCTACCAGAGGCGTGGTTATCTGTGGCCAGTGGAGGGAACCACACGGCTCCCCTTCCCTTGCCTACGAGGTTCATAGACTCCTTTCCCTCCTTCTGCGCATGCATCCACGCCTTGTTGGTTGATGTGTACTGAGGGACTTGGGCATTTTTTTGACAAACGTGAAAATAATTTCATTTGCGGAATGGAATCTTTTGCCGAAAAGACCTACAAATGACTTCTCCCCTAGCTGTATTTGGGGTTTCCTTCCTCCCTTTCTTCCCTGTCGGGAATGTTAAATAAACTTGACAACATTGTGTCGTTTTTATCAAAAGATCTTGCACTTAACTGGTTTTTTGTTTTTGACCCCACAATAACTTTTAAAAGAACATTTGTATCTTATTCCAAAAAGTTGTTACTTTTGTATGTAGACACACACAGTGGAATCATGAACAATCATGAACGTTAAGTTTGATTTCAGTCTATTGGATTCACATTTTATTTATTAAATAGTTCATTTCACTCCTATATTCAGACTTCTCATTTTGATCATAGCCTGGGCTCGGTTATTTTTGAGTTTGGATTCAAGAATCTATTTTTATAATACAATTGGAGAAAACCCTCTAGAATCTTAGGTTTTTGAATTGGGCAATTGTGAAAAATCTTATCTTTGGAATATCTTTTAAGTTTGGAGTAGAATTTTAAAAAGCTGTGACTTGTCAAGCTTATTAAGATAGATAGTTACATGTGTTTAAAACATTTCTGTACTAATTAAAGAAGCTGGCGATAGCATTGCAAATGCAAGTTCTATTGCTAGGAGCAAATTGGGTTATGGATTTCAGATTTGAACATTTCCTAAATTAATTCTGAGCCAGGAAGCGGAGACAACTTTGGAGAGAAGAAGCTGCTCACTGAAGCTGTGCTAATGTTACTTCTCTCGAGTGTATTTTAATACTAACCTTTTAAAAAAGCCATTTTATGTCTTTGGGAAGATAGCTTACAATAGGAGGAGGAGGGAGCGGTTTGAAGCCAGAAGTACCTGCCTACAAGTTCAGCACCACTCTTAACTCCTTGGTGACCTCGATCTAGTGTTTCTCCTTCCCCGAGCTGTGCTGGCAAATTAGAGTGGGAATTGGGAGATGGGATGCTTATCCCCTGTTCCTCCTGCCTCACAGGCTATTAGAAGGTCAAATGAGAGGTGGAGGGGAAACGTGGATTGTTGAGCACTATACATGTGTGTATGTATGTATGTATATATGTATACTATGTATATATATAGAGAGAGATTTAGATATAGATTTAGATAGGTAGGCTTAGATATAAAAGAGATAGATAGATTTAGATAGATAGATTTTCCATAGAGAGAAGGTTGCATATTGGGTGTTGGGGAGGAAAAGAAAAACCTGAGGCAGCCACAGATAAGATTTACCAGTTTGCTCTGCACTTCTCGATCCCTTTGAACCCCTGGAGAAAGGGGCAGACAGCCACTCCTGGTCTACCCGGTGTGGTCAGACCTGAACCTCTGGCTCATTGCCGTCGAGTCAACAGCTCCTATTTGGGGACCTCCTTTATTTTTGGCCACAGGATCAGATAAACATTTGTGACCTTCCATTTGTTAAGTGTGACTGAATGCTCACTATACTTATTCATTCGAGAAGCATTCACATGAGCACTTACTCTATCACAGTCCTTGTCTTCAGTGCTGAGGACTACAGCTGTGGGAAAACCCAGACAAAACCCCTGGATTCTCAGAGTACGTTGTAGAGGGAGACAGAGCAGACGAATGGTTAAGGTCCGTCTGGGTGGCGATGCTGCTGTGAAGAGGACAGCTCTGGGCCTCGGTGAAGCAAACGTGGGTGGTCTCGGTGAGGATGGCCCCACAGTGCTCTGAGCATTCAGGGAAGCTGGCTGTCTCGAGCTGCCAGCTTCTAGCTTTGTCTGGCTCTGTGCTCTCTGCCCTGAAAGACGTAAATTTTAATTGGAGGAGAAGAAGCACCACTGAGATGAGACTATAAATAAATGCTAAGTTATGTGGTTGGTGCATGAGTGCTGAGAGATTTACGTGGTGCGTTCGAATTTATTTCAAGAGGGCACTCTAAGGATGTGTGTACAATAGCATTCCAGCCCCGGGCCTCTGTCCTGGCACCTGCTAATGTAATATCGTGCGAGAGCCGGCTTTGTTCCTCCTGGTGCACCCCTGGCCTCCATCTCCTGGTCTCTCTCGTTCAAAGTTTACAAGCAGATGGAGGACCAGCTCTGCTCAGGCCTTTGACCGATGGATCATGCGAATCCTCGGGGGCTTTGCACTAATGACAGTGGACGGTTTTGCCTTTGCTTTTGAATTGATTTTGTGGTGTGTATTTTTTTTTAAAAGGGGGCATTTATCAAAGACTAAAGGGATTGTCAATGTGGGGAGAGGCACATTTAAAAAAGAAGCCATTATCCAAATGACTGGTGGAAGGGAATCACGTATGATGTGCATTTGCAGTGACTTGTTAAGTAATGACACTCCTAATATAGGCTGACGCATAGCAAGTGCTTGCTCTTTGCTCAGTTCCCCGTAGTACTGAGGCCTTTCTGTACCGAACTCCCCTGAGTTCCCCGGAAACACCATGGGGTTGGCATTATCACTGCCCGTCCTCAGGTGAGAACCCTAAGCCTTAACTGATTATTGATCTCCTTGGTCATTCTCTTGGTGACAGGCCGGAGCCGGATTCAGATCACAGCTTGTCTCTAAGCCCAAGCATGACGCGTGCACCCAATATATCAGGGGTGATTGGGGTCTTCCCTTCTGAATTATTTATGAGTTCTTTTGCTTTCAACCCAAATGCTCTTCCTTTTTTTTTCCTTGGTGGCTTAAATGTCTCGTCATCCTTTCACTTCAGCTCAGTGGCAGCCCTCTGAGGGTGCTGGGTCACTCAGGTCTGGCTTCAGGGAAACTTCCATCTCGTTGTCTTCCGGTTTCTCATGTCTGCATCCTTTTCTCCCCTTTGATGTGGTTGCCCCAGAAGATAAAGGTACAGGGACACGTCCTCTGGTGACTCAACGTGTCCTGGTCTCGGACCCCGAAGCCAGTGTTCTCTTGCTTAATGGAGCTAGCTGTCCACACACGCCTGCACCCGGGGGCGTCTGTCTCCAGAGCTGGCCGCCACCTTGGCTTCCTGTGACGGTGAACTCGTCCCCGCAGATGGCCTCTGTGTGGATGAAGGAGCCACTGTCCTCCTCAGTGCCCGCCGGCCGCCTGCCCTCTCCGCCTGCTCTTCCTGTTTCCCTGAACAGCTGGCAGCGCAGCGTTGGGTCGGAAGCCAGCCTTTTTATTTGTTTGGGAGGTTTGCCTGCTCATTTTTAGCATTTCTCTCTCATCTCTTTCAGCTGTGGAGATAGCTGTTCACAGTGGCAGATATTCCATATTTGGGGGAAATGAGCCCTATCCCCACCCCAACACCCTTCCTGGCCCTACCCTCTCTAAAATGTATATATTTTTAGCAGCCCTGGTTGATTTCCATTATGTTATTTAATCTACAGAGAATTTTCTTATGTAAGGTTGGTGCAGTGCCTTTTTATAATACTTGTTTAGGGGGACAGGTTTGTGTGGTTTTTCAAATTTTGTGCAGGTGAGACCAGTGATTGTTGAGGGGTAGGGCCCACTTCCACCCTCACCCAATGTTTGTTGATAGGCAGAACCCACATCCAACCACAACCAATGATTGTTGAGGGGCGGAACCAACTTCCAACCTCACCCAATGGTTGTGGAGAGGTGTGATCCATTTTGAACCTCACCCAATGGTTGTTGAGGGGGCAGTCCCCCTTCTAACCTCACCCAATGGTAGTTGATGGGCATGACCAACTTCCAAACTCTCCCAGTGGTTTGTTGAGGGGTGGGACCCACAGACAACTTCACCCAATGGTTGTTGAGGGGCAGGACCCACTTCCTATTTCACTCAATGGTGTTGAGGGGTGGGACTTTGTGCCTGATCCAATGGTTGTTGAGGTGTGGGACCCACTCCCAACCTCACCCAATGGTTGTTGAGTATTTTCCCATACACTAAAAGGTGGCGGGTTCTGTCCTGGTCAAGTCACATGGGGGAGGCAGCCAATTCATGTTTTTCTCTCCCATCAATGTTTTTCTCTCTCTTCCTTCAATATCAATAAATTTTTTTTAACGTGTAAATGAGCATCAGGGTGTGCATGTGTGCCCATGTTACACACACTGTGAGGCCGCAGATCTGGGCAGGTCATTTCCTTGCATGCAGGCTCTCCCGCTGGAACATGGGCTCCTGGAGCACAGAGATTGCGACCTAGCGGAGTGCTTGGCCAGCGGCTCGCTCTGCCCCGGGCGTTGGGGAAACCTCTGCCTTTATGGAGTCACGGTCTTCTCATTACATCCCTGACCCTGCCATCGCTGCAAATTCTGTCCTGTAGAATGGGGAAAACAGGCGCTCCCACAGGCCAGTTAGTGAACTCTGAATGGAGCACAGTGACAACAGCGCCCTCGGATACCCCTCACCCTGCAGCGGTAGCCGGGACTAATCCGTGAAAACGGCACAGGAAGGACCGTCCCGTGTACGTTCCTGTAAAGCATGTAGGTGACACTCAAAAAGTGCAGCACCAGGCACCTCTGGACGCCCGAGCTTCAAGATGGCTTATCTTTTTCCTAGTGCACATGCCGTGCAGGTTTAATCAAATAAACAGAGCAGGAGAGCACACCATTGGGCGCAGGCTCCTGCCCTGGAGCGGCTCCTGAGAACAGCAGTGCCCATTCCGAGCAGCAGATGCGGCCCATCATTCAGCCGCCGTATCTGGAGCGGCAGCGATCGCCCAGGCCCTGTTCCAGAAGCGCAGGCCGCAGCCGTGAGCACAGCAGCCTCCTCCGAGCATCATACCAGAACACAGCGTGCCTTCGTTTCTGTCGAACCATGGAAATGCGTATGAAATGCTACTGGAAGCAGGAAGGGGCCAGAGGAGGCATTGCTGCAGGTCATTCCATAGCTCGGAGGTGGAGGGAAGCAGCCTGATGGTTATGCAAGCACCTTACATGAGGACGGGCTGGGTAAAATGTAAGGTGCGATTCCGTGTCATGGCCTGTGTTTATGCTGGTTCCCCGCGCACTCCTCTGAGCTAATGGGCTTTTTGGCATCGCCCCTTGACTGCATCACAGGGAATTATGTCTCCGCTAAGAAGCCCGTCCGGCAGGGTTTGATTTAGCGATAGCACTCCGAGCTTTGCAGGGCAGGATGGCGAGGAGGGAGGCCCTCCTTTGTCCCCCCGACAGATGCTCTGCTGAGACCCGGACCCCGCAGACGGTGAAGGGCTGGTTGGTGCCTCCTCTTCCCTGTCTCGGCCGAGGCCCCCGAGGGGTGGGCTTTTATTTTAACAAACCCGTTGTTCAGGCAGGAGGTACATAAAGCAGGGAAAGAGATTTTCCTCAGAGAAGTTATAGCAAGGCTTTCCGCTAGAACAGTCGAGTCTGAGTTGTTTCAGCCTCGTTATCTGTTCCAGAAACGGAGAGCTTGGCCATGCTAACCTGAGACATGCTCTGCCTGTGGCCCCCCACGGCGCCTGCGCGTGAGGCTCATGCTGGGAACAATTACAAGGCCCAGGCCACCCCCAGACCAGTTAAATCAGAAACTCGCTGGGCAGGCGGGGCTAGGTGGCAGGATTTTATTTTATTTATTTTTTTAATCCTCACCCGAGTATATTTTTCTGTTGATTTTTAGAGAGAGTGGAAAAAAAGAGGGAAAGAAAGAAATATCGATGTGAGAGAAATACATCGATTGGTTGCTTCCTGCATGTGTCCTGACCAACCGAGGGACGTGCTCTTGACCGGAATCAAACCCGGGCCCCTTCGGTCTGTAGGCCGGTGCTCTATCCGCTGAGCCAAACCGGCAAAGGCAGGTGGCAGGATTTGAAACTGCCCGGACAGAGCTTGTGCAGAATGGTTATACAAGCTACTCGGGACAGAGCCTTACCTTCTAAAACTGAGAAAATCGGGAGATACAAAAACATTGTCCTTTTCTTAAAAGGAGAAACGTGTGACAGGCTGAGTTCGTTTCGGTGTCTGGCCTGGCTGGATTTTAAACTCTGAATTTCATTGAGCCCGAGAGCCACATCTGCTGTTCACCTGTTCCATGCCCTATCACTGGGGCGTTCTGAGAGCTTGTCATTCTTTTGTACTGATTGTGTGTGTGTGAGAGAGAGAAAGACAGAGACAGAGAGAGAGAGAATTTCTCTTTCTTTTTCTTCTTTGGCCAAGAAGCTGTAAGTGTTAGAGCTTGTTTGTTTTTCCTTCTCTGTTTTGGCTCCGTTGTTGTTCAAGGAACTGCCTGACTCCTCGTTTAATTAACTTCCACTTCCTGCATATGTGGCTCATTTCACAACCCACCCTCCCTGCTAGTGGCTCTCCGTTCCGCTGGCAGTGATCTGCGGGAGCATGCCTCCCTCCTCGGCGTGTACTGTGTGTTGTGCAGGAGCGCGTTATTTCTGATCTCGCAGAGCCGTGCTCTACACGTTTTCTGACAGGAGCGTGCTCCCCTCTGCACCGCCCGGCTCGCTGCTGTTCCTTCCGACCTTGAACTTGCTTTGGCCTAGAAAGTTGCGACATTGCCATCTTCTTGACTACTGTCCCTTTAAATCCTCAATGGTGTTGCACTCTCTCCCCTTCCCCCACTATTGAAGTGCCAGCCGTACTTGTCACACGTGTGGGGAACCACAGCAGTGTCTGTTTAAATCAGAGAGTCACCAGACCCATGGATGACCCTTTCCTAGCCAACGTCCTGGCTGGACATGCATCCTTTAAAGGGGGTATGGGGGGGTCAGGCGGCACAGGGCCCAGAGGCGGGGGATGTGATGCTGGATCCCCAGGAGGCTGAGTGCCTCTGTGAACTCCCTCACATCCTCAGTCCCCGTGCTCAGCAGCGGCACTAAGACGCATTCTCACCCTAACCCGTTTGGCTCAGTGGTAGAGTGTCGGCCTGTGGACTGAAGGGTCCCAAGTTCGATTCCAGTCAAGGGCATGTACCTTGGTTGCAGGCACATCCCCAGTGAGGGGTGTGCAGGAGGCAGCTGATCAATGTTTCCCTCTCATCTATGTTTCTGGCTCTCTATCCCTCTCCTTTCCTCTCTGTAAAAATCAATATACATTGATTTTTTTATTTTTTTTTTGATTTTTTTTTAAGACGCGTTCTCGTTGCCAACACCTGGAAACATTGGGAAGATGACTAACCATCTTTTCAGGGCCCCGGAGCCCCACGGAGTGTGGTGTGGGCACACTGCACACAGCACTGGCTCACAGCCGTCTCTGCCCCTGTGACCGCTTATGTCCTCACCCAGCCGCCGGGCAGATGTGCAGAAGCCCAGACACACCCAGCTGGACTCCCACCCCTTCAGCCTCCTCTTTAGCTGGCCCCGTCCCCACCTTCCCCCGTGCCCTCGGCAGAGATGCTTGTTTGTTCCTGCAGTTTGTGCCGTGGCTCAGCACTCTGCTGGGTGCTGGGATGTAACTGAGTGCAAGGCAGGCGGTTTCAGCCTCTGGCCCTGCAGGCCCGTGGGGAGACGGACGAGCAAACCGCGGTCTCGAGTGCATGTGGTCAGCACTGTGATGGGGAGCGTTCTGGTCCTCCACTCGGTCACAGGAGGTGACACCTCAGCCGGGGCCTCAGGGACAGGCAGGGAGAGATCCTACCACGGCAAGAACATGTGTGTTAGAGCTGGAGTGTGATGGGGGGAGAGAGGGCGTTATCCTGAGAGCCGCAGAAAGCCTCGGCTTACAGCAGCGGCCAGCACGCTCTGGATCCGCCTGTCCAAAGGCCCCTGTGCCTGCAGTGTGGACAGTGATGGGAGGGGCAGGCACCCGTGAAGGGCGTCAGGTGTCTGCTGTCTGTTAAAGACCCACCGGGCAAGTTCTCACCATAGAAATAGGGACCATGCTCCTTGACTAATTAGCCTGCGGCTTTCAGATGTTACACATCAGGAAATCAGTACAGGCAGGTAGTTGGATGCTCCGTCAGCGGTAGCTGTGCTCGGACTAGCCTCTTGCTCTCTGTCCCATTCCTGTGGCTCCCAGACCACAGACCTGACCACCACGTCCCCGGTTAGGTCTCAGGATGTGAGACCTTTGCTTTCGTCCTTCAGGGCGACAGAAGGACCGTTTGTAGATGTTGAGCCCAGGAAGGAGAATATTATTCTGGAGTCACGGCCCGTCGTTTGCAGGCCTACCAGTTAGGTCTCATTTTCCTCACTTTTCAATGCTTGCCACCTGTTGTGAGCAGTAGAATTCCAGACTGAGGTGCCAACTGTCCACGTGCCTGATTGCTGATGGAAGCGGGAGTCCTTTAGAATTAAAAGTGATTTTGTATACACCCTCTCCTCTGATTCCACAGTCTTCTGGGAGAGTCTTAGCTCTGCTCTGTGGAGAATGAAACAGAAAGCACAGAGAGGGTATGTGGCATGCCCAGAGTCGCACAGTAAACACGGTAGCAGTGTTTGAGCAGAGGTCTTAAAACTCCAGGTTCAGCGCTGTCTCCCCGCTGAGACACCAGGAACCCTCCGTCAGTGCCTCCGCTTTGGTGTGGCTGTCCTTGTGCACACAGGCGCCCGGGCCGGGCCGATGGGAGGTGGTGAAGAGTCTGGATCAGGAATGGAATTCTGCAGTAATCAAGTTTTGGAAAGTTTCTGGCTGTTTCTGATTGAGAGCCGGGAACAGTAGTAAGCGACGTCCCTCCCACTCCCGGCTTCCCATCCACCTCCGGCTCTTCTACAAAGCCCAGCTCCTGACCACTGCTCTGCAGAACCTTCCCCGGGGTCAGAGAACTGGTCTCTCCCTCGGGGGGTTTTTTCTTCAGGCATTTGTTACAGAGCTGATCGCTGCATCTTAACTACCTGACTTGTCCCCCACCTGCCCAGCCAGCCTGTAAGCTCCCTGTGGACCCGCGGGGACTCATGCTCACCGTGACAGCCCCAGAGCCTCCATACATGGTGTATGTATGAATGCATGCATGCATGAGCCAGGCTCTGCCCTGCCCTTCTTTTACCCCCATTGCCTGCTTTTTGTGGGCTTGTAATAGCGTCTCAAAGTGGGGCTGGGCAGGAAGGGTACAGAAGGGAGGTAACGCTGGGATTGGTAGCTTGGCTCCCCGTCAGCAGCTCTGGGTAGGCGCTGGGAGGAAGGGGAGCCTCGCTCAGGGCTGGTGAGGATCTGGTCCATCACAGCACCTGGTGGTATCTTCCCTCCCTGTTCCCTTGGAAGCTGTGGAATAGAACAGGAGACTTTCTAGGAAGCCAAGTCATCAGGCTTTGCCACAGTTTGGAGAACTTGAACCTGAGGTGGCTTGGATCTAAGGAATTCATTTTTCTGGAAATATAAGTGGGAGGGACTCTTACCTCCTGCTGAGCCAGTGGGGGCTTTGCATGCTGTTTCAGGGTGATTCACTTATTCACACCATTCATGTACGTACTCCTGCACTCTCATTCATTCATTGTCACATTTACCTACCCCGTCTCCCTCCTCTGCTCCCTCCTCATCTCTGTTCTCACCGGGACCCTGCAGGAGATGGGAGGATAGTAAGGAAGCGGTTTTGCAGTGTAAGGGGTACCATCTCAGACCGTCCCTTCTTGTTTCTCAGGAGGAAGTGGGAGGGGATGGCTTTCTGCAGACCTTGTCGCTAATGAGGACAGTGCAAGGAGGCTGGGGGGGAGCGGAGGCCGATGAATAAGCAACCCTTTGGCCTGGGTCTTCTGTAATTGCTTCCCCTGGAATAAGTCCGCTTGGGATATGTACTCTGCAGTGGGCTCTCCGGGTGTCGATCCTGGTTTCAGCTCTGGGTGTTTTCCGGAGGAGAACTCCACATGCACATTCTAGGAGCGTTCTGTAATGTTTCCATTCACATACCACTTTCCCGGCTTTGGCTGGAGGGCTATGCGAGTACATACCAGAGCCTGAGGTTCATTTTTAGCCGAGCAGAGCGAGCCCCGGGGGAAGCGTCAAGATAACCGGATTCCTGAAATGGCAGCTTGGCAGCTCATCTTCGCTTCTCAGCCTGCCCTGCTCTCTCTGGTTCCAGAAGATAGGTCTCTCCTCCTGGCGAAGGTCTTAGGGGAGTGTCTCATTAGAGGAGCCCTCCTGATCCTAGCTCCCTTCAACTGAACGCGTGTCAAAGCAAGAAAGAAAAAGTGTTCTTGATACTGCTCTGAAACTGGCCGGGCGGGCCTTTCTTCCTGGCCAAAGGAAAGGAAGGAGGAGGAGCGTCCTCTGTGTTAGAATGCAGATGTGGCTGTGGCTCAAAGAAACTCAAGGAACTGGTGAACCAGAATGACCACCATTGGAATGAGGAATGGCTGAAGGACTAAGGGTGTGTTTGTGAAGTTAGGGCCACATCCCATGTGGCTGAGGCTAGCCTAGGCCAGGGGTCGGCAAACTCATTAGTCAACAGAGCCCAATACCAACAGTACAACGATTGACATTTCTTTGGAGAGCCAAATTTTTTAAACTTAAACTTCTTCTAACGCCACTCCTTCAACACAGACTTGCCCAGGCCGTGGTATTTTGTGGAAGAGCCACACTCAAGGAGCCAAAGAGCCACATGTGACTCATGAGCCTCAGTTTGCCAACCACAAGCCTAGGGCATCATGTAGACTTCGCTCAGGTATGCCCATGCCCAAGAAGGCTCCACCTGTGCCAGGGAATCCTGTGGTTAAACCTGGGAAGGAAGGGGAGACCCAGGTGGATCTCTGAGTGAAGGTGGTTAACGTGTGTGTGTTGAATTGGTACACAGGCCAGACTTCTGAATGCCCCTTTTCCCTTGACCTTGGAGATCATGTATGGGTAGGAGCTGGCTGAGTTCTGTAAATGCAGGAACACTGGTGGGACACTGCAGCTCCAAAGGAGACATGTCCTGATACACATCCGCAGAGGGCATACCTGTCGGGGGACCTCTGCTTTCTCAAAAAGAGCCTTCAGATGACAGCTTTTCAGCAAGGGACGGTTTTCTCTAGTAGCTGTTGCAAAAGAATGGAATGATTCCAAGGATTAAGTTCTGGCAAACAGAGCTAACTGGTGCCCTGGAAGTCAGATTCTGGAATCAAAAAAGTTAGAAATAGACTTAAAGTCTCAGCTTTATCAGGGAGAACAAAGCGCCCATGAGAAGTCTCCGGCAGTTTCCTGAGATAAGATTGCCACATGCGCATTAATTCGCCCCGATTGAGTGGTCAGTGAGGCTGGGGCTGGCACGGGGGAACTGGAGCAGAGCTTGAGTGCCCACTGGTGGCTTGGTGCTTGATTGTGGGGGGGGGGGGGGCATTCCAGGGGGAAGGACGTGGGCAGGAGGACAGTCATCGCAGGGACCCAGTAGGGCCTTGGAGGGCACGTTTGAAATTTTAGGGAAATACCAGATCCATGTATCAGCCCTTCTCTGAGCCCCTCCTCTATGCTAAGCTGAGTGCAAAGGACCAGGGGTTCAAAGTTGACAACATTCAGACATGGCCCTGTCGGTATTTATTTAATTAAAGAATGCAAAATAGCTAGTCAGTGCTGCTCTGTAAACCATGACATGATTGTGTCAATGCCTCCGTTTCCAAGAAGGCCCTGGTATTTGAGAGATAAGCCCAGTTCCTAGTTTGCACATTCATAATGCAAATGCAGAGGTCTGGGGGGTTTGCCCTGAGCGCTGGGTGTCAGTCCTGGCTCTTAGTTGATGTCTCTATCACCACATCTCACTGTTTTCCTTGGGCTGGAAACATCGGTGTAACCAGGTTTCCCCACAGAAATCAGCTGGATGGAGGATGGTGGACAGATGGATGGAGGATGGATGGGTGGGTGAATGGATGATGGATAGATGGATGACGATGGATGGATGGATGGATGATGAATGGATAAGACCGATTGAACAGCATGCCGGCAATATTCACCAGAGGAGGGTGTGACCAAGTGAGTGAGTGCATGTCACCCTCTGTGTTGACACTTGTTCTATCTGTTCGAGTTCTCACTAATCTGAAGTGACCTCACCTACCCCATCTTATCTATTATTACTCCCCAACGTCCTCCAAGTGGTCCTTCCATCTGCTTTCCTCTCATCTAACCCGCCTAGCTTTGCCTGCTCAAGCACTACCTTGGGTAGAAACATACAGAAATGATGCATGAGGCTCCTAGTGTCTCTAGGCGCTTATGTGACCCAGCTTTGTTAGGTTAGAATAAAACAGTTCTGCTCGCCAGCCTCTGCAGCCTGTGCTTTCCCTGTCACCACTCACCCCGTGTCTCTGTCTGGTCCTTGGGGTCCCATTACTGGGAATGCACTCCCTGCTGCTCCCTCAACTGCCCCTCCTCTCGCCCCCTGCAGCCCCCTCCTGCATCTGCAGCTGCAGGTCTACGCTCCCTTGAGCTGTGTCATCACACCGTTAGCCTGTGGGATCTAGGTAATGAGTGGGTGCCTGGGCTAGGGTTCCCCGAGGGTGTAGACTTTTGCTTCCCTGTCATTTCATCATGATGAGCACACAGACATTAAGGTTCAGTAAGTCTGCTGGATGCTCTGAGACTTGATCACCCCGCTTGGTCCATGAAGGTGATGGCGCTGATCCGTTGGAGCCCTGACCTTGTATCAGGCACTGTTCTTAGTTCTGGAGTCCTTACGGCCACCCTGGTTTACAGAGCAGGAAGTGAGCACATAAGCAGGATTACAACCTCAGGAGTCCTGGCCCCAGACACGCCCTGGAACCACAGCACAGGCAGTGCAGGACAGCTCTACCTGCTGCGACTCTCGGTTTGGTAAATGGGCTGTCGTTTCTGTATCAGACTAAGTGATGGGCTTCAACTGCGAGTGCAAGTGGCATCTCATATACACAGTGAGATGAACATCAGCACATGAGAATAGCTCATTTGTAGCCACTTTTTTTAATAATATTTTTTTATTAAATTATTATTTTTGTGCATATACCAATGCCCCCCTCCCTCCCATACACACCCTCCCTCCCCAGAGTTTTGTGTCCATTGGTTGTACTTATATGCATGTATACAAGTCCTTCGGTTGATCTCTTATCTCCCCCAGATCTCCCCTACCTCCCCGCTGTAATTTGACAGTCTGCTTGTTGCTTTACTGTCTCTATATCTATCTTTTGGTTCTTCAGTTTATAATGTTCTTTATCATCCATAAATAAGTGAGGTCATGTGGTGTCTCTCTTTCATTGACTGGCTTGTTTCACTCAGCATGATGTTCTCCAATTCCATCCAGGTTGCTGCAAACGATGAGAATTTTTTCTTTTTTATGTGTAGCCACTTTTTATTATGGCTCCGTTTTCCCCAAAGCTCATTGAAGACCTCGGTGGCCCTGGTTTCAGAATCTCGCTCTGCCCTTGGACGCTGTGAGACCTGGAGCCAGTCACTGTGCCCCTCTGAGCCTTGTTCTCCTCGTCTTCAAAACAGAGGGGGTAGTTCTGCCTGGCAGATTGCCTGTGAGGTGTCAGGGAGATCACACCCACGTTCTCTACCAGGTCCACACCTGGCACATGGCAGGTTTTTAGTAACGAATGGCTAAGAGGATAGGTAGTTCAGAAACGCGTTCTTAGCAGGCAGTGATTTCGTATTGTAGGCCAGGCCAGGAATTATTTATTATACTTGTGCCACTACGGCCTTGCTCCTCATTTTGTTTCTGGTTCTTTGTCATCAGTATTCTGGGCATTGTTGTGCTTTCCTCAGCAGAGACAAAACATGGTGAAGTTAGAGCCGAAACTAGAGGCAGGGACCTTCCACCGTGATAAGCAAGAACACGTAGTGCATGTGTTTAGAGGAAGGCTGGTGCTGCCCAAAAAACGGATGGCAGCTTTTCCCAGCGAATGTGACCGCAGGGCCCCTGAGCGTGGGTGCCTTCCCAGGGCTTCCAGAGAAACTGAGTCAGCCTGCTGAGCGTGTCTCCTTCCCGGAGCGCTCAGGGCTACAGCTGGCTGGCTATTTCAGCTGCTTCACATACGATAATGTCTCCATTTCAGTAATGAAAACAAACTTTAAAAAAAGATGGCTCTGGAGTAGATAACTAGGATGATCATTGCACTTCCCCTTGGCTTTCTGTAGACCACCAAAGATGATTCTAGTGATAAGGTCGTTTTGTGTTGGCCGGGCACCTACCATTCTCTTCGTTCGTGAAATTCCACTTCCATATGCTCACAGGCTGGCACCGAGTCAGTTTTGTTTTGTGTGTGTTTTTTTTTAACTTAATAGTTCAGAACTCCTAGAGTCTTCTATTTTTATTTGTGTGTGTTCTGGAAGTTCTACAAGGAAGATGGGCTGGTATGCCTCAGTATTTACTTTGCTAATCCTTTCCCTGGATGCTTTGGGTAGGCAGATGAGCAGGTTGCAACTTCTTCTAACGCCACTTCTTCAAAATAGACTCACCCAGGCCGTGGTATTTTGTGGAAGAGCCACACTCGAGGGCCCAAAGAGCCGCGTGTGGCTTCCGAGCTGCGGTTTGCCGACCACTGGTCTAGCATCCTCTGAAGTCATTCGCTTCCAATCTGATAATCAAGGAAGACTAAAGGTTCAGAACCACTAGGGCCACGCTTTTAAGAGACTAGTCTTTACTTTCTTGGTCTTGATTAGGGGTGGGGTGGGGAGGGTCACAGGAATGGAGACCAGTCTTTGTGGGCAGCCGCCCCGCTGTGAGGAGTGGAGGGGGCAGGAGGGGAAGAGAGTGGAAAGGAATGATCGCTTTCATTCCCTCCTAAGGAGATCCCATTGTCTTTCCTGAAGAAGGGGGACTCAGGAAACATGTTCTGTTCTTTGCGAAGCTGTCATGCCCTGTCAGTGGTTGCTAAGATACTTGTAATTGTGCTGCTAAGTTACCCCTCCCTCGCAGCATTGCATCCTACATCTCAGTCTGTGTGCGGTCACCCTGGTTCATTGTCACTGGTTCCCAAGCATAACCGGAGGAAGCCATGGGTCTCATGAGAGGTGCTGCTTGTCTTCATAAATCCCAGCTGTACCCTGGAATCGCTGGTTCACAAACCCCTGTTCTGAGGAAGCCCTGGCGTCATTAGGAAACCAAGAACCAAAGAAGGTCCCCTCCCCCAGGAGTGACGTTTCCAATCCAGTTAGTAAGCATACACTAACTAGTCTTTCTATGGGGGAAAAGGCCAGAAACAGTCAAGGCATTGGCCACGAAGAGATTTGTAGAGCCTTAAAAGCAGGAGGAAAAGCCCAAGCAGTAGAGAGGCATTATTTTCATTGATCTGTAGGTCTCTAATCTTATTGAGTGTCAGGCTTGCTTATTCCATCCAACAACCCTTGGGAGTGGGGATCACTCTCAGTTTTACATACGAGATACCATTGCTGTGAAATAACCAGTCGAATGTCATACAGCCCGGGGTGTCTGACCCTGTCCTTTTCTCCAGTACAGCCAGCAGATCTGTTGTATTTCCTGTGTGTATGTACATACACACCTAGTCTAAACCTGTTGGTTATTTGGGAAAAAATCACATATTGTTTTTTACATATCCATTGGAAAAAGAGACTCCAAAAATGTACATATTCATTCACCCATTCTTAGACAAACCACTGACTGCTATGCCAGGTGCATTGTGGGTAACTTTAAATGGAACGATGCTATTAGCACTGAGGCATAGCAGATGACAGACAAATTCGCATTTCCCTGTTTTTAATTTCAATAAAACTTGAAATGTGGTTGAATTCCGGAGCAGAAAATTAAATTCACTTTTGGTATTTCCCCTAGCTTTGAATAAGTAATTGTTCTGAATTCTAAGTAGCTGGATAGTTTTTGTCATTTTATTACAGATTTTTATTCTTAAACAATTTCTAGAGTATATTTATGTGCCTCTGTACTTTCTGTTGTATTTTTATTGTCTGGGATACATAACTCTAGGTCTCAACACTGAAAGAGTTCATCAGAGTGAGTGGATGATATTGCATGAATTATGCTCTAAGAAAGTTCTTGTCCAGGCCCTGAAAATGCTGACACGACTGACCCCTATCCGTCATGGTAGAGTGTACGTGGAGAACTCCTTCCAGTAATAATGCTGATTGGTTGTCAGAAGGCACCATAACCATTATCACAATGAGGCTCTCTCCTGGAACTGTAATCACCATTGAGTGTATGGCTCACCACTCTGTAGGCCAGAGGTCAATGACCATTCTATGCTGATGGATTCTTCTGCTATCCGTAGATGAGGAACAGAGAAAGGGGACAGCAAAGGATACGAGAAAGAGTGCTGGTAAAATAATCTCTCTTTCAGTCTACCTGCGCTATGCACTGGCCTTGTGGTCTTGTTTTAAGGTCTTTTGATCCCTCGAAACCATGGGATAATGAAGGCAAGATTATCAGCTCTTTTTTAAAAATTGATTTGGGGGGGGGGGGGGATGAGAGAGAGAGAGAGAGAGAGAGAGAGAGAGAGAGGTTGATTTGTTGTTCCACCACTTATTTATGCATTTGTTGGTTGCCTCTTGTATGAGCCCTGACCAGAGGTTGAACCTGCAACCTTGGCATATCAGGATGACGCTCCAGGCCAGGCATCTTCCATGATTAAATGAAATGAGGAACATGCTCATGCCAGTTTGAGATATTCTGTTAACAGTGCAAGTTACTGAACTAAGACACAGACTCGTGTTTCTAAACTCATGGTCCATCGTTGATGTTCACTGCTAGATAGTTCCCACCTCCTTTTTCTAGCTTTCAGTTCTATATTGGTTATTAGAGGCCCGATGCCTGAAATTTGTGCAAGAGTGGGTCTTCTTCCCCCAGCTGCCAGCACCGCTTCCCTCCCAGCCCTGGCTTCGTCCGGAAGGACGTCCAGTAGGGCATCCGGTCTAATTAGCATATTACCCTTTTATTTTTATAGACTGGTTATTGGTTCAAGAGGGGCAATGGTTTCCACCATTAGTTATGAATACCCCAAACTCCTCAGTGGACCAGCTTCCTCCTACGACCTTCTGCTTCTCCTTCCTGCCTTCACTTCTGGTTTTCTTTCTCCACTGCTTCATCTCTGATTCTTTCTGATGTTCCTTGTAGAAATTACAAAACATTTTTACAGTCCAGAGCGATCTAGAAAGCATCTGGTCACATCTGTGTGTTTTGTAGACAAGGGAACTAAAGCCGGGAGGCGAGTTTTGCTCAGAGCACACAGCGAGGGAGCAGCCAGGCTGCTGAGCCCCATATGCTCGGTTTCAAAAGCAGACCCGTTTTCCACACCGCGCTGCATTTTAAGCTTTGTTGCCATGGGATGGGGCTCCCCCACCCCGCTTTAAAATGCAGTTACATATCCCCGCAGAAGTGGTTTTGAATGCCTGCCCTTGGCATTGACTGTGAGAGCCAGGTCCTCCGGTCCTCTGGGTGTCGGGTTCAAGGCGCCATCACGGGGACGCTGATGCCCCTTGCAGAGGAGCGGAGCCTGGTAGGAGTGGGTGAGTGAGTCAGAGCTCACAGGAGAAGAGAGTCATTTCCTCCGACTCCCCCACGGACTTCTGGGAGAAAGCGACCACAGAGTTCAGGGGAGGGGGTAGGACTTGTGAACATGTCCATTTCCCCCCTCGGTCACATTGCGAGTCAGGTGCGGGAGGTTTGGGCGTTTTGCTCTGACCTGACAAGCAGATCCTGCCGGAAGCCTGATCTGTTCCACTCCTTATTCCCTGTGTGACTGAGAGCACTCCCCTCCCTTCAACATTCTCATCTGTGAAATGGATTCAAGGGTTCCTGTCTTGTCTGTCTCAGAGGGATGTTCTGAACCAACTAATGGACGAGGGAGGACTTTGGAAGCGTGCCGGAGGCCCTCGAATTGGGAGGGCTTTTAGGAAGAGACTTTAAAGTGTGGGATCAAAGACTTGGATCTGCGTTCCGCCAGCACCGGCAGGGTGAAGGGAAGCTGGTGACCCCGAAACAACAGCTGTCTGTATATTTAGCAAGTTATTCTGGGTCTTTTGTCCGTTCTCTCTCATCTCTTTTATCATGCGTGTCAGTCTAACGTGTATACAAAGAAAGAAGACAAAAGCAACGTTCATTTGCTTGTAAGAATTTTGCAAAGAAGGATTTCTCATTGGCAGGTGTCTTCTTCATGTGTTTCTAGTGACACAGAAGCCGGCGGGTCTCTCATTTCTTTGTTTCCACTCGGACATGGTGGCTGTCGGCATACACTGCCATCGGTTTTTGGAGAGGGTCCTTCTCTGTCTTCATGGAGAGCAGGAGTGGATCCTACCTGCCATGCCCCTCTACAGCAATCAAACAGCCCTGGCCTCTGGGCTGCAGACCTGGGCTCAGAACCTGCTTCTGGAAAGGCTCCTGTAACTCCGGGGGCAAGTATGCATGAAGCCCCCTAGAGTTCTTCACCCTGCTTGCTCCCTCCACACCGTCTGCTTAGCCTCCTCTGGAGGTACGGGCCCCATCCTGTCAGGATGTTAGTGATCATTTGCATATGCTAGCACGGCCTTGGAATTTTTTATTTTCTTCTTCGAGTTTCAACACACTCATTGGACCATCTCATGGCAGCAGGAAGTAAATGTTCAGCCTCATTGAGAACCAGGATTTCTTCCTTTTCCTGCTGCGAGTTTTCTAGTCTGGCCAGTAGAGCCCCACCCAGAGGGACCGGGCTTCCTGCCACCTTGGTGCAGGCCGTTGGCAGTCTGAGAGCAGCTGCCACGTTCCATGTGGTGGGCCCACAAGGCCAAAAGCTCACCGTCAGCGGGCAGGACACACGCAGACCGGCGTTCCTGTCCTCTGGGGACACATTCAGAGATCATTTCCAGATTGGAGCTGATGGCGGCCCTTTTGTGCCGTTTCCGAAAGTGCATGTCTGCATCTGGCCTTCACTGTCCCCGCCCACCACACTCCCGTTTGGTGCCACAATGTCAGATGTTGAGAACCGTGACAGTTTTGGATTTCTGTCATGAGGACTCTTCGTATCGTTGATTACTTTGTGTGTAAGACCATTTGGTTTAAAAAAAATTGGGGGGGGGGGGGCAGGCAACTTACATTTTTAAAGATGGTGCTGCCTAAACATGTTTTCCATGTTGCAAAAATGGAACTGGTGTTTTCCATTCGTTTCTGTTGTGTTGAATTGAATTTTCTGGTTCTTCCACCTCGGCTTCAACGGTTGTGTCTTTTTTGTTGTCTTAACCACATTGGCCCACGTGGCTTACGGTCACTGGGGGCTTCCTCTGGCCTCCTGAAGCTGGCTGCCTCCGTTCAGAGTGTGACTGACCGTGGACACCACGCTGTGCTTTGCATCTCCACAGCTTCCTCCTCTTGTAGCTGGAAGTTTATACCCTTCACCTATCGATCCCCTGTACCCCTCCCTCCTTTTGTATACGCGAGGAGCTGGCCCTGTGTGTAGGGACACTGTGCCTTACTAATAGCAGTGCAGACCCGGTGGCCGGGCCCTTGGACTCTGACATCTTGTAGTGGGAGCATCCATTCCTGTGTGGAGGGGCCTGGGCTGGGTCTCTGACTCTGTTCCCTTCAGAGACGCTGGCTCGGGAACTCCCTGGCCTCGCTCCCTCTCCCTGGCCGCTCTTGCTGTGGAGCCTGCTGAGCCGCCCTGCTTCCGCTGGGTGGTCACTCTCCGTGTCCTTTAGCCGCTGGTGTCGTCCATGTCAACTTTTCCGCGTGCTTTTTCCATCGGCGAGTTAGAACAAAAACGCAAGCGAAATAGACCTCGTGTCTCTGCTGCGGCTCCTTCGGTAATAACCACTTTGCCTCTCAGAGCGAGCACTTAGCCCCGCTCGCTCCGGGGGGAAAGTGCTTTCTGGCTCCGAGGAGAGCACCTGCGCCCGCAGCCCGCGCGTCCCCCGGGACCGTGATTGAGAGGCGGGCGTGACCCTGCCGCCGTCCGCTGCCTGGGCCTAAGTGGGTAGCGGCCCGGAGCCATTACCGCCGCCTTCGGGAACCTCCGTTAAGTGGATTAGTGGGCTCTCTGCGGCTCTGATGGACCTGTGGAAAGCCCTGCACAGGCTGCATTTGTCCACCCATTTGCTTCCCTTCCCGAGGCCAGAAATAGAACTCCGCGGGCGGAAGCCGCCCGGCTGTGGCTGCAGGCCCTCCCTGGGAAATGGGGAGCTCCCGGTGTGGACTCTCTTTCTGCGTGCTAGGGCTCCCTGGCCTCTCTGATTCCCTTCTCTGAAACTCCAGATTTGGTTATGATTAACCCTTCTTCTTGTATAGATGAAGCGACAGTCTAAGAAAGTCTAAAAAAAATAAATAAAGCTAGCTAAGATCACCCTGCTACAACGTGTCCAGTATCTGAATAAGGAGCTATGGCCTCAAGAGTCTACGCCCCTGTGCCTCTTCACGCAGTCTCCAGTTCAAGTTAAGGGTACGGGTGGGAACCATGGGGAAGAGAAAGAGGATTTCGGTGGGCGGAGCTCAGAACCAGTCACATTCTGCACTGGATTGGGGTGGGGCTTTGCGAAGCTCGTCTGACCCCTCAAGTCCACTTCTGCCCATGTCTGCTCTGCACTGACAGCCAAGGAAAAGATGTGCATTGCCATCCGCTTTTGCTCCCCAGGAAATGGTCTCTGCCCATTTTTTTTACAGAGAGGAAGGAAGTGAGATAGCTAGAAACATCAATGAGAGAGAAACATCGATTAGCTGCTTCCTACACACCCCCAACTGGGGATGTGCCCGCAACCAAGGTACCTGCCCCTGACTGGAATTGAACCCGAGACCCTTCAGTCCACAGGCTGACGCTCCATCCACTGAGCCAAACTGGTTTCGGCGAGTTCAACAAATCTTGTTGAATACGAATGATCATCTGGAATCAACCAAAGGCCTGAATCTGCGCTTTGGGAGGAAATGTTTTTGTTTTTGTTGTTTGTCTGAAATAAATCAAGCAGTTGCACGAAATACATTGAAATTGGAGAGAGGCCATCCCAAAACACTGAGGCACACCCTTTCCTCCAGCCAACCGAGATGAGCCACGGACAACAAAATCAAGAGTAAGAGAAAGCTAGACCTCCAGTTGCCAGATCATTAAGAATTTAGCAGCAATTCTTGCCGTTATTGCTCTTGCAATAGAAAGACACGCAGCCTTTATTCCCATGAGGATTTTGTGCATTGCAAAAATAACCAAGTGGAAAGGAATGAAATCCAAACACAATGGCACATGGTTGTCGTAAACAGGAGACGGGAGAGCAGTGACGTGAAGTGAGTCATTTACTGGGGAGACAAGCAGGTGAAATGCGTGTTTTCACCGGGACCGTTACCCCACTGAGATGAAATCCCAGTAATGAAAGCCGCTTGAGCTCCGTGGGTGAGCAGCCTGATGGTTTGTAGTTTGTGTCGTTCCACGTCAAAAACCTCTTAGCTTTTACCTCATTCCTGAAGGAGGCAGGAAGAGAGAGCCGGGGGATGAGGGGATGCGGGTCACCAGGGCTGGAAGATGGACCTCAGAGTAAGATGGTAGCCCCGGAATCGCTCAGCGTGTAGAAGAAATGGGAGATGCGGCTATAGGTTTTGGCTTCCTTCCCTCATTCTCTCTGAGATAGTAAGCCTTCTTCGTGTCAAAACTAGGTAAGGTGTAATTTCTTGGAAAAGAAAAACAAGTTCCTTGGATTTTTATTTTTATTTTTTGTTACTCGTCACCCACAGATATTTCTCCATTGATAGTTTTAGGGAGTGTGGAAGAGAGGAAAAGACAGAGAAAAACATCCATGTGGAAGAAACACATCAATTGGTTGCCTCCTGCACAAGCCCTGACTAGGATCTAGGCCCGGGAGGAGCCTGCAACCGAGATATGTGCCCTTGACTGAAATCGAACCCGGGACCCTTTGGTCCACAGGCTGACGTTCTATCCGCTGAGCCAAACCAGATAGGGCTTAGGACTATCTTTAATGAAAAACTTGGACTATTTAAGAAATACATCTGTACAGCTAATTTCACCTAGTGAACCTCTTTAATGAGGGAAGTTATTTATGCTTTTACATACAAAGCCCCGTCTGTGTTGGAGACCACAAACTAGGACTGAAACGTGTTAACATCAATTGAAGTTCTGTAGACTCGGAAATAGTCTAGTCAAGCTACAGAGCGCAGTGCAGTAACGGGTCAGGATATGAGTCGTGTGATCGAAATCATCCATCTTGACTGGAGCAGGGAGCCTGGGTCCAGATGGGGAGGGACTTTGTCTGGGACTTTGGTCTTAGATGTTTGATAACTTCTATTTTGAAGTAATGCCTCGAAATCTCGAAATCATCCATCTTGACTGGAGCAGGGAGCCTGGGTCCAGATGGGGAGGGACTTTGTCTGGGACTTTGGTCTTAGATGTTTGATAACTTCTATTTTGAAGTAATGCCTCGAAATCTTGTGATTCTGGGTGGGCTTGGAACGGACACTTGGCCTGTTTATCTGTTCCAGAGTCCAAATAATGCAATGGCTAAAAATAACTCTGCTTTGGATGCAGACCTAGCCTTGCAGCCAGTGCCCCTACCTCTATGTGCTGTTCCACTTCCCCAGGAGAGTGACTCAGCTGACGTGACCCTGTCTCTGTGTTAGGAGACAGTTACCCCTGGCACACGAGAGGGAGAGAGCCAGTCCTAACCAGTTATCCGAACTGACATTTCTACATGAAGCTGAGATGATCACCAAATATCGTGGTGAAACTTGGCTAGGGGACTCTGGTAGGTGGCATAGACAGTGACATATACACTTGACCCTTTAAAAGCATGGTGTTACCCAGTTGGCATGGTTCAATGGTTGAACATCAGTCAATGAACCAGGAGGTCAAGGTTTAATTCCTGGCCAGAGCACATGCCCAGGTTATGGGCTTGATCCCCCAATAGGGGGCGTCCAGGAGGCAGCCAATCAATGAATCTCATCATTGATGTTTCTATCTCCCTCTTCCTTCTACTCTGAAATCAATAAAAAAAATATTTTTAAAAAATATATTTAAAATAATAATAGAAGCATGGAGTTAGGGCATCTAACTTACACAGAATTGGAATTTCTAGTGGTCACTCTGCGTGCAGGATCCCCAACCTCCAGGTTGGCCGATGGACAGTGTGGGTTTGAACTGTGCAGGTCAGTTGAACTGTGCTCAGTTGAAGAAAATTCTTAAGTATAGACACGCGCAGTTCAAGCCGGGGTTGTTCAGGGTCAGCTGTGTCACCTGGGCTGTAGTTTAGCATGTTGACACATGTTGAATCTTCTGGTTCCTTTCCTGCTGCTGACCTTGCAGGCGTGTGTAAACACTCATTTGAACTGTCACTACCTGTATTCCCAGGACATCCTGTGAACAGTTTTGTTGTCCATTTCCGTGCAGCTACAGGTCTGATCAAGGTCGCACAAAGGCTGTTTTATTTGGAACCCGTATCGCAGAAACCTGCATCTCCATTCTGCCTCTGGCTGTGTCGGTCATTCTGAAACCTCGGATTTTACTTTCAAATTCACCCACAGCTCAACCACACTCTGCCTTTTCCCTGGGTCTGAAGAATGCATCCCAGACAAAAGGCCGATTTCGGTTGACCTTAATTCTCCCTCCGTGGCATTCCTTCAGTTCTGTGTGTTTGAAATTCAAGGCCTGTCCGGTTTCAAGTACACTTTTTAGAAAGTCTGAAACAGAAATGCATTATTGGACCGGCCCTGCGCCGCAGAGGCCAATGGTGGTTTTATGCATGAGCCACAGTGCTTTTCTTGTTAGTGGTTTCAGAGCCTTTGGCTGTTCCCTCCCCTCCCCTCCCTCGTCCTCCCTCGGATTTCTTGAATCATGCTAAGGAACTCGATATTGCTCTTGTCCTGCAGAATGCAAGTGAACGTTGGCAGAGCTGTCAGGGGAAAGAATTCCGTTTGACAAACAGTAGTGTAATTTTGTGGCGAAGGCAGATGATTCTCCTGAGCTGGAGACTCACCGAGGAGCCAAGTGCCTTTTTTAAAAATGTGTTTATTTAGCATACCATCTAACAATAATGAGTTTTTGGTTTTTTTTTTAACTATTTAGAGAATAAAGCTCACCCTCCACCCCTCCCCCCTCCCCCCAGCCTAACCTAACCTATTTATTACCATTCCGTCTTTTTTACTTGGGCGCCTTGTTTTAAGCAGTTGGCTTTTTCACTTTAGAAAACAGCACCAAAGTTGCTGTCTAGTTTTGACGTCTTTGGTAGTTTAAGGGCCACATGATATCACCATGTAGATTTTTCTTAATTCGCTGAACCGCTTCTGTATTACTCGGGTTCCAAAGACGGCCTGCATTGTGGCTGAGACCATCAAGGCCGTAGTCCACTTGAATCACATGCCATTTTCCCCCTTTGGGGCGCTCTCCTTGGGATCAAACCTGCATTTTCTACACAAAGCGGAGATGCTCTTCATATGGAAGTGAAGCTGGGAGGGGGGACTCTGGTGGGTGGCAGGGAGCGCATTCCTGGCACTTGTGCCGCTAGGGTGCTCTGTCGGGATGCTGGGCACCTCTACCAGCCACCCAGAGACCTGGTGTTTGCAAGGACTGTGTGTCCGCTGCTCTGGCCAGCTCAGTGGCTTCTCAGGGTTCTGTCTAGAGAAGAGGGGGCTTTAGGAGACGTTCCCCAAGGAGAAAACACTGTCAGTCATTTGAGTTCACTGCTCCTGTGAAGGAAATACTCCACCCAAAGATCCCCTTGTGGTTTTTCTGGGGGGAGGAGTGAGGATTACCACTCGCCTCGCCCGGCAGGAATTCCAGTCCATGGAGCAAGAAGAGCCTGCATAGGAATCATAGCTCCTGTGCCTGCCTGGCCTCTCTGAACCCCTGCTTCCTCCTCCTGTGTGAGATAATGAGTGGTGCCCGCCTTGCCAGGCTGCTGACAGAAATGATGAATTTGATCCCGTGTCTGTATGTGCCCGACTCGCGGAAGGCACTCTCTTCTGGAAAATACGTAGCCTCGAGCGGGGCGGTGCATAGCTGAACTCGATTTCTCTGATCCTGCTGTGTAATAGCTCTGCGGTCTGCAGAGGCTAATGATGCTGTGGGTTCTGAGACGGGAGGAGCAGGAGCGCCATGTCAGCTCTGCTCTCTGGGAAGCAGACTCCCTCCAACTCACTGCAACCGGTGATGGCGAGCGGGGGGGTGGGGTGGGATGGGGGGTGAGGTCCAGACCACCTGGCGAGCTCTCAGTGACCTTCTGTGCTGCCTTCTGCTCACACTCCTGCCTGGCCTGGACCTGCCTCGGCTTTGCACGCCTTTCCTCTCCTGCCTGGTCATAGTCTGAGTCATCACGAAGGCACGGACCTGGCCTAGCTGGCCCATCACTGCCTTTCCTCTGTCCCCTTCTCTTCTCTCTCTTCTAGTTTGAATTGCTGAGAGGGTCAGATCTGATTGGCCCAGCTCATCTTCTCTTTTCCTCCAACCACTTGATGGGTTGCTAGGAAACCCTGGTCAAGCTCCCTTCCCTGGCCCATTCGCAGTAGCCAGAGGGAAAGTGGGTGGTCCCTTACTACCAAACCGGGCTCTCTCTCATGTGGTCTTTGAGTTGGGCCTTTCGGGAGCTAGCTGTTGTGATCCACACACATGATCAGACGTTATATGGCAGGTAAAGAATATTGATAAACATGTTACGAATTTACGGGGGGGCAGGGGTCTTTTTCTGTCCCCATGCTACCCAAACGCGGAAACATTCTTGAGGCAAAGGGTTGAGGACAACATGTGGCTTCAGAAAGAATTTCTCTTCTCCCGATGCAAGGCAGACGCTGGGCGGAAGGCAGCGCACTCTGGCTCAGTGACTCAGGACTGCCACGGGTTCGCATTTTTCATGAGCGTGTCATCCAAGGAAATCCTGGCCGTGGGGTCATGGAACAGGCCTCTCTGTTTACCCTTCTGCAGAAGTGAAAAATGCGAAGCATTTCATAATCCATCCGAAGATAAACTTGTACTTGAGGTCTGTTCTCCGGAGCTTTGGGGCGAATTTTCAGGGGAGCCTGTTTTCTAGATATTTTCACATTTTTGCGATAGCCTTTATCCCGGCGTGGATCATGGGAAGCTAGGGTTCCAGCTCTTGGTTAAAGACATCTGAGAAACTCAAGTTCCAGCTGACACTCCACGACCACTTTCTTCATACTTCAGAAAGGTTTATTTTTCACCCAGGTCCTCCCTAAGAGCGACAGTGGCTAAACCTGTAACGTATTCACAGTCCTGGGGACATGGAGACACCTTAGGACAGGGGTCCTCAAACTTTTTAAAGTGGGGGCCAGATCACGGTCCCTCAGAGAGCTGGAGGGCCAGACTATATGAACTACTAATTCCTACTGTAACACCTCGGCTGCGCTCACTGCCCAAAAAACCTGGCGGGCCGGATCAGACTCCTCTGCGGGCCTCATGTGGCCCACGGGCCGTAGTTTGAAGACCCCTGCCTTAGGAAATACATGTTTCTCTCCCGTGCTGATGGATAGCTAATGAGAAAAGCACGTGTGGTTCATGTTGTCTCTGTCTGGCTATTTCGTTTATTTCTGAAACATACAGTCCTTTTTTGGCAGTAATTCTGAAGTTCACTTGTTTGTTTGTTTTTTCCCCCCTTTACACCTGTTAGCCATATTTACTTACTCATCTACAAGTGTTTATTGTACATACACAGGGTGTGAGCATTGTGAGAGGTGGGTGGGGGGCTAAATGTCAGTGGTCGTGGATGTAAGAACAAAAACTAAGGGAGAGAGTGAGGTCCCTGGACTGTAATCCTGTCCCCTCCGGAATCCCCCATCCGCCCTCCCCTGGCCACCTCTGCCCGGAGCATTGAGATTTTACTGTCCGAGGTTCTTCCTCTGGGTCAGCTCTGTGGCTGCCTGAGGGTGCTTCCAGACAGACCCGAGTGGATGTGGACATCCCGTGTGTGATGCCTGGCAGTCTTTTCTCATAATCAGAGATGTCCTAGGCTCCCCCAAGCCTGCCCCACTCCCCCTTACCCTACCTCCATGCATACATAGCGCCCCACTCCAGTATTTCTCAAGCACCCCATCCCTCCACACCTCTTCCTAGCCCTTCTCAGACCCGGAAGAAGGCCTCATGTTCCGGAAAAGTAGCATAAAGGCAGGAACCCCCTGAAAACTGGGAAGATCCGGGCTCATGGCCACCACTCCCACTGCCCCATGTGTGTCTTCTCGTTTCACTGGCTGTTCATTCGAACGCCAGGCGGAGTGGGTGGCTTGCATTTAGGAAGACATTGTCCGGATGCAAATAACTCCCACCTCTCTCCCCTTCCTGCCCCCTGTCAGAGCCTGGAACCTGGGAAGTCATGTGAGTGAGGCCACGTGGCTTAGCGGGTTAGAGACGGAGTGTGACACAGCCGTGACGGCTCGTTAGGTTTTCTTTAAGAACAGCACTTCTAACTTCCGCTGAATTTGTCTGAGAATCCTGTATAGTCATCCCCAGCCCCTGCTGGCTCAGAGCCATGCTTGCGTTGTCTTGTTTGCCATCTACTCCTTGGTCTTAGCGCAGACAGGAGCGCACAGTCAGGCAGCAGGAGAGGGCTCGCATCCCGGGCGGTACCCATACAGCCCCGCAGGAGGCCTGGCAGGGTTTAAAGTGAATTGTAGCCCTAGCCGATTTGGCTCAGTGGATAGAGCCTCAGCCTGAGGACTGAAGGATCCCAGGTTCGATTCCTGTCAAGGGCATGTACCTTGGTTGCAGCACATCCCCAGTAGGGGGTATGTAGGAGGCTGCTGATGGATGTTTCTCTCTCATTGATGTTTCTAACTCTCTCTTCCTCTCCCCTCTTCTCTGTAAAAAAAATCAATAAATATATATATATTTTTTAAAAATAAATAAAGTGAATTATAATCACTCAGACGTCCACTCTTGAGCTTTTCTTTCCTCAGTAGTAACTTGTGAGAAATGACTTCAGTTATTGGCTAAAATGAAAGGACACATTTGACGGGAGTGGAAAATAACGAGGATGTGTGAGCTTGTTGGGAACAAATGGGAATTGGGGGGAAATCCCAGTGGAGCATTCTCCCCTACTTAGTAATCCCAAGGCAGGGAAGAAACCTCCAGCCTTCCTAGAGCGTGAGTCAGCACCTTATTTCTCTGGAGTAGGGTGATCGCTATTTCTTAAATTAACTCAGGTCATGGGTTTTGTGAACCATACTCTGTGGGGAGACTTTTTTTTTTTTCTTCCCTTTCTTACCCCTGGCCTTCAAAACATTCAAAAAAATTCCGTAAGTAAGTGGACAGATGCCCTTCTGGAATTTATTTTTCAAATTGTTGGGACAAACAGGGAACATGCTTTCATACCACTTACCCCAATATTGAAAAAAATGAAAGGAACAGGAGAATTGAGACGAGGACATTTGGATATTTGTAGGTGTTTTTAAGGAATAAATCAACTAGTCCGTCCATAATCACCCATTATCTATATAAGCACGAGCACCAGGACCATTGCATTTGGA
The DNA here is from genome assembly GCF_964339955.1 of Pipistrellus hanaki. NCBI lineage: Eukaryota > Metazoa > Chordata > Mammalia > Chiroptera > Vespertilionidae > Pipistrellus > Pipistrellus hanaki. Next base: position 46,239,849 of record NC_140519.1, on the reverse strand, counting down.
ATAGAACTGCGGGAGACAGCCGTAATCCCAAGGAGTTCCATTCTCAGAAGTAAATGTACCACTTAGGGAACGCCTCCTGCTTACCGGGCACTTACCCCTCCCAGGGCCGCCCACTGGCTCTGACATCGTATGGCTAGCCCTAGGCGGCTTTGTTTGAAAGGGTGCATGTTACAGACCCGCTATTGCATGTGAGTTAGAGTTGGGGGCGGGGGGATTAGAGTGGAGGATGGTGCACATTAACCATTGTACCTTTAAGGTGCCCACACTCTGCGTTAACCACTATCCTGAATTGCACTCAGCTATAATTTGCAAGAGGATTCCTTAGATCGTTGTGACATTTCTGGCATGTGATTGCTTTTTAGAAGAGGAAAACCTAAGGCCGTTTGTCGGAGTTGTGACTTGGGGGCAGGTGAATTATTAACACACGAGAAGGTATCATCAGTGCCTGCTGGTCCTTTATAATCAAGTTTAGAAACATCCGCAACTTAAAACTGCCCTTATTTCAAAGAATCTTGATTCTCTGACAGACTTGCCGAACAGGTGGTCTTACAAACAGTAAATGCTTGGATTAGGAAAGTGAAAACACTGGCCATTGGGTTACCTTTCCACAACAGGAGACAGCTGACATCCCAGAGTGCTGGAATGCTAGGCTGAGGAATAGTGGTGAGTGAGCAAAGCAGAATGCAGACCACACGGGAAACCTCCCTTAGTTACATAGGAATCATGTACACGAAGTCAAGATAAAATTGTTTTAGAATCATGGAATTATGGGTGAAGTTCACAATTTTTATTTTTCATTTGCTTCATATCATGTTAGCCAAAACCAAAATGTTCTGAAGTTTTCCTTTTTGCCAGGAAAGCAGAGGGTTGCCTCTGTTCCACGCACCATCTAAGCTCTTTGTTGACGCGATTGGCTTACTTCATCCACGTAGCTGTGAGATGGGTCACTGAGGAGGAAACTGAGGCACAGCTGGGCTCGGTAACTGTGCCCGGGCATGTGGTTAGTTAGTAGCGGAGCCCCAAATTCTGTGCTCTTCGCCACCATCTGTAAATCCCAGCACCTGGTCGGCAGTCACGTGATTCTCGGTTTTTTATAAAATTGTGTGATTAAGCTTAAGGGACTATAAGCCATCCATACCGTATTTTGAAAAATATGTATTTTATTGATTTTTCTTACAGAGAGGAAAGGAGCGAGATAGAGAGCTAGAAACGTCGATGAGGGAGAAACATCGACCAGCTGCCTCTTGCACACCCCCTACCGGGGATGTGCCCGCAACCAATGTACATGCCCTTGACCGGAATCAAACCTGGGACCTTTCAGTCCGCAGACCGACGCTCTACCGCTGAGCCAAACCGGTTTTGGCCATACCGTATTTTGAATCATTGGGTCAAGACATCAGGTTTAGTGGGACGTGATAGAGACTCAGAGCTGGGAGGGTGCTAAAAGACTAACTCACTAGCTAGCTCATTGGTTCCTCACTGTTTGCCAGCAAAAGCTGTTCTATGAGGTGGTGGGATAAATTCTAAAGAAAAGATGTGACTCAGGAACCTCCTTTCTGGTCTAGGTTTTACTTCTTTTATGGAACTCTCATTATGATTATAATATGGAAATGGTGTATTCATAACTTTTTTTGGTCTTTAAATACCTCGTTCTACCTATAATTATTATTTTCCTAGGCATGGAGCTGAAATTGCTTCATGATGAAAAGGCCGTGGTGCTTGTGGGTGGGTGTGCCACGCCGAACTTTAGAACTACAGCAGAAATTAGAGGTTCCCAAGGTAATTGCTGTGATTACTGTTTTCTATTTGGCCCAGACAGGAGCTCTTGAAACACAATATTCTACTAATTTTTTAAATGTACAGTTTGCAAGGCAACAAGGAAATTGCTGAGAGTATGTACTATTTCTTCCTCGTTTTCTATGAAAGTGAACATCTTGTTGGGTCTCTTGTAATTGCTGAGGAAAAAGCAGACATTGACTGTGTTACAAGATATTCTTTAAAAATGTTAACACTAAGCCAACGTTATGATATTGTATTGTATAAGGGAATTATTTTATTTTATTATTATTTTTTAAAATATATTTTATTGATTTTATACAGAGAGGAAGGGAGAGAGATAGAGAGTTAGAAACATCGATGAGAGAGAGTCATCGATCAGCTGCCTCTTGCACACCCCCTACTGGGGATATGCCCGCAACCAAGGTACATGCCCTTGACCGGAATCGAACCCGGGACCCTTCAGTCCCCAAGCCGACGCTCTATTTATTGAGCCAAACCAGACCTGGCAAGGGAATTATTTTAAAAGAAAACAATTTTCTAGTTATAACAATCCCAGCTAGCAACTGCTTTTAAACATCTCTGTGTATCTCTCTAAACTTTACATTGCTGCATAATTCATATCTTTATAATATACTAGAGGCCCCGTGCATGGGTAGGATCCCTAGGCCTGCCCAGTGATCAGGGCTGATCTGTCGGGTGATCGGGCTGGGGCAGGGGTCTGCTGGCACCCACCTTAGCTGGCCTGGGGCCTGCAGGCTGGGGCAGCTCCTATGTTGAGCGTCTGCCCCTTGGTGGTCAGTGCGCATCATAGCAACGGTCATTCTGCCATTCGGTCAATTTGCATATTGAGCTTTTATTATGTAGGTTGTGCTTTTAAGTTCTTAAAGGTATTTCATAGCATTTGCACATATCACATAATAGATCCCTCATAAACAGCAGTTCTTATCTTTCTAATTACATATGTAATTTTTAGGGATCATATTCTAAGCCCCCTATTAGTTTCCTGTTTTATTTTGCCAAATAACCGGGTCTAGGTTATTTCTAACTTTTTATGCTGTAAATCCTGCTGATGTGTTCTATGGTATCTCTTTTTTGTTTCTTGTTGAGGGAGGGAGTTGTAGTAGTTTTGACAGGAGTGAGAGGGATTACTGGGTGAAATGGAAAAGCACATTTGTGCCTGGGACACAGTGTGTCCTGTCTGTGGATTGTGATGTTTCTCTGAAGTATTTATGACTTTTCCTGTTTTTCACAGCTGTGGGAGGATAAAAAGACACTTCGGTATTATTTTAGTTGGAATTTAAAAATCATCCGTGTGACTGAGATTATTTGAGGGTGTTTGCTATTTTCAGTTTCTCGTGTTGATGTCTTTTGTCCTTATTCTTCTAGATTGTTTTTGTTGCAATTGTGTTTTCCTCTTAGTTCCTCTATCTTGGCTTTGTTAAATATTGATTGAAGTAATTTCTCTTTTTCCTGATGGTGCCTGTTGTTGACATTAAAAAATCATTAGGCTCTTTAAGTGATATACCTAGTATAGTTTTTTAGGTTTAACTTTGTTAGATTTCTTTTTTAAATACAGAGTTTCCTATATTGATGCCTCAACATTGTTCTGCAAGTATGCAAAAGCAAAAACAAAAAAGTATTCTGATTTTTATTAATCATTCAAGTTGTTTTAGTTGTGGCTTGTTGGGTTATAGAGGGATACCCATTTCTTCCAGCTCTCCCCGTCTTTCCTGTCCGCTGTGCGGTGGGTCCCCGGAGGAGAGCTGCAGTTAGCATGTGGCGTGCTACACCGATTTGTCTCCGCCTCCCTTTTCTCCAGAAGACTCCAGCCTCTCTCTGAGCAGCTTTCTGCAGCTCACAGGGTCGGAAACGCCCCTGCAGTTCATCTCATTGTGTTCTTTAATAGCAAATCAGTCTTTTCAGTGATCAGGTTTTTGGAAGTGTCCGTGCAGATGTGTCGCTGATGTTGCCTGGTCTCTGTCTGTCTTAATAAAAGGCAGCGCTCGATGCTGACCAGACCCGCATGCAGCAGCTCTGAGGTTTCCTCTGGAGAACACACAGGACATCCAACCTCAGCCGAGACACGGACGTCACCAGTGGATCATGACCGTATTCCTTCCCAATGTCCGTCCTCCGCCAACCGGGAGCTGGGCCCCTGCACGGGGCTCAGCGCCTGGCATACTGGGCACGGTGATGCGTGGGGGGAAGTGTGGTTTATAAACGGAGAGGCCATCAGGAGTGGCAGAAAGAACACAGACTTCGGAGTCAGACTTCTCGGGTTGAGAAGCTGGCTGGAGTCTTTTCCTAGTTTTCCAGCCCTGGGCACTTGCTGTGGCTCAGTGTCTTCACCTGCAAAGGAGCATAATTATTCCTGCTTGTGTATATGCTTGATAGAGTCTTCGACGCAAAATTCGAGATGAGCTTTTGGAAATGTGTCTTGGAGGACAGGGGGTGAGCCAGGAGGCAGAGTGGCTGGGATCAGAATGTGACCCTTTTCGCATAGAGATTGTATGCAAGTTCCTGCCCTGGGGCCTTTCCCTGTGGATGCCAACTGTGTGGCTTTCAGGCAATTAAAATGTCTTCTATTGATATTTGAAACAAAACCTAACCTGCTGACAGGCTTCGCTGAAGCAGTACACATATTATCTCCAAGATAAAAACTGTTTGCTTTTCAGAAGATCAGAGCCAGGAGGGACTGCAGATTGGTCCAGTTTTCCAAACTTACAGATCGGGGAGCTGGGGACCTGCCAAGTCTGAGGAGCAGAATCAGATTGGGGTGCCTGGTGACCCCGATCAGGGAAGTCCTGGGGAGGGGTCAGAAGGCTGGCCACGGGGGAAAGGAACGGAGTACATGGGTAGCATCTTAGAAGACTGTTTGCTACCATTTGTCGGAGGTAGGGATTTAAGAAACAGTCATTGGGAATGAAGAGAGGAGTTCGCAGTGAGACAGAGATTTTGCAGGAGACATGACAAAGCCCAGTCTTACAGGGTGAGCCTGGGTCTGTAATATGGGTAAGGAGATGGCGAGGACAAGGCCAAAGGCAGGAGGTTGTTGAGAAAAGAGAATTCTAGCTCCTGGATTCAGCACAGATAGGTCCAAAGAGGCCAGAAGGAGGCTCGGGGCGTAGGCCCCGTGAATTTGGATATAAAGAGAAAGGTCAGAGGGCACAGTGGGCGTCTGCAGAAGAGGTGAGGTGGGGACGGGCTCTGTAGAGGCAGAGGCTCCTCTGGCAGGGTGTGGAGGGCGAACATGAAACAGCCCGGCGGGGAAGCCAGGCTCTCCGGGCAGCGTCAGGTCCAGCAGGCAGAGGTGCTGTGATGGCCTCACTGTGCCGGGAGGGAGAACTGGCGGATTGGTGGCTTGTTGGGTACAGAGGGTTAAGCAAGCGGAACGTGGCCCCAGGTCCGGCCAGGCTTCCTGATCCATCCTCTGAGTGCCGCCTGGGTGTGGAGGGGCAGGCGTGTTTTTGGCGGGAGCCTGAAGTGTGCGGTGCGGTCCAGGGGGAGGAAGTGGTTTGAGCCACACAGACATTCTTGAGAGCAGTTCTGTTTGTGAAATACCAAGCTTGTGGGCTCTTCCCTTTCCAGCCTGCTCCTTTGCCTCCCGTTCCCAGCGCATCAGCAGAGCCACTGTTTTGAAGGTGGGTCAGGACGAGTCTCCTCGTTCTTCCAGATCCCCGGAGGCTCTGTGTTCGCTAACCATTGGCTTCAGAGTAAAACAAACTCCTGTCCACGGCCTCTCCCCTCAGCATGGCCTGGCCTCTGCCCGTCTCTCTATCTCCCACATGGCCACGTGCTCCGGGCGAACACCAGGCATCTCTCTTCTCAGCAATGTCCGCGTGTCCTTGCTTGGTTTCCGTCTCCCACGTTGAGGAAGGAAAGTGTCTTGTCTTCACCGGGTACCTCCGCAGTGAGTGTGGGTGCAGGAGGTATTTGTGACCGGACCCGCCCAATCTGTGGGTGCTCCCCTCCACCCCTCACCGTCCTCGGCAGGGTCTAAACACTTGAGTGACCTTCTGTGGGCCAGATTCATTTGCCTGATGTGACTGTGCCCCTGCTCCGGGCCTGGCGTGTGGTTCCTGCCTCCAGATGTGCGCATACCCCCCCCCCCCCCCGGCAGCGCCTGTGGGTGACCGTTTTCTGGGGTGCCTTTCCTTGCTTTGGGGAGTTGGATAGGTGGGCGGTGTTTTTATGCCTGGAGGGACTCTGTCCTCAGAAAGTTCGAGATGTGTTTCTGAAGGTGCCACCCGGAATCTTTGCTGGGAAGCAAGTTCTCTAAGGGGCCCAAACCGCAGTCGTTCAGCCTCTGCAGACCTTCGCTGTCTTTGGGTTCGATCCCACCCCGTGCAGACACCCAGCCAGAGGGAGCAGAGATGTTCCTGATTGAACCTGCGTGGGCACAGGAGACCCTGAGTCTTCAGGCCCCTTTGTAGTCTGAAATAGCTCAACCAGCTTAAAACCCGTCTTTGTGGAGGACGCGCTAACTTTCCATTTTTGGTTTCATTATGCAAATAAAAAGAAAATTTTGGGTGATCATTTCCCCTCGTGTAGCGGCCGCCTTGGGTTCACATTCATCTTGAAATTAACGAGCGGTAGCGCCTTCACTTCCTCTCCCTGGAGCAGCCGCTGCCGCCTGCCTGCAGCTCGCCCTGCTGCCCCCTGGAGACCGAACCTCCGGGCATGCTGGGTGGCACAGTGTCCCATGGGTCGCTTCCCAGCACCCCGTGCCCACTGCAGCTCTTCAAATTCACAGGGGCTCTGCTCCCAGCATTGACCTGAACCCTGAGAAAATAGAACGAGAAGGAGCAGGCCGGGTCTCTTTAGAAGTGGGGGGAGTTTTGAGAAGAGGATTTCAGCAGAAAGGCCAGCAATTGCAAAAGCTCCGAGGCGGGGCCACGCTGGATGGGCTCAGAAAAACTGTGGGTGTGCATTAGACTTGAGTGCTGGAGAGTGTGGGAACAGAGGGCAGAGGGCAGCCGGCTGGACCCCAGGGGGCCTGGCAGGCAGCAGCGAGGACCTGGATTTTATTCCAGTAACAATGAACCCATTCACCCTTTCTTCCTCGTGTGTGTGTGTGTGTGTGTGTGTGTGTTCCTTTCATTGAATTCAGCACATTCTTACTGAGCATCTTCTATGCAAAGAAAGAAACACACAGCGTTAATCCTTTGAGAGCTTCTAGCTTATTGAAGGGGGAAGAGACAGAGCTGCGCAGACCTAAAAGATACGGCAAGTGCGGATAAAGCCCCGGGCTAGCAAGGATTAATATTTTATGAGTAACTTCTCCTTTCATCGATCTTATCAAGGGCAGCACAGGTCTCCCTGTGCTTAGGATTCTAGTGGCGGTTTTGTTGTTGTTTGGCTGCAGCCGGCGGAGGGGGCCATGCGGCTGGGGAGGCAGAGGCAGAGGCAGAGGCGGTGTGTGGTGTGCACACATAGGCCGGTGCCTGGCAGGGCCGTGTTCTGTACATGCCCAGCAGGGCTACTCATAGGAACACGCAGGTGAATGATACAGAAGCCAAGTGTGCTGGTCCTCAGAGCAAGTACCTGCGTGGTTAGCCTGAGCTCCCCTCTCCTCCTGGTTGAGGTTGCGGTCCTATTTCCCTGTCATTCTCTCCCCTGGCACCTTGACTCACAGTGCTCTTCCTTACCACATTGGGTTGTTCTCTGGACTCGTTTCTGATTTACATTATAATTGTATGCTTAGATGCTGTCACCTGTGGGCCTTACAGCAGGTAAATAATTTACTGACTTGTCTGTGAGGCGGCGGGAGAACTTCTCTGTTTCCTGCTTAGAGAATGTGAATTAGGCACCTAACCGCTCCAGTCACAAGGTAGTATGTAAAAAAATCAATAAAATATATTTATTTATAAATAATAAATAGATCGATAGATCGATAGATAGATAGATAGATAGATAGATAGATAGGGATATTGTTTTTCTGTTATTAGAGCTCAGCATATTCTTCTGGAGATTAGTTGTTTTTCATCTATCTCTATCTCTCTCTCTCTCTCTCTCTCTCTCTCTCTCCCTTTTGAGTTCTTTGCCTTCAGATCTCGCTTAGCAATGCTGGCAGGGTGACATACCTGGGCTGGGCTGGGAGATCTGATAATGTCACAGCCCCTTTCTCCACCACTTCTCAGCTGCTATTGAAGGTGACATGTCCCGGCCCTGCGGGCAGTGGAGGGAGTGGCGCTTGGGTGCACATTTAGGCGTGTTGTTTCTGGAGGCGGGAGGGTGTCGGAGTGACTGAGTGACAGTGTTCCTGGGCACTATCAAACCGGCCGCCCTTACCAGTGCCTTCTCCTTGGCTGCTTCTGCCAGGGGCCAAACATGGGAGTGTGAAAGAGCCTGTCACCCGCACTTAACTGTGATGGAGCTGTCAAACTCGGATGCTTTTAATAACTTTTAACAGCGAGTGTAGCCCTAGCCGGTTTGGCTCAGTGGATAGAGCGTTGGTCTGAGGACCAAAGGGTCACTGGTTCGATTCCAGTCAAGGGGAGGTACCCTGGTTGCAGGCATCTCCCCGTCTGGGCTCTGGTCCGGTTGCACGCAGGAGCCAACCAATTCACGTATTTCTCTCACATTGATGTTTCTCTCTGTCTTTCCCTCTCTCTTCCACTATCCCTTTAAAAAAAAAAAAAAAGTGTGAACTTGTCACCCTATTTGTTCATAGATGAGTTGGTAAAAATTCAACCTAGATGCCGAGGCTTTTCCCGGGGGAAATAGCAGGGCAGCAGAGAGCTGGGCTCCTAGAAGGTCCGGCTGAAATCTCCCACAGCCCTCAGCTCATGTGGAGCCGGGAGCGCTAGGTGTGCATGGGCTCGGTGCCCACCCGTGAGCTCCCCTTGGACCCACCCCGGGGCCTCACTCCCAGGAGCTGGACTGACGGGTCATTCTCTCCCCGAGCAGACCTTGCCTCCTCTCTCAGGAGGAGCTGAGGGGTGGTCAGCGCCAGGGGACACGTGGGTGTGGCTTCTGGATGCAGAGGTGCCTGGTGGACATGGCAGGGGCGGACACTGATTCTCTGACTTGGTGTGTGACCCGGGACAGGCTGCTCCACTTCTCTAAGACCTGGGCTTTCATTAAAAAAAAAAATTTTTTTTTTAAACGGTGGCAATAACGTGTCTATAAAAAATAAATGGTGACCACTAGGGTTATTTTTTTTTTTAACTGATTTTGTTTATTTCAGAGAGGAAGGGAGAGGGAGAGAGAAATAGAAACATCAGTGATGAGAATCACTGATCGGCTGCCTCCTGCACGCCCCACACTGGGGATCGAGCCTGCAACCCAAGCATATGCTCTGACCATGAATTGAACTGTGATCTCCTGGTTCGGAGGTCAACGCTCTACCACTGAGCCACACCGGCCGGTCTAGGGTTGCTTCTTAAATGACCTTGCCTTCGCTTGGCGCATTTGCATTTCTTTCTTTCTTTCCCTCACACACTCCTGCAACCCGCACATCTTGTCATTTTCTAACCTGGACTCGCCTCTTTAAGCTGGTGGTAGTCCCCCCTCTGACAAGACCCCTCTGGTGCCTCTGCGTTCCAGATGCCATTGGCACGCAGGACCAGGTCGTGGCTAGTTGGGGTTCAGGATCAGTCCCGGCTCCGCCACACTGGGCAAGTCAGGCTTCTCAAGCCTCTGCTTCCTCATCTCCCCGCGCGGTGGACTGGGAGAAGCACTTCGAGGCATTTTCCATGCTGTGCTTTTTTAGTAAACAGAATTTTAAAACCATACGGGTACTGTGTCTTAAACTTTTTTTTTTTTTTAGCACTAAAAGCGATCCTCCAGTTTGAAGTGCTGTGAAAAGCTCTCGGGCCCTCTTGTTAACACTCCCTGAGTATTTTCTTTCTGGCTGAAGTGGCCACAGGTGATAAGGTGTGTTTTATTCCCGGGTCCGTGCCATTCCTTGGCGAAGCTTGCCTCTCTCCCTTCCGGCTGAGGCAGGCGGGGGCTATGGTGTCTCAGGTGCCTGGCGTTTGCACCGCTCAGAACGATAACCGACCGGCAGCCACAGTATCCACGGCCCTCGACCCCGAGCTTTGCGGAAGGACCGTGCGTTTAAAATGCTTCACTGTTAATAAATATGTCAGCTCGCGGTTGCTATGGCACTCGGCAAAACAAATGTCATTATGAATGAGGTTTTGTTTTTGATCTCGCCAAGTGTTTCAACATCTTTTTCCCCCTGTGTTTTCTCTCTCAGGCGCTAGACCAAGATAGAACAGCTTTGCAGAAGGTGAAGAAGTCTGTGAAAGCCATCTACAACTCTGGTCAAGGTCAGTGCTTGTCAAAGCGGAGAGCTTGGTTTCAGGCAATGGCTGCCGTTTGCCCTGTTGTTTGTAAGATGCTGAGGTTACAGAAGCCTCGATCCAAATGGAAAAAGCAGGAGGTTAAAGAAGTGCAGTTTTTCTCTCTCCTCTTTTTTTTTTCTCAGTCCAACCCTGCTACTGTTTCCAAAGTAAAAGAAAAAACATGCGTCGCAGTGGGTTTATATTATACGTGTAAAAACTTCGTAGATGGTGGATCACTTAGAAAGTTATATAAACGTCTTGACCACCCTACTGTATGCCTGAAAGCAAGAGAATACTGACTGTCAACTCTAATAAAACATGTGTTCAATACTTAGTGAGATGATAGGTAATTTTGCTACAAGTGACATAGGAGATCTTTAAAAATCTCTGTGTCACAATCTATAAACCAGTGGCCTCAATTACACAGGAGGATCTTTTCTCTCCGGAGTATACCTTCCACATTGGAAAATCACTGAAAGCCACACTAGCCCGAATCTTGGAAGCTAAGCAGGCTCGGGCCTGGTTAGTGCTTGGATGGGAGAAAATCAGTCAGAGTCAGAGAGAGGTAGGGGTAGGGTTAAAAGGAGCCCTGGATGCACTTCCGGCTACGCTAGCCTTGTGGCCGAGGGCATGCCAGGTGAGCTGTGTCACCAGTTGTTTTCGCTTTGGGCCCGTGACTGTCGCCTTGAAGAGAAAAGTGTGTTGTCAGTCAGAAGAAAACCAAATTAAGATGAGCTGCGGGAGGCAGGGAAATGTGCTGCAGGCTCCAGGGCCCCGGGGAAGGAAAGAGCAGGAACAGAAAATGGGTTTCCAGGTCTCTTCCCTCACACTCCTTGTCATCACTGCGGTGCCAGCTTGCGTGGCCAGAGGGCAGGTCTCCTACGAAATCACTTCTCCGTGCCCTAACAGAACCAGAAGGGAGGGCCGCAGGGTCTGATGGGAAGGGCACCGGCTTGAAGGGGGCACTGGGCGGTTGGCATCCTCACCCTGCCCCCTGTGGTCACTTCCCTTTTGGAAGGCCTGTTTTCTCCCAGTAAAACGGGGATCGCGGCATTATTACACGGTTGTTGAAGGGACTTAATGAGCTCCTGTCTGCAAAGCCTGCCACCTCCTGGGAGTGCCGTAAGTGCCATGCACTTCTACTGCAGATAAGTTTTATGTCTTACTTGTGCTATCTTCATAGTCATCATGAGGTTAGAGTGCTGGAAGGAACATGGGACGAGGCAGCCCTCGGCTGCTTGTGTTCCTGCTCTCCTTTGCGGGCTGGGAATCCCGCCTCCTGCACCGGAAGCCTGGTCTCTGGCCTTAGGAGTCCCGAGGCCTGTGACGCCCTGTGATCTTCCTGTTCACACTTCTCACACCGGTTCCCTGGCACCCCTCTCTCATTCCTTACGTCCAGTAAAACACTGACTTCTGATTAGGGGAGATGAACGTTAGTTGTCTCCTGACGTAGTGACCCAGTGCTGTTTGAAGGCGTGGCCTGGATTGAACGCCCAGTTTGTAACTCCTGACTTCGCGGCGTGTGTGACTCCTGCTGAGTGGCAGGCCCTCACGGGCCCCCGCTGTCAGCGAGGAGGCTGATGGGTAGCTGCGGGGCGGGCGGCACAAGGGCCTCCGAGGTGGCGGCATGGTTCTGTGTGATTGCACGGTTATGTCTGCTTTTTGATCATTTATCAAATGCTGCACTTGGGGGTTATATACCTTTTCATATGTATGTATGTCTATTATGCACTACTAAAAGTATACTTAAAATTTATGTACAAGTTGGTTCATTGAAGCATTTGGAAAACAGAAAATAAATGGGGGATTTGCTAAATAACACAAGTAGAATACTATGCAGCCTTTAAAAAAAAAAAAGAAACTAAGGCAGTGTAGACCTGAGTTTGAATCCTTGCTCTGTCACCACTAGTTGAAGTCACATAAATTATTAACTTCCCTACATCTTAAAGTGCCTCACCACAAAGTGAGAAAATAATGGCTGACTTGCAGAATGTTATCTGGACAGTGAGGTGGTATTTGAGCTCTGGCAAACTGCCTGCTGCACAGTAAGTGCTTATGAGCGCCCGGCGATGGGAACGGCAGCGGAAGCAGTCGCACGGCCGCCTCTGTGTTAATTCGGGCACCGACCACTGTGATGTTATAAAGAGCTTAGTGAGCCAGTGCTGCCTCGGGAACAAGTGTCACTTCTCCGCAGTGTCCCAGCGTGTGCCCCAGGCGCTCAGCTTGTGCGCCGCCCAGAAGGAGACCCTGATTCGCAGCTGGGCGGCGCTGCCATGCTGACTGCTTGGAGCTCCATGTGACTCCTTTCCCCCAAGTGTCCTCGCTGAAGACACGCTGCCTCCCTCTGCCACATCCATCAGCGGCTCACGCAGGCTCTTTGGCTTGAGAGCTGTGCTTTTTCTTTAAAGCGCGTCCTCGGCCACAGCTGCCCTGGCCGCAGGCGCGGAGCCTGTCCCTGGCTGTGCGGGTGGGAGTGCAGGGCGTGTGCAGAGGCTGGTTGCCTTTTTCCTTGTGGCTGGGGCCACAGCCGAGTGCCCTTTGACCGCCACCCCCTCCACCCTCACCTGGATTACTTCTGTGTCCTTCACGCTAGGTCTGTACGAGCTAGTAAAGTAGCTTCTAGTCACATACGGCTTTTTAAAATTAAACCCATTGCCATCATAATGTAAGATTCAGGTCCTCAGTCTCAGTGGCCACCTTACGTGCTCAGCAGTCACCTGTGCCCAGCCCTGGGGCCTGGGGCATGCAGACACAGGCCTCTCCACCCCCACATCCAGGTCTTACTGCTGCAGGAGAACATGCATCCCATTGTCCTGTAACTGTGGGCCAGCCTCTCTCTCATTAGACCAGGGCAGGGGTCGGCAAACTGCGGCTCTGTTGACTAATGAGTTTGCCGGCCACTGGGATAGGGGCTTAATCACAAGGAACAACAACAGCCTGTAGTTATTGCAATCCAGAGTCTAGGTCAGTGGTTGGCAAACTCATTAGTCAACAGAGCGGCAAACCACGGTTCTCAAGCCAAAGTTTGCCAACCACTGCACCAGGGAGTCTCAGCTCTGGCAGTTCTTCAGCATCGCCTGGAGAGCTCCGAGAACACAGAAGCAGGGGGCCCAGGTATCGGGATGGAGTGAAAACTCCTCCCTGGTGACTGGAATGCCGCTGGTCTGTCAGCTCCTGGATGGGGACTGTCCCTGTCCCTTCCCTTTGTGCTTTGTGTGTTTGTCAACGTAGCTTATTAGTTGGTTCAGCACAAGTTTACTGAGCACGGGCTACTGTTCTGGATGTGGGTGTGGCGGACAGTCAGACAGGATCTCTGCCTCTCTGATTGTACAGCCCGGAGGGAGGGAGAGGTGAGAATCAGGTCCTCCAACCAGAAGGTGTGGCAGGGAGGGACTGGGAAGTGCCATGAAGGAAAGCTCCCAGGGCACATGGGGGGTGGCGAGAGGGATCCGATGCAGCTTGGAGAGGGTGCTCAGGGGAGGACCTCTGGGAGGACAGGGCATGCACTGGGGGTTGCTGCTCTCCTCAGCTGAGCCAGGCCAGCCTGGGAGGTGGGTCTCCAATATCCCCGTTTATAGATGTTGAGGTTGAAGCTTAAGGAGCCAGACTAACACACGCAGGTGCCACACCGAGGAGCGATGCAGCCAGAGCCTCGCTGGCTCCACCTTGGCCGTTGCAGGTGCTCTGTGCCCGTCCTCTGTCTGGCACAGAGCGGGGCTCACCACGTGGGAATGAATTGCTGCTTGTTGGCCGCACTGGTCCCTGGGGAAGCTTCCGTGAACGGCTTACATATTGACGAATCGTGATGATTCGTGAACGCGTTGATCACACGTGAGCAACCAGCAGTGTAATCCATGGGGTGGCTGTGGGAGGCTCGGGAATGTGGGCACAAACCCAGGTCTCACGGACGGCTGGCACCTGGCGGTTTCTGCCGTCACCGACGGCTGTAACACACCCGGGCCTCGGTCAGCTTGTGTGGGCAGCACTAGGACATTGCATTCTTATGAAATGGCCAGATGAGTAAAACAGCGGCCCTGCCGATCTTTCCATGAGGCAGGCTCCGTGGAATCCGCGCGGTTCTGGCCAAGGGCTTTGGCCTCGTCCAGAGAAGCCACAAGAGGCTGCACCCCGGTGTCTGTTTCCCAGTGTGTTCCCATAGCGTGCTGTGTTCTCACAGCGCTCAGGTGACACGGACCCGTGATGCTCTTCCCAGATGTGAGAAGCATCTCTGTGCTGCTGGTCTGAGATGACCAATCCCTGGCTTCCCCCACCCCCTTGGGTGATTCAGAAGCTGGTGGAGAACGGTGGAGGGTCTTACTCTTAAAATATGTTTATTGTTGTTACACACAGGCCTTGTCGGTGTTATAATAGCAGAAATCTTACTAGGAAAACCAGTGATCTCCCTGGAGGTGCTTTCGTTTGAAAATGGCTCTGGGAATTTGTCTCTTTCTCTTGCTTTCCCTGCTGTGTATGCAGACATTTTTAAAAACAAAACACTGAATTCTGCGGACTCACTGGATCAAGGGGAAATTCTCCACGCCATTCTGTTTTTCTAAGCTTCGAGGTTTTAACATCATTCACTGGAGAAGATTGTCATTTAGAACAGTGGTGGCCAGCCTTCCGGACCTCACGGACCACCTGTTGGGACCGCTGACTTAGAATCTGTGCCTTGGTGCGTGTCCCTCCCCCTGCATCCTCACCCCCCGACTCTCTCCCCTGCCGGCACATGCCTTAAAAGCTGGGAGTTTCTTTCTTTTTAAAGAAAAAATATATTTTATTGATTTTTTTTTACAGAGAGGAAGAGAGAGGGATAGACAGAAACATCGATGAGAGAGAATCATCAATCAGCTGCCTCTTGCACACCCCTTACTGGGGATGTGCCCGCAACCAAGGTACATGCCCCTGACCAGAATCCAACCTGGTACCTTTCAGTCCACAGGCTGACGCTCTATCCACTGAGCCAAACCAGTTTCGGCCAGTTGGGAGTTTCTTGAACACAATTTAAAAATAAGCTGCAGTCGCTGACTCTTTTTCTTTCAAAAGATGGAGCCTAATTTGTTTCCCCTTGAACATGGCTCCACGTGGTGGTTTTAAATGTTTTGTCTGTCATTTTTAATTGTTATTGACAGGAGCATTAGTCCGCTATGAGCTACTCTTTTCAGATTATCAACGACAGACCTTTAATTATGAAAGTTACATGGGAGTGCTCCATGGATGAAGCCCTCACTGAGCATGTAGCCATAGGGGGTGGACAGAACGCTCTGGGCTCACCAGGAGGTTATAAAATATGACCGTGTCTGAAAGCGACTTACGAAAACTATGTCCTCAGCTCAGGCTAGGGGATCTCAAATACCTGAATATAGGTCATTGGCGTTTTATTTATTTGGTCAAACCTATGTATTAAGTGCTAGGGAGGTGTGAGTAGGTACTAGAAATAAAAGAACAAGTAGTGATTTCTGCACTCTTCAGTTTACAGTTCCCCGTAAAGTAAATAAATGTATTTACCTTCCAGCCACGCTTTAAAGGGAGGTTTTAAAGTCTGCGTGTATAGGAAGTGCCCCTTGGAGTCAAAACAACCCTTCAAAGTCCTTGGATTGCCGATTAAGCACACTTCACATATCGCTCCTTTGGTGCTTATAAAATACTGGCATTCCTTTAGGAGCCCGGGTATTTAACTCACACACACACACACACACACACACACACACACACACCCCTTTAAGTCAGTAATCCTTAGTCCAGGAAGAAGCTTCTCTCCCCCCCGTCCCCTTACCCCCGTGAGCACGTGGGGAAAGAAGAGATTGCCACCAGTTTTTCTCCCCCCTCCCCATCCCCAACCTCCATCCCCCACCCCCCACTCACATGCCCATTGACTGGAATGGGGGCCTCGCTTTTGCTCTCTTGTTCTTTCAGATGCACTAAGTCAGTGGTCGGCAAACTCATTAATGCACAGAGTCAAATATCAACAACACGACGACTGAAATTTCTTTGGAGAGCCACATTTTTTAAACTTAAAAACTAATTCTAATGCCACTTCTTCAACACAGACTCGCCCCAGGCCGTGGTATTTTATGGAAGAGCCACACTCAAGGGACCCAAGAGCCGCAGGTGGCTCGAGAGCCGCAGTTTGCCGACCACGGGCCTAAGTTAAAGCTCATCCGTTAAAGGCACACGTGTGTGACACCATTGTGCTTTCCAGTCGTTCCCAACTAATCCTGTTTGCTATAGTTTCCTTAAGGACCATGCTCTCCTGGATCAGACCCTTCTCAGCAATTACCATCAGGATCCTGAGGCCGGCCTGCCCCTTGCTGCCTCATAGTTGTACTCTGACCTCGCTTTTGATGGTTTCTGTCTCACCACACTAGGCTTGTTTCTTCCTGTATGAAAAAGCTGTCCTTCAAGTGTAGCAGAGTGCAGAGGGGCGCTGGCCGCGGGCTTTCTCTCCGTGTGGTGTCCTCTCTGGGTTTGCTTCACCTGGACCTCTTTCGCACATGCTTTCCTCATCACGTGGGAGCAGGCCCATCACAGGTCTCCGCACAGATACCACCTGAAGGCAGCCGCGCTCTGGGGTCATTCTGCGCTGAATCGGTGTGTGCTTTGGATGTGGCCACGCATGTTCAGGTTAAAGTCTGCTCCTGGGACCGGAGGGACTGGCCAGCTGAGTCTTCAGCCGGGAGGGTAACTGCAGATGGGTCTTCTGACGCCCTGTTTGGGTGTGGAAATCCAGCCAGCAGCTATTGATGCTGCGGTGTTTCTCATGGGTAATCGATGCTGCGAGACAGAAAGACTCGGGCTGACGGGGTGACTGGGTGCGGCCGGTTGTCACCTGCATTCAGACAGCGGGAGGCTATTCTCAGGTCTCCGTGCTGATAGCTGCGCAGACCTGCTCTCGTTCTTTCCTTCCTTCCGGAGAGCTGCGGGGGCTTCCGCTCTGGGCCACCCCGGGCGGGGGGGTAAACTGCATTTTCTGTTTGTTTGCTCTTTTATTGCTCTCATTGTGAAGGTAAAATGTTTATTCACATGCTTGCTGTGTTAATAAACATCTCAGAGGAGCTAAAAGAAGAAAACACTAATTAGCCATGTTTCTTACCATTGTTTCTCATCGTGTGTATTCTGAATGACAGACGGCATGCCTAGGTGGCAATTACAGATGGCATGCATAGAAGTTTTCAGTCAATTGTACGGCGTTTTGGAGCCTTTAAGTGATACAACTAGTATGTTAGTGCATGATCTATGCATCTAATGTATACAGTACTTATACATAACAAGTGGTTGAGTGAGTAAGCTTTGGTTGGAAAGGTGTGCTTTAAAGTGATTTGCTGACAGGTGTGCCTGAGCCCAAGCTGTCTGGAGAGACGTGCAGAGCTGTCTGCCCAGGCCAGGCCCTGCTCTGGGACAGGAACCCATCTCTAATGGGTTCTTTACTTCCTTTGCACATGGTTTACAGCCCAAGAAGCTAAAGCTGCAACTGACTAAGGCATGTACCCAAGGCCACAAACATCTGATGACATTAAAAAATGACATGTATGTGCTGGTGAGATTATAGGGAAATAGACCCTTTCCTATTTGTGTTGCTATCAGAGAGGTGATTGCTACAGCCAGCCTCTTTGGAAAGAAACATGGCAAGATTAATAAAAGTTTGAAATGCACACCCTATCCCTCAACAATTCTGCTTGTGTGAATATATCTTTTCAGAGAGAAAGTAGCCGCATCTAAGAGCTTGTGTAGAAGAACACTTATTGCAGCCTTGTTTTTTTGTTTGTACCTCTCGGGAGGTGCATAGTTATATAAATGGCTGTAGCGTTTATTACGAAATGTAATCGTGATTAACATAGTTCATTGTATTTTACTGTGCTGAGTTTCTTCATCTTTGTTCACTAGAAAAAAGCAAGCCATAGAAACTTGTAATAATATCCCATCAGTTTGTTTGTTTTTTAAGTGAGAAAAGGGGAGGAAAGCCCCTTATATTTCTGTCTTTTTGTCTCTGTGTGTATATTTTTTAAGCATCAGAAAGTTCTGAGATTTCACTCAAGATGATCGTCAGCTTTGCTTATTTCAAGGAGATGGGATTAGAGAAGAGGGAGGGAAATAATTCTGTTTTCTGCGTCTTAGGATAAATGTCAGAATTATTCTTGTAATTTTACTGGCACGTTTAATTAGAATCTTAAAAGCGGGGTCCGTACCACACCGTGTGTGCAGGGTAGTATAAAAGGACGCACCACGTCCCCCAGCCCGGCGCTGTAACTCATGGCTCATGTTACACGGCTTTCCTAGTGCAGCTACAGCTCATTGTATTTTATACTCCTGGCGCAGGGCCAGCGCCGAGCGTGTTTGAAGGAAGGAAAAAGACCTGTTCTAAGGGACAGGGACATTCTTTAAATAATGCGGTGAGCATCTTACTGAGCCCTAACTCTGTGCCCAGCCCCACGCCAGGGCCTGGCTATACGACAGAATCGCTGGCGCTGGGGACCGAGCACTGCAAAAGGCCCAGGAGAGAATGAATGGCGGGTTTGCCCGGGATGGTACCCTTACATTTGACCTTGAAAGAAGCGGTGGCGGAAAGATGGGGCTTGGAAGCACATGAAGCTGGAGTCTAATATCCTGTCCCCCTCACCCCCCCTCCCCCATGGAGTTGCTCTTTGTTATCTATAAACCTGCCTTGAAGGTGTGAGGGGACAGTCACAGTATGGAGGCCACTGCACGGGCGCTGCTGACCAGCGCGGTCATCATCACAGTAACGAGCTCACAAACGAGCCGTTGTGGCCGCATTACTGGAAAAGGAAGCCCCGGCGTGGTGCCTGCTGCACGGGTAAGCACTGAGACATGGGAATGTCCTTCCACCTGACAGAACATGTCTTGTCACTAGTGCAGGGGACTCAGCTGCCCAAGGCAGTTGAAATCCTGACAGAGTGGCCCTTTCTGGTTTGGTCGGTAAGACAGGATTATTTTACCTTTTTGCCAGGCCTGAAAGGAGTCCCTAGCTCTTAGAATTATCTTACCTCCTGCAGCAATCCCAGGAAGGCCAGGGCTTCCGTATAAATACTTGGGGAGCATGGATCCCCATCACGGGTGGATCAGATTTCTCCGTGTCCACTTTCTCCCCAGCCCCCACAGGCTCCTGGCAGCTGGGGGTAGTGGGGATCTTAAAACGGCTCTGTCCTCCCTCTGGAATGCCCTGAACCGCTCCAGCCACTTCCTGCCTCCCATGCAGCCACACCCATGTCTGTGACAGCGCTTCCCACCCTGCGGCCCCTCCAACTCCCTGTGTTTTTTTTCCTCCTCTTCGCTAAACCCCCGAATTTACATTCCATTCAAATTGCTGACTGTACTCTGTAATCCACACACACACCCCCTTTGGGCCCTGAGCTCCCCTTTTCCTCCACCAGCATCCTGGATCCTCGCCCTCCCTGTCCCCGTCAGTCAGAAACCTGCTTGGTAAACCCTAACTGCATTCAGAGGGATGTGTGTGTGTCTGTGTCATCTTTCCAGTGAATTGTCATTCTTAGATTTGTGATGCTGTCTGTAAGAAAAATCCTTAAAACAGGAGGCATCCATGGCTGTGCTGTTTGATGTTAAATGCATCTCTCTGTCCGCATCGGTGTAGAGGTAGTTATGTCTGATACACAGGCCGGGCACCATTCTAAGCACCTTACACTTAATTCCCAGCGTGTCTACCTCCATAGGATTATTTCAAGTTTTACATAGGTATGTGTATATACATATGTGATTAATGTATACACACACACACACACACACACACACATGTCCACAAATATAGGTATAGATACTGACTGTCTGGTTATTCAGTTGTGGAATTAGCAAAACATTCAGGCTCCCTGCCCTGGCCTGTGCTGACATACCCTCTGCCGCTCTCAGACCACACGTTACGTTTCATCTGCCCAGGCAGCGTGACTCTCTCTCCCTTGCAGAGTTCTAGGGAAGGTTATCTGTGATGCCATGACAGGCATTTGGTCAGAAAGGGCTCTTCACTGGTGGGTGGGCACACAGGTACTCTGTTATCGTTTGAACTATTTCATCATTTCGAGCAAACACACCGAAAGCCTGATGCTTACGTTTTACTCACCACGGAGACGCTCCGCGTGGAAGCGATTGGCAGACAGGTGGTCGGTTCTTCTCTGTCGGGCGTCGGATGGGAGGCTCAGTGTGAGGGAGCCCTCAGGCCTCCGGCAGAAGGTGTCGGGGTGTCAGCAGCTCCAGAGAGAGATCCAACCCGGCGCCTGTCTGCCCAGCCGATGTGGCCCTTCTCTTGTGTGTCTCTGAGCCTCTTCTTGGAGGGAACGCCGGCAGCAAGCAGAGCTGCGCCTCCTCTCTGTTCCTGTCCCAGGCCTAAAGCTCACCTCCACTGTGGGCGTCGTGAATACTGAACGTGCTGGCGATCGGGAGGCTGCGGGCCTCGTTCCATTCCCTGGATGGCCTGTGCTGGGCCTGCCTCCTCGGTGCAGACCGTGTTCCGCTTCCCCAGTGCCCGTTGCCCCTACGCTGTGGTTGGCCCCCGGGGGGAGGGGAGTGTCTTCGAGAGTGAAATATTTTCTTTAAAAAATTTTTATTGATTTTTGAGAGAAAGGAGGGAAAGGGTAAAGAGATAGAAACATCAATAAGAGGGAGACATTGATCAGCTGCCTTCTGCATCGCCTCCTGGGGACTGAGCCGGCAACCCGAGCATGTGTCCTGACCGGGCATCGAACTGGGGACCTCTTGGTTCATGGGTTGATGCTCAGCCGCTGAGCCACACCGGCTGGATAAGAATGAAATACTTTACATTTCATCTTGATTGTCCAACAACCGAGGAGGCTTAAGAAGGGAATGCGTCTTACATTCCTGGAAGGGAAGTCAGCAAATCCACGCCAGCCGCCGCTTCCTGCGCCTCCCACGGAAAACCGCGGGGCCTGGCTGCTGGGTGGGGACCAGAGGTGAGCCGGAAGCCATCCTGTCCCTCGCGGTCTGGGGCCTGGACAGAGCTCTGCTCACTCAAACATGATGGGACACGGCGGGAAATACCACGGAGGAGGCTCAGAGGATGGCGGGCAGGGAAGGATCAGGGCCCGCTGAGGGAAGGCTTTATAACGAAAAAGGGGTTGAATTTATAGGCCTTTAAAGATAGGGTCTTAACAGTTGGGACTGTGTTAGATGCACATTTGTTCATTTAGTCATTCAGTAGATATTACACGTCTCCTGTGGGCCTCTGTACAAATCCATGTCTCCCTGTCCTCATGACAGAGAAGAGGGGGTGGCCGTGGAGAGTGGGCGTGGCATCTGGAATGCTTCCACGGGCACAGGCCACCTTCACCTCCGCGCACACCCCCTGGGCCCGTGCCAGGCCCGCCACGCTGCACAGGCCTCCGTCCTGCACGTGCCAGGCGGACAGTCCGGTGGCAGCACGTCACTTACCGTGCTCACCGCGGGGCCAGGGCTCAGCACAATGGACGGAGATGAACACTCGGTGCAGGGAGATTCGTGTTAGAACACGTGGACTTTTCATTGGCATTCCAGGGTGGGCTTTTCTAAGGAGAACTTTCTCTGCGTTTCCTGGTCATGGTAGCTTCTTACTTGCTTGCAAATTGGATGATGACTGGACCCCTCCACCTGTGGGGAGTCCATGGATTGATGGGGATAGAAGTGAACAAAATGCTTCGACAGAGAAAGGGAAACCTCCTTCCAGAGTGAGAATGCTAAACCATCACCCAGGCGTGTGCGGTGAATGATAGAGGGCGTCTCTCTCTGCGCGGGGAGTTTCCAGTGACCGATCCGTGTTCACAGCAGCTCAGCTCCTCTGTCTCTTCCTTTTCAGACCATGTACAAAATGAAGAAAACTACGCCCAAGTTCTGGACAAGTTCGGGAGTAATTTTTTAAGTCGAGACAACCCGGACCTCGGCACCGCTTTCGTCAAATTTTCGACTCTCACGAAGGAGCTGTCCACCCTGCTGAAAAATCTGGTAAGCCGTTTCCTATGTGGTCTTTTTATTATTTACAGCCAAACAGCTTTTGAGTCCTAAGCATGGAGTCACAGGTAAAGAAAGGCCACGGCGAGACTCCTAGAATTCGTCCCTCCCGCCCGGTGACAGTAGGGAGATCGGCAGAGTCAGAGAGAAGCGGCTTGACCTCCTGAGTCCCGCAAGGCAGGAGCACAGGGAGGTTGAAGGTGCCCCAGGAAAAGATCCCCCAGCCTTTTCCAGAGGAGGGGAGAGGAGAGGGAGGAGCCGGAGCAGTCTCTGTCTTTTCCCTGCCCCATCTCTTGTGCATAGTGCTTCTTGGCCTCCCAGATCTCACACTCGATGCCTTGACCCCGGCCAGCTGTTCAGATGTCCGATAGGCACTGCGGCCTAAAGAGGGAATCTTGGAAAAATGAAACCTTTCTGTAGAACGTTAACCCGAATAGCTGACAAATCAGAATATTTCTCCCCTGTTGTGCTGGATAAATACACGAGTGTATGTGTCTGTCTTCCTGCAGTTTAACTCTCATTGGTGATTTAGGCCATTGACTTCGTCTTTTTTTTTGTTTGTTTTGTTTTGTTTTTTTTTTGTTTTGTTTTTTTTTGTTGTTGTTGTTTTTTTTAATAAATTTTTATTGTTCATATTATTACAAGTGTTCCTTCCCCCCCCCCTTCCCACCCCACCCTCTGCCCTTTCCCCATTCCCCATTGTCCTCATCCATAGGTGCACAGTTTATGTTCAGTCTCTTCCCACATTCCCCTCTTCCCTTTTCCCCAAGAATCATCAGTTCACTCCCCTTCCATACCTCTGATTCTATTATATTCAACAGTTAATATTGTTCATCAGATTTTTCTTTTTAATTTCCTTGGTTTTTAGATTCACTTGTTGATAGTTACGTATTTGTTGTTCATAATTTTTATCTTTATTTACATTCTCTTCTGAAAGAACCCCCTTCAGCAATTCATATAATTCTGGTTTGGTGGTGATGAACTCCTTTAGCTTTTTTTTATTAGTGAAGCTCTTTATCTGACCTTCGATTCTGAGTGATAGCTTTGCTGGGTAGAGTATTTTTGGCTGTAGGTTCTTGCTATTCATCACCTTGAATATTTCTTGCCATTCCTGTCTGGCCTGCATGGTTTCTGTTGAGAAATCAGCTGACAATCGTATAGGTGCTCCTTTATAGGTAACCACCTGCTTAGCTCTTGCTGCTTTTAATATTCTCTCTTTGTCCTTTGCTCTTGGAATCTTAATTATTATTTGTCTTGGTGTGGTCCTCTTTGGATTCCTCTTATTTGGAGTTCTGTGTGCTTCCTGGACTTGTAAGTCCAGTTCTTTCCCCAGGTGGGGGAAGTTTTCTGTCACTATTTCTTTCAGTATGTTTTCGATATCTTGCTCTCTCTCATCTTCTGGGACCCCCATAATTCTGATGTTGGATCGTTTGAAGTTGTCCCAGAGGTTTCTTACATTATCTTCAATTTTCTGGATTCTCTTGCCTTCTAGCTTCTGCAGAGGAGTGTCTTCTGGCTCTTTATGTTCCAAATCTTTGACTTGATTCTTGCGATCTTCTATTCTGTTTTTAGGACTCTGTAGAATATTTTTTATTTCAGACAATGTATTCTTTATTTCTTGTTGATCCCTTAGCATTTCTTGTTGATCCCTTTTCATATCCTCATAGGTCTCATTTATTTTATCGGCCTTTTCTAGGAGTCTCTTGAAAAACCCTATAAGTGTGGTTTTGAACTCTATATCCAGTCGCTTTTTGTCCTCCATTTCTTTCGTTTGTGATCTATTTGGTTTAGGCATTTTCGCAGGCAGCTTTCCTGATGGGGCGGGGTTTCAGGGTGCAGCCTACAGCTTTGGCTTCAGTCAGCCCCGCCCTATGCGACTCCTGAGACTCAGGGTCCTTCAGTACTTGTTGCAAGCGCCTCTGAGAGAAAGGTGCCCTCGATTTTCGCCTGCTACCAAACAGTGTAAGCTCTCCCGCAATGGGCCCGAAACTGGGGTTCAGTTCAGTTGGAAGTGGAGTTGGAGGTGGCGTTCAGAGCAGTCTGGAGCCTGTCTCCTTCCCGCCAGGGCAATCCCACGGCACAGCCGGCCGGCCCTTCTCTGCGCGCTGTGTGCGCGCCTCTGGGACCTCCTTTCGCTGCTTCCCCGGGTACCGCCTTACAGCCCAGCTCCCTCTGGATGAGCCTGGGTCCCCAGGGTCTGGCCTAGAACGGGGGTTCAGAGCAGTTGGGGGCCCAGCACAGTCCGAGTGTTTATCTCCTTCCCGCTAGGGAACGCCAGCCAGGCACTCGGCCTCCCTCCTCTCCGGCTCTGTACTCTCCGCGCGCGCCACGTGTCTCCGTACCTTGGGCTTTTACAGCTCCTCCGCGCTTCCTTCTGGTTTTCTCCTTGCTTCTCGTTGTAGAATTTCCAGTCAGTTGACTTTCCTGTAGTTCTGGGTAATGTCCATTTTATATTTTAGTTGTATTTTATTGAAATTGTTGCGTGCGGCTGCGGCTAGGTGCCTACCCGAGCAGCCATCTTGGATTCTCCCTCCATTGACTTCGTCTTAAAGTGACAATCTTAAAGAAAATGAAAGTTGAAGGTAGAAATACGTCTTATTTTTTTAAAACTCTCAAAGGGTCGTTTTGACCTCAGCTCATACGTATGCCTCGCCTTTAGGAGTTTTTGATACATCCATGATATTTCTGTAAATCTTACAATATTTCAGTCTCTATTCAGAAGGGCCCTCTCATTTCTCCTTCCTCTGGGCTTCCGCTGCCCTTTTGCTGGTGGTGTAGCTCAGAGGGAGGTGTGGCGGGAAGAAAGGAAGTGACAGCAGACGCCCTTCCCTTGGCGGTGGCTGGGGAGGGCCTGCCGGGAGGAAGCTGTTTGCCCAGGTCGCTCTTTTCCCAGGGATTCCGCGCCAACCTCGCGTTTCCAGGAGACCCATCTGTTTGGCTTCAGCACGTTTCCGGGACCAGTCCGTTTCCATCCCTCCCCACACGGCAGGGCCCTTCACGCTGTGTGTGTCTGCCATCCACTCAGGCCAAAATCCCACCCTCACTTCTCTGCCGTGCCTTCACCGCCAGTCTGTAGTCTCTCTTCCTTTCACTGCAATCTCTCTTCGTTTCTCCGGTATCTCTCCCTCTAGTCAGAGTCCTTTATGTGGTCGGCATCTCGCAAAGGTGAAGTGACTAGCTGTTTCCTCCAGGAGTGGACCTGCCAGGCCTGGGCGTGTGGCTGGGGAAGGCTGCCCCTCAGTGGGGAGAAGCCACAGGAACTCGAACACGATCCAGTCCATCCATGGTGTTTACAAGGCTTTGGTGTCAAGGTTTGAAGTGCATGGATGGCTTTTGGTTGGTGGTGTATGCTAGGTGACCTTAGCATTTTAAAACATGATGATAAATATTCCTTTCGTTGGCTTACCAATCTCTCTGAGCCCATCCTTCCTCCAGCCAAAGATGCCTTCCTACTCAAAGCCGTCTGCGGACATCACGTTATTTGTTTTGCTGAAGCAGGGGCTATTCCTTATTTCCATGCCTTCATAGCTCCTGGTTTTCTACTTTGAATGCCCTTTCGTAGTTAAACGTATTCATGAACGAGGCTTTCTTTATAATGCAGCTTTCTTGTCTTTAAAAAACAAAAACAAACAAACAAAAAGCACAAAAGGAATGCGAAAGAACAAAAAGAAAGGATGCTGTTGAGTTTTAGCTGTTTCCAATTATGTTTTGTTACTCATGTGATGAACACAAAACGGAAATGATATCCCATCTTCCTTTTCACCTTTTCAAGGGAAGCAGTGAGGCCATTGCCTGGGAATCTCTGTTCCCGGGTCAGGCCTGCATGGCCCGCGATGCTGGCAAGGCCGGGAGTCAGCCCACTGCCTCCGTTCGATCACCAAACCACAGAGCGGGGCCGGGAAGGAATGGCCGTGGATGGAAATAGGTCCTCCGTGGGCAGAGGGAAACCACTGGCCCCAAGAGCCCCCGTGGAGCAGTAGTTTTAGAAATTACATGCGAACCCTGTGTGAGGTTAGCAGGCGGTGCCCAGAAGGACCCTCTGCCTCTGGCTCCGTGGTCCCTGAGCCTCCAGCAGAGCAGAGTTTGCCTTAGAGCCCAAGCGCCCCCAGCAGGTCTAGGGCAGCGTTGCTTCGGAGCCGGGAAGCCCAGCGAAGATTTCTCCATCTGCCTAGCATTTCCTGTTTGCAGTCTGGCTGCAGGGCATTGTGGTTTGGGTTGAGGATGCTTTTATCTTTTCTTTCTTCTTCCTTTCTTCCCCCTCAAAAGAGAATAGCTGGACAGGCACAGGCTGGATGTAGATCGCTGGCAGATGATTTCTCAACTTCTTTGAAACCCTGAAAACTGTGGAGAGCCTGGGTACACTCAACGGAGAATTGGCAGCCACTGGGTGCCCTGGGTTTAAAAAACCTCCTCTTTTCGCAGAATGGCGATGCATCGTGGGGCGGTTCGGTGTGACCCCAGACATCCCCTCATGTCCTGGTACGTCCCTGCCCACGTGTGTCACGGGACAGTCTCTGCAAAGCCGTGCAGCCCTGTGGGTGGAGGCGGTTAAGATGGAGGTTTTCTTTTCCCTCCTGTGATAAATGGACATGTTCCACATTAAAGTTCCTGGGACCCTTCAGTCTGCAGGCTGACGCCCTATCCACTGAGCCAAACCGGTCAGGGCAGGTCTGCTTTCTTACACAGACACGGCATGTACTGTGAGGTGTTCCTTTCTCTGTACGTGGCAAGCCTGTGTGCTCATTGATTTAATTTATTACGTTTTTAACGTGTGTCTTGGAGGTGCTTCCTGAGTAAAAGCTTAATGTTGTAAAACATAATGGTGATAGAGATGTTCAGTGAAGGCAAGGAAGATGTGATTTGATACCACTCGCAGCGTGGTTTTGTTCTAGCGTAAACATAACAAATCACACATGACATGCATGGAAATGAAATTAAATCTCTGAAAATTGATCGCTGCGAACTAAGTGATTAATTACTTCAAGCACAATAAAGAAGTCTTGAGGGTCGGGATGTCTTTGTCAAACCATCGTGAAGCTAGAAAGGCTCTCTTTCCTTTTGCTTTCCCGTTTATTTGGGTCTTAGAGTCTTCGCCGCTCCCCCTGTTCTTACAGCTATCCTGAAATGAAATCAGATGTTGCAGAAATGCAAAGGAAAGTAGTGCTTTCCTTTTCATTCTTGACGTAGGGAGATGATGCTAAACGTAACCCAGCATTTACTTCAATTGTGAGTTCATCAGAACATAACGCCTCATTCTGCATGAAGGCAGTCTCGTGTTCCCCGATTCTCCTACACCCGCCCGTTTTCCTCTGTAAAGCTTCCTGGAGAACCATGCTTTCCCTTTAAATTCAGTCCTGTCCTTCCGAAGCCGTTGGCACGATGGAGTAGTTGGGTCCCCGCCTTCCCTCGGGCCTTTTCCAGGTCTCCGGAGCAGCCGCTCACCTTTGCTCTCCCCTCGCCATCGTTGTCTCCGACCGCAGCCCGGTGAGGTCTTCTCTGAGGGATGTGGGACTCCCCCAGGCAGTGGTGCCCAGGAGACCTGGCATCCGGCTCGCCTAGAAGCCTCGTTTACACATCGTGGTTGCACCTCGCCCTCTGAGCATCCAACCGGTTTGAGATTTCAGCTCTAACACGCGTCCGGGGGGGTGCGGACGCTGCTGGCGGCCTGAGGGCCACGTTTTGAGAACCACTAATGAGGATGGTCATTCCGGACAGAGATTCAGAATCCCCTAGGGCTGGAGAGAAGCTGCACCTTTGTTCCTCCGAATCCATCGCCTAATTAATGACTTTCCCCTTTATCCACTCCCTCTGGTTCGCGTCTTGTATTAAATCAGATCACACGTTGAAGTGAGAAATGGGCTGCTGGTCGATCATATCGCCCTCTTGTGTTTCTGTGTCACATTTCTTCTTAATAACTTTCTGAATACAAAAATAATACCAGGGCACTCTTGGAAACGTATAAAATACAGGGAAAAGGGGACTAAAATAAAAATCACCACTAACCCCCACTCCTAGGGAGTTGAGATTTATCTATATCTCCGTGTCCTCTAACCATTGTTCAGTTTTCACATACCTCTTTTTACGTGTTTTATTTTACTCCTGAACTTTTAGCACCGTCAGGTTTATGCTATGGTGCTGTTTTAGAGCCCAGCTTTCACTTATTTATGTGCTTCGCAGTGTTTTCCTGTTTGGGGAAGTATCACAGCCCGAGGCCCTTTTGGGTTCAATCAGGAGCATACCACCTCCGGGGCAGGGCGGCCTGGGTGAAGGGGTGGGAGCCCCGTGCCCAGCAGTACCCTTCCCTGGGTCTGCAGCACCCGGAGGCCATGGCTGCGCCCAGCTGAGGAGAAGCCCGTGTTCCTCCAACTTCCTTCCCCCGCCTCCTAGCTGCCCTTCCCGGTGGTCCCGCTTTCCGCTGTGTGCAGCTGCACTGGGTGTAGGGAGATGGCGCCACTGCAGGTGCTTGAGGATGGGTACTGAGGAGCTGGCCCGGTCACCTGCTGGGAGCTGGCTCGTTGTTTTAATTGGATCGGCATCCGCCTCACTTTCAGGAAACCGTCTCTGCCTGTGAAGGGGAGGAGGGCAGTGGAGGGAGGTGTCAGAATTAACGTAGGCGACAAAGCTAACAGAGGCACGGCGTGGAGGTGCCATCGCTGAGCTGTGCTGCTCTCTCACTGCCCCTCACCGTCCCTCTGCCTGTCTCCTCGGGCAGCTCGGACACCCACCACAGGCCACATGGTGGCCAGACAGGACAGGGACCCACGGCTGCTTCGTGGCTCCTGCCGTGGGATGTGGTCAGTTAGTGAGCTGAACCGATGAGACACCTCCCTTAAGCTTCACCTTCTAGAGGGGAGAGATGGGTCAGTATTTAGGTAAGCAAGGTCCTTTCATTCGTGGTGAAGCTATAAGGTCAGGTAAAAAAGATCAGGACAGAAGGGGTGTGTGTGTGTCCATAGAGGAACACTGTGAAGTCATTACCAACAGCCGGGATTTCGGGGCTATTGGTACCCTATCTGGTAGTTGTAAGGGGTAAATGGTTATTTTTATCAAAACCAATATTAATTACAGCTTATTTGCTCACACAAGTCCCTTTTGCACCGGGAAAAGCTAGACCTCAGCTTCCTCCCAACTGGTTTATCCCGAGTTCGTGGTCGGGCTCGATGGCTGTGGTCCGGGGAGAAACGGCCCGTCTGGGAGGGAGGAAGCAGCTGGACTGACCGTCCCTCGGCGTCATTCCCCGAGGGGTTTGACTGTGCTGGTGGCTCAGCAACACGGGGAGGATGTGCTTCTAAAACACGCTCTTCAGCCTCACGTCATGTGGAATCCCGTAAAGAACTTGTTAACTCAACATCACCGTGGCAGGGAAGGACGTGGAGTACAGTTGAGGCAATGGGAGTGGAATCAATAGAATTTTAGTAAAACAAACGAAAAATAGCTAAGTGACGGATCTGGAAGACTTTTAAAAAATATTTTGTATTGATTTCAGAGAGGCAGGGAGAGGGAGAGAAGGCTGGAAACATCCATGATTAGAGAATCATCAGTTGGCTGCCTCCTGCACGCCCCCAGTGGGGCTCGAGCCTGCCACTCGGACCTGTGTCCTGACCGGGAATCGAGCCGTGAGCTTCTGGCTCACCCCCGAGCCATGCCAACCAGGCTGCAAGGCTTTTCAGTAAAAACCGTTGAAGACAGTGGAGGGGCGACCGGAAGTCCGTCCCCCATGTCGTCGCCATATCCTGCTGCCTGCTCAGCAGTCTCCTGTGGAGACGCTATGGCTGCACCACAGTTTGCAGGTCTTGCTCAGGCCGTGAAAAGTGTTCCTGAGGGAACTAGAAAATATATTTTAAAATCACACACACAAAACTAACAGGAAAATCACAGAATCCCCCCCGCGGCGAAGTCACGGGGTTCCTCTCTGTCCCAAGCAGTGCCTTAGGGTGTGGGAGAAAACAGGTCCCTGAGGGTGGAATCGCCACGGACACTGGTTTGGTCTCCCGGTGAGTGACTCCTGAACATCTCCTCAGAAGAGGGGCCTCTTTTCCTGCCGTCCCGCTGTGTCTCTGTAATGACAGGTGGTTCCGATTCCCTTTCCCTAACGCAGCCCCTTGGCCAGCTTTTACCAATGAACCTACGTTTCCTGGGAGCAGGTGGGGAAGAGTCCGAGTTTTTTTTTTGTTGTTTTGTTTTTTTTAATATATTTTATTGATTTTTAACAGAGAGGAGGAGAGAGGGATAGAGAGCTAGAAACGTCGATGAGAGAGAAACATCGACCAGCTGCCCCCCACCCCCCTCCTACCGAGGATGTGCCCACAACCAAGGTACATGCCTTTGACTGGAATCGAACCTGAGACCCTTCAGTCCGCAGACCGATGCTCTACCACTGAGCCAAACCAGTTTCGGCGAGTCTGAGTTTTGAGTTGTGCCCTTGCCATTGGGGACACTGGATCTGTAATACACACTGGTTAGCCTGCTGGGTTTTTCTTATCAGCCCCACGGGCGCGTGTGTGTGTGTGTGTGTGTGTGTGTGTGTGTGTGTGTAACCACAGGAAATTCTCAGCCCCTGAGGCTTCCCACAGGGGCGTCTGCACCCACCGCCCTGCCCGAGCCGGCCGCAGTGACGCCACTGCGAGGTAGGGACCTGTGTCCTGTGTTTGCTGTGTGGTCGGGCCCTGGATTGCAAGGGACTCTTCCTTCAAACCCCCGCGTTCAGTCCTAACCACGGGATTTCATAATTCTTCTGTTGTTACTTTCTCATGCAGCGCTCAGATAACATTCTGGGTGTTTTTTTTTCTGCTTCATCTCACCAAGGATTTGAGGCATTGGTGACCTGGCATTAGAAAGTGGTTGAGTGTTGACCTATGAACCAGGAGGTCATGGATCCGTTCCCGGTCAGAGCACATGCCCGGATTGAGGAATCCATCCCCAGTGTGGGGCTGGCAGAAGGCAGTCAATCCATGATTTTCTCATCATTGATGTGTTTTTTTTTCCTCTCTCTCTCTCCCTTTCTTTCTGAAATCAATAAAAATATATTTTTTAAAATAAGTGGTTTATAATCACTGTCTTTTCATTTTTTGTTTTAGAATTTTTACTTTTTGTGAATTAACAATATAGTGCGTCTTACCAAACTTTAAAAAAAAACGCAGAAAAGTACAGAGTTACAAGCCTCTCTCCCCTTGCCCACCCAGTGTCCGGGGGGACTTGGCCTCAGCAGGGTGCCGGGTCCTTTCAGAGATAACTGGAGCATGATGTACCTTGTTCTCTTATTCTGCAAATCCTTCCCAGACGGGCGTGTGCACAGCACCCCCTAGTGACAGGGAGTAAGCCAGCACTTCCCATGTGCACTACTCACTCCTCTTCATAGCTTAGAGTTCCTCTCGTGAGAGGTGACCTCAGGAGGGGCGTACACACAGCCCGAGAGTGACGGTGCTGGCCCCTCTCATACCCCCGACCCCCCTCCTGTGGTGCAGCACGCGGTGTTAGGGCGGAAGAGGGCTTGCTGACTGCATTCTCACTGTGCTTGCCCATCCCTGGGGCATGAGCTCTGTGAAGGCGGCAATGGTGTTCTATCTGTCTTTGCCTCCCCAGCCCCTGGGCCAGAGGGTGTCCGAGAATAGGTGCCTGGTAAGTGGTGGGTGATGTCTTGGTCCCATGCCACTGACACGGGTTTCTCCACGGTTTAACAGGTCCTGGAACATCAGTGTTTTGTTTTAATGGGGACGAGATGCTGTGGGAACCCATCCCTTGTTTACTAGCGTATCGGTTAGCCTGTTGATGGGTTTGTTGCCTCGTTTCGCTTAAAGGTGCAGAACTTACCGATGCTGTTAGTGAGGGCGTACTGTCTGAGGAGTTCTTGAAGAGAGTGTACTCTGCAGCCAGCTCAGGCCTGGTGTTGCTGACCCTTCACCTGCCCATCCCTCCCTTGGATGGACAAGCTTCATCCTTCTCCTCTGTAGAGTCAGTACCATCTTAAATCAGAGAGACCCAGGCACTGGCTCAGAAGAAAGTTGCACTCTAGCTGTAGACGGCGCCTTCTGAATGCCTTGTTCTTTTCACGAAATCTGGGCGCTGAGGGACAGTTGTCAGCAGGAAAATCATGGGTCTGCCCTCATTGACCTTACGTTCTGGTCAGGGAGGCCGAACACACACATACACTAACTGGATAATTTTAGATCATGGTAAATGCCATAAAGGAGTATAAAAAGGAAATTTTTTAAAAAGAATATAACAAGGATGTGAACGCCAGTTGTATCATCTTCTCCTTGCTCTGGCCAAGGCATTGGGGGGAAAAAAAGTCAAAGTGAGATCTGTCTGCGCAGCCCTCATGGCTCAATGGTTAAGCATCAACCTATGAACTAGGCTACCATTTGATTCTAGTCAGGGCACAGGCCTGGATTGTGGGCTCCAGTCAGCAATTCTCTCCATCATTGCTATTTCTATTTCTCTCTCCCTCTCCTTTCCTCTCTGAAATCAGTAAAAGTATACATTTATTAAAAAGTAAGATCTGCCATTTCAGGAGGGGGAACCAGGAAAGTTGTAGCTATGATCCGAGGCATCGTTGGGGCAAGTGTGGGCGCACTGCAGCACCCCCCCTCCCCCAGGAGCTTTCGGAGGGCCAGTGAGGCCACCTGACCTGCAGGTGTCCTCCCTCCAGTGGGTGCCATGGGGTGACCTGCAGGTGTCTTCCCTTCAGTGGGTGCCAAGGGGTGACCTGCAGGTGTCCTCCCTCCAGTGGGTTCCACTGGGTGACCTGCAGTTGTCCTCCCTCCAGTGGGTGCCATGGGGTGACCTGCAGGTGTCCTCCCTCCAGTGGGTTCCACTGGGTGACCTGCAGGTGTCCTCCGGCAGATGCCTCGGGTGCCGCCTGGCGCTGGTGCGTGGGGAGGGCAGCAGTAGCTGGCCTCCCGCCCTGGGCACTCTCTCTCTGACGGCTTTGTCTCCACCTTTGCTTTGTCTCCAGCTCCAGGGGCTAAGCCACAACGTGATCTTCACCTTGGACTCCCTGCTGAAAGGAGACCTCAAGGGAGTCAAAGGAGTGAGTGTCTGGAACCTGGTCTTCGCTGTAACTTGGAAGGATCGGGGTTTTTCTCTTTTAAGATCATAGGGTACTTGTATTTGAAAGGCACTGGAACATTCTCAGCATAAAAAAAGATTGTTGGGAAAGGATCACGAGAGGGAATGCCACTTCACAGGATGTTGTTGACCGGGGAACAAGACCAGACACTTGGAGGCAGAGTGAGGGCCTTGGTGGGTGGGCAGGGCATGGGCTCCATCACTGCTGGACCCCGCGGGCCCCTGGGTCCCCCGTCACCGAGGCGTGACCAGGATGCTCGCCCTGCCGACCTCAGGCCTCCCGTCTGGAGTCATAGTGTGATGTGCGTGCAGGTGGCTCTGTATAAAGTTTCCGGCATCCCAAAGAGGAGGGTGGTTTTGCTAGGATGTTATTTCAGAATTATTCACTCACCTTTTAACAACAGCACATTTAATTTCCGTTTCATTCTCTTTTTTCTAAGGATCTGAAGAAGCCATTTGATAAAGCTTGGAAAGATTATGAGACAAAGTTGTAAGTGTTTTTTTGTTTGTTTTATGTCGTCATGATTTTCCTTTGAAGAAGATTGATTGGGAAAAAGACAAAGCCCTTAACTTACAAGGACAAAATGTAGTGTAGTGCATGCTTGTAAGGGCTAAAAGATGGGCCTGGCCGAAACCGGTTTGGCTCAGTGGATAGAGCGTCGGCCTGGGGACTCAAAGGTCCCAGGTTTGATTCCGGTCAAGGGCATGTACCTTGATTGCGGGCACATCCCCAGTAGGGGGTGTGCAAGGGGCAGCTGGTCGATGATTCCCTCTCATCGATGTTTCTAACTTTCTATCCCTCTCTCTTCCTCTCTGTAAAAAA
The DNA here is from genome assembly GCF_964339955.1 of Pipistrellus hanaki. Taxonomy (NCBI): domain Eukaryota; kingdom Metazoa; phylum Chordata; class Mammalia; order Chiroptera; family Vespertilionidae; genus Pipistrellus; species Pipistrellus hanaki. Next base: position 46,205,928 of record NC_140519.1, on the reverse strand, counting down.
ATCAATAAAATATATTTAAATAAATAAATAATTAATTAAAAGGTGGGCCTGCCTGGCGGTTCCTGTGAGGGGTCGGGAGGTGACTGCATGGCGCGTTGCACGTGCCTTTATTATTATGATCCCAAGTCGCCTGACTCCAGGCTGTACGGGGGACGGGAGGGGAGATAGATTTGAAAGCACTTAATAAAACCGTTGGCTGACAACTTGATAACTGTAAACATAAGAGGATAAAAGCATTTCCGAAGGCGGCAGTAACAGCAAAATGACAAGCGAAAGAAACATTGAGGATTCAATATTTTTCTCCGAAACTACTCACTACTCTCATGATTGCTGACGTAATAACTACGTTGTCTGAGAGTTGCTGTCTTAGGAATACTTTGGTGCACTGACAGTTACAGATGCAGCTGGGAAGAAAGAGGCTCCGACCGTGGCCGGCTGACGTAGATGAGGGCTGTGGGCCACCTCATCGTCCTCTGAGGGCGGGGCGTGAACGCTCACGCCTGGACCCAGCACTGCCCTGCCCCCAGGCAGTGGCGGTACACCTGGCCCACACAGAACTGAGTCCTTACGGAGGGGGTGTAAGCTCACAAAACGGGAGAAAAACACTTGCTCTAGACCTGTTGCAGGATACAGCTCCTCTGTGGGACACAGGAACAGCAAAACAAGATGTGCTTTGTCCACTGAAGTCCTACAGATCTGGGTAGTTCTCGCCAAAAGGAAGCTGTGTGTGCGTGTGTGCGTGCCTCTGTGTGTGTGTGTGTGTGTGTGTGTGTGTGTGTGTTAATGGTGGCTTCTGCTTCCCTTCCAGCACGAAAATTGAGAAGGAGAAGAGAGAGCATGCGAAGCAGCACGGGATGATCCGCACGGAGATCACAGGGGCGGAGATCGCGGAGGAGATGGAGAAGGAGCGGCGCCTCTTCCAGCTGCAGATGTGCGAGGTGCGCGGGGATCCGGCCACTCCCTCGCCTGGGGTTTGGCTAGCCGGGCCTCCTGCGGGCAGCGGCCTCCGAGCCGGAGAGCGGCTGGGTCTGGTCAGGAGAGGCGGGGCAGTTACTGAAGGACTCCAATCTTGTTTCTCTCCAAGCCTTTGGGATCGCCCCTGCCCCTGTTGCCTTCTGTTTTGAGCCTGGAGCCTGTGGGGCTCTAAGCCAAAGCAGGACTCTTGGGTGAGAACTTCCTGTTGCCTGTGAATGAGTGTGGAAAGGCAAATTTTGGTAACATGGGTGACTCTGGTTTTACTGGTACAGGTGTAGAGCATGTTTGTTTGTTTTTAACCCTGTGTCTAGTTTGAAAGAAAGTTTAAATGAAGTGGTCATTTGAGAAAGCCTCTGAGGTCATGAAAAAAAAAATGCAACAAAAGCATGCTCCTTCAACTTACAGCAGTGGTTCTCAAACTGTGTTCCCTGAACACCGGCAACCTTGACCGAGAGACCTACCCCTTCTGACATTGACGCTGAGCACTGGGATTCCTTTTGTGCTTTTGGGAAACTATGAAAATGGATAGAGTTTTCTCAATTTTGAGGTTTTCTTCCTTAATTTTCCCCCTATCCCAATAAACCTTTGGCCCCTTCTTGAACTTGTCTGCTCATGAACACCCCCACACAATGAAACCCGTGGACAAGAGGCAGACAGTGCCAACAGAAAACCTCGGCCAGTTGTGAAAATCAGAGCTGGTGGTGTTTGGTGCCTAAGTTACTAACGTGTTGTTTTCCTCCTTTCATTTTTAGTAGCAAAAATTCTACCTCGCCTCCTTGGTCTCAAAAGTTTTAATGCCTCACGGCGTATCCCTTCGAGAGAGTGCTGTTCCACTTGTTTTCAGCAAAAATCCTCCATCTTGCAGGTCTCGACCTGAACTCTTAAGTTTGAGAGCCACTGTGCCAGAGGAACTAAGTCCGCTATCCCAGGATGCTTTGCTGTGTGGATCTTTAATTGTCTAGTAAACTAATCACGGGCGTTTATAAGGTGCTAACGTACTACCCACTGTCCACTAGTGCCTGTGCCGATGGGCATCCCCTAAGTTAGCTCACACACCCTGAGGACCGCCGAGGCCAGTACCTGGCGCAGACTCGCCGCGGGGGCTGCCCCCCGAAACCCTGCCCGAGAGCCCCGTGGGCAGTGACAGCATCCACTTCTGTTTTACTCCCACAGTATCTCATCAAAGTCAACGAGATCAAGACCAAAAAGGGCGTGGACCTGCTGCAGAATCTCATCAAGTACTACCACGCCCAGTGCAAGTAAGTGGCATGTGGCCATGGTGAGACAGATCCCAGGGGAGGGCCCGCACTGCGGTTTCTTTTCTTTTCTTTTTCTTTTTTAAATATATATTTTATTGATTTTTTACAGAGAGGAAGGTAGAAGAATAGAGAGCTAGAAACATCGATGAGAAAGAGACATCGATCAGCTGCCTCCTGCACACCCCCCATCGGGGATGTGCCCGCAACCAGTGTACATGCCCTTGACCAGAATCGAACCTGGGACCTTTCAGTCCGCAGACCGATGCCCTATCCACTGAACCAAACCGGTTTCGGCTGCACTGTGGTTTCTTGCTTCTTTCTGTCCGGTCTTCATTCGGTCACTGCGCAGGGAGATAAAGGCCTTCCACAGCTGCCTCCTGTGAAGCGGTATTGGCCATAGTCAGTGTTTTCTCACATCAGCCACTCACATTAGTGCAACTGCGTGGCTCCCTGAAATCGCTGCTACCTAGAAAGCTGGCGTTGCCGTGACGGCCTTTCAGCCCCTCCTGCAGACACTGTCCCTGTCCCTGGAGGCCTTCCCGGCGCCCCTCTTCCCTCCCTCCTCCCTCGGCATCTCACTTGTGACAGCGCCATGGTGCCCCTTTCTCCTGCTTGGGGCTTTGTTATTTTCATTTGGGCAGCAGGGACACTGCCCTTGTGCCTGGGTGGCTGGTATATTGTGAGAGGCGCCCATGGTCCCCATTTTAGTTTGTTCATGTGGCCAGGCCCCCTTTTTATGACGGAGGCTCTGTGACACCACATTTGCTTTTTCACTCCTTGTTTTCTTTCCTGGTTTACTTTTGTGGGCTTTCTGGTAATTTTTACGTGAAAATGTGCCTGTTTCCCGTGTTCGATTCTGGCCAAGGGCACATGCCCGGGTTGTGGGCTCCACCCCCAGGGTGGGGTGTGCAGGAGGCAATCAGTCAATGATTCTCTCTCATTGTTGATGTTTCTCTCTTTCTCTCCCCCTCTCTCTGAAATCAATAAAGAAATGTGTGTGTGTGTGTGTGTGTGTGTATATGTGTGTGTGTGTGTAGTATATATATACACACACACAGACACATACATATATACAGTAGAGGCCCTAACTGCCCTCCCCTGCAGGCCTGGTCACCCCTAATTGCCCTCTGCAAGCCTGGTCACCCTAACTGCCCTCCCCTGCAGGCTTGATTGCCCCCAACTGCCCTCCCCTGTAGGCCTGGTCCCTCCCAACTGCCCTCCTCTGCTGGCCATCTTGTGGCAGCCATCTTTGACCACATGGGGGCATTCATCTTGTGTGTTGGAGTGATGGTCAGTTTGCACATTACTCTTTTATTAGATAGGATTAAAATTTAAAAAAAAAAAAAAAAAAAAAAAACAGTTTATGTGAAGTGCCAAGTGTGCTAGGCGTGTGGTCAGTGCTCAGCCACGCCAGGTTGCTCCCCTCAAGTAAGGCACCTCCTGTGTCCATGGTAGGATAAAGCCTTCCTGGTCATCGGTGCCCTGACCCCAGATCCTGCGCCTCAGGTGTGTGGCAGGACTCGGGACCTTTGGGGCCTGACTTCTCCGCCTCTGTTTCTAGTCCCATCCATCTCTCCTCGGAGTGTCCGGGTAGGGTCCGTGGTACCCCGCTAGGTAGTGTGTCCTCCTCTCTCTTTTGAGGTCAGATCAGACACAACCAGGGGAGCTGCTCCGTGTGGAGTGACAGCGGGAGGCACTGCGTGGATAGCGACTGCGGTTGCATTGTCTGCGTGATGTCTGCTGGCACGTGTCCGTAGTGCCCATGCGTGTTGGTTGGCACATCTTTTACAAAATACTGAAACCCGATTTATACATGTTTTGTGTAGATACCTGGTAGAGAGTAAATATGTCTTTCTGGATTTTTCTGGTAATTATGGTTCATGTCATGTTTGTACTCTGATGTTTTCCGTTGTAGTTTCTTTCAAGATGGCTTGAAAACGGCTGACAAGTTGAAACAATACATTGAAAAATTGGCTGCTGACTTATATAACGTGAGTTCTTTATGAAATACATAATGCATTTACCTTGCTCTGCAGACAAGTATCAGTAAATGTGAAACCTGCACTGGAAGAGTGTTAAAGACAAGAAGACCGATTAAGTGATGTGTCCAGTAAAGACAGATAAACTTTCAGTTTTACTCAGACATCAGTGATGGAATGTTCCAGAGAGTGTTTGGGGAGCATGGGAGGAGCAGGGAGGAGAGTCTGATGGTCGCTTCTAGATGACTCTCTGTTCAGGGTTTATGTAATATCACGGGTGCCCTTCAGTCAGCATTCGCAAAAAGAATGATTTTATTGTGAAAGGATAAAAATGGACTGTCTCTGATTAAGTTTATGAATTTTGGGGGCTTGCTTGCTTTATATTTCCTCTATATTTTTCACATAATTAGGTTTTGCTTTTATAATAGCAAAAGGAAAACTTCTTTGAGGAAAAAAACTAAATGCATATGTATAAATGTCAACCTTTATCCCCATAAATCGCTTGGCAATATTAAAAAATCACATATATGTTTTATGAGTGCAACTACATATGTTCAAATACGGTTTTTGGAGTTACAGATAATGCTGTGTGTCTTTGTCTCACTTCAGAGAGTATGTAGCTTGTCCTGCTTTTCTCTTAGTGAGCATGGCTCTGGTTGTGATCAGGTTCCACGTGTTGAAAAGGCAGCCAGCCTTTGCCCTCGGGTAGGGCTCTGTGCCCTCACGTGGGCCTGTTGGGTTAGCTCCTCGCTTTCCAAGGTTCTCTTCTGGGCCTTCAAGGTCAGCGTGGTGTCACTACCACCTTTGGAAAAACCAGGAGCAAATGACTCCACGTTATTTCTTAGCTTTGTTTAAAGCGGAGCTTTAATTATCTAGCCTAGAGACGTTATTTAATAAGAAAGCATGTTGCATTATTCACTCATCTCAAAACCCACTGGAACCTTCACAGGATTAGAACATTGTGCATCTCATATAAAAAATGAGACCACGTGAAGGATCTGAGTAAGGCAATCAGCTATATCATTAAGTAGTTCGATGTGTGGTGTATCGGGGTGAATTAAATGCTGCTCATAAAGGCATAAAAGGTAAGTGACAGAAGTAATTTTTTTTTCTCTTGTAGATAAAACAGACCCAGGATGAAGAAAAGAAACAGCTGACCGCCCTCCGGGACTTAATAAAGTCCTCTCTCCAGCTGGATCAGAAAGAAGTAGGTGCTCAGTGTCTCCAGCAGGACTGGCCGGGCAGGCGGGGTTCGGGGGGGTGTGGATGTCTCCCAACCTGCAGAACCGGGGTGCTGACAGCTTCCTGCCAGGGCGGGGTGGGACGGGGGAGACCCCAGACCCTCGTGCACCTGCTGCACCGCCCAGGCTAGAACCGTGTTTTGTTTCCCTCCTCTCCTCATGGAAAGGTGTCTGAGCCCCGGCCTGCAGCTCCGTGGCTAGCCTTTCTGGCCTGGCTTTGCCGATGTGTGTTTCGGGAGAGTCTGCTCAGACTGCGGAGGAGGAGGGGAAGGGCAGCGCACATCCCTGTGTCTCTTTCCGGGCAGCCGCAGGTGGGGCGGGGGAATAGAGAAATGGTCTGAGGCACAACCCTGTAGAAGTTTTGCCCCCCAGTTAGGAAAACGGGGTGAGAGTCTTCAGATGCTGAGGTGGAGTATACGGAGCCTGGTAGCTGTTAGATGACTGCTCAGACCCTTAATCATACATTGTAGTTACTCATTTGTTGTGCAAACGTTTAATGAGCACCTACAGTGTGCCAGCAGCTATGCTGGGCAGTCAGCGTTAATCCTGACCATTGAGGTCATCATCCTCCGGTAGGAAGTGGAGAGCGTCAGCCATTTGAGGGAGGAGCTGTGCCTAAAGCAGCGTGGATGCTGGAGGGGAGATGCCGAGCGCGAGGAAACTGCAGAGATGGATGTGGTGGGTGGAGGCATGAGATGCGGTTTCTGGGCAGAAGGCTCGTGGTGCACACCGGAGGGACGGGCTTCGAGCTAAGACTAAGTTAAATAGGCCCCGTTGTCACACGGAGAAGGTGGCAACGTGCCTGTGTGCATCGTGAAATTCTTACGCATTGAATTTAAGTGTGATCTCTAAATGCAACATTTCATCATCATAAAATATAGCATTTTTAATATTCTTAACTCCTGATGGTATTATCTCACAGTGGCCAGCTATTTGTCATCTCCTAACATGTCTGAGGGGAGTGCATGAGTCCAACAAAACAGAGTGAGGGCCCTGGAGCGTGGGGAGCCTGCCCAGCTCCCTGGTCCCGCGCACCCGTCCTGCAGGAGAGGAGGCTATAGCCCTTTAACGCTGGGCCCCTGCTCACCTGTGGACAGGCGACAGTGCCGGGGTGACGTGTGTGCTGTGCGCCCACGTCATGCAGAGCCTTGGCTAGCACCTGCACCTGAGGGTGCAATCGCTCAGCACAGAGCAATAAGAAGATCCAGATTGTGGAGTATAGGGGTAGGTCTCTGTCTAGACCCATGGTCTGCAAACTGCGGCTTGAGAGCCACATGCGGCTCTTTGGCTCTTCCACAAAATACCACGGCCTGGGCGAGTCTATGTTGAAGAAGTGGCGTTAGAAGAAGTTTAACTTTAAAAAATGTGGTTCTCCAAAGAAATTTCAATCGTTGTACTGTTGATATTTGGCTCTGTTGACTGAGTTTGCCGACCACTGGTCTAGAGAAATTTTCGAGGTTTTGTACTGGCCAGTACGTACTTAACCACTTCCTACCTGTTTTGCCACTCAGGATTATTTCCTACATATGGACGCTTTCTTGAGAAAGAAAAACAGCTATTGTAGGCTCTCTCTGGTGTATAGAGACAGGGGTATTCTGCTCATGCTAATGACTAAAGGAAAAGTTGCACACAAACCAAAGGCGTGTGTACATGCAGAAATGCACACGGCCTGATTGATTTTAACTTCATGCCAAATCGATCAGTGATGAGTTTCCATTAGCACCGTATCCAGAGTATTTTACAAGTAAAATTGAACTTTCACAGCATGCCTAGTCCATTCTCAGGCTGGTTATCATCTCTCAGTGCAAGCTGTGTTAAGAAAGTAGTGATTTTTAATGCTTTCCGTTACACATGAAAGGGGCTTTTCGGCCAGAGATTTCTCACCCTGGTTCTCCGGTTCCAGAAGGTGTAAAGTCATCTGGAGACTAACCCGAGAAATTAAGGCCCAAGAAATCACTGAACAGCCCGCCCCACCCCCAGGCTCAAGCTCCACTCAGTGACAGGAAGCCTCAGGACCCCCAGATTTGGGGTAGACTCATTTTTTTATTTTTTCTCTCGTGAAAATAAAACCCTCTAATGACTTGTGGCAGATGTCCTGTGGCATTAGGCATCTTAAGCTTTGATAGCAGCGCAGCCTCCCTGAAGAACTGCTTGCTACATGCGTATTCTTTGGGATGAAAATGTTTTCTTGAAGATGATGTCTATAAGTCATCTCCAACTCCCCCCCCCTCCCATCCCACTTTGTGTGAGCCCCTCTTGATAGCATACCGTCCTGGGTTCGCTCGTGTCTGACAGATTCTGGGGTTGGCTCGTCTCTGTCCTCGCAGCGCCTGGCACAGCCTGGCACACCGCCGGGCACCAGAGCTGCTCGGTAAGTATTTAGTACCAGGAGACGAAAGGATGCCGGTGCCCGCTCCATTCATACAGCGGAGATTGGAAGCTCCCTGTCAGGGGTCTGTCCTCAGACGGGGTGCCAGACACTCTTAGGATCCCATTAAGGCAATGAGTGTGTCCTTGCCTGCAGTTTAAAAAGACTGGAGGTTTTTCTCCTTAATAATGCATTCAAAGGCTTTCTAATAAAGTCAGGTAATCTGTGCTGCTAATAGAGAGTGGGAAACTGAACTAAAAAGTGACAACGTGTTTTGTACATTTCTTGGCTCACATCATGGAATTTCCCCCAAGGTTTTGTTTTAAATTCACTGCTTTTAGTTTTGTTTCTTTTTTTTTGCCTGAACGATTTTTTTTTTTTTTTTTGCATTTGCATTTTCTTCCCTGAATACGTGCTGATTTTTATTATGCTGGCAAAGGATTCGGAACCTGTTTCATCCCCTCAGTTTTGTCCTCTTTTGTTTTTATTTGGTGCTAACATTCTCCGAGGTTTTCTTTCTCAGAAAAGAAAGCCCTCTTTTCATGTATCCGGTGCAAGCTGAATGGCCGTTATTTCTCAAAGTGCAGAAAGCATCGAGTGTATGACTTTCTTAAGTTGTAAAAAAAAAACTCATTAGCCGTTAATTTGGGATTGTTTCATGCCAGACTTCTGGAATAGATTGCTTCTGCCCTGTTCGGGTTCATGGAATCATGTTCTGAGGTCAAAGCCTAGAGTTCAGCCACTTCCTTTACCTGTAAAAGCATCTCTGTCTAATGTGAAGCCAGGCCCATGTGATATGTTATCCACAATGTAGAGTGTATTTAGGCTTGTAATAATTCTATGTAAGGACTGTCTTGATGGTACATGTACAGGATGTAATAGTTTTCTAAATTATCGACATCTAAATTCTTATTAAATATGTAAGCTCTTTCATTTTTAAACATAGGACTTATTTTAAAGGTTAGCAAATGGACTGATGTTGTGGAGGCATAATTTTTAAATGCAAATGAAAAAAATCATAATTTTAAATCCCGACAGAGCAGGAATTATGTGGGCAGACGCAGAGAAGTGCAGTTTGGTGAAAGGGTGCCAACTTTTAAGAAGGGTTGGAATCCAAGGAGAGCTTCGATTTTGGGTTTCAGGTTCTGGAGGTAGGGGGATGGCGAAGATCCCCGAGCCCACACCCAAAGCTGAGCGACTTTGACGCAGTTTCATTGGGATCAGGCAGACAGTTCTGTGGTTTTCAGGATCTGGCCTCAGGTTTTGTACAACACCTCTGCTCTCTCCAGCCCTATCTTTCTGCGTCCTGTGTCCCTACTGTAGTTCCCGGAACTGTCACTAGGGGCGCTGTCGAGGCAGGCTGCTCTCTGCTATCCCTCGATCAGATCTCCAGCCAGAGGCCTGGGCACGCCTGTCCGGGAGGCCATTGCCAGCCAAATCCCGTGGAGTCCCAGGCTCTGGGCCCTGGGGAGGCTCAGCTGCAGGGAATCGGGCCGGCTAAAGACAAAGAAGTGACTCGGGTTAAGAGAATGATTAGAGTTTGCAACTGGTTTAGCAGACTCAGCTGCCTAGAAAGGCGCAGTCAGCCTGGTGGCCTCCGCTCGGGAGAGCACAGTGAGTGCGGGGTGATCCCCACCTCAGAGACCGGCTGTGTCCCCGTCAGTGTCCTCTGGGCCTGCACGGGGCCCGGCTGTCAGGGTTCGGGGCGCACTTCTGAGCACTGAACTCATCACATGTACAACAGCCTTAAAGGAGTGTTGTCCTGCCTGAGGCCAGAAAGCGGCTACCCCCCTCCGGCCTGCTGTGCACCAGCCATCAGTACCCCCCAGGCTCACAGAGCTTCCCGCCTCTTCTCCATCCCTCTTCCAGGCTTCTTAGGGACTGGATATAGTAAGTTCTCTCCACTCGGAAAAGCAAAAGCAAAAGAACCCTTCTGAAATTTATTGGGGCGTTTTTTTTTGTTTTTTTATCATTACCCAAGGATATGTTTTTGATTGATCCTAGAGAGAGGGGGAGAAACATCCATTGGTTGCCTTCCATACGCCCCGCTTGGAGATGAACTCTGAAACCGGGGTGTGTACCCCGACTGGGAATCAAGCCCGTGACCCCTTGGGGCTCCGCACAGCGCTCCAGCCACCCGAGCTGCGGCTCTGTTGAGGATTTTCTAAGTCACTCCCGCCGGGCCCCGCTGGGTGCTGGTCTCTGTGCACACACTTAGAGGTTTGTCTGCTGTGTTATCTTGGGAGCGTGTTCCTCTTCTTTCTCCACTTGGCCTTTTCTCTGCTCTCCCTCAAATGGCTTGAACTAAAATTGAATTAACACAGATATTTTATTGTGCCAAAGTTGATCATGATCCTGGAGATGCCTGTATATGAGTTTGTTCCAGTGTCACCTTTATAACGATGTTTTCTCTGTATGTTATAAAAAGTGCTTAAATTGTGAGTGATAAGACTGTCAATGAAATTAACTCTATTTTCAAATGTTCTGCCTTTTTTTCCTCTGTCGCTTTTGCCCTTCCTGATCGAAGTCTAGGAGAGTAAGTCCCCGCTGTGGGTGAGAACGTGCTGTCCTGTGTCTGTGTTTGCGGCCCCGTTTCTCGTAGTCCAGTTAGTTCCCCATTAGATCACCCCCTGCGTTTCCCCAGTAAGGACGGTGCCGTCTTTACAGAAACCCCTCGAAGCTCAGGGGCGCCCTGACATTAAGTCAAGCTCAGTGGCATCAGTGTTGCTCTCGACCCTTGTCACCCTTTTCATTACACAGTACCCTTGTCACTGCAATAGATTAATTTTTTATTAGAAGCGTGGTTGTAGATATATTTTGCAGAGCACTGGTGAGTTACAGAGTAAGAACTGTATAGCAGTTCTTCCTCCCTCAGAAAGTGCCCTTCTTGTCCCACCCCCCCGCAGTGTGCGCGGGGACGAGAGGCACACCCAGGCAGGAGCGCTTGCCTTCCGGGTGCATGGGCTTGGTTTTGCGGTCCCTCGAGTGCCTGCCTGGCTGCCGGTGTGAACGGGTGTCGTCATAGACTAGTCCCCGCATGTTTGAAGCCGAGCTGGGATCTGAACTGGCGCCAGGAGGCCCGGACCTCAGGCCCAGCTCCGCCTTGAACGTGCTTGTGACGGTCCGGCTTCCTGCTCTAGAATAAAGGCCGGGACCTGGCTGCCCGCGGGCCGAGGCTCAAGGACGGGAGAGGCTCTCCGGTGTGTGACTTACCTGTGGCCCGTCTCTCCTAGGATTCCCAGAGCCGCCAGGGCGGGTACAGCATGCACCAGCTCCAGGGCAACAAGGAGTACGGCAGCGAGAAGAAGGGGTACCTGCTGAAGAAAAGCGACGGGTACGTACAGACCCCTCCGCGGGCCTGTGTGCCTGAGCTCACGTCCTGAGCATCGGGGTGGGTTACCTGCGGGCTTTCCCGCCTCCCCCCTGGGGGTTCTGTGTTGTGATGATGGCTATGCGTGGCGACCGCCTGTCCCCGAGTGAACAGACCCTGAACCAGCTTGTCCACCTGACTCTGCAGGATCCGCAAAGTGTGGCAGAGGAGGAAGTGCGCGGTCAAGAACGGGATGCTGACCATCTCCCACGCCACGGTAAGTGTGTCTGCGCTCACATGCTGGCCGGCTCTGCCTCTGGGCCGCGTGGACGAGAAACTGGCAAACACGTGCTGTCACGGCACCAGAATGTTCCCCAGGCACGTTCATGTGTGGAGTCGGGTCAGATAGTTTGAGATATGACCTTGTCCTGTGGCGTCTGCCCTGCTGTGTTCTGTCACTCTACCGGGACTTTTCTTGTTTGTTAATCCTTACCTGAGGACATATTCCCCATTATACTTTAGAGAGAGTGGAAGGGAGGGGAGAGACAGAGAGGGAAACATGGATGTGAGAGAGACACGTGGACTGGTTGCCTCCCGCATGTCCCCTGATGAACCTGAAACCAAGGTACATGCCCTTGACCGGGAATCGAACTTGAGACCCCTTAGTCCTCCGGCTAATGCTTAAACCACTGAGCCAAACCAGCCAGGGCTCCACCAGGACTTTTTTTTTATCTGTTCTCCCAAACGAAATCAGGTCTTCTCTTAATTGATAATCTAATGTTTTGGGAGATGATACTGGTTGTTATAAAAACCTAGTTTTCTGAATTACAAAGATGGCAGGGGATGTTCTTTGCATGAAAAGGTAGTGTTGGAAATGAAACGACGCATGTAAAATATGTCCAGTCTTTTTCATTTGTTGTTGTTTATTTAAATTACTCAAAAAGCCTACCATTATGTGAAAGGGTCTATACATACAACCATGAATAATAAAATTGCCTCAATCATGACTTCCCATTTTTTAGTAATAAAGGCAATTTAATAGAAAGGGGAAAATAGCTAAGTTATTATCACTTATATTCTGTTTATCTTCAGGTTGTCAGCTTATATACATACACATTGCATCCTTACAGTTGATGTCTATAATCTGTCTAGAGTTTTTGTTTTGCATCCCCCATTTCCAACTAAATGTCCTGTCTCGACGAAATCCAGCCAGTGTCCAGGAATCAAAATTTTTCTCTTTAAAATTAGCAAGAAATTATTCTTTAATTTTTAAAAATCATAATGGAAGATGTATCGGGCAGGCCTGGAAATGGCAGAGGTCCGAGGTGGTTACAAAGGCCCAGGCAGGTGGGGAGAAGGCTCGTGGGTGAGCGCCAGCATCCTGTGCCAGGCGATGCCCTCCCGATCACTGCCCACAGGACAGGAGAAGTAGGCGCTGAGCCTAGAGTCCATCGGGGAGGGTTTCCACATTCCCAGCCGCATGCACATTTCCCGCCATTTAGGGAGGAAAGAAAACATCACTTTAGCCCTAACCGGTTTGGCTCAGTGGTAGAGCGTCGGTCTGCGGACTGAAAGGTCCCAGGTTCGATTCCGGTCAAGGGCATGTACATTGGTTGCGGGCACATCCCCGGTAGGGGGGGTGTGCAGGAGGCAGCTGGTTGATGTTTCTCTCTCATCAACGTTTCTAGCTCTCTGTCTCTCTCCCTTCCTCTCTGTAAAAAATCAATAAAATATATTTTTTTTTAAATCACTTTAATATTAAAATGCATGTGAGCTCGGGCCCAGCACATCCTGGGTCCGTGGTCAGCTGCTTCCCGTAGCTGCTGGCTGGCATGGACCACGTGTTTTCCAGACGTGCTTAGAGTGGGTAGAGGCTTAATAGCTGTCTTGTCAAATGAGTGAGCGGGTAGGGTTTTCAGATAGTCTTCTAAAAGTCCTCTCTTCATCAATTATGAAAGTAAATAACTGAGGGGAAATCAGATGACCCGAGAATATATTAAAATATAATATATTTCTAACCCTTGCTCTATTTCTAACCCTCACTCTTCTCAGAAGATGTTCCCAGGTGCCTGGCTGCCACTGTTCCAGGGCCAGCGTGTGGCTGGCTTCCCGGTCCTGCCTGCAGCAGGAGGAGGGATGGGGTTTGGGCCCCTCAGACCTGGTGGAGGCTCAGGCTCTGCCATCTCCTTCCTGGGAGGTCGTGGGAATGTTAGTTAACCTCTCCGCCCCCTCTCTTCACCGGAACTAGTGAAGGAAACCGGAAAGACTTATCTCACGGGTCGTATTTAAGGCCCCTGGAATGCATTCCTCCGAGAAACATGTATTGAGTGCCTGCTGTATGCCGGGCTCATTTTAGTGAGCAAAACAGAGAAATGTGTGCTTTGAGTGGGAAGAAAGACAAGAGGCAAGTAAGAGACCATAAGAGCCAGGAAGGTCCTGCAGCAGGGCGGGAGGGGAGGCTGGTCAGGCCAGGAAACTCTCAGGACATTCGAACTCTGAGCCACCTGGAGGAAGGGAGCAGGAGGTAGAGGCTAACAGACAGAGCGGGACCCAGGAGGGAGGGAGGCCAGTGCCCCTCTTGCCCAGCAGGGGGAGCAGCAGAGTAAGGAGCCTGGAGGTTACATGCAGAGAGGTTTTTAGGAAGGGCTCCGGGAATGTTTCCTCATTCTTTTCCTTATTATTCTTTCTTTCCTGTGTCATCTGAATTGTTTCTGATGAATCCCAGGTGAGTCATGTTAGCCTCACTCCGTTCTCCACCTGCTGAGCCACCAGGAGAGGTTATGCCAGCTTTAGTCAATATGCCTTCGAATTAGTGCTGAACCCTGAGAAAGTTCTTTGAAATTCTGGAATGACTGCTATTACTGTTGTAATAACACCTGAGCTTCCGGGTGCCTTAGTCGAGCACCCACTCCACTTTCTCATATTCCCGCTCGGCACTGACTGTGTCAGCTGCTTGGATCGTCAGAAATTCTGTGTTTGATTTTTTTTTTTTTTTCCTCCTCCTCAAAGTCACACTTGGGGTGATGGGTCATCCGTCAGCTGTCTTGGAGGAGGACAAGCACTGTGCTCAGGCAGGCTGTGTTGTCCGTGTCCTGAAGTTCACGTTGAGGCGGCCACGGCCGTCCCATGGAATCCAATTATGAAATGACTCAAAGCGTATCAGGCCTTTATCCTCTCGGCTTTCGGGCACTGTGCTGAGAGGCGGTCTGTGCTTAGGGGTGAGTGGTGCTGTGTAATCCCCCCGAATAAGTGAACACTGAACTGGAGTGTTCTTTCCTTTTTTTAAAGTTTTCTGTTTGGCTGTATCTGTTGGTAAGGTTGTTCAGAAACACTGGAATAACGTGGATTTGGGACAAAAAAGAAACCGTCTAGTTAGCCCTCTGTCACACTCGGATGTGAATGTGTCTAGAAAAATCCCTAGGTTTTTTTCAAAGAGCTTTCTCCTTCGGCTCAGAAACTTGAAACCTCTTATTATGCTTCATCAACTTCAGCTTGGAAGTTCCTCCTTGCGTCTGGCTCCGGCCTCCGCCTGCAGTCCGAGCGCCTCTCTGCCTGGTCTGCACAGATGGGAACCAGCTGCCAGGCTGCCCGGAGCAGCCTCGTGGGCTGGAAGATGCTTATTAAGCCGCTCCCTCACCATCTTTCCTCGGGACTAAATAGTGCCTTTACCCATCTTCAAAGTTCCCATTTCCCAGCCCTTTAATCATCTCTCCATCTTCCCTAAGCTTTTCCACATCCTCCTGGACCCGTGGATGCCAAACCGGAGAGTAGCATGCTACCGAGAGCCCGTTCCCTGGCATGGCTGCCTTCTCAGGCCATCAGGTGCCCTGTCATTCACTGGGAGAGCCAGACAGACACACTGCAGGACGGACAGCTCCTTGCACAGCGGCCAGGCCTGGGTGGGGTGCAGCCACTGGTGAGGAGTGTGAGGCCGCTGGCAGCCCAAGCTCCAGGGCTGTCCAGAGCACAGCATGCAGTCCCGTGGCCCTGCCTCCCCATTCGGGATCTGGCATGCAGTGTGTCCTCTCAGGCGGGACGCTCCTGACAGGGCCCCCCTGGTTTCCATGTCTACGCCAGAAGCATGGGTGAGGAGCCTGAGATACCTCGGCTCTCACTTCCGCCCGGACAGCTTGCTTTGGAACAGAAGGGCACAGGCCAAGGGGCTCGTTTTCTGTGTGGAAACCCCAAAGAAGGAAGATCTCAAAAATTGTCCAGAGAGCACAAGAAGGTGGACAAGAGATGAAGTGTCCATTGCTTGTCGCTGAGACTGAGAACGGCAGCGTGTCATTGAAATCGTCTTGAACACGTGCCATCTCTGTCATTCGGGGCTTCGCTTGGTCACACTGTGGCGTCTCCCTCCCCCCTCCCTCTTCCCCCCACTCTGTTTTTTTTAAAAACTTGGGGCACTTGGTGGAAAGTTGCTGGCATGGGGATTTTGAGGATCCTAAGTGTCAGTGGGTTCCCGGACCTGCCCAGCCTGGGCACTCAGACGCTTCAGTCCATTGTCAGCTCTTGCAGGAAGCAGATAGGCTGGCCTCAGCATTGGCCAGCATGTGACCCTGAACAGATGCAGGCGGAGGTCAAGAAGGAGTGTTGACCAGAATGATTATATGACAAGGCTCCACTTAGGCAAAAGCCTAAATTGACCTGGCTGTGCACACACTACAGGGTCTGTGTAAATGATACATGTGACCAAGAGATTCGCTGATAAATCTGTGATGTGAAATCCTGGCTAGATTTTCTGTCCTCAGATTTGGGGGCTCACTGAGCTGTGTCTCGAGGGTGATAGTTGTCCTTGTACTTGAGAGAAGTTCTGTACGTTCCATGTTGCAACTACAACTTGTGGATATCTGGGACACCAGGTTGGTGTGACTGTTGCCTGGGGACATTCTGAATGAATGAATGAATGAATGAGAGATGTACTCCACTGCATTTCACAGCAGGATGCGGTATTGAAAGTGCTGACTCTTTGGCCTGATGTGCATAGGGTCTAGAAAGGTGCATTTCCATTGGCCGTACCAACTCTCCATTTAAGGGTGGATTTTCCTGATTCCATTCTGATTAATCACCAATATAGTATTTATGTACAGTTAACAGACATTTAGTAGACGACCAATTTTTTTTTTTAATGAGATTCAGAATCCGGATATAAGACTAGATCACATTTGGCCCCGGCCAAGTATCAGTTGGTTAGACCAGCGTTTTTCAACCGCTGTTCCGCGGCACACTAGTGTGCCGCGAGATGTTGCCTGGTGTGCCGTAGGTGCAGACAAGACAAGAATTTTATAATTTTTCACTATTTTGTTTACTTAATATTTCATAATAAAGTAATTATAAAATACTTTCTTTGTGTTTATTTGATTCCTATTCAAGAGAATTACTTTATATATAGTTAATATAGGCACAGAGTTAAATTTTTTAACATTTTCTAATGGTGGTGTGCCTCGTGATTTTTTTCATGAAACAAGTGTGCCTTTGCCCAAAAAAGGTTGAAAAACACTGGGTTAGACCATTGTCCCAGTGTGCCGAGGCTGCGGGTTCACTCCTCACTCAGGGTACGTGCAAGAATCCACCAATGAATGCATAAATGCGTGAACAACAGATTGAAGGGGTGAAAGACTTTATCTAGCTTGCTGCCTGAAACCGCGTGCCTGCCCCCGGGGCACTGGCCTGGCAGGCAGGGGAGGTGCAGCAGGTAGCAGCTCCGATTTCTCTGTTCCAGGCTAACAGGCAGCCAGCCAAGTTGAACCTCCTCACCTGCCAGGTGAAGCCGAATGCCGAGGACAAGAAGTCTTTTGACCTGATCTCACGTGAGTCCTCCTGCTCTCCGGGTCCAGTCGCTGTGACCCTGACGTCGCCCATGTCCATTGCCAAGGCTCTTTGCGGGGCACCTGAGCTGGATTCTGTAACTGTTGAAGTTCAGAGCCCCTGTGACTTTATGACCAGGAGGTTTCTTGGGTTATTATTGAGAAGTTGGATTTATAAGATGACTTCAAAAAGCCTAGATCTCTTCGTTTCAAACCCTGTAGGTTATTGAACTATACACTGAGTAGTCAGATGATGATGTTCTCTGAACCCATAATAATCTTGCCACTCAGTGTATATCCTATATAATAAAAGGCTAATATGCAAATTGTCCCCTCCATCAGTTTGACCAGCAGGCCAACCACCCATGTCCCTTCCCCCTGGCCAGGCTGTCCGGACCCCACCCATGCACAAATTCATGCACCGGGCCTCTATATATATTTATGTATAAAGTCTGGCCACTCCGGGTGTGTGTGTGTGTGTGTGTGTGTGCATGTGTGTGTAAATGCACCTTTCTGGACCCCAAACACACACACACACACACCCCGAGTGGCCAGATTATTATGTGTTCAGAGATCATAATCTGGCCACTCAGTGTATAACTAGTCGCCAGTTATTGGACATCCAGTGTGTGCTGGGTGCTTTATATATGTTATTGCCAATCCTCACAAAAAGCCCCATTGGTGTCCTGTTTGACAGAAAACAGGCTCAGAGAGGTTCAGTTACTTATACAAGGTCACACAGCATTAAAGCAGAGATTCAGCTCAGACTCTTGGGCTCTACTACCCGTAGTGTGTTCTTTGGCATAAACAGCCTCTCTAGGAGATGGGGGTGTGAATGCCTAGCCTGGAGCGGCCACATAGTGCGTGACTGGCTAGTTAAGTGAAGGTTAGTTTGACCTGACTGTGTTGAAGCGTTCTAACGGATTCTGAGTTTTAAGCCAGAGCTTCCCTTACAATATACACCTGCCCAGACTATCGAGGTTAGGCCACTCCCTCCCTCCCTGGGCAGCGGCCTGAAGCTGACCCTCACAGCTTCAGGCAGGGCAGCTTTTAGACTGAGCCCTGCTGTCCGAGGAAAGTCTTTTTTTTTAAAGGAAACAATAAAAGGCAAGTTGAGGATGAAAAGTAAAATACCGCCTTGGCAGCTGGCACTCCACAGGCTGTCGCTGGAACCAGCTCGAACAGGCGGGACCATCCCCCTCCCACTTCCTTTTCCTAACTGCCAGGTATTGGCAGTTATTTTACTGCATTCCTGGGGCACTTTAGAAAAACAGTGCTGACAACATGAGTTGTGTAGCTGCTAAAACAAAATGGCGTAAACACAAAGTAATTGTAAAACCCTACTTTGACTATGGGTTTTTTGGAATTCTGCTTTCTAAGGTGTCCCGTTCTTTTCTCCTTTGTATTTTAGATAACAGGACGTATCACTTCCAGGCAGAAGACGAGCAGGATTACGTAGCGTAAGTAGTTTTGAGCTAATGGCACCCCACGCCTCCGTCCTGTATACCACATGGAAAGATTTCCATGGTCAACACCGCCCCTGGCGGTTCCCCACGCCAGCTCTCTCCTCCGGGCCAGCCCACGCTGCTCTCTCTTCTCCATTTGCCTCCCAAGTTACACAGAGGCACTTTCTTTCTTGTGGGAAAAGTGTCCAGTGAAACTGAAGAAATCACTTCTCGCCCTAGCCAGTTTTGCTCAGTGGATAGTGCGTCAGCCTGTGGACTAAAGGGTCCCAGGTTCGATTCCATCCAAGGGCACATGCCTAGACTGTGGGCTTGATCCCTAGTAGGGGGCGTGCAAGAGGCAACCAATCACTGATTCTCTCTCATCATTGATGTTTCTATCTCTCCATCGCCCTTCCTCTCTGAAATCAATAAAGAAATATTTTTTAAAAAAAGAAAAAAGAAATCACTTCTCACTGAGGAAGGAAGAGGCAGGAGAAGTAGAAAGAGCAGCTGTGTGTGCGAGGCAGGCTGGCCTGACCCTTGGTTCAGTTCTGTCCCTTTGAAAGTGTTAAAATAACAATCACTCATTCTTTTTGTTATATTTTGTATGCCGTTACTCTAAAATAATTTAAAAGGTTTTTTCTTTAATTGTCGGAAATAGCTACCTTGATTCTCCACCCTTTTGAAATGCAGCCATTCCATTTCACCAAATTTGAATGGTTCCTTCAGGGAATTCATTGTCCTTTATATTCGTGTTTTCTGATTATCGACAGGCTGCTTTATTTCCTTACTTGTCACCAGCTCTTGAATCAAGAGGCAAAAATGGCATAACGGAAGGAACTCTGAAAAAGAGAGCCATTAGAAGTGGTTTCTGTCCCAGCTGGACACCAGTCCACTGTGGACCCGGGCGCGTGGGTTATTAGCCTCTCTGGGTGTGCTGTTCCTCAGGTGTTAGAGGCCCTGGGAGGCAGGTTGGAGGATTGTGTTTAAAAAATTCTAAGTACTTGGCACATAGTATGTGTTTGTAATACTAAATAGGCAGAACATCAGAATGCTTAAGGAAAGCAAAACAGAGACCCTGCAGTCAGTGAAAACTTCAGTAAGCTCAGTGCCAAGGATAACACGTGGTGTCCGGTTCTATGGAATCCAGTCTCTCAAACTGTTTTTAACAAATCAATTTGTAGTCTGTAACTTGAGACTAAACTATAGAAAATAATGCATTTCAATTTAAAAGCTAATAAGTGACATCCCCTCACACACCCCATCCCTAGAGTGTTGGTTTTGAGGTGTAGTTTTCCACATCACAGTAAAAAAAGATAAAAGCTGTGCAAATGCATTTCTCACAACAAACTTAAGGTGAGCTCCACCTAGAGTCAAAGGTATGAATTGCAGCTCACGGACTCCATGTCATTTGGTTTGTCCTTTAATTCCTTCCCATTGCTGTCTCTACGTATTACTAATTCAAAACAGTTTGTAGCTAGTCCTTTGTTTCATTTCCATTTGATCCTACAAGACACCAAAAAAACTACAGACTCAGTTCTGGACCTCTGTATTCTCTGCTGAGAATAGATATTACCTGACTTTGCAGTTAGTGAGAACAAACTGTGATTGGGATTTCTTCTTAAAAAAATAAATTTGGCTCTTTTTCCTCATCTATGAAAGTGACACAAGCTCCCTATAGATGGAAAATTATAGGAAGGCACAGAGTCAGGCGATCCATCTCTCCATTTTCCTACAGAAGGTCACTTGGGGATAACCACTATTATCATTTCATGAATTTCTTTCTAGCTGTTCCCCCCCCCCCCCAAACAAAAATATGTAATTCGTACATACATTTAAATTTGTGGTTATATAATGCAATAGTTTTTCTTATTTATTTCACAAAATATTACATTGTGAGCACTTCCCCGAAGTCATTAAAAAATCAGTAAAAATTACATTTCAGTAGCTGTGTTATTTCAGGCCTTATTAGTCAGCCCTCTGTTGTTGGGCACTTAGGTTATCCAATGCACAGGTTGGAGGCACGTGTTTTTTGTTCAATACATACTGTGATCCTACTGTGTATGCCATTTAATAGCCTTCACTTTTTATTTTATATTAAAATGCCAGCATGTTTCCATATCCATATACCTTTTTCATAGCATAAACTTCCTTTTCTTTTTTTCTAATTTTCATTTATTCATTTTAGAGAGGGAGCCAGCGGGAGAGAAACATCAATGTGCTGTTTCATCCATATACACATTCATTGGTTGATTACCATATGTGCCCTGACCAGGGATCGAACCACAACTGTGGTGTATCGGGATGATGCTCTAACTACCTGAGCCACACGGCCAGGGCTCCTGAGCATAAATTTTCACAACTGCTAATGAAATGCCCTGTTTATTTCCACGTCAAGGGCCCTCACTGAGCTGGCCTCCAGAGGACAGATGCCTTTTGCTGAGCTCTTCCCTGCCTCCTGTCACCAGTTCTCTCTCATCCTTGCTTTGGGCTCGTCCCTCGCTGAGTATTCTTCCGTCAATGTCCATGGTTCTGTCCAGATGTCCCTGCAGGTCCTCAGTGACAGAGACTCCGCCTCCCTTGTCTGTTCTTCTCATCACCTGTGTCGTTCTCTCTGATGCGCTGCTTTCCATGCTGTCATCCTTTTTCCTTTAAGTTTAATTCCTTTCCTTCTCTTCCTACTTTATTGTTGGGGGTGCTGTGTCTGTTAGTGTTTCTTGGTGAAGTCAGATTTGTTGCAACGTGAGGAGAAAACAGTGTCTCCTTCCCCCGTTTGACCACAGATGGATCTCAGTGCTGACAAACAGCAAAGAGGAGGCCCTGACCATGGCCTTCCGCGGGGAGCAGAGCACAGGCGAGAACAGCCTGGAGGACCTGACCAAAGCCATCATCGAGGACGTCCAGCGGCTGCCTGGCAACGACGTCTGCTGCGACTGCGGCTCCTCAGGTCTGTGTCCCCCACGCAGAGCTGGCGTGGTCATCGCCTCCGCTCTTCCTGCGGAAGATGCGTGAGCGAGGGACCTAAAACCCTGCCTCCTCACGGACACGCCCAGCACGGTCCCCAGCGTGAATGACCCTAGAAAGCTCCCACTGCTCTTCCCACTGCTCTCCCCACTTGGTCCCCTGCCTAAATGCCCCCTTTCCTGGTGAGGCCCAGTGAAATGGCACCGGGGGCAGTGTGGGGCGAGCACTGGGCCTGGATCCATCATTCTGGCTTTGAATCACCAGTCTTCCCCCTCACTTCATTTGGTTTTCAATTCAGTATTGAAAGGAAAATTTTTTAAAAAACATGTCATATTACACTTTTTGCTCTTTAGCAAGCTGTTGGTGTTTATCATAGGCCCTCGGCCAGGTGCAGGCATCTATCTGTGTCTTCCATTTAAATCTTCCCCCATAACTCTTTCACGTTGGACAACTGTTGTTTTAGCATCCTCTGGAGTTGGCACACTACAACTGGATTCCTTGCTTATTCACTATGTCTCCGCAATCCTTCCCGCAGAACCCACCTGGCTTTCGACCAACCTGGGTATTTTGACCTGCATCGAATGTTCTGGAATCCACAGGGAAATGGGGGTCCATATTTCCCGCATTCAGTCTCTGGAACTAGACAAGCTGGGAACTTCTGAACTCTTGGTGAGTAGTGGCCTGTGCTATGGAAGGAAACGTTAGGCGTCTATTGCCGTGAGTACAGGTAGCGTAGTGCTTTGAGGTTTCTGTTTCTGGTGAGGACACAGACATCTCCTTCCTGGATGTTGTTTAATTTGCATCGATACTTAAGATGCGAATTTTGTGGTGTGCAATGTTGACGTTTCCGTTTCCCATGCGAAGAACTGGTGAGTCACACATTTCCATACTCAGTTCCGCTACCGGCTCTCTCTTCTGGGGGGGGGTGCTTTTTCAGAGCTGTTTTCTTCTTTCGGAATTAGTCTCACATGATTCACTGAAAAGCAGTCAAGAGGGGGAAGCTCTGAACTCCCACATTCACCTTACCCAGGGGCTTCTGTCATCCGAAACAGTGACCTAAGAGTTCTTCTCTGTTTTCACTTTTTGTGAGTTTCTAAAAGTGCACGTGGCCAGTTAGCTCCTGTCCGAACACCAGTCACTCCCGCCTGGACTCCTTTAGGCAGTAACGGATGGCCTGTGCAGGTGTGGGCTTATCGCCTGCCCTCCCCATCATGATTCACCCAAATTTGGGGTCTTTTCAGGTCCCCCCAGTACGAAGATCTGGTCAGACATCTCCCAAAATGCCTGTGGCCATGAGCCATGTCTTGCACAATGTGAACGTGGCGGGTCGGGATTCACACTAACTGGTCTCCAACAGTGAGAGCCCAGGTCGTGAAACAGGCTCCAGCTCAGACCCAAGGCCCTCGAGCCAAACCTGAGCGAGTGAGCCTGGCTCCACAGCCGGAAGCCCAGCTCCTCGGGAGCTTGTCTGGCGCCCAGCACCCCAGAGTCAGCCACCAGCCAGCAGCCGTGTCGTCTGAGCACCCCTCAAGCAATGGGGGGCTGTCTTGGGTGTAGGAGCCCCTTGGTTTAGGAAGTAGGAGACGTAGGAAGTATTCTGATCCCGGCTCCCTGATCACTCAGCACGGAGGGGAAAGGCTCAGGGCTAACACTGAAACTTGCTCCTCTCGTGTGGGTCTCCTTGACTCATCAGTGACACCCAGTGCGACAGCCAGAAACAGGAAGAGTCCACGTGATGGACTCACGCCTTTCCTCAGAGACGGCTGTCGTGGATGCTTCTTATACTTTCTGTTGATTCCCATGTTCTCTGAACGGCCAGAGCACCTTCAGGGTAGATTTTTGGGGGGGAGGTTCTTGAACCCAGAAGCATGGAGCTTCTTCATTAGCTGCCTGCTGCATCTTTTTTTTTTTTTTTTTTAATCTTCACCTGAGGATATTTTCCCATTGCCTTCAGATAGAATGGAAGGGAGGAAGGAGGAAAGGGCAGGAAGGAGGGAGAGAACGAGAGACATCAATTGGTTGCCTCCTGCTCCTGCTCCGACAGGGGCCAGGGAACGAACTTGCAACCCAGGTATGAGCCCTTGACTGGAAGTCAAACCCGCACCCCTTCTGTTCGTGGGCTGACACTCCAACCACTGAGCCACACCGGCCAGGGCGGCATCTTAATTTGTATCCCCAATATAAAGAAGCCCTAAATTCTTTTCTGTCTAATTAGAGTAAATCCCCTCAACCAAAAATGAAGCACGGCGGTGGTTGCAGAGCCAGTGTTGTTCAGTAAGCATTTAACCTAGATCCCTATGTGGAGCTTGCCGTGTCGGATTCAGATGGGGTGTGTGTGTGTGTGTAGAACCACATCCTATTTTGTTCTAGCTCTTATCACACTGTATTTGTAAAAAACCGTTAGTTTTCTTACCTCTAGTCAGTTAGCTCCTCCGGGAGGGAACATGGAAATCCCTTCTCGGTGTTTCCAGCACTGAGGCCTGGCACGTAGTAAGTGCTCAGCAAATACCTGTCAACCAGGTGGATGGATGGTTCGTATCCTGAGTCAAGTGAAGGAAGGCACGCAGTCAGCAATAGTGGGGAACTTTTAGACCTGTGGTAACGAGCTCGCTGCATTGTGTCTGTTACAGCTGGCCAAGACCATCGGGAACAATAGTTTCAATGACATTATGGAAGCCAATTTACCCAGCCCCTCACCGAAGCCTACCCCAATGAGCGACATGTGAGTACTTCCAACATATTGAATTCTTTACCATCTGCCATTGTTTTTCAACCCTCCCAAAAAATCATCTTAGTGGTTATAGGACACACACACACACCCCCCCCCCCCACCTCCCAAGAGGAAACCCCATTATGAGGAATGAGGAAAAAGCAGAGCAAAGAAACGTATTTCGAAACACGCTTGTGGAACGAACGCCGGGTTATTTTCAGCATCACCTCCCCCTGGGGAGTCGCTAGCGGCTGCTCGGAGGGTAAAGCGTCCTGACGACGGTTCTCTCAGCCACGCCTGTTGTGGTAAACAGGAGACGCAGCAGCAGGGGGAGATGCCTGTCGGGTTGGCCAAGGCCCAGAGGCGTGGCAGCCCCCCCGCGGCGAGCCTGTGGGGAAGCAGACGTCCCAGAGTCCCCGGGGCGGCTGCTGGGGTCCGGGTGGCCCTGCCCGTGAGGAGCGCTCGCTGCATCGGTCACAGTCAGGACTGTGTTTACCCTGGACTCAGCAGGCCCACTTCGGGGGGTTCGTTCCTGTTGTGTCAGAGAGGAAGATGGGGGACAAAGCGGGCATCCTATAGGCTTCTATCTGATGTCACGCTTCACGGCTGGCTGCCTGGGGAGGGGGAGGGGGCGTAGGAATGAGTGCGTGAATCCCTCTTCTCACAGACATGTTGTCCAGACTCAGGAACTGAATTGTGGGCACGTTTGCTGATCTATCCCTCACGTTTGAACTCTCACAATTTACTGTCTGGGCTCGGACACCAAATAGATTTGGACAGCGACGAATACATAACCATGCACTTACTAGAAATTGTGTTTGTTTGAAGAAACCCGGGAAAAGACTAGCACCCAGCAACCTTAAGGGCTTGGTCTGGGTGGTGTGACAGACTCCTCAGTAAACCCCTTCTGGTATCATTTTTAGTTTTGAGTCAAGTGCATCTTTAAACCTATTCAAAAACTTTCACATTGGCTTTGCACTTGAAATTTGTTCAATCCTGTGGGTGACTAGGAAGAAAGATAGCATTCTTCTTGGGATCAGCGAAGGTTTTGTGAAGCAGGCGCCCGCCTACATGTCAGACCAGCCCCTCCTAGGTGGTTATGCGGGCACCAAATTCGCAAAACTATTATGGGACACATCCAAGCAACATGGTTCTTCCGCTCTGAACTCAGCAGACCTCCCCATAGGTCTTTAATGGCGTATCTTAAACCAAAATAACTTCTCAGAAAGCAGTCTGGGTCCGCAGAGAGGTGACCCTCTCTCAGCCCTGGGCAATGACGCTGCTCGCCTCTCGCTCTGTCTAGGACCGCGCGGAAGGAGTACATCACGGCGAAGTACGTGGACCATCGGTTCTCCAGGAAGACCTGCTCCTCTCCGTCGGCTAAGCTGAACGAGCTGATGGAGGCTGTGCGGTCCCGGGACCTGCTTGCCCTCGTCCAGGTCTACGCGGAAGGCGTGGAGCTCATGGAGCCGCTGCTGGAGCCCGGGCAGGTGAGGCCGAGCTGGCGCCATCAGATCGAGGGGAACGTGGGCCGTCCCTTTCAGAGATGACTCGTTATTATAATGAGGCTGTCACACACCAAGTGCCCCGTTGAAATCAGGACAATCTGAGAGGGGATGGGGGCTGTTACTAATTATTTGGGGGTAATGATGTAAAAGAAATGGCTCTAGCCGAAACCAGTTTGGCTCAGTGGATAGAGCGTCAGCCTGCAGACTGAAAGGTCCCAGGTTCGATTCCGGTCAAGGGCATGTACCTTGGTTGTGGGCACATCCCCAGTAGGGGGTGTCCAAGAGGCAGCTGATCGATGATTCTCTCTCATCGATGTTTCTAATTCTCTATCCCTCTCTCTTCCTCTCTGTAAAAAATCAATAAAATATATTTTTTTAAAAAGAAAAGAAAGAAACGGCTCTAGACCAAGTAGGACATGCGACCGCCTGTTTATACTTACCTATCCTTTTCAGGAGCTCGGGGAGACCGCCCTTCATCTTGCAGTCCGAACTGCAGACCAGACATCTCTCCATTTGGTTGACTTCCTTGTCCAAAACTGGTATGGTTTCTGTTTCCTCTGAATGGGCCTTGTAAGTTAGCACAGGCCAGTCCTGTTAGCAGCCACGATCAGCCATCAGCATGCCCTTCTGGAAAGAGCCAGATACTGCTTTAGGCTTCGCAGGCCATGAGGTCTATGTCGCAGATGTTCAACACTACCACTGCAACAGGAAAAAAAGCAGCCAGAGGCAGTATGCAAATGAGTGCACGTGGGCATGTTCCAATAAAACTTTATTTACAAAAACAAGCAAAGGGCCAGAGAAGGCCTGCAGCTGTGGTTCCCCAACCCCTGATCCTATCTCTGGGTCCAAAACCTGCTGCGCTAGGGAGATTGGGAAAGAAAAGACTTAACAGGGCAGATCCACAAGATGTTCATTGTAAGACAGCAGTGTGTGGCTGATTTGGACTTGGGATGTGCTAATAGGAGTATAATATTCAGCACAGGAGGTTTGGACTTGCTGGGTTCTTCATGGGGTAGATCTGTAAGCCACAGATTTTGAGGAGGAACCGGGTGAGCAAAGCCGTGAGGGCGATCCAAGCCATGCTGTGTGAATGGCCAGGCCCCTTAGAGGTGCCGTGGTCAAGAGCATTGGCTAAGAACACACGTTGCCGGCATTCACATGCTCCATCATCCATGTCTTGGTAATCTCAAACACGCACACTACGTCCTCTCTGTGCCCAAGTGTTTTCATCGATAAAGTGAACGTTGTGATAGCACCTTCCCATCAGGGGGTTGCGAAGGTGACATGAGCGAGGACAGGTGAAGGGCTGAGAGACAGTGTCTGTCTCACAGTACACTCAGTGCTGACTACTGTCGTCACGTGTTGCTTGTAAGTTTGGGTGAAATGTTAGAACCTCCTAAGTTTATAATAAACAGGTCTGAGATTTGACTCAGCTGTTAGCCCAGTCATAGTGGTTCACCCCGCAGTGTTGAGCTCGAGAGGCAGCCATTTCCCCGCCCCCCCCCCTGCTCTGGTTTTTCAGTGGGAACCTGGACAAGCAGACGGCCCTGGGGAACACGGCCCTGCACTACTGCAGCATGTTTGAGAAGCCCGAGTGCCTGAAGCTGCTGCTCCGGAGCAAGCCCACCGTGGACGTGGGTGAGCACGTGCGGGGCTCAGCAGCCGGCAGGACCTGAGCTTGCCTGCTGCCCTGTAATCTGACCGTTGTCTCCGCCTGTCAGAGGTCTGTCCTCATCACACACGTGTGTTTCCCCTATTTCAGTGAACCAGGCTGGAGAGACTGCCCTCGACATAGCAAGGAGACTGAAAGCCACCCAGTGTGAAGATCTGGTAAGCAGCTCTGTGTGGCTCAGTGGGTAGAGCATCAGCCTTCGGATTAAAGGGTCCCAGGTTCAATTCTGGTCAAAGGCACATGCTCTGGTTGTGAGGTCGATCCCCAGTAGTGGGCATGCAGGAGGCAGCGATCAGTGATTCTCTCTCATTGATGTTCCTATCTCCCTCTCCCTTCCTTTCTAAAATCAATATATATATATATATATATATATATATATATATATATATATATATATATATATTTTTTTTTTTTTTTTTTTTTAAATTTTTTTTTTTTAAGAAAAAGATGTGGTAAGCAGGCGTGGCCATGAGGTGTGGGTGTCTAACAGACATCAGCTGCCCTGAAGTGGTGTTCTCTGGAACTGGAGATATTAGTAAAAGAAGCGATTTTTTTTTTTTTTAACTTTGGCTAAAGAGATTCCGACAAGCACCGTGGCTGCCTTTGCAAACACGATAAATGTGTCCCCCGCCTGTCCTTGGCACACAGCTGTGATGGGGAGCTGGGAGGCGTGTGAGAGGCGGTGTGGCCGCCAGGCTTAGGGCCGCGGTCATTCGGCTTCCTCTGTGGCTCTCGGTCAGAAAGACCTATCTAGGCAGCCAAACAGTCGGGCAGGGCAGGTGCAGAGCACACTGGTCTTGAAACATTAAGCACGTGGCTCTCCCCCCGTGTCCCTGCACGCACTCACCTCTTCTGACCCCACTGGTCCCCGCTCACAGCTCCAGGCCGCGGCGGACCACGATGCCCGTAACCCGGGGAAGGGTGAGATAGAAAAGGTAGGTTCCCTGCCCGGGCTCCAGGCCCGCCGGGGCGCTTTTCTGTTCCCGTGAGGCTCCTGCCAGGAAGTCTGGCTGCCCCGTCCCCGTGTGTGACTGAGAACGGGGGCACGCGGGCTGAAAGGGGACTGTCTGATCTGAAAGGCCCGCCCCTCACACTTCCCTGACTATGATTCTGCCTTCCAGCCAAGAATTTTGCAGTTTTGAGACTCATTTTAATTTTAATAATATGTAAGAAGGCTTTGCACCCTGGAGAGCAGTCACGCTGTCAAACTAAAATTGACCAGGCCTGGGATTCCCGGCAGTTCCTCTGAGCGGCCCGCTGGCCCAGCGCGGACGGTCAGGGGTTTGCTTAGGAAGCCGCCGCTCGCTGCTGGTTCACGGGGAGCCGGGAACAGGCGGGGTTCGCTCGGTGTCTCTGTGACGTCGGGGTGTTTGGCGTTGGAATGACGGTGGCTGCGCCCGCCGTTCCTTTCAGCTTTCCCAGGCCAAGTCCGGGAAGTTCAACCCGCACGTGCACGTGGAGTACGAGTGGAACCTGCGCCAGGAGGAGATGGACGAGAGCGACGACGACCTGGACGACAAGGTGAGTGTGAGTCCCCGCTTCCCTGCACGTCTGCCGAGACTGAGCGAGGCCGTGTGGTCTGTGACCTGCTGCACCAGGGCCACGGTCCTGGCTCAGACTCTGTGCTCCTCTGGGTCCCACGTAGCAGCTGCATCAGTCAGGGGTCTCCAGAGAAGCAGAACCGTCGGGACGTGTATCCCTGGAGAGAGCACATGGGGGATTGCTTTCAGGGGGTTGGCTCACACGTGCCTGAGGGCTGACAAGTCCAAAATGTATGGGAAGGCCCTAACCGGTTTGGCTCAGTGGATAGAGCATCGGCCTGCGGACTGAAGGGTCCCAGGTTCGATTCCGGTCAAGGGCATGTACCTTGGTTATGGGCACATCCCCAGTTGGGGGAAAGAATCTTTTAAAAAAAATCGGGACTTTTTTAAAACACACAGGACGAGGGACAAATTGTTAGAAATCGGGACTGTCCCGCCAAAAGCGGGACATCAGGTCACCTTAATTTAGAGGCAACAGGCCATCCTGGTGACCGTGGAAACCCCAATAATGGGAGTTGGGGGGTGCTGAGGAGTGCTCGCAGGACACAGCAGTGAAGACCTTGTCACGGACGGGCAGCGGAGAGGGCTCCTAAGGGCAGGGAGGAGCTGGCCGGGCAGAGGGAGGAGGAATGCATCCTCCCAGGAAGGGAGAGCGCGTGTGCAAAGGCCCAGAGGTCATGCTGGTGCCCGGATGTGAGGGAGGCTAGAGCTCGGCGTGTGAGGCCACTGCTCATGGGCTGGGCGGAGAGGCCAGAGGCGGCCGCAGAGTCAGGCAGCCCGGCTCAGGAAGCTCCGTGGGCCACGTTTGACCTTTTGGCTTTGGATGAAGCCAGTGAATTTTTCAAACTCACACCAGTGGCTGTGAGAAGCCGACAGAGATTTCTGGTGGGAAGGGCATGGTTCCTACCAGCCCTGCACCAGTGCGGAAAGCGGGTTGAACGAGACAGAATCAGGCTGTTCTGGGGGGGCCATTGCTTCTGTGGGAGCTGGGGGGTCCGTGCACACAGCCTGGGGGCGTTCCCGGGCGCTCTGTGCACAGCCGTGGCTCTAGCAGAGGTTCCTGACTCGGAAAGCCGTGGATGCTAAAGCTGTCACCGGGATGCACATCCAGGAGGTGGGGGTGGGCCTGCAGGTCTGAGTCAGCACTGGGTGTCAGTCAAAGCCAGGGGTGTGGGTGAGGTTGCTTCTCAGAGGGTGCACGGGGGAAGAGAGGTGAGGATTGAGAATCCCAGCTTTAAATGGCTGACCACGAAGGAGCGTGTAATGGCCCGTTGTTCAAATGCTGGTGACCATGGCCTGCACCAGAGGGACTAGTGGATCAAAGGCTAAACCTAACAGATCTTAAGCTTCTGGCGCTGCTGATCCCTGACCAGTGTCCCCCTGACGTGACCCTGGTGATGGTGACGTGAGGAAGGTCTGCGTCCTTCCCTGTCCCGGGTGGTCTTCTCGGGCCGGCGTTGTGGGTACCCAGGAGCCCCCCCCCCCCCCCCCCCCCCGCCGTGAGTCCGGAGGGCTGTCTCACCCTCCGCCCTGTTCTCTCCCCTCCAGCCGAGCCCCATCAAGAAGGAGCGCTCGCCGCGCCCCCAGAGCTTCTGCCACTCCTCCAGCATCTCCCCCCAGGACAAGCTGGCGCAGCCGGGCTTCGGCACCCCGCGGGACAAGCAGCGGCTCTCCTACAGCGCCTTCCCCAACCAGATCTTCACCTCCACGAGCACCGACTCGCCCACGTCGCCCACCTCGGAGGCACCTCCGCTGCCGCCTCGAAACGCCGGCAAAGGTACGGGCTTTGAGAAGCGCCCAGCCTGTGGGCGGAAGTCCCAGGTGTGTGTGGGTGGCAGCCTCTGGAATGGGACGCCAGCACCAGCAGGCGGTGTTGTGGGCACGCCACACGCATTCCGTGTGAACCTCAAGGGCAGTCCTGTCTGGGGTGTGCTCTTTGCACCCGTTTTGCAGATATGGGAACTGAGGCTCAGGGAGGTAGAGTGGCTTGTCAAGGTCATGGAGCTGGTAAGTGGTAAGAGTTCAGATTCAATCCAAGGTCCACAGAGGACCCGAGACCTGGGCTCTTTCGTAAGAGGATTTTTGTAAAAGCGTCTTTCCCCTAGACCAGCATGCCTCTCTTCTGAAGATGGTGTGGCAGCAGCATTGCTTACAGGTGGAGCTCTGGAGGCCCCAGACCCCGTCTTTCCTGTTCACAATGAGGTGGGAGCGACAGTGCTGGTCACGGGGACTGGGGGACAGTGGCTCAGAGATGCTGAGTGAGTGGCTCTCGGCTGTGAGGACGCCCCCAGGCCCTGTGTGACCTGAGCCCCTGTGTGATCTAACCCTCCTGTCTCTCTGGGATGAGGCAGGCCCTGCGGCAGAATCCTTCCCGGAGGAGGGGATGGGGCAGGCTAATGCTGGGGCCACCACCTTGTTCTCTAGCAGCCAGTGCTTGTCCTGTGCCCCTGGGTCCACAGAGACCATCCTGTGCAGGAAATCAGGTGTTCCCCCAACGGTAAGGTGACTAGACGTCCCGCTTTTGGCGGGACAGTCCCGACTTTTAACAATTTGCCCCACGTCCAATTTTTGAAAAATTGGGACTTTTTAAAAACTCTGCGGGACAAATTGTTGAAAACTGGGACTGTCCCACCAAAAGCGGGACGTCTGGTCACCTTAACCAACGGGAATGGGGACAGAGGAAACCCAGAAGTGCCCACATCCCAGGGCCAGGCAGCCGTGGAAGCCCAGGGTCCCCGGGCCAGAGCCGGGATGAGTTCTCAGCCAGGGCTCCCCCTGCACAGCCCAGAGCAGTGGCTCACGCGGCTTCGCGGCCGCTCCGCGCACAATGCGGGCCTATGGCAGCCACACTGGGGCCATTTTCTGGGAAATGTGAGCTTTATTCAGGACGGTGTTTGTTCAGAGCTCATTCTCCATTGAGATAGCGTTATAAATGGGAGCTGTGTTCTCAGAGACCCCGGATGGCCTCGTAGATCATAAACTAGCGGGGGAAAGTGGAACGGAGGCTCTGGTGTGGACAGTTCTCAACGAAGATGGCCAGTGACCGTGACCCCGGTGACAGCACGTGTGAGCCAGAAGGTTAGCCGGCAGTGTTTTTTTAGCTGCTCCCCGTGTTTGCTGGCACGTACCTACGCAAGGCACCCAAGTCCCCTGTCAATCACTGACGGTGGGTTGGGCCTTCGCTCTGGGCTGCTGCTGCCCACCTGGGAGGAAGCGCCCCAGCAAGGGTGCGGCCTGGTGAGACGATTTCTCGGAAAGCTCACTGGGTCATGTGCCATGCACTTGGGAAGCGGTCATGCTTCGAGCGAGTTCTTTTTTTTTTTTTTTTTTTTAATATTTGATCATTTCTATAACCATAAACACTTTTTTTATTATTATTATTGATTTTTTAACAGAGAGGAAGGGAGAGGAGAGAGATAGAGAGTTAGAAACATCAATGAAAGAGAGACATCGACCAGCTGCCTCCTGCACATCCCACACCCGGCATGTGCCCGCAACCAATGTACATGCCCTTGACTGGAATCGAACCTGGGACCCTTCAGTCCACAGATGGATGCTGTATCCACTGAGCCAAACCGGTTTCGGCTAGAGCGGGTTCTTAGAGAATGAATGTTGCTGAAGGTTGGCTGGTGCTCGGTGCAGAGGGGGCTCCCCCTGGCTTGTGGCTCTTCCTTTCCCCCGTTTCATCCTGTTGAACCAAAAGACACGTTTATGTGAGAGCCAGGATGTCCTGCCTGGGTCGCTCGGCTGCCCACTTCCCGGGGCGCGTCCCTCCGAGGCCTCTGCTGGTGGAGATCCCTGCCATGACGGCAAGGCCGGCTCTGAAGAGGGAGGGTGGAGACAGACACTGAAGTTCAAGTCCCCCCTCCAATCCCAGGACTGAGGGGGACCGTGGAATCATGCTGAATCCCGCTCAGGAATACTTTCCGGGAACTCCAGCTGCCTCATCAAAATGCAAGGACGTTTGACTTCATTGCCTCCGAGCAAAGCCTCCTTGTGCTCCGGCAGAGGGCAGAGCTGTCAGCTGCGGGAGACCCAGGGCCCCTGTGGCTGTCCTGGAGCCTCGACAGGCGCGCTGGCTGCTCCCCTGTGCGGTGGGAGGCCCCGCGGGATGCGGTCAGAGCCTCGAGCTAAGTGAGCAGCCGTCTCTCTCGCTGTGCCACTCCCCGCCCTCTGCGCGCTCCTTAGGACTAGATGAGGCATTTCCAGGCCTGCCGGGATCACTGCCTCCTCTCTCCCTAACATCAGGCCATAGGACCGGGACATCTGAGAGCAAGAGGAAGCTGGGAGGTCAGGCCATTGCGCAGCCAGGAGAGCCCTGGGGAGGGGAAGGGGCCTGGGGTCACTGGGTGGCTGCAGTGGGACAGAACATGAACAGGGGCCTTAGGACGTGTCCGGCCAGACCTCGTCTCTCCCTCCGCGTGTCGGGGAAGACGGTCCACCTCCTGCGGCCCTGCTGGTGGAATTGCCCTCAGAAGCCAGGGAGACCGTCCAGGAGAAAGGCTGTCGGGAAGCAGAGCCCTGGGCTGCTGGGAGGCTCCTGTGGGGATTGGGCTGTGGCTCTGGTGCCGCTAGAATCTGGAGAGAGGGGCGAGCACCGGGAGACTGTCCCCGAGAGCAGGCCCTTGAAAACAGACACTGGACCCTAACCTGTTTGGCTCAGTGGTTAGACTGTTGGCCTGCGAACTGAAAAGTCTCAGGTTCAATTCCAGTCAAGGGCATGTACCTTGGTTGCGGGCACATCCCCAGAAGGAGGTGTGCAGGTGGCAATTGATGGATGTTTCTCTCCCATCAATGTTTCTAACTCTATCCTCCCTCCCCCTTCCTCTCTGTAAAAAAGCAATTAAAAAAAAAAAAAAAAAAGTACCTCTTCTTTAAAAAAGAAAACAGACACCAGTGCTTCCAACTTAACACTGTTTTTAAGTAACTGTAAGCTACGGACCTGCCTCTTTCTCCCAGCGTGCTATTCCCCGCCATGCACGGCGGCCAAGCAGCCGCTGAGCTGGGACCGGTGTGGACACTGATGAAGAGGAAGGGGCATTCAGCTCAGCCTGGCGTGGGGCAGGGCAGGGCTCGGCGGGCGCCGCGCTGCTGGCCTGGGCCTCTGCAGCTAGTGCTGTGCCACTGGGGTCCCCCTGCCGCGCGGGAGTCCTGGCCGGTCTGCGCCGGCTTCCGTGTGTCCGCACACTCCACCCCGAGGGGCCTGTTTCCCCATCTCAACGCCGTCCTTCCCACGCAGTTCCTCTGAGTGACCCATTGTCTTTATCCTTTAAAGCAGTGGTCGGCAAACTTGTTAGTCAACAGAGCCAGATATCAACAGGACAACGATTGAAATTTCTTTGGAGAGCCACATTTTTTAAACTTAAACTTCTAACACCACTTCTTCGAAATAGACTCACCCAGGCCGTGGTATTTTATGGAAGAGCCACGCTCAAGGGGCCAAAGAGCCGCATGTGGCTCGCGAGCCGCAGTTTGCCGAGCATGGCGTTAAAGTAACAAAATTTATACTTTTTTAAGCTCTATACTGGGAAAATGGCCATTCGCACTGCCCACAGCTGTACAGGTGCAGCCTGTGTCGCTGACATTGGGCGGCGTGTTAGAATACTGACGAGACACCGAGATTGTCAGGAAGTGTTCAGTCCTCTTCTGGGCCTTGTTTTCCTTTGAGTAAGTTACATCTTAGTTGGTCTCCCCGCATGGGAGACCTGGGTTTCTGTTTTGCCAACAACCAGAGGCATGAGGACACTGGAAAGGAATCCGCCTGACTTAGCCACAGCCCTGCCTTAGCCCGGAACATGCGGGCGGTGGGAGGAAGGCCCGTGGATCTGGCCCTGAGGAGGCTGACGGCAGGAGGAGCGGCAGGCAGAGAAGCTAGTGACGTGGGTCCTCGTGGGAGTTCAGAGATAACAGCAGTCGCTCCGGGCGGAGGGCTGGGTCCCGGGAGGCGCGCTGAGGTGACCTTTCAGCCGGCATCCCGCAGGAGGGACGTGCTGCCTCCCAGGCAGAGAAGCCAGAGGCTGCGCTGGCACCGAGAGCAGGCCAGAGTCCCTCCGCCAATTCCCTGCAGGGACTGGCAGTGTCCCCCGCTCCGAGCCGCGGTCTCTGAGGGCATCGCGGGACGAAGGTGGGTTCCAGGGGGCGGGGTGAGACTCTGGTCTGCGGGCCAGCACCCAGCGCTCGGGACGTGGGAGCTCCAGGGGACTCAGGAGTGGAGGGGGAGGTTTGACAGGCATGCTGGTTGCGATTCTAGGAATGAATTTTATTTTTTTTTTTTAATATCTATATGTGGGTGTAGTTGGGCAGTTTTTCTGGATTCGAGTGGATAGATTTCCTGGCTTTTAAAGATGGAGCCTTATCGGGGGAGGTTGAATTCAAACTATTCACCCACTAGCTCAGTGTTAAGTTACCGGATCCAGCCTACTGGCCACCAGAACCTGGTGGTGAGACAGGCCATCAGCATGTAAACAAAGCTGTCCTCACAGAAGCTCTACTGATGGGCTGACGTGGTGTGAGGAACAGTCTCTTCCTGTTGAAATGATCCCAGAGGCTCAGTTTGGCTCGGTTCGTGGTTACCCGACCCTGGCCTGATGGCCCCTGAACTTGCCTGCACACAGCGCTGTTCAGACATCGCTCCCTTAGCAAGGTGACATGTGGTTCCGGGCAGGATCTGGAACCCATTGAATGACCTTTTGGGTGCAGTGCCCCAGCGCATCCCTAGGTGGCGGTAGAGATGAAGTTGCTGTCCATCCAGTCCCCATTTATTTCCAGGAGGAAGTTACACCTCCTTACCCGGCACTCACTGCTGCCCTGGCTCTGGGGACCTGCGGCTTCGTGGGAGGGGGTGAGCACTCCCTGTCCCAGAGACCCGGGGTGTGGCCCCAGCTCGCCCTGAGTGCCTGTCACCCTGCTGTCCCCAGATCCCCACTTCCCTGGCTGCACAGCTGGGGGCCGTAATTCCCCACCCACATACTCTGCAGGGTCTTTATGAACATCAAGGGCAATAGCCTGTGCGGACACTTTGGAAAAGTAAAAGCTTCAGACAAGTGCAGGGGTGCGGTAACAATGACTGCTGTTTCAGAGATAAGGTGGTCCTGAGAGTGCCCTGACGGGGCCATAATCGGGTGTTGATGTGGGGTAACGGTCGGCTTCGAGATGCAGGACACCACAGGATTGAGAGAATCAGAGGCCAAGAGGTTAACCACTTTTACTGACTTTGAGAAACAAAACGGCCAGCGAGACAGGCCATCAGCACGTAAAGTGGATGTCGATGCTGATCAGTCATTGATCATGGGGAACATCACGCTGACATCACCAGGGCCGAGGCCCAGGCCAGCAGTTACTAAGCTTTTCTCTGACGCGCAGAATGTAAAAGGCTCTGGAGCCTTTCTGGATCGCCAGGTGCCCACCGTCCTGTGTCCACATGTGGCGTGGCCGCGTCCTCAGCTTTTCTGTTTCTCTCCTTTTTTATTTACTTTTAATGTTTGCGGGAGCAGTTATTCATGAGCACAGTTCAATGTCTACATGGGGACCGTCTCAAGAGAGACGTGTGTCCAGTGCCTGTGAGTACTGCCTGACACCCACCAGCACTTCAGTGTCACTTTCCAGAAACAAAACTAACCACAAACATGTTTTTTTCTTAAAACATGAGTTCAAAAACGTCAGCCTTTTTGCAGTAATGGGTGTGTGTGTGTGTGTGTGTGTGTGTGTGTGTGATATTCATAAGATGACTGCTATCCTGTCTTTGTGTCTGAAGGAACTTGAGTCTTTTCTTAAACCTGTAGAAATCAATGTCTAATGTACGTAACCTGTTGAGGTTTCTAATATAACAGGTGGTTTATGAGGTCCAGAACAACAATCAGAATTGGAGGGGGAAAAGTTTTGGGATTTCTCTCTTCTTCTGAGGGATTCTTTTTACCTTAGCATCCTCTGTTATTTACACGAGCCGTTAAAAAACGCGGGCCCTGGCAGTGTGGTTCAGCTGATTGAGCATCCGCCCGTGGGCCTGGGGAGCACATGCCTCGATCCCTGTAGGGGGCAGGCAGGAGGCAGCAGGTGGATGTTTCTGTCTCTCAATCTCTTTCTCTCTCTCCCTCTCTCTCTCTCTCCTTCTCCCCTTTCTCTAAAATCAGTAAAAAAATATTTTTAAAAAACTTGGACTTAAAGGAAAGGTCATGGCGGAAAGAAGAGTCCGGTGCTGCTGTGGCTCAGTGATTTCACTGTCGGCGCCTCCTCCCCGGGTTCTGCCATGATTCCAGTGACTTACCATGTAAAGCACGTGTCTTCTGTTTCCCGTTGTACCTATGTGATCTCAGGGCATCAGCATGTCATGCTGGCGGGCATCCTGTTTCTTAAAGACACACACTCACCTTTCCTTGTTGTCGCTGCTTCTCACCAGCCGTTTTTAGAAGTCCTGTCTGTGCATCGCTGGGTTGGCGAGCGTGGCCACCTTGGGCCTGCGCTTCCGTCCCTCCCCATGTCGGACCACCATCGACGTGAGAATGACTGCACACGGGCTGTTTGACATGAGAATGACTGCACACGGGCTGTTTGACATGTGAATGACTGCACACGGGCTGTCCGATGAGCCCGGCATTCACCTTCCCGCCCGTTCGGTGCCTTTCCAGGTCCCCCTGGCCCGCCTTCCACGCTCCCGCTCGGCATGCAGTCCTCCGGCGGCGGCACCTCCACCCTGTCCAAGAAGCGGCCCCCGCCGCCGCCCCCCGGGCACAAGAGAACCCTGTCGGACCCTCCCAGCCCACTACCTCACGGGCCCTCCAGCAAAGGCGCGGTTACCTGGGGTAGGTCGCCCGGGAGTCAGGGAGGGAGGTTGGGGGCAGAGGCCACGTAGCCCACTCAGAACCGCCGGTCAGCGGTGCGGCTGGAATTCCAAACCGGCCTGTCTGGCTGCGCACCTGCACCCCTCCTGTGAGCAGGTGCTGCAGGGGTGGGGGGAGACAGGTGCTGCAGGGGGGGGACAGGTGCCGCAGGGGGGAACAGTTATTGCAGGGGAGGGCAGGTGCTGCTGGGGGAGGGGGCATTTGCCGCAGGGAGGGGGGAGAGAGGGCTGAGGGACAGAGACATGAATACATGATGTCTTTGGAGGATGAAGGTCACCTCAGTGGCCAGAGAACATTCTGTCCGGGAGGCCCAGCGCCGCCCCCTGCCAGCCCCGGCCTGCCTCTGGTTCAGGGGGAGAGGTGATGGGTGGTTTAGCGCAGACCTGCATGTGGGTCCTAGCTCTGACCCTCACCAGCTACTCGGCCTGGGGCTTGACTGTGTCTCCTCCTGTGGGAGGGGGACGGTGGAGGGCTGTGTTGTGTCCCAGGAAGGATTGCTGTGAGCACTGAGCACAGAGCCCGCGCACAGTAGGCGCTCAGTGACCGGTAGCGGCCATTGCTGCGTTACCATTGGGGCGCCGTGTGGTCACGGGAAGCAGGTGGCTGTGGTCAGTCTTTCCAGTCCCTTCTGGAACCTCGGGGTGCCTGCCTGCCACACCCACGTCCCCACGTCCCGTGTCTCTGTCGGAGGCTGCCACGTTCGACGTTTCCTTCTCCCTGCAGGTAACGACATGGGTCCATCCTCGTCCAGTAAGACCACAAACAAGTTCGAGGGGCTGTCTCAGCAGGCGAGGTAAGCCCGCGTGTCCCGCTGGGCGTGTGGCTGCGGGGGCGGGCGGCACCACAGAGACGGGCATTGGTGATGGTCTACCCCACGTGGCCCGCACTGTGGGCCTGGCGCTGCCGGCCGGCTGGGCATGGACAGCCGTCCTCCATCGGGGCCCCTGAGTCAGGCTGCCGGAATGAGCTCTTATTTTCAGTTTCCACATGAAGTCCTTTGGTCCTGGTACTTTCCCTCTGGGCTCAGGGGCGGGAGGTCACTTAGGAGGATGAGGGCTCTGAGTCCAGCAGAGCTGGGTCTGGATTTCCGTGTCCATCACCACTAGCCTCGCTCGGGGCCTCGACAGGTCACCGTGGCTGCCGCCTCTGACGGTGGGGCCGGCGGGGTTACCTCTGTGTGCCACGCCGGGACGGACCCAGCTGCTTTCACCATGGTGCCCTGGGGAGAGGCTCGGGGGGAGGAGGAGGAGTCAGTCAGAACCATTCAGAACACCCTCCCAGCCGGGCCAACTTGGACTGGTGGGAACTAGACTGTCCTTTTGCCAAAGAGATCTGGCGAGGGTTTTAGATAGCTCAGCCTCCGATTTCCTTGAATAACCTATCACGGCCGACATTATAACACTTTAGGTCCTAAATGATTTTTTTATTTATTTATTTATTATTAATTAGCACCGGTTCCGCGAAGTCTGCCCTTGGCCCGCGAGTTCTGCCTAAACTACCTCAGAAAGGTAAGGCCTCCTTTCTCCCTGCGCTCATTTGTAGCTCTGCGTGAAATAGTCCTGTATGGTTCTTACTGCGAAAGTGATGTGTGTTCATTCTAGGACACTTGAAAAATACGGGTAAGCAAAAGGGAGGAAATAAAAACCACCTGAGAATGCAAACAACCAAGATAAACTGGAGGGTCCATCCTTTTACTCACTTTTCTGTGCTTTTCATAAGTTCCCACGTAAACGGATGTTGGAGAGAGATAGAGAGTTAGAAACATTCATCAGCTGCCTCCTGCACACCCCCCACTGGAGATGTGCCCGCAACCAAGGTACATGCCCTTGACCAGAATCGAACCTGGGACCCTTCGGTCCTCAGACTGATGCTCTATCCACTGAGCCAAACCGGTTTCGGCAACTGGCAAATACTCTTGCTAAAACAGTAAATAGATGAAAGCAGATAGAAGTTTTATGTTTGGAAAAGACACTAAAAAGTCAAGAAGGAAATATAAGAGAACATTTGCAATGGCTACAGTTAGGTGACTGACTCTGGAAACTTAACTCTGTACTTTCCGACTCTCTCTCTCTCTTGTC
The DNA here is from genome assembly GCF_964339955.1 of Pipistrellus hanaki. Taxonomy (NCBI): domain Eukaryota; kingdom Metazoa; phylum Chordata; class Mammalia; order Chiroptera; family Vespertilionidae; genus Pipistrellus; species Pipistrellus hanaki. Next base: position 46,166,234 of record NC_140519.1, on the reverse strand, counting down.
TGTGCTATTCATGGTTTGGGGTTTTAATTTCCGCCTCATTCGGACATCCTTTCCTGACGTCACTGAGCGTGACACCTGAGTTGTGACGTGGCAGGCTTCCGGCTTCCGCTCTTGTCTGTTCAACAAGGGCCTCCAGGTGCTCACGCTGGGTCGTGCTCAGCAGGTGCCACCCCCCCTCCTCCCTGTCCGCCCGTGACCCCCCCTTTGGCTTGTCCCTGCAGTGGCCCTCCGGAAGACCGAGACTAGCCACCATCTCTCCCTGGACAAGGCCAGCGTCCCGCCCGAAGGCGCCCTGAAACCGGCGCCGCCGGCAGACCTGCCCCCGAAGCCCACCGACCTGGCGCCCAGGCCCCAGATGGGAGACCTGCCGCCAAAGCCGGGAGAACTGCCGCCCAAGCCCCAGCTGGGCGACCTGCCCCCCAAGCCCCACCTCTCAGACCTGCCCCCCAAGCCACACATGAAGGACCTGCCCCCCAAGCCGCAGCTGGCCGACCTGCTGGCCAAGGCCCCGCCTGGGGAGGCCCCGCCCAAGGCCCCGCCCGCCGACGGCGCCCTCAAGTCGCACTCGCTGGACCTGTCCCCGAACGTGCCGGCCCGGGACGCCCTCCAGAAGCAGGCCTCCGAGGACGCCAACGACCTGACGCCCACCCTGCCCGAGATGCCCGTGCCGCTGCCCAGGAAGATCAACACGGTGGGTCCGGGGCCGGGGTGGGGGTGTGTGTGTGTGTGGTGGGGGGGTGGCTGATGCAGAAGGAGCGGGGTCAGCAGGGCCTCTGAGGGAGACACCGGGGCACTGGCAGGAAAAGGTGCCCTTTTCTTTTTTTCTTTTTTTCTTTTTTTTTTAATATATTTTATTGATTTTTTACAGAGAGGAAGGGAGAGGGATAGAGAGTTAGAAACATCGATGAGAGAGAATCATCCATCAGCTGCCTCCTGCACACCCCCCACTGGGGATGTGCCTGAAACCAAGGTACATGCCCTTGACCGGAATCGAACCTGGGACCTTTCAGTCCGCAGGCCGACGCTCTACCCACTGAGCCAAACTGGTTTCAGCAAAAGGTGCCCTTTTCATTACTAACTGTTGACTGCGCGGGGTGCCCAACGCATCCCCTGGAGGTCATTTCCCTATTTCCACCTTCCTGTTTGCCAAGAACTGGATGTCCCACAGATCAGAGCCCACGTCCAGTTGGTCAGACCTGAGAGCTTTGGGGAAGTGCCGGCTGCTGACTCTGCTTCGCATGCCGCCGGGAAGGGTGTGCGCGCTGCACATTGACCGGCGGAAGCTGCAGATCGGCTTTGCATCACGCTTCCCAAATCCAGTTTTAGACTCTGCGTCATCCTGGCCTGCGGGGGTGGGGGGGGAGAATGCTGTGTCACTGGTGGAGCCACACTGTCCCTTGCCTTCATGGTGAACATGATGGGCAATGCCCGCTCGCCCCGGCTGGGCTCTCCCCTGATGCCAGGGGAAGGGACAGGGGCTCGGACACCTTGAGATGTCTGGGCACACGGAGCCCGTGGCAGACCTGCCCCGCCGTTCGCAGCGGAGACACTGAGGCTCAGGGAGGCCCCGGCCCCGCCCACGGCTGGCACCCCCCGAAACCCTCCCGGGCTCTCTTCGGTCCGTCCCGGCCGCTAACCGCCGCCTCCGTGCCGCAGGGGAAGAACAAGGTGCGGCGCGTGAAGACCATCTACGACTGCCAGGCCGACAACGACGACGAGCTGACCTTCCTCGAGGGCGAGGTGATCGTCGTCACGGGGGAGGAGGACCAGGAGTGGTGGGTACGTGCCCGCCCCCGCCCGGGCAGTCCCTCCGGTTCCTTCCCTCGGGCGTGGGCTGCCCCCGCTGCGCCCCGGACCCTGCCCCCGTGTCCCCTGCCAGAGCAGCTGTGGGTCAGGGAGTTCACGTGGGACGGAAGCGCTGCAGCCGTGGTCACACCAGGCGGTTCTTCCCGTTCTCCCGATGGGAACCCGGAGCTCCGGGGCGGGCCAGCGGGCAGAGCCGGTCCCGAGCCTGCGTGCTCGGCTGCCGTGGGCTGGACACAGCCGTGCTCCGGGCCGTCACGGACGGACCGACGGGTGGCCTGGCCGGGCTCTCGGAGCCCCTCCCCTCTGTCTGTCATGGGAGCCGGCATGCAGGTCTTGTTAGGTTTCCCACGATGGGTCCCCCGTAATCAGGTCCCACAGATGTAACAGGTAGAACCTTCTGCAGGTGACGGGCCAAGCTCAGGCAGCAGCCAGGGAGCCTGCGGGCCACGCTGCTCTGGAGCCTCACAGCCCCCAGAAGCGGGGCGTTCTCTGTCTCACAAGCCGAGGGAAGGGTGTTTTAGCCCGGGTTACAGACGGGAGGCTCAGCAAGCTCTATCCCGCTTGCCCACAGGGAAAGCAGCCGAGCCCCCTAAGAAACACACATTTTATTCTGTTTCCAACACACCTCTTGGTTTCTCCCCACCTGTGTGCCCACCACCCCAAGCCAAGTCTCCCTCCATCACCTTCTACCCACTTCACCCCCTTTCCCTCCTCTGCCTCCCTCCCTCCCTCCCTCTGACGTCACCACACTGTGGTCTGTGCCTGTGAATGTGTCATTGATGTATTTGCTCTGTCCCTTCACCTTTCTCGGACAGCTGCCAGCCTGCTCTCCTCCCCGAGTCTGTGTCTGTTTTGTTAGTTTTGTTCATTCGCTTCCCCCAGTGCGAGAGGCCGTGCGGTGCTTGTCTCTCTGGCCGGCGTCTTGCTCTGAGCGCAGTGCTCTCCAGGTTCCTTCCTGTCGACAGGGAGGACTCCCGCGGGCTGCCAGCGGGCAGAGGGAGAGCCACGCAGAGGTGCCGAGCGCAGAGCTCCTGTTCTGTGGTTGTCACTGCCACGTGGTCGGTTGTCTCCGCTCTCAGCGGCCTGCCTCCGCCTGACGCCTCTCGCTTCTCCCCACAGATCGGCCACATCGAGGGAGAGCCCGAAAGGAAAGGGGTCTTTCCCGTGTCCTTCGTCCACATCCTGTCCGACTAGCGAGGAGGAGAACCCGGGACTGTCCACGCCCTCCAGGGCGGAGCCCCTTGCCCACGTGTACATAGCTGCTGTTACAGAACGGACCGCCGGCCGCTCCGCACGGGGACGGCGCCGTGTGTCTTGTAAATAAACGCCCTGTTATCTTCCGCCTTCGCCAGTATTAATGGGAGCCGGGGACCGGCGTCTTCCCGGTTTGCCAAAGCCGTCCTGGCGTCTAGCACTTCCATCTCCCTCTGTGCCGTTCTCCAAGCGAGCAGGAACCTGGGGACCGCCGGCTCTGCCAACGGCAGCGGACCGTGCCCAGTGCCGGTGTCCTCGCCCGTCCCTGAGCGGGCACGGCCGCTGGCGGAAGGCGACCGACCTGTCTTCCGGGGAGACTCTGAGCTCCGCCAGCTGCCTGCAGCCCGTGTTCAGTTTACAGCTCCACCGCCCGCTGGGCATCATGACAGCAAGCGCTCGGTTAACCGGGAGAGTGACCCTGCGGCAGGACAGGCACAGCCCGGCCTCGGGGCACGCACGCACCCACCCCTCGGCAGGTCGGCCAGTGGATGCAGACGTCCGGGGAGCCGTGCCCGCCCCTGAGACGTTACCTCATTATGCAAAGATGACGTAGCCTTCGTGACGACGCGGACAGACGCTGAGGCCCTCAGTGGAGCCCCTCTTCCAGGCCCCGGGGGCTGCCAGGAGTGAGCCTTCTCTAAGGAGCCTTCCCTAAAGGGGTGTGCGCAGCGGGGGCCCCGCACGCTCTAACCTGATTGCCATTAAAAGCAGAGATGATAAGGTTGCGACGATGTTTGTGTCTAGTCAGCCCCGTGGCTCTCTCGCACGCGTGTGGCTCTCCACGTCCTGTTGTTATGGATGAGCATCCTCTCTGTGTGTGCAAGTATCCCGTGTGTCCATTCACGTTCTGTTCGGAGCTCTGTCCCGGACACGTGTAACCCCTGCGGAGGTCAGTCAGGAGGAGGACGGGTCGGAAGCCACCGTGCCCTCGGCCTCCCGCTGTAGAACCAGGTGCTGAAACCGCCTCTCCTTCCTCCCGGCTCTCGGTTAAACCCCGATCATAGGAAGTCCCCAGCCCCACGCCCGGTTCCGCAGACACGTCTCCTTCCGTCAGCCCATCCCCGAGGCCCGGGCGCCGCTGTGGCCCCACGTGGGGAGTCTGCCCCCCGGAGGCCCCTGTCTGTCTCCTTCTCCCCCCGTGTGACTCGGGAATTTGAAGAGAATACAGCGGGTTCGCTCCCACCGGCAGGGCTGAGCCCTGACCAGGGCCCCGGTGTCCCTCTGCCATTGCATTTGCTTCATCGGCTCTGTCGGCAAACCGCACAGGAGACGGCGTTCTTACACATGTAATCTCGGCAGTGAGTGAGGCGTGTTCATTTCACAGAAGCACAATCCCTCCCGAACCATTAGGAAAGCCGTCACGCCCCATGCCGGTGAATTTAGTTCCGCACGCACTTAGAGAGCATCGGGCAGCCACGGGCTCAGGAAACCCCGTGGCAGGCCCGCCGCCCGCCTCAGCTGTGACTCCGGCAGCCAGAGTGCAGGCGCGGCCAGTGGCCCGGGGGGTGGCCGGCTGCGTCTGCAGCCTCGGGACGCAGGCCACGCCCATGTCAGGGCAGGAGGACACGCTCCCACGTCCCTACTGTCCCTGTTCGGTTCCACATTTTCAGTTGCATTAAAAAACTCATCTTTGCAGCCTACAGTGTTTTAACTGATCTCAACATAACTGGTTTCTTAAGACACACACACACACACACACACACTAGATGTCTGAGACTAAGCGGAACCCATGTCTGCTCTTCCCCTTCCCAGCAACGTGAACGCGTTCTTCACATCTTTTCTTCTTTCGGGATTGTCTGTTCTTTCGGGCTTGTCACCAGGAATCGGAGCTCTCTCCAGCTCGCTGGCCCTGGGACCCCTTGGCCGGTCTTAGTTGAGTTGAAGTCTTGATCATTGTTCTGAATCTCCGTGAACCACCATCTGCCGTTTTGTACATGAGATAGTATTTTGAAGGTATAGGAACTTATGGGGGGAAATTAGCTAATGAGTTCCCTCTCCCCCGGAGGGGAGCGGTGTGTTCTGCAAAGAGCGTGTCTTATTTTCCTGTTGAACAGCGATGCTATTTATTTTTTTATTGCCTAGGACTCCAGCCTGTTGTATAGCCTCCGTGGACCACTTGGTAAACCCCGACTCTCATTCGACATCTCCCTCGGACACCAGTACTCGCGTCCGTTCACGTGTATTTAATGTGACTTTTTTTCAGTACTGTATGTGTTCATTTCTACCTTTTTTAATATTTAAAATTGCTTTTAAATAAACATATTCTCAGTTGATCCCAAACACCCGCCATCAGGCCGTTCTGTGAGCTGCCCTCTCCTCCCCCGGTTAGAGAAGACTGGGACTTGCCAGGCCAGGGGGATCGGGGTGGAGGAGGGTGGGGGTAGAGAGAGCACAGGTCCTTGCTGCTCCAGTGTGAAGGCTCACTTCGGATGCGTAAAAATGTGCATCTGGCCCTGGCTGGTTTGGCCCAGTGGATAGAGCATCGACCTGCGGACGGATGAGTCCCAGGTTCGATTCCTGTCAAGGGCACATACCTGAGGTGCAGACTCTAGCCAGGGGCATGGGGTAGGCAACCAATCAATGTGTGTCTCACATCGGTATTTCTCTCGGTTTCTTCCTCTCCCACTCTTTAAAAAAAAAAAAAAAAAAAAAAAATGGAAAAAAATATCCTCAGTGAGAATTAAATACCCTATCTAATAAAAGAATAGTATGCAAATTGACAATCATTCCAACACACAAGATGGCCAGCAGGGGAGAACAGTTGGGAGGGGCCAGGCCTGCAAGGGAGGGCAATTGGGAGCAATCAAGCCTGAAGGGGAGGGCAGTTAGGGGTGACCAGGCCTGCAGAGAAGGGAAGTTGAGGTCGGCTGGACCTGCAGGGGAGAGCAGTAGGGGGACCAGGCCTGCAGGAGAGGTTAGTTAGGGGTGACCAGGCTTGCATAGGAGGACAGTTAGGGGCAATCAGGCTGGCAGGGGAGTTGTTAGGGGGTGATCAGGCTAGCAGGCAGAAGCAGTTAGGGGCAATCAGGAAGGCAGGCAGGCGAGCAGTTGGGAGCCAGCAGTCCTGGAAGAGGGATATCCCAGATTGGAGAGGATGCAGGCTGGGCTGAGGGACACACACACCCGTGCATGAATTCATATATATATATATATATATATATATATATATATATATATAATCTGTGTCCTGGTTTTACACAACATGGCCCTCCATGTCTTGACACCCTTTCCCACTCCCACCTCCACAGCACCCGCGTATGACCCAGTTTTCAAAAGAAAGGGGGGCGGGGGTGCCTGCTCAGACCACCTGCTGTGATTAAGTTTCTGTTTACCTGGGGCTACCTGTGGGGAGCAGACCCAGGGCCGGTCACCGGCCTGCAACTCCTCACAGCCCTGAGAGGCAGGAGCCGTCCGCTTCCTGGAGCTGGTAAATGTGGCTCCAGTTCACTTCCGGCAGGAGACGTCATCCTATATTATAAAAGCTTAATATGCAAATTGATCAAACAGCGGAAAGACTACTCGCTATGATGCACACTGACCACCAGGAGACAGTCGCTCAACGCAGGAGCTGCCTGCAGGCCCCAGACCAGCCAAGAGATGCCAACACCTCCCTGTGCCCCTCCCCCCCCTTATCCTGCCAGTTGCCCCACAGATCAGCCCTGGTCACCGGCCAGGGCTAAGGACCCTACGCATTTTGTGCAGGAATTCTGTGCACCGGGCCTCTAGTGATTAATAAATGCCTGAGTCAGGAGCCCAGAGATGTGGCTCTGGCTCCAAGGCCCCCACAGGGATCCTGCCACCTGGAGACCGACCCCGCCACAGCGCTCCAGCCAGTGAGAGCGGTGAGAGCTGACGGGGCCAGACTGAAGTGTCTGTCGCCTTGTTTCCTTCCACCCAAGCGGGCAGGACCCACCCTGTTCAGACTGCCCGGAGGAGGGCTTGGGCCGGGGACCGACATGATTACCTGGATCCTGCAGGCAGCGGAGCACTGGGTGTCCATCTGATTACACCAGGGCGCCATGCTGGCATGGTGTAAACCTGGGACAGGGTTTGTGTGAAGTTGATGGACTCACCGTTGGAAGGCAGCCACCAGTACGCGGGGCCCCTCCGCCACAGCCCTCTCCCCATGAGCTATACGTGCGTACGTGCGTCAGCCCTCTGTGAGGTAACGTCCTCCTGAGACACACCTTCCTTCAGATGAGGAGGTCACTCGCAGAGCTGGAGTGACCTCCAGGTCACAGTAAGTCCTGGGGCAGTGCCAGCCCTGGTCTCCCGCCCTCCCCCCAGCCTGCTCTTTCCCTAACCCTCCGGGGCTGTGGGTGTGCCTGTGGCTGGTGGGTGGAGGTGATAATTACTAGGGTAATTCCACCTGCTGAACTTGCCCCCTCACACGCCCTCCCCTCCTGTGTCCTGAATGGCCGTCTTGTCTGCAGAGTCTGCAGATGGGCTTGCTGTCCAGCCGGGGCCTGGCTGAGGGCGTGCACCCCGCCCCACCGGGATGGGGGCCACTCCTCCACCCTGGCCTGGCCGCCCACAGCCCAGCCCACAGCGGGTGAAGGTGAGGGCAGCCCAGCCACAGGGCACACCGCCCGCCCCCGAGCATTCCTTCCGCTGAGACGCTGCCAAGACTGTGGGTGCAAAGCCGTGCCCCACACTGGCTTCCTGAGGAGGGGAGGGTGGGGCAAGGCGATGACTAAGTAACGTTCCTGGGGGGAGCTTCCTGGAGGAAATGGGGTGCGCTCCTCCTGGGCCTGCAGGGGAGCAGGTGAAGGCAAGGAGCTGGGAGGGACAGCGGGTGGCGCCGAGCCCAGGACTCCATCAGCAGGAGCGCGTTCCTGGACAGCACTCCGCAGAAGGACTCTCATCTCCCCCTTTCCCTCCTCCCCAGTTTACAGTTTGGAAGATTGAAGCTCAGGGAAGCGAAGGCGAAGGTGTGACTCGCCAAAAGTCAAGTTGCTCGCGAAGCTCAGAGGCTGGACTTGAACTCTGAGGTCAGGGCCCTCCCGGCTCCCGGCGGTGACCCTGGGCTGCCCTTGCTGAGGAGAAGCGGGGTCCAAGCCCGTCACCCTCCCAGGGGCAGGTCCGCCAGCAGGTGATAACATGGGGAGCAGCCCGCCCTCCCTCCCTCCCTCCCTCCCTCCCTTTTTTTTCTTTCTTTTTAATATATTTTTGTTGATTTCAGAGAGGAAGGGAGATGGAGAGAGAAAGAAATAGAAACAGAAATGGTAGGCTGCCTCCTGCACGCTCCACCCTGGGGATGGAGCCCACAAACCCGGGTATGTGCTCTGACCGGGAATCGAACCGTGACCTCCTGGTCCATAGGTCGAAGCGCAACCACTGAGCCACGCCCGCCCGGCGAGCATCGCGCTTTCAAAGGCCCAGGACACCCTCCGGCCGAGGTTCGGAGCGGGAGCCCGGTGCCCAGCGCTCTGTCCACTCGGAGGGACGGTGCTGACCCCCGCCCGGAGCAGCGCCCGCACAATGGGCCTCTGTCACGGGCGGCGAGCCCGGGCCCACAAGCACGCCTTGTCCGACGGGCAGGCTCAGTTCCTGCTCAGCTGGAGCCGCTTGGCAAACTCAGAGGCCAGGGCTCCCGGCCGGGCCGGCTCCGGTGCCAGCCCACACATCCTCCCCTGCCCGGGCTCCTCTCGTCTCTGCCACCGGAGGCAGCGAGCGCACCCAGGCCGCCCTGCCCGAGTGCCCTCCACACGCGTGCCGGCGGCCTGGGTCCACGTGCCCACCATGGGGGTCATGCCAAGGTGGGAGGTGCCAGGCTGGTGACCGGCTGGAGAGGAAGGAGGAAAGAAGTTGAGGGCAGGGAGAGAGGCAGAGGCTGGGAGCCGCGTCCAGGGAACGTGCTCGCGTGTCCAGGTCACAGTAGGACCACAGCCCGAGGGCCCAGACAGCGGGCTGGCTGAGCAAACGGGTCCTTCCTCCCAGCGTGTCCACGGTAATGAGGATGCACACGCACCCCCACCCACAGCCACGCGGACGAGCATCACACACTGTGTCGGGCCCCAGAGCCAGACTCGAAATATAATAATTCACCTTTGATTCTCCTCCATCCTGTACGGAAATAGGGAGTCTCTATGGTTACAGGGCAGCATCGCGTTTACCCAAAGGGGGGGACGGGAAGGGGGTGCTGCGGAGAGGGGTGTGAGGGGGGCAGATACCACTCTCTTTCTTTCTCTGGGCGCTGGGCACGGGGGTTGTGCAAATTGGTACATTGATCACTTCCCCGGAGGCGAGCTGCTCCCGGTGTGAAGGTGTCCGCAGCAGGCTCCTCGTGTGAGGTCCGTCTCCCTGGCGACCGGGGATGCTGAGCATCTCTCTCGTGCGTCCTGGCCATCTGTGCATCTCCTTTGGAGACGCCGCCAGCAGAGACTGGGACCATTTTGAAATCCCGGTGTCGAGCTGGAGCAGTTCGCTCTGTGTTCTAGACACCGGTCCTTCTCGGATGTGCGGTTGACAAAGCCGTCCTCCCCATCTGCGGTTACCTCCTCCTCCCACGCCTTTGGACGCGGGCACGCCTCCAAGGTGATGGGACGCTCAGAATCACAGCCCCACGGCTCCCGGCTCCCGGAGCCACACCAAGAGGCTCAGCGTGCGAGGCGGCCGAGGGCGTTCCCGGGGAGCAGTGGTTCCGGCCGTGGCCTCTGGAGTCATGGACGCGGGCCGGGGCTCTCTGGCCCAGGGTTCGATGCGTGGCCCCCTCGTGGCTGAGGGAACCTGGGCGAGTCGACTAGCCTCTCTGAGCCCCAGTGTGCTCCTCAGTGAAAGTTGGGTGCTACTGCAAGGTGAGCGGCGAACAGATGACCCAGAATGTTTTGGGGGTTTGTTTTGTTTTGTTTTGTTTTGTTTTTTGCAGAGAGGAAGGGAGAGGGATTACAGTTAGAAACATCGATGAGAAAGATTGATCAGCTGCCTCCTGCACATCTTCTACTGGGGATGTGCCTGCAACATGCCCTTTACTGGAATCGAACCTGAGACCCTTGAGTCTGCATGCCGATGCTCTATCCACTGAGCCAAACCTGTTAGGGCCAGAATATTATTATTATTATTATTATTATTATTATTATTATTATTATTATTATTTATTTCAGAGAGAAAGGGAGAGGGAGCAAGAAACATCAACAATGAGAGAGAATCATTGATGGGCTGCCTCCTGCACACCCCACACTGGGGATGGAGCCCACAACCTGAGCATGTGGCCCTTGACTGGAATCAAACCCAGGGCCCTTCAGTCCACAGGCCAACATGCTAGCCACTGAGCCATACCAGCTGGGGCTAACCTGGAATGTTAAAGGAGAGACCATGGGCACATTTTACTTTGGTGACTATTTTAAATAACAAAGCAGAAGAGCCATGCCTGGCATAAGCTAGGGGCTCCAGCCATGGCAGTCCCGCCCTGTTGTGTATGCCAGAGCCTGGCCGGCCCCTCAGCCCTCCACCTCCAGGGGGTCCTCACAGCAGCACGTGGCGGGGAAGCTACCAGCCCGCCTCCCCCAGGGCAGTGGGGAGGGTCCAGGCTGCGTGTCGCTGCTCTTGCTTTCTATTTTTTTTTAAAATATATATTTTATTGATTTTTTTACAGAGAGGAAGGGAGAGGGATAGTTGGAAACATCGATGAGAGAGAAACATCGATCAGCTGCCTCCTGCACACCTCCCACTGGGGAAATGCCCGCAACCAAGATACATGCCCTTGACCAGAATCGAACCCGGGACCCTTCAGTCTGTAGGCTGATGCTCCATCCACTGAGCCAAACCGGTTTCGGTTGCTTTATTTATTTATTTATTTATTTATTTATTTAAATTAAAAAAGAGACACACAGTCATGTTCCCAGCTTCTTGGGCCGATAAGAACGTCACCAACAACTGAAACCAAAGAAAGTGTGTGTTTCTCTGCTTTCAAGAGGAACAGCCCTGGGGCCCAGCAAGGGTTTCTCAGTCTCTCCCGGGGGGACCCAGCACCCCGCCCACAGAGGGAGCCCAGCTGCCCTCCGGGGTGGGTCCCGGGAGCCGTGGGGCCCGGACTGCCCCGGGGTCCACCATGGAGGTGACTCCCCCGGCCAGTGTGCGCCCAGCCCGGGGGCAGAGGGGCCTGCAGGGAGGGGCAGGTGGTCTCAGGTCCTGGGGGCTGAGGGTCTGGGGGTTCTGAGGCCGGGCTCCCCTTCACAGACAGGCTCATGGGGGAGTCAGGGCCACACAGCCCGAGGCCGAGCGGTGAGTGAAAATAAAAGCGAAACTCCGACCGAGGTTCCTCTCGGTGCCCCGGGGGCCCTTGCCGGGAAGTCCCTCCCTGGTGATTCAGGCCGGGCAGAGCTGGCAGCTGCTGGGCGGCACCTGGCCCGGACGCCCTCCCCGAGGCGGGATCCCTGGGGCCCGGGCACACCCGGCTGGGCCAGGTGCCCGCTCCCCGCACCCAGGATGCCCTCGAGGCAGGAGGGCCTTGGGGAGCCCCCTGCTCCCCTGCCAGCCAAGCCATTCACCTCTGTCCAATCTCTGCGTCATATATATATATATATATATATATATATATATATATATATATATATATATATATATAAAATTGATTTTTTACAGAGAGGAAGGGAGAGGGATAGAGAGTGAGAAACATCGATTTTGGCCAATCTCTGCATCTTGTTTAGCCCGCCCCCCCCCCCCCCCCCCAGGACCTGAGTCAGCGGGAGGTTGGGGAGCAGGTGGGGCAGGGAGTAGCGCATCCACCAGGTGCTCAGGGCGGGCGGTCCCCGACTGGCCATCAGAAAGTAACCTTTTTGGGTTTCAATTGTGTGGGTTTGTGTTGTTTTTTTTTGTTTTTTTTTTTTTTTTAAGTCAAAACAACAGTGGACCCAGCTGGTGGGGCTCAGTGGCTGAGCGTTGATCTAGGAACCAGGAGGTCACAGTTCGATTCCCCCATCAAGGCACCCAACGCCCGGGTTTCGGGCTGGATCCCTAGTGTGGGGCGTGCAGGAGGCAGCCGATCCGTGAGTCTCTCTCATCATGGACGTTTCTCTCTCTCTCTCCCTCTCCCTTCCTCTCTGAAATCAACAAAAACATATTTAAAAGACCAACAACAACGTGTGGATGTTCAAGTAGAAAGGACGCCCTAACCGGTTTGGCTCAGTGGACAGAGCGTCGGCCTGCGGACTGAAGGGTCCCGGGTTCCATTCCTGTCAGGGGCAGGTACCTTGGTTGCGGGCACATCCCCGGTAGGGGGTGTGAAGGGGGCAGCTGATCTATGTTTCTCTCTCATTGATGTTTCTAACTCTCTATCACTCTCCCTTCCTCTCTGTAAAAAATAAAAAATAAAAATAAAAAAGCGAAAAGAACTCTGAGGGGAAGTAGCCAGGGTCAGGGGCTGGTCATTGCCGCTGACTCCTATCCAGTCGGCGCCTCTCTTCCGGGAGCCTCGCTGCCTAAAGGGTATTTACCGCGCACTCACTGTGTGCCAGGCCTGGGGACACGGGCAATAAACACCACCCACGCCCGTGGGGCCCCTCAGAGCCGAGTCCGCAAAGCCCATGCCCACATTGCCTAAACAGAGAGCCCTTTCCGGGAAGCGGGTCAGTCTGAGGGGTAGTAATCCTGGCAATACATAAGAGACACAACAAATATTAATCCGCTGACCAACATCCCAGCTCCTGGGGAACTTTTCCCAAGAAAAGGAGGAGATGTATGCTCTGCCATTATTTTAGAAATACATGTGACTAGTTAATTATGGTCCATCCACCCAATAAATTATATGTAGCCGCGCACACACACACACACACACACACACACCCAGACCCAGAACTACAGAACACACAAATGTGCTTCATATGTTGTATTTTAGGGCCTAACCTAACCACCCCCATCAGGGGACTGATGTTTAAGATGGAGGCGCATTGTGGCGATGAAATGCTAACAGTTGTCACAAAGAAGAAATTGGAACATCTCCAAGTGACAAAAGAGAAAGCTTTCTGTTACGGACACGGTTTACACATGGGAAAAAATTCTGCAAGGATTTGAGCCCTAGCTGGTTTGGCTCAGTGGGTAGAACATCGGCCTACAGGCTGAAGGGTCCTGGGTTTGATTCTGGTCCAGGGCACAAGCCCGGGTTGCAGGCCCTATCCCCAGCGGGAGGCGTGCAGGAGGCAGCCGATCAGGGATTCTCTCTCATCGTTGATATTTCGATCTCTCTCTCTCTCCCTCTCCCTTCCTCTTTGGGATCAATAAAAAAGTATATATATTTTTAAAAACTTAGAAGGATTTGAGTGCCATCGTTCTGAGGCCAGAACTACACAGCTGTGCTATCTATATAGATTGTATAATAAATGTATACATGGTACCATATATAATACAAAATAGAATATGTGTCATCTATTTACAATTATAGGACATACTTCATATAAAACATATAGACGCGGTGAGGAGTCCTGGCACCAGCACTGGGGAAAGGCGTGTGATGCTTAGTAAGCTGGGAGCTGCACGCCTGCCTGTTCCCAGCCCCGAGCCCCTGGGCACAGGAGACTTTCCCCCCTGGACCAGGGAGGCATGGAGGAGAATAGCCCTGCAGAGGCACTGGTAAAAGGTGGAACTATGGTCCCAGCTGGCATGGCTCAGTGGTTGAGCGGTGACCTATAAACCAGGAAGTCACAGTTCCATTCCCGGTCAAGGGCACAGGCCCGGGTTGCGGGCTTGATCCCTGGTGTGGGGCGTGCAGGAGGCAGCTGATTATTGATTCTCTCTCATCATGGATACTTCTCTCTCTCTTTTCCTCTATGAAATCAGTAAGTCTTGGTTTGGCTCAGTAGATAGAGCATCGGCCTGCAGACTCAAGGGTCCCAGATTCAATTCCTGTCAAGGGCATGTACCTTGGTTGCGGGGACATCCCCAGTAGGGGGTGTGCAGGAGGCAGCTGACGGATGTTTCTCTCTCATCGATGTTTCTAACTCTCTGTCCCTCTCCCTTCCTCTCTGTAAAAAATCAATAAAATATATATATATTTTTTTTAAAAAAAAAGGAAGTCATGGTTTGATTTCTGTCAAGGGCACATGCCTGGGTTGCAGGCTCCATCCCCAGTAGGGGGCATGCAGGAGGCAGCTGATTATGGATTCTCTCACATCATGGATGTTTCTATCTCTCCCTTCCTCTCTTTTCCTCTCTGAAATCAATAAAAATATATATATTACAAAAAGACATCTTAAAAAAATTGTCTTAGGTTTCTGATTCTCTTTGCCCAGAGGAAGAGGGCACTGGGGTTCAGACAGTGTCATTTTTCCACCCGTGAGCTGTCGGGGGCCTCGCGTGTCCTGTGGGCTCCTCTGACGGTCCTGGATGTGCCGGGAGCGTGGCTCACGCACAGGAGCTGTGTCTCCGGGGACAGCCCCGTCCTCGCCTGTTCTCACCACAGCGTGGCAGGAAGAGGGCGGCCCTTCCTCCCGCCACCCGGCTGTGCACCCAGAGTTTCACTCTGTAAACTGAGGTGCCAGGGGCCTGACAGCCATGGGCACCGACCTCACTCTGAGTGAAGACATTTTTCTTTTTTTTTAAATATATTTTATTGATTTTTTTTTTTTACACAGGGGAAGGGAGAAGGATAGAGAGCTAGAAACATCGATCAGCCGCCTCCTGCACACCCCCCACAGGGGATGTGCCTGCAACCAAGGTACATGTCTTTGACCAGAATTGAATCTGGGACCCTTGAGTCTGCAGGCCGACGCTCTATCCACTGAGCCAAACCAGTCTCAGCAATTTTTCCTTCTTAAGGATAAAAGGCACAGAAAGGACGAGGTCTTTTCTCTGCAGGCATAATTGGAGGACTGTTTCTTGAAGACCCCGGCGCCTGGGCTGAGGGGGGGGGGAGGTGATAGGAGTCGCCTTTCTGCTCCGGTTCCCGACCATCGGGTCCCACAGCACCGATGGCAGCGAACAATACCTGCCACCGTGTCACTGTGTGGATTCCAGACAGAGCAGCCACCACCTCTGCGGGCGCACTCCGGGGACTGGTGATGGCAGGGCGGGCTTTCGGGGTTAGAAAGGAGCCCCACATGGGGCCCAGGGCCTGGGGCCTGACCCTCCTTATCCTCTCTCAGGAACCACCGGCCTTGCTGCCTAGTTGTTGTCACGGCCAGCACTGCTACCAGCCAAACAAAGCTGGTGCCAGAAGCGGCTTGAGCAGCTTAGAATCACGAATGGAAACGAGAAGCAATGACAACATATTGAAAGAAATCATGCGTACGGAAGACGAAGGTAAATTGTAACAACGTGGGTGGCAGGAACCCTTGGAGGATTATCTGCCCCGTTTGCCACATCTCGGTTTTCATTTGCATGTGTCACCCAAACTTTCACTATTGACCCCTTTTCTTAGAGCCTCAGGGGGCTTTGCTTTTGCATGAGTGCGACGGGAGAATGACCCTTACACGGCACCGGCACCTCCAAACAGTGAGAGTGCCAGAAGAGCGACCCTGACCTCGCCAGCCAGCACCGAGCTAAGGACTCGAGTGGCTCTGTCCTGTGGGGTCCTCACCGGGCCCCATGAACGAATCTATGGTTGTCCCCATTTTACTGACCAGTAAACTGAGGCTCAGAGGTGGTGGGGAGTGAGTGCCAGGCCCTGTGTCCCAAACCTTCCACGATGGAAGCAAGTCAGGTCAGACTGTAAAGTAGCCAGAATGCTTCCGACTGGAACCCCCAGGGAACTCGTGTGTGTGTGTGTGTGTGTGTGTGTGTGTGTGTGTCTCACAGGCACGAACATGCACATGCACATTTTTTGGGCCTGGTTAACGTCCGGAAAGAAAGAGATCAGTGACTAAGCGTGTGTTACACGCCGGTGAGTCAGCTGCGTCTCCGGTGACCCTCCGGGTGCGTGGTGTCCTGTCCCCCCCGCCTTCTCAGCTCCTCCTGCCTGGGGCTTCTGCCATGGAGCAAACCAGCTCCTCCTTGGTCTTCCCCTGTCCCTGCTGCCGTCCATCTTCCCGGCATGACCGTCTTTTCCAAAGAGCCCTGCCCCTCAGGGTGTGCCCAGGTAGGGCGGCTTCCGTTTGTCATTCCTGCCTCCTGCGATGCTTCAGGCTGCATCGGCTCCAGGACCTGCTGGTCCGTCTTTCTGGCCGCCCGGCCGTTTCCGAAGAGCTCTCCTCAGACAAATCCACCCCACCGGCCTTCTTCTGTTTTCTCTAATTCAGTGTTTTTCAACCTTTTTTGGGTAAAGGCACACTTGTTTCATGAAAAAAATCACGAGGCACACCACCATTAGAAAATGTTAAAAAATTTAACTCTGTGCCTACATTGACTATATATAAAGTAATTCTCTTGAATAGGAATCAAATAAACACAAAGAAAGTACTTTATAATTACTTTATTATGAAATATTAAGTAAACAAAATAGTGAAAAATTATAAAATTCTTGTCTTGTCTGCACCTACGGCACACCAGGCAACATCTCGCGGCACACTAGTGTGCCGCAGAACAGCGGTTGAAAAACGCTGCTCTAATTACTTTCACAATTTAACAAATAATGCATGCCTCGCTGGTGTAGTTCAGTGGTTGAGTGTCGACCTATGAACCAGGAGGTCAAGTTCAATTCCAGGTCAGGGCATCCCCCCCCCGGGTGTCTCGGGCCCTGGTGGGAGGAGCCGAGGCCAGAGCCCCGGCCCTCTCAGCCTGACGCTGTCCGGTGAGCAGAGCTGCGTCCATAGGAGCTGGGCCTTCAGCTCAGGCGCCTCTGAATGGAGCATAAGGTAAGCGTATTCCAGCCCCTGCCGGCGCATTCCCTCATTCTCCTCTGCTTCCTGCACCCCCACATTGAACCCTTTACATTCACCCATCGGTTTGCATTCCCCAGCGTACCCGCAGTGATATTGCCCCAGCATCACTATCACTGCGATGGCAGCAATGGTGACAGCTCTCTGCTGGCTCCTACCAACGCGCTACTTCATTCAGCTCCCCAGAACCTAATGACGTCGTTATTGTGAATCCCATTTCACAGGAGAGCAAACTGAGGCTCAGCGCGGCTAAGAGCTGGGGTTTGGTGGGAGACGATCTGGGGTTCTCGCCCGGCTCCGCCACTATGGAGTCAGAAGGACCTCCAGCAGATTCCACCTCTCTTCCAGCTCCAGCGTCTTGCGTAACCCGGGCGTGCTGAACCTGCTTCCCGGGCTGTCACGGGAATTCAATTAGATGGGCACCACGTCTGGCACCTGGCAGGTACTTAAAAAACGTCTGGAATTTTTACTGCGCACGAGAAGCAGCCAAGAGAGAGACTCAGCCCAGCTCTGCTCCGATTCCAAACCCTGTTCCTGCTCCTGCTCCGGCTTCTCCTCCAGTTCACCGCCCCAGGCCCAGCCGCTGCTCTCTCCTTTCCCGTCAGGCCCTGAGCCCTGATGCTGGGGCAAGCTTCCAGATGTTTCTTTTCCCCCCTTTGCCTCAATGCCTCTCCAAACTTCCAGGAAGGTTCCCGCTCCATCACCTGCTCCCTCTTAGTCCCTCCCTCCCAGGTTCCCCGGTCACCGTCCCCGCTCTGTCCTCCGGCTGCTTTCTGCAGAGGCCCTCAGGACCAGGCGCCCCTCGGAAGTCAGCTCGGTGCCCAGCTCCTGGCCCCGGGCCTGGGCAGGACCGGGCTTTGGGCATGTTTGTTAAAGAACCCCATGAGTGATAGCCAGGCAGGTCAGCCCTCGGTGTCCCTGGCACATCCCAACCCCTCGGGGCCTGGGCACAGCGGGAGAGCTGGTGTGGAGGTGCAGAGCGCAAGCTTCCCCGGGGACTCTTTGCCCTGCCGGGCGGAGGTCAGGGGAAAGGTATTCTGAAGAACATTGTCTCTATTCCTGGGACACTTTGGTTGGATTTCAGAACAGTGATGGGATGGGCTTGAGGGCTGGGGAGCGAGGCAGAGGGAAGCCCCATCCCCTAGGGGTGTCGAACTCAATCAGAGAAGGGGCCAAAATCTAAAATCCAGCCTAAATCGCGGGCCGAATGGTTTACTGAACAGTCATAAACTGACAATGTCATAAACTGACAGCGGAGTGCAGTGATGACAGCGCGGTGCGGGCCACATTGCAAGGCCTGGCGGGCTGGATTTGGCCCGCGGGCCTTGTGTTTGACACATGTGCTAGGGCCTCGGCGGTCCCGTTAGATGGGGGAAAGGGCCATCTTTGCTGGTTCAGACCCCGGGGAAGGTGGGTCCCCGTTATTCCGGAAGCTGTAATTACAGCGAGGAGCTTATTGTCTGGGAATCTCTGGACTGAAAGTCCTGGGGAGCCCCTTCGGAGAGCACAGACACCCCCTCCCCGGTCCAGCTCTATTTCCTCCTGGCACTAAGCCACTCTACTGTTATTGCTGCCCCCCCCTCTCCCCCCACCCCACAGGGACCTGTTTAGGCTCCGCTGTGCCCCCAGGGCCTGGCACCGCCGGCACTCAGCAGGCCCTCTGCACAGGTCCGGGGAGGAGTGCATGTTCTGGATGCACACGCTCCCCCTGACCCCGCTGCGGGGAGGGCCGGACCCGGCTCACCCTCATCCCCAGCGCGCAGGTGAGGGGATGCGGGCCCTGCCTGGCACGGAACGTGCTGGCCCGGAAGGCCAGGGGACTCGGGTTCGACTGGCGCCCTGCCCGGCCCGCCGTGACCTCGGGCCCTCCCTCTGCGCCTCCCGGAGCCGGGGTGCCCTCCTCCGCGCCGGGAGGGCGCCGGGCCGCGGGCGCTGCGGCGGTGACTCGCCCAAGGTCACCCCGGCCCCAGGCCCCGGCGCCCGTGTTCGGGGGGCGCCCGAGCCGATCGGCACCGCGTCACCCCCCGTTTTGGGGTGCGGGCCTGCGCGGGGCGGTCCCCGGGCGCTGACGCGGGGCCGGTGCGCGGGGGGAGGCGCTGGGCGGGCGGGGGGCGGGCGTCCTCCTTTTGTGCGAGCGCCGGCGGCGGGGCTCGGCGAAGGTAAGCGGCGCTTCCTCTTCCTCCTCCTCCTCCTCCTCCTCCTCCTCCTCCTCGCCGCGCCGCTTCCTTTTATAGCGATTTCTCGCCCGGCCCCCGCCCGCCCGGGCCGCTGCCGCTGCCGCTGCCGCCGCGGCGGGGCCGCTCGCGAACCTGTGGCCGTGACGTGCGCCCGCCAACCCGGAAACGGCGCTGCGACCCGAGGCTCCGCGCCCAGCCCGCGCCCGCCGCCCCCCGGCCCCGATCCCCGCCGCCCCCCGCCCGGAGCCCGGCCCCCAGGTACGTGTCCGCCCGGAGCCGCGGGCCGGGAGGCGCGGGTGCAGGGCGCGCGCTGGTGCGGGGAGAGGCGGGTGCGCCGGGCCGCGCCGGGCGCCGCTGGGGTTTGGGGGGTTTGGGTGGGAGGGACGCCGCTGGGGTTTGGGGGGTTTGGGTGGGAGGGACGCCGCTGGGGTTTGGGGGGTTTGGGTGGGAGGGACGCCGCTGGGGTTTGGGGGGTTTGGGGGGTTTGGGTGGGAGGGACGCCGCAGGGGTTTGGGGGGTTTGGGGGGTTTGGGTGGGAGGGACGCCGCTGGGGTTGGGGGGTTTGGGTGGGAGGGACGCCGCTGGGGTTTGGGGGGTTTGGGTGGGAGGGACGCCGCAGGGTTGGGGGGTTTGGGGGGTTTGGGTGGGAGGGACGCCGCAGGGTTGGGGGGCGGAGGAGGGACGCCGCAGGGTTGGGGGGCGGAGGAGGGACGCCGCAGCGTTGGGGGGCGGAGGAGGGACGCCGCAGGGTTGGGGGGCGGAGGAGGGACGCCGCAGGGTTGGGGGGCGGAGGAGGGACGCCGCAGGGTTGGGGGGCGGAGGAGGGACGCCGCAGGGTTGGGGGGCGGAGGAGGGACGCCGCAGGGTTGGGGGGCGGAGGAGGGACGCCGCAGGGTTGGGGGGCGGAGGAGGGACGCCGCAGGGTTGGGGGGCGGAGGAGGGACGCCGCAGGGTTGGGGGGCGGAGGAGGGACGCCGCAGCGGGGAGGCCGCGGGGCCCCGAGGATGCTCGGGGCCGGGCAGGGGGGAGGGCGCGGGGGGCGCACGCGGGTCCCTCCAGCCCGGGGAGCGCGCCGCGGAGCCCGCGCCGGGAAGGGGGGCTCCGGCCGGCCGTCCCCGCCCCCCGCCGGCCAGGTGAGGGCGCAGGGCGGACCCGGCGCGGGCCAGCTCCCCGGCGAACTTCCATCCGGGGCTGGCGAGGCCAGCAGCCGCTTAGAATTGAGGAACTGGAGGGGGGAGCGGAGTCTCCACGGGCCTCGAGACTTCCTCCTGGGGCGAGCACCCGCCCTGCTGAAGGAGCACTTCCTCTTTGCCCTTTATCTTCCTTTCCATTCTCTTTATTTTTAAATGGAAGTTCACGGTCAGCCCGCGGTGGGTGGCGGCCCCGGTAGCCTGCAGGGCTCTTCTGGGGCTGGAACACACACACTCCCGGGCTCGAACCTGCGTCCTGGGTTGGGGTGGGAGGAAAGAGGAAGCGAGGACTTCCCCGGCGGTCTTGGATTCCCACCTGGTTGCCAGAAATGGGGGGGGGGGGGGGGGGGGGAGGGGAGGAATTGAGCGGAAGGTGCCGCGAGGAGTGCCAGGTGGACTTTGCCCCTCTGGTTGAATTCCTGGTTCTGCCGCGGAATGGCTGTGTGACCTTGGGCCAGTCGCTGGCCCTCTCTGAGCCTCAGGCGCTGCTGGGTCTGCAAAATGGGTCGCCTTGAGTTGGCTCTAGAGAAAGTGAGCCTGGACTTCCTGAAGGCCAGGAGGGGTGCGGTCAGGGAAAGTGTGGTCAGGCACTGTTCCTTTCTGGCTCCCCACTGCCAAGCAGGGGTGCCCAGGGCACAGGGAGGTCCCCGTGGGCGTTTGGGAGATGAATAAGTGGATGTGAATTTGGAGAGGTGAGTGGGTGTGGCTCCACAGAGTTGTCTTCCTCGCTCCGTCACCTCCATCCCGCCATCCCCGCCATCCCCGGAGAGCCACGTTCAGCCACCTGGGGTCTGTGTGCGGCCCCTCCCTGCCCAGGAGGAGGATTGCCTTGGGAAGAGGGAGACTCCTGGCGAAGAGGAGCTGGCGCTGGCTTCCCGCCTGCCCCTCCCCGGGAGAGGGCATCCATCGGGTGGAAGTGGCGGGGAAGCCTGGTTCTGATGGCCGGGGCCAGATGCCTGGCGCGGGCCGAGGCCCAGGCGGGCTGCCAGGCTGACAGCCGGGCTGGGTTCCCAGGCCCAGGGGTTCCTGTAAACGCGGAGGAAGCGGGGCGAGTGGGTTTTCCCCCGTGGCGGGCATGCAGAAGTGGTCAGCTGGCCTGGGCTCTCTTCCTGCAAGTCGGGGGGGAGGGAGGGAGGGAAAGGCACATTGTGATTTGCATGTTCTAGAGCCCTGGAGGGGCGGAGCGTACGGGCCGCGGGGGTGAGGGTGCCTTCGGGAGGTGAGGGTGCACAGGGGAGGTGAGGGTGCCTTCGTGCCCGGCGGCTCCTGGAATGGCCCTCAGACAAAGGCCCGGCGTGCCTGTCTGCCTTCGCTTCGGGAGATCTTCAAGTCATTTCGCTTTTTCCGACGGCCGTCCTTTCTCGTTCTTTCTCGGCTTCCAGAGGCTCTGTGTCCCTTTGGGGTGCCCAGCTGTGCGTGTGTCACCTCTGGAGGGCAGGAGCCGAGCCTGAGGGCAACGGCAGGCACCTCTGCCCGGCCAGCTGCAGCTGGAGCCAGTGCAGGATCGTTTATAAGCTGTGGCGTGGTGCCCGTCCGGCGTGGCTCCGTGGCTGAGCGTCGACGATGAACCAGGAGGTCACGGTTCGATTCCCGGTCAGGGCACAGGCCCGGGTTGTGGGCTCAATCCCCAGTGTGGGGTGTGCAGGAGGCAGCTGATCCATGATTCTCTCATCATTGATGTTTCTATCTCTCTCCTTCTCCCTTCCTCTCTGATACCAATAATTTATATACATACATATGTAAATTTATTTATATACATAATGTGGTGTGGCCATGGTTACCTGAGGAACAGCCTTATTCTCCTTTGCTGAGACTTGAGAGAGTGTAGGGTTTGGCCCAGGACCCTCAGCCGGTAGGGGGCAGATTCCTATGGGCTTTGGCGCCATCTGAATGGCCTCTGTGTGTCCTGGCGCCTGGCAGGCTGTCTGGCATAGGCGGGCACGCGGTCCGTGGTTTCTGGCAGAAGGAACAAAAGGGGAAAGGTTTCCCCATTGCTCTCCTCGGAGGTACATTCTGTCTCCACCCCAAGGTCAGCGCACTGGCCTGTAGGTGACCTTGACACTGTTCTCTGGCGGTTCCTCCCAAGTGTGTCTAGATTTCCCCTTGTGCAACCCCAGTCTCTGCCAGCTCTTACCTCAGGGTCCAGCGCTGTGACAGGAGGGACCCCTGGGGGATGCGGGAGCCAGGGGCTGGGGCCTCAGTTCCAGCATTTCCCCTGTCTCCTTGATTGCCTGTGGCTTCGCCGTCCGGGACTCGGCCATCTTCCTTGCAACCGTCTTCCTGCGAGCATCATGGAGGCAGCGCCGTGTCGGAGAGAAGTCAGGTTTAAGACTGTTACCCTTTAGGCCGTAAGGCTGGCCAGGAAGCCTTAGACAGGTCACCGACCCCTCACAGCCCTCTTTCCCTCACCTGTCCACAGGCAAAGCACTCCCACCTCACCATCTGCCTTCTCACTGGTTTCCTAGTAAGAGATGGGATCATGGATGGTGGGGTGGTTTTGCTCATTGGGATCGGGTGAGTGAGGCCCTTAGCACAGGCCCCCATAAATGGCTATTGTCATCAGGACTGTTATTATCATCAAGAGTAATTATCGTAGCGCCCTAGCTGATTTGACTCATGGAGAGAGCATCAGCCTGCAGACTGAAGGGTCCTGGGTTCGATTCCAGTCAAGAGCACGTACCTTGGATGCAGACTTGATCCCAGCACAACCCCCGCGCCCGGTTCCGGGGCCTTCCACTCGCTCTAAGGTGAGCATTAACAATAACAACAAAAAAGAGTCATTTTCGCTGTTTTTCAACGAGTCCAAGCATTGCAGAGGCCAGAACCACTCCTCCCTCCGTAAACTTGAACTACACCTTCTCCGGAGAAGTAAATGGAGTGGGGGTTGGGGGGCACTTTTATTCTTTTCCTTTC
The DNA here is from genome assembly GCF_964339955.1 of Pipistrellus hanaki. Lineage (NCBI taxonomy): Eukaryota > Metazoa > Chordata > Mammalia > Chiroptera > Vespertilionidae > Pipistrellus > Pipistrellus hanaki. The sequence goes on along the minus strand of NC_140519.1, from coordinate 46,143,146 downwards.
TCCCTGTCGGGGTGGGGACATGTGCTGAAGGCCTGAGGAAGGAGAAGGAATCACTGCGATCCTGCTCCTCATCCATTTCTGAGGGTAGAGGGTCCCTTTCTCTCTCCCTCACAAAGTCGGCTCTTTCTGTGTCTGACACCGGCGTCATACCTTCTCACACTCGCGGCGACTCCTTCCCGCGGAGGCCTGACGCCCCCGGGTTCTCAGAGGGACCTGTCGCCTCCGTAGAGTTTTGGCAGTTGGCCCTGGCTGGGCTCAGCAGGTTCGATCCCCCGTTGGGGCACATACAGAAATCAACCCAGTGAATGCATAAATACATGTTTCTCTCTCCCCTCCCCCTCCTCTCTTTCTCTCTCTAAATCAAATACAAATAAAAAAGAAAGAACTTTGGCAGTGAAATCTGATGGTCTTTTTTTTTTTTTTAAATAATATATTTTTATTGATTTCAGAGAGGAAGGGAGAGGGAGATAGAAACATCAATGATGAGAGAGAATCTTTGATTGGCTGTTTCCTGAAGGCTCCACACTGGGGATCCATCCCACAACCCGGGCCTGTGCCCTGACTGGGAATCGAACTGTGACCTCCTGGTTCGTAGGTCCTCAACCACTGAGCCATGCTGGCTTGGCAAGTCTGGCAGTCTTTTTTTTTTTTTTTTTTTTAATATATTTTATTGATATCTTACAGAGAGGAAGGGAGAGAGAAAGAGAGCCAGAACGTTGATGAGAGAGAAACATCGACCAGCTGCCTCCTGCACACCCCCCACTGGGGATGTGCCCGCAACTATGGTACATGTCCTTGACCAGAATCGAACCCGGGACCCCTCAGTCCACAGGCCGACGCTCTGTCCACTGAGCCAAACCGGTTTCGGCAAGTCTGGCAGTCTTAAAGGGAAGGGGTGATTGGCCTCAGCCAGTTGGGAGGAAGACGATTTTGTAGCCAAGGATACATAAGGTTAAGGTCCATCTTATTTTCCTCTATTCGCTTCTACTTCTAGAGGCAGCATGCATATGGACGTGGGGGCCAGACTGCCTGGGTTCCCATTCTGGTTCCTGGTTCTGCTACTTCCGTGCTCTGTGACCCTGGGCAAGATTCTCTCTCTCAGAGTCTCTCACCGCTCAGGTGAGGACGAATAATCTCCACCTGCAAGGCTTTAGTGAAGAGCAACGCAGAGGCAGGATGGAGGTCCGCCCGGCCCCGTGCATGGCACAGAGTAGGTGCTCAGCAAATGCTGGTGACTTTCCTCCCACCCTCTGGGCTCTTCTGGGCCCTCCCCCAGTCCCATGGTCCTGTCCCTCCACCTTTAAAAAATGTTGTTATTCTTTTTAAAAAATTTTTATATCTTCATTGATTTCACAGAGGAAGAGAGAGGGAGAGATAGAGACATCCATGCTGAGAGGGAATCATTGATCAGCTGCCCCCCCCCCCCCCCCCCCCGCATGCCCCCTCCTGGGGATTGAATCTGCAACCTGGGCATGTTCTCTGACTGGGAATCGAACCGGGATCTCCTGGTTCATAGGTCGATGCTCAACCCCTGAGCGACGCCAGCCAGGCTGTCCCTCCGCCTGTAGGGCCCCAGTCTCCTCAAGGAGTCCAGCCTGTGGCTGTCAGCTTCGTCCCAGACTCAAGTTCCGGCTTCTGAGCTTTCTCAAACCCGCTGCTGGCTGGTGGTCGCAGGGCAGCATTCCTGGGACGGAAAGATGGGGCGCAGAGCTCGTCAGGTGGAGCCCCTGGGGCCCCCCGGAGTCTCCCTCTCCCATTGATGTCTCTCCCTCCTTCGCAAAGACTTCCTAGCTGCCATCTGCTGCGGGGAGGAGCCAGGCGCTCAGGAACACACAAATAGCCAAGTCGGCGAGGACATTTGTTTAATGAAGCATTGCTGAGAGTGATTTTTATAAATATTTAAGATCATCTGAAGCCATTAGAGGAATGGCAGGGTTTATTAAAACGCCGAAACGGGGTTTTGGAAGGGTTCCTTTCCTTTCCCCGCGGGAGGGATGTCAGGGTGGAGACTGAGGGAGGGACGGGGCGGGCCCAGGGGGGCCAGTGGGGCGGGCTGTTGGTTTCTGCTGTCGGGGTGGCAGCTGTGCAGTCCCTCATGTGTGGGGGCTGGAGGGCGGGAAGGTGAGGGCAGCCAAACCCACAGGACCAAGGTGGAAGCTGATGTTGGTTGCAAAGCGACATTTTTGAAAGCCATCTGGGCCAATGGGTCACCCGTGCCAGGAATCACCCTGGGCTGCACCTTTCAGATCCGCTTGTGAGTCACTGGCAGGCTTCTGGAAGGTTCCTGAGCCCTGCAATGGCCCAGAAATGGGGGGCTTTTTTTTTTTTTTAAAGTTCTTACCCAAGGACATGTTTCTATTAATTTTTAGAGAGGGAGGAAGAGAGAAACATCAGTGTGAGAGAGAAACATCAATCGCTTGCCTCCTGCACCGGCTCTGACTGGGACTCGAACCTGTGACCTTTTGGCATATGGGACGATGCTCTAACCATTTAGCAACCCGGCCAGGGAACTGGGAGGCTTTTGGTTGCCCAGTGTGAGGGATGTGAGTAGGGACACCTCAGAGCTGGGAGGGAGTTTGGAGCAGTGCTTCCCACACTGGAGTGTACCGTCCCCTAAATCTCGGGGATCCCCCTGCAGACTCTGAATCAGAGCCCCGGGGTGGGCCAAGTTCACGCATTTCTAACCCTTTTCCACGTGATGGCGTTTGCGCTCTTCCCGCGCTCTGCTGCGTGCGTGGTCCCACTCTGAGTAGGGGGAGCTGGGCGGTCCCCACTCCCCTCCTTCATTCGGGACCAGGATGGACACTGAGGATCCAGGTCTGAATGTGACACCGGAGGTTCCTGAGGCAGCTGATGGCTCAGTTAGTGGAGGAGGCAGACTTGTCCAAGACACGCATGACGGGAAGACAGAGGCCACAGGCCGCGGGAGAGCCCGGAGGGGTTGAGAGGAGCTCCGCTTCGTTAGCCCTGCAGGACTCTCCCGGAGCTCGAGGTGGGGAGGAGCTGGCGGGCAAGAAAGGGGAGAGCATGAGCCTGCCGGGCCGCCCACGTGACCGTGGTCTGGAAGGACTGAGTGGGACCTCATGCTCACAGTTCCAGGTTGTAGGCATCCAGTATCATTACTTTATTTTAGTTATAAATACATTTTTGTTGATTTCAGAGAGGAAGGGAGAGGAAGAGAAAGATAGAAACATCGGTGATGAGAATCATTGATCGGTTGTCTTCTGCACGCCCCCCACACTGGGGATGGAGCTGGCAACCTGGACATGTGCCCTGATCAGGAATCGAACCGTGACCTCCTGGTTCATAGGTCAATGCTCAACCACTGAGCCAAGCCGGCCGGGCAGACATCCAGTATTTTTAATGTAACGGATGAGAGAACCGGGACCCAGAGGGGGAAGGAAGCATCTTGCCCAAGAAGCTGAGTCAGGACTGGAACCCAGGTCTTCTGGCCCCCAAGCCAGGCTTTCACAGGCTCCATGGTGTCTGCCCATGAGGCTCTGAGGCCATGGGGATGCTGGGACTGGACTTCCTTTCCCAGCACCAACGATTCCTCTGCCCCTGCCCTTCCTTTGGCGGGAGCCTAAGCCCTTAGGTCCACGGAGAAAAGGAGGCCCAGCACCGGATAAGAGAGACACCATGTCAGAGACTAAGGGCCTCCTCTCCCCACCAGTGTCCTTGGACAAGAAGAGGGAGGGCAGCCCTGGCCGGTTTGCTCAGTGGATAGAGCATTGGCCTGTGGACTAAAGAGTCCTAGGTTCCATTCCAGTTGAAGGCACATGCCCAGTTTGTAGGCCCGATCCCCAATAGGGGGTGTGCAGGAGGCAGCTGATCAATGATTCTCTCTCATCATTGATGTTTCTATCTATCTCTCCCTCTCCCTTCTTATCTGGAATCAATAAAAAAAATAAATAAATAAATAAAATAAAATAAAATAAATAAGGGGGGAGGACAGTGAAGTGCAGTCCTGCCCAGGAGTTAAGGATGGGAAGAGGCAGGGCCGAAAGGGGAAGAAAGCTCCATCCTTTACTCGTCTGCTTTAGAGGGTCTCTGGCTGGCCAGGGGCTCTCTTCAGAATTTAAACTCAGTGCTGGTCCAGCAGACACTGTTGCACTGAGGTGCGGAAGGACCCTGGCCCTGCCCCTCCATGACTGTGTGACCTTGAATCATGGCACCTGGGTGAGCCAGAACTGTCACGGGTAAAACTGGGCTGATCTCACCTGCCTCCTAGACGTTTGGAGGACTCGGTGAGCTAATATGCATAAAAGCTCCTAGCCACAGCCCCTGGCAAAAAAAATCTCCAAAAATGTATCCCCTCCCCCAAGACATAGTCACAGGTGGGCGAGGACCGATTGTCCGGTGCTAATTCTGGGCCAGGGCTATCCTTCCGGCAGAGATATGGGGTATGAACTTGATGGCAGGGCAGGTATTTCTTTAGGATAATTTCAAACCGTGTGGCTTTCTGCAAACTTGAACCCTGGGGCTGGCCCCTCTGGGGTTCTCCTCTGAAAGGGGACTGTGGTGGGGTGAGGAACCAGGGGCTTTGGGGCCAGGTACGTCTCTGTTCACATCTGGCTCTGTAACTGGACAGTCTTTTGCAAATGGCATCCGGGTGCCTGTTTTTGTGTCTTGTTGTGGTTCTTGACTCAGAAAATGTCTGAATGTGCCTGGCTTAGAGCTGGGGTCTACGAGGGGCCCAGGAATTGGAGTCCCTGGACCCATGCAGCCCTGGGGGCTGGGACTCTGGAGAGGAGTCTGAAGACTCAGGCAAGTCTGTGCCCTGGCGCCAGCTTTGCTCAAAACCAGAGTTGAAGTAGAATTCAGAAGTCAATGTGGAAGTGAAACTCGGGCAATAACATCCTAAAATGTCTGCTCTGAACTCTGGTTTTGGGTAACTGCTCTGAGCTCCCGGGGCCCCAGGGACCAAGAGGCACGTACAGATCAAAGAGTCCTGCTCGTGAGCACACAGTGGTCTCTTCCAGTCATTTCTGAACCTGCCTTCCTGGCTGTCAGAGTTCAGTTTGTTGTGGAGGAATCGGGCCCTCCCTGCTTGTCAGCCACAGTAATTGAGTACCTACTATGCGCGAGGCCTTACTATGAGTACCTACGATGTGATGGGTCCAGGTAAGGAATGACTACTGAGCCCCACTGCTACCCAACACAAGTCCTTACGGGCCTGAGCAGCTTGGGGGAGGCGGGACCTTGGGCTAAGGCCCAGCTTGGGGGAGGCGGGACCTTGGGCTAAGTCGAGCCCAGCGCTTGGCCCTTCCTCGTCACTCAGGAATGGGAGATGCCCTCTGACTAGGATTGACGGTAGCAGGGAACTCGCTGGATGCCAGACGATAGACAGAGCAGCCGGTGGATGCAGGAGGAGCAGGAACTGGGCGTGAGGCTGCGTGTCTGATCCTTTGCACAGGCGTTTTCAGCCCAGACCAAAGCCTCTCTAATAACGCAGCGCCCATCAACATCGTGTTGTGGGGGCTTTGTGATTTGGGGTATTTTTGTTGGTCTTCCCCAAATAAATAACAGGTTTTCCTTATCGAGTTTGGGCAATGTTTACTTTGTTTATCTTTTTTTTTTAAAGATTTTAAAATTGATTTTTGGAGAGAGAGGAAGGGAGGAGAGAGAGAGGAACGTCGGTGTTGTCGCGTGTCAGGGACGTCTTCAGACTGCGCAGTCGTCCCATCCCAGTGGCTGGTGACAAATAGGACACGTGTGCCATAGTGATTTCTGGGGTCTCCCCTCTCGAGTGTGATTACTTTGGAGGGGGTTTCGGGGGGACACAGCTGTTCCGGGCTGGGAGACCCAGCGGACAGGAAGGGCGCAGCCGCCCTTGGCCTGGCGAGGTCTGACTCACTGGGTTTGAGTAAAAGCAGTCTCTCTGGTCCCAAGAGCTTCTAGATTTGTTTCGAACCCTTATGCCTGCCCTTGAGCCCCTGGGAGGTGCCCCTTTGTGGGGTTGATCAGAAAGGGGCTCCTGGGCCCACAGGGCGGGGGGTGGGGGGACCCAGCCTTTGGAGGTGACCCCCTCCCCGAGGCCCTGCCTCCAGGGGACCAGCTCTTTCCCAAGCACCCTTTCTCAACGCCTGGTTTCCTGGTTTCGGTGGTGAAACTGGCGGGAGGCAGGGGAAGTGTGGAAAGACATTTGCATGCTTCTGGCCTGACCTTCGCTGAAGCAAATGCGGAATCAACAAGGTCTGGCCTTCAGCGTGTCCCCCGCCCCCCCCCCAGGCGCCTGTCCCTGCGACCGTGACCGGAGCGTGGCTGGGAAATGCTGCTCTCCACGTAAACATCTTTGTCCCGAGACCTTGGGCGCTTAACGCTGAGAGAAAGGAAACCCGAGCTTTTGTTCGGATCCTATTAGCCAGCGGCGGGGGGCAGGAGGCGGGCGTCTTTGCCCGCAGGGAGCTGGCCCCCGTGCCTTATGGAGCTGGTACTCCATCAGGGAGACTCCGAAACGCCGATGTGCAGAGCCAGGGATGCAGAAAACCCAGCGGGGGCGGTGTGCTCCCCGCGCGGCGCCCGGGAAGGTGTCACCCTCGCGGGCACCCGCAGCTCCTTGCCGGTGGCCCACGGCATCCTCCAAAGAGCAGCCCAGAGAGCCCGTCTCTGGGGGACTTCTCTGTGGACACAGGGCTACACCAAGATCTTCACACTATGCCCGGCTGGTGTGGCTCAGTGGTTGAGCGTCGACCCAGGAACCGGGAGGTCACAGTTCAAATCCCGGTCAGGGCGTGAGCCCAGGGTGCAGGCGTGATCCCCAGGGAGGGGTGTGCAGGAGGCAGCTGATCCACGATGCTCTCTCATCATTGATGTTTCTCCCTCTCCCTTCCTCTCTGACATGAATAAAAATACATTTTTTAAAAAAGCTCTTCACAGGAACAAAAGAAATCAGAAACCACCGGGGTGTCTGACAGTAACTGATTCTCGCACCGGTTATACTGCCGTCACTCAGAGGCTGGGAGGGAGCCGAGGAAAGCAGTCATTTTTAGGGAAAAGCTTGGAAGGAAACACACAAAAAGGGTGTGGAGGTGGCTGGAGGCTCTCTTCCTCTCTCTCTCTGACACGCTTTCTGTAATGCGGTTCTGTCATTTCACCCCGTCCCCTCCTCTCTCCTCCTCCCTTCTCCTCTGAGGAACTAGGACTCCTCTGTTTCCAGGGACGGAAGAGACCAGCGTCCTGATCCCCTCGTAAGTGTTCTGCAAGGAACAGACCAAACTCACCAACACACAGCCCAGGCCGCAGGAGAGAGAGCTAGCGATTCTTATTTCATTTTATTTTTTTATTATTTTTTTGTTAGCGATTTAAAAAAATACATATTTTATTGATTTTTTTTACAGAGAGGAAGAGAGAGGGATAGAGAGAAACATCGATGAGAGAGAATCATCGATCAGCTGCCTCTTGCACACCTCCCACTGGGGATGTGCCCACAACCAAGGTACATGCCCTTGACCGGAATCAAACCTGGGACCTTTCAGTCCACAGGCCGACACTCTATCCATTGAGCCAAACCGGTTTCGGCTTGTTAGCAATTCTTAACTACAATAGCTGTCAGGGATCAGACCCCGCGGGGCCTACGAGAGAGAAGATATCATTGTCAGCATTTGATACGTGTGGTCACGTGGGGTCGAGGGAGGTCACGTGCCTCTTCCAGAATCAAACACTCGCCCCTGGTTAGAAGCTGTTGGGGCTGAGGGCATCCAGAGGGACCCCAATACCAGCAGCTCCCTTCAGGTCCCGTGGACGTTATCCTGGGGGAAGGCAGGGTGAGTGACAGCCGCGGGCTGGTAGCCATGGCAAGCACAGTAGTTTTCTGGTGGGTGGCCTTGTCTGGGTAAGGGTCCGAGCAGAGGGGGCTTCTGGGTCAGCGGTGAGCTGCTGTCCTGTGTGTTCCCAGAGAGGACCGGTAACCTCATGTCCACAGTACTCGCGTCTCCCCCCTCCTGCACGTCCGGAGAGCGGGGTGCACTTGACCTCCATGGAGCAGGGGCAGAGTCTCCCTCTGCCCGCACTCCGTGCTGGGCCGCCAGGGGCAGGGAGAAATGGGTGCAGACGATGCTGACTGGGTGGGTGGCTGAGCTCTGATCGTTCAGGGAGCACCAGGCTCCCCACAGCCTGGATGGTACTGAAAATGTCGCGCTGAAACCGGTGTGGCTCAGTGGATAGAGCGTCGGTCTGCGGACTGAAGGGTCCCAGGTTCGATTCCGGTCAGGGGCATGTACCTTGGTTGCGGGCACATCCCTGGTAGGGGGTGTGCAAGAGGCAGCTGATCGATGTTTCTCTCTCATTGATGTTTCTAGCTTTCTATCCCTCTCCCTTCCTCTCTGTAAAAAATCAATAAAATATATTTAAACAAACAAACAAACAAACAAACAAAAAAGAAAATGTCGCTTTGGCCCAGCCGGTGTGGCACTTGCCCAGGCTGTGGTGCGTGCAGGAGGCAGCCCTTCAGAGATTCTCTCTCCTCATTGGTGTTTCTCTCCCTCACTCCCTCTCCTTCCTCTCTGACATCAATAAAAATATATTTAAACATAAAATAAAACGTCGCTTTCTGCGGAGGTCTTTGCAGGCATGCGGCTCCCTCCTCCCCGGCGCCCGACACTCCTCAGCCGCACGCTCGGGAGGCACAGAATCCGAAAGGCGGGGACCGTGGGCACCAGGCGCACCTCTGATGAATAAGGCCACGAATTCATTTTCTGCCTCGGGAGGAGAATGCAAATGGCCATATTTTAAGCTATTTCGGGTGCCAAGATTCATAGTTTGACTCTGTGTGTATGTGTGTTCCTATGAGGAGATGGGAAAGAGGAACCCATCTTTAACATCTCACACAGGCGTGGATTGCATGTCCAGAAAATCCCCCTTCTTCCCCATCCCCTTCCCCTGCCTGGGGTCTGGGCGGGGTGCTCCTGAGCGCCCCCCAGAGGAAGCCACGTGTACCTCAGGCCGCCCTGCGGCTCTGGAGGAAGGAGGGAGGGACCCAGCCTCCCATTGCTTGCCCCCGGGTCCTGGACTGACCCAGCTGAGTGGGGCAGGGTCCCCTCCTCCTCCTCCTCCTCCTCCTCCTCCTCCTCCTCCTCCTCCTCCTTCTCCTCCTTCTCCTCCTCGCTGTTTCCGGGTCAGAGGCAGAACAAGAAGCTGCAGGCGGGAGAGGACCCCCACCGCATCCATCATCTCATTTAATCCCCCACATCACCGCCTGCCAGCGGGACTAGCTCAGCTCAGAGCCCTCCCGGCGGCCCGCGGTGCTGAGCCGGGCTGGAAAAGGCAGCTCCAGCTTTAATTACCTGCGGGCGTGGGTGTCCGCTGCTCCTGGGGCCTGGCCCCTGCGGTGTGTAACCAGCCCTGCCATTGGCCTCCAGCAAGCCCCTCTGGCGAAGCTGTGTGATGGCGTGCCTCTGTGTATTCCGTCTCCCCTTTCACTCCTTTCTGTTAAGTAATAACCAGGTTCCTACAAAGCATCCCTTAGACGTGGGGAGGATGCACTTGGGTGTGTGTGAGGCCCTGGGTAATAGGTCTCTCTCTCTCTCTCTCTTACAAATATTTTTATTGATTTCAGAGAAGAAGGGAGATAGAGAAAAATAGAAACATCAGTGATGAGAGGGAATCATGGGTCGGCTACCTCCTGCACGCCCCCCCACAGGGGATTGAGCATGCAACCTGGGCATGTGCCCTGACCAGGAATTGAACCCTGACCTCCTGGTTCAGAGGCCAATGCTCAACCCCTGAGCCACAGCAGTCAGGCTGGCCTTGCATTTCCTACACGCGTGCATGAAGCATGAGCCGTGTGCCCAGGTCTGGGCTAGGGGCCATTTGCAGGAGGCAGAGGGGCCTGCACGGTGGAGGAGATGGACATAAAAACAAGCCGTTGCTCAGGTTATAGAAATTTCAACGTTTGCAAGACAATGATATGCATTCTTTATGGGGGCACCGTCTGCTGTAGTAAAATGTAAAGAAATGCATGGCAGGGCTTACCCCTGGGGAACTGGGGTGAGTGGTGTGTGGGGACGGGGCACCCAGGGGACTTGGTAGTGACTAGACTTTACTCCTTAAGCTGGATGGTGAGATAAGAGGTGGTTTGATGATTCTTTAGGTGCTTTTTATACATTCTAGATCTTGCACAGTAACGTTTTAAAAATAGTGTTGGGAGCAAGACATTATCGGAGACGCTAGCCTGGAGGGTGTCCAGCCAGATCAGCGCCGGGCTCGGCCAGGCTCATGCACTCAGAGCCTGTCCAGCTGGATCTGGAGGGGCCGGTGAAGGATGATAGCGAAGGGGACCATTTCAACTGAATGTGAAGGCCAGTGCTGGGAACAGCATTTTAGAGAAAGGGAACAGCATAAGCAAAAATAAAAAATAAAAATAGGTATTCCAGCATTCCTGGAACTACAAGGTGTGAGGGGGACGGACTCCGCTTTGGAGGAGCAGGCCTTGGTGTGCTTTGCTCTTGATCCCTCATGCGCAGAGCGGCTGTGAGTCCAGGGCAGCTCGGAGTTGACCCGGGATGGACTCCGCTCTGGTGTTAGAACCCAGGCTGTTTCCAGGGAGCTCTGTGATGGTCGCTGGGCCTCAGCCTCGGGAGGTGGGCCCAGGCCGGGGAGACGGGCTCTGGCTTCAGGGGCAGAGAGCGCTGGACCTGCCCAGGGCAGACCCGGGGAGGAAGCCGCTGGGACAGAGGAGCCCAGGTTGCAGCCTTGTCTGACAGGAAGGCCCTGCCTCTCCGAGGGGGGGAGGGGGCAGGAGGGTGGCCACTCTGTGTGGGGCTAGGGTAGGGGTGTCGAACTCAATCAGAGAAGGGGCCAAAATCTAAAATCCAGCCTAAATCGCGGGCCGAATGGTTTACTAAACAGTCATAAACTGACAATGTCATAAACTGACAGCGGAGTGCAGTGATGACAGCGCGGTACAGGCCACATTGCAAGGCCTGGCGGGCTGGATTTGGCCCGCGGGCCTTGTGTTTGACACATGTGGGCTAGGGAATCGTGTCTATTCAGGATTATTTTCTTTGAAAACCGTGCAGAGCCAGTGAAGGCCTGGGGGAGCCAGTTGAAAGCAGTGATGGAGGTTTCATAAAAGGCACGGGCTGCTTTCTGGGCTCATGTTCACCCTCCCCTTCACCCCCCCATTGCTGCCCTCGGCTGTGGAAACTCGTTCATTGGGTTCCATTAAGGCTGGCCCGGGGTGTCACCCCTCATTTCCCGCTCTGATCCCTGGGAAGTGATTCTTCTCCAGGGAACTCCTGGGGGTTCCTTGGGGCTCCTCGCCCCCCGTCTTTGCCACTCAGGTTCCATCCAGCCCAGACTCCCGGCTGCGTTTCAGAAGAGAGGTACATCTCTACACCCCACGTTCCCGCCTGGACCCAGGAAGGGTGGGGTTTGGGGGAAGCAGCCATTGGAGGGGACCTTGGCCAGGATCTAGGGCAGTGGCCCCATGAGGAGACAGCCCTGCAAGGCGAGATGACAGGGAATGTTCTAGAAGGGTCCGTCTCTGACCCTTCATTAGGGAGGCTCTTTTCATCGGAGCCCACAATCCAAAGGCTGTCTGTCCCCAACTAACCCCCAAGTGCGCGGGACTTAAGTGCAGTCTTTCTTTGTTGTTGTTAATCCTCACCCGAGGGTACTTTTCCCCCACTAATTTTGAGAGAGAGAGAGAGAGAGAGAGAGAGAGAGAGAGAGAGAGAGAGAGAGAGAGAGAGAGAGAGAGAGAAGCATCTTTGTGAGAGAGACACATCGATTGGTTGCCTCCCACCTGCTCCCTGACCAGGGCCAGAGGGTCTTGAGCCTGCAACCCAGGGTATGCGCCTTTGACCAGAATCGAACCCGGGACCCTTCAGTCCTTGGACTGACGCTCTATCACTGAGCCAAACCGGCGAGGGCTTCAGGCCGTCTGGAAGCTCCGTGACAGCCTCGTGGCAGGGCCGGGAGGGAAGGCCACGTGAGCTGCGTGGCCGCAGGAGCTCCGCAGACCTCTCCCCGGGACCAGTCAATCCTGCAGGAAGCCCAGGTGCACGCTGCGCCGGGAACCCCGCGGCGCACATTCCCGTGCCCTACTTCTCCGCACGTCTGTTTAATCAGAGCCACCAGCTCCCAGCCTTCCCCCTGGTTTTATGAGCTGGTCCGTACCCACATTTCATCTGCTTTCTCTTAAACACTTTTTTTTTCTTTTTCTTCTGTGTTCCTAGATGCTGAGTAAACACAAATCCTCGACTTTAATGAGGAAGCCAGCAGTGGCTGTAAAAGGGGGCTCATTCCATCTGTTTCTCCTGCCCCGGGGGTGTTGAAAGGAGAGTCAGTGAAGGCAGGGATCCCCAGTAGCTGACAGGGACCTGGGAGTGAAGAGTTGTATGGCTACCCCATCTCCCAACAGGCCATGTGTCCTGTCCATCCATCCATCCACCCATCCGTCCATTCACCAAAGGGGTACCATCTTTTCTGCAGTTCATTCATCTATCCACCCATTCACCATAGGGACACCATCTTTTCTTTTGAAAAAAAATTTTTTTTATTGATCTCAGAGAGGAAGGGAGAGGGAGAGAGAGACAGAGGTATCAACAATAAGAGCGAATCATTGATCGGCTGCCCTTTGCACGCCCCTGAGGATTGAGCTTGCAACTGGGGCGTGGAAATCAAACCGTGACCTCCTGGTTCATAGGTCGGCGCTCAGCCACTGAGCCACAGCCACCTTCTCTGCACTCCATCCATCCATCCATCCATCCACCACAAGGACACCGCATGTTTGTCACACTGTTTCACAGTCAGGCCTGAGAGGGCTGTGACCTGGCCTGTGTTCACGCCTGCGTCTCTGCCCTCACACGGAGCATGCCGTCGGTGCTCAGGAAATATCTATTTAATGAATGAATGAATGACTGCCTGGCGTTCCATTAGCAGGAACCCATTCTTTGTTTCCATCACAGGCTTAGATCTTCATCAGATCCTACAAATGTTCCCCGGGAGCTGGGGGGAGGGGACAGAGGACATGAGGTCCCCAACAGTGAGTTGATCACAGGGAGGCAGATGGCACTCTGGTCCCCGGGGAGACGGGGAGCCAGGAGCTGGCTGGGGTGTCGAGTCGGGATAGAAGTCGGTGTGAAGAGAGAGGGAGTAGAGGCCCCGCTAGTCTGATCTGCAGGAACGCCCTGGGGATGGCACCTAAGCTCTCCGAGAAGTGAGTGAGCTGCTGAGGGGGGATGGTGATGCCCAGTTCTTACCCTGAGAGTCTCACCTGCTCCGTTCCCTTGGCTTTGGGTCCGGATGGGCCCCGTGAAATCCCAAGGGTCTTTGTAAAAGGGGGTCGGGAGGGTCACAGTCAGGGAAGGGGTGCGCTGAGGGACCAGAGGGTCAGAAGCAGAGACCTGAAGGTGCTGGCTTTTAAGGCGGAGGAGGCCTGGCCGCCTGGGACTGCTGCACCCCCAGGAGCTGGAGGAGGGATCTCCCAGGCTCTGCAGCCGGAGCCCGCAGCCAATGCACAAATAGCCAGAGGGCCGGAGGCCTGAGCCCCACTCCCTCCTGCACTCTCACCACCAGGTGTGTGTATGTGGGGGGGAAGGGGGCATTCGCAGGGTGAGACCCGATGTTGGTGCTTGGAATATAAACCACCAGGCAGGAAGCTGAACACTGAGACACGTGGCGGGCGAGCCTGGGCTTCCTCCCAGGCCGGTCTTCCCCCCGCAGGCCCGCCACCACCTTGGCCCAGCGTCTGCTTGGGACTTCCGCTTCCCCCTTGTTTGAGCGAGTCTAGACCCCCCCCTGGGTGGGCTGGGGAGGGGGAGCTGGAGCACACACAGGTTTGGTTTGTAGATGGATGCCTACCTGCGGGGGCTGGGAAGGTCTCTTCTGACCCAGCCGTGGGGCGTCATTGGCGGGGGCGGGGTCCTTCTACCTGGGCAGCAGGCCACTGTGCCCCTCCCTGACAGCCGTCCATGGGACATGGTATAACTTTGGACGGAGATCTGACAGCAAAGGAGTCTTGTGGGCCTTACATGATCATCATGTGGTGCAGGGCCATAGGGACTTGAGTGCCGCAGAGTCCTGTTTGGCCCCCTGAGGAACAGTGAGTAATTTCAAGGTGACTGTCAGAGGTCTTAGGCCTTTGAGGAGAACCTTGAGCATGGGGCTCCCATTCAGGCCTGATGCCCAGACTGCAGAGCAGGAGCCCAGGGCTGGCGGGGTCTGAGGGCATCTGCCCAAGGGGTGGTCAGTCACCCGGGGCAGCAGGCAGCCACCTAGGACCGGCCCTGCACCGGGGCGGGGGTGGCTGGCCAGGGCCGCACGGTGAGTGAAAGCTGCGGCCAGAAATCCAGACTCGAGGCTGTTCCTGAAATCGTCCTCCCTTTGCAGGATGCTCTTTCCTTAGAAATGAGTAAGATATAGCCGAGACCGGCGTGGCTCAGTGGATAGAGCGTCGGCCTGCGGACTGAAGGGTCCTGGGTTCGATTCCGGTCAAGGGCATGTACCTTGGTTGTGGGCACAGACCCCGTAGGGGGTGTATAGGAGGCAGCTGATCGATGATTCTCTCTCATCGATGTTTCTCTCTATCCCTCTCTCTCTCTCTGTAAAAAAAATCAATAAAAATATATTTTTAAAAAAATGAGTAAGATATAGCCTTGACCAGTTTGGCTCAGTGGATAGAGCGTCGGCCTGCGGACTCAGGGGTCCCAGGTTTGATTCCTGCCAAGGGTATGTATCTTGGTTGCGGGCACATCCCCAGTAGGGGGTGTGCAGGAGGCAATTGATCGTTGTTTCTAACTTTTTATCCCTCTCCCTTCCTCTCTGTAAAAAAAAAAAAAAATCAATAAAGTATATTAAATTTTAAAAACAGAAATGAATGAGATATAAACAAAACAACACGATGCTGCGTGTGAACGCACCTGGGGCCGGCTGGCTGGGCAGGGGGAGAACAGGCGTTTGCACACAGAACCCGCTGCCCGGGCCAGGAAGCAGGGACGCCTCCCGTTGCACAAGCAGCAGCTGCCCTTGAGGGCGGCGGAGGGGTGAGAAGCCGCAGGAGTCTGAGGCCTGGAGGCTCCCCTCACGCTGCCAGGAAGCGATGCCCCGTTTCAGACGCCCCGTGAGCGGCAGCACAGAGCACAGAGAGGCTCCTCTGTGGCCAACATGGCTCAGTGTATTTAAAAAAATATATGTATTTTTATTGATTTCAGAGAGGAAAGGAGAGTGAAGAGAGAGAGAGAAACATCAATGATGAGAGAGGATTATTGTTTGGCTGCCTCCTGTACTCCCCCTACTGGGGATGGAGCCTGTCACCCAGGCCTGTGCCCTAACGGGGGAATGGAATGGAGATCTCCTGGTTCATAGGTTGACTCTCAACCACTGAGCCACACGGGCCTAGCCACATGCCCATTCTTGAATCTAAAGAAGACTCTTATTGGCCACCTAGAATCACATGACTGTTCTGGAAGCAACTATTGGTTCTGGAAGATTGGGTGCTGAGTGCCGTGCCCTAGGTAACATGCTGGCCCCTGGAGCCCCTGCAGGGAGGGCTGAGGATGCCCCGTAGGAAAACGGGGTGCCTTACTAGAAGGGGCATGGAATCGGGGGGCATTGCAGGGAGCGCAGCCCTGAGCTCCTTTGGTGGCCTCGTTGGGGCTAGAGTGAGAGCTTAGCACTGACTTTCCTCTCCCCTGGTTGGGGAGGAGCCTGGGCAGGGTGACCTGAGTGTCCCAGAGGGAGGGACATGACCCTGGAGCCACTGCCACCTGCCTCCGTGGGTCCCTCCCCTCCCTCTCTCTCCTTCAGCGAACATTGAGTTCCGGTCCCTCTTCTGAATCCCGCAGAACGTTGTTTGCACTTTTCATGCCCCTCCCCGCTGCCCAGGGGTGCTGGTGAGCAGGTCTAACCTTGGGCACCCGTCAGGGTACTTTCTGGAAGCCGCCACGGTGCCCCACGTGAACGCGTCCCCTGCTGGAGCCTGGGGGCGCCTGGCAGCGCTGAGGGCGGGCCGCTGGGGGAGAGGGCTCTGCAACCAGCTGGTCCCCAATGTGCTGGAGGATTTCAGGGTTTTACCAGCGGGTGCAGCCTGCCACTTCCTGCTGGCAGGGTGGGGCTGGGGTAGACTGTGCACTTCATCCCTCCCGCCCCCACACACCGAGGGGTGGGCCGTTCACTTCCCCTGCTCACCCCGGTGCTGCGCAAATTCAAGGTCGTTTCTCCTCCAAGTTCAAGGTCGTTCCTGTGGGGTTTGACTGGGCCACCTCCATCCACACTCACTGTCTTTGCTTCTAAGCAGGGGTGGGGGTGAGGGGGGGCTGGGAGAGGTGGGGGGGGGATGTGTGTGTTTTTCTCCCCGTGAGTAATGCAGGTTTATAGGCCTTAGAGCGTGTGCAAATATTTGATGTTAATTAAGAAAGTCTGGGATGAGGAATAGGGAAGTGACTTCTTGTTCATTATTCCTGAGGGACCCTGGGATGGGGGTGAGGACTTTGCATGGTGCCTCCAGCCGCATCGCAGGTCACTGGTCCTCCGGGGCGGCCTGTGGGGACAGAGGGGGGCGAGCGAGGCAGGAGGGGGCGCACTTTGGAGGTTTGGGCGGGCTGGAATCTGGTGTGTGGGGTGGGTGAGGAGGGTGGTGCCTGCTGCCTGAGTACCAGCTGCCACCTGCTAGGACTCCCTGCTGGCTGGCCACGGGGGCCTTCTCCCAGTTCCTCACCCTCCTCCTGGCAAACGTGATCGTCCCCACTTTACAGCCGAGAAAACTGAGCCCGGACCACAGGCGCGAAGTGGGTCCAGGATCACCCAGCTGTCCGTTGGCAGCCTGTGTGCGCCAGACGCCAAAGTGTGCGAAACCCTCACCCTGTGGGTGCCAGGTGTTCTTAGGAGACCCCCCCCCCAGGCTGGTTTGGGCCTAGGTGGGTCCTACAAATGACCGCCCTTAGACGCATTAGGGATTGTCTCCTGACCGCAGAGCCTGGGTGGTGGCTGGCAGAGGGAGAGAAGGTGTGCCGAAACCGGTGTTGCTCAGTGCATAGAGCGTTGGCCTGCGGACAGAAAGGTCCCAGGTTTGATTCCGGTCAAGGGCATGTGCCTTTGTTGCGGGCACATCCCCAATGGGGGGTGTGCAAGAGGCAGCTGATCGATGTTTCTCTCTCATGGATGTTTCTAGCTCTCTATCCCTCTTCCTTCCTCTTTGTAAAAAAAATCAATAAAAAATATATATATATAAAAAAAGACATCCTAAAAAAAAAAAGAGGGAGAGAAGGTGTGGGGACGAGGGAGAGCGTGGGGAGGACCATGGGCCCAGAGTCCCTGCAACCGCTCGGAGCTGGTTTCCTGTTCAGGGACCGAGGGTGACAGCCACCACCGGAGCGGGCGGTGGGGGCTTCCTTGGTGCGGGCACCAGCCCTGGGTGACAGACCCAGAGCCTTGGGTTCGGGCCCTGCCCTCGGGCGCTCAGCGTTTCTGCGGGAGGAAGCCCTCCCCGGTGTGCGGTGCGCACGGAGGCGCTGGGCCAAGTTCAGGAGCTGCAGGAGGCTCTGCCTCTGGGGGCGCAGGGCCCGGGCAGCTGGTGGCCCAGCTGTGGCTGCGGGCCCTGCAGCCATCCCATGGGAGTGCCAGGCTCCAGAGGGAGGGGCGGTTAGCCAGGGGACTCCTTCCTCCAGCTGTCACCGCGCCTCTCAGCGGTGTGTCTCCCCCCCGCCCCCCCACCCAGGCTGCTGGTGGGAGTCACCTTCCCAGCCGGCAGAGGAGCGAGCCCGGCCCCAGCCGTGCGCAGGCCGCCTGGGGGCTTTCTGCACACACGGTGCGGGGAAACCTGGTTTGAAAAGCTCCCCTGGTGCTTCTGAGCCGCAGTTCGCTGCTCCTGGGCCCAAGGCCAGTTCCTGTGGGGAGATGGATTCGTTAGGGTCCCAGAGGCTCAGGGAGGCTCATCTCCTTACACCCCCCCCCCCCCGCGCCCCCCCCCCCCCCCCCCCCCCGCCTCCCCGCAGTGGCTGCTCAGCCGCAGCTCCCCTCTCCAAGCATCCCGCCCCGGAGGCAGCCAGGGACGGAGTCCTGTGCAGATGCACCCAGGTGCCCAGTGCCCCATGGGTCGCCCTGGGTGCTGCCGGCCTCCTAGGAGGGCACGTGTGCGCAGAAGGACCCCAGGCTTCCCCTGCGCGGCGCCTCCTCCCGGAATGTGGGAAATCCAATTTCCCTTCCTTCCTTCCTTCCTTCCTTCCTTCCTTCCTTCCTTCCTTCCTTCCTTCCTTCCTTCCTTCCTTCCTTCCTTCCTTTTTTTGTCTTGTTAATCCTCACCTGAGGATATTTTCCCATTGATTTTTAGAGAGTGTGGCAGGGAGAAACACTCTCTAAATGTGAAAGAGACACATCAATTGGTTGCCTCCTGCACGCCCCACGCTGGGGATTGAGCCTGCTACCTGGGCAATGTGCCCTGACCATAAATCAAACTGGTTCATAGGTCAATGCTCAACCACTGAGCCATGCCAATGGGTTTGATATAGCCTATATAATAAAAGGCTAATATGCAAATTGTTCCCTCAATTGGGAGTTCAACCAGGGGGTAGGGCGGGCCACACCCCCCCCCCCCCACAAGCGCATCTCCTCCTCCCAGCTGGCCTGGCCCTAGGGCAGGCTGGTCAGACCCCCACCCATGCATGAATTCATGCACCAGGCCTCTAGTTTTTTTAGTAGATTTGATTAGCAATGTGGCAGAGTCTGTGATGGGGGGTCATTTTAAGGCGCATCGGTTGTCATTAAGGTTATGCAAAGTTTGACTAAGATAATTTTCACAAAATTACATTCACAACGTCACCACTCATAACTTATAATACAGTTTAATTCCAGAATGAAATTCTTGCTTTAAAGATCTCCTTTCACATACATTAACAGTATGTAGCAGGCAAGCACTGTGCCACAATTATTTTCAAGGCACGGACGTGAGAAACAGAGCCCCCTCAATTGGTGTGCTTGACAGTCTACCTCAAAGTGGGCCAAAGTTCAGTATTAAATAAATAGGAATTCTTTCCTAATAAAAAATTTTACAGTGGGTTTCCTAAGGAAATTCATTCATAAGGCATTGTTTACATTCTCTTTTACTGCCGCCAGTACAGCTAGGAAGCTCACTTACGAAATGTATCCACAGAACAAGGGTTTTAATCCTGGGTCCACAGGAGTTCAGTGTCTCTTGACCACTGAAAGGTGGAGTTTGGGGTTCTGTGCGGTTTTTGTCTGGAACTTCCGTTCCATCGTGGCTGTGCTTAGACTGTGCAGCTCAGCAAACAGAACGTCTGCCCACGCCCGCAGGAACCCACGCCCCACAGGGTGGAAGGTTCGTCCAGGAGGTAGTTGTCAGACGGATCCACCACCTGCCAGGTGAGCGGGTGGAGTAGGGTGTCCGGGAACTGCCCTGGAGCTGTGTACCCAGCTCACCTCTGGGCAGTGCGCCTGAAGTGAGAGCCAGCACCTGGGCCGCGGTGAGCCAGGTGGAGGAGATGGAACGTGGGAGGAAGCGAAATGATCACCCCTGGGTAACTGGGCATCTGGCAGCTTGGTGACTGGTCCTGATGCTGCTGATCTGACGGTCTGACCCAGGCTGTTCCCTTCGTTCTGTGCTACAGTTTCACTCTCCTGTCAAATCAGGCAGGTAGACCAGATATCCCGAAGCAATAGTCTATATATACTTTTGCCAGTGGCACTTTTTCTTTTCTTTTCTTTTCTTTTCTTTTCTTTTCTTTTCTTTTCTTTTCTTTCTTTTCTTTTCTTTTTTTTTTTTTTTTTTTGGCACCTTTTCAAGTAAATACTCGCGTGGCTTTAAAGGCAATACATCCTTACGTGCAAAAAGTGCTTGTTGGATAATCACTTCTCCATTATTCCAGAAATACCGTCTTTGCTGTGCTCACCCGTTAATGTGTTTCTCTCCATTTCTCTCTTGAAAAAGGAAGGTAATGGTACACAATGACAGTGCTGCTATTTTACAGAGATGATTTGTTAAAGCTTCAAAATATTTATTTGGAATATTTGCTGATATGTTAAGCACTCTCCCACGTAGCATCTTCCTTTCCCCTCAAGTCACTGAGAATTCGTAAGGGTAAAGGCAACTTTTTCTCATGGGCGTAGAGCTGAAAGTACTACGGCGTCATGAGATAACGTTGTCTAACATGTATAGGCAGCGGATCATGATACTGTGGAATAATTATAAATAACTAACGTCTATTGAGTATTTAGTTTGCATTAGCCACTGTTCTGGGAGAAAACTATTAAAACAGTGATTAAGGATTGTGGGAAGTGCTACAGAGTTCTTGTAGTTGAATGGGGTGATGGGGCTAAGTTTATAACTTTATAAACAGGGATAGAAGGAATTACAGCTAAGAAAACCCAGCAAATAATCAAGAAGCTAATAAAATTAGAAGATGAATTCGCTGCGGAGGAGTAATTATTTGATTTGTAACTTTTTGTTTAATTAACACTTACTAAGTGCCTTCTGGGTTAGGTCGTTTTGCATCTGCTGTTTTATTTAATTACAACAAGTCCTTCGCTTCCAGATAGATTTCCCAGGGGGCTTCCTTTGACTAATGAGTTATCCCTGCCCAGTGCTCCCCAGTCCCGTTTGCTGTTACAATTACCTGGGGAGCCTTGGAAACTGGTGCTGGGGTTCGGTCCTCGGAGAATCTGTTTAATTGTGCAAGGTCTGGACCCAGCAACAGTGTCTTTAAAACTCACCCTCCCTCCTCTGGGAACTGCGGTTAAGCAAGAGCTAGAACGCTCAGACCAGGAGAGGGGCTATTTCACGTTCAGAAGCATGTTGACCCAGCTCAAGAGTCATAAGCACCTGTTGCAGCCCGGCCGGTGTGGCTCAGTGGTTGATTCCCAGGGGGTCACTGTTCGATTCCCAGTCAGGGCACATGGTTGTGCAGGAAGCAGCCAATCAATGATTCTTTCTCATCATTGATGTTTCTATCTCCCTCTCACTCTACCTCCTCTCTGAAATCAATTAAAAAAAATAAAAAAAATAAATATATATATAGCAACTCTTGCAGACTTCAGGAAGGATTTTGCTGGGCCTGGTGGCATACACCTGCTTTCCTTGTCTGTGTCCTGTGAACAGGGATGTGGGAAGCGTAGAATTCTAGAACGAAGCGGGTTAGAAAATGGCGCCCTTCAGGTCTTAGGCCCCGAATTTCCAGATGCTCTTAATTTGCTGCCTGGGTTTCGCTGTGATGTTTATCAGAAACATGTCAGTGACTTTCAATAGAAGTGCGTGTTGTATTTTTCCAGAAAAAAGAACTCTGTCTGCACTAGAAGTTGTTCCTTTTAATAGAATACACAACGCCCAGGGCACAGATCTCTGCCTGAGAGGGCTTCATATTTAATAGGACACGGATCGACGAGGAATTCTTTGGGAACAGGGTAGAAACCGCTTCTTTAAAAATCGTCTTTGATGTCATAGTTAGTTGTTAAAAAAAAAAAAAAAAAAAAAACTATTTGGGGAGCTCAACTTTTTTTTTTTTTTGAAAATTGTTAGAGCCTTAGATTCCCATGGTAGAGAATTAGCCTAAAAAAGGACCCATCCTCAAAAACATATCCAGTCTGTGTCTGAGGGAGCGTTGGGTTGGGCCCTGCCTGGTGTGGTTGGTGGCAGTGCTGCCTTAGACCTGCCAGCAAGAGGCATTTCCCCTAAAGGAAGCAGTGTTTCTGAGAGGGGGACTTCTTAAAAACAAGGTATCGCATCTGCTAAGAGACCTTTGGCAAGTCCTATCGTTCTTTTGGACTTGGGGTTCTTCATGGGTGTAATGAGGGGGTTGTCTGTTTTCAGGGGCACAGAGCCCCGGGGTCACCTGGAGAGCCGTGGGGAGGAGTGTTGAGTTGGCAGGTCTCCTGGTCTCTGGGTCTCCTGCCCTGCCCTGCTGTTGGGGCGCGGGGCCGTGGGCCGTCTCTGGTTGGGTGTTTCTTTGCAGAGAGAAGAAATTAATTCAGTTCTGCTTGCACTTTTGAGGACCTACTATGCGTCAGGCATAGAACCAGGTCTTGGGGACACCAGGTTGACCGGAACACAGTGTGGGTCCTCAGGCAGCGGGTGTCCTGGAGGAGAGAGGGACACGGACAGTCCCAGTGTGTCCTCGGCGAGGCCAGGGGCCGGGTGGCAGAAGACCGATGGTGTGTGTGAGCCCTGGGTGTTGTTTTTAGAAACAGGTGACCAGCAGGGATGGTTCTCTTGTGGAGTCACAAGAGGGGAGAACTGGCCAAGATCACAGAGCTCTGAGAGACGGAGCAGGGGTGCAGAGGGGTGAACTGGCCAGGGTCACAGAGCTCTGAGAGACGGAGCAGGGCTGCAGCCTCTGGTGGGAGTGTAAGGGGGAGACCAGATCAGGTCTTGCTGCCCGGACGGCAGAAGTGAAAAAGCCACCACCCTTGGTGGAGACGACCACCTTCCTCCTGGGGGAGCTGCCCGCTGTCCCCTGGGGCTGCCTCTCAGGGATGCCGTGACTAGCTTCCTCTTCGTGCTCTTAAGGGTTTTGTGAGTGTGACCTGCTGCTGCCCTCACTCTCATTTCTAGAGCTTTGGCCCCAGGCCCTAAAGATCTTCCTCAGGGAACTTCTCCCCGTTTTCAATTTTGTAAACGTGGTCAAAGAATCAGAGAGGAAGAAAGAAAAAATCCCTCACAGCAGGAGGAGTCAGGAGAACCGTAACCATGTTTCTGGGCATCTGTGAGTGTGCATGTACGCGTGTGTGTGTGTGTGATGTGCACACCCCCATGCAGGGGGCAGGAGTATTGCACACATTGGCTTTGATGATGATTAAATGAGATCCCCACTTTCTCTGGCCACGGAGCAGTGCTGTGATGATTATTTAAAAGGGAATTAATATCAATAATATAATATATATATGTATATATATATATATATTTTAAAATTTTTTTTAGAGAGAGAAGGGAGAGGGAAAAGAGAGTTAGAAACATTGATTAGTTGCCTCCTGCACACCTCCAACTAGGGATGTGCCCGCAACCAAGGGACATGCCCTTGACTGAAATCGAACCTGGGACCTTCTAGTCCACAGGCTGACGCTCTATCCACTGAGCCAAACCGGTCAGGGCGATTTAAAAGGGGATTTTAAACCACAGAAAAGAAAGCGGGAAAACAAAGCGTTGGGGGCAGACGCAGCAGAAGTGGTTGCCATGTTCTCCCGGGACACAGACAGATAGGGCCGAGGTCTCTGGAGAATACAATGAGGCAGGTTAAGTGGCTTCCGGCAGTTTCAACACCTGGTGAAAAGCAAGGAGAGCACACAGGCAGCTAAAGAGCCATTGAGGGAAGGCCACAAGGGGTCCTGTTTCCCTGCTGCAGCAGGCAGCATCTTTACACACCGCCGACCTTCCTGTCTCACTGAATGCCTGAGCGCGGGTTCGAATGGGATGTGCACTGTGGTTTCCATCAAAGCGCCCTCTGATTCACAAGTTTCTCATCAGAATCTCCCTGTGAGACGGGAGAGGGACGAGGGCGGTGTCACGTGCAGGTTTGTTTTCCTGCCTCTGCTGCGAAGAAACCCGAACAGGAAGTGAGTCAGGGGTGGAATGACTGACACCGGTCGACAGTCAAGTGGGGCTGAGCATGTTGCCGACCCAGTGGTGCTGGAGCCCAGAGTCCCAGCATCCCGCCAGGCCAGACTGTCCCTCAGGCATAGGAGTTGGTTTGGGCCTTCGCTCTTCACTTACTGTGCAACCTTCAGCCAGTTACTCAACTTCTCTGAGTCTCCAGTGTTTGATTTGTAATACGTAAGACTGTTGTGCACATTACATGAAATACATGTTTGGGCCCTAACCACTTTGGCTTAGTGGATAGAGCGTCAGCCTGTGGACTGAAGGGTCCCAGGTTCAATTCCGGTCAAGGGCATGTACCTTGGTTGCATACACATCCGCAGGAGGGGGTGTGCAGGAGGCAGCTGGTCGATGCTTATAACTCTCTCCCCTCCCTTCCTCTCTGTGAAAAATCAATAAAATATATTAAAAAGAAAAAGAAAAAACATGTTTGGGAAACGTGCTCTGTGAACTCAGGGGTCTGAAGTGTTGGAATTTGGAGTCGGTATTTCTCATTTCCCGGCCGTGGCTTTGGTATTGGGAAAAATAATGGTGGCCAGGATGTGCCGGGCTTATAGTGTGCTGAGGTCTGTTGGGACTTCCTTAATCCTTGCTCTGCCTTTGTTTTGCAGGAGAAGAAACCGAAGCCTGGAGTTTGAGTAGTTCGTTCAAGGTTACCCAGTTGGTAAGTAACGGAGCCTTCGCTGCCATGGCCGATGGGCTGCCGGGGTGCCCTTGGCCCCTTCGCTGTGAAGAGGAATGAGAGCGGGTGGTAATTGTAGCCGGGACGTAGATTTCAGCTCCGTAGAAACGTGAGCGGCCTCTGTTGAAATCTGAATCCACGTGCGTTCTTTCACCCACTCCATGAATATTTATCGAGACCCTGCAAGGTTATCGGGTCCCATGATTCATTTCCATAAGAACTCTACCTCTGAGGGGAGGAGACACGCCCAGCTCCTGTCAGCACGCATCCCAATAGCTAACATTTATTGGGTACTGTTGAAAGCTCACCCCATGCTCAGAGCTTTGTCTGAATGATCTTGTTTAAATTCACAGCGGCCCTAGGAAGTTGAAATAAGAGAAGGCATTTGCCCAAGTTCACTCTACCAGCTAGTGGGTGTCTCAGTCCGTTCGGGCTGCTGCTGCAGAATGCCACAGCCTGGGACCCTGCAGACAACAGAATGTAATTCTCATGGTTCTGGAGGCTGGCGAGTCTGGCAGATTTGGCGGCTGGCGAAGGCGCTCTTCCTGGTTCATAGATGGCCATCTTTTTTAAAAAAAATATATATTTTATTGATTTTTCACAGAGAGGAAGGGAGAGAGATAGAGAGCCAGAAACATCGATGAGAGAGAAACATCGACCAGCCGCCTCCTGCACACCCCCCCACTGGGCATGTGCTCGCAACCAATGTACATGCCCCTGACCGGACTCGAACCTGGGACCCTTCAGTAAGCAGACCGACGCTCTACCACTGAGCCAAACTGGCTTCGGCCATAGATGGCCATCTTTTTATTCTAACCCCACAGGGCAGAGAGGTCTGAGGGGCTCTCCGGCATCTATTTTTTTAAAAAAAAAATAAAAATTTATTTTTTATTGAATTCAGAGAGGAAGGGAGAGGGGAGGGAGAGATCGAAACATCAACGATGAGAGAGAATCATTGATCGGCTGCCTCCTGCACAACCCAGGGGGATTGAGCCCGCAACCCAATCATGTGCCCCCGACCGAATCGAACCCAGGGCCCTTCAGTCTGCAGGCTGACGCTCTATCCACTGAGCTACACCAGCTAGGGCTCTGGGGTCTCTTTTATAAGGACACGGATCCCATTCATAATGACTCCACCCTCGTGACCTAATCCCCCCCCAGTTCCCACCTGCATATGCCACCCATTGAGGGTTAGGTTTCCGCACATGCATTTTGCGGGAACACAAACAGTCTGTTGCAGGCATAGAGCCAGTCTCTGCCTCCAAGGGGTCTTGCTAGAGGACCAGTGATCTTACCTACTGGAAATGTGTTACTCCTTTTTTAATTGACGTCAGAGAGAGAGAATTAGAAATATCAATGGTGAGAGAGAGTCAAACTGGGAATCGAACTGTGACCTCCTAGTTCATAGGTTGACGCTCAGCCACAGAGCCACGCGGCCGGGCAACATATCACTCTTGTAAGGCTCCTCATGGCACACCACCTCCAGGAGCCTGGGTGCCCTCTGCTCACACCAGGGCATGCCCCTCTTCTTTCCCTGGACTCCCTGGTCTGCTCACCACCCTCCACTGGCTGAGTAGCCTCTGGGAGGGTTAGCCACAGAATGGAGGTCCAGGGATGATGACCGTTACACAGCAGTCTCTCACGCATAGTCAACTTTTATTATAATTGAGGTGTAACAACATGCTGTGACATGTACAAGTTATATCAATCACACAGCTTGATGAGATTTTTTTTAAAGATGTATTTTTATTGATTTCAGAGAGGAAAGGAGAGGGAAAGAGAGAGAATGATGAGAAAGAATCATTAACTGCCTCCTGCACACTTCATTGGGGATGGAGGCCCCAACCCAGGCATGTGCCCTGCCCAGGAATCGAACCTTGACCTCCTGGTTTGATTCTGAGACTTCCTGGTTCATAGGTCAATGCTCAACCACTGAGCCACACCAGCTTTTTAATATGTCACACCCATCTCGCCACCCAATGCAGGTTTACAATGTCCCCATCACTCCGGCAAGTTCCCTCATGCCCCCGTAAGTTCATTCTGCCCCCAGAGCCCGTCAGTGCTGTTGAGGCTTACGGAAGTCATAGCTCTGTCATATCAAAGATTCCTGCTTTTAACTCACCCAGATCCAAATATACTTGCTCAACAAAAACAGAACCCGGTGGAGATAAAAATAACACGTCCAATGGCGTGGGCGATCCTGTCATTCCATCCAACTGGCGTCTCTGCTGGAGTGAGCGCGGGAGCCAGACTCGGGCCTGCTGCTCCTTCTGTCGGTCCGGGTGCCCGTGGCTTTTTAGGACGTGAGCATCTTGTGCCATCGGGCGCCTTCCTCGTATTTATAGATTTTAATCACCATGCCGCATGGCCCCGGAGCCCACGCCAGCGATCTCCCCCGGGTGTCCGACCTGAGGAACCGAATTGGAGGCTGAGGAAAAATGGGTCTCATTGGACTTCCATGGGAGATGGGTTTATCAGTGTCCATGGTGAGACCTTCTTGTGGGATTTTCCCAGGAGAATTTAGTCTCCTTTCCATTTTCATGTGACATGCGGACTCTAGAAGGTAACCCTTGAGTAGGAGGCGGCCGTGATGTGGAAAGAACTCAAGTGGGTCAGTGGTTATTGCAGATTGGGTGACATGGAACACGTGACAGCGTGGTGGCCGGTGCTGGTTTGCGTGAGTCCTTCCTGATACGAACACAGAGTTGATGGAAATATACAAATGACATATTTGTGTATTTCAGCCATCAGGAAGGGAAGTCCATGAGTGTCAAAAATGGAGAGCCCTAGCCGGTTTGACTCAGGGAGTCAGCCTGCAGACTGAAAGGTCCCCGGTTTGATTTCGGTCAAGGGCATATGCCAGGTTTTGGGCTTGATCCTCAGTGGGGGGCGTGTAGGAGGCAGTGCGCCGGCTGGAACTGGTGAGCTGGCTCCAGCGCCCCAGAGGCTGGGTTGTTGGTTCTCGTTTAAAGGCTGATCTTTGGATGGTGCATCCAAGCGTGGAGTTTTCAGGAAGTAGGAATGTCACGTGTGATATCACAGGGGCAGGGAGAGAGGCCACCACAGGACAGCGTCTCCTTGCCTTGGTGTGGGCACCCGCCAAGATCCGGGAGACGAGAGCGCTGTTCACTTGAAAAGACTGACCTTCCTCAGCAAAAGAGTGCTGCTGGCGTTGTCATGGTTGTCTTCTGTCATCCGCTGCATTGCTCATCCGTCACAAAATATTTCCTGGAACCAGAGGCGCTAGCTCGCGCTCTCTCTCTCTCTCTCTCCCTTTTCATCCTTCAGAAACAAGATTAGTAAGTAGGTTATTCATCTTGAAAAGAGTTGTTATGATTTGACCAACCGTAATCCAAATGGGTGAGAAAAGGGGAGTGCAAAAGGAAGTTCCTGGAGTCAAAACCACAAATCTCACCTGAGCGTGGCATAAGGGTGTGACATCACCTGTCCCGTTCCAACACATTCTTTTTTTGTTGTTGTTAACCCTCACCCCAGGATATTTCCCCCACCCCATGGATTTTTAGAGAGAGGAAGGGATGGGGAGAGACTGAGAGAGCGAAACATTGAAGTGAGAGCGACACATTGATTGGTTGCCTCCCCCACATGCCCAGCCAGGGCCAGGGATCAAGCCTGCCACTGAGTTTTTTGCCCTTGACCAGAATCGAGAACCTGTGAACGTTCAGTCTGAGGGCCACTTGCTCTAACCACTGAGCAATTCAGCCAGGGCATCGATGACATTCTTCTGTGTGATGGCTCTTTGACCAGGGCATCCGCTGTCTTTCCAACACTACTTTGTGGGTTCGTTTGGAATGTGTCCTTACGCACTTTATGTTCATTTCTCCCGACAGCAGTGTGGGGTGGGGTGGTTTTAGTTTTAGTTTACCGTGAGAGAGATTCCCATCAACAGGGTGATCTTGACCCCCCTAACAGTAACTCTACCTTTCCTGCCTGAGTGCCCAGACAGAGTTGGCTGAAGTGCTCTTTCTTAGGGGAGCTTACCCCCCCACCCCACCCCCCGTGCTCCTGTTGCCTGTGTAGAATTTAATTAAAGCAGTTATCTTATTGGCTTTCAACAATGGCAGTTGTTCCCGGCTATCGCCACATCAGGCTGGGTGCCAGGGAAGATGGCACGGATCGTCTTGCTTCATCTGTGCATGGCCGGCGGGTGGCATATGTCACAGAACTTCCAGTTTCATTACTCAGGATTTTCTGGACCTTAACACAGGACCCCGCCTCAATCTGCCTTCTGCAGAAAGGGGATTTGCTGGTTTAGATCCTTCAACAGCCCAGGGATGGAATTTTGGGCTTAAATGGTGCTGCTAAGGCTTCATCGTTTTTCTCCATCTCTCAGCGCTGCCTACCATTTCTTTTTGGATTATGGTGACAACATGGCTGTCAGCAGTTCTAGCAGAAGGGGGGGGGGGGGGGGCGGGGGAGGCCATTTTTCCAACATTTCTACCAGAATCTCAGAATCGAGTCCCAATGTCTCTGATTGGTCGCCTCTGGGTAACCTGCCCATCCCTGAACTAATCCCTATGGCCAGGCAAATGCAGCGCTCTGATTGGCCATCTGGGATCAAATGCCCGCCCCCTCGAGAAGCTGGGGTAGGATCTGTACCTCCCAGAGCATAGGATTGAGGATGAGGGAAGAAGGCCTTTCCCAAGGAAATCTGAAAACCATTTGTGTGCTGGGGCGGGGGCAGGAGGAAGGGGAGAGGAGGGGAAGAGGAGGAGAAGTATGTAAAAGCCAGGATGTCCAACATGGAAGGTTTCTAACCAGCATTTACTCGGTGAATGAATGAACAGATGAATGAGCAACTGGGCGCCTGCTGCCGGTTCTGAGCGCTGGCTATACAATCCCCTGAGTGGGTTTCAACAGATGGAGCCTTTGCAGAGAGGGGGGATGAGAGAGCCTTGAAACCAAGTCAGAGAAGGGCGGCGATGACTGCGCTGAAATATTTAACACGAGACCGAGACACAGGAGACACACGAGCTGTTTCCAAGTGTCGGAAGGGCATTCCTAGAGATGGAAGGCTTGGGTCCCTACTTTATATCAGAGGAGCTGGATCAGGCACTTGGCGTGATCTTCCCCCACTTTCATTTTTATTTTATCAGGCAACCAATGTATGTTCATTCTAGAAAATGAAAAAAATGTACAAAAAAAAGAAAAAGGAAAGTCGTCCCATAATCTTATCCCCTAGAGCAGTGGTTCTCAACCTTCCTAAGGTCGCGGCCCTTTAATTCAGCTCATGTGGTGGTGACCCCCAACCGTAAAATTATTTTCGTTGCTACTTCATCACTGTCATTTTGCTGCTGTTATGAATCGTAATGTAAATATCTGTGTTTTTTGATGGTCTTAGGCAACCCTGCTAGCAGGTCTCAACCTGTGGGTCTCTACAGGGCCTAGAGCAAGCATGTCAAACTCAGAGGCTAACACGGGCCTGAGATTTTGGCAGTGATCAGAGGAGGGCATTGCCACTTGTTGAAGGCTAGGCACTTGACATATGTTTTCTCAGTTCTTACAATGTCTCTCTCGAGCAGATCAGTTTTGTAGCAGACAAGTTCAGAGAGGCAGCCGCATGCCGAGGTGGACAGCGAGGTGTTCTGAGGCCATAGGTCACACATTCCTTCCACTCCTCTGTGTGACGGCCATGGTGAACATAGATCGTCACCAGAGACCCCGCCAAGGTTCTCCCCGTGACCTCTCCACCGGAAGCAGTTACTGCTTTTCACATCAAGCTTTTATTCGAGAAATCCTGCCTATGTTTTTTTTCTTTTCTTTAAACCAATGCTAGAGGAGAGGAACGCTCCTCTCCCAGGTCTAGATAAGCAACAGATAATTGAATGAGATTCTGAGAGAAGCAGAACCATTGTTAGCTCAGTGCATGGGAAGAGATGGTTGCATTCAGATAATTTTACAAAAATTCCCCTCTCCTTTGACATTGCTGCCCGAGGCTGCCACTGAGTTTTAAAGCAACAGAGCGACTATTATATAATCCTACACAGTGCTCCTTCCCCATGAGCTCGAGGAAGCTCACCGGTGTGAAATACAGAAGACGTTTTTTTGGGAGGTTGAGAGTTTATGGAAAAGCCAGCATGGTTCCTAGATTAAACGGCCCAAGCGAGGGCAAACGAGCTGGGTTTTCAGATTTTCTGCAGACTCCACAGAGACATAATCTTCAGCAGAGCAGGAGATGGTTTGCTGGAAATGATTTCTGTGCTGGTGGCAACCTATCTGTGTCATACCGCTCCCGGCACCCACTGTGCGTGCCTTGTGCTTCGCTCCCAGGTGGAAGCATGCCTGTCTGTTCATAGTTCTGACCTCACTCTCTTCCACCCCAGCAGATGTCATTTTATCCTCGGAGAAATGAACAGAAACGGGGAAATCAAAACAGTGGTTGATGACAAGTTGATGCATAAGGTCTTCAACTTAGATGATGTGCTTCTTTAATTTTTAATCCTCAACGGAGAATATTTTTACATTGATTTTTAGAAAGTGGAAAGACAGAGAGAAATATCAATGTGAGAGAAACATGTTGACTGGTTGCATTCTGCAGGCACCCTGACCAGGGCCTGGGCCGGGTAGGAGCCTGCAACCCAACAGAGGCACATGCCCTGGACCAGAGTCAAACCAGGACCCTTCTGCCCATAGGCTGACGCTCTATCCACTGAGTCAAACTGGCTAGGACTTAGATGCTGTGCTTTTTGAGTTCCTGTGTCAGTTTTTAATGTTTATTTTTTTGAGTTTATTAACTGTTGATAATGACTTTATTCACCCCACGTTCTATTATGTTGTCTGCTGAGTTTTGGGTCCTGGGGCTGGGAGTTGAACAAAGCACACACAGTCTTAATGGCTAATAGCCTTCAGTGACCCTCTCCCAGTCTCATACCCTCCGAGTCTGTCCACGCCAGCATCACTTTTTGGTCCTGGTTTATGCTGAGCCAGGCAAACTTGTTCAGCTGGAAAAGGTGTGAAGTAAAAGCAAAGAGGAAAAGAGAATGACCTGAGGCTAATTTTAGGGCATCGGTGTTGGGTCACCAAAGGGTGACCACTGTGGTTGTTATTAGGCCTGTAATGTAGGGCTTCTTTGTTACCACAGCATAACCTAACTCATCCTGACAGGGGTGCGACCACCACTGTCATAGAGGTGCTGGATTCATGGAACCTGGGAGCTGGCCAGCTTGTGTGTATATGCGTGTTGGCCTCAAATACATATATGTGCAGATATGAATCTTGCTGCTTCCATGGCAGTAGTTCCACGTTAGAATCACCAGAGGATTTTTAAAATTCCAAAGCTAAGGCTACACACTGAGTGAATTCACTAACTCAGGGGGCAGGGCACAAACACTGGTAGTTGTTTAGCTCTCCGGGTGACTCCAGTGTGAGGACAGGTTCAGGAACCACTAGTCTGTGAGAATTAAAATAGTGTCATCGTTATTACTTGAAGAGGAGTAGAGATAATGGTAATGACGTTGGTACTAGACATCATTATTATTTACCGATGGCTATCAGGCAGAATCCTAGTGTTTCTTTTTATTTATTTTTATTGATTTCAAAGAGGAGGGAAGCTAGATGAGAGAGAATCATTAATTGGCATGCCGCACACTGGGGATCGAGCCTGCGACCAGGGCATGTGCTCTAACTGGGAATTGAACCGTGACCTCCTGGTTCATAGGTCGATGCTCAACCACTGAGCCACGCCAGCCAGGCCATCCTGGGTGTTTCATAAACATCCTAACATTTCACCTGCGGGACAGCTTTCTAGGTGGTTGGAGAAGGAAAACGGGTCATATCTTTCAACTCCAGACTTGCTTAATCCAGGTTGTCAGGTGAAGGCCAGAAAGAGGGAGCTGTGGGGCTCACGTCGCTGACCCCAGCATGGCCACCATGGTCTTCACTGAGGCTGAGATTTCAGGGTAGTTTGTAACACGTGTAACCTGGCCCCGCCTGAAGGATGCAGCCCTCCGTTCAGTAACCACAGTGGATTCGGGAGTCAATATGCAAACGCACGTTTTGCAAAGGTGTAAATCGAGGGTGAGTGTATTTTGGCCTGTGGCTTGGAAAGAGAAGCGAGTGTAGAAAACCGGGCTATTAATCTTGGGCTGGTTGATTCATCCATCAGAATCACTCGGTGTGTTTCAAGGAGGCAGGGTAAATCATTTAATAAAGCATGACCTTGTGTTTCTGTAGCGCTTCTCTCAGTGGGGAGCCTGGTGCTGTGCAAACCTCAGCGCATTGCTAGTCGTTTGCACTCGTCCCAGGAGGCCTGTCGGGCGTGAGTAGGGCTGCGTGGTACCATAAGGTACAGGTGGGAACGGAGTCACGTGGAAACGTTTATCCAGCGCCCACAGAGGTGCCTGACGAGAGCGTTGGTGGGTAGGTCCTAGTTTGGCCCGAAGGATGGAGAGTGTTGGCAAGGGAGTTCAGAGCAGACAGAACAGCCTGGGCAGAAGGCACAGGGCAGGAAATAGTATTTGCAGGGGCTCTGTAATCAGATTATGATTTTTACCAAGAAAGAGACCAAACCATGCAATGGTGATTGGGAAGACTCCTGAGACCGGCATTCCCACTTGTCGCTGTATCATTTGGTTTTGTTTGTTTGTTTTACTTTGGAATTGATTGGTGTGTAATGAAGGGCCAGCACATGGCTGTAATCCACCTCCTTCGCCCTGGATGCAAGCACAGACATGATGCTAGAGGTTGCACACTGCACGTGGGAGAGGTTTCTTACAGGGCCCGGTGGCACCTTGATGATCTGGACCAGGGGTCCTCAAACTTTTTAAAGTGGGGGCCAGATCACGGTCCCTCAGAGAGCTGGAGGGCCGGACTATATGAACTACTAATTCCTACTGTAACACCTCGGCTGCGCTCACTGCCCAAAAAACCTGGCGGGCCGGATCAGACTCCTCTGCGGGCCGCATGTGGCCCGCGGGCCGTAGTTTGAAGACCCCTGATCTGGACTAACCTGTGGAAATGAACTTGGTAGTTCCCTGACCGTGTAGACAGGAGCCCCTGTGACCTGCACTGGGGACCCCTCCAGGCCTGGGGATTGTGCTCCTGCACGCCCCTCTGCACCCCTCTTGGGCCCTCCACGTTCTTAAGCATGAAATGTTGGCTTGAAGGTGAATTCTGAGGTTCCTTTCGCGTCTACAATGAGGGGATTCATTCAGAAACTCACGAACGCAAGTGGCCTGTTCCATAAGAAAATGCTACATCAATGCCGAAATGGGCACCACGGGTTTCCCCTCCGGCCTGTGGGTTCGGACAAGACCAGAGCTTGAGCAAAGCAGCGTCCTCCTCCCTGCCGCCCTCCGCTTTAAAGCTGGGCAGATCTTTCTCTTGAACTCTGTGCTCTGACATGTGTGCAGCACCGGGATTTTAGAGAGGGCGCTAGCGATGCCAGGTAAGCTGGGGCTTCGCGTGGACCATGTTGGTTCTCTCTCGGGAAGATGCTTTTTAAGCCTTACCCAATATCTTTTCTCCCGTGGCCCCAACTCAGAGCTCTTCCCCTGCGCTTGGCTCATGATGGATATTCCCATGGTTCTGCCCACAGCCCTGTATTTCAACTGTCGGGCCACATGGCTGGTGACCTAAGCATTTGGCTGCTAAGGGAGGACTGAAATCTCACTCGCCTGCTTCTCCGATTTCCTGGTCCCAGTGCTATGGTCATGTTGGAGCCTCGGCGTAGGGTTAGGGCCCTAGGCCTGGGTTAACTCAAGCTGGCCTGATGCCCTCTCTGACCAGCTGCAACTGTTGGGTGGGGACCTTGTGCCAGGCATAGTGCCAGGCTCTGCTAGCCCTGGGGATCCTTGGTGACGAAACAGCACGGCCTGTGCCCTCATGGGACTCACAGAGCTAAGGAAATACAGACATCGCCCTCTAATTACAATCCTGTTCTCTGCTCTGACCCAGCAAGTAGCACAGGGCCCCCCAGGGTCCAGGACCTCACAGCAGGGGGTCTGACCTGGTGGGCTCAATGCTGCCTCCTTCAGGCGAGGCCCCTGCCTGGCACACAGGCCTCTCTTGTTCCTGACCCCCAACCCTCCGTCTGAAGTGGGGTGGCCAGTCCGGCTGGAGGGGGGTCTGCTCTCCCTGTCTGCCTCACCAGGTGGGTGAGGGGAGGCCCCTCCCTGGAGGGGCGCCACTGTCCCTGCCCACAATGCTCAGCGGGGTGTGGTCTTTTGTGTGACCGGAAGCGCTGCTTGTGCCCGCATGGCTTCTCTCGCAGCCAGCTCCCCTCTTGGGGGGCCGTGGGCTTCGGGCTGCAAACTGCTTACCACACAGGTGACCCTCAGCGACCGGCCTGGCCCTCCCTGGAAAAAACTGGCATCAGGGCAGGGATTGGGAGGGGAAACGTGAAAGATGCAGAATGTCTTTCCTTTCCTCTTTCTTACCATTACAGTCTTGGCAAGGAGACTTGCTCTTTATTACATTTGCCTGTGTCAGCACCGATTCCCAGATTGAACTCCTAGGCATCGACTTGGCTTCCTCATGCTTCAGCCTTTGCGGCTGCAAACCATTTCGCTTCTCTCTCTCTCTCTCTCTCTCTCTCTCTCTCTCTCTCTCTCTTCTTTTTATTTTTCTTTTCTTTTGGGACTCTAATAACTCCAGGTGGCGCATGGGCAGTGGGGAGCACAGTTCTGTGGAAATAAGCTCTAAAGCAATACAAACACCAAGAAAAAAAAAAATGGGAGGCTTGTCAAGCGGGACGTGCTGGATTAAAATGTTTTGCTGTTATTGACATTGAAGAACATAAGGAGGTCTCATGGTGCAGCCACCAGCGGAGGGCTGTGCAGCCTTGAACAGCCAGGTCGCTGAAGAGCCTTCGCTAAGGAAAGGTGATTACGGTAGATAATGAGATGAAACACCGCAGGATACAATTCGGCATCTGAGCCAGTTTTATTGAAATACATGCATGACTTTTATACCTTGTGTTGACATACAAAACCTTTTGGTAGGCTACCCACATGGCGTGGGAGGTTGGATCAGGAGGGTTTGTATTTTTTCTTTTCTTTTTTTTTTGCTTACCTTTGTTTTCAGGTCCCCCTCCCCCCCCTCCCCCCCCCCCCCCCCCCCCCCCCGGCAATCAACATGTATTATTCCTATAATTGGGTGACAGTGGTACAGGGGGGCCGGGAACCTCTCTTTTCCACATAGTCAGTGAGGGTCTCCCGGGAGCTGGGCGGGCACCGTGACGGGTCTTGGAATGGGCAGCCAGCCCTGGCCTCTGCCTTCACCGAGCTCGTGTTTTAGGGAGAGGCTTCTTTTAGGGACAACATTGTTAAGCTAAAAAAGAAAAATAATTACAGGTTGTGATAAGTGCTGTGAAGAAAAGAAAAGAAAAGAAAAGAAAAAAAGCCAGTGGCATAGTAGGGGAGGACTGAAGGGAGGTGGGTGGCGCTACGAAGGCGTGGGGGAGGGAGGACCCTTTCAGCGGGCAGCCCTTGAACTTGGAGGCGTGGAGGCGGAGACACAGCCACGTGCCAGGCTGAGGCCGGAAAGCTAGTGGAGCCGCAGGGAAGGGCCCTGGGAGCGATTTCCTTCCTGCAGGTCACGCCGAGGCCCCGGGAAACCTCGCTGTCCGCCGTGGGCACCGTGTCCCGCTCAGAAATGCGGCAGAGCTCACAGGTAGATGTGTGCCCGTGGGAGCTGGGTCCTGCGAGGCCTGTGAACATATTTTGCTAAGTGGCAGGAGTGCCCTAGGTGCCAGCTACTGGCTCTGTCTGGGCTTGGGTTCTTTCTCAGTAGCAG
This sequence comes from Pipistrellus hanaki, assembly GCF_964339955.1. Lineage (NCBI taxonomy): Eukaryota > Metazoa > Chordata > Mammalia > Chiroptera > Vespertilionidae > Pipistrellus > Pipistrellus hanaki. Next base: position 46,107,174 of record NC_140519.1, on the reverse strand, counting down.
CTGGGATGCCATCTCTCAGGGCGGGATTCCTGGGCCTCCCGCTCCCGGCCTCTCCCACCCACTGGATGCCAATGCAGGAGGTGGGACCCTGGAATCTTAGTCCTTAACCTAGAACCCCTGGCTGTGGCGGGAATGTGCGAAGGTGCCTTTCTCCTCATGGAGCCGATATTCATTCATTCCATGAAGAGGAGGAGGGAAGCAACGGACAGAGTCCCTAAATGTTAGATTGAGGACTGAGCCTGGGTACAGAGGCAACCAGAACGATATTCTGGGCGCTCCCACTTATTAAATCGTGCATTTGAGTTAACAGTGGCAGCAACTATCCTGAGTTTTCTCCAAGGGCAGTTGGGCAATGCAGGGCAAAAACCATGGCAATGTTCAGATCCTTTGGCCTAGTAATTACAATCCTGGGAATTTATGCTGAGGTCATCTTTTTTTTTTTTTTTTTTTTTTTTTTAGGGGGAGAAACCAGGAAACCAACGATATCTATAAATAGCAGCAGCAATATGGCCAATAAAGGCATAGTTCTTTGGAGTTTTGAGCGTATTTTCCTATACAGTATTTAGGAGAGCTTTTCCACATTCCTGTGAAGTCGGCTCTTATGCCCATTTCACAGAAGGGAAGTGGTAGGTGAGAGAGATCGAGAGGGGTGGCCGGGTCCACCCTGGCAGATTCAGGCTCTGAACTCAAGCCCATGGATGGTTGCCTGGTGGGTTTTCTCAGAAACTCAGGAAGATGTTGGGAGTTGAGGAAGCCTGAGGAAGGAACCAAGTTGGAAAATAATGATTGGACTTCATGTAGGCTTTAGCTCTGTCCACGTATTTTACACGACTTGCCTAAGTTCATCCTTACAATGAACGTGTGGACAAACTGAGTCCCTGAGCAGTTGTATAACTTGCTTTAAGTTGTCGAACAGGTTTCAATCCTGCAGGTCACTCAGAGGGCTGGGGAAGCCTGCACAGGGCTCAGTCCAGAGTGTTTGAGCTTGTTTTAGCGGTTTTCTGTTGCTCGCTGCTTCACCAGAATCCGTTCCTAATGAGAGAATAAGTGAAGGAGTGGATTAGAGGGGGTTAGGCCTTGACAACCAGCTTCTACGGCGGGTTAGGCATCAGGATTCCCATGGTTGTTGGGCTCTTTGCCAGAGCTCTGCTGTTTCCACATGCATTACAAGTTGCCCAAGAGTTGCTGATTCGCTGGCCCTCGAGGCTACACTTTTCCACCACCCTTCACCTCAAAGCTCTCCCCCCCCCCCCCCCCAGCTCAGCTCATTCATTGCAAAACGCCCAGAGCTGAGTAAGTTCAGGGGAAACCAGGCATGTCGGGCGTGGACCTTCGGCAACGGAAGGAAACGGAGCTGTTTCAACATGATGCAATGTTCTGCAGCCATTAGAATGATAAATGTGGCTGTAGAAATAGGGAAGAGTCTTGAGAAACAAGAGTTGCACAGACCTGAGGATTCCAGTGGAAACCATGGGCGGAAAGGCTGGATGAGAAGGAATGAGAGCTGTGAGGCTGCTGATTGGGGACCCTTTGGGCCATGCCCCACAGCTCCTGCTGCTCCCTCCCCCAGATTCAGCAAGTCAGAGACTCTTTACCGATGCTACATCGCTAAGTGTCTTAGTTCTGGGGCCCATTCTTCTCCACGGCCAATTTCCAGGCTCTTGCTCTCTCTCTCTCCTAGGCTCCACAACACCTTCGCTGCCGGCTTCCATTCTCTCTCCCACCAGAGTCCAAATTGGACACTGTGGTCAGAGTGATCTTGATATAAAAACCCATCTGATCATGTCACCTTGCTCGGAAGCTTCTACTTACTTGTTGCCATCAGGAGGCAAGTTCAGACTCCTTTGCGTGGTGTAAGAGGAGGTCCTTTACAATCTCACTGCCCTGGTCTTGCCCCCGGCACGCCAGGAACTCCCCTTCCTCTGCCCTGGTGCCTGTTCTTCTCAGCCCTTCCCTCATCTCTCCAAAACCAAGCTCATCCTCTCTGAGATCTCCACAGGTGTCCCAGAGAGCGTGGGCCCCTTCACCCTCCTAAGTTGCAACGAGTCATGCTGTGTTGTAATTGTGAGGTTATAGCTCTTCCTCTCACCAAATTCTGAGCCCCTTCAGGGCAGGGACCACGTGTCTTACTGCCCCTCCATCCTAGACCCCCAGCCTGGTACCTAGGACACTGTAGCAAAGGAGTACCCATGTGTGTTGATTGAACAAATCAATGACTGAGTGAAATAACTGGTTCTTTATAATGTTTCAAAGTTGGTTTTCGTAGTAAATGAAAGTTTCAAGTCAAGCAGCATTTAAAGAAAGCATCGGGATCTTCTGAGATTTACAAAAGCAGGTAGAGTCAAGTGAGTGGAGAAACAGTCAAACTGTGGAGCTAGATTGGGATTGAATTCTGGTTGTCTCATACCGAGCCTGGGTTTCCTCATTTATGAAATGGACACGATAACAGGACCATATAGGGCGGCTGTAAAGAGCAAAAGAGGAAATATGAGCTGAGGGCTCAGTCTAGTGCCTGGTTCATTGTAAGGGCTCAAAAAGATGCCAGCAAGCTGCAGGGACTAAATCATCACCGAGGGCCTCGTGGTCTTAGCAAACACCCCTTTTTTTTTTTTGCGTTTTTCTGCTTGTCTTTTTTTTTCAACCCATAACGTTGAAAGCTTTGACCTCAGCTGGAATGTGACTACATTCATGCAGAATGGTGAAGAAAGGATGGAGGAAGAAGACATTCAGCATTTCTCTTAGGGTCTTGTTTTCTGTGCCTCTTTTAGGACATGTGACATGATGGGCAGAACTTACTCATGGGTTCCTGCACGGGCATGGGGCTAGGGCTGATAGGGAGAGAAGTGCCTTTGAAAGGGACTCCTCATAGGACTCAGTTTCCTTTACTGTTATCATTCCTCAGTGGACTGTTTTTCTTTGCTGGACTGTTAAGTTCCCCAAAGCCTGGCATCAAGTCTACTGCTCCCCAGAGATAAAATTCGGACCAATGAGTGACAATTGTTGGGCATCCAACGTCTTCTCTGTCTTCTCCATCTTCTCCGTGTAAAAGAAGAGGTTCCTAACAGTGAAAGGAGGCCGACAGTTGCAATACCGAGCTCCCTCTGATTGTAGGCATCTGAGCGAAAACTGCGTATCCATGTGTTGAGGATACAATGGAAGACATTTCTTTCTTGTGGGAGGTTGGGCTAGCGGTGTTGGTTACTCAGAGCTCACGGGACTGGGCGGGTATGTGAACTCGTCCTCTGGTTCAAATTGAGGACAGTGGTCTTTATGAACCAGGGTTATTATTTTTAAAAAATATATATTTTTTATTGATTTCGGAGAAGAAGGGAGAGGGAGAGATAGAAACACCAATGATGAGAGAGAATCATTGATTGGCTGCCTCCTGCACGCCCCCTCCTGGGGATTGAACCCACAACCCCAGCATGTGCCCTTGATTGGAATTGAACCTAGGACCCGTCAGTCCTCAGGTAATGCTGTATCTACTGAGCCAAAGTGGCCAGGGCTGAACTAGGGTTATTTAAGAGTTTCATTGTGTCGGGCAAATTGGACCAAAGTCCTTAGATTGTGAAGTGTATTTTTTTTAAAAAATACTGTTCCATTAGCACTAATGTTTGCAATATAAATACCAGCTCCCTCAGTTTAATGGAAATCGATGAAGATTATAACAGTGGTCGGCAAACCCATTGGTCAACAGAGCCAAATATCAACAGTACAACAATTGAAATTTCTTTGGAGAGCCAAATTTTTTACACTTAAACTTCTTCTAACGCCACTTCTGCAAAATAGATTCGCCCAGGCAGTGGTATTTCGTGGAAGAGCCACAATCAAGGGACCAAAGAGCTGCATGTGGCTTGAGAGCCGCAGTTTGCAGACCATTGGATTATAGTATAGAGCCCCCCAGATCATCCTAAAATGATATCCTAAAATATTAGGATACAAATCTGCAGCCTAGGACTCTTGACTTCAGTGTGTGCTTTCAACACATTTCTGTGGGTTATGGCCAATACCATTTGGTCTCCATGTAACTCAATAGGAAGACAAACGGATAAATAAGGTAAAAAGCTGCCCTTTGGTATATGGGGTGAGGAGTGTTTTCTTGGCCACATATGGGAAGGCCCAGATAGTTCATGGGATCCTATTTGATTGAAATAAGAATTCATAATCAGGGTTTCATAGATAGGCCTTCTGGATGCCTAAGTCCTCTGAAATTATATGCAAATTCGTTTGCATGTGTGCATTTTCCTGGGGAGAAAAGACTATGCTTTCAGGGGATTTTCAGTAAAGCTCTCAACCCCCAAATGTTCAGAAACATTTATCTCCATAGTAGTGATCTGTCCAGCAATCAACTGAAAATACTCCCCAGGAGAGGTAACACTGTAATCACTTACACTTTAGCGTTAATGACGAAGATATCTGAGTGTTGCAGAACAGCGTTAAGGATGAGCTAGCTAAATGGGATGTTCTGGTTTTGTATGCAAAGAGGGAACATTTCTGTTCTAAGAGTGAAAGGGGAATTAGGGGAAACGGGAGAGGCTGCTGCGCCCTCTGCCACATCCAAGTTCCCTATCTGGCATTTTTGCACAGAGCTGACTCCAGGGTGAAGCCTCATTTATCTGAAAGAGCTATGCGTGGCGCGGTGCAAGTCTCCAGTGGCGCCTGATTTCTGTTCTCAGAGCGATCATTTAACACCTCCCCAGGGCGCCTCCAGATAGCATCGCAGGGATAACGGTGCACCTCTCCGCGCGGGGAGCCTGCCAAGCGCATCTGCCGCGTCCCCGGAGAGGGAGCAAAGCTCAGCACCTGGCGGAGGCGGGGGGAAGGCATGCCCAGCACCCCAGCCATTCCAGACTTGGGGGTGGAGATTGGGGCGGTGGGTGAGGGGGTTCGGCTGTGACAACTTCGGTTGGGCTCAGCACTCAGAATCCTGGTCTGCGAGTCCCGAGGTCCAGTGCCTGTCATTTCTGAGCTCGCGGACCTGAGAGGCAGGTCACCCGTCCCCTCAGCACCTCAGTTTCCCTTCTGCAAAACCAAAAGGCTTTGCAAGACTCAGACCCACCCAGATGCTATCTCCGCGCGGAGGTGCTGCTCCTTTAAGGAGGGCGGCGGGGGCGCGGGGCCGGCGGCCCCGCCCCCTTCCTCTCCGCATCGCGCCGCCCGCCCGACCACCTGTCTCCGGCCTGGCCCCGCCCCCTCCGCAGGGGCGGGGGCGGGGCAGGGCTTACCTTACGGGGCGGGCTCGCGGCGCATGCGCACGGCCGGACAGGTCCGCGGCGCCCTCACTTCCTGGCATTGCCCCCTCCCCCTCCTCGCCGTTACCCTGTACATCCGGGTCACTTGCCCTCCCCGCTCGGAGCCGCCGCCGTCGCCGCCGCCGCCGCTGCCGCCGCCGCCTGGCTCGTCGCGGCTCCGCCACAGGGGCAGGTGCGGAGGGGCTTCCGGTCCGGCCGCCGCCGCCGCCCCGCGCCGGGCCCGCGGCTCCCCCTAGCGCCGCCGAGCCCGCCCGCGGAGGGCGGAGGAGCGGGGCTGAGCGCCGGAGGCTCGAGCGCCGGCGGGGTGAGTGGTTCCTGTGGACGCTTCCCCGCGCCCCTCGCGCCCGGCCGGCCTGCGCCTCCACCCCGTGTTGGCCGGGAGGCGGGTGCGGCGGCGCGGGGCTCCCGGTCCCCCCGGTCCCCCCGCGTGGTGGGCCCGCCTCGGCGCCCACCCCCGGCGCTGCGGCTGCACCCCCGCCGACGCCCCGCCCGCCCGGCGCCCCCCGCACCCATTCATTCGGGTCCTCCCCGCTTCCGCCCCGTCCTTCCCCTCGTGCCCCCGCGCGTGCCCGCCGCCCCCTCCGCCCGCCCCCGAGGTCTGGCCCCCGGCCCCCCAGCCCCCCGGCCTCCCGGCCCCCACCTCTCCGTCCTCCTCGCGGCCGCTGGTCCTCCCTCCCTCTCCCCCCGAGCCCGGCCCCGGTCCACACCCCCTTCGCCCGCGGACTCCGCCACGCCCCACCCGGCACCCAGCACCCAGCCTCCCCGCCTGGTCACCGCGTCCGAGTTGGTGCCTGCTGGCCACCCCCTCTCTCCACCTGTGCGCCTCCTGCCCTGCGTGGGCCTCCGAATCCCCAGCATTTCAAGTCCCGATCCTCAGTCCCAGGCTGTGGCCTTGGTGTGTTTTCAAAACACAGTTTTCCCCCCTGTGATCACCCAGGTCCACGACTGTCAGGCGGCGGTGGAAGTGGCAACTGCTGTGTGTGTGTGTGTGTGTGTGTGTGTGTGTGTGTGTGTTCCTTATGTGGTTCTGGGCCCTACCAAATCAATCTCTCTCTCTCTCTCTCTCTCTCTCTCTCTCTCTCTCTCTCTCTCTCTCTCTCTCTCTCCTTCCCAGAGGAATGTCTATGGTGGATTTTCTCTGATTGTGAAAATCTGGCAGATTGTCCCCCTTGCTGCTGCTCACTCCACATTCCTCCTCTCTCTGCCCCTGACTGGCAGCCTTACCTGTGCAGACGGTTGGGTGAGACTTTCTCTCATTCCATCCACAGCAGTTACTGAGTTTCCCCCTGGCGTGCGGAGGGAGCGCAGACGGATTGCTAGCATTCTTGTGGGCCCGAAAAGTGCCATTCTGGATAAGACGGGTTTTGGGGATTTGTTTACACGTGTTTCCCTCCTCCCGTGAATGCACTGAGTTTGCTGTCTTTTTAGTCCTTAACCCTCACGTGGCAAATGTGTGGCAGTCCACGTTGTGTTCCTGCAGCCCTGCGGGCTTGGCAGCCTGGCATTCCAGAGGAGTGTGGTGTACAGCGAAAGGAATCTCAGTCACTTGGGGGTTTGGGGACTTAGATTGCAAATTACTTTAGATTAATGTAGTACCTCAAGGAAAAGACCCGATCCTCTTAGGTCTTTAATTGTATTGAATAACAATAACGGCGAAGTTGGTGTCTAGCACAACTTGATAGAATTGGAGCGTATTTGACAGTCCGTTTTGTAAAATGTTGCAGTTAACTAAAACTGTCTGGTGGACTTTCGTAAGTGAGATTATAGTACTTTTTTTGTTGTTGTTACTTTGTTTTTTTGTTTTTTTTGACATTTTCAGTACATAATGATGAGCTTGTATGTTAAATAGTGTCACTCTTGAGGATGATTCGGCTCACATTAGAAATAGTCACTTACCTTTACTTAGTAAGTAATTGACTGGGGAGTCTAGAGCTATATTTATTTCATTTTACTCCAAGTCTCCTTGGGGAAAATATCGGGCTGCCACGTACTGTATATGAGGTTACTTAATTCATTAAGCATTGATGCACTCAACTGCTAGAGTCTATAACGTACCCTTTCACTGTTTAAGGAAAACAAAGTGATAATATTGGTAAATGTTAACATTAGTTATATTATGCCCACTATTATTTTTTGTCTCCTTTTCGGTTGCTACACCAGAGTTTAGCACAATACCTGCCTATTTACACAGTGGATACTTAATAAATATTTTGAATAATGGAATGAATGGCAAGGTCAGAGAGTTTTCCACTATAATATCATTTTGTAATTATGTGTTAAAAGTTTTTGGGGAAGATGTTGATTGCTCTCAGCTGCAGTTTTCTCAGTTGGCTTGTATATTTTGTGGGTTGCTGTATCTGATTGTTTAAATGCTTTGAGATTGGGGGAGAAAGGACAGTAAACATGTCATTTTGGGTTATGTGCTAGTACATTGAATGGATTTGTTCATTAGAATAGGTAGTGGATATGTGGATCTTGTCAGCATTCCTGAACAATAGTTAATTCAGATAATTTCTTGTGCAATACAAGTTTCTAAAAGTCAGAATAAAAATTATTGGATGTGTGTGTTGGTTCTATATTATGATCCGTTCACTAAATTAGATTAATTTTCAAGGCATATTTCACAGTGCAGAAATGGTAGGCGTAATGTAATCGTGTGGCAATGGTTACTTACCATTTCAGTGGTGGTGATGACGACAATGACATTAATAGTAACTAACAATTATACAGTGTTTACTACTTGCCAGGAAGTGTTCTTAGATGGTTAATCTTGATAGTAACCTTGTCAGGAAGGTAACGGTATTCCCAGCTCACAGAGATGGAAGCAGGTTAAACTAAAATGACACAGCTGGGTCTTGATAGAGCTGGGTCTTGGCTCTTAATCATTGTGCTGTAATAGCGAACACATGACAACCCTGCAAGATGTAGATTAATTCCTGTTAATTCCTCATTAGCATCAGGAAAGAAGGACTGAGACAGCTGAGGTGACTTGTCCAAGCACACTCCCACGTAGGATGAGGAAGGCTGTCATTTAAGCCCAGAGCTCTATGACTTGTAGTCTTTACTAAAATTCTGTTTCAAACTGCTAATTTGAGGTCCTACATTTGATATATATTTAGAAGGCATACTTAAAACAGCAAATCTCAAAGCTTTTTCAGCTGGAACACAGGATGGATAATGTTCGCTTGTTCCCTACTCTCGGGAGCATATAAAGCTTATAATTTCCTGCTCACTAACTATAGCTTCACCCCTTACCCCCACTCATGCAAACATATTGGAATGCAAATGAGTGACATTTGTAAAACTTTGTAAACAAGGAAACCCTTCTTAGAATTTCGATTCTTTAAATATGTACATTTCTTATGCTGCATCATACATCCTGATGGTGGTACCTTGGGTGAGAATGGCTGTTTTCAAAGATATTGGGTGGTTTTGTTGAAATGGAATACTTAATGTGAAGATATATTTTTGTAGTTATTTAATTTATTTTGAAAAGGTAATGTTCAGTGGTACCATTGTGTGCAACACTGAAGCTTTTAACCCTGTAGTCATTTTCTGCCACAAACATCCTCTCCTCTTGGTGTGTTCTAGCTGGTGCCATGTGGCTGGTGCGTATTAAATGTAGACTAATGCAGACACTCACTCTGCCTAGAATATTCTCCCAGTCGTGAATCGGCATGTTCTCAGATCACCCAAATTAACCTGAATACTAATTTAGGTCAGATAATTTCAGAAAACATTTGCTACGAAAAAAATTATGACTTCGCAGATGTTATTTGGGGATTATTTATGTCATTTCTCTGTTCTTAGGGTAACAGTGAATTGAAAGCATAAATATAAGTGAAATCTGAGATTTATAGGGTCCTGAAGTGCACTTTGTAGTTTGTTGACTCGTACTCTTGGTGAGAGATTCTGCTCGTTGTGAAATTGTAGTACGTATGGCTTGCTCTTGTCTGATTCTCAGATTATCTGTGAGAGGGGAATAGTAATGTCTGTTATGTGCCTCACAACACTTGTGAAATTCTGTATTTCAGTGCAGTGTAACAGGGAGTGCAGAATACACTTTACTAACCTAATGCACCATAAGTCAAATGATCAACTTTTTGTTTGTTTTTGATCATCTACTGTGTTTTTTTTGTTTTGTTTTGTTTTGTTTTGTTTTTTTACATCTGGCACAGTACTCGGTATGTGATTGCCATTAATCACCCAAACAGTTATTGAGCATATAAGCAGGCTTATAAAAGAGTGAATTAAATACTAGTGGTCCCTTCTTACAGTAGAATAGGACAGCCATCACCAACCTTTCGTACCTCATGGACCACTGGCTGACGACTGCTGGAACAGAAGACAGAGAACTAGATCCTGTGAATTCAGTGCCGGTGTGTCTTCCACAGATACCTAATCTTCTGAGTCAGAATAAAAGCCCATGGTGTGTGTAATGCCGTCTAAGCTGAGATTGAGCCAGTAGCCAGCCAGGCAAAGGGGAGAAGGCATGAGTGCAGGAAGAGGGAGAGGCAAAAGTCTGGAAGAGCGGTCACGTACATTTTAGAAACGGTTTCTGGTTCTGTATGGCAGTAATGTGGTATGGGAAAGACGTAGACAGTAAGCCAACCATAGGGGTGGCTGCTTGAGTCATGTTAACAAGTTCAGGTCAGTGTGACTGAACTCTGTGGGAAAACCATTATAGGATTTTTAAGGGGGATAAAAAGAAATACAATCTTTTCAAAAGATTGTTCTCTCAGCTTTTGGAGAATGGATTGAGGGTGAAGATAGACTTACAGGTAGGCAAGTTAAGAGTCTGTCTGTTCTCCACATCCAGGAAAGAATTGATAGTGTTCAGTACTTGAGTATTGACAATGGAGGGATGATGTCAAATCTATAAGATCTTATGGTTTACTGGATGTTGGCTCCATTGAGCCAGCAACTCTGCTTCTGGTGGTAGAGTAGGGGATACATTTCCTCAGAGGACTTGCTTCTGCTTTTTCATGTGCAGTTGAGATGCTGCTGGGGCGAAGGCAAAGCCAGTCGTATTCACAAACATGCATTTTGCTCAACACTCCACATTATTAGTCACTGAGAATGAGTTGACCTACCCCAAAGTGGAAATATCCCTCTGGAGACTCACAAGGCTTCTGTGAGTCAGGCATTCCATTTCCCCAGGAGCCCAGGAGCCAGCTAATAGCGGCCTTACACCAGGGATATGCCTGGTGGCTGTGTCAGGGAGGCAGAGACCAGAACTCAGGGCCACTGCCAGGACACTTCCTTCCTTTGTCAGAGGCTCTGATCAGTAAAGACACAAATCACGGAGACTTGTAACCCAAAATGGTCCTTAGGGTTGTAAGCTCAGGGGTACTAACACTTTACCTGCAGCCCTTCCTGATTGGGAGAATCCCCGGGAACCTGCAGGAGGAGGAAGTACAACATGTAACACTGATTCCTATTACGCATTAGGATGTAGAGGCAACGAGAGGACATTGAATTGCCCCAAAGAGCCGCACCCATGGGCCACATTAATCTCCCTTTTCTGCTATAAATCCTGCCCAAATCATATTCGCTGAGACTGGATGTCCTCTCCCTCCATGGGGGCAGATAGGGTGGCGATCACCTGGATTCCTATATCCAAGAGAGCCCTAAAACTTTTAAAAAAATATATATATATATATTTAAAATATATTTTATTGATTTTTCACAGAGAGGAAGAGAGAGGGATAGAGAGTTAGAAACATCAATGAGAGAGAATCATCGATCAGCCGCCTCCTGCACACCCCCCACTGGGGATGTGCCCGCAGCCAAAGTACATGCCCTTGCCCGGAATCGAACCCGGACCTTTCAGTCCGCAGGCCGACGCTCTATCCACTGAGCCAAACCGGTCCCGGCTAAAAAAAAATATTTTGATTGGTTTTAGAGAGGAAGGGAAAGGGATAGAGAGATAAAAACATCATTGATGGGAATCATTGATCCACTGCCTCCTGCATGCCCCCTACTGGATGGAGCCTGAAACCCAGGCATGTGCCCTTGGCCAGAATTGAACCTGGGACCCTTCAGTCTGCAGGCTGACGCTCTATCCACTCAGCCAAACTGGCTAGGGTGAGCCCTAAAACTTTTGAGTCCCTCTCTAAGGTTCTCTGAATAGCCTCAGAGGGGTATGTATGGCCTTCCCTCTGCCAGTCCGGGGAGAAGGAGCACTTGAGTGGCTGGTTTCAGTCCCACTTCTCAATGCTTAGTTTCTAAACATTAATTCCACTCCCTGTTCATGAACTGGTAGGACAGTGGGGCGCCTCCTCCCACCCCCAGTAGGACGCTCTCTGATCCCAGCTGTCTCCTGTTGCAGAGTCTGCCTTGGGCCTCTCCCCTCCTTGCTGGAAAGCCATGGCTCTGTCCACGTCCTGTTCTTGTTGCCCACACTGTCCAGAACCATGACCGTCTGCGATCTTTCTCTGCTTACAAGCTAGTAAGTTACCCGGCCACATTTTAATGGGTATTGGTGAAGACACGAGACACCCGTGGAAGAGATGAAGGATGATTTATTCCTCTCAGTAAGAGTAGTAGCCAGAGTGTCAGCATTTGTGCTGGTTTCCTGACCCTGAGTTTAGGCTTGCATAGAGGACTCTGTTATTGGAGAGAAGCGCCGAGTTTAGGGAGCCCAAATCTTTTGTAATGAGCTGTAGTGGGCCTGTCCTTTGCTCAAGGATGTCTTATAGTGTAGTGTGTTATCATACCACACAGTAGGCATGCCTGTCCTTTGCTCCAGAGGGAGACACTGTGCCTTTCAAGGCTGTTAGCTAAATAGATATCCTTGAGAATGTAGTCCAGAGCAAAGGAGAGTCGGCACGCTCAGCTTGCAGCACATTCAGAAAAGAGAGACCTCTGGGCAGTTCCTTCCCAACAGAGGTAAATTATACCTCAATAAATCTGAGTCAAAAAAAGTACCTGGCACGTAGTAAGAATGCAGTACACAGTCTGATTGCTATTCATTTCCTTGGTCTGTTGGGGCGGAGGAGGAGAGCAAACCTATATGTAGTGATCTTGTTGGAATTTTGAGATTTTTCTCTAAGGCAAGTGATAATAACATTTACTCAAAAAGCAATGACCAACATCTTTAGACACCTTTTTTTTTTTTTTTTTAATATATTTTATTGATTTTTTACAGAGAGGAAGGGAGAGAGATAGAGAGCTAGAAACGTCGACCAGCTGCCTCTTGCACACCCTCTACTGGGGATGTGCCCGGAACCAATGTACATGCCCCTGACCGGAATCAAACCTGGACCCTTCAGTCCGCAGACCGACGCTCTACCACTGAGCCAAACAGGTTTCGGCTAGACACCTTTTGATTTGAGAAAAAAAAAATTATATTGACCTTTTAAGAATTTCAGGAACATTAAATTAAAGTGAAATATGAGAAAACCACTTTGGGTTGGGTTGCAAGGTATGAGATTACTTTGCTTTTGTTTATATCAATCTACCTAAAGTTCTCTACTTAAAATTCTGGCACATTCTAACATACAAAACAATGTTAATTAAGCCCAGCATTTTTTTTTTAAAATATATTTTATTGATTTTGTCCAGAGAGGAAGGGAGAGAGATAGAGAGTTAGAAACATCGATGAGAGGGAGTCATCGATCAGCCGCCTCTTGCACACCCCCTACTGGGGATATGTCTGCAACCAAGGTACATGCCCTTGACCGGAATCGAACCTGGGACCTTTCAGTCCCTAAGCCGACGCTCTATCCATTGAGCCAAACCGGTTTTGGCAAGCCCAGCATTTTTAAGGTTAGGCTTTTCCTTTAGATCTTGGGACAGTAGAGACCTGGGGAGTAAGAGAGGCTGGCATAGTTAGCTGGGAGAGTTTTAAATTTGCAGTTTTCCACATGTGTGCATGTGTGTGAGTTTATGTGTGCATGTGTTCTTACACACGTGTGTGTATATATGTATATGTGTCCACGCTTTAAAGGGTAAGGCTTTATTTTATCAACTAGAGCACAAAATTCATGCACTCTGTGGAGAGGGGTGTCTCTCAGCCTGGCCTGTGCCCTCTCACACTCCAGGAGCCCTCGGGGATGTCAGACTGCTGGCTTAGGCCCATTCCCCACAGTTGGACATCTTTACTGCTGCTGCCGCTGCGCTCATTAGCCATGAGCCCAGCTTCTGGCTGAGCAGCGCTTCCCCTGTGGGAGTAGCTCCTTTGTTGAGCGTCTGCCCCCCTGGTGGTCAGAACGCATCATAGTGACCGGTCATTCCACTGTTTAGTTGATTTGCATATTAACCTTTTACTAGGATAGGATAGGATTAGTGCCATTTAATTCCTCCCTTTCAATTATTTTCTGTAAATAAGCATCTGATATTATTATTTTGAAAGCTAACTTTACTTGCTGAAGATTGTTACATTTGAACCTGTATTGACTTGAATATTTAATGTGTTCTGGTGTTACATAAAAATATTTGCTAAGTTGTTTTAAAAAGTACAGAGAAGTCAGCTTCTTTTCCCATTGATTGAGCTAAAGTGAACATGAATTTACAGACTTGGAAATGTAAAGTAATCTAGCTGTGATGGTGCCAGTTCTGAATTGCTAGTGGGTAAAGGTAGGTAGATGCCTCAGAATCAAGGACTGCAGCATTTTGGAAATAGTCTTTGATAACTGGAACTTACTTGAGATTTTCCTTTTTATTTATAGAACAGCATGTTGAAGCAGTAGTCAAACTATGTAGCCTGGGGTTGGCATGTTTTGAAATGGGTGTGCCAGAGTTCCATTATGGTATATGTCATGGTGACAACTGGCCAGGGTTCTGTCTCTGGTATGTGTCACTGACCCCTGCTTCATAGTTTATTAGTTTATTAAATATATATCTTTTAGGACTTAGTTTTAGATAATATTCCATGTTCTTTCTGTATAAACAACTTTTTGTTGGCTTGTTTTTGTTAATCCTCACCCAGGATATTCTTTTTGCATTGATTGGAAGGTGGGGAGGAGAGAGAGAGAGAGAGAGAGAGAGAGAGAGAGAGAGAGAGAGAGAGGGAGAGAGAGAGAGAGATCCAAGTTAACTCCCACATACATCTTGATTCAGCTGGGGATCGAACTGCAACCCAGGTATGTGCCCTTGACCAGAAATTGAACCCATGACCCTTTGGATGTGTGGGCTGATGGTTTAATCATTGAATCACAATGACCAGGGCTCTTTTTATTTTCTTAATGGTATTGTTTGAGGTGCAAGGATTTTGAATTTTGGTGGAATCCAGTCCTCCCTCTTCTTCTTCCCTCCCTCCTTCCCTCCCTCTCATCGCTCTCTCCCTCTCTTCCTTTCTTCCTTCTGTTTTTAAAGGATCATGCTTTTGGTGCTGTGTTTAAGAAATCTTTGCCTAACCCAAGCTCATGAAATTTACTCTCATGTGTTCTTTTAATAGTTTTGTAGTTGTAGCTCTGACGTTTACATGTATGATTTATTTTTTTAAACTCTATATAGCACAAGGTAAATTTCTAAGTTCATCTTTCCGTATGTGGATATCCAGTTGTCTCAGCACCATTCATTGAATTGTCTTGGTAGCTTTGTTAGTCATCAGTTGACTGTAGAGATCCGTGTTTATTTCGGGGCTTTCATTTCTGTTTCATTGGCTTACATGTCTGTCCTTCTGCCAGTCCCACATGTCTTTGTCACTGTAGATTTTATAACACAAATAGCATTCTTCTTTTAAGAATATGTCCTCATATTTATAAAAAATTGAAACAGTAGAAAAAGTAAAAGCAAAAATCACCATCTAAGTAGTCACTATTTTGCGGGACATCTTTCTAGCTTCTCTGAGCACACATGAATGTTGTATGAGCGCATACATCTCCTCACAGTTACACATAAAGACACGTCAGTATTTGCCCACGCTCATTGTTCTTGTGTTCTTTTTGAGTGAATACGTTTATTGTCAACTTTAAGAGAGAACTGGTTATTTGCTTTCTTTAGGCACTTCTGTAATCCTGTGAATTTTTACTGACATAAACTTGTGAGAGGAGCAAAATTCTTTGGGTAAGAACTGTGAACTCTTTTTCGTTGCTAGCATGTTAAATGGAATTTAGTTCTCACTTCCTCTGCTGAAAGATAACTTTAAAACAAATTTTTAAATGTGTGCTTTGCGACTAGATGGCAAATTATGTGTGAAACTTTAACAAAATTAATCCCTAAATCCACTTTTAAACATTGAAAGTTTCCATAAATCTGCTCTTGAGTATTAGATTAACATTTGGCAGTTGTGTGAGTGTGGAGCCAGTAGATAGTGTGTGTGGTGATAGGGTTTCATTTGCAGCCACACGGGACTGATCCCACAGGAGCTGGATGTTACCCTGTCCATAAGGAGGATGACCTTTGCTCTTTTGCGCTTTGTGAGTTCAGCCTTGTAACCCTATTGAAGACTGCTCCTGAGATACGCTCAGTGGCCATCATGGGGCTGGGACCAAACTTTGAAATGCTTCTCTGAGAGCATGTCAAAACCAGGAACTCCCCTGACATTCACTTTTTCTTATAGTCTGATTTTTACATGATGAATAAGCTTTAAAATCACATTTAGAGATGCAATAGGTGTAAGAGGTCTTATTTGTAGACTAGGGGCCCGACGCACGAAATTTGTGCAAGGGGCTCGGCCTGCATAGCCCACGCTTTGTCCAGAAGATCATGCGGCTGTCCAGTCTAATTAGCATATACGATTTTATTATTATAGGTTATACTTAATTTAAAAAGATTGGAGTTTAATCTCTGGCATTGGGAGGCATTAAAGGCTGTGAGTTTGGGGAATGATACAATGAGGCAGGTTTTAGAAAGTCATCCTCTTTGGTTTAGTGGAAATTTGGTGTTGGAAAAGGCATGCTTACATTGTGTGGGAAGCTGATTGCCCAATGAAATTATATAAATGAGGTTTTTTGTACAAGATTTAAAAAATTAAAACTTGAACTAAGAAATTTTCAGATGACAAAGAACTCTTTACAGAAAGGAAAGCAGTAAATCATGTTAATGGTAGCTAACTGTGTGGTAGGGTTATGGATTTTTCTTCTGCTTTTTGTGGAAAATTTAGAAAAATGTTAAGTAGTATATTATGTAATATGATGTTAAAAATGAAACACTCTTATTCTGAGTTTGGTCCTAAGTCAGTAGAAGCACATTTCTGTAGTGAGTTGTAAGAATACCTTGCAAGTCTTGCAAAAGAAAGAAGCAGAAAATGGATCTTGTGACTTCTAACACCCATCTGTTGATATAAAAAGATTCAGGAAGTTGGAAATTACAAGAGTTTTTGAAGTGATTTGTTGTAAATTGGAAGAGTTTTTAAACCAAGTTGTTGGTGTTTCCCCTAATCCCCTTCCCTCCCATTTGAGTGCTCCCCCAGAAGTGAGGGGCTTTATGGTGATGACTTAGAGAGCTTGGGGGGCATTGGGTGGGTGTCTGTCTCCCTCGGGCCTGGGTGTAAGAGAGGCTGGCTGGTTACTGTGTGGGGCACTGCCCATCCTCCGGGTGTTCTTTGGGGCCAGAGTACATGTTTCCCATAGACCAGATGAGGGGAGGCACTCAAGATCAGGGTGGGATGGGAATAGGGATGGGATGGTGGGATGGTGGCTCTAGAGAAATAAATGACTGGATTCCCAGAGGAGATGTGTCTTTCTACATCCCGGGAATTGTTGCAGTGAGAGATGCCCAGGGCCAGGAAGGAATTGTAGTAAAAGATCCATCCCCAGGGCGGAGTGGTGAGAGCCTGCAAGGAATCCTGAAAGCATTCCCTGGCAGATCAGCTTTAAACACTGGAGCCTAGCCAGAGAGCGCCTGTGCCCTCTAGTGACACCTGAGGTGGGAGAGGAGATGAGGCCCTCCTTGTTCCTGGACTGGCCCTGCCACGGCCTGCGCTGGGACGGGAGCAGCTGGGACCTGAGGAAAACTTCAGATGGTTATACTAAACGGGATCTCTTCACGTCTAGACTCAAGCCACTTTTATAACTTAAATGGCCAGTGTCCTAGTCTTGCCTAAATGAAAGTTCAGGGACATTACCGGCGCCACAGGATAACTTTAAAGCACAGTGAAGGACAAAAAGTTGCTTTATGGCTACACCCCACAGGTTCTGCTTGTTCAGGATAATGGTTACAATTGTTTTTCTAATGAGAAAAATATCAATGAAAATGAATTTTTATAAGAAAAATGTGTCCATTGAGGCATTTTGTTATGAATAAAGTATCAACAACTTTGGGACCAGACCTGAGCTTGAGTCAGACCAACCCCTATTAGCACTGATGAGGGCAAGTAATGTCATTTTTGACGTTGATTTTCCTCATTTACTTTTTATAAATAGGGTAATCCCTGTTTTGTGTTTATGAAAAACTATGGTCCATAGTAAAATGTGTGATACACAGTAGGTAGTCACAATATTAATAGCCCTCTTCCCTCCTTATAGCAAGTGTTTCCTATTGTTTTAAATATGTCTGACTCTCCTTAACATGTGCTTTGCTTCCTCTAAATATATTCCTTAAAAATACTGAATGATTAATGGATTCAGTATGACTACAGGATACTATCAAGGATGTAAGAAATGGTAGTTTTAGTGTAGCTAGATTTCGCTTTTGATTTGAAATGTGAAGGATTTTCAGAAATCACGAGAAGCAGTTTAACTTCTGTGTTGGTGTTCAGTGAGGAAGCATAGGAATTAGAGGTCTAACGCAAAGGTAGGCCCCAGAGGAGGATCTTTCCATCCCTGTTCTTGGAGCAGTGTGGAATATATCAAACAAAAGGAAGGCATCACTGCCGAGAGAACACATTGTAAGAACGGTTGGTTTTTTTTATTTAACGGATACATTTTATTTGTTTATTTACCCAGCCACAATGTGTTTATTGGGAAGGTTCCCCACTCAGCGTGATTCGAGGTGCTTCTCCTGCTTCCTTCTGAAGGAACATCTTTCTGTCAGCCTTGCTTCTCCTCCTGTTGGCGGACAGAGAACAGGGGAGCAGCCAAAGAGGGTGGTGGTTCAGAGCACCCTGGGCGGTTCCATCCAGGGCTCAGGAATGGGGCTCTGCACCAGGCGCGCCTCTCTGTGTCTTCCTCGCTGAGGGGCGCTGCAGTGTCCTGTCCAGGCCTAGGCAGGGTCAGAACAGAGCAGTATTACAGGAGCAGTGACCCTGCCCCGCAGCCTGCCATTTCCATACTGTCCATGTAAGCTCAAGCAAAGAAACGGTGCTTAGGTAACATACTTTAAATAAGTGGACATCTCCGTTTACAACAGAAGCTCAGAGAACTTATTAGGTCTAGTAATAATTAATGTCGTTTTCTAATTCTTTTTAAAATCTAATTTATTTAAACAATACAACAAAATTTAATCAACAATATAGTTGCCGTTGTTTTCTACTACTTGTGCCCAACGCTCAGGAAGCATTTTAATCCCTCTGTTGTAAAATTCTTGTGATTTTGATGCAAAAAATTCGGTCAATGCATTTTTGAGGCATTCGTCATTATTAAATTTTTTTCCAAGAAGAAAGTTTTGCAAAGAACGAAACAAATGGTCATCGGAAGGGGCAATATCAGGAGAATATGCAGGTTGAGGGAGAACTTCCCATTCCAACTGGCGCAGTTTTTCAGCAGTGATTCTTGCAGTATGCGGTCGTGCGTTATCGTGGTGAAGAATTACGCCCTTCCGATTAATCAGCGCGGGTTCTTTTTCTCTTAAAGCTTGGGCTAACCTTTCCAATTGGGCACTATACACTGCACTTGTAATGGTTTGGTTAGATGGTAAAAGTTCATAATGAAGAATTCCTTTAAAATTCCACCAAACACACAACATCACTTTTTTCACATGCAAGTCAGGTTTTGGCGTGGGCTGCGGAGCCTCATTTTTGTCCAACCATTGAGGCCGCCTTTTCAAATTAACATACAGCACCCATCGTTCATCTCCGGTAACAATTTGCTCTAAAAACGGCAAACGGTTTTGACGAGAGAGGAGCGAACTGCAAATTGTGACTCTTTGATTACGGTTGTTGTCGGTCAACTCATGAGGAACCCATTTTCCAAACTTTTGGACTTTGCCAAGTGCACGCAATTGATTGGAAATTGTTTTTTGTGAACAATTTAAAGTTGTCGCAAGCTCTTGTTGGGTAATTTGAGGATTTTGCACCAAAAGAGCTTGAAGAGCTTCTTGATCAAAATTGGACACACGGCCTCGACCACTCTTGTCATCTAACGAAAAATTTCCCTCGCGAAATTTCTCAAACCAACGCTGGCATTTTCTGGCGCTAACTGCATCTTGACCAAGAGCACTACAGATGTTTTTTGCAGCCTCACTTGCTTTTCTTCCTAATTGGAACTCGTAAAGCATGCAGTGCCGAATATGCTCTTCATCCGCCATCTTCTTAGCCCTAGTTCTGCAACAAAAACCAAACCAAACACAAACTTTTTCAAGCAAAACTTGTTAATTGCACTTCACACGTTCTGTAGATACCACGTGTTTGAAGGTTATGTCAATACAAGTCAACGCCAAGCAAGATTTTAAACGAATGTTTTGAAACGACATTAATTATTACTAGACCC
Organism: Pipistrellus hanaki; assembly: GCF_964339955.1. NCBI lineage: Eukaryota > Metazoa > Chordata > Mammalia > Chiroptera > Vespertilionidae > Pipistrellus > Pipistrellus hanaki. The sequence continues at coordinate 46,087,388 of NC_140519.1, read as the reverse complement.
GATAGAAAGTGGAAACTCAACCCAGGTCTCTCTCATTCCAGAAACAATGTCAGATTTTCCGTGTATACTTACTGTTTTGCTTTCTCACAAATTATCACGATAATCTTTTCCTCTCTAGATGTGATTTTATCTACATTTACATGAACTATTGAAACATTTTGGACTTTCTGTATTTAAAATTTTAATGATTGGTCTTGTCTTTTCTTTTAAAATTTCACATAATGCTTCAGATAATGCCTCTATTTTCTATATTTTGCAATTTAGTTTTGAGAACTACTTCTTTTTTACCTTGAGCATGTTAATTGCCACAGTAAGGCTACATGTTTTTAGAGAGCGCGCTCTTTTCATCACTGCATCTCCTAGGTACCTACTTTGTTATTATATACACAATAGACTTTCTGTAAATATTGATATTTGGTGGTTATACTTTTTTTACACTTATACACAGTTGGACCTATTCTGATTTCTCTGTTCTCATCCCCTTACTATATATATAACCAATTCCACACAATTTTAATTATTGGTGAGTAGGACTGATCCTTCTCATTTGCTCTTTTTTATTTAATATATTTTTAAATATATTTTGTTGATTTTGTACAGAGAGGAAGGGAGAGAGATAGTTAGAAACATTGATGAGAGAGAATCATAGATCAGCTGCCTCTTGCACACCCCCTACTGGGGATATGCCCACAACCAAGGTACATGCCCTTGACTGGAATCGAACCCGGGACCCTTCAGTCCCCAAGCCGACGCTCTATCCATTGAGCCAAACCAGTTTCGGCTTTTGTTTTCAATTTTTCATAAACTTGTATGTTTTCTTTACTCAAATGGATATAGAATAACCTTTTCAAGGTCTAAAACTGAAGCTCAGATACTGTACTTGTTGGAATTACTATATAAAAATGCACTTTTATAATGTCTGATCTGGAAACACAGTCAAAAGGCTCTTTAATTCAAGTGCTTTATTCTGTTTCTAAGATGGTTTTTCAGATTGCTTTGCATATGTCAAGGGGAACTTAAACAAATGGAATTGAGTTAGATTTTATCATACACCAAAGAAGCTGCATAACCAGCTGGCTCTCTATATCATCATTTGAAATACTGCAGAGCTGTCCACGTGTGACAGAATGTTCTAAAGTCATAACTGTTATGTTTTGCTGGAGACAAAAGAATTTTTAAGAACCTCCGAATTTGTGAATTTTATTTTAAATGCCTGGATTATCTAATTTACATGCTATCTAATAATCACTATTTATGCCCTGACATTTGATTAAGAAGGATGATAACAATTATAGTGTCTTATTACTTCTTGATTTATTAAGAATTAGACAGGATAAATAGGATTTTTCCTCTATGGTTTTATGCAAGCGGCACCAGTTTCCCCCTCTGGTTTATGAGAGTAAGGAGGTGGCCAGCCAAGCCACTTGTGTTTATTTCTGGGTGGCTGCAGTCAGCCTTAGGGAAGGAAGTTTTCCTTTGGCAGAAAAAGCAAGAAGTGTTTATTCATTCCATTTGTAGTAATGTTGATCCAAGAGGAGCTTTTGAGGAAAACCAGAGTGTTTAAGTCTTGAACATAAACAGCTCCAATTCATCTCCTAACTAGTAGAGAAAAGTAAAAAATTAGCATGATTAAATATAAATTATAGACAACGCAAAGTTCTAGAGCAGAAGTCGTAAACTGGTGATGGTTCATTAACCAAATGTAGCTCTCTGACACTCTTTTGGCTTCCTGAGTATTTAGAGAATTCCCTTAATCAGTTAATAACATTTAAAATCTGTTTACAAGTATACGCAGCAGCAGGGCATGTTAGTAGCAGTGGCACCCTTAGATTACGCATACATGTTTGTTTGCCTTAGTTGGCACTCGCAGCCTGATTTCTGCCGACCCCCTATGCGGTCACTTTGCAGTCCATTCCAGAGGCTCTTGAACACAGAATAGTCTAATGCTGCTAATGCAACTTTGAGTTAATAGGAGATGGGATAATAGGCATTTAGGTTCCAGATATTGAGGGTTTGATGGAATATGGGATGTGTGAGAAAGAGAAGTTGTAGAGGAAGCCAAGGATTTTACCTGAGCAGCTGGAAGGCTAGAGGTCCATCAGCTGAGATGGGGAGTCGGCAGCCATAGGTTTGAGAGGGGAAGGTGAGTTCAGCTTTGGACATGTTAAGTTGGAGGTGTCTATTAGAAATCTCAGTGGATGTACTGAGCAGGCAGTGGTATCAGAGTATGGCGTTAGAGAAATGTTGAGATGGAATAAATACGTTTGAGATATACTGTATTTATGGTACGTAAAGCCATGGAATGAAATGAGATCACAGGGAGAGGGGAGAACCTGGACTGAGCCGGGCATGTCAGCATTCGGGGGTCATTAGTTTGCAGAGGTTTGCCTCTGGCAAATAATAGATTATTGTCATGGAATACAGTCTTCACACCTGTAATAAACCTGATATTTTATTAGTGCCTTGAAACTGAAGGAACTTAAACTGTGATAGAATATAGAAATGCTAGAGGCACGATGCACCAAATTTGTGCAAGGGGGTTGGCCCTCGCAGCCCCAGCTTAGTCTGGAAGGTCGTTCTGCTGTTCGGTCTAATTAGCATATTAGCTCTTTATTATATAGGATACCTCTTTTAATAATTTTAAGCCCCTGTTACAAGAATAAAAAAGAATTACTAATTTTTCCCTTGTTACCTTGTTTCATAAGCTATAATGAGAACAGTGAACTTTTCTTAGTACACTTATTAGTCTTTGAGTGTCTTGAGGGTGACCACTATAGTGTTTTAAGAACTATTGGTGTTTTCCAGAGTGTAATATAATGCCTTACTCTTAGTAGGTCCTCTGTAAATCCAAGGAGAGACACACGCGTGCACATACACACACATACACACACACACACACAGCATATACATGTAATATGTAGTTGCATTCATGAATTTCATTGTTTTAATAAAATAAAGAGGTTTTAAAGTATAGTAATGTTTTAGACTTTCTTCCTTTTTTCTTTCTTTAAACAGGTAGAGGGACGAGGGCAGAATCACCAGCACTGGCTGAAGGTAAATATGTCTTTGGGGGGAAATTATTATTCAAATGCAAACAAGCATCATGATTTAAATTAAAAACTACAGTGGCTAAACATAATTTAAGGAAATGTTCTGTACATACAGTATATTGAACTGCTAAAAATGTCTTTAGGAAATAGTACCCTACAGTGTTTAGTTTCTGGTTTAGTCTAGGAAGTAGTGGGGAAATGTAAATTTAATTAGAACTTTTTTTTACAGCTCTCTTTTCATAGTAGAGGTATGCGTTTTGTAAATTCCCTTTTAAGTCATTTCAGCTATCACTAGTATGGTTGATCAGAAAAGGTCTACGCCATAATTCTAGTATGTTTATTTACTCATTTATGAATTTATTTGGAAGAAGGGAGGACACTTTTACATACTTCTTAATGGGAATTCTACCACTTATTGGTTTTGGTCCTTTTTAAAATGAGTCCTGAGTACTCAAACATTTGTAGTCCTGTAATTAATTGATTTAATTCTAACAAGTCAATGGGTATTTGAAAGTGTAATTTTTCTAGTGAAGTGTCCAGCGTAAGTCTCTCCTGGTGCTCCTCCTGTCATAGGTAGGGAAACTTCCTTTCAGAAGGTGCCTCCCTTTTCTCAGGCCCCGTGGCAGCCCCGGCGGCCTGCGGGCTGGAGCCTCACCTGTGCCGTGGGCCACACTGCAGGAGCCCTCCTGGTTTCTGGAACCATCACTCCATGGTCATCAGTGGGCCCTGTGCATCCCTCCTCAGAATAGTGATTCTGACAGTTGTTTTATGAAGTAAAATACATAGATTAAAAAGGAACCAGAAAATATTGAAATAGTTAACAAATATTGAAAATTTTTGTAGATTAATATCTATGCTTCTGACATTAGAAAATAAGCTTAGGCGACAATTCTGCTAAATACTGTACTTTTAAATAGAGATGAGTTTGCAGTAGTTGTAATGTAATTTGAAATTACCCTGATTTCTATGGATGACAAATTCATAGATATTTCTAATACCTCTTTGGTTTGTTGCCTGTAATCTTGCTTGAAGGAATAGCTAACTTCCACCAAGGGGTTAGTGAGAGTTTCCCATCCAGATTCACAGGCACTGAATTCTCTTCCTGGATCCCAAATTAAGAACTCCTGTTAGTGAAAATCAGCCAGACCTTTCTTTGTCATATTTGATAAGTGTAGGTTTTTTGTTTTTTTTTTTATTTTTATTTTTTTATGTTCTGTATCACTAATCTTAAATAAGTAGCATTATACATCCATACATTAAGTAATATCCTGATGGGGTGGGCTAGAAGTTTTTGAAATAGCTTTGAAGAAACTTCTGTTTGCTGGTTAATAATCACAGAAACAGCATTCTGTGGAAAATGGTGTAGAAGATGTGTTAAGCCTTGCAGTTTGCCTGCTTCCGAAGAACACACATTCTAGTTTCAGGAACATGAACTACACATGTTAACATAAAATAGTTCAAGATGCCAACAGTTAATCAGAGAAATGCCATCACTCGTTGCCACGGGAGGATGCAGATGGTAAGTGCTCTGGTGCTTGTGTTGTGGAAATGTTGGCGATACTGGCACCAGAATGTTGGACCAGAGGAATCAGAGTGGATCTTGGTTCTACCATCTCTGCTTGAATTAAGGCCAAGAAAGAATTCAGAGCCCAGACTCAGACTATAAGAGAAAGTTTATTTAGGAAGTCACCGAGGTAGAAGTGAGCCGTGGTAGAAAAGGGCCCAGGGAACAGGTAACAAAGGCAAAGGAAGGGCCTTGGAGTTTTGGAGAGAAAGGTGAAGGGGCTGCCCCTGGGGGAAGAGGAGAGGGAGAGGGAGAGTGGCTCTTCCCTGAGGCCCTAGGGCTCTTATGGGTGGGGGTGCCAGGGGACGTCCAGAGGAGGATCTTCATCAGCTTTCCAGGTGGCAGGACTTCGAGGTCTTGGTCTCCACTGATCGGTCTGCGGGGGTCATTAGTCCAGGCACTTGGTCCTGATGTCATTGACTGAGGGGCTTGGCTGGTGTTGCTGCTTCTCTGCGTCTGGAGCTGAAACACAGCTGAGGCCTGGATGTATTTGATGTGGGTCAGATCCTCATGTCCTGGGAGCTTAATGCTGAAGGGCTATTTTGTGGCCCCTTTTATGGTTCCCCATGACTAGCAAATTGCCAGGGGAGGAAAGGTCAGGGGAGGATACAAACCTCATGACCAGCTATGATATGAAAGGTCAAGGGGTCTGAACTGCATGACCAGCGATAAACTAGGGGAGGAAAGGTTACCCTGGGGGCAAGGTCCTTTTCTGCCCGGTTTTGCCTATTGATAGGCACTGAGACCTTTCCACACTGGTGACCTCCTGTACCTGGTCCATAGTCCTTGCTCTGCCATGTCCAATTGCCTACCACAGAAACACACACGCACAGTGTTTTTCAGTTACTTCTGCAGTAAGAGCTCTACAGCGATGATGTGCCAGCCTAAGTTAGGAAGGGCCCAGAGTGGTGTCACTAAATCTGAATGTGTTCACCACCTTGTAGCTGACTACCAATAAAGAGAATGGCAGATCTATTGAAATTTGGTTGATGGCAAAACAGCACTAATATTTGTTTTGAAGGGAACATTGTGGACATCCGGCTTTTGGGTGTTTTGGTCCTATCAGTGTGATCCGACCCTGATGCCATATTTTAAAGTTGTTCTCAAAAGCTGCACTGCCAAGGTCAGTGGATTAAGCCCTACTTTCAAAAAACGAACTTGCTGCTTTCACCCAAGTCGCCAAGTTTCTCTAGTCTTCAGTTTCTTCCTTTTACAAAGAATTGAGCTACATGTTTTCAAGTCACTTCATGAACCCTATATTCTGGGCTCGAATTTTGTATCCTTTCTCATTCCCTTCACTTCCTTCCTCATAACTTCAGACATGTAGTGAAAATATTCACAGTAAAGTGAATTGAACTTTGGTTTAAATATTTGGGTTGAAACTGTGTGTGGAACTTTCAAAGCTATAGATATTAGATAACATTTAGTTCAGAAAACTTTGTGATATATGCATTCTGTATTTATTTTAATGGCTTGAAAAATCCATTAAAAATTAATAAACTCCTCTATAGGAAAATGGAATACCTCCTATTTTTTTTTGTTTTGTTAATCTTAGTTTTTTTGTTGGAGGCGATTGGTAGTAAATTGGCTCTTAGACAGTGCTGTTTAGTGAAAGGTATCCGCCTGTCTTTTGAAAATAGTCATGGAGTATGCTTTTTAAATTTACACAGGGAATCTGTCTCCACAGTCCAACTGAAGTAAAATAGTATTTTTAAAAATGATACAATGAAAACATCCAGTTATAATTACTATCTTTTCTGCAATATCAAAATGTAATGACCTCTGTTAGAGTCTTTTAAACATAATACCAGATACTGATTTATAAATGTAGTTATTCAAGTACATATCTAAAAAATTATATGATTACTAAGAAGAGAAAATTTATTTTGCTTTTGTGATCTGTTTGATTATGATGAACCTGGAGGAGGTATATTTAAGGGAATGATTTTAATTGCAGTTCAGGAACAAGGGAAACGTGTGGCAGTGACTGTATCACAGGGGTCCTCAAACTTTTTAAAGTGGGGGCCAGATCACGGTCCCTCAGAGAGCTGGAGGGCTCTATATGAACTACTAATTCCTACTGTAACGGCTGCGCTCACTGCCCAAAAAACTTGGCGGGCCGGATCAGACTCCTCTGCGGGCCGCATGTGGCCCGCGGGCCGCAGTTTGAAGACCCCTGCTGTATCAGTTCCATCAGTGTGCCAGGCTCAAACAGAACCACCTGGTAGGGAAACCTTTAAGGACATTTCGTAGTACTGTCTGTCATCTTTTTCTAGTCATCTTTTTTTTTTTTTCTTTCTTAAAATCTCAATTTTATTTCTACTTTAGAAATTTCTTTTAGGAACAATTGAAATATTACAAAACTTTTTGGATGAGTTATGTGTACTTTCATTTATGACTAGGAAGCAGTATGGCAAAATGGTTAAGAGAATTGTTGGGACCCAGATTTGCTGGGGTGAATTTGAAGCCAGATGTTTAATCCTTCTTACCTTCAGGTTGCTCAGATGTAAAATGAGGACTGTAATGCTAATCAACCTCATAAAATGGTTGAGGATTTTACCAGGTAATCCTGTGTGTATACTATTTAGTATAGTATATGGCGCACAGTAAGACCTCACTCATTGACTTTTACTTTTGTTTAGTGCTTACAGCATCCGAGGCCCTCTGCCAGATGCTTTGGTTACAAAGATGAAATTATAGTCCAACTCCAGGAAAGCTGGTTCTGTGCCCTTAGTTCCTTTAGGCTGTTTAAGAAGGTCCGATGGCGAGTATTTCCTAAGTAACTCCTCCTAAACTTTATTCTCTTTCAGAAGCTAATCCTCACAATTACTAGACAGGAGACAGCTTGCTTGTAATTTTTTGCATGTTGAGTGGATGTATATAGCCTGATAGATGACTTTCTTTTGACCTCAGTTTAATATATAGTAAGATATTTCAAATATTTGATAGGTTCTCAGGTGGCACAGGTACTGTTTTGTTTGATTCTAGGAGGCCAGGGAGAACTGGTACCAAAGAGGAGAAATTAACAAGTGGGCGAATTTCAGCTTAATACAAGTTTTGTGTGGTTCTTGAGGGCAAGATGTATGTTGATTAATTGTGCATCACTTTATTATTGGCTGGCTTCTAAAAATTGGCTGAAGTCTAAAATTTAAGTCAGTTGAAAGTAGAGCACTTAATGGTGGTTGTTTATAATAGAATCATATTTTTTTCAAGGGAAACCATAATAAATTCTTGTGAAGTGGGTGATGTTGAGTTTTGCTTGTTTTTTCTCTTTCTGACACTCACCGTTCTGTGCACTTCTAAATTACTTACCTTGGAACTTTGAACTAGCCCTTCTCATACCCTGTGTCTCTACCTGCTGGGAGATATAGCAGGAAGCAGTTCTTTGCTTTCTTGTTCTAAATTTGCAATTGAGGCAGTAATTTGCATTGGTGGTTTAATTTTTAATGGCTAGAGGCATGGAAGAGCACTAATACTAGTAATCTCTGAATCAGTCAAAGATGTTGCAACAGTCTGATGTAATACTATTTTATTATGGTTCTCTTCTGTGTAAGGGCTAGTTTACTATATTTATTGCACATGGCCAGGCATTCTAGTGAGTCTTTATTTAAAATAGCTTAAGTAAGATTTTTCACTTTAAAATACTAAATCTAAGTGTATCCACTAGATGTCAGCATTAGGAAAGACGCAGCTTAGCATGTGGCATCACAGCCAGCAGCTGGGAGAGGTGCAGTCTGACAAGTAAACTGACCTGTGTGAAGGCACGTATTTTGTGATACAGTCGGGACTAGAAGTCAAGACTCCCAATTTCCATTGCACCGTCCATTTAGGTCACATTTCTGTAAGGCAAGTAGCTTAACTCCATATAGCTACTAGACTAATTTAATATGTCGATCTTGACATGTGCTAGGGATTCATGGGAAGGTTTTAGTGCTACTGTGATGTTGTGCAGCTGAGGACCCAGTAATGCCCAATTCCTGCATCTCTTCTTGTCCATTTTGCCAAGGAAGGAGAACCAAAGGATCACTTTATTAATAGCCACACTAGCACCCGATGACAGTAGATCCTGTTGGTAAGATTAAAGTTCAGCTGATGTCTAGAATTTTCTGTGTCAGTCATATTTCAGCCAGGAAAGCAGATACCTTGGTAGGTGTTTACAATTGGGGATTTAACATATGGATTAGTTTATATGAGGGTTGGAAGCCTGAGCAAAAAGAGGAATCTGAGGTTCGAGCATGTGTTTTCACAGCACCTCTGACACCAAATGTGTGGGATAATCCCACACCCCTCCTCCCCTCCCCCTCAGCCAGTACCCCAGCTCTCAGGACACTAGCTAACTGTCCAGCAGTTCACTCTGACACTGACTTTGTGGCATTAGTGCTGACCTCACAGGTTCAGGGCTCAGTCCCACAACATTGCCATCCCCCCCAGATGCCAATCACAAGTCCTACACCTATGCACTTTGACCCGACAGTTGTGATTTGGGGGTTCCCATGATTCCTTCTTAGGTTCAGTAATCTGCTATAATGGCTCCCAGAGCTCACTTCACTTTCTAGTACCGGTTTGCTCTAAGGGATTTTTACAAAGGATGCAAATGCACAGCCAGCTGGAGAGGTCCATCCGGTGAGGTCTGGAAGCGTCCTGAGCGTAGGAGCGCTGTGCAGTTGGGTGTGCCACCCTCCTAGCATGCCGATGTGTTTACCAACCTGGACCATCTTCAACCCTGTCACTTAGGGGTTTAAAAAATATTTTTATGGAGGTTCCAGTGTGTGGGCAGGACTGATTATAAATCGTTGGCCATTTGTGTTCAGTCCCTCTCCCTTTCCCGGAGGTCAGGAGCTGGGGCTGAAAGCCGCTTCCCTCTAATCAGGCATTTCCCTTTCTGGTAAGGAGCCTCTATCTTGAAGCTCTTTAGGGGCCTGCCAGGAGTCACCTCATTAAAATGAGAACCTCCATCACCCAGGAAATTCCAGGGGATTAGGAGCTCTGTGTTAGGAGCTGGGATTAAAGACCAAATACACAGTTCTTTTTTAGTCACTTGAGGTAACTTAGATATTAATGGTAACCACAGGAAGCAAATACCACTTCTAAAGCCAGGGGAACAAAAGGGAGGAGGAGGAGGACTACCCCGTAAGTCTGGAAGCTCAGACCTCTGCAGGGGCTAGGCCTGCACTGCTGCTCCAGTTCACAGGAATCCAGAACCTGGAGCCCTGCCTGTCTTTTGCGACACAGGAAATGCTGATGGGATGTGAAAAACAGAGAGAGGGACCTTCTTTGTTCTCACCTGCCACTCTGCTTTTAGTCCCTCCCATTGATGGAACTTAATGAGGAGTCAGTGGCAAAGTCTAGGAACTACTCTTTACAGCACTTAGTCCCAACGTCACAGAGCAGATTTAGGATAGGCTTGGGGGTGAGAGGTAATAGGAAAGTAAGTGTCACAGTCCACCTCTGACTACTCAGCATTCACTTATGCATGTACAACAGTAAGGACATTTTCATGCTGCTTCTCAGAGATCTGGTTCCTGCATAGCTCCTGCCCGAATTGTCTAGGGGTACAGGTGGAGGAAAACCCAGGGAATATGGAGTCCCGAAGGGGATGTCACTCCTGCTTACCTTATCACATTCAGTGGAACCATGAGTGGGGAGAGAGTGGAAGTCCTGGGGGCTCAGATTCTACTCAAGCACGCTTACACACAAGTCAGAAAACAAGAGCAAGAGAAGAAGAGATCTTGGCTCTGCCACTTAATGAACAAATACTTGTTGCCTGCTGGTCACTGTGTTGGAACAAAAGGTACTGTTTAGCTACTCCTCTTGTGGAAAAGAAAGGGGAAAGAAGGAAGTGAAGTGGGTGTGGAAGAAGGCTAAGGTGTGATGTGCATTGGCGCTATAGTCACTAGAGACAACAGCATATTGTCGGGTAGCTACTGCAGATGCTTTACTAGTAGACTTGCTTGAGTGGTTACCTCCATTGTTCTGGTTCTCACCTCTTTGTGGCGTTAAACGTCTTACATGAAGTTAGTCCATTCAGTGCCTTCAGCTGCCATGTTCCCAATGTGAGTTGCACCTTTTCAGAAGCTCAGAAGGAAGTGTGATTATGCCTCTCCTTTGAGTAATTGTGTACTCAGCCGATCCTTCAGAAAAGTGGTGCCACTGCATCCCACTATGCACAGTTAATTCAGTAGGTTTTTATTGAACATTTACTCTGTACTCTGTGGAAGATTCACTCTGTGTGCTTGTATCAGAGGTGCACTAAAGAAACATTGGGCCAGTCAAGTCAATATTCAGCCAAAACCAAGGCCAAAGTCGTCATAGAATAAGCTTTTCAGATACATTAATAAATATGGGAATTTATCAAAATTTAATGACTACAGTGTTAATTTTAATAGTCAGATTTTGAAGGTTGGACATATTAAACATTTTTTGTTTTTACACTCCTGTTTATAGTCACGCTGCTGTTCATATACAATATTAAATCCATCTTTGCTTTCAGAAGGTGATGTTGCAGTTTCGTAGAAGTAGTTCTACAGTAAGGCTTTGTGCCATATTTGGGGAAGGAGACTATTTTCAGAAGCAGATGTGCTGATGTGAGATTATTGGAATCATTTGAATTTTTTGGAGGTGTCTACTGTTTCAGCTTGTACCTGCTGCTCTATGCAATCACCTGAGATCTAGAAATGTGGAATTGGAGTTAGGTAAGTGGCTTTCCGGACAGCAAAACTGTGTGAGTTCCCACCTGCCTTTCAACTTTGCATTCACCTCCTTGCATTATTTGCTGTGTAGTGGGTTGATCAGAAAGAACTTTCTAGCATGTGCCATGTGATATTTCTGTAATTGCTCAATTTGGCTATTTCTTCAGGTTTCAGCAGATGAATTACATTCTCTGAAAGAACCATTGCCTATTAGTATTATTTTTTGTGTTGGCATTGTTATTATCTTCGGGGTACAATATTAATACTTCTTTAAATGTTGAAGCAGAGTTTTAACCTGTAATAGCTGCTTATATGACAAAGCAATTCCAACATATCTGGTAGTTTGGAAGAAGAATTATGAAAGTGATTCACTATATTTTTGCTTATGCAAAATATATTATATTACATTGTGTTATAGTTTCTGAACATACAACATAAGGGCAGATTTTCCTAACAACCAACATTTTAAAAATTATTAATAGTTGTACACAGAGCTTATGGCCTTTACAGAAAGGGAGAGAGAGGCAGAGAGAGGCTGTCTTCATCTCTTTGATTGGGAAGGCAGTGAGCTCTTTTTTAAATTCTAAGGCCTTTTTAAGAAAAGTCGTAAGTTTTCAGTTGTCAGTATCTTTCCTCTCCCCTCCTCGGAACACTCCTATAACTTTACCAAGTTTTGTTTCTTGGTGGGTTTCTAATTACGCAGTTACTGAGCAAACATTTGTGGCTACCTCCAACATCCCAGGCATCGTTCTAGGACTAGACAAATCAAAGGCCTGCCTTCTTCGGGCTTCCGGCAGCGGAGGGCAGGTGCCCAGAGGAGTGACTGTGTGAGCGTGTGTGGTGCCCGTGCATTTGGGAAGGTGACGGTGACGGGAGAGGGGAAGGGACAGATGGCTTGGTCAGGGAAGCCTTCCACACGTGGCCTGGAGGAGCAGTGTGCTGGGCGAGCTCAGTAGCTTGTCATTGATGTCTGTGGACAAAGCATTTCAAACCAGGAGTGGTTGTTTCTTTTTCTTTTATTGGTAAAAACTGTAATGTGAGGATAGAGGCTGAATTGTTGGAGGTTTGAGGAGATTTTAAAAAAGCCTGAGGAATGGTCACCTGGAAGAGGGGAGAGGAGCTTGACGGGAGTGTGGAGCAGATTGCTGGGCAAAATAGGACGCTCACTGAAAGTAGAGATTCCTAATGGGAGGGCCCTTTTGCCCCAGGGGATGTTTGGCAGTACCTGGTATTGGAAATGTCACTAGTGGGCACACTGGTGCTGGGGAGGTGACCAGGTATCTGGTGGGTAGAATCCTGTTCTGCTAAACAGCTTACAATGCGCTGGACAGACCGCACAGAAAAGAACTGTGTGGTTCAAAGGTTTATAGTTCCAAATTTAAGAAATCCTGATTTAGAATGAAGCTAGTCAATGTTGAGTTTTGCTTCCTCCTCATCCCCCACTTTATATTAAGTTTATAAACTGAACTGTAGAAAACTGACGCCGAAGGAGTGATTCAGATGGTGCCGTGGTGCTGAGAGAGGAATAGGGGGATGTGGCAGGAGGTAATGGGGGGGGAGGTGGGGCGCCACTGCCATTGATAGGTGGCCAGAGAAGCCTCTCTGAAGAGGGCACTGAGCGGAGGCCTGAGGAAGGATGGAGCAGCCTGCCGTGGGACTAGCCTCCCGGCAGAGGAGACAGCATTGGAAAGCCCTGGAGTTTAAAGGGGAAAGAAAGCAACCACATCTGGTGGGAACTTTCTAGAGAGAGAGGGAACTAGTTGTGTTTCCTTTGGCTTCTGTTTTAATTACGAAAGCTTCAAGTGCTTTGTGGGGAATGGTCTGCCGTAGTTAGTAAGCGCCTCTGTGAGCTCAGCTAGCCACAGGCCGCCGGCCAGGAAGAGCGAGTTCCTTTCCAGATACTACATCACCAGCTCTGAAACCAGCGTGCTGCGAATTCTACCAGAAACGGCACCGACACGGGAAGTGAACTACATTTGGTGTCTGTGTATTACATTTCTCCTTAGCCTACTCACTGAATATCTACAATATTTAGTCTGAATTCAAGGATTACAATAAAAATAACCTGAAAGAAAATTCTTTAGCTTTTCCTCCTAAATGCTGATTGTAAGACTTCTAAATATATTTATCACTTACTTTGAAATAGTGCTTCTATAAATCAGTAGCATTTGGGACCAAGTTGTATATAATCTTTTATATATATTGTTATCCTTTGTAGCAGATTTATGTATTCATCTGAAGTATAGAAGTCTTATTAGTCAGAACTCTTTTTAGATGCAAATGACCAAAGCCCAGTTCAGCTAAAAGGTAAAGGGGAAGTTGGTTGAAAGAAATGAGGGTATCTTAAAACCTGAGGAAAATCTAGCAGCTAAACAGGGAAACGGCAGCTGGAACCTGGGAACTAATGGGATCACAAACCAGGGACTTGAGGACACCTTTCTGGGGCCTCTGCAGGGGCCTCAGCTGCACTACATCCGCTGGCGGCATTCTTGTGTGACTGCCCGGCTGCTGGGGGTGGGGGGTGGGCAGGAAACCAGGCTGCCACTCCCTCGGCAGCCGCATTCCGCAGGCTCTGCTGTTCCAGCAGATCCTCTGGCTCTGCCTGGGCCATACCACAGCAGCAAGGAGATGCCAGGCGTCCTGTACCCACCTGTCAGTGTCTGAAGCCGCTGCGGTGATGTTTATTATTGTGCACATTGTACGGCTGAAGCGTGGAGAAGTCAGGAATCCTGACTCAAGTCCCAGAGCTGGGAAGTGGCAGAGTTACGGTTTGAATCCAGGCAGTCTTACAATGGACCAGAACCAACAATCGCCACCATATCGTATTCATTGCAATCAGCCACACCGAGGGGATGGAAGGTTTTGTTTTGTTTTTGGCTGAGGAGTAAAACAATGCAAGATTAGGATGTGGTTTTACTTTTTTTGTTTTGTTTTCCTTATAAAAAAAAGATATGACCGCTGATAACATAATGAACTGTTTTCAGATCTTTGGGGCCGCTGTTGTACTATGTTGGGGGTTCCAACCAGGGGCATTTGGCAATCTCTGGAGTTATACTCTGTTGTCCCAACCTGTGCGGTGAGTTACTACTGGCCTCTAGTGTCTACAGGCCCAGGATGCTGCTGCTAAGGATCCTACAGACAGGCCCCAGTTTTAATAGTGCTGAGATTGTAAAACTGTACTAGGTACACTGGGCCAGTTCAAACTTAGAGTCTGTTAGGGTCGCCAAAGGAGGTATGCATGAGGCCAAAAGTGGTCAATAAATATGAATTTACGAGATTATCTGGAAACAGATGGGCTGAACTCCAAGTAACACCAGCAGCTTGGTACCAGGGAGTGAGAGATTTTAAAGGACTCCAGTTGGGCTTTTTCGGAGGGGAATTCTCTGGGCAGTCTGGGTCCTGGGCGAGTCCGGAGGGGAAAGAGAATGGTCTCGGCGAATGGGATGTGGTCTAAGGAAGGGGAATGTTCATTGTGACGTGGGCCACAGGTCAGTGTCCCAGGGGAGAGGGTGTCATTCCATTGTTTGATCAGACCTAACAGTCTGTTTGGATTGAAGAGGTAAGAAATGCTAAATTTTTGAGTACTTGTGGAGAGTGGACATATCAGACCAAGTCTGAAGCAGGCGAGGGGGTTAGGGTCACATTTGGCTAGGATGCCTCGAAAGAAGGACTAAATGGTGAAGGGGAGGTAGGAATGTGGAGCAGACGGACTTGGCTAGTTTCAGTGTTTTCCTGAGGATCACCTGTGGCATACAAGTAAAAAGGTAAGGAAACTAACATCTCCCTCCCCCCTCGCTCCAGCAACTGTCGATGGTCTCATAGGAGTAGGCCGGTGGTCGGCAAACTCATTAGTCAACAGAGCCAAATATCGACAGTACAATGATTGAAATTTCTTTTGAGAGCCAACAACCGACTTCTGCTCATGGGCCACGAAGTTTCAATCGCATTGTACGTGTGCGCTTGCACGTGGTATTTTGTGGAAGAGCCACACTCAAGGGGCCAAAGAGCTGCATGTGGCTCGCGAGCTGCAGTTTGCCGACCACTGGACTAGAGTAATCCATTAATTGTGTATTTGGTCTCATTTCTTGCTAGTGAGAGAGTTTGTATATTTGGAAACAGAAATTCCATATATATTTGAAAGCTTTTAAAAATTAAATCTGTGAAATAGTCCATTTCTAAATGGTTCTTAAAACTTATTGAATAAATTTAGTAGCCAACTTGAAGTAATTGTTTGGATGTGATTGATGATTTTGGAACAGTATTTATATTTTTCTTACTGTAAAAGTTTGGCATTATTAAATTTTTTATCAGGTATAAGAGAAGATTAAACAGTTTCCTCTTAGTGTTTACCTCAGCTAATTCATTTGTGTAAAACATTGTACAAAATCTTTTTAGTAATTTCTGTGTCATAGGGATTTTGATATAAAAAATAAGACTGATCCCTACCTCCCATTGGGAGAAGATTGTTTTGAAAGAAAGGAGACCCTTCGTTATTTACTGTATTTGTGAATAAATTAGATTGTCCTTAAAATTTTCTAAGAAATGTATATGTCAGTCCAACAAATAACTGTTATACATAAACTGTTATTTCTCTTTGTGGGGAGAAAGTTAGGGACTTAGGCCATTGTCTGGGGAGTAGGTGGAGGAAGAGGTACCAGCACAGGTGGCCAGAAGTACTGACTCTTTTCAAACTCTTGTATGGGGATAATAATAAGTTACTCTTTCATTGATTAAAAAATACTGTTGCTTTTATGTTTTGTTTCATTTATGTTTGCCAGCAGTTCCATATTTGGAGAAAAAGTATTGAGATTGGGGTGGGGGAATATCTGTGCCCTGTAGTCTGACTTCCCAATAGTTACTGCCCCTTCCAGGTTTGAATCTGACTTCCTGATGGTCCTGACATCGCCCTCCACATCCATCCACACTGAGTCATGGCAAATTCTTGCGCAGGATTTACGCCGATACCTTATTTTTACTGTTTTTCCTCTGCAAACTTGTGTTATGGTAATTGCTGGATCCTTAGTACTGGTTTGCTATGTTAACTTTTGAGTTATATACATTGTATGGTTGTATCTAGTTAATATTGTTGAATAACCAGTCTGAGTAAATAATAAAATGTTTGATTAATCTTCGGAGTATAGAAAATGTAAGAAATGTTGTTTTATGTGTGGTAAAAATTTTTATGTAGGTTATTGATAATTGTCTTTAGTCTTGAATGGTTAAGTATGGTTTGAATACTGTCTTCCTTGTATTCCCAAAGGATATGATCTACAGAAGGAAATTACCCATTATTTAAAAATATAGTTTCAGTATTTACTTACCTGACAAATCTATTCTGATGTTCATTTAAACTGAGAATATATGCTTCAAACATTATAAAGAAGTAACCTAATATGGATTAATCAAATGTAAATATTTCAAGTTATATGTAAAAATCTGATCTTTTTCCAGCCTTGGTGTATGTAACTTTTTTTGATCTGTGGAAAAGAGGACAAGAGCTATAAACTCAGAGCCACCTGTGCTTTTGTTGTGCCACATTTTCTGTGCCAGGAGCACATAGACCTGCACCTATTGGTAATTCCGAGCAAGCCAGCCTTTGCCGAATCCCAGGCCTCTGCTTAAACTTTTTTACTGGAACTAAATGATGTTGCCATTTTTATTTTTAGGTTTGCTGGCATGGGTAATCTCATTAAGGTGCTAACCAGGGACATAGACCACAATGCAGCACATTTTTTCTTGGACTTTGAAAGTAAGTCTCTTTAGCCCTTCACAGCTGGTGCATAATGGTAAAGGTGAAAGGTGAATGATCCTCACACCACAGTGAAGGCCAGCCAGAACATTTGTTAATAAAGGATGGGGAATCAAAATTTGCATGATTTTTTCCCTTAATCATAGGCAAACATCACCATCATACGTATAATTCTTTAGTTTTTCATTTGCTAAAATCATGGTGGGTCTGTAGCCAGTGCTGTCCTTTCATTAGTCCATGAAGCAAGGAGCCTTATGATGAACATTCTGCTAGTATGCCGTGGTGACATGTGGTGACCTGCTCACGATCCTGCCATCGGCGGCGGCTACCGTCGAAGTGTGCTGCACGTCAGAATCAGGACTTAAATAACTGCCACCGCTACAAACCCAAATTTGGATAGAAATAGCCCTTTATTGCATGGCATACAGGAAGTAAGTTTAACATTCTAATCTCTTAAGATGAAATGCAGAGGTGAGCTGTGGCCAAAACTCTTGATATTTGGCTTTGAAACAAATTGTTGTTTCGGCGCAATTTTAAACAAGATTACACGTGAGTAATTCTTGATCAGAAATTTCTTTTCCAGAATACAGGCACTATTGGAATACTTACAGAATTTTTCATTATAAGGCCACTGATGAGACTTGTCTTGGGAGAATTTTGCGAAGAATTAGAGCAGCAGTTGTGCCATTGCGTACAGGAAGCCACATTTCACCTCTAGGTCCGCCACATCAGCCGTTGCCAGCCCGGTGTGCTGTCGCCCGAGCCCAGGCTCGGTAACCTGAAGGACGAATTCATGGCCTAATGAACATTTTCCCTTTTGCTGTTGAAACAAAAAATCCATTTCCAATGTTCTTTTTTATAAAGGGATATTTTCTCTTTTCTCATTCTTGTCTTGACAGGTACCTTAACATGGGGAATCTTCTTAAAGTTTTGACATGCACAGACCTTGAGCAGGGGCCAAATTTTTTCCTTGATTTTGAAAGTGAGAAGATGATTTTATATCTTTTTCTCTTTGCCTGCAGTAGACTGCGTTTGTCTTGCACTAAATGAATGTTTCCACTTTGCCATCTGTTTAACTGCTTTGCATGACTGAGCTATGAATTAATTGTTTGAGTCAAATTTCTGGTGCCTTCTAGAACTGCAAATCCTTTTTTTTATAGACTAAATTGTAAAATGCTTTTATTTGAATTTTTACAAGAGGTATCTCTTTAGTTGAGCATTTTTTACACTTTGAGATCTCAAATGAAAATATTTAAGATTCTTATATGAAAAAATTTCAGCGGAAATTTGTTAATAGAAGCAATTTTTGAGGGGAATTATTGCATTTGAGAAAAATTAAATATTAACTCTATACCTATTGAAGTATTTTAATACAAATCGGTTCTTGAAGGCCATTCAAAGCTTATTTGGGCATAATATTAAAAGGTAAGTGTGAACCTTAATTATTTAATCTTTGTCTATAATTAATTTGAAAAGTTAAGAAACTCATTATATGTACTTATTTCAGGAGTTAATTTTTTTTTTCTAACTCTAAATATAAAGAAAATAATGGGTTCACAGACCTTTAAGTAATTTGCCTTCTGTTTGTTTTATGTTGCATGACCTATTGTAATATGGTCTAAGGGTGGCAGGTAAGTGTCATTGACCCCATGCATGTTGAAAAGCTTTTGCATTTTTGGCTGTCTGTCTGTATTGCTTAAGCTTGTCTGGTTGTCAAATCAAGAACAATGATATTTAATTGGTGTATTAGTGTGAATGTTGCTATTTTAACTGATCATTAGAAAATTGTTAGGAAAGGGTGAAGAGAGCGCCTTAGATTGTAAATCGTGCGATCTCTTGCATTACCACTAAGGTTAAAACATTTGAACAGATATTTAAGTACTTAAACCTTATGACCTTTTCTGGCTTTAAAAACAAACAAATCCCTGAAAATAAATCCCCAGAGAGTCACTGCATTTTTCATCATCAACTTCTATTTAGTTTATGTGATATTATGCAATTCATTCTACTTTATGAATAATTTAAATATTTTTCTTGAAACCAGGACAGTGTCTATGCACACATTAATTTATTGTTCTACATCTTATGGAATAACTTATGGTCTCTGATATTTTTCTAATTTCATTACATTCCTATCAATGTTCTGTTAATAGTTTGGTAGTGTGTGCAGGCTAGCGAAGAGTAGTAATGCTAATATCAGGACCATAAAAAATTGTGGGTTTTTAGGGAACCATGTAGTTAAATAAATATTGGTTTTCTTGACCCTTCTCAACAATTTAACAAGACTGTTTTAACTGCATGTTTAGCATGAATTTTTATCAGCTTGGGGATGTTGAGCAGATTGCTGACTTAAAGGTTATTCTTTCAGATGAGGCAACTTACATTAAAGCTGTATTTTAGTTTATTTGCATCTATTTCAAACTTGGTCTTGTATATTTTTCTGCTATTCTGTCTCCCTCTTACTCTGTCTCCAATTCCTTACATTTGCAGAATCTTGGCTCTGACACAGTCAAGATCTTGTTCAAGACTTGGCACTTGATCTTTTTATAAACCGAGCTTTAGGTTGTGGTCCAGTGAGAAGCATGAGTTTACTGTAGTGCTTAAAATATTATATTATTTGGCCGCCTTGGTTTCCTAATCTGGAGTAGGTTTGGATCGTTATCCTTAAATTTAAATATAATAGTTAATTTAGTGCCAGGAAAAGGTCGGAATTGCTAACGACAACAATTAACTTCTTACGGGCAGCTATAAGTTAAAGAATGATATTGTTGCCTATATCAGCCAATGTAGAACTCTTGATTTGACACTTACTGGTATACTGTAAGTGAAATTTAGTGAAAACATTCTGCATCCTAGGCCAGAGTTTGCCTGTTATTTCTTATTTAGATTTTTAAAGTATGTTTTCTTTTGATTCTTAATCAGTTTTATCTTTTATTCGTCTTTTTTTTTTTTTTTTTTTTTGAAAACAAATAAAACTTTTCTGGTGAAAGCTTACCTTATGATTTGGCTACTAGAGTGACCTTAGCCCATGAGATGGGTCAAAATGGTCAACATTTAATGTGCCAGTTCCTTATGATTACAGAGAATAAAGCAACATTCTTTTATTGAATAAAATATCAAGTTCTACATTGTTTATTTCTAGATGAACAGTAATATTTAGGTTACTATTGTAATTTAGGTTTATTTTAGACATGATTTAATGGAGTCCTGAGGGTACAAAATAAAGACTCTGTCTTAACTTTAGCATGTGCACACAACGTGCTATTTTTCACTTCAGTTCAGCATCCATTTATGCCAAGCCTCCCGCCTGCCCACAAGTAGGTGCCAGGGACGCAAAGATACAGCTCTTGCCTTTGGAGAGTTCTCAGTCTAGTGGGATAGATAGAAATGCAGATTAATAATAAGCTTTGTGTAGTTTACATCCCAGGTGTAGCTCAGGAAGGGACTGGCTTTACCTTGCAGGGAGTGGACGTTCTGATGGTGACGTTTGAATTGGTTTGTGGAGGTGCAGTAGAACGTTTCAGGCAAATTTAGTGAAGGACATTGGAGAAGTATGTACAAAGTTACCCTGTTTTCAGTTAGACCACAGTAGGAGTGTAAAAATCGGTGAATTTTTATAAATGAGAAATAGAACCTTACTTCCTATGATTCTTTATTTTAGTGCCTTTCCATTTAATCATATATTTCTTCTAATTCTGTGTCTTTTGTGTTACCTGTGTCGTCGCCCCCCCCAACACACACACACACACACACACACACACACACACACACACACATCTTTTACAACTATTGGTACCCACTTTTTTAGGCTAACTTTATTTTCCATTTTCCCTTTTGTATATTTTCTATTGTTTTTGCTCTGTACTTTGAAATATTTTTAGTCTTATGGTCTGTCCTTATATTTTTTTCCTCTAAAATGATACAGGTTTTTATTTGTTCAAAAAGATGAAACTGCATAATGGTGTCCTTTAACTCATGCTGGAGGCATATTTATATCTACCACCTCGGTACCTTCTCATTCATGCAACAATTTTATTAGAAAATCTGCTCGGTACTGAGTTTGCATGCCATTCAGTGGCATGTACTGTATATTGAGCCCTGCCTTGATGAAATTTATGGGGTTAGAGAATAAATATTTATTGAGCGAATGTATGAATGGATGCCAGATTAAAGCATCCTTTATCACAGTTATAATTTTCATGTGATTTCCTTTTTATCTTCCTTCTTTTGTAGCTGATCTTTGCCTCTTTTTGTACCATAACAACTTTAGTTTTTAAAAAATCTTTATTGTTGAGAATATTACAGATTTCCCCTTCCCCCATGCCCAACTTCAATTTTAACACTTACTTTCAGCGACTCTTTTTAGGAAAGTGGGGTGAAACTATTACAATATTGAATTTTACCTCCAAACAGTCTGAGCAACTGAAACATGCTGTAATTGCCCTTGAGCAGCTTTTAAAGAAGCCTGATGAGTTAGCACTGCGCCTACTCCAGTAGTAGATGCATCCTTTTGCAATCAAACGACTATCCCTTTGTTAGCTGGCTAAGTGGCAGGCTTTTCCTTCAACTAATACAGTTTTTATTCTTTGCTCTGAAAAATCAAAGTGACAAGTCTTGGGTGCATTATATGATACCATTTTTTTTTTTAAACAAATGCTTTCTTTTACATAGTCTTTCCCCCTCCCTAGTTTCTCACCTTTTGCATGACTTGCTGTCGGTAAAGTAGTGCTTACCTGTCTGCTATTTTCTGTTTGTCTTCATTTCTACAGCAGTCTTCAGCAGCTTTCAAAATTCCAATGTGACTCCTGTGGCAGCTAAAGCTGCTCAGTCAGTGTGGTGCTGGGGCTGTCCCCCCCCCTCAGGGGAGACAGAAGCCTTTGCCTTTGTTTTTAAGTTTCTTGTTCCTTATTAAATCTTTAATAATCAGTAATCACTCCCAGGTCTATTCAAATCTACTTTATAATGTTTCTTTGTCTGTAAGTCTCAGTGTCACATTTTTCTCTTAACAACTAGTCACCACACCAAAAATGCATAGTAATTGCAAACTTTATAAATACCTCTTGGTTTATAACAGTCAAAATATTGTCCTTTGTCATGAATTCCCTCTTCATGAATTTAAACTATGTGTCTCCTATTGATGTTATGTCTGTAGTTTCACAGCCCACGTGAAAAAGTATAAAATTGCTGTTTTTGCATGTAAAGAGTATTTTCTCTGCTGCGCCTAGTGTAAGTATAAGAGTTACGAGATGTACTTTTTAAAAGTGTGTGTCTAAACCATGACTTTGGAGAACAAGGTCTGGCTAAATGTGAGAGGATATTACTGCTAAATGACAGGCTGATTTTAAAGTCATTTAACAAAAATATCATTATTCACTCCTCGTAAAACATGTATAACTTTGGACACAGTCTTTTTTTAATTGGCTCCTCTTATGTAATTATTTTGTCATAGAATTTTCATTCAAAAAGTGCATGATTTCTGAAAAGAAATTTTAAAATAAGGGAACAGATGTGAGAACACAAATCCCTAAGTTGGCTTTGCATGTAAATGTTACTGTGTTATGTTTTTGTAGTACTGTCCTTGAAATTAAAATTTGGTACTGTAATTGTTGATTTTAAAAATATGTGGTATGTGTTTGACTAGTTGGCAGGTTTAATAAGTGGGATTGAACTATGACTTGTCCCAAGCACAAAATAAAGTTACAGTATTTAGGCATCTGGATTCCTAGTTTCATGTGTCAACTTAGTTTCCTTAAATTTTCTAAGGAAAGGAATAGATATAGATTATTGTGTATTTGTGGGGTGGTGGTGTGGATACAGAAACTCTTTAGCACTAGTTTAATATAACAAAGAGATCAGAAATGTTCTTAATTCATATCATAAATTAGGTAAGCAAAACAGATCAGACATGTTCTTAATTCAAATGATAAATTTGGTCTCCCTTCCCTACCCTCATAAGAGAACATTTTAGTAGGGAGAAATTCTGCCAGCATAATTCCTCTAAAACATTATGGTAATTATAATGTGTATCATTTTAAATGCTTTATGCTGTCTCTGTAGAAGCATGGCCTAGTTGAAAAGATAAAGAAAAATTCAGTTTCCTCACAGAGTGCCCTATTTCCTCCACAAGCAATGTATTAGATGGAAAAGATTTATCCTTAGGAAAAAATGACCGCATCATTAAAAACAGAATTTCTAGCAGGGAGAAAGCTAGATTTAGTCACATTAACATATGTTCTGTGGCTAACACTTCAGGTGGTGGAAATACCCATATGTTTGTGTTCCTTGTCATGCTTTTTGTAACTGTAATTCTTCATTTTTTCCTCATCCTCAAGGACTGAGGAGCTCAGTTTTTACTTTAGCATTTCAAAAGCTCAGTGATAATATTGCAGCTAATAATATTCAGCGGCCCAGTGATTCTGGAGCAGTTTCATACTTTGAACTCTTCTGCGCTGGAATCTTGACCTTGTATTCATCAACAGAGAAGTTCATTTGGTATAGAATTTAAAGTGGTCCCTAGAAAAGGGCACATCTAGAAAGGATTCTTTTAAAAGTCTTTATATCAATATTCAGTCATTAAATTAACTTTATTGGAGAATAAAGTCATTTCATTCTTAAACATATTGATAGATTAGCAAGATATATTAGGCCTTTCATTTCTCTAGCATTAAAATAGATCATTACTCATGAATTTACAGTCATTACTGATAGTGACGACTGTAATGAAAAGCCAGTTATTTGTGCCATCACAATTTAAATTCGAATGATAATTCTCAAGTTCACTAATAAACCAACTCATTATTTGTATCTACAATAAATAATGTTTGGTGTTCCCTTGCTGCTTTGTGATATTTACAAACTTGAGGCTAGTTGTTCAAGTATAGAACTATGGAAAAATTATCAATGTTTTCCAAGAAGTGCAGAGTTTAACATTGAATAAATGTTAGTCATCTTTAGAAATTTGGATTTAGAGTTATATGTGTACTAAAAAATTCATGTGACTGTGAATTTTCTTGTGCTTTCCTGCTGTTTAGATGCCCAGCCTACAGAGTCCGAGAAGGAAATTTATAATCAGGTGAATGTAGTGTTAAAAGATGCAGAAGGCATCTTGGAGGACTTGCAGTCATACAGAGGAGCTGGCCATGAAATACGAGAGGTAAAGCATGCCATTTTCCAGTCAACTGGAATGCACTGTGTCCCTCCCTCTTTTTAATCTCTGACGTTTTCTATACTTTAGAACTGATTGCATGGTAAAAATTATATTTAAAGAAAGATCACTTGCATTATTTCAAAAGTGGTTACAAAATATAAGGGTAAAAGGAAAACAATGTTCTATAAAAATGTATGTATTTTATGTATATTAAAGAA
Source organism: Pipistrellus hanaki (assembly GCF_964339955.1). Lineage (NCBI taxonomy): Eukaryota > Metazoa > Chordata > Mammalia > Chiroptera > Vespertilionidae > Pipistrellus > Pipistrellus hanaki. The sequence goes on along the minus strand of NC_140519.1, from coordinate 46,062,971 downwards.
AATTGGTTGTTATTGGTTGCTCTCACACCTGAAATTTACTGTCTCCATGGGGGGCCTATTGGTACTTTTATGGAGGGGAGGAGTGAACACACTTTTTCATCTAAACATCCTTGGGAAATGCTGAAATCTTCCTGTGATCTGACTCCCAGCTCTGTCTGACTTTTTCCTCAGAGCAAATGTTCGGTGTGGTCTCCCTCAGCCTTTTCCCGAACCTCTGACCTGGTCCACGTTTCTTCCTATTCATCTCATTCTCCATTTCTTCTGTTTTTCAGGAGAAGCTTAGTCTCTCTCCTTCTTACCAAGACTATGTTCTCTAACATTCTTCTTCGTTTTCCTCTGGAATTTCAATTCATCTCTTAATTCCATCTGTTCTTTCCTCTTTTACTGACTTTCTCCTTAGCATAAACACATACTCAGCAGTCCCGTTCTACCCAAAGAAACCTCCTGGCCTCTTTTTCTCATCTAAGGTAGAGTCTGTCAAATAAACAAGGCTTATTCTTTAGGATAAACCGCTAGAGATGGAGATAATGTTTTGATATATGTGTTGACAGTTTCGGTATTTTTGGAAATGAGAGTGAGAATACCTGCTCCATGACACCCTAACATTGACACTACCAAGCACCCTTGTGCACGTTGGGCTGTGATTGGTGCTGTACTAAAATGTTCTGAGCAGCAGTAACACTGGTGTGAAAGGAGAAGGAACCAGCATCATAAGGAGGACCATGACCTGTGGTCATGGCAGGGCAGCCTTGCCTTCAGTTCTGAACCCATCACGGCCAGGAAAGAGTTAACTGTGCTCGCTTGTGACAGTGTGTGGCATTTGCTGAAGCATTTGATTGTATGAGAATGAGCAGATATTCGAAATATCATTCTTAGATTCTTCAAAAAAAGTTGGCTAGGCTTCTCAAGAGAAGAAAGCAAATTTAAAGTTTTTATCTATTTGCTCATTTCCTGAGTAATAAATAAAATAAACAAGTTTCTACTTGTTATAAAACATTACTGAGACTGGGCTTGAAGCTAAAAGGATTTTTCATATACAGCAGGATAATATTACAGTTCCTTTGAAATATTCATATTAATATGAAATAAAGATTGTCAGATAATTTTAACATTAAAATATTTCTATATTGTCACATAAATGGGATTTACTTTGGACTCCTATAATGTTTAAGCATCATTTAAATATTTTTTATGTTAAACAATCAAGAACATTTACATATAGTGGCAAGCTTATAAAGCAAATTGCTTAAATAATATATAGCCCATTTAGTTCGTAGCTAATTTATTCAGAGCTTCTTCTAAATTTACCTGGTTTCAATTTTTGTTTACATTCCTGTTTTTTGGTTTTGTGTAGACAGAGTTAGAGTGCTAGCACCTTGGGAAAATGTAAACATCAGTACCTCCTGATCATGTTTATGAGTAGCCCCCACGCTCCTCTGGGGGTGTAAGTTTCAGCTTTCCGATGGTGTGTTTGGCTTGTTGGAAGATGTCAGAGAAAGCAAACCAGGTTGTTGAGAAAGACATTAAGTTTCATAAAGGGTTAATAAAGCATCTATAAGCAAAATAAAGATACAAATAAGAAAATACATTTCTTTGGGAAGAACCCTCTAAATTAATAGGAAATTGCTTAGTGGTTTGAAAGACGGGCATAGAGAAAGGCATATGCACGTCATATTAGGATCTTTAGATTGTGGTCTATTTCCTCTCCTTTCAGATTTGAAACTAGTTTTTATCTTCTTATTCGGGAAAACCCGAGAAAACTTGGGTTCCGGAATAATACTTTAGTTATAGGAAGTAAGTGTGCCAGTTTCTGAATCCCATCTTTCAGGTTGATTTGGGTTCTTAATTTGGTAAGTCTCTAAACTACTTTGGACCCTGGAATTTGAATTATTCAAAGTTTCATACCCTGTTCCACAGTTGGCATCTTATTTCATTGATTGCCTAACTTTCTGGTTTCTTTTTATTCTGCTAAAAATGTTTTTTGAAAGAGTACTGCTAAGAAAGCCTGTCTGTGATGCAAAACAATATAAATGGTTTCTTTTTGTGGCTCTAAAAGGTATCAAGGCGTAATATATTTAACCAGCATGCATTGTGTCATCCTATTCCATTATATCCATGCCCATTGCAAGGATAACTAAAAGTGTGTATGATAGGGTTAAGTATCCAGGGAGTTGGGAAGGCCCTCTCTCAGCAATCCTGTGTCCATTGTTCTGTATTTTATAGATTGTACCAGGGTTTCCAATATTTGTTAAGACATATATTTTAATGTAAAAAGAATGCTCCTGGACTTTTAGAACTCTTAACTTTTTTTCCCCCCCTTTCGATTTTGAAGGCCATCCAGCATCCAGCGGATGAGAAGTTACAAGAGAAGGCATGGGGTGCGGTTGTCCCACTAGTAGGCAAATTAAAGAAATTTTATGAATTTTCTCAGAGGTTAGGTAAGTTGAAAATTTTGTAATTATAACTTCCCTAGTGAAAAATGCATTTATTGGTGCCACCAGAAGTAATTTAGAGTATTTTATGTTCAGATTGCTATATTAATGTGCTATATATGTGAAGCAAGTTCGTTAGACTGTGGATATTATAGCATAAACCTAAGTCTTTATTTAGACTGTTGTCCTCGACACATTAGCACTTCCATAAGGCAAGCTATGCTTTCATTGCAGTCTAAAGGGTCCTAACGAGAGAAACCACTTGGTAGAAGTCCTCTCCAGCAAACCCTCTCTCCCACATGCAGGAGCTAATCCGTAGGCCCTGCAATAGTTAGATTTTGATGTTCTTAAAATCATTGCTGATTAGGATCAGTTAGTTCATGGATCTAAAACTACAGGTTGAGAACTAGGGAGCCAATAGGAAAAGCCACTGTGAGACCCAAACTGTGCCTTCACTACAACCAGTAAACAGTTGGGATTCCCTTCCTTGGAGAAGTGGTCAAAGTAAGATCTAGACATCGAGCTGCTGGTTAATTTGAAAGCTGTACATTGGAAGGGCTTTCTGTGTGACATTGTGGACATACTGGAGGAGCAGGTTAGGTATATCTGAAATTTGAAAAATGTAAATAGAAGTTTTTGACACGTTTTATATAGTTTTGAATCTCATAAAGATGTTATATGTTTTAAGTGAATTTGGTAAGAAACCATGCAGTAAGGTAAGAGTCAACCTGGGGGCTCATGCACTAAGTTTAGGCCTGAGATGTGATTTCTTGGGGCCCTAGTTTTAAAAAAATTCCTCATTAGATGCCAGGTTTAAAACTTGCTAATTGTTTGTGTTTTGGTGTTAAGTCTTCAGTTATTTGATGAAATCAGTAGTTTAAGTGCCAGTTGGTCAGTTCATCTGCATGTCAGTTGCCCGGAGCTAAGTGACAAGCATCTCTGTTTATTACTTAGAGCATCTGCTTTCTAGTTTAGTAGGTTCCCAAGGCTTCCTGGTTTTTATATCTTGCTTTTTGTATTCTTTTATGTTAGGTATTTGGCCATTTGTGTTTGCAACTTTTCCTTTAAAGTTTAAGTTCTTTTTAAAAAAAAACACTTTTTTTTTTAAAAAATAAGAGAATTGCTATTTTTCTTAGATACAGTATGCACTGTTAAGTGTGAAGACAAATATTGGTTGAGATAGAAGTATTTGGTAAATTATCCTTTTCTAACTAAAGATAAGAATTGTAATTTATTTTCCTAAGCACTGCAGTTAGCTTTTTTATGCTATTTGCCTTTCAGTCAAATATCTCTATCGTCTGTAGCTTGGTAGCTTCAGATCACTGGCCTTGACCTTGTAATCATGGTGGTCAGGACTCCTTCATATTTAGAGAGTTTTCTGTGCCTCTGGTTTCTGGCTGCACTTATAGTTGAATTGCTTTAGATGGTGCTGTCGTCTTACTAAGGCTCACTCTAGTCTCAGCATTTACCAACGAAGAAAGGACAATTATAAAATCGGCCAAACCAGTCATTTTATCATACCAGGAATTGAATGGGGCTCCTGGTATGGGTTCCATCATGGGTGCTATGTTCCATTTCAGCAGAGGCATGTGGTAACACAGGTAATAACTAGCAAAGAGCATCAGTGTCCATGCTGTCACCTGGAAGCCTTGAGTCTTCATCATGGTACTCTGGGGCCTCGGTAAAGTCAGGAGCATTGTATGCATTTAAGACCTGATGGCTTACTCCTCATGTCTTGTCCAGTAACCTGACTAGCAATGCTTCCAGTTTTTGCTTACAGGATGCATATCTTTGCTTGCATGTGATAGGAACTCAGTGCTTGTTGAATGAGTGATGCATTAATGAACATACACATCTGCTATATCAAATGTGTGTTGGGTATTTAGGAGAAGAAATAAATGGATTTTAGGCTTTGGTGGCATAATGGCCTATGTTTGAATTCTGGTTTGTTAGCTGTGTGGTCTTGGCCACATCTTGGTTTAAATTCTCTGAACTTTAGTATCCTGTCTGGTCCTCCAGTCTGTTGCGTCTTCTGCTTTATGTCCACTAAACCTCTCTAGTCTCTTCTCTTCCTGCCTCACTGTTGAGCCAGAGATGAGGATAAACACCACAGACAGCACACAGAGAACCACACCAGCATCAAATGAGCATGGTCCTTCAGAATCCTGCAATCTCAAGGAGAGGGTGGCTTGGCCTGCGCACTGCAGATAACCACAGGGTGCATTCCAGAAGAGGGACCTCGATTCTTTGCGGCTTATTTATGGAGGGACAGGAAAGGGGTCACTGAATAATCTGGAAGATGCTTAGCTTTGTCCATAACCCTTACTCTTGCTGGCCTGGGAAACACCCTGTCCTTGGTTGTTGGTCTCAGGCCTTCCTGGTTGAGACATAATATGAGGGAGGTTACATGATTAGACAGTAGACAAACTGTGTTGTCTCTTCTTAGTCTTTCTCCCTCCTGTTCAGGGACTTATTACAGAGACCACCTCCAAGGGTCATAATGAGTGAGTTTATGCAGTACGTTGAGTCCTTGTCACAGGGCTAAATGTACCAAAATCTATTAAAAGGTCCCCAAGTGCCCACAATAATTGTGGTCATGTCTCTTGGCTGTCCTAAATCCCCCCAGACCACATCCTTTGGGTTCTCTTCTGAGGATTCAGCGACTGGTCTTTGATAGTAGGTGGATGGCAGTTGGTGAGAATAAATGGCTCTTGTCTCTCAAGGGAACTTTCTTCTTGGTCCTGAGCTTCAGCCATTCATAGAAGTTCTCTTAAGTTCATTGGCCAACCCAACTTAGTCATATACTTGAGTCCACCGCTAGAGGGCAATGTCTCCTGTCTACCAGAGTGGTAGAGTGCTTTGAATGCTGAAATTAATCCCGAGACTTTATAAAATCTAGTAAATGCAAAAATTTTTGTAACAGTCCAGTTTTTTTAAATAGTATTGGTGGGTGTGTTTTCTTAAGTGTTCTTTCCTGCTCTCATCTCTCCCAAACTTTACTTTCTACTAACATTAACTCTGGTACACAGAATAAATTGTGGGAGAAATAAACCATTTTTCAGAGTAGCCAAAAAATCTTATTCCTCTTAATTGATTTTTCACATCCACATTGCAGCTCTAGGAGCCAGCCATAGGCCTACAATCCATTCTCCACAGTGCAGGTGAGGTGGTGAATGTAAATGCTAGTCTGTAATGCCCCTGTTTACATAGTTTTTCCAGGGATATCAGAATGACAAGGCCAGGGTGCTCATATGGCACACACATTATGTGCATACTAGAGGCCCAGTGCACAATGAAAGGAAATTAATTAGAAGAAATATTTTAATAGTGCTATTCACCCTTTCTCCATAATAGAAGTGTCAACCAAATTCACTGTCCACAATGACAGATGGAAACACATGTGAGCGATTGTCGCCAGTGAGCGCTTTATATATATAAACTTGTTTAATTAGACTTGCTTTCTGATGTAGCTAAACTTTTTCCAGCCCAGTGAAGCACCCCAACTTCTCTTTCAGGTCATTGTCAGCAACATAGCAGTAAATATCAACACAAAACAGATTATTATTGTAGATGATGCAGGGAAAACAAAGGGTGAAATATTTAACTGTAGACTGCTATCTATTTGACTATATTCTAAGCAGTGAGAGAACCTGAAGTCAGGTCCAACATTTCTTCTCTTCAGTCGGGTCAAGTTTCTAAACTTTCTAAATTCCGTTTTCCAGCTAATGAAAAGAAAATAGGATTCTACCAAGTCTCTATCTATCTATGCTCCAGGACTTCTGTGAGGATCAAATGAGATGAGGCATGGGAAAACACTTCACAGACATTTGGTTAAAGTGTGAAATGTTTTCACCTTGCCCTAACTGGTTTGGCTCAGTGGATAGAGCATTGGCCTGTGGACTGATGGTTGGAGGGACACTTAACATTGACCTTTTATGCAGAGAGAGATTGTTTTAATCTCCTCCACGTGCTCTATCCACCGGTATTGGTATTGCAGTGTACTATGTCATGCTCTGGCCCCAGCCCTGTCTGCACACTCTCCCTCATCCTTAGTGGACAATCCATTCTCAGCTCAGATGTCACTTACTCAGGGAGGTCTTTTACTGAACTTCAACTAGATGAGGTCCTATTTTATATCTTTCCATAATACCAAGCATTTCTTCTTAACACACATCACAAATGTAATAATTTCTCTTTCTTTTCTGTATAATCAGGCTCCAGTGGCCATAGGGAGCTGACTATACCTTCATCTCTGTTTCCCCAGCGCCTGGCACATAGTAGGCAGTCAGTATGTTTTTTGACTTTTATAAAAGGATATTATCTGCCATTTGGAGTTACTGTGTGGATGACAGATAATGTCTATGTAGTGTCTAGCCCAGTATCTGGCACATAAAAGACACATAAGTATGTATGGCTGGTAGTAATCAGATTAATATTTCATGAAGTTACAGGCGGCCAGGCAGAATGCTGCTTTATTTGAAAGACAGCTTAATATGGTGGAAAGATAGGCCTGTAGAGTCAGAAACACCTGGCATTTGCTAGCTGCACCCTTGGGGTCTAATCTCTTTGCAACTCAGTTTATCCACGGGATACCCATGTCATAATTGATGCTGAAAGTTAAATGAGAGAGTGGGTTAAGCTCACTGGATGGGTGTTGGTTCACCATTAAGTAAGTCTTTATCAATAGGAGAGCTAATATTTTTTTAAGTTAAGGGTTGATGATCTAACAAATTTATTATCATTAAAAAATTCTTGTTTATTGACCTGACACTTACTCATTAATTTCTAATCATCATCTGACTCTAAGCTGTTTTTTTTTTTCTGAATAGAGTCTAGCATTGTTTTTTGATTCTGTAATCTGTAACTAAGAGTGTGATTTCTATAACTTTTTTGAATGAAATGCCACTATTTACATTTTTAAATACAGTATTGATTAACTTGGCATTCCAAAAGTAGCACTTATTTTAAAACCATTTTTCTTAAACTCAGAAAGCTAATTATTAAATCAAAATATTTGTTTCCTTTAGTAACTGAAAGAAAACAGTTTCTGTTTATAAATAAGCAGCAAATTCAAAGTATGAGAAGTTGGTCCTTCGTTCCTAGCCATGGACAGATTTGACCGTGTGGACATAGGGCCACTGTAGACGTTACTTGACTGTGGGTAACAATGACCATTTCATAACAGTCAACACTGCAGATTGGTAAATGTAGTATAAAGGGCGCTCTCTGATCCTTTTACATTTTGTAAAAGGTTCCAATTTGCATTACTTTAAACTTGAGTTTATAGATTACAAAACTGAATTAGTCTCTCTAAGGTTTTTATTCTAAATAGTATCAGTTTGTGTGATTGTATTTAGATGATCTGGATTTTAAAGGGAACTTTCATGGAATTTGAAATCATTACATTTATAAATTGTTCACTTTCTAATTAACAAATACCAGGAGATACAAACAACATTTAAATCTTTTCTTTTTTCCTTTAGAAGCAGCATTAAGAGGCCTTCTGGGAGCCTTGACAAGTACCCCATACTCTCCCACCCAGCACCTAGAGCGAGAGCAGGCTCTCGCTAAGCAGTTCGCAGAAATCCTTCACTTCACACTCCGGTTTGATGAACTCAAGGTAGGATTCCGGCTGGCCTTGACTTTGTGAAAGCATGCGTCCCTCATAGAACACCAGGAGGGACGCGTGGAGACCTGGCTGAAATGTGCTTAAGTGATGGCTGATGTCCTTAGCAAAAAGGAAACTGGGTATAAAAAGTCATGGCAGGCCTTTTGATACACGCATAGCAAATTACCCGATATTCAGCCTTCACTTAACTTTGTTTAAAAAAGATCTCTGAAAGAATATTGACCTTTTCTGATATATTTTTTTTTCCTTTCTGCTCACCTCCAGTTTATCTCTATTTTCTTTTATATAAAAATGTTAACCCCTCAGTTTACCTGTCTATGTGCCTGTCTACCTGCCTCCCTCCACTGTGGGAGGGGTGTGTGGGAGCAAGCACTAGCTCTCCCAGCACCTGGGAGCAGGCCTTGTGACTTCCCAGGCCCTCGGATGCCTTGCCTGGGAAATGGAAGAGCAGGATTCCTAACTTCAGCCTTCTATGATTATATCTCAGACAGCTGTTCTCTTTTATTAACACTTACAGCACAGATGATTTATACACACAATTGTAGTCAGTCTGGAGATTGTCCTGTTGACCATGTATGCTTGTTTCTGGTGTAATTCCAAAGCAAGTGCCTGCAGGGTTTTTCTTGTTTTCGTTTTTTGGTAATCCTATGTTTTGGCAAAGCACCTTTTAGTATATTAAATGAAATTATTGAGAAAAAGAAGGGAAACTTACCATGACTAAAAAACAGTCTGTACATTTTGAATGTTCAGTGGGGACTGAGTGCATTGTGAACATGATTTACTTGTTCACACATCAAAAAAAGCCATCTTGCCAGGACCGGTTTGGCTCAGTGGATAGAGCGTCGGCCTGCAGACTGAAAGGTCCAGGGTTCGATTCCGGTCAAGGGCATGTACCTCGGTTGCGGGCGCATCCCCAGTAGGGGGTGTGCAAGAGGCAGCTGATCGATGATTCTCTCTCATCAATGTTTCTAACTCTCTATCCCTCTCTCTTCCTCTCTGTGAAAAATCAATAAAATATATTTAAAAAAAAAAAAAAAAGCCATCTTGGTGATACCAGTTTTATTTGTTAAAAGTGTTACTATAAATTGGGAATGCTACTTCACTAGTTAAAAGTGTATTTAGTAGATTTTCACTTAATTTTTTCAGTATCATTTATTACCTACTCCATTTTTCTTTCACAACTGTCTTCTTTAGATGACAAATCCTGCCATACAGAATGATTTCAGCTATTATAGAAGAACATTGAGTCGAATGCGGATTAATAACGTTCCAGTAAGTTAACACTTTGAATTAGGGGTGGTAATAATAACTCATCTCTCGGTTAGTACAAGTTCTTCTTTTATTTGTTCATTTGCTCATTCATTCTGATAAAATTAAAGCTAGTAAGCAAGCTGTGGGCCACCACAGGTGTGGGAAGAAAGAGCAAAATGTAGGAAACCATATGGTATTGACTCCTCTGACACACTTGTTCTCTTAAATTTCTACGACTACAATAAAATTTTTTGTCTATGTGACATTGATGCCGGATTTCTCTGTGTAGTCTCATTTTAACGATATAATTTGTGAGTTGGTGGATTTGAGCGTTTTGTCCCCATATTCATCAAATGGAAGACTCCGGGGAGGAACCGGTCTGGGAGAGTGTGGCCGGGGGTCTGGCTGGCTGAGCGAGTGGCTTCTGCGCCTGCTCCTGCCTAGCAGAGCACTGCTTCTGCTGCTTCAGGCGCGTGAGCCTCTGGACTCCTCCTCCTCTTAGCTGTTTCATACACTTTCTACTGCTTAGGAGTCAGAGGTCTGCCATGAGGAAAACCTTAAATTTGAAGAAATATTACATTTTTCTCGATATATTGAGGACCTACTTGTGTGGAAAACAGGGAAATTTCTAGGATCAGCCCTAGCCTCTAGTAGACGGTTTAATAAAGAATATTGCGTAGATGTATGAAAAGATGCTGAGTGGCATCAGAGGTTAAAAACACCAAAGGACACCATTCTTTTTCTTCTTCATTGATGAGTGTTGTGTGAGGTGGTTGCTCCTAAGACAGGTCCTGGGTTGGGGGAAGAAGCAGCTGTGCCTTGCATCGGTTAGATTTTGCGGAGCCCAGTTGCTGCTGTGAGACTGCCGTATCACCTGCAAATAAAGAAAAGCACCACACTCAGTGCTCTGTGAGAGCCGTCACTCAGGGCCAGAGACACCAGTCACCTTGAACTGTCGTTCGCCATCAACAGTTTTAAGTCAGTCCGGTCCTTGTCGAGTGAAGCGTCTCTCCAAGGGCTTCCCCGTGTCACCTGCTGACTGCATCCCAGTGGAAGCCCCTCGCGCTCCTTTCCGCGGTCGTTCTGTAGCCGGAGAGCTCATTGTCTGACCGGTGGTCTTCTTTCATGGTACACCCTGCCCACGGCCATCAGCTTGCTTGCTTTACAACACCGATGTTGTCATTCCTTTTCTCTGATGTTTTACCTGGTTCACCAGCGCAGACAAGATATTAGGCAGCATTTAACACCCTCTACATCCCACCCCACCTTCCTTCCCAGCCTGTCTTCCACTATTGCTGCCTCTTAGTACCCGGAGCACATCGAGTTACGGGGAATTACACTTCCACGTCATTAGCGAGCATGCTCTTCCCCTCCACCAACGGGGTGAACCTGCCCAGCATCACCTCCAAAGCCCAGCCCGCCCATGAGTCCATTTTAGTTTCTTCCAGCCCAACTTAGCCTCACCCTCTCCGTGCTAGTGTGGGTGCGTGTGTTCCCTGAGGGGCAGGGTGCGACGTCATAGTCACCCTCCCGTCCTCCACAGCATGTAGAGTGATCCCTGGTACCCAGAGGCAGCCTGTCAGTGTCCTCTTTCATTGCTTAATATTAAAAATGCAGGGTGGGGCAAAGTATGTGAGTATGCAAAACAGAGCTTATTGCATTACTCTTAGTGTGTTTTTTTCTCATACCAACAACTGTAAACCTACTTTTATCCCACTCCGTATTTTTTAAAGAGGTTATCTTTTATAAAAAGTTTATTGTCCTTTTTAATCTTTATTTTTGAAAACTACTTGAAGGTCTAAAATATAGTTTAAGTGTTTATTAGACTAATTTAGCAAGCATGAGACCCTGTATAATCATCTCTGAGCTGATGGCCAGGTGCTCTTATTTTCCATGCAGGCAGAAGGAGAAAATGAAGTAAACAATGAGCTGGCAAATCGAATGTCTTTGTTTTATGCCGAGGCAACGCCGATGCTGAAGACCTTAAGTGATGCCACAACAAAGTTTGTATCAGAGGTGAGCATTGCCGGGAAGTTTCTCTGTGGTGCTGCTCTGCCTGTCTGCGCACACGATGACCCAGCACGTCCCGAGACTGGGAATAGCAGCTCTAAGCCCCTGCCCCGAGGCCCACGTGTGCACAAGGACCCACCTGTTTGCAGCCTCCCTCTGGGTGTATGGTTGACTCTCCAGTCGTATTGTGACCAAACCAAAGTCTTGATTTTTCACCAACCCCTGCCTTGGCCCAGTCTCTCCTGTCTCAGTTGAGAGTACCACTGTAGCCCAGCTGGTATTGCTCTGGTTGAGGGTCGACCAACCCACCAAGAGGTCACTGGTTCAATTCCCGGTCAGGGCATATGCCCAGGTTGAGGGCTTGATTCCTGCTAGAGGGTGTGCAGGAGGCAGCTGATTGATGTTGATTCTCTCCCATTGATGCTTCTACCTCTCCCTTATCTCTCTAAAATCAATAAAAACACCTTTTTTTTTTTTTTTTTAAAGAGTACCACTGTAAAGGCACATCTTGTTTTATTATGCTTCACCTTACTGCACTTCACAAATGTTGCATTCTTTACCAATTGAAGGCAAAACCTCCCACCAGTACGACTCGCTTTATTGCAGTTGTCTGGAACCGAACCCGCAATATCTCCGAGGTCCGCCTGTACAAATAACTATGGCTTATTGATGGTCTGCCTATACAAATAACTATGGCTAAATTTCTTTCTTTATCTTACCCCCTCTGCCCACCCCATCAGACAGTCTTACCGGCTCCAGTATAAATGCTGAATCTGAAAACTGAACCCCTCTCTTGCTTCCTCTCCACATGAGCCCACTCCCTCTCACCTGGATGACTGTTCTGATTGCTCTTATTCCACTCTGGCCCCTGGTAGTCCTTTCTCCAAAGAGCAGGCAAGTCTTCTTAAAACAGAAACCTCGTTTCCTTCCTCTGCTCAGCATGTTTCCAGTGACTTCCCAGTTCCCTTGAGATGAAATCCACACAGTCCTGGCCTCCGGCCCTGTCTGCGTGCTGCGCTGTTTCCCCAGCTGAGTGCACGCCTCTCGGAGACAGGCCACGGCTGCCTAGCTGGGCTATATCCTCAGAGCTGAGAGCAGTACCTAGGATCAAAATGAAGAGTAGGAACCAAATATTAAAGTTGCCAATTTTTCATGTTATGGTAGGTTTTAGCTATATATATATATATATACACCTATATACTAATTCACTTTCACTCTCTGTTTTCCGTGCACCTTGACAGAATAAGAACTTACCCATAGAAAACACCACGGACTGTCTGAGCACCATGGCCAGCGTGTGCAGAGTCATGCTGGAAACGCCGTGAGTATCGTGTGGGCCAGTCTCTCACTTGCATAATCCTGTGGAATGGTTGCCCAGATGGGAACATGTCGTAATTGTAAGGTGGAAATTAAGGCAATTCCAGGTAACTAGTGTAATATTTGAGCAAAATTAAAATAACTTGGCAGCTTCATGGAACTTCTGGTTAACTGTCGGTCCAGCTGCTTTTCAGGTGCCTGAGACCAGCCAGACTAACTGAGACTCTTCCTAATGGAGATTTTGTGGGGCTTTGGGGGGAAGGGGAGGAGTTTTAATGCTCTTTCCGTTTTGGTTTTTATAAACATTCTCTATTCTTCTGCTCACCCCCTTTCCTCTGTATGAGTCCTCAGTCTTCATTTTTTCACCACTCGCCTGAGTCCCCTCCTGGGTTCTCCTCTCACGCCGTTCAGGATGTCTGCCTCATGCTGTCGTAGGCAGAAAGACTCCATCCTGCGCTCCTAAATATATGGTCTTACTTATAACCGGGGCTTTTGTGGAGCTTTGCGTTTTCCACAGTACTATATTGTGTACCCGCCTCCCAGGAGACCTTAGGAAGCATGAGGGCGTCTGTTCACCCTCCTTCCTCTCTTCCTCCCTTAGGAGGTGAGGCCTGGGGAGTGAAGGCACTTGTGCACAGTGACTGACCCCATAGGCTCAGGACTCTTCATCCCTGGCCAGAATTCTCTACTGGGGCAGGAGGCCTTTTATATAGACAGATGAGAGAATAGTACAATCACATTTTAGGGAATTAAAATCCACTAATGCAGTAATGTGTTGAGATAAATCAGCCCAGACACACTCGCTCAGTTAAGCTGGTGACTTTTTCATCACATTGGTGATAGCACTTATTCACAAACTTTCACTTGGGGGCTACTTTGGGTTTCTCAAAAATGGTCTGATCTCTGCTAGCATAGTATACTCAGGTGCATAGAAAGACCATAGGGCGGTATACTCAGGTGCACAGAGAGACCGTGGAAGGTAAGTGCTGACTCCCCCGCACCCCTGGCTGGGATCGCTATTACAGGGGAGAGGGGCGGCTTCCTGTTAGCACCTCTCAGGTTAACAGTGTGTCTTCCAGCATCAGCTTGAGAGTTGAATCAGCGAATTCGTTTGTGACGAGCCTCATGCATCGTGTCCTCTCTGCCCTCAGGGAATACAGAAGCAGGTTTACAAACGAAGAAACCGTGTCGTTCTGCTTGAGGGTAATGGTGGGCGTCATCATTCTCTATGACCATGTACATCCAGTGGGAGCATTTGCTAAAACCTCAAAAATTGATGTAAGTGACCTTGTTTCATGTAATTCCCATAATATCATAAAAGCCGGAGGCTGTTTGATGTGAAGCCCAGGCTGCCAGTCTGTGATGTGCTGGCCGTTGGCCTCCTCCGGCAGTGTTCCTCCAGCCTGGGTACAGGCGGGAGAATGACGGGAGGAGTGTTGTCATTTAGAGCACGTCCTTGTAGGGAGACCTCACACTCCTGCATATTGGGCAATATAAATAATCCGACATAAGAAAAAATTGTGTCCTTTCATTTGTTTGACCAAAGGCCATTTCAAACAAAAGATTTATATCTAAACATGCAGGGTAGGGTAAAAGTAGATTTAGCTTTATAAGTACAGAAACAGAGTTTATTCTTGCATTAATTATTAGCTAATTGCATTATTTTCCATGGGGACGATTGTAGGCCTATTTTGCCCACCTGTATGTGAAGCACCAGTCAAGGTGCTCCAGCTAATACAGGTGAAGACCACACATTTTCCCTCCTGCAGTCCTAGTAATCTGTGGCTCTGGCCAGGTTTCTCTGTTCTGTAACTTCTCCCCCTCTCACCTGTTCGTCAGAATTATAACCAGGGCTGGCTGGGAATTGTCTTCTGGGTCCCTTTCCCAGCGGGGCAGGCTCTCAGCACTCCTGTCTGGATTGCTGACTGCCTGCATTAGTGCCCATTATGTGGAAAGAGAAGTGAGTTCATTTGTTGAGTGATTACTGTGTCCCAGGAATTTTTCACTCAATCTTTCCGAAATTACTCCTAAGGGAAATTTAGGGAAATGAAATAATACAATGGCTCGTGAATGGTGAGCAGGATTTGGGTATTTTGAGCCCATGTCACCATGTGTGTCTATCTGAAGAGCGCCTTCTCTCCTTGCCAGGGGTGTGTGTGTGTGTGTGTGTGTGTGTGTGTGTGTCCGTCCCTCTAAAAGGCCACTCAGCACCTTTAGGAAGTCCTTCCCTAGCTCAACTGGGTTTCTCATTAGTATGGTTGACTGAGTTGGTTCTTAAAAAGTTTTATTTGACCAACGGAAAATAATAAGACTTGGGTATTTTTCTCTGTTTAAAAGTAATTCCATTTGTTGTGTGAGTTCTGTGGTTGCGGTGCTAGTGTAAGTATTACTGTTTTGAAAGTCATGTTAGATGAAAAAAGATTTTCACCTTTTCTGTTTTCTCCTTAGATGAAAGGTTGTATCAAAGTTCTTAAGGACCAGCCTCCTAATAGTGTAGAAGGTCTTCTCAATGCTCTCAGGTGGGTATATGTCCCTGCACATGTGGGTCGGAAAGTGCATGTAAGAACGTGCTTCACAGTGTGCGGAGCACAAGGCTGTGAACGTAAATGTTCACGTTAGGAACGTAAAGCTCTCCTTCTTATTGGTAATTTTGCTTCAGCTACCTAGTAAGCATATGTTTGTCTCTACTTCTCTAAGCATTTACTTTGAGTGCAAATATTTCTTTAATTTTTAAATTGATTTGAAACTAACCTAATAGGAATAGAGTTTAAATTTCTTAAATTCAGAGAGACGGTGTATGTGCCTGTTTATAATGATATATTCCTATGTGAGATTCTTGTAAGCCAAGTTGATAGAGAGTAAGTTCTGCCTGAGCTATCTCCACGACATAGCCCACGTTCAAGCCTTGGGACCCTGTTTGCATTGCTCCTCGTCTGGTCCGAGCTTTGGTCACCTGGACCGCGTAACAGCACCCCGGTTAGTCCCACTGCTGCTCCTTCTGCTCCCTCGGCGCCATAGCAACCCTTTGAGAACATCAGTGAAGTCACACATCGCTCCCCTGCTTCGTATCCTGCCCTGGCCCTCACGGACCTCAAAATAACCTCCACACTCCTCCCTGGGCCCGCAGCCTCTGGGTGAGCTGGGCGGTCCTGGCTCAGGCTTTCCTCCTTTGCAGCCAGCTCACCCTTCTGCGTGCAGGTATCTTACCATCGCTCTTCCTCTGCTCACTTGTGAGCTCCTGGAGCCGCCTGGCACATAGTAGGCTTGCTTATTGGATTTCTGCTGTTACAGAAATCCTGTCGTGAATCTTCTCTTAAAATACTTCTAGTGATTCTTTTTAGATTCTTAATTTGTATTTACAAACTTAGAGCAAAACACCCCTGCCTGGAAATAACGTGCCTGGAGAGCTGAGACATGGATGTGGCAAGTAGAACTGTCCTGAAGATGAGTGTGGGGAGCAGGGCCGCAGCCCTCGCTGTGCGGGAGTGAGGAAGTAGGGATCTAGGCTCTGGGCCACGTGGCCCTGTCCCAGCTCCTCAACTCTGCACGTAGTGAGAAGGTAGCCACAGGCCATGCTGACGTGACTCCCTCTGGTTGCGTTCCAGTAAAACTGAAAACTCAGTTTGTGTGATTTCCATGTTAACATGAAGTATTACTTCTATTTTTATTCACCTCCACCCCACCCCAACCACCTAAAAATGTAAGAATATGCTCAGCTCACAGGCCATACAAAAATAGGTAGTAGGTTGGATTTGGCTCAGAGGCTACAATTTTTCGACCCCTGAGTTAGAACAATAATTTTCCTCTGAGTGAGAAGTTACAGTCTATTGTTTACTTGAGAATTTAACCAGATCTTCCCAACAGGGCAGTTCTAGCCGTTTCCCAGCTGCGGGCTCTGCGTCTGGAAGGCCGTGGGAGGACCAGCGCGGAGCCTGAGCCCGCTGACGCTGGGGCAAAGGCCCGACAGAGAAGGTGGCCTGGCCAGTCGCTCGGCTTCTCATAGAGCCGGATGCCAGTGATGTGTGTTTTCTAACTCCCTACATGGGTGTTTTTCCCGTCAGGTACACAACAAAACATTTGAACGATGAGACTACCTCCAAGCAAATCAAATCCATGCTGCAATGACACTCCGGAGCGAGCGCCTGCGGTGACCGCGGATGCAGTTTTTAGTGATTGCAATTACTCTCTCATTTACTCCCGCTTTATTTCTTCCTCTGTCCCTCTGCCCTCTTTTTTAATCATGTTCTTGTTCTTAAGACTTCTTTTCTGTGCCAAAATCTGTCAAGCTATACCCTGGAGGGGTTGCCTTTCAGACAGGCCGCCTGAGGCAGCTAATCATGCATCGCATTGGGGTCTCCACTGAGAGAAATTCTGTGACTTGAACTAAATATTTTTAAATGTGGATTTTTTTTGAAAACTAATATTTAATATTGCTTCTCCTGCATGGCGAAACTGCCTACTCTGCTATTTAAAACCCTCAATGACTTTATTTTCTACTGCCGCTTTTTCCATGTGCAGCCAAATGAAAATGTTTAAATTAATTGTGTTGTACAGATGGTACCCAACACAAAAACTTTTTTTAAATTAGTAAGACTGTT
Organism: Pipistrellus hanaki; assembly: GCF_964339955.1. Lineage (NCBI taxonomy): Eukaryota > Metazoa > Chordata > Mammalia > Chiroptera > Vespertilionidae > Pipistrellus > Pipistrellus hanaki. The sequence goes on along the minus strand of NC_140519.1, from coordinate 46,045,734 downwards.
GTTTAAAGTTTTAAGTTTGCATTTTGACCTTTTTGTAAGGATGTATGTTGTGTGTTTAACCTTTATTAACTAACGTTAAAACTGTGATGTGTGCGTAGAGTATTACGTATGCATGTTCATGTTTAAAGAATGGCTGTTGATAAAATAAAAGTCAGCTTTCATTTTTCTAAGTGTGGCCTGGTTTTCTGAGGTTTGGTTTTAGGCGTCCAGGGCTCTCCCATTGCATATTTTCACGAAATGCACGTAGACATTACACAATCTCTCTTCTTTTAGGAGAGAGCTGGGTCTGTGAATAGCATTTTTCTTTAGTATTGTCTGTGTGCACCCCATTTCCATTGCTTTCCTAAGCTTGCCGAGGGCAGTAAGATGGACTGCTACCCTGCTTCCCTCGTGTGGATGGAGTAACTGAAGGACGCCCACTCTTGCGTGGTCTGGTTCCCCAGGAGCGAGGGTGCAGCGGACGCAGAGGGGGAGGAAGAGCCTTCATGCTGGGAAGGGAGCGAGCGTGCGGGGCTCCCAGGAGGAGCTGAAGGCCCTGATCCCCTGCGTGGGAGAAGACAAGCATGCTTGTCGTCCAAGGCCCTAAGCCAGGGGTCCTCAAACTTTTTAAAGTGGGGGCCAGATCACGGTCTCTCAGAGAGCTGGAGGGCCGGACTATATGAACTACTAATTCCTACTGTAACACCTTGGCTGCGCTCACTGCCCAAAAAACCTGGCGGGCAGGATCAGACTCCCCTGGGGGCTGCATGTGGCCCGCGGGCTGTAGTTTGAAGACCCCTGCAAGCCTTACTTGGTGAATGTGCAGATGGGCGACGCTGCTGAAGGCTCTCTAGTCCACACAGGCCGGTGCTTCAATGAGGACAGAGTCCAAGCTCTGACACCTTTAAAAGGGTTACCCATGGACACGGCTCCTGGAGGCTCTGGGCGGCCGCACGGCCCAGCACGTGCTCGCCCATTGCAGCCGCCTCTGCGCTCGCTGTTGAGACTGTTGCACGCCATGTCCCACGTCATGCCCTGAGCCTGTCAACTTCCTCCCTCACATCCACCTGACCTTCCCAGGACCAGCCCTGGGGAGAGCATTCTCCAGGTCCTTCTGGGCCCTTCTGAGAGTATTGTCCTGGGTTAAATTGTGAACCCACAAAAGGTGTGCTCACCCGCAAACTGCAAATTCGATCTTATTGGGAAACAGTTTGTGCAGCTGAAACTGAGGTTTGTAGTTAAGACTATCCTGGGTTGGAGTGGCCTAAATCCAACGTCAGCTCTGTAAGAGGAAGGAAGGGGACGGGCACAGAGCAGGAGTCCACGGGAAGGTCCAGGCGGAGGTGCAGTGCAGCTACAAGCCAGGGAACACGGAATGGCTGGCACCGCCTGTCACAGGCCGCATTCTCCCTCAGCCTCAGCACCAAGCCTGCGGACACCTTGATCTCCAACTCTGTCTTCCAGGACTGAGACTAACCACTCGTGGGAATGCGTTATGGCAGCCGGAGCAACTAGGACAGGTATCTCCACCAGCCCCCTTCGGTAACGTCCTTCAGGGTAATTTTTTTGATCCTCAGAACTGGAGGAGGTCCATGGGTGATGTTCCTTCCGCACCCCGAGGACCTTGTGCCAACCACAAATTTCAGGCAGGACCAGAGAACCAAACACAAATTAGAATGACACAGCCGGGACAAGGATCACCCTGTGGCCCGCCGCCAGCCCAGTGCACACCTGCGTGTTGGAAAGGACGGAGAACCCTAACTGCACCGGGATTCCCAGCTAGTCTGCGGGCCAGCCTGCCCAAACTGCCTGTGTTTGTGAACCAAAGCATTTCTACATTTTTAAAAGGTTGGGAAAAATCAAAAGGACAACATTCTGTGGCATGTATAAAATATATGAGATTCAAATTCTGTCCATAAATAAAATTTTATTGGAACACAGCCTCATTGGGTTGTTTATATGTCACTTTGAACTACTTTTGCGACACTGTAGTAGAAGGGAATTCTTGTGATTGGGGCCATGTGACCTTCAGAGTGAAAATATTTACCATCTGGCCCTTTGCAGAGTTTATTGACCCCTCCTCTAATGATAAGAGCAAATTAATTTGAGAACTGAATGTCTTTTTTTATTTTTTATTCTTACCCAGGATATTTTTCCCATCAATTTTTGGAGAGTGGAAGGGAGGGAAGGAGGTGGGTGTGGGGGGGAGAGAGAGAGAGAGAGAGAGAGAGAGAGAGAGAGAGAGAGAGAGAGAGAGAGAGAGAGAGAGAGAGAGAGAGAAACATTGATTGGTTGCCTTTTGCACTCGACCAGAGCCAGGGATTGAACCTGCAACCAAGGCATGTGCCCTTGACTGCGAATTAAACCTGCAACCCTTTGGTGCATGGGCCAATGCTCTAAGCATTGAGCTACACCAGCAAGGGCCCAGATGTCGATCTTAAATGTTATCACCACAGAATAAAGGGTACTTTTGTGAGGTGATAACCTAATTGTGGTAATCACTGTATTATATATGTGTATGAGATCATCACATCACATTGTACCCTTACATTTGTGCTATATGCAATATCTCAATAAAGAGGAAAAATACAGTAATAAAATTCAGCTTCCAGCTTCCCTTTAGAGACTGATTCAGAAGATGATTCAGAAGAAATGGAGTGAGGTCAGGACTCTGTGTTTCCACAAATGTCCCAGGTGATTTTGATGCAAGGGGTCCCCATGGCACCCTGAGCACAGCTGGCACACGTGGCCCAGAGAAGTGTGGGGGCTGCAGGTGTGGGATGTGAGGCCCCAGCAGGGATACCCTCGGCTCCGCTGACCTGGCGGCTCTCCACCCTACACTCTTCACTTTGCAGATGGTGAGGAGACACGCTTTGCAGAAGGTGAGTTCCAGACTGGGCAAATTTCTTTGCCTAGACTTTGGGCCCCCCTGAACCTTGACCCCGATTTGGGGGTTAAATGGAAAGCCTGTGTGTCACCCCAATTTTAACCGAAGGAGGCCTAGAAGGAAGGTTAGGATGTGTTATAAATTAATGGGTGATGGTGTGTTTGCAGTTTGACAGCCAAAGCCTTAGAAGTGACTTGAAGTAAGGCTTAAACTGAAACAAAGGGAGGTGAACTCTTGCTATTTGGGGGACAGATTCCAGCTAGAGGAATTCACTAAAGGAAGAAATTCCTGGCATGTGGACAGCTGGAATGAGGGAGGAAATTAATTGGAAAGTGAAGTCAAGTGCATGCAGGCCGTTGTTGATCGTTATCATGACTTTATTTTTACTTGAAGTTTGATCGGCAGGCAGTACAGAGGTTAGATTCCCCAGTGAGGTAAGTGATGCCCTGTTGAAAAGATGCTGCGTGTGGACAGTAGACTGGGCAGAAGCGGGAAGTCTAGATAGGGAATTGTGATAATCCAGATAGGAGGTGATGGTGGATGGGGTGGGGCGTAGGCCCTGGAAGTGATAAAAAGCGATCAGATAGACCCTGGCAGAGTCAACAGCTGCAAGAGTGTAGGGACATGGCTTCCTACAGCTCTGACACTCAGGAGGAGTCAGGAAAGTAATTCTGAAACGGGCTGGTTGGTAGGGAGTGAGGTGGATGAAGAAGCAAGAGGTGAGAGGGAGGAAGCATGAGTGGTGGGAATCAGGGCAGCTGTGAGGCCTCCAGGGAAGAAATTCTGGAAAGATGAGTCACCATGCTCTCAGGGAATGTGTAAGGACAAGCTTACCTTCCAGTTTTCTGTAGTTTTCCATTTTTAGAAGGTGTATGGTTGGTGTCCCCACACTAAAGCTAATGGTCCATGGAGTTGAGGACTTCATCCTACTAATCTTGATACCCCAACCCTAGAAAATGAGTAGAAGGTGTAGACCCCAATCCTAGAAACTAGCTGGCCAACTGGCTGGCTCAGTGAGGGTGGGAGGACTCTGAGAAGCTCGTGTCCTGTATAAGGAAAGGGAGAGGGGATGTGGGGGAGAGCAGAAGAGGAGGAGCTCATGACTGAACCTCTAAGGCCTTGGGGTGGGGAAGGGGAAAGAAGAGGAGGAGGGGGAGGAGAAGGGGAAGCAGGTGTGAGGCAGGGAGGGGCTGGGAGAAGTCTCCATGAAAGCCTGTGAACAGGGACACGCTGGAAAAGAGCTAGTGGAGAATTTACAAGGAAATAACGTGCTGGGCAATGGCCACCCCACCTCAGTCTCCCTTGAATCCTTAAGTATGATAAACTGGCGTCGTTTACTCTTACGCAGGGCACCAACAGAAGATTCCTGGGCGAGGTTTGCCAGGAAGGAGGCATGAAAGGGAGGAACGTGGAACTTCTGCTTTTCCTAAATAGCTGCTTCCCCATCAGCGGTTCTCATGGAGCAGGATCAGGGATGCTTAACTGCAGCTACACACTTAAATCCTTTCTGTGGGATGTTAGGGGTTTCGGGATGGAAAACGGAACTGGGGAAGGAAAGCTAGCGGCAGCTTATGGTTATGTTGGTTTTAAACAAAGCCTGATGAAACCTGCCGGCTATCCTGGACTCACATAACTCGCCCAAATAGCTGAGTCACGTTTTCTTGGCTTCTGGAATGTTCCAGAGCAGGGCAGGGCTGTTAGGTGCTGGCTTGTGGCACAATTGTATGTGCACATACAAAATTGTGTATTTCGAGTCTATTTTTTTTTAAATATTGATTTCAGAGAGGAAGGGAGAAAGAAAAACATCAATGATGAGAGAGAATCATTGATTGGCTGCCTCCTGCATGCCCCCTACTGGGGATTGAGCCTGCAACCCAGACATGTGCTCTTGGTGAGAATTGAACCGGGGACCCTTCTTTCAATCCCCTGCCAACACTTATCTACTGAGTCAAACCAGCTAAAGCTTCGAGTCTATTGTTTTTGCATTGCAAATTATAGAAAGTAAATTCAGTTTGGGGGAATTCTTTGGTCTGGTGGGTCCGGTAGAAAGCACAGCTGTGAGCCCTCTGGCGCCTGGGGTGGGTATCCCATTCCCCAGTGGGAAGGGCAGGGGTGGGACGGGCACGAACAGTGGATGGAAGAAGGGGGATAAGCGCTGTGTGAAGCACCCTCAGCTGCCCTTCTGAGCGTCAGTCCGGGATTGCCTGCTCCCACAGGCTCCCTCTGCCAGGCATTCCCTTCCCCCATCAGGCCACAGGAGAGATCATGACAAATTAGAAAGTAAATGGGTTTGGGGCAAGTTGTTTTGTCCTTTTACAAAGAAATCTCCTTTCTCTTTATTAAAGATAGCTGTAAGATGGATTGTACGTGACACACAGGAGGGGTAGGTAGCATTGATTCCAACTGAACCAAGGCTCTGCCCAGGGTCCCTCATGTACCTCTTCTCTCCTGAAGCATATCTCTATCTTTCCTGCAGACACACAGCCATATCTTACACAGGGTGTTTAAGGTGGCATGTGGTCAAATAAGTTGTCCCAGCAGTCATTCATCCATGAATGAACCTATGAATCAGATTTGCTCAGATTGTTCTCCAGGTCAGGAACAGACATGCTCTGCTTCTGGCAATCCTATCTACTGTGCTGTGGGACAGCCTGGCAGGTACATGTATATATAGAAATCCTGCCAGATTCCAGTCTCCACTCGCCTGAGCAGGACTTGAGAGGTAAGACTGCGTGATCCAGAGCACAGCCCCAGATCTGGTCTGGAGGGGAGGAGGTCCTCATTTGCTTCTTGTTACAGGATATTGTCCTTGACTCAGGGACCTGCTGGTGAGAAGAAACACGACGAGCAGAGTCGCACTTCTCTGTTCCCTGGGTTTTGTCTGACTTCAGGCGGTCTGGAGTTTGGAAGGAGCCTTTCTCTATAAGACAATATACAACTGGTAAGTGCTAACCAGGGACCAGGAGATGAATAAGATACTGTTATTGGTGAAAATGGATGACTTGGAGTGTTGTGAAGAAAAGCATTTCCTGAGATCGGGAGGATGGGTTTTCATGGAAAGCTTTATTGATGATATAAAATTAAGAGGGTTCTCCGCCAAGGTCCCATTTTTGTTTTCATAGAAGAAGTCCAATCTTCTCTTCAGCAGGGCTAGGATCAAGGCCACTGCCCAGAATTTCTGTTCCATGTTTAACTCCAGCCCAGTCAGCACCTGGCTAGCTTAGCTGTGTTCCCAGCTTAGTCTATTGTGTGTGGGGTCAGCACAGCATGGACCATGGAGCTGTATAAGGCCACATGACTATGAAGAGAGACCAGGGGAGCACACAGCTGAGTGCAAGTCAGAGAAAGAGGGGGGCGGGGGGAGAGAAGAGAGAGAAAGAAACAAGAGCAAATGAGAGAGGGGACTCTGATTTTAACCAGGAGCTTCTCCAAACTAACCAATTAACTCACATGCTTCTGATGGGGTCACCCCCTAGCCAACCCGTTGTTCCCCAGGCTAGACTGGCAGGCCTACATCCCCCTATACCCCCCACCCTCTCCAACCCCCACTTCTACTGCACACATGTCCCCCCCCCCCCCTTTGTTCTGTCCCTTCCCCCAGTGACCTGCAGGGAGTAGACCGGTGATTCCCTGGGGAACATGAAGCTGCCCAGATGATCGTGCTTACAGTGTGTGGCCTCCCCTTTGCTTTTTTCTTTTATTAATATTAACTAGCTAATTACAGTAATTAGCTAGTTAATATTAATTACTGCAGCCAGAGAGAGAGAGAGAAATGTTCTCAATAGGTTTGAGAAGTGGGTAGAGATGTTTTTGGTTTGTTTTAGATTGACAAACATCCCCTCCCACCCTCAACTCCCCACCCTCGCGGCCAAATTAGCACTTCTTCCTACAGTTCTCCTCAATGCAGAATAAATCTGGGTAATAACACATGAGCAGATAAGGCTGAGGAATATATCTTTGAGACATCTTGTTTTTCACCCATCCTCCCCTTCTTCCCTTTGGTAACTACCAGCTCGTTCTCTGTATCTATGGGTCTGTTTCTGTTTTGTGGTGTTTATTTTATTTTATTTTATTTATTTATTTTTTAAGATTCTATATATAAATAAAATCGTATGATATTTGTCTTTCCCTGTCTGACTTGTTTCCACTTAGTATAATGTCCTCTAGATATATTCATGTTGTCACAAATGGCAAGATTTCATTATTTTTATGGCCCAGTCATATTCCACTGTGTAAATGTACATCTTCTCTACCCACTCATCTATCAGTGTCATCTACCTGTCCTCAGAATCTTCAGCCATGCCAACCCGCCTCAGCACTGTGGGTGGGACAAAAAAGAAGCAGGACGCTTAGGAGTGTCTTACAGGGTGGGGAGAAACTCGCTGTGCTCTCACTTGCCATGGGAGAAGCGTGAGCCACGGGGTTAGGAGTGTCTTACAGGGTGGGGAGCCAGGATCACTGTGCTCTCACTCCCCATGGGAGAAGGCATGGGCTTTGGGGTTAATCTTGACTGAATTGTGCTGCCTTGGTGGAGGGGTGATATGAAATGGCTGCTTCCATTCCTGGAGGTTTGAGCTGTTGGACTCCAGGCTCCCACAGAGGAACTCTGGTCCACGCATGTTTGTCAGAACTGGTGTTTCTGTGGAGAGCTGAGGGCTGAAAGGTCCTGTTCTGCCATCTTACTGATGCCATTCTTTGAAGTGGAAAGTGGTTAAAAGGAGAATGAGGATGTGGTTAGGACTACAGGTGGATGGCTACACGTTGACGAGTACAGATTGATGAGTACCCATACCAGGCTCCTGACACCTCAGAATGAGGCACTTCATAATTTTCTAGTGAGTCATGGTCCACTTAGCACAACGATGCAGGCATCCGGATTTTCATTTAACCATCTCATGCCCACCTTTGTGACGGCCACACTCTTGTTCTGTTTCAGTCACAGCAAGACTCGGTAAGATCTTAAAAAGCATGGGCTTTGCAGCACTGAACCAGGTAGTTCACACACACTACCAGTAAGTCCTCCAGGGGGACTGACCATTGTACAATGTGGCCAGTTTGATGTGAACGGTGGTGGCATAAGGAAGTGCGTACATTTGGTTGTAGAGGAGAACTTACCACCTTTTGGCACTTCCAACAAGTTAGCAAGTGCTCATTGGTCCCCTGATGCAGCAGGGACTCAGGTGTAGTTATCTCATATGTTCACTAAAGACCATGCTGGTGGACAGTTATTTAAGGAAGACCCAGGGCCCATTCCAGGTAACAGGGGGGCCATTTGCACATGCATGTGACTTCACTGTGTAGATAAGACAAAGGCCTATGGCACAGTCAAGTCACTGCCAACTCTCTCTGAATGACATATGAACACTCATTTAATCTCATCTGTAAGACCCACCTGATCTTCGTGCTTCCCTTTTCTCTTCCCCTAGCAACATGCCCTCCGTGTTTGAGAAAACTACCAAGAAATTGGTCAAAGAGATCGGAGACCAGGAGCTCAGACCTGTCAGATACTTGGAGAGCGCCACCAGGATACGCCGGTTTTCTCTAATCCGGAGGAAGAAGGCTCGCTCTCTGTTTTGGGAACTACCCGATGTCCCACTTGACGTCTCCCTCATGCACATCCTCGAACCAGGTTCTTCGTTCCCAGGTATTGTCAGCCACGGGCATAGGAGGCAGCGGCTGCAGAACAAGGGTGCAGGGAGAAGGGTGCAGCAGGCAAGGCATGCTGAGACACTCACACAGGGACCTCATCATTCCTTAGGGTTAGGGCAGTGTCCCTGTTATCCAGCCAATGGATGGGTTCAAATGTCCTCATTTACACTCAAAATGTCAGCTGATGAGTTAGCTTTTTGGTTGAGAGATTCAGTTGAGTGGGAGAGCTGGGGCAAGCTAGGGTTGTTCGTCTCCAGGCCATTTCCCAGCTGCTCCAGCGGGAATTATTGGTTGAACCTCAGGCACCTTGTTTGTTTTCAGATGCCGCTGTGAAAGTGTCTGCTGACTTCAGTGACACCATGGTCATGAAGCAGGAGGTGGCTGGGAACGTGAATGCTGTGGCAAAAGTGGGCTTCTCAGAGATGACGACTATGTGCCAAAGCTCCTCCTTTGAGTACCAGATTGTTAGCACTCCACACGAAACCTGGACAGAGCTTCAGAAGAGGTGAGGGCTCGTGGAGAAAGGATCTGATCAATGGGCCCAGTGCTGAGCACTCCTCCTAGGCAAAGAAGCTCCAAATGAATAAAATAACACCCCAGATCACATTGCCCTTCTTAGGTACTCACACATTCATTCATTCAGCGAGCAGTGATTAGTTATCTAATAAGTGTTCATTAAAGCTGTGGTTGTCCATTACTATCTGTTTTGTGATGAGAATAAAGTAATGACAAGACAGGTAAAAATCCCTGCCTTAAAATGTATTTACTGGGGCAGGGGACATGCAGTAAGTGAGAAAAATAAGCAATAAGAAGTAAGTTAAAGTATTAATTTAAGTGAGACAAAGGCTCTGAATCTCTGTTTAAACAAAGTATGGCTCAGTGTCCTAGAATTTAATTTACCTCAGTGCCTGTGGGAAAAGACCTTTTAGAAACAGAGATTTCAGTTTAGTATATTAAAAAAAATTATATATATATATATATATATATATATATATATATATATATATATATATATAATATATATATATATTGCCCGCAACCAAGGTACATGCCCTTGACCGGAATCGAGCCAGGGACCTTTTAGTCCGCAGACCGACGCTCTACCACCGAGCCAAACCGGTTTCGGCCTAAATAATATTTCTATCAGTGCAAAGAAATGCTGAAGTAAGCAAGTAGTAAAAATCCCAGGGTATTGAGACTGAAAGTTACTTTGACTGGGCGTGGCACAGTTTCTGTATTTCTTTTTTTAATTTTTTATTAATATATTTTATTGATTTTGTACAGAGAGGAAGGGGGAGAGATAGAGAGTTAGAAACATCGATGAGAGAGAGTCATCGATCAGCTGCCTCTTGCACACCCCCTACTGGGGATATGCCCGCAACCAAGGTACATGCCCTTGACCGGAATCAAACCCGGGACCCTTCAGTCCCCAAGCCGACGCTCTATCCATTGAGCCAAACCGGTCTCGGCAGTTTCTGTATTTCTGATGTCTTGTAAGACTTATTAGAACTGACACTTTCAAAGACTTTATGGTGTAAAAGAGCATGTGGCAGGAAAATAAAATAAAATTTATCCTAGAAATTTTTAGCAGTTGAAGAGGCTCTAATTTGAGGGATACTTTTTATTATCTAGCACCAAGGAAAAAAAAGAAAGTATGTTTTAGCTCAAACTTGCAATGTGAAAAGAAAGGCAATGAGACACTTTCTGTAAAAGGATGTGGGCACGTGACGAGTTTCTCCTGAAGGCAGGTGCAGACTGTGGGGACCTCCGAGAGTGGTGTCAGGAGCAGGTGGAAGAGGGCTGGATGGAGGGGCCAATGTAGGTCTCTCTGTGGGGCTAACAGTTGAACTGAGACCTGCAGAATAAAAGGAGCAAAGAGCAGGAGGAAAGTGGTCCAGATGAGGGGTATGAAGCCTGGGCCAGGACCGGCTTGGTATTTTCTGGAGCCGCGGGAAGTCAGTGAGGTGGGAGTTAGCCAACCGGGATGAAGGTGACAGAAGTGAGGTTTGGAGGTGAGTGAATGTCAGATGACACAACATCTTAGAGACACGGGAAGGACCTTGACTTCTCCCAAAGGGCAACGGGGAAACTCACACTGAGGCTGTGACCTCCTCCTCTGAGAAGCAAAGGATCTCTCAGTATTCTCCTCGGCTCTCTAAAAAGCCCAAACCAGTGGGGCCTTTAGTGGAACGAGAGTTGAGTCTGAGAATGGAAATGCAGATGAAATCTGTCTTTGGTACTTTCAACCCGTCATGTCCCCACACAGACCTGCATCTTCACCGCAGTCCTCCCAGCCACCTGCCAAGGACAGTGACTGTCCACATCCCCATGTGCTTGTCCTGGGAACTCATCCAGCATCTCCTGCTTCATCACCTTTATCTGTTTGTCCCCACCCCACCCTGACTGTGCTTCTGGACAATGGTCAGGCTCCCAAGGACTGTTGTCAACCAGGTGGACCTGTCCACTACGGGCCTCTTCAGGTGGCAGGCCCCAGCACTGGGCATCTATAAACTGCCCTCTAACAGGACCAATATAATTTTGTAAAATGCCACTGCCTTTCACAAAACAGCCTGCATACTCTCCTTCCTACACCCTCATCAGAAAATGGAGGCCCCTCCACCCTCATAGCAAAGAAGGTGTTTCCTTGGTAACCTAATCCACGTGCCAGGATCTTTCTGCCTGTGGCAGGGACACTCCTTCCAGGTCCCGAGGAGCAGGGTGACCCAGGGCCACCCAGGAAGGCATATCTTCCCACTCTGACCCTCTCTTCCCTGCAGGAAACTGCCGGACCCAGAGCCGGCCATCCTGAAGCAATGCCGGGAAGCAGGGGTGAATCTGTATGTTGTGACTGACACCGTGGAGTTGCTCAAAAGTTCTGTGCTGCAGGACCTCAGCAGTGCGAATGTCTTAGGGAAATTCTCCATCCCTCTGAATATTTTGGTCAAGGTATGAGGTGGGGACACTGATGAATAAAATAGCAAGTAGATTTAATTATGTGGTACTACAGTTGCTTTGGGAAAGGGATGGATTATGGCAAATCTAAAGGGGTTTTATGCTGGAAGAAATGAGGGACCCCACTACCATACCTCAGTGGTTGAAGTTCTCTAAATTCCATGGCCTCCTGAGAAGAATGGATGCAGGAGGGAGATTTAAATGCCTTCAGACACATAGGATTGATATAACTCACTCACAAAAAACCAACAATAGTACTTTCAATTAGGAATAAATTCATTTATCAAATAGTATGTATAATGTGCTTTTAAACATTATATATATATATATATAATGTTTATATATATTACATGTAATATATATATATCTATATATTACATGTCTCCTTTTCACCCATTGACCTCTCCGAGCCTGCTCCCCCCCCTCCCCCCTTCCTCAGCACAGGCCCTCACCACCCTACTGTCTGTATCCATGGCTTTTGCTTATATGCATACATAAAAGTCCTTTGGTTGATCTCTTACCCCCCACTCTCCCCTGCCTTCCCTCTGAGGTTTGATGGCCTGTTCAATGCTTCTATGTATCTGGATCTATTTTTATTCATCAGTTTATATTGTTCATTATATTCCACAAATAACTGAAATAATATGATACTTATCTTTCTCTGACTGACTTATTTCACTTAGCATAATGCTCTCCAGGTCCATTGATGCTATTGCAAATAATAAGAGTCTAGGAGATGTATAGATAAAGATATTTCTACAAGATATGTCTGATATTTTGCTGCCTATGGATTATTCTAAGATTTTTGTGGTTTTCCATCTTACATTTAAGTCTTTTATCCATTTGGAGTTTATTTTTGTGTATGGTATAATAAGTTGGTGATCTAGTTTCATTTTTTTTTTTTTTTTTTTGCAGGTATCTGTCCAATTTTCCCAACACCATTTATTGAAGAGATTCTCTTGACTCCATTGTATGCTCTTGCCTCCTTTCTAATATTAATTGAGCATACTGGCTTGGGTTGATTTCTGAGTTCTCTGTTCTGTTATATGTCTGTTCTTGTATCAGTACCAGACAGTTTTGAGAACTGTGGCTTTGTGGTATAGCTTGATATCTGGTATTGTGATCTCTCCAACTTTGTTCTTCTTTCTCAGGATTGCTGTGGCTATTTGGGGTCTTTTTTTTTTAATTCCAGATGAATTTTTGGAGAGGTCTGTGAAATATGCCATTGATATTTTAATGAGGATTGCATTGAATTTATAGATTGCTTTGGATAGTATGAACATTTTAATGATATTGATTCTACCAATCCCTGAACATGGTATATTCTTCCACTTGTTTATTTATTCCTCCATTTCTTTTTTTCAGTGTCCTGCTGTTTTCCAAGTTGTTTTCCAAGTTTTCCAAGTTGTTTTCCAAGTGTCCTGTTTTACTTCCTTAGTTAAGTTTATTCCTAGGCATCTTAAGTTTTTTGTTGCAATGGTGTAAATGGGATTTTTTAAAAAAAATTTCTCTTTCTGTGAATTTATTATTAGTGTATAAAAATGCCATGTATTTCTGAGTGTTAATTTTGTATCCTGCTACATTGCTGAATTTATTTATTAAATCCAATAGTGTTTTAATGGAGTCTTTAGATTTTTCTATGCACAGTATCATGTCATCTGCAAATGACAGTTTTTCTTCTTCTCCAATTTGGATAACTTTTATTTTTTCTTGTCTTATCTCTGCGGCTAGCACTTCCAATACTGTGTCGAACAAGAGTGGTGAGAGTGGCCATCCTTGTTTTGTTCCTGTTCTTAGAGAAAATGGTTATAGTATTTGCCCATTGAGTATGATGTTAGCTGTGGGTTTATCATATAAGGCTTTTATTATGTTGAGGTGTGATCCTTCTATTCCCACTTTGCTGAGAATTTTTATCAAAAAAGGGTGTTGGATTTTGTCAATTCTTTTTTTCTTATCAATTAAAATGATCATGTGGTTTTTGTCTTTCAATTTGTTTATGTGATGTATCATGTTTATTGACTTGGGGATATTATACCAACTTTGAATCCTCTGAATAAATCCCAATTGGTTATGGTGTATAATCTTTTTAATGTATTGCTGGATGCAATTTGCTAATATTTTGTTGAGGATTTTGGCATCTATATTTATGAGGGATATTGGCCTGTAATTCTCTTTTTTTGTAGTTTCCTTATCTGGTTTTGGGATTAAGGTAATGCTGGCTTGATAGAAAGAGCTTGAAAGTATTCCTTCCTCTTAAATTTTTTAGAATAGTCTGAGGAGGATTAGTGTTAGCTATACTTTGAATGTTTGGTAAAACTTCCCAAGTCTGGACTAGGACTTTTGTTTGCTGGAAGTTTTTTGATTACTGTTTCAATTTCATCAGTAGTTATCAGCCTATTCAGGTTTTCTGATTCTTCATGATTAAGTTTTGGAAGATTGTATTATTCAAGGAATATGTGCATTTTGTCTAAGTTGTCTAGTTCAGTGGTTGCCAACCGGTGGTCCACAGACCACTGGTGGTCCATGAGGTCCTAAAGGTTGGTGATCACTGGTCTAGTTTGTTGTAATAGAGCCGTTTGTAGTATTATTTTTTTTATAATCCTTTGTATTTCTGTCGGGTCAGGTGTTACTTCACCTTTTTCATTTCTGATTTTGTTATTTGTGTCTTCTATCTTTGCTTCTTGGTGAGCCTGACTAGAGGTTCATCAACCTTGTTTATCCTTTCAAGGAGCCAGCTCTTGGTTCTATTGATCATCTGTATTTTGGGGGGGGAATCTCTGTATCATTTATTTATGTTCTGATCTTTATTATTTCCTTCCTTCTATGTCCTCTGGGCTTTTCTTGTTGCTTTCTTTCAAGTTCTTTAAGTTTTAGGGTTAGATAACTTATTACAAGTTTTCTTGTTTTTATTTTTGGTTTTAGTGTGTTTTTTTTGTGTGTTTTTTTTTTTTTTGTGTGTGTGTGTGTGTGTGTTTTCTTTTTTTAGGTAGGCCTGTAGTGCTATGAATTTCCCTCTCAGGACTGCTTTCACTGTGTCCCATAGGTTTTGGATTGTTGTATTTTCATTGTCATTTGTTTTCAGGGTGTTTTTTAAATTTCTTCTTTGATCTTTTTGATTACCCATTCATTGTCTAAAAGCCTGCTATTTAGCCTCCATGTGTTTAATTGTTTTTATTGTAGTTGATTTCTAATTTTATAACATTGTGATCTGAGAAAAAGCTTCATATGATTTCAGTCTTCCTGAATTTATACAGACTTAGACTGTCCTAATATGTGGTCTATCTTTGAAAATGTCCCATGTGCACTTGAAAAGAATATATATTCCATAGCTTTGGGGTGAAATATTCTGAAGATGTCAATTAGTTCCATTTGATATAGTGAGTTATTTAGGATTGCTGTTTACTTATTTTTATTTTTTGACCAGAAGTGATATCACTGAGGTATTAAAGTCCCCTACTATAATTGTATTGCTGTCAATTTCTCCTTTAATATCTTCCAGAAATGTTTTTATGTATTTGGGTGCCCCTGTATTGGGTGCATATATGTTTACAAGAGTCATATCCTCTTGTTGAATTGCTCTCTTTAGTATTATGAGGTGCCCCTCATCTCTTCTTATGGCCTTCACTTTGAGGTCTATTTTGTCAGATATAAGTATTGTGGTCCCAGTTTTTTTTTTCATTTCCATTTGCTTGAAACATTTTTTTTCTATCCCTTCACTATTAGTCTGTGTGAGTCATTTGTTCTGAGGCAGGTCTCTTGTAGATAGAAGATATATGGGTCATGTTTTCTTTTTTTAAAAAATATATTTTTATTGATTTCAGAGAGGTAGGAAGAGGGAGAGAGAGATAGAAACATCAATGATGAAAGAGAATCATTGATTGGCAGCCTTCTGCTAGCCCCCCATTAGGGATTGAGCCTACAACCCGGGCATGTGCCCTTGACCGGAATCAAACTTGGAACCTTTCAGTTCACAGGCGAGCACTCTATCCACTGAGCCAAACCGGCGAGGGTGGGTCATGTTTTCTTATCCATTCAGCTACCCTATGTTTTTTGATTGGAGCATTTAATCCATTTACATTTAAGACTATTATTGAGAGGTACTTGTTTGTTGCCATTTTTATTCTTTATGACTGTGTTTCTTCTTCCCTTTCTATTTCTTCTTTTTAACATCAGTTCGTTTAGCATTTCTTGCATTGCTAGCTTGGTAGTAATAACCTCCCTGAGCCTTTGTTTGTCTGTGAAGCTCCTGATTTCACCCTCAGTTTTGAATGATATATTTGTTGGATAGAGTGTTCTTTGATTTAGTCCCTTGCTTTGCATTAATTTGTATACTTCATTCCATTCCCTTCTGTCCTGATTTACTTCAGTTGAGAAATCAGTTGATAGTCTAATGGGAGATCCCTTGTAGATAACTTTCTGTCTCTCTCTGGCAGCCTTCAAGATTCTTTCTTTGTTGTTTACATTTGCTAGTTTAATTACAATGTGTCTTGGTATCAGTCTTTTTGGGTTCCTCTTGTTTGGGACTCTCTGTGTTTCTTGGACTTGAGTGACTTTTTTCTTCCCAAAGTCAGGGAAGTTTTCTATCATCATTTCTCCAAACAGGTTTTGTATTTCTTGCTCAGCTTCCTCTCCTTCTGGCACCCCTATTCAGATATTTTTTTTTTTTCATTTTGTATCTTTCCAGAGCTCCCTTAAACTCTCCTCTTGCTTTTTAATTTTTTTCCAGTTACTGCTCTGCTTGGGTGTTTATTTTCTACCTTGTCTTCTAACTCACTGACTTGTTCCTTAGCTTCTTCTAGTTTACTATTGAAACCTTCCATTGTAGCTATGTCATTCTTCATTTCCTTTTATTCTTACACATGTTGGTGACTTTCTCATCCAGATGTTTGAGCATCCTTATAACAATTACTCTGAATTATTTTTCTGAAAAATTGCTTGCCTCTATTTCATTTAGTTCTTTTTCTGGTGCTTCCTCCTTTTCTTTCATTTAGGGGTTGTTTTTTTTTGTCTCTCCATTTTTGCTGTTCTTTGTAATTGTTTCTATGTATTATATCAAACTGCTATGCCACCCACATTTTTTGAATTGGTCATGTAGTAGATGTTTTGCGGGATCCAGTGGTGCACAGTTCACCTGATGTAGTTGGGTCTTGAATGTTATTGTCCCTTTTGTGGATGGAATCTCCTCTCAGGGTATCTGATTAAACACATTTTATATTTTACTAGAGTTCCGATGCATGAAATTTGTGCAAGGGTCTTGGCCTTTTAGCTGTGGCAGCTTGTCTTGGTCCTTACAGCTTCAGCAGCTTGCCTAGGCCCTTGCAGCCCTGGCTTCATCCAGAAGGTTGTTAGGTCTAATTAGCATATTACACTTTTATTATTATAGATATGTAGTTTGTCCTCACTTTAAAGAATTAGAAACACAAGAAAAAAAATGGAATTATGAACTAATTTTTCCAAGGTCGGTGATTTTGTCTTGGAGGAGGGAAGTTTGAACAAGTGAGACATTGCTTCAGTGTGAAGGGTGTTTGACCTTCAACTTTGGGTTTCCATCTAATTGGGTTGGAAAACTGGCTTTCTGATAACAGCGGATAATCCTGTGACACCCTCCTGTACCCTCTACATCCTCCACTTCTCCTCACTTTACTGTCACAGCTCTTCCCAGCCAACTGGGTACTAAGTGTTGGCCATGGGCTGTGATGTCATGAAACAGTTTGCATATCACCTCTGGGTCATGGCTGCATCAATTTTATTTTGGTCAATCAGACAAAAGACCAATAAGGAAACAGAGAACTTTGATCAGCGCCATGTAGATTAATTGAACTATATTCCCTAACAGACAGAGACAGAACATGCTATTAAGTAGCACATGTGTTCTCCCCACACACACCTGGAGCATTCTCCAGCCCAGCTCACAGGCAAGGCCTCCCTATCTGTCCGACCAATTTAAGAAGTCTGAAGTTACACCAGATATATTTTCTGGCCAAAATGTAATGAAAATATAAACCAATAACAAAAGAAAAACTAACAAATTCATAAATATATGGACATTAAGAAATACACTTTTGAACCTTCCATGGGTCAAAGAAGATACAAGGGAGATCAGAAAATATCTCTAGATAAAAGAAAATGAAAATACAGTACCATATTGTACATCTAAAAATGGGTGGAATACTACTTTTTTTCCCCCCCACAGTAGATATTAAATAGAAGAGCTACATAATAACAAAAAAGCTTAACAAAATTCAAATAAACTAAAATCCATCTTGACTTTATAGCAAGCTAAGGAGTCTTAATTTTATCCTCAAATACCTTATGGTCATGTTTCTCTTGAATAAGGTATAAACTCATAAAGCCAAAAAAATAATATAAAAATATATATATAATGGAAACAACAGCAGACAGGAAGTATCTGATTTCTTTCAATATCTCCTGACTTCTAAGATGTTTTCTTTATCTGTAATTTTCTGTAGTTTGAACTCATGGGCCCTGGATGTGATTTGGTATCTGACATTAATTTGGGGGAAAATCCTCATTTATTATTGCTTCAAATATGATTTCTGTTCATTTCTTTCTTTTCCTTATATTCTCATTACATGTGTGTTACAACTTTCCTAGCTATCACACAGTTCTTGGATATTATGTTTCATTTTTCTTAGTCATTTTTCTCTCTGCTTTTTAGTTTTGAGATTTCCTCAAGTGCAGAGGTTTTCCTTTAATTGTGCCCAGTCTACTAATGAGCCAAACAAAGGATTTCTTTATTTCTGTTGCAGAATTTTTATCTCTCTAGCACTTCTCTTTTACTTTTTCTTAGACTTTCCATTTTTCTGCTTACATTACCCATCTGCTCTTGCATTCTATTTATGTTTTCCATTATCTCTCTTAACAAATTAATCACAGTGGTTTAAAATTCCCAGTCTAACAATTCCAACATCCATGTTATAGTTGAGTCTGATTCTCAGCTTGCTCTGTCTTCAAACTGTTGTTTGTTACTTTTGAATATGCCTTGTCATTTTTGTTTTTGAAAAGTTGGATATGATACATGTGATAAAAGGAACTCTGATCAATTGGCTTTTAGTGATATGGTGGTAAGATCTATGAGAATGGAAGCACTCTAGTTCCGTGGATGGGTCCCAGCATTTGTTTTTACTGAGCCTGTGACCCTGGACTATGAACTTACAAGAGCTTCTCAGTACTTTCTTCCCTTTTGGATGTGGCAGGAGGGTAGAGGGAACTAGATTTGGATGATGCCCTTGCCCTGCAAAGAAGAATAGAAGAGGCTTTAGTTGGGTATTATCCTTTTGTCAATTGCTTCAGCTCCTATAAAGAGCAGAAAAATGAAACCTTCATTATCAACAAGAGGAAGTGGACTAGATATACTTGAATATGAAAAAAAAAATCTAATCATTGCAGTATCAACATGAAATTGAGGGACCTGAAGGTAAATATGGATGAAATAAGGAAAACAGAATAGGATCTAGAATCCAAGAGTAGAGAGGTTGAGGATAGGGGGCTACTGATCCCTTTTATAATGAGCTTTCTAGATGTATTTGACTTTAAAACAACATGCATGTATGACGGTGTCACCTGGTTTTTGTCCCCAGGGTAAAGGACAGGCAGGAGGATTCAAAGTGAAAGAGAAGAAGCTGACTGTGCCCAAGGGCTCCGTGGTGGCCTATAAGAGGAAGCAACTGGTTTTCAAAGAGAAAGGCTGGGGTAAGCAGAGGCTGAAGGAGGCAGTGGGTCTGCTTCTCCTGGGAAGAGAAATGAGAAGGGAAGACTGTCATCAGGCAACTTTGGCTTCTGTACCTGTTCAGAGAGAAGCAGCATTTCCCAGCTGTCCAGGGCACACATCACCATTATCCATAGTCACCTGTAAGCAAAATCACACTGAATTGTTGTTCCGGAAGGCAGAGATAGTATCCTACATGGAGAGACATAAGCATATCTTAGCTTTGAGCGAAGTGTGATCCTATTCCCACCCATTCCATTCAAGGTCCCTCCACTCTCAGCAGTTCACATGGTGGGCAACGTGGGCACAGAGACCTCCAAGGTTACCCATACCTCCCATGGGAAAGCCTGTAACATATTGGCACAACCAGGAACAAATCTGCAAATGAAATGTCCTGTAATACAGAATTGTATCTGCATCCTTCCCTCACCTGCCTCAAAATGCACAGTTGCCCAATACCCAACTGGGTTCTGACTTCACATGGGAGAACCATTTGCATCAACACAATTACAAACCAGGGTTCAATAGTGGGTGCTGTGAACACAACCAGCTCAGAATCCTTGGCCTCTCCCTGCCCAAATGTGGAGTCTCAGGGAGAGGTCAGCCTGATAAAGGTAAGAGTTCACCAGCTCCTCAGAGATCAGGGGGCTGAATTCATCATACAGAAAACTACTCTCTCTCTCTCTCTCTCTCTCTCTCTCTCTCTCTCTCTCTCTCTCTCACACACACACACACACACACACACACACACACACACACACACACATTAGTACACACGGTTCACTATAGAGTCCTCATTGCATTATCTGGTGAAGCATGGGTCCTGCAGTCAGTGACCTCCTGTCTGTGTCAATAGATGGAAGAGTATGAGCTCTCCAATCTTGTGGGGTCAGTGGCTAAATTCAAACGTCCAAATTATTTTCATAATTCTTGAGAGAGTGAACTAAATGGAGATGGACTTCAAAGGCTAAGCTCATAGCAGTGTCTGCAAGTTCTGTCCTGTCAATGGGGCTTGTCTGTTTCTACAGTTCAGGCCTAAGGGTGACTAGAAGGAATATTTATAAAGAATGGCCCAGTGCAGTAAGCAATGCACTTCCATGAACTAATTCCATCCTCCTAAAACTTCATAGTGTAAAGTAATATGAAGAATAGTTCAATATCTTGCCATAATGCTTGATTTGTGACTTTGGAGAAAACCAGTATTCCTCTGTCCCCCACCTTATCTATGAAATGGAAGTGAGACACTCTCTCTAGAGCTTATAGAGATAAATGTGTGATAAGGTGGCTGAGCCAAATCTATCCCCCCCTCTCCAGTTCACCTGGACCCTTCCCCTGACCTGAATACAACATCAAGTATTTGTCATCTCATAAATCCTTCCCAAGTGTCCCTTCTTCCCACCCAGGGTCCCCTCATAGACAAATTCCTTAAAGAATCTCCTGCACTCTGCTCACTGTGTCCTTGGTGTCTATTCCTCACCCTACTGCTCTGTCCTACAGGGAATTTCCTCACATCATCATCAACAACCACACAATTGATTATTCCCACCTTGGATTCTCTTCTCCCTGGATACTGTGTCACCATGGCCTATGGGGTCTCCTATAATAGGACTACTTTCCCTCTGCCTCCTTCCTTCATGAGCTTCCGGCACTTGTCAAACACTTAAATCTGATTTTTAAGAATTTCAGAATGTTGAACACTTCTCTATGTGAAATGTTAAATCACCCAGGAGCCTGGCAGGAAGGGAGTAGACATGTGAGGGGGGAGTCTTCAGGAGAGGAAGACAAAGAGCAGGAAGGAGGTGATGTCATCTCCATGGAAAAGGCTGATGTCCAATGTGAGACTAGAGTGGGTAACCATCACCCAGGTGCCCATTGAAAAGGCAGGTTCCAGCTTCCTTTTCAGAGAGCCTGATGCAGAGGATATGGAGTGAGGTGAGGGACTCTGAGTTTCCACAGTGTCCCAGGTAATTCTAATACAAAGGGCACTCTGAGCAAAGCTGCCACACGAGGCCCAGAGGAGGAGGTGTGGGGGCTGCAGGTGCGGGATGTGAGGCTCCAGCAGGGATACCCTTGGCTCTGCTGACTCAGTTATTTCCATCTAGACATTCACCACATCGCAGATGATGATCAGGAAACCTTTCCAGCAGGTGAGTTGGTCAGGTTCTCTGCTTGGACCTTCGGCCCTGTTGAGACCTTGACCCTCTTTAGACCAATAAACACCCTGCTGGGCTCAGGGCCAACAGATCAAGGGAAACCTTCCCCAGCCAGGTTCCTCCACCACCCCCTCATCTCACTACTGTGACCCACATAGACCCCTGGCCACGGAGAGAGCCACCTGCTTTCTTTGAGTACTGGGGTAGAAGTGTGTGTGTGTGTCTGTGTGTGTGTGTGTGTGTGTGTGTGTGTGTGTGTGTCTGCAAGCCTGCACATGCCTGCAAATGTGTGTAACTTGGGAACAGACTGAGATGTTCTGAATGTTCCCTTCTGTTCCTATTTCCAAAAGCAGGGATATGTCAACCATAGTCCTTTAATGGACATAGACTGTAGAGTAGGATGTGATCTCTCCAGGAGGCTTCTTTTTACCACTGCAACCCCACATGATGGCCTTTGCCAGCCTCATGTGAGCCACAGGCTCTGGTTTTCTGTGCAAATGACAGGGGTGGATGGAAGAGAGGTGGTTGGGGCATAGGGGGCAGAATGTAGACAAACCATAAGTCTCCAGAGACTAACTTTTGGGTGGTAATTTGACCTCTCTTCTAGGTGGCATGGAACCTTTCACTCCTCGAATAGGTGAGTGTGTGTTTGCTGGGATGGGCAGGGTCCTCACTGTACTCACCTGATGATCAGATTAGCTGTGCCTTTGCCACCAAGGCCCCGGGGTCTGGCCATAGTGTCTGTAGGTGGAGAAGGTAAATAATTGTGGGGAAGGGTCAGGAAAGGTCTGAAAGTTGGAGGGATGGCCTGGCATGAAACAGGAAGAGGTTAAGCAAGAGGAGGCTGGCAGTAGAGGACAGAACTCTTGGAAGTGTCTCTAAAGTAAATATGGGGGTTGAAAAGGAAGATGAGCATTTGTCATTCATTTTCTAGAAAGAATAGAGAAAACACTTGGACTAGGTGTTTATTAAGAGGGAACCTGAAGCCTGCTGGGTAGGGAAGACCGAATCTCAGAACCCAAATTGGACGTATCTGAGCAACTCAGAAAACTGAGTTTTACTTCCAAATTTATACTTCCTGAAGCCCCCTTTCCTTCCTTCCTTCCTTCCTTCCTTCCTTCCTTCCTTCCTTCCTTCCTTCCTTCCTTCCTTCCTTCCTTCTTTCCTTTCTTCCTTCCTTTGTTATTTTCCATGTCTCTCTCTCTGTCTTTTAATTCCTTCCTACCTTCATTTATTTGGGGATGCATGTAAAGACCTGCTCAGAACCCTTGGCACATTTGTGCCCAGATGGTGATTCTCACAGAGAGGCCAGCTTGATATGTCTTCTTGGAGATTGGGGGTTCCTTCACCACACATAACATATCTCTTTCCCTCCCCCCACCCCTCTCTCTCTGTCTCTCTCTCTGTCTCTCTCTCTCTCTCTCTCTCTCACACACACACACACGCACACACACACACGGACACACACACACACACATATTAGTACACAGGGTTCACTATAGAGTCTTGATTGTGTTATGTGCTGAAGCATGGGTCCAGCAGTCAATGACCTCCTGTCTGTGTCAATAGATGGGATGAGTGAGTATGAGCTCTCCAATCATGTGGGGTCAGTGGCTGAACTCAAACTTCCGAATTATTTTCATAATTCTTAACAGAGTGAAGTAAATGGAGACGGACTTGGAAGGTTAAACTCACAACAGTGTCTGCAAGTCCTGTTCTGTCCATGGGGCTTGTTTGTTTCTACAGTTTGGCAGAAGGAGTAGGAGTGTGTGTGTGTGTGTGTGTGTGTGTGTGTGTGTGTGTGTGTGTGTGTGTGTTTGAGGAGCAGAGACTAAGCTTTTGTGAGTGACCACTTCTATTCCTCTTTCCACCAGCAGTCATATGTCAATCACAGTCCTTAACTGGACAGAGACTGGAAAGTGGGATGTGATCCCTCCAGGAGGCTTCTTTTTACCACTGAAACCCCACATGATGGCCCTTGCCAGCCTCATGTGAGCTACAGGCTCCATTTTTCTGTGCAAATGTCAGGAGTGGATGGAAGAGAGGTGGTTGGGGCGTAGGGGGCAGAATGTAGACAAACCATAAGTCTCCAGAGACTAACTTTTGGGTGGTAATTTGACTTCTCTTCTAGGTGGCATGGAACCTTTCACTCCTCGAATAGGTGAGTGTGTGTTTGCTGGGATGGGCAGGGTCCTCACTGTACTCACCTGATGATCAGATTAGCTGTGCCTTTGCCACCAAGGCCCCGGGGTCTGGCCATAGTGTCTGTAGGTGGAGAAGGTAAAGAATTGTGGGGAAGGGTCAGGAAAGGTCTGAGAGTTGGAGGGGTGGCCTGGCATGAAACAGGAAGAGGTTAAGCAAGAGGAGGCTGGCAGTAGAGGACAGAACTCTTGGAAGTGTCTCTAAAGTAAATATGGGGGTTGAGAAAGGAAGATGAGCACTTGTCATTCATTTTCTAGAAAGAATAGAGGAAACCCTTGGACTAGGTGTTTATTAAGAGGGAACCTGAAGCCTGCTGGGTAGGGAAGACCGAATCTCAGAACCCAAATTGGACGTATCTGAGCAACTCAGAAAACTGAGTTTTACTTCCAAATTTATACTTCCTGAAGCCCCCTTTCCTTCCTTCCTTCCTTCCTTCCTTCCTTCCTTCCTTCCTTCCTTCCTTCCTTCCTTCCTTTCTTCCTTCCTTCCTTTGTTATTTTCCTTCTCTCTCTCTGTCTTTTATTAATGCCTTCCTACCTTCATTAATTTGGGGATGCATGTAAAAACATGCTCAGAGCCCTTGACACCTTTGTGCCCAGATGGTGATTCTCACAGAGAGGCCAGCTTGATATGTCTTCTTGGAGATTGGGGGTTCCCTCACCACATATAACATCTCTCTCTCTCTCTCTCTCTCTCTCTCTCTCTCTCTCTCTCTCTCTCTCTCACACACACACACACACACACACACACACACGCACACACACACACATATTAGTACACAGGGTTCACTATAGAGTCTTGATTGTGTTATGTGCTGAAGCATGGGTCCAGCAGTCAATGACCTCCTGTCTGTGTCAATAGATGGGATGAGTATGAGCTCTCCAATCATGTGGGGTCAGTGGCTGAACTCAAACTTCCGAATTATTTTCATAATTCTTAACAGAGTGAAGTAAATGGAGACGGACTTGGAAGGTTAAACTCACAACAGTGTCTGCAAGTCCTGTTCTGTCCATGGGGCTTGTCTGTTTCTACAGTTTGGCAGAAGGAGTAGGAGTGTGTGTGTGTGTGTGTGTGTGTGTGTGTGTGTGTGTGTGTTTGAGGAGCAGAGACTAAGCTTTTGTGAGTGACCACTTCTATTCCTCTTTCCACCAGCAGTCATATGTCAATCACAGTCCTTAACTGGACAGAGACTGGAAAGTGGGATGTGATCCCTCCAGGAGGCTTCTTTTTACCACTGAAACCCCACATGATGGCCTTTGCCAGCCTCATGTGATCTACGGGCTCCGTTTTTCTGTGCAAATATCAGGAGTGGATGGAAGAGAGGTGGTTGGGGCATAGGGGGCAGAATGTTGACAAACCATAAGTCTCCAGAGACTAACTTTTGGGTGGTAATTTGACCTCTCTTCTAGGTGGCATGGAACCTTTCACTCCTCGAATAGGTGAGTGTGTGTTTGCTGGGATGGGCAGGGTCCTCACTGTACTCACCTGATGATCAGATTAGCTGTGCCTTTGCAACCAAGGCCCCGGGGTCTGGCCATAGTGTCTGTAGGTGGAGAAGGTAAAGAATTGTGGGGAAGGGTCAGGAAAGGTCTGAAAGTTGGAGGGATGGCCTGGCATGAAACAGGAAGAGGTTAAGCAAGAGGAGGCTGGCAGTAGAGGACAGAACTCTTGGAAGTGTCTCTAAAGTAAATATGGGGGTTGAGAAAGGAAGATGAGCACTTGTCATTCATTTTCTAGAAAGAATAGAGGAAACCCTTGGACTAGGTGTTTATTAAGAGGGAACCTGAAGCCTGCTGGGTAGGGAAGACCGAATCTCAGAACCCAAATTGGACGTATCTGAGCAACTCAGAAAACTGAGTTTTACTTCCAAATTTATACTTCCTGAAGCCCTCTTTTCTTCCCTCCTTCCTTCCTGCCTTCCCTCCTTCCCTCCTTCCTTCCTTCCCTCCTTCCCTCCTTCCCTCCTTCCTTCCTTCCTTCCTTCCTTCCTTCCTTCCTTCCTTCCTTCCTTCCTTCCTTCCTTCCTTCTTTCCTTCCTTCCTTCCTTCCTTCCTTCCTTCCTTTGTTATTTTCCTTGTCTCTCTCTCTCTGTCTTTTAATTAATCCCTTCCTACCTTCATTTATTTGGGGATGCATGCAAAAACCTGTTCAGAGCCCTTGGCACCTTTGTGCCCAGATGGTGATTCTCACAGAGAGGCCAGCTTGATATGTCTTCTTGGAGATTGGGGGTTCCATCACTACACATAACATCTCTCTCTCTCTCTCTCTCTCTCTCTCTCTCTCTCTCTCTCTCTCTCTCACACACACACACACACACACACGCACACACACACACATATTAGTACACAGGGTTCACTATAGAGTCTTGATTGTGTTATGTGCTGAAGCATGGGTCCAGCAGTCAATGACCTCCTGTCTGTGTCAATAGATGGGATGAGTGAGTATGAGCTCTCCAATCATGTGGGGTCAGTGGCTGAACTCAAACTTCCGAATTATTTTCATAATTCTTAACAGAGTGAAGTAAATGGAGACGGACTTGGAAGGTTAAACTCACAACAGTGTCTGCAAGTCCTGTTCTGTCCATGGGGCTTGTTTGTTTCTACAGTTTGGCAGAAGGAGTAGGAGTGTGTGTGTGTGTGTGTGTGTGTGTGTGTGTGTGTGTGTGTGTGTGTTTGAGGAGCAGAGACTAAGCTATTATGAGTGACCACTTTTATTCTTCTTTCCACCAGCAGTCATATGTCAATCACTGTCCTTAACTGGACAGAGACTGTAAAGTGGGATGTGATCCCTCCAGGAGGCTTCTTTTTACCACTGAAACCCCACATGATGGCCTTTGCCAGCCTCATGTGAGCCACAGGCTCTGGTTTTCTGTGCAAATGACATGGGTGGATGGAAGAGAGGTGGTTGGGGCATAGGGGGCAGAATGTAGACAAACCATAAGTCTCCAGAGACTAACTTTTGGGTGGTAATTTGACTTCTCTTCTAGGTGACATGGAACCTTTCACTCCTCGAATAGGTGAGTGTGTGTTTGCTGGGATGAGCAGGGTCTTTACTATTCTCACCTGATGATCAGATTAGCTGTGCCTTTGCCACCAAGGCCCCGGGGTCTGGCCATAGTGTCTGTAGGTGGAGAAGGTAAAGAATTGTGGGGAAGGGTCAGGAAAGGTCTGAAAGTTGGAGGGATGGCCTGGCATGAAACAGGAAGAGGTTAAGCAAGAGGAGGCTGGCAGTAGAGGACAGAACTCTTGGAAGTGTCTCTAAAGTAAATATGGGGGTTGAGAAAGGAAGATGAGCACTTGTCATTCATTTTCTAGAAAGAATAGAGGAAACCCTTGGACTAGGTGTTTATTAAGAGGGAACCTGAAGCCTGCTGGGTAGGGAAGACCGAATCTCAGAACCCAAATTGGACGTATCTGAGCAACTCAGAAAACTGAGTTTTACTTCCAAATTTATACTTCCTGAAGCCCCCTTTCCTTCCTTCCTTCCTTCCTTCCTTCCTTCCTTCCTTCCTTCCTTCCTTCCTTCCTTCCTTCCTTCCTTCCTTCCTTCCTTCCTTCCTTCCTTCCTTCCTTCCTTCCTTTGTTATTTTCCATCTCTCTCTCTGTCTTTTATTAATGCCTTCCTACCTTCATTTATTTGGGGATGCACGTAAAAACATGCTCAGAGCCCTTGACACCTTTGTGCCCAGATGGTGATTCTCACAGAGAGGCCAGCTTGATATGTCTTCTTGGAGATTGGGGGTTCCCTCACCACACATAACATATCTCTCTCCCTCTCCCTCTCCCTCTCTCTCTCTCTCTCTCTCTCTCTCTCTCTCTCTCCCTCCCTCTCTCTCTCTCTCTCTCTCTCTCTCTCTCTCTCTCTCACACACACACACACACACACACACACACACACACACACACACACACATATTAGTACACAGGGTTCACTATAGAGTCCTGATTGTGTTATGTGCTGAAGCATGGGTCCTGCAGTCAGTGACCTCCTGTCTGTGTCAATAGATGGAATGAGTATGAGCTCTCCAATCTTGTGGGTCAGTGGCTGAACTCAAACTTCCAAATTATTTTCATAATTCTTGAGAGAGTGAACTAAATGGAGATGGACTTGTGAGGCTAAGCTCACAGCAGTGTCTTCCAAGTCCTGTCCTGTCCATGGAGCTTGTCTGTTTGTGCTGTTTGGCGGAAGAAGAAGGAGTGTATGTGTGTGTGTGTGTGTGTGTGTGTGTGTGTGTGTGTGTGTGTGTCAGAGAGAGAGAGAGAGAGAGAGAGAGAGAGAGAGAGAGAGAGAGAGAGAGAGAGAGATTTAGTTAGTTTCAGAAGTAGTTACTAAGCTTTTGTGAGTGACTACTTCTATTCCTCTTTCCAGCAGCAGGCATATGTCAATCACAGTCCTTAACTGGACAGAGACTGTAAAGTGGGAAGCCAGGAGGCTTCTTTTTACCAATGAAACCCCATATGATGGCCTTTGCCAGCCTCATGTGAGCCATGTGCTCCGGTTTTCTGTGCAAATGGCATGGGTGAATGAAAAATAGAGGGTTGGGGAGTAGCAACAGAATATACAGAAACTGAGATTATTTGGAGACTAACTCGTGGATGTGGAATGTAATTTCTTTATAGGCAGCTCAATAGGAGTGTGTTTTTGCTGGGGTTGGGGAGGGTCCTCATTGTGCTAATCTGGTAAGCATGGGGGAGTGCCCCTGCCTTTGCCACCATGGCCCCAGGGCCTGGCTGTAGTTTCCGTGGATGACAGTGGTCAGGAATATGGACGGATGTACTTAGATGGAGCAGAAAGAGGTTAAGCAAGAAGGTGGCAGCAGTAGAGGGCAGGAGCCTAGGAAGTGTCTCTAAAGCAAATTGGGGGGATGATTAAGGGAGATGACCTCTTGCCATTCTCTTTCTAGGAAGAGTGCAGGAACCCCTCAGGCAAGGTATTTACTAAGAGGGAACCTGATGCTGCTGGGTAGGAAATGACAAAGCTCAGAACCCAAATTGGAAGTTTCCAAATGACTCATAAAACTGAGTTTTACTTCCAAATTTATACTTTGGTCATGGCTACTTTTCATTCATTCATTCATTCATTCATTCATTGTGTGTGCGTTCAGCAAACATTTATTGAAGGCTAATTGGGCAGAAGGATTTTCTGAGCACTGGGATAGGGCAGTGAAACAAATGCCTGTCTCCCCTGTCCTTCAATTCTAGTGACTTCTCATTCTCACAAGGTCACTTCGAGGCAGGTGTCCTGGCAGAAGCAGACAGCCCCCAACATCCACTCCTTGGTTAATTCCTTATAGACTCTGAAGATACAGGCACAACTGCATGCATTACCAAGCACTTTATATACATATTCATATAATTGCCAGCACAACCTCATTTTGAAGTCCAATGCTAGAATCTCTGACATTTTCATCTCTGAAGTACAATGTAGAACCCACATTATTTCCAACGTGTCAGGAGTGAGCGTCTGATCAGTTTCTTCTCTTCCCGTGACCCTTTCCCGGATTCTCTCGTCTCATCTCTGCATGTATCCCCCACCTCATACAAAGACTCCATCTTTCTAGCCTTTTGTGGCATTTCCATCCCAGAGCTCAAACATTCCATCTTCAGAGATGCTCTGGGGCAGCAGCTTGGAGGGAAGAGGAATTAAAAAAAAAATCTTTATTGTTCATATTATTACAAATGTTCCTCCCTCCCCCCCTCCATTGCTCTTCTCCACCAGCTTCCCACACCACCCTCTGCCCTTTCCCCACCTCCCATTGTCCTCATCCATAGGTGCACAGTTTATGTTCAGTCTTTTCCCACATCCCCCCTCTCCCCTTTTCCCCAAGAATTGTCAGTTCACTCCCCTTCCATACCTCCGATTCTATTATATTCAACAGTTAATATTGTCCATCAGTTTTTTTTTGAATTTCCTTGGTTTTTAGATTCACTTGTTGACAGTTACATATTTGTTGTTCATAATTTTTATCTTTATTTACTTTCTCTTTCGAAAGAACCCCCTTCAGCAATTCATATAATTCTGGTTTGATGGTGATGAACTCCTTTAGCTTTTTATTTTTTATTTTTTATTTTATTAGTGAAGCTCTTTATCTGGCCTTCGATTCTGAGTGATAGCTTTGCTGGGTAGATTATTTTTGGCTGTAGGTTCTTACTATTCATCACCTTGAATATTTCTTGCCATTCCCGTCTGGCCTGCATGGTTTCTATTGAGAAATCAGCAGACAATCGTATAGGTGCTCCTTTATAGGTAACTACCTGCTTTGCTCTTGCTGCTTTTAATATTCTCTCTTTGTCTTTTGCTCTTGGAATTTTAATTATGATTTGTCTTGGTGTGGTCTTCTTTGGATTCCTTTTGTTTGGAGTTCTGTGTGCTTCCTGGACTTGTAAGTCTAATTCTTTCACCAGGTGGGGGAAGTTTTCTGTCACTATTTCTTTCAGTATGTTTTCGATATCTTTCTCTCTCTCATCTTCTGGGACCCCCATAATTCTGATGTTGGTTCACTTGAAGTTGTCCCAGAGGTTTCTTACATTATCTTCAATTTTCTGGATTCTCTTGCCTTCTAGCTTCTGCGGACGAGTGTCTTCTGGCTCTTTATGTTCCAAATCTTTGACTTGTTTCTTGCGATCTTCCATTCTGTTTTTAGGACTCTGTATAATATTTTTTATTTCAGACAATGTATTCTTTGTTTCTTGTTGATCCCTTATTATTTCTTGTTGATTCCTTATTAATTCTAGTTGATCCCTTTTCATATCCTCATAGGTCTTATCGACCTTTTCTAGGAAATTCTTGAAAAACCTTAGAAGCGTAGATTTGAACTCTATATTGAGTCGCTTTTTGTCCTCCATTTCTTTCATTTGTGATCTATTTCGTTGTCTCGGCATTTTCGCAGCTTCCCTGATGGGGCGGAGTTTCAGGGTGGAGCCTACAGGCTTGGCTTTCGTCAGCCATGCCCTATGCGACTCCTGAGTCTCAGTATTCCCCTGGTTCCTTCAGTACTCGTTTCAAGCACCTCTGAGAGAAAGGTGCCCTCGATTTTCGCCTGCTACCAAACAGTCTAGGCTCTACCCCAATGAGCCTGGAACTGGGGTTCAGTTCAGTTGGAAGTGGTGTTGGAGGTGGCGTTCAGAGCAGTCTGGAGCTTTTGCCTCCTTCCCGCTAGGGCAATCCCGTGGCACAGCCAACCGTCCCTTCTCTGCACACAGTGTGCGCACCTCCGGGACCTCCTTTCGCTGCTCCCCCGGAGTTCCGCCTTACAGCCCAGCTCCCTCTGTTTGAGCCTGGGTCCCCGGGGTCTGGCCTAGAACTGGGTTTAGAGCAGTTGGAACTGGGGCCCAGCACAGTCCGGAGCCTTTGTCTCCTTCCCGCTAGGGCAATCTGGCAGCAGAGTCAACAGTCCATCCTCCGTGCACAATGTGCGCGCCTCTAGGGGCTCTGCCTTTCACCACTCCCCTGGGATTCCGCCTCACAGCCCAGGCTCCCTCTGTTTGAGCCCAGGGTCTGGCCTAGAACTGGGGTTCAGCACAGTCGGAGCTTTTATCTCCTTCCTGCTAGGGAACACCAGCCAGGCACTCAGCCACCCCTCCTCTCCGGCTCCGTCCTCTCCGCGCGCCGCGTGTCTCCGTACCTTAGGCTTTTACGGCTCCTCTGCTCTTCCTTCTGGTTTTTTCCTTGCTTCTCGTAGAATTTTCAGTCAGTCAACTTTCCTGTTGTTCTGGGTAATGTCCATTTTATATTTTAATTGATTTTATTGAAATTGTTGTGTGCGGCTGCGGCTAGGTGTTTACCTGTGTAGCCATCTTGGATTCTCCTGGAAAGAGGAATTTTGCTCATGTTGGAGGGAAAGGAATGTTCTAATCTGAGAATTGTCTCCATTTCTGGTGGCATTAATGCCCGAGGGCAGATTTCAAGTTGCTCCAAGAAGAGGTTTCCCAGAATGTAGCAGCGGCCAAGCTCTGGAAGGGCAAGCAGGGTGTTGTGTTCTCCAACCTCCTGGCCATGCTGGGGGACCGCGAGGCTCTTCAGGACCTCCTGGACAAGGTGAGGGGCCCGCCTCTCCCTAAGGCTGATCCGACTTGTAAATGGGGAATGTTTCAGGAAAACGGCTGCCAAGGCGTGTGGGGAAAGGAAAATGGGGTAATGTTAGGGGGATGAGAAGGATGTCCGAGGTTGGGGACTATGCCCCTGTGCCCAATGAGTAGGGCCAAGGAAGGCAGCCCTCAGATTGGGGGTACCTGGAGCCATTACCCCCACTCCTTGGTTAATCACTTGTAGACGCAGAATTTACAGGTGAAATCACTGATGTTATTAGCATCATTAATAAGCCCTGTCTCCCATAGTTTGAACTGGAACCCTTCGGGCATTTGGATGGCCCTGGTGGCACCATCCTAACGGAACTACGAAAGGAATCCCGCTATCTACGGGCTGACTTACAGATCCTCCTCCTCTACCTGCTTGAAGCCTTAATGGGTAAGAGTGGTTAGAGGAAGAATGGGGGAGTAACAAGAATGGGGCCCCAGAGCCCAAAAGGGCTGCATTAGGTGTCACCTCTCCAAACCCCTCGGCAGGTTATGATTTTCCCCCCTCACCTCACAGGCCTCTCGGCGGTCAGGAGGGCTCTGTGTGATAAGCTTGCCCTGTGACAGCCCGAGGCCTCCAAGGCCAGCCAGGTTCACGCAGCGGATCAGGGGGGGCGGGGATGCCAGGGCCAGCCACCGAAGCCCACCCTGGACCATGTTAGGGAGCTTCCTGGAGACCATCCCACGAGCAGGAGCAGAAGGAGAACTTCCCAGGGCAGGGAACTTGACCTTCACGGCCAGCGAGTTTTATTCCTCTGCCTTAGAGTTCGCTTATAAAGGCCTCTGCGTTCACGATGGGGAGAGGAAAACCTGACTCTTTCCCCAAATGTCCCCCTGTCCCCAGTGCTGAGTGACATTCAACTGGGTCTGCTGGCTCAGTCCCTGGAGAAGAGGATCCTCCTCCTGCAGAGGGACCTGGTGAGCAGTTCCCAGGGGCTGGCGTCCTGGGAATAGAGTGAGGGAAGCGGGATGAGAATGGTTCTGAGAAAGGAGAGATGGGGGGTTGCTGCTGGGAGGGGAGGGGAAGTACTGGCGTAGGTTTGGGAAATCGTAGCTGCATCTCTGTCTGGGGGACAGGCCCAGTGGGCATGAGTCTACCTTGGAAAGGTCTCAGTTTCCACAGCAACCCTGCAGAGGGCCCCTCCCCCAAGTTCTAAAATAGCCGTCTAGGAACCCACGTTTGGGGATCTCAGGGCATCTGAGTTATATCCCTGCTGTACTCACATGGTTACCATTTGCAAATGCATGCTCTCTCTCTGCATGCATCTATATGTAAGTACATATGTGTGTGTAGACATGTGTATACACACATTGTACATGCAGGCATACATACACAATTCCAAACCCTACTTTTTTGCCGAGTGTCAGTGTCACTATCCAGCAGCCAAGGAGCCAGTGCTCAGTGATGTCCAATAACGCGCCCTTGACCACACTGATCTCAAGAATAGGAACAGGTCCAGACCCCAAAGCTCCCGCCCCCACAGTCACCCTGCATGACCCCTGGCCCTTGAGACAGAAGGTTCTCTCTTCCTGACCTCGGAGGCTGACCTGTAACATCTGATACTGTCTCTTCCAGGTGAGGAGTATCCTGGAGCCCAACTTCAACTGCTCCCAGAACACTCCCTTTACCCTCCAGCCTGAGCTCCTCGCCCCACTCCAGGGGGAGGGCTTGGATATCACCTATGGGCTGCTGGATGAGTGTGGCCTGCAGATGGAGCCGAACAGCCCCAGGTCAACCTGGGACCCGGAAGCCCAGGAGCCCCTGTCTGCCCTCTATGGGACCCTCTCTGTGCTGAGGCAGCTGGCTGAGGCCTGAGCCCCCCTGGGGGTCAGGCCAGGGAGTCAGTCCAGTGAGGCTAGTCAGTCCTGGTCCTGCCCTTTGCTGCAGACACCCGCAAGTTGTTCTCTGTATCCGCGAGTCTGTATCTCTTCCATATATAAGGGATAAGTCTTTGTCTTTGTTTGATTTATTTTACTTAGCACAAGGCCTTCAAGTCTGTCCATGCTGTCACAAACCACAGGCGACTCTGGCTGCCGAGTGGGGGGATGGGTTGGAAGGTGGAGGGGCCTGCGTGGATGTAGGAAGAACACTGAAGCAGTTTCTCTAATTGCCCAGGCACTTAGTGGTATATTTTGAAAGGTCAGTGGTATATCTTAAAAGGTAGGAGCTTGAAAAGTAGATATATTTAATTCTGCTTTGAATAGATCCCGGGAATACTTTGGGGATATATATGCAAACTCATAGGATCACATCTTCCTGCTTCATCTATTGAATGACTGTGATTGGAGTTATTTTCTAATGAACTTATAATTTATACCAGAAGGCGGCAGCATTGCCGCACAGCAGGACTTTGTGATGGCAGACACTTTGCTTGATTTGCTTTGGGACTTCTGAGTTAAAGGCTGGCCCCTCTCTCTGCTCTGCTCTCCCACCTCCCTCCCCTGCTTTTCCCTCCCCCTTTGCTGCCTCCCCACTGCATTTAACATGGAATAGGCTGGGAGAAATGGGGCTGAGGCAGAGGAAGACAACGCTGGCTTCTTTTTAATAGCTTCTAGAGTCTTCCTTTTAATAAAATACTGCATTGGTTGTATTGAATAATTCCCATAAAGAGCTCTGGGAGGTAAGACATGAGTTATGGGGAACTTAGAGCTGTTTCCAGGGTTTTCAGAAACGTTTTTTCCCAGAAACACCAGCCCTTCTGCGGGGATTACTATGGGTTCTGTGGGAAATCTGCCGTCTCATGCTGAGCCTAGGCAGGAGCCAGGAAGAGATTGAATGTTGCTCAGTAAGCAGGGCACATAGTTTCTGAATGAATTCAGCCAAGCACGGGAACTGTTTCAAAATATTACAACCCTGGTCAACCCATCAGAAAGCAGGGCTGGTGCAAATGATATTGGTCTTATAATCTGATAGATAGAGCACCTGAATTAACCTGAAAAATAATCATATTATTTTAAATCTTAGAACACATATATTATACTTCTATGAATAGGGGGTTAAGTTTTTTCCTAAGTTTCCTTTCCAAGGCCTGTGCGAAGCAATGGAGGTGACTCAGCTGTCAACTCAGCAAGCAGAACTGATCAGTATGGTCAGACCAGGAGTCAAAATATCATCTCATCAACATCCTTTCCTCACCTGATGGCTAAGGACAATAGGTGACCTCCGGGGACCCTCAGGCTGCTTATAGCTGTATTCCCTTCCCAGCCTCACCCTGGCCCTTCGCTGTAGAACCCTGTCCCCACTCATTGCTGTGAGACAGGATTTGAATGCTTGTAAGCACCCTCTCTTCTTGGTTGGCTGACCTTCTCAATAAATGTCTTTTGTGATTTGACCCTGCCTTCGTTATTGGACATGGTGACAGTCAGCCTGAGCCCCTCCGGGTTTCTTTGAAACAAAAATGTGCGGATTTGCTGTTTTCTTGGGGAAGACTTGCCTCTGCACAGGTCTGGGCATGGAGTCTGAAGTCACCGCTGGCAACCTCTACCAGACAACTCCATCCCCCCTGCTTCCTTTTTCTCGCTTTATTGGATTGTTATTGAACCAAATTAATCAATGTCTCTGAAAAACCTACCCCAGTGGCCAACACGTAGGTGATACTCAATAAGCTGTTCTCCAGTGAATTGAACCCAGACAGCAGTGAGGGAGGCCTTGGAAGCCTGGGTGTCCCTGCTGTGGTCCCACAGGCAGCCCCAGAAGCAGGGGGTGGGAAGAGGGGTCTGTGGTATGGGATGCTGAAATCATTCAATTTCTAGAAATTTCCAGGTAGGGGAACATGTCTAAGGGTGCCCCTCCCTCTTGTGGGGACCCTGGGCCCTGCTGGTCTGCCTGCTTCACAGCCTGCAGTAGAGCACCCATCGTTAGTTTGTGTTGTTTTTAATATCAAGGGTCTTTGCATTTGAATACAGTTAGCCTTAGGTAATTTGAGATTGGCTTTAAATCCTCCTTTCCATTTAATCATACATTTCCTCTAATTCTTGTGTCCTTTATGTTACCTGTCCCTCCTCCCCCCCATCTTTTACAACTATTGATAGCTACTTTTTTAGTGTAACTTTATTTTCCATTTTACCTGGGGCAGCCCACCTGCCAGCTCCACCTGTGGCTGGGGGAGGGGCCAGATTGGGAGGCAGGAGAGCTGTGTCCAGGCCAGCTGGGTGATCCTCAGCCTGTGAGGCTGGGATCAAGGGGCACTGCCCAGGGCCAGTGTCCAGCCTAGAGGCCATGTCCGTGCCCCTTGCCTTAGATGAAGGTGGAGTCCAGAGGCCTGGCATCCTGCTGGCTGAGTGCACACACCTCGAACAGCTGCTTGATGACATGGCTTTGCAGTGCATTTATTTTATACTAGAGGCCTGGTGCACAAAATTTGTACACAGGAAGGGGGTCCCTTCAACTCAGCCTGCACTCTCTCCAATCTGGGACCCCTCAGGACCTTTGGCTCCTAACCACTCACCTGCCTGCCAGCCTGATCCCCCTAAATGCTCTCCCCTGACACCTGTTTCCCCTAACTGCTCTCCCCTGCTAGGTTGGCCACCCTAACTGCTCTCCCATTTCTGCCTGATCGCCTCTAGTCTCCTCTGTCTTGGCCCCGTTAACATGAATTTGTCAGGAAGGATGTACGAAAGGACCTCCAGAAGGTCGCCCGGAAGTTGTTCAGTCTAATTATCATATTATCTTTTTATAAGTATAGATGCCACCTTGTCCTAAAAATGCAGGTTGTTCCCAGATTTTCCTATTGTGGAAGGGGAGCCCGCAGTAGCATCCTGGGTTCTGATCAGGGCTTATGCGCTTATGCTTTATCTCAGCAGATGTGATTCCTAGAAGACGACTTTTGGATGTACCTTGAACATTTCTATTGAATTTACCAAATCATCCTTCAAAAATGTTGAACCACTTTAAACTCCCACTAGCAACCATGCGTGTGCCCTCTGTCCTGCTTTGATGCCAATATCATTGATTTCTCCCTAGAAGCTTTTCTCCCGTCAGCCAAGACTGCCTTGAGCCAACCTCATTGTTCAGCTGGTGACTTGATTTCCTGAGATAAAATTATATGTTGGGGTGGCACGTTCTCTTACCTTCAGAATGAACCCAACAAAAGCTTGTTTCCTCTCTTGGATGATTTGCCACATTAGTGTTATACCCTGGAGACGGTATTCTGACCAGACCTTCCTGGATGGGGTCATAACATACCCTGTGTTTGTGGAAAGGTGTGGGCCACATCACTAAATAATGCAGGGCAATTTTCTCCTCCTGTGGAAAGGAAAATTATGATAGTATATGTCCCTTTCCACAGGTTTCTTGCAGGCTTGTGTCTGCGCTGGTCCCCTCCATGTCGCCCCCGCCCTTCCCCCCTGTCAGTAGCCCAAGTACCTCCACCTTGTGCCTTGGGGCTGCTGGGTGCCAGGCCTGTGAGTGTGTGTCTCCACTCCCCCCACTCCCAACCCCAGGTCCAGGGTGGCAGGACTTGGGGCTGCAGGGCGCTGGCCTCCCTGTGGGTTTGTGTCTTTGATCTGGGGGCTCCTGGGTACCCACTCCATGCGGTTTGTGTGTCTGATCCAGGGGCTGCTGGGTGCTGGCCTCTCTGCAGGTTTGTGTCTCTGAACGGGGGCTGCTGGGTGCTGGCCTCCTGTGGGTTTGTGCCTTTGATCTGGGTGCTGGCTCCCTGCAGCCCCAATGCAACCATGGCCATGCTTGGGGCTACTAGATGCAGGCCCCCTGAGGGTTTGTGTCTCCCATCCACCTGGCAGCCCCAGTGCCACCTGGCTGCTATAGGCCTTGCCATCTTGGTTGGGTTAATTTGCATACTCACTCCTATTGGCTGGTAGCATAGCGAAGGTGCGGTTAATTTGCATGATTCTCTTTTATTAGGTAGGATTTCCAAATTCCAGGACTTCTGTTCCAGCTGTCCATCAACCTCTTGCTTGAGGAGCCGGTTCTGCTCTTTCAGCATGAGGATGGCCTGCTGCTGCCAGCCAGGAGCCTGGGATGAGGCAGGGGCCAGGGCAGAGCCAAATGGACACAGATCACAGCCAGCAGCTCCCCCAGGCAGTGGGACACCTCCTGCACCTTGGGCCGCAGTCGCCCCAGTGTACAGGGATCCTCTCAGCCCCAAACTTAGTGCTGGCCCGGCTCTGGCCCATGCGGCACTGAGTTGCTGCTGGAACCAGTCTGGTCCTGGGCCATCATCTGCAGACCCTGCAGTTGCCCCCCCTGCTTCTGCTCCAGCTCTGCCATCTGCTTGGGCAGCTCAGAGTGCACTCCGTTTGTGATGGTATGCCTCCGACGGGAGTCCCCACACTCAGCTCCCAGGCGCTGCAGGCCACTGCACCTGCTTCAGAGCTCGGACTCCTGAGGCTGCTCCTGCTCAGGGAGGCCAGGTGCAGCTCCTCCTGGACACACAGCTTCTCCAGGCTTGGGCCGTGCCCAGAGGCAGGGGCTTCTGCTTCCTCGTGGGTGTACAGAACACCAGGCGCTGTGGGCTCTGCTGGCACTGCGGCAGCAGCTGGCCCCGGGCCTTGTGGACCACCTCAGAGCAGGGGCTCACAGACCGGCCACAAAGCTCTGGAAGGTCAAGCAGCCGCTGGCTGGGGCCACCTAGCAGGGGCCCTCGAGCACTCCACAGCGGGGAAGTGACCTCAAGCTGAGCTGCACAGCTGGTCTCCAGGATGTGGAAGAGGGTGCCAGGCTCTGCAGGAAGGTGCCACAGCTGCTTCCTGAGCCCACCCCGCCTGGGTCCTCAGGAGGCCCAAAGGCGGGGCTCGGGCCCTGAGACCACACCCAGCCCTCCTCTGCTTTTGGTTACATAAATAAGCCCCAGAACTTGAGCTGGGGACCTGCTGGTGGGAAGATCAGCAGAATTGCCCTTCTCTTCTCTGGGTTTTGTCTGACCTCAGGAAGTCTGGAGATTGGAAGGATCCCTACCTGTTGGAGCCTTTCTATATAAGATAAGACAACACACAACTGGTAAGTGCTAACCAGGGACCAGGGGGTGAGTGAGAAGGTACTGTTATGGGTGGAAGTGGTCTACTTGGAGTGTTGCAAAGAGATTTTCCTGAGGCTCCCCCAGGAGGATGGGATTTCGTGGAGAGCTTTCCTGATGATGTGAAATTAAGGGGGTTCCCCTCCTCAGCCCCCACTTCTACTGCACATGTGCCCATCCCCCCCTTTGTTCTGTCCCTTCTCTGTCTGGTCATGGAAGAGGTCCAATCTTCCCTTCAGCAGAGTTAGGATCAAGGCCACTGCCCAGAATTTCTGTTCCAAGTTAAAGTCCAGTCCAGACAGCACCTGGCTAGCTAGTTTAGCTGTGTTCCCAGCTAGGTCAGTTCCATGTGGGGTCAGGACAGCATAGACCATGGGGCCGTGTAAGGCCACATGACCATGAAGAGAGACCAGGGGAGCACATGGCTGAGTGCAAGTCACAGAGCAAGAGAGAGGGAGAAAGAACAAGAGCAAATGAGAGAGGGAACTCGGGTTTTAACCAGGAGCTTCTCCAAACTAACCAACTAACTCTTCAAGATTGCACATGCTTCTGATGGGGTCACCCCCTAGCCAACCCATTGTTCCCCAGGCTAGACCGACAGGCCTACACCTCCTTACACCCCCTTCCCTCTCCAACCTCCACTTCTTCTGCACACGTGTCCACCCCCCGCTTTGTTTTATCCCTTCCCCCAGTGACCTGCAGGGAGTGGACCTTGGTTCTGTGGGGAGCATGAAGCTGCCCAGATGACAGTGCTTACAGTGTGTGCCCTACCCTTTGCTTTTTTCTTTTATTAATGTTAACTAGCTAATTACTGCAATAACAATATCTCAGCCAGAGAGAGAGAGAGAGAGAGAGAGAGAGAGAGAGAGAGAGAGAGAGAGAGAAATGTTCTCAATCGGTTTGAGAAATGGGTAGAGATGTATTTGGTTTGTTTTAGATTGACAAATATCCCCTCCCACCCTCAATCCCCTTCACCCCCCAAATTAGCATTTCTTCCTACAGTTCTCCTCAATGCAGACTAAAGCTGGGTAACAACACATGAGCAGCTAAGGCTGAGGAATATATCTTTGACACATCTTGTTTTTCACCCACCTTCCCCTTCTTCCCTTTGATAACTACCAGCTTATTCTCTGTATCTATGGGTCTGTTTTATGTTGTTTATTCGTTTGTTGTTTTTTTAAGATTCCACTTATAAATGAAATCCTATGGTATTTGTCTTTCTCTGTCTGATTATTTCTCTTAGTATAATGTCTCCTAGTTCTATCCAACTTGTCCCAAATGGCAAGATTTCGTTCTTGTTATGGTGGAGTCATATTCTAGTGTGTAAATGTACATCTTCTCTACCCACTCATTTACCAATGCCATCTACCTGTCCTCAGAGTCTTCAGCCATGCCCACCCATCTGAGCTCTGTGGGTGGGACAAAAGAGAAGCAGGCCGCTTAGGAGTGTCCTACAGGGTGGGGAGCCAGGATTACTGTGCTCTGCTCCACCATGGGAGAAGCGTGGGCCACGAGGTTACTCTTGATTGAATTGTGCTGCCTCGGAGGAGGGGTGATGTGAAAAGGCTCTGCTTCCATTCCTGGAGGTTTTGATCTATTGGACTCTGGGCTCCCACAGAGGAACCCTTTGTCCCCAGGTGTTGTCAGGTCTGGTGTTTCTGAGGAGGGCCGAGGCCTGAAAAGTCCTGTTCTGCCATCTTACTGACATCATTCTTTGAAGTGGAAAGTGTTTAAAAGCAATTTGAGAATGTGATTAGGACTACAGGTCGACGGCTACATGTTGAGTACAGATTGATGAATTCCCTACAAGGCTCCTGACCCCTAGAAATGAGGCACTTCATAATTTTCTAGTGAGTCATGGTCCACTTAGCACAATGATGCAGGCGTCCGGATTTTCATTTAACCATCTCATGCCCACCTTTGTGATGGCCACACTCTTGTTCTGTTTTAGTCACACCAAGACTCGGTAAGATCTTAAAAAGTAAGGGCTTTGCAGCACTGAACACACATAATTCACACACATTACCAGTAAGTCCTCCAGGGGGACTGACCATTGTACAATGTGGCCAGCTTGATGTGAATGGTGCTGGCATAAGGAAGTGCCTACATTTGGTTATGGAGGAGAACTTACCACCTCTGGCACTTCCAACAAGTTAAGCATGTGCTCATTGGTCCCCTGACTCAGCAGCAACTTAGGTCTAGGTATCTCATCTGTTCACTAAAGACCATGCTGGTGGACAGTTATTTAAGGAAGACCCAGGCCCGTTCCAGGTAACAGGGGGGCCATTTGCACATGCATGTGAATTCACTGTGTAGATAAGACAAAGGCCTATGGCACAGTCAAGTCACTGCCAACTCTCTCTGAATGACACGTGAACACTCATTTAATCTCATCTGTAAGACCCACCTGATCTTTGCTCTTCTCTTTTCTCTGCCCCTAGCAACATGCCCTCTATGTTTGAGAGAACCACCAAGAAATTGGTCAAAGAGATCGGAGACAAAAAGCTCAGACCTGTCAAATGCTTGGAGAGGGCCACCAGGATACATCGGTTTTCTCTAATACGGAGGAAGAAGGCTCGCTCTCGGTTTTGGGAACTACCCGATGTCCCACTTGACGTCTCCCTCATGCACATCCTCGAACCAGGTTCTTCAGTCCCAGGTATTGTCAGCCACGGGCATAGGAGGCAGCGGCTGCAGACCAAGGGTGCAGGGAGAAGGGTGCAGTAGGCAAGACATGCTGAGACACCCACACAGGGACCTCATCATTCCTTAGGGTTAGGGAAGTGTCCCTGTTATCCAGCCCTGGGTGGGTTCAAACGTCCTCAGGAGTAATTTACACACAAAATGTTGGCTGATGAGTTAGCTTCCCGGTTGAGATTCAGTTGAGTGGGAGAGCTGGGGTGAGCCCAGGCCATTTCCTAGCTGTTGCAGAGGGAATCCTTGACTGAATCTTAGGTACCTTGTCTGTTTCCAGAGGTTGCTGTGAAAGTGCCTGCCCTCTTCAGTGACACCGTGGTCAGGAAGCAGCAAGTGGCTGGGAACGTGAATGCTGGGGCAGAAGCAAGCTTCTCAGAGGAGACGACTGTTTGCCGAGAGTCCTCCCTTGAGTACCAGATTGTTAGCACCCCACACGAAACCTGGACAGAGCTTCAGGAGAGGTGAGGGCAGGGGGAGGAAGGACCTGGTCAATGGGACTCACGCAAAGCTCTCCTCGTGGGCAAAGAGGCTCAGAATGAACAAAATGACACCCTGGATCACACTATCCTTCTTGGTTATTTACCCTTTCATTCATTCAGCGAGCAGTGATGAGTTACCTAAAATATTTTATTGATTTTTTACAGAGAGGAAGGGAGAGGGACAGAGAGAAACACTGATGAGAGAGAAACATCGATCAGCTGCCTCCTACACACCCCCTACTGGGGATGTGCCTGTAACCAAAGTACATGTCCTTGAATGGAATTGAACCTGGGACCCTTGAGTCTGCAGGCCGACGCTCCATCCACCCAGTCAAACTGGCCAGGGCCATTTCCTAGCTGTTGCAGAGGGAATCCTTGACTGATGAGTTATCTAATAAGTGTTCATTAAAGCTGTGGTTGTTGTCTGACTGACTCAGTGCTTGAGCATCAATCTATGAACCAGGAGATCACATTTCAATTACTGGTCAGGGGCACAGCCTCAGTAAGAGGTGTGCAGGAGGCAGCTGATTAATGTTTCTCATCGATGTTTC
The DNA here is from genome assembly GCF_964339955.1 of Pipistrellus hanaki. Taxonomy (NCBI): domain Eukaryota; kingdom Metazoa; phylum Chordata; class Mammalia; order Chiroptera; family Vespertilionidae; genus Pipistrellus; species Pipistrellus hanaki. The sequence goes on along the minus strand of NC_140519.1, from coordinate 46,003,407 downwards.
TGGCTCTCTATCACTCTCCCTTCCTCTCTGTAAAAAATCAATAAAATATATGTTAAAAAAAAATCCCTGCCCTAACATGTATTTATTGGGGTAGGGGACATGCAGTGAGTGAGGAAAATAAGCAATAAAAAATAAGTTAAAGTATTAATTTAAGTGAGGCAAAGGCTTTGAAACTCTGTTTAAACCAAGTATGGTTCAGAGTCTTAGAATTTAATTTACCTCAGTGCCTCTGAGAAGACTTTTAGAAACAAGATTTCAATTTGAAGAGTATTTCTTTATTTAAAAAAATATATTTTTATTGATTTCAGGGAGGAAGGGAGAGAATGACAACGATAGAAACTTCAATAATGAGAGACAATTATTGGCTGCCTCCTGAAAACCCAACTGGGGATCGAACCTGTAATCTGGGCATATACCCTGATCGGGGTTTGAACCGTGACCTCCTTGTTCATAGGTTGACACTGAACCACTGAGCAACACCAGCCAGGCCTAAATGGTATTTCTATCAGTGCAAAGAAATGCTAAAGCAACTAGTGAGAATCCCAGGCTATTGGAGACAAAGTTATTTTGACTGGGCGTGGCACAGTTTCTTCTGGTGTCTTGTAAGACGAATACTTACAAAGACTTTATGGTGTAAAAGAGCATGTGGCAGGAAAATGAAATGAAATTTGTCCTAGAAAATTTTCAGCAGTTGAAGAGGCTCTGATTTGAGGGATGCTTTTTATTATCTACTATAATAGCACCAAGAAAAAAAAAGTCTTCTGAGATGAAACTGGAAATGTGAAAAGAAAGGCAATGAGACACTTTCAGTAAATGGATGTGGACACGTGATGTGTTTCACCTGAAGGCAGGTGCAGACTGTGGGGACCTCAGAGTGGTGTCAGGAGCAGATGGAAGAGGGCTGGATGGAGGGGCCAATGTAGGTCTCTCTGTGGGGCTAACAGTTGAACTGAGACCTGCAGAATAAAGGGAGCAAAGAGCAGGAGGAAAGTAGTCCAGTTGAGGGGTATGAAGCCTGGGCAAGGACCAGCTTGGCATTTTCCGGAGCCGAGGGAAGTCAGTGAGGTGAGATTTAGCCAACCGGGATGAAGGTGACAGAAGTGAAGTTTGGAGGTGAGTGAATGTCAGATGACACAACATCTTAGAGACCCGGGAAGGGCCTTGACTTCCCCCAAAGGGCATTGGGGAAACCCACACTGAGGCTGTGGCCTCCTCTTCTGAGAAGCAAAGGATCTCTCAGTATTCTCCTCGGCTCTCTAAAAAGCCCAAACCAGTGGGGCCTTTAGTGGAACGAGAGTTGAGTCTGAGAATGGAAATGCAGATGAAATCCGTCTTTGGTACTTTCAACCCGTCATGTCCCCACACAGACCTGCATCTTCACCGCAGCCCTCCCAGCCACCTGCCAAGGACAGTGACTGTCCACATCCCCATGTGCTTGTCCTGTAAACTCACCCAGCATCTCCTGCTTCATCACCTTTTTCCGTTTGTCCCCACCCCACTCTGACTCTGTGCTTCTGGACAATGGTCAGGCTCCCAAGGACTGTTGTCCAAAGACCTGTCCACTACGGGCCTCTTCAGGTGGGAGGCCCCAGCACTGGGCATCTATAAACTGCCCTCTAACAGGACCAATATAATTTTGGAAAATGCTACTGCCTTGAACAAAACAGCCTGCATACTCTCCTTCCCACACCCTCATCAGAAAATTGGGGCCCCTCCACCCTCATAGCAAAGAAGGTGTTTCACTCTCCTTGGTAACCTAACCCATGTGCCAGGATCTTTCTGCCTGTGGCAGGGACACCCCTTTCAGGTCCCGAGGAGCAGGGTGACACAGGGCCACCCGGGAAGGCATCTCTTCCCACTCTGACCCTCTCTTCCCTGCAGGAAAGTGCTGGACCCAGAGCCGGCCATCCTGAAGCAATGCCGGGAAGCAGGGGTAAATCTGTATGTTGTGACGGACACTGTGGAGCTGCTCAACAACACTGAGCTGCAGGACCTCAGCAGCGCAAATGTCTCAGGGAAATTCTCCATCCCTCTGAATATTTGGGCCAAGGTATGAGGTGGGGACACTGATGGATAAAATAGCAAGTAGATTTAATTGTGTAGTATTACAGTTGCTTTGGTAAGGTATGAATTCTGATAAATATGAAGGGGAAGCTGCCATACTATCTACAGGTCCAGTTTTATGCTGGAAGAAATGAGGGACCCCAACTCCCAAACCTCAGTGGTTGAAGTGCACTAAATGCCGTGGCAAGCTGAGAAGAATGGATAGTAGGAGGGAGATTTAAATGCCTTCAGGCACACATAGGATTGATATAACTCACAAAACCCAACAATGGTTCTTTCAATTATGAAGTAAATTCATTTATCAGATAGTGTATATTTATAATGTGCTTTAAACATTATATGTGTGTGAGTGTGTGTGTGTGTGTGTGTGTGTGTGTGTGTCTATATATATATATAGACACACACACATATACTAGAGGCCTGGTGCATGAAATTTGTGCATCGGAATGGGGAGGTGTCCCTCAGCCCAGCTTGCATCCTCTCCATTTTGGGTTCCCTCTCACAATCCAAAACTGTTGGCTCCCAGCTGCTCGCCTGCCTGCCTTCCTGATTGCCCATAACCGCTTCTGCCTACCAGCCTGATCAACCCCTAACCACTCTCCTGCCAGTCTTATTGATGCCTAACTGCTCCCCTGCTAGCCTGTTGCTGCTCTGCTTGGGTGTTTTTTTGTGTTTTTTTTTTTCCTACCTTGTCTCCTAACTGCTGATTTGGTCCTTAGCATCTTTTCGTCTACTGTTGAAGCCTTCCATTGTAGCGTGTCATTCTTCATTTCCTTTTATTCTGACACATGTTGGTAAATTTCTCACTCAGATGTTTGAGCATCCTTATAACAATTACTCTGAATTATTTCTCGGACAAATTGCTTGTCTCAGTTTCATTTAGTTCCTTTTCTGGTGCTTTCACCTTTTCTTTCATTTAGGGGTTGTTTCTTTGTCATTTGTCCTCACATTGAAGAGTTAGAAACTCAAGAAAAAATGGAATTGTGAACTAATTTTCCCAAGGTCAGTGATTTTTGTCTTGGAGGAGGGAAATTGGAAAAAGTGAAACATTGCTCCAGTGTGAAGGATGCTTTACCATCAACTTTGGGTTTCCATTTGCTTGGGTTGGAAAACTGGCTTTTTGAGAATAGGGGACAATCCTGTGTTATCCCCTCCCTGCCATACCCCCTTCTCCCGGCCACTGTCACAGCTCTTCCCAGCCAGCTGGGTGTTAAGTGCTGGGAACTGAGTGTTGGCATGGATTGTGATGCCATTTAACAGTTTGCATATCACCTCTGGGTCATGGCTGCATCAATTTTATTTTGGTCAATCAGACAAAAGATCAATAAGAAATGGAGGCCTTGAGTAACACCATTTAGATTAATTAAGCTACATTCCCTAACAGACAGAACACGCTGTAGAGTAGCATACATGTTCTTCCCATGCACACCTAGAGCATTCTCCAGCCCTGCTCCCTATCCACCTGACCAAGTTTAAGAAGTCTGAAGTTAGACCAAAAATATATACACTAGATATATTTTCTGGCCAAAATGGAATGAAAGTAAGAGATCAATAATAAAAGGAAAAACTAACAAATTCACAAATATATGGACATTAGGAAATACATTCTTGAATCTTCTGTGGGTCAAAGAAGATATGAGGGAGATCAGAAAATATCTCTAGACAAATCAAAATGATAATAAAATACCATATTGTACATCTAAAAATGGGTGGAATTCTACTTTTTAAAAATAAAACAGAAAACAATAAGCTGAAACCTGTTTGGCTCAATGGTAGAGCGTTGGTCTGTGGACTGAAAGGTCCCAGGTTCGATTCCGGTCAGGGGCATGTATGTTGGTTGTGGGCACATCCCCAGTAGGGGGTGTGCAAGAGGTAGCTGGTCGATGTTTCTCTCTCATCGATGACGTCTCTAGCTCTATATCTCTCCCTTCCTCTGTAAAAAATCAATAAAATATATTTTAAAAACACACACAACAACAATAGATATTAAATGGAAGAGCTACATAATAACTGAAAAGCTTAACAAAATTTAAATAAACTAATAATCCATCTTGCTTTTACTAGGTGTACCAGTTAATAATGGTGAATTTCATAATCAAAGAAAACACAATCATTTCAAGAGAAACTTCAGAATGCTTTATTCAAAGTAATGTCCATCACTAGCTACACATTTCCCCCATCTTTTAGGTAATTTGTGGATTCTGTCCCAACAGAACTTTATTTGTTTTGAGGCAAACCATTCAGAGACCTAATTTTCCACTTCTTTGTATGTTTTGAAGTGCTGTTCAGAAAGTGTGTGCACCATCAATCAGAATAAGTGGTAATCTGAAGGAGCAAGGTCTGGTGAATAAGGCGGGTGGGTAAATACTTCCCAAGCAAGATCATTTAACTGTCTTTAACTGGTTTTGAAGTGTGTGATGGTACATTATCATGAAGCAAAATTACTTCGATGTGTCTTCTGGCACATTCTGGTTGTTTCACAATCAAAGCGTGGTTCAAATTGATTATTTGTTGTTTGTAGCAGTCAGTATTAATGGTTTCGCCTGGTTTAAGAAGCTCATAATACACCATGCCTTCCTGATCCCACAAAACACAGAGCATTGTCTTCTTTCTGAAGCGATTTGGCCTTGCAGTCGATGTTGATGGTTGAACTGGATCAACCCATGATTTTGTGTGTTTGGGATTCCCCAAATAAACCCACTTTTCATCGCCAGTCACAATTGGATGCAAACAAGACTTTCTTTCATGCCGTTGAAGCAACATTTTACTGATGACTTTTTGGTTTTCCATTTGTCTTTTACGTGGCACCCATTTTTCTTCCTTTAAAATATTTCCCATTGCTTGTAACTGATCAGAAATTGTTTGCTGGGCAACATTTAATCTTTCTGCAAGTTGTTTTGAGTTTGACACACATCTTCATCCAATAATGCTTGTAATTGTTGGTCTTCAAACTTTTGGATGTTCTTTGTCTTTCACATATAAATAATCACTTTTAAAGTGTTTTAACCAGCATTAACAAATATCTTGAGATGGAGCATGTTCACCGTAAGCTTCCTGAAGTATATGATAACTATTTCTTCAAAATAAAGTAACGAATTAAAACTTCCTGCAAATGCCATTTTTTTTGCCACAAAATTCGACATTTTTAAGCATAAAAATATCTATGATGTCAACACCTACAGCGAATTTGACATGTGAAGTTTTGAACCTTGTTTTCAATGCAACAAAATAGCATACATATCATATCGCATATATATCAACATATGTGTAACTCCATCTATTGAAAAAAAATCTGCATTTTAAACTAGTGTTCCTAATATAGCAAGATGTGGAGTCTTACTTGTATCCTCAAATACCTTATTGTTCTGTTCCTCTTGAACAAGGTATAAAATCATAAAGCCACACACACACACACACACACACACACACAGACACACACACACACACACACACACACACACACAGAGACATACACACACACACACACACACACACACACACACACACACACAATGTATATATATTATACCATCCCATCAGTACTTTGTTGGGTTCTCTTTTGCTTTCAATACTGCGGCAATTCTTCTTGGCATTGATTACACGAGATGTTGAAAGGTGATGCCAGGATTTGAATACCATGCTTGATGAATAGTACTGTCCAGTTCTGTGAGATTTGATGGTTGTGGAACCAGCTTCCTGATGACTCTTAACTTTGTCTCACAAATGCTCAATTGTATTGAGATCTGGTGATTGTGGGGGCCACCTAAGCAAGGTAAAGTCTCCCTCATGTTCTTGAAACCACTCCTGCACAATATAAGCACCGTGGCATGGTGCATTGTCTTGTTGGAAGAAGCCATTTCCATTGGGATATGCCATCAACATGATAGGATGAACTTGATCAGCAACGATACTTAGGTATGTTGTCCTATTTAGATGTTGTTCCACACAAATTAAAGGGCCCAATCAGGCCAGGAAAACATGCCCCAAATCATAACACTGCCCCCACTAGCTTCAATGGTTGTATTCATGCATTGGGGTGCATGCTTTCATGATGTTTCTGCAAAATTCTCACTCTGCCATCTGCGTGATGCAACTGGAAACGTGATTCATCATTCCATATGACTTTTTTCCAATGCTCGATTGTCCAATCCTTGTGTTCCTGTATGAATTGGAGATGTTTTATCTTGGTAACTCCAGACAATAAAGGCGTTTGAACAGGCCTTCAGCTTCCATATCCCATACGATGCAGTATACAGCTAATTTGCCTACAAACATCAGGTGATCATAATAATCTGGCTATATATAATGGAAACAACAGCAGACACGAAATATCTGACTTTTTTTAATATCTCATGACTCCTAATACATTTTCTTAATCTGTCATTTAAAAAAAAATTAATAAATCTTTATTTTTCAGATTATTACAATTGTTCCTCTTTGCCCCCCCTATAGCTCCCCTCCACCCAGTTCCCACCCCTCTCTCTGCTCTTACCCCTCCCCCCCACTGTCCTCATCCATAGGTGTATGACTTTTGTCCAGACTCTTCCCGCATCCCCCACACTCCTTTCCCTCTGAGAATTGTCAGTCTACTCCCTTTCTATGCCCCTGATTCTATTATATTCACCAGTTTATTCTGTTCCTCAGATTTTTTACTCACCTGATTTTTAGATTCACTTGTTGATAAATATGTATTTGTTGTTCATAATTTTAATCTTTACCTTTTTCTTCTTACTCTTCTTAAAGAATACCTTTCAGCATTTCATATAATACTGGTTGGGTGGTGATGAACTTCTTTAGCTTTTTCTTATCTATGAAGCTCTTTATCTGACCTTCAATTCTGAATGATAACTTTGCTGGGTAGAGCAATCTTGGTTGTAGGTTTTTGCCATTCATCACTTTGAATATTTCTTTCAACTCTCATCTGACCTACATAGTTTCTGCTGAGAAATCAACTGACAATCATATGGGTGCTCCCTTGTAGGTAACTGTTTTTCTCTTGCTGCTTTTAATATTCTCTCTTTGTCTTTTGCTCTTTCCATTTTAATTATTATGTGCCTTGGTGTGGTCCTCTTTAGATTTCTTTTGTTTGGGGTTCTGTACATTTCCTAGACTTGTAAGTCTATTTCTTTTACCAGGTGGGGTAAGTTTTCAGTCATTATTTCTTCAAGTAGGTTTTCAGTATTTTGCTCTCTCTCTTCTTCTGGAACCCAATAATTCTGATGTTGGTACGCTTGAAGTTGTCCTAGAGGCTCTTTACACTATCTTTATATTTTTGGATTCTTTTTTCCTTTTGTTTTTCCAGTTTGGTGTTTTTTGCTTCTTTGTATTTCAAATCTTTGACTTGATTCTTGTGATCCTCTAGTCTGCTGTTAAATCTCTGTGTAATATATTTTTATTTTAGTCAGTGTATGTTTAATTTCTAGTTGGTTCTTTTTCTTATCCTCAAGGGTCTGGCTAAATTTATTGGCCTTTTCTAGGAAATTCTTGAAAAACCTTATAACCATGGTTTTGAACTCTATATCCATAGTTTGCATCCCTCAATTTCTTTCATTTGTGATCTGTTTCTTTGTCTCTAAATTTTGGCTGCTTCCCTGAATTGATAGAGTGTCTTTGTGTGCTAGGTGTCCTATAGGGCCCAGTGGCTCAGCCTTCCCAGTTACCTGAGATGAACACTCTTGGTGCACCCCTTTGTGGGCTGTGTGCACAGTCTTGTTGTAGTTAAGCCTTGATTGTTGTTGGTATCACTGGAGGAATTGACCTCCAGGCCAATTGGCTATGAGTATCAGCTGTGTCTACACTGGGAAAACTTCTGTGCTGGGGACACCCTTATGAGACAAGACTTGCAAAAGCCTCTGTGCTCAACTTGGATGGGGCAGTCTCAGGGTGGAATAGATAGCATTGGCTTCCCCTCAGCCCCACCCTAAGAGACCCCTGGGTCTCAGTGTCCCTTGGTAATCTCTGCAAGCACCTCTGAGAGAAAACTGCCCTCGAGTTTCACCTGCTGCCTGACAGTCCAGTTTCTCCCCAAATATGTCAGAGTCTCGCCTGTAACTAGAGTTCAGTGCAGTTGGGAGCTTTTGTTTCCCTCCTGCTTGAGAAAGTGGGCAACTGAGTGCTATCAGGAACTTGGTTTGGATGATTCAGTGAAATCAGGAACTAGATTTGGATGATGCCCTTGCCCTGTAAGGAAGACTAGAAGAGGCTTTAGTTGGGTATTATCCTTTTGTCAATTGCTTCAACACCTATAAAGAGTAGGAAAACAAAAGCCTCATTATCAACAAGAGGAAGTGACTAGATAAACTTGAATATATAAAAATATAATTATTTTTGCCTTATGCAGTTCCTCTGAGTCTCAGTGTACTTTTCTCTTTCCTGACAGTCCAGTTTCACCCCATATGAGTTTGGATTCCCAGAGTCTCGCCCAGAACTGGAGTTCAGTGCAATCAGGAGCTTTTGTCTTACTCCACTTGAGAAAGCCAGCAGTGTACTCAGTTACCAGTCCTCTCCACACGCATGCGCCTCCGTACTTCAGCCTTTTGCAGCTCCTCTGAGTTCAATATGCTTTTCTCTTTCCTTCTAGTTATAGAATTTCCACTCAGCCAGCTTTCCTGTGATTCTGGATGATGTCTGTTTTGTCCTTTAGTTGTAATTTTGAAATTGTTGTGCAAGGCAGCAGTTTAGGTGTTTATTTATGCTGCCATCTTGGTTTCTCCTTATCTGTTATTTTCTGTAGTTTGAATTCATAGGCCCTGCATGTGATTTGGTGTTTGACATTAATTTGGAGGAAAATCCTCATTTATTATTGCTTTAAATATTTTTTTTCTGTTCATTTCTCTCTTTACCTTATATTCTCATTACATGTATGTTGCAGCTTTTCTATCTGTAACACAGTTGTTGGATATTATGTTTCATTTTTAAGTCATTTTCTCTCTGCATTGTAGTTTTGAGATTTCCTCAAGTGCAGAAGTTTTCTCTCACTTGTGTCCAGTCTACTAGTGAGACAAACAAAAGATTTCTTTATTTCTGTTGCAGTATTTTTATCTCTCTGGCATTTCTCTTTAACTTTTTCTTAGACTTCCCATTTTTCTGCTTACATTAATCATCTGCTCTTGCATTATGTCTATGTTTTTCCATTAGATCTCTTAGCAAATTACTCACAGTGGTTTACAATTCTGACCTAAGAATTTCAACCTCCATGTTATAGTTGAGTCTGATTATCAGCTTGCTCTGTCTTCAAACTGTTGTTTGTTAATTTGAATATGCCTTGTCATTTTTGTTTTTGAAAAGTTGAACATGATACATGTGATAAAAGGAACTCTGGCAAATCAGCCTTTTGTGATATGGAGGTAAGATGTATGAGACGAGAAATACTCTATAGTCCTATGGATGGGTCCCAGCATTTGTTTTTTAGTGAGCCTGTGCTCCTGCACTATGAACTCACAAGAGCTTCTCAGTGCTCTCTCACCTCTTGGATGTGGCAGGAGGGTAGAGGAAACTAGATTTGGATGATGCCCTTGCCCTGTAAGGAAGACTAGAAGAGGCTTTAGTTGGGTATTATCCTTTTGTCAATTGCTTCGACACCTATAAAGGGTAGGAAAACGAAAGCCTCATTATCAACAAGAGGAAGTGACTAGATATACTTGAATATATAAAAATATAATCATTGCAGTATCAACATGAAGTTGAGCATGAAGGTAAATATGGATGAAATAAGGACAAAAGAGCAGGCTCTAGAAACCAGGAGTAGAGAGGACAAGGGCAGGGTGCCACTGATCCATTTTCTCATGAGCTTTCTAGATGTATTTGACTTTTAAACAACATGCATGTACGATGGTGCTTCCTGGCTTCTGTTCCCAGGGTGAAGGACAGGGAGGGGGTAGCAAAGTGAGAGAGAAGAAGCTGATTGTGCCCAAGGGCTCCGTGCTGGCCTATAGGAGGAAGCAGCTGGTTTTCAACAACAAAGGCTGGGGTAAGTAGAGGCTAAAGGAGGCGGGTGGGTTGTGGGGCCTGCTTCTCCTGGGAAGAGAAGTGAGAAGGGGAGATCATCATCAGGCAACCTTAGCTTCTGTACCTGTTCAGAGAGAGAGAAGCAGCATTTCCCAGCTGTCCAGGGCACACATCACCGCTAACCATAGTCACCTCCAATCAAAATCCCACTGAATTGTTCTCAGAGGCAGAGACAGTATCCTACATGGAGAGAGACAGAAGGAGTGTGTTTAGCCCTGGGCAAGGCATTATCCTACTCCCACCCATCTCTATTCAAGATCCTCCACTATCAGCCGTTCACATGGGGTGAAGGGGGGCACGGAGACCTCCAAGGTTACCCATACCCCCCATGGCAAAGCCTGTAACATATTGGCACAATCAGGAACAAAACTGCAAATGAAGTGTCCTGTCATGCAGAATTGTATCTGCATCTCTCTCTCCCTCACCTGCCTCAAAATGCACAGATGCCCAATACCCATGGGCTCTGACTTCACATGGGAGAACCATTTGGAAACAACTATAAACCAGGATTCAATAGCGGATGCTATGAATACAACCAGCTCAGTATCCTTGACCTCTCCCTGCCCAAATGTGGAGTCCCAGGGAGAGGTCAGCCTGATAAAGGTAGGGTCCAGCTCTTCAGAGATCAGGTGCTGAATTCATCATATAGAACTCCCCCCCCCCACACACACACATTCACACACACACACACACACACACACACTGGCACACTTATGCACATGCACGCACAGCTATCTACAGAGTCCACCCTGCAACATCTGGTGACTGTAGGTCCTGCAGTCATTGACCTCCTGTCAGTGGAAATAGATGGAAAGAGTATGAGGTCTCCAGTCTTATGGGGTCAGTGGCTGAACTGAAACTTCAAAACTATGTTTTCTAAGTGTTGACAAGTGTGAACAAAATGGAAATGGACTTTGAAGGCTAGCTCATAGCAGTGTCTGCAAGTCATGTCCTGCTCATGGGGCTTGTCTGTCTCTACAGTTCAGGCCTAAGGGTGGCTACAAGGAACCTTTATAAAGAATGGCCAAGTGCAGGGAGCATTGCACTTCCCTGAGCTAATTCCATCCTCCTGACACTCCATAGAGTAAACTAATGTGAAGAAGAGTTCAAGAACTTGCCATAACACTTGCTTTGTGACTTTGAAGAAACCCAGAATTCCTCTGCCCCCCAAATTATCTATGAAATGGAATTGAGACACTGTCTCTAGAGCTGATGGCGATAAATGTGTGATAAGGTGGCTGAGCCAAATATATCTTTCCTCTCTCCAATTCACCTGGAACATTCACCACACATAAACACTTATAACCCCTTTCTCAGGCATGTCCCTCTTCCCACCCAGTGTCCTCCTCACAGACAAGTTCCATAAAGAAGCTTCTGCACTGGGCTCATTGCCTCCTTAGTGTTTATGCCTCATCCCACTGCAGTCTGTCCTCAAGGGAATTTCCTCACCCCATTATCAATGACCACACATTTGATTATTCCTGCCTTGGACTCTCTTCTCCCTGGATACTGCATCACCATGGCCTATGGGATCTCTATAATAAGACTGCTTTCCCTCTGTCTCCTTCCTTCATGGGCTCCTGGCCCTTGTCAAACACATCAATATGATTTTTAGGCAAGGTTCATAACTATGAACATTTCTCTATGTAAGATGTGAAACCACCCAGGAGACTGGCTGGAAGGGAGTAGACATGTAATGGGGGAGCCTCTGGGAGAGGGAGACAAAGAGCAGGAAGGAGGCGATGTCCTTTCCATGGAAATGGCCGATCTCCAATGTGAGACCAGAGTGGGTAACCAATCCCCAGGTGCCTATTGAAAAGGCAGGTTCCAACTTACTTTTCAGAGAGCCTGATGCAGAAGATATGGAGTGAGGTGAGGGACTCTGAGTTTCCACAATGCCCCAGGTGATTCTGATGCTAAAGGTCCCCATGGCACTCTGAGCAGAGCTGCCACACCTGGCCCGGAGGAGGCAGTGTGGGGGCTGCAGGTGCGGGGATGTGAGAGGCTCCAGCAGGGATAGCTTTGGCTTAGCTGACCTGGCTTCTTTCTACCCAGACATTCGCCACATCGCAGATGATGATGAGGAGAAAACCTTTCCAGGAGGTGAGTTGGTCAGGTTCTTTGCTTTGACCTCAGGCCGTGTTGAGCCCTTGACACTCTTTGGACCCAGACACACCCTCCTGGGGCTGAGCCCCAAAAAACACAGAGGAAACCTTCCACAGCCAGCTCCTCCTTGCATCTCCTTTTATCCCTGCTGTGAAGCACACTGGCCCTGGTCACAGGAGAGTCCCTTGTATTTTTGAGTACTAGGGTAAGTGTGTATGTGTGTGTGTTGGTGGGGGTGAGTGTGTGCGGTAGTGTTGGGGAGTGGAGAATGAGTCTTTCCAATGGAATGGCAGTAGGAATTCCACTTCACAAGTGAGCAGGTGACTTTAGCGCCAGAACGGGGGACGTGATCCCTCCACAAGGCCCATTTTTACTATTGAAACCTAACATGATGGCCTTGCTGTCCTCTTCTGAGTCCCTGGGCTCTGGCTTTCTGGGCAAATGAAAGGGGTGGATGGAAATGAGGGCTTTGGGGAGTAGGGGGCAGAATGTAGTCAAATGTACATCTACAGAGACTAACTTTTGGGTGTAATTTTATTTCTGTTCTAGGTCAAGGGAGATTATCGTCTTCAATGGGTGAGTACATGTTGGCTGGGGTGGGGAAGGTCCTCTTGGTACTCATCTGGTGAGCAGGGCAGATTAGCTCTCTCTTTGGCACCATAGCCCGGGGTCTGGCCATAGTTCCTGTAAGCTGGAATGGGTAAGGATGGATCGGGAAAGGTCAGTACAGGTAGGAACGTTGGAGGGATGGACTGGCATGAAGCAGAAAGAGGTTAGGCCAGAGATTGGTGGCAGTAGAGGACAGAAGGCTTGGAAATGACTCTAAAGCAAATTTGGTGGATGAGAGAGGGAGAGGGCCAAGGGCATTCTTGTTCTAGAAAGAATCCAGGAACATTTTTACTAGGAGTTTGTTGAAGAAAATCTGAAGCCTGCTTGGTAGGGAAGTCTCAATCTCAAGTCCCATATTGGAGGTTTCAAAGCAATGCAGAAAACTGAGTTTTACATCCAAATTATACTTCCCTTAGCCCCAGTTTCCTTCCTACTTTCCTTCCTTTCTCTCCTTTTTTCATTCATTCATTCATTCATTCATTCATTCATTCGAATGCATGCAATAATCAGCTCAAGGTTTTTGGTCTCAGTGTCCCAATGTTGAATCCCAGGTAGAGGCCAGTCTCATATGTCTACTCAGAGATTGAGGGTTCCCTCACCACACATAATATACTCTCGCTCTCACCCACCCTCCACACATGTGTACACATTCACTATTCACTATAGCAGCGGTTTTCAACCTGTGGGTCGTGACCCCTTTGGGAGTTGAATGACCCTTTCACCGGGGTCGCCTAAGACATCCTGCCTGTCAGATATTTACATTATGATTCATAACAGTTGTGAAATTACAGTTATGAAGTAGCAATTAAAATAATTTTATAGTTGGGGGTTACCAAACACGAGGAACTATATTAGGAAGATTGAGAACCACTGCACTATAGTGTCCTCACTGCAACATATGAACTTCCGGTGAGGGGCTGGTCCTCCTCTCAGTGCTGTTCTATTAGTGGTAATACATGGAATGAATATGTGTGCTCCAACTTGTGGGGGCAGTAGTTAAGCTCAAACTTCAAAACTATGTTTTATAAGTGTTGACAAGTGTGAACAAAATGGAAATGGACTTTGAAGGCTAGCTCATAGCAGAGTCTGCAAGTCATGTCTTGCTCCTGGGCTTGTCTGTTTCTACAGTTCAGTCCTAAGGGTGGCTATAATGTACCTTTATAAAGAATGGCCGAGTGCTGGGAGCATTGCACTTCCATGAGCTAATTCCATCCTCCTGACAATCCATAGAGTAAACTAATGTGAACTTGCCATAAGCTTGCTTTGTGACTTTGGCAAAAACAGAATTCCTCTGTCTCTCATCTTATCTATGAAATGGAAGTGAGACACTCTCTCTAGAGCTGATGGAGGTAAATGTGTGATAAGGTGGCTGAGCCAAATCTATCTTCTCTCTCTCTAGTTCACCTGGACCTTTCCCTGACCTGACTACAAGGTCAGATCTCTGCCATCCCATAACCCCTCTCTCAGGTGTGTCCCCTCTTCCCAACCAGTGTCCCCTCACAGACAAATTCCGTAAAGAATCTTCTGCACTGGGCTCATCCCTTCCTTGGTGTCCATATCTCATCCCACTGCAGTCTGTCCTCGAGGGAATTTCCTCACATCATTATCAACGACCACACACTTGATTATTCTCGCCTTGGACTCTCTTGTCCCTGGATACTGCGTCACCATGGCTTATGGGGTCTCCTATAATGGGACTGCTTTCCCTCTGTGTCCTTCATTCATGGGCTCCTGGCCATTGTCAAAGACTTAAGTCTTATTGTTAGGAGTTTCAGAACAGTGAACATTCTCTAAGTGAAATGTAAAACCACCAGGAGACTGGCAGGAAGGGAGAATACATGTGAGGGAGGAGCCTCTGGGAGAGGAAGACAAAGAGCAGGAAGGAGGTGCTGTCCTTTCCATGGAAAAGGCCAATCGTCAGTGTGAGACTAGAGTGGGTATCCATCCCCCAGGTGACCATTGAAAAGGCAGGTTCCAGCCTCCTTTTCAGAGAGCCTGATGTAGAAGATATGGAGGTGAGGTGAGGGACTCAGTTTCCACAGTGCCCCAGGTGATTCTGAAGCAAAGGAACCCCATGGCACTCTGAGCAGAGCTGCCACACCTGGCCCGGAGGAGGCAGTGTGGGGGCTGCAGGTGCGGGGATGTGAGAGGCTCCAGTAGTGATACCCTTGGCTCAGCTGACCTGGCTTCTTTCCTCCCATGGATTCACCACATCACAGATGATGATGAGGAGAAAACCTTTCAAAAGATGAGTTGGGCAGGTTTTTACTTGGACCTCAGGCCGTGTTGAGCCCTTGACTCTCTTTGGACCCAGAAACACCCTCCTGGGGCTCAGTCCCAACAGTCCCACAAGGAATCCTTCCACAGCCAGCTCCACCTAGCACCTCTTCATCTCCCTGCTATGACCTACCCTGGCTCTTGGTCACAGGAGAGCCACCTGTCTTCTTTGGGTACTAGGGTCAGAGTGTGTGTGTGTGGGAGGGGAGGTGGGGGGAGTCTGCGGGGGGATGAAAGGAGAGTGGAGACTGAGTCTTTCCAATGGAATGGCAGTAGGAATTCCACTTCACAAATGAGCAGGTGACTTTAGCGCCAGGACGGGGGATGTGATCCCTCCACAAGGCCCCTTTTTACTATTGAGACCTCACATGATGGCCTTGCTGTTCTCTTCTGAGTTCCTAGGCTCTGGCTTTCTGGGCAAATGAAAGGGGTGGATGGAAATGAAGGCTTTGGGGAGTAGGGGGCAGACTGTAGTGAAATGTAAATCTTCAGAGACTAACTTTTGGGTGTAATGTTATTTTGTTCTAGGTCCCATGCGACCTATTGCTTCTGCAATGGGTGAGTACATGTTTGCTGGGGTGGGGAAGGTCCTCTTGGTACTCATCTGGTGAGCAGGGCAGATTAGCTCTCTCTTTGGCACCATAGCCCGGGGTCTGGCCATAGTTCCTGTAAGCTGGAATGGGTAAGGATCGATGGGGAAAGGTCAGTACAGGTAGGAACGTTGGAGGGATGGACTGGCATGAAGCAGAAAGAGGTTAAGCCAGAGAATGGTGGCAGTAGAGGACAGAAGGCTTGGAAATGTCTCTAAAGCAAATTTGGTGGATGAGAGAGGGAGAGGGCCAAGGGCATCTTTTTCTAGAAAGAATACAGGAACCTTTTTACTAGGAGTTTATTGAAGGGAATCTGAAGCCTGCTGAGTAGGGAAGTCTCAATCTCAAGTCCCATATTGAAGGTTTCAAAGCAATGCAGAAAACTGAGTTTTACATCTAAATTATACTTCCCTTAGCCCCAGTTTCCTTCCTACTTTCCTTCCTTTCTCTCCTTTTTTCATTCATTCATTCATTCATTCATTCATTCATTCGAATGCATGCAATAATCAGCGCAAGGTTTTTGGTCTCAGTGTGCAAATGTTGAATCCCAGATAGAGGCCCTTCTCATATGTCTACTCAGAGATTGAGGGTTCCCTCACCACACATAACATACTCTCTCTCTCACCCACCCTCCACACATGTGTACACACTCACTATTCACTATAGCAGCGGTTTTCAACCTGTGGGTCGTGACCCCTTTGGGAGTTGAATGACCCTTTCACGGGGGTCGCCTAAGACATCCTGCCTGTCAGATATTTACATTATGATTCATAACAGTTGTGAAATTACAGTTATGAAGTAGCAATTAAAATAATTTTATAGTTGGGGGTCACCAAACATGAGGAACTGTATTAGGATGATTGAGAACCACTGCACTATAGTGTCCTCACTGCAACATATGAACTTCCGGTGAGGGGTTGGTCCTCCTCTCTGTGCTGTTCTGTCAGTGGTAATACATGGAATGAATGTGTGTGCTCCAATCTTGTGGGGGCAGTAGTTTAGCTCAAAACTATGTTTTATAAGTGTTGACAAGTGTGAATGAAATGGAAATGGACTTTGAAGGCTAGCTCATAGCAGTGTCTGCAAGTCATGTCTTCCTCCTGGGCTTGTCTGTTTCTACAGTTCAGTCCTAAGGGTGGCTATAATGTACCTTTATAAAGAATGGCCGAGTGCTGGGAGCATTGCACTTCCATGAGCTAATTCCATCCTCCTGACACTCCATAGAGTAAACTAATGTGAAGAAGAGTTCAAGAACTTGCCATAAGCTTGCTTTGTGACTTTGGAGAAACCAGAATTCCTCTGTCTCTCATCTTATCTATGAAATGGAAGTGAGACACTCTCTCTAGAGCTGATGGAGGTAAATGTGTGATAAGGTGGCTGAGCCAAATCTATCTTCTCTCTCTCTAGTTCACCTGGACCTTTCCCTGACCTGACTACAAGGTCAGATCTCTGCCATCCCATAACCCCTCTCTCAGGTGTGTCCCCTCTTCCCACCCAGTGTCCTCTCACAGACAAATTCCGTAAAGAATCTTCTGCACTGGGCTCATTCCTTCCTTGGTGGCCATGCCTCATCCCACTGCAGTCTGTCCTCGAGGGAATTTCCTCACATCATTATCAACGACCACACACTTGATTATTCTCGCCTTGGACTCTCTTGTCCCTGGATACTGCGTCACCATGGCTTATGGGGTCTCCTATAATGGGACTGCTTTCCCTCTGTGTCCTTCATTCATGGGCTCCTGGCCATTGTCAAAGACTTAAATCTCATTGTTAGGAGTTTCAGAACAGTGAACATTCTCTAAGTGAAATGTAAAACCACCAGGAGACTGGCAGGAAGGGAGAATACATGTGAGGGAGGAGCCTCTGGGAGAGGAAGACAAAGAGCATGAAAGAGGTGCTGTCCTTTCCATGGAAAAGGCCAATCGTCAGTGTGAGACCAGAGTGGGTAACCATCGCCCAGGTGCCCATTGAAAAGGCAGGTTCCAGCCTGCTTTTCAGAGAGCCTGTTGCAGAAGGAATGGAGTGAGGTGAGGGACTCTGAGTTTCCACTGTGCTCCAGGTGATTCTGAAGCAAAGGATCCCCATGGCACTCTGAGCAGAGCTGCCACACCTGGCCCGGAGGAGGCAGTGTGGGGGCTGCAGGTGCGGGGATGTGAGAGGCTCCAGTAGTGATACCCTTGGCTCAGCTGACCTGGCTTCTTTCCTCCCATGCATTCACCACATCACAGATGATGATGATGATGATGATGATGATGATAATGATGGTGATGATGATGATGATGATGATGATGATGATGGTGATGAAGAAGAAGAAGAAATGTTTCCATCAGGTGAGTTGGGCAGGTTCTTTACTTGGACCTCAGGCCGTGTTGAGCCCTTGACCCTCTTTGGACCCAGAAACACACTCCTGGGGCTCAGCCCCAACAGACCCACAAGGAATCCTTCCACAGCCAGCTCCTGCTAGCACCTCCTTTTCTCCCTGCTATGACCTACCCTGGCCCCTGGTCACAGGAGAGCCACCTGTTTTCTTTGGGTACTAGGGTCAGAGTGTGTGTGTGTGGGGGGGAGTCTGTGGGAGGGATGAAAGGAGAGTGGAGACTGAGTCTTTCCAGTGGAATGGCAGTAGGAATTCCACTTCACAAGTGAGCAGGTGACTTTAGTGCCAGGACGGGGGATGTGATCTCTCCACAAGGCCCCCTTTTACTATTGAAACCTCACACGATGGCCTTGCTGTCCTCTTCTGAGTCCCTGGGCTCTGGCTTTCTGGGCAAATGAAAGGGGTGGATGGAAATGAGGGCTTTGGGGAGTAGGGGGCAGACTGTAGTCAAACGTAAATCTTCAGAGACTAACTTTTGGGTGTAATGTTATTTTGTTCTAGGTCCCATGCGACCTATTGCTTCTGCAATGGGTGAGTACATGTTGGCTGGGGTGGGGAAGGTCCTCTTGGTACTCATCTGGTGAGCAGGGCAGATTAGCTCTCTCTTTGGCACCATAGCCCGGGGTCTGGCCATAGTTCCTGTAAGCTGGAATGGGTAAGGATGGATCGGGAAAGGTCAGTACAGGTAGGAACGTTGGAGGTTTGGACTGGCATGAAGCAGAAAGAGGTTAAGCCAGAGATTGGTGGCGGTAGAGGACAGAAGGCTTGGAAATGTCTCTAAAGCAAATTTGGTGGATGAGAGAGCGAGAGGGCCAAGGGCATTCTTGTTGTAGAAAGAATACAGGAACCTTTTTGACTAGAAATTTACTAAAGGAAATCTGAAGCCTGCTGGGTAGGGAAGTCTCAATCTCAAGTTCCATATTGGAGGTTTCAAAGCAATGCAGAAAACTGAGTTTTACATCCAAATTATACTTCCCTTAGCCCCAGTTTCCTTCCTACTTTCCTTCCTTTCTCTCCTTTTTTCTTTCATTCATTCATTCATTCATTCATTCATTCATTCATTCATTTGAATGCATGCAATAATCAGCTGTCCAAATGTTGAATCCCAGATAGAGGCCCTTCTCATATGTCTACTCAGAGATTGAGGGTTCCCTCACCACACATAACATACTCTCGCTCTCACCCACCGTCCACACATGTGTACACACTCACTATTCACTATAGCAGCGGTTTTCAACATGTGGGTCATGACCCCTTTGGAAGTTGAATGACCCTTTCATGGGGGTCGCCTAAGACATCCTGCCTGTCAGATATTTACATTATGATTCATAACAGTTGTGAAATTACAGTTATGAAGTAGCAATTAAAATAATTTTATAGTTGGGGGTCACCAAACATGGGGAACTGTATTAGGAAGATTGAGAACCACTGCACTATAGTGTCCTCACTGCAACTTATGAACTTCCGGTGAGGGGCTGGTCCTCCTCTCAGTGCTGTTCTGTCAGTGGTAATACATGGAATGAATATGTGTGCTCCAATCTTGTGGGGGCAGTAGTTTAGCTCAAACTTCAAAACTATGTTTTATAAGTGTTGACAAGTGTGAACAAAATGGAAATGGACTTTGAAGGCTAGCTCATAGCAGTGTCTGCAAGTCATGTCTTGCTCCTGGGCTTGTCTGTTTCTACAGTTCAGGCCTAAGGGTGGCTATAAGGTACCTTTATAAAGAATGGCCGAGTGCTGGGAGCATTGCACTTCCATGAGCTAATTCCATCCTCCTGACACTCCATAGAGTAAACTAATGTGAAGAAGAGTTCAAGAACTTGCCATAAGCTTGCTTTGTGACTTTGGAGAAACCAGAATTCCTCTGTCTCTCATCTTATCTATGAAATGGAAGTGAGACACTCTTTCTAGAGCTGATGGAGGTAAATGTGTGATAAGGTGGCTGAGCCAAATCTATCTTCTCTCTCTCTAGTTCACCTGGACCTTTCCCTGACCTGACTACAAGGTCAGATCTCTGCCATCCCATAACCCCTCTCTCAGGTGTGTCCCCTCTTCCCACCCAGTGTCCTCTCACAGACAAATTCCGTAAAGAATCTTCTGCACTGGGCTCATTCCTTCCTTGGTGGCCATGCCTCATCCCACTGCAGTCTGTCCTCGAGGGAATTTCCTCACATCATTATCAACGACCACACACTTGATTATTCTCGCCTTGGACTCTCTTGTCCCTGGATACTGCGTCACCATGGCTTATGGGGTCTCCTATAATGGGACTGCTTTCCCTCTGTGTCCTTCATTCATGGGCTCCTGGCCATTGTCAAAGACTTAAATCTCATTGTTAGGAGTTTCAGAACAGTGAACATTCTCTAAGTGAAATGTAAAACCACCAGGAGACTGGCAGGAAGGGAGAATACATGTGAGGGAGGAGCCTCTGGGAGAGGAAGACAAAGAGCATGAAAGAGGTGCTGTCCTTTCCATGGAAAAGGCCAATCGTCAGTGTGAGACCAGAGTGGGTAACCATCGCCCAGGTGCCCATTGAAAAGGCAGGTTCCAGCCTGCTTTTCAGAGAGCCTGTTGCAGAAGGTATGGAGTGAGGTGAGGGACTCTGAGTTTCCACTGTGCTCCAGGTGATTCTGAAGCAAAGGATCCCCATGGCACTCTGAGCAGAGCTGCCACACCTGGCCCGGAGGAGGCAGTGTGGGGGCTGCAGGTGCGGGGATGTGAGAGGCTCCAGTAGTGATACCTTTGGCTCAGCTGACCTGGCTTCTTTCCTCCCATGCATTCACCACATCACAGATGATGATGATGATGATGATAATGATGATGATGATGATGATGATGATGATGATGATGGTGATGAAGAAGAAGAAGAAATGTTTCCATCAGGTGAGTTGGGCAGGTTCTTTACTTGGACCTCAGGCCGTGTTGAGCCCTTGACCCTCTTTGGACCCAGAAACACACTCCTGGGGCTCAGCCCCAACAGACCCACAAGGAATCCTTCCACAGCCAGCTCCTGCTAGCACCTCCTTTTCTCCCTGCTATGACCTACCCTGGCCCCTGGTCACAGGAGAGCCACCTGTTTTCTTTGGGTACTAGGGTCAGAGTGTGTGTGTGTGGGGGGGAGTCTGTGGGAGGGATGAAAGGAGAGTGGAGACTGAGTCTTTCCAGTGGAATGGCAGTAGGAATTCCACTTCACAAGTGAGCAGGTGACTTTAGTGCCAGGACGGGGGATGTGATCTCTCCACAAGGCCCCTTTTACTATTGAAACCTCACACGATGGCCTTGCTGTCCTCTT
The DNA here is from genome assembly GCF_964339955.1 of Pipistrellus hanaki. Lineage (NCBI taxonomy): Eukaryota > Metazoa > Chordata > Mammalia > Chiroptera > Vespertilionidae > Pipistrellus > Pipistrellus hanaki. Next base: position 45,982,085 of record NC_140519.1, on the reverse strand, counting down.
CTGAGTCCCTGGGCTCTGGCTTTCTGGGCAAATGAAAGGGGTGGATGGAAATGAGGGCTTTGGGGAGTAGGGGGCAGACTGTAGTCAAAGGTAAATCTTCAGAGACTAACTTTTGGGTGTAATGTTATTTTGTTCTAGGTCCCATGCGACCTATTGCTTCTGCAATGGGTGAGTACATGTTGGCTGGGGTGGGGAAGGTCCTCTTGGTACTCATCTGGTGAGCAGGGCAGATTAGCTCTCTCTTTGGCACCATAGCCCGGGGTCTGGCCATAGTTCCTGTAAGCTGGAATGGGTAAGGATGGATCGGGAAAGGTCAGTACAGGTAGGAACGTTGGAGGTTTGGACTGGCATGAAGCAGAAAGAGGTTAAGCCAGAGATTGGTGGCGGTAGAGGACAGAAGGCTTGGAAATGTCTCTAAAGCAAATTTGGTGGATGAGAGAGCGAGAGGGCCAAGGGCATTCTTGTTGTAGAAAGAATACAGGAACCTTTTTGACTAGAAATTTACTAAAGGAAATCTGAAGCCTGCTGGGTAGGGAAGTCTCAATCTCAAGTTCCATATTGGAGGTTTCAAAGCAATGCAGAAAACTGAGTTTTACATCCAAATTATACTTCCCTTAGCCCCAGTTTCCTTCCTACTTTCCTTCCTTTCTCTCCTTTTTTCTTTCATTCATTCATTCATTCATTCATTCATTCATTCATTCATTTGAATGCATGCAATAATCAGCTGTCCAAATGTTGAATCCCAGATAGAGGCCCTTCTCATATGTCTACTCAGAGATTGAGGGTTCCCTCACCACACATAACATACTCTCGCTCTCACCCACCGTCCACACATGTGTACACACTCACTATTCACTATAGCAGCGGTTTTCAACATGTGGGTCATGACCCCTTTGGGAGTTGAATGACCCTTTCATGGGGGTCGCCTAAGACATCCTGCCTGTCAGATATTTACATTATGATTCATAACAGTTGTGAAATTACAGTTATGAAGTAGCAATTAAAATAATTTTATAGTTGGGGGTCACCAAACATGGGGAACTGTATTAGGAAGATTGAGAACCACTGCACTATAGTGTCCTCACTGCAACTTATGAACTTCCGGTGAGGGGCTGGTCCTCCTCTCAGTGCTGTTCTGTCAGTGGTAATACATGGAATGAATATGTGTGCTCCAATCTTGTGGGGGCAGTAGTTTAGCTCAAACTTCAAAACTATGTTTTATAAGTGTTGACAAGTGTGAACAAAATGGAAATGGACTTTGAAGGCTAGCTCATAGCAGTGTCTGCAAGTCATGTCTTGCTCCTGGGCTTGTCTGTTTCTACAGTTCAGGCCTAAGGGTGGCTATAAGGTACCTTTATAAAGAATGGCCGAGTGCTGGGAGCATTGCACTTCCATGAGCTAATTCCATCCTCCTGACACTCCATAGAGTAAACTAATGTGAAGAAGAGTTCAAGAACTTGCCATAAGCTTGCTTTGTGACTTTGGAGAAACCAGAATTCCTCTGTCTCTCATCTTATCTATGAAATGGAAGTGAGACACTCTTTCTAGAGCTGATGGAGGTAAATGTGTGATAAGGTGGCTGAGCCAAATCTATCTTCTCTCTCTCTAGTTCACCTGGACCTTTCCCTGACCTGACTACAAGGTCAGATCTCTGCCATCCCATAACCCCTCTCTCAGGTGTGTCCCCTCTTCCCACCCAGTGTCCTCTCACAGACAAATTCCGTAAAGAATCTTCTGCACTGGGCTCATTCCTTCCTTGGTGGCCATGCCTCATCCCACTGCAGTCTGTCCTCGAGGGAATTTCCTCACATCATTATCAACGACCACACACTTGATTATTCTCGCCTTGGACTCTCTTGTCCCTGGATACTGCGTCACCATGGCTTATGGGGTCTCCTATAATGGGACTGCTTTCCCTCTGTGTCCTTCATTCATGGGCTCCTGGCCATTGTCAAAGACTTAAATCTCATTGTTAGGAGTTTCAGAACAGTGAACATTCTCTAAGTGAAATGTAAAACCACCAGGAGACTGGCAGGAAGGGAGAATACATGTGAGGGAGGAGCCTCTGGGAGAGGAAGACAAAGAGCATGAAAGAGGTGCTGTCCTTTCCATGGAAAAGGCCAATCGTCAGTGTGAGACCAGAGTGGGTAACCATCGCCCAGGTGCCCATTGAAAAGGCAGGTTCCAGCCTGCTTTTCAGAGAGCCTGTTGCAGAAGGTATGGAGTGAGGTGAGGGACTCTGAGTTTCCACTGTGCTCCAGGTGATTCTGAAGCAAAGGATCCCCATGGCACTCTGAGCAGAGCTGCCACACCTGGCCCGGAGGAGGCAGTGTGGGGGCTGCAGGTGCGGGGATGTGAGAGGCTCCAGTAGTGATACCTTTGGCTCAGCTGACCTGGCTTCTTTCCTCCCATGCATTCACCACATCACAGATGATGATGATGATGATGATAATGATGATGATGATGATGATGATGATGATGATGATGGTGATGAAGAAGAAGAAGAAATGTTTCCATCAGGTGAGTTGGGCAGGTTCTTTACTTGGACCTCAGGCCGTGTTGAGCCCTTGACCCTCTTTGGACCCAGAAACACACTCCTGGGGCTCAGCCCCAACAGACCCACAAGGAATCCTTCCACAGCCAGCTCCTGCTAGCACCTCCTTTTCTCCCTGCTATGACCTACCCTGGCCCCTGGTCACAGGAGAGCCACCTGTTTTCTTTGGGTACTAGGGTCAGAGTGTGTGTGTGTGGGGGGGAGTCTGTGGGAGGGATGAAAGGAGAGTGGAGACTGAGTCTTTCCAGTGGAATGGCAGTAGGAATTCCACTTCACAAGTGAGCAGGTGACTTTAGTGCCAGGACGGGGGATGTGATCTCTCCACAAGGCCCCTTTTACTATTGAAACCTCACACGATGGCCTTGCTGTCCTCTTCTGAGTCCCTGGGCTCTGGCTTTCTGGGCAAATGAAAGGGGTGGATGGAAATGAGGGCTTTGGGGAGTAGGGGGCAGACTGTAGTCAAACGTAAATCTTCAGAGACTAACTTTTGGGTGTAATGTTATTTTGTTCTAGGTCCCATGCGACCTATTGCTTCTGCAATGGGTGAGTACATGTTGGCTGGGGTGGGGAAGGTCCTCTTGGTACTCATCTGGTGAGCAGGGCAGATTAGCTCTCTCTTTGGCACCATAGCCCGGGGTCTGGCCATAGTTCCTGTAAGCTGGAATGGGTAAGGATGGATCGGGAAAGGTCAGTACAGGTAGGAACGTTGGAGGTTTGGACTGGCATGAAGCAGAAAGAGGTTAAGCCAGAGATTGGTGGCGGTAGAGGACAGAAGGCTTGGAAATGTCTCTAAAGCAAATTTGGTGGATGAGAGAGCGAGAGGGCCAAGGGCATTCTTGTTGTAGAAAGAATACAGGAACCTTTTTGACTAGAAATTTACTAAAGGAAATCTGAAGCCTGCTGGGTAGGGAAGTCTCAATCTCAAGTTCCATATTGGAGGTTTCAAAGCAATGCAGAAAACTGAGTTTTACATCCAAATTATACTTCCCTTAGCCCCAGTTTCCTTCCTACTTTCCTTCCTTTCTCTCCTTTTTTCTTTCATTCATTCATTCATTCATTCATTCATTCATTCATTCATTTGAATGCATGCAATAATCAGCTGTCCAAATGTTGAATCCCAGATAGAGGCCCTTCTCATATGTCTACTCAGAGATTGAGGGTTCCCTCACCACACATAACATACTCTCGCTCTCACCCACCGTCCACACATGTGTACACACTCACTATTCACTATAGCAGCGGTTTTCAACATGTGGGTCATGACCCCTTTGGGAGTTGAATGACCCTTTCATGGGGGTCGCCTAAGACATCCTGCCTGTCAGATATTTACATTATGATTCATAACAGTTGTGAAATTACAGTTATGAAGTAGCAATTAAAATAATTTTATAGTTGGGGGTCACCAAACATGGGGAACTGTATTAGGAAGATTGAGAACCACTGCACTATAGTGTCCTCACTGCAACTTATGAACTTCCGGTGAGGGGCTGGTCCTCCTCTCAGTGCTGTTCTGTCAGTGGTAATACATGGAATGAATATGTGTGCTCCAATCTTGTGGGGGCAGTAGTTTAGCTCAAACTTCAAAACTATGTTTTATAAGTGTTGACAAGTGTGAACAAAATGGAAATGGACTTTGAAGGCTAGCTCATAGCAGTGTCTGCAAGTCATGTCTTGCTCCTGGGCTTGTCTGTTTCTACAGTTCAGGCCTAAGGGTGGCTATAAGGTACCTTTATAAAGAATGGCCGAGTGCTGGGAGCATTGCACTTCCATGAGCTAATTCCATCCTCCTGACACTCCATAGAGTAAACTAATGTGAAGAAGAGTTCAAGAACTTGCCATAAGCTTGCTTTGTGACTTTGGAGAAACCAGAATTCCTCTGTCTCTCATCTTATCTATGAAATGGAAGTGAGACACTCTTTCTAGAGCTGATGGAGGTAAATGTGTGATAAGGTGGCTGAGCCAAATCTATCTTCTCTCTCTCTAGTTCACCTGGACCTTTCCCTGACCTGACTACAAGGTCAGATCTCTGCCATCCCATAACCCCTCTCTCAGGTGTGTCCCCTCTTCCCACCCAGTGTCCTCTCACAGACAAATTCCGTAAAGAATCTTCTGCACTGGGCTCATTCCTTCCTTGGTGGCCATGCCTCATCCCACTGCAGTCTGTCCTCGAGGGAATTTCCTCACATCATTATCAACGACCACACACTTGATTATTCTCGCCTTGGACTCTCTTGTCCCTGGATACTGCGTCACCATGGCTTATGGGGTCTCCTATAATGGGACTGCTTTCCCTCTGTGTCCTTCATTCATGGGCTCCTGGCCATTGTCAAAGACTTAAATCTCATTGTTAGGAGTTTCAGAACAGTGAACATTCTCTAAGTGAAATGTAAAACCACCAGGAGACTGGCAGGAAGGGAGAATACATGTGAGGGAGGAGCCTCTGGGAGAGGAAGACAAAGAGCATGAAAGAGGTGCTGTCCTTTCCATGGAAAAGGCCAATCGTCAGTGTGAGACCAGAGTGGGTAACCATCGCCCAGGTGCCCATTGAAAAGGCAGGTTCCAGCCTGCTTTTCAGAGAGCCTGTTGCAGAAGGTATGGAGTGAGGTGAGGGACTCTGAGTTTCCACTGTGCTCCAGGTGATTCTGAAGCAAAGGATCCCCATGGCACTCTGAGCAGAGCTGCCACACCTGGCCCGGAGGAGGCAGTGTGGGGGCTGCAGGTGCGGGGATGTGAGAGGCTCCAGTAGTGATACCCTTGGCTCAGCTGACCTGGCTTCTTTCCTCCCATGCATTCACCACATCACAGATGATGATGATGATGATGATAATGATGATGATGATGATGATGATGATGATGATGATGATGGTGATGAAGAAGAAGAAGAAATGTTTCCATCAGGTGAGTTGGGCAGGTTCTTTACTTGGACCTCAGGCCGTGTTGAGCCCTTGACCCTCTTTGGACCCAGAAACACACTCCTGGGGCTCAGCCCCAACAGACTCACAAGGAATCCTTCCACAGCCAGCTCCTGCTAGGACCTCCTTTTCTCCCTGCTATGACCTACCCTGGCCCCTGGTCACAGGAGAGCCACCTGTTTTCTTTGGGTACTAGGGTCAGAGTGTGTGTGTGTGGGGGGGAGTCTGTGGGAGGGATGAAAGGAGAGTGGAGACTGAGTCTTTCCAGTGGAATGGCAGTAGGAATTCCACTTCACAAGTGAGCAGGTGACTTTAGTGCCAGGACGGGGGATGTGATCTCTCCATGAGGCCCCCTTTTACTATTGAAACCTCACACGATGGCCTTGCTGTCCTCTTCTGAGTCCCTGGCCTCTGGCTTTCTGGGCAAATGAAAGGGGTGGATGGAAATGAGGGCTTTGGGGAGTAGGGGGCAGACTGTAGTCAAACGTAAATCTTCAGAGACTAACTTTTGGGTGTAATGTTATTTTGTTCTAGGTCCCATGCTATCTGTTGCTTCTGCAATGGGTGAGTACATGTTGGCTGGGGTGGGGAAGGTCTTCTTGGTACTCATCTGGTGAGCAGGGCAGATTAGCTCTCTCTTTGGCACCATAGCCCGGGGTCTGGCCATAGCTCCTGTGGGCTGGAATGGGTAAGGATGGATCGGGTAAGATCATTACAGGTCGGAAAGTTGGAGGGATGGACTGGCATGAAGCATTAAGAGGTTAAGCCAGAGAATGGTGGCGGTAGAGGATAGAAGGCTTGGAAATATCTCTAAAGCAAATTTGGTGGATGAGAGATGTCGATGACCAAGGGCATTCTTGTTGTAGAAAGAATACAGGAATCTTTTTGACTAGAAGTTTACTAAAGGGAACCTGAAGCCTGCTGGGTAGGGAAGTCTCAATGTGAGGTCCCATATTGGAGGTTTACAAGCAAATTTAAAAATAGAAGTAAAACTCAGTTTTCACACTTTCCTTTAGTCATAGCTTCCTTCCTTCCTTCCTTCCTTCCTTCCTTCCTTCCTTCCTTCCTTCCATCCTTCCTTCCTTCCTTCCTTCCTTTCTTCCTTCTTTCCTTCCTTCCTTCCTTCATCTTTCTCTTTTATTTATTCACTAGAGGCCTGGTGCACGAAATTTGTGCACGGGGTGTCCCTCAGCTCAGCCTGCACCTTCTCCAATCTGGGACCCCTCGAGGGATGTTCATCTGCCTTTTAGACCTGATCGGACATCCCTCTCACAATCAGTACTGCTGGCTCCAAACTGCTTTCCTGTCTGCCTTCATGATTGCCCTTAACCATTTCTGCCTGCCAGCCTGATCACCTCCTAACCACTTCCATGTCAGTCTGATTAATGTCTAACTACTCCCCTGCCAGCCTGTTTGCCTCCAACTTCCCTCCTCTGCTGACCTGGTCACCCCTAACTGCCCTTTCCTGCAGGGTTGATCACCTCCAACTGCCCTCCCTTGCAGACCTGGTCCCTCTCAATGGCCCTCCTTTGCAGACCTGATGTCTCCCAACTGCCCTCCCCTGCTGGCCATCTAGTGTCCACATAGGGGTAGGATCTTTGACCACATGGGGCCAGCCATCTTGTGTGTTGGAGTGATGGTCAATCTGCATATTACAATTTTATTAGTTAGGATTCCTTTATTTGATTGTGTGCAGCAATCAACTCAACATCCTTGGTTTTTGTGCCCAAATGTTGAATCCCAGGTAGAGGCCGGCCTCATATATCTACTTAGAGATTGGGGGTTCCCTCAGCACACATAACATACTCCCTCTTTCTCTCAGGTCTCCTCCCTGCCACACATATGTACACATTCACTATTTACAGTAGTATCCTCACTGCAACATTTGGTGAAGGGCTGGTCCTGCTCTCAGTGACCTTCTGTCAGGGATAATAGATGGAATGAGTATGACCTCTCCAATCATGTAGGGACAGTAGTTAAACTCAAAGTTCAAAATTATATGTATATAATATACTAAGTGTCTGACCATCTGATGGGTCATTATGATGCGCACTGACCACCAGGGGTTAGACGCTTAATACAGGAGCTATAGTGTTGTACACAGAGAAATGGCACCACAGACCTGCTGCCCAAAAGGCAACACTCAGCTTCCCCCATTTGGGACACAGCCTGCCACCCCCCCCCACCCCCCGCCCCCCAGAGCAACAGTCTACTACATTGCAGCTAAAACTGCCAAGAGCCCAAGGAACAAAATGTGGCCCACAGCCCAGCCCAACCCCTAAATGGTTGCTGTGGGTGCCAGGCAATGATGTCATATAGCAATGCCTGGCTTTGTCTCCTTAGTGATGTCTAGCCTCCTTCCAGTTGCTTCAGCCCAGGAACATGACTTACTTTGTAGCCAGGTGCAAACATTTCACCCTTTAATCAAATGTCTGTGAAGCATTTTTTCGAGTCTCATCCAATTTGATCCTCAGAGAAGACCTGGAGTAGGTAGATAAGAGACTCGGTGAAATTCTATTTTCTTTTCATCAGCTGGAAAATGGAGATTTAGAAATTTTAGAAACTTTGCCTGTCTGAAAGAAGTAAGAAATGATGGACCTTGAAAATGATTTCAGGTTTTCTCTCTGTGCAGAATATAGTCAAACACTGTTGTAGTTAAATATTTTACCCATGTTCTTGTGCAATCCTATACAATAAAGAGGTAATATACAAATTTACCATCACTCCAACACACAAGATGGCCGCCACCATGTGGTCAAATATGGCCACCCCCATGTGGACACAAGGTGGCTGGTAGGGGAGGGCAGTTGGAGATGACCAGGCTTGCAGGGGAGGACAATTGGGAACAACCAGGCCAGGAGGGGAACAGTTAGGCATTGATCAGGCTGGCAGGGGAGTTGTTAGGGGGTGATCAGACTGTCAGATAGAAATGGTTAGGGGCAATCAGGCAGGCAGGCAGGCAGGCTAGCAGGCAGGCAGACAAGTGGTCCGTAGCCAGCCATCCTGGACTGTGAGAGGGATATCTGACATCCTTTGAGGGGTCCCTGATTGGAGAGGGTGCAGGTAGGGCTGAGAGATACCCCCTAAACAAATTTTGTGCACTGGGCCTTTAGTCTATATACAATGATCTGTTTTGTGTTTATAGTTACTGCTGTGTTGCTGACAGTTACCTCAAAGAGAAGTTGTGGTGCTTCACTGGGCTGGGAAAAGTTTAAATTAGAAAGCAGATCTATTTAAGCAAGTTTATTCTGTATATATAAAAGGCTAAGTTGACTTTTGCATGCACAAACATATGAAGCTTTTGCTGGCTCCAATAGTACACATGTATTTCAAACTGTCATTGTCAATCGTGAATTTGGTTCACATTTGTATTTTAAAGAAAGGGAAAATAGCAATATTAAATTATTTCTTCTAATTAATTTCTGTTCAATGTGCACAAATTTGTGCACTGGGCCACTTGTGTTTTATAAGTGTTTACAAGTTTGAACTAAATGGAAATAGACTTTGAAGGCTAAGCTCACAGCAATGTTTATAAGACATGTCCTGCTCATGGGGCTTGTCTGTTTCTACAGGTCAGGCCTAAGGGTTACTAGAAGGAACCTTTATGAAGAATGGCCCAGTGCCATGAACATTGCACTTTCATGAACTAATTCCACCCTTCTAAAACTTCATAGAGTAAACTAATACGAAGAACAGTACAAGAACTTGCCACAATGCTTGCTCTGTGACTTTGGAGAAAAGCAGAATTTCCTTACATCATCATCAACAACCACACATTTGATTATTCCCACCTTGGACTCTCTTCTCCCTGGATATTGCATAACCATGGCCTCTGGGGTCTCCTTTAATGGGAGTGCTTTCTCTCTGTCTCCTTCCTTCATGTATTCCTGGTCAAATATTTAAATCTGATCTTTAGGAGTTTCAGAGCATTGAACATTTCTCTACGTAAAATGTAAAATCATCCAGGAGCCTAGCAAAAGGGGAGTAGACATGTGAGGGGGGAGCCTCTTGGAGAGGAAGACAAAGAGCAGGAAAGAGGTGCTGTCCTTTCCATGCAAAAGACCGATCGTCAATGTGAGACTAGAGTGGGTAACCATCGCCAAGGTGCCTATTGAAAAGGCAGGTTCTAGCTTCCCTTTTAGAGAGCCTGATGCAGAAGATATGGAGTGAGGTTAGGGACTCTAATGAGTTTCCACAGTGTCCCAGGTGATTCTGATGCAAAGGGTCCCCATGGTACTCTGAGCAGAGCTGCCACACCTGGCCCTAGGGGGCAGTGTGGGGGCTGCAGGTGTTGGGATGAGAGAGGCTCTTTCAGGGATACCCTTGGTTCAGCTGACCCTGCTTCTTCCCACCCAGGCATTCACCATATCGCAGATGATGATGATGATGATGAGGAAATGTTTCCAGCAGGTGAGTTGGGCAGGTTCTTTACTTGGACCTCAGGCCATGCTGAGCCCTTGACCCTCTTTGGACCCAGAAACACCCTCCTGGGGCGACGCCCCAACAGACCCACAGGGAATCCTTCCACAGCCAGCTCCTCCTAGCACCTCCTTTTCTCCCTGCTATGACCCACTATGGCCCCTTGTCACAGGGAGAGCCACCTGTGTTTTTGAGTACTAGGGTCAGTGTGTGTGTGTGTGTGTGTGTGTGTGTGTGTGTGTGTGTGTGCTGGGGGGGATGGAATGGAAGAGGAGTGGAGACTGAGTCTTTCCAATGGAATGGCAGTAGGAATTCCACTTCACAAGTGAGCAGGTGACTAGTGCCAGGAACGTGGGATGTGATCCCTCCATGAGGATCCTTTTTGCACAGCTGAAATCCCAGGTGATTGCCTGTGTCATCCTCACCTGACCCACTGGACTCTGGTTCCATGGACAAAGGGCAGGGGTGAATTTGGAAAAGAGAGGGTTGGGGAAAAGGGACAGAATATAGAGAAACCGAGATTCTTCAGACTAACTCTTGGATGGTAATTTAATTTCTCCTGTCGGCAGCACAGGACACTCTATCCACCCTATAGGAGTGTGTTTTTGCTAGGTCCTCATTGTACTCATCTAGTGAACAGGGCAGATTAGCTTTGCCTTTGCTCTGGGGCCTGGCGAGGTTTCTGTGGGATGGAAGGGCCAGGAAGCATCAGGAAGGGTCAGGAATGTGGAGGGAGGGACGGGGATGGAGCAGAAGAGGTTAAACAAGAGGATGAGGGCAGTAGAGGGCAGGGGCCTAGGAAGTGTCTCTAAAGCAAATTTGGGGGATGAGAAAGGGAGATGACCTCTTGCCATTCTCTTTCTAGGAAGAGTGCAGGGACCCCTCGGGCTGGGTGTTCACTAGGAGGGAACCTGAGTCTGTTGGGTAGGAAATGGCAAAGTTCAGAACCCAAATTGGAGGTTTCCAAATAACTCAGAAAACTGAGCTCTAATTCCTTATTTATACTTTGGTCATGGCTAATTTTCATTCATTCATTCATGCATTCATTTGTGAGTGCTTGAAGCAAACATTTATTGAAGGGTCATTGGGCAGAAGGCATTTTCTGAGCACTGGGATAGGGCAGTGAAACAAACAGAAATGCCTGTCTTCCTGGTGCTTCCATTCTAGTGACTTCTCACTCTCACTAGGTCACCTGGAGGTCACTTAATATATCCTGGCAGAAGCAGGCAGCCCCTAACATCCACTCCGTGATTAATTCTTTATAGATCTTAAAGATATAGGCACAATTTCATGTATTACCAAACATTTTATATCTACACAAATAAAAGAGAAACATGCAAATTGACCATACATCCGCTATACCCACCAGCTAATCAAAAATGAGTATGCAAATTGACCCAACAAAGATGGAGGGCTAAGTTGCATATGCAGGCACGAAGTGGATGGGTGGGGCAAGATGCCTATTATGAGAAGGAGGGTTGGGGCTGAGGGAGCTACAAGAGCGGTGCTTAGGCTAGGAGGGAAGACTTGCAGGCTCCCTGGGGGCTGGGAACGCAGTCAAAAGAAGGAATGCCTATTCTTGCATGAATCTTCATGCAACAGGCCTCTAGTATTCATATAATGGTCAGGAAAACCTCATTTTGAATTACAGTGCTGGAATCTCTGACATTTTCATCTCTGGAGTCTAATCTATAATCCGCATTATTTCCACCATATCTCAGGAGTGAGCACCTGGTCAGTTCCTTCCTTTTCTTGTGATCCTTTCCCGGATCCTCTCCTTTTGTAACTACATGTACCCCCCACCACATTTCAGCAGAGACTCTCCGTCTTTCTAGCCTTTTGTGGCACTTCCATCCCAGAGCTCAAACATGCCATCTTCAGAGATGCTCTGGGGCAGCAGCTTGGAGGGAAGAGGAATTTTGCTCATGTTGGAGGGAAAGGAATGTTCTAATCTGAGAATTGTCTCCGTTTCTGGTGGCATTAATGCCCGAGGGCAGATTTCAAGCAGCTGCAAGAGGAGGTTTCCCAGAAGGTAGAAGCGGCAGAGCTCTCCAAGGGCTTGCATGGTGTTGTGTTCTCCAATCTCCAGGCCATGCTGGGGAACCGCGAGGCTCTTCAGAACCTCCTGGACAAGGTGAGGGGTCCGCCGCTCCCTAAGGCTGATCCAACTTGTAAATGAGGAATGTTTCAGGGGAACGGCTGCCAAGGCGTGTGGGGAAAGGAAAATGGGGTAATGTTAGGGGGATGAGAAGGATGTCTGAGGTTGGGGACTATGCCCCTGTGCCCAATGAGTAGGGCCAGGGAAGGCAGCCCTCACAGACTGGGGGTACCTGGAGCCATTACCCCCACTCCTTGGTTAATCATTTGTAGATGCAGAATGTACAAGTGAAATCACTGATGTTATCACCATCATTAATAAGCCTTGTCTCCCATAGCTTGAACTGGAACCCTTCGGGCATTTGGATGGCCCTGGTGGCACCATCCTAACGGAACTACAAAAGGAATCCTGCTATCCATGGGTTGACTCAAAGTTCCTCCTCCTCTACCTGCTTGAAGCCTTAATGGGTAAGAGTGTTTTGGAGGAAGAATGGGGGAGTCCAATAATGGGGCTCCAGAGCCCCCAAAAAGCTGCATTAGGTGTCACCTCTCCAAACCCCTTGGCAGGTTATGATTCCCCCCCCCCCCCCTCACCTCACAGGCCTCTCGGCGGTCAGGAGGGCTCTGTGTGATAAGCTTGCCCTGTGACAGCCCGAGGCCTCCAAGGCCAGCCAGGTTCACGAAGCGGATCAGGGGGGGCGGGGATGCCAGGGCCAGCCACCGAAGCCCACCCTGGACCATGTTAGGGAGCTTCCTGGAGACCATCCCACGAGCAGGAGCAGAAGGAGAACTTCCCAGCGCAGGGAACTTGACATTCACGCCCAGCGAGTTTTATTCCTCTGCCTTAGAGTTCGCTTATAAAGGCCTCTGCATTCACTGTGGGGAGAGGAAAATCTGACTCTTTCCCCAAATGTCCCCCTGTCCCCAGTGCTGAGTGACATTCAACTGGGTCTGCTGGCTCAGTCCCTGGAGAAGAGGATCCTCCTCGCGCAGAGGGACCTGGTGAGCAGTTCCCAGGGGCTGGCGTCCTGGGAATAGAGTGAGGGAAGCGGGATGAGAATGGTTCTGAGAATGGAGAGATGGGGGGTTGCTGCTGGGAGGGGAGGGGAAGTACTGGCGTAGGTTTGGGAAATCGTAGCTGCATCTCTGTCTGGGGGACAGGCCCAATGGGCATGAGTCTACCTTGGAAAGGTCTCAGTTTCCACAGCAACCCTGCAGAGGGCCCCTCCCCCAAGTTCTAAAATAGCCGTCTAGGAACCCACGTTTGGGGATCTCAGGGCATCTGAGTTATATCCCTGCTGTACTCACATGGTTACCATTTGCAAATGCATGCTCTCTCTCTGCATGCATCTATATGTAAGTACATATGTGTGTGTAGACATGTGTATACACACATTGTACATGCAGGCATACATACACAATTCCAAACCCTACTTTTTTGCCGAGTGTCAGTGTCACTATCCAGCAGCCAAGGAGCCAGTGCTCAGTGATGTCCAATAACGCGCCCTTGACCACACTGATCTCAAGAATAGGAACAGGTCCAGACCCCAAAGCTCCCACCCCCACAGTCACCCTGCATGACCCCTGGCCCTTGAGACAGAAGGTTCTCTCTTCCTGACCTCGGAGGCTGACCTGTAACATCTGATACTGTCTCTTCCAGGTGAGGAGTATCCTGGAGCCCAACTTCAACTGCTCCCAGAACACTCCCTTTACCCTCCAGCCTGAGCTCCTCGCCCCACTCCAGGGGGAGGGCTTGGATATCACCTATGGGCTGCTGGATGAGTGTGGCCTGCAGATGGAGCCGAACAGCCCCAGGTCAACCTGGGACCCGGAAGCCCAGGAGCCCCTGTCTGCCCTCTATGGGACCCTCTCTGTGCTGAGGCAGCTGGCTGAGGCCTGAGCCCCCCTGGGGGTCAGGCCAGGGAGTCAGTCCAGTGAGGCTAGTCAGTCCTGGTCCTGCCCTTTGCTGCAGACACCCGCAAGTTGTTCTCTGTATCCGCGAGTCTGTATCTCTTCCATATATAAGGGATAAGTCTTTGTCTTTGTTTGATTTATTTTACTTAGCACAAGGCCTTCAAGTCTGTCCATGCTGTCACAAACCACAGGCGACTCTGGCTGCCGAGTGGGGGGATGGGTTGGAAGGTGGAGGGGCCTGCGTGGATGTAGGAAGAACATTGAAGCAGTTTCTCTAATTGCCCAGGCACTTAGTGGTATATTTTGAAAGGTCAGTGGTATATCTTAAAAAGTAGGAGCTTGAAAAGTAGATATATTTAATTCTGCTTTGAATAGATCCCGGGAATACTTTGGGGATATATATGTAAACTCATAGGATCACATCTTCCTGCTTCCATCTATTGAATGACTGATTGGCTCTATTTTCTAATGAACTTATAATTTACACCAGAAGGAGGCAGCATTGCCGCACAGCAGGACTTTGTGATGGCAGACACTTTGCTTGATTTGCTTTGGGACTTCTGAGTTAAAGGCTGGTCCCTCTCTCTGCTCTGCTCTCCCACCTCCCTCCCTTGCTTTTCCCTCCCCCTTTGCTGCCTCCCTACTGCATTTAACATGGCATAGGCTGGCAGAAATGGGGCTGGGGCAGTGGAAGTCAACACTAGCTTCTTTTTCTAGCTTCTAGAATCTTCCTTTTAATAAAAATGCTGCAATGGTTGTATTGAATAATTCCCATAAAGAGCTCTGGGAGGCAAGACGTGAGTTATGGGAAACTTAGAGCTGTTTCCAGGGTTTCCAGAAACGTTTTTTCCAGAAACGCCAGCCCTTCTGCCGGGATTACTATGGGTTCTGTGGGAAATCTGCCGTCTCATGCTGAGCCCAGGCAGGAGCCAGGAAGAGATTGAATGTTGCTCAGTAAGCAGAGCACATAGTTTCTGAATGAATTCAGCCAAGCACGGGAACTGTTTCAAAATATTACAACCCTGGTCAGCCCATCAGAAAGCAGGGCTGGTGCAAATGATATGGGTCTTATAATCTGATAGATAGAGCACCTGAATTAACCTGAAAAATAATCATATTATTTTAAATCTGAGAACACATACACTTCTATGAATAAGGGGTTAAGTTTTTTCCTAAGTTTCCTTTCCAAGGCCTGTGGGAAGCAATGGAGGTGACTCAGCTGTCAACTCAGCAAGCAGAACTGATAAGCATGGTCAGACCAGGAGTCAAAATATCATCTCATCAACATCCTTTCCTTACCTGATGGCTAAGGACAATAGGTGACCTCCGGGGACCCTCAGGCTGCTTATAGCTGTATTCTCTTCCCAGCCCCCTCTCTCCCCCCCATCCCCCGGCCCTTCCCTGTAGAACCCTGTCCCCTGCTCACTGCTGTGTTCTCAGGATTTGAATGCTTGTAAGCACCATCTCTCCTTGGTTGGCTGGCCTTCGCAATAAATGTCTTCTGTGATTCGACCCTGCCTTCGTTATTGGACATGGTGACAGGCAGCCTGAGCCCCTCCGGGGTTCCCTGTTAACAAAAATGTGGGGATTTGCTGTCTTAGCCCGTCCTCAGGAAGACTTGCCTCTGCACAGGTCTGGGCGTGGAGTCTGAGGTCACCACTGGCGACCTCTACCTGGACAACTCCATCCTCCCGGCTTCCTTTTTCTCGCTTTATTGGGTTGTTATTGAATCAAATTAAATAATGTCTCTGAAGAACCTACCCCGGTGCCCAACACGTAGGTGACACTCAATAAGCCGTTCTCCAGTGAATTGAACCCAGACAGCAGTGAGGGAGGCCTTGGAAGCCTGGGTGTCCCTGCTGTGGTCTCACAGGCAGCCCCAGAAGCAGGGGTGGGAGGAGGGGTCTGTGGTCTGGGATGTTGAAATCACTCCTCAATTTCTGGAAATTCCCAGGCAGGGGAGCATGTCTAAGGGTGCCCCTCCCTCTGGTGGGGACTCTGGGCACTGCTAGTCTGGCCTGCTTCACAGCCTGCAGTAGAGCACCCATCATTAGTTTGTGTTGTTTTAACCTCAGGGGTCTTTGCATTTGAATACAGGTAGCCCTGGGTATCTGATTTGGCTTTAAATCCACCTTGCCCTAGTTGTCATAGAGGCGACCAGACAGAGGTTTGCTGCCATGACCCACCTTCTCCTTTCTGAGGAGGTGGGAGCCTCTGGGCTGACAGTCTCTTAAGATCAGGGAGGAAGGGAGTGCGTGAATGGAGTGTGGGTAAGCTGTGCCAGGCCTTCTTCCTTGGCCTTTTCAGGCCAGTAGGGGGCAGGAAAGTGCTCCCACCTGCCCCAGATGTCCTGGGAGCAGAGGCAGGAGCCCTCCAGGCAGCTCAAGTCAGAAAGGTGCTGCAGGGGCACCGTGCCAAGCTGGCCTTCGAGTGAATGTCTCTGGTGGCGTTGCTTCTAGGGGATGTCTAGACCAGTGTTTTTCAACCTTTTTTGGGCAAAGGCACACTTGTTTCATGAAAAAAATCACGAGGCACACCACCATTAGAAAATGTTAAAAAATTTAACTCTGTGCCTATATTGACTATATATAAAGTAATTCTCTTGAATAGGAATCAAATAAACACAAAGAAAGTATTTTATAATTACTTTATTATGAAATATTGAGTAAACAAAATAGTGAAAAATTATAAAATTCTTGTCTTGTCTGCACCTACGGCACACCAGGCAACATCTCGCGGCACACTAGTTTTTCAACCGCGGAACAGCGGTTGAAAAACGCTGGTCTAGACAGTCCCCACGTGGGCCCGGAGGCTTTCATTCCCCTGGGGTTGGCCTCTCAGGCTGTGTCCTTGTTGATTGTTTGTCCCCGGGATACAGTGAGGCCCTGTATTCCTTCCTCAGGCAGTTCCCTCCTTCCCTCCCTCAATAGGAGGGACCAATCATGCAAGTGCTAACAGCACTTTTGAGATAATTTCTTACAGTTCCTGCTTAATTAATTATGCTGGCCAATGGTTCTTTGTTAAAAAGTCTCCTTTTTATTGGTTAAGCTATGCCCCTGTTTCTGGGTGTGAGTCTGTACAGGTGTCCCTAAGACACTGGGCACCAGCTTGTCTTTCGATGAGGTGATCTGCACTGTTCACCGAGTGCACACAGATGCCAGGTGTTGGGGATACAGGAGTGAAACGTCTGTATTTCAATAACTGGCACCTCAAGAAAGGTGAAACCGGTCACCCCAAAACCTGGCTTACACCAGCACGCATTTGGCTTACGTCGCCCGCTCCCGTGGGTCGGGGGTTTGGGAGCGGCCTCAGCTGCGGGTGCAGGCGTGGGGCCCTCCTGTGACTGCCTCTGAGGCTCCCGGAGGCAGGTTTCCCATGTGGCTGTTGGCAGGAGGCCTCGGTTCCTTGCCCACAGGTGGCCCGAGTGTCCTCGTGACATGGCAGGTGGCTTCCCTCAGAGTAGACGATGAGAGGGAATGGGAGAGGGAGCAGGAGTTGTTGCGAATGGTAAGAGTTCTTTCTTTTTTATAGCAGCATAGTATTCCATTGTGTAGATGTACCCCAGTTTCTTAATCCACTCATCTGCTGATGGGCACTTAGGCTGTTTCCAAATCTTAGCTATGGTAAATTGTGCTGCTATGAACCTAGGGGTGCACATGTTCTTTCTGATTGGTGTTACATCTTTGTTTTAATACATCTTCTGAGGTCATGATTCCCTCAGGGTACACAAGCAGGCCCTAATACCTACATATTCATTTCTTCATTCATTCATTCATTCATTCATTCATTCATTCATTCATTCATACAACAAATAGTTGTTGAGCCTACGACTTTCCAGGAATCCCAGCATTGAAACGTTCCTCCTTGTTTCTCCACTGGGCCTCTGAAAAGAGTAAAAGATGCTTGCATCTCCCTAAACAATGTGGAGGGCTGTTTCCTAGAGTGACCCGCAAATGGAGGGAGGTAAGGGTGCACCCCACCCAGTCACACACTGAGGGTGCCTTTGCACTGGATTCAAGTGCATTCTGGGTTCCTTTTCATTCTGGAAATTCTTCTGCTTTGGTGGTGGTTGCCTAGCAACCAGAGCTTTGTGCAGTTCGCACCAAGAGTGTTGGAGCAGAGCTGGTCAGTAACACTAAAACCCACTGGATTTTCCAAGCGGCACAGAAAGTGCTAGATGCTGAGCCCCATGGCCACTTACGGGGCCGAGGGCGGGCATCCAGGTGGGAAGATCCCGGAGGAGCAGAGTGTGCTTGGGATGCGCAGATGGCCCCATTTCGCTTTACAGGCCGTTAAGAACGACTCGGACTCGATGCACACAGAAGAGAGGATGGCATTTGTTTGCACAGTGTCCTTGACCCGTGTTTCAGCAGCACTTGGTGGAAACGCAATGACATAGATGAGAGATAACAGAATGTGGTTTATACTGGGAGTAAGTCCCTCGCAGCTGTGAACATTCTAGCTTCCTGATGGGGGATGTTGGCACATAGACAGCTCAAATCCAGCTGCTTCCAAATTCACCGTGGCCCCAAACAGGAAAACCTGATTAGCATCCTTTCTTATGTGCTCTGAGATAAATCAAATCTGAAAAACATCTACCGGGAACGTGGTACCAGGCCCCGGATCCAGGGCTGCTGAAGTGCAAAGAGTGATAGTTGGGCCCGTTGCTTCATTCACTCAACCAATACCTAGTTATTAAGGGCACACCTGCCAGGGACCTTGCTAGACATGGATGATAAAGATGTGAATAAAATCCACCTCTTCCCAGTTCTCAGAGCATTACCTTCTGGCAGGGCTCACTTCACTGGGAAGAGAGGAAACTCACATGCTCTTCTGGGGAAGGAGGAGGGAGAAAGGACCCTGGTAGGTGGACGAGGGTTTTGACGGCCACGCAGGAAGCCCAGAGCCACCCAGACCCTCCTTCCTGGGTGTTTGCTGGGAAGCCACCCAAGATGTGTGGCTTCTCGGGTGACGGACTGGATCATAAATCTCACCAGCCCAGGGGACCGAGTGCGCAACCGGAAATAAACTAACTCCCCCTCACTTTTATGCCATGAAAGCTTCACCTTTTTCCAACCTCATTCACGGGGGGCTCAGCAATTTCTCCCTCATTCATGGGGGGCTCAGCAATTTCTCCCTGGGCTGGCAAATTGCCATTCCCCCCAACACTGCAGGGCCCCAGCGGGGAGCCAGGGAAGGCTTGTGAAGAGAGGGAAGAAGAGATCGGAGGTGTCCCTACCATGAACACACTGACAGGGAACAGAGTGAAATTGGAATTAAGGAATATAATTGAGAGCCATGTTGGACAGATACTTTATCTGTCTATCATCTATGTATGTATCATTATCTATCTATCTATCTATCTATCTATCTATCATCTATCATCTATCTATCATCTATCTATCTTCTATCTTACTGGTGGCAGTCCTTCCTTATTTTGGGGCAGCAGCTACTCAGATTTATTTCTGGGGAACTATCCCTTCCACTCTTTCATTATGATTTGGGTGGGTCTGGGGTCAGTGTTTTTGTAACAAGTCACGCCCACTGAGCTACGCTGATTGGATGAATGGACAGATGGATAGATGGATAAATGGTTTGATGGATAGATTGATGGGTAGAAGGATGGATGGACAGAGGGATGGCTGGCTGGATGACTGCAGATTTTCTGTCTCTTCGTTCTTTGAACAAAGATTTACGGAGTTTGCTTTGTGACTGGCAGGAGCTGTCTCTGGCGTCGCAGTGGTCATGGACAGGTGAGGCGCAGGGGCTCACGTCACTTTCCCAGCAGCTCCTGCGAGGGGCTGGAACCAGCCTGTTCCTGAAAGCAGGTGCTGGTGGGGCAAAAGCTGGGGTGAGAGGATGCCCTGAAAGGAGGTGCCGGGGGAAGGGCACGGGAGACCCAGACTAGAGCTGGTCTGCCAGCTGCCATAGGCTGTCTCCCTCGGGACATCCCGGGTTCTCCTCAGCCCGATGGGAGCATGAGCTGCTTCCTGGGATGTGTCTGGAACCACCTCTTACTAACACAACCGACTGTTCTGAGCGTCTCACTTGGCATCAGAGGCCTGTGTGTGTGCACTTCGCCAGGGTAACCCCTGCCCCCCTCCCCCGTCGGGGCCCACAGATCCCGGCTCCACCATTTACGGCCCTAAATGAAAGGGTGGCTGCGAGCCGGCCTGGGCCTGGCTGCTCGCCTTGGCTACAGTGAGGCCCTTTTACGGCCGGCGGGGCGGCGGCTGGGTCTCCTCGGGAAGCCCCTGAAAGACAGTATTTACCGCCGGGAAACACCTCCACCGCATGTTTGTTTGAGACACTCTGCGCCCAGCTCCCGGGCTCCTGGTTCTGGTCTCTGTCCCGGCTGTCTGGGCATTTCATGGCCTGGGCAGTGCACTCTCCACATTTCCAAGGCCCCTCAGCGGCACAGAATGCGCTTTAAAACCCCACCACACCCGCAGCGTTTGGGGTTTCCTCGTGGCACAGGGCCTCTGGCTCCGGGCTGTGGAGGGCGTTTCTCCTCCCGCGGCCACAGAGCCCCATTGACGGCTGGGACGCCCCATCCCTGCTCCTGAGGGACTCCGGGCTCCCCGGCCGGCAGATTGCCCCTGAGGACCGAGAGCAGACGCGCCTGTGGGACTGTGCGCCTCAGGATGAGTGTTGGCTTTATGGGGGGCAGCCATCGGGGCCGTCTCTGCCTGGTCCAGATGCTGGAGCTTTGGGAGCTGAGTGTTATCATGGGAGCAGCCCGGGGGCCTCCCGATGACCCAGGAGGGCAGGGGGCGTGATAGAAGGCGAGGCCTGGGCAATCCGGGGCTTGCAGATGGGAAGGTCTGGTCAAGGTCGCCTGGTCCACACTTCGCCAAATGGAGGAATCTCACCTGGCCTTCCGACAGGTGCTTGTCCAGGTGCAGTCTCTATCTCTCTCTCTTTTTTTTTTTTTTTTTTTAAATCTATGTTATTGGTTTCAGAGGGGAAGGGAGAGGGAGAGAGAGAGAGAAACATCAATGATGAGAGAGAATCAGTGATCGGCTGCCTCCTGCACGCCCCACACTGGGGATCGAGCTCGAAACCCGGGCATGTGCCCTTGATAGGAATCGAACTGGGACCCTGCAGGCTGAGGCTCTATCCACTGAACCAAACTGGCTAGGGCGAAGCTTTGGCTTTCTGATGTGGAGAGGGGATGATGACACCCTCCTGTGAGGGTTCCTAGAGAAACGCCAAGAAGGAACTCAGCACGGAGCCTGGACCCAGGTGACTCCTCAGCGTGTGCCGGCCCCGGAGCCCACGGTCCCGTGCACACGTCAACAGGAACCCCCTTTCCTCTGATGAAGGGTTCCCCCCAAATCGTCCCTGGACAAAGGCACGGACCTGCACGATGGCTGCCCAGCGCCAGCGCAGGGACCGTGGCTGGGAAGCAGATCTTCCCGAGGCCTGCAGATAACTGGCCACCAGAGGGCTCGAACCCGTGACCCTGTGCTCATTAGCCGTGTGAACCGGCTGGCCCAGGCCGCCCTCGGTAATGATTCCTGCCAGGTCACAGAGAACACCTCACCCACGATCCTCGGTGAGCGTCCACCCCTGACCCTGCTCACTAAGAGGAGATCAGCCACAGCGGCTCTCATTCAGCTCCCGCTGGCCTTTATCAGGGACATTCTTGCTAAGCTCAGGCCACCATGACTCAGGGGCCAGCTGCCCGCGCTCTCTGAGAGCCGAGATAAGAACAGAGCCAGGTACCGGAGCGCCTGGCACAGGCCATCCATCACCTTCTCTCCTCGCTCCACACCCCCTCGGGGCAGGGACGCACATTGAAGGGGCTTTGAGCTGACGCCTCTGAGGAAGCCCAGCCCCCATCCCTTTTCCTCTGGGATCCCATCAGCGGGCAGGCGGGGGACGGCCGTGGGAGGGCCGCGCTCTGAGAGGCCCACTGACCAACGCAGAACACATGTTCGCTGCCACGGAGGTGCCTCTTCCTCCCACACGCAGGTCTGCTTGGGCAGAGCCATCCAGCAGGTTCCGGGTAAGTGCCCAGTGGCACATCCATTCAGCGACTCGAGCGTGCATCCGTCAGCCCTTTGGTGAGCGTGGCATGCAGACACTGTGCTGGGACATGGGTGAGGGGTGGGCATGTCATGAGGGAAACCCCTGGTGCTGACGGGCTGTCCCATCGCACTCCTGCCCCCTCCCCCATTTCTGGTCTGAGTTGCATCTCTCTCTTAAAAAAAAAAAAAAAAAAAAAAAAAATATATATATATATATATATATATATATATATATATGTGTGTGTGTGTGTGTGTGTGTGTGTGTGTGTGTGTGCATATATATATATATATATAATTGATTTTTTACAGAGAGGAAGGGAGAGGAATAGAGAGCTAGAAACATCGATGAGAGAGAAATATCGACAAGCTGCCTCCTGCACACTCCCTACTGGGGATGTGCCCGCAACCAATGTACACGACCTTGACCGGAATCGAATCTGAAACCTTTCAGTCAGCAGGCCGGCGCTCTATCCACTGAGCCAAACCAGTTTCAGCTAGAGCTCTCTATTCTTGTTGCAGCGCAGCCGCAGCCACCCTCTGGGATCCGGGCCGATCCTGAGCTCCGGCCTCACTTCCTGCTCCTCAGCGCTGGGTCTCTCCCAGGATGTTCCCAGCATCCGATGGGAGGGAATGTGCTCTGGGAACAAGGGATGGGACTTAGGGAAGAAGGAAGGAAGGCTGGAAGGAGGGAGGAAAGAAGGAACGGAAGAAGAAAAGAAAAGAAAGCAAGGAAGAACGGTTAGGAGGACAAGCCCAGCTTTCCCGGGGCTCCCCGCTCTCCTGCTGCCCGGACCTCCCTCTGGCTGGTGGGCCTGGGCCGTCTGACCACATGGCCGAGTGGGAGTGGGCTGTCTGCAGTGGGTCCCAGAGGGTCATGCTCTGGGTCCTGGAGACGTTCTTGGCTCCGGGCACTGTCCTGGGGAGGGGAGGCGGGACTAGAACCCGGGCCCTGGGTGACTGGGGTTGGGTCCTGGTTTTGGTTAGCAGTTACCTGCACACACTGATCCTTGGGCATCAACTTCTCATCTACACTGTGGAACCACACAGCCACCTCGACAGGCTCCTGGGAGGGCCAAACGCACTGAAGTGTGTCCCGCAGTGTCTTAGCTCTGAACATAACCTCGGCAAAACTGAAGGTGGGAATGGATGAGAGGGGAGTCGTTACAGGCACCTCTCGGGGACATTGCGGATTTGGGTCCTGACCACCCCAATACAGTGAGTATCATAGTCAAGCGGAACATCCATAAAACAAACTTGTCTGCGAATACTGACCACCTCTCCCGCATCGTTCCAGTTTGTAAGTATTTGAAGAAGCTGCCTTTCTCGTCTTCTTACCAAAACGCCCTCCAGGAGAAGCTTGGGAGGGATGGAAAATCCTCCCACTTCACACAGCACCTCTAGCGCAGGCCCACAGCCCACCATGCAGGCCATCGCTATAGTCGGTAGCAATCATGGATGCAGTGGTGTTTCCCATGGGCACGTGAGGGCGCTGACCTTGTTCCTCTGGCATTCCTGGGTGGCGTGAGGTGGTGGCGACTTGTGCGCTGGTGACGGGTGGCCTAGAGCCGGGGCAGAGTCTCAGCCGGGGGTGGGGGGGGGGTGGGGTGGGGTGGGGGGGTGGTCTCTGGCTGTCCGAGGAGGGGTGGGGAGCATGGCCAGGTTATCAGCAGGCCCTGGTAACAGAAACCAGCATTTTATCTCCGGCAAACATATGGCATCTGTCCGCCCCAGCCTCCACCAGCAAGGAGAAGCCAAGTACTAAGAAATGGACAGCGGCCTGTGCACAACCAACACAGTTAATCAAAGGACAGGGAAGTCACCGCCCGAGTGAAGTCAGCTCTGTGCGGGAGGGAGGCGGGCCCTGAGTTTTGAATGGGAGAGCGATACAGCATTTGAGTGTCTACTTGGTGCTGCTGTAGCCAACACTGGAAATAATTGTGTTGATCTCCCTTTTGGAGACGGAACAATGAGGCTCAGAGAGATTAAGTAACTTACCCAAAGACACACAGTAAAGTCTAGACTCTAGAGGCAGGATTCAAACCGCAGGCCAGGGCTCTTTCTGCTCTATTAGGCTGTCTTTGTAAGGGAACATCTGGTAAGGAAAGGAGTTGATCTTGGCCAAATCTGTATTAGTACTCTATTGTTGCTGTGAACAGTTGCCCCAAACTTGTGGCTGACAATGATGTAGAATTCAGTGTTTCCCAAACTTTTGACATATGTGTACCCCTTCTATAATTTTCGTAACTCTGAGGACCCCTCGTACTCATGAGAAGTAGAATTAGGCGCAGCTAAGCACGGTGCAGTGCATATCCCCACCAAACTCTGGTGCAATGCATACCCCCCACCAGACTCTTCCCGGACCCCTGGGGGTATGCGTACCACACTTTGGGAAACACTGCTGTAGATGTATTTTGTTGTCTGGAGGCCAGAAGTCCCCAGTAGGTGGTAAGCGGCTGGAATCCAGGCATGGGCAAGCTTCCATTCCTTCTGAAGGCTTCCGGGCCTGTCCCAGCGTTTACGCAGGGGTCCTCAAACTTTTTAAAGTGGGGGCCAGATCACGGTCCCTCAGAGAGCTGGAGGGCCGGACTATATGAACTACTAATTCCTACTGTAACACCTCGGCTGCGCTCACTGCCCAAAAAACCTGGCGGGCCGGATCAGACTCCTCTGCGGGCCGCATGTAGCCCGCGGGCCGTAGTTTGAAGACCCCTGGAGGCTGCCCGCACCCCCTGGCTCCTGGCCAAGGAATCCCACCCAGCCCTTCCCTGATCACCTCCCCTCCTTCTGTCTCTGATTGCCCCTCCCGCCCCTGTTATAAGGACCCCATCAGGCTAATCCAGGCTAAACTCCCCACATCCAAATCCTTAATTCTTCTAATCCAGATCCCGCATCTTCAGAGTCTCTTCGACTACATACAGTGACATGTCTGGGCGGAGGGCTTGCTGCAGGGCTGGGGATCCTGTGTGTTGGACCCAGGCCGCTCCACACTCGTGATGGCAGGGCTGGGCCTGGGCCTCGAGGTCCTTATATCCAAACCAGTGCCCCTCACGGAATCAAACCGCGACCTCCTGTCCACAGCTCCATGCTCAACTTGCCTTTTTGCCACAAAAAGGCTTAAATCACGTCCATTCCCCTGGCATTCGGTGGGGCTCAGACCCCTACACTCCCTGGCAGTACGTTTGGTGCTGAATTCTGTGTGGCCTCAGGGTGGTGGGGGATTTACTGGGGAGGGGCAGCGGGAAGGCAGTCCTTCCTGGTTGGGTAGGTCTGGGCTCCTGGTCAAAGCACGGGCTCTCGGGCGATATCACCCATGACCAGCAGATGGCGACAGTGCCGCACCTAAGAGGCCTCTGGAAGGGGAGTTGGACAGGCCACCGCCTCTCTTTCCAGGAAAAAAAAAAAAAAAAAAAAAAAAAAAAAAAAAAAAAAAAAAAAAAAAGGCGAGGCCTGTTTTTTCCTTCTTTGAAAAATAGGGACGGAGCTTTCTAAATGGTCACAGGCGTCTAAGCTTTAGCGACTGAGGATTTAATTTGAAGGACACCATGTCCTCTCCTCAGGCTTACGCTGTCTATTCCTCCTGCAGAATTCAAGTGTCTGTGGCCCCCACCCCGCCCCTCCCCGCCTTCCCTGCCTGCGCTGGCACCCACTTATTGAACACGTGGATTTAAAATGACAGAATGCCAATTGGGAACCCTTACATCTGGACTTGTTTACTGCATGTACAGTCCCATTAAAATATGGTTCCATTCATTAGAATTAGGTGTTGGCTTGGTTCCACTCAAGAGAGATCCTTTCCGGAACTATCACTAAAATAAGAGTATCAGCCCTCGCCGATTTGGCGCAGTGCACAGAGTGTTAGCCTGCGGACTGAAGGGCCCTGGGTCTGTTTCTGGTCAAGGGCACAGATTTTGGTTGCAGGCTCCCAGCTCTGGTCAGGAGCATGCTGGAGACAACTGATCGATGTGTCTCTCTCCTACATCGGTGTTTCTCTCTGTCTCTCCCCCTCTTTTCCACTCTCTAAAAATCAATGGAAAAAATATTCTCTGGTGAGGATTAAAGATAAGTAAGTAAATAAGTAAGAGTTTCCGAAAGGAACAGAGAGTGAGGCTCCAGCCGTGGACAAGCTGGGGGCATCGGTTTCCAGCCCTTACCCAGGGCAGTACATCCATCCAGCTGGTGCCAAGGTCCCCAGGGGTCTACGGAGGGGGTGGGGGTGTCTGCCAGGGCCTTGGGGCCATGAGCAGGGGCTGCCAATAACAAAGAGACGTCTGTTCCCGCCGCCCTGTCCTCACTCCGGCCCAGAGGCACAGCCGTCCCCTGACCCTCTGGCCGCTGCCCTGTGCGCAGACCCCGCTCCCGAGACTTCAATGGCAGGAGGCGGCGGGGAGCAGCTGGGAACTGTTGTCAGCTTCTGGCAAGACCCTGGGATTCCTTCCTGGTGGATCCCCTGCCCCCCAGCTGCTGGGGGCCCCAGGCTGACTTGACCTGAAGTTGAACTGAGCTGAAGGGTCCCGGGCGAGGAGTGGCCTCCGTGGCAGCCCCGATAGTGGCATGGAATTGCACAATCTTTCTAAGAAAGGCCGAGTATCCTGCAAATCCATTCATGCTTTCCCGGCGCAGGGCGGTGCAGGGCTCGGGGACCAGATAAGGACTTGCTTTTGTTCACAAACACACCGAGGAGGCCCCAAGGAAGATAGCCAGGCTGCTGGTGGGGTCGGGGCAGAGCAGGGCGGCTGCGGATAAGACCTGGTGAAGGAGAATGTCCATTGTCCAGGGTGGGGCCCAAAACATCCGTTATTACCGCGTGTGTCTGGCTGGGAGCTCTCATTCACAGAAATGGAGGGCGGGAAGTCGCAGTGACTCCAGTCTTGTAAGCGCAAGTAAAAACAGGCTGAGAGAGGGGAAGTATTTTTCCCTAAGTCACACAGCAAACCAGAGGCAAAGTTCTGTATGGAGCTTCTACCCTCTGACACCAAATCCATTGTTTTATTCACTGTGCAACTGCTTAGCTTCTCTAGCCCAGGCAGTTGTAGGATGGTCTAGCCACCCAGCTTGCAAAGCTCAGCTTTGCCCACAGAGGGTGCTCAAGGTCAGCCTGTCAGGTAGGTGGCTATTATTGACTGCAGGGTGGTGGGCCGCTGTCTAATGTCCTTAGCACCATGCAGAAAATGTTGGGCAAATAAAATCGAACGCCTACAAGAAGACACGGCTCCTATGTCCATGCACCTTCACAATGCCCACAGTCGGTGACTGTGCCAGGCCGAGGGGAAGGGCTGCGCGGAAGGAGACCCAGGTCTCGCCTTACTGGCAGTCTGCTTGGGCCTCAGACCAGGAGCTAAGTTGGGGCCGGTCATACTCTTCCCACAGATCTCACAGGACGTTCCTCTGCTTTGTTGACTTAGGGGGGTCCCATTTGAAGGCAGGAGGAAGTCAGAGATAAAGTTTCCAAGCCCCCCTTCCAGTCCTCGGGTTTTAGGGGAAAATTTAATCATGTTTCACACCAGCAGATGTAGGCGCGATTGTGACCGTGGGGGCAACGTGAGGCAGAGGACAATCACGCCCTTTCACTCCAATTAGACCAAGAAGCCCGGCTCAGGCTTTGATTAGAAGGATGGAAGTTGGACAAAAATCCCTTTGTGATGTCAGGGGAACCCGTTTCATGGGAATGGGGCCCGAGAGCGGCTTCCCAGAGGAACATTTGGGAACCAGGAGGACTGGGGGGGGTTGGGGGGAGAGTGGGGGAAGGGAGGTGCAGAGGGCGGGAATGGGGCGTGAGGACACATTCTGACCTAAGGAAGACTTTCCAGAAGTTAAGGCTGTAAAACCTTGCAATGTGCCTTGGGAATAGGAGATGGTCTCAGAACCAACACAACAGATGTCTGGACTCGAACGCTCATCTATTGATGGAGGTCTCTGTCTGGTGGAGGGATAAGAGCCCCCTTATCTACCCAAGGTGACTAGAGCTTGGGCTTTGGAGTCAGACAGATCGGGGCCAAGCCCCTCCCTTGTCATTTACCAATGGCTGACCTTGTACAGGTTACGGAAGCATCTGAGCCCCAGGCCCCTTGGCCGCCATAGTGATGTGGCATCTCTTCCCAGGAGGATTATGAGGCCTGCAAAGCAGCACAGTGCTTGGCACTCTGAGCATTTAGGCCTCTGGTTATATATGCCAAACCCTACCCATCTTGTTCGGGTGGACAGTTTGGAAAATCTACAGTTTGGGGCAGGAGAATCCCTGTGCTATTTACATTATTATTTTTTAAAAATATATTTTTATTGATTTCAGAGAGGAAGGGAGAGGGAGAGAGAGAGATAGAAACATCAATGATGAGGGGGAATCCTTGATTGGCTGCCTCCTGCACACCCCACACTGGGGACTGAGCCCACAACCTGGGCATGTGCCCTGACCGGGAATCGAACCCTGACCTCCTGGTTCATAGGTCAGCACTCAACCACGGAGTCACACCGGCCAGCCTCCCTGTGCTGTTAAGTGACAAATGCTTTCAGTATTTCAAAAGAAATGCAAATTGAACCTGGATTTTTTTGATGAGAAACCTTAAGTGAAGGCAGGGCTCGGAGGAGCCCCAGAGTCCTCATGCTCCGTGACTGGGGCCCGGCTCCCCCTGACTTCCTCCCTCTGCTCCGGGGGCTGCCCGCAGACAGGCCAGCTCCCAGCCATCGGAAACACCACTCAGGAGGCAGGAATGTGCGGTCCGTTCCAAGCGGGAAGTGACTTTCATGTGATGGGGCCGCTCCGCGCTGTGGCTCTGGAGCGAGTGCTCGGGGCCCTGGCCGCTCTCCAAGTTCCTGGATGTGAGCAATTGGCCCGCGGACTCCAGGGCAGACCCAGGAGGACGCCGGGGCTGGACTCTGGGGAGGGAGCTCCCGGCACGTGAAAAACTCAGACCCCCCTCCCCCGTGTCTTTATGTTCCCCCACTCTTTTCAGACGGCCCCTGGTAGGAAAGGAATATGCAACCCTCCACACTGAGAACATTAAGTTTAGGGGAAAAAAAAGAAAATTAGAGCTAGAACTCGATGACTGAAGAGATCACTGTTAGTGGCAAATGTTTGCTTTAATTGAAACCAAATAAATGGCAATGACCTGAATGGCCTTCAACACATTTCTGTGAGCATGCTCAGAACGTTCGTCCCTCTAGGGTGGCCTTTTTAAAGGAATATTGCGCCCTGGCTTTGACTCAGGGGATCGAGCATCGGCCTGGGCACCAGGGTCATGGGTTTGGTTCTCAGCCAATCACATATACTGGGGTTGCAGGTTCACTCCCAGCCCTGAGTTGGGGTGTGCACACAAGGCACCCAGTGGTGTGTCCCTCTCACATCGATGCTTCTCTCTCTCACCCTTCGTCGCTTCCCCTCTCTGAAAAGCAATGGAAAACACATCCTCAGGTGAGGATTCAAAAACTAAATAAAAGGGATTGTGCCTGAGAATCGTGACGCCGGCCCCAAGCATTGGCTGGGCTCTTAACTCCGTGAAACTGAGCAAACCTCTCCCTTCCCAGGAAGCCAGTTTCCCTGTTTCTAAAATTAGTGGGCTTCATGTTTCCTTCCCCATGAAAATGCCCTTTGTATTCTCAAGGGTTAGATAAGTCTGCCGTTGATGGAGCCGAAGAGGAACTGGTCAGGATCTCTGCGAAGGCTTCATTGTTTTATTTCTTGTCCAAGGTCCTTCTGAGCTTGGCAAGCGTGTTACCTACACCCAGCACATGGGTTAGGAAACCAAGGCGCAGACGCACTGAGTGCCAAGGCCATGGATTTGGGCTGGCGAATGGGGAAGGGGAGAAGAAAACTCAGATCTCAGCTACTTTGTCCAGAGTTCTTTCCGGTCTTGTCATGTAAGATGGTGGCTGGAGCAAGAAACCTAGCCAACTATGGCTGGGCTGGTCAGAGGCAAAATCCCACTCAACTTTTCTTCGCCATTGTGGTCATCAGCCACCTGGGGAGGGGGGCTCTTTACAGGTTCTCATTTGGGGTTCAGTTTATAGTAAAATGGGCAACATGTCAACAATGCAGCTGTCCAAGGCAAGCCTTAACCCCAGGCCGTGAAAGGCAGCGTGGGATGTGGGTGTGGCAGACCGAGTTCAGGTTGGAACCCGGCAGGTGGGCTTCTGCTCCACCATCGATCGGCTGCTCACTTACCTTCCTGTTCACCTTGTGAAACTGGGCGACAGAAGCACCAATGTGTAGGCCAGTGGCCGGCAAACTCATTAGTCCACAGAGCCAAATATCAACAGTACAACGATGGAAATTTCTTTGAGAGCCAAAGTTTTTCAACTTAAGCTTCTTCTAATGCCACTTCTTCAACATAGACTCACCCAGGCCGTGGTATTTTGTGGAAGAGCCACACTCAAGGGCCCAAAGAGCCGCATGGGACTCGAGAGCCGCAGTTTGCTGACCACAGGTGTAGGCTACTTAGGACATCAGTTCTCTCGCCCTCTTCACCGCAATCCATGGTAAATGGGCTATTGGGCCTCCATTACAAATGATGTCCTAGGAACACAGGACACTAGAGAGATGCTACGGGAGACAAATGATACAGAGCAGTGTGTTTTACAAGGACTCGTTTTTTGCAAAAAACCCAAAAACACAAAAAAACAACAAAAAAACAAACAAACAAAAAAACAAACCTCAACAAAATAAGGTATCTGATGAGAATGATTGTCACATGTGGGTTAATGTCTCTTCTCTACGTGGAGAGACACTCGTGCTTTTCGTTTCTTTCCTTGCTTTTCTACTTTCTCTTAAATGTCTAAACCAACCACATGTCACTGTGGTAATTCGGTTTTAGAAGCTTCTTTGAAAGGCGTACAGGGGATCCTTCTATTTGGGTAACGCAGTGGTCGGCAAACCGCGGCTCGAGTGTGGCTCTTCCACAAAACACCACGGCCTGGGTGAGTCTATTTTGGAGAAGTGGTGTTAGAAGTTTAAGTTTAAAAAAATTGGCTCTCCAAAGAAATTTCAATCGCTGTCTTGTTGCTATTGGGCTCTGTTGACTAATGAGTTTGCTGACCACTAGGGTAACCCGTTTCACCTATTCAACAGGTGGTTGTTGACTAAGACCTACTCCCAGGTATTGTCAAAGCAGACACACGTGGCGCCAACCCTCATTTCGTCCAATTAAGGAGGCTGCTCTGCTCTCGGCGCCCGCGGATCAGCGGGTGGAGACGCTCTGCCAGGCGGGTGAGCCCGGCGCCCCATCGGCTGCGTGCCTTTGTCAGGCAGCTGCGCTCTGAGCCTGCGGTGCGATGACCGTGATGACCGTCACCTTTGGGCAACGGGGGACGAAGAGCTGACACTTCCTCTCCAGCAGGTGGGCTAGGCAGGGGGCGAGGGGAGAGCAACGGGCAAGGCCTCTTAGTAATGAGAGCATGTGTCCCAGCTGCTGGAGAAGACCCCGGGCGGGATGCTGTGGCAGTGTGACCCAGAACCCTAGTCCCCGGCTCAGGGCTTACAACCAAGGTCCTGTGGGTTCCTCCCCCACCCCCAACCCCACCGCCCAGCTCTGTCGTGGGTTGGGAGAGAGACAGCAGAGAAGAGGGCACCCTCACGTAGAGGCACCGGTTGAAGACACTCGCTGCTCCAAGGGGCAGTTTCACCCTGTTTCTCTGTGTTCTCAGCAGCAGAGAGGGGCCCCTTCTTGCCTCTCAGTGAGCAGCGCCCCCCCCCCCAAGTTAGAAAATGGACGACGTGATTTCACATGTGAATCACATTTGTGTTTTAATTTTTGTGTTTAAGCACAACTTCTTTTTACGCTTGGGTTATGTTTTTGCGGCGAGGGATCTTGTTTTCCCCTGGGTGAACATCACAGTGCATTGGTATAAGCAGAAAGGGGTCGCTTCTGAGGCTGTGAGAAATGCAGTGAGGTCTGGGGTTGGCGAGAACCTTTAAAGGGTGACCCAGACAACAGACACACAGGTCACGATGAGGGTGTGAACCAATGGGTCTATGTACAGTGGTCGGCAAACTCATTAGTCCACAGAGCCAAATATCAATAGTACAAAGATTGAAATTTTTTGAAGAGCCACATTTTTAAAACTTAAACTTCTTCTAACGCCACTTCTTCAAATAGATTCGCCCAGGCCGTGGTATTTTGTGGAAGAGCCACACTCAAGGGGCCAAAGAGCCGCAAGTGGCTCGAGAACCGCAGTTTGCTGACCACTGGTCTATGAGCTCCTTTCCCTTGTGCCTGAGATCTGCTCAGATACCTCCCACCCCCAGTCCTCTCTGGGCTTTTACCAGTGGATCCTCCGATGGCCGGTAGATGGCAGTAGAGGCCTTTGGATTATGATTCTAAGGCCAAGGCCCACCTGATTTCAACCGCTCACCCTGGCAATGGGGGGGGGGGGAATGCTAGCCGGGAAGTGTTTGCTGTGTGTGAGGCACTGAGGGGCAACATTTAAAGGAGCAGCATTCCTTGGGGCTCCCAGCCCACCTGGGGAACAGCTCTGTAGGGTTGGCCATACAGAGTCCACGGGTGTGTGCATGTGCGCATGAGCTTACAGAGAACTTGTGTGATGTTCTCAGATTAGCTGAAGACCCCTTTCAGTCTTTGGAGGAATGTTCTAGGAAGGCAAGAGGAGGAATGTACTGGGAAGGCAAGTGGGGTAAACTGAGTCAGGTTCTGAGCCCTGGGTGCTTGGTACTTGGGCTGTTGGCCAAGAGGAAGCTTGGTTGGCTTCCCAGTTATTCCTAGGGTCAACCTGGTGCCATCAGCGTCTCCACGGTGAAGTTTATCTGGGACCCGTGTTGTCCGGGACGTTACAGAACCCTGCAGGCGCCCCCAGAGGCTGGAGTTGCCCCAGCTGGGTTTCCCTCGCGCCAGTTCCTGCTGCTCGGCCCCTCGGAGAGCCCGGTGTTTATGAAGATCCTAACAGCTGGCCGCAGACCGCTCCGGAGCCAGGTTCCGGGAGGGAGGGAAGAACATGTTTCAGCCCGAGAAGGGAAGGGTGAGAACAGCACAGCTGAGAACGCCAGGCCCACAACCTCAGCCATAACAAGAGCTCCGTTACCTGCCCGCCTTCCCAGTGCCAGGCGGCACCTTTCTTTCCCCCACTTAACTCTCATCATAAACCTACCAGGCTCCCATGCTTTTTCTTTGTATTTTTAAAAAATAATATATTTTTATTGATTTCAGAGAGGAAAGAAAAAGGAGAGAGAGAAACATCAATGATGAGAGAGAATCACTGATTGGCTGCCTCCTGCACATCCCCTTCTGGGGATTGAGCCCCCAACCTGGGCATGTGTCCTGACCGGGAATCAAACCCCAACCTCCTGGTTCATAGGTCGATGCTCAACCACTGAGCCACACCAGCCGGGCTGGACTCCACCTTGGTGGAGAGGAGGATGGGGAGAGCAGCTGTAGTTTGCCCGAGGGCCACATGGTAGAAAGGGACAGGACTGGAGTCGTAACCAGGGTGCCCAGCTCAACCTGTTTGCCCGGGACTTGACGGCTTAAAACTGACGTCTTAAACATGTCCTGGGCAGCGACCACTGTGCTGGGCAAGCGGGCGAGGAATCCCTGGTACCCAGGCTTGCTGGCCGCTCTATGCTGCGCCTGCCCTGTAGGTGCCGAAAGTTTCCTTGGCTCCGCTCTTGACAGCAGCCCGGGGTGCAGAGTGCGGGCTCCCCAGGAATGTGCCTGCTCCCTCCATCCCTGTCCCCAGCGCCTGGTCCCTCCCAGCTGTGTCCTGACCCCTCAGCTGTCTGCTCGCTGCTGTTTGGAGGCAGGCCCTTCCCTGGGTGTCTGTTTGAGGCTTCCTCCCAGCACCCACCCCCGCAGGCTGCACGTTCCTGCCCAGCCACCTCCTGGCTGTGCCCCCGGGGAACCGCCAGCCCCTGGAGCCTTTGCTCTCTCACCCAAGACCAGGCTGCCAACTGCACTCACCTCCCCACACGGCCTGTAGTTGAACCCCGAAAGGCGCGGCACAGGTGGGCTGTGGTCACAGCGGGGTGACTCGGACCCCCCCTAACTTGGGAAGGATGAGTGAGTTCCGTGGCTGCGTGGCCCTGACTTGGCACGGGAGGCGCGGTGCCTGCTGGCGTGG
Organism: Pipistrellus hanaki; assembly: GCF_964339955.1. Taxonomy (NCBI): domain Eukaryota; kingdom Metazoa; phylum Chordata; class Mammalia; order Chiroptera; family Vespertilionidae; genus Pipistrellus; species Pipistrellus hanaki. The sequence continues at coordinate 45,948,096 of NC_140519.1, read as the reverse complement.
CTGCCTGCTGCCGGCGGGTCCTGCGTTTCTGCTCTGCATTTTGTGGATTTAAAAACGGGCACCCGAGGAGTCGGTGTGGGAGGTGCTGAGTCTTGCGTCTGGACTGGCTTCAGGCTGGAAGAGAGGGTTGGGCTCATGTGTGTTGAGGTCAGTTGTCCAGACCGGGAGCTGAAACACTGGCTCCCAGCGCTGCAGACGCATGTCCGTGGCACGGAGGAGCCCGTGGGCGAATGTGGCATAGTCCACGCCGCCGGATAAGGGGTGGGGAGAACATCAGGCTGGACGGTGGAAGGGCTTTGTGAGGTTGAACATATTCAGTGCACACCGCTGGCTTTTCACCCTCCCTCTCGCCCCCTTAACTGTCCCCAGCAGAAGGTAGCTTGTGGAGAAAGACGTTAAATAAGTAGGGTGATCAATTTCGGGGTTCCCTTCTCTTTTCTTCCCGGCTCTAACTCTTTTCACTCCCCAGCATCTCTTTGCTCCGTAACCACATTCTGTTCACCTCTGGCCAGCTGAGCCTGCATGAGTCATTCTGTGCATCTATTTTAAGGCGCATATAAGTAGGTTACTTTCTCCTCTCCAACCAATGTGGAATCCCTGGTCGTTTTCAGCTGTTTCTTCTTACCTCACTGTTACTTCTTCCCAGGCTCCTGTGCTGGTTTCCTGTCTGCCCACCCTTCTTCCATCAGCAGGCCTGGGCCCTCATGCTTGGGACCCCCTGTCTCTGCCTTCACGCCTTCCCTTGGGGAGCTCATCCAGTCTTCTGGCTTCAATGATTGTTGATAGCCCTGGGCTCTCAAATGTGTCTCTCTACTCTAAACCTCTCTCCTGAGCTGGTATATCCCACTGTCAACAGGCATCCTCTTTGTAGCTTTAACAGACATTTCACCTTAACATATCCCACACTGTACTCCTGGTCCCCTCCCCCCGCCCCCCAGCCTGCTCCCCTGTGGCCCTCCTCATCTCAGGTGGGACAGCACCATCCTTCCCATCGTTCAGGCCCCAGAGATATCCCTGACCCCCTTGACTCTTATCCCCACTTCTAATCTGCCAGAACACCTGTATCCAACTTAAGAATCCCTTACGTCCTAGGTGCCAGGATAAAGATGATGTCACCATTGAATATCTCTACATTAGGGTTGTATTCCACCAACAGGCATCTTAGATTCAATGAGCTATGGTGTATCAGGGATGGGGCCATGTCTCAGCCCTCCACTGCTCACGTTCGGGTCCCGGCCACCATCATTTCTCACCTGGATTCCTGTCGTAGCTTCTGGAGTTGTCTCCCTGCCTATCTGTCCATGACAACCCATTGTCTATGTTCAAATGATAGCCAGGGTGTCACTTTTAAAGCATAAATTAGAAACTTCCAGTGACTTCCCATCTCCTGTAGAGAAAGAGCTGGTGTCCCTGTAATGTCTTACAAGCTCTAAGTGACCGGCCCTTCTTTCCTCTTCGACCTCATCGCTACTCTGTTTACCCCACATGTGTGCTCCCCCAGCCTCACTGGCTTCGTTGCTGTTCGAGAAATTCAGATGTACCTCCGTGGACTTTCAAAGTGGCTGCTCCTGGTCCTTAGATTGCTCTTCCCTCATGCTATTTGGTTAACCTCATATCTCTACTAAGTTTGGCTCAAACATCACATTATCAACAAGGCTTATTTTGACTCTAATTAAAATTGCATGCCCTAAGTGGTTTGGCTCAGTGGATAGAGCATCGGCCTGTGAACTCAAGGGTCCCAGGTTTGATTCCAGTCAAGGGCATGTACCTTGGTTGCGGGCACATCCCCAGTAGGGGGTGTGCAGGAGGCAGCTGATCGATGTTTCTCTCTCATCGATGTTTCTAACTGTCTATCCCTCTCTGTAAAAAATCAATAAAAATATGAAAAAAATAAAATTGCAGCTAACCCCTGACCCCTGTACTTAACTCCCATTCTCTGCTCTTTCCTCTTCCCCCTTATAAATACTTCTCTTCCATTACAAGAATGTAAATTTCATCAGGGTAAGAACTGTTTTGTCTGTTTTGCTTACTGATGTGTCCCAGGACCCAGAGGAGGTCCGCATACATATTTGTTGAGTGAGGGAATACATTTCAAATCCAACAAAAGCAGCAGTCATCAGAGAATCAAGAGTGGAGCCTGCAGCCCTGCTTGAAACACCGGTGTGTCTTCTCTTTCTCCTTTTCAGAGCGAGACTCCCCAGGCTGAGGCTGTTCCTGCGGGCAGCGGGAGGAAGGAAGGATGGCGTGTGAAAAACAGTGAAGTCAGCGTCTTCCGTGAGCTTAGGTAAGTCAGAAGCCGCCTGGCCATGTGTGACTTTCATTAATCATCCCTCTTGACGTGACATCAACACAAGTGACCACGTTTGTCTGCACCCCCTGCCTCCAGCGCCATGATATATGGCCTGGGAAGAGTCCGGGGCACTAACAGTTGAAGAACCCAAAAAGATGGATGCTCACGTCGTGGCCCGTGAAGGAGGAGTTAATCATGATGAAGGGTGGGTGAGCCAGGCGCACCTGTGCTGGCTGTGGCCTCCCAAGCCAGGTTCAGCTGTTTTCCCAGTGCAGGGGTCTCGTGGCTATTATCCTGGAGAGCAGTGGCATTCTCGCGTGGCTTTGTGACCACTTGGTTGTGTGGCTCTTTGAGAAATCAACTGGAGAGGAGGACAGATGAGGGCAAAAGTGGTGGAGATTAGGCAAAATGGTGAGATTCAGAGCCTCTCCTCTGTACAGGATCTCTCCCCCTCAACCCTGCTTTCCACTCCTATAGAGGGCTCCACGTGAGAGTATGTTGTTATGGACAGAGATGAGGACTTGGATCATCTCACATCTCCCTTTGTCGTTCCATGTACCTTTGGGCAAATGATTGGTTCTTTTGAGTCTTGCCCATGACTTATAAAGTGGTCATCTCCTGTAGCTGTATAGAATTTAGGTGTCACAAATGCTTTAACAGGTACAAGCTAAAATGAGCCTCTCAATTCTCTAAGTTCAGGGGCGATACAATTATTTTTACTTTACAGACAAAACCCCCCACCCCCCAAGTTTCCAAGAATTTGTCTGAGGTCACAAAACCGGTAAACAGCAGAGATGAAATAAAACTTCAGTTCTTTGTTTCCTGCTCTCTAAAATGTTAAGTCTCTTGGGCATTCAAGTCTAACTCTTTGACACTGAAGTAGAGTAACCAATGCTAGCCATCAGGGAAAGATTCTCTTAAACACAGAGGACGTAAAGGCAGTGGTTGATTGGAAGAGCATTGAATCCTGAGTTACATTTCTTTATTAATTTCACAGGTTTTTTTTTCTTTCTGTGTGTGTGTGTGTACTGTGAACTGTTGTAGTTATTTGAATTTTAGGTTTCATGGCACCTAAATCTTGAAATGTCTTTGTGTGGTAGGGAAGAAGATCTTTCAAGTCCTACAAAAGTTAACCGCCCAATGTGGGTATTCATGTGATCAGTGAACAAACTCTAGAACATTTGTGATTCCCAGAAAAAGCTATGTCTTTGTTCCTGCTGTTTCCTCCATGAGTAACGCCCTTCCTTCATCTGGCTGTCTACCTACCTCTGCTTCCCTTCAAAGATTCACCTCAAACATCACCCCTGGATGAGACTTTCTTCGCTACCTCATCATTTCCCATAGAATTGACTACAACTGTCAGCTCTTTGAACCCTGCAGACAAATACTATCACATACTTGAAATTCTTCCTAACATTAACTTATTCATCTGACTTCCTGATGTGCCCGCAACCAAGAGATAGTTACCATTCATAAAATTTTGTAGTGTAGAAAAATTTTGTAGTGTTGAAAATTCAAAGACAACCATCATTAACAGTTTCAAATATTTCATTGTGTTATTGATTAACATATGCTTAAATATCTTATTCTTCTAAATCTGAAGTCATGTGGCTACATTTCCCTTCTTCCAACAAAGTTGCGTTTCCTCCTACATTTTAATTCTTCTAAACTGGGACACTTTTCAAAACTGATATTATATTATTTACATTATAGTGTTTATCAGCACCCAAATTTGATACTAAATAGATAGTGAGTCTTAAATTGCTACCATCTAGAATTGAGGGAATACTGTGTGTGTGTGTATGTTTATACTGTTCTTGCATGAATATGCAATGTAATATGCATTGACCACATTATGGTATGAGCATTTTCTCATGATACTAAATATTCCTTGAAAACATGAATTTCAGTAGATGCCAAGTATCCCAGTCTATGGATGAATCACACATTATTTGATTATTGTTGGTCCTTAAGCTGTTTCCAGATTTTTGTTAATATGTTTATAATTCTATGGTGAACAACCATGCACATTTATGTGATTATATCCTTGAGATACATCCCAGAAATAGCACCACTGGTCCCAAGACAAACATGATTTTGACTGGCCAGTCCAGGACAGGTTATGTAAGCAGCCCCTGTCCAGTCCCAGCAGCCAGGGTCCTCCACAGAGCCACCTTCTTTAGCAAAAAAGCATGCCAGCAATTTTAAGAAACACATTCAGTCTTTTATAGAAGATGAAAAAGAGAGATTCAAGTAAAACTGTTGCATAATGACCCTATCTTTGAACCTAAATTTCTTGAGTCCTGAAGGCCACAAGATCATAGTTGTCCAAATCTGTGATGTGAGGCAGGATGAAGACTACGCCACCCAGGCTGACCTGGCTCAAGGAGAAAGAATGAAATAGGGAGTTGCTGAGGTCTGGTAAAAGCATGCTCCATCCCAGCCATTGCACATGAAGGAAACACCTTCTGGATGTTGGCACTGTGCTGGTTCTGGGAACGCAATGGTTAACAAGATCCAATCTTACCTTCCAGAGGCTCAGAGCCTAGTGGGGGAGGCAGACTAGTCAATCCAGGAGTTTGCTGAAGCATCACAGTTGCTGTGTTGGGTTTGCAGATAACAGCCAGGGCAACTGGGAGGAAACATCGTGTCGATGGGAGAAGAGGTTCAGGAGAGATGAGAGTGCAGCTTGAGCGGAGACTGGGAAGATAAATGAGAATCTGACACATAGTGAAATGTCGTGAGATTTGATTTTTCTTACTTCTTCATTACTGCAGCAAGCAGGCCCTTTATAATTTTTACAGAGGGCCTGATTATGCTGTTTCCAGGGAAGACACACATCCTTCATCACAGTGACACCTGGTCTGAGGGGACTGGGAGCACGGGATGTCTTTTTCAGGTCAATGACAGTCACTTGGGGAAGTCTCTGAGGCCAGAATGACACTGATCGAGGACAGGGTGGATCCTTCCCCCACATGTGTGTGTCCTGTAATGACTCAGTTTTGCTAAGAGTGCAGAATGGAAGAGGATAACCTTCTGGAAAGTGCTCCTGCATGTGAGAGCAGATGTGACATGAGTCTGGACGGTTTAATGAGCCAGCGCTAGGGGATCTCCCCCAGTAATTTACTAGGACGTTGATAAGACCTCCCTCCTTCAGAGGTCACTTATCTGGCCACATTGGCCATATGACAAACATCTGAGAATGAGGAAATGAGCAACCCCCCCTCCCACCCCCCTCAAAGATGTCAAAGGCAACATCAGGAACTGCCAGAGGGGAGCAATGTGCTTTCTGCCTTTGGCGACGAATTTACATTTCTCCCTTAAGGAGCCTTTCTAACATGATAACCTGGCTTTCATAGATATAGCAGATTAGAGACAGAAAGTGAGAAGTCCGAAGAGGAAGGGGAAGGCAAGATTCAGCTCAGGCAAGCTGCATCCAATTTGAGAACCTGACAGAGAATGACCAGGAAATGGCAGAGAAAACTCAGTAAGTGGCCACCTCCTGGCATTTTGTGCAAGGACAGCAGCGTGCTTATGGGTCCCTATTTCCTGTGGCTGTCACAGTGCCATGAAGGATGGCCCTTGGACACTGAACAGGACTAAAATGTTGTTTATTGTCCTCAAATTACAAAGCCAAGTGAGGCGAGATACTTCATATTGAGTTCATACTTAAAATAGACTTTTCTCTTTGGTTTAATTTGGGAAACCGACTCATTTGAAATTCCTCTTTCTTGATAAAACAAGGTTAATGAAATCCCACTGTCTCAAAAGGCAGATACTATCAAGAAGCAAAGCAGAAGTCCTGCGTGTTTAGCGGATGCAACGAAGCAGTGAATGCAACGGAGGGGAGGGAAGGAAATAGATGTCAGATATGAGCAACTCTGAGGAGCTTTGTGATGGGTGGCTTCCTAGGTCTCCATGGAGCCCTGGGGAGGATGAGTGTGGAGATGTTGGCAGAGGTTTAGTCATGGAGGCCCTTACATGGCACGAGGACACCCTGCAGGGTGTTCGGAAGGGGATCCAAGTAGGCAGATACACATTTTAGAATAAGCGTTTTGACCACCACTGGGCAAAGAGTGGTCTGAGTGTATTAGACAGTTGAGCATTCTGTCGCTTCTCCAGAACAGCTCCTTTATCCATGAGCAGAGTGACCGGAGTGCCTGTTTCTGCGCTGTGATCTGATCAGAGAATGGATAAGACAGAGAGCCATGTGGGTGTCAGGTCATGGAACTCTCCCCCTTGCTGGTGCTCTACCTTGGGCAAGATCTTTCTCCCCTGGAGCCTTCATTTCTTCTTATAATTTTTAATTTTAATACTTATTTTGTATTGGTTTCAAGTGTACAGCTCAGTGGTTAGACAAGCATATACTTTGTAGAGTGTTCTCCTTGATGTTTTTCAGCACCCCACAGTTACTGCCATAGTATTGACTATATTTCCCTTGCTCTACTTCACATCCCCTTGACTGTTTTGTAACTACCTAATTGTGGAGCCTTCTTTTCTTGATCTGTAACATGGGGACCTTAACCCCTGCTCTCCTTTCTCATTTTGTTTGTGAGGAGCAAATAAGCAAGGAATGGGAAATATTTTATAAAACTTTATAAAACAAAATACTCCCCTTTTCCCATTAAAGAATACCGTGGGCAGTGCCAAGTCCGGAGCTGGGCACAACCAAGAGAGTGATCAACAGGCTTGACTCACTGAATTCTGAAATGGTGCCTGGGTCTTCTGTTGGGTCATCTTGGTTTGTCCTCCAGGTCCATTTCCATCCTCCACCTGCTCTGCCTTCAGAGACTGAATTCAAGGACATGTATTTTCTGGGCTCCTTTGCTCTCTAGCTTCTAGCTGGGTATTACCAATGGATGGAGAAGCCAGGGGATTTAGCCACACGCAGCAGAAACTCTTTTCTCCCACCCAAGTCCGCAGCTCCAGGTGGGTGGCCCCTGTCCCGTGCTTTAACTTGCACTAGATTTTGGTACCTGCCCTATTCAGATCCCCCCGTGGCAATGGCTCCCCACGGTTGCTAGGCCCTGGGTCCTCCACCACCCTTTTCTGGTTCTCCTAATTCTGCCCACACCTTTGAAAACAGACCCTTCACTAAACTCTTCCATTTTCTTGTGGGTGTGTCATCTGTCTTGTTGTAGGCCTTTAATCTACACGGATTCCATAGGAATTTCTATAACATCGGAGTTCAAATTCATGGCAGCTGCTTAGAAGGCTTCTTTTATGATTGAACTTTCAACTTGTTTGGGGCTCCTGTGCTGATCTTTTAATTCTTGCTGATGCCACTAGATTGAGATTTGTATATCTTGTGTTAAACGCCCCACCAAACCAAGTCTCCTTCCCGCCCTCTTAACAATTTTTCTAAATAAACTTCATGGAGATATAATGTCCCAGGTCACCTCACTGGTAGCTACAAACCCATGATGTGAAGCTTCTTCTCTTTCTTCCTTGTTGCAGAACAGCTCACACGGTAGGCTATTAAATAATTGTCGACTGATTGGCTGAAGGAGTAAATGGACAAGTGAATGAAAGCAACCTTCCCCCCCCCCCTTTTTTTTTCATGAATGGAATAGGCCCACCTAATGAGAAAAAAAATCAGCTTGGAAGCTAGCCTGTTGGCAGGGCGTAAGGAAGGGCAACAACGGAGGGGGTAGGGAGCACTTGCTAAAAAAAGGAAAAGGAAGTGTAGACTATAAATTTACTTGACAGGGTTGCATCTCTGCGGCTTAGACGTTGGCCACTTCATCTTGGCATGATTATTATATAACAGGAGGATGGAGAAATGGCCGGAAAGTATTGCTTCCTATTACATAACTCTTACTCGGTGCCTGACAGCGCTTGTGATAATGGGAGGGCCGAAAGCTCGCCTCTCTCCCGGTGAAAGGCTTCACGCTTCTTGCAGTAGAACTGTTCTGGTCTCGGGCCGTTTGGAGCGTTAACGTGGGGACTGTTTCCTCAGCCAGCCTCAGGCTGTGTCCCCCGGCCCGTGTCTTCCCCAGGAAATAATATCTTATAGTCATGCTCCTCCCAGACACTTTCAAGGTCTTTGAAATATGCCGCCCTGGAGAACCCAAAGAGGGAGTTCTCATGGAGAATGTTCTAGAATGTTTGAGTTTTTGTCAATAGGTCAAATCGATCCCCGCCAAGCTGGCCATGTTTTTTCCTCCCATTTAATAACTAACATTTACTAAAAATTGAAGATTACAGAAAAGCATGAATAAGAAGGGCTTTATTACACAAGCTTAATGAACCCACCGTGGACTTGGCCATATATATTTGTTTTCTTACTGTTAGGTGTTTTGATGATAAGAAATTGGAATCTGAATAGTTCCTACTTGTCTGGTTTGTGTGTTTCAAAACACTGGATGTCACAATAGGCATTACCTGGCGGACTGATGGGAACGGAGCCAACTTGCAGGTTGGCTGAAGTCAATCTTCAGAGCACTCAAACCACCAGTACTTTCTGTCTGACCACTCCCCTTTGACCTACCTAGATCCTGCTCACCGCCCAGCGATTTTTCTATGTCAACACGTCAAACCAAATGAACACGAGCTGGATTCCTGTGTGTTTTCACCTGTACAGGCAATCCTCCAGCCACTCCTGGGGACTCTACCACCTCTGAAACCCTCTGGAATCCAGCACTTCTTTTAAAACATGTTTTTATTGATTTCAGAGAGGAAGGGAGAGGGAGAGAGAGAAACATCAATGATGAGAGAGAATCATTGATCAGCTGTCTCTTGCATGCCCCACACTGGGGATTGAGCCCTCAACTCAGGCAAGTGCCCTGATCAGGAATCGAACCTTGACCTCCTGGTTTATAGGTCAATGCTCAGCCACTTAGCCGGGTGGGCTCCAATCACTTCCTATTCTCTGTCCTGCTCCCTCCATATGCCAGCCACCTCCCTGCTATTCCTCCTTTTGCTTTGTATCTCTAATGCCGATTCACCATGCAGGAGTTCATTGTTTCAAACTTGTACAGTAAAGCATGCCATGAGGCTGTAAAAAGTCCTTCTAATGCTTCTTATTGCACTTACACAATCTCACCTCCTCCCTGACCCCTTAAGGTCCACGCGATCTGGTCCTATCCACCTTCTGACTTGACCTCTTACCACTCTTGTTCCAAACAAGCTGGCCTGTCTGTTGTCCAAACACACTTCGTTCTTGACTCTTTGTTCTTGCTCTTTCTGCTACTTGGGAAACTAATCCTCAGGATCCTGGCATGGCTGGTTCATCAGCATTCTGGCCTGACCTCAAATGTCATCTCCTCCCTCGCTACCCAATGTAAACTCCCCCCTCATTCTCTATCTTTCCACAATGCATTATTTTCCTTGTAGAACTTAACACTGTTCCCATACTTTTGGTCTATCTCAATTTATTTCCATGTTCAGTCTCTATCTCAGAGGTTGGCACACGGCTATGGGTCCAATCAAGCCTGCCTGTTTTTGTAAATAAAGTTTTATTGGAATGCAGCCACACCCACTTGTTTACATACTGTCATTGGCTGTGTTGGCTTCACGAGATGAAGCTGAACAACTGTGTCAGAGACCATCTGGCTTGTAAAGTCTAAAATATTTACGAGTACAAATTGGTAGTTACCGAATGGTCCCAGGGTGTAAAGTACCGTGTAGAGAAAATAGTCAATAATATTGTAGTAACTGTGTATGGTGCCTGATGGATGCTACCTTTCTTAGGTGGTCACTTCCTAAGTTATATAAATGTCTAATCATGGCGTTTTATACCTGAAACTAATCCAATGCATGTTCACTGTAATTTAAAAAGGAAAGAGAAGAAAGAAGTACTTGCTTTCTGGCCCTTCACTAAAAATGCCCGAGGACCCCTCCTCTCTCCTTGCACGACCTGCCTGCCTTTCTCCCTGCCAGTTTCCTGCAGCTCTAGGCACACGTGGTGCCCAATAAATTTCAGATGAATGTAATGAATGAGGAGACACAGGACACAGTGGCTGGCTTCGGCTCTAGGCGTGTATGTCTTCTGAGCAGGTAAAAAAGAACTAATAAGGTCCATGTGTATGTGCACATGCATATTTGCATGTCTGGGAACTGGAAGGCACGAGGCCAAGGACATTGTGTAGGTTTTGCATCCATATAGTCACTATTCCAACCCTGGTTCCATCACTTAGTGTCTGTATGACTCTGGGGACCAAATCCAACCGCTTATGTGTCTGTCTCTTCACCGTAAAAAGGGAGAAAGACTCCTGCCTTTCATGGTTCCAGTGTGCATGTTAGAGAGAATTCAGCCTGGTGGCAGATGCACGGCCAAGGCGGTGGAGTGCGTAGCCGACTGGGCTTAGATTCTTGAAGGATTTGAAGGAACAGAGGAAAGTGGAGCCCAAAGTGCAGACACCCAACATTTTGGTAATTTGGTTTAATTCAGTCATCTGACCTAACGGACATTTAGTAAGCAGCCCCTGCCTCCCATGAGCTATGTTTCAGAAATGTAGAAACTACCCAATTAGACCGTGACAGCCCTCAATTCCTGGGGAGCAGGGATACACAAGGCCAAGTGCTACCTGCTGGGGAATGCAGAGACCAACAAGACACACTGCCACCCCTGCAGTTCTTCTACGTGAGATCAGAGAAGTTCGCCTACCACACTTCTGCAGGGGAGGTTGTAAGAACCACAGAGATACACAGGCACCAAAGAAGATCTGAAGAAGGGGATATGACCACACCAAGTTTATTTTTAGGTTCAGACAGAGAGTCCTGCAGTATTGTCACTCTTTTTATTTAACCTACTTTCCTCTGATCTTATTTTTAAATGACCTTTATATACTACCTATTGCCATGTCTCAACTCTTACTTTTTTTTTTTTTTTTCCTAAGTAGGTGAGCAACTTAGTATTAAAAAAATAATAACACAAAGGTCTAGCTTGAGGGGAAGATAGGCAGACATATGATTACTGGTGGCACATCAATTTTTTTCTTGTGCAGAGAAATATGATGGATTGGCTTTGGGTGTTTGTTCATTGGGCACATGTGGCTCAATTAGCCAGGCCCATCTCCACCTGTGTCTTTCACTCCATTGTTTTGTTATCAAATGAAGTACCATTGTGATCATTGACATGGAGACTATTGAAAAGGCTCTTCACACAGTCTCTGTCTTTTGAGAAAATATCAACTTGTAGATACAGTGCTAAGACCTGAAGATACAGAGATGAACAGCGACTATTTTAAAACTCGGAGTTGTGAGCTCATTAAATGCTGTACATTTCTTGTCAATGAAACAAGAAACGTATGAAAATGAAGCCATTCTCATCTCTGAGTCACTCAGTGATTGAGACATTGGCCGTAAGAAAGAAAACAGTGAGCGCCATCTCTGCCCTCTAGGAGCTTCTTGTTTTGTGGGAATATTGATTGGTGAATAATTCATTGCTGCTGAGATTTTAAAGTTATATGACTGAGAGTATGTTGTAGCTCCTGGGTTCAGATCCCAGGTCCACACCTGACCATCTATTATATTTGACCATAGGCAAATGACTCACCTTTCCACTACCTCAGTGTCTTCACCTGTAACACGGAGTTAATGATGTCTAACTCATAATGCTTTTGAGAGGTTTGCATGAGAAAGCAGCGCTTGGTGCATGGTATGTGACCAATGCATGTTCCTGATAATGGTAGAAGGAATCCTGTGGAGCTAAAGAAATATAATGTAGAAGGCTGGGCCTCAGATGTGGGTTCTCCATTTTTACAAAGGATCTTTCCTAAAATGTTCTCTTGAGATTTAAGAATGTTGTTTGCCTCATCAATATTGGATTGATCCTCTGTGACATCTTTGGACTCATTCTCCCCTTTTTTTCCTTTCGTTTCCTCACTGGATTCCCAATGAGTCCAGTGAGTCCAACATATGTATTTCCGATTCTGCCTAATGGTAGACATCCACGGCACTGAGAGAGTAGCTCTGTAAAAGGTCGAGTAGCCAGCGTATCAACCAAGTTCCATGGACAGAGCCATTGGACTCTTCAGTATCCCCTCAGCTGGGGAGAGGGTTGCAAGTAGCATACACGTTACATATTCAACTGATAGAGAGTAACGACAAAGCATGTTAACTTTAATCATAGTTTATTAAGCCATGGGAAGACATGATGATATCTACATGCCATGTAATTGGGTACAATATATTTCTAGCAAGCTGTGGAGAGAGAAGAGAAAATATATTCATTTGTTGGGTTGCAACCATATGCCAAATCCTAGGTAAGGCATTGAGTTAACAGACATTTCATGTTTCCTATCCTCATGGCAATACAGAGATAAATCTAATAGTTATTATTAGGGGAGGGAACAAAATAATATCAATTTAATAATGTTGAGTTCATATGCAACTTTTCAATGCAATTCGATTCATTTCACTTCAGTTCAGTTCAGTTCATTATTTATTATACCCTAGACCCGTGGTCAGCAAACTGCGTCTCGCAAGCCACATGCGGCTCTTCGGCCCCTTGAGTGTGGCTCTTCCACAAAATACCATAGCCTTAGCGAGTCGATTTTGCAGAAGTGGCATTAGAAGAAATTTAAGTTTAAAAAATTTGGCTCTCCAAAGCAATTTCAATCGTTGTGCTGTGGATATTTGGCTCTGTTGACTAATGAGTTTGCCTACCATGGCCCTAGACTGAACCATGTTGAGAATGGTCCGGTTAAAGTCCAGGCAATTGCGCCTTTGGGGGCTTCCCAGGGGCTGGAATCAGGTCGGGGAATTTCCCTGAGTAAAAGCCAAGGCCAGACTCTTTGGATAACAAGAGACAGAAACCAAATACAACCACTTGGGGCCAATAGGGAAGTTTTGGGGATGGTTCATGTCACCAAGGAGAGGACAGCATGTATTCAGGCCAAAGACAGGTGAAACATCACCCAGATTTGCCGTGCTCATGTCTCTCTCCTCTCTGCCCATCAGCTTCATCATCTCCTACTTTAGTGTGGCTCTTCCACTTGGTCAAGGGCATAGCACTGGTGTCCTTGTTTCCATCACTGGAGAGCAACTGAGGCTTAGTTTTATAGATCTCCAGTTATAAAATATCACAAAAGAGCTCTGATTGGCCCATCTTCGGTTGATTGCAGCCACAATTCATAAAACGACTGAACTGACTTGCTTTTACAATCACTCTATAGACAGACTCCCTCTGGCACTCACGTAGCACTTGAAAATGTGGGAGAAAGTTTTCCAATTAAGTTCTGATTAGGTAATGAACTGCTCATCTGATGACAGAAACAATGCATATTCACTCTAGAAAAATTAGTGAAAATTTAAAAGTACAAAGGAGAATACTATGTAGAAACAACTTCAAAGGTAGTTTTAAGAACTCTTGTTATTTTGTAATAATTATAGATTTACAGCAAAGCTGCAGAGATAATATGGAACATTTCTATATCCCATTCAGCCCAACTTCCTCCAGGGGTTAGCATCTTGCATAATCACGATGTACTTGTCAAACTAAGACATTAAAATAGTAAAGTACTCTTAACTGACTCAAGACTTCATGTGGGTTTCAACAGTTTCCCCACCAATGTCCTTTTGCTGTTCCAGGATCTAAACCAGGGGCCTCACTACATACACTGGTCATGTCTCTTTCACCCATGACTTCCCAGTCTTTCCTTAGTTTTCATGGCCATGGTAGATTTGAGGGACTATGAGTCAAGAATTTTAGCAGGTGCACGTGGCTAGTGGCTGCCATATTGGACAGCACAGCTGTGTATTTTTAAAGTACTTTCTCATATGCAGGGCCCCCTCTGTCCCTTAAATGTGAGGGATGTGCATCTTGGTGAGAGGAGGGATGGGCCTGGTCCCCCGGCCAGCAGTGGCAGAGGTCCCTTCTTGATGGCAGGCCCAGCGCTCTTCCCACACCACCCCCTGGACACCATCCTCACCCAGCAAAGGTCAGCGCTGCATGTGATCTCGTTGTTCTCGAGCATTCGTCTCAGCCCACAGGCTCAGCTGGAATTCCAGCAGCCCCCGCAGGACGCTGTGGTTTGGTTTCACGAAGCGTCCCTCCGCCCAGTGACCTTTCTGTGCTGGGTCTACGGGGCCATGCAGCTATTTTTAAAGCTGGATTTTGCATAGACTTGTGTTATCGTCAAAGTGATCTTACATTAAAAAAAAATCGTCATCTCTTTTTTCTTTGGAGACAGAAAAACCAAAACAAAAAGAACAGCTCACGTGGGAGCATGCATTACATAGCATAGTTTAAGAGTCACGACCTTCTAATTTCTGGCCCTCAGGTTCATGTCGAAAGAACACGGACTAAGGGCCACTAGACATGACTGCTGGTCCCATCTCTGCCCTGGTAGCATGCCGGGGTCATCTGAGGAATCACTTGGGAAATAGTAGACCCACGGCTGCCTGTGACAGGTGAAGGCACTTAGTATTTATTGATGCCCATCCTGCGCATAATTTCCTTTGCTCTGCTCCTTGCTGGACAGGAAAGCAGAGAGGGTGTAAACTCAGCTCTGGGCAAAATCACCTGCCCAGAGCAGGTACTGAAATGTGCATCCTATGGACAGAAAAGTGAAAAGAAAGGGAGGAAGAGTAAGAAAAGAGTAAGCAAGGCAGGCAGGGAGGGAGAAAACAGCACCCTAGGTATCAATGAAAGACTTTGCATACCCGATCTCATACTTAAGCCAGCTAGAGAGACACTGATGACAAACAACCCCGGGGCTCAGAGAGGCCAAGGAACTTGCTAAAGGCCACACAGCCTCCAAGTAGTTTCTGTTCTACTGGCAATTAACTGAGCTCTAATCCACATTCCCAGATGGCTGTTCTCATTCTCAAGGTTGTGAAGAATGGGGCAGAGTGTAGCTGTGCCCCCAGGCGAAGCCCCATGGGTGATTTGAGAGAGACAAAGGTTTTATTTAGGTCACTTCTGTCAAGCCGCCCTTTCTCTTCCTGACTTTGGGCAAATCTCACACCAGGTTCCTGGGCTGACATTCTCATACACACGGATTCACAGAGGAAGCAGCTTTCTCAATGGGTCTATGAATTTTCCAGAGGTCCCTTAGCAACTGGGAGGGGCCTTCCTCTGAGCCATCGAATTCCATCTTTTGTCTGAGCTGAGAATGGGCATCCCCGCCCCCCTTAGATATCCTCTCCCCCTCCCGCTGGCCCCTCATCCACTCTTTGTTGTAGGTGGTCAGGCCAGGAGGGGAGAAGGCCAAAGAGGATGGTCCTGCTGTACGGGCCTCTGAACTCTGAGGCCTAATCCCCTGTAATGACCCGAGTGTCTTTGGGAAGGGATGGAAGGAAGTGGCCCGGGGAGGGGCCTTGCCCTTCTCACCTTGTTCTCAGAAGGGCCTGGGAGGCTTCTAGTGAGTAGCTGGGAGGGACACTTAGCTGGAAACTGCTGCCTGCCACAGAAACGGGGCGGGGTGAAGAGATGTGAGAGGATTCCCATCCATTCACAGCTAGCCGCACTGCTCTGGGACACTCTCACCCCCAACCCTGGTCCTTGGTAGAGGCTACGAACACTGGCATCTGGTTTCCCAAACCAGGACCCTGGTTCTGAGGTCACAGCCCAGATCTAGAAAGGGCCTGGGATAAGTGGCTTATTTGAAAAAAAATTTTTTTAATGATAAAATAGAAAAGAACATACATTTCAAGATAATACAGTAACATCTTAAGGACAATGTACTGCCACACAGATTGGGGTTCGAACCCAGACTTTATCTTGCTGAGACTCAGGTGTCTTCATTTGTAGTGAGAATTAGAACTAAAAGGTCACCAGCAAAGTGTAGGTTTTTACTGCTCAATAGAGGCGTCTAAGTAATCCACTAAATGAATCTCTCTCTTCTTGGTTGAAGAACGGGAGGCCCAGAGAGGGGAGGTGACCTAGCAAATGTTGCACAGCAAGGTAACAGCAGAGCTGAGGGGAGTTCGCTCTGGCCGCTGACATCCAAATGCCACAAGGAGACTTCTGTCATCACAGCCCATCTTTATTTTGAAAGCAGAGTTTGCAGGGAGTACAGATTGGGAGGTAGCATCACCCACGTCCCAGTGCTGTGAAAAATGACTGCCCGTCTCCTTTGGAATATTGTGATCATATTTCTGGATGGTGTTTTCTTTGGAGCAGAAATGAAAAACCATAATTTTTAACCCAGGAGCTGACATGCTGGGTAGCTATTACTGCTTGAGCACGGAGTAGCGTAGAAACTAATTCTGCTTCTGGAAAGAAAGAACAGGAATGGGGAGAAAGCTTGAATGATAGCTGGAGAGGCGCTGTCTGCTCTGCAAGCCCGAGGTAACCAAAGCCAAGGCTCTCTGTTTTGATTAGACATGAATTCAACATGGTTCCTTTAATTGAATTCTTGGCCGCTCTGACTTTGTGGGAGGTGACATCATGTAGGATGAGTCGGACACTTTGCTCAGTCTGAGATGGTTAGAGACTTTTGTAGAGTATGAATGGCTAGCAATACAGCCATTGATTAATGTATATTAATACAGTGTACTCCCATTGATAAGACTGGTAATACTGAGCCCTTGCAGGCTCTATAATTCTTATAGAGCTTGGAAGAGAGAGGTATTTTTATCAGCCAGTTTTTCAGATGAAGAGATCAAGGCTCAGAGGAAACTTGCCAAGTGTCATCAGCCCGGAAGTGGCCCTGGTGGACATTGGACATGACTCTGACATTGTGCGAAGTCTTCTTCCTACTCGCCTCCAGAATGTTCCAGAATGGAGTCCATCACCCTGGTGCCTGCTGCTTTGGGGGTCATTATCTGTGCTTCAGATAGTTACTCAGGTGGCAGCTGGTGGCTCTTCCTGTCCATGAGACCAGCCGGTGCCCGTTCTGCCACTCCGCTCTCATTCGGACAGGGCAGGCAGGTCTGCACTCGTCCCCGCACAGAGCCCTTTGGCACGGAGCCCCATTCATACGGCCTTGGTAAGGGAGTGTCTTATTGGCTCCTGTTTCCTGGGCCCGGGTGTCTGCTTTGTCCCCTGTTCCTATCACTGGGCTTGAGGTTTCTTTGCCTTTTGGAGCTTGGTAGAGCATCCTTTAATTTTTCTTTCTCACTTTTAAATTATCTATATATGTGATTATTTTATAAATAGCTGCCTTCCTTTAGATCACATGTGTCAAACACAAGGCCCACGGGCCAAATCCAGCCCGCCAGGCCTTGCAATGTGGCCCGCACCACGCTGTCATCACTGCACTCCACTGTCAGTTTATGACATTGTCAGTTTATGACTGTTCAGTAAACCATTCGGCCCGCGATTTAGGCTGGATTTTAGATTTTGGTCCCTTCTCTGATTGAGTTTGACACCCCTACTTTAGATTATACACACTCTGAGAGGCCAGTAATAACTCCAGTTTAGCACATAGCTGAAAATAGTAGCTATTACTGTATATAACCAATATATATGTTGATGTACATGCTAGTGTATAAATAATAGCGTTACATATATGACTATCATTTATATACCTGCATATACATAAACACACATCTTTTAAAAAATATATTTTATTGATTTTTTACAGAGATGAAGGGAAAGAGATAGAGAGCTAGAAACATCAATGAGCTGCCTCCTGCACTCCCCCCTCCCCCCCACCACCACCACTGAGGATGTGTCCACAACCAAGGTATATGCCCTTGACCAGAATCAAACCTGGGACCTTTCAGTCCACAGACTGACGCTCTATCCACTGAGCCAAACTGGTTTCGGTGACACACATCTTTAATAACAAAAGGGTAATATACCAATTAGACTGGACGTCTTCTGGACGTCATTCCGGATGTCCTCTTGAGGAAGCTGGAGCTGGAGGGAAGCCAGCCCAGGTCCCATGTGTCTGCCAGTGGATGGAGGAGGAAAGGCTGGGTCCCGGGTGCTGGAGGGAAATTGGTGCTGGCAGCTGGGGGAAGGAAGGCCTACGCTTGCACAAAATTTTGTGCATCAGGCTTCTAGTATATAAATAATATTCTTAAGTCCATTCAGTTCCTTCTACTAATGCATCAGTCATAGAGATATCAATTAGCATGACTATTGCTGCTCTCTGATTACTTGCTCTTGGCAGACATTGCTAATCAATCACCATTCTCTCTTCTGCTGAGACCCAAGGGAGCCTCAAAATCCTTCTCAAGACAGTGCTACAGGCTGATACTGTCAATTTGTTGGACTTGGCCCAATGAATGAAAATTTGCCATCCCAAACGGAAAACTATTCTCAGATATCACGCACAGTTGTACAACAGTCTTTTGCCACTGAAATCACCTGGGAGAATTTAAAAAATACCGATGCCTGGAGTCCTCTTCAAGAGATGATGATTAATTTGTAATTTTAATGGGCTAAGAAGCACTGACTAACCAAAGGGTATCTGTGCTGATGGGTTCTTGACTGGATTCCTTTTCTCTTGTGTCATGCAAGTTCAGTTTATTTTCTTTTATGTGTGGTGTGTAGTAACTCTACACTGGCAGCTTGGGCATTGAGAATACCGAAATGATAACAAGAGTGATCTTGATTTCCTGGTAGGTCTCACATTAATGAAGGCGACAGACAGGCGTGAAGAAATCTTAAACAAGAAAGATCGTGTGAGTTAACTTGTAGATGTATGAAAGCACAAGGAAGCCCGTGGCAGAGGAGGAAAGACATTGAGAGGATCTGGGAAGATGTTTTGAAGGAGGTTAGGGTTCAAGTAATTCTTGAGGAACAGGTAAGCTGGAAAACCAATCCAGATTATGGAAGACTTTGAATGCCAGACAAAGCCAAACAAAGCCAGTGGAGTAAGGGAAATGACATGGTTTTCAGAGTTGGTCTTTGACAGCAAGATGGATGATGGA
Organism: Pipistrellus hanaki; assembly: GCF_964339955.1. Classification (NCBI taxonomy): domain Eukaryota; kingdom Metazoa; phylum Chordata; class Mammalia; order Chiroptera; family Vespertilionidae; genus Pipistrellus; species Pipistrellus hanaki. Next base: position 45,929,033 of record NC_140519.1, on the reverse strand, counting down.
GACTTGAGGGTTGGTGCACAGTCTCTAGTCTGACTCGTGGTCACAGGCATGGAGGAGGGAGGGGGAAGCCATAGAAATGAATTAGAGGTGGAAGGGGATTGTGGCACTGTGGGAGAGAGATTGACTACCACTCAAGTGAAATCTATGAGAATTAAATGTGTACTTGCTATTATGTTGCATTATGCTGTGAACTCCTTGGGAAAAGATTTGCATTCCTAATTGGGGTTAGGTACTGTGTCAAATATTTGACATATATCATCTTGTTAATCCTCATAACAATTCCACAGAGTTCCTTCCATTTTTATGGACGAGCACACTCTTGTTATTTCCACTTCATAGAAGAGGATCCTGAGCTTAGAAATACAGTTAATACATTTCCCAAGTTTGCACGGCCAGTAAGTGGTAAATTTAGGACCCAAACATGGAAAGTTCAACCCCAGAGCACATGCATTGGCCTGTGATGAGTCTGCCTCAATGATTGCTCCATTTCAATGGTTCTCAGAGACCATTTTATATTCCCCACTCAGCGGAGACACTTAGAAACTTCTGTAGACAGTTGTCTCAATGGGAGTGTGTGTGTGTGTGTGTGTGTGTGTGTGTGTGTGTGTGTGTTACTGGCATTTAATGGGTAGAGACCAGAGATATTGCTGAAAATCCCACAATGCATAGAACAGTCTCTATGTCTCCTCTTACTACCCCCCCCAAAAACTGACCTAGTCACAAATGCTTATAGTGCTGAGGTTGAGAATCCCTGTCTTATTCCCAGGACCTAACTCAGTGCCTGGCACACAGGACGCTCACTCTACACGTCTGTTGAATTAAATGGAACTACTGCATGTGTTCATACTTGTACAAATTTAAATTTGTGTGAGCATATCTCCTCACACGTGTGCATTTTTAAATCCTGACGTATCCTCCCGATCACAGAAATTTTTACTGTGTGTGTGATCTTGACTTCCTGTCAAATCTGTAATGTTGGGGCGATGTTTCTAATTTATCCTAGTCCAAGTCTTATCTCCTGTAATTATGCTGTCTCCTGGTTTGGCCACTGTCCCATGGATAGGAATTTCACTTTAAATCCTCCAGTTGCTGTACCGACTTAGAAAAGATTTGGGGGTTTTTGAGTGTTTTTCTTTCTTGTTGCTATCCCACCCTGCTGGAATTCATTGCATCATCCTATACTTCCCTCCCTTGATTACATGGTATGGGGTAGTCGGGGGACGTACTGAGGAGGATGGGCGGCCTGCTCTGGCCCACCAAAGAGACTTCCTGAAGAATAAGATCCATGTCAAAGCTCCCCGTGTGAAGTGGTTGTGGCTGGAAGCCTCCGTTCCCATCCAGAAAACAACCTATTCCTGAACTCGGGTGACGTGGGCTCAGAAAGCTCTGTCCCTTGTTGTAAACCAAATGGGCTTTGGAAATCCAACATGATTACATTCCCCTATATCACATTTCCAGCGGACAGCTGCTGCTCAGCTTCTCCTGCCCCCAGCCCCTGATGTGCTCCGGGATTTCTTTTTTTTTAAATGATGACCACTTAAGAGCTTTGTTCATTTCCTAAAATCCACATTTTCACTCCATTCTGTCATAATTGCTTTTGGTGCAGCTGCACTTGGGAGAGGGATACCCAGTTGGAAGGCATGTTTTAACAATAGGGTCATTTTTAGGAAAGAGCTGAGGAGTAGGGGGGTCCTCTCCATCTGCATCTTGAGGAGAGGTCGGTTGGCTTCTCCACTGACCCCCTAGGCCTGGTGGTAGAGGGTGGACTGTGCTTGATCCAGCCAGATTCCCCAAAGGTGCCCAAGAACATGGCTGGGGAATCATTCTAGTTTGCTCATACCCTCAAGGTCATGCCCATTGACCCTCAAGGTCCTTTATGTTGTTGAGCTCTATAGTATGTCATACATCTGCTGGTTCTGAATGACAAGTGTGAACACAAGCTGAAATGGAGGGAATCCTTTGGGGTCACTGTCCCACCTACTTCTCCCTTTGGGATTTTGCTTCGGGAGTGATGGTTGTGTCAATTAGGATGCATTACCTTATGGACAACAGGAAAACCAACCAGCAACTAACTGCAAAGCTTAGAGACAAATCTTCAGTCCCAGATGATGTGCTCATTCATGACCTGGTTATTTTCCATGTTTCTTCCTGGTTTCACCCGAAGCCCGCTTCTTTCTTTGTTCCCAAGACACAGACCAATGGCTCCTGGGGCAATGCGTCTTCCTGTCTCATCCAGCAGATGTGAAAGCTCCTTCTCCTGAGACTTCTCAGTGTAAGTCCTTAGATTCCTGAATTGGCTAAGGGTACAGGACTGCTCCGAATCAACTTTCTGCTCTCCTCTGGGAAAGCAGATGGAAGCCAGACCATTAGGAAGGAGGGTGGTGGACAGCAAAGAGATTGCCAACCAACATCCATTATGAGATCTCTGCTTGGTCTTCTTGGCGTTTGAACATCAGTAATCTATTAAGATAGTGACTTGGCCTCCTGCCTGTGTGTGTGAAGAGCTCCCTCCAGCAAATTCTTACCCTAGGAAACCCATTCACTACCGCTGTCTGCATGGCCACTGCCCAAAAACTTAGACCTAATGTATTTAACAGGGCACACAAGTGATAGCATTTTGATAACACTCTTAACTTTAGAGCATGTATAATTGAAGGAAATATTATTTATGAAAATGTATCCGTAGATGCATTCCTTTCTATTCCTTCATGTATTCTAATGTCTCTTTATTTGCCATTCTTTTATCCATCCTTCCCATCAAAAATATATTGATAAATATCTGTCATGTGCCAGCCACTGTACAAGGTACTAAACACTGCTGCTTCCCGCAAGTCCAAATCAGTGTTATTTTTTCTGTTGTGTGTTGCTAGTCAGTTTCTATTTCCTTGTGACTTTCCTTTTCCAAATACCCTCAATTTGTCACTGTTCCTCACCCTGTTTATGACTGCTATATTTCTTTTACTTATCGAGGCCATCTTGCACTCCACAAAATTTGTAACAAAACCATTTGTTGAACTTGTACCTGGTGTTGCCTTCACAAACATATTTCATGATGACCTGAAAAACACTGATGCTTTCTAAATAATTTCTCAGTTTCACTGTGGCAAAGACTAATTTTTATTTTTTATTTTTACTGAATTCATTGGGGGTGACATTGGTTAATAGAATGATATAGGTTCCAGGTATGTAATTCTATGATACACTGTCTGCATGTTGTATTGTGTGTTCACCATCCCAAGCCACATCTCCTTTCATCACCATTTGCCCTTTTCTACCTCCTCCCACCCCCCTTTCTCTCTTATAATCACCATGCTGTTGTCTGTGTCTATGAGTTTTATTTCTTTGCTTAATCCTTTCATCCTTTTCACTCAGTCCCCCAAGCCCTCTTCCCTTCTGACAGCTGTCAATTTGTTCTCTCTATGAGTCTGTTTCTATTTTGCTTGTCAGTCTATTTTGTTCATTAAATATGACATATAAGTAAAATCACATGGTACTTGTCTTTCTCTGACTGGCTTATTTCCCTTAGCATAGTACTCTCCAGGTCCCTCCATGCTGTTGCAAAAGTTAAGATCATCTCTTCCTCCTTCTCCTCCTTCTCCTCCTCTCCTCCTCCTCCTTCTCCTCCTCCTCCTCCTCCTCCTCCTCCTCCTCCTCCTCCTCCTCCACCACGTAGAATTCCATTGAGTACATGATGGCAAAGACTTCTTAAGCAAGGAGTCTTTGATTCTACTCTGGCCAGGAGAAGGAAACCTATATTATTCTTTCATGGAAGGAAGAAATGTCTCCTGCCTTTCTCTATGCCTGAGAAGTCTTACAGGAACACCAGGGCAGTGGAGAGGGAGTGGATTTGGAGTCCGACAGACCTGCGTTTGGACCCTGACTTGCTCTTCACTAGCTCTGCTCCCTTGACTCCTAATCTCCTGGAGCCACAGATCCCTTTTCTGTTAAATGGGACAGCGCTTCCTCCCGCAGGAACAGTGGGGAGCTTCACCTTAGGGGCGGGTGAGAGTGTTTAGCACATCACTCCTGGTGCAGCTCGCTCGCTCATATCTCCTTTTCTGTTCCTTCCCTTTGACCTGGAGAATGCTCTGTCTACATAAGAATGGGTCACAGGGTCATGGTTGGGAGAAAGCTTTGGGCAAAGACTTTTAGCATGTTTTCAATGCTGCCATTTATTATAAGGTACAAAGGACTATGTAGTTTAAAAAAGTTAAAATATGCAGCTAATATAATTTTCATCATTAAGCATGTTGCCATAAAAATGAACTTGTATGCTTATATGCAAAACCCATGGACACAGACAATAGGTGGTGGAGGCCTGGGGTGGGGGCTGGAGGTGGGCTAGAAGGGGTCAGTGGGGGAAAAAGAGGGATATACGCAATACTTTCAACAATGAATATTAAAAAATATATATATATATATATATACACACACACACACACACACACACACACGTACATACACACACACACACACACACACACACACACACAAAAGAATATAGCAAATGGTGAGCTATTGCCTTCTTGAGCAAAGTGACATATTTTGAACATTTGTCGCTAACGAAGCTCTCAGTGGCCTAGTTTTACGGAAGTGTTTGGAATGTTAGTAGATCAACAAAGTAGTAGCCATTGCCATCCAGTGTAACGCAAGAAAACAATGTTTATTCAGCGGCCTCTATGAGCTAGGGACTCTGCTATGTGCTTCCTGCCTTCACGTATAGTTCTTAATCCCCCTCATAAAACAGCCCGGATTCTTGGACCTCAATGCGGAGAGAGGAATGAGATATTGGGGGGGGGGGGGGGGGAGGGCCCTCTGCAAGCTTTTCTGTTTCATCCCTGGTATCTCTAGCAGTTGTTATGGGAAATCTCTCCGGAAAGCCAAGCATCACAATCGGTAATGCTTCACACATAACGCGCCCGCCCGCAGATGAGGTTACAATCTGCCTCTCACATCCACGCTGAGAAAGGCAGGCCTCGCCGCTGCCCGCTGGTGCCTCTGGTGCCTCTGGACCTCTCCTTCCCCATTCATGATCCAACATCTGAATTGGCGCCAATTTCTAAAAAGACGACTCTGCGCACCAAATACTATCCTTTTACAAGCTACTATTTCAACGTTCTTTTCTACTCCTTTCCTACGAGGAAGACACGTTTCATGAATTTAGTTCCTGCAAGTTGTATGGTCTGCTAACTAAAGGAAGCCCCCAGAACTCATCCATGTGTCTCTCTGTTCTCTGCCACAGCTCCGACCACTGTTATGTTTCTGCTGCAAGAGTGTGAGAAGCTTTGAGTGCTTACAATTTGCCAGACACTGTTTGGGGGGTACTTTGTCCATATGTTCACATTTAATTCCAATAGCGTCTTTGGAGGCAGGAAGTCCTTGCAAACCTATCTTCAGATATACAGACCGAGGCACCAAGCAATGGAAGATCTGGCTCACAGCTTGTAAGGGACAGAGCTAGGAAGGCAAATGCGGGCGGCCAGCCTCTGGTGCTCACAGCCTGGACCTCTGCCCGCTTCTTTGGCTCTGACATTTATGCAAGAGTTTCCTGTTTGTCCTGCATCCTCTTGACCTTCTAGGAATCTTCACCCTGCAGCTTGTTCAAGCTCATTATGATCCTACTAGAGGCCCATTCACTATTTTCATGGAAGGGGCTCGGTCCTTGCAACCCTGACTTTCGGTTGCCAAACGGCACTGTAGCCCTGCCCACTGGTCCTTCCAGAATGTCATCTGGCCTCCAGTCTAATTAGCATATTAGCTCTTTATTATATAGGATCATCCTCATGTTTGAAACTCCTAATAGCTTTTTTCCACCTTCAGCATGAAGTCTAGATCCTCATCACGCCCACAAGGCTCTGCATGGTCTAGCCTTGCCTACCTTCCAGCCTCATCTTGCTATGGCTGCTCTTTCTCTCTTTAGGTCCATGGCATCTGCTTCCCCAGTGAGTTACATAGTGCTCAATCCTCCCACAAGGGCCTTTGCAAAAGCAGGCTTTCCTGGGATTGCTGAAATTTCTCCCCTTGCATTTTTGCTACCTGAGTTTAATTCTGATCTTCCTGCCAGTGGCTACTCCCCTAGTTTTGGACATCATTCTCTCCTCTTCCACTTGTTTTCTTCCTCCTCCCTGATTCTCCCTTTCCATCTACTTGTGGGCTGCTTCTCCCTTCCCATTGTACCTCAGAGATCTACCATCAGTTCCTGGCCTCTCCCCCTTACCCCTCATCTACCCATCCTCAGCTCATAAACCTCCTCTGTTAAGCAAACCTATGGCTTAAACTAAGGCTGCTGCGGATTATTGCCAACTCTCATTCTCCAACGCCATGCTGGGTCTTATATGCTGATTCCGCTGACTTCTAGGTGTCCCTCCTGGACATGCGCACAAAGACTGCAAAGCTAACACGTCCCAAACTGTGTCCATTATCTTCTCTGGAAAACTGCCAGCTGCTCCTGTATTTCCATTGAAAATGGTGTGTCCATCCACCTGGCCATCTGTACCGAATCCTCAAGGTCATCCTTACCTTTCCATGTTGCTTACCAGGTCTTTATATCCAGCCACAGAACCTTTAGATGATCAATTGGCACCTAGTAAGAGATAGAGATGTTAGTAATTCCTCTGGTTATTATTTCTACTGAACCCACTGGTCACTTAGGAATATTGCTGTTTTACCAACGCTGGTAAAACATATTTTAATTTCATTAACCAAGCTTTTCTTCGTTAAGAAGTCTAATTCTGATATTCAAACCGCCCCCTCTGCAGTTCACCAGGAAGGGTACTAGAATAAATGATCAGCTTCCAAGAATAAATCATCATCGTCTTCTCTTTTTTTTTACTCTGAAAAAAGAAATCTCTTTTTACTCTGAGAAAAAGAAATCGTTAAAAAAAGACTGTTATTTTCTTCTTCTTGCACCCCCCCGCCCCAAAGAATGGACATCAAAGTGCAGAGTGTTTGACAAGAGGACCAGTTGGTTCCATTCAAGGGCACGTTATGAATTGTTCCTTTCTGACAGGGGGAGCGATTCATTACGTTTTGTTTATGTAGCACCTCCCGGGGGCCGCTCCTAAGTGGTTCTCCAAAGGCTTCTTCTCCCTGGAACACACTTGTCCTTCGGGGTTCCCAGGGATAGGGGATCGTGTGCGCAAATAAAATAAACTCACCCTGAAGGCCGGTAATTTAGATTAATAAAGAGCTATGTTTATACAGCTCCATTAACAAAATTCTCCATGGCAAGTTGAACCCAAGTTTCTCAGGCTGCACAGCCATCTCTAAACAAGGCTGGATGGCGGATGTTAAGGCGGCGGGTCTGTGAAATAAGGAGAAAGTCTCTTCAGGGTCCTCAGATGCTTGTGATGCATCCCGGGACCCCCATACCCCCCATTTCTCAGGAGGCCGCTCAGAAGTTGAAGTGGCTTGAATTTGGAAGATTCTGTAACTGTAGGAATTTGCTCAGACCCCTCTCTCCATCCATTCATCCTTCTTCTCTCCATTCATTCGCACACTTTTGCTTATTCCCAGCTCCTGCAGGAGAACCAGCCAGGAAAAAAAAAAAAAAAAAAAAAGCATTCCAGGGATTAGAGATGCCTACATTACATAACCCCCAGGAGCTTTGATCTGAATCGTCATTGAAACCATGTGAGACAAGTAGGGCTTAGTTTAATTCTCTCCTACTTTTTCTAAAAAGAATGAAGACCCACAGCAGTTATGAGATTTGCCCAAAGGAAAGAAAGCTGCTGCTTACTGGATACCTATTCGGTCCCAGACGAGATGTGAGGACTTTTCGTATTCATAATTTGACTGCATGGTGTAGGGAATACTGTGAACTGTGTGTGCGTCTTGTGATGGATGCGGAAAGAGAGCCGCAGGAAAGTTCCAGAATGGCTGTGATCTGCAGCAAGTGGGAAGCTGCGAAGTCTCTGGTCTTCCGATGGCCTCGCGCTGCCACGCCTGAGACCACCAAGGGTCAAGGTCCTCACCCTCTGCCAAGCCCATCCCTCTGCAACATCCTGGCTTTCTTCCCCTTTCCTCCCAGAGTTTGAAGAAGGGTCAGAAAGGAAAACCACAGCGTCCACACGAATAGCTGAGGGAGGGCTGGCTGGGAGAAGGGCCGTGGGCGTGTGTGTGGCTGTGTGAAGATAACGTTTCCCACCAGGGCTGAGGAATGGGGGGGCTGGGGTGGGGTGGAGGGGTGGGGTGCCTTTCCCTCCCCCAGGCTTGCCTTCCCCCCCGGGGCATTTCTTGACCAGTGGTTGACAGCCTTGTCTTCTTCCTTCACATCCCTCCCCCGCCCCCCTGCTCTGAGAGGTCTCTGCAAACTCCTCCTGGAAGCTGGGTTCTCCTTAGCTCCGGTGCTGGCTCTCAGTAGCTCCTTTTCTGCCTGGATACTGGCCCCTCTGGGCTCCAGCTCCCATCTCTGCAGAGAGGACCCCAGAGTTGCTCCTGCTGCCCAGGCCTTGTCTGAGCATCACTGTTCCGGTTCTCGAAGGTGCCCGATGGGCCTCTGCATCTGGTCTCCTCACCAAGCACCTCTTGCACCTTCTACTCCATCGTAGCAACAGGCCACAGGGTCTGCTAGTCAAATGGACCGAGGCAGGGACTGGTGCACTTATTCCACAGCCTTTTGATTTCTTTTAGTGCCGACCCGAGTAGCAGACCCTGTGCTAAGTGCTAGCAGACAAAACATAGAAAACAAACTCCCAATCTTCACGGAGCTTCCAGACCATGGTGGTAGATTGGTGTGTGGCTGCATGTGGGATTGGTCAGATTTTGCTCTGCATGGTGCGTATTCCTCCATTATAACTGTTTTCTTCCATCTGCTGTGAGGTGTTTTCCACACACTGGTCGCCTCCTTTAGAGTCTGAGCTCCCAGCCACCTGCTCATTCATTGCTGTGGCCCTCCCTGCTCTAGGAGGCCGGTGGCACAGGGAGGGTGCTCAGAAAATGGTGCTTGAATAAGTAAATGAATTTATTAAAAAACTATTTTTATTGGTTTCAGAGAGGAAGGCAGAGGAAGAAAGAGAAACACCAGTGATGAGAGAGAATTATTGATCACTGCTTCTTGCACGCCTTCTACTGGGGATTGAGCCCACAACCCAGGCATGTGCCCTTGACCCAAAATAAACCTGGGACCCATCAATCCACAGAGCAACACTCTATCCACTGAGCCAAATCTGTTAGGGCTAAATGAATGGATTTAGAGGCCACGGTGTGGATGATAGAACACCCACCTCTTCCTAGCTGTAGAACAACCTGCCCCCTTACTCACTACACTACTGTATAGTTAACCGCAGGTGTACTTGAAACAGGCTGTGAACTTGAACCAGTTCCTTGGAAGGAAGAATTAGTAACACATTTCAAGGGTTTAGCCTTTTGCCAGGCACTGTCTGAACACTCTGTGAAATCTACCATGATCGTCCCATAGATCCCAGGGTAGTACTGTTATCCTTGCTTTATAGGTAAAGATACTGACGCTTGCGGTGTGTGTGTGTGTGTGTGTATGTGTGTGTGTGTGTGTGAAGATGCTTCCCGAAGGCCAGACAGCTGGTCGGCAGCAACACTGGAGTTTGAACTCTGACCTGGGTGTGTTCAGAGCCCACCCTGCGGTGCTTCCAGCTCATTAAAAGCCGAAATATACACCTGGCTCAGGATCCAATCGCCATTTCCTTTTACGTCATTCCATGTTAGATCACCCCGGATCCTCCAGAACCCTGGGGTGGTCCTGGCGAAGGAAGTCACGAGCCGGTAAGACATGAGTTCAGCACTGCTCTGCTTTTACATGTTCCGGAAGCCAGTCTCCCCCAAACGCCGTGAACTTTTCAGCTCTTCCTGGCGGAACTGCGTGCGGCCGGTCAGGATGGGGCTGGCCAGCGAGCATCCTCTGGGGATGTCAGTTCTCCCCACAAGCTCCTGTCTGTCCGGACCGCCATCAATACAGCCCTTTAAGCAGATCTGTACATCGGGGGCCGGCTGGCCAGGCACGTGCCACGAAGCACCCCTCCCCAATAATCAAACTCTTGTGAGCCGCGCTGAATGGGAGCCTTTCTCCGGGGAGAAGTATATGTTTGTTTGTTGGCAGGGGCCTAATGACCTAAAGAAAATGCCGGAAGCCAGCACCGCTCTCCGCCCCGAAAGGAACATTGGCCCTTTGTTCCCCAAACGCATTTGCAGGCCGGGCCTCGCAGTCCCTCGCGGGGTATAGGCCTTTGTGAGCTCCTGGCATTGGAGAGCAGAGGGTTTTCTTTTGCCTTTTTCTCTCCCCCAATGAATCCATCATTGTATTGGACACGTTCTCCCTTGGTTTTGATACAAACAACCACTCACCAAGCCAAGTGGAGTGGAAAGATGAGGAGTGAAATTCCCTGTCCTTGTAGGCTGTTCAGTGTGAAAGGGTTCGGCACGTGGGCACGGAGGCCGGAGCCCCAGTGTATTCTTACTTTCTCTTCGATCAGGAAGAGCATTCACTCTTGTTTTAGTAACTGCAATGCCGCTCAGATGCACAGGGTTTAACATCATTTTCCAGGGCATCTATACACACACCGCCTTTTGATTTCCTTCCTCTTTTTTTCCCTTCTCTTTTTATTTTTCCTACTCTTTTTATTTTCTTAACAGGCCTGTGGGGCCGACTTTGAGAGGCAGTGTAGTGTAGGGCCTTGGGGTAGCTCCTGGTTGGCTCCAGTGAAAACATGCATAGGATTTTATATACAAAAGAGCAGGTAGTTCCCTCTCAGTCTCTTTGCTCTAAATTCTCCCTGTGAGCAGCATGCAAGCTGCATGGGACTGTCCTTCCCCCAGTTTTATTTGTCCTAAGTCTGGACCCAAGTCTGATTACTCCATCGAGATGGAAAGCCCCTTGAGGCCAGGCCATTACTGTCATGTTCGTGGCTCCCGGCTCATGTTCACCATGGGGAGTCCAGGAGAAGTACTTGGAGTTGATTCATTTGGTTCACCATGCATCCCAGTCCACACAGAGTTGCATGCCTACACTATAGCTATGTTCTCAATGAACATTCATGCATTCCTTCAGCAAACATGCACTGAGCATGCATAATACAGTCTTTGTTCTTGAGGAGCTCAGTTTAATGGGAAGACAGACTTACAGACATCATTTCAAATGAATAAACATGGTTTCATTTAAGTGTGCTGAAGGTAGAGAGAAAGTGGCAGAACTATAGGTAGGAGCATGTTGGAGTCTGGAGGGAGAGGCAAGGAGTCCAGCAAGGCTAGAATTCCAGACTTGCCACTGAAAGCACAGGCCACAGGGCAGCACCATGGCATCACCTGTGAACTCATTGCAAATGCAGACTCTCAGGCTTGACCTGAGGGCTCAGAACCTGCTCTGTTCTCAGACTCACATCAGACATTGGAAATGAAAGTGCCCACACAGGATAGAATTTCAGTGAGTACATGGGTGAGTGTAAGAAGAGCCGTATAGTTCTTAGTCCACATTTTACTTTCTCATCAGGGCTGTGGGAAGACTATCATTCCTACCAGTATGTATGCAGCAGCTGCTGCTGCAGTGTCACTGGAGTACGTGCTTGGTCTTCCCACAGCTATTTAATACTTTCATTTAATACATCAACACCCAGTGAGGGATCACCAGAGTCTCTCTTTTACTGGAGAAAAAACATGGCACACAGAAGTGCCTCGCTGAAGGTCCCTTGGCTGACGGTCCAGGGTCTGAGCCCAGTCCTGCCACTTGAGCCTGGGAATTTTCCGGATCTCTTCACGGGGTCCAGCCAAGGCCAAGATGAATGCGTTGGTGATGCTGAGGTTCAGAGCGTCATGGGGCGGAGGGCCACCTTCTTCCCTGTGGGTCTGGGGACAAAGCCCATGTTTTATTGGAAAAGAGCTTTTGATGTTGAGGGTGGGGAAGAGGGACTTGGGGGGAGGGAGCAGAGAATTTGTTATTTCCCCCTTTTCCCTTACATGTGGGCAGAGGGGGCACAGCACTCTGCACCCAGGGTGCTGGGGCGAGGTTCCTTAGCAGAAGGTAAGGTACCTTTCAGGGCCCACCGAGCATGTCTGAAGCATGGGTCCCCTGGCGCCATCTCTGTGTTCTCAGCTGAATGGCTGTCTGAGGTAACCTACCTCTTTGAGGCCCAGTGTCCTCACTTTCATTCTCTCACCAGGGCTGCAGTAAGATTGCCGTTCCTACCAGTGTTTATGCAGCAGCAGCTGCTACAGGGCAACTGGTGTACCTGCTGAGAGACTGGAAGGACAGCCACGGGGGCGCTCGCTCAGGGTCCCAGGGACACTCAGTATGAGGGCTGTGCTGGCAGAGTAGGACCCTTGGAAAGGCTCATGGAAGGAGCCAGCAGTTCTGAAAGCATTTTGTAGCTGGACTTGAATGCGCTGCACACACAGGAGCAGGGTCACCCTCCATGGGCTGGGGCACCCGCCGGCTCGCCCAGGAATCTGCCCCCCAACTACCAGGCCTGGGCCCTGGGCGACGCTGCAGGCCCAGAGGCTGGCTTTGCCAAGAGGAGCAGACAGCACCCTCTGTTCAGGTCTGGGGCGCCTCTCGCCAGAGCCCAAGGGGTCTGGAGTCAGAGAGCCATTGAGGGGAGCCACAGGGACACGTGCTCTCCCCACAAGGGAAGGTTGTTCCTCGGCAGCCGGCAGCCGGCACATGCGGGCAAAGCAGCTGCAGGAGAAGAGCCATCAAAACGCCCGGGGAGACAGCGCTGGCGCAGGCAGCACATCAAGACGCGAGGGCGGCGGCCAGGCACACTGGCCCCTTCACCCAGCGCTGGCAGCCGCGCTCCCGCCATTGTCTGGGCCCACAGGCTGTGATGATGGGGACGTGCTGATTTTTCTTGTTGAAGAAAGGACCGATGTTCCAGGAAAGAGGGTTTGTGTTGTGTGGACGGTGGCTGCCAAATGAACCCCTTTGGCTGGGGAAATAGTGAGGCACACATTGAACTGGCCCTTTGTCCCTGCGAGTGGAGAAGATGGGGGGTGGGAGCAGGGGCTCCATCTCAGATCTGGTCCCTTTGGGCCTTCCTGCCACCGTCCTTCCTGCTGGAGGCCACACTGGTGGTAAATGACATCCATGGCTGGCCTGGCCTCAAGTCAGACTGCTCCCGTCCCCAGAGGCAGTAGCCACCCATCTGTTGGGGTGCCCTCTTATCTGGGTGCATCGTTAACCCGGCTGGTATGGCTCAGTGGTTGAGCGTCAACCTATGAACCAGGAGGTCATGGTTTGATTCCTGGTCAGGGAACACGCCTGGGTTGCAGACTTGATATCCAGTGTGGGGCTTGCAGGAAGCAGCCGACCAATGATTCTCTCCCATTACTGATGTTTCTATCTCTCTCTCTCACACTTTCTTTCTGAAATCAAAGAAAACTAAGAAAAAAAAGAAGCATTCCCTAAGTTTTTACTTAGGAGAGGATTGAAGGAGGCAGTCCCTCTTAGTGAGGAATGGGGGGTGAAGGAATTGGGGAGGGGATTCTACTATTCTTTTTTTCCAGAGATAATTGCTAGTAGACTCTCCTTAGGTATCCATCAGAAAGCGTGAGGAATATATACATGCACATTTTTTTTTGCAAAAGCAATCATATTCTAAATATGCCTCTGCACCTCGTGCTTCCCTTAATAAAGTAGAAAAGAGCTTTTTATTATCAGCATGTAGAAATCTGCCTAATTCTTTTTAACAGCTGCATAGCGTTCTGTAATTCAGTCAGGCTTGTATTATTTTCAACGAAAACATTGCATAAATAAATAGTAATATATATGTCTTTGAAAATATATCTGCACAGCAATTTTTTTCTCTTTTTCCTTTTTATTGAGTTTATTGGTACAGTGAATTTCAATAAGCCTGGGAATTGCTGGATTAAATAGTATGTGCAGTGTTTTTAAAAAACAGATACTGCCCTATTGTCCCGTGAGAGTGCCTTCAATTCTGAATAGCTGGTTCTCCCCACACTTATCAACACGGAGTATTACCCAATTAAAAAATGGCTGAGATGATAAGTGAGAACTGGTATCTCCTTATTTTAACGTACATTTCTTTATAGGAATGATGCTGAGTATTGTTTCATGTGCATTGACCACTTGAATTTGTCCTCCTTTATAGCGACTGCTTCTGTCTTTGGGTTGGATTTGATATCCGGTTTTGAGGGCCCAGATTTCCCCTTTCACACAGAATCCCTCCTTGTCCGTCAGGTGGAAGGCGAGTAAGCCAGGTGAGGGGAGAGTGATTGAACTCTGTGCTCCTCAGGCTCTGGAACAGCGAGTTATAAATTTCTTCCCACCCCTTCTGCCTGAGCCCTCCTTGGAAAATGAAAGGATTGCAACCTGATCCTGCCTCTTGCTCTTTGATGCTCATTGCATTCTTGGCGGATTAAGGGTGTCCAGTTTCCTCGGGAGGAATGAAATATGGCCAACTAAGTGAGGAGAGGGCAAGCCCCTTCAGCAACTTCCTTAATGGGAGTTTTTATGGGGTGTATTTTCACCTCATTGAGCTTTTTATTTCACCAAGATTCTTTCATCCACCCAAGCAGGTGAAGAAAATGGGAAAACGATGGCGGAGAGAGGAAGAGCTTTAGGAACTTGTAAAGAAAGAGAAAGCCCCAAGCAGCTGTCTCATATTTATTTACACAGAAGGTCTAACAAGCCATCAGACAGATATAGCAAAAGGGTGAAAATTGTCATTCTTGATGAATAGTGTGGCTCGTAAATTAGGTAATCTATTAAGAGAACTGGGCAATTTACTTAGCTATTCGTTTCATCATTCATGGGGAGTGGCACCCTTCCCAAAATCACCATTCATTCATTCAAAAGCTTGAGCATCTATATTAGAAGTCCTGTCTTTAGCCAGTTAATCCAAAAATTTTTTGATGAAGGGAATGATTTAAAAAATACAAGTATAGTTAATTTATTTTGTTTGATTTAAAACTTGTGTCTATATGTCCATTCAATTGTCTTCTGAAACGAGGCATTTGTGTATTTGTTTTTATCTTTCTTGCAAAACACACACACACACACACACACACACACACACACACACCAAACCACACCTATAATGCATCATCGATGTTTCTTTAAAGTGGGTCAGGTGCAATTTAATTTTAGAATTCTTACTTTGTACAATGTTTTTCCTCCAATATTGACTATTGTTTTGTCCGCAATTAGTTCAACAAAGGATTCTTAACACCAACTTGCCTCCATCAAATTTCCCCCAAAGAATTCAGCTTCAATTTCATAAAAATAACAATTTTCTTTTTTTTTAATATTCAGATTCTGCAGGATTACAGATTATTTAATTAAATTACATGCCCATAATGCCAGCTAACTTTGAGGGCTTGTCCTCTGCCAGGTGTTGTGTTCAGTGCTTGACCTGAATTCACTTATTAATCACTACAACCAGCCTGTGAGGCCAGTAATAGGATCGCCATTTCCCAGAGGGGTGGTGGTGGGAGGGAACGACATGAACTGGCTTGAGAAAAGCATACTGATGGCTCTTGATGAGACCATAACTTCATGGATGGGTCCAGAAGCGTGCGATACAATAGCACGCAAGCTGTGACCCTTAGCCCTTGTTGGGTGGGACGACTCCAAGGTATTTTCCATACAGACCCCCAGAGTTGCCCAGAGAGATGGAGTTCCAGTTGCCCATAGCATCTGCTTGCCCAGTAACACACCTTTTAAAAAATATATATTTTTATTGATTTCAGAGAGGAAGGGAGAGGGAGAGAGAAATAGAAACACCAATGATGAGAGAGAATCATTAATGGGGTGCCTCCTGCACGCCCTTCACTGGGGATCGAGCCCACAGCCCAGGCATGTGCCCTGACCGGAATCAAACTGTGACCTCCTGGTTCATAGGTCGACACTCAGCCACTGAGCCAAGCCGGTTGGACCCAATAACACACCTTTACCAGCTGCCTTCCCTTCTCTCTCACTTCATCACGCACCTGCAGGTACTGCCTGGTCAGGCCCAACTACCTAATTTGCAGGGACCATTGCAAATGGAAATGGAAGGGCCCCTTGTTGCAAAAGTATTATAAATTTCACGACGATGACAGCAGAGCATTATGCCAAGCACAGGTCCCTTCTGGACCCTTGAGTGGCTGTGCAGGTTGCGTGCCTACTGAGCTGGTCCTGGTGCACACACCCTTCCCCAATAAGCTACTTGCACTTCCCCAACTTGGGGCTTGCATCTGGGGAGCCCACCCTGAGATACAGAGATATCCCACAAATATCTCGCAAATATAATTAACTAGATGCCTGGGCCACCTTTATAATATTGGTCTTAATTTTCCGGCTCTGTATTCTTCAATTGCTTCTACATGGCAACAGCTTTCTGATATTTTTCTATAAGGAGAATAGAAAGATAATTCAGTGTTTCCTCTCACATGATGGCATAGAGTCCTTTCTTTTTAATCATTGATAGCTTAGAAAAGTTTCAACTTCAAAGTCCATTATTAATAAGGTCTCATGAATTTTCAGGATTGTCACCAAGTTTTGGAAAATCCTCATCACGTTTCCTTCAAACCTGAGCAATCCGATTTCAGGCCACTTCCTGTGCACTGGCTAATCTTAAAGGCTATGTTTAATTAATTTTCTAATGCTGCTGTGACAAAAGTTACATAGACGTATTATCTTACGGTTCTGTAGGTCAGAGCATCAATACAGATATTGAGAAAAGCACCCTGATGTTGCTGCAGTAAAATCAAGGTGTCCGCAGGGCAGCACTCACTTGTGGAAGCTCCAGAGGAAGTCTGTTTCCTTGTCTCTTCCAGCTGCTAAAGGCCACTCGCATTTCTTGGCTGGTGGCCCCTTCCTCCATCTAGAAAGCTCCACATGTCCAGTAGTCACTTTGCTCTGATCCATTCTTCTGTCTCCTTCTATTTTTAAGAACTCATGTGATTACCTGGGGCCCATCCAGAAAATCCAGGAAAATCTCCCCATCTCTACATCTGTGCTCTTCATCAATCACATCTGCAAAGACCTCCTGGCAGCACCGGGTACCATATTCACTTGTTCCAAGGACTAGGCCGTGGGCCCCTTGTAGGGGAGGGAGAGCCATTACTCTGCCTACCATGCTCTTTCCACCAATAACATTACTAGCAGATTTGTCCTCCATGTCTTATTTTGTGGTGTATTGCGAAGGTGTTGTTTTCTTTGTCAGTGCCAGTTAAGTCAGTAAGAAACTCAAGTATTTTTTCAATGTGTTTGTAGGATCTGCTCTTCTTCATTAATTGAACAATCAAATGATCCAAGAGCCTATTTATTACTCTATTCCATTTTTTTTTCTTTTTTCGTAGTGAATTACTACTTTGTATGGTCTGATTCTTTTGGCAATTTACTTCTTGAGGTCTGTACAATTTCTTTTGATTTTATCATGCTTCGCTATTGCTCTTACTTCATATTCAGTTTTTTTATTTAAACACTTTCTTCATTGTTTAATAGATAAAAGATGAAAGTGATATCTTTATGTATATTCACATGAGGAGTCTTTCGTTTCTGACTTATTTAATTGACACAAATGTTCTTTATTTTGCAGATTAAGTGACACATTTCCCAAATTTATTCTGCAAATGCTGGTGGCCTCAGCAATGCCATCAACAAGGAAGGAGGTAAGAGTTTTCTGTTTCTAGTTAAAATACCTTATTTTTGTGTGTGCCAATTTTACAAAAATGTGTGGCCATCTGGGCACAGTGCTAGAGCTGCTGCCTGGGGCCTATAAGGAGCTTAAGCTTCATTAGCTCAGAGTAAATATGTTCTGAGTGCTGTGGGCCACAATGGAAGGGAACCCAATACAGCAAGGAAGTGTCCGAAAAGACTTGGCAGAGGATGCTGAAGCATAAACTAAGTCTTGAAGAATGAGTGGGGTTTAGCCAAGCACAGAAGGGAAAGCAGGGTCTCCTAGGTAGAGGTCATGACTTGTTTCAGCACAGAAGCCTGAGAGGGAACATGGCCATCATTCAACGTGGGGGAGGGGAGGAAGGAGGAGAGGGAGAGGGAGAAGATCTGCTGGTGAGCGAGGTGTGACAAAGACTGTGGGCTTTTTTCTGGGGGCAGGGACGTCCCACCAAAGAGTTACAAACAGAGAAGACAGAAGATCTCTTCTAAAGTCACTTGGGTCCTGCCTTGAAGAGAAGTGGATGGGGGAGCAAGAGCGCCCACTGTTGTCTTTTTCTCCCCAAAGCAAATTCACAGCCATGGTCCCTCTAGAGCCGAGCTACACTATGGAACTCTCGGTGATGATGGGAAGGTTTATATCTGTACTGTCTGGGGTGGCAGCACCAACTCCATGTGGCTGCCGAGGGACTGAAATGTGACAAGGGGGACTGAATTAAAATTTTTATTTAATTAAAAAAAAATTTGAATAGTCACATGCAGGGTGAGTTGCTACCATATGGAATAGCACATCTCCAGACCCTCAGAGAAAGTCTGTGGGATAGACAGACCCAATAAGCTTAAACTTTTTTCAGTGTTCAAGGACTCATTTTAGGCATTGAGGAGGAATTTAAGTAATACATAGTTATACCCCAATTTAATGGGACTCGTGATCAGGGCAAGGCTTTGTGTTAAAGGGATGAGCCCAACTGGCGTGGCTCAGTGGTGGAGCATTGACCTATGAATCAGGAGGCCAAGGTCAGGGCGCATGCTTGGGTTTGGGCTCAATCCCCAGCGTGGGGCATGCAGGAGGCAGCTGATCAATGAGTCTCTCTCATTATTGATGTTTCTCCTTTTCTTCTCCTTTCCTCTCTGAAATCAACAAAAAAAATTAAAAAATGGGATGAAGAGGTAGTAAGGAAATATTCAGTGTACACACACACACAAAAAGCCCCCCATAAAAAACAAAAACAAAAACAAAAACAAAAAAAACAACAATAGTGAGGATGGATATGCATCACAACATGGTTGTAAGCCACACAAATATGCAAGTGTACAAGACTGATTAAGAAAATGCATCCAGGCTTTGGTATAGCCTCCATCTATGCAATGGAATGCTATAAATTATGCAAAAGTGTATTTATTTCAATAGGAAGATGCTTATGAGATAGTATATAGTAGAAAAGCATATTATAAAAGGGTTATAAAAATGTTAATGAAAATATGCTTGGAGAAAGACCTGGAAGTCTATGCATAAAATATACATATCCATAGTGGTTATTGCTGAGTTTAAGGCAATTGCTTTATTTTTGTCTTCTTTTTTCTTATAATCTTAACAATATTATCAACTATTTTCCTGAAATGAGTGTATATTGCTTCTATAGCCCTAAAAATAGGAAAATAATAAAATGTCTTGTTCTAAAATGCAAGATAGCATTAAGTAGATAGCAAGATCGATTGTAGATCAGAGAGAAGATACTCTCATAGGTGAGGGAGAGCATAGACAGGGACATCTTATCACCAAAAATGAGTGTTGAAAGGAAAGGAGGAAGGTAAGGGCAGAAGTCATTTCTTGAGGACTTACTCTGTGCTAGTGTATATATGTGTTATCTCTTTCGATCCTCACTGTGACCAGATAAGACAGATACCATCATCATCCCATTTTACAGATGAGGAAGTTGAGACACTGATTGGTTCAGTGACCTTGTAGGTAAAATCAGAAATCTTGAAGACAGAGGCTAGGGATTTGAGCCTTGGCTTCAATGCTTGCTATCTATTGCTCATTTTTGCTGCGGGGTAAGTTTCCTAACAGGCTGGCCCCCATTCATGTATTGATTTGTGTAATGACTGTGCTTGTGTAATGTGTGTGCAATGGCGAGACTAGGAGCTCTGTGGGATAGGGATTGTAGGTGTTAGGTCACAGTATCTACAGCTTTTAACAAAGAACCTGGCACTCAATAGGCTCAGGATTACTGTTGCTGACCGAAGGAAGGTGTATGAATTCCTGTTCATTTGACCCTCAGAGAGAATAGGGAGAGACTCACAGGAGAGGATCGGCCTTACCGTGCTCTGCAAACTGTAGGATCATGTACTCATGTCAGGGGTTTTGATATCTGAATACTTTCCTTTATTGGCTCTTTTCAAGTCAAATAACTTTTTTTTTTTGGAACTGCTGATGATACTCTGGCAAAGAAGATTTAATCTAGAAATTCTTGGAATGCAGCAGAGAAACACAAAGCATTTATTGGTTCTTAAACTGGGTGCTTAAGAGACTTTTTGATTCTTAATGGGATGATCAGAGCTTATTAATGCACATTTTTCAAAATGTCTTTGAAACATCTCTTATTTTAACCAAGCTGAGATAAGTTGAGGCATGCGAGGTGAAATCTGCATGTTATTAGTTGCACAATCACTATCATCAGTCCCTAACACTGTGGTCAAGCTGAAGGAGACTGTTCTTGGCAGAACTGGGTGAGGGTGCGAGGCCAGCTGGGTTCCCACGGGGTGCTGTTGGTCAAACTGCTAATCCCATTCTGAGAAACATGGTTTATTTTTTTCTTTGCCATCGCGGCAGGCAAATCGTCTTTGTGTCAGGTGAACTAGGAATGTTGCCCAATAGATAGTGACCTAAGCGGCACTCTGAAGAATATTCCATGTTTTTGTTACAGCCAAGAAGGCAGATTCTGCGATGCACAAAATACTGTGAACAAAGGAACTGCATGCTTTGCAGATCTTTAGGTATTCTTCAACGGGGTTGCTTTATAAGACACTGGCTGAGAAGGTTTCTGAGGTTTAGTGTAACACAAGATTATTACACACAGAGCCCTACAGACAGAATGAAAGACTTCCATGAATGCAATTAAATGTCAACGAGGAACAGCAGACCTGATGCCATGTTGAGTGCATGTGTCTCAGTGACCTCATACAGTGTCCTGGAACTTTGGGGCATGGTTCACCATTTCTCACATGACTACAACAGCATACAAATGCATGTGATTGTGTGTGTGTGTGTGTGTGTGTGTGTGTGTCCTTTACTTTTCCAACATTCTCTAAAGCCTGGCAGATTTGTGCTTTTATATCTTTACTCTTAGGAAAAACCCATTTCTCCTTTGTCAGTTGTGAAAATGTGGCATTATGGGTATGATTCGGGGAGGGAAATGTTGGATCCCAATAAGGCAACTGGGTCTACTTGTCAGGGGGCTGTGCATGGCACAGAGGGTGAGGTGCTGGGAATGGGCTTTGGAGGATGCAAAGACCTGACAAGATGGCAGAACCCTGTGAAATGAGAAATGGCATTCCTCTCCCATGATACCCCAAGGCTTCAGTGTAGTTTCTAAAATCACCAGATGTTAGGATTCTTTTCCTTGGAAATTGGCCGAGAACATCACGCTGTGACAGGTGTGAAAGTGGGAAGGGAGGTTGATGGTACTAAAATAGAAGTTGGGGAAGTCATAAGGAAGAAGTGGGATTCAAATGTATTCAATATTTGAGGGGAGGAGGGGTTGGGTTGGGTTTACTTAAGTCTCAGAGCTCCTAAGAGTCAGCTCTGTAGCACCCTTGACAGTGCTTTCAGCTTACTTACTGATTTCACATTCTGCTGCAAAAACAAATAAAAGTGTTAGGTCTAAATGTCAGGAATTCTTTTATCATATTACAAATAAGTGAACTGGAACTTTTTTTTTTTTGAAACATTAAGATATATATAGCAAGGCCTAGAGCAACCACATTCACCCTGAAATGCATAGTAAAAAATTATTAAGGAAATGAAAATGCTGCATATGTAAAAGAAAGCAGGAAAAGAAGAATAGAGAAATAAAAAATACATGAAACAGAAAAGAAAGTTAAATGTCAGATGTAATCCAACCATATCAACAATATCATAGATGTGAATAAGTGAAACAATCCAATCAAAAGGCAGAATTTGTCTGACTGGATAAAAAAAAAATCCAACTAATATGCTGTCTACAAGTGACACACATTAGATTCAAAGCTACAAATAGATTGAAAGTAAAAGGATGGAAGAAGATATATCACACTCACTGAGAC
The DNA here is from genome assembly GCF_964339955.1 of Pipistrellus hanaki. NCBI lineage: Eukaryota > Metazoa > Chordata > Mammalia > Chiroptera > Vespertilionidae > Pipistrellus > Pipistrellus hanaki. Next base: position 45,907,147 of record NC_140519.1, on the reverse strand, counting down.
AGCACAAGTGTCCATCCTACAAAAATAGACTTTAAAACAAACAAAAAAAATGTTACTGGAGATGCAGAGGGATATTTTATAAATATAAAGTGTCGATCCATCAGGAAGCTGTAACAATTATAAACATATATGTTTAACAAGAAAGCATTGAAATATGTGAATCATAATCTGACAGAAATGAAGAAATAATACAAAAGTAATAGTTGGAGAATTCAATATCTCAATTTATAATTTATAGAAATGTTGGCAGACAATCAACAAGAAAGTACAAGAAATGAACAATACTATAAATCAATAGATCTAACAGACATCTGTAGAATTATTTGATATGTTGAGTTTATGTGAAATAAAACATAAACTCAACATATCAAATTTATGGGATGCAACTAAAGCAGTGTTTAGAGGTAAATTTATTAAAAAAGGATTAGGATTTAAAATTGGTAATTGAACCTTCCACATTCAGAGACTGAAAAAAGAAGAATAAACTAAAATAAAAAGCAAGCAGAAGAAGAAAAAAAGAAAAATTAGAGTGTAAATTAAGTAGAGACTAGAAAAAAATTAAGTGAGACAGGAAAGCTTCTTCTTTAAAAACATTAACAAAATTGACAAACCTTTTTTTTAGATCGAACAAGAAGAGTGAAGACACAAAAGAGCTGTGAGTAGTCAAATGCAGCCGAGTTCAGTTAGAGTAGGACTGAAAAGTGCTCATTGTCTTAGCAGTATAGTGGTCACCGGAGACCATCAGGAGCAGCTGAGTGACAGAGGAAAAGGAGATGGCAGGAGCCTGCCTAGTAAATGGGGAGGTGAGAAGTAGGGATGGCAAATGAAGAAGGCTCTTTCTGGAACTTTCTAGAAGAAAAATACAGTAGGAATAGAGAAGCAATTGGAGGGAAATGATAGATGCAGAGCGTTTATATTTTAATATGAAAGGCAGTGATTTTCTTTCTGGGCTCCCAGGACAGAACAGGGAATGGGAGGCCAGGAAGAAAGAGAGAGACAGGAATCACAGGAGGGCAGATGGAGGGGTGCCATGCCCAGGAGGGGCCATACCTCATAGCCTGTGCTAGGCTCAATAGTGGCCCCCAAAGATGTCCAGCTCCAGGCTCCAGAACCTGTGGATGTTACCTTTTATGGCAAAAGGGACTTTGCAGAGGTGTTAAGTGCATCTTAAAAGTGGGAGATTATCTTGGATATTCTGGGTGGGCCTAACATGTGATCACAAGAAAGAGGGAGCTTGGACTGTGGAATTCACCTTTCCAAACCCTGCTCAGCTGCCTCCTCTTCCAGGAACGTTTCCTTGATCTTCTCCCCTCCCAACTTCCCTTCCCTTCTCTGCTAACCTGTGCTTTGCAGGACTAGCCCTATTACATGGGATGGAAGGCTCTTCTCTTTGTCTTCATTTCATTCTCCCGCTCATTAGACACTAAGTTCATGGTGTCTTGGGTATCCCTGTGATCCCCATGCTCCGGAGAGAAGATCCACAAACAAACTGAAATAAGCACTGAGGGCTGCTTACGTGAAGGAGAAATTCTGATCAGAGTGGTGATCGGGGGTATGAACTGGTGGCTTATTTAAGCTTCAAGCCAATTTTAGTCCTTCTTGGTTGATTTACATCTTTTCTCCAAAACCAGTTGCTTAAAAATTCATTGTCCAAAGTAAAAGTACAGTGCAGGTTTGTTTCACCAAAGGCCAGCCCTGCCCCATGGCGAGGATAACATTTCCTACTTTTTGAGGGCAATCACCTCCACGTCTTCATGCCCCACCACTGCCCAAACCAATAGCTTAAAAAAAAAAAAAAAAAAAAAAAATATATATATATATATATATATATATATATATATATATATATATATATATATTATTGATTTTTTTTTTTTTACAGAGAGGAAGGGAGAGGTTTAGAGAGTTAGAAACATCGATGGGAGAGTAACATCAATCAGCTGCCTGTTGCACACCTCCTACTGGGGATGTGCCAACAACCAAGGTACATGCCCTTGACCCGAATCGAACCTGGGACCCTTGAGTCCATAGGCCAACGCTCTATCCACTGAGCTAAACCGATCAGGAACCAATAGCTTGTTTACAATTTATTGGCACTCCCCACTGGGGGGCTGTTTTCCCCCTTTCTCACTTCACCTCTCCCTCCCAGATCCTGCCACCTGTTCTCCTGGGCATGAAAGAGCTAAAGTCCAGAGACAGGCCTCAACTCTCTGTGAACCTCACATCAAATCACGTAGTTTCAGAAAACCCAGAGGCAGTTTGAAATTACAGAGAGGAGCCCATGGAAAAGAAATGACAGGAACAGCTGAAGGCCCCGCCCCCACCATCTTCGACTCCCCGGGCCCTGTCCCCCTACCGCCCTTCCCTCCTCTTGAGCTCCTCAGCACAGAGTTTGCTCACTGGGGATACGAAACCCGAGCCTTGCCCAAGAGTGCACACCACAGAGTGGGGCGTTGATTTGGTCCATCCAGGGCCAGCAGCTGCTGGAGGGGGAGGGTGGGGGTGGTGGGCACTTGAGCTGCTCTCTGGAAGTCCTCAGGAGACTTGCTGTTGGAGGGTCCTTGGGGGCTGTCCCCCTCCTGTTTTGCGCAATCTATCTTTAGAGAATTGCAAGTTCATTTCTCAGAAGTGCCTCAGAGCCAAGGTGACTTCTAAACGGACAAACCACTTCCTGCAATCTTTAACTGAATTGGGGCTGGGGGGGTGGTGTGGCCATTGGAGGGGGCTCCATTCAGACTTGTCCACCCTCCTGTCTTTCCACAGCCCGCCCCTGGCTCTGGGTCGAGAGAGAGGGGGCCCTGGGTGGGTCACAGCCTTGCTCAAGGCGCTAGTCACTTACGGATTCTGGAAGAGGGACGGGGCCCTGTTCAGATAGGCCATTTCAGATTAGAACCTCCTGCACGTGATCTCCAAGAGGCAGCAGGGACAGTTCTTTCTGCCCCCATACCCCTTACCTTTGGCGAGGATCAGAAGGCTGTTCTAGAAAGAAATGGCTGAAACCCATTCAGAAATGTCTTTAAGTCTCAGGGTATCAACACTGAAAAGGCCATCAAAAGGGAAAGATCCCCAAAGGACATTCCCAAGTAGCGTGGCGCAGTGGCGAGAGAGAGAGAGAGAGAGAGAGAGAGAGAGAGAGAGAGAGAGAGAGAGAGAGAGAGAGAGAGAGAGAGAGTCTTCAAGCATAAGCAGACCTGGGTTCAAATCTTGTCTCTACCACTTAGTGTCTGCATGGCTTTGGGCAGGTGTCAACCTCTCGGAACCCTGGTAGATTGCACTTAAGAACAGGAACTACCCCTGAAACCGGTTTGGCTCAGCGGTAGAGAGTTGGTCTGTGGACTGAAAGGTCCCAGGTTCGATTCCAGTCAAGGGCATGTACATTGGTTGCGGGCACATCCCCGGTAGGGGGTGTGCAAGAGGCAGCTGGTCGATGTTTCTCTCTCATCGACGTTTCTAGCTCTCTATCCCTCTCCCTTCCTCTCTGTAAGAAAAATCAATAAAATATATATATAAAAAAAAAAAGAAGAACAGGAACTACCGTGGATAATTGTCATGAAGTTCCCATGAGATAACATATGTACGGTTCTTACTTCATTGCTGGGCCCATGCGACATGTTCAGTACGTGCTGCTTCTCTTTCCTTTGAAAATAAGAAGGGTAACGAAGGCCAGTTTGGGGCGTTTGCTGAGTGCCAGGCCTCAGCACAATATCCATGATCTCCCTTGGTCATGGCAAGGGCTGAATGAGGTTGTCCTGTTTTTATTGCAGCTTTTCGGAGTCTCACGAAGAGCGGGGGCGGTGTCTGGATGGGATTCCGGCCCCATGGCAGGGAAAGCCCGTTCCTTCTTTCCCTGCTGTGCTCCTTCTCCCCTCCCCTCTCGGTGCTCTTCTTCAGGAGCCTGGAGCAGCTCTCCTGTGGCATGAGGGACCCCAGAGCTCCCCACTCAGTGCCATCGTGTCCTTCCTTCCCCGTCCCTCCTGCTTTCATAACAAGTGCCACCTGGCCCACAGCCAGCCGGGTGACTGAGGGCTGATGAGCTAGGCCAGTGGTCAGCAAACTCATTAGTCAACAGAGCCGAATATCAACAGCACAACGATTGAAATTTCTTTTGAGAGCCGAAAACCAACTTCTGTGCATGGGCCACAAAGTTTCAATTGCACTGTACGTGCGTGCCTGCACGTGGTATTTTGTGGAAGAGCCACACTCAAGGGCCCAAAGAGCCGCATGTGGCTCGAGAGCCGCAGTTTGCTGACCACTGAGCTAGGTCCTTGTTGAAGTTTAGGAGTAGAGCTGCCATATTAAGAAATAAAACAACAAACACAGGAACTCCAATTAGATGTGAATTTCAGATAAGTAACAAGCACTATTTTTCTAAGTATATGCATGACCTCAATTATGCAGGAGACATACTTATGCTCACCATGTCATAGCTGTCTATTTGAAATTCCCATTTGACTGGGCAGCCCTCTCTTGGAGAAGATACTCGGTGGTGGGAGCAGTGCTCGTCTTGAGTAAAAAGACCCCAGATCCAGCCTGAGCTCTGCCACCAGCTCTCTGTTCTTTGAAGAGTCACCTCCTCTGTCTGAGCCTCAGCACCATTTTCCCAAAAGCACAAGAATCTTCCTGTTTTACAGTGTAGTGCAATGGTTAGTGATGAACCAGTCTTCTCATGTCGGTTATTACAATTTTGCTGGAAACCAAGATCAACAGTAATTAATGTAAGTGTGAGAAGTCCACCAGAAGGCTGAGTTAGGACACCTTGGATATTCACAGGGCGAATAACAGCATTTTATTACCTATTGTTGACTCAGTGGTTTAAAGCAAACTCCCTAGAACCTGATAATCTTACTGTTTAGTAAATGTTACCATGGAGATGTCTGTCTGCATTCCGAAAAGGCAATGTGTATTCTAGTAAATAAAAGCAGCGGGGGAACGGGGAGACTCAGTGGAACTTGACTACTACCATTAAGCTTTCCCTGGCTTCCCCCCATAATTCCAAATCAATATTTCTTGTCTTGTATTTTAATTTGCGCGTCAGCTCTCTCTCCAAGCCTTTGAACCCAAAAGCCACGCTGGCCTGGCCATGGCTTTTCACAAAATTTCAAGTCAGTGATTTCAACGAGTATTTTTATTGAATGACCTGTGCTGGGGCGGGGGGGGGGGTGAGGGGGGAGATAGAAGGGCTCAGGAGACAGGACTGTGGCCTTAGAACTAACCACAGACTGGGTGGGATTGTAGACAGGTAGGTGAATGGCCGCAGAGGAGGCCTGGGTGTGGTCATGGAGCACTGGGCGAGGCTGGGGAGGCTGCTCAGCTCTGCCTGAAGGGACTCAGGGAAGCTCCCAAGGAGGTGATGCTTAAGTTGGGTCTGGAAAGAGGAGTAAAGCCGAGCCAGTGTGGCTCAGTGGTTGAGCGTCGACCTGGGAACCGAGAGGTCATAGTTCGATTCCTGGTTGGGGCATATGCCTATGTGGGGCGAGCAGGAGGCAGCTGATCAGTGATTCTCTCTCATCATTTGATGTTTCTATCTCTCTCTCTTGCTTCTTCTTGGAAATCATCAAAAATATATATTAAAAATAAATGAGAAAAGAAAGAGGAATATAATTTCATGACCACCTGTTTCCTACAAAACCCACTCTCTCCTTTTGCATAATTAAAAACTATACTTTTATTAACTATCCTTCAGCTTAATGAGCCCTTCCCATTGGTCAGCATTCTGCACTCCATGAGCGTCACTCAAGCCTCTAAGGACCCTAAGTCCCGTGTTATAGATGACACCATTGGTTCAGAGAGGACTGCCACATTGCTCAAGATCACCCAACAAGTGAGTAGCAGCCTTGCGTGTTGATCCCTGGTCTTCAATTTCTAAGTGTCATGTTTTGTTCCCATTTCTTCTCAACTAATTTTTTAGCCCAAATAATTAGTTAATTCCTCCCTCTAACCTATTCAGCAAAATGTTTCTTACTCTGTTACCATGATCAGCTGGGAGCAGGAACAGGCTTTCAAGGAAAAGTGGTGATGGCGTCTTTGTTCTGCTCATGCGGTTGTGGAAGGGATGAAATGAAATAGTAAAGGCGAAATCTTACTGTGGATGACAATGGCCGGCTTAAGGGACAACCGAAGCACAGTGTTTAAAACCTTGAAACCACACACTGTGGAATCATGATTTCATCCAGGAAGGCTTGCTCTTAAGTACTCCTGACGCTGAAAAGTGTGAAGGAACAAGGGACGTAATTCCAACTCGGGGCAGAAGGGGGCACTCTTGCACTTTCTCAAGGTTGTCTTAACTAGGCCCAGGAAAGGGACCATCTTGTCTCCATGGTCCTGTTTAATCTTTGGGTCACGTTGGGGGTGGTAGGTTACCTTGTGCCCGTTCTCTGGGTGGGACTGAACATTCCACGATCCCCCCAAATGCTGGGTTAATTTTGCCGGTGGTTTTACGGCCCATGTGGGAGCTGAGCACACAGCCCAAGGGACACAGCAAGAGTCCGGTACAACCAACAGGCATCACACGGTGCACAGAGCACCAGGGACCAAACTGCCACCTGATTGCCGCGTGATGTATGTGCTGGCACGATGCACCTCAGTGGAGGTACCCGCTGCCAGGAATGAAGAGACAGCACTGCGCCATGGGTTCCAGGAGATAAACTTTTAGGACCCCAGCTGTCTCAGCTCAGATAGCTGGTCTTAACGGCGCTGTGCTGTGGTGAGGGTGGGGAGCTGTGGGAAGCCATCGCTGAGGGAATGGGCCCATTTAGTGCCATCTCCCATCTTGCCATAGATATCGGAAGCCCGAAGACAGGGTTGAAAAATGGGGAAAGCACATTTGGCATCTGGGTTTGCTGAAACCATCCTAGACCTCTCTGGAGAATAGTACAAAACATTCCCCGGTGTTAACAGTTTCTGAATTTTGCTTAATTTCTCTATCTATCTAATGTTACTTTCCTGAATTAGTTGATAGTTACATGGTGCCTTCAGTACCTCTGTGTGTATTTTCTAGAAACAGTCTTTCACACAACCGTAGTGGAATCATCTGAATTAGGAAATGAACACCATTCTAAAATGATTAACTAATTTGTAGACCTTACTCAGATTCACCAGTGATCTGAGGGTAGGTTATAGAGCCAGAGAACACACTGGAGCAGGCATTGAATGTATTGGTATCTCTTCAGCCTCCTTTAATCCGGAGTAGCTTGCAGTCTTTCTGTGGTTTGTGATGATGACAGTTAAGAAAAGTGCAAGTCGGCCCTGACTGGTTTGGCTCAGTGGATAGAGCATCGGCCTGCAGACTGAAGGGTCCCAGGTTTGATTCCAGTCAAGGGCATGTACCTTGGTTGCGGACACATCCCCAGTGGGAGATGTGCAAGAGGCAGCTGATTGATGTTTCTCTCTCATCCATGTTTCTAACTTTCCATCCCTCTCCCTTCCTCTCTGTAAAATAAATAAATGAATGAATGAATGAATGAATGAAAGAATGAATGAATGAAAAGTGCAGGTTGGATAGTTGGCAGAATGCTCCTCAGTCTGATTCCTCTCATTTCTGTTCATGGTGAGACTCAAGTCACGCATTTTCAGAAGAGATGCTGTGTCCATTTCCATGCGTTGTATCGGAGGCATTGGATGTCAGTTTTTCCTGTGTTGACTTTGATTAAGGAGATGGTTGACAGCTTTCTCTACTGTAAATTTACATTTCTTCCTTTTTAAAAAAAATATTTGTAATAATTTCAGAGAGGAAGGGAGAGGGAGAGAGAAACATCACTGATGAGATTCATTGATCATCTGCCTCCTGCATGCCCCACACAGGATTGAGCCCACAATCCGGGCATGTATCCAGACTGGGAATTGAACTATGATCTCCTGGTGTATAGGCCCACATTCAACCACTGAGCCACATCAGCCCGGCTATTTTTTCCTTTGTAATTAATAAGTATCTTGTCAGGAGATACTTTATTATGTAAACATTCTGTTACTCTTCACACATAAAGCAACTAGTTTTATCAAGCATTGATGATTCTTGTCTGACATTTATTTTTATTACAATGGTTACCAAATGGTGGTTTTTCTATTTATATCATTCTTTCTACATTTGTTAGCTTTCCACTGCAAGGAAGAGATTTTCCTTCTGTATTTATTTACTTGAAACACTGTTCCACAATGCTACAAATCCTTGAGCTGAAGAAACGTGAGATGGTAATCATTTGATGAGGTGCTTTGTAGTTTATAAAAAATGTTAACAGCTGTGTGTGTCATTGGTTCTTCCCAGCTCACGAGGGTAGAAGTTAATGGGGTCCTTCTGTTACACATGAGGAAACTGAGGCTCCAGAGAGGCCCCCTGCATGGTGACTTGCACTGAAAGGTTAGGGGGTGGATTCCCAAGCTCCCTGAGAGCAGGGAGGTGTGTTAGTCTCATTTAGATGTAACTACTCAGCCCAGTAGCAAAACAAACAAGTGTATGAATGAATGAATGAATGAATGAGCAAGCAAGCATCCTGTTTACTTAAATCTACCTTCTACCTCCTTTTCAATCCACAGGGCTCTATTCTTCCCTTATTACTGCAGAGCCTGATGCTGGGACGTTCACTGGGAAAGGCAGAGACTCCTTACACATGGAGTTCTAGATCTTTGCTGAAGAGAGAGAGCGAGAAGGGGTGAGAAATGGGCCTGTTTCCAGCAGGGGAGACAGTGGCATGAATACAGAGAGGCCCAGAGATAGGCCTTTCTCATCCAGCTCATCACGTGGAAAAAGCCTGGCCTTCACTCCGGCCCCGTGTCTACATGCCATTAATCAGGCGGCACCAGACGTTCCCACCAGCTTCCAGTGGAAGTTGGTGGTTTTACGGTTTCCACCTGAGCCCGGGTGCGGCCTGGGGCCCCCAGGCCTGTTTGCTTGGTCAGGCCCTCTGCCACCCACACAACTCAGTGTGGGGGACCGAGGAAAGCAGACTCCAAGCCAAATTCAAGATAATCCTGACCCGTAACCAAGCATCTGGGTCTGGAGCCAGGCTGTGTCAGGCAGGAGGCTGGGCTGTGTGCTTTCCCCTCCTGCGAGCTGTCATTTCCAGCTCTCCTAAGGACCAGAGCACTGGAAGGCACCCATTCTGATTTTGTGACCAAAGACTCTTCTAGGCCTCAGTATTCTAGATTTTGTAGCAAAGGCGTTGGAGCGGAAAGGACGTGGCCACCGTCCTGCTGTAACCAGTAAAGAAGTAACTAACAGGTGGGAGCTGGGACCGTCTACCTGCTTCACGCTAAGAGCCCCGCTAAGTGCCAGCCTGGCTGAGACACAGACTTGGTATCGCTCGATAATCATGTGTTTGAGGAGGAGCAAGAAACACATTTTGTAATGTGTGATGTATTCTGTAACTATATTAATTCTTTTTTTTTTTTTTTTTTTTTTTTTTTAAAAAAAAAGCTCTGTAGTGCAAACAAATATATGTGCCAGTTGGACTTAAACCCAAGAGCCACCGGCAGAGCCATGCCTGCTTCGCACCCCTTTCTCCCACTTGTCCCCTTGTTCACTCCACTTCTACATCTGTCATTGCTCTCCTTGTCCCTTGAATACGCCGGCCACACGCCACCCTGAAGCCTTTGCTTGTTGTCCACATAGTCACATAACTGGCACTCTTATCTTCTCCAACATGCCATCTTTTCCAGGCTTATAACCCTGCATGTGCCCTGTCCTTGCTCTGCTTTCATTGATCTCACTCTGTGTCCCTCCATGAGAACAGGAGTCCATCAGAGTGGAGTTCGTCATTTAATTGAATGACATGTCCCTAGAACCTTGAATGGGGGGCACCCAGTCAGCGCTGGTGGAATGAATGAATGGATGAATGGATGAATTAATGAATGAATGACTGGAGTGGTTCTGCCTGCCTCACCCCAGTTGCCTGGGGTGCTGGGATGCAGCCAAGAGCAACACTGAACACCACCCAGAGGTGCCTGCCTGCTTCCCAGGGGTGGGCCAGCCCATCCATTCACCTCCTGGTGAGAACCACCCGCAGGATGGGGGTTATGTAACCGGAAGCTTTCCCCACCATTTGTACCCCGGGAGGGTGAGGAAACCCCACTGGCCAGAAGAGCGTCTCCCACCGAAATTTCTCCAGCTTCCTGTTCCAGGAATGATTAGCTGCAGAAGCCAGAGAGAAACCAACGGAAAAACAAGTTTCCTCCAATCTGCCCCTGCACCTTGAGCATTGAGGTTTACGAAGATTACGCGAGAGCTTATCCAAGAGAGCCGTGACCGCTGCCAGCCGCGGCTCCTTCCCCTGGCTGGCGGTGATGCAAGGGCCGGGCCCAAAGGAAGGCACTGGGGTATCCGGAGTGGGGGGCCGCAGAGAGAAAGCAGCTTGAAAAAAACGTGAACCGCTCTGCAAGATCCCGCTGGCAGCTTCCTGAAAACGAACCACAGTTTGTGGGTTTCCCATCCCCGCACCCTCTCTCCCCTTCCCATATCTCTTCCTCTCCTTTCCCACCCTCCACCCGAAGAAACAATGTTCTCGGTCCCAGACGAGGCTGTGTTGCAAGGAGGTAGTTTGGGGAGTAGGATCCGAAGGCAGGCAGACTTTGGGGATCGTACCCCGACTGAGGTTCCTGTGACCCACATCAGCTAAGGACATGAGACACAGCTGGGAGGTCCCAGGACCACTGTGCATATAGCTGGAGGGCTGCCCATCCCGGTGGAGGTTGAGGCAGAATTTCAAATGGAAGGGAGGGTTGGTGCTCAGGGCGACTCCAGGCACTGATGGTAGCTAGGGCTGCAGCTTGCTTATTGCCTGGGGGGCAGGGGATCTGAGCAGTTTGTCACCAGTTAGTGAGTAGAAGAGATGATGTCATGGCTGCCCTGTGTTTTGTTTTTTTTTTTTTTTGGAAATTTTCAGCTAGGTTTGGAGTCTAATCTGGATAACTTTATTTGTTGTTGTTGTTTTTTAAAAATATATTTATTGATTTCAGATAGGAAGGAAGAGGAAGAGAGAAACATCAATGATGAGAGAGAATCACTGATTGGCTGTCTCCTGCACACCCCACACCAGGGATTGAGCCCACAACCCAGGCATGTGCCCTTGGCTGGAATGGAACCTGAGACCCTTCAGTCCACAGGCAGGCGCTCTATCCACTGAGCCAAACTGGCTAGGGCTAATCCAGATAACTTTAATAAGTTTAGTGCTAGTACCCACCTGGCACCATGCATTGCATAGCTTGACAGTTCAACATGGATAATTTCTACTGACAGCTTGCCTACTTTAGGAACCATATGCAATACATTGATTTATTGCATTTCCATTTTTAGTCATTGTCTTTTCTCCTGCTAGAAAGTCTATTCAATTTTTTCTTAAAGATCCCAGTTATCTGACAGTGTTCTGTTCTATGTTCTTGGCTATATTATCACAGTTTAAAAAACAAACTAATTTTTACTTATTCAATTATTTCAATTATAGTTAACATACAATATTATATTAGTTTCAGGTACATAACAGTGATCAGACATGGGCATATTTTATGAAGTGATCACGCCCATAAATCGAGTGCCCATCTGGCACCATATGTAGTTATTAAATATGATTACTATGTTCTCTATGCTGCATTTCTATCCTTGTGACTATTTTGTCACTGTCAATTCGTACTTGCCAATTCCTTTGACCTTTCTTTGCCCACCCCTCGACCCCTCTCCCAGCTGGTGACCAGTTTGTTCTCTGTATCAACGATTAACACAATTTTTAAAAAGGCCATGTCTATTTGATCCAATCAGTGGGCCACCTGTGCATCTGTTTCTACTTCCAGTTTTTTTTCCCCCCCTCAGCCCTGTTTCTTATTCTTTTTAGTAATTTTTGCACAAATCCTGGACATTTTATGGGGAAAAACGGTAGAGGTTCTGATCGCATCACTGCATTCCGTGTGGCTTTTCCTTCCGGAGCTGCTGGGCAAAGTTCATGGCGGGAATGCCACCGCCTGGCAGAGAGGTGACTTCAGTCAGTATTGGAAGTAAGAGAGGTGCATTCATGTTACTCCCACACATTCCACTTTCTGCCTCCTCCGCAGGGACCCTGAATGGTCCCTAATGTTGTATTATCTAAAGTTGGGGTGCTGGCCAAGAGTTCCCATTTCGAGGCTCTTCCTTCACTGCCATTGAGCTATGGCTGTTTGATGGAGATTTGCGAAATCCCTCTCTCATCGCGTTCCTCCTTGAATGACTGAAGTCCGAAAACTGCGACGCAAGGAGAAGAGATCACCACGTTTTCCTCTAGAGGCTTCCCAGGGCCAAAGAGGGCCGAGAAAGGAACAGAACCGGAAGCTTGACAGAGATCCTATTGTCCAGCTTCAGGTTTCTAGTGCGATCACGACTGGAAATCCACTCTTGTTTAATGACTGAATGCTCTTCCAGTAAGAAAATATTCTAATAGGAATTCTCTTTTGGGGTAACTTCTTACATTTGTTACAGTGCGCATTGTTTGTTAACAATAACAAAATAAAGATTTTCTATCGAAGTGTAGGATTACCTCACAATCTCTTCTAACAGTATAAATAGCTTAAGGGTTAACTTCATTCCTTGCTTTCATATAATCACTATATTATATTATAATGTCTCAATTTAAGTACTCTTCCTCCAGGGAAGGAAAAGGTCTTCCCCCAGGGAGAAAGTGTAATTCTAGGTAGCTTTTTTCTGTAATAAAAACATGCTCCCCTCCTCACCTCTGTGAGTATAGATTTGATACTGTATGTAAATGTGCCTTGTAAACTCCAAAGTGCTATAAAATGGAAAGCTATTTTACTTAATAATGAACATTAATGCTAATAAAATATTGTCCTCTATTAAAATGCAAATGCTCTTGGGAGACGAAGACATTAAACCAATTATGCATGACTCGGTGAGAAATATTTTATCAGCAACTTTGCTGAGCAATAAATGAAGTGGTGTGATGGATGGAGGGGAGAGAGGGGAGAGAGGGGAGACACAGAGTGAGGCAGAGGCAACCTGGGGCGGGGGAGGGGGTCTGGCAAGGAGAAAAATCAGAGTTATGTGCGCCTGGAGGATACACTGTTAAAGGAGGGACGGGCAGAAAAGAAGAGGCAGGACAGGTGAGCAGGAATGAAGTCATGTTGGGCTTTTGGCCATCATACGAAATCTATTGTAGTTTATAGTCTAAAACTGAACTTATATGCATAGCCCATGGACACAGACAATAGTGTGGTGAAGGCCTGCAGGGGTTGAGGGGTGGTTGCTGGGTGATTGGGGACACTGGGAAAGAAAGGGGACATCTGTAATACTTTCAATGATATAGACAGATAGAAAGATAAATAAAAGCAGTGGTGAACTTAAAAAATGTTTTTGTTTGTATGCCATTGACGTACAATATTATATTAGTTTCAGGGGTACAGCACAGTGATTAGACATTGTATAACTTCCCAGGTGATCTCTCCAATAGGTCTGGCACCCATGTGATACCATACATGGTTTTTACTATATTATTATTATTATTATTTTTAAAAATATTTTTATTGGTTTCAGAGAGGAAGGAAAAGGGAGAGATAGAAATATCCATGATGAGAGAGAATCGTGGATTGGTTGCCTCCTGCATGTTCCCCACTGGGGATTGAGCCCACAACCTGGGCATGTGCCCTTGACCCGAATTGAACCTGGGACCCTTCAGTCCGCAGGCCATCTCTCTATCTACTGAGCCAAACAGGCTAGGGCTGTATGATTGACTAGATTCATTATGCTGTACTTTACACAGAACAAATTGATGGTAGTCAGGTGGGAGGGGTTGGGAGGATGGGTGAAAAAGGGGGAGGGATTAAGAAGTATAAATTGTGAGATATAGAGTCACAGGGATGTAAAGTACAGCATTGGCAATGCTGAGCTTTGGATGGGTTGTAAGTAGAAGCATTTTAGGGGTACTGAAGGAGAACCAGAGTGATCCTAATGGGCCCTAATGGGAACCTTTCAATAGCTTATGGTTGAGATACTGGTGAAGTTGTCATTTTGGGGCTCAAAGTTTAACATGTCCCCCTGTCTTCAAAAAGAAGAAGTCTTTGGATGGATGTGTAAGGTTCACATTGAAGTATGTCTCTAAGCCTCCAGCCTGGCACCTGCTCTAGAAAAGGCTTTTGACAAGAGGCCGCTGTGCCAGGGGCCGCAATGGAGTCACCTGGGCTGCTTTGACCTCCGAGGCCAACATGTGACATACGCTTCAGATACACAGGGCAAGCTAGATTTCAGAGACTCTAGCTCTTCTCTCCTGCTTCCCAATATATAATTTTTAATATATTTTTTATTGATGTCAAAGAGGAAGGGAGTGGGAGAGAGAGAGAGTAACCTCAATGATGAAAGAGGATCATGGATTGGCTGCCTCCTGCACGCCCCACAATGGGGATCGAGCCCCCAACCTGGGCATATGCCCTGTATGGGAATTGAACTGAGACCTCCTGGTTCATAGGTCGATGCTCAACCACTGAGCCATGCCAGCCGGGCACTTGTCAATATTTTTAATCCACACATTTCTTTTCCTACCCCTTCTTCTCTCTTCCCTGCCGCTGAAGGCTTCATGTGAATTCCAGGTAAACCCTGAGAGCTTTGTACTGCATGTTTTCTGTGGAAGTCTGTCTCCCCAGGGTACCTTATTTCACTCTCCTGGAACACCTTGGCGTGGGAACTGGAGAAGAGAGTTGGTAGCACCCGTCAGCATTATTTCCCTGAGACCTTGCATGATGGAGAGCAGCTAATTCTGGGGACTTGCAGAAGAGTTATTGGTTCATACACCTCTCTAAGCACATAGGAAACTTCCAGTAGAATTTTGGGGAAAAGACTGTGTAAAGAGCCAAAAACAAGTTGATAGTTGTTAGAGAGAGGTCAGAGGGAAGTGATATTTCTGATGCAAATTTATATGGGTTTTAACTATTTTCAGCTTTATTTGCTGCTGCCTGTAGTCTTTGATGGCTTTGTGGGTTTTAATTGACTGATCAATGTGAACTTTATTTGGACTGTGGTCAGATTATTTTGAGTGTTGGAGAGTCTTTTGGGGAGGATTGCATTGGAAAGATAGACACAACACTCAAATCCTTGGGTCCTGGGTCTTGCAGAGAGGAAGGTAAAAGGCAAGGCGAAGAGAAAGGGAATACCATTTTGGTGCTTCTACTATGAGGCACAAGGTTGAGCACTTATAGATATTAGTTCATTTACTCATCATAGCCGCCTGGGGACATAGATGTTTTTATCCATTTATTGCAATAAGAATGCTGAAGCTCAGCTAAGTCCAAGAGAGAGAGAGTCCCAATTTACAGAGATAAGGAGAACCAGAACTCAGATTTGACTTTGTAGAATAGAAATCCATGTTCTTCCCACTGCCAGTTTGGAAGAGCCATTTGGACACTAGAGAAGGAGATTTTAATACCAAATAGTGGGATGTGACTCCAATTTTTCACATGTGGGTCAAGTTAATATCCTATCATTAATTTTATTCTTCCCTTTGATTTTGACTAAAGTTACTGGGCCTTTCTGGGCCTGTTTTCTGATCCATGAAGAAATGCGATGAGATGAAAGTAGTGATTTTTAAACTGGGATTTGCAGAACACTGGGTCATCGTCAGAGAAACTGAGAAGCTGTGTGGGAAATAGATGTGCCTCATGGATCCCCTATCATCAGGAGCTTATGGTCTTTAGGTATTCAACTTGGGATGCTTTTGAAGACAGAATTTCATGCCATTGGGATAAAAAGGGAGGGGAGCAGCAGATCTACAAGACACCTCACACTCGCTGGTTTGCACCCTTTATCTTGGTATTGTGACCCACAAATCTGACTCGACGAGCTTTAGGTCTTAAAACCCAGGAGCTCTTGAGAGGCTCAAATTATGAAAACATGTGACCATCAATGAACCAACTTATGTGAACAAAGAAGAAAGCCAGAGGAGGCAGAGGGTACAGAAGAATCAAGCTGTCCACTGGCTCTCAAAAAATTTGCTGAAAATCCATTTGCCAAAAGGCAGTTCACCAAGACACCAATTCCATGCAAACCTATCCAGTGAAAATAATTTTTTGGAAACATCAACTGGTCTACTTCTCTAAACACTTCAAATAACTATATTAAATCAGATAGAAGGCAGTTTGCTGCAACTGTTTCCTGGCAAGGACTACCACAGAGGCTGGGCTTGGGAGGGAAGGGATGGGCAGAATTATTAGGCCAAAAATTATCAATGGTGGTGGGATTTAAGTGTACTTTTTAGAATACAAAATATGAAAATAGAGACTATTTGAAATTTCAGAGACAAATGTAAAGGGCAAGAGAAAGTGACATTTAGCAAATCCGTATAAAGTGTGCAGTGACCTTGGCTATTATGAACAGTACAGCTATGTATACTTATTTACAAGGTTGCTTTTTTGTTGTTGTTTTTTAGACATATGCTGTCATTCTTCCTAGGAAGATAGGATACCTAAGAATTTGTGAAATTGCTGGGTCATATGGTAAGTGTATGTTTAACTTTTAAAGAAACTGTTAAACTATTTTCCAACATTACTGTGCCATCTTATGGTTCACCAGCAAAATATAAGGATTCTAATTTTCCCACATCCTCACCAATACTTCTTACCTGAGTTTTAGATTTTAACCAGCCTACTGGGTTAGTATTATTTGGTTTTATTTGGAAGTAGTATTCTTTGGTTTTCATTTGCCTTTCCTAATGAGTAATGATGCTGAACATCTTTGCTTGTGCCTTTTGGACATTTGTAGATCTTCTTTGGGTTGTTTGTCTATTAAATATTGATTTGTAGGAGTGTTTTATATATTGTAGATGCAAGTGCCTCCTCAGATAATTGATGTACAAAGAGTTTTCATAATCTGTCCACGTTCACAGAGCTACTGAATGATGGGATGGAGATTTGAATCCAAGTTGTCCCTTGAGTGATACATGCTATAGTTATAAAGAAAATATGACAAATGCACTCGACTGGTATTGAGTAAATATATTCAAATGCCATTTAAGAGATTGAAGAAAATAATCCAAGTATGCATAGGCTACCTGGAATAGCGACCTCTGCTTGGAAAAGTGGTGTGAGGCTCTACTAAGAAGATGGTATTTACTCATGATACTGAAAGAAGAGCAGGTGTTGGCCAAGGAGAGGTCAAGCACTCAGGTGAGAGGAGCCACAGGGCCAAAGGGCTTAGAGATATGGAAATGGCCATCACCTTCTACGAGTGGTGAGAAGTTCAGAGCAAAGTGGTGCAGGGTTGGGTGGGGGAGCAATGAGCAATGAGGCTGCGCGCTAGAGCCAGGCGGTGAAGGGCCCAAGCCAAGGTTATGGCATCTGAGTGCCATGTTTGAGCACAGGAATGGTGAGGTCACTTTTGTCTTACAGTACTATGCCAACGCAGTGCCTGGGAGACCAGGGAGGGGAGCAGAGTCTGTCCACAGCAGGCTGGTGGAGGCTGACTCTAATTTATTACTTTGACTACACCAGGTGAATCCAGGGCGACTCATTGTTCCCATTTTGGGGGACACAACAAAGCAAATTGTGTGTAGGATGTAGAGTGGGCCCAATTGCCTTCTGTTCATAACTCAGGTTGGCTCTGGTGTGTGTCCCTGAGTTAATCACATTACTTGTCCGACGGTGGTTTCCTGGAACATAGAGAGATAAAAGTACTTGAGTCTTGAGGAGATGCTCAGCATAAAGTAGCTTCCTGGCATTGTCTTTAAAGACTTCCTGCTTATCTGGCTTAAAAATATATGGGAGTGTGTGTGTGTGTGTGTGTGTGTGTTCGTTTATTTTAATGGCTCTATTGAACCATAATTTCCACATCATAAAATTCACTCATTGTAACTGTGTAATTTAATTATTTAATTAATTTATATAGTTGGGTGACTCTCACCACAAGCCAGTCTTAGAGCCTTTCCAGCATTTAAAGTGATTCCCTTGTGCCTGTTGGCAGTTAGTTGCTGCCTCTACTCCCAGCCGTAAGCAACCTTGATCTTCCTGTCTGTACAGATATTCCTTTTACAGACATTTACTGTAGATGAAATACGTAGTCATTCTAGACACTTCATGTCAATGATGTAGACACCGTTTCACATTCATTGGGCTTCTTAAACGTGGCTTAATATTTTGGAGATTCATCCATGTTATAGTATGGTTGTGGCTGAGGCATGTTGGAAATGAAAACCCACCAGAATGCTTTCCTTTTTCTGGTGAATGACGTTTGGCTGGAATAAGGAGCCTGTTCCCATGTAGGTACCTTCAGGGTGGCTTCCCAGGGTCACCAAGGTCGGTAGCCTTGGCCTGGCGAAAGCTCCTTCCTTGGTGGTCGCCCTTCAGAGCACCTTGTTCCTACTTCCCGTTCACCTGTCGGAACTATTGGCCAGGTCTTTGTTTCCCAGGGGACCAATTTTTATTGTTTGTAAAACCAACCTACAGCACAGCTCCTGGCATAGTAGATGCTCAATAAAGGTAGCTGAACGCATGGGTATGTGCTAAGTAGACCATTTTGCGTTTTGAGGTCTATTTTTGCAACGGGCAGCTATTTTGAATGTATCCTAGGTGTACTGAAGGGAAAGGCACCACTTCCTGGCCCCACATACAGTTTCCATGACTGCTGTCAGCGGATAGAAGAAACGCCGTATGGTTCCCTTCAGCTGCCCAGGGGAGTTTGGTGGGAATCAGCCACTTCTCAGCCTCTAGCTTTCATGGTCGAAGAGCCTGGATCCCTAAATAGCCTCTTCGTGGTGCACTGGGGTCCGAAGCTGCCATCCACTTTCCCCTGAAGATGGAAAACTGTGCATGCAGGTCCCATTCATGTCACGCTTGGCCTCTCAAGGAGAACCTAAAGAGGAAGGCAGATTTAAAGACAAGGATGGCAACAGCCTGCTTCCTTGTCTGCATTCTCCACCCCACCCACATCCCCACAGCCTTCAATCCTCTTCACTTAGAAGCCCTCGCATGTATTTTTTAAAATATGTTTTTATTGGTTTCAGAGAGGAAGGGAGAGGGAGAGATAGAAACATAAATGATGAGAGAATCATTGATCAGCTGTCTCCTGCACACCCTCCTACTAGGGATCAAGCCCACAACCCAGGCATGTGTCCTTGACTGGGATTGAACCTGGGACCCTTCAGTCTGCAGGCTGGCACTTTATCCACTGAACCGAACCAGCTAGGGCTCTAGTAGTCTTTTCAAAGCACATGTCTTATCCTGCCAGACCCCACCTGACCCTCTCCCCTGTAGCTTTCTTCCACTCGCCCCCACCCACCGGGAAGGGACTGAAGGAGGTTGGCTACAGGGCGTGTCCGGCCTGTCTCTTGCCCAATCCCACCCTGCTGGCCACTTCTAATTAATTTCCTTTCAATGTGCGTGAATCCATGCACCGGGCCTCTAGTAAAAAATAATATTGATTGCAAACTGTAACCGACAAATAACATTAAAAAAAAAGAAAAGAAATCATAGGGATGTGCTGAGGGTAATTTGGACTCCGCAGTTTTCAGGTTTTGTGGGACTCTGGGCCTCTTCAATGGGTCACAGTCCCCTCCCGTCTGCGTGCATGTTCTCCAGGTGTCCAGGTGCCTGCACATCCCTCCATTCCGTCTGCATTCTTGTTCTCTGCCTCTGCTCCCACTTCCATTGCCTCTGCCTGGAAGCCACCGGGGATTCTCCTGAGGCTGCACCTAACTCCCTGCCCTTCTCTGCTCACAGAGCAGCCTTCCAGGCCTGAGACAAGGATCTGTCAGGAGGGCTGATGTGTTGACTCTATAATTCTAACATCCCGGCTACATTTATGGCTTGCCAGTGTTCCATACCACACATCTTTCCGTCATAAGTGGGCCTGTTTGCCCTGAAAAATAGTTATGACTGAGAAGGCAGGATGAATATTTAATTATTTCTCTTTAGTTACCAATTGGCAAAGGAAGAAGTTGCTTTAGTCACCACTTCCAACGATGACAGATGACTCTTTGTTCCCAGTTTTCCTCTTTATGGAGTCTCATTCTGGACTCACGGCTGTTCCAGGTTCAATGTGTCTCCATCGCCGTAGTTACCGCCTCTGTACAGTGCCAGTCATCCTGGCTCTGGGCGGCTTGAGCTTCGAAGCAAGAGGTTCTTGTGTCCGGTGACACACCCAATTACTGCCTGAAAGCTTCCTTGCTTTTGAACATGACAACATGTTCCAGGCTCACCCTGTACCTTCCCTGATCCAGTCCTGAGCACAGCCAGTTCTCCAAAAAATTCTGAGTTTGTGGAGCAAAATCAGAGTGCTGATTGCTACTGGGGTGATGTTGTTGCTAGGTGATTTCTAGGGATTAAGATAGGTGATGTACAATTAATAAAATGATATGTTCATCGGACTATTTTCACTTCAATTTCAGCGTTGGTTTTATAGTTAATTTTTGCTTTTACAATTAAATTTTTATTCTCTTGGATCATCGTCAACGTAACTCCTCATTTGTTTTACTGCACAAAATAAAGCAAACCGTTTCAAAATGACGATATGAATTTTATTATTAACATAAAAGAGTTGAGTTGAAATTTCTTTGTATTTTTTTCTGTTTTTTTCCATGGAGTTCAATCAGAGTTCTGTGATCAAAGCATCTTGGGGGGAAAATAATCGTTTGTGTGGTTATGTTACTAAATTGATCTCTGGGTAGACTTATTTGACCTGGTTTATTTTCATTTTTAGAAAAAAAAAATTTAATTACTTTTAATAGGTGATGGACTTACATTGTTCAACAGGCGTAACAGCATAGGAAAGTATCACAAGGAAGATTTGTTTCTATCTCTTTCTTCTCCACAAATTCCCCAATGCACTTCCTGTGGGTAACCTTTTAGTAGTTTCTCATTCTTATTTCCAATGTTCTTTTTTTTTTTTATGGAAACATATGAAACATATAGAAATTCTTATTTTCTTCTCTTAGACAAAGTTTTTCCAGTTTAGCTGTTCTCTACTTTCCTGAGTTCACTTAGCAATGCATTCTGGAAAATTCTCCACTTTACTGCACAGATTGTCCCCACTCTCTCCCAAGGCCGCATCAACCTCCAATGTGAGATGTGCCACTGCTCATTGAACTGATCCCTATTGCTGGACATGCTATTGTAGTTGTTTTGATATCTGACTTCCCAATAACGCTACAATGAACGTCCTTATGCATACATCATTTCATGCTTTTTCAGGTGTTTCTGTGGGATAGATTTCTAGAAATAGAACAAATGGGTCGAAGAGTAAGTGAATTGTAACTTTAGTGTAGATACTGCCAACACCTGAGGGTGTTTTATCTCTATGCAGCATTGAAGACAAGTAACATTTTCTGAATGCTTCCAATACATATGTGACTTTGTGCTAAGCATTTTACCTGGGTTAAATCACTTAACATTCACAACCATCATAGAAGATAAGAATGGGCATTATACCATGTCTAGATAAAGGAACTTGGCTCCAACAAGGCTCGGTAATTTAAGGCACAGTCCATAAGCATGTTCCCAGCAATAACTTATTTACCATGTACACCCACAACACCAGGAGGGCACTGTTGCAGTCTTATCTTACAGATGAGAGAATTGTGTCTCACTATTCATAAGCTTCAGGGCTGGCATTTGAACCAACCATCGTAACCATGGACCTGGCATTTACAGATGTTGGGGGGTAGGAGAATGTTAAGGTCTTAGTTCCAACGTGTGAGTGCCTGTAATCAGGTCCCCTCATTGCCCTGAGCTCACTCTCCTTACTTTGGGTTGCTGTGCTCCAACCTGGTCGGCTTGTTCTAGGGTCAGTGGAGATCAAGTGGGAGCCTGAGACATTTGGTTGAGTGTTTAAGAGGTCCTGTGCTGAGTTGCACACTTACTCTCTGTGCAACCTCATCTGAGCTTGTTTGACTCTCTGGACTTCACTTTCTCATTTCTTCTGACACCTCCAAGCTGTGAACAACTCCATGAGAGAACAGTTGACAGCTCATGTCTACTCTTTGGTCTTTTTATGGCCTCACTTTTCATGCCTATTTTATGCAATAGGTACCAGTATGATGTTCACTTGACAAATGAAACTACTGAGGAAGGAGAAACTTAACAAATTTGCCAAGGCGCTCTCTTAGTATGGACTGGAGTTGGGATTTAAACCCAGGCAGGCCTGCATCTTACCTTCCCCAAATAGCAATGTCCTTGAAAGCAGGCAACTTGAAGTCTGAATCAAAGTTTTGCCGCATACCAGATGCATGTCAGGAAGAGTTACTTAACCTCCTGAGCCTCAGTTTGCACACCTGTAAAATGGCGGTGACTGGGAGGATTGGCAGAGATGCTTTCTGCAAATGCCCAAGCTTGGAGCCCAGCACAAAATCAGCTCCACCCATTGGAATGTTGTGGAGATAAATTGCTTCCTGAAGGCTGACACCAGACTGCCTACCTCAGTCCATCAAAGAGACTTGAAGGGATCGAGCTGGGCAGCTTTAATGGGCCATCTTGTAGTTTCCACATCTGAATGCAGGTCAGCCACACTATGTCATAGACTAATTACCTTTGTCACTCAACAGGGCCTAGGAATAGGTGGCTGTATCTTTGCCTAATTAAAACCAAGGAGTCCTGCAAACAGCCCCTGGTGCTTTCATTCTGGCAGGCTGTATTAATCAGAGCAATGGCCTCTGTGCTTACAGATTGTGTTTCTTTTAGATCAAATTCTCTGCTTAATGTGCCATAGGATTGCACCATTGACTGAAGCGGATGGCAGACTAGTCGGGGAGAGTGCAGTGTTTGCTGGGAGCTGAGTGGTTACTGTTTTCATGGCTAGCTGTTATTCCTGCTATTTAAATAAAGCCTTCATAGGGAGGAGACACTTGTTCTGTCTTCTCCCCATTGACTCGGACATGCATGTGATTCTTCACCCATTCGACATTGATTTATTGGGGCTTATTCCTAGCCAGCACCATACTAGGTACTGGGTGATAGCAATGATAATGCTTAAGAGTTGGTTCTTGACAACTAGGGGCAGGAGTCTCATGATGTGTGAGGTTAAGGATAATGTAATGACTCACAATATTCCCGGGAGCTTGAAATCAAAGATTTCTATGATTTATGGCCAGATAGAAAGGATCCTAAAAGGATGGAGTGAGCATGGGATGAAGTTCTTTTATGTCTTCTACTTTTTATTGATATTAGGGAGAGAGGAAAGGAAAGAGCGAGAGGAAGGGAAAGGGAGAGAGAGATAGAGACATCAAGGAGCAAGAATATCCATGGCCGCCTCACAGAGATGTTGGAGAACCTGCTAGCACCGGTCACCAGGATTGCAATGGGGGAACTCATGGAAAGCCTAAAAAGTTACCTCCTCTAGGACCTCTTCTTCACTTTCTCTGTCTTCCAACTCTTCCCAAGGGCATTCCTTAGCAGAGTATCAGTGTGTGGCACTTAGACTTCTCTGTTGAACTGGCTGTAACATCTCACTGGTTACCTCATTAGTTATTGAGTTGAAGAAAATCTTTGATATATGTTTATTTTATATGCGTATGATAGTCATGATTCTATCTTCCTTTGAAAGGTATAACAGTTTGGAACCAATAAATGATCAAGATAATTTCATTAGTATTATGTATCATCAAGAAAACAAGCTAGGGATTGTTCGAGAAGGTGACTATGGGGAAGGTGGGAAGAGGCTAATTAGGAGGTGACATTTGAGCTGAGACTTGAATGGATAGAGGAGACTCCCATGAGCAGATGGAGGACAGAGGGTTTCAGGTGGAGGGAAAGCTTGTGCAAATGTCCTGAGACAGGGACAAGCTGCCATTTTCAGGAAACCAATCGCAGTGAATGAGGAAATGAAGGGCAAGCGGTATGATCCAGGATGTTAATGAAGGCCAGATTCTATTGGGCCTTGTGGGCCACAATGAGGAATTAGGAATCTATTCTACGTGCCATGAAAACTGACTTGAGATTTATGCAGTGAAGTGTCATCATCTGATTTGCATTAGAGAATGGATGTGTGTATTTTCTTTTGTGAGTGCCCCATTATCATTTTTCTCCTCAAATTATTATTATTAAGCTTGACATTTTAATTAGCTTATCAAGTCTTCTTATGAATAAAAAATAATTTTATTTTGATTAACAGTTGTAAACAAATATAATCATGAAAGTAACACATAATCATTGAAGAAATATTTGCAAAACAAAAAAAGAGCACAAGAGAAAAGAAAAGATATTTAGCTTTAGGAAGTATAAAATATAGCTCATGTAGGTTTTTTTTTTTTTTTTAAATCCTCACTCAAGGATATGTGCTATTTTATTGTTTGAAGAGAGAGAGGGAGGAAGAGAGCTCTTGAGTGTGTGTGTGGGGGGGGGGGGAAGAGAGAGAAAGAGAGAGAGAGAGAGAGAGAGAGAGAGAGAGAGAGAGAGAGGAGAAACATTGATTGATTGCTTCTCATACACACCCTAGCCGGTAACCTAGATGTGTATTCTCACCAGGAATCGAACCTGCAACCTTTTCCTTTTGGTGCATGGGATGATTCTCCAACAGACTGAACCACCCCACCAGGGCTTATGTATTGTTTTTAGAGTGTGTAGTATCACAGATTCTTGGCCACTTGAACCAGGGGAGATAACTTACAACTTCACAGCTGACAAGTCTACTAACATTTGGTGACCAATCTACTAACATTTGGTGATTTTCAAAGTTTCCCGGTGGCATCAGCAGCTGATGGGCTCTGCCTAGGAGCAGCAGGTGCCAAAACACCTGAGGCCTTTGCCCAAGCCCAGTTCCTTTCAGCTCACACAGTTGTTTGACCTTCCTCTAGAGTAGGGGTGTCGAACTCAATCAGAGAAGGGGCCAAAATCTAAAATCCAGCCTAAATCGCGGGCCGAATGGTTTACTGAACAGTCATAAACTGACAATGTCATAAACTGACAGCGGAGTGCAGTGATGACAGCGCGGTGCGGGCCACATTGCAAGGCCTGGCGGGCTGGATTTGGCCCGCGGGCCTTGTGTTTGACACATGTGCTCTAGAGACATCCCCTGGGAAGGCTCTTCCGGCCTGGCAGTCCCAGGGGGTAGGTGGTAATCGGCTGCCCCCACCGCCCAACAAGGAACACACCTGGGAAGAAATGAGCCAGCGGAAAGAAAGCTCATACCAAGAAAGCAAGAGGAAATTCAGTGGAAGTGCTCGGAGGCCGGCATGATAAGAAAGAGAAAATGGGCTCCACCCCCATCCCCCTCCAGGCTTGCTATGAAATAAAGGTCTATTCTTTACTCAAAGGTTGCTGTGTAAGTCAATGGAGTCAAGTGCCCCTCAGATTGGGGCAAGAGGCCAGGGAAAGGCCTCCTGGTTTGGATGGAAACAGGCCTGATCTTACTGTGGATGAGAACAGCCAATGGAAAAGGGACTGGCACCATCCCATGGGGTCTCCTTTGTTGGGATGGCACCCCTGAGAGCTTTGAGGAGGAGAGCTGACGGGTAGATGGCCAGGGGAGAGTGGCAGGTATGGTGGCTGTGGTTTCATTCTCTTCTCGAGGATCATGGTTTCTGCTGTCACGAGAGACTCGGATGTGGAAGGCCCGCCAATGAGCCAGGACATGTGTTTTTCCTTCCAGGAGGAAAGGCAATAATTTTGGGGTGTCTGCTCTGAGCTGGGCTCTGCAGTGGACACTCCCTCCGTGTCTCTGTTCAGCAGAGATTTTGAATCTGTGTTTCCAGACGAGGCGTTTCTTCTCTTGGGGTCTCTGGGATCCCCATTTGCATTGATGAGTATGACATAGGTCTGGCTTCAGCACTTATTGACGGGGTGACTGCAGGCAGTTCCCTGACCGCTGTGTTGAGCATGGGGTTCAACCTCAGTGGAGGTGACCAGAGTGTGAGCTGGGAATGGGACTGCAATCAGGCAAGGCTGTGGCTGGTTTCTCTTGTTTGTGAAGAGTCTTCATAGATCAGGCTCTGAGATGCCATGGAGACGTCACCCCCAAGGCGCTGCTTGGTGACCATGTGGGAGAAGACTTCCCACACCCGCTCTGTCCCTCTGTCTGTGAGTCATCAGCTGGGCTAGGGGCTTGACCGCGAGCCTGCTGGCATCACCAGCCTCTGGTCTAGCTCCGGATTCGGAAGTGGGGCCGCAGTGAGAAGTGGTTTTGCTCCCGGCCACCGTGTTTTGGCTTTGTCCTCTCTTGAGCACATGACAGGATCTGGGGAGCGGTGGTCAGTACAGAGTGTGATGGAGGAAGTAACCTTTCCTCTCATTGGCGCAGATCGGCGGCTGGGCCATGGCCGGCTGGCAAAGGGCCGTGTGTGAGCTAACAAAAGTGCTCTTCTTTTTTTGTCAATGAAAATGCAGTAAACCGCAGGAGGAGATGACCGCACTTCCCCCACTTCATTCACACCAACAAGAATGGAGTCCATTGTCGACAAGCCCTGGGGCGTTATCTGATGCTGCTATTTCTGCTGGT
This sequence comes from Pipistrellus hanaki, assembly GCF_964339955.1. Taxonomy (NCBI): domain Eukaryota; kingdom Metazoa; phylum Chordata; class Mammalia; order Chiroptera; family Vespertilionidae; genus Pipistrellus; species Pipistrellus hanaki. Next base: position 45,880,776 of record NC_140519.1, on the reverse strand, counting down.
CAGAATCCACACATCACCCACATGACAGGGACGGCCGCCCTTCCCAGTGGGTGACTCTGACCGCCCAGCCTCGTGCAGATGACAGGCTCAGGCCTGAACACCCAGCCGCTCAGCAGGAGCGTGGCCACGTGGCCCCAAGCCTTCTGACATGGGAAATGGCTCCAGGGGACAATCGGCTTTTCTTATGGTTTTTATTTATTTAAAAAATATTTTTATTAATTTCAGAGAGGAAGGGAGAAAGAGAGAAACATCAATGATGAGAGAGAATCATCAATTGGCTGCCTCCTGCAGGCCTCATGCTTAGGGATTTGAGCCCACAATCCAGGCATGTGACCTGGACTGGAAATCGAACCTTGGACCCTTCAGTCCGCAGGCCGACACTACCCACTGAGCCAAACCAGCCAGGGCTCTTATGGCTTTTAAATACACAGTGGCTTTTTTGGCAAATGAAATACACACACACACACACACACACACACACACACACAGATTCCTCAGAGAGCAGAATTTCCAATGAACCAGAATTTATAAAAATAATTCTGTAAAGTGAAGAAAGAGTCGCCACAGACTCTAATGTTAGATGCGTCACCAAACCCTGCCAGGTAGACGTTGTCATCCCAATTCTGTTGCGGGGGAGGGGAAACGAGGTTAAACTTTTGGCGTAAGATGCTGTCAGGAGGCTGGCAGCAGCTGCATATCAAGTGCACGCAGGGGCAGTGCCAGGCCTGCTGCAGACATTCCTCAGCGGGCTCCCATGGACTGTATCACTATCCTCGCTTGTAGGTGATGGCAGGGTTGCAAGAGGGTAGGTAGCATTGTCTCATGGCACAGGCAGGGTTGGAAATGGGTATCACACTGCCATGTGATTCTGCTTTTAGGAGCCAGGGCCGTTCATGAGTAAGCAGGCTTATCTCAAGGATGTGATCAAAAAGGAAACTGGCCAGAGCTGACTTCGCACAAGCTCCCCGACTCACGTCAAAAACCGTGTTCCATCAGCTCTCTGCTCCGAAGACATCCTGTGCACAGAGCAGCGCAGAAGGGTTCCAACCAATGATTTTAATGCTTGTGTGACAACCAGCGTGCAGATGCACTGAGTGGCCAGATTATTGTGATCTCTGAACACATAATATGGCCACTCAGTGTGTGTGTGTGTGTGTGTGTGTGTGTGTGTGTGTGTGTGTGTGTGTTTGTGTGTAATAGAGGCCTGGTACATGAATTTGTGCACAGGTGGCGTCCGGCCAGCCTGGCCAGGGGGAGGGAACATGGGTGGTTGGCCGGCCTGCATGCTGGTTGAATTCCTGGTCTAAGAGACAATTTGCATATTAGCCTTTTATTATATGGGATATACACTGAGTGGTCATATTATATGGGATATACACTGAGTGGTCATATGTGTTCAGAGATCATCATAATCTGGCCACTTAGTGTATGTTCACCAGGCTGGGCACAAAGTCGAGGCATGCAGCCTTAGAAGCATTTCAGAAACAAGAAGTTGTTGGTTAATGGAAACATACTGGACAAGGTCTTCCCTACGCTCCGAGCATTACTGCAGTTGGTATTTCAATCTATGTACTTGGAAAACATTCTCTTCGAATCATCTGTAGGCCATTTTCCAAAAAGAAGGTGTGCAACTTAACAAGAAAAAGCTCCATCGATCAAATACCAACTCAGCATCAGGACCAAGCTGTGTTATTACCCCCAAGTTTCACAGTAACTCCGAGGTAGGTGTTCTTTCCCAAATCTTCTCAGATGGGAGCCTGAGATGGAGAGAGAGGAAGCAACTCAAACGTCAAGTCTTCAGCTGGTGTTGGGGAGCCAGGACTCTGAGTTCAGTTTTATGTCGGAGTCTGTTTTCTCTCCTCCAGGCTGAGGTGTCTGCACAGATGAAGCTTACTCTTCAGCACAAGTTTTGGAAACCCCTCAATGGGCTTTGTTTTAAAACCCACGAAGCACTTTGCAAGCTCTAGGATCTGGGGGCCTAGATATTGTTAGTCAGTGAGGGCCTAGTGACCCTTATTTTAGTTAAAATTTTAGGTTGCACCTGGCTGGTGTGACTCAGTGGTTTGAGTGTCAACCTATGAACCAGGAGGTCACTGTTTGATTCCTGGTCAGGGCACATGCCTGTGTTGAAGACTCGATCCCCAGTAGGGGGATTGCAAGAGGCAGCTGACCAATGATTATCTCTCATCATTGATGCTTCTATCTTTCTCTCCCTCTCCTTTCCCCTCTCTGAAATCAATAAAAATATATATTAAAAAGCCCCACAAAAGCAAAACTTCTAAAAATAAAATAAAATAAAATAAAATAAAGTAAAATAAATCTTAGGTTGCAACCCCATTGAAAAAGGCAACTCTGTACCTTCTCCGTCAATACTTTCCCTTCCTCTGTAGGAGCCCAGGGTGCCTGGCACATGGGACGTACTCAGAGAGTGGTGTTGCATGTAATGTGATTTTGCTTAATTGCCTTTTTTTTTTCTTGCTAAAAGAAGACTAGAAACAGCCACCAAGAACAGTTAAGACAGCAAGATGTGGCAATTAACTGGAAGGAAGCAGAAAAAGAAAACTATAAAAAGTAGATATGTGATTTCAAAAGCATATAAGTTGAGTTATGCAGGCTTGGGGCCAGCAACCCCAGGCAGACCAATCATGTCAGTGGGGTTCTTTCTCACCTTTCCACAGGACAGCACTCAGGAGAGGTGGCCTGTGTCCAGTGTCCACCCTGGGATGCCTTGAGAAGGCTGCTGGCTGCAGGGTGGCCCCCCATCCCCCGGGGCTCTGGCCAGTTCCACCCTGCCCCAGCTCCTGAGTCCTGAGGAATCCACCACACCACGGCACTGCTGTCCTGGGTGTCCCAGCACATTGATCAGGAAGTGCCACTTTGGACAAAGTGCCACACACATATACCAGGAAGGGAGGTGTCTTACTCTGCACCCCAGTGTGTGGAACTCGGCCCTCAAAGACGTGGAATGGAAGGGAATGGTGATTTTTCATTTTCCAGAAAAGACAATATTGAGCATCCTTGGCTCAAGAAGACAAGGCAATGTCTAATAAATAGTGCATTTTATTTTTAAAAATTTATTTTATTTTTTATCCTCACCTGAGGATATTTTTTCATTGATTTTTTAAGAGGAAGAGAGAGGGAAAGACAGAGAAAAACATCAGTGTGGGAGAAACACATCGATTGGCTGTCTCCTACACACGTCACAACAGGATCAGGCCCAGGGCCGGGGAGGAGCCAGAAACCAAGCTACATGCCCTTGACCAGAATGGAACTTGGGGCCCTTGAGTCCTCAGGCCAATGCTCTATCCACTGAGCCACACCGGCTATGGCTAATGGTGCTTTTAGAAATGTTTTGAAATGAAAGCTAAAGGAACAGTGTAGTGGACTTACTACGTCTCTGGGCTAGTCAGCGGCCCAACCTGGGAGCGGACACAGTGGCTGCTGCTTCTTTTCTCAGTTAAATGGTGCACTCGTGCTTTTCTGCTTGGGAGGGTCACATTGAGTGCCCAAAGCTGCCAGAAGTTTCCAGAAGAGAGACCGCTGTGAACAGTGCTCCAGGCGGGCACTGAGTTCATTTCCGTGTGTGCCGAGAGGTGGAGAGAGGATCCAGTGAGCGCTGCTAATGCATGCTCGGGATGCTATTTTAGCTGTTTTGTGATTGTATGTGTGGTTTTTAAAAAAATCTAAAAACTTTCAAATAGATATTTCCAGTGTCAAAATTAGAGGAGACTTGTGTGCGTGTGGTTTCTTTGCTGGGGAGTAAATTAAAAACCATTGCAAGCTGATGATAGCAGCCGTTATGTTTTGACTAGTCTGGCATGAATTTTTCCCAAAGATACGCAACACCAGTCATCCAAAGACTACTCACTTACAAGAAAAAAGAAAAAAGAAAGCAAGAAAGAATTAACTTGGAGGGAAGGAGAGGGCTGAAGCAAGCTTGCAAAGGCTTTCTATGGCCAAAGTTCCTTCTGCCAGAGGCACCTTCTTGAAAGTGATACTGATGGACACAGGTTCTATTTTTCTCTGCTTTTTTTTTTTTTTTAAACCCATGCTCTTGGGAAGTTGCAAAAGCTGAACAGAAAGTATGAAATCTGGAAGTTTAAAAAAAGGCACAAAACCTACCCAACGAGCACTCGACCCTGCCCACCCCCACCGCAAAAAAGACATGCTAAGAAACAGAAGACATTTTGCTTACTTTTAATTGTCCCAGATTTCACTCATGAAGTTCACTGTACTAGTATATACACTGAGTGGCCAGACTATTATTATCTCTGAATGCATAATAATCTGTCCACTCTGTATGTGTGTGTGTGTGTGTGTGTGTGTGTGTGTGTGTCTATTAGAGGCTCGGTGCATGAATTCATGCATGGGTGGGGTCTGGCTAGCCTGGCCAGGGGGAAGGGACATGGATGGTTGGCTGGCCTGCCTGCTGGTTGAACTCCTGGCCAAGGGGACCATTTGCATATTAGTCTTTTATTAACTAGGATATACACTGAGTGGCCAGGTTATTATGTGTTCAGAGATCATAATAATCTGGCCACTCAGTGTATATATTTATGGACTTAGAAGCTAAGACAGCCTACTGATCATTGTCCTGGGTGCTTTCTCAATAAAGTCTTCTTCCATATCATGAAAATGACTCTTGTAAGTTATCAGTAATAACTAAGTTCTACAAATATCACCTGGAACAGAGTGAGCCACGTGGCTGTCCCACCTGATGCACAGGGCACGCTGGCAGGTGTAACTGGTCAGGCTGGAGACTCGTCCACCCCGGGGCCAGTGGAAGCAGTCATACTTCAGTTAGGTCTGGCTTGTTGAGCAAAGACACCTGGGGTCACCTCAGGCGCATGTGCGGAGTGGCCTTCTGTGGAGCATCTGTTTAGATCCAGTCAGTTGCTGACTCCACCACTTAACTGGCTGTATCATCTCGAACTTCACTTCAGTTCTCTGATCTTCGCAACCGTAAGTGTGGGTGAGCTACATCACTTAGTAGTTGTGAAAATTAAATGCACCGTGTTTGGCATGTAGTAAATGCTATTCTGGTCCTCCTCCTGCCATCTTTCAGGAGACCCAATGGGCTATGTGGAGGTTGATGTGAACATTTGTTTGTGTCAGATGTGTACACTGAGCTCAGTCCAGGACTCAAGGGGATAGAAGAGTGGAAGGGGCTCACCTTTGTTCATTATTAGCCGGATGTCAGGTTCTGTGCACATATTTCATATTTAATCCTTGCAAAAACCCAATGGAGTGGGGATTATCATGCACATCCTCACCCCCCTCTTATGGATTAAGAAACAGAGGCTCGGGGAGTTTCTTACCTTCCTATAGTCATGCAGCTAAGTAAGTGGCAGGCCTGGGAGTGAAATTCAGCTTTCTCTGTAGTTTATCATGCAACTGACCAAGTTCTTCATCTGGGACATGTATTTGAGGAAGTTACACATAGATAGACGGTATCTAATGTCTTTCATTTTTAACAATGGCCGGGCCATAGGTTTTCTGATGTGCTGATTAATTATGACCCCACTGGTAGCTCTCCTCTGCCTGGAGTCAGTGTCAGACCCCCGCCCTTTCTAATGTCCAAGGATACAAGGCTGCCTTGTGAGCCTTTGGCCCGAGTGCAGGGGGAGGGACAAAGGGACCGTGACCAGGGCTCTCAGCTTTAAGTGTTCCAATTTGGTCAAGTTCTTTTTCAAGTTTCCTGAGCCTCACCTGACATTCACACCTCGGTGCCTTGGTGTGGGTTGTTTCCTCCATTTTACAAAGTCTGCCTTACCCTCCTAGATCCTGCTTCACAATTCCTTCCTATGCCAAGGCTTTCTTATAGGTAAAATGAAACACTCCTTGTTTTTCATACGTCTCAGCAGTTATTACAATGCGGTTCATTCAACTGATTCCCCACCAGGCTCCTATGAGCTGGGAACTTCTTGAGGGTCTAGATCGTGTCTCATTCATTTTTGTATATATTGTCCACACATGGCATGCACATAATTGGCATATTAATATTAGTAATCAATGAACCAAAGGCACTGGCATTGGCCTCATTTCAGCATCCTCATTTTTACTCTTCTAATTTCACAGCGTTCCAAGAATAGTTTCAATTGACGACTATTTTGGTCCAAGCTACACCTCAACTGTTTATTTCTATTTTCTGCCTCCGACCTCTGGGGATTCTGACTTAATTGGGTTGGACACTTGCCTCACAGAATGAATAGTTTAAATAGAACCAGCACAATACAAGATGCTCAGGCTGCGGCGCTGAGATCCCCGTATTTGAGCAAGAGACACACATGCGTGCAAAAGAGAGAAACCATTCATTCATGAATGCCCGGGTGGGGAGGAGAGGGAAAGCCACTTCCCCTTCTCATGTGAGTGGCAACTCAAGCAGAAGTTGTTAGAACCCTTCATCCATAGGCTCATTCACTTACCTGTTTGCTCACTCATTTGTCCCAGGTCAGATAGCGCAGGAGCCCCTCGGTGATCTCTCTCCCTCTCTCCTGGCCCCTGTCCGGACTGTCTTCTGCAGCCCAGACCACGATCTCTCTATGGTTCTCTGTTATTGACAAGATAAAGTGCAGGCTCCTTAGCATGGAATCCAAGGTCATGATCTGGTCTCTGCCTCCTCGATCCCAGCCATCTCCTGCAGCCCCACATTTGCCCCTCTCTAAGCTCCAGCAATATTGGTCTTTTAAGGACACCCCCAAAATCCAGTTTGTTTTGTCTCCATGTTTTCTGTGTATGGTTCCCTGTCTTCTAGATGTCCTCTTACCTCAACTTATCTCCACTCTACGGTATTGCCCTGACACTACCAGTGTGAATCTAAAGGACGTGTGAATCCTTGATCTGCCAAACAGCCTTGAAGGCACAGACCTGTCCTAGCTCTGAATGCACTGGGCTGAACCTGTAGTATACTCATCTTTCTTCCCACTGGTCTGGGATCTCATAGTCAAGGTCCAAGTAGTAGTCCTCACAAGAATGGTTCCTGACATTTGTGACTTTGCATTAGAATTAGTGAATTCTCTCCAACTAATCTCCTGTTCATATCAAAGTGTTTTATAGCATCTCTGGTACTTACACACACAGTTCAGAGTTGGTAATTATCCACTTAATAAATGAGTTTAGTGAGCAAGGCGATATCAAGTGGATTTTTAAAAAGTAACATGCAAGTCTACCAGGACTCATGCATTCTTTATTCATCTATACTTTCTATCTGGCCATTGATATTGCTCCCATTTTTACCTTAAGATTGATCTTTTCAGTCACTGCTCACAAGTACCCGAGTCCCATCCAGACTACTCATTGCCTCCCGGAACATAATGTTCAAACCTCACGTCATGTGCCATGCATTTGAATATTCAGTGGCTTAGGTTGGTGCCAAGCCTAATTTTCCCAGTGTCCCTTGCTGTCTCTCTCATTGCTTTTGACAGGAGCCAGACTCACCACAACACACTCTGCCTGTCAAGAAGGCTAAAGAAGCTGCCCCAGACCCAAATTTTTGGTGGCTGAGCCGGCATGCTTTTGCCTTACAAAACCTTTAATTGAAAACAACACACGGGTTCTAACTTGTTTAAAATGTCTCCAAGTCCTGGCATAGATTGAATTGGACCCAAGACCCCAAGATCCCTCATCCCTAGAGAAACCAGCATTAGAGGGGACCGCATGAAGGTGGGGAGCCCCGTAGGAATGCAGAGGTCTGTGAAATGGCTCCATCACATCGATGAGGTTTGGCAAAAGCTGGAGCGCTGGTAGCCAGACACGTTCTGCATGAAGTTGAAGCTGATTTGACATTGTGGCAGGGGGAAGTTCTTGCTCCCAGAGTTTATTAATCCATGACTCACTCATCAGGCTTGGTTTTCTGTGAGGTGTCCAAGATATCTCACGATTCCTGCTGAAATACTGCCAACATGTGGCTTTCCCACTTTCTCTCCCCTTCACAGTGTTGGTCAAGTTCAGGCAGCATTTGAATCTGATTTGTATTTAGGTCTTGGAAGTCAAATAATGTGACAAGATGTAAATGATAAGGTCTATTTCCCCCACTCTCTAACATGACCCATGTTAGCTATTCAATTAAGTCCTCCACGTAGGCTCGTGTGTCATTGGCTATGAAATTGTCTAAAAAATTATTTTGCCCTTGAATTCACCTGGGGCAGCGGGGTCCATTTCCAATACTTATAGCTGGATTTCAGGTTAATTTGGCTTTCAGCAAAGATGAGCCTGGTTATCCCTAGGTTCATTATTCTGATTATTCCTGTGAGTATTAGACCAGGTCTTCTCTGAGAATCCTGAAGCATGCTATGATTCTTTAGGAAAATGCCTGCTTCCTGCTCTAGCTGGCAGCCTGCACAACACTGGGCAGGTTGCATGTATGGATGGGGCGGATGACTTACAGTGCCACACTTCGATGATGGATGGGGCAGATGACTTACAGTGCCACACATGGAAACATGGAACTCTACAATTTTCACCCATCATGAATAACTGTTTAGAGTCTCATACATTTCAAATTAAAAACTTTATAAATGTGGTTTTATTGGTAATGCTTGAGATTGATTGACATACTGATCAATTCAATTCTTTCCTTTATTCATTCAAACATGTCAACAAGAACCTCCTATTTATTGGGATTTTGAGAGAAATAAAACATTTCCCCTTGACCTCAAGAAGCTGAGAGTCTTGTGGGCGATATAGACAAGTATAAACTAAGAAAAATGAAAATAGAAGACAACAGAAATGTTGATCAGGACACTAAGGAAAGTGTGACACTGTGGGCCCGTAGGGAGTGAGCAGGAAAGCTGATCACAAATCCAGTCTCATGCTGCAGTCAACGAACCCTTGGCCTTTATTCAGAATAGACCTCTTTGACCTTTCTGTGCAGTCATCATAACGACCTAGTCACCTGGATGAGGAGTAGCAAGCTCTATGAGGGCAGTGACGGTGGCTGCCTTGGTCAGCGTTGAATCCTCAGTGCTTTGCTCAGCGCATAGTAGGTGCCCATTGTGCAATTTTTTTATGACTATGCAGATGAGCTAAAACGCCACACATGCAGTAAAGACCTAGGGTGCAGGTCTGAAAGGGTATTTTGCTGGAGCAATGTTTCATATCTGGGAGCACATCCTTTGTTCTTGAAAAGGGGTTTCCTTTCCAGTTGAAATGTCCTGTATTGCATGGAGCCATGTGGCCACCTTTCTGGAGATTCCTGGACCACAAGCACAATTCCCTGCGGCTGCAGGAACCCGTGAAAGTCAGACAGGCTCTCTGCAAATGGTCCAGCTTCCCAAGCTGAGAGGAGATATGGGAATCCAGGCCAGAGGCCCAGGTTCCTGATTAATTCCAATGTTGGCAAGTGAGCACCTCAATAAAATAGAAAAACCACTGGCTTCTGCATACCTGCTCTTAAAGTTCACTCAGCCCAGATAATTCCATGCTCAACTCCTCTGTCTACACTGCCCGGTATCCGGTCAGTTCCTTGGTGTCCCACAAAGGGCACAGGCTTCCCAGCCCAGCTCTGCTCCTCTCTAGCTGTGTAGCCCAGTCAACTCCCTGGACCACCCCTTGGCTTCCCAACGAGGGGACGCCCCCCTTGGATGGCCAATATGACTATGATTGGGGTCCAGAGACTGGAACCAAAATCCTGAGTGCAAGACCTAGCTCAGCCACTCGCCATACGGGGTGTGATTGAGCAGCGGGCACATCCATCCCACAGTGTCACAGGCAGAACTCCTCCTCCTGCATGAAGCCAGGTCACACTTTGGACACTGAAATCAAGATAGAAGTGTTCTATGATTTAAAAAATAAATTTAGCAAACCTAAAGAAAAAAAAAAAAAGGAAATCAATGTAGAATCTGAACTCCCCAGAGCCCTTGAGCTCGCTGGGGGTAGGGGCTGTGTTGTGCCCCGTTCCTGCCATGGGTGGTTCCCGGCAGATTCTCAGTGAACATTGGTTCGTGAAGGCATGAAGCTTCATCTCTGTGCTGGGGCTGACCTGGGTATTGGTGCCCGCACCCCCCTGGGTGTCCTCTAGATGGCAAACTCAGCTCAGAGTTGGACTGGAGGCTGAGCCTCTGGCTGGGCGATGCCCTGGTGTGGAATAGTTTATTGGAAATCCAGTTTCATCCAGTGCACACGGAATCCTCAGAACAGCTGCAAGGCTTCTGGAAATGCCAGCCAGCCAGGGCGGATCTGTCTTCTCTTCCAGGGAGATGACGGGCATGGCCTTGCCGGCTCTCCTCTCCCACCACAGGGCTTTCTGAACACGGGGAGTATGGCCTCCTGACAGATGGGAAGGTGGGAATGAGCTAACCTTCCTTTACAGGCATTGTGGGGTGGCCTCCAGCGTATTTCCTCACCTGATTCTCATATCAACCCTATAAAATAAGCAGCGTGATTATTTCCCCTTTGTGTGTTTGGGATGAAACAGAGGCTTGGAGGCAGTCATGCATCTCCTCACAGTCCAGCAACTCGTTGGGAAGTGCTGGGTTGCTAAACCACGTCCCTCCAATGTCTCAGCCACGATGACCTGCCCTCCCAGGTGACTCAGCAAACAAGAGGTTGGAAACCAAGGCTGAGGGACATTGAAATAGGATAGCCTTAATGAAGTATTTGGATCTCATGCAGGACAACAAGCATCATCAGCACCAGAAGTGACGTCTCCTTTAGCCCGAGAGGATGACCAGTGCCTCAGGTCTTGGCAAGACAGGGTTGTATGCGTCCCTGGAATTCGGGCTCAGCTTCCAGGGCACAGTCAATGCCAAAGTTCTAGATGCTTCGGGCCTGAGGAACTCTTGTCTGAAATGAGGCCCATTTCTTAAAAAAACAGATATTCTAATTATCTACCCCCCCCCCCCCCCCGCCCACTCCCCATGGTTTGGAGTTGGCTGACACTTGGGGAGAAAGGGAGCGAGGACATTCATCATTTGCTTATTTAATAAGTATGAGTGGTGAGCTCCCATTATAGTGCGAACCGTGTTCTATTGGGCATAACCCATACAAAGTCGAAGCATATGGAATCCCCGCCTTCATAAAAGGAGACGTTAACAGACAAAAAAGAATTCAAATTAAGGTAGAAAGTGCCTAGGACCTTGAACGTATTTCTGAGTTTGGGAGGAAGCACATGTTTTAAGTTAGGGGAAGGCTTCATGGAGGAGGTGATATCTGAGCTGGGACTTGGAGATGAGGTAGGATAAGGGTATTCAGTGACGACTTGAAGGGCACAAGAAGTGGCATCTGAAAGCTAAGGGAGATAGAAAATCAATGGGTCGTGCAGTCCCCCCCACCCCCAGTAGAGAAAAGGCGGAGTTATACAGTATTCAGGGAAGAGAGACTGGCCTCGGCTTGGAGGGATCCTCTATGCCATGTTTATCTCCGATTATGATGTTATTTCTGCTCGTCCTCTTCCTGTTACATTTTACTTTATACAGTTGATATTAGGAGTGTGTGCATGAAAATTGGGAAATGGCACACCTGGCAAATTGACCTTGCATCATATGATATGTCTGTTTATATCTGATAATGCATCTGACCTTAGACTGTCTATCAGCTGATGTTAGTCTAGCTATAGCAGGGTTCTTTTGGTGAGTTTTGGCAAAGTTCATCTTTTTAAACACTTTGAGTTCTAATTTCCTGTTTCCTTTTATTTAAGGTGTATTACAGGTAATCTTTGTATAGTTTTTCTTTTCCCTAGTCTGACAATGCAGGCCTTTAAATTAGAGACTTTAGTTCATTAGCATTAAATGTAATTATTGATATATTTGTGCTTTAAAACCTTATCATTGATTTCCTGTTTGATCCACTTGTTTTATGTTTAATTTTTTCTTGCTTGCTTTATTTAAGAATATGTAAATACTGCTAACTGCCACTTCTCCTCTGAATTCTATTTTCCCTTTTTGTTAGAATTTAAGTAGTTATCCTAGAGATTGTAAGATTGATTGTAGATTTATTAAATTAAACCTAAATTAATATTTTTACCATCTCCCCAATAATTCAAGGTTTTTGAATACTTTATATGTATTTACTCTCTATTGCCTTTTTTGGTTCATATTCATTATAATTTAATGCATATTCTAAGTTCATAATATTTTGATTTTTTAAATTTAGTTTTCCAACGTATTTACCATTTCTATTAGTCTTCATTTCTGCCTCTACTTCAGTGTTTCCATCTGGATCATTTTCTTTCTGCCTGAACCATTTCTCTTAAGTTTTCTTTTTGAGCAGATCTGCTCTATATAAATTATCTGTTTATGCTTGTCTGGAGATGTCTTTATGCTACCTTCGCTTTAAAGGTGCTTTTCTCTGAGTGTAGAGCTCTACATTTGCATTAATTATTGTTTTTCCAGCCTTTTAAAGACATTCTTCCATTGTCTTCTGGCTTCTATAGTTACTGTTCAGAAGTCAGCCTTAAATCTTATTGTTTCTCATTTGAAGTTAAAGTATTTTTTTTCCTGTCTGTTTTTAATATATATTTTTTCCAGCTGTTTGACTGTGATATGCTTAAATGTGATTTCCTTTGTGTTCCCTTAAAGTTCATATGTTGAAGCCTAATCCCCCAAGATGATGGTATTTGGAGGTGGGGCCTTTCAGAGGTAATTGGGTTATGGGAGTGGAGTCCTAATGAATGGAATTAGTGTCCACATAAGAAAATGAGAGATGGCACAGCATATGGGGACACAGCAGGAGGGTATCTGCCTGCAAACCAGGAAGAGGGTCTTCCTCACAAATGGAATGGCTGCCACCTTGACCTTCAACTTCCAGCCTTCGGAATGTGAGGACTACGTTTTCCTTGTTTAAGGCATCCAGTATGGTGTTTTTAGAACAGCAGCCCCAACTGACTAAGACATTTGACATTGTCAAAAGCTCTGCTTCGCAAGGCTTCTTTACTTGTATACACAGCTTCCTGCCCGTGTTAGCTGTTTATGTTTTTCTCTCACAACCTTCATCTCCTTCCGAGTCCTCACTAGCAGACTTTTTAACATTCATAATTCTACTAACGGTCTGTTCAAGGCAGGGTAGGATTTTTCTATGACACCCCCCAAATTATTCTAGCTTCTACCCATTGCCCAATTCCAAAGCCATCTCCGTCTTTTTAAGTATTTGTTACAGCTGCATCTCACTTCCAGGGACCAAAATTGGTAGCAGTCAGAGTTCAATCAGGGGAGCAGCTTTGCTGCAATGAAATGGCTTATGTGACTGTAGGGGCAGGTGAGGCCAGTCCACCATCCAGGGGGCGGGCCAGGAGAAAGGGCAGACTGGAATTTGGGGACCTGGGCTGAATATCGGGCCTGTAGTCTAGCCAAGTTGGTATGTCCAGAAGACCATCACAATGGACATGAACTTAACCTTGCCTTTGCAAATATTTGTTCTATTTTCTCTACTGGATCAAGTATCTCTGACGCTTGGTTTAAATGTTGCCTCTTTACTGCCCCTGCTCTATCTTCCTGAATAAAATTAATTTCTCTCTTTTTGGTGCACCCCTGGCATTGTGTATGCTATTCTCTGTACTATGTTTTTTCTCATAATGAGATCTGTAGCTATTTACTCACTTATTGAACTCCAAGATCTGAGTGGCAGAGACCAGGACACAGTATTGGATGTCTGAGACTCAGCACAAGTAAACAAATATCATTTAAATGTTTATTGATCTCTACTGAAGTGGAAGGTGTATTTTTATTTATTTGTCTTAAAACCTTAATCGAAGGAAGCTGACTTTCCTGTGAAAGGCTCATTTGAGTGGGCCACTGAATTATGCAAATAGATAGTGAGAAAAGCACAGACATTGCGTTAAAATAATGTATCCTAGGAACTTTGATGACTTTATCAAGAGCGCCACTCTCTAGATCAATAGTATGTAAAGTTGGTCTCTGCAGAGGAGGAGGTGAATACATTTGCATGAAGATCCCATGGCTTTTTAAAAGAGAAGGAACAACAAACCAGTCCCTTCTCGCTGTGATTCTAATTAAGAGAGAATTACCCGGTGGGTGGACCTGCTGAAAATTTAGTTGCAGGAAGAGGCAATGAGCTCCTGAAGGATGGGAAGACCTAGGCTGATGGCCTGAATGTAAATCACCCTGGAGGTGGGCCGATTGCTTCATCCTGTGAGTGGTGTCAGCATCCCTCCCAGATCCAGCCATCTGGGCACAGGGCTGAGCTCTGGGGAGCAGTGGCTGAACATGGCCATGAACCTGAACACTGGGCTCAGCCTGGAATCGCCTCGGTTAATATTGTCCCTGCAGGAGCAAGATCATTTTCCTCTGAAGAATAGTAGTGTTGTGAGTAGATGGACTAGTGAGAGACTATTGCTGTGCTGACCAGCATTCCATGACAACACCTGGAATGATCAGAGGTCTCACCAGAAGCAGATTGGCATCTGCCATTCTGCCCACTCTGATGTAATTTATTTTTAACAGCTTTATTGAGGTATAATTGATTATATATATATATATATATATATATATATATATATATATATACACACACATATATATATACTGCCCGTGGTTAATGTAGATGATTTGAGGAGTTTGGCCATAGGCATATACTTGTGAAACCATCATCATAAACCTCCACCTTCAAAAGTTTCCTGTGTTCCTTTTCATTTATGGTAAGAACACTCAACATTAGAAGCCCATCCCCTTTTTACAAGTTCTTAAGGGCACGGTACAGTATTGCTGGCTCAAGCATGATGCTGTACAGCAGGTCTCGAGAACTCACTTTTAAAGAGCGACCCTTCTGGACAATGTGTGCTCTGTGTTTCGGTGCAATTTAGTGGAGGAAGAGAATCCCAAGGAAAATGACTTCTTCCTAATCTGGCAGGAGGGGGATCAAGCGTGTCCAGGGGTAACTGAGGTTGGAGGAACCTGTCAGTGAGAGGAGGAGTGGACGATTGTGTGTGCCGTCCCCTCCTGCATGGACTGTGGGACCAGAAAGAGCAGTTTTAGGAATCTGATCCCAGTACTTAGAACTGTGTCCATGGGAGCAGTTGTTTAACCTCTCCCAGCGCCAGTTTCCACTTCTGTCACGTGGGGATGTTCATGCTTATTTCAGAAGCCGGTGGTTTGTGAAACAGTGCAGGCCCCCCTGATTCCCACCTGGACCTGTCCCCGCTTTTCACTGTGGGTCACTGTCATATGGAAACCATTCACAGACCACTGTTTTTCAAATCCTGCCCTGGACACTAAAAGACCGGTGGCTGCCAATACGCACAGGAATCTGTTCTCCATCCAGAACTGAGCGTGAGAACATGACTATAGTAAGCATCTTCTACAAAGTCCCAGTTCCCCTCCACAGCTAAGACTGTCCTCATCTGTCAAATGGAGACAGTTCTTGGGATCAAAATAAGATCACAAATTCAGAAGGAAACAAAACAGAAGTTGAAGAGAAAGTGCTCTCAAAAGGAAGTGAGAATATCGGAGGCTCTGGATTGCTCAGGGTTGTGGTTTTAGGTGCTGGAAGATCAACTCTTATACTTTGCCTGCTATTTATTTTAACGGAGGGTGGGGACTTGCTGTGCAGACGTATTTATTATTATTATTATTATTATTATTATTATTATTAATGATTTAAGAGAGAGAGGATGGAGAGAAACATTGATTTATTGTACCACTTATTTATGCATTCATTGACTTATTCTTGTATGTACTCAAACCTGCAACCTTGGGGTATCAGGACAACACCCTAACCTGCTGAGCTACATGGCCAGGGCCAGAAGTATTCTTGAATTGTATTGAATTTATCATGTCGCCGACTATTAAACTTACATCTGGTAGTCCTTTTGGATCATTTTGACTGTCTCTATAAAGTAAGTTTCATAAGGGCAGAGGCTGGGGTTTATCTTGTGGATTGTTGATCACCAATAAATGTATTGATGTATTATTCATTCAATCATATTTTTATGCTTCTGCTATTTTATGAAGCTTTCCTGGTTTATCCTAGGGCTGAAAGATCTGAGAGAGAGTGAGTGAGGGAGAGCAAGAGCAATATCAAGAGTGCATGGGTGTATGCACTAGAGGAGGAGGAGGAGGAGGAGGAGGAGAGAGACTAAGATAGAAGTCACAGTCTATTTTAACCTAATCTGAGAGGGAGGGATTGAGAAAGGAAAAGAGAGAGAGAGAAAGAGAGAGAGAGAGAGAGAGAGAGAGAGAGAGAGAGAGAGAGAGAGAGAGAAGAGAAGAGAAGAGAAGAGAAGAGAAGAGAAGAGGAAGAGGAAGAGGAAGAGGAAGAGGAAGAGGAAGAGGAAGAGGAAGAAGAAGAAGAAGAAGAAGAAAATGAAGAAGAAGAAGAAGAAGAAGAAGAAGAAGAAGAAGAAGAAGAAGAGAGAAAAAGACACTAAGATGGAAGTCACAGTCTTTTTGTAACCTAATAAGTGACACCCAATCACCTTGTTGCATTCTATTTATTAGTAGTGAGTCACTAAATCCAGTACACCTCCAAGGGGGAAATAAAGACATGAATTCCAGCAGGTGAGGCTCATTGAAGGCCACCTTAGAGGCTGGCTACCACACAGCCAGTCATTAAACCCATGTCGCCAGAGTACACACTCTACCCATTCAATTCTTATGCTTTCTAATGTCCTGACCTTAGAGGGTCATTCCTCTCCTGTACTACGCATCCCAGTCTGTCTTCCATGAACTTATTCTCAATGTGTCTTAACTGTCACAAAATCTCACTAGCATCTCCACAGTCCATCTAGTATATCCAACATGTCCAAGTCTGATAAAAGCTTTATACTAATAGGTAACCATACCCAGATACTCTCTGATTCTAGAAGAGTCCCTGCATTTTCTTACTATTATGTTTTTGCTCTTGCCATCACTTCTTTTCTGAATTCCTTTGAAGATTCTCTCTCCACCATTTGTGAAAGTCCTGTACATGCAAAATCTTCTGCACACAGCCTGTTCCTTTAAGACGATGTTCCAGATCCCCCCCCCTCCCCCCCCCCTCCCCCCCCCGCTGTATCTGCTGGGATTAATCTCCTTTTCCTTACTATACCGGGCTCCTTCTTGTCCCTTTCTTAGTGCTCACACAGTCTTCCTCTTGTTTGAATCACATGACCATTTGTCTGCTCCTGAGAAATTTTTAGGATGCAGGACTGTGTCTCTCAGGGGTAAGGTAGACAGTTGTCCTTCTAAGAAGGCACTTGCTTCATGGGGCTGTTGTGAGGGTTCCATGAGCCCAGCTCACTGTAGAAACCCAATAAAAGAGCGCTCTTTTCATGGACAATGAAAAAAACAGAAACAAAATCTCACACTGACCTAACTTTTTAATTTGTTTTGGTCAAGTCCTCAACCTGAAAACTTTTCTGAGAACTCTGCTGCTTACATTTTCCCCTGTCAAATTTTAGTGTCTTTTAATGAGATTGACCTGGATGTCTCTGAGCTCCTTTGATCAGGTTTTGTCTCACTTTATTTCCTCCTGGAGCCAAGTCTCCTACGCTGGAAGTGTATCGGTCTGGGTAGGCGATGCTTTGCTATAGCAGTAAACAACTCCCAAATTGCAATTGCTTAAGACAACAAAAATGTGTATTTTTTTTTCTTTTTACTGACACCACATGTCCAACAGGGATCAGCTCCATGTTGTTCTCATGCCAGAACTCAGGCTAACAAAATAGGCAATACCCCTGGAATATTGGAAGGAAACAAAGGAAGATGAAAGAACTATATCAACTATATCAAAAGCTAAGGGCTGTAGCCTGGAAAAGACAAACGCTACTCTGTTCACATGCAATATTGGCAAAAACCATTCATGTCTCCTGTTATGAGTTGTACTGCACCCCATCTCTGCCAACATATATGCTGAATTCCTAACCCCGGAAGCCTAGGAATGTGATCTTACTTGGAAACAGGGTCTTTGCTGAAGGGATCAAGTTAAGATGAGGTCATGTTGGATTTGGGTGGGCCCTAATCCCATATGAATGGTGTTCTTATAACAAGGGGTGAACTCACAGGCACAGACACAGAAGGAATGAATGCCAGATGATGGTGGGGGCACAGACTGAATGCTGCAGCTACAAGCCAAGGAATGCCCAGCATTCCTGGCATTCCAGTACCAACCAAAGCCATTCCAATGTCATTCAAGCTACCGGAAGCTGGGAAGAAACCAGGAAGGATTCTCCCTTAAAGGTTTCACAGGAAGCATGGTACTGCTGACACCTTGATTTTGAACTTCTAGCTTCCAGAACTGAGACAACAGTTCTATTTGAAGCCCCCCAGTGTGTGGTACTTGGTTGCAGCAGCCCTAGGAAACACATACCTGGCTTAACCAACCACAAAGAAGGCACTGTGCCTGCAAAAAGAACAGGAATATATATCCGTTGCCATGAAAGGAGCAGCATTAAATGAAGTAGATTTGACTGAAGATTTTGTGGGCTTCATTACGGCAGGTAGCAAAATCTTGTCACAATATCTACGTGAGAATTCTCTTTTCCTTTCTAATGTTTTCCCCAACAACTACTCTTTCCTTCCCTTTACAACCTGCAAACAAATACATTTTGATTCTTCTTGCAATTCAGCTCAATGGAAGCCCAGTGGTGAGGCAAACATCAGCCCCTGTTCATTGAATTAGAGAAATCCTGTGATTAGAAGATCTGCTGCTAATCTGGGATACTGGGCCAGTGTTTGCTCAGGAGACTGCATTTAATATCCACACACAGTCACAGTACATTTTTATCTTTTATTGAATTTTAGGTTTTTGATTTTCTCACTTACACTTATGAGTTAAGGCTGCAATATAGTGGAGACTTTGCCAATGATGCATTTCACTGTCTTGTGCATTGTTGGCACAACACAACGGTAATTTTGACTAAATTATTGGATCATTTCTATTTCTTACTTTTGGTGTAGTGGCTTCCCTGAAGGCATAAACATCAGCTAATGAGTTTTTGCTATAGGCACACCTGTTGTAGCAATAGATAGGCATGAAATCATGGAGCCAAGTAAAACCTACTGCATTAAGAGTATGTACAAGAGTCCTCTTTGTCTTCTCCTTGATATAGTAAGATGATAAGAAAGGCCTGGCTATTCTGATTTCTTGCAACCAGACAACTAGGGACTGGACCAAGTATCAAGCAGCTGGTGCAGATATGATTTGAAGTCAGTTCTCATATTGGCTGAAGGAGAATCAGAGGCCAGGTTGCAAGGGAACTAAGCTAAAATATTCTACCTGTCTCCTCTCTTATCCCTCCAACACACATAATCTTATTAGTGCATCTTTAGTTGAAGGGATAACCCAGTAGCACAGAACACTTCAATTCTCCAGATAGCACACAATCTATAAATATTTCATATGTACTAAGCAATCGCAAGTCATTGCTTCTTCCTAGCAAGACAGGCTGCATACATTAGTTAAGGCTTGACTTGAATTAATATTTATTAGATTACCATTTACATGAAATTATTTTAAAATATTAATTTACGCATACATTGAGCAAATACAATTGTCAATGGGATATTTGCAACGTGTTTGTTGCATAATTAGACATTTATAAATCATTACGAGGGATTCCTTTCTATATAGCCAGATATGTCAAAGTACGCTTTGAGGAAGTTACACGCTCAGAATGTGATTTTGGCCTCTTGGTGCATATTTGCAGTCCTGGAAGATATAATTACCCAAATGTGCGTGGCTTTCTTTAAAACATTAATAGTGTAACACAAATGCTGGTATATACATAAATGGCAGACATGGAGAATTCACAGGTACATTTATATTCAATGTACCAATTCTTTATGTCTGTCATTTATATATTGAGTACTTAAATATGCTAGGCTTTGCTCTAGGCAGTTCACATTATTTTCATATTCAGTACCTACAGCATCCCTGAGGCAGATATTGATAATATCACTTTGTGGATAAAGGTACTGAAATTTAGGAGAATTTGCTAATTTGGTGAAAGAGAATGAGTGGTAATGCTTAGTAGGGAAGCTAGACTTTGAATAAAAGTCCCTCTAATGTCTCAGCCCTTATTTTGCGGCATTCCATAATAAAGCTCCCAATGTAAGTCGTACTTTGCATTTATCCTCCAGAATTTGTAAACCGCTACCAGGAAGGACCCCTAGCAATCTTGTACAACAATCGCCATTGTACAAATGGAAAATCTGAAGCCTAGAACATTAGGAATATTGCACTTGAAGTAACTGAAAAGTCCATACCATAATGAATGCAATCTTGACCTATCCAGAGTAGGAGCTATATGGTTTTTACCTTTGATCACTCAAAAATGAATGCAACACCTAGTACAAAACACCTAGATATTTGTTGCATGAAGAAATGCTTGAGTTCACGAGTGAATAACGCTGCGCCTTATTTGAATTCTTTGGTGTTTTCCCATCATCTCCAGGGCCAAGTGCTGTCTTGTACTAGTCGACACAGCCTTCATGACAGTCCAGCTTAGTTCTTTTTTTTTTTTTTTAAATATATTTTATTGATTTTGTACAGAGAGGAAGGGAGAGAGATAGAGAGTTAGAAACATCGATGAGAGAGAGTCATCGATCAGCTGCCTCTTGCACACCCCCTACTGGGGATATGCCCACAACCAAGGTACATGCCCTTGACCGGAATCGAACCTGGGTCCCTTCAGTCCCCAAGCCGACGCTCTATCCATTGAGCTAAACCGGTCCCGGCAGTCCAGCTTAGTTCTGCATCTGTTCTTCCATGATGGGGAAGAACAGGCCCTGTGCTCCAGCAGAGGCCAGCTGAGTGGCCATCCGGAGCGTGCAGTTCTTTCCCACCATCTCTGACTTGGGACATGCTACTGTATGCCACGCTGTCTTGAGGTCCCCTTGTTCTTCCTGTTGGGTTGATGAAGCCTTGGCTCCTGGAAATGTTCCCAGACAGGCGGGTCCTTACTTCCTCAGTGTGTGTGGTGCCCGTTGCTCTCTCCATCTCAGTCCTTTCACACATTGGACAGAGAGCTTATGGAGGGCAGGGCCAGGACTTAGCAACAGGCAAAATAAACGTTAGTCTGCTTACTGAGTGTTTACTACGTATAAGACCTTTACATCAATTCTCATTTTATTCTCTTGAAATTATGCAAAGAAGCGTGGCTATCATCTAACATGTAGTACATGTAAATGCTATGGTGTTTTATATCTCGAAATCATAGATTCAATACTAAATGTATTTTTAATTCATTCTTATTAAACATTATACTATTACATTCTTATTCAATTTATTGATAATCATATTCTTAAAAAACATTAGTAGAAGAGTATTCTAAAAAGTGAAACTCTCTTTCTAAAAAATGGTTGGGCATATAGTAAGTGCCCTACTCTATGTTAGGCCCTGATATTCTTGCAAAGGCTGGGTTGAAGAAAGTATTGAACAAAAACTATATGACGGGGGAAAGCTTATTAGAGAGAAAGACTTTCAGGGTAAGGCTGAAAATCAAAGGAGAAAGTAAAAAGCAAGAAAGATAGTTTTTCTTGAGCACCTACTATGGACTTGCTAGTTTATATACTTCGGAACATTTAATTACAATAACAAAGCTATGCAGTTGGCTGTTGCAGGTTGAATAATCTTCCCTGAAAAAGTCCTAACCCCTGGACCTCAGCCTGTAACCTCATTTGAAATAGGGTCTTCCTAGGGGTGATCAAGTTGCAATGGCATCATTAAGGTAGATTCTAGCCCACAACCAAGGTACATGCCCTTGATCGGTGTCCTTTTAAAAAGGGACAATTTGGAGATGGACACACAGGGAGGGAGACCAATGTAAAGACAGGCCTGTCGCCACTGATAAACCAATGGTCGCCTGAGGCCCCAGGAGCCAGGAGAGAGGCTCCCTGACAACCAGCCTCAGAGGGAAGCAGCTTACTCATACTTTCACCCCCCACTTCCAGCCTCCAGAACTGAGATGATAAGTTTCTTTAAGCACCCAGTTCTCTTTGTTACGGCAGCCCCCGGCAGCTAATACACTGGCATTTTAGTCTTTGTTTTAGATGACTAAACTGGGGCTTAGACGAAGTAATGTGACGCCTATGAGACCAAGTCTGGGTGGAAACAGAGACTCTCAGAGCTCTTACAGAAAAGCAAAGCAAGCCCAGCTCAGGGCTGGGCAGAGGGTGACAGGGGAACCATCTGGAGGAGGAAGTCAGAGACCCGGAGCACTTTGCTCACTCCGTTCCTCTCAGGGTGGCTGCTAATATGATCGTGGGGTTTACCTTTCCCTCGGAGTGTTTTCCCCATCCTGGGTCACAAATGGACCCTCTTCCACATTCCCGGGGATTCTTCGTGTCAAAGGGAATTGAGCTCCTTATTCAAATGTGTGTGATTTGCACGGGCGTCAGCCTGAAGGATGGCAGCACAGGCCCGAGGGCACCACCTCCAATTAATCACAATGATCAGTGAGTCCGGGCTGACCTTCCGGAGTCGCAGGGACCATGTCACATCACAGCCATTGATTCCTGGTCCGTGAAGCTGCTGCCCCCAGCGCTCCGGGTTAGGGCAGGGGATGGATGGAGCCTTTGTCCCCAGGCCACCCAAATGTTCAGGCCCTTTAAGGAAGCTGTTCGTTCCAGACATTTAGTGGAGGAGTCAGGCCATGTGATTTTCTAGCCCAGAGGTCGGCAAACCTATTAGTCAACAGAGCCAAATATCAACAGTACAACGATTGGAATTTCTTTGCAGAGCCACATTTTTTAAACTTAAACTTCTATCGCTACTTCTTCCAAATAGACTCACCCAGGTCGTGGTATTTTGTGGAAGAGCCTCACTCAAGTGTCCAAAGAGTCACATGTGGCTGGCGAGCCGCAGTTTGCAGACCACAGTTCTAGCCAAATGAAGACTAAGTTAGATTGTCTTTGGGTTACTTAGGGAAACCTCTTAGATGAAGCCAGGATGTTATTAATATGCCCCAGACACTGTGATGGCTGCCTCCTCATTGCTTCCTCTCTCCTGATCCCCCTGTGTACCTGGCAGGTAAAATACAGACATGTACATGGCAGATCCTCAATGGATATTTGTTGAGTGAAAGATCCCGGGATTTGGAGCCCCATAGGTTGAGTTCAGATTTGAACTCCATGTCTTGTGTTTCAGGCACTGCACTAAGTACTGAGAACCCAAATGGGCAAGATTTGTCTCTTGCCTTTAAAAAGCTCATTGTTGGGGTGGGGCAAGAACTGGGCAGGCAGGGAGACAGGTGTAGGGTCAGCTCTCTAGTCCACAGGTAAACCCAGCAAGAGTATGTTAGCCAGTCCCTTTGCAGTCAAAGGCACTTGGGTCAGAGAGACCAGTAGGAAGCTCACCTGCACCCGACTCAGCTGCACTCAGAAAAGGAATTCCTATAGTCAGCCATCATCTTAGAAACAGATATTAGCACATTGCCAAGGGGGAGAAGGTATTTTTATGGGTCAGCTTATTCTCTGCTGAGAAGATCCCATGAGAAATTCGGTTCTCTTGGACTCCCTGGTAAGCAGTGGTTGGCTTTGCTCTAAATCATGAGCATGAGCTCTGCTTTTTATAATTTCACTCAGTTCCTGTAGGCCACTGTATGGGTACCTGAGTGATCGCCGGTTTTATTCTATCCACATGCATTTATTACTGACTTACTATACGTGCTGAGCCCTGGAGCAACAGGGGGGGAAAAACCCATTCCCTGCCCTCAAGACTCATTATGCAGAGTCAATAGACAAGCAGTTGACATATAACTGCCTTGGTAATAGCCTCTCATAAGAACATACAGAACAAGAGCTTATGGACAGGGATGGAATCACAGCTTAAATGGTATTTAATGAACCTATGAATGGCCATAGACAATGGGAACACGCAGTGGATATAAACTTATGCAGTCTTAAAAATGAGGAGTGATTTATAAATAATTTGGAAATGCTCAGTTGGTTAAAAAGGGGCACACAATTATATACAGAATATTTTAACCATGCAAAACAAGTTAATTAAAACAAGAATATAGCATACAGTGGTGCCTCGCATAACGAACGCCTCGCACAGCGAACTTTGGACAGGTTTTTCATGAAACCATTGGCCAAGAAGCAGAAAATGGATGAAGATGTGCAAGATTCGGTAGACTCTACTTAGTCTGTCTTAAAATTAAAAAAATGTGTGTTTTTTTTTTAAAAAAAATTATGTTTTTAGATGTATCTAAATAAAAATATGTCATCTTAGCATATTTTTTTTATGTCATCTTAGCATATTTTATGCTACAGAACGAATTATTTTTTTTAACATGTATTGTTATGGGAAAACGCGTTTCACATAACGAACTTTCCGCATAACAAGCTTGCTCCTGGAATGAATTAAGTTCGTTGTGTGAGGCACCACTGTATAAGATGTTGGAAGGATTTATACAGATATGGAAAATGAATTATTCCCTTGGTTTATTTTTCATTTTTTGGATACTTTAAAATCATACATAATAAGCATCTATCATTACAAAAATGGGGTTCAAATGCCAATCAGCTTTTTTCAAATGTCCTGGTTGCTAGAAATTAATGAGGCAGCCTAAATATGAGGTGTGAGGAGGTTGTCTCTGGATTGGATGGAATGAATGAGATGAGACCACTGACCCATGACGATCTCCATTAGACCGAGACTTCACTAGGCACAGAGGAGGCCTGGCCCAGGGCACGGAATTTGCCGGGAGAGCTCACAGTGTCTCTCCCAAGATCAATTGCCAAGGTTGCAATGTGAGCAAAAACACACTGGTCAAGGAGAAAAAGAACTGAAAAATCTGCTGTATCAATTGAATCATCATCTGTTTTACTATTACTCTATTTCTTTTTCTCTCTGCCCCACTTCTTCCCCTGGCCCTCATTGTCTCTCCCCCAGCATCAACAGAGGGCATGACATATTTAAGGATTTCACCTGCTGAGAGGTACCAGGGTTTATCTGAACTCAACTTTAGACTGGACATTCTCTAAACAACCTTTTCTACTGTGCATTTACACACTGACTTACTATTTTAAGGAGTCATGAAAAGTGTCCCAGAACCTGGAAAGTGTGGCTAAATCATATTTTCCATGCTCTTGCTGTAATGCTTGCTGTATGGCATTCCCCTTATTTATGGCTCTCGGAGTTACTTGAAAATACATTTTCCTGATTGATCCAGGGTTCCTCACCTGTCTGCATGCTTCTGGATTTCTTCTGGTGAGATGGTGACAAGGTCAGTGAGTCAAGATATTCTCAGGGCTTCTTTAACCGGTTTGGCTCAGTGGATAGAGCATAGGACTGTGGACTGAAGGGTCCCAGGTTCGATTCCAGTCAAGGGCATGTACTGTGGTTACAGGTATATCCCGAGTAGGGGGTGTGCAGGAGGCAGCTGATCAATGTTTCTCTCTCATCGATGTTTCTAACTCTCTATCCCTCTCACTTCCTCTCTGTAAAAAAATAAATAAAATATATTTTTTTAAAAAGAAAGAAAGATGTCCTTGGGGCAAAAGAACTTCCCAGGGTCCAGGAAAGAGCTATGAAGAGGCAGGCTGGATTTAGTGCTCAGTGCTTCTGAGTTTAGACCAAATGGGCCCATGATGTATTATCTACTAGATTGTTAGTTTCTTGAGGTCAAGGACAATGCCATTCATTCATGTATACCTCTTTTGCACATGGCATGATACCTGCACATAGCATGATGCCTGACACACAACATATACTGAATGAATAATAAATAAATAAATCTCAGTACGAAGTGAATGCTGATACTTTCATAAATGTTTATAGGTCAGAATTAATTATTGCCTAAAATACATTAGAATTAAATAACTTATTTCCTATATAATATTTACAAAGGATCAATACTAAATTTGTCCGAACGATAAGAAGAATTTATTTGTTTATTTATAGATTCATGTGTTTGGACACAGACTGATCGCCAGCTCTGTGTTAGTGATAATTCTTGTCCGCTGTGGTGATTTCCTATCATGTGCAGAGAATGAAGGAGGGGTTCCCTCCATCCCTCCCTCCCTCCCTCCCTCCCTCCCTCCCTCCCTCCCTCCCTCCGTCTTCCCCAGGAAAGGAGGAGTGGCATATTCTGATTGGTCACTCTGAAAGGCCTCAGGAAGGTCCATTATACTCAGAGTGTTTATGGCAAATAGGATGCTATGTGGAGCTTCTGAAGGCCTCCAAAGAATCAAAGAGCAGATTACTAAGGACTTTGGAGTAAAGCCATGATCACATTTGCTAATTACTAGTCTTCTTTAGAGAAAAAAAACCTTGAGTAGCTGAGTCATGCTAGAGACTATGCATTTGACCAACACAACAAATATGAGCTACCCATCATGAACTGGCTGCTATCTGGTCCAGTAAGGCATAGGCTGGATGTGAACAGTAGCAACCCATCATTATAAGGAAATGGTAGGTAGGAGCTTGGACTGGAGGAGGTCAGGAAGGGACAGTAAAATGCTTGAGCAGGTAGCTTAGACACCTCTGACATTTATCCTGATGAATCATTGCCCCACCCCCAGACCTCTAACTAAAGGAGGGTCTCCTATGATAAGCTAAACCTTATTCCAGAGAGTTCCAGCTTCCAGTAATGATGAAGTATTATCGTTATCCCACAAATATTTGATGGCACTGGAGAGCAACCCAATAGAGGCAACAATTGCAGATGAGGAGGAAAGAGTTCAGAGCTGACAGAGAGTCAGGGAGATGGGAGAGAAATCCTGGAGGAAAGAGAGAGCTCCAAAATCTGAACATAAAAATTGCCCTAAATCCTTGGCTCATCTACAAAGGTGTTGAAGGGAAGGGACCCCCGTGAGTCTGATGGAAAAGCTGCAGCTGGAAGCAGAGACTTCAGCTTCTGAAACTGCAGGGAAGACAGCGTGGGATTTGTATTCAGCCTGGTTAACTGCTTGCTAGAATGAAAATCACAGAACGCAGGGTGCCTAGAACATTTTAATTCTTATGTCCAGTATCTAATGTGACATTCAACTGTTTTTCTCCATAGTCCAGAGAAAAACAGTCAGTACAGTTAAGGAGAGGGTGAAGACTAGGCTTACAGCTCTGTTTGTCTTTGTTTTGTGAGGGTTAGGGGGAGGGGGAGGATTACAGTTGGGGTTAGGGTTAGGGGTAGAGTCAGGATTAGAATTAGTGGATATGCGGCTTAGGTGAGCTTGACAGTGAGTGTGAGGTTTAAGGTGAGGTTAGGGGTTAGGGTTAGGGTTAGGGTTTTAGTTTGCGCTGGGATTAGGTTGAGGGGTACTGAAAAGAAGCAATAGCTGATGTCCCCTTTTATACTCTAGTCCTGAAACAACTGAGCAAAGGTAAAATGGGAAAGCGCATAGAGAACATCTCTGTTAATAATGAAAGGTGATGCGTTGGATGATGCCTTGTTCCTGTGGTCAGCTGTTCTTGCTAGCACTCTCCTCCAGAGTTAGACAGACTTACTGTTCAGCAGACACCCTTGTTCAGCTGAAGCTGTGCTTGACCATTTGGGAGCACACTGATGACTTTCTGCCTTCCCCACTAGCAACTCTGTGCTTTTCTGTTTTATGGCTTCTGAAGTCTCCGAAGCTTAGCCAGCGATTTCACAGGTGTAGCCCCCAAAGCAGGGGGATTTAATACCTCAGGGCAGTGGTCGGCAAACTCATGAGTCAACAGAGCCAAATATCAACAGTATTTAAAATTTCTTTTGAGAGCCAAATTTTTAAACTTAAACTTCTTTTAATACCATTTCTTCAAAATAGACTTGCCCAGGCTGTGGTATTTTGTGGAAGAGCCACACTCAAGGGGCCAAAGAGCCGCAAGTGGCTTGAGAGTGGCCTCAGGGCAATCTTCCACCAATGGGCAACAGCACATCAAAACTTCCATCTTCTGTGCTACAGAGACAATTCTGAGGTGGATACTATCTTGTGCTTTTAGGGTCTCTGGTGGGATTTCTCATTCCATTGCTCTCAGTGGTGGGTAGCCCAATAATTCTCCATCACCTTTCCTTTCATCCTTGTCTGACTACCTATACTTCCTTATTTTGGCTTCATGGGGTCAAGTGATGGCACTCATCTCTTGAAAAACATTTTATTTTTGGCACTCATATCTCTGCCTCAGTCATGCAACTTTGTCAAAAATCAGTGTGGCATATAGTGTAGGTCTACTTCAGTGTACATCGATCCATGTGTCTGTCCTTCTGCCAATACCCAACATGGCAATGATTGCTACAGCCACATACTAAGACTTATCAATGGAAAGAGTAATTCCTCCCAATTTGTTATTTCCAAGATTATTTTAGTTAGTCTTCAGCTGATACCTTTCCATATAAATTTTAGAGTAATATTGTCTGTCTCTCTAAAATGCCTTCCTGAGATGTACATAGGATTGTGTTAGACCTATTTGTTATTTTGGGAAGAATTGACATTAATATATTTAGTATTCCATGAACACAGTATATCTTTCCATTTATTTATATTCTTTGATTTATTTTACTGTCCTTTGTAGTTGTCAGCAGACAAGTTCTATATATATCTTATTGAATTACACCATAAGTATTTCATTTTTGAGCAGTGATGGTAAGTGATGTCATATTTTTATTTTCAATGTCCACATGTTCATTGCTAGTATACAGAAATGCATGTGTGTGTGTGCATGTGTGTGTGTGGTGTGTGTGGTGTGTGTGTGTGTGGTGTGTGTGTGTGTGTGTGTGTGTTAGTCTTATATTCTGTGATCTTGCTAAATTCACTTATTAGTCCTAGGTATGTTTTTTATAGATGCATTGGGATTTTCTACATAGACAATCATGTCACCTTCAAATAGAAATACTTTTGTTTTTCCCCTCTGATCTAGATATATGCTTCTTTTTCTTGTTTCTTGCTCTATTGCACTGGTTAGAGCTTCCAGCTCATTGTATAATAAGAATGGTAAGAGTGGACATCTTTGCATTTTCCCTAACTTTAAGAAAAATACTCAGTTTTTCATTACTAAGTATAATGTTAGCTGTAGAGGCTTTAAAAAAATCATGATAGGTATTGAATTTTTGTCAAGTGCTTCCCTCGCATGAATTGATATGATGGCATAATTATTCTTCTTTAGTCTGTTAATGTAGTGGGTAATACTTACTGATATTCAAACCTGAGCCTGGCTTTTTATATGTTGCTGAATTCTATTTGCTAATATTTTGCATCTACATTCATGAAGATTAGTGGCCTGTAGTTTTACTTATTTAAAACAATTTTGGTACTGTCTTTGTCTAGTTTTGGCATCAGGGTAATACTAGCTTAATAAAAGGAAGTGGGAGTGTCCCTCCCCCTTCTATTTTCTGGAAGAGCTTGTGTAGAATTGTTGCAAATCCCTCTTTAAACATTTGGTGGAATTCTTTAGTGATACCATCTGGTACTGGAGATTACTTTTATGGAGTATTTAAATTACAAACTTAATTTCCTTAATAGTTATAGGGCTATTCACATAATCTATTTTATATTGAGTGGGTTGTTGTAGTTTGTGTCTTTCAAGGAATTGGTCCATTTTACCCAGGTTTTCAAATTTATATGAGCAGAGTTGTTCTTAGTATTCCCTTATTCTTTTGATGCCGAAGGGTTTATATTAATATCCCTCTTTCAGTCATGCTGTTGGTACTTTGTGTCTTCTTATTTTTCCTTTGTCAGTTTTATTGATCTTTGCAAAGAATTATCTTTGTTTATTAATTTTCTCTACTGATTTTATGTATGTATTTACTTGGTTTCTGCTCTTTCTTATTTCTTTTATTTTCTTGGCTTTGGGGTTGCATTGCTCTTTTTCCAGGTTCTCAATATCCATTATCTCTTAGATACTTGATTTGAGACTTTTCTTTGTTTTTATATGTATGCATTTAATGCTATAAATCTCCCTCTGAGCACTGCTTTGTGTACTACACATTTTGATATGTAGTATTTTAATTTTTATTCACATCAATGTACTGTTAAATTTCTTTTGAGATTTCTTCCTTTACCCATGGATTATTTGCAAGCATATTGTTAGTTTATTATATAATTATATGTCTTATTACCTATATAACTTTAATTTTATACATGTAATTATAAATTATATGTATGATCTTTAAGGGGAAAAAAGGGAGATACCATTTCTATACTTCACAGACTGGTGAAATAATACCATATCTCTGCCTACTGGTGGTGTCATTTTATCAGTCCCCGTGAGGTATAGAACATTATCTCCCTTTCTTGTCCCTTAGATATTTTCCTATTGCTTTTCTGTTATTGATTTCTGTTGGATTAATTGTGATCAGAAAATACATTCTGTGTGATTTCAATTCTTTTCAATTTGTTGAGATTTGTTTTTTGACCCAGGATGTGATCTATTTCAGTAAATGTCCAGTCTGTACTGAAAAAGAATGTGCAATCTGCTCTTTTTGGGTGAGATGTTCTAACATGTCTAATTAGATTCTGCTGGTTGACGATGTTTTTGAATTCTTCTATATCATGTTGATTTTCTTTTCATTTCTACCAACTGCTGAAAGAGGGGTATGGAGATAGCCACTATATTTTTGGATTGATGTATTTCTTCTTTCAGTTTTATCAGTTCTTGTTTTTCACATATTGCATTTTTTTGTTTAGTTCATACGCTTTAGGATTTCTATCTCTTCTTGGTGGATTGACCTTTTTCTCATTATGTAATGTCCCCCTCTGTCCATGATAATTTTATTTGTTCTAAAATCTACTTTATCACATATTGATATAGCCACTCCTGCTTTCTTTAAAGTTAAAGTTTGCATGATATTACTTTTAAAACTCCTTTCACTGCTTACATTTGAAGTGATTTTCTGGTAGATAGTATACTAGATGGATCACGTTATTAATCTACTCTGCTAATCTCTGCCTTTTAATTGGTATATTTATATCATTACATTTAATGTAATTGATATTTTAGAGATTAAGTCTGCCATTTTTTTCTGTTTTTTTCCCCCTTCAGTTTTTCATCTTTTTTTTTTCCTTACCTTTCTGTGGATTACTCAAATATTTTTTAAAGTTCCATTTTGACCCTTAATGTTTTTGAGTATATGCCTTTGTATAGATTGTTTAGTGGTTGCTGTAGCTATTTTATACATATCATATACATCTTATCACAGCCTACCTTAGTTGGAGGTAGACTTAGCAGTTTGGACTTCTTTGAAGGGGAACTAGTATTATGCAGTTGGATTATCCTTACATTGCCTGTGGTATTTGTAAGTCATGTCCCATTGGTTCCTCTTACAGATCCGTCTAAGCATCTTGTCTAAGCTCACCCCATTTGTTTACAGCACTAAGAAAGCAGGCAATAAAATTTTTTTTGAGTAGATGAGTGAGTCAGCACCAAATTTCTGATTTCTTGACAAGCAGAGGTGTGTCAGATTTCAAAGTTCCAGCCGGAGAATGTGGAGGCTCTTCTATTCTGCCAAAATTGTAGAACTTCTGCCACTTTTCACAAACAACCCTCAGGAGACCTCACCAAGCACAGTAGTCTAATGGAAAATAATTTACTGGTACTCTCTCCTCGTCTGTTGATGTTTGCACTTATTTTATAAGGTCTTCAACATTTAGAAACGTGAAAAACGTGGTCTAATGGAGTGCTAATGTGATACCCAGGCATTTTTGCAGAGAGTGATCTCGGGATGGGGTGCATCGCCACCCTTCGACCATTCCCAAGGGAGGCAGTCTCTCTAAAGTAAATTCTAATCCACCTGGTGTGGCTCAGTGGTTGAGCATCGACCCATGAACCAGGAGGTCAGGGCATATTTCTGGGTTGCAGGCTTGATCCCCAGTATGGGGTCTGTAAGAGGCAACTGATAATTAATTTTCTCTCATCATTGATCTCTCTCCCTCTCCCTTCCTCTCTGAAATCAATGAATATATATTAAAAAACAAATAAAGTGATGCTAGCAAATCACTGCTCAGAGACATCCTCAGAATCCCCCAGCTGCAAAGTAAAGCCAGGCCAAAGCCCCATACTTTCTTATTCCAAATAATATATTTAATTATTACACTTTTTGTAAGAATAAAATATATTCTTTAAAATGTTTCTGTATGTGAAACAGTATGTTAGACATTGGAAAGGTTTTCATGAAAATATAAAAATTATTGCTAAGAAAAAAAATTACATTTCAGTTTCCTGAACCATACATTTATGCTGTACACCTTGTTTCTGGCATGAGTTTAATTTTATTGTTATTGTCAACATTGGACTTCCTATGTATCATTTCATTAAATTCCCACTATGAGGGGGCCACTATGACTGGCCCCATAGTACAGACAGAGAAACTAAGAGTTGGAGAACTCCAGCTCAGGGAGAGAGGACCGAAGCCCAGGTAATCTGACTCAGGCATCTGTCCCCAACTCTCAAGGTCACACCTGCAACTGATTCAAAGTAGAGCCTCAACTAATCACCTCATTCCCCTTACTCTATAGCTCTTTCCAACCCATTTTGCTTTCCAGCACATTCCCGAAGCTGTCTTCAGCCTTCTTCTGGCTAAATAGCAGTTTAAAATCTTTAGTTCAAGGACATGTGTCCCTACCTTTAATAATCTGTCCTGACCTTTCTCATCAGTTAAATGGCAGTGGTTGACACTGGACCTCACCCGATGCCTCTGCGCTGTTTGGACTCTGGAGAAATGCTCGCCACGGTGACAGGTGTCCTTACACTGGTTGGTGCCATGCCTCCCAGCATCACAGAGCCTTCCATTTGGAAGGCACTGATTTGCAGTGCTTCCAGGCCTCCAGGCACAGATTAAATACAATTACACAATTTATTACTGTATAATCGTTATATACCTGGGGCTTTCCAAACAATAAACCCTAAATTGCATTCCCCAAAGGTCAAAAGCAATTTTTCTTATCCTTGCAAAGTGCTTAATGAATTTGAACAGAACGGAATGCATACATATGAGGAGTAAATGAATATGGGAAAGAACTGGTTATATTTTGAAATGTGAATTTGATCAAATTCCTGATTTAAAAATCTTCATCCATTCCCTGGATTAATAAGGAGTTTGCTGTAGGGAAACATCATGCTAGACAATGATGGTTTTATCAAATTTAGATCATCAAGTGTAACAGCTCACGTGTCTTAGCTTGGGCTGCTATAACAAATACCGCAGACTGGATGGCATAAACAACAGACATTTATTTTTCACAGTTTTGGAGGCTGAAAGTTCAATATCAAGGTGACAGCCCAGTGATTCCTTTTTCTTGGTTATAGATGGCAATCTTCTCGCTGTTCCCTCAACTGGGAAAAGGAAGGGAAGGAAAGAGGGAGGGAGGGAGGAGTGGTAGAGTTGGAGAGAGAGAGAGCGAGAGCGAGAGCGAGAGCGAGAGCGAGAGAGAGAGAGAGAGAGAGAGAGAGAGAGAGAGAGAGATCTCTGGTCTCGCCTCCTTTTCTTATAAGGATATTAATCCCATTATGTGGGCTCCACCCTCACGACCTCATCTAAACTGAATTGCCTCCCTAAAGTCCCACCTGCAAATACCATCACACTGGGGGTTAGGGCTTCTATATGTTAACTTTGAGAGAACACAAACATTCAGTCCACAACACCTTGGAATAGATGAGAAAACTGAGGCCCAGCTCCTTGCAATGGCATGAAGGCAGGAGCACCAGTTGAAGACAGTTGCTTTACTCCTACTTAGAGAGTGCTATCTCCTAGAAAGGTAGAGGTTTTGAAGAGAAGAATATTGAAGAAAGGCCCTACCTTGGAAAGAAAATAATGAATTCCGAATGAGATGGAATTATCCCTAAGTTTCCTCAGATCTCTACCTGGAGAATACCATAGGGAAGAAATGGCAAATACGGTTTACATGCACTAGCTATTCTATCTCATGCCTTCTGCAGTCACTGCTAACACGCCCTTTGCTCTCAATCTCTATGCAGCCTCAGAATCATGTTTGCCCCAATTCTCTAGTTGTTATTATGGAACCCTTAGAGACAGGAGGTGAAATTTGTGCCTCGGTTCCAGATTGAGTAACAAAACACTGTGTTTCTGGATCACAGTTACGTAAAGACTTGCTCCAAATTCTTCCCTCCTGGTTCCTACTCTGGCCTTTTGCATTGCTTTTGGATGGTCACGGTTGGCCTGTTCCCTTCACCTCATGGCCTCCCGACTTTCAGAACATCATATGCTCTTACGTCCAGCTTTAAGAAATTAAAATATTCATTCCCTTTGGATGAGTCAGTCTTCTCCTTGTATCTCAAATGCCATGATAGCAACTCTGTTCAAGTGATGGAAATAACCCCCTCTCTCTCTTCCTCTCACTCTTCCTCTTCTCTCTTTGTCTTCCTCTCTTCCTCTCTCTTTCTCTGCCCATTTTTTCCTAATGAATAATAAGAGGTATTGACAATTGACATATGCAACAACATAGATGAAAGAAGCAGATAAAAAATAGAGCGTATATTATACTATTGGGCTCTATGTCTACGCAGTTCTGAAAAAAATGCAAACCAGCTTATAGTGAGAAGAAGCCAGATCTTGGTTTGCCTGGGACTGTGGATGGGAGTGGGGAGCCCAGAAGGGAAGGAAGGGAGGGTTATACAGGGGCACCAGGAAACTTTTGGGGGTGATGGTTAAGATCTTCATCTTTATTGTGACGCTGCTTCCACAAGTGTATACATTTTTATCAAACTTTAACGAATTGTTAGATCCTTCTAGGGTTTGCTTTTAAACTCTGTGAAGCAACATTTTATCTAGGCTATTTTTCCCCATTACTGAGGCAAAACTATTCCAAGTATTTTATCCAATACTCCATGAAATATGAGATTTTCCACTCCGGCTACTGGGAAAAGGAATTATTCCTGGCCCCCTGTCAGCCACAGAGAACGATCCTTCTACTCAGTTTTCCCACTGGCCTCTGGTGCTCTCCTCACACCCATGTGAGGTTAATGCTCAGCTGGAGCACTCAGCAGTCTGTTAGGGGGACTGGGCCGGTCTCTGGTGCTCCATCGCAGAGCATTCTGGGCTCCTGTCCTCTGTCCTCCAAACTCCAGCCACTTTGGTTCTTAGCTCCATCGCCTCTCCTCGGTGAGACCACTGGGCTTCTTGTCCCTGTCCCAAGAGCTGGACTCTCCCTGCAGACAGGGAGCTGGGCAATGGTAGGCCTGCCTCATCACTTCCCTTCTCTCACAGATCACTGTCCTTTATTGTGTTATGTCCAATGTTGTTTCATATGTAAGTTGGATTTTAGATGTTCTAAGTGACAGGGCAAGTCTGGTCCATATTGCTCCACTTTGACCAGAAAAGGATGTCTCTTTTTCCCTCTGGGTTTATGAAATGAGTTGAATCATTTGATGAGGCATTCCCTTTGAGTTCTGCTCCCAGAAATTGCCTTTAATGGCACCTCATTCTCCTTCTCTGTCCCCACCATTTAGAGAAGACAGTTTGGATATTGCACTAAAAATCGTTCTCTTACGATTGACAGCATAAGGCAGATTTCTCAAACTGGAGGCCTATAGACTAGATCTGGCACAAAGATGTGTGTGTGTGCGTGCGTGTGTGTGTGTGCGTGCATGCGCGCGCATGCACGTGCATGTGCATGCCTGCCCAGTCCTTAAAAAAATGGACTTGAACTTCAACAGTGAAGCACTGGAGTTTCCCACGGGGGTGTGGCTCTCTGGCTTCTCTTGGAAAGTCCCAATAACTGACATGGTTTGCTCATGTTCCACTTGTCTAAAATGCACGAACAGCTTGGCTGGTGTGGCTGTGGTTGAGTGTCGACCCAGAAACCAGGAGGTCATGGTTCAATTCCTGGTTAAGGCACATGCCCAGGTTACAGGCTCAGTCCCCGATAGAGAGCACACAGGAGGCAGCAGATAGATGTTTCTCTCTCTCTCCTTTCCTCTCTCTCTAAAATAAATGAAAACACATTAGAAAATAAAAATAAAATAAAATGCATGAGCAGCTGCCCCCTTTGAAGGGCCACACCCTGTCCTTTTTAACACAGGCCTCCTCGGGCGTCCACCCTCACCTCTGGTACTTGGCTGGCCCCCTGAGGCATGAGGATCTGTGGCCCGCAGTGTGGAGGTGAAGAGGCTCCGTTCTGGAGTTCCAGGGGTCCTGGTTCAAAACCCTACTCTGGCATTTTGGTGACTCACTGCAGCACTTCTCTGTTTGCCTGTTCTCAATGCTACAGACACACTTCTTGCTGCTTCTGTGCCCCATGTAACAAACCCCTGCTCCTTGCAGCTTCTTGCTTCATTACCAACCAGGTTCTGCTTCCTTTGTGCTCCGGGCTTTGGCATCAGAGCCTATGGCCAGCTGCTTTGCTTTCACGTATCTCCCATCCAAGTTTCCTTTATTTTATATATATATATATATATATATATATATATATATATATATATATATATATATATATTGATTTTTTACAGAGAGGAAGAGAGAGGGATAGAGAGTTAGAAACATTGATGAGAGAGAATCATCAATCAACTGCCTCTTGCACCACTCCTACTGGGGATGTGCCCACAACCAAGGTACATGCCCTTAACTGGAATCGAACCCGCGACCTTAAAGTTTGCAGGCCAATGCTCTATCCACTGAGCCAAACTGGTTTCGGCCCAATTTTCCTTTATAAAGACTTTCTGATGGACTCAGTGAATCATCATCATCCCATTTGGGCAAGTGCTTGGCACCAAGAAAACTCAG
The DNA here is from genome assembly GCF_964339955.1 of Pipistrellus hanaki. NCBI lineage: Eukaryota > Metazoa > Chordata > Mammalia > Chiroptera > Vespertilionidae > Pipistrellus > Pipistrellus hanaki. The sequence continues at coordinate 45,844,253 of NC_140519.1, read as the reverse complement.
GAAACCAGAAGCCACTAAACTTTTGTTTGAAAGATTTTTTATTGATTTTTAGAGAGAGAGAGAGAAAGGGAGAGGGAGAGAGAGAGACATTGATGTGAAAGTAAAACATTGATTGGCTGCCTTCTGCCTGCCCCTATTTGGGAATCAAGCCCCCAACCCAGACATGTGTCCTGACCAGGAATTGTACCAGCAATCTCTTGTGCCCATTTTTGAGCCTATGAACTTGACTCACAGTATTGCAGGTCATAAGATCAACTTTCTTCCAAAAGATGCTGGGCTTGCAAGGTACTGAGAGCAGAACAGATTTCTCTGCGCTGCTACCTCTAGTTCACTTTGTATGCTGCCTAGGACCTCGGATGTATTAATACAATAACTTACAGTCATGACGCTGACCACAGCAACAATAAATACAATAGTAATGACTACCCTTTGCGAAGCGCCTACTATTTCCCAGGCATTGTATTCAGCACTTTGCACACATTGGCTCCTGTGTTCTCGAGGTAACTCTAATGGTAAGAACCATTTTTTTTGTTTCCATTTTAAGGATGAGAAAACACTCCCAGAGAGTTTAAGTGACTTTTCCCAAGCTCACATTAGAGTCAGGAATGAAATTCAAACCCAGACAGATCCAATTCTCAAACATTTTGCCGTGAGGCACAGAGAGCAAACCATGTGTCCACAGGGGGTGTCACTTAGGATGTCTGGAGGCTCCTCCGAGGAAAGAGGGAGGCCTTTGGAACTGGAAGTGGGGCAGGCAGGAGGAGCACTGGGTGCAATCAAAGTGGCTCCCACGAAAGGCGGAGGTTTGCATCATGGAAACATCATGGCTTCTGCAACCACAGACGAGGGTCCCAGCCTGCCATTCATGGGATCCATGACCTTGTGAGAGTTCCTTAACCTCCGTGAACCTCAGCTTCCTTTTCCTAAAATAGAGGGAACAGTATCCTGCAGCAATAATTACTCTGGAGAGCTGTTCAGAGGGTTCAAGGAGCTGAGACATGTCCGTTTCCTGGGACATAGTGGACACTCTGTAAACCCTACTAGGCTTCCTCAACCCTGGACCTGCAATTCCTCAGCATTCAACGCCTCTGAAAAAGTTTGGAGCCAAAATAAATCTGGGGGCAAAAAATGACCCAAATGGACATGAGGCTACTTACAAGTCTTATATGAACTAGATTTGATAGCGGGGTCCTGTGACATACGAATATACACATAGATCCTGTCTCCAAGGCCTGCAAAGGTCTGTATCCTGAAAGTCCTCCGGCCTCAAGGATTTTGGATAAGGGACCACGGATGAGTATTTAGTTACTATTATCCCCTATCTGCCTCCTTTGTGGTTTACTGAGTCCCTGCAGAAAGAGCTGTCTGTCTTGTTTAGTTTTCCCTCACCCCTGCATGAATGCCTGCGATGTGGTGGGAAATGGATAAATGCATATTGATGAGATGAATGAGAGGATGATCAGGTCTTGGTGATGAAGAAAATAAAAACGGAGTCCCAGAAAACGAGAGAGGGAAAGTATGTGTTCCTCTCACCTCTTCTTTCCTTTGGTCTCTTAAAGGGTTCCGAGCCTCTGGAGGGGCCCCTCGTGAACGGGGGAGCGGGAGGAAGGGCTGGAAGCCACCCAGAACCTGGAGGAGGCGCTGGGGGAGCAAAGCTGGCAGCAGTGTCTGACTCTGAGCAGGAGCCCGGTTGCCTTTTTTGGAGGCCTGGCTCCCGCACAGCTGCTGCGCCCAGCTCTGCAGCCAGCATGCAAGGGAGAGGTGGGAAAATCCCACAAAGTGATATTGTATCTGCTTGTGGTCGAGTCCGGTCTCCAAATTTGGACAGTGGAATTTGGTGGGAAAATGGGAAATGCATCAGGGCGACAGAGGGAACCTAAGATTTATCAGTACGGCCGGCAGCTATTTCCAGAGGAGCCAGCACGTGGTGATGATATTTCTGAGAAGGAGGAGGCAGGGGGGCGGGGGTGGACCCCACAGCTTGCTGCTGAGCTGATTAACCTGTTGAAATCTCTCATCAAATGGAATCATCAGCGCCGTTCCACCATACCTTCCCGATCGCCGACACCAGAATGGACAAGGTGGCAAAACAGGCTGATGAGTGGGAGGAGGTGAGGTAGAGTGTATCCTTGGATCCTCCTTTATTCATTATTGCATTATTTTGCATAGGAACAACTGTAAACCTACTTTTGCCCCAGCCTGTATGTGGACATTTAAAAAGCATGAAACCAACTGATTAGAACATAAAACTACTAGAAGCAGTCAAAGAAATTGTACTCGATGCCAAAATTGCATGTTGCCAGGCTCCTGTTTAAAGCGATTGAACTGGATCTCCATGAGAGTTAGAGGCCAGGAATGGCCAGCGCAGGCCAGGAAGGCTCTTATTGCCCTCCCAGGAGTGTGTTCGGTAGTGAAGCCATCTGAGACTCGAAGCTTAGAGGAACGCCGCCTCTCTCCAGTTCTCTGATGTTTAGTCTGGCGGATGGAGCCTCTATCACATCTCCTCCCTCTGCCAGGGCAAATAGATTGTGCATAAGAAAGACCTTTGTCACACGCTGTTCAGATGTGGCATTGAAGAGGGCTCTAGGGAGGCCAATGTCAAAATAACTGGTCCTCAGTTTTAGAAATGTCCTCGTGGGCCAGGCATGAAGCCAGAGGTTGCCCACTCCACTGCTGGCTGAGTTGGGTTCACAGCATCTAAGAACCAGGATACGTTACGTAAAGTTCTAGAATTCCGATTTTGATCGGAAGCTCTGGATACACTGATCATCATTCCAACACAGACTCAGGGTCCAGAGAAAATGGGGGGAATGGACAAGGGCTTTGGGGGACCACAGAGGGCACTGCAGTGTATGTGAAAGGGGTCTGGTTTCATCATCCCTCCCTCACTCACAGCATCTGCGTATTTGAGATTTTGACCTTTGAGGTGCTGGAGACCTCAGCTAAGATGCTAATGATTTTGGAGAAAGTTAAAACATCAAGCAATTAGGAAGCACTAACATCCTAATTGAAAATCTATTGAACAACAACAACAATAACAAAAAGCAAACCAAAACACACCTAGTTCTTCAGCTAGACACGGGGGCCAGCTGGGGCTAAAATGGGCTGAGAGTTGAGAATTTTTGCCAAAGGTCCATTTAGAATTCTGAACAGTAGCTGCGGATTGCTGACAGGGCAGTGAAGAGCCCACACCATCTAGGCTTGGGCCCAACAAGAAAACATTGTATGTTAGCTTCATACCAGAATCTTAAGAATTGGAGCAGAATTAACCCTACAAACCCGTAAAAGCCTGTCATTTTTTGCTGCCTACACACACACACACACACACACACACCCCTCTGGTCTCATATCATCCACTTCTCTGTGTCTTTCCCCAGCTGTCCTTGAAAAAACTCTCTTCTTCAGAGCTCCTAAATTATTTCTGTCCCAGGGACCTTTTTGCTAGTTAGGCAAAGCCTGTGAACCTCTTTTGAAAATAATGTCTTTAAATGTATCCAATCTACCAAATAAAAGAGTAACATGCTAATTGACCATACCTTTGTGACATTCACTAGCCAATCAGGAATGAGTATGCCAATTAACACAACAAAGATGTTGGGTTAATTTGCATATATAGGCACTGAATGGCTGGGGGCAGGGTGGGATGCTTGCATCATTGCCATGGCGACAACTCAGGCGTTCAGCACCACCCAGCTGTTCTGGGCCTCAAGGCAATGTGGAAAGGCGGAAAAGTGACTCCAGCCAGAGTGAAGGTGGTGCCAGCAGCCAGAGGAAGGAAGGCCCATTCTTGCACAAATCTTCATGCATCAGGCCTCTAGTAATATATATAGTAATATATATTCTAATATATGAGAAATAATATGTATCATGATACATGCTATGCTACAGACCATATTATTCCATATGTACGCTCAAAATCAAAATAAAACCAATTATATTTAAATACAGTCATCAAAATATCTTTAAAAAGCATTTGTGTTACAGTTACATGCGGGCTTCTTTATTAACACATCCAATAACAAGATCTAGAAGCAAGTTTAACAACTACCATAATTCCAATGTGGTAATGGGAATAAATGACATTGTGTGGTATTTGCAACATGGGAATGTGATATGAAAATCCCTGTGATTTCCACAGAAGACAGCTACAGTTGCAGTCCATAGTTCTGTGGTTAGTTGCTTACATTCAAACCTGAAGGGAATTCCAAATGAAGAGGACCTTGTATTCCCAGCCAAGTTCACAGACGACCCTCTCCCCTCCCCCCCCCCCCCCCAAAAAAAAAATGCTCTTTCTCGGTTCTTTCCTTCTGTCTCAGAAGTAAGCCGTTGGTTTTAGGGTCAGTGTTTGTGCCTTGCTCTATTTCTACATGCATGACCTGGGCCATGGAACTTGACTGTGCCTGGTTTTCTTAACGCTTAACTGGTAACAACAAGGCCATCATTGGTGCTATTGTTCTGATACAGTCTCCGCATCCTGACCCCATCCTCTCCGTGGAGTCGAGGCAGTGTCCCTTCCACCTGGTGCAGTTGGCTGGCTGGTCTGCGTCTGTAGGATTTAGTGCTGGGTTCACACATCTCAAAAGTACAGGACAGGTGTTCATCCACCTGGAAGTTCCCAGCTGGTAGAGGGCCTGTGTGCTGGCATCATCTGGCTGAGTGTGGGTGGGGATCCAGCTTTACCTTACTGTGAAACTACATCAGGGAGCTGCAGAGGAGCAGCCTGACTCTGGCTTGATGGTTTCGACCACAGTGAGCAAGAAGAAGGCTCATTTCGCAACAGGCATCCGTGAGCCTGAACTGAGGATCAGAAATTCTGGGCATGTCTCGTTGTGCAGATGGTACAAAACAATTAGCATGGCTTGGTTTAGTTCATTTGAGGCTCTCTTTTCTTCTTTCTTTCTTTGTTCTTTTTTATGGACTGAAGGAGGAAGGTGGTGTGTGTGTGTGTGTGTGTGTGTGTGTGTGTGTGTGTGTGTGAGAGAGAGAGAGAGAGAGAGAGAGAGAGAGAGAGAGAGAGAGAGAGAGAGAACACTGTCCCTGCCTGTTTGTCGGAGACCTGGGAAAAGAAGGCATCATGGTGTCCTTTGCAGAAATCCATCCCTGCCCCAATCTTGAGTCCCATGGAGACACCTTGTCTTAGTCACATCAGGCTGCTATAACGGAATACCACAACACACGTTTACTTCTTACAGCCTGGTCGGGTTGGAGCTCTCTTCGTGGTTTACAGATGGCTGCCTTCTTGCTCTCTTGCCTTCTTCCTGTATCCTGTGGGTTTCTATCCATCTTGTGTCTTCTAACAAGGACATCAATCCCATTCATGAGAGCTCCTCCTCCCCAGGACCCTACCTTCAAATACCATCATGTTGGGGATCAGCGCTTCAACATATGAATGCTGGGGGCACGCACACATTCAGTGCATAGCAAGCACCAGGGAAAGCTGGAGAGACTCTTTCCTTACGGCAGTCTGCGAGACACCAGGATCCAAGTGTCTTTGCTCAATGCCCAGTTTCCTTATTCCTGGAAAAGAAGGCGAGGGAGGCACGGAGTGCCAGTGGAGATTGGGTGCCATCTGTGTTCCTGATGCCTTCGTATGCATCTTCCCACTTAGTCCTCCTTCCAGCGCAGTGGAGTAGGGGTTTCTCACCCCTACTACACAGTTAGGAAACTGAGGCGATGGACAATCATCTGTCAGCAGTTCAGTGGCAGGGAATGAGAACAGAGTGGGGTTGAGGCATGTTTTTTCACCCGGGGATTCACTTATGCATGGAATGCACCTTCTACCAGGCCCTTGAAATCTGGCAAAAGCAGGAGCATCCAGAAGCAGCCCCTTGTTGAGGACACAACCCTTGTCCCCTGGGGCACTGGCAGGTATGGTGGTGAGGACCCCTCCGCTGGCTCCATGTCCAGCCTGATTGAGGTCACCTGCGAAGGTGAGAATACAGACGCCAAGTACAACAGAGATAGGCTTGTTCAAGAGCAGTGCAAGGGCCCTGCTGGGGAATCCTGGTCACAGATGGTGACATTCTGAATGGAGCTGAAGTGTGAGTGAGAAAGGCAGGAGAGTAAGAGATGAGTGATCACTGCCCCTTAATCTCTTCTGTGCCCAGGGACAGGAGAGGGCACCCATAACCCCTTACCTGGATGCATTACTGTTCAATGAATTTGATAAAGGATTTAAAATTTGCCTCCCGTTACTCTGTAGTAATTTTTTACCTGAAGTTGTAATCTAAGTGAGTCGATGTGCAGATGTTTATAACAGTCTTTTTAAGTCATTCAAGCTTCCTTTCCTAGTTCTCTCCCTCTTTTCGGAGCATCTCCTTCTTCTGGTCTTCCTTGTTGCCTTGCCCATTCCCTCTCCCTCTCCTGCGCCCTCCACCTTTTGCTCTCAGGGATTTCCTTCCATCCGAGACCCCCAGCGATGGCACACAGCGGCAGTTTGCCTCCCAATTAGGGCAACGCAGATAAAATATGAATGGGCTTAGGAAATCGCCTTCCACTTTCATAAAAGGAAGAAAAAAAAATAGTAACACCGCTGCCAGGTTACCCAGAACAGGTTCCAGTTCCCAGGAGCCAGGGGAGAGTTTCCCAAGGAAAAAATCAATGGCTTTGAGATTACACATTAGTCCGGGGGAGAGCACTCGCTCCGTTTTCCCAGGGAACATCCATCTTGCCGTGACTGTCGTGGCTCAGACAATTTGCCGCAGTGAAGTTGATCTATAACTGTTTTAATTAAACTTCTGACAGCCGGTGGAAGCCTTTTTTATTTTTTTGGATGTATCCTATCCATCTTTTCTGCCTGCGGACGGCCATGCCTGGGGAGTTGAACCTACTAGGAAGGTGTACATTAATGCTCTGGATGCATTAACCAACTGGGAAGGAAGGGGCGTCCGTGATTTCTGTTTCTTTTAAGTTCCCCGAGCTCAAAGTTCCAGAAAGGAATCTTTTAGTAAATGTGTGTTGAACATGAAAGTTGACAAAGATTGCTCTGGGTCTGTGGTGTGAAGAAGGCGAAATCTGAATTCAGGCCTCCTCAGTCGGTATTAGCTCATATAAGTGGTATGCTTTGGGACAAGATACTAACACTTTTGAGCTTTCCTCCATTCATTCATTCATTCATTCATTCATTCATTCATTCATTTAAAGTCCTCACCCAAGCCAAAACCGGTTTAGTTCAGTGGATACAGCGTCGGCCTGCAGACTAAAAGGTCCCAGGTTTGATTCCGGTCAAGGGCATGTACCTTGGTTGCAGCACATCCCCAGTAGGAGGTGTGCAAGAGGCAGCTGGTCAATGATTCTCTCTCATCGATGTTTCTAGCTCTTTATCCCTCTCTCTTCCTCTCTGTTAAAAATCAGTAAAATATATATTTAAAAAAATAAAATAAAATAAAATCAAGTCCTCACCCAAGAATATTTTTCTATTGATCTTTTAGGAAGAGGGAGGGAAAGACAGACAGAAACATCCATGTGAGAGAAACACATTGATTGGTTGCTTCCTGCAGGAGCCATGACCAGGGCCAGGGAGAAGTGTGCAACCAAGGTACATGCCCTTGACCAGAATTGAACCTAGGACCCTTTGGTCTGCAGGCCAACGCTCTGTCCATTGAGTCAAACCGGCTAGGGCTCCTTCTCTCATTTTTAAACGAGGACAATTAATACCCAGCTTTGAAGGATAGTTATGCATTTAACACCTATGTCTCTGCCATTGTTCACTAATATTTCATGGGCTATTCGTTGGGGACATCATTCCTCTTAATCAGCCCTGCTGGAATGATCTGAAGTAAAGGACAAAACATATGCGTTAAGGACATAACCCAGAGTTTATCAAGAGTTCAATAGTAAGCCAATATTGACTTGGAAAATCCTGGGTAACCCATCTGTCCACTTAGCCTTCTGGCCCCGAACATTTTCCTTTCTCCAGTGGGCGTGCGAGACTGATATGGGTGCCCATGTGGGCTCAGCCTCCTCCTTCTCCTCTGTTGAACCTGTGATGTCATCAGTTGCCTTTGCCATCTCATCCCCCCTTGCCTCCATGCCTAGTAACTATTATAATTTCAAGTTTTACCATCTGAAAAGGCACAGACCCCATGTTGCTATTGATGTCTAAGCAAACAAGCTCCCCTAAGGATGAATTAGAGGGAGGGGACATGACTCTTTCATGGTCTTTAACTCTCTCTCTCTCTCTCTCTCTCTCTCTCTCTCTCTCTCTCTCCCCCCCCCCTCTCTCTTTTTCTCATTTAGCTTCTGCCTTGGATGAAAGGTAGTTTTCTATCCCCACTGAGTCTTACATGTTTCTCTCTGTTCTTTCTATGCTTCAAGAAGAGGGCACACAATTACACATGTGAACCAACCATGTAACTGTGAAGCATTCTATGCTTATAAGATGATAAAATTATTAACTTGCTGTCTGCTTCATACTGATGTTCTTGGAAGGGGAGGATACATAGGGTGATAGACTGAGGCCAGTCTAATCATAGCAGGGAGAGTTGAAATAAAAATAAATAAGTTAGATGGCCAAGGCAAGACGGAGTGCTTTTCCAATGACAGATTTTATGTGAGGTAGAGTGGGCACAGAGAAAACTAATCTTGGCAACTGTCCTTGAGGTGATCCAAGTTTCAAAGGGGAAACATACACAGCACACCGTAAAAATGCAACATGATGAGTGACATCGTGTTGAATTTTAATCCCATGGCATGATGCCACTCCAAGGTGTTGCTCTAATCAGAGGTGGGTGCCTAAGGCTTCCCAGAGGAGGTGAAGGAACATAGGACTCATGGAGATGGGAGCTGGTTTCTTGGGCTCACCACAGTGTTCCCAGCACTGAAATAGTGGTTGGCCCATAATAGATGCTCATAAAAACTTGTTGAAAGAATAAAAGACTGATTTTGAACTATGACTTGAAAAAAGGAGACAGCAATAACAGACTTGGGGAGGACATTGGGACAAGGCATTTCTGCAGAGGGACTCAGACTTCTCCTGCACCTGCTAAGTGGGTGCTCCTCTTCTATCCTCCCAATTGCTTTCTTAAGCAACTGTATCCTCATTGCAAAGAGCAGGATTTGACTCAGTGATTGGACCAACTCTGCTTTTATCAACCAGTTGCAAACACTTGATATTGCTCCTTAGCTTGGATTTCTGGAACATTTTTGGAATTGAATTCTGAGAGTTATTTGAAGAACCAGGGAGTTGACTACCTTTCCAGGATCACCAAGGATGTTAACTTGGTACTAGCAAAAATCCCACATTCCTTGTGGTTACTATAATTCAAACTCTTGGAAGCAAGTAAGATATTATACAACTGAAGAGAGCCAAGCTGATGGTCAGCGCCCCAAATGCAGAAGTTTGATTAAGCATGGGCTGCATTTTTGGCTGTTGGAATTACAAGAAAATTTCAAATCAAATCAACACTTAATAAAATACTTGTTGAATAAATGAATATTGCTTATGTCTTGTTGCCCTACAGTTTGGGCTATTATTATGAGAGGGATTGTTGCATGATAGAGTGTTATCATTGGATTCTGACATGTGTGTGTAGAAGCAGGGATTGTGGAAACAATAACAGAGGATTGGCAGTCTGGAGAGGTGACTTGAAGCCCCAAATGTCCCATGGTGTGACTTTGGGCTGGATCCTTCTACTGGACGAACCTAGATTCTATCACTCTCTAAACAGGAGTTTCTTCTGGCTCAGATTTCATGATCCACAATCAACAGTTGGATGTGCCTAACTCTTGTCAATAACAATGAACTTTTTTGTTCTTAAGGGATGAAGGCATTCACATGTATATTTGTATCCCCCATGGTCTTGAAATCAAAGAAACCACAATGACTTGAACTGGCCTCAGAATTTCATTTTCGTGCATGGGGAAGTTCAGAGATGGGAGGTGAGTTTTCTGGAGTCAGGAAGCAAGTTTGGATGTGGGTCTGGAACCTAGAGTCTGACCCTCTGTCTAAGATTCTCCAGGTTTCACCATCCTAATCAGCAATAGTGGCATTGTGCAGGACAGGGTCAGACTGAGGTGCACAGAGGTCAATGGCTTGTCTAAATGATGTATTGGTCTCCCTGGCCTTGAATGAACTGGTTGTGGGTAATAGAGGCTTATTGGCCAGGTTTTCCTGTGGTCATTTTACAGCTTGCCATGAGATAGGCTCACCTCAAAAGTGCCTATCTCATCCAGAATAACCAAACCTCAGCCTTTTCAAGCTAAGCTGGGTCTCCAGCACCATGTATGTTGCATTCAATGTCCACACTTATACCAGATCTGACATTGGCCAATCACACCCTCAAGTACCTGGTTCTGGAGAAGCTATGATTTAGGACACATAAAAGAAAGAAACAGCCCTAACTGGTTTGTCTCAGCGGGTAGAACGTCGGCCTGTGGACTGAAGAATCCCAGGTTCAATTCTGGTCAAGGGCATGTACCTTGGTTGTGGGCATATTGCCAGAAAGGGGGTGTGCAGGAGGCAGCTGATGAATGTTTCTCTCTCATCGATGTTTCTAACTATCTGTCCCTCTCCCTTCCTCTCTGTAGGAAATCAAATATATATATATATATATATATATATATATATATATATATATATATATATATATATAAAGAAAGAAACAGCAGAGTAACTCAAAGAGCTATTTCCTACTGGGGTTTGGGTAGAGTTGACTAAGATCCTTTGCTTGGTTTATGGTTGAGAGAACCAGGCACATAACTCGCTTTGAGAGCAACCCAGTTAGACAGAAGGATTTAGAGAATCCAGCATCACATGGGCTTTGTTGATGTCCGGTGTGGGACATGGGGGTTCTTGAGCATTTCCAAGGCTGCTGATATATGTGCATTGTCCACAATCCATATAAAGTTCAGAACACCTCATATAGTGATTATAGAGGGAGACGAAGAGGGAGTTTTATGAAATAAAGTCTTCAAAAATATTACTCAAGGAGTCTATGGATACATATGTGCAGTCTCTCAATTAGGAGAGAGCCAGGAAGACATGGGTCTTAAATCAAAGGCTGTGCTGCCTTTATTTAACTAAATTCAACAAGTGACAGGCACAATGACCTAAAATTGGGCATATGTAGGAATATGGAGGAAGGAAAAGTGACATCTAGCGGGCAATGGCATTTTGGAAAGGCTTCTTAGAAGAGATGAATTAGACGAGGTATGTGTAGGGGAGGAGTTAAAAGGCTTGAATTTTGAGTGGCCTTGAAAATAATATTTACCTTAGTTTTCTTGCCTATAAAGTAAGAGTCATGATGGTATCTGCATTTAGGGTTATCTGCTGATCCAGAGAGCCGGTGAGCCTCCCAGCAGGGCTCTCTCTGGGCGGGAGCTCCCACGGTGTGTCAGGATTCTACAATTCACCCTCCACGAGGATCCAGGAGAGAGATAAATTGTTTGGCTGGGAGAAATGAACCGCGGATTGATCCTATCTGCTTTAATTTAGCGCAGGGTGGCTTGGGCTCCTCCAAGGAGCCGATGGGCTATTGATCTGACAAGGGGATCATCAGAGCACCAAAGCGGGGAGCGGGGGAGGCGGTGGGGAGCGCTTGGGGCGTTGCCAGGGTGGCCTTCTGCCTTTGCCTGCTCTGGGGCCTAATTGGAGCAAGGCTGGGGGGTCTGGACCTGGCACAGCAGGCTCGGTGGAGCCAGGAGGCCCGCCCTGGGCCGGGCTTGTGGGCAGAGGGATGAACCGGGCAGTGGGAGGGAGATGCACTGAGGGGGAGGGATGTGAGGGCGGGTCCCGGGCTCTGGGCAGACCCCGTGGAAAGATGAAGATGGAAATGGGACAGCTGGGATGAGAATCAGCTGGCAGATCACCAAGACCCCAGGGTGGCTCTTTTCCTGCTTCGCTTTCCTCTCAGAGCTGTTCCTGAGCCCCTTCCCTGGTCTGTTTCATCTCTGCGCCCCCCACCCTCTTACCTCTGCAGGCACCCCGCGATGGGCCTGGTGACACTGGGGTTCGGAGGAGCGGAAGCAGAGGTGTGTGCCCAGGCTGTGTGTCCCGCTGGGCCAGGGCCCCGGGGTGAGGGGGCCACCTGCTCCCCGCTGCTCTGAAGCTCCGCTTGGGGCTGATGGCGAGTCAGGAGCTGGCCGCTTCGGAAGCTCCCAGATGGGTCAGGCGGAGTTCCTGGGATGCCAGAGTGGCAGCCGTGTCAGGGCGCCCTGACATGAGAGCCCGCGGGACACCCAGCCAAGGCCTGAGCATCAGAGGGCAAGCGGAGACAGAGGCCCAGAGACAGGGCAGATGATTCAGCAAGTGACACTTGGCCTTGCCTTCTGCACCCTCCCTGTGTCTGACTGGCATGGCCCTGGGCGCCCTGAGGGGGTGGGGGAGGGGGAGGGGCCTCTTTCTGAGGGTAGGGATGGCAGCAGACCCCGAGAGCTGTGGGCAGCTCTGGGGGGTTGGCCATCAGACTTCTAGGTTCTGGGGAACCGGCAGTGACCTCACCAGGCTCCTGGAACCTGCATCCTAACTGGGAGAGAACAGCAATAAGAAAAAAAAGATTTCTTTTAAAGACACTAATATATACGTGTGTGTGTGTGTGTGTGTGTGTGTGTGTGTGTGTGTGTGTGTTGTGATTGTTGTCATGTGAAGGTCAAAATTAATCCTTAAAATGCAGCAAACGCCACGCCCTCTAAGTACTTATTCAGGGTCCCTTCCCTTTTTAAACTGGTCTTTTCTGGTTTTCGATTCAAGTTTATGGGTGGGAAACCAGAGACAGGACTAAGCTTACACACCCAGTTTGGACTTTTCACACAGCAAAGCCTGTTTGTGCTTCCATTTTCTGTTCATTTGGAGGAAAATAGGGCTTTTGATGCCCGAAATGATAATGATTTCCTTTTTTTCCATCGAAGAGAAATATGACTGGGGAACAGCGAGGCTCTTGCCACGGTGGAAAAATAATAAAGTATATTAATAGCTGAACAAATGGGTCTTGCTGGGAAATATTTTAGACTTTCAATGGTCTCACGGAGATAGAATATTCCTTGAACCTAAAAAGATTTCCTTTTTCCCTTTTTTTTTTTTTTTTAAACAAAAAGACCCACATGCCTTTCAGCTACAACTGCCAGGTCATTTGAAGTGAAGCTGTTCAGACCCTGTGGAACGGAGGCCCCAGGTGCTGGGGGCGCTGCAGCCCACACACGTGTGTGTGTGTGTGTGTGTGTGTGTGTGTGTGTGTGTGTGACAGAGGCCCATGGACTGACCCCCTCTGCTTCTCCTCCCTTTTTGACATTCCTGTTCCGACTGGGGCCCAGGGCTTACGATCTGAGGCTGTAAAACAAAGAATCTCACACGAGAAAGAATGAGGACAGACTGTGTTTCATCCATGGGAGATGACTTACTAGGGAAGGGGGTTTCCCATCTCTGCTTGCAAGCTCCTTGGTCTGAGGGAAAATGCAAAGCAAGGCCTTTTGCTGCCACAGACCTGGACAGAGTTTCCTGGGCGATACAGGGACCTGGGGCAGCTGGATGTGGGGGAAAGAGATTTGGACCCCACAAAGCTGGTTTGAGTGTTAGCCCCTAGCTGTCTGACCTTGGGCAGTGCCTGGGTCTGTGGTCCGCAGAGGAATAGGACCAGCACATCTAGATCCTGCTGAGAGAAGTCCTACCGTCTGCAGCTGGGAAACTGGGTGTGTGATCAGGCCTGAGTCTGAAGGCCGGAGACCAAGGGGAGCCGATGGTGTGGGTCTCGGTGTGAGGGCAGGAGAAGACCAGTGTCCCAGCACAAGCAGTCGGGAAGGCCACATCTTCCCTTCCTCCTTCTTTTTCTACGAGACCCTTGAAGGGTGGAAGCATGCTCATCGTAATGCGGAGGCCCGCCCGCCTCACTCTGTCTACCGACTCACATGCTGACCTCACGCAGAAGCACCGTCTCAGTCACCCCAGGTAGATGCTTCCCCAAGTCTCAGGCCCCTCGGCCTCTCTCAGGTTCATACACAGAATGAGCCACCACGCACAGGTCGCCTAACCTTTCTTGTCTTCTGTTTCCCCGTCTTTAATGAGGAAAGTAATAGCGCCCCCCCCCCCCACCCCATCTCTTGTGACTGTTCACAAGATGATCGACTTTACATACTTCTAACATGTAAGGGTCCAGCACACAGTAAATGTGATACGTGCTAGTTCTGAGTTACTCTGGATCTCACTTTTGTGACTCATGAGATGAGGTAAACAATGATACCTTATATAGCTCAGTTGTTTGAATGTCATGGAGCAATGCGCCGTTTTGGAATTAGTAGTATATTAAGTAAATGGAAACTATGCAGCCCACGTAAATTTTTTAAATTTAAACTTTCCCATTTAGACAGTTTGATTTTTTTTCCCCCTCTGATTTAATCAGTATTCAATTAAGTAAAACAAAAATAACCTCCCAATTGGCCTTGATCTATTTTAACATGTATTGCTGGTGGTTGGTGAGATACTTCAGAAGGATTTTTATTTCCATGTGCTATGAAAAAATCAATACAGTGCATTAAAAATTATGAAAATACAACAAATGAGAGAAACAGCTCATTATTTCTTAGTAGACCTGAAAGGGAAGGGAGGGCCCTTTAGAACACTTACAGATAGACGTTAGGAATAATTCAACGCAGTATAATCCAATCCTATCAACTCCTTCACTGCATATCCACTAAGCATCAGGTGCTGCAGTTAGCATTTACATTTTTCTGCCCCTGAGGAAGTGGCCTAAATTTTCTGTGATTTCAAAGAAAGCTATTCCACTCACTAAGTAAATGGGAATAGAATCACAACTTTTTAAAGTCAAAAGAATTTAGAGGTGAGTTTACCCAATCTTTTATGCAATTAAAAATCCTATAATATCATTTATTCATATGTCAACTTATTTGCTCACTTACCCTGCAACTCCTGAGTGAATTTTGTATGTCACAGATGGAGGAGAGCAAAAGTTAAAAGGACATTGTGTTGGTCAGGATGAGAGAGAGAGAGAGAGAGAGAGAGAGAGAGAGAGAGAGAGAGAGAGAGAGAGAGAAATTTTAATTATAAGAGGATGAATCCAAAGTTGGCAGAGGAAGCAGGCAGGCTGGAGACCCAGGGAGGAGTTTCCAGTTCAAGTCCAAAAGCAGAATTCCTTCTTGCTTTGGGAGGTCAGTCTTTTCTCTTAAGACCTTCAACTGATTGGTAGAGGCCCACCCACATTATGGAGAATAATCTGCTTTACTCAAAGTCTGTTGATTTAAATGTTGTCATCAAAAACATAACTTCCCAGGAACTTCTAGAAACATGTGTGACTATATATGGTACTGTGGTCTAGCTAACTTGACACATAAAATTAGTCATCACAGACACCATTGTTGCCCCTGACAGCCTTATCATACTGAGTGAGATACATGAAAAAAGCTTACTGCTCTGTGTAATTATTGTTTGTGATAGAAAAATATTCCAGGTGCCTTGGAGAGTGTCAGGGAAGGCATCTCAGAAAGTGGTTGTACAAACTGGATCTTGAAATTTGAGATATGTGAGGCTTGGCAGAATTGAAAAGGGCACAAAATATGAGAAAACACAAGTGCTGGAAAGGAGAAATGAACACACACACACACACACACACACACACACACACACACACTATAATCACAGCATGCAAGTCAAGGGTTGTCAAAGACAGTCTGGCTATTGTGACACATCATCATTTATATTAATCAATATATTAATCATGACAAGTTAGGAAAGCTATCTTGTTTCCCATAAAGCTCTGGTCCTGTGTATTGAACTTGCTTTATTTAAAAACATCCTTTCCCCAATGCCTAAATCTCTACCATCAGTGATACCTTCCTTTTGCTGTCCTTTTCTTCCAGTATTAATTCCATTTCAAATAATATGTCTTTTAATAACAACGTGCCTGACAGTGCATGAACACTACATCTAAGTCTCATAAACTGTACATATGAGATAACTTTATGTCCATGTGAAAAGTCAGAAGACTGAGAATTTCAGACAGGATAATTGCTTGTCTTCCATTACGTAGGCATTAAATGGAAAAGCCAGAATTTGAGTCTAGGATTTTCTTGCTCTGTTTTAGCTGCACCAGGAGGTTATCAGAAAAATGGCAGCTAGATCCAAGCAGTTAACTGAAAGGAGTGAAACAGGTGTGCACAGATGCACATATACCTGCCTGACAGGTGGGCACTGCAGTGAATGGTAGGGCCATAAGTTACCCAAAAGGGCAGGTGTTACTCAGTCCTGGCCAAATGTTCCCCTTGGGAAAAGCAGGCCCTGTGTTGCTGGCTCTCCAATTTTCAAGATAAACTGGAATTCTTTTTCCCCCCTTCTTTTAAAATATCAATTCTCCTTATTTTTAAGAGCTGGCCCCAATACATAAAAACACCACGCAGGCCAAATAAAACACACCTAGTGGCTGGGTGGTTCCCATGAGTCACCAGTTTTTGACTTTTGATCTATAGTATTATTCCTCCCAATATGTAGATGTTTCTAACACATTAGCATTGCAGCACCTCGGCGTGCTTAAATATTCAGTCATAATATTTGTGAAGCCAAATGTGGTCTCGTATGACTTGCATCATAACCACGTGAGGCAGGCAGGGGAATGATCACCATACCCCTATTGTCCTTGAAGAAACGCAAGCTCAAAGGAATGAGCAAGCCTGCCCTAGTACACACATGGTGGAAGAAGGACTCATGTCCTCCAGGCCAGCGTCATCCCCACTATCCTATACCACTTTCTTCAACACTGTTCAGTGGGTATGAAATTTCAGATATGCAAGGAGAATGAGTGTTAGAGACTCGCTGTGCAGCACTGAGCCTGTACTTAACAATGCTGTATGGTGCACTTGAATTTTTAAGTGGGTAAATCTCATGTTACTGGTTATACCACAATAAAATTTCTTTAAAAAAGAATTAAACTGATCAACTATCAAAAGCACAAGAGGAAAACATCCATGGCTTTTCACAGGCTGGCGTTTGAGGAAATTAGAGAAATGGAAATGCAGAGAGAAATGGCCAAGAATCAGAACCAAGCTGGAGGTCAGGTCTTGGTTACTCTTTGATTCCCTAGAAAGGTGTGGGGTGTGGAACACCCAGACTCTAGCCTGGTGTCCAAAGTGGGCATCAATCCAGGGTTGGACGGAGTCTCCCTGCTTACAATGATGTTGGAAAGAAACCTTAAGATTCTCTGATGACTCATCGGTTGAATACATATGCTTAACAAAGCCTCATGTCTACCTCTCCAGTCCCATCTCCTGTCACATCCTCTCTTTTCCATGATTCAGCCATTCTGGGCTTTTTTCAGTATTTCATGGCCCTTTCCACTATTCTTATTTGCAGTTCCCACTTAAAGGTCAGTGCTTGTTGTCTTAATTTTCATGAGTAGAGTATAATCTTCTTATTGTGGAAGGCTTTCCATGAATTCTTTTTTCCTGAGGAAAACAAGTAATCTGCTTTTAAATAAAATTCAACAAGTTGCTTGGCCCAGGTCAAGTTGACCAGACTCCCTAACAGGCTCAAGATATTGCCATGTTGGCTAAAACTGTGGAAGTGCAGGGTATTGGCCCAAGGAGGAGTAGAATCCATGGGTCAAGTAGAACAAAGAGTGGTGATACAATCTCTGAAGCAGACACATGTATAATTTACATGTAACTGGATGTGTCTGGCTCTCTTCCCTTCTAACAAAACATCTTCTCTGCCCTGGCTTATGATGGCTTAATTGCTCCACAAAGTCTGGTTTCTCTCGTACTTGACAAAGGTGAAATCCACACACAATGGGTCAGTTAACCCAAACTCCACCAGTATTGCACAGACTTGTGCTGTGCCTTAGGGACATTAATTAACTAATAACAATGGGATAATAACATCTTACATTTATTCAGCACTTTTCAGCTTATAAATATCCTATGTATTGATATATGTATAAATATCCTGTCATCTTTACAAAAGCCCAGGGAATTAAGATCGTATAGACCAGTGGTCAGCAAATTGCGGCTCACGAGCCACATGCTGCTCTTTGGCCCCTTGAGTGTGGCTATTCAGCAAAATACCATGGCCTGGGAGAGTCTATTTTGAAGAAATGGTATTAGAAGAAGTTTAAAAAATGTGGCTCTCAAAAGAAATTTCAATCATTGTACTGTTGATATTTGACTCTGTTGACTAATGAGTTTGCCGACCACTGGTATAGACTCAGAGTGTTTAGTGGGGTGGTGTTGATTCAATCCAGGAGGAGATAGTGAAAGACTGATAGTTTCTGACCTCAAGAGCTCTTACTTATTGGTAGATATAACAGTGTAATTAAATGATTGCAAAAGAGTTCTTGCAATGAGTTCACCACACAGGGTTCTGGAAGTACCTTAGCAGAGGTGCTCCCAAGTTGTAGAGTCTTGGTTCCCAAATTGTGGTTATAGATCAGCAGCATCAACATCACTTGGGCGTTGATCGGACATGTGGACTCCTACCCACTTCATCTCCACTGAATGGGAACCTGCCTATTAACACAATGGCCGTGATTTATTGCCACATTCAAGTTTGAGAAGAGTTGCTATAAAGGACACGGGGAGGGATATATAACTATATAATTTGCCCATAAAGGGTGACATCTGAGGTGAATACTGAGCGATGACTGGGATCTACTCCAGAAAAATTGTGGGAAACAGGAGGAAGGGACATGTGTTTCCAGGCAGACAGAGCTTTAATAGGAGAGACTGGAGGTGAGCAGGGCAAAGTGGGAAAAGAAGCTAAGTAAGTGGATCAGCTGTGTCTGTTGTGAGTCACAGGCAGCTCTTTACAATAGCAACACATTATGTTGAGGAGTCTTCAGGGCAACCTGGTGAATCATGGCTCTGGTGACTGGAAATCCATGGTGGAGGGAAGAATTTACTATATTGCTCTCTAAAGAGCCATATCCCGAGGAAGGATACACTTCCAAGCTCTACCGTCCCTAGGGTCAGAAAGCATCACAAATTACCATTGATTCCCCCAACACAGTCTGCCCATATTACACCCTCAACAGCCAAATTCACTCTTTTCCAGGATTGCTAGGGTTTGTCGTTTAAAGGCTAGTCTTGAATTGATTCAAGACAAGGGATTAATGGCTAACCTCATGCCTTCCCCGGAAGACCAGCTCTAATGGTGTTCTGATTTTAACAACAGCCAGTCACTGCATTTCCCTGAGTCATTCTCCCATCTCCTGAAGATATGGTTTGGCGGAAAATCTCTCGAGTTCCTTTGGGCACATGTCTTGGAGTCTGTAATGAGATGGGAGAAGATGGAAATTAGGATAAAACTATGGATAAAAAAAGTGAAGCAAGATGATGTTACATTAAATTTATGATGTGACAGGGCAAGCTCATTTTGCTATGTGAATAATGGGTAAATCACTGTTTGAATCAGAGACTATTTACTAGCTGGTTCTCATAAATCAGGGTTGGGACATAGAAATATTTATCATGAGCTAATGTCATGTGACTTTAACACAGGCAAATATTTTAATAAGATTGAAGATTCTTAGACACAATCTTTTAAATGATGGCAGACCTCAAGGCACTAAGAGAGGAACTTCAAGATACTGGAAATCAAGCAATGCCTTTTAAAAATTGAACTTAATGATGTCCATCCTGTTCCCCCAACATGGTCCGTCCTGCTTCCTCCATTCTTTGTAGTTAAGATATTGCCAGATTTATGGCATCTGGGTCATTTTCTAGACTACTTTCTCTATTGTATACATGCTATTAAATGTAATTTATGAGAGTGAGGAATGCATTTTAATGTGAATACTTTTGCAACTAGTAGGGTGGATCAAATGAAGAAGGCTGTTTGAAGCACTAACCAGTGAGCCTAGAGTATTAAGATTTAATGTCATTATGAAAAATTGCTGTGTGACCTTGATTAAGTCACCACTCATCTCTTGTCTTCATCCATAAAATGGAAGGGACTGTGTGATCTAGCCACTCTCTGCCCCTGCTCAGACTAGTTCATCTCAAGAATATGACTTGGTGCCATCACCCATGTACATATAAAATATACTCTTTTGTGTGTGTAGAGGGGCTTGGTTGTAAAAGGGAAAAGTGATAATGTGTCTTTACTAAAAAGACATGTGAGGTTGGGTTAAATTTCTTGAAAGGTGGGCTTTGTCAAGTGTAATATTCAAGTGCTAATGGGAAAGGATCTTGCAAAATGGGATTTTATGGAAGGAGAAAGCCAAGGTTGATAATGTAAGATATGCCCAGAAGAAGGCAGGGTATGGGACCCAATGTGGAAGAGGAAGGAATGGTCTTGGATAAGAGAAACGACTCATCTATTATGACAGGAGGAGAGTTTGAGAAAGTGATATAAAGCTTCAGGACTGTGCTTAACAAAGGCTGCTGAAAGAACCATCGAAGAGGCAGTGTTCTTAGAGGAGCGCTAGGTTTCCGTTAAGGAAAGCGAGTGCAGGGAATGATCTGAGAAGACATGCACGGGAGGGCAGAGTTTTCTGATCATGGGGCTGCCTTGCCAGAGGGCAGAATAGAAGTGGAGGGGAGTCAGAAATAGAAAGTCAAGCCCGGGGATAATGGCTCGGGTTGGAATTCAAAGACATCGCTTTAGCTTGGAACTTTTACCTAAGGAAACTGAAGTGAGAGGCAAGATGGTGCTATTCCTGATGGAGTATTTGCAGAGGGTGGGCCTTAGACACAGTGGATGGAAGAACTCAGTAAGCTTGAGAAGCTCTCCTCAGTCTCAACGTCAGGGCTCATGGAAGCATGGGGCAGGTTATCCCTCTTCTGGTTCATGGTATTTCGCCTCCTGAGATTAAAATCCTTTCAGCTTTCCTACCTTGGGATACCATATTCACCCATCTGTTCAATTGTTTAATCATTTCTAAGTAAGACTCTATAGGCCATAAGTTAATTAGATGGAAGTTATAGGATATTTGCCTTTAATTCAACTTAAAAAATACCCAATAAATTCCTCCCACTCTGTTCCAGCCCCAATGGCATTTTCAGTGTTATGGGAACAATCCAGGTTTGTTCTGTATTTTTGGTTCTTATAATTTTTTTGTTCCCTCTGTCTGGAATGTTCTCCAAACCTGCGCATGACCTGTTCCTTCACTTATTTTTGCTCAATGTCACCTTTTCAGAGACTTACTGGACCAACTTATTAGAGCCCCATGATAATACTCCCTTCTCTTACAAAGCTTTGTTTTTTCTTGTCTTCTTGTCTTAGGTTTTTATTGTCTGTCTCGCCCACTGGAATGTAAGCTCTACAAGGTTAGGAACTGTATTTTATTTCTTTTCTTACCCACATGCCTAGGAGAGTCCCAATGTGCAGTAAGCACTCAATAACAGTGATGTTTTACTGCTTAGTGAATGAATGAACAAACTCGAGCTCTTTTATAAAGCACTGAATTACCTCCTGTGTAGGTATCCAGGCTGTCAGCTGGTCATCTGTGAGAGATTCGTCAAGATGAGTTTTGCATTGGGTGGGAGGTTGGGTGAGACTATGTCTTAGTTTCCTTTCCACTTTAGTCTTTTCTAATTCATCCTTTGCCTATGTATTAGAGATATTTCTTAGACAACTGGAAAAAAATTGTATGAATTGAAAGAAATGCTTGAAAATTTGGTAATTTTTTTCTAAAGTCCAAGAAAGGAAATGAAGGGATGTTCTCATCCAACACAAAGGTCATGACTTGTTACACTATCAACTGTAAAGTATATAGAGACTTGCAAAGTGCTTGTGCCTTGTGGCCTGTTCTGTCTTGCTGATACTGTGATGACAGCCTCTGCCAGCAGTCAGCTACCTGCTAGACAGGTGTGTGAACTCCTCACCAGCAGCTGCCAGTGCCTTAATGAGCCCAGCCAATGCATGTGAAGCAGAGATGGGCCATCTCAGCCAAGCTCAAAAGACTCAGCCCCAGAGTCATAGGTAAAAAATGGTTATTGTTTTAAGTCATTAATTTTGGGGTAGTTTGTTACACAGCAAAAGCAAACCAAGCCAAAACCGGTTTGGCTCAGTGGATAGAGCATCGGCCTGCGGACTGAAGGGTCCGGGTTCTATTCCTGTCAAGGGCATGTGCCTTGGTTGAGGGCACATCCTCAGTAGGAGGTGTGCAAAAGGCAGCTGATCAATGATTCTCTCTCATCGATGTTTCTAACTCTCTATCCCTCTCTATTCCTCTCTGTAAAAAATCAATAAAATATATATTAAAAAAAACAAACAAGCAAACCAATACAAGTATAAAAGAGTTAATTATTTTATAATAGTGGGGGAAGAGGGATGTGGGGAAATCCAAGGCAGAAAGGGCATCAAGAAAAAAAAAATGGTGCCTCTAAACACCAATTGTAATTGGTTTGCACAAGAACCACCCAATCTTTCTCTAATGAAAAATAAATCAGTCTATCTATCATCTATCTATCATCTATCTATCTATATCTATCTATGTTAATTTTAGTTTAGTTTTTGTAAAAAACTCAAGCTACTTGGCATAATAAACTAAAAACGCTTGAAATGAACTAGCAAGACTCTGGTTGACTTGGAACTTCGTAAATTACAGGGTCCATGTCATAAATGATCATCAAGAGCATATGTCATAAAGCTAGCTGAGGTTTATTTGTAGAGGAGGTAATTACCATTTATTAAATGCCTCTCTGAGTCTGCTCAACAAAATGAGATAATTTGCTCATGTGTAAACAACTTTTTAAAGTAACAGAACTAGAATCTTATTCCCAGGAATTTTTCCATATGGGTAGTCTGGGATTTTCCCTCTCCGAGATGTCTGCTGCACACAATCTTATAATGAAGAAGAAATTGGTTCTCCTTTGTTCCACTCTCCCTTTCTGAGAGAGAGAGAGAGAGAGAGAGAGAGAGAGAGAGAGAGAGAGAGAGAGAGAGAGAGAGGTATCTACCTGGTTTTGAATTGATGTCATTAGCTCTACCTGGGAAAGTTATATAACCACAAAGGCCTCATTTTGCTGAGTTTTAAATGGAGATTGCTTTCTATATCAAACGATTTTTACCTGGCTTATAGGAGAGAATTGCATGTATGAAAAATACTTTGCAACCTGTGCCCTGAAGCCCAGTAGACAGATGTATTGCCTCAGCAGTTTTACCACTGGCTTCAGGTCCTTCTTCCTTCATTATCAACTCTCTGTGCCTCAGCTTCCTGATTTGCTGAAAGAAGTCAATACAATACAACTTTGTATGGTGCTTGTTTGAGCAAGTGAGATAAAGGGTATAAAGAGATTATAACAATAACTGGCATGGAATGGGCACTCAGACACGAGGACTGTTTTGATCTTCTTCCTCCTTCCCTCCTCTCCCACCTCTTCCTCATTAGGTGCCATCACTGTCGTTATTAGACTGAAAAGTGTGTTGACATGCATATATATTCACAGGGTGTTTCAGCTTCATGTGACTTTAGAAATAATGTAATAATTTATCTCATTTTATTGAAAAAAAAAACACACAAAAATTAACTTGCCTACGGTTACATGGCTGGTCTATGGCCAAGTTTCGATGCTGAGCTTATGAATTGCTCTATTAGTTTTCAATTATTTATTTATGAAAAAAAAAAAAGAAAGAAACCTCAGTGGAAGGTTAGACTTTGAAATCTACTCAGCAAATGAGGTTTCTGTTTGTGACTGGATGGCAGTGGAAATGACAAGTACCATAATGGTTACATGCCACTGTTGAAACGGGAACAGAGGCCACCGAGCTTAGAAAAGGCCACATGTCAACAACCCCCTATTTTTCTCCATTCCAAGATCCAGTCTTTCAAGTTATATATCACCCCGGAAAGGCCATCTGTCTAAAATTGCTTCGGCTTGGGAAAGAGGTTTTAGGTCAGATGTATTACTCTTATTCCACTTGAACTTTATTTTTTTTCTGTCTCCTTCTGAGATCTGAGACTTCGCGATCTTTGTCACAATTCATGATCCCGAGAAAATTTGAAAAATACATATGATATAAAAACCAGGAAGCAGAACCTTTGTGTTTGTAGCTCTGGAAAATGGAAAGAAGAGAAATCTGGGTAATGTTCAGAATAGATGGGGACAGAGAGGGTTTTTTTTTTGCACCCTTGTAGGGATGACTTCCCTGCCATGCTCTGAGAGCTGCCCACTCCCCAGCCCACTCGGAGAAGGTGTCCATGGTGCAAGCCACACCCAGTGCTTCTTATTGTCTGACTAGAAGCCCGAGGCATGAAATTTGTGCAAGAGCAGGCCTTCCTTCCCTCACAGCCAGGCTTCGTCCAGAAGATCGTCTGGAAGGACGTCTGGAAGGATGTCCCATCTAATTAGCACATTATGCTTTTATTATTATAGATTTATACTTTTCTTCTCACTTCCTGCCCCCTCCAGAAAGGAAAGGCTGAGCATTGTAATCGGCCTGGGGCCGGGGAGAGTTTTTGGGAGTAAAATTGAGATCAGAGAATAAACTCGTGTTGGTTTAAAGGATAGACTTTGGAGTCCTTGGAGCTGGGATTCAAATTGTATCCTGCTCTTCCCTGGAACTCTCCCAGCCTTAGGTTGTGCAAATCAGGGATCATAATCCAGGGTCCACTCTGCAGATTGCTGTCAGGAATATATATTTAAAATACATTTTTATTGGTTTTAGAAAGGAGAGGGAGAGGGAGAGATAGAGACATTAATGATGAGAGAGAATCATTGATCAGCTACCTCCTGCATGCCCCCACTGGGGATCAAGCCCTCAACCCGGGCATGTGCCCTGACTGGGAATATAATTGTGACCTCCTGGTTCTTAGGTTGATGCTCAACCACTGAGCCATGCCAGCCCGGCTGTTGTCAGGAATAAAGTGAGTTATGTGCACCATTTGAACTGCAATGGCAGGTTCAT
Organism: Pipistrellus hanaki; assembly: GCF_964339955.1. Lineage (NCBI taxonomy): Eukaryota > Metazoa > Chordata > Mammalia > Chiroptera > Vespertilionidae > Pipistrellus > Pipistrellus hanaki. The sequence goes on along the minus strand of NC_140519.1, from coordinate 45,819,469 downwards.
GGTAAGACTACAATGTACCTACCCTTAAAGAAACAGACATTCATTCCAAAGGCATGCCCAGCCATTTCTTCAGACCCAGCTAGTTCTTGGACAGTAGCTGCAATGAAAGGCTCTGTCATTTTTCTCTGCCTCGAAGCTGGTGGGTAGGGCAAAGGGCCAGCCCTGTATCTGTCCTGGCCACTCTTTGCAACGGGGCAAGAACACTGGAAAGTGACAGATCGAGGGGAAACGAGAAGTCAGGGAGGCCTGCCATCTAAAAGAGACCTCAGAACGGACAGGGAGGAAATGGGTGTCCGCTGCGGTGCTGACTGGGGAGCCTTTTAATAGAGCCATTTTCCAGGAAAGGGCTTCAGTAGGGAAGTTCCCTGAAGCCACATGGGAGCACTTCAGCAGCAGAGTGACAGCTCATGAGGAGTATCTCTCTTGTCAGTTTTATACGGCCGCATTTCTCTGACAAGCACTAAGCCTGGCTAATATTCATTGAGAACTTACTATGTGGCGGGTGACTAGCAAGCATTTTCAATGAATGCATCCATTGAAGATACAGTTCCTGCATCTGCTCTGTCCCAGGCATTCTTCTGAGTGCTGGGGACAGAGAGAGAACAAAAGAATCTGGTCATCACAGAGTCTTCAGCCACCATCAATATCACCGTCAGTAACTGCCAACTCTAGCAGTAATCCTGTTGGTTCTTTTGGGTTTACCAGGTACATAGTCATATAACATAGAAATAATGAGAATCTTGTCCCTTTCTTTTTAAAAAATATATTTGTATTGATTTCAGAGAAGAAGGGAGAGGGAGAGAGAGACAGGAACATCAACAAGGGGAGAGAATCATTGACCAGCTGCCTCCTGCATACCCCCTACTGGGGATCTAGCCCACAGCCCTGACTGGGAATCAAATCATGACCTCCTGGTTCACAGGTTGATGCTCAATCACTGAGCCAAGCTGGCCAGGCTCTTGCTTTATTTTGAGCATTTAATTTCCCCCTTTCCTAAGTCAATCCTGTCCAGTGACATTGGGGCTGAGCTGAGCTGGAGCAGTGGGTGGGGTGGCATCAAAGGGCCTTAGCTGTGGGGAGAGATGGGAGGCAGAAGCTGGAACACAAGTCAAACCAGAGGATATGGGGTTTCCACTAAGATCCCAGAACCTGGAAGTTAAATATCACATGGTTTGGGAAACATTGGATGCCTTGAAAAGTGTCCCATACATGGAAGGTGTCTTTGGGAAGTCTCAGAGCTGGGGTGGGAGGGTGGGGTGGTGGGGGGTAGAAAAGGGGTCTCTCATTTGTGGGCTGTGCAATGCATTTTGCATAATTCTACCACCAGGCTTTCCACACTGTAAACATTTGTTCACTTGTCATTCATATTTTTTTTTTCAGACAACATCTACTTACCTGTACAGTGAGCTCCTGGAGGGTAGAAATTACGTTTCCTGCCTCTCCATATCCCCCATTGCTAGCAGAATGCCTGGAGAAGTGTAGTCGCCTGATAAATGCTAGCTAATGAACCGCTGTTTTGCTAAATGTGTGAACGAATAGATGCATAGACAAAGCCTTGCATTTTTGTTGGATGTTGAATGAATGAACAGACAGAGTCATAACTCCATTCAGTTTTTCATGCCTCAAAACGGAAGGACTAAATGAGGCTGAGACCTTACTTCTCCTTCCCTGAGTTCAGAGTTGAGGCAGCCAGTGGATCAAATGAGCTGGCTGAGTTCCTCTGTTGGACTTCCTTTCTTCTTTCGGGATTGATGGTGTGGTAGAGACTTGATTTAGCAATAATGTCTCCTTTACATTTTGCTCAGGAACTACTGTTCTTTGGAAGTCGAATTCCCCAAACCCCCCCTCTTTTTTTTATTTATTTCTTTTTGTTAAGCCCGAGAGATTTGCAGATCTCCTTTACCAGCAGTACTATCCAAAGCTGCTGGTCCTTTTTAGGAAATAACATCAACTTTATTCAAAGGCAGAGCATCAGACATGGGAATGGTGAGCCTGCTGTTTGCAAAGATTATCACATAATGATCTTGCAATTACTTGCTATCTCTGGACAGTTTACACACACACACACACACACACACACACACACACATTTATATATAAATATATAAAGTTCAAGTTTAGTGCTTAAATTGAGTCTCATGAATTTATCAAACAATAGATTTACCTGATTGCATTTAACTTGTCTTTTTTTTTCCCCTCCAGAAGGACCAAATTATTGAGACTTTAGCACCTAGTAGATTTAGCCTCCAACTCCAAGATGGTGAATATAGATTCTATTTGGTATGCTGAAAATGGCTGACCGTGTGGCTGTGTTATGCTATGGATGGCCGTGTTTTGAAATATACTGAGGTTGTAATATGGGCTTCATGCAAAAAGTTCTACTGTGGTTCTGGGAAGAAGGAAGTGTGGCTTATACACTGTGTTTATTTATAGTCTATGCTCTAACACATGAGGACAGGAAATGTTTCCCAACTCAGTATCATCCCCCTCCAAATCTTTTGGCCACCTTGGCCCACAACGATGTCATTCTTTTTTTTTTTTTTTTTTTTTTTTAAATATATTTTATTGATTTTTTACAGAGAGAAAGAGAGAGGGATAGAGAGTTAGAAACATCGATGAGAGAGAAACATCGATCAGCTGTCTCCTGCCGCGCCCCCCCCCCCCCCCCCCCCCCCCCCCCCCCCCCGCCACTGGGGATATACCTGCAACCAAGGTACATGCCCTTGACCAAAATCAAACCTGGGACCTTTCAGTCCGCAGGCCGGCACTCTATCCACTGAGCCAAACCGGTTTCGGCAACAACAATGTCATTCTTAGAAAGTCTTTTATGGATCTGGTCAAGCATGTATGTTTTGTCTGCCCATGTGGATGTTATAGGAAGTGTGCATAAGTGGAAGCCTTCAATGAACTTGAAGGTACTCAGAATCTTCACTGTGTCATCTAATGCTGTAGTCATTGGAGGAAATCATTTATGCTCTCTAAGACCTAGCTTACTCCTCTGCAAAAAATAGTCACATGCCTAAACAGTTTGGTTCAGTGGATAGAGCATCGGCCTGCAGACTGAAAGGTCCCAGATTTGATTCCAGTGAAGGGCATGTACCTTGGTTGTGGGCACATCCCCAGTAGGGAATGTGCAGGAGGCAGCTGATTGATGTTTCTCTCTCATCCATATTTCTAACTCTCTATCCCTCTCCCTTCCTCTCTGTAAAAAATATCAATAAAATATATTTTAAAAATAGTCACATAACTGAGAGGTTAAACAAGAAATGCAGTAGTTAGTACACAGTGGAGTCTCAAAGAATGTTGTCATGGTCACCTTGAAGGACTGTAATGACTTCCAGACTTGTAAGACAGGATTGCAATTTCTTCGAATGGCCATTGGGCACACAGAGGATACTGCCTAGTAATGGTCTTTGATTATTCCGGTTCCTTATACGAAGCCGTTGGTAAGGTAATGTAGCAAATGATTGTTGGTATTCTGGTTCCACTGGTGCAACTGTCCTGGTAGGAGAATGTTTTAGGTTATCTTAACCAAGTTCCATTAAGCATTCACTACTTTAACATTTTAAAATCTGACTTTGTGCTTACTAAGCCATCTGCTTATTCTAATTTCTGCCTTTATACAACTATAAAATGGTCTTATGATGAGGACAGGAATGTTCTGGTCACCATGACAATTATTTGTAACTGTAATTTACTAAATTGGCAAAGGTAGGACAGACTGGTCATGAAGATGCGAACATCTCAGTTTCTGTAATGATAATTTCTCATTGCATATTCATCAGTTGTCATTGTAGCAGTCTCACAAGTTAGACTAAAGCACAGCTTTCAGTACTGGCATCTTTAAAAATATAAACCTACAAAGCTGCGGACCAGACTCTGAGCTGTGGTGAATTTATTAAGGTACTAAATGCAACACTGTGAGGAATTTTGTAGGGCAGACTGCTGCCTTTCTCCCTTAGTGTATCCCACATAGACATTGGCAGAGATTACTGAGATTTTTTTTTTCTTCTGGAATGTCTACAGGTCAAAACTCCATGAGGTCGCGGACTATGAATTTGTTGACTCTATGTATTATTTTCTCTCTCTGGAACACATTTCTTCTATCTTCTCCCCAAGGCCTGGGAGGATGTGAGAATCAAAATTGATAATAGATTCAGTGTTCCAGGGATACTTTGGGAATACAGTGGTGAATAAGATGGACAAGTCTTGCTTTTATGAAGCTTGTATTCCAAGAGGATGGATCTGGAAGTACTTTATATTTTCAAGAATGTTCTACAAATGTCACTATTATTAGAACTCAAACTCTGATGACTCAGTTTAAATATCGAATCTTTGATACCATCTCTGGCTCTCACAGGGAAACTGAAATCTTTCTCTGTGCTTTCCCCAAACCTCAAAGTCCCTTTGAACAGGATGAGCACACTCCATGTTTTGATTATCTATTTACATGTCTCTCTTCTCCATTACTTTCTAATTTTATTAAAGACAAGAACTCTGCCTGGTTCTTATTAAATCATTGGCAGCCAGCACAATCTCTGGAAACACAGTAGATGTTATCATATGTTTTCAGTAAAGTGTAAGGGTCAGATTTTAGTCCAATTATGGTCAATGACCCAACTATTTCCAAACCATGGCCAACTAATCACTATCTCACCTATGGGGTTTTACATAAGGAACTGGCAGTACTGAAATAGTATTGAAGGAAGTTGAATAAGTACCTGATTGCCCTCAGCAGAAGGTTCTTCTGGCCAAAGCTGGAATGAAGTAGGTGACTTAGAACTGAGGCCAATGTGGGGCCTATTATTGCTATTATCACCCACCTACTACCACTGAGATACCAAATTCAAACAAGAAGACCAGGGCATTCAGTTGCATCCACAGAGAAAGGGACTCCAGGCCCCAAGAATATTCCCAAGTCCAAATACCCCTCTGGCCAGATGGGATGAATGGAAAAGAGAATAAATAAGAATGATTCAGCACTGTGAGTGGCTAGATTGTCCTTGGTCTGAGACAGGCAGCCTCCAAGCCTGTAATGTTAACACATACCCCAAAACTCCCATTACCCACCAACCAATGGCTCTGGTAGTCACTGGTCCAATTACCAAACTTTCTTGTCAACACCGAATCCCTCTGAAAGGACCACTTGAGATTTCCCTCAGCCTTGCCTGTTTCAGGATATTTCACTAATCTTAAGAAAGCCACAGTAGTGGCAACCAGTTCTGGGTGGGCTCCTACCAACTTCACATAGCCCAACCCACAGCCCGTCATCACAGGCCCTACCTGAACTCCTCTTGCCTCCTTCCCCAGGGGTTCCTTTGAAACCTGAGACTATGTGGAACACTAAGCGGAAGGATCATTTCTTTCTTTACCCTTTCACTGTGCTAGGATGCAGTTGTCCATGCAACCTCTCTCAGCACAATCCTAGAAGATTGATCCATCAGTTCTGCTGGATTCAAAGGGTGGCCAGCTCAGGAATGGTTTGTTGGCTCTCCCTCCCTCTTTTCCTGCCTTAAGCTTTGGGGAGCTATGGAAGAAGCAAGTCTATCTTGGGAAGGAAAGGCTAGGTGACCCTCCCCCTAGAGTTGTTCAATGACTTAATGATGAGACCAATATTTAATGGAGTTCCCAAACTCATCTGTACATTAGGATCAACTGGGGATCTTTAAAGAAGATAGTCTGGACCATTTCATTCCCCATCTGTGGGGATGAGACACACCCAGGTACTGCTACCCTTTGAAGCTCTCTAAGTGATTGCAATGTGCAGATGAGCTAGAGACCACTGAAATAAACAAACGCAGAATTAAACCAAAATAAATATTCCACTGCAAGTTTTAATTTGAACATTATTGTTAAAAAATTATGAAGGGAATATAAGTCTGTCATGTTTGCACATGATGCAGAGAAAAATAAATATACTGACCACTGACTTAAGAAAATTCTGTGGAAAGGAGGAAAGAGACCTAAGTGTCTGCAGAAAGCCTTGAGCCACTGCAGAATAATGTCTGTCATCAGGTGCCTTCCCAGGGTGACCTTTGGCATTGACAAAGGAAGGGCTGATTGAGAAACATAAGCTCCTTAGGGTATCTGTGGCTCTCTTTAACATTTTGGAAATGCCCATTTTTGACTCACCTTCTATACTTGGCATTTTAACTTTCATTAAAAATTAGTTGATAAGATCGCATAGCCAGGTCATCTGCTCTGAAGTCTCCATGGCAGCTGGCTGCTCCAAAGAAGATATTTTAAAGCCGAATGTTTAAGAAGAGAGAGAGAGAAAGAGAGAGAGAGAGGAAGAAGTAAAGTACAGTTTGCAGATGACATTTTATATTTGTGGACAGCTAGTTCTGAGAGGAAGAAAGGTCATTTTATCCACCCTACTGCCTTTGTGAAACTCTGAGCATAGCTATAATTTGTCTGATTAATGCTTCAGATGCAAAGAATGCACACTGTTCAGGGATCTCTGACTTCCTCCGTTATTGAGTTTGGAAATTAGCATGGGAGTGAAAAGAATTTGAGTTTTAAATTCAGCAGAAGCAGAGGTCAAATGTAGATATTTCCCCCCTACTTTTTAGACTTGTAACTGTGCAAATGTTAACCCCAAATTTAGTGTGCTTTTTTAGTTGTTTGATCATTAAAAAAAATGACATTGTATAAACATCCAATAGGATTGTTAGGAAGACTACTTGAATAGTGCAGCTGAATTGATCCAGTGTGTAGTTCAACTAAGACATAGTTTGTTCCCTTGTCCCTTTGTTGTCGCTCTTATCCTCACTCCCATGCCTCATAAGAGTTGATGAACTTGCAAAGTAGTCATTAAACAATATGAACTTTGCACAATTAAATATGAAATTACGTCTTCTTTTATGTTGCTTCAAATAATGTCTCAGCTTTATAATTGTTATGTGCTTTAGAATAGAGTAAAAAGAGCACAGTGCCTTTATACAGGAGGTCCTCAGGTTACGTTGGAGATCTCCTAAGGCGCAATATAGGGCGATTTTTGCTGTAAGTGGGAACCCACCTACATAAGCACCTACGTCACTCACATGGAGCACATACACAGCAGTAATGAAGTGGCACAGTGAAAAATTAAAGATAACAATTCCTGACCTTTACTTGTGGTCAATATATAATAAAAAATATAAAGCACATACATATGTTGAAATGACGTAACTTTTTAAAAAATAAATAAATGGGAGATGGCGACATAATCATGAAACAACGTATAATACATTGAGTCCGACATAATGAGAGGACTGCCTGTATTTTAAATAAATGAATGAAAGGGTACGTTATTATATTGTGTTGGGACTTAGGAGATGAGGGATCAAGTTCAAGGACTACTACCGTAAGTGGTGAGACACCGACCAAGCCATTGCCTCTCTCCAGGACTCATTTTTCTGATCTGAAAGACAAGAGAGTTGCAGAAAATGATTTTGGCTATTTTGCTCACCTCTAAAATTCTGAGATTTTGTTAATATGTGAGCACTATGTCCCCTCTGACCTGTTCATCTATGGCTATGTAACTTATTCATTTCTCAGATAGGGCTGCATGCAACCCATCATGTACTGCAACTAGCTACTTGCTCCCGGATTGGGCATGTCCCATCTTCCATGTGGAAGGCAGTAAGAGAAGGGGTTCACAGCACAGGCCCTGGAACCAATGTGCCTCAGTATAAGGTCAGACCCCTCACATCCCTGTGGTGTGACCTTTAGCAAGTTACTCAACCTTTCTGTGCCTCAGTTTTCTCATCTGTTCAGTGGGGTTAATAACACTAGTCTTTGCCTTCAGTGGTTGTTAGAATAACTAACCAAATCAATCCTTACAAAGCACATAGCATGCTCAATAAGCATTAACTCTCACTCCCAAGTTTTATGTTTATCCAGCAATTAGCCCAATGTCAGGTAAGTATGTATTTATTCAGCGTATGAGTGAAACATTTAAAAATATGCCTGCAGAGTATATGCCTTATGCAAAGTACGATTTGTAGTTTCTGATATGTAATACTTGGTCAGGTAGCCAGAATTCAGGAATTCCTGGCAGTTCTGAAAACTCACGAGTTTACAAGACATGATGGAAGCCAAGAGCGTTTCATCTGACAGCTTGTCATGGTTCCATTTGGAATAAGTCAGCATATAAGGAAAAGGCTTGGAATTCACACTCCTGGCTGTTCCACCCATGCTTGTTACCTTTTGGGGTTTGCCTTGATCAGAGTCTTACTGCAGTGGGGGGTGGGGGGAGGAATACTGAGCATGTCTTCATTAGGATAGGACTGTGGCATCACTTTCCTGGGGGATACTGAGCACCTTCTCCTCATTCCTAACCCTTTTCCCCAAGTTCATTTAGTTACAGCTGCTCCACAATGTATTCAGATCACTGGGGTCCCTTGCCAGTCTAAACATGTGGATTGTGGAGGAGTTAGAAAAGTCTCTTAAAAATAACTTTATAGGGTTACCATCCACGTTCCATATACCTCACATATTTAAGTATACAACTCAATGAGTTTTGGTATATTCGGAGTTGTGCATCACCACAGTCAATTTTAGAACATTCTCAACTCCTCAAAGAAACCCTACCTGTGCTCATTAATAGTCCCTCCCTGTTCTATGCAACAACTCTGCAATCTAATCTATAATAATAAAAGCGTAATATGCTAATTAGACTGGACAGTCAAACAACCTTTTGGACGTCCTTCCAGATGATCTTCCCAGATGAAGCCAGGGCCGGGGGCTGAGGCAAGCTGCTGCAGCTGTGAGGGCCAAGCCTCTTGCACAAATTGCGTGCACAGAGCCTCTAGTCATTTTATAAAGTGCTCCATGTAGTCCAACCCTCAGTAAGCCCTCCAACATTGGCTGAAACTCCTCTGAATGAGATGCTCTTCCAGGCTCTAGGGATGGGGAGGGGAGAGACAGGCAAGTAATCCCAGATCTCAGGGACCATATGTTCCCCACTGGGGTCTACAGATGGGCTCTCCACCCAAAACAAAGCAGAACAAAACCCATGCTGGAAACAGAAGGGAGCAGGAAGCCGGTGGCGATATTTCTACTTGGTGCCCGGCTCTCTGCTGGTAAGTAGTGGACTGGCATCTGTCTGATCTCAGAGCCTGTGTTCTCTGAAAGAGGGCCTGACAGATACACACTCAGCTGAGCGAGCCTATTCGATGTTTCACTCTGGCCAGCTGTGAAAATCCCTGGATTTGCTGCCTCAAAAGCCAGCTGCCTCCTGAAACATGACTTCCTGTTGTTTCTAAGAAAAACATAAAGTAAACAGCCCCAAGACCTTCAGTCATCCGTCGCCAATGTGAAGGCTTTTCTGCCCTGGATACAGTCAGCTTAACCAATGGCATCTCTGCGAGGGGAGCCATGGGGGTGGGATTGGGGAGAGGAGAGTCAAAGGGTAATTGCAGTGACTTACATTTCTCCTTCTCCCTGCCGTAATCCCGAGGATTTAAATTCCCCAACAAATCAAATTCGGGTTGAGTTGGGACCTTCTAACATGAAAAGCCAGGTTTAAAAATAGCTGCTCATGCTCCGATGACTGTAAACAAACAGTGGAGAGCGGAGTCGAACGAAGGGCAACAGACATTACGCATCCCTGCAGGAATGCGGGATCTCGCAGAAGCAGCAGAGTAGCCTCTGCATGTATGGGCTGGGCCTTCGCTCTCTACTGCCAGCAGAGCTCTTTGGGGGAAGAAGCATCATAAAACATTGGAGCTGAAAAGGGCTTTGTAACTCATGGAGACTCGCTGCTTCATGTTAGCAATGGGGGTGCTGAGCCCCAGCGGAGGGCGGCGGTTGCATATTTAGCTGGTGGCAGAGACAAAGGGAAAACCTAGTTCTCTAGCATCCCCGGTGATCCTAAAACATATGGGAACGGCATTGGCACGCCCCTGGGCTGATGGGCTGATGACTTCAGATGCCACAAAGCTGGCTCAGGGCAGTGGGTATGAAGACAGGGCACCTGGGTTTCAGTTTCAGTTCTGCTGTTGACCACATGGCTAATTTAATAAATTACTTTTCTGGGGTGGGGAGGGGGGAAACCATAGTATCTTCTGCAAGTTGTTGGGATGGTTAGGTGGGACATAGAAGTAACTCTGTAAGTCACATGGGACACTTGACAAATGTCCTCTGTCTTTTCTTCGGACTCTTGCTTTTCTCTCCATTGAGGATGCTTTACATGCCTTCCCACACTTCCTTGAATCGTTAAGTAGGAGCTTAGAGAATTTGACTTCAAGCTGTGGGATCTTGAGTGTGTTTATTAGCCTCTCTGAACATCATTTTCTTTGTCCTAAGGTGGAAACATAATAACTAGTTTTCAATGATGTTGTGAAGATAAAACGTAATGGACATAAAGTGTCTGGAGTAGAGGGGGGGGGGGGGGGGTCCATGCAGAGGACAGCATCTTCTGTGTCACTGCAAACCTCTTTACCTCCTTTCATAATATCAGAGTTTAGGGCCATAAAATAAACAACAGAAAGGATTATTTCCCCCAATGAGTCATATATGTATTATTTCTGGACAATGAGTCATATGACTGTTTTTTCCCCTTGATTTCTAGGAATATTAGAACTAAGTGTTGCATACAGATATACAGCTATTGTATCTTCCTCAATTCTCTGCATATGAGTTTTTCTCTATCAGACACACACACACACACACACACGCACACACATACACACACACACACATTTGTACCTTGTTTGAAAATTTTTAGTCTGACTGCTTTTATTGTAAGCAACTTCAAACAATGCCTTGCCAGAAATATAGAATTAAATATGAAATTAGTAGATTGATAGATAGAGAGATAACCATTCTGAATACCTAATTTGAAGAAAAAAGTGTAAAGTCACGATAGAAAAAAAAATAACCCTCATGAAAGAAGCACAGATATAATTAAAGCAAAAAGTATAAAATGTCATGGGCTTTTCCGCAGGTACTCTTAAAGGGGAAGTATTACAGTTATGACCACTATCAATAGTATATCAACATATGTGTATTTTGCTGTCAGTTTACTTGATAAAACATGAGCCCTTGCATTTCCATTATCTGTCACCTTGGAGAGGCAGAGCCGGGATCCAGGTGAGTTCTCTGAGGCCAGAGATGGGGTGTCTCCTACTCATCCTTAGGACTCTTCGCCTAGGGCAGTGCCTGAAACATGGCAGATACTCAGAAAGCATTTGTCAAATGAGTTAATACTATCATGTGATCATTACATATCCGACATTATACTCACGGACATACATAGATTATCATATTTAACCTTCATAACAACCTTTTGAGTCAAGAATTCATAAGAATTACTTCCTTTTATAAATGAAGAATCTGAAGCAAAGAGAGGCTAAGTTGAAGGGAGTGTGTGGCAGAGTCCACACTCTCAGCCCAGCTTAGAAGGAAGAAATAAAGAAATAATTCATTTCCCTGTGCCGCCAGGTATAGGTCAAGCATATGAAGGGGTCTGGATCAACTGGACCAGTATTGGTTGGTTACAAAGAGTACTTAATGCACGTGGTTCTCAGTGGATGGCAGAGGCGTGCCCAAGGGTGTCAGAAGTAAGGACACTGAACTGTCTGGACAATGGATGTGTCCAATTTCATTCACCATCTTCCTTGCGAGCCTGGATGTGATGGATCTGCTCTCCACATAGCAGTGTTTACCTGCAGATTTCTTCGGTGGAGCACCTACAGGTGTGCCTTTTGGGTTCGTCCTTGTGTTCCGTAGTCCACTGCACCATCTCTGTGAAACGAGGGGATTTGGGATAAAGCCGAGATTTATCTCCATGGCAACCAGTCTTGTGTCATTCATTCATTCATGGGCCCATAAAAAGCACTAAAATGAAGAAACTGATATGAAAATGAGTGTAACTACACCTAGTGTGAGGTTCCTTTCCACCCTGCAGCTCCATTTGAATATTACCACCACATAACTTTGTGGCATTGGACTGGAGTTCAGAATGCCGATCACGGTGGCATGTCAGTTTACAAGGAGACATCCCCTTTATAAATACCACAGGGCCTCAACAGCATCCTCCCGTGCTATTCAGGGAGAAAAGAGGCATTTGGAGAGGCAAGGGTTATCAGATTCCTGCTGCCCTCATGGTGGTTTGGGGGCATGGTTTGCAGTGAACCAATGGACATCACAGCAAGCCAGCAACGACTCCCTCCTTAGTCACCTCGCCCAGTGCCCGAGCTGCCAGCACCCCAACAGAACATATTGAGTAAAAACGTTTCTTCCTCTCTCAATCTCCGAGCCATCTGACAAACCTTTTGTCAACCGCTTTTGCAAATGGCAGCCTGGCTCCTGAGCAAATCCTCAAGGGGAGAAGCCACTGCCAACGCCGAAGTTTCCTGGATCGTTTTCTCTAGTAAATGAGATGCCACACACGTGGGAGAACCCAACACGGGGCCTGGCATGGAGCAGGGGGTGGAGCCAGGTGGCATGGAGGGCAGGCATCTTTGAATCATCTTCGTCACGATATTAAGCACAAAGACGAACCGTTTCTCACTGAGCCGTGCAGACCTTTCCTGTAACAATATGTGTTCCAGCTTCCGTGACAATTTCCCTTTGTAGCAAGGTGACGGGTTAAAACATCAGCTCAACTGACCTTTAATTTAAAGGAGTGCAGGCGCTCTCTCTCCCCAGCCTTGCCTCGCTTCCCAGGAAAAGAGTCAGATATGAAATCAGAGCGTTCCCTTAACATCAAGCTGGGGAACTGGCTTCTTTCTTCACAACCTATTTCCTTTAAATGCTCCCGGGCGCCTTTAGGTACCAAGCATGTTTGCAGCAGGGTAGCATCTTATGCCGTTTTCCAGGGAAAGAAAGGAGGGAGAAAAGAGTGCAAATGGGGTGCTCTGAGAAGGGGAGCCTGGTGGGCAAGCTGTTCCCTCTGCAGGTCCTCTCCTGAGGGCAACCACAGCCCCCATTGGCAGAGAGAAGGCTTCCCTAGCCCAGTTTGTTGTTAACTGGGGAGGGTGCTGCCATGGAACATGAATAGGGCATCCATTCTGGAGGAGGAAAAACCCAGGTTTGGATTTGGGGTTTCTCTGATATTAGCGGTCCTAGAGCAAGGCCATCAGCATGCCCATCAGGCTCCATTAGCCTTGGTCTAAAGTGCAGATGATGCTCTCCATGCCCTGGGGTAGTGGGAAGTGACTCAGCTCATGCATAGTAGAAGTTCTCTGGTGCTCCACCTCATGTGATGTTCCACCTCATGTGATGCTCCACCTCATGGGGGAGCAGGTTTCATCCCTTAGCTCTTGGGACTCTTGACTGCTACCAGTCCATAACCACGTCCCTTTGCACTCTGCTGATGGGAACTGCCTCGTCTAGAAATTTCTGGGATGCTATTCTCTCCTCCTGTGTCTGGAAAAGGTCTTGGTCAGTAGACTACAGCTAATGACTAAGTGATTTGGGGGTTCCAAATACCTCTGAAATTAAGGTAGGAACACTCTGTTGTCATTCATACTTCAAAGCACCCCATGGAGTCAGGCCGAGGTCATGCCTCCACCAACTCATAACTTTGCCTGATTTTCCCCTGCCTATCCTGAGAGCGCTCCCGCAGTAAGTTACTACTCAGCAATAAGTTAAGAATACTCATCTCAGGCTCTCTTTTGGGGAAACTGACTGAGATAATTCATAAGTACCTGCCATAAAGCGCATACTCCAAGATTATTAGTTCCTCTCTCATTTGACTTTGTTCTCCCAGAAACTGTTTCTGATTATTAGATTTGTTTTGCTTGTGAGAAATTACTAGAAAATAATAGAAAGTTAAAAAAATAATCCGAAGTAAATAAAAGATACTTTTAAAAAAGGAAAAAGGCAGGCAACAGATTCTAAGTTAGTTACCATACAGATAATATAGAATTTTTGTCCAATATAAAGAATTACAAGAAAGAGAAAAACAATAATAATAAAACAGTGGAAAATAATGGTCCATTGGCTTACAGAGAGGAGACTGGAATGGGCCAATACATACATGAAAAAATTTTTATCTTCATAGGGAAAAATGAGAGCTTGAATCCATTCCGTAGGCGAAATTTGAATGCCTGATAATATTAGTGTTGGCATAAATGTGAAGCAAGCATGAACTCATACTTTCTCGTGGAAACATTCGTTAGCATTAATTACCATTTGGGATCGCAGCATCTTCTCCCATAGTTGGCCTACAGTTTGAATGGGTACATTATAGATTTGCTAAAAAGTTAGAATTGTGATCATTTCTCAACCATCTTCACTTTTGAATAGTACAGCTGTGGGAAATTCAATGGCATGCTAACTCCTGCCTTCAGCTTTTAAGAATTTCCGTTGCACCCTTTTCTCTCTTCTTTCTTTCCCAAACTCATTTTTATGGACGGCTGGACTTCCTTACAGGCACCCACTTTGTATTTTTTGTCATTTGGTTCCATGGTCCTGTAAGTTCATTTGACTTTACTTTGCAGCTCTGCTACTGAATTTTTTATTTTGATGGTGGAGTTACTGGTTTCTAAGAGCTCGCCACTGTTCTCTGTGTATTCCTTTGCCCCTGCAGGTCGTTCTTACTAGAATCCAATATGCTCTATGCTATCTCTCCAGATGTTCTATTCCAAGGTCAGTACTTAGATGTTTATGCAACTCCCTGCTCGAGTCATTTTGCCTATCGCTGGTTATGTCTGATGGTCTTGAATCTAGAATGACCCTCAACTTAAATATAAAAAATTAAATATAAAACCCTCAACTTCCTTGGCATGGGACAGGGGTCCTATATATTCCAGCACACTCTACTCAGTATTTCCATCAGTATTGCTGTATTTAGACCAGCACCCAACTGCCCAGGCCTTCCATCATTCCTAATGCTGCTAAATGATGAGCCTCAGGGATTCCACAGGCCAAATTGGCTCACTTCTGTGGGGTATTTTCATTGATAGACATTTAGATGGTAACTTTGTCTAATCTGCTGAGTCAGATACTAACTCTCTACCCACTTTTATGGAATATAGCTGAAATCACTAATATGCTGGTGATTCCTCTTTTGGGCAATTTATCTTGTATTTCTTGTCATTGGTTTGATTTCATTCTGGCTGGGTTTTGTGTAGAATAAGTAATAAATGTCTGTGGTCTATTTGCCATTTTTTTTTTATACCTGAAGTTTCCCTTAGGAAAGTAACTTCATTGATTTGTAATCTAAAGGAGATTTTTAAAAAGGATTTTTGATGGGTAGGATATGCCTTCAATTCTCTAAGCCCTCCTGAATGGCTGAATGTTTTATTTTAACCTGAAGAAGATACTGGATGCCCAAGTCATCTTAAGTAGAAAAGATTTTTACACTACACATGTTTTAATGCTCTGCTCTTCCTGCCTTGATATTTCTAATATTTTTTAAACAAAGACTCACATTTTTATTTTTCATCTGACACTGTAAATTACAAAATGGATCCTTCTCTGAAATGTGAATACCCTGGTGTCCAAATATCATTTGTAGGGTCACGTAGTCTCCGGGCTTTCAGCTCAAATGCTCCTTTTAAAATTTCCTGCCTATAGCCAGGCAGCTGCTGCTGGCTCATCACCAAGGTTGACTTCTTAGCGATTCCTTTTCCCTTGGGATCTCTCCAACAGAAAATCCATTCCTACCTAAAACGAAATGCATAGCCTTCATGTTATTTGTGCTCATTCTATGTTTTACATATATACTTTAGTAATTTACTACATATGCTGTTACAAAACAAGTATAATTTATGTGTTTATTAAAATATACATACAATAATTAAAATATTAGAAAATGTTGAAAAGCATAAAATTATTAACTACTAATCCTTCTATTGAAAATTATTAACTTGTTGCCATGTCTTTTTCTTTTTCTTTTCTTTTCTTTTCTTTTCTTTTCTTTTCTTTTCTTTTCTTTTCTTTTTTTCTTTTCTTTCCTTTCCTTTCCTTTCCTTTTCTTTTCTTTTCACATGGATGTCTGTGTGTCCCCACTCAGGATTTCTAACTTTTACAAGGCTAAAGAAGAGAAAGAATATATTTTCACTTTTGCCTGGGCTTCCCTTATTTATCTCTTGCCATAGCCTCAGTTTTCTTGATATTGCCCTCAAGATCCCTCATGAGATGTAACTTGAATGACGAATTGGTGGGAGCCTACGATGGATGCAGAGTTTACTTTTTCAACCTTCCCTTCTTTTTCTTTTTTTGAACTTTACAAGTGTAACAATCCTGTTTTTTCCTTGAAAAAACAACATTTTATTCAATCCAGGAAAGGCCAAAAGAAAAATTTTTATTTGTCCCACCAGTATAGTACAACTAAAATATACTCACAGGAAATTGGTATCACAGAAAAGAAAAATAGGATTTTCAGCTTCATACATCAGCCATCATGTTAGTATTATTTTATGTTAAGTATTAATGGTATAATTTTGGATAAAAGTACATGTGCAGCTCCAATATTTCCAGGATTGTTGGGAAAGAAGTAAGCAGAGTATGCCAACTTATAATTTTCTATGAATATTATTATTTGGGAAAAACGAGTCTAAACATGCACTAACAGTCACATTACCAGTATTTTGAATCCAAGCCATGGTGATATAAATAGTGGCTATAAAGTTCAACTCATACCTAGAGAGAAGATAGTAATCAAGTTGGAAAGATAAGATAGTCCCAGATGATTGAGCTATATAGCTTTTTTTCTCTCAAGTAAATTATATCCCTCCATCCACCCACCGATCCATCCATCCATCATCCTAAAATTTGTCCAACAATTAATATTCATTCAGTAAATATTTATTGAGGGCATCCAATGTTCCAGGCACCAATGCCAGGTAAAAAAAAAGTCCCAATATGCTTATCCCAGGAGATGTGAAAATCAAATGAGCTAATGTAGATAGAAAGGCAATCTGTATACCTTGACATGCTATTAAGACATGAAGGATCATTATGATCCAGTCTTTAATATTACTGCTTTGTAATCCAGTGTCCTGATATTTTTCAGCCTGCTGACAGGCACAGACATTTCTCAGGACTCCATAAGCCTGCAATTAAGAAACTAAAACACATTCATAAATACACAAGTTGACTAATTAATCCCTAATTAGTTAGCAGATTGGGTATTGTAATCACCCTAAGATATATTGGTTAATGTCATGGAATGGAAAGAAGAGTTTTGTTACATTATATTATGTCAAAATTTGCATAAAGATTTCATTAAAATAGTTAATGGGACCTGCCACTTCTGAGCCATGGCCAGCCAGCCAGTCAATGGCAGTTTGGGCATCAAATTAACAGAAGATCTTTTAATTCAATAAAACAAAACAAATATTTTATACACTTATATTATTTCAAGATTTTTTATTGACTGCTCAGTAATGAAATACAAGCATTATTAATTTGTCTTGCATTTGAAGAGACTCAAGTGCAGAGAGGCCAAAAAATGAGCTCAAGATCATACAGATGGATCCTTGGTAGTCTAGAGTTATGCTTGGCTTTCCAATTGTTCTTTTCTAGACCTTTGCTTCACCCCAACTGCCTAAAAGGAAGTCAACAATTAGATGGTATGTCTGCTGTCATTTTCACTTTCACTGTGTTATGATAGACTTGGGTGTTCTTCCATTTGTTTGTTTTTAATCCAAAGTCTCTGTGGCTTCCCAAACAATACCAGAGAAAGTATAAAAGAAAATGGTTTCCACATACATTCTTTCTTCTTCAACTTTTTAAAAATTACATTTGTTGGGTTGACATTGGTTAATAAAATTATATATGTTTCAGTATACCTATATAATTGCATTGTGTGTTTACCACCAAAAGTCAAATCTTCTCTGTCACTATATATTTATATCTATATCTATATCTATATAATATATTATATGTTATAATATATTTAATATATTATATTATAATTAATATAATAATTTGATATATTATATTAAATTTATATATTTAACCCCCTTAACCCCTTTTCTAGTGCTCCTCTAACCCCTTTTTCCTTCTGGTAACCACCCTACTGTTATCTGTGTTTATGAGTTTTTGTTTGTCTGTTTGTTTATTTGTTGCTTGAGTGAAAGACACTTAGCTATTCTTCCCTTTGAACTTGCATATTTCTTGCTGTCATTTTCACTTTCACTGTGTTATGATAGACTTGGATGTTCTTCCATTTATTTGTTTTTAATCCAAAGTCTCTGTGGCTTCCCAAACAATACCAGAGAAAGTATAAAAGAAAATGGTTTCCACATACATTCTTCCTCAACTTTAAAAAAAAATTGATAGTATTTCAAGAGATCAAAAAGAAACACTGATGCATTGAGTAAGTTAAATGGTACTTTGGTTTTAGCTCCTATCTCTATATATTAAAGGCTAATATACAAAGTGTCCCCTCAAGAGTTCTGCATGGAGAATGGGAATTTGATTGCTCACTATTGCACAGAACATGGCTGGCCCCCAACCTGGATAGAATTGGAGAACATCATGCTGAGTGAAATAAGCCAGTCAATGAAAGAGAAATACCACATGACCTCACTCATTTATGGATAATAAAGAACATTATAAAATGATGAACCAAAAGATAGATATAGAGACAGTAAAGCAACAAGCAGACTGTCAAATTACAGTGGGGAGGGTAGGGAGATCTGGGGGAGATAAGAGATCAACCTAAGGACTTGTATACATGCATATAAGTACAACTAATGGACACAAAACTCTGGGGAGGGAGGGTATGTATGGGAGGGGGGGCAATGTTAAAATATGTACACAGATAATAATTTAATAAAATAAAATAAAAAGAATGAAAAAACAAACAAATCCAATTTACAGGGTGAAAGCTGGGCACATGGCAGGGCCCAGCACATGTTCTATCAACTTCAGAAGAAGAGCCCCTTGGCCAAAGCATGTGACCTCAGAACCTTTGCCAAAGATCCACTCAAATGAGGCGTTGGATAGACATACATCATTACCTGGTGAGCGGCTGGCATATGGCTGTGCTTTCTGAGCCCCTGAAAATCCCTAGAAATGCTCTTTCAGACTTGTCCCTCAAAAGAAAAATAAATGGTTCTTCAACAGCCAAGGCCTGGCTTTGATGATAATGGCTGTGAGGCAGGCCTTGGCCTCAGACACTTCCGTCTGTCCCTACTATTCTCACACCACACCTGAGCACCCTGAGATGACTTTTGAATCCTCCTTTTCTCACTGCTTCTTTCTGACCAGATGGCTGGTATCTACCCTAGTTTGGGCCCCCTGCTCAGCTGTAGAGATTGGTAATGAACTTGGGGATGGGTGTTCAGAGAATCCTCCTTCCTCCCAAAGGGAGTTAGTACTCCAGCCTTCTCAGAAGCTCTGTATAGCTAGCATTCCCCTCTGCTTCTGTTTCCTTCCTCTTTTATGCACCAACATTCTGTTTAAAACACCCTAAGAAACAATCAACTTCCTTGGTCTTACCACATCCCTTCTCATAAATCTTCAGTGACCCTCTGTTATTTGTGGGTACCAGGCTGAGCATCCTGGGGATGGCAGCCTTGGCCTCTCATGATATAGCAGTGAGCTCCCATAGCACGTGGCCTGAGTATCACTTTTGGAAAACGTATTCCTTGTTATGTGTGGTGCTACTTGTGTGTGAGCATCTCTCTTACCTGCCTCTGTGCCTCTTAAGGATTAGGTGCACATAGGCGTGCCTGACTGATCCTGATACTTCTCACAGCACCAAGCAGAGCACCGGACTCAAGAGCAGATGCCCAGCCAATATTTGCTGAATGAGTTTCATGAGGAACTTTCTCCATTCTGGGCAAAGCTGCAGATCTGGCATTGAATGACTGGTCTGGATGACTACATTTTTTTTCTTGCATGTCCTTTTATTTGGAGAATATTTTTAGAAAGCAGAAAAGTATGAAGAATAATAGAAACCAAGTATTATGGCCCCCATTATCACAAGCTGAACCATAGGTAGCATTTTTTTTTAATTCTTGCTTCACACTTTTTAATGAAAGAAATAATACATTGCAGACAAAGATGGCACTTTGCTCCATGTCTCCTTAGACTAGGTAAGTAGTAGTATGAATCTTCTGTGAATATATTTTATCTTGCCTTATACTTTTACATACAAATACATGCACCAACTGATATACAGCAGAAGTTAAACTATGGCCCATGGGATAGATCCAGGTCATGATTCATTTCTCTAAAGTCTGCAGGCTAAGAAAAGCTTTTACATTTTAAAGAGTTATAAACAAAAGGTAACAACATAAAATAATAATACTGGAGAGATATCATTGATGGCCTGCAAACCCTAAAATATTCATTATTTGTCTTTTATAGAAAGTTCGTCAACCCCTGATATATAATATTGGCTTTGTTTTAAGCTATCAAGGGTATCCAACAATCGTTCTGAAGCTTACTTTAATTTTCAATCCTATATTTCTTGAATCTGTATTTGTTCATACATGTATTTGCATTAGTCCTTTTAGTGAGTGCATAGTATCTCATCATATTAATATAACATTATTTTTATTCATTCTCTTAGTAGATGGCAGTTACCTGATTTCCAACTTTTCACTATTAAAAAAAAGGCAAGAAACATTCTCTTATCTCATGAACATGAGAGTTTTTCAAAGGATACATTTCTGGAAATATAATCATTGATTTATAAGGAATGTCCATTCTTAAGAGTTGGACAGACACAAACTATTCATGGCAGGAATTGTAAATATTTCAACACTTACCTTCATTTTGAGATAGATTCTTTTTTTTCTTATTTTTAAAAATATACTTTTATTGATTTCAAAGATGAAAAGAGAAGGATAGAGAGATAGAAACATCAATGATGAGAGAGAACATTAGTTGGTTGCTTCCTGCACACCTCACATTGGGGATCTAGCCTAAAACCCGGGCATATGCCCTGACCAGGAATTGAACCATGACCTTCTGACTCATAGGTCAATGCTCAACCACTGAGCCACACTGGCCAAATTTGAGGTAGATTCTTAATCCTTGCAAGCTATTGTTCTCCCATTTCCCAGCAAATGGAAAAGACAGCCTCTGCCCTAATGGCCTTCAGTTTGCTATTGTCTTCATTTAATGAAAAAATATTAGAAGAAAACACCCTCTCAAGAGCTGTTAAATGCTGGAAAATGAGAATGCTGCATCTTAACAGAGGTCTTTGCACAAGGACAAGACAAAGATATCAGGAAAGACTCCTGGCAGTCTGAATAGAAATGACACATGCAGAAGGCCATCTCTGAGGGACTCTGTCAAAAGAATGCTGAACTGCATTCCACTTCAAACAATGACTGGGGACAGGTGTTCTGCTCTGTGGCAACTTGGCCCACTGCACAGTTTCCCAGGTGCTGTCAGATAATTCTGTGGTCGGGACCATTCCCCCCAGGTCCAGGACTCCAGGAGCAAAGACTGACAGACAGGACCCACGAGGAGGTCAGTTGTAATTGCACTGGAGAAGCACGTATGAGCACTTAGTATGAGACTTACCCTGAGCCAGAGACTGGGACCCCGGCAGGGATACACAAGAAAGATAAATGATGGAGGTTCCTTATTTTAAGTTCCTAGTGGTTTAAGTACTGAAGGGCATGAGGACTAATAGCTGCATAGCTCTGTTGGTATCTCCTGGTCCATGTAATGTCACATGTGACATCTGGCTTCATTTGACATGCAATACTGGAACCTATGTCAGGGAACATCCTGACAACCAGCAGCTATTAAAATCCAAATACAAATCAAGATGAAACCAACAACTAATCAAACAACCAAACAAGTAAAGCCCAAACCATCAAGAAATGCAGGACTTGTCCCCTCTAACGGTGATACTCATCTGGAAACTTGACAATTTAACTAGAGCCAATATATGTGGGAAAGGCATCTTGTAGTTCTTATCAGTATTAATACAGAGTAACTGGATTGCTCATTATAACTTTATTTTTCTCTGGGGCTTCTGCATCCAGAATATGTCCCATTATCTGTGAGGAGACATGTTTATGCATCATGAGGCTTCACAGAATAGGGACAACGGAGGCCAGGACAATGTTCTAATTTAAACCCAATCTTCCCAGGGCAGTAATGCTTCCCAGGAGAGCATTGGGCATTTTTCTTATCATGTTCACCCCACAATAGCTGGGTGAAGAAGGCATGGATTTCTGCTACTTAGTTCAGAAGACGTTTGTCTGGACCATCCTGTGTCAATTCAAAAATTGTCTCCATGTCATATAGGAACCAGAGACTCAAGAGGACTGAGCAAGGAGACTGCATGCACCCTGATTCTCTTGTAGGTCATAGCCTTTCTCCCATGTCCGTTCTCCATGTTTCCCTTCTACCCCAAAGATTTGGTAGGGCATTTCCTAATATTCTTCTCTTTCAAATGAATGGAAATGCAAGGCATGGGATGTACCTTCTTCCTTGGCACCGTGTAAAGGCATTAATTGATCCTAGAATTTTTTAAAATCTAGGTGAGATCTAAAAATCTTTCCTGGCAACCACAACCAGATGTAACATAAAAACTATTTTTACTCTGTTCTATAGCCTTAATTAGAGTGGGTTTTTGGCTAAATATTAGGTTGAACCCTCTGAAATGACCATTTTTTAAAATCATGGTTAAAAAGGGTCAAGTATTAGGATTCCATACAGTTCATGCTGAAGAAATTTGATAGCTTGACTTCATGTCCCAGAGTTCCCTTGGTAGATATGCAGATCAGATCTCTTGATATGCTTAAGTAAATGCAGTACTTAAATTACAGCTTCAGAAGCTGATCTGAATAGCCCCTCTTTATATATATCTATATCTATATCTATATCTATATCTATATCTATATCTATATCTATATCTATATCTATACCTATACCTATACCTATACCTATACCTATACCTATACCTATACCTATATCTATATCTATATCTATATCTATATCTATATCTATATCTATATCTATCTATCTATCTATCTATATATATATATATATATATCATGCAATCCCATAAGCGGATGTTTCTCAAAGTCTGGTCTGCCATAAAGAGTTTTGCAAGAAGTACCAAGTTGGGTTTTATTTTCAGGGGATTAAGTAGACAAGTCAGTGGTATCATTGGAAGGGTTCCAAGGAATCCTGCCATAGAAATGCATCCTTTCATGCTGAGGCATTGTATCCCCAAAGGAGTCCTCACTACCAAGTAAATATCTAGAGAGTTGACGTCAGTCAACATTAACCATTGACACTTAGCACGCATTTGTTACATAAGTATTATAGATGAATGTTTTTTTAATGGAGGTGACTATGCCCCCACCCCCCCAAGGATATTTGGCAGTGTCTGAAGACTTTTTTTATTGTTACAGTTTTGGGGGGGTTGCTACTGGCATTTAGTTGGTAGAGGCCTGAGATGCTGCTATCCTACAATGTATAGACCAGCCATCTAACACAGAATTCTCCCGTACAAAATGTTGGAAGTGTGGAGATTGAGAAACTCCAGCACAGTTATTTTAGAGGGAGCAGAATGGAATTTGGCGAGGGACAGATAGATGGCATTTGTTATTAGAAAGAGGCAGAGACATAAATCTGGGAGTTGGGACAGTCTCCAAGATACGCATATCTGGGTGCTCTGGGATAAAGGCCAGCTACAGGGTGACTTTCCCTAGAAGCAAACTGTTTGATGTAGTCGAGCAGGCAGGTTTATTTGGGAGCTCCTTTGGAATCTCTGATTTAGACCAGGCAGAGAGAGAGGGGGAGCTGTGAGGGAACCTCAGCATAGATTTAAGGGGCACCCATTGGAGAGCTTTAAAGAAAGAATGTCCTTTCAGAGCCATTCCTGTTTGGGACAAGAGGGTGAAGTAGGTCAATCATTGGATTCAAGCTTTCTCAAAGGGCCATAACTTTGGGTAGGGCAGGTGACTTCGCTGAACCAGGTCTGAGGGAATGACACTCCCAACAGTTGGGGGTGATGTTGAAGGGGTGTGTGTGTGTGTGTGTGTTGGGGTGATGTTGGCATTATGTGTGTGTGTGTGTGTGTGTGTTTGTGTGTGTGTGTTGGGGTGATGTTGACATTATGTTGGAGTTTGTGTATGTGTGTTGGGGGTGATGTTGAAGCTGTGTGTTTGTTGTTGGTGTGTGTGTGTGTGTGTGTGTGTGTGTGTGTGTGTGTGTGTGTCAGGGCATGAGGTTGACATTTAAGAATGAGGAGGAGAGGGGCTGGTGTTCCCATGAATGGCAGAACTCTTGTTCCTGGTCTGGGAACTCCAACTTTGTCTGTACATTACCCACCCCCACCCCACCACCTGTTCAAAAAATCTTAATGACCACGCATTTCAGGAGCTGTAACTGAGAAGCTTTAAGTCTTAGGAATTTTAGTGAACTTATGGGGCTTCTGAGCTGTAAAATGAGTAAACGTGATGTCATGCTTTGATCCCCACGACTGAGATGTAAAACTCAGGAAACTGAGCCAGAGAGAATCTGAACGGAGGGAACACCCCACAGGCTGGGTCTCATTTGATATGCATTCAAAAGGATTCAGGGATGGCACCTCCCAACCCAAGAGGCCTTTTTTTCACTGAAAACTGTGGCTCGCAGAGAAATCCCATTTGTTAAGATCCGTTGTATTCGTTTCCTATGATGTGTAACAAATTACTGCAAATCTATGGGCTTTAAACAGGACCCATTTATTATCCACAGTTCCTGTGGCTCAGGAGTCCAGGCGTCACTTAACTAGGTCTTCGGGGCAGCATCTCACAAGGCTGCAATCCAGGTGTTGGCTGGAATGCATTCTCATCTGGATCGTGGGGTCCTCCTCTAAGTTTATTCAAGTTATGTGGAGAATTCAGTTCCTTGTGGTTATAGGAATGAGGTCCTCAACTCCTAGGCACCAACCCTCTCTATAGGGGGTTCAAAAAATGGCTGTTTGCTATTTCTAGGCCAGCAGAAAGCCTTTTTCTTGTTTCAACTTTGTTCCGCCAGGGAAGAACTTGTCACTCCCTGAAAGAGCTCACTTCATAACTGGTAAGTTCAGCCAAGATAATATCCTTTTTGATTAGCACAAAGTCAACATAAAAGGGACCTTAATTAGATCTGAAAATTTCATCTCTTTGTCATGTTCTTTAAAAAAAAAAAAATAAAATATATATATATATATATATATATATATATATATATATATATATATATATATATTATTGATTTTTTACAGAGAGGAAGAGAGAGAGATAGAGAGCTAGAAACATCAATGAGAGAGAATCATCGACCAGCCGCCTCCTGCACACCCCTCACCAGGGATGTGCCCACAACCAATGTACATACCCTTGACCGGAATCGAACCTGGGACCTTTCAGTCCGCAGGCCGACACTCTATCCACTGAACCAAACTGGTTTCGGCTCTTTGCCATGTTCTATTGGTTAGACTCAAACCATAGATTCTACCCTCATTCAAAGGGAGGAATTTGTATCCAAGGTAGGTATGCAGGAATGAAGACCTTAGATTTCTGCCTTCCATCCCAGCGGATTCTAAAACAAGGTGTATATTTAAGTTGCTCATGCCCCATCAGGTTTCAGGGACACATGTGAGAACCTCCATTTATACCTCTTATTGCATTTATTTTAAATTTTGTATAATTTTTGATGAACATAACCCATTAGAAAAGGGGTAGATGTATATAATTTATAATTGCATCTTTGGAAAGGTATGCTTTTTAATTTTTTCTAATGGGGAGGCTGGTGACTTAAATAGATGGTCTGATGAGCCCAGTGTGACATTGTTTTTGAAAATTAACCGGTGAAGCCAGAGATGGAGAAGGTTCTGAGCATATTTCACAGTGTTAACTCTTTACTCTGCCAGAGCCACACAGGGATCCTTCTTGTCTCTTCACCATGAACAGTTGGTACGTTTGCTAGAGATAAAACCAATTAAAATGTGGGTGTCCCTGAGACAGTGTTCCCCAGGAATTTCTCACTATTAAAATATTGCACACCCAACCTCCAGTAACTCATTAGAACTACCATGTAAGTGTTTCTACCAGTTTACAGTTCTCAGAGTCTCTGCTTGAGGTAAGGAAGTTTTGCTTGTGTCTCTAGATTTGCCTGCTTCTTCAAATTTGGGAGGTGGTAGTTTGCCCTGCAGCCTCAGTTCTCTGAGGGGTCCAAGGATAGTCATTAATGTGCAGTCTCTGCAGCTCCATCTTGCTGTAACAATGGGAGTGCTGAAGTTGAAATCATTATTCCTCTTTTTCTTTCTTTCTTTCTTTTTTTTTACACTTATTTAATATGGAAACAAACCTGGATTCAGAAAGGTCTAGAGTGACTTCCATCTCCACCACTTCCTTCCTCTGTGATCTCGGGTAATAAAGTCATTTTTAAGGATTTGCATAGCGGTATGTAGGTCAGCATGTGACCTAGGGCCTGGCAGAGAGTGATTTCTCAGTGATGACTGGACATGACCTCAAGGTTTATCTATTCCAAATCTCCACCTTATGATTCAATCTCCTCTGTACTATCCTCACTAAGATGCTGTCTAGCCTCTGTTTGGAAATCTTTAATGAAATGAAAAGCTAGCTCTCAAAGAACCTCTGGATGGTGCATGAGCCGATGCACAAGAACTGTTGTGTGTCGTGGTGCAAAATGAGATCTCAAGACAATGTTCTTAGGGCTGGGTGGGGCATGATGGGAAATAAGATGCTTTTCAGAGGGCAGGGCAGTGGAGGGTTCATGATCATTTTGAGCTGTATCTTGTAGGAGAGCTAATCTAACATGTGCTCATGTGTCTGAAAGGGATTTTGGGAGAAGTAGCAGAATGACAGAAAAGGACCTAGAAGTGAAACCAGAGTGAAGAAGGAGAAAGGAAGAGTAACTGCGGAGTGAGGGATGACTCTGGGATTTTGCATGTTCTGGCTTCCAGATGAGAAGACCTGAGGAGATATTGCTTTGAAATCCTTTCCTAGGAGTTAGTTTGAGTTTAGAAGTATTTATCCTTGGTCTGGCCACAACATATTCTCTGTGTTGCTACCATAGCCCCCGTGGTAGACTGTTAGTTGCCTACTATATCTGTGATCTCCTTTCCTGCTAACAGAACTATAGTTTTCTATGGAGTAGTGATTGGTCTGAACTTTGCAATGATTCATAATTGGCCTAAGGCTAAGCCAGTTTCCCTCTTCCCAGTGCCCTTTGCAGTCAGAGATTCCATGCGAGTAGCCTGGCATGAGGTGGAAGGGGAAGTTGTCCAAAAGGTGCCCATGAAAGCTTCTGATTCCCCAAACAAATAGGACTTGCCTAGAAGGAGGATCTGCTACTTAGACCCACAGTATCCACCTTGCCAAGGTCTGCTTCCTGTGTGCTTGTTAAATGAGAAAAGCAAACTAATTAAAGTCACTACTAATAGGGTATTTTATGTATAGCTTACAATATTGCTAATAATATCTCACCTTCTCACAATGTGTATTTTTTATCTTCCCCCTTGCCTCCTCCCCCTGCCTGAAAACTCGCCCATTCTGACATTTAACATAGAGAGCAGCTGCAGGAGGGAACAGGTTGATGGGGCTCATTTCCAAATATTGGTAGTGATACGCAGGCTATCTCAGAGGCACAGCCCTAGAGTAAAAGCAGACACTTTCCTTCTGTGACATCCGAAGTGGTGTATGAGAGAGAGAGAGAAAGAGAGAGAGAGGCGGGAGAGAGAGACACAGAGTCAGAGAGAAAGCACAATACCAATCAATACTCATTGGGAAGCAGGACTTGGAAAAGAACAAACTAACTGAAGGAGTAATGTAAAGTCCATAGCTAGAGTGGTGCCTGTTTATAAGATTTAAAAACTAATCATGATATAAAACATTGGATATAATCATGATAAGGCCCTGCAATGCAGATTTCAGTGGGAGCCACCCTGTTTTTTGCATTGTAGATCAGATTGCCCAAAGCCTCTTCCCTCCCCCTTGGATTCCTAAGGAGCATAAGTTCTCTAAGACATTGTTCTGGCTCTGAATTCCTGCTGCGACTGAAGTTGTTTATTTTATGAATTCCCCTGCCATCATGAAGGTGCTGTCTCTTCTCTTTTTTCCATTGATCAGTAGCTGGAGAAATACACCTCTATCCATGATTTTCAGACATAAAAACAAGGGGAAAAAAAATCACATAACTGTTCAAAGCATTTGAATATCTGGCTTTACTGGAGGGTTGGGGGAGCTGAGGTGTTTACTTCAGCAACATATGTGACATCAAACTAAATTAAATGTTCCATTTGGAGATACGCATCAGGTGGTGAGGGAAGACCGGGAGCTTGAACTCCTGTGGGAGCCAAGAACAATGGAAATAATACCTAGATGTCTAAGAACATGAATGTAGAGATTATAGACATTGTACCTGGAGTGTCTGCCTGGCACACACAATAAGCAGTAGCTTTAGATTTCCCTTGAGCTCAACAGTAAGCCAGTAGTTAATAACAAGTTCACTCATTAGCCAAAACTAGATGGTGTCCAGACAAGTTAGGTGGTGGCTCCGTGAGAAGCAAGAAGGGACATGTCATGTGCTTTTTAGAACTATGTCCATGAAGAACAAATCAAAAGCCATGGCTCTTAAAGGAAGTGTAAAACTTGGCCACCTGAACTGGTTCATTTTCCCAAGGGTCAGAATAGCATGGATTCTCTTTTTATTGTCATTGTTTGGGGTGGGAAGGGAAAAAAGAGGAGACTGTAGATTTAAAAGGAAAAAGAAATAGCATTATTAACATATAATGATGTCCAGTCTCCAGTTCAGTGAATCATATCATTTAAGTAAAGCACTCTAATTATTTCAGGTTGAAAATGATTTTTCGAAGGTGTTTATTTCTAATTTGTCACCAGTTTTTACCTGATTATTTTAGTGAGCACCTGCATCTTCCCTCTAGAGTTTATGGTTCTTTTGGAAAAAATAAACATCTGTTAAATACAAGATTTACCTAAAAAAAAAGACATTCACACAAAAGATTGACTTGATATTATCTAGTTCAATAGTCCAACTCTTGGCATGCCTTCTGATGGTGACAAGTCAACGTCCTTTGATGATAAGTTCAATGAGGCTCCTGCATGTGTGAAATGAAAACCCTCGAAAAAACCAACTGAGTCTAATGGGTGTGTTGGCCTCCTTCATGTAACTTCTCAGAATATAGTCAAAGGGCTATCTGATCACTAACACAGAAGACAAGGGTGGAGGAACCTGAACCAGATGAAATACACGGAGCTTTTCTCTCTCTCTTTCTCTCTCTCTCTTGCACCTGTTCGGTAAGCAACTATCTACCACAGCCAGATGGAGCCTCCTGTTAACAGACTTCTTTGATTACAGAGAAGTACCTGGGGTCTCCTTGCATTTGCTCTTGCTTTGTGTTCCAGTTCTCAAACACTTTTGAAATATTGGGGTATTTTTGGCCTTCAAGACACCTGCTACCATTGCATAAACGAGCAGTTATGAGATATTTAATGGAGGGTAGAGGGTGACAGTGAGTTTACATACTTCTGGAGCACAAAATTGGACTTCATTTGGTTTCCTTCTGTTTCAGCGAGGCCTGAGTAGAAAAGATACAGTCCTGCTGACTAAAGCAGACCATCTAAAAGTTTCAAATAAAAAGATGAAATAAGTCACCCACCAAATTGTAAACATACTCACTCACTTCTCAAATGTGTCTCCAACTTGGTGATTTAGGACTAACCATCTTGTGCCTCAGGTCCACACTAACTTAGATTTAAATGATTTCTTGAAAAGAAGCAAGGGATGGAGGAGGAGGAGACAGGAGAAGGAGGCGGAGAAGGAATAGAATTCAGTTTTCTATTTGAGGACAGTAGTGACTATTGCCAGTTGTCATGGTAACTTCCCCTTCCCATTAAATCACCAGGAATCACTAGA
This sequence comes from Pipistrellus hanaki, assembly GCF_964339955.1. Classification (NCBI taxonomy): domain Eukaryota; kingdom Metazoa; phylum Chordata; class Mammalia; order Chiroptera; family Vespertilionidae; genus Pipistrellus; species Pipistrellus hanaki. The sequence goes on along the minus strand of NC_140519.1, from coordinate 45,789,679 downwards.
AATGAAAGTCACAATTTAGAGCCAAGTCTAACTCTATGTTGAGAAGATGAGATCTGACCAAGCACTTGCATAGCAGCTGCAGAAAACCCAAGAGTGGGTGGGAGTGGGGTGTAGGATCTTAGGTCTCTTCCCAGGACTTCCTGGCTGGGGGTTACTGGACCAGACCCTTCCCTTTTCTGGAGCTCAGTTTGTTAATCAGCAAATAGGGAAGCTAGAACGAGATGGGTTCCCAGGGCTCTTTGGTGTCTGGGCAGAAGGAGCTATCATGAAGGTTTATACACAGGCTCTTGAACGTAGCCTGAGAAACATGGTGATGGGCAGATCCGTGAACACCATCCTGGGAGAACTCACTGCAAGACAGCGCACATTGGTTTTTGTTTAAGTGCTATCTTGTTGTAAAACTATGGTACTCATGGTTCATACAAAGAATTGTGGCTTTTAACATGTCTCTCATATGTTAGAGAGTTTGTTTCCTACCTACGCCCTTTCTCCTGGAATGTGAGATAATACTTTGGTCTATGAACAAGTTTAAGAGTGACACCAATGTTCCCTCTCTACCCGCTGGTGACTTCTTGTGTGTATATATGTGTGTGTGTGTGTGTGTGTGTGTGTGTGTGTGTGTGTGTGTTCCTCCTTCTCAGTGCATTGGGAAAACAAAGAAGCCACAAATAGTACCCTTGGCCTCCCTGAAGTAACCTGCTAAACAGAATGCCACATTTTCCTCTTGGAGAATTCAACTTGGGCCATCATGTGGGGATTTACTGAGAGCCAAGGTTATTCCTTCAAATATTAGTTTCTGCCTTCACCCTGGCATCGGCTTCCTCCTGGCTTCTACTCTATTCTTGCTTAGAGCTCCCTTCACAGCAAAATAAGGGTGTAGAAAGTCTTTTGAATTTTCCCTTTAGGGAATACACTTAGGAATGTTGCAATTCTCAGTCTTCGGGGGAGTCTTTGAATAATGTAACTTGCTATGTTCTTACAGTTGGCATCTTATTCTTGCTTTACCCAACTGCCTGCCCTGTTTCTCCAAGGCAGGAGCTGGATTTTGAAAGAAGTGAATTGTATTCAAACGAGCCAACCACAAAGTCTGATACTATCATGATGGAATCAAAGAGACTCAAGAAGTGAAATGTCAGTGTTGAAACACTTTTCCAGCCACACCCACTTGGAGCCTCGGTTTCTTCATCTGGAACATGGACAGATTGTGTTCTATGCTAGGTCAGTTTCTAACCTTTTGCAGATTTATTTTAAAAAGCTACATTATGAACATTGATATGATTTTGGATATACTTAGTTGTCTTTTAAAGGATCAGGCTAATTACCTCTGGAATATTTTAAATCTCCAAAGACTATGGAGTATTACACATATTTTTTTTTCTACTTCACCAAGACTAGGGCATGTACTTGGGATATTTTGAACATCAACCGGTTGTGAAGTCACTGAATGATCGCCCAAGGTGCTCGATGGATAGTTAGGGTGGCATTACTTATGCTCCTGTGTTTCTGGCTTCTAACTGGCAGAGCACACATAGTCCTACAAATCCTAGGAATGAAACAATCTGCTCGGTGAAGAGGGTTTCATCATTCTGCATGTTCAAGACTTTCCAGTAAAGCTGGTGGCTGACAACCAAGCCCAAAGCTGGTTTCCAATTCCCTCCAAATATAAACTTGTGCATCTGACTTGAGAATACTTGTATCTGCAAAATAGCATCTGTGTATTCCTTGGTTGGTCTTCATGGAGGACCTAGGGCATGGGACATATTCACAGTCATTGGCAGAATGAAGTATACAAGAGAAAGGATTGCTTGGTCTTTTCAGGGAAGTGGCCCTACCTTCTGTTAAAAAAAAGGTTCAGTGGGTTATAGACATTTCCTATGTACATCAGCTTGCTGCTTCTTTCCCTGGAAAGAATAATGAGTATGGGGCAGAGGGCAAGAGCAAGGCGAGGCAGTAGAGAAGTGCCCTCCTTCATGGCACTGGGAAAATGAGGAATGGCAGGCCCAGTCAGAGGCTTGGAGTTGGTAGGCCTGGGCTTGGGTCATTAATTCATTGTGCAACAGGAAGTGATGTTTTCTTTGTTTTATTTTCATCATTTTACCTCCCAAGGTCTAATTTTTCCACATCTACAATCTGAAGAAAATATTACCCATCTTGTAAGGTCCTTATGAGAATTGAATAGAACCATGCAGACAAACTAATTGGTTAAGTAACCCGCAAATGTTAAATTCTCAACACACAATAGCTATTTCCATCATTATTTAGCAAGACACATCACTGTCCAGGAACTCAACAATCTCACCTAAAAATGAGGTGATACAATATTCATTCAGGTCCTTCCAAAATCTAAAACAACTATGATAGGATTTCCCAAACTTATTTGTCCACAGAAAAAAAATTAAAATTTACTAAATACTAATGGACCCAACAGTCAATCTTGAGGATATAAGTATTTGATGAGTAATAAACCCTTGATTATGTTCCAACATATTGAAAAGATACACCACCTAACCTGTGATCAGCACCTGTACGGTGCACAGCAATGTACTGGTCAGCGCTTCCTGCTATCCCCAGCTCATAAGCCAAGGACCCCAGGCAATTTCCTTTTATTCTCTGGGAAAGCACACCATTTCTTATAGGACAATGGCAGTTTTAATGACGTAGGTGCATTTAGATTGTTTGTGTTCTCAAAAACACAGTTAAGTTCTATTTGAAAAGAACAATTTGCTGGCATCCATTTTATTTTGTGAAACATCTATTAATATCATGTTCCACAGGAATGGATTGGATGAACCTCACACCCCGGCTCAGCTAATGCAGTGTTTTTCAAACGCTGACAGAGACTCACAGCAAGAAATTCATTTTGCCTTGCAACCTAGTGCACACGCACAAATGCATGTAATCGGAATAGAGTGTTTCATGATACAATGCCCTCTTCTAAAGCCAAGCACTCTATTATTTCTATTCTGTTCTATTCTATTCTATTCTATTCTATTCTATTCTATTCTATTCTATCCTATGCTATTAATTATCTTATTTAGTGTACTGCTGATCAAAGCCCACGACTTTGATTTCCAGACCCACTAATGGACAGTGCTCTCAATTTGAAAAAGGCCTAGGGATTAAGCTAGGAAATTCATGGGGTTTGTGGCGCTCCTTTTCCCAGGTGGGGTCCTTCTTATATTACACTTCAAGTGCATTTGAAATGGAACCTTCTGCAGCCTCCAAAGAGCCTACGGAAGGGGCATTATGGAGGAAGGGTCACATTGCCCAGCATGACGAGAGACAGCTGCAGGCTCCCAGGCTCAGAGGAGGGAGGAAGGTGAGGAGGCTCACGGCTCCTTTGGAGAAAGGACCAAGTGTCGTAGGAAGAGAGTTTTGTGGCTCTGCCTTCTCCTCTGGGGCCAAGAAGAACTGGTGCTTGCCTTTCTGTTCCCAGGACGCACAAGTCTTTTCACAGCCTGGTCATCGCCACCACCCAACCGTGTCCCTCTCCCTCTTCTCCTGCACCTCACTTTTGCCCAAACCTTTCCATGTGTGTGTGTCTCAGCTTGAAAACACTCCTTGTTCCTTTCCCTGCTAATGTCAAAATCTGATTCCTATTGATCAGTCATATCTTCCCTTGAAAATTTTCTTACCAATCCCCGAACTCCAACCTCAACCCTCATACCTAAGACTGAAACTTCCATCTATGGCATCTTTTAACTTTCCCCATTATAACACATGTTGCATTGCATTTAACTGTTTTTCTTTCCACTCAACTGTAAATCCCTCCTAGAGGGTCCGGGCTGATCTCTTCGTATTGTTTGATCTATACTTCCTACCACATACCTTCGCCTATTATCATGTCCAGAGTATTTGTCAAATAAGTGAAGTTATGAATGTATTTTAGAAATTGCTTACTGTTGGCTGGTATTGCTTACTATGAGCCATGTGATTTAAAATCTACCACATCCATGACAAAATTGTAAGGTAATGCTGCTTCTAGATTAAGAGACCGAGGCTCAGAGAGGTACGGAGGCTTTTCTGAGTTTGCACAGCTGGCTGGTGGAATAGGCTTTGGGTTTTGAACATGGCACAGTTCATAGCCATAGGGGCCTCTCGGTGGGACCCATTCTCACTCATGACCTTCAAAGTCCCAAACAAAAGTCTTATGGATTTGTCCTCCTAATCAGAAGTTTCTGTGAGATGTGTGAGCAGAAGTGCCTAGACACAAAAGTTTGGGTTCAAGACTGGGTCCACTTTACCCATCATGATGACTGCATTTCCTGCAAATTCTAGAAGCCTTGAGTGTAACAGAGGGATTTCAGAAACAGAATTTCTCCTTCCAATTTGATTAACGCTGACATCTGATTGCATAGCATTTGGAGCAAGAGTTACCAGCAGACATTAAGGAGACAAAATGTGTTGTATTGACTCGCATCCTACATCAGAAAAGTTCAGATACATAAAGAGATGCTTTTGTATAATTCATGTTATTTACTAGAGCGATTTTAGTGGCCCTTCGAACATCATTGTGCTTTCGACTATAAATATGCATTCAGTCCCTTTCCAAACCACTAGTCATTTGCCCAGCAGGCCATAAAAACCATGTATCATGTAACCATGTATTGGGATGAAATTTCAAAAGCTCTCCATTTAGGCAGCAGGCCTTAGTGGGTTTGGGGAGCTGTAACATTATCCATTTAATTATACATTTGGACACACTGAAAAAAAAAAAAAAGCTGTATTATTTACACAATTGCCTGTAATATCTCTCCAAGCTGTTAGACCTGAGTCAGAAACCATTAGAATGCTAATCAAGAGAAGAATATGAAATCTATTTCCTTGGTGCAACTTCAGCAAGTTTTCTCATCATTTTTATTTCAGGCACATGTTTCCACACCAGGAAGTGCTGTCTGAAGGGGCCTCCCAGAGCCCTGGGAGTGACTGTTGGTTTAGGATCACAACCTAACCTGTCCTATTTCTCAGAGACAATGTCTGTACAAGGCCTGAGACTTTATATTCAAGGAGGGCCAGATTGTTGGAATGGGGAAATTATTCTATTCAGGGAACGAAGTTGCTCAAGGGACAAACATTGCATTAAGTATTACGGTTTAGATTAAGTACCTGAGAGATACAGAGAATGTCTCTTTCTGGATCCCAGACATTCTAGAGTACGGTAAGGGAGAGGCAGGTATGTGGAGGGAAACCCAGAAGTCTATATATTTCTCCCCAGGGGTCCCAGGTTCGATTCCGGTCAAGGGCATGTACCTTGGTTGCGGGCACTTACCCAGTTGGGAGTGTGCAGGAGGCAGCTGATCAAAGTTTCTCTCTCATCGATGGTTCTAACTTTCCATTTCTCTCCCTTCCTCTCTGAAAAAAATCAATAAAATATATTTTTAAAAAAGAAAGAAATAGTTCTTGTCTCATCGGAGTGCAGCCGTTAGAGGGGAGGCGGGTAACAAAGCAGAAATTAGGGCAGGTTGATAAAAGCTCTGAAAGAAGAATGAGGACCAGAGGCGCTGCACAAGCCCAGAGGTTTCAGAGGCGGCCTTGCTGCCCCCAAATGCATTGAGGGCCTCACAGTTCAGTTTCCTTTCTCCCTGGCTGCACCCTGCCCACCCCAGCAGGCTGGTGTCTTGGATTTACAGCTAGGACTCTGGAAAACGAGGTTCCCCTTCGCTCTGAGGTAGTGAATTGTTACTTGGCTCTGTGTGGCTTCAAACGCTCCATGACTCATCTTCCACTCAGAATATTCGGCTTTGTCCTTCTTTTATTTTTCTTGAGGTAAGTTTGATGCTGCCAGAAATGCAAAAACACGGATAGCCTGACCTGAAATAAGATCAGAGAACTCAGACCACTCCCCCATCTAGTATCTGACTGACCTCCTTTAAGCAATAATAACTAAGAATGACTTTTGAGTGGCCAGGCATTTGAGTAATAGATAGACCATCCCTTTGTTTTATATTTGGTTGTCATGCTCACTGCTTGATATTGTTACAACAGCTATTCTCTTGATACAAAACAGTTCCACTGATGTGTAATATTTAGGTGGTTTGATTTACCGAAGCATGATTTCCTTCTATGGAAATTCTTGGAATACCGAAGGAGACCTGGACCATGGTCATAATCATGCCAACATCCCTTCTTCTTATCTCTAATTCTACTCCAATATTTTGGTACTGAGACATGACAATAATGATCTCAGCAAAATGCCCTGAGCTGCCCAGCCAGTGTGGCTCAGTGGTTGAGCATTGACCTAGGAACCAAGAGATCACCAGTTCAATTCCAGTCAGGACACATGCCTGGGTTACAGCTCAATCCCCATAGGGGACATGCAGGAGGCAGCCAATCAATGATTCTCTCTCATTGTTGTTTCTGTCTCTCCCCATCCCTTCTGCTCTGAAATAAAATATATATGTATTTTTTTTTTTAAAAAAAGGACTTGAGCTTAGAGTAATGGCATATGTTGAGTCATGATGGGTTACAAAGAGGTAATAGGATTTGGGGGCACCTACAATATTATACAATTTAACATTAATGAAGAGTAATTACTCTTTCACATTAAACATCACCCTTGAAGTCTTGGTAGACCATGGATCTACGCTTCCTAGACACTTCTTTGAATTTAAGTGGTTTTGCCAGCATTGAAAAATTTTTTGGTGTATATTTTAGGGCTTTGAAAACCAATGAATGGACCATTAAATGGACTCTTCATTTCTACTGTTAAATGCATCCTACCATTCCATAACCATAGTATGCAATGGAAATAATTTAAGATTTTGTCTAAGGCTCAGTTTTCTCCTCTGTATTATAGAAATAGTAATAACCACCATGCAAGGTAGGATTAAATAAGATGACTTCAGTAAAGTACCATGTCTCTCTCTTGTATATAGTAGGCATTGAATACATTGCACTGATTTAATTACCTTTTGCTTATCAAATAGAGCCCCAGGTTCACAAAATTCCACTGCCAACTACAAATGATTTTGGTATCCAATATTTTTTTTTCTCTCTCTCTTTTTTTAAAGATATATTTTATTGATTTTTTACAGAGAGAAAGAGAGAGAGATAGAGAGTAAGAAACATCAATGAGAGAGAGAGACATCGATCAGCTGCCTCTTGCACATCTCCTACTGGGGATGTGCCCGCAACCAAGGTACATGCCCTTGACCGGAATCGAACCCAGGTCCTTTCAGTCCTCAGGCTGACGCTCTATCCACTGAGCCAAACCAGTCTCGGCTATTTTTTCTCTTAACTCTGCTCCAAAGAAATGAAGGAATGAAGGAAGGAAGGAAGGAAAGAAGGAAGGGAGGAAGGAGGGGAGGAAGGAAGGAAGGAAGGAAGGAAGGAAGGAAGGAAGGAAGGAAGGAAGGAAGGAAGGAAGGAAGGAAGGAAGGAAGGAAGGAAGGGGAGGAAGGAAAGCAGGGAGAAAATGGGTGTTAGACAATACTAGGAACAGAGAGAGCATGAAAGGTCACATTTCTTTGCACAGAAATCTGTTTCACTTATCTCCTGGGCTGCCGGGCAGGCTATCTCTGCTGTAGGGACCAGAACTCCAGTGTTTATTTGTGTCCTCCTCACTTCAGCCAGCAGCTGCTCCAGTCCAGGAATTTTATAGCAGGAAACATAAAGTGCTGTTGGATCCGGGAGCTTTAGAGTTCTGGGTGGAATTGTTCCTGTTCCTTCTTAAAAAAAAAAATAAAAATAAAGAAGTAAAGAAAAAGAAAAAAGTAAGAGGGTGACAATCAGCTAAGGACTATTAAGTTTCATGGCCATGATCTGATCATATTGCATCTACTCTTACCAGTTCTTAATCACTACAATGTAATAACATCTTTAAAATTTATTGAGACAATTAGAAGCAAACAGTTCTTTTGACCCTCAGCTCATTCAAAGTTACATGATGCTACAAGGGAGAGTGGGGCCAGGAGACTGCAGTCCTTTTCAAAGTATTTGCAGTTTCAGGTTTATTTTAGATTTCAAAATGCCATGGGGAAAAGGGAATTGGATTGTAGGATCATGAAACTAGAATTCTGATCTCAGCTTCCCCTTTAAATTGTGAGGTGATCTTGGGGCTGCAGTGTGGCTTCATTGAGCCTTAACCTTCTCATAAGTAAAATGGGAATAGACTTAAGGTCTCTGCCATCTATAAAGTCAAGGCCAAGACTTGGATTATAACCCAGATTTATTTGTCAAATCCACATGATGGAGGATCAGCTGCCCCTCAGTGGGCACTGTGTATCTGTTTTTATCTGGTTGCATGGGTGAAATGTAGGCATAACTGCTCCTTAGTCAAGGCTGTGCTTGTTGAGTGTAGGGAACTGGGGATATGGGGTGCATCATAGTTCCGGGAGAGGGAGGCTGAGCCAGATGGAGAAACACCACCAGCAGCCTGGGTTCTCACTTGCGTCCTGCACTGGATGTAGTGCCTCCATTGCTCACCTTCCCAGGCCTTGAAGAGGAATCTCACAGGGTCTCTCCTCTTTTGGAGGTCACTTTATGCAAACAAATGGGCTGTGGACCCACTCCATGACCCTAAGCAGATTTTCTTAGCACCTATAGGCATCTATTTCTTCATATATGAAATAAGAATAATAATGATTATAGGCCTTATAGGAGCTTTAATAATATAATTCATATGGCTCATGGATAAAAACTCAAAAATATCACCCTTTATTATCACTAGAGGCCCAGAGCGTGAAATCGCGAGTGGTAGCCCACTCACCCACCAACCACCCTACTGCACTCGCTGCTCCGCCTGACCACTGCCTGCCTTGCTGCGATCAGCGCCTGTGGGCTGTGGTGGAGGAACCAAGAGGTGCTAAATGCACCTCATGGTGACCAGTCCTTTGGTCGTCCTGGTCATCATGGACACTGGCTTTTTATATATATAGATTATCCATGTCATATGGTGACTATGAATGAAGAGGAATGTCTAAGCGTCATAGGTAGGAGCTGTCTAGAGGAACAAGGGATCAAGTGCTTGAGAAAAGGCAACCTGGGCAGAGGTGGCATCTCATGCAAATTTGGAAGGGATGAGATAACACACTGTGTTGAGGGATCTCTAAGTATTTCTGGCCCTGGAGCTTAGGCTATATGCTGAAGACATAGAAGAAGAAGCAGGAAAAATGGGGAAGGATCAGATAGAGAAAGGCTTTGGTTGCCAAATATTTCAAGTCACATCGGTTCCTTCTGCTTATTTGCTAAACCAAGAGGCACTGCTGGCATGAGAATTCTCAGCCGCCCCTGAGTGGCCATTCAGCATCCCATGGGCCACTCCAAGTGTCAGGCTCAGCCCGCCACCAGCAGCACACTCTGCTCCTGTACAAGGCGGGAGCTCTCAGAACTGCATGCTAAGAGGATGTGAAGGATGTAGGGAATATGCAAGTACAAATATTTAAAAGTAAATGTTGCCTCATGCTGCCAAATATTATATTGAAAACAGGATTTGCATCCCACCATCTATCGTGTTTTCCCGAAAATAAGACATCCTCCGAAAATAAGACCTACTTACAGGTTTCCTTCTGAGTGAAATATAAGGCATCCCCCGAAAATAAGGCTCCTTTAGGCTAAACATGAGAGATTTGGTCCCCTGATTCTGAAAGAAATAGAGTCACAAGAAATTCACCAGGAAATTCAGGAATTGGATTGTTATGATGATGTTCCAGAAGATGATGACATGATTGTCATTGAATAAATGAGTAAATTCTTGATACTGTAGGATTCACAGTTTGTCTGGTTTGTGTTGACAAGTACTGTACTACCGTACCGTATACAGGTAATAAATTTCCTTTATTTTCATTTAACAATAAATGTGTACTGTATTCTTCTTCATGGAAAAATAAGACATCCCCTGAAAATAAGACCTAGCACATCTTTGGGAGCATAAATTAATATAAGACACTGTCTTATTTTTGGGGAAACAGGGTAGACATTTTAGCCACATAAAATACATGTATATTTGAAATGACAGTAACAATAATACTAATGCTATACTGGTAGCCATCGTTTGAACATTTATTAGATGCTCCTGAAAGAAACACTTTACATATATATTGTCCCATTTAATCTTCACAGCAACTCTATAAATATTGCTATTATTCCCACTTTACAGATGAGATAATTGAGCCTTAAGAAATCTGCCTACAGTCATAAAATTTACAAATAATGAATTTGAATTAGGGTCAACAGGTCTTTTGGTTTGGACATGCTAAGGAAGAAATAAGATTGGGAAACATTGATATCCTGGAAAACTGTGTAGAAAATATTTATAAAAATATAGAGACAGGCAAAATGTCAGAGGGGCACATTCAAACATTCGCTTTTTGTTTGTTTGTTTGTCTGTTTTTGTTTTGTTGTTGTTGTTTTTTGTAAAATGCTAGCTTGATTAAATTTCACCTTGTGGCTTCTTCTCTTATCCTTCATTCCTTCATCTCCTCCATATTGGCTTTATCGTATAACTACAGAAATAAGGAAAGAGAGCCCTGCTGGTGTGGCTCAGTGGTTGAGCATCAACCCATGAACCAAGAAGTCACTGGTCAATTTTGCTTGGGACACATGCTTGGGTTGTAGGCTGGATCTCCAGTAGCAAGAAGCAGCTGATCAATGATGTTTCTCTCTCATTGATGTTTCTCTATTCCTCTCCCTTCCTTGCTCTCTAAAAATCAATAAAAGCAGATTAAATATGGAAGAGAGAGAGATCCTGTCATAGTCACACCAATTATTAAGCTACTGGTAGAAGCATAATTTATATGTTATGAGGAGCAGAAGGAGACTTAGAAGAGGGACTTCTCAAGGTCACACGGTTGGCCAGTAACTGACCGTGGATCTGAATCCTGACTCCAGGACTCTTTCCACTGCAGCATGCTGCCTCCACAGAAGTCATCATTATCACAAACAGCAAGCACCTCAGTCTCTCCAATTCCCAAATTTTCATTTGAAAGCAATACCGGCTCCGGTGCTGAAAGCTGATACCGCTGTTTCTCAAATGGCAGAATTAAACTCATTACTAACGCTTAGAACTCAATTCAGGTCTGCTCAGCCACCCACCCTGGGCTGAAGCAGGACACCTATAATCATCTCTTTATTGTTTGCTCATTTTATGGGGCCCTAACCTCCCCCACTTCCCTCCCTCCTGCCATCAGGAATTCACATCGTGGAGGCTCCTTTGTGGCCGCTCCTTTGTGGCTGCCTGGGCAAACATCTCAATTTCCAAACATCTGGCCGGTTTCAATTATGGAGGCTCTGAACACACCGCTCCCGGGGCTGCAGTGGTGGCGGTGGGGATACCTGGATTTAGGATGCAGACCCCGTAAATAAGCAACCAGAGGGCCTCTGCTTCCTTTTGTTCCTGAAAACCTGGATCTATGCTGCCAAGGCTGGGCCGGACAGAGGGAAACATGAAAACCAAGCCAGCGAGCAAGCTCAATAAAAGGGGCGGGGCTGTCTTCTACTTCCCTCCACCTAGATTTTCAGTTAGACCTGGAGAGAACAAGATGCAAACAGATTTGCAGAGCTCTGAAGGCACAAATGGGATGTCCAAAGCAGGGGAGACGTGTCTGATCTGAAGAGGGGATGACAAGGAGAAGTTCTGTTCTTTTATTTTTTTAATTTTTAAATATGTTTTATTGATTTTTTTTACAGAGAGGAAAAGAGAGGGAGAGAGAGTTAGAAACACCGATCAGCTGCCTCTTGCACACACCCTACTGGGGATATGCACACAACCAAGGTACATGCCCTTGACTAGAATCGAACCTGGAACCCTTGAGTCCACAGGCCAACACTCTATCCACTGAGGCGAAGTTCTGTTCTTTGACGAGTGCCTTATCTATAATAATAAAAGCGTAATATGCTAATTAGACCAGACGTCCTTCCAGATGACCTTCCGGACAAAGCCGTGGCTGCCAAGGAAGCCCAGGTCCCAGGTACCAGAGAGAAGCTAGTGCCAGCAGCCAGGGAAAGGAAGGCCTACTCTTACACAAATTTCACGCATTGGGCTTCTAGACATTAATACAATGTTATCACACACGTGGAGAGGGTAATGAGCAGAGACTCTATCGCCAGTGGACGGTGTTCAAATCTACCTCTTCTCAATTATAAGCCACCACACTTGGTGGGTTGCTTAACCTGTGGGTGTCTCATTTCCTGGGGATGATAAGTACTGATACTACCTCTACCTTCTGATTGAGATTTTCGTAAGGATGGAATAAGATAAGGAATGTGACATGTACAGAGCATGCCTGCGACATAGAAATGCCTAGTTTGCTGTTATTATTTCACTTGCTCTTTACAAACAGCCTGCCGAGGAGGTAGAGTAATAGTATTTCCATTGGAAATGTGGGGACATGGAAAGTCACCTTGGTTCAGAAGGTTACTGAGCCGGTACTAAGTCATAGAAGTAGGTGATCACCTAGCTCCAGGGCTTTCCTTCAGTCATCCCTCATCCCCTCACTCCTTGTGCATCGAGCTTGCTGTGTGTGAGCCACACAGGTGGGGACCCAGAGGTAACTCTTGACAAGGGGATTCCTAAAAGGCATCAGAAGGTAATGATTGCTGCCAACGACTCGAAAAAGGCACTGGGTTGGAGGAAGCCGGAAGTGATTGTGGCAGTGTGGCTGGGGAAGATTTCAATAGTAAATAGCAGGCATTTTCTACTAAGCCAAGCGCTGTCAAATGTGTTTAGGTGAAGGAACAACTGAACGTTATGAAGTTTTGCTGTTCTTTGGGAAACACCTTGAACTATTGATCTCTTCCATTGATTAAGGGGACACTATGACATTTATATTATACCTGGAAAGTTTAGGGATTAAAATTCCAGTCTTGGCGTTAAATTCTCTGGATTTGAAGCTTGTTTCATCTCTTCCAGGCTGTGTGACTGTGAGTGGATTGATGACCCTCGCTGAGTCTCTGTTTGCAACTCTTTTAAATGGGAAGGGAGGGGTTGGTCAGTCAGACCTCCCACTGTGGGTTAAGTGAGATGTGGCAGTACTTCCCAGGCATTTCGGGGCTGTGTCCTCTTATTCTGAGAATACCCAGTGACATCCTGCAGGTAACCTGTAGGCCATCAACCTGGGAACTGGCTCCATGTCTTTATTTTAAAAGGTTTGTGGTAAGTTTTTCTCGTGGCTGTGCCTGAGGAAGGGGACTAGACCATAGATTCCTGGGGCTGCAACTCCATCTGCCCAGTCACGGGCAAAAACAATTTGGTGTTGGTAAACTTGGGGTCTATCAGGTGTGCTTATATACTAAAATCAGCTGATGGATTTTAAAGCAGTGTTTATCACATGCTTATGATGTGTTAAATACTATTGTAGATACCCCAGAATCAAGTGATTAAGCCAGAGAAGGCCCACAGAACCATAGAACTTATATTGTAGAGGAGTGACAGGTAAACAAATACACAATAAGTTAAAACAGTAACATATGCTAAGGAGGTTGGAAAAGAATGATACTACCACCAAAATGGTAATAATAGTGATAATATAGGCAACAGGAGATGGCTGGCTAAAGAATATGCAGCCATGTGATCAAATTCATTCACTTGTCACGTCTCTTTTCATGGAGCAACTATTAACATGTCCTCGACTAGTTATATGTGGGTTATGGTTTGCCAACCATTGCTATTCATTTCAAACAAACCGTCTTCAAGTGCAGCTTTCAGCACTCCTGCCCCTAGTATGTGGAGGGCCCAAGGCAAAAGACAAGTAGAGGCCCACATAGCATCTGTCTAAATATTTAAATATTACCAAGCAAGCTCATAAGCCTTTAAATCTGTCCTTTTCCCTTGACAAATATAATGTCATAACAACCTGAAGGCCAGATTTGGACTCAGAATTCTCAGACTTTTAGATTTTTCTGGGAAGAACTGGCTCCTCAGAACCTCTCTCCTTCTTGTCCCCAAACCCTCCCCTACTACCCTTCCCACACACAGAAGGGACTTCACAGGAACGGTGAGAACCCTAGTCCATCCTAACAGACAGCTGTCTCTTGAACACCTCTTGATGAGGATTATGGCCAATGTGGACCAGACTTCTGGGTACTCAGCGAATAAAGACACATAAAGCAGTGCTCCGATGTCTCATTATTTTCAAAGTCTTTCCACCCCTGACCTTGAGCGATTTGGTTTCCGGGGCTGGAATTTGGATGATCTAAAACCTGCACAAAGTTGATACTGTGCTCTGCATGGACAAGATGTTTTGTCTAGAAAGAAGTGTGTCTTGTGGGAAATTCTAAACAATGGCCTAGGAGAACACAGAATCAGGAAACATTGTGTAGACATGTCTGGACAATAATATTAGTAATTGATCACACGGGGCTCTAGGATCTAAACAAGTGTCAAACCTCACAGCAGGTAAGAGTAACCAAGCTCAGAATTATGGGCCAAACATTTCCCTTCCTTGGACTTCAGTTTTCTGCGTGAAAATGATGCTCTTTGAATTCTAAGTCCCTTTCTAGCATTCTTCTGTTATTTTTTAAAATAAATCTTTATTGTTGAAAGTATTACATATGCCCCTCCCCCCATTGTCTTCTCCTCCCCTTCCCCCAAGCCTTCACCACCCTATTGTCTGTGTCCATGGGTTATGCATATACGCATATGAGTTCATTGACTGATCTCCTGCCTCCCTTCCCCCAACCTTCCCTCTGAGTTTTCAGTCTTTTCATGAATCTGGGTCTGTTTCTGTTCATCTGTTTATGTTCTTCATTAGATTCCACATATGAGTGAGATCATGTGATTTTTATCTTTCTCTGACTGGCTTATTTTGCTCAAGTATCACAGGATCTCTTTGGTTATTTAATGGGATCGTCAAGAGAGTTTGTCTCCAGTAGAAAGCAGGGCTTACTAATAAGCCAAGGGTCTGAACAATGGGCAATTATTATATACGATGGTCTAGTTTTTTACGGTTTATGTAAACGGTTTTTGAATGAATTATCTCATTGAATTTTTATCCCCAACCGGTGACGCTGGTATCTTTGTCACCATTTGCCACGGAAGCAAACGAAGCCAAGGGAAGATATGGGAATGACCCACAATCTCTCCACCTCTGAGTGACAAGAGCAGGTCTCAGATTCCCTATCCTGGCTTTAAATTCGGAAGCAGATGTTGAAACCATTGCATTTGGGAGAGATGGTCTTGCAGGTGAAATCCGTTCTTTCTGAAGGAAGAGAGAGATCAGAACCAGCAAGCAGAAACAGGTCTCTGATGACTCACTAGTCACCTTAAGGAGGACCATCACTGCAGATGGGACAACATGATTGCAGCTGCTGCCAGGACAACACACAGGGGCTCATGCCCCTGTCTGCACTATGGTCTTGCTTTTGCCCAAGACACCCAAGCTCTGCAGTGCTGCAGCCAACAGGGCACTTTCCCAGTGCATAGGCTGTAAAATGCATAAGAGCTGAGAGTGTGTCTCTGAGCTCTGCTTCTGTTCCAATCCCTGAAACAGATTGCGTGTGCCGCTGGGCCCATTGCCCATAGCATCCTACCTGCCGCACCGGGAGGCTCCAGTTTCCAGGATGCTTTTCCATGTACACATCCTGAGAACACAGGCAGAAAACACAAAACATTCCCATCCATAAGGATCAAAGGGGTGTGGAAAAAATAAAACAGAGAGAAGGGCTGTGTGAAAAATGAAATATGCGAAGCAATATAAAGATAGCAAACCATGAAGTAGATTTACTGGGGATGAATCAGATAAAGATAGTAAATTGCCTGACTAGTTTGGCTCAGTGGATAGAGGGTCAGCCTGCAGACTGAGGGGTCCCAGGTTTGATTCCGTTCAAGGGCATGTGCCTTGGTTGTGGGTACATCCCCAGGGGGTTTGGGGTGTGCAGGAGGCAGCTAATCGACGTTTCTCTCTCATCAATGTTTCTATTTCTCTATCTCTCTCCCTTCCTCTCTGTAAAAAAATCAATAAAATATATATTTTTTAAAATACAGTAAATTAATACAAGAGGAGGGAAGAGCGCTAAGATGATAAAATGGAAGTACACACTGTTTTCTGTGCCCATCCACCAATGATGGGCAGCAGGGGTGTATCTGTGCCCTCACCACACTGTTCCTGGGGCTCAGGAGTTTGAATCAGGAGTTTGATCTCTGCTCCTTCCCTTAATACCTATATGACATTGGGTTCATTAAACTTTTAAGCCTTAGTTTCTTATCCAGAAAATGGGGATGATTATATCTACAACACAGGTGTTTTGTGTTTGTTTGTTTGTTTTGTGATGAACATATGTATTATATGCAAACTGGCTTACATCATTGTCTGAAACATAGTAGATATTGAACTCACTTTTTCTCCATTTTTTCCTTAATTCTATTCTCTCCCTGTTTTTTTGTTTTGTTTGTTTGTTTGTTTTTCATCTTGTCTTTTGGATAAATTCCAAAATCCTTAATATAGTCTACAAAATTCTTCAACATCTAGTCCCAGATGACTTCAACTTTATTGCTCATTACTCCTTTCCCTGAACTGAAATAGTCTCATACCACCTGACGCTCCATAACACTTTACAATTTCATTTATTCTAATTATTCATTTATTTCTTTACTTATTCATTCTTTCAACCTACTGAAGTGGATGTGTTTTGACTTCTCCAGATATATTTTCCACTCTTCTCGCCTTTTCTGAGCCCTGACACTGTTCTGTATGGACTATATTAATGGGTCTCTTTGCCTGTTATGTCTGATTGGTTTTTTTTTTGTTTTTTTTTCCATGAAGGGTAGAGATCAAGGCAGGAGTTGCTATGAAATGAATAAGTCTTCCCAAAATTTGTATGTTGAAGTCTCAGTAGAATTGTGTATGAAGGTAGGGCTTTTATAAAATAATTAAAGTTAAATGAGGACATAAGGGAAGGGTCCTAATCAGACAGAAGTGATGGCCAAAGACGAGGAGTAGGGAGGAGAAAGAGAAGAAAGAAAAAGATTGAGGAGTAGGAAAGAGGAAGAAAAAGATTGAGGAGGAGGAGAAGGAGGAGAAGGAGGAGGAGGAGGAGGAGGAGGAGGAGGAGGAGGAGGAGGAGATGAAGAAGTAGAAGAAGACAAAGAAGAAAAGATCTCTTTTTCCGTGTGCATGCATAGAGAAAATACTATGTGAGAACATGATGAGAAGGTGGGTATATCTGAGCCAGAGGGAATGTTCTCTGCTGACACCTTGATCTTGGATTTCCAATGTCCATAACTGTGAGAAAATAAATTTAAATCACCAGTCTATGGTATTTTGTTAAGGCAGCTTGAACAGACTAATAGAGGACCAGACTAATAACAATATAACATACATAATATTTATAATATACCGGTAGTATATATATTCTTGAAAGAAAACATGTCTGAATCAAACGTCATAATTGAAGAAATATATATGTATACACTGAGTGGCTAGATTATTATGA
Organism: Pipistrellus hanaki; assembly: GCF_964339955.1. Classification (NCBI taxonomy): domain Eukaryota; kingdom Metazoa; phylum Chordata; class Mammalia; order Chiroptera; family Vespertilionidae; genus Pipistrellus; species Pipistrellus hanaki. The sequence goes on along the minus strand of NC_140519.1, from coordinate 45,772,312 downwards.
TCTCTGAATGCATAATAATCTGGCCACTCAGTATGTGTGTGTGTATGTGTGTGTGTGTGTGTGTGTGTGTGTGTGTGTGTGTGTATTAGAGGCCCGGTGCATGAATTTGTGCATGGGTGGGGTCTGGCCAGCCTGGCCAGGGGGAGGGGACATGAGTGGTTGGCCAACCTGCCTGCTGGTCAAACTCCTGGTCGAGGGGACAATTTGCATATTAGCCTTTTATGATATAGGATATACACTGAGTGGCCAGATTATTATGCATTCAGAGAGCATAATAATCTGGGCACTCAGTCTATAGTTGATAATTATATATATTTTATCCATGCTGCTTGTCACTAGAGAATATTATGATAAATAAGACAGACATGCTTCCTGACTTTATATAATTCATGGCACAGTGGATGATACAGTCATATATTTATGGATTTTCCTCACTCGGTTCACCCTGTATGTATTTATGGGAAGTAGAAAAGTGGGATTAGAAGACTGTTAGATCAAAAATACCTGGGCTTCACCAATAATTCTGCCACCTACTGTACAATTTCCTTAGCTATAAAGTAGATTACATGAGATCACATATACTCATTGAACAAATAATTATTGAGTGCTTTCAAATGCCAGACTAAATGATATAGAACACTGAACATAAACTGACATATCATCACTCATAAAACTCATAATGCAGTCAGTTAATATAGCGACTGAAATATATTAAGAACTCAACAAACTTTACTTCTTATTACATTACCTTTTAAATGTTATTTATCTTATGATTTACATGTTTGTTTCTCTATTATTATAATTTGCAGCTTATACTCTACCAATCCTCAAGGTCATAAATTGTTTTATTCATTTCTGTATTCCCCCATAGTCTTTGCAGTTCCTGGTGAATTAATGAGTAAATGAATTAAAATATTTTAATAAGCACTATTATTCCATGAGCTATTTCCATGGGTAATATTACAGATACCCACATCTAAAGCTTTTTACCAAGACGGTTGCCTAGTAAACCAAGTATAAGCTTATTACTTTTTATGAGTACACTAGAGGCCCGGCGCATGAAATTCGTGCACAGGGGCCAAGGGGGTTGTGTCCCTCAGCCCAGCCTGCATCCTCTACAATCTGGATGCCTCAAGGAATGTCTGACTGCCCGTTTGACTTTCTCTGTCTGACTTACACTCACATGCATTTTAGTTTTAATATAACTGGAATTAATGAGGTTAGCATCACTCACCCTCTCAGATTAAAAGACAAAGCTGAATGCAATGCTCCCTTTTAGGAGGAGCTGTGCTATGGGGACACGGTGTCCCCAACCGGAGCTGGCAGTGCTCTCACAGGTGCTGGGGAAGTGTAGTTCAGGTGTTGGTGGGTCTTCAGGAGTGCAAGTCATCTGGCATCTGCATAGGGGGGTTAGTTGGGTTAGATTGCTGTGGTGTGACACTTACAGATGTGTTTCTTAGAGTGAGTCAGTTACTGATAAGCTGTCACTGATTGATTGATTGGCTTGGAAAAGTAGGTTCATAGAGAGACTGGTTGCTGATCAATTCAACAGGTTTGAAAGCAGTTTTGGTAGCTACCTGTTACCATGGCTACAGACAAATCAGTCTTCACCTACTATTATGGGAACTTTTACAATTCTCAGTAGGGATCTATTTTTTTTCTAAGCGCTGCAAAGAGATGGCAAGATTTTGATTGTGTTTAAATGTGTTTATTTCTTCCTACAATGTGAATTCCATTCACCTTGAGGGTGGGTGCCTTGTTTTCTCTTTTCTTCCAGTTATGGGATATAAAAATGTTTTAAATAAGGTGAATTCTGGAAGCCAGGCTCTCAAACATGCAAGCATGCTATGGCCATAAACAACCATTTGAATGATCATGCATTCATAGACTTTGAATTTTGACACTGGCAAGATTTTTATCAAAAATCATTGACAAACACTGTTTTACATTCCCAAAGATACTCTAGTTGTATTTGAGAATTCAGACAAAATCAGTGAGAATCATAAACATTCTGATGTTTTCCATCATCAAAACAGCCAACATGAGTCAGTACTTATATCAGTCAGTATTAAGTCCTTTAACAAGGTATATAAAAGAGATCTTCAAATAACCCTTTGTAGTACTTACCATGTTTCCCTTTTACAAACCAGAGAACCAAGATTCAGAGAAGTAATTAATGAGTTACACGGGGACTGGGATGAGGGATGAATAGAGTTAATATTCATTTAGGGAACATTATCTATAAAGTTTTTCAAAATATATAGTCCAAATTTGCAACCTGGATTATCTCATATTGATCTTCTGTAATTGAAAAGTGTTTAATTGTAGAGAATGCCAAGGAACTAAAGTTAAGTGGTGCTCTGTGCCAGGCACTGGTCCATCCATGATGCAATTTCATCTTTATAATAACCCTGTTTGGTGACTATCACCATCTACCTTTTATACATCTGGAACCTCAGGCCAAGAGAAATCAAATAAATTGCCAAAGGTACATAGTGACTGAGCCATAACTTTAAACATAACAAAGCTGTTTAATTCCAGTGAATAGATTATGTTGTTCACCCTACTCTTCTTGTGTCTGATAACAAAAGTGATATGGTAGACTCTGATTTTTGATGAGCTGACTTAATTGTGAGTTGTTTTAGTTAAGAGGATTTCAGGGATGGGGCCAAAATCTTATCTTTTTTTTCTCTCCATAAATTTAACCTATAACCTGAGGTTGACTGATTCATACAAGTTCTGTGACAAGTCTGAAATCCATTTCTGTACAACTCAACCCCTCATGCCTTTGTTTTGATTCCTATAAAGAAAGTAATGACTTTTCTAATTCAGGTTCTATTATTTTCTGATTCAATCATGGTCTTGGGGACAATTAATTACTGGATGTTAAAGTAGAAAGGTGTGCTGAGCATCTTAAGTTGAAGAGGATGTCATTAACAATCTTCCCGTGAGAAACAGTAAGAGAGCCCTTTGGTTCTGGGGTTCCCACATTCTTATTTTAGTCCTCTGCATGGTCTCTGATTGGCTCTTGATGGCTATATAGTTTATTCCAATAAATATAGTACTTTGCCAGATGTCGTATTGCAATCAAGAAAATGACACTAAAAAGTAGTCTAGTAATATCGTGGCGGTCACTAATTTCAGAAGAAAAGGTTTTACTATGTTTGTGGGATTTCAATCACTCTGGCAAAGTTAAATGTGTTATTCTCATGAGGTCTTTCAGAGGAAGGGTGATATCAATAGTTAAGCTTAGGAGGATCGACAAGTGCAAGTATCACTAGTGGCAAGTATAGGCTTTCTATCCCAAAGTGACTACACAATGGTTTCTGTTCTGCACGAAAACTCCATCACTAGAATGAGCACACTCGATAAATATTTGTTGAATGAGAGTTAGGTACTCTCAGTCCTTTCCCTCAATTAGCAGCTCTCTTCCTCTGTGTAGGTATTTTCTGTTTTCATCAGGAAAAAGAGGAAGTTGAGTAACCTTTATTCAATATTCAGTAAGTACTACCATCTTTAAGACACTTTTGAGAAAAGGGGAAAAAAATGAAAAGAACAGATTTTTGCACCCAGAGGCCTCAGAGTTTGGTTGTGGAGACATATATGCTGACAAATAAATAAAGCACTATAGTAATTCCCTTGGTAGACGTATGAACTACAGGGCAGAGGAAATGCCTTGCTGCCCAAGAACTAAGTCAGAGAAAGTGATATCTAAGTTGGAAGTAGAAGAAGAATTATAAGAATATAGGAAAAAGTGAAAAGGAGAGAAAGCTGGGTTTGTGTGAAGTGAGAAGGGCTTTACAGAATGTCAACAGAAGATGAGTTTTATCTTTAACATGTAAGTCATTCACATTTATTGAGTGCCAGCATATGTGAGCCATTCAGCCCAGCACTGAGGATACTATAAATTAAAGAAACATACTTGGGCTCTGTTGTTACAAAGATTCTTATAGTCTAGTGTGGAAAAAAATTAAGTCATTCCAATTGATTGTGGTGAGGACAACAGTGGAAAAATACAGGGGGATTTGGCAACACATAACCTAGAGAACCTGACTCATTTGGGGGACAGGTTATACAGGTAAAAAGCTGGAACTTGAAGAATGATTAGGAACCAGCCAAGCAGAAGGGACACAATAAATAGTAGAAATTTCAGAAATGTTTAAGAATGGTCAAGAAACTGGAAGATGGGAAAACTATAATAGATCTTAGAGTTTCAAGCAAGGTACTTCATCTGTGAGAGATGAAGTTTAGGAGTTGAGATGGTCACATCACAAAGGTATTACTAGTTATATACTGAGTATTAGTGAACATTACCACAAAGAGCCATGGATGCCAAGGAAGCATTTAAGGGTGTTGAACAGGCAAAGAAAAGAATTTTGCTCTTTCATCATTTGGCATGGCTGAATCTTTGTATCTAGCTGCAGGAGCTAAATGATGGAGGAGGTTAATTCTGGCCTTGGAGAGACAGGAACCATAGTGTTACTAACCAGGGGGCAGCTGAAGTCAGCTTCCCTGCTTTCTTAACGCCTTTGCATTTATGATCTCTCACAGTTCCATGAGAAAGTCAAGGGAGAGCAATATTATCCCATTGGGCAGATGAAGAGCCCGCATCTCTGCCTGGTTCAGACATATGGTCAAGGTTAATTAAGTGCTGTGTTGGTTTTGTAGCGAGGCAGCCCTAGACCTCTGGCCCTCTGCCTTTTCCACTGCATTTACTATGTGGGTTTCCAAAGCCCCACACAAAGCCAAGTATTCTCTTGAAAAATTGATTCCTTCTTCTATTTTAGGCCTCACAATGACACAATCTTTCATCCCTGACTGCTCAGGCTGTTCTTAAAAATACTTCTACCATGTAACCAATGCAAGCAACTTCAGTGGAGGGAGAAGTCCCGCTCTGTGTTGTGACGTAAGGGCAGTTCTGAAAAGATATTACTGTCCTTAGAAGTCTTTCCAAACTTGCCTTACAGAATTATGAAACATATTGCCTTTATGTTTTAATTTGTATGGATGATAAGATCAATATAGACAAGAGGAGTCAGATCTCAGCTTTTATCACCTACCATCCAAGCCACTGATGATTCTTCCACCATGGCAGGGACCAGATGATTGAGAATTTGTAGCCTGGCCACTGTGGCTCAGTGGTTGAGCATCGGCCTATGAACCAGGAGCTCATGGTTGGATTCCCAGTCAGAGCACTTGCCTGGGTTTCAGGCTCGATCCCCAGTGAGAGGTGTGCGGGAGGCAGCCAATCGATGATTCTCTCTTATTGATGTTTCTATCTCTCTCCCTCTCACTTCTTCTCTGAAATCAATAAAAATCTATATTTTTTTTTAAAAAAAAGAAAAGTTGTAGACAAGAATAGCTTGATAAATAGAAGAGCTGGAAAAGACCACAGGCATCTTATTGTTTGTTTTCCCCATTTTTATATAGAGAGAAATTGAATGTGTGAAAGGGAATGTGATAAATGTAAGGTAACAGGTACCTGAAACCTGGGCATTGCTATACCCTAGTGTCCTGGTCCCTGGCCTGATTGTCCCTAATATGATGCTTGCACTCACTGTATACCAGGCACTGTCCAAATGTCTCAGATATATTAAACCCTCATAGAAACCCATGAGAGAGACAATATTATTTTACACATGAGACACAAAGATATTGGCTGTGCTGGCAGATGTCAGAGCTAGGATATGACCCCAGGCAGGGTGGTGCTATAGGCCAAGCTCTCAACCATTATAGTCTACGACCTTTGGGTAGAAGCCTGGGAGGTAGTTTGGGGTGGAAGAGAAACAGGAGGTGTTCAAAATGCTATCCAGGTGGACTTTATGATTTTGTAGAGAGGATCTGTTCTGGCAGCATATTCAAATATCTATGAGCTCTTTGACTCTCAATGTACTCCAACTTGTACCTTGATGAGAAATCAAATCTCACAAACTGAGAGGACCAACCACAAGCCAAATGAGGCTGAAAAAATTAAAGCATGCTTAGGCAAAATTAACATAGGTGGAGTGTTCAGATTGGGATTGGTGATAATTCCAATCACTTTCCCTGATACATCAGTATGGGAGGTGCTATTTTAAGTGTAGGGTCTCTAATTTTACAGTGTGCATTGGTCAAGTGGCACCACATTGGGAAGCATAAGCAAGCTGGGGGCAGGATCTGAGATTTATGTCCCCCCAGGAATGGTGTAAGAAGTGTGCATGCTTAACACGGGGAAGAGAAGACTTGTGAGTTGTGTGAGGTGCATTACCCATCATTGAAGAACAGCTGTACAGTCAGAGAATTAATGCTTCTTGCCTTGTTCCAAGGCAGTCTATTTCTAAGGCAGGATATTTCACTCTAATAATTGGAACTGTCACACAAAATAGAATGGGATGAATCATAAAAAAAAAAGCAATAAAGTACCCAGCAGTATTGTCCAGTGGTTGAGCATCAACCTATGATCCAGGAGGTCATGGTTAGGTTTCTGGTCAGAGCACATGCAGGCTTGATCCCCAGTAGAGGGTGCACAGGAGGTAGCCAAACAATGATTCTCTTTCATCATTGATGTTTCTATCTCCCTCTCCCTCTCCCTTTCTCTCTGAAATCAATAAAAATATGTGTTTTTTGTTTTTTTTTTTCTTAAGTGAACTTCCATGTCTATTTGATGTATTTAGTGGAAGTTAGATAAAAATTTCCCAAGAATTTTTTGCAGGGAGAGGGGAATGGTGAGACGGGGGAGATAAGAAAGTAAATTTAGCTCATGTGATCATCTAATTTCCATGAGACTTGGAGAGTTTGGGAAATCTTTTGCAAATGTGATATAATCAAAAATCCCTTCCCAGGCCTGGAATGTATATTACTGTAAACCAAAGATGCCTAATAAAGAGGAGCTCTGCTTTCCAGCATGGAAAGCATGATGCTTAGCTTTAGCTGATGGACTGAATTAACACCCCCCCCCCCACTTACTCCTAGACATAAGGCAGCTTCTGCAGATGGCTAGCCTTCACTTTTGTGGGTGGCAAAAAAAGAATAGGAAAGCTAGCTAGCATAAAGCAAAATACATGTGGTGGCAACTAATGGAATTACTTCTTTTGCTGTTGGCCTGGTGTCTTGGGAGTGGACGCATCTCTTGTCAGTGGTGAATGGAAGCAGACATGAGTTATTATTATGGTCTCTGCCTCATAATTTCTGTGTCACCAAGATGTACTCTGTTTATTAGTGCACTTAGAAAGCTTCGGAATATTAGCCACATAAAGTCTCTCTCCATGGATCCTATTACCACACTCTTCAGTTGTTCCAGGAAACTGAAACTGTAGAGTCATATTTCTGGGGAGGAATAGCTCTCAGCTGTGTCCTTTCTTGGTTGTGTGGTCCAGTGGGGATGTTTTCTTGCAGGTCATGAAAGCAGGAGTGATCCTCGGGTTTATCTCCCTGTACCCTGTGTGCACATTTGAGAAACTGAGACCCAGGGAGAGGAGAGGACCAGTTCAAAACTATGGAAGACATTATAGATTTGATTTTCCTATTTCACATATTCCTAGTTCTGTGGACTTACTACTCTGGGATCCCTCTGACCTCCCGTGGGGGTTCTAAACACATAGAAGAGGGTGAAGACAGTAGGTGGTGACCAGCTTACCTGTGAAGCATGGAATGGCCCAGTTTCCACAGGAGAGAAAAGTCTAGGCATCTTGGGGATTGAGCAATAAAAAAAAAAGTGGGGGGGGGGGGAGGTAAAAATGATTCTAATTCTATCAAAGCTCCTCAAGGAGGCTCTGGTTTCTAAACTTCTCTCCATTGGTAAGAAATAGAGTATATGGTTTTCTCAAGTGAGCACAATGAGTCACAGTCTCATCATCTGTAAGAGTGGGAACTGGCCTTACAGGATTGTTGTTAGGATAAAATAAGATCGATTACATAGAGCACCTAGTACTGTACAGGATGACCTTAGTCCCCTCCCCTCTCCCTTTCTTACTTAGAGATGGAGAGCTATAGCTCCAAGGATCAGTAAGGTACTCTGAGCTCTGCATGGTGGTGGGGGTGGAGTAGGTTTTTGGGGAGACAGGGCCAGTTCCTAACTCTAATCTCTTCTTTAAGATTTTTAAAAAGCTCCTGAGGGACAGGTATCAGACAAAGTCATTTATTTCCCTTACACTAGCTCCCCAAGCACTGAAACGAAAGTCAAAATTCGATAAGGACCCATGGACCTTACATGTCAGAGCCCTGGTTACCCCTCTCCTCTTACTAGTCTTACGTGTAGACTGAGAACAAAGACAGTGCTCAACAAGTGTTTGTTAGCGAGTTATCTCCAAATCTCTATAGGGACTCAATCAGTAGTAGTGAAATAGTTCATTTAAGTTAAAATTCTTCAAATTATTTTTATACCTCCTAAATTATTCAAGAATTAAAAATTGGTAGCACCGAAGACTGGTAGGGCTCACTGAAATTAATACGTTAAAGGTCTACTACTGGGTGGTGTGCAACTGGTCATTATTTTGCAATTGCAATTGGCAATATGTATCAAGAACCACAAAAAAGATAATGTCCTTACACAATGGAATACTACACAGCTGTAAAAAAAAAAAAAAAAAAAAAAAGAAGGAAATCTTACCCTTTGTGGCAGCATGGATAGACCTGAAGATTATTGTGCTAAGTGAAACAAGCCAGTCAACAAAAGAAAAATACCAGCTGGTCTCACATATATGTAGAATCTAATGAACAAAATGGAAACAGAGGCATGGATCCTTGAAACAGACTGACAGCTGTCAGAGGGAGGCAGGAGGAGGACTTGATGAAAGAATATGAAGGGATTGGCCAAAAAACATATACGCACAGCCCATAGACACAGACAGTATTGTGGTGATGGCCAGATGGAAGCACAGCAGGGCTGGCTGGAGGTGGGCAAAGGGGTGTGTGGAATGGGGACATCTGTAATGGTGTCAACAACAAAAATAAAGTAAAAACATAAAGTGCATTGTTAAACAATATCCTTTGAGCTAGTAATGCCACTAATAGGATTTTATCCTAAAGGAGGAAACTAGTTGAAATAAAAAGGCCATGTTAATAAAGAAAGCCTTTGCAAATTCACATATAATTATAAAAACAGTGGTCCAACTAAATAAATTGTTTTCTCTATTTAATGGAATGTTATAAGTAATTAAATATAATGATTTAAAAAGAATAAGACATTTTCAAAATAATGATAAAAAACAATATCAAATAGTATCTCCAATGTGATAATAATTGTATAAATGTAAATTTATCTGGACAACAATAGTAGGTACTTAGGAAAAATAAATATTGTTGCATTAGGTTATGGAATTATGCTAGTTTAAAATCAAGTATATACTCATTTTTTATCCAGTAAATATATCTTTAAAAAGAAATGAGCAATAAATTAATAAATAAGAAAATGTTACTTATTAGAAACAAATTTTAAGAACATTTTTAGTTTTATGATTTCTATTAGAAAAAAAGCACACCAACATTGCTTCTTCCTATTGCTTTGTGAAAGTGGGGAGACACTTTAACTATTCTTCATATGGGAGGTGGAGTTGCATTTCTTATTAGTTTTCTTTGTAACTTTCTCTGTTCTTTGCTTTCAATAAAAAATATGCTCTTCCCAAACTTCACCTCCATTGCTTTATCCAAATACCTAATCTCTAAGAAGCATTCTGAAGCCCTCTTCAGCTACTATTCCACTGGTTTATTCAGAGAAGATGTAAACATTTTTGGATACTTACCCATTCATCCATTCGTCCACCTATCCATCCATCCAACAGGAAACTAAGTTTCCCTAATCTGTCAGTGGTCAGTTGGAATTTAAGGTATTCATGTGAGACTTCAAGTCTCAAAGATTTTGGCAAGAAGGAAAAATGACAGAAACTTGTTGTGTCTTTACCATTTTTTAAAAAATTGGTTTTGGCCACAATTCTTGGTGGAGCATTTGTCTAATTGAACTATATTTTTTGTATTACCGTGAGCCAATAACCAAATGAATTGCCTTTATTGCATTGAAGTTGAGCTTTAGCATTTTTCCAATATCTGGTGAAAATACCCATTCACATAAACAGAAACGCCATAATAGCTACATGTGGAAGTTCTGAGGTAATGTCTCCTTTCTCAAAAAAGCTTCAATTTGGAATTTTCCAGAGTGACCCATGAAACAGTCTGAGATTCTCCACTCCCATTGGCTCAGAGAAGCTCAGCGAAAGCAGACAGGAGCAAGGTTGAATGGCTGCCATATTCCAATCAGGGCAAGATTTCTAGTCTCTGGTTCACAAAAGGATTCCTAATAACAGATGGAAAGGGAAATAGCTGAAGTGCTCTAGGGTGAGTGGGTGGGGAAGAAAGACATGGAATAGCATGTGTGGAGTGTCTACAACGTGCCAGATCTATACATATGGTTTTTCGTATCACGGTTCGTTCTCAGAAGAGCTATGTGATTCCTCAGGAGGCTCTTAACCCATTTTATAGAGGAGAAAATGAGATGTAAAAATGAAAAAATCACCTTGAGAATAAAAAGCTTAAGATTGTCCAACAAATAATTAACAGAACCCATCACTGGCTCAGAAGGCAGTCTATAATAATGACACTCTATGTAAGGGAATGTGTTTGGCATTGAGACCAAATGTAGGCTAGGTGAATAGGTAGAAACTGAGAAGATGTTTTATTGAAGAACAGGCTAGCTCATTCATTTTACAAATCATTCCGTCCTCTCCTTTATATGTCACACCTGTGAAGATATTATAAATCTCTTTACCTGAAGCCCTCGATGTCTAAATACCTTATTTTCCAACTGTCTGGAGCATTTTCCTGGCTGCTGATTTCTTTATTAACAAACCAGGAAGGCTGGAAGGGTTAGAAAAATAATGTTGATAGCTCCTCAACCAGTGATAGATTTGAGATGGTGAAGAAAAACCCCAGCTCCTTCACCCTCGGCCCCACCACCATTGCTTTGTTTGGAAAGACATACAGAAGATATACATTTGCTTTGCAAAGGATCTACAGATATATTTATATTATAGTACATTCTTATCAGGGCAGTATTTTTCATAGAGTAGAGGGCCTTTGCCCTGTATATATGTAATTCTATCTTCTCAAGCTCTTTCCTAAAGATGTTATTTGGTGAGTTTTCTTTTCTTTTCTTCTTCCTCTTTTTTTAATCCTCACCTAAGAATATGTTTAGAGAGAGGAAGGGAGATAGAGACAGAGACAGAGACAGAGACAGAGATAGAGATAGAGATAGAGATAGAGATAGAAAGAGACATCTATGTGAGAGAGAAACATCTTTCAGTTGCCTTCTATATGTGCCCCGACAGGGGATTGAACCTACAACCAAGGTATTTGCCACTGACTGAACCTGCAACCTTTTGATGTATAGGACGGTCCTCCAACCAACAGAGCCAACCATCCGGCTAGGGTTTAGTGACTTGTCTTATCCTTTCTCATCTTGGTGAATTATTTTCACCTCTTAAGTTTAATAAATTGTCTCTGGGACCCAGTCTTGGGCAATTCTATTCATGTTGTCACTCAGTACTAATACTGCAAGAACATCTCTAAAAATATTCCATCATTCCCGGAAATAATGGTTCATTTGTCAAGCCCAAGTAAATGTTTTGTTCTTGGGAATCAATACCTACAGCCATGATTTGCAAAGTGACAGATCGTCGTATTACTCGACACATACCTTCTAGAAGTGATTTACCTTTAGACAGCACCATTATCCAATGTTTTAGTGTTATGGCCCAACAGAATTTTTGGAGCAAAATGGTGTGATAGGATATTTGTGGAATGCTCTCAGAAGGCAGAGTCAATCCACAAGAAAATGCCCATTTGTATTTTTGTGGCATTTCGAGGTCGTGGCAACTTTTCCAGTAGCCTTCTTTTCTGTGGGTTTCTGCAGAACTTGGTCTCACACGTGCTCCCTTATGCTCCATCTCATTGTTTCCAACTTATTTATTCAGATGGCTCTTGGGCACATCCCATCCAAAGCCAACCACAAACATGAGCAGTTGTTGTGTGTAAAAATTCACACATTGTTATATAATCCACATGACAGCATCAGCATGAAATGCTGTTAATATGCAGCTTCAAGCACAGTTTTAACACTTGTAGACAGCAAATGTACTGCTGGGGTGTCCAGTTTTGCATGAGCGTAAGTCCTGGTAGAAATGGAAACTTCATGAGCTGGGTCTATGGCACTGAAATTTTTTTATACCTGTGCCATGCTGAGGTATCAGGGGGCAGGGATTTAGACCACATAAAGAGACAGAGCCCTTGATTGGTTCTGCCATAATCCAGAGCTCTGAGGTATTTAGTTGTGCGCTTATTATGGCATAGTGTCCACTTCAAAATACAAATCGAATGTTTCTGCTTGCTGGGTCATTTATAGAACTAACTGCCATCTCTCTCAGGGAACATAGCACCATGCCTAGAAAAGCCATTTAAACACGGCAGAAAAAACCACCAAAATAAAATGCACTAACTACTAAAATAACTGATCAGAAGAAAATTGGGGGCATTTGTTAAATTATTTCAGGTACAATGTATACCTCTGTCTCAATTATCCTGATATTTTGAGATAAAGCCTATGTGTGCCTGATATTTTGAGATAAAGCCTTTCTGTGTCTCTGTGTGCACACACACATGCGCGTTTCACTTGAGTGATTAGAGTGCTTACTGTCAATCTTTCCTTATGTAAGCCCGCATAGACGAACCAGACTCATTCACTAAGTGGCCAGAGGACTCGGAGCAAATGTTAGCTTTTGAGGTTCTCAGACCACTTGCATTAGTTTTCTACTGCTATGAGCAAATGGCCCAAAAATCAGTGGCTTAACTCAACACCCATTAATTAGCTCACAGTTCTGTAGGCCAGAAGTCCAGCATGACACGTCTGGCTTTTCTGCCCAGGGTACAGAAAGGTTGAAATTGAGATGCCAGTTAGACTGAATTCTCATCTGCTGGTTCCAGCAAAAAACATCCTCTCCTAATCTCATTCCGGGCAGAATTCATTTCCTTATGATTGTAGGACTTAGGTCCCCATGTCCTTGTTGGCAGGCAGCTCTCAGCTTTTGCTGGCCTTTTGCGTTCTTTGACATGGAGCCCCTTCCATCTTTAAGCCAGCAATGGTGTGCCTAATACTTCGAGCCTTGGACTTCCTTTTTCACTGCCAGCTGGAGAAAACTCCCCGCTTTGAAAGGGCTCAAGTGTTGAGGTCAGGTGCACTCTTATACCCACTTTATATTAAGGTCAGTTCATGGGAGACCTTAATTACATCTGCAAAACCCCTTCACAGCAGTGCCCACATTAGTGTTGCATAAATGGTGTGCATGTACACCAGGGCCAGGAATCTTGGGGTGCACTTCAGATCGCTTACCACACCAATAAAGCGAACACACAAAAAGTAAATGAAAATAACTGAAAAGCAAATAGAATATCCACAGCAAAATATGGCAAAAAAAATTGGGTTTGGGTGGAAGAAGATATGCAGTGGTTTTTGAAGGGACATTTAGCTTCCTGATATCACGCTTGATATGACACATTGTGAGACTGGTCCAATGTGGACATCAGTAGATGTCAATTAGAGTCTGTGTTTCAGTTTCATCTTCGTGTTTCATGGAGTCCTTGTTCGCTCCCTCTGACTGGCCCTAGACACATGTTTTTTATTTTTGTTTAAAAATAATAATAATAATAATAATATATATATATATATATATATATATATATATATATATATATATATATAAAATTGATTTTTTTACAGAGAGGAATAGAGAGTTAGAAACAACAATGAGAGAGAAACATCAATTAAGCTGCCTCCTAAACACTCCACACTGGGGATGTGCCCACAATAAAGGTACATGCCCTTGACCGGAATAGAACCTGGGACCCTTCCACAGGCCAACGTTCTATCTACTGAGCCAAACTGGTAAGGGCTCTGGATCATGTTTTACCAAATTCCTCTTCTTTCTCCACTTGCCTCACTATTGTCATTGTTATCATTTGGTCACCACCATTTGTTGAGCACTTATTCTGTTTCAATGTGCTGTGTCGCGTATGTCATCGAACTCCTTCAATAACTCTTATTCAGTTATGACCATGCCCATCTCATAAATTCATTCGGCTCCTAAGTGGCTGAGGCTGTGATTGTCTGACTCTAAAGTTCATTCACTTCACCTCAATATTTTATGTGTGTCTTTTGAGAATTCGAGAAATCCAATTCATTCAGGAGCATGTGTCGGAAACACAGGATTAGAACTCGGCACCTCGGACTTCCAAGCTCAGCCTTCAAACCCTTTGTATGTAGAGTCAGTCACTGAAGACTCACCCCACCCACCTTCTGTGAAGGTGGCTCTTGTGGCAAACGACACATTCATTCTGCAGATATTTCCTCTGTCACTCTTAGTTAGCTGTGCACTAAGAGGCCAAATCATCTTAATGAAATTGGTCTCTAAATAATGACTCGTAAACTTGCATGAATCAGGATCATGTGTGCTGTAAGACTTTTTTCTCTCTCCTTTTAAATTGAGTTTCGCTTCCACATTCTCAGTAAAATGTAACAATAGGATGCTCTGTTTCAAGTTAGTCAGACCCAGCTGCTAGGAAAATAATATGTTTGAGAAAATTGACTTGACATTTGATGGCCTTACAATCCTTCTGACAGGATATAATCAACTCATTAGGGAGAAACAGAAGCCTTCCTTGTGCCACCACTTATTTCTGGGCACGGCTGCCACTCCCTCCAAGCGGGGTGGGCGAACTCTTAGGGACACCGGGTGCCAGCAGGCAGTGACCGAATTTACATTCTCTTCCTCTGTCCACTGCCATTGGTCTGATGAATGGGAAACGTGACTTTCTTAGCCAATGATTTCTTTTCTTCTTCCTCTTTCTCTCCCTGAAGTCTAAATTTGTAACCAGGACTTGGATTTTGAAAGATCCTCCCAGCCTGCCTTCTCCTGGGGAACAGCTGGGATGGCTCTCTTGGGAGAGTGATTAGAAGCAGGAAATGCAGTTGGGATTCTTGGTTTCAGTTCCCAGGCTCATCCTGCATTCTCTGTGGGACTCGCTCCGGAGCGATCATCCCAACCTCTTTGCTTAGTTCCCCACCATGAAATTCCAGCTTCCAACTCCCTGCTGCTTTGCCTGTGTTAGTCCCCGAACAGATGACACTGAGGAAGGGAAAGAGAACCATTGCTAGAGTCTAATTCTCAGCTCCTGAGGACCTAGGAAGTGATCAAACTTCTGTAGGCCACTTTTCACATCTGCAAAACGGGACCATTTTGAAAAGATACTGTGAGTGTCAAATAAGGTCACATATAGAAAACACCTAAAAGAGCTACTGGCATGTCTCTTAAATTGTACAACTTTCTGTAGTTTCTGTGAATCTTTCCATTCATTTAGTCGGTAAAGATGTGCTTGACATGGTTTTCAAAAATGCCTGCATATATATCATTGAATATTAAATTGAATCATTACTGTGAGGATGATTTATATGCATTTTATTATTTTCAGTGTACCATGCTTTTTATTAAGGCTATCTCAATTATGTTTAATTCACTGCATTATTACCTCCATCAGAAGAGGAGGTAATAATGTGTCTTTTTTATGTCATCATTGTTACCTGAAAATCTAGAATAGTTCACAGTACACAGAGGGCATTCCTTAGACATATACCAAATGAGTGAATTAAGTCATTAACTAAATGTCTTCCCAAATATTTTCCAATCTCTGTGCTTGACTTCCTCCTCTATGCTTCCTACCAGGACCAGCAAACTATAGCCTGTGGGCCAAATGCTGCCTGCTGTCTACTCTTGTAAATAAAGTTTTATTAAAACACACCATGCCCCCTCCATTACTATTGTCTGTGACTGCTTTTGCACTACAGCAGTGGAATCCAGTAGTTGTCACAGAGACTGTATGGGTCACAAAATGCAAAATATTTACTACCTAACACTTAAAAAAAAAAGTTTGGTGACCTCAGCATTTACCAGACATAAAGTGATGCTTGCAGAGTGCAAATCTAATCATTAAATATCTCTACCTTAAACCTTCAATGACTTTCAGTTGCTCTTATGAAGAAGTCCAAGATTCTTCTGCCATCAAGTTCATGATCTAAATCTTGTCAACCTCCACAGAGTCCTCTGCTCCCCTCTCAGACCATGCATTCTTTCAGTCTGTCCAGGGTGCCATACATTTGCATAAACTATTGCTTGTGCCAAGAGCAGTGTTCCTTCCCATTTCCAATTGGTACCCTCTACTCCTCTTTCTTGAATTTGCTTACATGACATTTCTTCTGGAATGCCTTCTCTGAAGAAGGAACCCTTGGTCTGTGGTCTAGGTCCATTTTGCACTTTTTCTGTTATATCACTGATAAACACTTTGCAAATAATGATTTGACCACAATCACTCTGTGGATACACTAGAAATAATTTAATTGTATACTTTAAATGGATTTAATTCATGGTTTATAACTTTATATCTCAACCACACTCTTAAAGACCAACCCTGAAGAAGGGATATTATTTTTATTTGTATTTTACAGATGAGGGAAATAAGGCCACAGAAAGCATAGTTGATCAAACCGGAATTCTCATCAGACCAGAGATGAGATGTTTTGCCATTATACGTCCTTCCCATCCAAGGAAATGGCCCCCATGCATATCCCATTGTTTAATGTTAACAATGAGGACCAGCAGGATCCAGAATGGTAAGTGTTGCCCATGAAGGCAACCACAGTATACAGCCTTGGCACACTGAGTCCTGAGCACTTAGATGAAAAGCAAGGGAATGGAAAGAAGGAATTGAGAAAGGGGATAATAATCCCTCAACTGAATAGGAGTATTGGTAGTCTTAAGGAGGTTTTGTGATGAGCCTGCATTATATCCCCAGTTGAGCAATATGGGACCAGAATCTCAGAGGGGTTAACTGGTTTGCCTCAAGTCACACAGTTGGCAAATGGATGGGTGTCATACATCAAAGATTGGTTTTGGAGTTTTCCCATTTTCTCTCTGTGATAAATGGTATAGAAAAACAATGCTCTTTATTGTGGCAAAATTTACTCACATTGTTACAATTAAATGAACAAATTTAAATGAGAAAAAAATAGCTCTCAGCATTTTCTCATCAGCTGGTAATTTGGAATAGGACACAATACATAAGTTTTATTTCCTTATAGAATATTCTTTTATAATGAATATTGCAAGTGGCAATATTTCCAATGCTGCAAGCGAGTATCTAAATATGCGAATAGATTTAAGCTATTATAAGGACCGTAAACACAGCTGGAATGTTCCATGACACCGGCCCGGCAACAATTCTTTTCATCAGGAATGTTCCACATTCACGATCTTATTGTTCTCCATTTCTAAGCATATGTGTTCAAAAATAGATTCTCTCTAAGTCTGTGAAGACTTGCCCTTCAAGGACTGAGATCTCAGATGTTCTTGGCACACTCTGTTCTGGTGATATAGGCAAAAGAGTTGTGTGTTCCAGGCAGGTCATCCAATGGACCCTTCTATTAGTTGGTTACCACCATGAGTGATATGAAAAAAAGGTGTTTATTGTCAAAAACCTACAAAGAGGATTTATGGTCTCAAGAGATATTCTTGCCAAAGCTTTCAGAAGAGGAGCAGGTGTGTACAGAAGGCATTTTAGCTCCCGAAGTCTCATTTGAGCCTTGCAAAATTGAAGATGCATATTACTATCTCTATTTTTATAGACAAGGAAACTGCAGACCAGTGAGGCTATGTAGGTTGGCCAGTCTCACAGAGATGTAAGAGGCGGCATTGGCATTTCAAGTCTGTCTGAAACTGAAGACAATGACTTTAATGAGTCAAACCATGACCTTCCCACTGCCTCCTGAATGCTGTGACCACAGCAGAATCCTGGGTATTTGCCTCTTTCTTCAGAGATTAAGCAACTCTAGTTCAAGTTCCAAATTGATCATCTCTTGAAGAAAAACCAGTCAGGCTTAGCAATATAATGAGCCAAAAATTAAAGAAAGGGTATGATTTAGTTTTTTCTCCAGTATCACCAACCTCTTCAAGGATATTCTCATTTCACCACCTACCTAATGCTTTTATATATAAAGACCCATTTGTTTCTTCTGATAACACTGAGAAGTAAAAGAAATGCTGTGCCCATTATAAAGATGGGGAAACTGAGGCCCAGGGAGATTATGTGATGAGACAAAGGGAATTGACACAGCAGGTTGAAACAGGGTTACATTTCCTGTTACTACACCAAGATGTTTTTGTGTGTGTGTGTGTGTGTGTTTTTTTTTAATTGAATTATTGGGGTAGCTTTGGTTGTTGTTGTTTTTTGTTTGTTTTTATCGTGGGAGAAATAGTCCACCACACATAAATAAAAATTTCTTTCTGTCCATTGTCTTTAAGATAAGGACATTTGATTCATACTTATATACTTCCAGGACCTCACACCAGATTTGGGGTTTAGTCCCGATTTAAGATCTTGATTCCCGACATGGCCTTTTGGCTTCTTGACCCTCCTATTAACTTACCAAGCTTGAGTCATAATTCTGGGTGATCTTGCAGGACAGGAGAGCTTTGACTCAAGAGAGCCTCATAAAATCTCTTCTGGGAAGTTAGACACTCAGGCCAGCATTGCACACAATTGAGGTATCTTTACAGAATCCCAGATCAATACCACCAACATGCTACTTCCCCGCAACACCTTGACTAAAGGCCCTAGAACGAAAATAAGTATTTTATTATTGAGGGGAGGTAGTTGTCTTTGCCAAACAGGGTCAGAAAACCAGCCCAGAATGTAGGGTTGTGGTTTGTTTTCTTAGACTCATAAAATGTGAGTGCTAGAAGTGATTGTAGAGATTGTCTGGTTCAGCGTTGTCTCGCTAAGAGCACTGAGACACTTAGATGAGAACCTATTTGGCCAAAGCCATATAAGGTGTTGGTAGCAGGGATAATATTAAAATATAGGATTCCTAACTCCTAATTCAATATGCTTGCCTGTATCAATTGACCCAATTCTGTCTGCTATACAATTATTGACCTACTTCTATTACAGGATCAAAGCAGTAACTGCTATGAGGTGTGATTTGTCAGGAATGGTGAAAACTTCCCATGGACCCCTGTTGAAGTGCTGCCCACTTCATCAACATTAATTGTTAAATTATTTATATTTTATTCAACAAACATAAATATTTAGAGTCTCTGAGCTAGGACCCAGGTCAGGACTCATGCAGGAGGCAACCAATTGAAGTGTTCCTCTCACATTGATGTTTCTCTGTCTTCCCTCTCTCTTCCGTACTCTCTAAAAACCAATAGAAAAATATCTTCAGGTGAGGATAAGAAAAAAAAAGAAAGGAAGAAAGAAATGTCATATCCTATGAAAGAGACATCGTGAAAATGCCTAAAGAAAGTTGTCATTTTTTCATGGTGAAGGGGCTAGGGTCCATGTTAATGAAAACACCTTGCTGGCTATGGTGGCCAGCAGTGGAATGATGGGGTGGTGTCTTCCCTGATCAGCCAGTCACTTCCCACAGAGGGAGGCTAGACTTTGCCATAGGCCCACTCCCTGCAGGAAGCGGGCCTAAGCCATCAGTAGGACATCCCCTGAGGGCTCCCAGACTGTGAGGGGGGCAGGCTGGGCTGAGGGGTCCCCCTCCAACCGCTTCCCCCCAATGCACACATTTTGTGCACTGGGCCTCTAGTGTATTCATAAAAGGCACTTATTATTTTATTCCACAATAACCCTGCACAGTGATAATTCAAAGCTCTATGTAACAGATATGAAATCTGTGGCTCAAATAAGTTATGTAATGTTCAAAACCGAAGATTGGACTGAGGTCTTCCTTGCACCATACCGAAGATGCTTCCTTGTTTCAATTAAGCAGGAAAAATCTAAAGTGCCAATAGTTTCCAAGAAAGTCATTATATTCCTTTTTGTGTTTGTAGGTTATACAGAATCCACTGTAGGAAGAATTCTAGGAACAGCTAGTGGATCTAGCTACATAATTAGCTGATATAATTTTTAATCATTTGTTCCTCTTTAAAGGATTACTTTTATTATTGGAAAGTAGTTTGGTATTTTAAAGAGCATATACTTGAAATTAACTTATATAGACCTGTATTATAATTCCAGCTCCAATATATTATAATCATCCTAATCTTATTGTGAAAGGTAGAAAAATAAAAGCATTTGAAAGTAGCACAGGGCGTGACATTTGGAAAATTCTCCATGAATGTTTAAATGGGCTATAAAAATAGTAGAGAATTAAAAAAAATAATGAGTTTTCATTTTGTAAAAAAAAAAAATAAAAAAAATGTCAGACTCAATCTCCTCATCATACATATTAATCTTACTGCTTGAAATGGTCATGATCATTATTGCATGAGGGAATTTGAGATTCTGTAGGATACAAGGTTCCATGGAAATTTCCAGTGTCCTAAAACTTCATAGCGTTGCAACTTAAAATATGAAACCACTTGGAATGGATGGAAAGCTCCTCTGAAATCTAGTATCTTTTTTTCATTTATGAATTCACTTGCTTTAAACAAAGTGCCAACTGTATGCCTGGAATGTTATTTTGGTCTCCCTCTGTCTACTTGAAGCAAGATATTCTTTAGACGCTTTTTGAATTTTAGTACTTTCTAAACTTATAATTTATTTCTTTGATCCATCATTTACAGTATCGAAAATGCTCATTTAATTGTATATTACTACTTCAGTATTTCATGCATTTACCCAATCACTTTGTAATCTAAGAGATATTTATTGACCACTCAGTTGTGCAGAATACTCTGAAGGGAGAAAAAAGGTGAACTAGGAATGATACTTACTTGTATGGGTATTATTTTTGTCCACCCAGTTCAGAATATCTGTAGCCATTCTATAACCACAACAGATGTTAGTCTGCAGAAGCCAGCACACAGGGAAACCATGCCAAGAGAAATGCAACCGAAGCCATTGTATTACACCAACTCTGAAACCTGCCTTCTCTCTGCATTTCTATTCCCAGGACCTTCATGAACTATTTCCATATAATATAAGCCAGGTTCAGTGTGATTTTCTGTTATATGCAGTCCAAGGTATGTGAATTGATATACCTACTCTTATCTCTTGCATGAGACCTAAGTTCCTGAAGAATAGGAAATGGCTTATGCGTTCATACACTGATTGACACAGTCTCCTATAGTAAGCCTATAGTGGGTATACAGAATTTGAAAGCAGACACTTCTGATTCCATAGACCAGGATAGCACATAGAATTAAAAATTGTGATTCTTACTGTTTTTAGGGCCATATCTTTCAATGACTGGCAAAAGTTATTGGCCTGAGAAATATATATGTGCAGCAACTGAAATGTGTACATGTAATTTCTGGGCTTTTTGAGCCTGTTGAAGCCATTCATGCACCCAAGGACCACTGCTAAGTATCCCATTCCAGGTGATGACTTCTGTCTACAAATATCCCCATTCCCTACAGTCTTCTTTGAAACTCACCTAATAGGAAAGGGGAAGTTCCAAGATTGTGTGAAAAAAGCTATTGTTTTATACTTACTAGTTAATATCATCATTATCTATTCACACTTTAAGCTATTATTTTTTTTTGAAAGATTCTATTAATTCAGTGCCTGATACTAATAAAATAATATTTTTGGTAAAGGAAGATAATCTTCAAAATTTTAAGTAACCATGCCGGAAAGGGTGAGATACGTGCTCTGTCTTGGTTTCTTTAGGTGCTTTAATTTTTTCATAAATCCCTGTATATTAGTAGTAACAACAACATAGTAATGAGTGTTTGTATCATAGGTTTTAGTCTTCATAGCTTTTGTCTCTAATTTATTCCAACTCAACAACCTGATGTGGTAGAATGAGTGGACATTTGTTGATTTATGACTGTCCAACATCCATTAATTTGAGGGACCTAACTAGCCCCTATTTTCGTTCTCAGTGGGACTATAAATCAATGTTCCTGGCCCTCCTCATAGAGGACTAGAGGCCCCGGGAGGCTGGTGCAATCTCTTCCTTCCAGACTCTTTCTCATACTACCTCAAAACAGCCAATGGGTTTGTAATCTATACTTATTGTAGTTGACCAGGCTCTTAGGGTCTGACTCCTTCATTCCTGGTGTGACACTCTGATGAGATGCTAGAATTCTTTGATTGCCTTGATCCTATCCTGATCTTTGTGATATTTCTAATCCTGGACACTTACCTACATCCAGCTCCTAGCAATACTTACTGGGTGCTTGAATGAAGGCATGAATGAAGCAGTGGAGCTATGATTCAAAGTCACTTCTGGGCAATTCCAAAACTTGTGTATCTAACTCTACCTATGAATGTAAGGTCACTTCCGAGCCCCTTCTTAGCAAGAGAGAGATCTGCCGCAATGTATATAACCCATCATGGCCACTTGGATTTGCCACAGAATGTGACTTACCCTATATGTGTGCACCATGTTCTTTCACACTTCATCTCTTGTCTTGACCTGAATGCTCATCAAATGTATCTTTGTGTAACTTGTATCATGATGCTTGATTTCCATGACATTCCGCTTACAAGTGTTCCTTTTCGAGGCACCAGAATCCTAATGGTCATTGGGAAGGCCAGCCAATCATATGGGGTGTGTCACCAAAGAGCACTGATTGCGTCATCAACCCCATGAACTGGAGATCTGGACATTTATGTCTGTCCTGTGGGCCAAGTGCAGTGTTAGCATTCCTCACCCTCTGGGGCATTTTCCATCCTTAGCTCTTAAGATTCTGTAAGCTGCGTAGGCTGGGGTTTGATTTGACATAAAGAGTAGGTGAACTCAATAAATAAAGGCGATTTCCCACTCTTACGGTTTCATTTCCAACACAGCCCTGGCCCAGACACGGCAGAGGCCATAGATCGCGGACACAAAGCTGTGACTGCGGCGGCCGGAACAGGGTGATATACATGCTCTGTCTTGGCTTTTATAGGGCAGCTGTTTCTCAGAGGATCAAGCTCAGGTATCGAGAGTATGAATTATGAGGTCTAATCAACTTGGTCACGCTTTGCGGCCTGGGAAAAGCCCCAGTGTTTCCCTTTTATGATTTGAGAGTGCACTTTTGCAGCCTGCAGAGCAATTAGCCAATCTTTGAAATGGATACCCTGCAAACACAGCGTGTCCTCGGAGAGTCACCACGACAGGTTACTGTGGGAGGGGAGGCCTTAAGGGGGTCCCCACAGCAACTGTCTCCGCTCTGGCTGAATGGCCTGCAGGGCAGTGGAAAACCTGACTGTGAGAGGAAGGAGATAAGACTTCCAGACACACAGGAACATCAACTCATCATGGCTGTTCCTACCCCCACAACATCACCAATGCTTGAAAGGGATTTCACAGCATGAAGTCTAAGGGTTGATAAAGATCACACCATTTACTTTTCTTTGAAAGTTCAACTATTTCCCTGATTGTAGCATTGGTTTTGTCAGGTCCATCCTTATCTTTGTGTAAAGGAAGAGAGGCTCTTTGAAAGGGTTAGGGAGACAGAATATCCCTCATGTCCAAATGAGAACTTGAGCCAAGGAGAAGTGGGAACTCTGTGATACTGGTGTTGCTATTACTCCCAGTTCATTTTTTTTTTTAAATGCCATTTCTTTTTTTTTCTTTTTTCTTTTTTTTATAATATATTTTATTGATTTTGTACAGAGAGGAAGGGAGAGAGATAGAGAGTTAGAAACATCGATGAGAGAGAGTCATCGATCAGCTGCCTCTTGCACACCCCCTACTGGGGATATGCCTGCAACCAAGGTACATGCCCTTGACCGGAATCGAACCCGGGACCTTTCAGTCCCCAAGCCAACGCTCTATCCATTGAGCCAAACCGGTTTCGGCCCAGTTCATTTTTAAAATTTATTGTGATAAAATTTATTTAACCCAAAATAACCATTTCAAGCGGGACTGTTCAGTAGTATTTAGTACATTCACCTTGTTATGCCCCCACCCTCTCTATCTAATTGCAAAATATTTTCATCATTCCAAGGTAAATCTCCAAAGCTATGCAGCAGTTACTCCCCATCTTCCCACTCCCTGAAGCCCTGGAAATCTCCCATCTGTTTTCTCTTTCTATGGATTTGCCTATTCTAAATGTTTTATATAAATGGAATCATATACTAGTGATATATGACCTTTTGTGTCTGACTCCCTCTCTTGTACACATTTGGGGGAACAGAATTAAATTAGGTGACTTCTTGTCAGGTGAAAAGATAACTTAGCTCCTTAACTCTGGTTCCAGAGAGCCACAAATTATTACTTTTTTTGATATGAACAATAAAAGTAATACTATAAAACAAAACTATTGGCAATAAATTATTATTGTTCTTAATATACAGTATCATCATCCACCTCATTTCCAAGCTCCAAACAGCCTTGATTCCTCCATTTCCTTCAGCTCCTGCATTCATCAACTACTAAATCTTGGTGAGTCCCTAAAGATTCTTCAATGTACTAATGTTTCTCCAATACACCCTCATTTAAAAAAATTTCAAGACTATTATTTTCTTCTGAAACACCAATATAGCTTTTTAGTTGGTTTCTTGAACCCCTCTAGCCCACTTTCCAAACAACTTTAGGGATGCTCTTTAAATACACACATTTATCACCTTATTAAAAAAAATTTACAAGTTTAAAAATATATTTTTATTGATTTCAGAGAGAAATGGAGAGGGAGAGAGAAATAGAAACATCAATGATGAGAGAATCATTGATTGGCCACTTCCTGCATGCCCCTCACTGGGCATCAAGCCCACAACCGGGGCATGTGCCCTGACCAGGAATTGAACTGTGATCTTCTGGTTCAGAGGTTGATGCTCAACCACTGAGCTATGCTGGCTGGGCAAACCTTTCAAGTTTCTGCTGCCTTCAGAAGAAGTCAGAACTTGTGTAACCTGACAGGCATGTAACTCTAGAGTTATTCCTCTTCACTCTTAATCTTTCACAGCTTCCTTACTATGTTGCCTCCATTCTGAACTTCTTTCAGGTCCCAATTGTATCCTGCTTTTTTTGTGCTCCATAGGATGTTTTTTACGACTTCCTATTCTGGGAAGGCCCAGTCCCTCACCCTTCTTCACCTGTGTATCCCCTACATTTTATTTTAGATCATTGCCTAGCGGTTGTTGCTTTTAGAAAATCTTCCCTCCACCTTCTGTCTCTCCAACACCCCCAGTTGCCACTCTTCTTAGCTCTCTTCAATGTTCTGGAACCAGACTTTCAATAGCCTATTTTTGTGCCTGTCTCTTCCCTGAACCATATAACATTTGAAGAGAGAGATCATAGCTCATTTATTATTGATTCTTAGGTGGTTCACATAACACCTTGTTCTATTTATTGACGGATCATAGATTATTGGGAAGGCTTAATTGACAGGTCCTGAGAGGTCAGAGATCAAAGGTTTTACTATTTAAGTCCATGACCTATGATATGATCCTTGATAAGTTGGATGAAAGAATGCTCATTGAGGGTTAAAGGCTAAATGTCAGAAAGTTCTTGCTCAGCTGTGCTGGAAGAAGCAGCATCTGAGTAGTAATAGTTTTGGTCATTGTTTCCATTGAGACTATTGTCTTTCCAAAATCTGGCCCTGTGTGCACATGCAATTATATTTTTCCCTTGTGAAAATTTTATAAGACTTAAGAGTTGATTTAGTCATATTCTGGACTGGCTTCCTGACCTCACTTTATAAAACTGGAAGAAGAGAGTTGAATGCAACAGCTCTAAAGAAAATTTACCCAATGAAACCCAGCTTATGCCAGAGTAGGCAGGCAGTTAAATGTATCTGTGTGGTCACTGGATCAACCATCCTTGAGTTGGGATTTGGAAGACCATCATAAAGGATCAAGACTGATTGATTTTACTGGCCACCCAAAAGCCTCAAATGTTTGTTGGATATGTTTTCACAAGTTTTGCCCTCCATGTAGAATTGGTCACTCACATGTATGTTAACACAGCACATAATATAGATGCCTGCCATGTCATTATCAACATTGTATGCAATTAATCGGGAACATATCTGTCTCTCTTTGAGGATATGGGTTGCTTCTCAAACTCTCCTTTAAATCTCTTGTATGTAGCATAGGACATTGTGCAGATTAAATACTTAAAGTGGTATCTTTAACCACACTGGATAGTCATTTATTCCAATGCTTTCTTTTAATTAAATCAACCACAGTCTTCTTCAATATATGCAGACCAATGGGCAACATTTTACTTACAACACATATATAGCAGGTTTCTTAACTTGGCACTACTAACAATTTAGGCTGTATAAATCTTTGCTGTGGGGACTGTTGTGTATTGTAGGATGTTTATCAATATCTCTGGCCTAGAGGCCAGTAGCAACTCCTCTTCTCCAAGCTGTGAAAACCAAAAATGTCTCAGACATTGGTAAATCTGTCCTTGGGACAAAATTATTCTTGCTAGGTCACTCCTAACCCAAGAAATATAGTTCTTCAATTGAAAATATGAGTAAATCAATGAATGGATATCTGAATGTAAAAAGAAGAAAAAGACTTGAAAGGAATTTGTTGTCCTTCATGAAACAAAGTCTTTATTTTTTAATATTCTAAATTAGTAATAGAAGTAGAAGAAATACATATGTGTGTCTGCTTTCCAACTCTGCATATACAGGCACACACACACGCACGCGTGCACACACACACACACACACACACACAAACACACCACACCTGACCTGCAATTTCAGGGATCTCAATATTCCTAATTACAGCATTGGGAATATGGATTGAGATACTAAGGTACTAGGGTGGTATAAAAATCAATTGTTAACTATCTGTTGTTTCCTGGAGTCACTCATGTAGCAACTATTATGGATTACCTACTAGGTACCAAGGTCTGTGTTAGGCACAGGCTGGTGAATTTAAACACATGACTAATTATTTATAATATGAAGTAATACAATAGATGCCGCTATCATGGAATTAAGCACATATTTCTATGAGAACATAGATTAAGTCTCAGGGTGTGGGCGGTTTTGGAAGGATTCTCTGAGGAACACAAGAAGTATCCCACAATTAATCATTTGTACAGTTTTCCCAGCTGTGTTTACTTCCTAAACAATCTATCATTTGTTTATGTTATTCTATAATTTTTAAGTGCTAAACCTTATCTACTTAATTGGTTCTCTCTTTTGTCTTGAGAAGTAGTAGGAAGGCTATTTGAAAGGCATTGTGTTTGGTATGCCACATGCTATGACAACGAATAAAACAGACGTAGTCCCTGCCCTCCAGAATGTAAAGTCTGTAAAGCAAAATTCTAGGCTTTTTCCTTCACTCACTGTATGTATAACTTAGGTAGGTAAGTAACTTTATCTCTCTAAATCTCTGTTTCCCCAGGTGTAAACTTAGGAGGTAGGATGAGATGATTTCAATGAGTCAGCATCTGACCTTCTGTTATTCCACATTTCTTTCATCCCCACAGACTTTAAATCACTAAGTCCTCAACAAAAAATCAATTCCTATTTGGTTGGGGGAAACACAATGAATGGAAAACTCATCCTATTATAGGCCCAGGTTCTGAGACATAGCACCACTTTCTTGGGTGACTAGATGTATCCATTGGAAAGTAAGTGAGCTTAGAGGAAATGAGAAATAAAAAATGTGAAATGTCGGGTTCTGAAAATACTCTGTTAGTGCTGAGGCCCACATCTGGGAACATTATTTTAGCCTTACAAGATTCATTCCTGTATAGGATATGTAAGTAAAAGTTCTTTATCCCATGGATATGAACCAAAGATATCACACTAACAGGTGATTTATAGCTAACCTATTTTTCTGCCCAGCAAAAAATTTGAATATTTGTTCCTCTGGAAACACCTTAATTACCACTAATGTAATATAAATAATCTATAAGAGTTATAAATCATAGTTATAGTTCTTGACCTGGATATTGTATAAATTATCAAGCTCTTTCTCATATAGTATCGCATTTATTCCTCCTAATGATGATATGATAAAAGTTAGGCAGTGGTAATTATTCCTATTTCACAGGTAGGAAACTGAAGTTCAGAGAACTTAACTTTTCTGAATTCTCAAAGGTAAGAAGTTGCAGGGCATGATTCTGGTCCAGATTTATCCACAGAAATATTCAAAAACTGAATAAGAGGACACAAACCAAGGAAAGCCACAATGAGATAAAACATTTGCAATACACATGCTAACCATGAGTCTACAAAATATTTAAGAAACTTCTACAAGTTAATCAGTAAGAGATAGAGAACTCAATAGCAAAACCTGGCCAAAGAACTTAAATAAGAATTTCATAAGAGTATATCTAAATGACCAACAAAGTTATGAAAGATTTCTCACCTTCATTAGTCATCAGAGAAATGAAAAATAAGCTCACAATATGGTATCACTGTACATATACCAAAATGATTCAAGTGTAAAAGATAGAACATATCAAAACATGTTGAACGATGGGAACTATAATTAGTTAGAACTAACTAATAGAAACAATGGTAATTTAATAGGAACAATAGTTAGTGAACATTTTGAGCAATAATAACTCTACACAATGTTGATGGGCATGTACATTGCTGTATACAGCTATTGACAAAAATAACATACAAGAATTTTTATATAAGCACAATTTATCATAGTCCCAAACTGGGATAATCTAAATATTCATCCATAGAGGTATGGACAGACAAATTGTGATAGATTCACATAATGGAGTATTATAGCGCAGTAATAATAAAAGCTAAAACTGTAGTTAATAACATTAATCTATTTTATAAATGTGGAGTGTAATGAAAGAAGTCCTGAGCAAAAGAGTTTTTACTGTACTCTTATTGGTGTTAGAAATAAGGATAGTAGTTACCTTTTGGTTGTGGTGACCAGAAGAGTGTATAGGAGGTTCTAGGACGATGAAATGTCCAATTTTATAATAGTGATGCTGGTTACATAGTTTGATCAGATTGTGAAAATTCATTAAGCTCTACATTTTTGGTTCATGGACTTTTATGTATGTATGTTATTCTTCAATAAAATTTGACTAAATCCAACAAAGAACTGAAGTCACTAGGACATCATGAGTATCTCTGTATGCCAAGAAGAGAGATGATCCCATAAAAAATTACAACAAATTTGAAACTAGTTTATTTAAGAAAATATTAGTAAGGAAATGAAGAAGCATAAAAGGAGATATATCAGCATGTGAATGGACCGCCAGCTCATATGAAGAAGGAAAGCCTCAAGTGGGTTAAATAAGTTGCTGAAGGTCCAACAGCTCATAAGTGGTTCAGCTGGAATTCTAATTCAGGTCCTTTTATTCTAGAGCTCATGTTTCTTCAAGGATACTGTCCTAGCAGGCAATGTTTCACTCAACCCTAAAACAGTGAACAATAGGAAAAGCAGCAGCAGGTAAAAAGGTAGATGCCATCTAGAGCAATTTTTAGTATTGCCTTTCACCATAACCTCTATGAGGATATAGTTCTTATCTATCTTGTTAGCTACTCTTTGCTCAAGAATAGTTCTTTAATTAAAAGAATGAGTACTTGAGTGAATGAATGAATAAATGCAAAGAAAGGAAAGAGAAAACAGAGTTGGGAAGAATGTCATACTCCATTAAACTAATAACAAATTTGGGACTAGCTTATTCAAGAAAATATAGTCTTTGCTTTTTAATATTCTAAGTTAAGAAGTAAATAGAAATATATATTAGTATACAAGTGTGTATGTTTGTGTGTATGTATTTATATGTCCCCCCCTTCTGTCACACACACACACACACACACACACACACACACACACACTCAGAAACACACTTACTTGGCCTCCAACTTCAGGGATCTCAGTATCCCTAATTACAGCTTACATCGCAGGCTACACAGAAGCACTGCTGATTCCAGCCCTGGCAGGATTCCTGTTTAAACATAATTCCCAGAAATCTTAGGCAGCTTGCCATGGTAAGGAAACAATTTACGTCAGATTTTGAGCAGGGGAATCCGTCGAGGGTGGGGAGGAAGGCGGGGGCGAGTCGTTAACCATGGTAAGAGTGAGGCTTTTCATGGACCCTACAGCTCATCATTATTTCCCTGATTCAGGATAAGGACAAAGCAGTTATTATGCCTCTTTGGCTTACTATTGCCTCAACAGCTCTGCTCTGAAAGTCAATGGCTGCCTGAAGATTCCTTTGGGGATACCAAAAGAGTCTGGCTATGATGCTAAAGAATTTTCCCCTCTTTTGCTGGCGGCCTAGCTGGTTTGCCTTAGCTAAAAGATTTCTTTTTATTAATGATGGATGGCCTTTAATGTTCTGTTTAGTTCATACTGGTCTTGAAATGACCTGAGGAATGATTTAGTCCAACTTCTTCTCATTGCAGGAATTATTTGTATAACAAAAGATCCTTCTCCATTCGATAAATATTTATATATCGTGGCAGATATTATTAGTATTCTACCTAATGCTTGACAACTCTTCATTTTTCCTTGTTGACAGCACTCTCATGGCTTTTTTTTTTTTTTTTTTTTTTTTTTTTGTGTGTGTGTGTGTGTAAGCATTAGGCCCACATCCAAGCAATAAATTTTTATTGGTGTAAGGCAATCATGATAATCCTATTCTCACTCTTTTAGCATTCTTGGAAGTCTAGTGCACCTTCATTCTGGCCAAAAGGACCCATGAAAATGAAGTTTTTCTGCAGAATTCTTGAAAAGGTTTTGATTTTCTGATAAAAAGGGACAGATACACTGCAATGTCCTTTAAATTTTTTTTTAAAAATGTTTTTATTGATTACTTTAGAAAGAGAGGAAGGGAGAGAAAGAGATAGAAACATCGATGAGCGAGGAACCTTGATCCACTGCCTCCTGCATGCCCCCCTCCTCCCACCTACTGGGCCCTAACTAGGAATCAAACCAGTGACCTCTTGCTTCATGTGTCAATGCTCAAACACTGAGCCACACCAGCCAGGTGCAATGTCCTTTTTAATTCTAGCTTTGAATGTGAATATGATAGTTGCTACCTTGTGATCATGGAGATAATGGCAAAAAAGCTATAGACATTGGATCTTTTGAACCAACGCAGACATGTTGTCATAAAGAGAAAACATGTCACTGTGCTCTTTTGGGGGCAATAAATATATGCATTCAAGATAAACTATGTTCCAGGTACTATATTAGGGAGGACATGTGGTAGACACAGAGGTGATGGTCCAGATTCCCCTGTATGGAGGATCTGTTGCCCAGCAGTGAGGACTGGGATCAGCAGACAGCCTCCAGTCTTCAGCTTTTTCAGGGTCTATATCAGCCACGGAGAGCTACCTACCTTGAAGTCTCAGCCTTCCTTGAGTGGGCTACATCTGTGACTAACCGAGGTAGGGATACACAGACACAGTCATTTGGGGCCAGCGTGGAACACTCTGATGGGCAATACTTACTCCAGAGCTCGCCTCCAGGTTGACTGAGGGTTTGTTGAGCTGGCATTGCATCAACGGCCTTGAAAGGCAGTAGCAAGGAAAAGCATTCCCAATGGGCAGAGCTTTAGGCATTGCCTCTGGCCTTCACTTTGTGTGAGAAGATAACTGTCCAAGGTTAAAATACATACGAACACATGGGCAGTGGCAAATAGTCTGGCAAACGGGTCAGTGATATGGAAGGAAAAAGATTGGAAGATCAGGGACAGGAGTTAGGATAGAGGCATATGGATAAACATTTGATAGTAGGCACAATGTATCTTTGTATCACAGGTGGACAGCCACCAGAAAGTATCTACCATGGGAAAGGCCCTAAATAGCCAAGAACTAGTAGACCAAATGACTTGTCTAGCAGTCGTTAGTCAGCCTCTGTCATCAGGCACCCCAGGTTTAGCATGGCAGGCATATGTGTGATGGGCCAGGGTAGTAGAAGTGAAGGCTGCTTATGGGCCCTGCAGCATGGATTCCACTGACCAACACTGATCAACTGCTGACAAGGCATCTACCTGGATAGCTAACCTGCCAGCAACAGAAACGTATACTGAGCGCCTGCTATAGCACTAGTTCTTGAGAAGGGCAACTGGCTACTTGATTGCAAGTTAACCACTTCAGGGTGGGTCAATGGGTTTTACTCTCAGAAACAGACACAATATGATGGGTTTGGATTTACCTTTACTGCCTTGGGATTTAAGTTATCACCACTGTCTAAGAGCTTATAGCATGGCGCACCAATGTGGGATTCCCATAAAACATGGCCTTGGATGAGCAGACCCACTTTATTACAAAGGATACCTGAAAATGTTCTTCTTTCCTGTATTGAGCAACAGTTTACTAACACTCTACCTCTCAGTGTCATGGTGCTGACTTGATGTTATTATTTTATAAATATAGGCTCATAAATGTGTGCCATGCATTCCTGGTCTGATCTCCTATGAATGCTGGCTGAACTGCACATTTGGTGATCTTAAGCCAGCTTTGGGCCTTTAGATACTCTGTCCAGTCCATCAGGAAGTGTTAATCAATAATTAATCAATAAAATCAGACACTGACTATTAGGTCAGACACCATTTTATGAATGAAATGTGGAGAATATAATAATAATGGGAACTAAAGAGTTCTTGTTTGTCATCATGCTTCCCCTGTGGGGATGTTCCTAAGGAAGGTCACATCAATATCAGTAGCTTGCCTACTGAACAAGTCAGTAGACTCTAAAGACCTTTTAAAAGCTGATTTTTGGAACCTGAATAGATAAGTTGAAAGAGCCCAGGTTTGTGGAAATAAGAAGATCAGACTTTGATTCTCAGTTATAGAAGTAATTAGAGCAATTTTCTCATTCTCCCTGGACCTCAGTGTTTTTATTCCATTACAAATGGGTAATGATTTCTGCCTTAAGGATTCTTGTGGGGGACTAAATGGGATTTCCTGGCACTCCATACACAGTAGTCTCTATTTTTAGGGCATCAAAATCCTGAAATTGGCTTCTTCTTCTTCCTTGGACTATCTTATTCGACCTTGACCCAATTTCCATCTCCAGGCAACCACATGGATCTGTTAACAGATCTTTCCTCAGAATGTCCAGTGTCAATTCAATAGATAAATCCCTGACTGTTCTGGGTCACATTTGAGATATGAAGATTTACAAAGTGACTCTGATTTAATTTAGGTGATTTCCAAGTTTCTCTGGGAACATAATTACATGTCATGTCTCAGGAAGGACTACTTCTGGATGGACTGTTTATTACTCACAGATTGGTTTTAGTCACTGCCAGGTACCTTTCCTCACCTTATTCCAAATTTTGAGAGACTCAATATATTCAACCAATTCTTTTAGAATATCTATGATGTGCCAAGCACCATGTGAAGAGTTGGAGATGTGCATGCTAATAAGATCTGGTTCCTGGAGATGAGGTGCCAGGAATATAGACATTTCATTAAAATAAAAATGTGATCAATGTTAAAGCAGAATTATAACTAACACTTTTATATCATTTTCTGAATCACATCTTCTTGAGCTGCTGTAAGGCGGAAGTCCAATTTCCTATTATCATGTTTTAAGGAAGAAACTCCTAGGAGAGACATGAATTGCAATTGGAACATTTTTGACTTTTGAGTCACCCTCCTCTCAAAAGAAGCACCTGATCTGAATGTGAAGTTTGTGCTCCCCCCCTCACCCCCCCCCCCCAATCCTCCGTGGAGCAGGCCTGTCACTGTTGAATTTCTACCCAGAGAAAGGTTTAATTTGATGAAGATAGTGGTGGTGGAAAGGGTGTAGTTGGAAGCCTTACTCTGACAAAATGTTAAAGCACTTTATGTAATTCAGCTTCAACAGTAATAAAACTTCAGTTTTCTGACCCCCTCCCGACAGTTTTATTGTCTCTGCAGTTATAGCATGCATGTTCTCTATGAGTAAAGTAATTCGTGTTTGTTTTTCATGTTATTCAAATGTCCTGCATCCTTGCTGATTTTTTGTCTGCTTATGTCATCAGAACTTGAGCAAAGTATGCATTCATTTCTGCCAAATGACTGTGGAGTTGCCTATTTTTTCCTCTTAGTTCTGTTACTACTTGTTTTATGTAACTTGAAGCTATGGTATCAGGTGGATGCAAATTTAGAAGTGGTATATTTTCTCATATGTCGACCCTTTTATCAAAATACTGCACTTTTTTTTTATCTGTAGTAAAGTTTGTTGCTTTAAAATTACTATATGGGCTATTAGTATATATCAAACTTCTCTTATTAATACTTGCATTGTGTTTTCTTCAAACTTTTATTTTCAAATTTTTTATATTCTTGTATTTAAGTTACCTTGTATTCAGTCGTTTTTAAGAAGCATATGGTTGGTTTATTTTTTAATCTATGCTGTTAACCTTTACGTTTAAAATGGAAATATTTAGTTCATTTTTATTTAAAGTAACTACTACTATTATTTTTATTTAAGTATACTTTATTCTACTAAACTCATTTTTTTCCAATTTTTTTGCCTCCACTTAGAGTAATTAAAAATTTTTTTTAAAAATTAATTTACTATATATATGTTCTTTCACTATGTTTACATTATCCTAAAGAATTCAATTTAATTGTGTTCCATCTTATGAGCTATTATTATCTTATAGTTTCATTCTACATATACTTTTATATACCATGAGACATTTCCATTTATATACTTAATATTCACTTAGATTTACCCACATGTTTACAATTTCAGTTGCTTCTCCTTCCTTACCATTTTTCCTAGCACCCCTCCTTTTCCTTCTTCCTGCAGAACTCCTTTAAGTAACCTCCTGGTGTAGTACTAAACATGAAAAAGTCATTATTTTGTCTTTTACAAATATCTTTACAATTCACCTTTATTTTTGAAAGATGTTTTTACTGAGTATAGAATCTCAGTTGCTAGTTGTTTTGTTCAACACTTTAAATATGCTATTTCAATTTTTTTCTGGCATAAATATATATATATATTTATGATGTAGTCAACTACCAGTATTTCTAGTGTTGATGCTCATTTGAAATCATCTATCATCTATCTGTCTATCATATCAGCTGCTTCTAAGATTTTTCTCTTTGTCAGTGTTGGCAAATTCTTGACCATTGTGCTTTCAAATATTATTTCTTCTCCATCTCCCCCTCTCTCTCCCCACTCCTCCTGGGACTCTGTATATGCTAGACTTTTTTTGTTAGGTATTATTTGCCTCTTAGACTATTTTCTGTATCCCATGTCTCTCTCTTCATTTTTGTGCTATGAGTCAGATTTTTTTATTTTAATGATCTATCTTCCCAGTTCAACATTTCTCTTCTGAACTTTGGAAACTCTGCTGTTAAACACATGCATCAAATTTTAAATTTTCAATTGTCTTATTTTTCAGTGTTAGAGTTTCCATTTTATTTTTTATAGTCCTTAGTTTTCTGTTAGAATTCTCCTTCTTGATATCTGATTTCTTTAGCATTTCAGGCATAATTATTTTGAAGCCAGTGTCTCACAACTTCTATATCTGGCTCTCTTGCAAGTCTATGCTATTTTTTTCATCTCGTCTCTTCATATGCCTTATAACTCCTTTATTGATAACAGGACATTGTGTGTGAATGGTATCTTTTCCCAGAAAAGATGTATTTTGTTTCTGATAAGCCATTTGGGAAAGAACACATATATTCTTAATTGGGTGTAAGATTAAATGGAATCTGTTACTCCTTCCTAAATTGTTAGCCCCTCTTGTGTCCCAACAGCTAGAAGCGGAAGTGATGTTTTCCTGGGTCAACTTGAACTGAAATCGGAGGAAAAACTATTAGGACTACTAACCACCCTGGAACAACCAGCAAGGAATCCAGGGACTGGCAACCCGAGGGAACAGACCTAAAGACTGGCTCTAACTACACGTAAAGTTTGTAGAGATTGGGTCCCTTGGTGTTTTGTAGCAATTTGCATTCTTCTTGGCGCCCATAGCTAAGTGGCTGCTTTGTTTTTAGGCAGAAGACTGTTTTATAATTGTTGCTTCTTAGGCTTTCCAAGGAGTTCCAGGGCTGAAATTGACTTAATCAGGCACAGCTCTAGTGGGACAAGGTTGCCCTGGAAACAAGCATATAGGGCGCTTATGCACTGATGGGTAGAAGACTTTTTATCATGTTTACATAGCAGGAGAACAAAAACATCTTTCTTACAAATGGATACTAAGAATAGAATTCTGTCCTTTACATTTCAATTACTACCTTCTGGTAAGTATCACCAGATCAGTGACTCCAAAATCTGATACTCTTTACATTCTATTTTGTGTGTGAGTGTATATAGGTGTATGGGTTTTTAGATACAATACTTATTTATACATTTATTTTACTTATAAGCAGACATATATTTATATGGTATATCTTTACATTTTGTTATCTATATAAATATTTATATATCTTCTCCCATCCGGCTTGGGGTGAGGGAAAAACAAGCATATGCCTCCCCACCCTGGGGTGGGGTTGGGGGGTGATGACACAACAACTAGGACTCCGTGCACTTGAACACTCTAGCACTGTGGTCGGCAACCTGCGGCTCGCGAGCCACATGCGGCTCTTTGGCCCCTTGAGTGTGGCTCTTCCACAAAATACCACGGCCTGGGTGAGTCTATTTTGAAGAAGTGGTGTTAAAAGAAGTATAAGTTTAAAAATTTTGGCTCTCAAAAGAAATTTCAATCGTTGTGCTGTTAGTATTAGGCTCTGTTGACTAGTGAGTTTGCCTACTACTGACCCAGCATCTTCCACTTCAGCTCTTTATGTCCTCAGGTTTGACCATTGACACTCCGGCTTGGTCTTTATTTAGATTTACAATCTGCCAACAGGAACATTTTGAAGAAAATACACACTGAGTGCTAAAAATATAACCTATGAGTTTGGTCTTATTGTGTAAAATTGCTATTCAATTTCCGTTAGGCTTCTCTCTTTTCTCAAATGTTGTAGTGTGAGCATTTGTTACTTTTTGTAACATGATTTTCCTTTAAAAAAAAACCAAAACAAACAAACAAAAAAATACCTGGCATTAAAAGGATTACGTCCAAATGGGTCCTGAAAGTCTGTTGAATGATTCAGTTAAGTACTTGAGTTGTAATTAAATATTAAAATTATTTTGTCTTCTAAAGTAATAATTAATCAGCCCTCATCCTCACTACCTCTTAGTTTTCTGACAGTGTCTGAGGAGTGGAATGTTATGCTTTCTATGCAATATTGCTTTCAAATCATATCTGGAGCCTCTTAAGGTTAATGTAGTACTTTAGGATAGACAGAACTTGTCTGTTTCAAGTGATGTCACCCAATAATGTCCACTCATGTCTGTGTTTCTTCTCCATTCGGTCAGCTGGAACCCCATGGAGGCTCACCCAAGGCGAAGCTGGAGACTCAAGAGAACTATCCAAACAGTATCCTCTCTTTGCAGTCTAAACGGGAAAGAACACTCCCAGGCAAAGTAATAATAGGTGTGCTGTGCGCGCGAGCATTCTGAGAAGGGTATTGTCTGCACCGAGGAGCTGTGGTTTTGGCTCTGTGGCCGATGACCAGAAGCCTGTGAAGTTCAGGTCCAGAGAAGCGGATTTGTGCCACCGCAGGCTCCTTAGGGCTGATGCTATCCTGGTGGTAAAAGGGAAACCTTATGTTCACCTCGGGGCTGCCAACTGTCCAGCCGCCATCCCCATCCGCAGTGGCAAGAAATGCTCTGAATCTGGGCTAGAGAAAACACAGCCAGAGCCAAGCGAGTCAATGAGCCTAATCATGATAATGCTAATAATAGCGAACTTTATTGAGTACGTATTGTGAGCCAGGCTGCTGAGAGCAGTCCATGCCTCATTCCATTTAATCCTCACTCCCATCACAGAGCCGAAGCTGTTAGGACTGTTTTGCACATAAGACATGAGGCTCAGATGGATTAAATAATTTGTCTACGATCGCTTAGTGGGAAAGTGATAGGATTCGGTTCTAGACAGCTGCCCAGGACCCCACCACTTGGCTTTTCCACCTCTGAAGTCCAGCCTCTCAGAGGAGCATTCTGGGCCTCCAGGCCATGGCTCGGAGGCTCCCACTCTCTCCCCAATCAGGGTCTCCTCTCCCTGTCACCCCGCGATGCTCTTCTCTGGTCCTACCAGTTCGGGCTCCACTCCCTGAGCACATCTTAAACTCCTAAGATTCTTTGTTTTTGCTCCGTACTTGTGCTTTACAGGTACTTTCCCTTCTGTGCCAAATCAACTTTGCCCTCCATCAGTTCTCTGTGCAAATATCACTTCCTCTATGAATCCTCTTCCCCCTTCCAACTCTTGGCCTCCTTAACTCGGTTCCCTCAGCACCAAACTCATATTTTAGCGCAGAGTTCAACCAACTATGGTCTGTGGACCAGCTTGGGGCTGCTGCCTGGTTTTGTATGATCTACGAGCTAAGGATAGTTTTTATATTTTTAAATACTTGGATGGAAAACATTAAAAGAAGAGTAATATTTTGTGACACATGAAAATTATATGGAGTGCACATTTCAGTGGACATAAATAAAGTTTTATTGGTATAGAGCCATATGCTTTTGTCTATGGCTGCTTTTGTACTAAAATGGCAGAGTTGAACAGTTGCAACAAAAGACATATAACCCAAAGTCTAAGTTGTTTGCTATCTGGCTCTCTATCCAGACAATTTGCTAACTCCTGCACTAGAGTATTGTCATGTGATGCTTCACAATAATGGGCACCCATGCATTGCTGAGTTTTATAACACATGTGCCAGCACAGGGCCTGGTTCTCAGGAGACAATTAATTAATGAACATATGAATGAAAGTGAAGTGAGTGTAAAGAAAAAATTCTACACCAAGAACCAGGAGTCTTGGACTCCATTATCATTTCTGTCTCTTACTGATATCTGTATCCATCAGCAATACTCAAAGTCTGATCAACCATTTTCATAAAGGGATAGTGACTCAGCAATTTAGAGATGGTAGCAGCCAACTTGTTATAGTCCGTCGACCAGATGGGTCCAGAGGTGGAAGAAGTTTCAGGGTTCTTGCCTGAGAAAATCGGGTAGAGTCGGCTACCTGGGGAGTGCCTGTAGTCTTCCATAGAGATGCACAGCCAGTGATAGAAACCTGGGAAGGAGTTAAGGAAAGAAATGCCCTGACCTCATTCTCCTCACTCTTCCCATCTTCTGTTGCCTCTCCCCGCTGGTGGAAACTGCCCAGGCACTGGTCCTCTGTCAATGTCATGTGTGGAGGTTGGCCCCTGGAAGAAGAATCAGGATAAAGAAGTCACTGGAGGAGCAAGGGAAAGATATCCTATGCACAAACTTAGTGATAAGTCACCTCTATTCTCCAGGCTTCATTCTCTTCACCCATAAAATGGGCAAGTTGGATGATAACATTTTATAATAACAATAACTAAAACAACAACAACACTAGTAGGAGTCTTTTGTTGAGACCCTATTATGATCCAGACATTCATATTGTCAAATAGCCTTCGGAATAAATAGCATCCCCATCGTACAAATGGGAAAAATGAGGCTCAGAGAAATGTTGCCCAATATTTGTTCATACTGCTAATTACTTTCCCCATTTGAAAGTACACTTTCCTGAAGTCCCTCTCTCACTATTATTTACCATAACCCAAACCTAGCTGCACCGGTTGGGGCAATAGTGTCTTGGGGCTTCTGCTGTCTTTCAAATGAAACTCCTCTTAGGCTACCTGGTCAGCTCTTCTGGATTCACCGAATTCCAACTACCCTCCCTGATTTCACCTCTAGTTTCCTTTGGACACCAAACCCAGGCACGGTTCCCCCTAAACCTCCCTGAAGGATCAGATTTGCCAACAAAACATGTGCCCTTCCCCCAGCACAACCTCACCTCTTTCTTGTTACTATCGTAATAGAAGACTTGGGACTTCCTTCTGGTAATCCAGACCTCATCGGTAAATTTAGCCTGGTGACAGATGTACCAGTGTTTTCCAAGAAACACATCGAACACCGAACATTAATAGGTCTGAACCCTGGTATGTTTATTTATTTATCCTGAGCAATTTGCTCAACAGTGGAACCCTTGTACATCATAACATGGATGTGATTTCTTAATTATTCATGCCATTAATAATTGAACCCATTAGTAACACTGTAATACACATTAATAATTGAGTACATAAAATGGAATTCTCTGGAATTAATTTATTATCATTAATTTTCTGTGCCAGATCGCTAGAGCTCATTAGAATGGTGGTCAGGTTCTGCACATCAAGTTATTTAACTAGTTGTCTTAAGAGGCCAAGGCATTGTGGAATTTACGTCAAGCACTTTCTTTCCTTGCCATTACCATGCCTCCTTTGTCTTTCCTCTCTCCAGAAAAGGGGAAAGGCTTCCACAGAATTCAGCATATCTCACCACGGGCTTATCCAACAGAGCCTAATGATGAGAAGGAGGGAAGAACAATGCCTGTGGCACTCCAAAGCCTTGCAACCAACTGCTGTGAGAGCAAAAGTCCTCCCAAGCAAGGTCCAGGGCTCAGCCCCATTCCTGTCATAGATCCTAAGGACTGGGCCTGCTCCCCTTCCCTGATTAAAGCTCTGGCCACGGTTCCCTCCTCCAAAATCCCTCTTCCTCAAACTGAAAAATATTCCTGTCTTCCTCCATCTTCCCTTGATGCCACCCCCAAAGATGAGCCCAACTGACTCTTCTAAGAGTTTCAGACCAAAGGATCACAGAGACACTGGAAGGAGAGAAGAGCTTGCACACAAGCTCACTTCTTTTGGTTTTACAGAGCCCCAATCCTCCTGCAAGGTATTGAAATTCATTGAACCTAATTTCCCTATCTACAAAATGGCTCAGTGACTACAGCAAAGGTAAAAGTGGTTGCCATGGAGACACTGCATCACCTGCCCATTTTAGGAAGGTCCTGATGCCCAGGTGAAGAGAGGGTGAGCCTCCAGATGTCAGCACCTTTAAGGTCTGCTCAGGTGTGAAGAATTGCCAACTCTGAGGTCACAGCCTTCTCACGTAGGTAAGTCCTACATCCCAGCATGGGTCTCTGGGCAGCATCCAACCCCAGGGGGACATCTTTAAAAGCAGGAACACTTGCTCTTAACGTCTGACAAGACCAATCCTCTGTGAAGTTTTGGGTGCAATATCTGGAACAATGGACCACAGTGATTCTGCTCTTCCTTCCCTCCCCCACGCCAGCTGAGCCAAGTACAGCTGCCCACTAAGCCCACTGGGATCTTCTGACAAGAAAATTAATGTGATATATTCCTCCTATGAACTCCCACAGCGCTCCATAACTTCCTAATGGTGCTTTCCACATTCCAGCTAAAGCGATTGCCGAACTTGTCTTCTCTCACCCTAGACTTTGAGCCTCAGGCCACATGACAGTGGCTGGCATATTTTTGTGTGCAGAAATGAGGGAATGGATGGTGTATTGCAAACTACACTTCTCTCTGTGTGTGTCTTAAAATTTAAGAGAGGTCCCAACTAAAATGGGCTAAGCATCTGTGAAAACCTGTGACATCAAAATCCTAGGTTTTTTAGGAAAAGAACCTCCACCTGAAATCCAAGATCTGTTTTGCTTAAGTCTCTGTTTTATTTGTGCATGAATAAATCAGCACACTAGACAAAATCACTCTAGTAATTATTTCTGGTGAAACCTAGAATACTCGGTGTCTCTGTTTAAACACTGTCTCATCCAGTCTTTGAAATGATCTCAAAAATGTGTCAATATTGTGATTCTAACTTGTATTGACGTTCTCTGATAAACATAAATGAATGTATTTTTAAAATATATATTTTTATTGATTTCAGAGAGGAAGGGAGAGGGAGAGAGAAAAAAACATCAATGATGAGAGAGAATCATTGATTGGCTGCCTCCTGCATGACC
The DNA here is from genome assembly GCF_964339955.1 of Pipistrellus hanaki. NCBI lineage: Eukaryota > Metazoa > Chordata > Mammalia > Chiroptera > Vespertilionidae > Pipistrellus > Pipistrellus hanaki. The sequence goes on along the minus strand of NC_140519.1, from coordinate 45,730,560 downwards.
CCCACTGAGGATTGAGCCTCCAACCCCGGCATACCCTAACCTGGAATCAAATCATGACCTCTTGGTTCGTAAGTTGATGCTCAACCACTGAGCCACACTGGCCAGGCATAATAGCTGATATTTATTACTGGTGGATTGAATGATTCCCTTAGCTTTTTAAGGTCTTTGAAAATTTTATCTGTACACACTAAAGCCTTTTTCTCTTGTGTCCCTGGAGGTATGTATAAGCAAATACCAGCATGTGCTCTAGAATGCAAATTGTGGCTTCTTTTCCTTCCCTCTGACCTTGTTGAACCCTCCTTCTGGATTTAGTCTTCCTGATGAGCTAAAAGGGAAAAATTCATAGTACCACCTGGTTGCTTCAATGAAGGATACCAAACCCTCAAGACAAAAATCGTCTTGTCCCTGATGAAACTTATCAATTATTAATTAGTGCACTGAATTGACCAGGGATCTACCTGCGGTTTGCCAACGACATATCTAGGCCGTTGCGAAAGTGTCTTCATCCAAAAAGGACTTCTTGAACTGGCTTGGTGACTCTGTAGAGAAGTGGGCCACGAAATGAGGGGCTGAGACTCAGGGGTAAGATGGGGCGTGAGTCAGGGCCAGGTAACTGGAGCTGCAGGTGGAGGGCTCCCAGTGGAACTTCTCATAACCTTAGGGAAGCAATCCAAGGAGACATCATCCCTAATGGGAATCTTCCACCAGAGGGCACAATGACCAGGGTATGTCTAGGCCCTCCTCAGCTGTGGGAGAGCCCAAGGCAGCCTGATGAGGGAGAAAGAGAAAGGAAAGAAAGAAAAGAAGCTAACCTTGCATATTTTCTTTAATGCAGGGCCCCACATTGGCATGGAAGGCAAATCTTAACTGTATTAGTGGATGGTGTTATGTACTAGACTGGATACTTTAATTATTAAAATGAGATTGTTTTCTTGCCTGGTGATGATTAGAGGATATTATATTTATTTTCTAGAATATGTTTTTATTGATTTCAGAGAGGAAGGCAGAGGGAAAAAGAGATAGAAGCATCAGTGATGAGAGAGAATCATTGATCGGCTGCCTCCTGCATGCCCCCTACTGGGGATCAAGCCCACAGCCTGGGCAAGTGCCCTTGACCAGAATTGAACCAGGGACCCTTCAGTCTGATGCTCTATTCACTGAACCAAACCAGCTAGGGCTAGAGGGTATTTTAAAATCTGAGATGATCTGGAAAAGTTAAAGTCCTGCCTCCAGAAGTCCATCGCACAGGTTTAAAGGGACAGCTAACAGAAATAAGAAAGCTGCTTTCTGTTTATAGACTCTTACATAGCATTGATGTAATACAGATTACACAATTGTGAGTCTGGCCTTATCATTCAGGGTTATAATATGATCACTTCCTCACACTAAAAAAAGAAATCCATAACGATGTCAAGGCTGCATAATGTCCCATTTCAATGAATGTGCTTCCCCAGTGATGTGATGTTTGGGTTGCTTCAAGTAATTTATATTTTACACTCAAAATTGTTGCCTGCGCAGCCATATAAGCCAAATGAAATGAGTGAAGTTGAGTTCTAATTCTTTTTTCATGAAGCACTGGATTAAGTGAATATTACTGCTCACCCAGGGGAATGGACCTGAAAATTAGATTTTCAAGAAACTTGGGCTTCTTTCAAACAAGGGCTGGTTGTCCCACATGAATTAACCTCAGAAGGATGCTAGACAGGAAACGGGAGGAGGTGTTGGCCGGCTCAGAGCAGGAATCTCAGGTCTTCCAATTAGCTCAGCTGTAAGCTCTCACAGAAGATGTCCAGGGTTTAACAACGAGCAACACCCTGAATTGTTTTGATTCTAGGATAGATAGTGTACATGAGTCAAGAAAATCCCTTTCTCCCAAAAGTCATTGAACATACCTGCTTCACTGAGCCTAGGACCAGCATTATTTCATTAGGCCAGGGCTACAAAATAACCTTGACGGGAGAGCAAGACAAACTCACTAACCCATTTATCAGGTGAGGAAACCGGCTCAGAACATTTCCAAACACACTCTACTCACAATCTTTTGTTTGGTAGCAGTGCCTGGGGACTGACTCAGGCCTCCCCTCTCCTTATCTATCTATCATCTATCCATCCATCGATATTTATTCTTGACACTATTTGCAATAGTTTCAATTTCTATTGTTTTTAGGTTATCCTTGGCTAACCACAGGTTGAAAATATTAACCATTTGCACGCCATAAGCATTTATAGACGCAAGCGGCCGACCTATATTTAAATTAAAATTCAAAATATTGTGCTGGTTAGCTGGTTAAATGGAAAAATCCTAGAAATAAACAATCCTTAGGTTTCAGATTGTGCACTCTTCTGAGCAGTGTGATGAAGTCTCGTGAGTCTTGGGAGTCTCGCGAGTCCCACAGTATCCCGCCCCGGACGTGACTCTTCCCCTTTCCGGCGTCTTCCTGGGCTCATAACCGCGCTGTTCATCAGTTCCGTACCCTGTTTGGGATGTCAGGGCTGGTGGTCAAGGCACCTGGATTGAACTTCGAAATGACCTCCAAGTGCGAGAACAGTGATGCCTGCGATGCGGAGGCGCCACGGAGAGGTCGCCCAGTGCCTCCTGCAGGCGGAGAGGGGAACGTTCTGGGCTTACTAAGGAGAGGAAAGCTGGTGCCCAGGTTGCCCAGATCCACGGGAGAGCAGATCTTAGAGCGGATCTTCTCTCCACGAAACTGGGAAGAAGGGAAGCGAAATTGGTGCTGTGTTGCTGTCCCACCTCAAACTGCAGAAGGTCGGCCAGATGAATGGTAAGTGCCTATTAGGATGGAAAAGGCGTTAGAGCCCTAGCTGGTTTGGCTCAGTGGATAGAGCCCTGGCCTCGGACTGAAGGGTCCTGGGTTGGGTTGCGGGTCAAGGGCACGAGCATTGGGTGCAGGTTTCCCGGCCCTGGTCGGGTGAGGGTAGGAGGCAACCGATTCATGTTTCTGTCCCTCCCTCTCCTTCCCACTCTCTCTAAAAAGGAAAATCAATGGAAAAGTATCCTCGATAAGGATTAACAAAACAAAACAAGAAGAAGAAGAAGAAGAGGAAGAAGAGGAAGAGGAGGCATTAGATCATTAGATTTGTGAGGATGGCATGAACTGAAACCGTGTCCTGACGGAGATTTCAGCAAAGGGTCCCCTGAAGTGAGGGACACCCCGGCTGTTGACTGCAAGTGAGGGACAGTGTGACACGGACTCAGTATTGGATTTGGCATCTTATCCTCTCACATCATCACCAGAAGAAGGGTGAGTACAGTACAGTGTCTAATTTATAAATTAAACCTTATCACGAATATATATATGAAAAATGCAGCATATACAGGGTTTGGCCCTCTCTGTGGTTTCAGGCATGGATTTGGGGGGTCTTTAAGCATATCCCTCATGTATTGGGGACTCCTGTAATCTGGTGTGTGTGTGTGTGTGTGTGTGTGTGTGTGTGTGTGTGTGTATATGTTTATATATAGATGTAAAATCTTGATACGGTTTGCAGTGATCTCGGACTGGATTGGTTTGCCTGGATAATGAAGGCCTTGGAATGAGATGTGGTCTGATTTCACTGGTGCAGGGCATGGCATACAATTCTTCAAATTCTTGAATTTCAAGCCAGAGCTACACATCTAGCAATTAGGACAACTGAGTGAAGTATGGCATCGCAGAGGGAGAGAGCTCTCTTCAAAGTGCTTCTTAGAACACACAGTGTTTCCTTCCCTCGGTGAATACAGTGATCTAAGCGCTCCATTATTCAAACACGGGGTGAATAATAATAAGGCGCCCGGCTGGAACTATTAAGAAGGGAACTATACTGGGAGGGGTTTATGAGCCTTTGTATTTCAACTTGTTCAACCTCTCTTTTGGAGAACACATTCCCAAGACCTGATTCGCCTCCTTTGCTGCACGCTCTTTTCTTTTCGGTGCAGATCAGCGCTGCTGAGAAATCCTGGCTGTCTCCAGTGTGAGAGGCAATAAGTTATGGGATCCACAGAAATAAAGACAGGGGATAGTTGCAAGGCTATTCCTTTGTCCTGTGGGGGCAGATGCTGGATCCCACCCTCTAATACGTTCCTCATGCGGTCTGGGTGAGTCTGATTTCGGCGGTGGGTGTAACCAGAGACCTTTGCCCCCACACTCATTGCAAGCGGCTGTGGACAACAGAGTCCACTCGAGGCCTGACAGGGAGCCCTCTTGGAATGAATGTAATCCAAAACCCATCGCTGAGTTTTATTAGAACCAGGGAAGGCGACGGAACCATTGGTCACAAATCCAAAGAAGCTCAGGGAAATCCACGTGCCTCGGGGACTGATGCAAAGCTGTTGCCAATGCCAGTTTTTTTTATTCTGCTTTGACTGAGGGCAGGAGAAAGTGCTAGGATTGTTGAATTGGGGCCACTTACTTTGTTTTGTTTTTTTGGTGTGTGTTTTTCCAATGCTTCTGGAAAATGTGACCACAAAACCTAAGACAGACAACGTCTTCTGTGAGTTTAAATTTGACACGTGTCAATTAAGGTAACTCAAAACACGTATGAACACTAAGTAGCACTTAGCTTTCGCTTAATTTGTTCCTTTCTTGGCAAATCCACTTATTTATTATTATTTTTTCCAGGAAAAGGTCTGAAAGAATTAATGGAAGAATCTGTAGACTGAGAGTCACAAGACTTGGTGCCAATGGAACTTATCAGTTAATGGGATGCTATCCCCAAGACAAATTTTGAACTCTGAGCCTCAGAAATAGCGAGGGTGGGCATAAACAATCAGATACTTGGGGGTCCAGCATCTCCAGATGAGAAAAAAATGTTACGGATGAGAAAAAATTCATGTGTTGCACCAAAAAACAGACTTATCAGGTATGGAGCTAGCTACACATCAGCACTGAGACTCAGTGCCTCTGCTGAGTCCGTGCCAGAGTGTTCCGTCCCTAGAACAAACATATGTTTTCTAGATTGCGCCATTTAAAGGGGATGCCTTCATCTTACCCAAAATCCATTACAGGTTTTAATACATTTTACATTTTGGAGTGACCAGATCCGATTTGAATTTTTCAAGGACATTAGCATTTCTGTGTGATGAATGCATTTGAAGGGCACAGGAATGGGTTTGAAAAGGCGAGTAAGGGTGCATTTACGTTGGTGGCTTTCACTAGAATGAATAAAATACAATAAAAGGCAGAGAAAAGTGGACGAATTCGAGAAGCGATTAGGGAGTATAATCAATAATTTATAGTGATGTGTTCCACATAGGATGAGAAAAAAATCGCGATTCAAGATTCAGTTGCAAGTTTCTGTTTTTAATAGCAGTTGGATGGTAGGAAACTAGCAGTTATCCATATAGAAAACCCAGGGAGAGAGCAAATTTGGGGTGGGGTAGTCACAATAACTTTGTTGTTTGGCATTTATTGAGCATTTACTGTGCACCAGAGACTGTTATTAGTGTTTTCTATAAATCTATCTACTCTTTTAATTTTCTAACAACGCTGAAGTATAATATATACAGTTATGAACTGCATATACAGTTTATATAATCCACTCAGGGTTCTGTAGCTGGTCACCTAGCAGGACAGGTATTTCAACACAGAAGGTCTGCTCCCAGCAGCCTTGAGTGTACTTACTACCTAATTGGAGGGTCGCTGTAGGAAGGCTGAGTAGAAAGCTAAATGCATAGTTCTGAAGCTCAGAAGCAAAGTCTGAGCGAGAGAAGTGAATCAGGGAGTCACTGCGTTAGTCATGGTAGGCTGTGGAATCTCTGCTTTAACACAACCAGTGTTTATTTCTTGGCCACACAAAGGCCAATGTGGATGTTCCTTTCTGGTGGCTCTGGGAGGCAGCTCCCCTCTAAGGGTTGACTCTGCGATCTAAGCTTCTTCCAATTCATGGCTTCACCACTCCCTGCGCTTCTTGGAGTCCTTCATTGATTGCTGTGCATGCAACTAACTGATGAACTGAGAGAGTTTGGAGCTTTCCCAGGATGATTTTAGGGGCCAGGACTAGACATAGTGCTCATCATTTCTACCGAAAGTATAATGGCCAGAACATTTCATCGAGCCCAACTGGCCTCTGACATTTAGCTGTGTGCTCAGGAGAAGGAGGAATGGATTTTATACAAACATAGAGATGGCAGTTGAACCCATAGGAGTGACTAGGCTCACGTTGGGAATGACTATAGCGTGAGAAAGATGGCCTCTGTCAGACAATCTGACAAGCTTCTTAGGATAATGGCGATGATTAATAATAGCTAAAACTTTCAGAGCACTTACGGTGTTCCAGGCATATTTACATATATTAATTCATGCACTCTTTACAAAAGCCCTTTGTGTCATGCCATCATATGTTTCTATGGCTATAAAGAAACAAAGCTGCATACAGTAAATAACTCTCTTAAGGCCAGAGAGCTCGTGAGGGACAGAACAAGAATTTGAATGCAGGCAGTTTGGTTCCAGAGTCCGCGAGTGTTATCCATGTTTGATGCTGCATAATTACTAACTTCAAGTACTTGAGGAATGTCACATTAATATGTAAGTATCCTTGCTATGGGTTCCCAAGAGATAGGACTATAACTAATAAATGGAATTTAAATGGTGGTAGATTTCAGCCCAGAAGCTAGCTCTGTTAGCAGCGCTGTCTGAAAGGAAGCAAACTGCTTCCTGAGATAGTGGGGTCTATGGAGGTGCTCACGCTTAAGAAGAACACACTCCTGGCAAAAACATCAGAAAGAGGATGCTAGCATCCTCTGAGTGTTTGGAAGAGATAACATTTACATTCGCCTCCAACCTACAAGAGTTAGGAAAAATTTTAAGTGTGTATTGGCCAAGTTCACCTCCTGAATGTATAACCCTTATACCAGTCTAAGTTCTGAATTAGCTAGTACGTACAGTAGATGTCAATGCCTGTATTTTCTAAGTATTGGATTAAGGTCTGAAAGGAGGAGAAATCAGAGGTAATATGAAAGAGGCATCAGCCCCTGCCCTTGCAATTCTTACAGTTTACTAAGAGAGACAAGACACATCTTGTGTGTAATTCTTGTGAATCACCAGAGTACCCTACTTAGAATCCAGTGGAATGGACTGAGAAGTGATTTATAGATGGCAGAGGATGTCTCGGTTGGCTCAGGTGTGATGTGTCTGCTCAAAGTTTGTTTTGCTTTGTATCAAGGTATTTCCACAACTTTAGCGTGCGTCTGAATCCTGTGGTGAGCTTGTTAAACCAGCCTCAGCTTTCTGACTCAATAGGTTAGTGTTGGGGCCCACAAAGTTGCATTGCTAACAGGTTCCCAGGTGATGCTGATACTGAGCAGGTGATTACACTTAGGGCATCACTGATCTAATCGAAGACTTATCACTTAATATCATAATCCTGTTTATGTGTCTGCCCCCCATCAGACTGCGAACTCTTGGGAAAAGAACTGTCTGGTTTGTCTTCATGTTCTGAGGGTCTAACCCACTCCTGGTTCCTCAGTAAATTTGTATTGAGTAAATACAAATTTAGAAAGAAATGCATATTTTCCTAGAAGTACAAGGGGGTAAAGACATTATCTATGGGAGTGAGGAGAGGAATCCTGTGTCGCCTTTCACAGATTTGGAAATGTGATTCATGCAAGGAGGTGTCTGAGCTGAAAAGCAACATTATCCACACACAAACACCCCACTTCACATGCACCTGGGACTGCAGTCCTTGAATAAGCATCGGAATCTTGTCCCCTCTCTTGGTCCTCATCTTTCTTCCTTTTCTGATGATCACAGCCACTTCAGGGAAGGAAAAGACTCTGGTGCGTTGGCTGTAATTTCCCTCCTCCTGAAGTCCATTCCCTTTGGACTGTCTTTGGCTGAACTTTGCAGTCTTCACTGAAGAGGGAACCCTTTCCCACTGTTCTCTGAGAGAGCAGCCCCTTTGAAGTCACAGCTGGCTGGACTAAACTCATTTCCTCTATCCACAATGTGTGTCTGATGCAATGTTGGCTGATGCTCCCTCTTGCCGGCTCCTGCTATTGAACCAGATCCAAGTGCAATGTTTAATGTGAGTGTTTGGCTTGGCTTAAATTTAGCCAAATCATCTGTACTTTGTTTCATTTGAAAGTTCTCTCTCTCTCTCTCTCTCTCTCTCTCTCTCTCTCTCTCTCTCTCTCTCTCTCTCTCTCTCTCCCCCTTCCTCTGTCTTTCTCTTCGCTCTCTCAACTAGTTTATTCCAGATGTTTTAGATTTGCCCTTTTGTGGTCTACTCCACCCAGTTCCTAAATCAGTAAATCATTTTCATGCTTCTTCTAAAATCTAAGGAAAGAAAGTGCTCGATTAGAGAGAGCAACTGATTCTAGATTTCCTTAGAGCTTACACTTAGGGATGGCAGCTCTCCCCAGGAAATACCTTTGAAAGATATGGGAAAATGTTTTGTGATTGAGAATACTTAAGATTTGACTTTCAACTTCTTAGCATTTGGAATAAGAGGATAGACATAATGTTCATGTGCTAATATAAACACCCGAAACTCATCCTCTCCTTCGAGGTCCAAAATAATTGCTGTTCTTGTTTGAAGTTGTTCTGTTACTTATGTATAAATAGAGATTCCCATGCTATGAACTCATGTGAGTGAAAAACATAGTAACATATAATATTCATAGCCTTTCCCCCTCTCCCATCCTCTTCCCCTTTTCAGCCAGTGGACAGTGGTGATAAGTGTCAGGGTAGACAGAATGCAAGAAGGGAGAAATGTTTGCTTTATTATTTTTTATTTTTATTTTTTTTAAATATATTTTATTGATTTTGTACAGAGAGGAAGGGAGAGAGATAGAGAGCTAGAAACATCGATGAGAGAGAGTCATCCATCAGCTGCCTCTTGCACACCCCCTACTGGGGATATGCCCGCAACCAAGGTACATGCCCTTGACCGGAATCGAACCCGGGTCCCTTCAGTCCCCAAGCTGACGCTCTATCCATTGAGCCAAACCGGTTTCGGCTGCTTTATTATTATTATTAGGAATAAATAACTTCTTCTAGAAAAAAAAAAAAACCCACAATAAATAACTTCTTCTTGAAATAAAAACAAAGCACACACACACACACAAAAAAAAAAACACCCCACATAGATCTGAGAGGGTTGCCAGGGAATTTAGAGAGAAAAGTCAATAAAGTCTCTGCGTTAACAGAGTTTTAGATGTTTTTGAGAGAAGAGATGAGATAATGAGGACAGCTGATTATGTAAGAGATTTCAAAGAGAAATGGAGATTTTAAGAAATTTGTGTGGCCCTGGCTGGAGTGGCTCAGTTGGTTGAGCATCATCCCATGCACAAAAAGATTGCCAGTTTGATTCCTGGTCAGGCACCTGCCCAGGTTATGGGTTCAGTCCCCTGTCAGGGTGTCATACAGGATGCAACTGATTGATGGTCGTTTCTCACATTGATGTTTCTCTCTAGAAAAAAATCAATAAAACATATTGAAAATGAGACATTTTTGTGTGTGTAGTTTCTCTTTGGTGCCTTTTAAAGTGACTTTACTCAACATTTAAGTCCTTTCCAAGACATTGAGGGAGGGGGGTTAGATACAGGTTTTCTTTTGGATTTGACACCAATATGAGACCTACTGTTCAGATTACACCTATCAAACTTGGTGCTAACGTTTTTTACATTTCCTCCTACCACCTGTCTGCATTGTTTTCTGACATCATACTGTAGCAGAAAGAAACGATCTTTGGGGCCATAGGTTGAGGCAGTCCAAGTAGGCCATACTGTGTTTGGGAGAATGAGGTATGATTAGCCCTTTCCCTCCCTCCCTTCCTTCCTTCTTCCCTTTCTTTCTTCCTTCTTTCCTCTTTAGCTTAAGTTGACAGCCTATCCTGGGTTGAATAAAGGAAGAGAAATGGGGAGAAAGGGGAGACAATGGTTAGTTGGTCCGATCTAAGTTAATTGAGTTAATTGAGCCTGGCTGATAGGTCCAGCTAACCCAGTGATCGGCAAACTGCGGCTCACTAGCCAAATGCAGCTCTTTGGCCCCTTGAGTGTGGCTCTTCCACAAAATACCATGCGGGCGCTCACATACAGTGCAATTGAAACTTTTGTGGCCCATGTGCAGAAGTCAGCTCTCAAAAAAAATTTCAATCATTGTACTGTTGATATTTGGCTCTGTTGACTAATGAGTTTGCCGACCACTGAGCAGGTATGACCTCTATGTAAATGGCTGATCTTTCCAATGAGGTTCCCTATCAGAAGATTGCAATTCTCACACAGAGGAGTGCAGTGATTTTCTGAAACCTTCCCTCTGCTCTGTTACTGCATGCCATTTCACCCAGCCACTTGCCTTTATTCTTTGGGTAGATATCACCAGGCCTCTTCATTCCCCCAAATCAAGGGGTCACAGAGCTTTCTCTTCAGTACTCCTACTGAAGACCCTCTCTTTAAGTTTAAGGTAAATGGTGGAGAGTGAAGAAAGGGGCGGTAAGATAGCATAGCTTTTATCCAATAAGTGATTTTCATAAAAATGTTCCTCCTATTTTGATCTCTTTTTATATTCTTGTGGGTGTCAGATCTATATGACTCTCAGAATTAACCTCCAAATTTTTTCAGGTGCTAGAGCTTCCCACCTTGGAGAGTTTCTCTCTATTTTATCTTTCTGCCTCAGTTGAAACTTCCAAGTTTACATCCCGTTACATACTCAGGTGCCATCATTTTCCTGTTTAACTGCCTCCAAATGAACTGTAACTTTCTTAAAAACTCTAGTGAAATGTCTTTTGTAAAGTCCACGATATAGCTGCTAGGATAATACTCAATGGAGTGCATCTACAAAAAAGTGGTTTTAATTAAATTGAATTCTTTGGGTTTGTCCTAATTAGCATATACATAGAGATATGATATGGTTGAATGTTCTATAAATATTTCTGAATGAAAGGAAATGAGTTAGCAAGAGCTCTGACTTTACTAATTGGCTGTGTTAACTCAGGTGTAGCATAATCTCGAAAATAATTTCTTATTTATCAAAGAGAGATTTGTTATCTCCTTCAAGTCACTTTAGCTTTTAAAGCCCACAATTTTGTAATGCTACATATATATTTTTCTTATTATAATACATATGTGTGCCTTCTCTGGTTAAGTACATGTCAAGGGGAATGAAGGTAGGGACCATGTTACCCGTGTTTTTGTTGGTGTTAGAGTTAATCAAATTGGTGTCACATTCAGAGTTCTATAATGAACCCAAGTGTTTGGGATAAGAGTATCGATAAGATGGCTCAAGTGTAATGCCAGGGATGATACTATTATGTAGCCTTTCTAATTATTGGAGTTTGGGGTGAGTAGGAATCAGTTAAAGGACATAATGCCTCTATAGTATTTTTTGGGGGGTCTGCTTTTTGATTTCTAGAGAGCGTAGTCTTCATGAAATTTGTGCAAATACACACAAGGTAGGTTCTGTAGGGTTTGGTAACTGACAAGTCCCACATAGAAGTGCTATCCATGAGAGCGCAAAGAATGGAGTGAACCCTCTACCTGTGGGGTTCAGGGATGCTTTCTCAGAAGAGAGGAGCTTAGCTGAGTCTTAGAAAATGATTAAGCATTTATGTGACAGAAAGAGGAGGAAGAAAGATTACCTTAGGCAGAGGAAGAAGGAAGCATTAATCATCTCCTCTCTTATGGGATCTGCAACAGCAAAGAAAAAGGTAAGAATCAGAGATCTAAATATCAGCTGTAGAAACACATAACAGTAATGTACTTACCTTGGCATCCACAGATTTTCCTCTGAGATGCATACCTTAGAGAAACTCACACATGAGTACACATGGAAACATGTCACAGAACATTCATAGAAGTGTGGCTATAATAGTGAAATATAGAAACCATCTAAATATCCATCACCATATATATATGTAATATATTAATCCATGGGAATGTTATAATCATTTAAGATGAATATAGTAGCAATATATCTATCAACATGTGTAAAACCCTGACAACACTATATGCAGCAAAATAATTTTATGCAAATAAAAAGGAACTATGTGAATATACTATTCATCTGTAAGGTATATAAATAAGCAAAACAAAATTTAACACTATTGAGGAATATGTGGAATACATATATAATATAACTATGAAAGCACTCAGGGGAATGATAAAGTTTAGTGGTGGTCCTTTCTGTGATAGGAAGTGTGTGGGAGAAGAATGGAACAAGAAGGGAAAATCAAAGAATTGCAATTGTATGGATGGTGTTTTAGCTGTTAAGTCGAATTGTAGAAGTGTTTCACTTTGTGGTATTTAAAAAAATGCATATATTTTTTTTACTGATTTCAGAGAGGAAGGGAGAGGGAGAGAGGGATAGAAACATCAGTGATGGGAGAGAATCATTGATTGCCTACCTCCTGCACGCCCCCAACTGGGGATTGAGCCTGAAACCCGGGAAGGTGCTCTTGACTGAGACCTTTCAGTCCTCAGGCCGACGGTCTATCCACTGAGTCAAACCAGCTAGGGCACTTTGTAGTATTCTTTAGCATTATTTTAATTTCTTGGATATCTGGAATATACATTCCATTGACATACACACATAATCTTCTTTATAAGCTTTATTATGGGCAAATGTACATTGGCATATGTGGCTTAGGACCAAGACCAAACCTGAAGTGACTTTGTCCACCTGGCATAAGATGGGAGAATCCCTGCTCCAGGCACCTTGTCGCTGAGAACAGAGGCTGAGCTACTTGTCCCTATCCCATCAATCAGACACATCTTCCCTGGGCAGAGGCATTAAGTGAGAGGCGAAGAGGTCAGAAGCATTTCCTCTATGTTTTTAAGCTGGCTTTGGTTCCTATGATATGGCTCCTCCCTTCCCATTTTAAAAACTGGAACCCTCAGTTTCTACTTAGGTCATTTATTTTTTATTTTTAAAAAAATACATTTTATTGATATTTTTACAGAGAGGAAGGGAGAGGAAAAGAGAGTCAGAGAGGTAAATATCAAATACATTTTATTGATATTTTTACAGAGAGGAAGGGAGAGGAATAGAGAGTCAGATGTATCTAATCACCTTACCTTACATGTTTCATGTGGAAAAGCTTAGATGAGTGAGAAACAGCAATCACCTGCCAACCGCACACTCCCCACTGGGGATGTGCCTGCAACCAAGGTACATGTCCTTGACCGGAATCGAACCTGGGACCTTTGAATCTGAAGGCAGTTGTTCTATCCACTGAGCCAAACCGGTTAGGGTGGACATTTAATTTTTTTAAAAGAATTGTTAATATCAAAATGCATCCAAATTATCCTCAACTTTTACAAACTATGGCTTTGTTTACTATAATCAAACTTCTAAAGAGTTCCAGGATTCTTATTTGGAAAGGTGCCCATTGAGTGACCGTCATGTGCAGCCTGTTGCAATGTCAAGAAGTTCTGATGCTTCACTCTGCTTCCCTGAAGAGGCAGCCTTGATTGCAAACAGGCTGTGAGACAATGGCGTCTGATTAGACTGCCTAGACTGCCCCAGATCTGTCTGGGTACCAGGGCACACAGTTTCCTTGAGAAAGGCTGGTGGAGAGCCAAGAAAAACATGGTAATTTTTTAATTCTTTCAGGCCTTACTTCCATATAAGGTTTTCAATACACTGCATGTGTCCCTCAAGTTATGATTTGAGAAGATGACATTGGAAGGTTCTATGTGAAAAAGTCGCCAGGATGGTTGATGAGTGGGGAGAAGGGGATGTTGGGAGATGGTAGCTAGTTTCCAGAATGTGATTCTATTAGGTTCTAATGTCAAGAGCACAGATCTAGTTGACAATTAGGCACAGTTGTTGTGGAAATCAGTTGTTGTGGAAACCTTAGTTACCAGTGTGTACCTTCAGCAGGTACCTAAGAGGTGGGTGGAAGTCAGGGATTATGCCCACCCCTCCCTTCAAAATTTTCAGAGAAAGGGACACATCAGGACAGCAGGGGAAATGATAAAAGCAGTTGTATAACTTGTAAAGCATTATTTTAGTTTTATTTGATTTGTGACATTGAATTCTCATCAAGGTAGACTAAAATGAAGATATATACTATGCCCTTTTTTTTTGGATAAAGCCTACCATGACTAATCTAAGTAATTTCTAAGCCTCTTTCCAAATACTTCAGTCTAGAAGCAACACTAAGAAGGCCAGCCAGTAGGATGACACAGGCATGTTATAGGAAGTGGGAGTTACAAAATGAGGGTTTCTTTGGGGCTCCTCAACCAAAAAGCTCTTTGACTTTGGGAGAAAATTTGGCTAAGGTTTGTAAGCCTCACTTCATAATGCTACTGATCTGATAGGTGATCAATGAGATAATGCCTGTGCATAAGGAAGGGTAGAATGGCTCACCCCCAAAATGGGCTTCAGCATTTCCCTGTAAGGGGTATTCTTAGACTTCTGAGCTGAGTCACATTCCCCAGTCACCCCACACTGTCTGAGATTTGTCATATGGACCTAGACAGATTTTTCTCATGGTGTTGCTGTATTTCTGTTGCCGGTCTTGACTGAGAGCCAGGGGGAAAATCATTACAATATTTCGGAAATGCTTATTCAGTTTTACTTTTCGTCTAGTGATGAGTGGACTTGCGCATTCTTCTGAACACATCTGCCACAGATTTGCATATGTAATGAAAATGACTCTTTGTTAAAATGTTTTTGTTAAGTTGTGTTCAAATTTCTATTTCAAAATATTTTGTTATGGTCAGGGTGCACGCTTTCCTAAGAGGAACCCCCTTATGGAAAAAAAAAAGTGGATAACCCAAAGTGGGTGGCTACTAGAGAAAGAGCAGTAGAGGGGTACCATGACTGTGTACACAATTCCAGCAATAGCCAGTTGCTGGGTGGAAAGAATCAGTATTTCAAACAAAATGTTTGTTGGTGTGTAGACCCATACACAGATCTTAAGTCTACAAATCAATGGATTTTTACATATATATGGGATCATGCATGCCCCTTCTTAAGTTCATACCCACACTGTCCTTCCCACCTCTCAAAATCAAGTAACCAATATTCTGACTTCTATCATTGCAGTTTACTTTTTCCCATTCTTGAATTTCATATCATTGAATTATACAGCATGTACTCTGCTGCTTCTTTCACTCATTCATTGCTGTGTCTGCGAGGTTTGACTGTGACCTTGCTTGTAGTGGATGTTCCCCTTTGTGGTTGTATGGTATTCCATCTTGTGAATATTCTGCAATGTATACATTCTATTGGTGGACATTTCATTTCTATGAAATTCTTATCCTTGTCATTTGGTAGACAAATGTACTCATTTATCTGGGTCAGGGAATTGCAAGATCATAGGGCAGACATGTCTTTAGCAGAGAGGGAATAGTTTGGATCCATACATCTATAGGAAACACAAGAATCATGAGAATTTTGCAGTTAAGGTGGAGAAGGTGGGGGGAGTTTTTGTTCTTAGGGAAAGCACCCAAGGGTGGACACTGAATTTCTCCCTTTCTCCCCTTTGCTGCTTCTACTTACTAACTGTTGGTGAAGATGAGATAGCCTATAGAAGAAAGAGTGAGATGAACATGTTAAGTGAAATCACAGTGCTAATTTGAAAATAATTTTTATGTTTCAATACTGAATCAAACAACAGAAAGAGTCTGTAGATATACTGTAGAAAAGGAGGAAATTAAGACTAGGTAACAGAAATTCGACAGTAAACTACTTAATTATGCCTTTGTTGTCACTTTCTGGAAAAGCTTAGAATGTACCATATTAAATATGGCATCTAGTAATAGTGAGTGTTTAGCTACTTTAGAAGAAAATACTTCAAAAACTAGATCACAAAAGTGATAACAAACATTACAAGTTACTGTCTCGCATGTTTGGTTGCCTTGTAAAAAGAAAACAGCTTCAGTTAGCCTTTCTTTAGGGGCCAAGTGATTATTCACGAATGTTCTCCTTCAAGGATTAGTAAGTATATGTCATGAATATTTACATGTGGCAGTCCATCCAAGTCATTCCGTATGAGCACATTATCAACTGCAAGCTTTAGAAGACATCTTAACTATTATATGCATTTTGGAGTATTTGTAATAATTTCGTTCTATGCCCAAGTTAAGTGGAGATCTGGCCACAATCTGGCCTGCGATCAATGCAAGCACATCATACAGATAACTCAATGTGAACTCTGACCTGTCACTCAGCCTCTTCATCTGGCAGAAGTTCGGGTTGGAGGAGGTCATCTCTAAAGGCAGCTGCCAGTTCTAATATTTGATGACTTTATAATTTTCATCAGGCAAAGTGACTATATTAGCAGTGAATATCAGGGACCCAAATCATCACTATTGATCAAAGGGAGCTAATCAGTTCAATTAAACAAATATCGAATGGCCACTCTTGGGCTGACACTATTCAAAGAGGTCAATAAAAAGTTGTTGGATAAATGAATGAGTGAATAAGTGAATGTGTAGATGAAGAAGGCACTTACTGTAAAACCAGGGAGGCAAATTTCTTTGAGAAAATAAACAATTAGTGTGCATGGCTGAATGAAATAGTTGTAATTATCATCCTATCTAATAAAGAGGGAATATGCTAATTAACCATCATACCATCACAAAGATGATGGGCCCACAGCCAATATGGAGGGAATATACTAATTGGCTGCCCCACCCTCAAACATCGCAGCAATCAGTCCCCTCAGTCCTGCCTGGGTGGCAGGCACATGGCCTCCTGGCGCACCTGCCTCCGGAGTCCCTCAGTCCCCTCAGCACCCCGCTGCCCAGGGCTGCCTGAGGCTCAGGTAAAAAAGATTGGCCGAGGCAGTGGCAGCAGCAGAGGTGTGATGGGGTGTTTCCTTCCCCTAATCACTTGGGTGCCTCCCTTCCCTGAGGGCTCCTGGACTGTGAGCTGTGAGAGGGGGCAGCCTGGACTGAGGGACCCCCTTCTCCAGTGCATGAATTTCCATGCACCAGGCCTCTAGTTTATACTAACAAAAGGCTGTGGCCCTCACTTTGAGGATTATAGTGTAGAATAGCATTGGGTTAGTGCTGAGGAGAGAAAATACAAGTGGCATGCTTTTAGATACTCTAACAAAAATGCAGCCCGGCTGGTGTTCCGTGGTTGTTGACCCATGAACCAGGAGGTCATGGTTCGATTGCTGGTCAGAGCACATGCCTGGCTTGCAGTCTTAATCCTCAATAGGGGGTGTGTAGGAGGCAGCTGATCCATGATTCTCTGTTATTGGTGATATTTCTCTCTCTCTCCCTCCCTTTCTCCCTCCCTTCCTTCCTCCCTCCCTCCCTCCCTCTCCCTTCCTCTTTCTGATATTGATTAAAAACATATCTTAAAAAAAAAAAAGACAGTCTTCAATAGGTTGTGTGAGTCATGCCTGCAGAGCCAAGGGTTCGGGATGAAGAAAAAGACAGGCAAGAGAATAAGCTGGGTCTAGGTGGATCTTCTGTGCCTGGCTGAGGCCACAGAACAACAGATCCAGACTGCAAAGCCAATGCTTTATTTATAGTTAGGGGCAAACAAGGTAATTTACAATGTTCTTGTAAGTCTCACTTGTTTTGGCAGCACTTGCTGCCCCTCCCACAGCCCACTAGCTACCCAGGAAAGATCTAGGGAGCAGCCACAACATCAAGCTTAATTATACTTAGAGGACTGTGCCCTCCAAGCTGGGACTTATTTGTGATTTTGCCAACAGGTCACTCTGAGGCTTAACTCTATAACCGCTCCCTACAGTTGTGCGTTATTTGGTTTGGGGATTATAGATGATTTTGCTGCCACCAAATAGTGCTCACTTGGCTGGCCACTGGGTTAATGGTGAGGCCAGAGTGCACACTGCAATTTACCCATGCCTGCAGTGAGTGTTCAACAGAGGGACTGAGGCTCGTGAGGAGTATTCATACTTTTCCTCGGACATGTCATCTTCCTCTAAGGTCATTTCGATTTGTTCTGCTTTGTTTTATAATTCCTATAGATTAGAGATCCCAAGAAACTGCCTGGCTGGCTCATCCCTTAATCCAACTTTACCTTTGTTCCCAAGTGGCCTAGTGACTCCTAAAAAAAGGACATACAGATGATTACACCTATTTTGATCAATATTGTGTTAATTATTTCTGCTTGGCACTTAGCCACGGTCAGGAAGAAACAAGAAGAGGCCGAGAATAGGCCAATTTGATCAGTAAGGCTCTATGGGAATTGGGTTATGTCTGAAGGAGCTTTAACAATAAATAGAAAATGTCTCAGACATGTCAAGTATGAAGAAGGCAGTTGATCTGTATTATTGTTGACTTTCTTTTCAACCACATCATCCTTGTTTATTATTTTAAACACTGTCTATATAGCAGGAAAGCTACTGATGAAATTCTAAAAAGAAGTCATTTAATGCTTTTCTTTAGAGAATTTATTGATTTTTTTAAAGGGGAGCCATATTTGCCACTTGAAATGTAATAGCTGTTTTCTCCAGGGTGTTGTTAAAGTTCAGAGTAACATTCACTTGGAATCTTTTGTCTAATAATATCTGTAATTAGATTATGTTTGAATGTTTCCCTTATCCTCACCTACCTGGTTGACTTGGCCTGTGATGAGTACACGAAACCCAATGTATCCCAAATACCTAGAAAGAAGGAGAATGTTGTCTCTGAAATAGAATGTCTTTGTCAGCTGTCCAAGCATTTCCTTTCAGATGAGCCAAGGAAACATTTACTGAGTGTTTGTAAAGTGCCTCCTATTATGATCAGTACAACAGAAGATGCTCTGACTCCAACCCAGACCCCTCCACCAATCTTCTCTCACTAATAGTTCCTCCCCCTACATGGTCTCCTGAGCCAGAAGTCCAGGACACATCCTTCTCATGCCTTCCCTCCTCCTCTCTTACTTTCTGCGTTAAAGGACTGTTGATTTGCTGGCCATATGATGCCCATCTACTCATCTTAACCCTGCACTGTGCTCAAGCTACCTTCATCTCTAATTTAGATTACTGAGTTTATTTTTTTTAGTTATATTTTTCAGTTACAGTTAACATGCAATGTTATTTTATATTAGTTTCAGGTTTATAACATAGTGGTTAGACAATCATATAACTTAAAAAAGTGATTCCTCCCGATTATTCAGGTAACAACCTGGCACCAGACTTAGTTATTACAATAACTGAAATTACTGATTTGTAATTTCAAACATATTATACATTTTTTAATTATAAAAATTCAAACATACAGAAAATGATAGTGTAATATTATAAACATCCTTGCACGTCTCACCCAGTTATTAACAAATCTTAACCTTTATACATGCTTCAGACTTTGATAAAACAACATATAAATACAGTTGAAATTTCTTTTTATTTTATTTTTTCTATAACCATTATTCTTTCTATGACCTCTTCCACATCTATCCTCCCCCTCCCCCAATTACTACGCTTGTCCATGCCCTTGAGTTCTTTTTTTTAAAAAATAAATCTTTATTGTTCATAATATTACAAAAGTTCCTCATTTTTCCCCCTCTACCAGGTTCCCACCCCACCCTCTGCCCTTTCCCCACCCCCCATTGTCCTCATCCATAGGTGCACAGTTTATGTTCAGTCTCTTCCTATACCCCTTCTCCCCCTTTCCCCAAGAATCGTCAGTCCACTCCCCTTCTTGTTTTGTTTTGTTTTTGTTCAATCCTTCCACCCCACAATACTCCCACCCCTCACCAGAGCCATCTGCCTGCTCTCTATCTATAACTCTGTCTCTGTTTTGTTTGGTAGTTCAGTTTGTTCATTAAATTCCACATATGAGTGAAATCATATGGTACTTGTCTTCTCTGGTTGAAATTTCATTTAGTATCTCCATTTCCTTTTCCCTCCATTCTGCATCGGAGGCAAGAAGCCAAGTACTTATTGTGAATTCTTTCCATTTATGCTTTAAAAGTGTTATTATACATACATGCATTTTAAACAGCATGTGGTAAGTTTATTATTAAAATATACAATATATTATCAGACTTTACACAATTTTACAATGTACCAACTGTAATTTTTTACCTTTACATTTCAGTTGATACTTGTAGATGTAAGGTTCCCATGGTAGTAGTTATTGTAGATCATTTTTAAAAAAGGGATATATCTTCCTCTATTGAAGATATTTTAAGTTGCTTTTCTTAATTTTTTGTTTTTTAATTTTTATTTATTTATTTTTTTAGCTACTACAAACAATACTATGGTGAACATTTTTTTAAATGTATCTCCTTTGGTAGATGTATGAAAATTTCTCTTGGTTATATCCCTAAATGTGGAATTTCTGAATTAGCAATATTTATATTTTCAGTATTACCAAATTGTTCTTTATTTTGTAATCACACACACACACACACACACACACACACACACACACACCACACGTACACGCACAGTGCGGGGTGGGGACGGGGGGAGAGAAAGATAAGTAAAGAGAGAGGGAGAGGAATTGGAGATTGACTTTAAAGAATTGCCTCATGTGATTGTGTCATAGAACAAGCCGGGAGACTGGAGATTCAGGGAAGAGTTGATATTGTAGTCTTGAGTTCAAAGGCTAGAAACTCAGGCAGAATTTTATGTTTCAGTGTGGAGGCAAAATTTCTTTCTCAGGAAAACTCAGCCTTTGCCCTTAAACCTTCTGCTGTGATTATTCCTACTGAAGCATTGATCAGTCAGTATTCTTATTGTCTACTTACTTATTCCTTTTCTCCACTAGAAACTTGCCATCTTTGGGGACTATGTGTTGTTCTCTTAGTAGTTCTGGTGTTTAGCATAATGCTTGACACATAATAGGTGATCATCAAATATTTGTTGAATGAATTGTTGTGTGAATGATTCTTGCCCCAAGGGAAAATGAATGTAATTCATTTGGATCCATCCAAGAACAATTGAACTAGTTTGTGTGATATTGACTCTGTAGGCAAAGGGCTTTAGAAGAGGCTGAAATTAAGTCTGAGGTTAGTACCAGGATGAAAATGAGGTGGGTGGGTAGGTGAAACTGAGCGTGAGATTTTGGCAAATTTGTTTGTGTAAAATAACCAAGATTCTGGTTTAGGACAGCAACTTGAAAATAGAGAGGAAGTGAAGGAGTGCAATAGCATTTTATGATGAGAAATAGCAGGACCTAATGACAGATTTGTTTTAGTGAAGAAGAAAAAAAGTAAGATAAAGATAATAATAATGCTGGTATTATCCAGTGCTTGCCAAAATGCTATCAAACATAAACCTCCTGTATTGCTGGTGGGCATATAAATTGCTAACAACTTTCTACAAAATATTTGGGTATGATTTCACATAAAAAATACCATTTGACCCATTATTTATATTTCTAGGAATGCATCCCAAGGAAATAATCAGAAATGTTGATAAATATTTATGAACAAATATGTGCATTATTTATGAGAGCAAGACACTGGAAACCACCTAAAAATCCAGGACTATGAAAATGATTATGTAAAATTGTGATATATACTCATGTGAAGGAACAAAGTACAATCATTAACAATTATATTTTTAATACTTGTTATGATAATGAAAATACTTATGATAGAGCATTAAGGAAGAAAGGTAGGTTATAAAATTATATTATCTCAATTATGTAGAGAAAAATGCTTAGTACAAGGCTGAAAAAGTAGATGTCTAAAATATTAATGATGGTTGCTTCTAGGCAGAGAAAAGAGGTGATTTTCTTTCCTGCTTCCCTGAGTATGTCTATAATTTCTGAATATTTTTTCCTTAAGTATTAGTTTGCTAACCCAGAGGGGATTTTAAAAATCATTTTTTAAAAGTATATTTTGGAAGTAGAGACAGTTTTACGCTCAAACGCAAATGTTCCCTCCTCGATAAAATCTCGTGTCCTTTAAATTAAAAAATAATAACCCCTTTCTCTTGTACTTTATCATTTGTTAATTTGTCTATCCAGCAAAATACATGTTATATTGGATGCTTGAAATAGGCAATGTAACACACATTCTCTGCCTTAGAAGAGGCCCAGTTTATGGAATAGATCAACATGTGATTAACAGAGTGATTAGAAAGCATGTATAATACCCAATGCATACATTTCCACAGGGGCTCAGGACCACAGAGAAAAGAGTGAATAACTTGCCTTATCTATGAGGTAGCAATGGATTGGCTTGTAAAGTTCTCAATGGCATTCACTGGGAAGGTAGGGACTGGTATCTATCTATCTATCTATCTATCTATCTATCTATCTATCTATCTATCTAAAAACCTAAGCAACCGGTTGTCGAAGGGTTGACCGGTAGCTATGATGTGCACTGACCGCAGGAGCTGCCCTTTGGTGGTCAGTGTGTTCCCACAGTGGGAGTACCCCTCAGCTGACCAACAGGCGCCAGACATTGGGCTCATAGCTGGAGAGCCTATGGGGCACAGGGCATGTGCAGCGGGACCGGGATGAGTGGGAGTGGTGCAGTGCCTGGCCCAGGCTCCTTCCTGGCTGCCTGCTGTGGCCCCATCCCTGCAGGCCACTCTGAGGGACCCCACTGGTGCATGAATCCGTGCACTGGGCCTCTAATCTACATATAATAAAGTTAAGGTGACCAGAAATCCCACTTTTGGCAAGACAGTCCCAATTTTTAACAGTTTGTCCCGCGCCCCACGGCGTTTTAAAGAAGTCCTGATTTTTGGAGAGATTCTTTAAAGCTCTTTGGAAAGATTTTTTAAAAAGATTCTTTTTAAAAAAATTGGGATTTTTTAAAAAACGCCACAGGATGTGGGACAAATTGCTAAAAAGCGGGATGTCTGGGCCACTTTTTCTTTCTTTTTTTTTTTTTTTTTCCTTTTTCTTTTTTAAAATATATTTTATTGATTTTTTTACAGAGAGGAAGAGAGAGGGATAGAGAGTTAGAAACATCGATAAGGGAGAAATATCGATCAGTTGCCTCTTGCACACTCCCCCACTGGGGATGTGCCTGCAACCAAGGTTCATGCCCTTGACCAGAATCGAACCCGGGACCTTTCAGTCCGCAGGCCGACGCTCTATCCACTGAGCCAAACCAGTCCCGGCGACTGGGCCACTTTCTACTTGTTTAATGTCAGTATTACCTTCAGCACAATCCAGAGTCGGGCACATAATTTTTGACAGACTTGGTGCTCAGTGAATGGTGATGGTAGAAGAGGATTCTGACCTGTTCATAGCTGGGGTGTGTCTGTGGTGGGCAGAGATCTCTTGCAGGTATTTTGGAATTGAAAACTGAAACATGGATGATAGCTTACATCAGTATTTTTCAACATTTTTCATTATTGGCCCCCCTAACAAGACTTTTTACTTCTAGACATCCCTTTGAATAACACAAATACAACACCGTATATTTGTTTATAAACTTTATGTTCATCTGCGCACTCTCAACAGGGGCCTTTATGTATCTTCTTTGGGTAAATGTTCAAGATTTTGCCCATTTTTAAGCAGGTTACTTTCTGTTGTTACTGAGTTGTAGTTCTTCATATATTCTGGAAAATAATGCCTTAAAAGATATGTAATTGGCAAATACTTTCTTCTATTCTATAGGTTCGGTTTCCATTTCACTGTTGATTATGCCTATTGATAGGGTTAGATCCTTTTAAAACTCAATGTGTGTTTAAGTTTTCCATGATCTTTGACATTCTTTTCCTACTTCGGGTAACTAGGAGATTGGAATCAGATGGGCAGACATTGAGATTCAACCTGCTACCTAAGGTCTGGGCCAGCTTACCTTAGGAAAAGTCTAGGTACAAGGTCCGAGGGATTTCTGTGTCATTTAGAAAAAGGTGGACGAATCACCCCACATTCTTAAAACATCAGGAATGAACAAGAGGCATGAGAGGATTAAAAGCGGAAGTATCCAGAGAATGACTGAGAGCAGACATTGTCTTCTAAATACTCCCCTTTTCACTCCATTTGTCTATGTCATGGGCTGTTAACTTAGTTTAAGGCTGTTTGCACCTTGTCTACAGAATCCAGCTGTCAACCTCATTGGTGTTTTCTATTATAGATGGACATTGAGGCAACTTACTTGAGGTTTCCTTTTCATCTAGACTCTTGATGAGGACCCACATTTGAGGGGTGTTCTCTGGTAGACACAGTGCTAGTTCAAGTCCAGCCAGAAAGCTAGTATCTTTCAGGAAGTGAGAAAGTCCTGACTCCACTCGAAATTTATGTATTAAGATTAAACTTCTTGCAATAGGAGGGTAAAAAAATCGCCGTTATTCCTAGGAGAGAGAGGTAATGCATTTAAGAATCTTTCTGATGCCATGACTATAAGATTAATGCTGTAATCCAGTTTGTTATCTGTCTGCTGTGTCTCCTTGTGTCTAGCATAAGTCAATAGAGCTTCACTTCTCTAATTGAAATCAGTGCGCTGATGGAGTCTGTTGGTGGAAATGAAAGGTAGTTGCCATAATCTGTTGGGAATTGAATTAATCCTTTGGGAGGGAGGCTGATCTAATTATTCCATTCAGAAACACTGGATTAGCTTTCCCTCTGGCAGCAAACAGCTGCGGGAAAGAGGCCAATGCGCCATTTGGCTCATCTTTTCTTGAATTGCTTTAAACGCACCTTACATGTCATTGTGAGACCTTTTCATTGGAGAGTGCTATTTCTTACGATTTTCACCTTTTTTATTTGAAGATGTTATTAAATTAAATAAAAGGGCCAATTTTCCAATCACATAGGAAACTACTTTTGGGCAATATTTGTCACACTCAGATGTTATTTATGGAGGTTATGCCTTTAATATTCAAAGTAATGTTGCTCAGAGAGAGAAAGAGTATCAGGAGAAAGACAATGTTTAAACCCTCCCAGAATCATCTACTTTTACCCAATTATTGCAACAATAACAGGAATAATTTTTGAGGGCATATCGAAATTCTGGCACTGTCCTTAGCATGTTGTAAATATTTTCTCATTTTATACTGACAATAGTTTTTGAAGTAGATGCTTTTAATATTCCATATTTAGGGTTTCCCAAAAATGTGTACACACACTTTGAATAATTATAAAAGCAGTGCTTATAAAATACATTTCATTTTCAAAATTGAGCTATCAGCTGTTAATGGTGTATGCACATCTTTTGGGGACATCATACATATGATCAGTATCTATATCTAGCTCTATATCATCTATATCTATTTTTGGGAAAGCACTGAGTTTTAGAATCTGCCCAATGGCACAGAGCAACTTAGTCTCAGAACCGTGGTTGAAACTGAGGTCCAACTCAACAACTATGCCGTCACATAAAATATAGGACTCTCGGTTAGATTTGAATTGCAGACAAATGAAAAAAAGTTAGTGTGCCTATATCCCAAATATTGCAGGGGGCATGCAAAAACTAAGAAATCATTGTTTACCTGAAATTTAGATTGTACTGAGTGTAGCGGGTGGGTTGCTGGGCTTGTTTGTTTTGTTTTTGCTGAAGCTGGCAGCCCTATCTACAGCCATGTTCTTAAGCACTCTGCTAGTGCGCTCACCTGAACAGAGAGGACACTGAGCCCTGAACGGAAAAATGTATTACTTAGGCTCCCCTAGTTGATTGATAGCAGAGCTAGCTTCTCTCAGCCTCACCTCACCCTAGACATGGGGTAGGGAAAGTCCTGCCGAGAACCATATACTGGTAAGGCCCAAGAAATCATTTGGTCTGGCCTTGCCAAGGCAACTGCAGGTGGGACTAGAAATTCCATAAACCTAGGAGCTTTTTACATAGCAACATAAATGTATATTAAGTGAATTATGTTATGAATATCCAAATGATGTTATAAATATCCAAATAGCCCTTGGCAGAAAGAAGGTTCCTCACCCCCGCCCATTTTAAATCCCAGGTTATGATGCTTAGTTGAATGCTGCAAAGACTTTGGGGTCTTTGTTAGGGAGTAGGTACCCCTTTGCACTTGTTCATGCTAAATCTCATTTCAAATATAGTGGCCCTAACATGTGAACATTCATCAGTCAATGAATATAGTATTTGCATATTCCTATATACACATTTTTGTGGTCCTTTGAAGTGTTAAATATTTAAGGAATGATGATGGCATCACATCTCGCTTAGTGTATTCAGCTAAAGTGTTGCTTAATAACTTAATGAAGACTCCAGCTTCATTTAATTTTGTTCTCTATTCATGTGCTTTATAGTGATGGAGACATCTGCATGGTGATCCCAGCTGGGCTATTAGACTTTCTGAGACCTTGGCTAAGCTTGTCTCTGCATCTTAATTCTATCTTCTGTAAAGTGAAAAGTGGGATTAGGTGTTTCTCTCCTAGTGTTCCTTTGGTCCTTGTTAGTCTGTGCTTTCTGGACTTGAGAAAGACTGACTCAGGTATTTCAGTACTGACTGTGTAAGTAGTCTTATAATGGCATTCTAGAACCTTTTTTTATTCACGTGTGGGGAAATCCTCTAGTTATACTCTCCTGCTGGGAGCCTTTCCCTGACTTGTGTAGGTGGGTCAGCTGCTGCTCCTCTGTGCTGTGCTTCATGGGACTCTTCATAGTCCTTCTTATTGGATTTACTGGTTCATGCACACTGATGAGTTACTACATTTTAATTCTTAAGGTCCTGCCCAGCCATCTGGTATATAAACATAATGCACCAAGTGTTCGACTGACTGTCTATTCAGATAGCCTAGGGAGTGGGGTCAGGGTCCAAGGATCACAAGTAGAGCAGCTCAGAAATTCTGTCGTATAGAGAAGAGCATTGTGACAGATAGACCTCAGTTACTAACAAGCTAGGTGACATTGGGAAACTGTCTTGATTCCTCTGAGTCTGAGTTTCCATATGGAATATCTACTTTATATTGCTGTTATAAAAATTAAGAAAAGATGGAAGCACCGGTCAAGCCAGTAATTTAATGAATTACATTATCTTTTGTGAGGGAGGCGACCAGTGCAGAGCCTTGTGTATTGTAACATTGGACAGTTTCTGTCCTCACTGCGGCAGCTTGTACTCACAGCACCTGTATGACCCAAAGGTTGCTGCATGGGGGAGAAAGTAGGGCTCAGCGCTCTGAGGAAGCACATGCTGCGTGTGGCCCCGCATGGCTTGATTTCTTTCTTCTCTTTGGCTTCTTTGGGGAACAAGGGGCAGAGTCAACGTTTTACAGCCTGAGGGTAATGCTGCCTTTCGAAAAATGGAAATGAGACTTGTTACCAGACTGTGTACATAGTGGGGTTTGTTTGGTTTGAGGGGTTAGCTAGAAAAAGCCAACGGCTCTTCTGTGCTCATGTTTCTGGTGGTTCCAACGGTCTTCAGGAACATCCCTGGGTCAAAGGCCTGGGAGCCTGTGGTTCTGGACCATTCCTACTTCCCTCCCTAATCTCAAGTCCAATGCGGAAGCTCTTGTCTCTAGAAATGAGGAAGCCTAGAGTCAGTGTGTAGCTACCTGCCTTCGCACTATGCCCTTTACCAGGATACAGAGATACCGAGAGAAGGTGAGGACAGGAGGAAGCAAAAACCCCTTCCGAACAGGAAGGAGAAGCTACAAATTGGTGAGAAAGGGGAAACAGCAAAGGGGAAGAAGAAGCCAAGATGCTGGAGTTTCCTTTTGAATGGACGTGTGAAGCTGTCAGGCTATTTTTTCTGTTCCTCCTACGTGTCTGCACTTTTACCTCTGCCTGTTTGGTACTCCCACCCCAGTCATCTCTCAGGAGTAAGCTCAGGAGTTGGCTTCCCTGATGACAGTGTCCCCTTCACCTCACTGCTCCAGTTTGGGGCAGTTTGCATGCATGCCTGTCCTCCCATGGACCCTGAATAACTTAGATGATTGCATCGCCACCTTCAGCGTTCAAAGACCACACTGTCTAATCCTCACACATCTGGAATAACGAATCACTTGGAGATTTCTGCCAACAGATCCAACATATGTACTCCTAGTTTGGAATTATTACCTAGCATTGATTATGGGATTAACTGCTAGAGTATTAATATACCAGAACCTGAATGAAATAAGATATCAATACCAGTCTGTCAACAGTTATTTGTTGGAATTGGCCCTTTATTAATTTATTCATAAACAAATTCACTTTTTAAATTGACATTTATTAAGTAGCAATAGTTTATGACTCATTTCCCCCCCATTAATTTATTCATTCAACGTATATGTGAGTGCCTGGTAAGTTTTAAAACTGTGTGTGTTGGGAACATAATAGGAGTGCTTCTTCCATGTAAATGTTATAGGACGGGGAGAAAACAGATGATACTCATGGAAACACACAAATGTAAAATTATGAATTGCGGCAAGTGCTTTGGAGGAAACCCAAAAAGTGCCGTAAGGGAGAATAAAACCGAAAGGGTGGTCAGAGGCGGCCTCGCAGAGGAAGTGACAATTAAGCCAAGCACGGTGCTAGACTCTGCTCTCAGGAGGAACTGAGAGACTGGGGCAATATGCATAGACATCTGCAGTGGGATCCTGCCTGCTAAGGACAGTTGCAGAAAATAGAATGTGGGTCAAGAACCAAGTATGGATGACCAGCTCTAATTCAGCCCCCAGGAAAGGGTTCCCACAGGGAGTGCTGTTTCTGCTGACTCCCGGAGAACGAGAAGACGTCTTTGAAACCTTGCAGACAAGCAGATTCACATCCAGTCTTTACTTCTCTCCACCTCCTGCATGTCTTCTTTCTAGTTTATGCTGCAAGTAGGAACTTTCTAAACTTCCTATCTGAATATTTAAGCCCCCTAATTAATAATTTAAATAGTTTCTCATCCTCTATGTATAAGAGATACAGATTAAACAATGTGAAATGGCATCTTTCTTAATATGGTCTCAGCATCAACAGCTGTCCCCTTCTTGTCCTCAACCTTGTTGCTCTTTAGCGATGAATTCTCATAAGTTGATGCTCATCCCAATGTATTCCCCATGATTTGACATGCTCAACTTCTAGGCTTCTCCTTCAAGGTCCAGATCAGCTGTTGCCTGGATGACACCTGCCCTTGTCACTCCCTTCACCCCATCCTACACCTAAACAATTAATCCCTCCTTTCCTTTGTTCTTTTAGAGCACCTTGAACTTACCTCTATTTTAGAAGTGATCTTACTAGACTATCATCATTTTCAAGTTCCAGTTTAGATCCTCATCACCTTTAGAATTATTACAAATATGTCCTCACTTTCCAAACCTGAACACTCAGTTTTATGAATTATCTTTTCTGAAACTGGTATATCGAAACCATGCCACTGACCACTAGCTTAAGTCCCTGGATATTTCCATCTTCTCTCTGGATTAGGTCCATGTCTGAAAGTGAGCCACATAGGGTAGGAAATGATGGCATTATCATTTCTGAAGAAGATGTGCCATATTGCCTTGATGCTGGGGTTTGGAACACGTGACCTCATTAGCTCTCTTTTAGACTTGGGAGTCTTGGTGGATAGAAACATTTCCTTCTTTGCAAAGGAGGTCAGGGAAAGGGCAATACAGTGTTTTCCACTAATGGAATAACAGTTACAGAGGGAGATCAAGTCCTCTAGGAGCCTGACTCTTATTTTTAGCTCAGCTCAAAGGACTATAGTCTATTTTAGCCAGCCCTGGGACTTCCCACAGCAATCTAAGAGATGAATGCCCTGGCTGCAAATATGCTCAGATATTCCAAGGGAAAGAAAGCCATGAATTTTAGAGTAGAGATATGATACTCATCATCAGACCCTGGGAGGTATGTTTTGATTAAAAAAGAATTTGGCTTTTTTAGAGACTTTGACCACAACAGTTCTCTGACACTGTGAATGCAAGATTGTATTTGATAGTTCAGACCTGGGTTCCACTTCTGCCCATACCCATTGAGCAATGAGCACAACATGCTGAGTCTCAATTTGCTCATTGATGAAATTGAAATAATGGTCCTCATCAAAAAAGTGTTATTGTGAGAATTAAATGAGATAAGAAATGTAAGATGCCTGTCACATAACAGATGCTCAAGACATGAGAGGTCCTTTCATCCTGATAGGTAGTGGGTTCTGGTGTGTCTATGTGGATTTTCACGGGCTGTATTACTACAACATTACCTTGGGCACAATGCTTAGCAAGACGGTACATGAAATAAAGGCTGGTCTATCCTCCAGATATGGACAATTAAAGTGTTATTGGCTAGTAGTCCATCTATGTTTTTTTCTGGCCTCACCATATCTGAGCCCTCTTCTTCATTTGAAAGGCCAGTATATTGTAAAAGTAGGATGTTAGATAGCCTTAGATACAGAATTTCGAGCACCGAGTTCTATTCCTTATTAAGTCTGGATTTATACTTTGGGACAGATTCTCTGATTCTCTGATTTGATTTGAATCTTGCTCATTAACCTAAATTTGTGTACTTATTTTTCATTCAACAAATTCTTCTATTCTAAGTTTCCCTATAGTAACTATAATAGTTGTGTAGATATAACATTTCTCTAAAGATAAAATAAATAGAAAATAAAATTTGAAACCAGATGTTTGGTTTTGAGTAAAGTTTTTTGTTGTTGTTGTTGTTGTTGGTTTTTTTGTTTTTTGGTTTTTTTTAGTTTTAAATAAAGTTTAAAAAATACTATTTGGTAAAAAATAAAATAAATGCATCAAACAATGAACTTGGAAAACCATTTGCAGCATATTCATCAGAGATAATTAGTATCATATATGACAATCTCTTACAAATTAAATGGAGATAAGCAATAGTATAACAGATAAGAAGCATGTACTAGTAATTATAAAACAATAGCAAAATAACACATGAAAAAATGAGAAGACTTACTAATAATAAAATAAATTTAGGTTAACACATCTGTAACACACATTAGTGATTTTTATTCTGGGTGCCACATAGACATAGGATCAGAGAAGGTAGAGGTTGGATTAGCAAGAATGGGCAATTTGACTACATCATCTCTCATATCACCCAAGATTTCTTTCTTATAATGTATTATCTTGTGTTTGGGCACATGCAAGTGAGAGAAGCAATTTCATGCCGAAAAATATATGTAAGTCAAAAGAGATAAAGGAGAATTGATTTGCCTTGTTTTCTCCAATATTATCTGGCACATGGTAGGTGTTTAGACACAGAATCAATCAGTTAAATTGTCATGTAAATCTCAGATTAGTGAGATACTAACTCCTCACTAATGGAACCATATAAAATAGAATGGGCCCAGTGCCAGGTAGATAAATGTTTGGATAAATAGAGAAGAGGACGAACACTTACTGAACACTAGAGGCCAGGTGCACAAAATTTGCCACTGGAGGAGGGGGAGTCCCTCAGCCCAGTTTGTGCCCTCTCCCACCCTGGGATCCCTGGCTCCTTACCACTCACCCGCTTGCTGCTCCTTACTGCTTGGCCTGCTGCTCCTTAGTGCTGCCACGGAAGCAGCAAAGGCTCCTGCCACCGCCGCTGCACTTGCCAGCCGTGAGCCTGGCTTCTGGCTGAGTGGCGCTTCCTCTGTGGGAGCCTCACTGACCACCTGGGGGGCAGCTCCTGTGTTGAATGTCTGCCCCCTGGTGGTCAGTGCGCATCATAGTGACAAGTTGTTCTGGTTGTTCTGCCATAATGGTCGCCTATGCTTTTATTATACAGGTAAGCTATAGTGCAAGGATTCCGCTGAGAATCTTATGCATGTTACCTTCCCTAATCACAACGATCCTAGGAAGTAGGCATAGTTATCCTTTTTTAGAAATGGGAAAAGTGGCCAAAACCGGTTTGGCTCAGCGGTAGAGCGTAGGTCTGCGGACTGAAAGGTCCCAGGTTCGATTCCGGTCAAGGGCATGTACGTTGGTTGCGGGCACATCCCCAGTAGTGGGTGCGCAAGAGGCAGCTAGTCGATGTTTCTCTCTCATTGACGTTTCTAGCTCTCTATCTCTCTCCCTTTCTTTCTGTAAAAAATCAATAAAATATATTTTTTTAAAAATGGGAAAAGTGGAACTCAGAGAGGTTAAACTATTTGAGGTCTAAGAGTCATAAGAAGGAGAGCTGGATTGCTAATACCTGGATATGTTAAGCTCATCACCCAAGATTTTCACGTTGTTCTGCAAGACCTCTGTTCTTCAAAGTTTAAAAAAAATAATTCTGATACTGTTTTAAGAAAAAAATAAATTATGTTTAGGTTTATACTTTTTGAATATAACTGATTGTATAATCATCCGACAAGGAGCCACCAGCTTTGGGCATCAGTAACAATGGTCCACTCTCAGCAATATTTCTGCCAGCAGAGACTGTTTGCTGAGCAAAAAGTATTCTGATTTGAAGTTAGAATTTGCAGGGTTTTTTCTCTCTGAGAGTGACAAAGCTTTTATGTGATGAGTAAATGTCCATTTGAAAGGAATTAAATTTTAAAATAGGACATTTTAAGCTTTCATTTTGACATCTTCAAAAATTGTTCATAGTTCCGAAAGTGTTCTCCTCTATTACAGCATACATAGGTTACACTGCCCGTATTGAGCTGCAGTCAGTCACGCTGAACTCTGTTCTGATAGATAATGTTATGGGAGAAGATTCTTTATTACTATGGTAAAGGGCTACCTGCAAGAATCGTGGTGAAGAACCCAGTCTTTGGGCCCTTAATGATGGATAGAGGCTGTGGCTGAGCAATGGCCAACTCCTCAGTGCAGGGAGATGAGTCAGGCAGACCTTTATTTATTTATTTTTAAATATATTTTATTGATTTTTTACAGAAAGGAAGGGAGAGAGAGAGTTAGAGAGAGAGTCAGTCATCGATCAGCTGTCTCTTGTACACCCCCTTGTGGGGATATGCCCACAACCAAGGTACATGCCCTTGACCGGAATCGAACCTGGGACCCTTGAGTCCGCAGGCTGATGCTCTATTCACTGAGCCAAACCAGTTTTGGCCAGGCAGACCTTTAGATGCAATAGATTTTCCCCCTGGGATTTCTGCTCAGCCAATAAGCCACGCCTCCTTTTCTGTTAACTGACATCTTCCAAGAGCTGTGGGCCTTGGCCACCAGTTTTATGATGTGACCCTCTGACCCCTGCACTGCCTTATGGCTTACAGAACCAAGGGTGGGCACATGGCCCCAAAAGGGTCAATCATATTCTCCCAGTTCAGGATTTAAAATTAGAATTCAAAGACATTATTCAGAGTCTGCTGGTCACATATGAGAAGCATGTAACCTTTGGAGGGCTGAGGTGGCTGCCTTTGGCCACACATCCAGAAAAGGAGAGGAAGCTCGTTTTAGAACCAAAAGAGTAAAGGAGGCTTGGAACAAAACGTAGAATGGGGCATGACATCATCGAGGAAGGGTCCGAGGAAGTTTCGGCCTTGATGTTTTGTTTCCAGGTTGTAATCTTTTCGGACTGTTTCCTCTCTTTGGGTTCCATAGAATATCCCTGTCTCCTTTTGATAAGTTTCCTATTTTTCCTACTTAAACTCATTTGTGTAGTTTTCGTTTTTGTTTTGTTTTAATGTGCAACTAAAGAGGCTTGATTAAAACCCCAGGCTACACCCAAACAGACACCACCAGAGGCTGTTGTTCCTGGAATGCCTATGGGTTAAAGAGTCTAGAACATGAATCAACCAGGAAGCTCAGTTTTCAACTTCAGGCAGCAAGATTGAGTGCGGTGAGCCTTGGGTTTAGCTGAGGCTAAGGGATTTGCATTTGAGCTTGAAACAAAAGAATAAGCAGCCCAAGATATAGAGCTAGGTGGTAATCTTCAAGTCTCTTTGGAATGCATTCATTTGGTAACTATGCGAGACGTCCCCATCCTTCCTGGCCAGGTGACTCCATGTGGTGTCTTTTCCAATTTAGCATGCTCAGGACAAGATGTTATTCATCTCTGCAGTCTCAGCACCTAGTGTGATTCTGGCACTCAGTCGGTGTATGCTGTACAAATGAGATGGTCAAACAGGTTTAATAGGTATTCGTTAAACCAACCAGCCATTTGAACAAAACTACTGATTTACCACAATGTCTTAATAACCAGCACCACCACAGCATTGCAAACTGCTGGTGTGGACTATAGTCAATTATTTAAGCAAATCTCAGATGCCAAAAAAAATGAGCTGCCATGGCGGAATATGCTTACTGCATGAAATATGAAATGAGAGGATATGTTTTACTTTGTGTCTAAGAAAACCTTGACTATGATGAGGAGACATAATTTTTGTTGGACTAAATCTTTCAATATAAAAACAAAAAGTTTATTGTCCAATAAAATATTTTAAGGAAACATCTTGGTTTTGTATCAAATGGCAGACCTGCCATTGTAAAATACAGTTCCCACAAACCAAGTCGATGCATTCCAACAAATATTTATTGAACACCCACGTGTCGGCTCATGTGATATAAAGATTCATACAACAGCCCCGTCCCTCAAAAGAGAGTTTTAGAATAATGCAGTGGCCTCTGGGGTGAGGTGTGGTTTAATTAAGAGATAGTTGAATAAGCCATTGATAGGTCTGGTTTTTAATTTTTAAAGCATGCGCAATCTTGGCCTTGTCATTTAGGCCATGCATTTTTGACAGCTTTTCTTGTGTCCATCACTAGTCTGGGCTCTAGCTTCAAAAAGTAAACCATGACGGGAATATAGGAAATACTCCATAGATATTTGTTGAATGTGGAAATGAATGAATGAATGTATGCATGGATGAATGAATAATGCAAGCAGTTCTCTGTTCCTTCTTTGTTGATAGCCAAGGGTTGGTGGAAGAATCATGATTAGAGAACAATGAATAGAACATTATTCTGCTTGAGTAAAGGTCAAGGGAGGCTCAAAGAGTTTTGGCCTGAACTGTGCTTTAAAAATATTAAGTTTTTTTTTTTTTTTCACACACTGCTGGTAGGGATGTTAATTGGTACAGATACTATGAAACACAGTATGAAGGTTCTTCAAAAATTTAAGAGTAGAGCTACCATATGACCCAGCAATCCCTTTTCTGGATGTCTACCCCCAAAATTTGAAAACACTTATTGGTAAAGAAATATGTACCCCTATGTTCACTGGAACATTATTCACGATAGCCAAGACATAGAAACAACCTATGTGTCCTTTGATGGATGATTGGATAAAAAAGATGCAGTACATGTATACACAGTACTATACAGTGGAATCCAACTCAGCCATTAACAATGGTTTAATGTTGCCATTTATGACAACATGGATAAATCTTGAGAGTATTATGCTAAGTGAAGTAACTTAGATGGAAAAACAGGAACTGTATGATATTATTGATATGTGGGATATAAAACAAAAATGAACAAACAAACAAACAAATAGATACAGGCAACAGAATGGTGATTGCCAGATAGAAGAGGGATAGACAAAGACAATGAGGGAAGAGTGTTGAACATATGGTGATGGAGGGAGACTAGAATTTGGGTGGTGAGCATTATAGAGCTGTACACCTAAAATTTATAATCTTATTAACCAATGTTACCCCAATAAATTTAATTAAAAATACTAAGTTTCTTGGGAAGGTTGGCCATTAAGTTAGAGGAAACCTTTGTTTTCTTTTTGCTAAATAAAACTATGGGAAACCACCACGAGATAGGATAATCTCTTGGTTTGTCTGGGTATCAGGGCAGGACACATGTGGAAGAGAATGGAGCTGAACCAAGGGAAGAGATAGGTGAGATGGGGCCAGTTGAGAAAAATATGTGTCAGCTTTATATATGTATTCATTCAAAGATGCCTGTGAATGGTACTGCCACTCTGGAAAATTGTTGGACAGTTTATTATAAAGTTAAAAATATACACACAGTTTGACCCATTCAAGGCAAAGTATTTACACCCAGAGATATTAAAATGTTTGCTCACATAGAACTCTATACATGAATGTTTAAAGCACCTGTGTTTATAATTGGCTGAAACTATAAATGACCCAAATGTTTTCTAATGGGTGAATAGATAAACTGTATTACATCCAAAGAATGGAATATTATTCACCAATAAAAATTAATGAAATATTTATAGATGCATCACTGACATGAGTCCCACAGAAATATATTTATTTTATTCCTTGACTCATAGCATTTCAAGCATAACTTCTCAAGCACTAGAAACATTTCTCTTGCTGCCAGATAATATATTCTATTTTTGACATGAGGCTTCATTAAGACTGCTCACATTTTCCCTACTTTTTTCTCTTTAAAAGCAATACAAATTATTCCTTTTATTCTTAATTTATAAATTTGTGGGAATTAATAAACCTCTTGTGAAGAGTTTGTGGAAGTACAAAGATGTTCTATTTTGGTGGGAAATGTTAGACTTGGGATATGCAAATATTAACCTATGAAAAAGTCCCCTTTTATGTGCTTAAATTGGAGAGGACTCATAGGAAAACAGCCTGGGAATGAGATTGGAATTTCCCCTCAATGATCCTTTGGCACTTGGCCAGGATATGAAGATCCTTGTGGATTTCTTGATGATAATCTCTTGCCTTGAACCCTGACTCTCCAGTCCAGAGATGACTTGTACTGACGTGACTTGGTATAGCTTTGTCTACTTTATACATGTTCATTATTAAAAACTTGCATGAAGGTAGAATAGCAAGAGCCATTAGAGCTCATCTTTTTGCAGATGAGGAAATCAAAGCCTAAAGGAGCCAAGTTTCTGCTCCAGGTCACACGCAGACCAGAATTAAAATCCAGTTACCCAGATGCCTGGTATACTCTGTTTTATACTCTGCTGGTTGACACTTCAACTATTTGCTTGCATTTTTTAGCAACTATCCCAACACTCCGTGGGGGATGGAGTGGGGGGTGGGGATCCTTCTGCTGTCATAAAACAGCCTTAAAAACAAATAGAAAGTATATAAGACATTAACCAGAGGCTTTATAGAAGTAAAATACATTTACGTGGACTTGATTCCTATTTGTGGGCATGGTTAGAGTTGCTTAGTGTGAAAGTTCCCACGTGGGGGAAGAAAAGAATTCTTGCAAAGCATCCAGACCTCGATTTCATAACCACTATGTCTTACACACAGAGAAAACGCTTTTGTCCCTTTTATGGGATGAGCCTAGGCTCTGAGTTGCTTTCCAGAAGTGGAGATGATTGGCATTGAGTCATGCACATTCCTTTGCCTAGTTTTGTTTATTGCGTGGTGGGGGCATTTTCCAGATGTTTTTCTTGAGTTATGATCAATGGGGTATTGTCCCCACTCCAGCCTTTGAAAGGGCTGGCCCAAGTGTCAATCCCATGTCTGATAATAGGGTAGCTTAGCCCTTCAAAGTGCAGTAGCCCAGGATTCCAGCAACTTGATATGAATTGTGACTTCGCCACTAGTTTTAACATGTGACCTCAGCAAGTTCTCCTCCTCTTCTATAGAAAACAAAACATTTGGACTAGATCAGAAAGCCATCTGGGCTCCTCTTCCCCAGTCTTGTGCCTCTGCAGGCATCACCCGATGACCATGAGTCCCAGACTCTTTTTTTTTTTTTATTAATATATTTTATTGATATTTTACAGAGAGGAGGAAGGGAGAGAGATATAGAGCTAGAAACATCGATGAGAGAGAAACATCAACCAGCTGCCTCTTCCATACCCCCTACCGGGGATGTGCCCACAGCCAATGTATTGTACATGCCCTTGCCCAGAATTGAACCTGGGACTCTTCAGTCCGCAGACCGACGCTCTACCACTGAGCCAAACCGGTTTCGGCGAGTCCCAGACTCTTTTTATGGTGATACAATAGTGCTTGCTACAAATGTTCATTTTAATCATGCATTGGCACATCATCATTAACATACATTTGATGTCAAAATGAATTTGGTTTCATGAACGACGAAAGTAAATTGAAGTTAGTGCTGGAACCACGGTTACTTTCTGACATCTTGCTTGGCTTATGCACCTGGGGGTGACCACATCCTCTTTCCTATGTCTTCACCTGGAACCCTGAGACCAGCCCTCATCACTGGTGATTCTGTGATGTGCTACTCTCATTTGATTTCTCCGAGTCGTAGCTACCAGAACCAATGCAGAGTTTTCCATGGGTCTTTAGACAAAGCCTTTTGGATACTTAAAGGACATTATATACAGGATGTGCTTCGCACAGGAGCTGGCACATGGTTAATAGCCTGTTATCAACATCCTAACTACTACAGTTGTTACAATGAATAATTTAGAAAAGAAGCTTCTGCTTATCTATTAAGGTAATATTTATCATTAAATATGTATTCTTTCTCTGTCTCCTCGACAACAGCCAAGTCTATTGTAGCTTCCGGATCTGAATATTTACTCTCTACTCTCTGAGGAAGGGTGAGCCAAGTTTACTTTCACTAGAATTGCTATTACTTTTGAACTCTGCTGATGGGAAATGGTATGTGAAACCTTGTTGTCTAGGATTTCTTTCAAATGGGCAGTTTCATGTTTTCTCTTTTATTTTTTAAATATATTTTATTGATTTTTTTTTTTTAACAGAGAGGATGGGAGAAGGTAGAAAGTTAGAAACATCAATGAGAGAGAAACATCAATCAGCTGCCTCCTGTACACCTCCCACTGGGGATGTGCCCGCAACCAAGGTACGTGCCCTTGACTGGAATCGAACCTGGGACCTTTGAGTTCACAGGCCGATGCTCTATCCACTGAGCCAAACTGACCAGGGCTCATGTTT
The DNA here is from genome assembly GCF_964339955.1 of Pipistrellus hanaki. Taxonomy (NCBI): domain Eukaryota; kingdom Metazoa; phylum Chordata; class Mammalia; order Chiroptera; family Vespertilionidae; genus Pipistrellus; species Pipistrellus hanaki. Next base: position 45,692,148 of record NC_140519.1, on the reverse strand, counting down.
CCTCTTTTAGAAGCAACACGTAGTGCGCCGTAGGTTCTAGGCTTAGTTATTGCCGCTTCTTAAAGATGAGTGATGTTATAGAACTGGGAAAGGGAATTAAAATTTTTTTTAAGTCGAAGGATCTCCAAGAAGCAAGGCATGTGAGTCCAGGGGAACCAGCGTTGTAGGGGCTGCACAGAGGAGCGTGCCAGGAGAGGAAGGGGGGTGGCACCTTGTGGGTCCAAGCACTGATTGGTAAATCTGAGCAAGACAATGGTGGTGGCAGACTGGTAGCTGTGACCACCACACCACTGTCTTTGGAAGCAATCGGGTAAAATCTGCTTATTCCTAAGAACCCCCAGGCTGTTCTCTCAACCTTCAGCTGTGTAATTGATGATAGAAATAATTATCAAAGGGTTTACAATCGGCTAAAATTCATAGAAGTCTGAAAAAAAATCCCGAATTCCATGGTAATCCATGTTATATCCAATCCCTGAGTGGATGTGATGCCAATTACTGCCACCTGCCCCTGCTTGTCTCCCTGACAACACCCCAGGGTGGGGGGGGTGGGGCTGCACTTACAGCCCTGTCTGAACGGCCACTCTGCCTCTGGGGCCAGGGCAGGGACGCCCCTTGCAGACTGCTGGGGCGGGGTCCCCGTGAAAAGCAGCATGAAATCTTCCTTTAGGCTACACAGGGGCTGCCATTCTGGCGCTGTGTCCAGTGCGCATGCGGGGACTGAGCATTTCCGTCCAAGAGGAAGGGAAGAGGAAGGGGCCCGATGCTGTAGCAAGGGGCACCAGTTAGGTGATCTCATTAGTCCCAGCACCTGAATTTATCAGCATCCCCACTTTTCACGTGACAGTATTGAGGCTCCAGGGTCACCTCGTGTTTTCTGTGCCTAAACAAGGATTTTAGCATAATTTCTCTCATTCCCCGAATCTCTTCTCTACCACTCCCATTCTACACAGTTAGAATTTGCTTAGATTTCTTTTGCATTTTTTAATTGGAAGCCTGTAGTAAGTTTCTCCCCATTGTCTTCAAAATTCTTTGTTTCTGTCTCCAGCTCCTGCCAAAAATCAAACTTCAGTCAATGAGGGGTGGGGGAGAGAAGGGGGAAAGGGGACATCTGTAATACTTTAAACAATAAAGATAAATTAAAAAAAATCTAACTTTATGTCTCACTGCCATCTTGGTTTTTGACAGTGGTTCCCATGGAAACAATCAACACTGAGGAATGTCCCTGCTGAGAGGGCCCCAAATGGCAACTATAACGAGAAAGTTATTGGCCTTATGTGCGAGTTTTAGCCAAAAGAACTGTTAGAAAGAGTGTAAATTACAATCACCAGTTCCTGAAAATGATGGCATCCTTCATCTCCATGAGCGCAGACTGCACTTAACATTTCAAGGTACTTTTACAGGCCAATGTCCTTAGGTGCTCACATTAGGCAAATGGATGTGGGAAGACAGTCGTCCATCTGTAAAGTTCCTTGTTCACTGTCTCAAAGCTGTAGGTACAGACCCAAAATTCAGTTCTAAGTATTCTGACTCCATCCAGTGCTGTGTCCACAGCTTGCCTAATACTTAATTATTTAATATTTATTCACTCACCTATTGCCTCTGCAATATTAAATGTTTTTCCTTGTCCAGACATTATACTGAGTGTGAGATTAAAAAAGAAAAAAAAAGGCTGACTTTCTGCTATCAGATAGCTCACAATCTTAACTGAAAGCTGGCATGTAACTAATAATCATCATTTAGTAAAATCAATAAGACAGCCAAAGATTGAGATCATCACAGGAATTACGAAGGAGAGATGGAGTTTTGTTTAACTGCTTCTCAGAAGCGGGTTCTAGTGGCTTTTGACAGATGCTAAGATTTTGCCAGGTGGCTGAACATGTGAAAAACCAGTCCTGTGTGTTTTGCCTAAATGTCTGTTATATTCATTAAAAGAAAATGGCTTCGGAAGTATATAGTGATACCAGTATCTTAATTCAGTGAGTCATACTCTTGCTTCTCTGTATCTCAGGATAATATTTAATTACATTAGGTCTTCCTTGAATCTGTATATTCTTCCTGTTACTGAGTCTGATTTTTACACATTTGCACAAATATACAGTATTTTGTCTAACAGATTTTTCTCCTTGTTGATCATTTAACTATGAGTTTCTTTTCTTATTATTAGTGTTAGGACACTTGAGTGTTCTTTGCCCGTTGCAGGAGGGTTGGAATTTCACCTGGGGGAACTAGGTAGTTCACATACAATGTCTTGCATTAATCACATCGATTGGTAGGGAAACCCTCCTGTAGGGCTCTGATTTATGTTTGGACATCAAAGAGTATGTACAACCATGAATAGAAACATAGACACTTGATAGTTGCTTAACACTTGCTGTGTGAATTAGCTGTAGTTCAGCCATTGGCCCTGCTGTAGTTATAATTTGGTATATAGCCATAAAAGACGTGTTGGAGAGGATGTCAAGGTAGGTATCCTTCCCAGTGCTCACATCAGTGTGCAACACCCAATGGGGCCAGACGGGTAACTTGAGAGAAACAGGCCACGTGCAGAGGGCAAGGGACGTGCCATGTAGGTTGTGCAGCTTCCTGTCAGCTGCAGTGAGCCCTCACCACGAGGCCTGCAGAAACTCGGGCTGCTGCTGCTAGGTCTTCTGAGTGTAGAGGAAACAAACCCCAGGTTTTTATGGAAATCTCTGAATCTTTGCAGGAGCGTCTTTGGCTAATAATCTGCTTGGTGTGTTTCCTTACTATTTACTTACCGGGCTCTTTAACGTGGGAGGAGGCGGCTCACGGAACTCCCGAGGGCTCATGGCCCTGCTTAGTTTTGCTCCAGCAGCCCTGCTGACAGAGCGGAGGGGAGAGAACAGATGCAGGGAGAAGGAGCTTTCATGCCTGCCTGCCAGATCCTTGCTCGTAAACTTTCCCACGGAGAAACCTCTCTAAAGCCACTCTTCCATTTTCTCTCTCTTTAAAAATCCCGTCTGACAGTTCCTCTTTATCACATCCTCTGCTCTGAATGATCTTCACATGCTCAGGCCTCTGGAGGCTTTTCTGTATCTGCAACATGCATGCCCTGATCCCCTCCCAACCGGGCAAGGTTTCCCAGATGTGCGTGATGGATGCGCAGAGGTTTGCTAACAGGTGGGGCGAGGATCATCGCCAGGCCTCGTGGGGGCTGGGCACGGAGAGCAAAGGCAGTGGATGGATGTGAATTCACTGTCCTGCTTGCTTGTGCGCATCCAGGGCAGGGAACAGTCAGGTGTGGGGCTGGGAGGGGGGAAGGGGTCTGGGACGGCTTTCAACACTGTGTTTCCAGCATGTGACATAGAGGTAGAGAAGGTGTGCAGAACGTGTTTGTCAGCCTAAAGGTGAGTCTTGTCTGTGAAACCTGCAGATTGTATGCTCGTAGTCAGTGATCTAATAAGACGTGCATTCAAAAACAGTTGATAAATCTCATTCGCATCCCCAGTCAAATAATGTAACAGCCGAGGTTCCTACATCCCTACTGGAATGCATGCAGGGCACCCCACAGCGACACATATTTAAATGACGTGGCAAGAAGGTTAATTTTTGGGTATAGACTGGTCTGGGTTTAAGCTGTCCAGGTATTCATATAAAATACTGGAGATCTGGGAGGCCGAAAAGGAATGCTGGTTTTCAGGATGGCCTAGAAACTCCATGCCGCCTCCTCGGGGAAGCCACCCCTGGTTTTCAATGCAATCCAGCCATCTGTCAAACGTCACTTGGAAGGGAGACAGGGCCATTCTGTTTTCTACCTATTAGCTGTGTGGCCTTGAACAAGTTACTTCAATGCTCTGAGCTTCAGTGTCTTCAGTTATAACTTCCTCCTTTTCAGTTGGATGTGGATGAATCTTAATTTAAGGAAACACTGAAGAATCAGGGCCTGGAAAAGAACAGAACGAACAGAAGCATCAGTCAGTTCCAGCTCTTTCTGCACCACTTGGTTTAAGATTCAAATTCCAAGGGGGAAAGCATCACATGGGTCTGGTTCAGACCATGCGGCCATTCATGCTCTCTGATTGACAGTCTTACTAAGACTTCACTGGATGACAAGAGAAGGACGCTCAACGGAGAGAACTGTCTGACAGGGACTTGACCGCTGGAAAAGGGACTGGACCAGCCCATGGGGACCTGACAGAGAGAGGCCTGCAGTAATCCGTAGCTGACCTTGCTCCTTCCAAGCCCTTATGTCTTGCAAGTACCTCCGACTGGTCAAGCCAACTGGAAGCTTTAAGGCAAGGGAGCCCATTGATAAGGTTTCTATGAAGTCAGCCTTCTAGATAACACAGCAGTGTAGAAAAGAGCATGTATAATGTCCCTAATACATTCATGAAGTGAATTCTTTCTTCTCATTAAAAAACAAGGCCCATGACTTCTCTTAGCCCAGAAGGAAAAATTATGTGTGCCATCCCTGGTTCAGGAAATTCCTCATCATTTGGAAATGGCCAAAGCCATGAGTCAGCGGGTTTCTCTCTTCTTCCCCTGTGAGCCTGGTCTCAGCGAGGCCCAGCTCCAGCTGCGGGGCGCTCCCCTCCTTGCGGGGCCTCGTGGAGGCTGTGGGTGGCAGTTCCTCCTACGCTGGTGGCTCTGAGCTTCTGCCAGGGCTGAAGGAAGCCACTTCAAAAGATGCTGCCACCACCACTGATAAATGGAATCAGAAGGCCCTGCCTCAGCCCAGGCGGTTCCTAAGCACTTTTCAGCAGTCCCCCCTTTTCAAGGTCTGTCCTTCTGAGTGGGTTTGGGCAATCTGGGGGCCTTTTTTGCCAGGCAGCCCTTTACAAGTACAGACTCACCCCTCGGTGTTAGGAATGTGGGGAGATAAGGAGTTCCGCTTGAAGGGAAAGGAAGTGGGGCCTTTGCCATGGACTCTCTGTGTGTTCCCTCTTGTTTCCTTTTGCTAAATAAGGTTGGAATACTTCTCGGTTTACTCTCAGCCAAAGAGATATTTTGTAATCTCCCAATGCATTAAAAATAGACTGACTTGAATTAAAGTCACATTTTTATTCCATCGTTTTCAGATGAAATTACTATGATTCCATGGTTTGGGAAACTAAATAGAAGTGGATACTTGGAGTAAACGAGTATTTCATTTTCATAAGGACAGCATGATTTAGTGACGGGAACACTGACATGGGACTCCTAACCCTAGGTAGATATTGGTATCAGCTGAACTTGGGGAAGCCATTTTTCCTCTTAGAGTCTCAGTTTTGGTATTTGCAATGAGAGTTAGATAGGTAGGAGAGTGAAGATTCAGTCTGGCCAGTGTGGTTCAGTGGTTGAGCGTTGACCTATGATATGGGAGGTCATGGTTCGATTCCTGGTTAGGACACATGCCCAGGTTGTGGGCTCCATCCCCAGCATGAGGCGTGCAGGAGGCAGCTGATCCGTGATTCTCTCCTATTGATGTTTCTATCTCTATTTTTAATACAGTAATTTTTCAAATAAATCCTACTGCCTCTTTGTAGAATGCTTCTGTTTGACAATAGATATTTAAACATTTATCTAGAGGTGAACTTCATTCAATCTATATTTCTTAATTATCTGTGGGAGTAGATTATCACTGTGGTAGATGAAGGGGAAAGGGACTCTTTGAGAAATAATGTAGAGATTGCTTTGGTGGTTTTTGACTGATTCAAAGACATGAAATGAGGGAACCAAAAATGAAGAAAAAAATATACCATTCTGGGCATGAGCCCTTATACTCATGTTACCCAGATGCATACCACATCTTCATCAGTCAAGAATGACTTCACTTCCCCTTTCACCGGGCTTCTCTAACCATTGTACCCCACGGTCTCCCTGTCTATGATTGAACTGAGCTTATTCATTTGTGGTCCATGCTCTCTAAGTTCATTCTTGTCCTCTTTTTCCTATCATCTGTCATGTCCCCAGGGAGCCCTGGCAGCCCTTCTAACCTTCAAAACCCTCATGCCAGCTCCAGTGGCCCCAGCAATGAGCACTAAGCTACTCCCTGCAATATGATTTTCCCTATTTACTTCAACCTGTTGTCTGGAGCGTTTTTGTCAGTACCACTGAGCAGATGACTTGTGTGCTCCGCCAAGAGTCATGTGACTCAGAGCCTCACGTTGCCTGCACAAGAATTCGAAGAAGTGTTAGGCTTCAAGCCATCCATCAGCATGGGCCAGCTCTCCGTAGACCTCATAACCCTCTTATTTATAGCCACCCGCTGCATTTCCTCAAAGTAACCCTAGCTCTTAACATCTCGCAAAATGATATATGTGAACAAATTATTAACTGAAGTATCCGGAAAAACAGAAACTTGAAAAAGAAAGTGTTGCCTGAGGTTAGGAAACAAGATCCCAGAGCTGCTGAAATGAGTTTGCTGGTGTGTGTACGCACATACACACACATACACACACACCACACACACACACACAAACACACACACACACACACAATTCTTGGAAATTCAGTAATGGAACAAACAGATTTTATTTAATTGATAGCCTTGAAAATAACTTCATGTTGATTGACTTGGAGTGATGAACACAACACAATATGCAGATGACATATTACAGAATTGTGCACCTGAAAAAGAAATAATTTTATAAGTCAATGTCACCCCAATAAGTTCAACAAAAAACAAACAACAAAAATGGTTATGTCTTGATAATCGGTTCTGGAAAAAAAAGAATCCCATATACATTGTTCTTGTATAAACTCAAAACCATCATAATTCTATTCCACATGCAGAGATTTCAGGATGCTTTTCTAAGAGGCCTGAGTAACCAGTGGCCATCTTTAAGAAGGAGAGTGACAATATTTGATTTATACTTTAGGACCTTATCGGTATGGAGGCAGCATAATTTTGAGTGGTATTCAGAAAGTGTATAGCTACAAATATTTAACAAATAACGACTAAGTCAACTGGTGAGTTTCCCTCAAGACATTTTAAAAAGTATTTTTGAGAGACACAAAAGAAAAAAAAGGAAAAGAAAGTCTCTCAAAGGAGTTACACTTGTTCTCTCCCTTGTGCATTTCAAAGCAGCCATTCCAAGCCAGTACATTCTCACATATAAGTCAGGGCTTTGCAAATAGCCCAACTATCAATTTACGTTCTTTTAAAGAACTATTTGTATCTTGCCGTTCATTCATTCTCTTAATTATTACAACAGTAACTTGGAATAATGTTTCTCTCACCTCAAAGGCTATAGCTGGTCGCTTGCTCGCCAGATTTGGTGTTCTCAGCAGGTGTGGGCGTGCACTTCCCCAGGCCAGCCTGTCTGAGACGGGCTTTACGACATGTCTACTTCCTCAATGTCCTCATCTGCCAAGGTAGGATACTGTCACCTTCTTTGGGTGGAGCCAGTGACAGCTTTTGTCTCGTGCTTCTTTTTTTCTGTCACATGACTAATTTGCAGTCCTTCCGTTTTCTCTGTATCTCTTCTCCGTCTCCATGCCCCTTCAGCCGAGGTGCCTTCTGTCAGAAAGACCCTGAGCTCCGCTAGAGAAGGGCTTGTTCCCATCCCTGTGCTGCTGACCGTTATCTGGGCCTTTCCCTCATCTGGGAAATGCAGGGTCTCTTTAACTGACCTCTGAGTTAGGACCCAGTCCAATCATGTCAGCATTGTTTGTGGTTTGCATTTATGTGGTCCAGCTTTTATTGATTCCTGTCTATGTGCCAAACGCTGACCTGAACGATTTGCTGATGTTTGTTTCATTTAAATATATTTAAGGTGGTATGTTAACTTTTTTAAATTATAGTAAATACGCTACTAGCCCATTTGTAGATGAGGAGTTGGAAGCATTCAGAGAATGCTCACGTTTCTCAAGGGTTCACCACTATGAAGGGGGAACCAAGCAATCTGACTGTAGACTATGAAGCTTTGATGAAACTGCTCAGTATCTCTCCACTGCAGTGGCCTCTTTGGGCTCCATCATTTCCAGCATCCATTCCCCTGGCTCAGTGATGTGGACCATTCAGCACAGGTTCTTTACTGTTATAACCGTTTCCATGGTCACTGCTGACTCAATTGTACCCACTTCCACAGACACTGCTTTTCCTCCCCTCCTCTCTTCTTGATTCCTTTCCTCTGTGAGGGTAAAGGTGGGTGAAGTTCTGCTGCCATGGAATGGATACTGTCTGGAGAGGGAGATCAGGAAACAGGTGGGGAAAGTAATGGGATAATGGTAGATGCCATGATTGACAGGAAGGGAATATGCAGGAAGCAATGGTCAGAAATCAGGGCTGAGGCCGGACGGCTTGAAGTAGCTTCATAAGGGAAGCCCTCTCTGAGGAAGTGATATTTAATATCAGACTCAGGAGAAACTAGGTGAAGCATGAAAAACCATATGACTAAAAGGCTGTCCACATGATAAATCAGTGTAAACATTAAGCCACTCCTTTCATATTGCTACAGAAAGACAGTGAGGGCATCATGGAGTCTTGGGTTCTTATGGAAGGGGTCTCCATTTTTATGAATCCCACATTCTTTTTTGGTATAAAGGCACAAATGGGTCTATTAGAGACATTCATCCCGGGCTTAGCAGACACTTTCTATAAAGTGTGAGACTCTGAATTTTTTAGACTCTGTGCTCCATCAGATCTCTGTCTTAGCTATCCAACTTTGCCGCTGTAGCATGCCTGCAGCTGCAGACAACACATAAATCAATCAGCATGCTTGTCCAATAATATTGTACTCATGGATGTGGAAATAGGAATTTCCATATGTCACAAAATAGGATTCTTTTTTTCCAGCCAATGAAAAACTTAAAATCTCTTCTTCACTCATGGGCTTATGACAGCAGGCAAGGAGGCCATAGCTGGTCTACAGGCCGCGTTTGCTGAGCCCTGATCTGCAGCAAGGTCCTTTAATGCACGAACTCTTAAACAGTATCTGGGTTTGTTTCCAAACCACTCCTCTGGCCAGCGGTACCTTGCCAGGACCAGGTCAAAGAAAACAGACTTTGATCCTGCTTTGTTCTCTTTCTTATCTCTCTATCCTTCTCTTCTTAGGCAAACGGTCTTAAAAGTGTAAGCGATACTCCCTGTCTGTGGCCAGTTGCATTTTTATAAAACATGGCTTCAATGATGCTTTTGGTCTCTGATGCGGTTCCAGAACTGTGCACCCCCCCTTCACCCCCATTGACAGGTGGCAGAGATGACTCCCCCCCCCCCCCCCCCAAAACTGGGCAGCCTCTGGGAATGCCTCCACTAATAGAGTGCTACAGGAGTGATGTCTGAGGCTTCCAAGCTGGGTCAGAAAGGGCAACACAGCTCCTGCCTGCCTTCCTTCAGAACATGAGCCCGTGGACCCTGGCGCTGCCATGGAAGAAATATGCAATGCTGATTGTTTCCTTTAAAGGCTTCCATTAGCCTCCTCTAAAGCAGATCTAGTCCTGGACAAAAAATAAAGATGTCCGTGTGCATCATGTGGCTGGAGTTCAAGGTTAGGATGGTTGGGGGCTTAGTCCAGTGGTGCATGTGGAGGCATTTCATGGGAAGCTTTAATAACAAGTTAAGGATCTGGGACTGGCTCTTGAGGGCTAAATATGTGGCCACTGCAGAGCTTTAGGGGCAGCAGTAGAGTGGACAGGTTTCTGTTTTAGAAGGACCACTCTTGTTGCAATAGAAGCTCTGGATTAGAAGGAAGCAGCACTGGTCTGAGACCTGGTTAGAGGCTCCTGATGTGATCTGGATGAGACTCGAAGGTGGGCAGTGGCAATGGACATGGGTAAGGGAGTGGAATTAAGAGGTTTCAGAGATGGACTGGGAGGGCGGATACTGCCTGTTCAGCTAATGGACAGGTAACAAAACAGGCGTTACTGTAGTGTCATCTTCTACTGTCTTGTTAATAGAGCAGATTCCTCTTAGATACAGCTAGGTCTCCCAGCCTGCTGTTTCTCCCCCTCCCTGTCAATATGCAGTACAGTTCCCACGTGGGTGGCTCATCTCCTTGTTCTTCAGCACACAGGGAAGCCGTTCCTTGAAAGCAAGATGGCACAGATAAGCCCACAGCTGCTCTGACAAGGGCTGGGGACAAGGGCTCCTCTGGGCTGTGCCTGTCAAACACCTGCCTCCGTGGGCCACAGACCGGGTCCCCCCCAACAGCCTGGGAACCCTGTCCCGAAGTGTCTTCCCAGCTCTTATCTCAACCCCATCACTGCATTCTGGGTTTTTAATCTGGGAGATTAAATCTCTTCATGCCCGAGTGGAAAGATCATATCCTTGTCATTTTTCACCTGCATAATTTCTCAGCTGCCTTAGTTTAACCTGGTGTATTTATGGCCCAACTGTAATTTAGGAGACTACTTAGTAAATGCCAATTTCAAAAGACAGCTCTTTCAAATTGCCACTCAGAGCAGCTTTGTGAGTGAGTGTAGTGAACTGTGGCAAAACCGATCATTTCAGTCAATTAGACTTTTAGGCCAGTCACTTTTTACTGTTCGGAAAGAAAGAAAGCACGTGAAAGCTAGAATCAATCAATTACAGTCTAAATGTAGACAGGAGACAGAAACACAATACATACATACACTTATATATTAAATTTGTGGCGATTATTTTTATAGAGGTCACTTGAGTTCTGTTATAAAGTATTCATTTTGCATAAAGCAGAAGTCACTATTAAAAAATGTTAAGAAGATCCTTTGGCTAGAAATTGGGGTAAAATAATTAAAACTTTGAGAATGGAGAATAGACATGCCTATTCTAAAGAAGGGGCTGGTGAAATGCCCACCTGAGCAGATCTATCAGGAAAGTTTTCTTGTAAAGACTTTATTGACCTGTATTCAGAAAGTTCTAAGACTTAATTAAAAATAATTGAAGTATGGCAGGAGGCCACTAGTTCTGGATAAATGTAATAGATAATTGTTGTTATTTTTTCCTTTTTTATTGAATTTGTTGGAGTGACACTGGTTAACAAAATTATACAGGTTTAGTTGCACAATTTCACAACACATCATCAGTTATGCAATGGAATATTATGCAGCCGTAAAAAATGGAGGAACTCTTACCCTTTACAGCAGCATGTAGATCTTTCTTGACTGTTTATTTTTTGTATCCAACCCAAAATTGGATTACAATGTTTAGAGTTTCTAAACAATCCAAGACATTTTGCTTTCAGACAACTGAAAATTAAAACATTATTAATAGTAAAATGAGATTGGAGAACATAGAAAAAACTCTAGTCTTTTCATATTATGTAGTTAGCAATTTCAAATTCAAACTCTTGAAATATTTGCTCCGATTTAAGCAAGGTTGTAAGCCCTGGCGAGTAGCTCAGTTGGTTAGTGTCATCCCCATATGCAATGTTTTGGGTTCTATCCCCAGTCAGGGGTTATATAAGAATCAACCAATGAATGCATAAATATAAGTGGAATAGAAAGTCATTGTTTCTCCCACTCCCTCCCTAACTCTCACTAAAAGTCAGTTAATAATTTTTTAAAAAAGGTTGCTAGCTACAGCACCAAAAGGACATAGGCCAGAACTGGAGTGGGGCCATCCAGGAGCATTAGTTATGGTATTTTTAACTTGCAAGAATGCTGTGCCCTGAGACTCAAGACATTGTTTGAATGATACCCTTTCCACACAGCCGTCATGACTCCCTCAGACCATTACAATAATTCTCCCAGCTGGCCTTCTACAGAAGTTGTTCATACCATTCACCAAAGCCCTCTTTTAAGCCCCAATACTTGTTGCCCAGTCTAGCAGGAAGAGTGCCAGATTTCAAGTCTGGATTCAGCTCCTTCTAGTATTATACCCAGCAAGTATGTTTCGGTAACTATATTGGCAAGGAAAGCAGATTTCACCTGGAGAGAGAAATAGAGGAGATTTGATACCGAGGGATGGGTTGTTAAGACAAATGGGAGATAGTGAGACAACTGAAGAGGAGCAAAAGCAGGAAGCCAGTAGGGACGGAGTGTTTGGAGGGATCCAGGGAAAGGAGGTACGCTGGAGCACAGGAGGTGAAACATCCCGGCAGGAGCTAACCTACAGCTGGGCTACCATGTGGTAGGTTGGGCCAAAACTCCCTGTTTCTCCTCTTTTCTAACTTTCCATTTTCCATCAGTGCCACCCAATGGTCAAGTCTACCTATGAGCCAATTGACAAGGACACCTAAAAAAATGTAACCCCCCCAGACCCGGTTGGTGGCTCAGTGCTTGGAACACAGTCCTATACACAGGAAGGTCAAAGTTTGACCCCTGGTCAGGGCACTTACCCAAGTTTTGGGTTCAATCCCCAGTTGGGGGGTGTATGAGAGGCAACCCATTGATGTTTCTCACATGGATGTTTCCCTCTTTCTCCTCTCCCTTCTTCTCTCTCTAAAATCAATAATAAAAAAAACAAAACAAAACACCAAACACATCCTCAGGTGAGGATTAAAAACATGTAATCCCCAGTGCTCCTGAGTAGGGGGGTTAGGGGATGGATTTGAGAGTCAGGTGCAAATCATTGGCACAGTAAATGATTCTCCTTTTGAGTAATTGTACCCTCCTCTGTCAAATTTCAAAGTGAAGCTTTTCTGACCCACTTCTTTAGAGCGTTTTTAAATTTGTGAGGACTAAAAATGGAAACTTTTGGAAAAATGTTTTAGAGATGTAAAATGTTAGATGATGGCAATTCCACTTCTGGGAAAGTAGTCAGCAATATGCCTATAGATGTAGGTACAACACTGTTTATCTCAGTGTTTATAATACTGAAAATGTAAAGCAACCTAAAATAGATGTGATATATTTAGGATTTAAAAAAAGAATTTCTCCCTTCAAGGATATTGTGCTCATTCAATGCAGCATGTGCTAAGAATCATGAAAATAGGATAAAATGCTATGGGTACCCGGGGATGAGAGAGGGCAGTGAGTATCTGTCCTGTTTAGGCTTCTAGATATGTGATACAAAGTGTATGTATCACGACGGAGTATATAAAAATGTTAGGGGAAAGTTTTTGGTATTTATATCCAAATAGAAAAAAATTCATCCAGATGAAGACAAAAACAAAAACAAACACAAAACAAAACAAAAAAACAACAAAAAAGAACCTGTTCTAAAATTTCACAACTCACACAGAAAGAAACAGGATGAGGAGGTTAGATGCAAAATTAGAATCCAAGTGACCTGTGAGCTGATTGTTGTTCTCATACTGGTTCTGGTTCCAGTGGGGACCTTGTTCAGGACTCTGCTCCAGTTTTCTGGTGCGAACAATGAAAACCAGGGCCAGCCTGCGTGCACCACCTCTGAGCACTTTGCAGAGGAAGGAACATGCTCTCTTGGGATCTGAGGCTGCATGTGTATCTCACTCCCTAGTCTGGCTGGTCTCTCCTCTGTGCTCAGCTCACAGTCAGCCTTCAGTGCTTTGGAATCATGCTTCATACTTGCTCCAAAAATTAAAGTTAGATGCTTAGATTTTTAACCGCTTCCCCTCCCAGCCCCCCAGCAACACACACACACCCTTTGAGTACTCCGAAGTACCCCACAAGCTTTGTTTCTCATAGTCCAAAATGCAGTGTCTTTGGAAAAGGTCAAAACAAATTTTGAATTCTATCTCAATGGCTTTGTATTGTAGCTGTCTGATCTTTTGCATGTAACTTAATCCCCCTGATTAAGGAACACGAATAAGACAAGTGAACTTGGCACAGGGTTGAGGCCATAGTAGGTGTAATAAACTTTCATGTGTTTTAACGTATTCCTTCCAATACGTCCTTGGACCCCAGGCAAAGGTACTATTGACCTTTCCTACAGAATAACGCATTTGTTCATCTCTGCACATCTTTACTCACACTATCCTTTTTTCCTGGAGTGTCCCTTCCTGTCTTTTGTGTGTTGTTCATTTTGTTTCCTCCATGAAGACCTACCTAGTTAACCAAGATAGAAAATACATTACTGTAAGAGAAAAATCAAATAGCCCTTCTCCTAAACTTGATGAAGCCACTGAATCTTTTTAGCTTTGGACAATTTCTTTTTAATTTGTATTTGTCTTACTTTCCATTATCAGTATCTTATTTATCTCTTAGGCTAAGACCAAATAAAAAACAACGCTAATATATAGAAAGAGAATAGACCTTGCAATTGGACGGACACAGCTGGGTTTGGATGGGACACCCAGTAAGTGTTTGAGATGGTTTTGCTCCATGCCTTCAAAGGGGATGCTTGCTTTTCGGCAGGATGGGAGCACTAGCAGAAAGGAAAGGAACACCCCAACCCCAGACAAAGGAAGAACTATCCTGCAGCCAGTCTCAAGCTGGCATGCTTTCTAGCCGATTCTTTTTTCTTGCTTAGCAAGCATTGAACTTTCTGCTTCTGGTTTGGACCTGAAGTAGAGGTTCCCAAAGACCAACAGGAAGGTCATACTTGTGGTCTCCCTCCCTCGCCTCAACATCACTGAAACCTGAAGTACTGGAATTTCACGTGGGCGTCATTTTCTCAAGAGAGAGAGTTCCAGCTGCAGCTTGCAGCCCAGAGCAGGCCACTGCCTGCTGTTAGAGCAGTCACAGGGAGGAAGGGTGGTTGTGGACCGAACGTCCCAATATTATCTTGTGTGGGTTTAATAATGAAGAAGGGTTGCTGTGGGGAGCAGTGGGATTTCTAAATGCAGGGTAGAATCTGAATAACTTGAGTTGCGTTAGTGAATTTCTGCTTACAGGCATGGGAAAGGACAAGTCTCATCCATTGGTGTTCTATTCATTTATTCGCTCACAAATATTGAGTACTTGTGTTATGCCAATCATTGTCTTTAAAGGGGGCGGGGGGCTTTTTAACACTGATTTTGAGAATCCACTTCTGTGAATTAAGTGTAGGAAGTCAACTTAGATATTTAAATGGATAAATCAGATTATTTGATTCATTAGTTCTATACTCTAGCTATACACGTTTATGTAAAAACATGTTAAGAAACTCTGGTAGTCACTAATATAAAGAGGAGCTCTTGTTGAGGGCTAACCACGCACTAAATAGTTTTGCATTATGTGATCTTAATTAATATTCAGAACGATCCCATGGATAGAATCACCATTATGTTATAGTTAACAAATGTAAAGTTTGCAAAGATTCTGCAACTTTCATAAGGAACATAATTAATCGGAGCCAAGATTCAACTCATTCTTTAAATATTTATCTACTGGTGGGCATTTGGATGTTTCCCAATTTTCAGCTATTACAGAAAGTGATGTTATGATCATTTTTGCTCTTGTCTTTTGTGTGTATATGTAACAATTCTATTTCATTTACAGCTAGAAGTAGAATTGCTGGGCCATAGGCTATGCATATGTAAGCTGCAGTACACACCACCAGTTTATCCCTACACCATTTTTTTTTTTTTTAATAATTTGGTTTAAATGATGTGGCAAATTCTATTCTCCAAAGATCGTCATTACAATAGCTCCCATCCCACAAGCTTTCCTTTTTCTATTTCTCTCCCCCACCCACACATGCATGCTTTTAAAAATATTTTAATCTTGATGTTTCCTCCAGCAAGTGAAGGAGTCTAAGTCCTTCTCCTTAGACCTGACTGGACCTTAGTGATGTCCTAGGTAAGGGCTGTTTGATAGAACATTCTGCAATTATGAAAATGTTCTATCTGTATTGTCTAATACAATAACCACGGACACATTGGGCACTTGAGATGCTGCTAAGATGATTATACAATTGAATTTTAATTTTATTGCATTTTAATTCATTTAAACTTAAATAGACACATGTGTCTAGTGGCTGCTGCGTTGGCCAATGCAGGCTTAGACCAATAGAATATGGTGGAATTAATGCTCTGTGATTTCTGAAGCTGGATCATTAAAATGCCACACATTCTGCCTGGCTCTCTTGGAACACAGCTACTATGTGCAAGTAATTGGGAATCCCAAGCAGACTGTGGGAAAGTCTCACAAGGAGAAAAACCTAGGATTATGGGTCACAGGCACAGCTGAATTCCACCGGGCAATTCAACCCAACTCACTAGCGTGTGAATGAGCCATTTTGAAAATGGAATGAATCTACAGTGCTGAGACCAGCTGCTTTCACTGATGCTGAAAGTATGAACAAGCCATCTCTGCCTGAACTGCAGATGCAGAAGTCAAACAAGTGTTTTTGATTCTTTAAAGCCACAACAGTACAGTCAGCTTATTAAGTTTCATGTCTAGTTGGTCTGTGACTCTGTTTCTATGTAGGTTAGATGTTGGCATGAGATTTTTCATGTCGCTCATCATTAAGTCTCTTCTCTCCTTTTACAGTGATCTGCATTCTGCAGTGGTGGTATCAGGACTTCCCCCCAGGACAATGAAATATTTAGCTTTTGCTGATACTTCAAATCTCTTGATCAGTTTGCTTATCTTTTGTGAGTTCAGGGATAAACTAGGAATGATGGTTTATCCAGGACGTACTTCTTAGTTTTTCTTTAAAAGCAGGAGAGAACTTTTAATTATTTAGTTTAAGAAACAACAACAAAACCCACTTACCCCCAAAAATGTAAAATGAAACAAGGAAATTTTATTTTCAAAGACATAAAATATAATGCCTTGAGCTTAAAAAAAAATCAGAAAATACAGAATGAAAGAGCTCACCATATTCTAGGTAAAACATTTAAAAAATTGAAAATATATATAACTATATGTGAAATTTTAGGATTGCAACAATAATGAAAATAATTTTAAAATCTAATGTAGTGAGTGGTGGGACAGGAGGAAATATTATCTTCAGAGAAACAAATCAGCCTGTATTAGAACTACACCAGAAAACCACGGAATCATGAAGGATAAACATTATTATTCAAGAACTCTATATTAAACCAGTATGGTAGTGTGTGTGTGTGTGTGTGTGTGTGTGTGCATTAAAGCAATAGAAAGACATAGGATTTTGTTAGATATTATACGGTTTTGAAAGAAGAAAACTGTCCTAAAATAAATTTGAAGATACATCACTAAATAATATTTATCGTAATGTCTCATAGACCCAGAGTTAAGAACCTGCTCTGTGTGTTCTAGTTGAGAGACCTTAAATATCTCCATTTTCTCATCAGTTCCCATGTTGATGCTTCTCTCATGCCTTATTTACTCATGAACATGTTATTTGGGCTAAAGTTTTTGAAGGTAAAGAGAAATACCTTTCTGTATACTACATGTTCATAAGAGCCTGGGACATCATAAATGGGTCAAAAATGTAAGAGGAATGACAGGTTCTGTGATTACTGATATGCCTACATGCTTGAAATACTTGTGTTAGAATTCAGAAAAATGTTACTAAGAAAAATAAGTCTTGTTTCTTTGAAAAATATATTGAAATAATATGATACAGTATAAGCCAAAGCAGGAGACATCAATAAATATAAAAATAAAACATTAAAATAAACAAATATCTATATTGAGGAAATTAAGAATTATAGGAGGCCACTTTGCTTAATATTATGCATTTTTTAAAATGACTATAAAACAAAATATTATAGAAAATATATGGAATGCAACAAAAGATTCTTAAGTTTGAAAGTATAAAGAGAAAGTGAGCACATCTAAGGGATTTTTACAAATATAAGAAAAGATTGATGCAAAACTTAATAAAGGCAACACAAATAATGAAACTACAAATGAATTTTACTTAAGAATATTGATGCAAAACTCCTAAAATGTGTTAGCAGATAGAATTTAGGAGCTTACTAAAAGATTGCAAAAACCATGGAATCATGAAAGATAAGCATTATGAGAGACATTATTAAGGTGTGATTTAAGAAATTCAATATCAAAATAATAAAGAGCTAATATATGCTAATGGTTGGGATGCTGTAAGCGTAATGATCGATTGCAGTAGGCTGCCTGTGTGTGTGCAACAGGGCATTGCTCCAGGGATGGGTTGGAAGCAGGGAGGCATCTGGAGGAGGCGGGACCATCCCATGCTGGGGAAGGTGGGGGTGAGAGCCTGTAGTGGCCCCCTCACCAGCCCTTCACTACCCACCACTTGCACCCAGAGCATCCCACTGTCCACCTGCCAGGAGCACAGCGCAGCAGGTGGGGGGCTTCCGTGCTCTCTTCTAGCGCTGTGATAGGGTGGAGTCACCCCTTTGCTCTGGAGATGGGGGTGTGGGGGAAGAAGTGGGGAGGTTCCCGGAGAAGGTGGGACCAGCCCAAGCAGACTCCAGGGATTGAGGGAGGGGCTTGAAGCAGCCAGAGTAGGTCAGAGGGGTGGGGAGGGGCCCTAGGCCAGGTGTGCTGGAGCTCTGCATGGAGTGGTTTTGGTGTCGAGGCAGGTCGGTAGGTGGGTGGGTTGGTGGGCGGGGCTGCACAATTTCGTGCACTGGGCTCCTAGTAGCAATATATTTTTCTATATTAATTACAGATTAAGGCAAAAAATATATGTTTATGTTTGACGATGCTGACAGCACTTGATAAAAATCTAGTATCATTTTTAATAAGATGCTTGATAAGTAGGAATGCATTAATACTTAATTAGCATTCTCCCTTAGTAATGAATTAAATATTACCATTAAATTAAGAAATAAAACAAAGATGTTGATTGTCACTACTATTGCCTAACATTCTATGGAAAATTCTTTCCAGTGAATTGAGGCAAGATAAATATGAAATATAAAAAATTTAAAAGATAAGGAGAATATTTCAATTCATAAATATCTGAATCACTTCATAAATCTGGAAAACACACAAGAATCAACTGGGAATACTGGCATAAATAAAGTGAACATTTAGTTAGTAGATTTTAAAAAATATCTAAAACTCTGTTAACTTTACTAGGCTCAAATAAGATACAGCTATATTACCTAAAGAAAAATCCATTGAACAAAGCCATAAAGTAAGAAATAAATGTCCAGAAATAGTGGTAAGTAGAAATGTTAGATTTATTTAAATAAACTTTAATAGGACATAAAAAGAACTTTAAAAAAAAAAACACCCTGAAATAACCCGGAAACATAAAAAACAAATTGAATTAATGGGAATTAATGCCTAGTTGTAGTTAAGATAATGCAATGGTGTAAAGATGCATTTTTTCCAATATTAACCTAGAAATTGAATGTGATTCAAGTAACATTACTGTTAGGACTATTGTTCTGAAATCAAACCTGATGAATCTACATTTCAGGTAAAGAGCAGGCAGGCATATTTGAAAGAGAAAGATAAATGGACAGATCACATTATTAAATGTTGCTATAATATAATTTATAATATAAAATATAATATAAGTAATAGAGTTTGGTCCTGTTGCATGAATAGAAATATGAAAGGGAAAAAAGCAGTCTTGGGTATGACTCAAATAATATGGAAATTTAGATTATGATAATATCAGCATGCCAAATCCGTGTATTAAAGGCAGAATATTCAACAAATGGTGTTGGGACAAGCTACCGAGAAAAGAATAAATTAGCATGAGCTCCTAGTTTATTACTTATTCAAAAATTTTAGTCTAGATGGATAAAAATTCAAAATTATAATGAAAATGGGTTTTTCTTATAATCTTGCAGGAATGAGCTTTTTCTAAGCAAGATATGTAAATTAGAATTTTTGAAAGACTGATAAATATAAACTCATGAAATTTTAAAATTTCTACTTGTCAGAAAATACTATAAATAAAATCAGTATATATAAACAATGTTGGAAATATTTGCAGCTAATTTGAATGATGAAGAAAGAAGACCCTTACATTGATAAAAGATCAGTTAACAAAACACTAGCTCAATATAAATATGGACAAAAGGCATAAAAATATTCTACAGAAAAAGAAATACAAATATTTTTTAACACAAAGATGTTTAACTTTACTCAAAATTAGAGAAATAAAACAAAAAGCACATTTATAGAGTGCACATGATAAAATATTTCTAGTGCTGGTGGGACTGATACTCCCATTCTCCCTCCCATATCTTTCTTGGATGTTTTAAAAATTCTCTTTGTGAACCAACTTTTAGAGAAATTTTAGTCTCTGATTCAAAGAGAATGTTAGAAAAATCTATGAAGTCTCAGGCTTAGCACCGCCCGATGAACTTCACGTTGTAGCTGCTGTTTTTTTTCTTGCTGCGTATCCAAAACTGACCAGATCTTTCAAGAACCCCCGCGCCCCCCCCCCCACCTCCCAATGCAGAGCCTTCTCTGTTTCCTTTCATGGGATGTATCTCTTCTGTTTCCCCTGAAGATGATCTGTGAGTCTCTGATCAGCATCATGTTCTGATTTATCTCTTTGGCCCCCACAAAGTATCTCTTAATGTTCTTTTACATGATAGACATTGAATAAATATTTCTTAATTGGATAGGTACATTAAAGTTCTATTTTTAAAACAAAATTCAGTGCAGGAGAGGAAAAGTATCTTTGTAGCAGGGGCATAGATAGGACTCACCATGAGCCAGGTGAGTGCCCAACACTTTATATACTGTATTAAAAGAAACCTGTAATGTATGCTCATATATAATATATTAAGCTTATCTATACTCTAGCTGTATCTCTATCTGTATTGATATTAATACTTACATCTATCTATCTATCTATCTATCTATCTATTGGGTCGGCAACGAAGTAATTGCGGATTTTTTAAAGAAAATCAAAGACAATTTTTTCATGGAACTAAATAACTTTATTCTGTAATGTATTGCCCATTTTGATCAATGACCTTTTGCCATCTTTCAGGCAGCATCATAATCCCACGTTCAAAAAACTTCTGGTTTTTATTAGCAAAAAACTGAATCAGGTACGATTTGACATCATCATCATTATTGAAATTTTTACCATTCAAGGAGTTTTGTAAATATCGAAACAAAAAGTAATCAGATGGTGCAAGGTCAGGACTATATGGTGGATGTGGCAAAACATCCCAACCAAGCTCCAATAATTTTTGCCGAGTGACCAAAGATGTGTGTGGCCTTGCATTGTCATGATGGAATACAACACCTTTTCGATTTGTCAATTTGGGCCGCTTTTCTTCAACTGCATTGTTTAATTTCGTTAGTTGTTCAATGTAGACATCAGAATTGATCGTTCGGTTGGGTGGTAAGAGTTCAAAGTAGACAATTCCTTTGTAATCCCACCAAACTGATAACAAAACCTTCTTTTGATGAATATCAGCTTTTGATGTTGTTTGAGTTGGTTCACCTGGCCTGCTCCACGATCTTTTCCGCTTGATATTGTTGTAAACAACCCATTTTTCATCGCCAGTTATCAGTCGTTTTAAAAATGGATCATTTTCATTACGTTTCTTTAGCAAATCGCAGCTGCTAATGCGTTGCGTTAACTGTGATTCTTTCAGTTCGTGAGGAACCCATGTATCGAGTTTTTGAACATAGCCAAGTTGTTTTAAGTGATTTTCAATGCATGTATGTGATACATGAAGCTTCTCTGCAATCTCACGTGTTGTACTGTGACAGTCTGAATTGATTATTGCTTTGATTAGGGCGTCATCAACTTCAACTGGACGACCAGAGCGTTTTTCATCTTTGAGTGAAAAATCACCAGAACGAAATTTGGCAAACCAATTTTGACACTGCCGTTCTTTTAAGGCTTCGTCACCATAAACAGCACATAACTTTTTATGAGCTTGCGATGCGTTTTCCCTTTGCGGAAATAAAAAAGCAAAATATGACGAAAATGTTCCTTTTGATTTTCCATTTTTCAACGAACGCCAAACGAAAACTACAAAACAGATCAAAAAACTTTTTTACTGATTAACAGGTGAATAGCCAACTATCAAATAACAAAATGTGTTTTACATTTGTACTACGTCTGCAAACCTAAAAATTCAACTGAAGCCATATGTGTGTGAAACCCGCAATTACTTAGCTGCCGACCCAATATCTATCTATCTATCTTCTGAACTGATGGATAGTATGAGTAGTATGGGTAGTTCTATAATGTTTCTTCACCGTGAAATTCTATAGTGTATGTAAAATGTATTTGAAAAATTATATCATTTAGAGACTTCAAGATGCCCTATGCATTGCACGAATTATGTAGAGGGACTGATTTACAAGAAAGCTGTAGCTCTATATGTGCAACATGTATGTACTGAATGTCTCTGGTGCTGTGCTCAGGGGTGACAGGACAGTGTTCCTGCTCCCACAGGGACAGAGTTTGAATCTAGCTCAAGACAGTAGAGAAATAATATCAATACATCAGGTTCTTTTCAACAATAACAAGTGATGTAAAACACTAAATAAAGCATTCCTGTGGAACAAGGGGTCAAACCGTAGATCATTGACCAAATGCAGCTCCCCGGCCTGGTTTTGTATGGTCTGGGAGCTAAGAATGGATTTTACATTGTTTCAGTTGTCGGGAAAAGATCAAAGGTAGAATAATATTTTGTGACACATGAAAATTATATAGGAAATTCACATTTCGGTGACTATAAATAAAACATTGGATTCTAGCCACGCTCCTTTGTTTACATATTATCTGTGGCTGTTTTCATGCTATGATGCCATATGGCCAGCAGATCCTAAAATATTTACTGTTTGGACCTGTGCAGAAAGTGACTGCTGGGGTGTCAACTGCTTTCCATTGGGTGGTCAGGAAAAGCCTCTTGAAATGAATATGTATTATGACATGGACGTCAGAGGAAAGAGCTTTATTCCTCATTACTTGGGTTCTCCTACAAAATTTTCTTTAGAAAACAGTCTCACAACCCTTTTGCCTCTTCTGTGCCTCCTGAAAAAAAAAAAAAAAGGCATATTTCAGCCATCGTGCCTTCAGAAGCCAAGTTTCCAAAATATAGAAATGTTGGCTCCAGCAGGAATATTTCCAGGTTATATATGAAAACATGGAGAGGAATTATTGTTATAGCACCACGGGTGAGCTTTTCCAGCCAAAGATTGCATGTGTTATTTTGATTTCAGACCATCGGATGGATCCATCAGAGTCCTCTACAGAAGGGTTTGAGCCGAAGGAAACTCATCCTCTCTGCCAAAAGTCGGCTGAGTCATTAACAGAATATAATTAAGATCTGAGGCTTCAGGTTTGGAAAAGTTGTCATAAATTCTCCCCAAAAGGAACATCCATCCAGGAACTTTTGCAAATTCCACCCATATTTTAGGTGGAGACTGGGTTAGGCTGCTGTGTGAGAGGAGGAAGCCTGAAGAAACATTCTCTGTCAGTCCAACTGACATTTAATTTACAAAATCTCTGCCCTTGTAGAGACTGCCATTTTACATACATTATCTCATTTAATTTTCATAAGAGGTGAGGACACAGATGTCCTTACAACCTTTAGTCCGTCTGAGAATCACAGAGATGATTTAGGTGCTGAGAGGTAATTATTACCATTTCTCTTTTTATAGATGAGGAAAAAGAAGCTTATGAAATTTAAATACCTTTTCCAAATTTTTATGAGAAATGGCTGGGATATGAATCCTGCAGGAATAGCAATTCCAGGATTCCTTTAGTGTTACACACACACACACACACACACACACACACACACACACACGATACTGCTGACTTCTGTTTCTCAGCATATGGGAAAACAAGTTTAATCTATCCAAGCATGGGCTTCTTAGTCAATCAGGCCTGGATTAAAACCCTGGCTGGCTAACCAGTGTGAAAATTCAGTGAGTTATTTAACCATTAATTTTTAGCATCTTTATAAAAACTATTTTTAGCCATATCATCCATCCATCCTTATTAAACTGCCGTTGTTTATTTGCCTTTTCATAAATCTATCTTTATGGAATATGTTAGAGCTAATTTCCTTAAGATAAAATAAGTATAACAAATCAGAAATTGAAAAAAACTGACACCCAAATTAAAAAAAAAAAGTAGGCAAAAGAAAATTCAGGCCTTGTTTCTCCCCTCCTCCCCCCCAAAACAAAAGGTAGAACATACTAATACAAAGAGGATCAATCAGAAACTGGAGAAAATATAATTTGGGGTTTATCTCATGGGAGAACCTTGCAAGATGAACACGAATGGTGTTGGAAAATTGGTAGGAAATTGGCAGAGCTGGCTCGCACTTGGTGAGTAATATTGGTATATTTCAGGCCAATATTCTCATCTTGGGTTTCCTCCCATTTACCATCTGCCTATTCAATGTCCAGTTCAAAAAAAAAAACTGCTGTTGGCTAAGTACCCATGTGGAGTCAAGGATTTTATCCCATTTAATTTAATTGGCATATCAATCCCATCAAGTGAATAATATATTCATCCATCATTAAAAAACAAAACAAAAAACAGCAGCTCAGTGAGGTTATGTAACTTATCCAAGATTTCACACTCAGTATCTGTTCTATAACTAGACTATTTTTCTGTTCCTGGACCATGTATCCTTCTTTGGCATAAAATAGTCTCCCTCCCTCTTACCCTTGCTATCTAGCATTGTTACTTCACATGAAGTATCAATACTTACAGTAGACTTTCCTAATTGGAGTTCCACATTCTGGGATTTTAAAAAAGCAACTAGTTTTAAACATTGTACATATGTTGATGCAGTTAAGAAATGTGCATCATTGGAGTTGATCTTGACTTCTTCTTATGGTCTGGCCAGACAGTATATCAAAATCACTTCAACCAAGATTGCCTTCCCTCTAAGACATAATCAGGGAGAAATAATACATGTTTCCAGATTAAAAAAAAAACCAAGAGATTACAGTTTGCATGGAAATAATAATTGGAAGACAGATATTTCAGCTAGAAAAAAGGTGAATTCAGAAATAAACCATGCAATTGAAGGAACTATGCCCAGACTGGCAGTGTGTCAATAAATAAAAACCATCTTTCCCCTGAAGCACAAGCCTGCTGGTTTGCAGGCACCTGCACAGCTGGGGCTGCAGAAGGTGCACCAGGACCCGGGCAGGGTGCATAGTCTCGGGATCCCCTGCATCTCCCACACCTGAGGGGCTGGCTGCAGGTGAATGATGGGTGACTGCACATTCAGGGGACTTTGCCATCAGTCCACCTGGCCCTGGGGAGGAAGAACCAGCAGCTTCCCATCCCCTTCTTCTCCACCACAATTTCAAACCCAATGCAAGGACTGTTTTGGGATTCCCACTAACTTTTAGGAAGAATACATGTCCCTCTCTGACCCCAGATCCATGGATCTTTGTCTTTGTCCAGGTGCTCATTCTTCCATAACTTGGAGCTCGGCAGGAATAGAGACTAGAAGGGATACATATAAATAATTAAGCAGTAAATCAAATATCGCTTTAATTTGATAAGCAAAATAAATTTAAAGAAACTTCAAGAAAGCCTATATAATAAAGAGGCAATATGCAAATTAACCCTCACACCCTCACAAGACGGCTACCTACAACCAGGCCGCCAGGGGGATTCGTGAGCGACGACCAAACAACTGAACAGGCAGGCTGCATGGGTGACCAGGTCGGCAGGGGTGTTAGTGAGGGATGACCAAACAACTGAACAGCAGGCTGTGTTGAGTGACCAGGCTGGTGGTGGGGGCGTGAGGGGCAACCAGGTCGGCATGGAGGACAGTTGTGGGTGACCAGGTCTGTAGGGGGGTGGCTACAGTGGGTGTGACCAGGCCAGCAGGAGGGTGCAGTTGGGGGCAACCAGGCTGGCAGGGGGGGCAGTGAGGGGTGACTAGGTCAGTGAGGGAGGAGTTGAGGGCGATCAAGTTGGCAGGGGGGACAGTTAGGGGCAACCAGGCAGGCAGGCCGGTTGAGCAGTTAGGAGCAGTTGTCCAGTTTGTGAGAGGGACTTATGACTGCCAGTTTAGATAGTATAATCGATGGCAAAAGTGCCCTGTAACCTAAAGAAGCTCTCACAGTTGCACGAGGAGCCATGTTTAGGGAAGTGTGTCAGGGCAATGTTTGTAATAACCCACATTGCAAGCAACTTTACAGTCTTCAGTGTGCGACTGTTAATGCCGCCATTATAAACTGTGATGTTTTCACATCATGGCATACAACACAGCAGTTAACACAAATCAGAGAGAACCACAGTACACATATTTGCAGGCTATATTTCAAAAGCAATGTTCATAAAAAAAGCCAAAACAAATTGGAGAATATGTACCATATGATACAAGGTAAATACAATTTAAAATATGTAAGATAATTTCAGGTATGTCAGATCAATATATTTAAAAGTCATGGGAGTGGGAAGCAGCGCTGAGGATCATGATTATCCTCATGTGAGGAAGGCATGGAGGAGGAATGTCCTGGGATCCCAAGTACATATGCAATGTTTTATAACTTCAAAAATTTAAACAAATATGCCAACATTAAAATTCTGATGCTCATTACTCAGACATTATTTTATTATTTTCTGTAATTCTATGCTTACATGACGTATATTATAATTAGAATGTTGTTGTTGTTGTTTTTCAATTAATTAGAATTCTCTTATCCAAATCAAGTGAGTTAGCTGCTTCAGTCTGGCCCAAAATCCACAACTGTTTTACTTTAAAAAAAAAGTTTGTTTACCCATTGGGAGGTTTTCCCAACTCTTATATAGCAAACTATTGCTCAGGACTCCTGTACTAACTCTTGAGGTGCAAAAGAATTCTGTGGCCAGCAACATGCTGAATTTCTATTTTTAGTTTTATTTAGCGGTACTCAAAGATGAAGGGATTAAAAATTATCTAGATGAGTATTTGTCAAACCATTGTTATAGCAAAACTTGGCTTTATTTTTCAATGTATTGTTACTCAATCTCCTCTTTGTCTAGCACAGTGTTTCTCAACCTTTCCAATGCCATGACCCTTTAATACAGTTCCTTATGTTTGGTGACCCCCAACCATAAAATTATTTTCGTTGCTACTTCATAACTGTAATTGTGCTACTGTTATGAATCGTAATGTAAATATCTGTGTTTTCTGATGGTCTTAGGCTCTACAGCAGCAGTTCGCAATCCACAGATTGAGAACTGTTAGCATTAGCAAGGTTGAGAACCATTGGTCTATCATATATAAATGGATCTGCTCTACTCCAAAAGATCCCTTCCTGGCTCCAAGGAATCAGGGTCCCTTGGAGAAATGTCAGGAAACATATCAGGTTAGCCTGGGACATCTTGTGTCTCAGGCAAGACGCACTCAAGCACTAAGTTGTCTCATCCAAGAGATAGAGGAGACAATCTGTATGAGCTCTCACTGCCCTAAGATGGGGCATTTAGGAATTAAAAGGGATAATTAATGACTTTAGAGCATTAAAACATACCAAATACATCATAACCTGCAAGTTGCAAAGGAAACTAAAAACCAAAACAAGCACAAAACAAAATCAGTACTCCTCCATGATGACGGTAGGAAGTTGCTTGAGCACAGACTACTCTGAAAATACAGAACCAATAGGAACGATGCAAACAAACATACAAATCAAAAACAGGAGGCCCAGCTGCCTGCATCCTTCTGTGTTTTTTTCTTCTCCTGACAGGCTATGGTTTGAAAGTCATTGAAACAGACCATCCTTCTGTCAGATACTTACATCTCTTCTAAGAAAGTTTACCTGCTCATGCGCTAGTCTCTGCCAGCGCTGGGGATCCTACCCGTGTCCTTTGAACTACCCATTGACTCTGGAACAGCATTGGCTTTAAGAATACTTATCCTCAAAGAAAATGGTAACTTGTGTTTCTACAGACTTTATTCACTGAGTCTTTTTCTCCATTCAAAGCAAAGAGCTGACCCCCATCAGGATGACCATCTTGTAGGTGTGTGCAGGCAGCTTGCAGGAATCAAATCTAGGTGATACCCCGCTCTTCACCATAGGGCATAGCTTTTGTTCCCTTCCCAGTTGGACAAATTATTCCCCCATCCATATATCATGCATTCATATCATGCATTTAGAATTAAAGAGGCAACGCCCTCCATGTGCAACATGACCAGGGTGGCATAATGTGGATCTACTATTCATACTTGTTAACGTAACCCATATGATCACTTGGCTATGTAATAAGTTCCCAGAGAAGAAGCACTGGGTGTGAGTTTCTAGGTTTGGAAATCTGGCGCTATGCAGCAATCGATGTATAGGTCTGAAAAGTCACCAATGAGGAGATGATTTCCCTCCCCCACCCCACCCCACCCCCAGTCATGGGTGCGTTTTACACACATGGCAGGAGGATAAAAACCTGGTGTTTGGATTGGGAGTCTGTTTTCCTTCGTGCCACGCAATTTGTGCCTGAGACTTATTGCTGTGTGAGGGATGCTGAGAACATAGCCATTTACTATGCTTCCTGGAAATAATTTGGCAGGCTTGTAGTGCAATAATTACTGTGCTCCGCTGCCTTCATGAAAAATTGATTTGTTATATTTCATTATTAGGTTTCATATGCATACATGAGAAACAAGAACAATATGGAACTGAGATCCTTGTAGGTGGCTGAATAGTCTCATTATGGGAACCTTGGGGTTTTACGTTGGTTTCAGAAGATGGCTCATGTGCTGCTGAACCTTTCAAAACAGCAGAGGAAATTACAGTGTTTGGTTCCTCAATGTATGCTCTCCTCCAGGAAGAGGAGGGCTTTTCCTAAGGTGTGGGGAGGAAGTAGAAGTTGAGAATAAGTGCCTTTCCTAAAGGAGACATCTCACAATGAGCTCGTCATTGAGATGATTATTCTCATTCTGGCATAGAGGTCACCAGAAAAGGACCACTTCCGATATGTTTGGAACCTAAATGGATTGCGCCCAGACTATGTATTACACAAGTTTTCACATGTTTAGGTGTTTAAAAATATTACTTGATACCATTTAAACATTACGTTTTTCTAAAATTACCACTCTGTGTTTATCAATGAGAAAGGACAGGCTTAGGAAACACATAGCAATCTCCAAAAAAGAAACCAATCGAGTATTTGAAGGACTGAAGAATTAAAGGCTATCGTGTCATAAAATGAGCATAAAATGTGAACGTTCATTCAACAGTTTTAAAAATAGGATGAATCCTATGAGCCAGGACTGTACAAGGTATACAGTATAATACTAAACAATGAATACATTTTGGCTTTTTATACAGTTTATAATCCAGCGAGGAAGACAGACATTGAAGCAAACAAGTAAAACATTGATGCATTGCTGGTGTCATCCACGATGCAAATGAACTTTAGATTTCTGATGAGTGTGAACGCATGGATTTTAATCTGATCTAGGGAGGGGGGTGACCCCATCTCCTCTGGGCAACTGATGTGGAACAGGCGTGCCAGGGGGTGGCACCTTCTGCACAGGAAGCTTGCTTCAGCCAGAGGAAAAGTCTGTGTGAAATCTCTGAGAAGAGTGTCCAGAACAGAGAGAAAACCTATGAAAGAGACATAAAGTGAGGCTGCAGGGACAGGCAGGTGTCTGATCACCCAGGAGTTCACAGGCCATGAGAGACTTTGCCTTTAAATCAAGGGCAGTCAAGCCCAGCTGGCATGGCTTGGTGATTGAGCGGTGACCTATGAACCAGGAGGTCATGGTTTGATTCCAGTCAAGGGCACATGCCCGGGTTTCAGGCTTGATTCTCATTAGGGGACTTGTAGGAGGAAGCCAATTAATAATTCTCTCTCATCATTGATATTTCTATCTTTCTGTCTCTCTCCCTTCCTCTCTGAAATCAATAAAAATATATTTAGAAAAAACAGAAACAAGGGCAGTCAATAAAAAAATTTTAAGTAACACCGAAAACTTGACATTTTCAAGTGTAAAATACCATTTTTGTTACTAGAGATTGGAAGGAGAGGAGATTTACATTTTCTGTTGTTAATTCTTTCTCTGTTGAGTGACCTTGGGCAGGTGGCTTCAGGGATCTGAGCCTTGGTATACAAAACCAAGAGAAGAAATTAAATAATTCTGAGGACATCATGGTTCTTTAAGTCTGTGACCTGAATTACCCTGACATTTTTCCTTTGTTCCTTTGGCTCTGCAAATTTGATTTCCTTTAACTGTTAGTAATAACTCCTACACCAGCTCTTAACATAATTTGCTTTTTAAGCACCATGTCTCGAAAGTATAAATGTCAGCGGCAGTTAGGAATTGCAAAAGGAGGGAGCAAAATTATCACTTATGCAGATGATGTGATCGTCTCTCTAGAAATGCTAAGCATCACTTAAAAAAAAATAAAAACCACGAAGAGCTCAGGCTGGTACAAATAAACCTTTAAATAATCAAGAATTTTTTTCCCTGCATGCTGGCAGTAATTAGGAAGAAAACAGACAAAGGCAATTCGTGACGATAAAATACATCTGTACTGGGTGAATGGCTGTCCTACGAAAGACAGGCTCACCTGTAACCATGAATATGACTTTATTTGGAAAGTATTTTGCAGGTACATCTTGGGGTGAGTTTACCCTGGCTTATCTGGTTGGCCCTAAATCCAATGGCAAGTGCCCGTATGAGAGACAGAAGAGGGGAAGATGTGAACAGAAAAGAGAGAGAGGTCCTGTGAAGGCAGGGACAGAGATGGGAGTGATGTGGCCACAAACCAGGGGATGCTGGGGGCCCCCAGAAGGGTCTCTAACCCGTAGAGACTTTGGGGGGAGCTTATTTCTGCTGCCACCTTGATTTTGGACTTCTGACCCCCAGAATAAATTTCTGTTGTTCCAAGCTACCAAGGTTATGGCGATTAGCTGCATCATCCTCAGGAAACTAGCCCAGCCTTTCAGGCCCCTAGCCCCTCTCCTCCTGTGCTGCTCATCCTGGTGAAGAGAGGAAGTTTGTTCCTCTGAGCGGGGATTATCTGGTTGCTCTCTCTTTGCTGCAGGGGCTGAATGCTGATGTGCAGCCAAGACTGTTCTCTTCCTCAAAACCTGATGTGAGGGCTCTAGGTTCCAGGATCCTGAGCAGTAAGCTCAAATAAAGGAAACCACTCTCTGTACGTGAGGCCCCAGGCAGAACTCATCTTGCCCTTTAGCCTCCTCTGCACATCATAAGAAGCAACCTTTGCATGAGGCCTGGGGAGTTCATGGAGCACTTTCGTATTTACTAGCTCTTTTTTGATTCTCAAAATAATCTCAGTGAGTTGACAAATTTTACAAATACTGAAATTCATCAGTATCTGCCTTCTTGGATTACTTCATGGACCCCGAATGCATATTCCTCTGTATTGATTATTTACACTGTAATGTCAGTGAGCCCAATTGGTTAAGCTCCCGTGATCTGAGCCCTACCTACCTCTTTGCCTCATCTCCTGCATCCATCCTTCCAGCCCACATTTTGCACAGTAACCGTCATGAACTCCTTGCACTTGATCTCAGATTGGTCTGCAGTTGGCTGGTATGTGGCTGAATTTGTGTGTTAAAATGCTTAAGAGAGTAGCCAGCATGCAGTTCGATCACAGTGAGCATTACCCTTCATTACTTGGTGCATGTTCCCTCAATTTAGAACATCCACTGGACCCTTCCATGCCTACCAAACTCTTACATATTCTTTAAGATGTCCCACATCCCACCTATTTTGTGTGAAACATTTAGACATTACTTCGTACAAACAGTTGTCTGGGTCTTGTGTGTTTTCATATGATTTCTTATTTATTGCAATCCTAGTTCTTACACCATTTAGTAGCTTGTCTATTATCATTTGCATCTCCCATTCTGGATTCCAGTCAAACCCATCTTATTCTATGTCTTTTTCATGTTAATATGTCATGTAGTTTTCATGTTTATAACTTGGGACTGGTCCGGTGCCTTTTAGGGAAAGCTGATGGGAGCTCTTTAGCTTGAATCAAACTCCCCCCCACCTCCTTTTTATTTTATTTTATTTTAAATCAAGTGAACTAGAAAGTCAGTGAAAAAAGGAACTGCCTCTGGATCCCTTTGAACTCCCCACAGCTCTTGGAGCACAAGGCCTTGACTTACTAGGCACTTGATCCTTCCTGGTTTTCGGGTCCCAAATTAACTTCCTACCATAGGAACCCTCAAGATTCGCACAACCCCACGGTGCACACGGGCCTTTGTGTTGCTGGTCTCAGGAGCGGAGGTCATGGCCAGATATCATGGTGTCTTCTAGTAAGAGGAAACAAATGCCGCCGGCTTCCTGCCCCCTGAGAGCCAGCAAGTTCACAGGGTCTGTGTTCTCTCCGTGGCTCTGACAAGGGAAAGCATATGCCCGAGGCCCCTGCTGCTCACAGCACCACCTCTCCTTCTTGTCACTGTGCAGTGACTCCACTTCCCCCAAGGAGATTAATTAGCCGTAAAGACAGCCTGTACCTAGGCTCCTGATTTGGGTTCAGTCATGGTATTTTGGGACAAACTGGAGACAATGCAATTGATTTAGAACATATGTGGGCTTCTCAGGAAATCCTCTGTAAAAGTCATCAATAATAATAATTAAGAAACTCTCTGCTTGCAGGCTGACATAAATATAATTACGTGGGTGATTTGAGCTTTAAACATGACTGGGCTTCCTGTTCGGGATCCCAAAACAATCTGTGTGCTATCCATCTAATTATTTCTTGTAAAAGATGTCAGGAATAATAAAATGCTTCAAACAGATTTACGAAAGGACTTGGACTTCAGGAAATGTGAAAAGTAAATGCATGTTTACATATTTTCTCTGCCCAAAACTACCAAAAGGAACTAAGAGTATCAAAAGGATAAGAAAAGAAATGAAAAACAAAACATCATTAATCCTAAGCCCACAGAATGGTACCTCCACATTACTAACTTGGAAGAGAATTTTCTAGCCGCCATGTCATTTGAGTCAAACAGTAAAAGAACATCCTTTGTTAAAACGAGACAAGAGAAAAATCTGCCTCAGCTAAAATTTAGGCAAAATTGACTTCTACCGCTCAATTATTTAACTTTGTTCTAGGAAGTAGTAGTCAATGACACTTGTCAAAAAGAAAAAAATGACTTTAGAGATTGGAAAGCAGATAAAATTGTCATTATTTGTATGTGAAATGATTGTATACTTACAAATGAAAAATGGAAATCTATTTTTAAAAATTGAAAATAATTTTAAGAGCTATGATAGCAAAAATAATTTACACATTTAAAAGAATGTGATATAAAGCTTCCAATTCTCTATCAATATAGAAAATTTGAAAATATACAAGTTTAAAATTTGATTTTTTAGGAATAGGTAGAAAAATGAGAATGGCTGGCAAAAAGCAGCACAATGAAAATGGAGAAAATCTAAGTATAAGTGATTCTAGAAGATCTAGGTATTAATGTGTTGGAAGGATCTACTAGTTACCTTCTAAGAGCCATCCTATGTTCTTCTTTAGTTACATAACCTTCCTGTCCAGCTGTTTATATTGCCATTTAGGTAAAAGATCACATTTTCCAGCCTCACCTCAAGTAAATTATGGCCATGTAACAAAAACGTCTCAATTGAAATGCAAGGGAAATGTTTTGTTTCACTTTGGGGGATTCTGCTTAAAAGGAATCTGAGGTAAGTTTTCTTCTCCTTTCTCCACTTTCTTCTTGAAAGATGTATATTGAGAGCTGATGCTCAGGCAGCTATCTTGAATCATGAGGTTGAACCACATACCAAGAATGGTAATTAGAAGAAGCCTGGAAAATTATACAATGGAGTTATAAAACCTGTAATGGATAATTTTGGACATTTCTATAGAGGGAAAAATTCATTTGACTGAAGCCACTCTTAAATCGTGTATGCATGCATGTGTGTGTGTGTATGTGTAAACTGAAGCCAAGTGGATCTCACTGAGCTAAAATAAAGATGCAGGGCTACTTTACCTACATTCTTTGGTTTTTGACTCCCCTCTTCAAAGCCAAAAATTTATCACTCTGACACCACTGATTCCCTCTTGTACTTATATGCTTGTGATTACATTGGACCCACCCAGATAATCCAGAATCTCTCCAGTTGAAGATCAGAGAAATTAGCACCTTAATTCCATCTGACACTCGCCCTTTTCCATGTAACATAACATATTCTTGGGCCCTAGGGATAAGGATGCTGACATCTTTGGGGGTGTTATTCTGTCTACCATAGCTGAGAAATAAGGGGGCCTTTGTAATGTGCATGCATTTCTTAAAGTTGGCATTAGCTCTAGCCTATAACTCTAACATTATTCATTTTTTAATCAGAAATTTAAAAATTCTTTAGCCCAAAAGTTAACAATTAGCCTTGCTACTAAAGGAAGATATGAAGAATTATCTCCCCTTGTCATTGTTGGAGCTTGTGACAGATTAGTATTAGGAGCTACAGGGAATATACAGAGTGGGGGTTGCAGCGTGGGTGAAAAAGTGTTCAGCCTTGAAGTGCTGCAAGTGTTTGATGCCAGATGACACAGATTTTTTTCCAGAACTACGTCCACACTCTCCAAGTGTTAGAAAAACATATCACACACAATCTTGATCTGAGGCCCAGCACAGCCAGAATAACCAAAAGCCATTCCAGAATCCTAACTGTGGAAAGCACTTTATAAATTATAAGTGAATGACTGAAGGAAGAAATAAATAAATGAATAAACAAAAAGCTGATGGTTGGATTAATGAATCTTCCTTGTTTCCTTTACATATTAATAGCCTAGCCAGTGATTAGGCCTTCCACAAATGGGCTGCTCATGACCCATTATTTTGCAGATATTGTATATTTGTACATGTGGCAATAGATGTACATAAAGGATATATACCCGCCTTCTTAGATGGTTATTGGAAGATGCTTTATATTATTGTGGTCCAATAATCCATCATAGTTGGAAACATTTGACTTAGGTAGGCATTGTTTCTTGGAAATGTTCCTGAAATACTGGCAAAACGTCTCTAACTCCGAGGCCATGTTCCAGAAAAGGTGGGATGCTGTCAAATTCAATCATATGTTAAATGTTGAACTAAAGAAATGAAAATTTACAGGCAAACTACAGTGCTTTCCACAATGACATGGAAAATAACCCAGTGAGAAAGGAATCACCAGTTCTAAAATGAAGAAGGCAGGCTACACGGCATTATGCACCGTATAATCAGTTATGTATGAATAATATTCAAATATTTATAAAATACATTGCTTAGTGCAATTTGGGTGGATCTGTGATTATCTTGTTTTTGCTTATATTTACTTGATAATTTTAAGTTAAACGTGTTCGTTATAACATAGGAAAACTCGTAGCACATCTAAGATAATAATTACCTTTTTCAAAGCAGTGCTTTGCATTCAGAAGCCCTCATCCAAAAAGCTAAACTCACTAAATGAGTTTACATAATGTTATTGCTTTCTAAGCTTTCTGCAGCCAACACATTCTTTCTCTTCTTCCAAAGAATATCATGTATTCCTCTCATATGTTGTTCTCACTGATATTAACTGTCTACACAACTAGTCCATGAGGCCTTTGAGAGCAGAATTTTACTGAGTCCTCTCTGCTCAGCACTTAAAACAGCACTTTCATTGTAATTAGAGCTAATATTTTCCTTTTAAAGTATGAAAAAACTGTTTTATCTTGTCCTTAAATACAAGCAAGAGCCTATTTGATTGTTGACTTTCTCTTTTTGAGGCATTTTAATCTCTGGTGCCAGATTCCTGGGTTTACATTCTGCTCTACTGAGAGGGATCATCTTGGACGAGTTACTTTTATCTATCAGGGTCTGGTCAGAGGATACTTACATTTAGTGTAAAGACTATATATAAAGTATGAGCTGGGAGTAAGAATGTCACAAGGGATTATGCAGTACCGCAAGGTTGGTTTTGCGGGTCTCTTTACCACCCAGAAACTTGAAGGGACAAATGGAGGAACCATTTGCAAAGAGAACTATCTGAAGAGATGGAGATCATGACCTTAGGCCGAGATATGCAGTCAGTTTGCTATGCTTCTGCAGAAGAGGATGCTGGGGAAGAAATTGTCTTCCTTCAGGTCTTTAACTGAGGTTTCCTGTTTGCTTCGAATCCAACCGGAAGCTCATCCACCAATATGCTGTGATGGATGAGTGTGGGTACCACTGGGAGGGCAACACGTAATGCATCAGCTCACCTCTATGGCCCCGAGGACTCATCTTTAATGGCGGTGGAGTGAGCAAGTGCAGTACTTTGCTCATTGAATTGTTGTGAGAATTGAATAAATCAACACATGTCAAGAGCTTAGAACAGCACCTGAAACATAGCAAACACACAATAATCATTCAATATTAATATTGTTCCTCTCTGCTCACCATGACTTCTTATGCTACATGTGTTCTAACACCTGTGTTCCATCCTATTTTTGGCCCTAAACTTTTTTTTTTTTTTTTTTTTTACAATTCCACCTGGACCTTTGGTTTCTGGATAATACCTTAAATAATTAAGCAGAGAGACCATTGGACTGAAGCGGCTCTACTGCTTTAGCAGCCTAACTTAAGCAAACCAAAACCAAAGCCTGTGAATGCCTCACGCTTAAGAAATAGAAAACTAAGGACAACCAATTGCAACATCCAATTAGGCTTTTGCCCAGTAAGGTACCCACTCAAGCTATAACCAATCAAATCATTTGTCTGTGTTGCTTCTGTGTCTTGTCTGCAGAAGATTCCTCTGGCTCCTGTTGCTGGAACACTCCTAACCACTTCTGGTTTGGTGCTGCCTTCTTCACTTGGATGTCTCTGCAAATAAACTATTATATTTATAAATATTTTGCCCCAGTGCATCCTTTAACAATTCCTTGTGTACCCACCATTGCATCTCACTCCTTACCCCTTTCGGCAGACCACAATCTCAGTTCATTGTCCCAGCACAGATATTCACAGTCTCCATTTTGCCAAATTGAACAGTCTATTTGTTGTCTAATACTCCTCTTCATAAGTTTCCAAAATGTAAGACAAGTTGTCACCCAGGTGTTATTTTAAACAGGCTATTTCACCATTCTGTGTTTCATGCAACCAGATAATTAGGAAGACCTTTTACATTCCTTCAGCACGATATGTGTTTTTACAAAGAGATTTTATTTAATCTTCATGAGTACCTTTAGTGGCTGGCAGATGGGGGATAATTACCTCATTTTACACGTAAGGAAATGGAAGTTCAGGAGGTGGTAGCTTACCGCTCAGCCGCACAGCCTGTCAGCATCAGTCTGTGGATTAGAGGTATGTCCCTTGGTTCCATGGCATCTGGTTGGATTCCTAATGCAGAACTAAACTGGATCTGAGAGATCACATTTTAGTAATCATTGCATTGTATAGTTTCCCTCTACTTACTGTGTTTCTGCTACTAATGCTAGACTGTGTATTTGACCTTCCCCAGTACTGTGGCGGATAAGAATTGTAAGTAACTTGCAAAATTCATGAAGTGAGAAGCTGAACTGGTGCCTAATCCAAATCTTCTAATGCCAGTGTTGGGCTCCTCCTGATTTTGCCTATGTAATCTATAGGCCCCTCATTACTCTTAGAGAGCATGGAAAATTCCAGGTTCCACAACTCTCTTTCTATTGGTTTTTTTTTTTTTTTTTCCTCTGCCACACACTGAAATGTGGGCTATATATTTTTATAATGTTTTATGTTTGAGAGACACTTCATTTCAAAATATTTTTGGGTCCAGGAGTAGAGACCCTACATATATATCAAATTATTTTTTACAAAGGTGCAAAGGCAATGTAATAGAGAAAGAATAGTCTTTGAACTAGAACATTTACTAGTATATATTCATGTGCAAAAAGAAATCTTCATTCATTATTCACAGTCTGTACAAAAACTAATCCGCAATGAATCATACAACCCTCTGTAGAGTGGCTCAGTTTGTTGGAGATCATCCAATGCATCAAAAGGCTGCTGGTTGGATTCCCAATCAGGACACATGCCCAGGTTGCAGACTAGATTCCTGGTGGGTGGCATGCAAGAGGCAGGTTAATCAGTGCTTTGCTCTCACATCAGTGTTTTTCTCTCTCTCTCTCCCTTCCTCTCTCTAAAATCAATAAAACCACTTAAAAAAACAAACAAAAATATTTCACAGACTATAAAATAAATGGTTAATTTTTTGCATATAAGTTATAGCTTGATTTTTAAAAAAATGAAAGTTATTATTGGGTGATGTGCACACTAAATTAAGGCCTTCTCCGTCCCCTTCCCCCACCAAGAAGGAAAAAAGAACAAAATGCAAAAGAGGCAGAAAAAGGATTGAAATGAAAGGCTGAATATTCCTCTCTCTTTTGTTTTTGTCTTAAATTTATGCATTTCTGGCCCAATGCATTTGCTGAGTGGCTAACGTGAGCATGCTTTCTTAGTGAGCTTCTATGCTGACCGTGCTGAAATGGCAGCCCAAATGGTGGCGGGTTCAGGTGCGGTCCGCTTTGCCTCCTGGGCTGTGTGAGCCAGCTGTTGTCCTCCTCAGAGGCTGCATATACAGACATGAACAGCTCAGATACACCTTCTCAAGGACATGTTTATTTTCTCTGTGACCCCAGTGTTACTGGCCGGCAGAGAGTGAGGGGGGTTTAGGCCAGAGCATTCACTGAGACATAGGAGAAGTAAAGTTTTTGATGTTGAGAAGGCAACATAATGGTTGTTATGAAGAAACTCACTGAGCAATAGCCTTCCAAGCCATTCACTCCCAACTTGAGCCTGCCTTCCCATCAGCCCCGAGCTTTCCATCGGTGGTGATGAGGACCTGGGGTTCTAGGGTACCTTTACAGAATATTTCCAGGTCAGACAGGCAGGTTGCTGCGGAGTTGGGTGAAAAGGTGAAGGGACAAAGCAAAACAAAACAAAATAAAACACAACAAAAAAACAACTCATAGACACAGACAACAGTATGGTGATGACCAGAAGGAAAGGGGGTGGGGGAGGTAGAAGAGGGAGAAAGGGGCATAAATGGTGATAGAAGGAGACTTGACTTGGGGCGATGAATACAAAGCACAATATACAGATGCTTTGTAGAATTGTACACCTGAAACCTGTATAATTTTATTAAGCAATGTCACCCCAATACATTCTTTAAAAAATAAAGCATATTTTCAGGATAGGGGTGAGGATAGTGCTGGCCCTCTAGCCCTTTCCACTCATTGTAAATATCCTTACCCTTGAGTTTGAAGGGCAAGTTTTACTAATAGAAAGCCAGCCATAGCTCAAAAATAGTTTAAAAACTACTGGCCTCATCGAATTCTCTCCTATTTATAGGACGATGTAGAGCTGTGTCTATGTTTCCCTCACTGGTTCATGGTAGAGCTGGCTCTGGGAAAGCAGTGACAAAGTCAAATATCTGTAGGACCAAATAACCTAAATGAGGGATGTGGGCAGGCAGGAAGGACCTGTAGTAGACAGTAGTGTCCATTCTCACCAAGGGTCCTGACCACCACCATGCAAGTGTGCATACTCAACTGCCAGCGGATCTTTTGAGTTTTGTTTTTTTTTCTAAAGGACCTTGGAACATGGATTTTCTTGTGAAGTAAGGCAAGTTTGGAGTGTGTGTGTGTGTGTGTGTGTGTGTGTTTAATATTTTTATTTCAGAGAAGAAAGGAGAGGGAGAAAGAGATAGAAACATCAATGATGAAATAGAGAATCATTGATTGGCTGCCTCCTGCATGCCCCACATGGGGGATTGAGCCTGCAACCCAGGCATGTGTCCTGACCTGGAGTCAAACCGTGACCTCCTCCTGGTTCATAGGTCAATGCTCAACCACTGAGAAACACTGGCGAGGCAATAAGGATAGTTTTTAAATGTCGTTAACCAGTTCCATTTTTGTTCACACTTTGTCTCAACAAAATAAAACCCATCTGTCTGTCCTCTGGGCCTGGCTGTAAGAGCCTGAGCGGAGAGCCCTGGTCTGAACTGGACTCCCAATCTCATGCTTTGTTCTTTGCATCTGATAGTCATTGACCTCGCTGGGACTGTGAGCTCTGAAACCACAGAAGTGAAATGCAGAGCTGTCCTGTTGTTCCCTGAGGCATCTGAGCGAACACCCTCAAATTGGGGGGGGGTGGGGAGGGGAGAGAAAATCCCTCACCCCATGCCTTGTCCCCAGACATGACCTAACCATCATCCACCCATCATCAGACAAGCCCCGCGCCCCTTACAAGGCAGCCTGCTCTGGTTTGAAATGGCAAAGTTCCTGCCTGGGGACGCTGTAAATTATGTTTCCTCTTTGAATGGCAGAGCACGATACTATAAAGGGCACACGCTTGGGAGTCAGACAGCTACTCACTGGCTACAGAATCTTGGGCAATGTACCAAAAGCATCCAAAGTCCATTTCCTCCATTAGAAAACAAGGCTGGCAGTACGAAAGGATGGGATGTTATAGAGACTAAGTCATGTACATTTCAAGCACAGTTGCCAGCACTTCATTTGTTGTCATTGGTATCATTATTTATATTTGTATTATTATAATACATATTATTATCAAGTTCTGATGGTGCCAGTCCACATGGCTGTGGCACCTGATTCAGGACCGTTTGTTTCTGAAGTGAAGCATTTGGAGCAGTCTTTCCTGCTGAAGGAAGGCTGGTGATGCTGAATGGGCGAGTCAAGACGCCATGGGCGGTGTGGCTCAGTTGGCTTTGTGACATCCCGTGCCCTAAAAGGTTGCTGGTTGGATTCCTGGTCAGGGTACATGCCCAGTTGCAG
Source organism: Pipistrellus hanaki (assembly GCF_964339955.1). Taxonomy (NCBI): domain Eukaryota; kingdom Metazoa; phylum Chordata; class Mammalia; order Chiroptera; family Vespertilionidae; genus Pipistrellus; species Pipistrellus hanaki. The sequence continues at coordinate 45,651,864 of NC_140519.1, read as the reverse complement.
GCTCAGTTCAGTCCCCAGAGTGGGGCATGCAGGAGGCAGCTGATTGATGTTCTGGTCTTGCATCAATGTTCTCTCTCTCTCTCTCTCTCTCTCTCTCTCTCTCTCTCTCTCTCTCTCTCCTTCTATAAAATATTAAAAAAAAAAAAAAGAGTCAAGATCCATAGCTAGGCTGCAGAAGTGACTATGCTTTATCTTGTCTGTACATGGTCACAACACAGTGAATACATTTGCTCACGCCTGGGTGGTGAGCATATGTACTCCTTACGTATTTTAGGTATATCCTTGCCCTATTTGGTGAAACTATTGATTTCTTAACCCTCAATTTTATACAGCAACCATAAAGAGGATATAATAAAGAAACAAAAAAGACCTCTTATGAGAGGATTATGAACAGTATTATTGTTCAATTCCACTAACCAGGCACAGACTTAATGGTGATAGACTAGGGCAGAGTGTTGAAAAGGAGGCAGATAAAACTTATTCTAAAGCCCATTTATTATCTCAAGCCTCAGAGTCTTTTCTCCTCTGCAAATTTGCTTTCCCCTCTAAAAGTCTCCCTCCTTGAGACGTGCTTGAAATGAAAGCCAGTTCTTGCTAGACTTGCAGAATTGCCGGGCAGGCAGGCAGAGCCCCCGGGAGAGGCCATCTCATCCATCAGCCCCACTGGCTTTGGGAAGGGGGAGGCCTGTGAATAGTCAGGATGATGAATCCCAACAGCTGGCAGCATCCAGGTTACAGAGAGTGAAGGATGCCAGTGCATATGTGGTAACTGTTGGCACACAGCACAACAGGGATGCTTAGATCAGCCCTACCCTCCAAGCTGAAGTAGAGCACGCAGAGATAGGGGACAGATTGTTCTCTGCTTCCATGGCAGATTATCACATCCAAATGCAGGGAGAACAAAAGTGAGGAAGACGGAGCCAGTGTGAGAAGCCAGGTTTTCTGATAAGCAAATTTCTGCTTCAATAGCAGAGAGACTATAAATAGCACCAGAAAGATCTCCGTGCCAGACGTCTGCCCTCCCCTCTGCATATGACCCAGGTCAACCCAGTTATTCAATTGGACACATTTATTGAATACTAAGTGGCAAGAACTGGCTGGGCTTGCTATTGGGGATAAGCTCTGAGCAAGACAGACATGGTTTCTGTGATCAGGGAGCATAGTGTCCAGGGTTGGAATGTCCAAATAAAAGTTTACCATGTGGTATGATGAGTATTATGGGACTCTGAGTGGGCAGTCAAAGAGATACACCTGAGTAAATATACCCTGCCTACCTCCAGATATATCTGTCTGTATGGTTCCCAAAGTTCACTCACAGCCTGTATTAGTCTCAGAGGGCTGCTGTAACAATGGACCCCGAGCTGGGTTGCATAACAAGAGTTTTCAGCTCTTGAATTTAAATTATTCTCTCACATTCTGGAGACCAGAAATCTGAAGCCAAGGTGTTGGCAGGACCATGTTTCCTCTCAAGTTTTAGAAAAGAAACTTTCTTTTTTTGCTCCTTCCAGATTCTTGTGGTTCCAGGTATGGTTGCATCCAGGTATGGTTGCATAACTCCCATCTCTGACAATGTCATCATAGGGCCATCTTCTCTGTGTCTCTTTGCGTATGTGTGCTTTCTCTCCTTGTAAGGCATAGGACCCACCTTAATCCAGTATGACCTCATCTATATATATAAAAGCCTAAGCGATCATCTGACTGTCCTACCGGTATAAGGCACACTGACCACCAGGGGGAAGACACTCAATGTAGGAGGTGCTAAGCAACAGCAACTTTGCAGAGTGCCCTCTTGCACTCTGGGACCCCTTGGGGGATATTGCAGAGCCAGTTTTGGCCCGATCCCCACAGGCCAGGCTGAGGGACCCGCTTACTTCGCAAAAGCCCTTTGAGCCACGGCGCCGCCTCAGGTGCAGCCGCCCAGCCAGGGAGGGACCAGGTGAGGTTGACTCCAGGGTGTGTCCAGCTGTCTCACCCAGTCCTGCCCTGCTGGCCACCTTCTAAATTTCCTTTCAATGTGCATGATTCAGTGCACCAGGCCTCTAGTTTTAACATAATTCCATCTGCAAAGACCAAATAAGGGACCAAATAAGATTACATTCTTAGCTTCCAAGGATTAAAACTTAAACATATCTTATTGGGAGACCCAATCTAACATATTATATAGCCTATGACTTTTTTTTAGCTTTTACCATTGTCTTTTTTCCAGCCCTGGTTAACCCTTTGAGCAGTTTATCTGGCTTGATATTCAAACCTCTTGAAACATTTAGAACTTGGCTCTCATTACCTCGGTTTCTTGGTGCTATTGGATGCCTTCGGATGAAAGGTCTCTTTTACTTTCAAACGTGATGAGTGGCTTATGAGATGCTAATGCCCTGAAAAGGTCCACCTTAGACCCTGTGGAGACCAGACCCAACAAGGCTTGTTGAACAGAGCAAATGAGGGGAACTAACTAGCTCATGTGAGCATAACAAACTATATACAATGGAAAGAGGCCCCTGAGAAGGGAGCCTTCGGAAGGACTATGCTTCAGTCCTATTGAAGATACCCAGTACTTTACCCAAACGCCCACATCTCATGATGCCTTGTGAACTCCTCTTTTAAAATCTGCATTGTTTGGGGAGTTGACTCTCTCCATTTCGTGGAGATGAAATCTACTCACTATGACAAAATTCCCACACGTTACTATGGTAATGCAAGGAAGAAAACAGCATGTTTACCTGACCTACCAGGTTGCAACCAGTCAGAACACTGTTTTCTAGGATTAATTTCCACAAATGTTCTAAATCCAACAGTTCAAAAGTCTTCTCTAAAATTTTAGACTAATAATTCTGTTTTCAGCTCTTGAATTTAAATTGGTCTCAAGTAGAGTAAAAAGCAGAGCTGTTTCTTGATCACTTTCTGAAGGAAACCAAACATACTCATCATTGGACTGGAATTCACTGTTTTAGGATAAGGTAGCAAACAGAATTCCAGAATTTAACCCCCCATTCCCTCTTCCTCTCCCTATTTTTGCTCCTCTTGCCTCCTATTAAGCAAAAAGTTTCCTAATCTGAAGCAGCAGCAGCAGTCTTAACTACAACCTTTAGAAGCTCACCTAGGTTAAGGGGTCATTTCTCTATATATTTTCACTTAGCAACTGGTCTTTCCTCCTACCGGATGCTGAAGGTAAACATTTCTTCATCTCATTATCCTGAGAGAGAAAGCCATTATGATTTTAAGGGTTTAATTTGCAGGCTTCGATTATTTTACTTTACAACCTATTACCATCTTCCCTCCAACAAGTTGTGACTTCCTGTTAAAAAGAAATGAGACTCTAAAGATGTCTTTGGCATTTATTAGTATTTTGGTAATTTGCGAGTTAAATGTTTAGGAAATATGATTTCACCAGTTACTCCTCTTCAAACAACTCTGGAATATGAATGAAACGCAGAGCGATATTTGACTTGAGTGTGTTTTTTAGCTGATCTTGGAAAATTGAGATCCCTTTCAGTGACATTAACAGAAACAAATGGTGGTTGTGTTTGTGTTCTACTTGTGTTTCCCAGGATTCTGTTACCAGAAGAAGGGTCAATGTGTTTCTCCATAATGAGGTAGAATGGTTCACAATGGTTGTTCTTACATCTGACTGCACATTAGAATCTTTGGGATGGGGAGCTTTTAAGACACACTGATACCCTAACTGCATCCATGGAGATTCTGATTTCATTGCCTTGGTATGGGATCCAGGGAAGGATTATTTCAAAACTCTTAAGTGATTCTCATGGGCAGCTAAGATTGAGAAACACTGATAATAGCACAGTGCCTCACCTGGGGAGTTTATTAAAATGCAGATTCTGATTCCCCGGGCCTGGATAAGGCCTTGACATTCCACGTTTCCAACCAGCTCCCAGATGGTGCCCATGAGGACCACACTTAGAGGAATAAGGATGTTATAGAATTGGCATTATCTTTAAAATGAGACAACCCCGAGTCTGATCATCAGTTTGCTGATTGATTTTGTTCCTGTTACTACAGTGCACTGAACTTTAGTTCTGTCTTTTATAAAGTAGAAATAAAACTTACATTTCAGTAATGGATGGAGTGAATGTGGTAGGAAAAGTAGATGGCAAAGGGCCTTGCATTCAGTAGCAAAATAAATGTTACCTCCACCTCTCTTCCCTCCTCTGCACCTTCTCAAGGGCCTCCAGCCTTTGAAAGACAAAAGGAGAGAAATGGGCTGTTTGTTTGGAGTGTGGTTGCTATGGGAACATCATTCTTTAGAGAAAAGGGATGTAAGTAACCACAGTGGCTTAGTGACCATCAACCTGTGTGTCTGATAAAAGTGTCTTGGGATCACAGTTTTCAGGAGAATTCTTTGCATTTTTTAAATATACAGTCCTTTACAAATGAGAACCACCAAATCCAAATCAAAGTCACCCACAGGTGGTGAGAGATTGCTAGACAGGTATTTTAAAGGGCATTGAGTGTATGGGTTATAATAGTGGCCCAGTCAGGGGGATATGCTTGAGGCCAGAGTTTTAGCACCAGCTTGAGTTTGGTGCATTGTTACTGACAGTGGGTGGGCCTGAGGAATTTGGTAACACTGCCTAAATGCCTTCTTTTTGGAACAGTCTCCTGGAGTGGGGGATGGACCAGAAGAATGAAAACAGAAAAAGGCACTATCACTCACTTGGTAGTGTTTACGGATTGTGGTTTTGTGTGGGACACCATGCTGGAGGTCATAGATAGTAAACAAGACGTGTGTCCTTCCTGCCCTCCTGAAACTCTTACCCTACCTCTGAGGCAGTGAATAACCAGGAGTAATTATGACATGTGTCTGAAGGAAAAATTCCGAGTGAGATGAGAATGCATAATCAGGGCCCTAACCTGTTAGTTGAGGTTAAGAAAGTCTATCCTCAGACATGGCTATCAGGTGATTCTCCAGCTGAGAACGTAGTGTTCCCTGAGCTCCCTGGAGGCAGGGTAGAGGTGGGAGATGTATTACCTATAGCCTATCTGTACCACTTCTTAAGTGAAGGCGTGTGGGCAGGTTCATAAAGTGAAGATAGTTATATGTACTTTCAAGGATTGATGTGATGTAGAGAGGAGGCATTGTGAGCAGCATGGACCTTATCACACAGGGAAGCTCAAGTGGTCGATGTCTAGTCCTGTGTCCTCAGTCCCTTTACCTGAGCGCCTGCTATGCCTCTGTGGCAGAAACAGTGACTGCTCACTGAATAGGAATAGGCACTTGTCCCCATTCCCCATCTCAGCCCCTGGTGAAGGGCTGGTTCTAGTTGTAAGCAGAATGACTGGTGTCACATCTTGGTGGACTTGCCCACCCTCCTTCTCTCCCCTGCTGCAGTGAACATGGGGCCCCATGTTGAGATGTTAGAAAATCCACCTGGGTCCCTGCATTCACCATGTGGGGCTCAGTCTTTGCTCCAGAGAAGCTTTTGCTTCTCTTCCCTCTGGCTTTTTAACTTGCCTTGGATGCACCACAGGACTGCAGGGCAGTACATAATGTGGGCTTGTTGCCATGGTGCTCAACAGGGAGAGAGCACGCTGCTTTCTTGGAAGAAGTATGGCCATAGATCCATAGCGGCCGCCTGTCTCTGTTCCTTGTCTCTGTCTTCCACCTCTGCCTTCCTCCCCGTCACTTTCTCCTTCTCTCTCCCATCTCCTTTCCCATTGCTATGTTGAGGCTGGTTGTGGTGGTTACAGCCATATTGTTGTTGGGTGTGAGAATTCTTTCCTAACTTGATGCAAAATCCTGCAAACTGGATTTTTTTCAACTCCCTTCGTTCTGTATCTCCTAAACCAATTCAATATCATCTTATGCTCAAATAGTGATGCTTTGATGAGCTTCTGAGTTTGTATTCCTGTATCTCCCTTCTTGTATAAATGCTAAGTGTTTTCTAAGCATCTTTTCCAACAGAAAGGGAGATAGAGGCTATAAATGAAAGGAAAAGACAATCCACTGTACCTTGACTTGGATATAAATGATTTAACTTTTTCTACTGGCAGACTGTTTGTTTGTTTGTTTATTTTTATTGAGCTGATATCTTACAGGCAGGTTGTGAAAGAAAACAGGGCCAGGTGATAGAGAACTGGTTGGGTACTGAGTTTGGCTCGGCCACCAAGTGAAGTCTAGTCACCCATTTGCTCATTTGTTCTCTTACTCAACAGTTACTCACTGAACATGTAGGATGCGTTAGACACGGGAGATACAGGAAACAGAAAACACCCCTGTTTCCAGGAGCTGCCATCCCCAACAGAGACAGACGATAAGCCAGCAGCTCTTAGACATTAGTAAGAATCAAAATTATCTGCAGGTGATTATTGAAGTAGATGACTGGACCCCACTCCCTGAAATTCTCATTTCGTAGATCTGGAGTGGGGCCCAAGAATATGCAATTTCTAATAAGTTCCCAAGTTCCATGGACCACTTTGAGAATAACTGATGTAAACAAATGTGAAAGGGTAAATACTTCATATAATGACAGCTATGGACACATGTTATGAGGTAAAATAGTGTAAAGGGAATAGAGAATGCGGGTGCTGCTGGTTTAGGTCAGAGCTTTGGAAAAGGCCTGTGGCTGGGCAGAGACCTGATGGAAGCCCTGGGATGTCTCTGAAGAGCCTGGAAGAGTGGCATTCGGGTGTGCCAGTCTTGGTGCTCTGAGGATGCCATCTCCCTCTCTCTAGTGCTGCATGTAACTTCATGTGTGGTTGGATCTTTTTGTCCCCCTCCTCCCCCTGTTTATTTTAGTACTTTTGGCAGGAGCAGTAGCCATTTCATACTCGACTCCTCCCAATCCCAGTACCAAGCAGTTGATGACTACATGAACCAGGAACCGTTCAAATCCCTTCATAGCCATTAACTTGTTTAATCCTCACAAAAGCCACACAAGGTATGACCTGTTATCATTCCCACTTTACAGATGCAGGAACTAAGTCTCAGAGAGGTTAGGTATTTTGCTTAGTATTACTGAGATAGGAAGTAGCAGGACCAGGATTTGAGATGATATTATTTATCATAAAGATTGGATGGATGGATGGATGGATGGCCGAATGAATGAATGAAATGTTGAAATTAAGTCAAGAAGAGTTATCAATTGGCTTTATTTTCAGAGAGTGTTTATAAACCAATTAAAACGGAAAGGCAGGTGTTCACCCAGTGGAGGAGGAAGAATGCCACGAGGGAGCCAAGTCTAGAAGGAATATGAGGTGTGTGGCAAAGAGTCTTGCTCAGGCAGGTAGAGGCTCCGTGTCTGAGAAAGCAGGACATACCATCGGGAGCCGGAGGGCAGGGGAAAATGCATTCAGCAAACCCTTCCTCTCGAGGGATCCTGACAAGTGTGTTTTAATCTAATTAATACATTCAGGAAGTTGGACCTGGAGGAATGTGATTATTTAATTGTTTTGTTCAAAGAGTATGAAGCAGGCTATTAGTCTGGGGTCATGACTCCAAGGTTCATTGCAGGTTATTACCTAGGAGGGTTTTGGGACAAGACTGGCTGATTGATTCTTTCCCGCTGCTGCCCTCATTAATTTACAAAGATTCATTGTGTTGGTGCTAATTTGCAGAGTCTGGAATGAAATGTAAAACAGATTCAGACTGATAAGCATTGTATTGTATCTGTTATTCTATCTTGTTCCTTCCCCTCCGTTTTCCCTTCTAAAGATTTTCAGGTACATGAATTTCTAGTCTAATTATAATTAACTCTTTTTCCAGATGAAAAATATTGTTTTTAATCATTAAGCAGGGAGCAGGAAGCAGGTATTTTGACCTTTCATTTCTAACCTCACAAAAACTTGCCTCTCCTATTATTCTCTCTCTGACCTAAGAAAAGGCATCTAACCTTTGTTACTCAGATACCCCTTCTGCAAAATCTGGTTATAAAATGCAGATTCACAACCTTATCCCATTTTCCCCTTTAACTTTCTTGAATGGCTTCCATGGCATGAAAGTCAAGAGTCAAGCTCAATGTTCACAACCCTGGATTTGGCCTCAACTTTCTAGTCTCCGATCCCGCCACTGTCCGGCAAGTATTTCTGTTCTGTTGCATCTAACGATGCTTTCTGTTTGCTCTGTCCTGTCTCTGGAGAGTCTTCCTCTACCTTTGGATATTTGCCAAGTTATTTTTCTTCCTTTAACTTATCACATTTGTGAAGCTTTTCTGGTTGCCGTAGGCAAGTTACCCAACAACTTCTGTGTGTTCTTGGTCCCTCCGTTAACACTTGCCACATTTTGTTGTGATTATTTGTCAAAATGCATATTTTATTGTAATTATTTTGTGTGCGTGTGTGTATCTGTGTGTGTGTGTGTTCTCTTGAGGACATGGAATAGATCACATTTTGAGCAGTTCTAAATGCCAACTTGCTAACAAATTGACTGGCAGTAACAGGAATTTAGCGTACGGTGATTGAGTGAGTAAATGAAGGAATAGCTGGCCTGCCTGACATCTAGAATTTTGAGGATCAATTTTTTTACATGTTAGATGTGAAATGCTCCTTATAAACCCCAAACTATAAAATCGTGTGCTGATGTAAGAATCATTTCTTGATTGAAGTGTTCTAAAAATGTTTTCTAACTCCATCTTTATCAAGGGGTTTGAAATATGTTCTCTCTTTCTCTTATTTTTGGCAGGAGTATTCATTTATTTATTCATCTATTTATTTATATAATCAGAAAATATGCCTGCCAAGCTCTGCACTAAGCAGGGAGGATAGTGTGAAAAAATAGGAGAAAAGTAGCCCAGACCTCATGGGTCTCAAAGTCACAAGGGATGAGAGGATGAGACTTGAGTAGTTGCCTCAAGGTTGGGGCTGGGTGCATGAGCTCAGGTCAAGGCCTTATCGCCTGGGCCCTTGACTCAGTGTGATGCTGAGATCCTTGGTTCACTGGATCTTGCACCTGTATGTGTTCTTTCTTGGCATGGCAGTGATGGATCCAGTCTTTCTCAATGTCTCTACCCCTGGATGGACAGCAGCCTGTTTTCTGGGCTGGCTGACCAGATTCCAGCTGCCAGAGGCTTCAAAGAAAAATGAAGAATGATCAGTTTTTCACTCCTGAGACCTTGTTGTCTAAGTTCATTGATTCCATTTCAACCTTTACTTTTTATCCTCATATAGTACCAAAATTAAATCAGGTATTCGATATCTTAACTTCCCTTGATAAATAGTAATAATATCACCCTGGCTGAGTGGCTCAGTTGGTTGGTGTGTTGCCTGTCCATCAGAATCAAGGCACAGAATCAGGGCATATACCTAGGTTGCAGGTTGAATCCATACCAATCAATGTTTCTCTCTCTCTCTTCTCTCTCTCTCTCTCTCTCTCTCTCTCTCTCTCTCTCTCTCTCTCTCTCTCTCTCTCTCTCTCTCTCTCTCTCTCTCTCTCTCTCTCTCTCTCTCTTTCTCTCTCTCGCTCTCTCTCTTTCTCTCTCTTTCTCTCTCAAAATCAATAAGTATATCCACAGCGAGGCTTACGTAAAATTGTCATAATACTGTAGCCTGATAATTATAAGGCAGCCTGAAAGCATTTTTTCTTTGGTGTCTCTGGTATCTTACCTGAAAGAGCTTCCTTGCTTCTGTGATCACTACTAGTAACTGCTATGAATTTCTCCACTCAAAATTGTCCAATTCAGCCACTCGCTAGCCTTAACTGCTCTTCGCAGCCTCTGGCTATGACAGAGTGGTTTCTGATGATCATTTTCAGGAAAAGTGGCCTGTCTTTCATTGCCTCAGTCTGGCCCCTGCTCTCCCATTGCCTCCATGGGGAGGTTAGCTGAGAAGGAGGTGGGAGAGATGAGGGGTCAAATCTGTTACTTTTTATAGAGGCGGAGTGAAAATAATTTCCTGTGAAAGCTGAGGACATTCTTTCATTAGTTTGCTTCCTGCTCTGGGTCTTGTATGTGGGGTGATTTTTTTTCTTCTCCCTTTTGGAACTTGCATGGGCCAACTTCCTGTGCCTGAGGCTGCTGAGAGATAGAGTTTTATGAGTTCGGCCCACCTACACAGTGGCGAGCCTGGGGATGGCGGTGAATGAACAGAGGAGAGCCGCCTAAGCCATCCTCGAATATTCTGGACACAAGTTCAAAGGAAAAGCCTCAAAGAGGTGTTTTGGGAAGCAGCCAACCATGGAATTTTAGGGTTCAGGGAGACTCAGTGAGGGGGGGAATATGTTCCAACTTCCTGGACCTTGGGTTTCAATGCTAATCTTTCAAAAATTGCTCTTCCATACATTAGTCAGTGTACATTTGCTGAGAACCAGCTGTGTGCTGCACACTACTCTCAGTGCAGGATGGATCAGGCAAATGCCAGAAACACAGCTCAGATATACTTAAGCAGAAATGTATTGGCTCATGTAACTAGAGTCAAGGTTGTCTCGCTTCAGGCAAAGCTGGATCCAGGTGTTCAATATCTTTAGGAATCCATCTCTTTCTTTGTATCTCATTATTGAATTTTTGTGTTAGCGCTCGTCTCACTCAGACTTTTTCTGTTCAGTAACCAGATGGCCACAGGAAACTGCAGATTTACATTCTTTCAACTTCAACCTCATCGAAAAGGCTTTTTAAAAAAAAAAAAAAAATTGAATTTATTGGTTTGACATTGGTTAATACAATCATATAGGTCTCAAGTATACAATTCTATAATATATTATCTATATACTAGAGGCCCAGTACATGATATTTGTGCACGGGGAGGTGGGGGTCCCTCAGCTCAGCCTGTACCCTCTTGCAGTTTGGGACCTCTTGGGGGAAATCCAGCTGCTGGCTTAGGGCTGCTCCTGGGCAGTTGGACATCCCCTGGGGGGTCCTTAGCACAGCCCCAGAGGTGGGAGAGGCTCCACCACTGCCGCTGTGCTTACCAGCTGTGAGCCTGGCTTGTGGCTGAGCAGTGCTCCCGGTGTGGGGTATGGAAGTGCACAGACCACCAACAGGCAGCTCCTGAATTGAGTGTCTGCCCCCTGGTGGTCAGTGTGCATCATAGCGCCTGGTCATTTTGCTGTTAGGTCGATTACATATTAGGAATTGTATTGTGTGTTCACCAATCAAAATAAAGTCTCCTTCTGCGCTTTTTCGTGTATTTCCAGAAAGAAGTTCTAGACTTGCCTCTGATGGACATAGAATGGATCTTATGTTCCATCCTGAACGAGGTACTAGACTTAGCATGGCCAGGCCTACTTCCTATGCTCATGTAGGAGTGCGGGGGGAGGGAGAAATTGTATCAGATCTACAATTGCTCTGCCTGAGGATAGGAAAACAAAAGATAACTGAGTTCTAATACTGGAAGAAAAAGGCAATGATACTGGGCAAGAAACAACAGAAGACAATATCTATTTTAATAAGTGAAGAAACAATGTAAGTGATAGAACTCATAGAATTCTATCACTTATATTGATATTTATATATCAATATTTATATCAGTGATAGAACTTATATAAGTGATAGAACTTAAGGAGTTCTATCACTTATATAAAAATTTATACAAGTAGTATGAATTTTAAAATGACCCTCAAATCTTGTCATCAAGACAAGTCCCCTCTCTGCTGTTTCAGTATTTGTATTCCTTCTCACTCCAGCATTTTATGTGCATCTTACCTTCCGGGGTGCTCACCACCTGATGGTCACACCTGTAGGAAATTCCCTCAGCTTTAGTATAGGTTGAACCCAGTGTCATAAGAACACCACATCCCGGCTGGACCATTATTGTTGCTTTCAACACCCCGAGATAAGCCATCCATCCAGTGCGCTTTATAGCGACATAGGAGTGATTCAGTGTGTTACCACAGCTTGACCTACTTCCTGGCAGCTTAGCGAGGATTGAGAGAAGATGCCAGCATGAGGGTGCGGACTGCCTGGAGGTGATGAAAATAAAAGATGCCATCAGACACATCCATATTTATGTTGATCTAGATTCCACAACCACTCCAGGAGACTGATCACCCGTAACCCTCCTTTCTTTCCCTTGGAAAAGGACTGCACACTTTGTAAGATACCAAGCCTGCATGGTTTTATTTTATGTAAACCATTGTTTTGTCTACCATACATACTAATTTTTCTTCATGATGAAAGAGGAGGGGCAATTTGTATTTTTAGACTGTACTTGCCACCCTCTCCTCTAACAGAAAAATTCCAGAGTGGACTAGGAAAACAGGTGAGCCATGGAGAGTGGCTCTGAGCTGCACCCGGATTTCTTAGGTGAGATGTCCTTTCCCATAATGAGGTCAGCTCTTGCTAATTCATATACTTCTGGAAGGATCACACTAGTGATAAAATCCATTCCATTTTTCATGTCACCAATATTTGGCTAGAAAAGGAAAAAAAAAAGATTTAGTCACAGAGCAGCTAAAATCGAATTTATAAATCATGATATTTTTTAAAAGATGGGTCATTCCTATTCCACACAAATGGCAAATCCCTGAATTATTTATAATTTGCGTTGATCTTGTCGGAATCCTCAAATTTTGCCCTGGGTGGTAAGGTGTGGGGGAGGGGCGGGATACTTCTTGTCTTAAATACCTGTCTTGTTTAAAAAGGCAGCTGATCCTTCTGGGAATCGATGGGATGTGGTGTTCTTGTGTTTCAAAAGACGGCCTCAAATAATATGTCAATTGATTCCCCCTAGTTATTCCACTAGCGGTCATTAGGCATGCTGTGTAAACAAATTTGTACTTCTTCCGGGAAATTACTGGTAAAAAAAAAAAAAAAAAAAGGATCAGAAATTCAGATTGCAGCTCTGAGATGATAAGCCTAAGAAAAGAAAAACCATTGAGAAGTCTTCAACTCTCTAGCTGTAATTACTGGTCTACATTCTACTTTTAAATTCATAGACTCAGCAGCTCTTGTTGATTTTGGAGGGGAGATGGAGCACAAATGTTTAAACCACGAGAGCAGCTTTCATTCTAGTCATTCCAGACTACCTCAAGTCAGTGAAAAGGACAGAAAAGGGAAACTAGAAACATGTGGAAACTTGGAGAAAGGCAGCGAGGTGAGAGGCTATTGAAATGAGCAGATTGCTAGGTGATGGTTGAAGTCATAGAAAGAATAGCTGAACATGTGAAACCTGGTGCTGAAAAGATGCTGAAAGTTAGTGACAGAGATGGGGGTATTTAGCTGATTTTTTAGCACTTCCTAGCTCTGTGGCATGGGTCTTCATTTCCTCGTATGTTTAAAATACATCAATATCAAAGAGACTTTCCATACCTGCCATGCCCATCTCACTAGATGAGTGTCAAATACAATCATGAATATAAATGTCTCATAAACTTGAACTTGTGGGGGTATCCTTGATGTTGAACAGGGAGCGGGAAGAAGCCAGACATGATGGAGGGATGTGTGAAGATAACTGAGCAGCAATGCTCAGAATTCTACAGGGACCAGGGCCATAAAGTAACATTGTGAAGAGAGCCAGGTAGGGACGACAGAGAGTATATGACACCTTTAAAAGAGGAAAGGGCTCTTCAGTCACAGCCGGTCACTGCCGAGTAAGAATCCTAGGTGGAACTACCAACTGGTCCAGTTATTCATGGAAGCTTTAACTATAGATTTATCTGTGATATAAATGAATTTAAAATTTAAAATTAGAGAGATAGGAGTTGAGAAATATTCGTGGGTGAAAAAAATGAGAGAGAAGGGTTGTGAATTACCTATTCTATAAAACAGAAAAGACTGATCATTGGAGGAAAAATGAAACAGTTTAAGTATATGTATATATTGGTATCTACCGAATAACTATTATTGAGTACCTATGTGTCCTATATATATATTTCTTCAACGCCTAAAACAGTAACAAAGTAAGCCACCTTGGCTTCTCTTTAAACGTGATCACGTACATTATCTCGACTCAACATGTACCCTCCTCTTGTCCATGTTCTTTGTGCTTCTGACAACACAGACTCTCCCCAGTACTTTGCTTTCTCTGATGCAGTTTCTTCTGCATGAAGTTCCGTTCTGAATATTCCATATTAGAATGAAGAACTGTTCTTTAAAGTCCAACTCAGATGTAGCTGTCTCTATCACCCATTTGGAGCCTTCTATAAAGAATTACTCATTGCGTTCTCTACTTCCCTAGTTCTTTGCTCACATATCCTGGAGACAATTTACTAAGTTGAGACATGCTTCTCTAAAAGGACTGTAATCTTCTTGAAGTTAGAGACTGGGCTTTTTAACCTGCCAATTCAGTTCATGGAGAGGCTATTGAAACATCATGGGTTTTCCAGAAATATTTGTTGAGAGGATAAATTATAGTTTCACTTTCACCTAAAATACAGAAGACTGGAAAGAATGTTGCTTGGCATACCTTAACAACAAGTAAAAGCTCGATAGGGTACCAAATCATAACTTTTCTTCCACCCAGTGAGACCTGAAGCTAAAGGAAACCACACTGTCTGGAATCCAAAAACATAGAGATGGAATTCCAGCATTTTCTCCCTGGTGGCAAAGTATAGGATGAAAAGATTATGAGAAACACACAAGTGGGTAAGAAGAATTACCTAAATTTTTAAGCAACTTCTTAAAAGCCAAGTGTGGGTTAGTGTGAAAGTATACATTCCCTGGGAACCAAAGGCAAAAGAGATACTATTTATTACTATTTACTTGAGTCTACAGTGTTTTAACAAAGTAAAACATGCACTTGAAAATTGAAAAGCATACAATAAAGCAAGGAAAACATCAAAAGACAAAGAAATTAAAAGAAGTATTTATATCATTATATGTTACACTAGAAAAGAAGAAATGTCCCAAATCTATGATCTAAGCTTCACAAAAAGCAAATCCAACCAAAGCAAGCATAAGGAAGCAATAAAGAGAAGAAATCAAAACTGAAAACAGAAAAATCAATACAAGAAATCAATGAAATCAAAGGTGGTTTTTTGAGAAGATCCACAGAATTGCAAAAACCTCTGGTTCAGGAAGGGATGATATAAATGATCAATATTGTCAATAAAATAAGAGGCATCACTCTAGTTCCTACAGACACTGTAAGATTATAAGGTAACATGAAGAAAAACAATGTCTGTAAAAAAAAAGTCAATACATAATTTTTGGGGGGGTGTTGAATGATTGAATGGGTATATTGGATTAAAGCTGGGTCAGTTTCCCAGGTTTATCTTGGAGCAGAAGTGATGTGCGCTGAACTAGCTAGGTTCCATTGGTGAGTAGTGTCAGTGCAAGGTCAAGAAAAGTCAGCAGATGGATTTGAAACATAAACTCAGTGGAATATCCCAGAGAGGAAGAGAAGCTCAGAGAAGAAGGAGGAGGAGAAGCAGATGAGAAAGGAAAGAGAAGAGGTTGAAAAAGAGAAGGAAGAAAAAAAGCAGGATAAAAACAACATGATAATTACAATAAAAACTAATAACATCCTAAGCACTTTATTATTTTTTAACCTGACATCTGCACAGTGAGGTATTAATATGTCTATTTATAGTCGAGGAAAGTGGAATTTATAGAGTCACACTGCTAATTAGTAATGGTGCCCACACCCCAAACCAATATGTAATATTGCCTCCTACTAAGAAGAAAAAGTGTAGGAGCTAGCATAAAGGTACCAGGAAGTCTAAATTAACTTCCAAGGACAATATCTGTTTTCACAGCACCTTAAGGGGTATGCCTAGATTCTTTTTAAGGGACTAATAGTCTTCTATCTTTGATCCTGAAGGAAACTGGCATTGTTTTGTGTTGCTTTTGAGGCTCTCTCTCATCATGGTGAGAGCTATCCCGAAGAGAAAGATGCTGAAAGAATGACAGTGAAATTGAATGTCTTTTGTTCATGGGGAAAATGTGTAGGAGAAAGAAACTGCCAAAGGAGAAAGAATGAAAGGTTAGAAGAAAGAAATGACTTAAATTAGAGGAACCTTCAATTTAACCCTCAGCAGTTAATAGCACAGCATTGAGTTCATGCAATGGCCACTCATAAGCTTCCTATAGCACACAGACAAATAGGCAATAGAAAGAAACAAAGGGACTGACAGAGGGGAGAGGAGAAAAAGGTAGCTAATTAAGCCAGCAGAACTGAATATGACCTAGCCATCTGTGGCCAGAAAGAGTTTACTGCCGGGGTGAAGAGCACTTGGAGGTCAAAGCTAAATCCAGACTTCTATGGTGTCTCTAAAGGAGTGAATCATGTATATAATTTGAACATTTATAATAACTTAAATGCCAAGCACAAGGTGTCTGGCGCATACATAGTAGGTCCTCACTTAATGATGAACGCTTTGAACTTTAAAATTGAATTTCAAGTAACTGAAGGAAAAACTCTTAAACTATTACCTAAACCAGAGTAGTGTGCATGCATGTGTGTGTATATGCATGTGTACACATGACTGATATTCAGCAATAACACATGATACAGTTCTGCATGTTTAATGTCACAGCCATTCCAATAGTCAGGATCCATTCTGATTGGCCATGCCCATGCTATTCCAGTAGATAAATATTTTAAATGGTCACTGCCGTGCATATGTAAGTGCGCATACCCTTACCTGCTTATGCTTTTTGCTGTAATTGGATTCCTCTCCTCCCAGAATTAATTTACAAAATCATATCTTCATCCTTTACCAGTCCAGTTTAAATCTCCATGAAACCTCTGAATAAAATGAATCCCTTCTCTTCCTCTGAAATTCTATAGCATTGATTATCTAAATCACATCTTCAATTCAAACCAATTCAGCACATAGTTTTTGTACTTATATCAGATATAAGACATTCTGCAAGGGTAATGCGGAGATGAGATGGTCTCGCTGGTAGGACATTTTATTTTTTTCCAACTTTTAATTTTTTTATTTATCTTTATTGTTGAGAGTATTACAATGTTCCCTTCTCCACCTATGCCCCCTCCACCCAGTACCCACTGTGCCTCAGTTCTTTACCACCCTATTATCTATGTCCATGGGCAATGCATAGATGCATATAAGTTTCTGTAATGGGTGAGCCAACATGCACACAACAAGCTAAAGATGAGGCTCTTTGCAAATATGATCTTTGTCTTGTTAGTGGTTCATCTTCTGTCTGCAATGCCCAATAACTAATCTTCCTTTCAGATAGAGCCCCCATATCATTTGCTCTGCTTCCTCTATAAAAGCATTGGACTTGCAACAGTTATTGTGTGTGTGTGTGTGTGTGTCTGTGTCTGTGTCTTTTATCCCACTATACATGCCTGAAGGGAAAGGAGATGTACTTGTTTAATCCTCATGTTCAGGTACCTAGCACATCACTTGGTAAGTCCTCAATATCTTGAGAAGAAACAACTAGTGCCTCTTGTGTGGGAATTTCAGGTCCTTTAGAAGCTAGGAGCATGGAAGGCAGTGTGTTACAGGGAAAATCACAAATGTTTTATAATCTCAGATACTTTTATGCTCTTAACAAGCACTTTGAGTTTTCCCATTTCATAGATGTAAAAACGGAGGGATGGAAGTGAATCAGTTTGCTCCAAGTCCCATAGCCTGTAACTGACGTGTTTTATTTGAACCAGGCAATCTAGCTCTAGACCAGTGGTTGGCAAACTCTTTAGTCAACAGAGCCAAATAGCAACAGTACAACGATCGAACTTTCTTTTGAGAGCCAAAATCTTTAAACTTAAACTTCTTCTAATGCCACTTCTTCAAAATAGACTTTCCCAAGCCGAAGTATTTTGTGGAAGAGCCACACTCAAGGGGCCAAAGAGCCGCATTTGGCTCTCGAGCTGCAGTTTGCCGACCACTGCTCTAGAACATTTTATACTGCGTCTACTGTGTCTACTATTTCATGTTTTTGTCCTCTTTTTTTATTCTGACTTTACTTTTTTCTCCACCTTAACTGGGCAGAAATTAAGAACACAGTGCTTAAGGAGTTGCTGACATCTTGCAGAGATAGGATTCTTCCTAAAACATGAAGGAAGGAAAGAAGGAAATAAAGAAGGGAGGAAGGAAGACATGGTTGGAAAGCTTGCCTTGCCTATATATTTATTTCTCTTAAACCTTAGAATCTAATTCACTTAGTTCACTTTACATCATCCTGGGGATATAATTTCTATGTGACCACATGTGAATTTCACTGGAATCCCAGAGATTGAAATGAGAGTGGAGCGCAGAGACACCCACTTATACAGAAAATAGGCAGGAATCAGCAAATGCTAAGTGGTGCAGTCAGAGGTCTCTGGCACCGACCCCCACGGAGCTTTCATCTGCGGGAAGCATGTCACTCATCATGGCATTTTGCGGGGAACCACAACTGAAGGGCCAAGGCGCATTCCCATAAAATGGTTATCAGATGCAAGTCTGCAGTTTCTCAAAGAGCACCCTGTGGTTTCAAATTAGCAGTTCACCACAGAGCTAAAGACAATCCCAGGGCCTCCTTCCCCGGCTCTCCCCAGAAAAGTAAATTAGGCAAACATCACTGCGGAGATAAGTAGTTTATTCCCTGTGATCGTCAGCTGCGTGGATTTACCAGAAGTACTGTGTTGGCAATGAAAGCAACGCAACTCCTTCCATGAGTGTACAAGCCAATTACAGGAAAATCTTTAGCTCCCAGTGACATTTGAGACCTTTAAAAAAATCGCAGAGACTGGAAGAGGCTTAGGAGGTGAACAGCAATGCTTTGTCTTTATTTGCAAATGAAAAAAATATGGGTCCAGCAAGGTGACTTGGCTTTCCTAAGGTCACATGGGTTCTTAAACATGGCCCTCCTAAGTCTTCACCCCTATTTCTTCTTTTAATGAAGACCAGTTTAGAGGCTTGAAACTCGCCTTTGCCGCTGACCACATGAACGATGAGAATGGGGGGGTAGTGTTCTTTAACATCTTAGAGCTTAGATTCCTAAGTAACTAACGTGTGTGAGAGACAGGATGTGTCGTGCATGACTGGTGGGTAGAGGGGCTGCCGATAAAAGGGGATGGTTAGGGAACTAAATCCTTGCTGAGGTTTGGGCATTTGAATAGGAAGGTGTGGGGCCATCCTTGTAGATTACAGTGAGAGAAATTTCAGGAAGAGAAAAAGGCAAAATGAAATGTGTTGTAAAGAGAGAGGAGGCCCCTGATAAATTATAGCAGGAATACAATGCCAAGGAGGTCTGAATGGATATGGGAAGAGTGCTAGGAAATGAGCTCAGAGAGAAGGGAGGTGTAGGTCATTTGGTTTTTATTCTGATGGCATGAGAACCCTTGGAGGGTTTTGACAGAGGGATGATCTGATGTGGTTTAGAATCTGAGAGAATGAGATGGCAGCAGGACTGGTGTGGAAGGTAGGAGATGGGCATGGAGGCCATTGAAATCACGCAGTGGGCAGGTTATTCTTGACCATGGCAAGCAGTTTTGAAAAGTGAGCATAAATCGAATAGGTTCAAGAAAAAAATGGGGAAAAAAATTGAAGACTAAAAGTATAAACTCTTTAAAGAAATGCTGTAGAACCAAGGGAGAAATGGGGCAGTCGGTGGAGGTTGAAGTGGGGTCAAGAGAGGATTTTCTCATTTAAACTCAAGAAATGTGCATTATTAGATCTCCTTCAGGTGAAGACTCTGAAGCTTTGAAAAGGAAAGAGACATGCTCCAAATCATTGAGCAATGAGGCAATAAAATCAGGTTTTGATGGGTCCTACCTGTCTCCTCAAACTGTTTCCAATATTGGGGGAGTCACTTACCAATGAGAATCTAAAGTTCCTGAACTCTTGAATGTACATCATAATGACAGAGACTGCTAAAAACTGTGAGAAGCAAATGATTATATGACCTCCTTAAAGCTGGAGCCACAATTCCTTCAAAGGCAGTTGTTTGAATGAGATTGTGTGAGTACAACATCTAGTAGAGTGAGTGGGACTCATGAAAGTTCCTAATGGATATTTGTTGAATTATTGTTAACATAGAGGCAATGCTTATGGCAGTGTTTTATAAGCTGTGATGTTCATTGTGATTGTGCTTATGCTTAGTTGTAGAACTTCCTCCCAAGTCTCTTCACAGGAAGAGAATGGAGAGCCCTGGCTGGTGTGGCCCAGTTGGTTGAGCATTTTTCCATGCACCAACAGGTCACCTGTTTGATTCCTGGTCAGGCCACATGCCCAGGTTGCGGGCTCAATTCCCAGGAGGGGGCGTGCAGGAGGCAGTGGATCAATGTTTTTCTCTTTCAAATCAATAAAAAATATATTAAAAAAAAAAAAAAAGAGAGAGAGAGAATGAAGAGAAGAAACACGCTCCCAAAGAATTCATAAATGAGATGATCTCATAGTGGCCACATTCTCCGTTTGCCTGGAAAGGAAGTGTGAGGAATTGCTTTGGCCTGTGATTGAACGAGGCATTTTCCACGTAGAGAATGAACTTCATCCTCCATCTTTGGGATTAGTGCTAGTGCATTCTCCTACCCAAAGGAATTTTGCAATAGAGTGGGCAGCTGTTCCCACCTCTCCAGCTGCACCTCCTCAACAGACTCAGTTGATATTCATGCAGAACACAAGCTCCGATTTGGGGATAATTGCTAGATTTGCTAATAACAGAGGGCCCTCCTTCCTGCTTCTATTATCCCTTGAATAGCTATTCTGCCCGTTAAATCCATTTTTATTCCAAACAGAAGAACGAATTCCAGCAATTAGTGAACATTTTGCAGTTCTTGACCTGTTTATAAGAGCATGTTTCTGTTTTACATATTATATGAAAAGTCAATAAGTAGAACATGCTTCATTAATTGCAGCTGCTTTTATGTGTGCCAACTTTTTTTTTTTTTTTTTTAACCATGAGCACTAACTTAAAATGCAGTAGCTCAAAGGACAAAAATTAAAAAAAACAAACACAAAAAACAACCCACACCTTATTTACAGCCAAAGCTGAATAACTAAAAATTATTGTAAAATTTTCTAACCTAATCAATGGCTTACAGACAGGAGCAGTTAGGGAAAGTTTTGGCAGATATTTCTACATTGCATCAAGTCTATCATTTAATAGTGACTTTGAAAGTGTTTCATTGTTATAAGCATGAGGCTGAGGCATCATTCATTCCATTAGTTATGCATTTTAATACCAGTATTGAGATATGATTTACATACTGCCACAATCACTTAGTGTAAGTGAACAGCACAGTGACTTTTAGTAAATTAATACTGTTGTGAAGCCTCCACCCAAATCCAGTTTTAGGATATTTCCATCAATCTTATGTCCTTTTGCAGTAAATCTCCACTCTCACCCTCAGTCCTAGGCAACTACTGGTATACAGGGGTGGGCAAAGTGGGTTTATAGTTGTGAGTATGTGAAACAGAGTTTAATCTTGTCTTATTATTTATTAATTATTGTATTATTTTCCACGTAAGCAACTATAAATCTACTTTTGCGCACCCCTATATTTCCTGTCTCTATAATCTTCCTTTTCTAGAAATTTAATATAAATGTATTTATACAATATGCAGTTCTCTGTGTTTTTCTGTATGGCATCATGTCTTTGAGGTCCATCCATATTATAGCATGCATCAGCACTTTGTTTCTTGTTTCATTGTATGGATGTGAAAGGGCATTGGGATCATCTCCACCTTTTGTCTACTATGAATAGTGCTGCTATGAACAGTGTGACATGCTTTGGCTGAATGTACTTCCCTGTAAATTTTGAGGATAAGACTGTACTTCTTGCTCTGACTTTGGTTTCATCCATGTGACTTGCATTGGCCGATGGAATATTTACAAAATCAAAACATGCTTGCATGGTTAGGTTTCTCTTTCACCTCTGCCTTCACCATGAAAAGAGTTTTCGGGTGGCTCCTGCCCCCTCAGCCTGGGCCTAAGCCTAAAAATACGTGGCAAAGACCTGAATTCAAACCACAGCGAGGAGACAAGCCAGATTCACCAGTATCTTCAAACAGAGCTGCCCTGCAGAGCTCAGCTTAGTGTCACTGATCCTAAACGTGATGGGTAACAATTGCTTTAAGCCACCAAATGTTGGGGCTGTTTGTTATGGAGAAGTATTGCAGCAATAGCTGGTGATCATAGGAGCCATGAATAATTGAACCACCACCTACCTCACCAAACTTATTTCATGCTATTCTCACTCTTCTTCTAGTCACTCTGACATGCTTTTAGCAACTAAAACTCACCACATTCCTGCCTCCCTCAGGTTCTTCATCTGTGCTATTCCCTGTAGCTAGAAAATTACTCCTTTTTCTCCTTGCCTAGGTCATTTTCACTGAACTTTCATATTTCAATTTAAATGTCTTTGCTTCAAAGAAGCTGTATAACAAACTATGGTTTGGTACTTTGCTGAGTAACAAACTATCTCCAAATCTTATAACTTAAAACAAATATTTTATTCCATGAAGCTTAGAGTCAACAGTGTGGCTGGTCAGTTATACTTGGCTCCTGGGATTGCTAGCGTGGTTTCAGTTATCTAGACAACTGAGGAGAGAGAGTTTAAGATTCACCTACCTGGCGTATGTGGCTTTTATCTGTCTCCAAACAGCTAGCTTGGGCTTCTTCACTTGGATGCAGAATTCCCAGCAGCAAGAAAGAACAAGTCCCAATGCACAGAGTTACTGCTTGCATCGCATCTTACAATGTTCTGTTGATGAAAACAATTTCCATGGCCAAGCCCAGAGTCAGTGTGGGAGGTCACTACCCAAGGGCATATATACCAAGAAACATGATGAGTAAGGGGCTCACCACAGTCTTCCCTTGTTAACTTGTTCCCTTGTTAACTCCCTAATAAGATCCCCCAAGTATTAGTCTCAAGGATCCTGCTGTAGGTAAAGATACAGAAGAAGCTCCTTGAGTACAGATCTTTGGCTAAGATTCCTACTGATGCAGAGACAAGAGAACTAAAAAGACAAGTTATATCCACCCCCAAATACCTAACATACTAATGGTGAGATAGGAACATAAAAAGTATAACAGATGCTTTTATTCAGAAAGGGATGAACTGGGAGGTAAAAAGAATAGTTACTGGCTTAAATAAATTATAAAATACAACTTGTAGTTCTTAATCTCTCTTAAAATAGTCCTATGGAGATAAAGTACAAAATAGGAAATATAGGTAATAACATTATAATAACTGTGTACATTACCAGGTGAGTACTTAAAATATTTGGGAACCACTTTGTAAAGTATATGATTGTCTAATCAGTATGCTGTAGATTTGAAACAAATACAAATTAATATTGCATGTAAACTATAATTGAAAAATAAAATTAAAAATTAAAAAAATTAGTAGTGGACCAAACAGTTTATAAACTATAAACATGTACGTGTTGTCAGGCCTTTTACTCTGATTGTGTTTATTGGGGTTGATTTCTTGGACAACTTATTTTCCTACTAGAGGCCTGGCGCATGAATTTGTGCACTGATGAGGTCCTCAGCCTGGCCTGTACCCTCTTACAATTCAGGACCCCTCAGGGGATGGTGGACTGCTGGTTTCAGCCTGATCCTTGCAGGCCAGGCCAAGGGATCTCACTGGTGCATGAATCTGTGCACCGGGCCTCTAGTATACACAGAAGATAATTGGTTAATCTCTTCCCGCCCTCCCCCTTTCCCTCTGAGATTCATTAGTCTGTTTCATGTTTCCGTGCCTGTGCATTGAGTGTCTGCCCCATGGTTGTCAGTGCGTGTCATAGCTAATAGTCAAAGGGTGGAATGGTTGCTTAGGCTTTTATATATATAGAATGCTCTTTGTTCCACTCATAATATTCTTGTCTCTGCTCTCTAATATAGCACCTCTCTCCTTTAAAAATGCAGCTTAGAGAGAAGTTGATTGGTCAGAAGAAGATCTCCATTTCCTTTTATCTTAGATTGTGTAACACCCTTAAAGTCTTTTTTGGTTTCTTATGTATCACATTACAATCTGCTCTATTAGTAAAAATGCACATCCACAATTATTTTTGAGATAGCCTTCTCCCACTAGACTTTTTGGGGCCGTTTTTAAATTGGGCTTCTATAGAAACATGTCATAAAGATTCTAGAAACAGATTCATTTATTAGAGAGATTAACAAAGAATTACATAGCCACACCTTTGATTCAGTTTTTAATTTTAGACCACTTCTTTAAAAAAAAACAAAAGAACAAAGTCATGAAATAGTTTTATTTTCCCATTCAGAAAGTCTTGCATTACATTCTCACTAAGTTTTGTTTGTAAAGTGAACACATTACTATATGCAGCAAAAGTAGCCAGTTGGCATTTTCAACATTCTTCCTGGTAATTTCCTTAACCTGGTTTGCAAATTCATTAGGAATGTTTTTCTCCTCTAGTTAACTCAGATGACAGTTTGGCATTGCTACATTAAACAAATAAACTGTTTTCCATCTTCCAAAAGCAGTTTCCTTAGAACTTAACTGGATTCTATACATTTTTGTCACCATTTTATAAGACTTTGATAATAATGTCCTCACCACTTTTTCTTCCTCTACCTATTGCTCTGTCTAAAACCCCCCCAATTCATATATTAGATTTTTGTATGAAAACAGCCCATCTCTAGGTATCTATTTCTATATCAGTTAGCCTTTGTTGTTCTACAAGGCACCCATAATTAATAAATATAAAACAGCATCTATTCAGCCTGGCTGGTGTGGCTCAGTTGGTTGAGCAACTTTCCATGCACCAAGAGGTTGTCTGATTGATTCCAGGTCAGGGCACATGCCCAGGTTGTGGGCTCCATCCCCAGTAAGGGGCGTGCAAGAGGAAGCCACGCCATGTTTTTTTTCTTTCTCTCTATGAAATCAGTAAAAGCATATCTAAAAACAAAACAAAGACTCCCCCAGCACCTATTCAGTCTACTCATGATTGTTTGATCAGAAATTTGGGCTGGGCTTAGCTAGGTAGGTCTTGTGCTGGTGTCACCGGGGTCCCTTATGCAGCTGCAGTCATTGGTATCTCAACTGTGGGTAATCTAAGACGTTGTCACTCATGCACCTGTTTATAGCCCCTGCAGATCAGCCTGGGCTGCTTCATGTGGAGGCAGAAGAATTTTCAAGTGAGCGTAAGCTTCAGTGCACAGTTGCTTGTCATGCCTCTGTGCAGTGCACTTCAGGCTTGCTTATGTCTCATTGATCAAGGCTAACCACATGGCCAAGCCCAGAGTCAGTGAGGAAGGGCGTCCAGAAGGGTGTGGACAGAGGAGCATAATTCATCGGTGGCCATTATTCTATTATACACCAAGAAGTATTGGTGTATACATAGTTCAGGCTGTCAAGAAGTATTTCTTGACAGCCTGAACTATGTTATAGTGTCTCATTTTCTACTCTTTGAACCCAAAACTTCTCCTTTAAAACACTTAATTGATTGTATAATTTGTTATTTAATTTCTGGCTCCCTAGCAAAACGTATGCTCCCGGGACAGAGATTATATCTTGTTCACTGCTCCACCTTTAGCACAAAGGGAATGCTTGTGCATGGTAAGCACTTACGTGTTCGATGAATGAGTGATCGAATGAAAATAATCCTTAGGGAAGCTCGACAGTCTTCTCAGTTTATTTTCCTTTAGGATCTAACATATCTGAACTTAGTTGCACATAAATTTGTTTCCTTATTATTCGTGTGCACCCAGGCCAGGGGTGCTCAGCCTCTCCTGCAGCCCTCAGCCTGAGTACCTGTGCAAGCCTCTGGACCGGCCTCGGTGGTGGGTGTGATCCCTTGTGGGGGTGCATACAGGAGGCAAGCGAGTGATGTTTCTTCTCACATTGATGTCTCCCTCCCTCCCTTCCTCCCTCTCTCTCTAAATATCAATAACATATCCTCATGTGAGGAATAAAAAATTTAATAATAATCAGGTTCCAATACATTGGCCAATTTCCAAAGCTCTTTAATGATAAGACTTGCACTGACACTTGTGCATCGGGGTCCCAGGGTGCACCGGTGTCTGTGCTAGGTACGTGCACAGATACCTGCTAACTTACACTTGCTATCAAGAAAGTGTGTACAGACTTTCTCTCCATCATGCAGAGAAGTGGAGGCTCAAAGCGCCTCAAGAATACCCTCACGGTGGACAGAAAGGGGAACCTTTCCTTCATGTCGCTCATCCTGAGTGTCTGTTATATTCCAGGCCCTGAGTCGGGCCTGTGCTTGAAGGCCATTATTTTGCTTCCACCATCTGAGCTCTTTCTGCCCGTGCAGTCTAGCTTCCGGAAAGGAGGCGAGGAGGGCTGTGGAAAGAGAAAGCAGGCCTCAGGATGAGAGACAAACCCCCAGGTCCACCCCAGCCCTTTCGCACGCCTGCCTCCATGGTGCCCAGGCCCTCACCTCTGTGACCCAGGCTGGCGTTTTTTCTCCGACATCTCCTCTGAAAGGATAACAGAAGTGTTTTCACTGGGGCTGTTGTCATGTGATCAAAGCATAGCTCAGGAAATGGGGTCCCTCGAAAGCTGTTTATCTAAAATCTCCTATTTCACCGGTTGGCACATTTTAAGAGAACATTCTGCACCTTCTCCCCAAGGGCAAATATTTCGGTTACCTGTGTCCTGAGAGCCAGGCCGAGGCCACACATGCTCTGCGGAGGGAAAGAAAACATCAGAGCGGTTTCCTTCGCGCTCACATCCACTCCCCCACCCCCGTCTCTGCGCGGAAATCCTGATGCAGTCTCTCACAGGAAGCTGGAGTGGGTCAGGGCAGGGAAGAAGTAAAGACCAAAAGTTCTAAAAGCAGACTTAGGTGGGAGTGTTTTTTATTGCTGATAAAAAACAGCCCCCTTTTCTGCGTTATTCAGATGAACTCAGAGTAAATATTTACCTTTTCAGCTAATGGGTCTGTTCGGGGAGTCCAGGGCTCCCAGACAGCCCAGCTGATGGATCACTTTTTGCCTCCCCCGGTCCCGGGATAGGACTGGTGAAATGATTTGGCATGGGGAGCCTGTTTCCTGTGGCATGTATGAGGCAAAACATTCGTCTTCGTGCCAGAGCGATGGGTGTGAGGGAAGGCCTTGCCTGGACCTCCCAGCTCTAGCCCTCTGAAATGATTTAATAGTCAGACCGTCAGTGTTCCCGGAGAAAGACGGATGCTGGGGTCTGCAACCCTCCCCTCCCCTTCGGGCTGAATGGAGTACTTTGTTCTTTGGTGGTTTCAGGGCGGGCTGTATTCACACCACCCACACCTCTAACACACACAGAGCACACTCACATACACTCATGTACAATTCACATACATGAATAAATGAAACAAATACATATGGACACACTACACTGACACTTTTGAGGGTGGAGGGTAGTCCTTATTCGTATTTGTGTTCTCACATTGCCTAGCAATGCCTGGCATGGAGCAGATGATGAATGCATACTTTTTGGATGAATACATGCATAATTATTACTGGAACCATTTATTTAATACTTAATAGGTGCCAGGTGCTGAAGGAAGGCTTCCTACGGCAGGCTCTGATTTAACCCTCCCAGCAGATCGTGACATTTGGCCCAGTCCTTCTCCCCATTTCACAGAGAGTAGGACTGAGGCTTAGGCAGGCAAAGTGGTTTGTCCAAGGTTACACAGCTGGTCCGTGTTAGCAAGAGACATCTGACCCCAGAGTCTGTGCTCCTAGCATGTTCATCTACAAATCCATGTACCCAAAGTCTAAACCAGAAACACTTCTGTAAACGTCCCATATCAACAGCAGCCGTTCCATCACCAAGGTGTCCAAACTCGACCTGGAGGCCTGAACTGTGCTGGATCCCTGTCTCAGGCATTTCTTCCTTGTCCCTCCTCCTCGTCCCCAGTTGTCAGACATTCAGTGGAGGAATCCGTTTCAGAGTACAGGCTCTGCATTTCGACATGGTGGGGAGTGAACCTTGGAGTCAGCTGCCTTCCAGCAGCACACATATTTTCCCGAAGATTACACTGGCAGGCCCCTGACTGCATCCACTTTCTCACACTGCCAGAACAAGTGGTCACACAGCTCGCATTCAGCACAATGCCCATTCATTATCCTGCAGGCTTCCAGGTCCGGAGCTCCAGGCAGGCGAAGTTGGGCTCTGCCCAGCGCATCACAAAGCTAAAGCGAAGGGCTGGGCCAGCTGGACTCTCTTCTGAGGACTTTGGGAGACAGACTCACCTTCAGGCTCACTCAGGTGCTGGCGGAATTCAGTTCTCTGCAGGTGTGGGATGGAGGGGCCGCTTCCTTGCTGGCTGTCAGCCAGGAACTGTTGTTGGCTCTTAGAAGCTGCCCGCATTCCTTCTCATGCGGCCCCTTCCACCTTCACACAGGCCAGAGCATGTCAATTCCTCCTCACGCTGGGAATCCTTCTGACTTTCTCTTCTGCAACCTGCTAAAGAAAGCTTTCTTCCTTCAAAGCAGGGCTGGGGGACCTTTTGTTGTTGTAGTTGTTGTTGTCAAGAGCCATGTGGATATTTATAACATCATTCATAGGCTATATTATCAACTTAAAAACTAGCCTGCTATATTTGGTCAAACATTTAATGAACTCACCCCTAGTGACTTGGCAGGGCCCAGCCAAATGATTCCTGAGGTCTGATAAGGCCTTTGGGCTGGATGTTCCCCACTCCTGCTTTAAAAGCTCATGTGATAAGATTAGAACCACCTAGATAACCTCCCTTTAAGGTTAACTATGCCATGTAGCATAACACCATTACTGAAGCATTTCACAAGTTCTGGGGATTAGGGATGGGATGTTGGGGGCCATTCCTAGAAATTCTTGCCATACTTCCCTGGATTGTAACGGAGGGCAAAGATAGGAGACAGGTTGCTAAGATGGCAAAGGGGATCAACTCAGGCACACCTAGGTAGCGGGCAAAGCAGAAGGAAGGAATTGCATCAATACTTCAAAAACAAGTCACAGCACATCAGAGCAGAGGCAAGGATTTAAAAGGTGGCATTTAGTAGGCTCTTGATTATGTGACTCCGAGCACCTGCTGTTCAAATGAACCACAAAGTTGCAAGAAGGAAACCACCGCTTCCTTGGTTATGTAAGGATGATTCACACCTGTGGACTCCTTCCTGGATTCCAGGTTCTGTTCCAAGAGCTTTACTTGTGTCCATTCATTTACCTTCAGATAAGTGTGTGATATTAGAATATTATTATCCCCATTTTATAGATGAAGAACGACTAGATTATGAAAATTGCTAAACATTGTGCAGCCGGTGAGTGTGATAGACAGGTTATGAGCAGACAACCCAGCTCCTGAGACTGTTTTTAACTATTGCCCTGGATATACCTGATGTGTAGCCATTTCAAGGGCAAGTCATGGGAGAAAGGACTAGAGCAAAGACTGGAACCTACAATAGGGGTCTGTGGCTCTGTGACATCGGCTCAGGCCAATGATGTCAGAGTAGTATGATGGGGAGAGCCTGGGGTTTGGTGTAAGAAGATCTGGTGTCATGTTGCAACCACAAAAGTCTTGAAGGTTGTGACCTTGGGCAAGTCATTTCAATTCCCTGAGCCTCTGTCCCCTCATTTACAAAATGGGGAAAGAAATACCTTAATCATTATAGGAGCGTCATGTGGTTCACTGGTGTGCAAACATTTTAAAGCATTTTGTACATCGAAGACAGAGTTTTTATCTGTTCTTTGTCTGCTGTTTCTTCCAGATCCCAGCGGTGACGTGCTGCAAAGATGAATAGCCTTCTAAGGTAAGAATATTTTTTATATCTTTAGGCCTCAGTTCTTGCTCACCCATAAGTTTCATGTTAATTCTTAAAGAACTTCCATTCATTCCAATTTTTTCTTTAGTTTGCCTTTTTCAGTGTTTCCCTCACACTAGTAGTCAATGACCTCAAGGAATTCCACTGGGGATTAGTAGAGGGCATTTTCATTTCAATGCATGGACATTTGTGATAGGCATTGGTTCAAACCATTATGGAGACCAGGAAGTCTCAGGACCTGCCGCCTGAAGGCTGGAGGCCCAGGACGGTCCATCCACAGTCCTGACAGCCAGGGGAGGCAGCAGGGCCAGGAAAGGCTGACGGAAGTCACTGGGACTCTTAGTTTTCTCTGTAGATGCATAGATGGGAGAGTCAACTGATGAACTGGAGAATTCAAGGAGAAAGATGATAGTTAGAAACAGAAGCTTTGGAAAAAAGAGAAAGTTGAGTAGACATGATAGTGGGGTAGGGCATATAATGAGAATAGAGCCCTATTGCCTAATAATGCACCTTACTAACTGTAGATAAGAGGTTTTCTTATCCTGGCAAACTGGAAGATGAAACAAGATTGTACAAAGATTAGATAATAAGATACCTTGATAGGTCCATCACTCAGAAAAGAAATACATTTTGAGAACAGACCAAGGACAGGACATACTTTGATTTGGTTCCTGTGCCCAGACCCTGGCCCCCTCCGTGAGTTTTACTCAGGAACACTGACCATTCTCCGGTCCCAGGAATAGGCTGAGCTGTTTATAGCATCAAAAATTAGCCACCTTGTTATTGGACATTGAGCTCCTGAGGGCCGCACTCTAGACTCCACCCTCCCTTCTCCATGTTACACATAGCTGTCTTCCAGCTGCTCATAGCGATCTTCTTCCTCATGTGTGAATAACCAGCCAACTAGCAAGGGGGTCAGAGCAGATTTTCATGGATGACCTGCTGCCCTCCCATGCTGCTGGCAGTATTGGAACAAATGCTCATATATGATTCAACCCTGTCTCTGTGTAATTGGCTCAAATAGTGACAGGCAGCCCGGACCCCTTGGTTGTCCGGTTACAGACACATGTTCAGAAAAAAACATTTAGAGCCTGGCAAAGCTTGCAAATCATAAATTTGTTAAATTAGCATGATTGTGTGATTTTCTTCCAGTAAGTCAAAGCAGGGGAGCAGAAGCAAAAATCCCCAGCGTTTGCTTGGGGCTCAGAAATAAACAAATATTTATTTCACAGCTACAATTCATCCATCTATTTTTACAAAACTATCTATTGAATACCTGCTATGTTCCAGACACTGTTTTAGGTATTGTGGATGGGACGCTAAGACAGACTAATAATTTTTCCTGATGGAGCTTGCAATTTTGTGTCAAGAAATAGAATTGTAAAGAGTCAACTGAAAATTAAAAATTGAGATTGATGTCATCAACTCTATGGTATATGTCTATATTAACATCTAGATATGTGAATATATGTAGATATTGATGTTTACATGCATATCTGTGAACCAGTGTTCGCTCATCTTATTCATGAGGCTCAGAGAGGTTAAAGATCTATCTCACGGTCATATATAACAGTCATAACTAAGATCTGAACCCAGGTGCTATAACCCCAGCCAGAGCTCATTCTATGGTTTCCATCTGTACTGCTGAGCTCCTTGGCAGGGTGGAGAGGCAGAAGGTAAGAGGGAAAGGGATAGGTTGGTATTGATGAGAGTAGACCAGAAATGACCAACTGAAAGGGAAAGGATATCATGAAGCCAGAAAAGGGAGGGAGGTCTTGACTTGGAAAACAGGGAAAGGGCGTCAAGGGTCTGCGATTTTCCTGGAGGTTTTCCAGGATATCGCCAGCAGGTGGGCGATGTGAGGGACGTGAATAGGCTGTGGTCTGGGCCAGTGTTCTATTGGGAAAGTACGGTATGGCATTTTCTTGTGAGCTTCTACTTTTAGATGGTGTTGGTCTTTCCATGATGAAGGCTGTTCTCTCATTCCTAGCTAAGTTTTGGTGCCCATCACAGAGGGGCACACACTAGGTCCCCCATCCACTGTGAGCAAAACTGATTAATTCAGGTGTTTATAATGCACCTAGCAAAAGCTAAGTGCTCCAGACTATGGCAAGAGCTCCATTAACATTGTTATCCCTATTGTTGGTGCTTTTCCCTTGTAAGTCAGCTTAACACTTAAAACAACAACAAAAAAAGCCCTATATTTATTTTCAGGGAGGGCCTCTGGTGGTTTATTTACCTGTAGAAGAGGCAATTTCCTAGGCTCTAAGGCATATACAATGAGAGAAAAGAGAATCCCTTTGTTGATAATAAAACCCTTGATGAGGCATTTGATGAATACACTGGAGATCCTTTAATGAGCCCAAACCGCAGCCTCCTCAGTTCTGCTTCCCCTGACTTCAGGGGAGAGCAGTCTTGTTTCTTTTTTCCTCAAAGACCTTCATGCTAACATTCCGACTCACTCAGCATCACCTGAGTCAGCACATCATCACAATGACAGTCTAGTTCAGTGAACAAGCAAAATGGTTTATTTATAAGCCTCTTTCCCAACTGGGATCCTGGGAAAACTGCTGTCCTCAGAAGTAAATAAAGGTCAGGATGCCTTACTATGTACTCAGTGGAAAGTCTAGCCATAGTTGCTTCATGATGGGTGAGACTGCAAACTCGGAATTATTCCTGGACATGCTGGCATAAAATTCTAGGGGAGACTGAGCCATGTTGACCCCCTTTACTCGGCAGCTTTTATATGCTGCCCCAATCATAGGTGACACTCTTACGTGGACTGTCACAGTGGCTTCTTATCTGGTTTCTGTCTTCAAGTTCTCCGCCCACCCGTACTCCCTCTACTCACCCAAGAAAGATCTATATTCCTAATCAATTCCTACCACCTCAGCACCTCTCCATAAAGCTTAGAGCATCCAATTAAAAACTACCCATTGCTGTTTGCCATGCGGTGGACCATTTACATCATCTTTTTGGGCTGCTTGCATTTTATACTTCAGTATTTAGAACTTTTGAAATCTATATACCTGGCACAAAAATGTCATTAGGAACATTGGTTGAACAAAGAAATTATATCCTTTTATCTTCAATAGCACTTCATCAGGTATTATTTACCTGTTTCGGGAACTTGAAGT
Source organism: Pipistrellus hanaki (assembly GCF_964339955.1). Classification (NCBI taxonomy): domain Eukaryota; kingdom Metazoa; phylum Chordata; class Mammalia; order Chiroptera; family Vespertilionidae; genus Pipistrellus; species Pipistrellus hanaki. The sequence goes on along the minus strand of NC_140519.1, from coordinate 45,619,235 downwards.
TAAAAATGGTTCAGTAAATTGTCCAAGGTTATAGGAGAGAACGCAGGTTTAAAACCCAAACCTTGCTGATTTCAGAGTTCACTTGTTAAACTAAGATTCAGTGCTGGCTACAAATGACATGGAAGCAACTGCTCTAAGTAACTCAACAATTGGTTCAGCCCTTCACCTGCTCAAAATCCCCAGAATTATTAACCGGCTTTTACCAGCATGCCTCTCCTGTTGGTCCTCACTTTTTTAAAACCTTACTTATTCTTAAAGTCCCATTCATCCCCCACCTCCTCTCAAAACCAATATAGATGGTCTCTATGGTAGATTCTCCTTTAAATTCTTGCCATAGACTCACCCAAGACCTATACTTCAATGCTAATTATCACTTGTAAAGGAGTGAAAGTTTTGAATTTTACTTTCCCCAAAGGGTCTGATAAAGTACTGGGCACCAGAAAGGATCTTAGCAAATGCTCTATTTAGTATTAAATTTGATAGCAAACCCTGTCAAATCCCAGTTTCTCCCATCACAGCAGTGAAAGGCTGTTTACCAGAAAACACTTCCTCCTGTGGGAGAAAACGTCACACGCCAGAGAGCAGCCTGGCCCGGGCCCAAGGAGCAAGGTTCCTCATTGTCTAGATGGGGACTGAGAAAACGAGTTTTTTCTTTTCTTCCGAATCTGGGCATCACTCCCAGGCTCCCCTCATTTCTGAAATCATGCTTCCGGGAACACGAAGTCTACGCGTGCCTCCCCGATTCCCAACACACACATGCACATGCCCGTTCCATGGAACTTCACCACACCCAGCCTCCTGAGCCAGAATCTGGACATGGCGGGATGACACGGAGAACCACGGAAGCGCAGCTTCCAGAATGGGTTCTGTGCCGCTGGAAGACAAGGCCGGTGAGCCTCTCTTCCAAGAGAGAGGTCGGCATATTTCTGGTGCGTTGATTGGAAATCATCAAGTAGAATCCCAAACGCCAAGGCCTGGAAACCCATCTCATCGCCACTGTTTTTCCCTTCCCTTTCAAGGCTGGCAGGATTGAAAGCTGGGATAACACCAAGGTATTTTTAGCAGTCTATATTGATTTTTTTGTCCTTGCAAGCTACTGTTTTCGATTATAGCCCCCAAAACAAATGAAAAAAGCCAGCTGCGGCAAAATCTCATTTAAGGCAGCGGCATAACGATCATGATATCACAATAATCATATGTTAGGCAGTATCTGAGGTTGCAATACTTGGATCTTCTGGCGTAAAAAATCTCTCCGGAATGCTTTGCTGCCTGCATAATGCCTCTGCCTGAGTGTCCTGTAACAAAACTATTAGGGGAATAGACATTTTAAGATGCGGCGCACTTACCTGCTGGCAGAGCATCAGCAGCACGAGAAAGGGATAGTCAATATCAATAACTGCCATTGGACAAACAGCAGGAAAAAGCTGAAAATGTGGACACGCATTAGAATTTTGTTTCACTAGCTAGACGTTCTGGCTGTCAGTCACATCACCATCCATGGACTAAAGTGACTGGCGTTAAACCTTTGCTGCTGTGGACCTGTGGAATTACCAGGGACCAGACTAGCTAGATTTTTTGACTGTTTGTTCCAGTAAAATACTGAGCCTGACAACCTGTTGTCTTTTTCTCAGATACACCAGCCAGCAAAGCTCTATTTGTGTCCCTGCTAAAACACCATAACATCCTGTCCCTCTCTTCTCATGTACTGTCTTTCTGTGTAGGTGGAAATATTTTCTTCCCCTTCTGGAGTTTCTGCCTGGCTCCACATAATAGACTCTCTGCCTTGTTCTCTTCGAAGTGGCCCTGACCCTTTTCTCTCGTTCTGCTCTCTCATTTCTCTAAGAGAATTCTGAAATTGGTAAGGGATTAAATATGCATTACTTGGGCTTCTTTACTCTTTTATTTTGCAAAGCAGCTTGTTATTGAAACTCATGCATTCTTGGTGACTCCATGCTCTATGTTAATGGATTAGCCTGTGGTTCCATAGAGATGTGTGTTACTCAGGAATTGTATTACAAACCTTGATTATCACAACCACTCATGCTACAGTCTCCAACCCAGTGTATTCCATAGCGGACAGGCAAATTTGATTGCCACCTAACTAGTTTCAGGATCAATCCTTATTATAAAATGCATTTAACTATCACACTTGCGAATCGCTGTTCACTGATTTTACAGTTCAGAGGCTCAGAGAGGTTAAATATAATATTCACTTCTCTTTGTCTCACAGCTACAAAGTCAGAGCCAAGATTTGAACCCAGGTGCCAGGACCCTAGGGTCATATTGATAAGGTATAACTTCCTTCTGTTTCTAAAGATCTTAAGGGACTAAGCTGTCCCATCCTTGCTATTGAATTATTTCAAAGTGTAGCAACTCAAACTCTTCGAAAATATTTTCTTATATCTTCTCTGTCCCCTTAAGTTCCAGGGGGATACGAAGTGCAGCTCTGCAGGGTGGAGCATATAGGAAATGCATCTCATTTATTGTCTAAACTTAGATACTTTTTAAAGTGAAAGGGGCACTATTACAGTTATACCAACATAACAAGTTCAGGGTCCCTGGGAAAATGGAACGCAGGTGATTTGGGCAGTATGGTCAAGGTAGTCAGACTGGTTTTGATACCCGAGAGATATCTGGGAGCAACAAAGTAGAGGCCAAAGGCTCCTCTTATTCTAAGATCAGTAGCTTAGAACAAAAGGGGGTATATATGGGACATTAACCCTTTATTCAAGTGTTACTGCTGCCTAGTGTGTGCCAAGCTGTGTTCTGCATCGTAAGGTCACAGAATCCCTATATCCAGGCAGCCTCACTGTGTCTAAGAGGACATTGGATATGCCATCTCTTTGTCTTCCAGTGATGAGAGCTGGTGGGGAAGGAGGAGAGGGGTTGGATGGCAGATCTGAACATGAACTTGTTTTCCCTGATTTCCAGGTTCTGCTCTCATGGGTGCGTATACCCAGGTACTTTCTAATTGCTGGTAAAAGTGATGTGGAGAGATGCCTCTGCCTGGTCTTTGTTCCCTGAGATAGGAGCACCTTTGTCTTCAGTGTCTGGGGTTTGGAGGTGAACAAAGCATGGCGTATTACACAGGTGTGTCAAGGGGACTTGGGAGCCAGGTATTATATCCCTCTCCATTGCTGGGTTACGGGGTGCTGCTGTGTCTGTGTTTGAGTTAGGAAGACCTGGTTTTGAAGGCTAGCTCTGCTGCACATTGGCTCTCGCTTGCTAATCCTCAGCTCTGTCTTCTGTAAAATGGGAACGACAAGCTCTCCCTCTTAATAGTATCGTGAGGATTCTGTGAGAGAACGCACAGAAAGCCCTCAGCACATTGCCCAACACAGAAGCATGATTTTGGCAGAAAACAGTAGCCCTGGCTAGCCCCTTTCTAGTTACTTTTTTCTTTTTCTTTTTTTTAATATATTTTATTGATTTTGTACAGAGAGGAAGGGAGAGAGATAGAGAGTTAGAAACATCGATGAGAGAGAGTCATTGATCAGTTGCCTCTTGCACACCCCCTACTGGGGATATGCCCGCAACCAAGGTACATGCCCTTGACCGGAATCGAACCGGGGTCCCTTCAGTCCCCAAGCCGACGCTCTAGCCATTGAGCCAAACCGGTCCCGGCTCTAGTTACTTTTTTCCTTGGTATCCTGACTTTGCTCTCCAGAGTGCACCAATCTGTGGGACCCAGACTTGCAGAGCAAGGTGGGCCCATAGTATCAGAACCTCTTGTTTCATAGATGGCAAATTGAAGGGTAGAGGGGTTGATGCCCGTTCTAGGTCACACAGCTTGTTCAAGTATTGATCAAGGAGTAGAAGGCAGGTTTTCTACTTACCACTCTGGTGATTATGCTGACCTCCCAAAGGCTCCCAAAGGAGCTGCTCTGTCCTGAAGTCTCAGGCCCCCAAGTGAAGCAGTGCCTTACTTACTGACAATGAACATGGGCGCTGTGGATTAGGGGGATTCAGCAGCTCTCAGCCACTGGATTCCTTGAACATTTGACTTTCATGAATCTGGATAGAACCTTCTTCAGGACTAAGATTCCATGTGTAAAACCTCTCTCACCTCTTCTCATACCACCCATGAGTCCATAGGAGGATGCACACCTTCCCGCAGCGGAGGCAGGAAATTACACTTCATTTGAACACAAGAGCCCAGCCTCTGTTTAATCAAATTGCCCCCACTACTGAGATTTTATGCTGCAAGTCCTATAGTCTTCTGCCCCTTCCCCTACCTGCCACATTCTGGAGGAAGCGTATGATAAGAAATCCTAATTATTTTCCATATATATGTATTCTTTTAGCAATTCCTATAATAAAAAGTTAATGCTGTGGGAGATGTGGTTGCCATGGAAACCAACCAAGGATAAACAGTTTCTCCTGTGGCACAGTGTGAGGCAAGAAGCTAGGGGCGGACCACAGCTCTCAGGCACAGGATGATAGTGGCTTCATGCTGCTCCCTTAGCTCTCTCTGCCTCTCTGTTTGGACCTTCTGAGCACAGTGCACAGATGTCTGTTTTAAGTGGCTCTGATGAAATGAGGGTAGGTGTTATGACATGTCTTCAGGTGCACCTGACAGAAAGGGAAGCAGTCCCCGGGTCCACAGACACTGGAGGGTTTCAAAGAAATACACGTTTCATTGGCCTTCTGAAGACTTGCCTTGGCTGTAAGCAAAGCATCCGTGGTTGCTAGGTCCAGCATGCTGCTAACTGCCTGCCTAGCCAGTTAGATAGATATAGATGGAAGTTGGCAGGTTAAATTCACCAGCTCTGTTTCTTGCTGGTTAGCCTAGTGGTTAAATATATAAACTTTGGGTCAGCTTTCCTTGTTGCAAATTCTAATTCTTGTATCTGTGTAGACATATACACTTAGGCAAGTTCTTTGGCCCTTCTGATATTCAGTGTCCTCATTTACAAAATAATGATAATGTTGAAGATAATCCTTCCTCAACATATTTTATAAAATTGTAAAACATGTTCCGGTTAGTACAGTGTCTGGCATGCTTGCATACACTCATTAAACTTTAGTCATTATAATTGCTTATAAATTAAATGTTTGGGGGCAAAAGGTATAATATGTGCCTTGTAAAAACAACAAAGCAATTACTTTTAGATAAATCTTACTTTGTAGTAATAGAATATATATGCTTAAAACTCATACCACCCTGCAAGAGGTGTTTATACTGAATATATATTAGTAATGACTAACCACTGTTTTAGTATCAGTAATCCTATATAATAAAAGGCCAACCAACATATTGGCATACTGACTGGAATGACTGATTGACCAATCGCTTTGAGGTGCATTGACCACGTTTCGGCCCCTCCCTCAGGCTCTGATCACTGGATGGCCAACGGGGAACCACAGGAGACTGGAATGAGTGGTAGCGGGGCAGGTCTGGTCAAATATGCTTTCACTTTCCCATTCCTACCATGCTGTGCCCACAGCAGGTGCCCTCCTCCTCCTTCCTGCCACCACATCCCCTTATCTTCTTAGATGACCTTCAGTGACCCTTTCCACCACAACTTCAACATCCCCTCATTACATGATCTCCTCACCATAGGTTAAATGTTGTGCATGGTGCAAACTCTCTATCAGACACACACAGTATCTGCTTTGTATACATTATATTAGCAGTGTGTGCGGGTTTGCATGACCTTCCGCACTACTAACCTCCCATTGCTGGGGCAGTGTCTTTGTTACCATGTATTCCTGGAGCAGAGTGCCATGTTTGGGACAAGGATGTGTCGGAGTTTGTTGAGTTGAATAGAATTTCCAGGAGGAGATTCTTTTAGGGTCTTGACCTTCCTATAAGAAATTCCTAAACCTAGAGGAAAATATATCAGAACTTAGGCTTCCATTTAAAACCAAATGACCTGGGTCTGTTTCAGCCTTTTTACTCACTACCTCTATGATTTTTGAGACAAGAATTTTGCAACTCAAACATTTAATTCTTTTCTATGTTTTTCTATTTCCTCTTCTCTATTTCAACATGTTAGGTACTATTCTAGATGCCAGGATACACAAATGAACAGATACAGTTCCTACTCCCAATGTTTAGATGGACCTTGGGTTGAAATTGCACAGGCTTTAACAGTGGCAACAAGAAGCAGAACTCAGTTATATCATGGTGGGGTGGGTGGGGGTGAACTGAGTAAGGCTCACATAAAACGTGAACAGTAATCATATCTGTAAGAGCCGTATGATTTTTAATTCCTTCTACTACTTTTAATGCTACAATTAGAGGAGGGTACGTTGTGTTTGTATGAGGAACAAGGGCCCCAGTGGAAAACAGCTTCTCCCAGCTATAAGAAAATAGATTATAATCAAGTACAACTGTAAGAATCACCTTAGCAACCATTCATTGCCAGCCAACTTTGTGAGCTGGAGAATATCTATGGCCAGGCATTGGGGAGAGAGAGTCTATAGAACAGATAAATCTGAGCAAGAGACCAAATTTATGCCAGCCACTTGACAGCTACTAAGGTAGGAAATATAATGGTAAAGAAGAGGCTACACCAATGAAAGTTTAGCCAACTGAATTGTGAGAATGAATGGAGTGTAAATGAGAATGCAAATGCCAGCATCTCCAATCCAAATATGAGGTCCAGTTGCCTCTTGCATAATATTTGTGCCATGGTGTATGTTTGTGAGTGTGGTATGTTGCAGAATATAGCACACCAACAGAGGGAACCATGTAGGGTGGGGGAGGCATAAATAAGATGTTAGGAGTTTGCTGGATACAAATTGCCCAATTTTGCCTGGGGTCACAATCATGAGCATCTGCTAATGCCTACTCTGAGCTAGCATTGGATTGGTCCTCTCCCAAACATCTCTCCTAAGCTGCATTGCTGACATAGAACAAAGGGGATCTTATATCTAATTTGAAAATAAACTAACTGAAAATCAGTAGAGATTAAATCATATACCCAAGGTAACACAACTAGTAAGAAGCAAAACAAGAATGGTCTTCTGTTTGTTTTTAACCCTAGGACTTTTCCGTTCATGAGACAGATAAATATGTCCATTTTTGCCATTTAGATTGCATGGGGGAAGCTCAGAGTTTAATTTTGTGACCTCATTAATATCAAATGGAAGAGGAGGGAACACTTTCAAATTCATTTATGAGGCCAGAAAAAGACAGTACAAGACAGTACAAGGAAAGCAAACAACAGATTAATATCTCTGATGAATATAGATATGAAAATAATTAGCAAAATACTGGTCAACCAGATCCAATAGCACTCAGAAAGGATCATACATTATGATGAAGTCATAATTAGAGCTTCTACTCAGTTGCATTAGAGACCTATTATGTACTATGCAGGGTTCTGTATATATGTTGTTGAATTTGACTATTCCCAAGAAGGCTGTGCCTAAACTGACTGGTAGAATAAAATGTCTCCATGGACATTTTGAACAGGATCAAATATCAAGGACCTTTTCAGTGTCGGCCAAATGTCTCCAAAAATGTTCTGGACAGCACAGATGACCTGTAAGGCATATCATATAAAGAGCCTGGCATTTAGCAAGCCATCAATAAATTCTTCCTTTTTACCTCCTTCCGTTGGTACCCTCATTTTAGTATTACGGGCTTCCGTTACTTTAGTAAATTAGAGGAATTGATCTCTGAGGCCACCTTAAACTTTTTAATTCATCCGATTTTAAATAAGTTTAAACTTGTCATAACCATCTGCATCTTTGTCTAAGATGGATCAAAAATTCTCCCAGAAATTAAAGCTAACCAAAACAGTGAAAGTACAGATCCACTCAGATAAAGCAGATCTCCTGGCCCAAGCTCCTCATTGCCTGGGTCGCTGTGTTTCCTGTTACCAAGGATACCGCAGTTTGTTTACACAAGGAGCACATCTTTAACCATTTAAAAAATAAAGACACAGGGACAGCCTGTACTCCACTGAGGGGAAAACACACCAAACCCACAAATCCATCTGGAGAGGCTGGATACGATAGACCCTTTAATTTGAAGAGTAACATGGTCAAGGAGTTCAGTGAAGAGATGACTTAATTTTATATTTGGGATAAAGATAAAAACCCCATTTTCCTTCATCAGCTAAGGAGCACAATGCAGCAATGTGGGTTGATGAGCGATGCTGGCAAAGTATACCCAGTCGTTTTCCACTGTTGAGTCCTTTGCAGGCTTAAAGAACCTTAGAAACACAGAAAGAAAAAGGCCCCCAGATTGATGCATAGAAATTGGCAGCCCAGTGAGGGAGTGTGGCTTGTCCCTATTAATGTATATTAGAGCTGGAATGAGATGCAAGGTCTAAGCCTCTTTCAATTATATTTCTCTTTCATATATTTCTACTGGGAGTCACTTCACTGAGAAATGATAAACCACAAGCACATTGGAAATCACAGTTCTTACCCTGCATACACTGTATAGGTCCCTTTTGCCCAATGGATTACGTGGTAGATGTTCCTACAAGGCCATTGAGCTGGGTCACTGTGGAAGCCAGCTTAGTATTTGCCCCTCAGTAGCTTACTTCTGCTTTTAGTTTATGATCTAAATCAGTTTCTTTGACTCTGCACTTGATCATCATGGGGGCTGGTTACACCTAGGTACATCACCACCACATATTATAGTCAAATGCTGAAAACCACACATAAGGAGAACATTTAAAAACAGCCAGAGAAAAATGAAATATTGCATACAAGGAAATCATGCCTTGAATTAACACAGACTACATAGCAGAAACCATGGAAACCAGAAGACAGTGAAAGAAAAAACAATTTCATGTAAAAGAGAACTAAAGAAATGCAGCCCTTGGAAACCCATACTGCCAGAAATACTAAAGAAAATTCTTTAGGCTGAAAGGAAATGATATTGGATAGAAATGTGGATCTCCAAAAAGAAATGAAGGGCATTGGAAGAAGTAAATTATTGGGTAAAAATGGAAGACCATTTCTCTTTCAAACTATTTAATTTAGCTATTACCATGTAAAGCAAAATTATAACTTTGCCTCATTGGGATTCTCTGTATGTACAATAATAATGACAAGTGCAATATACAGAAGAAAAAGGGAGTGGTGAATAGATGTATATGATTGCAAGGTTTCTACATTTTATGTCAAGGTGAAGGTAAAAATCGAATACAATAAAATTAAAGTCAAATAAGCATTCAAATAATTCATATGTAGGCAGGAAAGAGGAATAACAATCATAACAACAACAACAAAAGATGGGACAATAGGAAAGAGTAAACTAGTAGACTCAATTCAACCATACAATAATTACATTCAGTGTTATACCTAAACTATGAAGGCCCACTGCACGAATTTGTGCATAGGTGGGGTCCATCAGCTTGGCTAGCGATCAGGGCTGATCGAGGCCAATTGGGGCCAGCAGGCTGAGAGTAGGGACTGTGGGAGATGGGCCTGCCATGGGAGGTTGGCTGTGGGAGCGCACTGACTACCAGGGAGCAGCTCCTGCATTGAGCATCTGCCCCCTGGTGGTCAGTGCATCATCATAGCAACTGGTCTATGGGTTATATATATACATATATACACTCCAATAAAAGGACAAAACTTCCATAATGGATCAAATGCAAGACTCTACTCGACTGTCTACAGGAGAATCACTTGCAATAAAAAGACACAGATAGGTTGCACATAAATAGACTTAACAAGGATATACTATCAAAACCATGTGGTAGCTAGTCTCAAAGATTGTAGCCAGAGACTTTGTCTCCTGGTATTCATACCTTGTGTAATCTCTTCCCCTTTCGAGTGGGCTAGAATTACTGGCTTGCTTCTGATAAATATATGGTAGAAATGATAGGAAGACACCTTCAAGATTAACTCATTAAAATGTCTGTGGCTTCCCTCATGGATTCTTTCTCAAATCTCTCTCTCCACTTGCTCTGGGGAAACCTACCAATCTGCCATAGTTTGAGGACACTCAGACAAGCCTGTCAGACGCCACATGGGAGAGACTGAGGCCCTCAGTTCAGTAGACCGTGAAGAACTGAGACCACCCAACAACCACCTGAGTGAGTTCAGGAGTGGATTTTATAGCCTAAGTGGAACTTGGAGGCGATTGCCACCTTGGCCAACAGCTTTGCTGGGACTTCTTGAGAGATACTGAACCAGAGTTGCTCAGCTAAGCCACTGGTTAATTCCTGACCCACAGAACTGTGAGATGACAAATGTTTGTCATTTTAAGTTAATGGATTTTGAAGTAGTTGGTTTCACAACAACTTACAATTCTTGCAAAGTAAGCTTGAGAAAGCTGGAGTGGCTATGTTAGCAATACGTAAAGTAGGGAAAGAGTTCTAACACAGATAAAATCAAGGCAAAGTTATAATAGAGATGTAGACAATCATTTCCTAGTGATAAAAGGACCAAGTCATCAGGGACATAACAATGGCAAATATCCATACCACAAATGACAGCCTCAAAATACCTCAAGCAAATATGAAAGTACATTGAGAGATAATCCTATAGTCAAAAGAGATTTTCATACCCCACTCTTAGTAGAAAAAAGTAGTCAATGAATAGATAATCTGAACAGTACTGTCAACCACCATGACCTAATTAAATCCTAAGGAACAACATTTTACAGAGGTGCATAAGATATATTCACGAAAAAAGAATATATGCTTGGCTATAACACAAGCCTTTATATATGTAAAAGGAAGGGATTCTTGTTCTTTGAGGACAGTTAATGTAAGTTAAGATAAATAAAAGTAAGGTATTGAAGAAATCCTAAATATTTGGCAATTAAAATCTTTTTAAACAGTCAAAGAAGAAAGCACAAGGGAAATCATAAAATATTTTGAACATAATTATAAAATAACACACTAAAGCACACAGAATGAAAATAAAGCAGTGAATGATAAGAAATTTATAGAGTCTAGTGTGTACCTTAGAAAAGTAAACAGTCTAAAACAATGAGCTGAGATTCCACTGTAGGAAATTATAAAAAAAAAAAAAAAGTAAGTTAATAAGTAAAAGGAAATAAAAATAATAAGGTTAAGAGCAGACGTCAATAAAATAAGATAAAAAACAAACAAGTAGAGGAGTAGAAAATTCTAAGATTGGATGCTTTGAACGAAATAAAAATTAATAAAAATTTAGCTAAATTGATGGAAACAAAAATAAAAATTATAAGAATGTAAGAAGGAGCATCACTATAGATCTTAGATATATAAATAAATAAATAGAATAAGCTAATTATTAATTTTACGCCAATGAATTCAAAACTCTTTTTAGCCACATTGAGAATGAAAGTGCACACCTTACTATTATGTGGAGAGCATGGGATGTGTTTTCTGAAGAAGATAGTTAATTAGAGGCAGCTTTGGGTCACAGGGCAGGGTTTCTCAGTAAACCAAGTGTCCCCTTAAGTCTTCATCACAAGTTAGTTCTTACTACTATTTTCTCATCATGATCTGTGCTATTCCAGAAACGTTTCCAGCTCAGGGCAATAAATTTTATGCTCCCTTCTTTTCAGAAATACTTTATTGTCCACTGCAAGTTCCTCAAGGGCAGGGGCTGCCTCATCCTAGAACTTTCTGGGAATTCACCACAATGTCTAGATCAGAAACGGTCAGGTGGCCACTCCCCTGCTGAATTCCTCTCACCTTCTGAACATCATTCTTGTGAAATACATACTGTTATTGACACAAGGCATGCTAGAGTGTGCTGTCATAGAGAAAAAGAAGGGGCAAGACCAGAACATTAACGTGCAGCATACAGGATAATAAAGGGAAGAAGAAGATTGTGCTGAGGAAAAAAAAAAAGAGTAAGAAATTATTAATTTTGAGTTCAGGGTAGTAGAGGAATCTTCCCACAGGAAGTAAAATTTAAATGGGATTTTAAAGAATGACCTGAAGTTTGCCAGGAGTGTGAAAATGACCTTCCAAAACATGGTTAGGTACAGGGAGTGGTCACCAAACCAAAAGAATAAGTGAATTATCAGAAGAACTTGTTACAAAATAAAATCTTAATCCCAGACCTTAGATTCCGTTTTAAGCGATCTGGAGTTTGTCTGGGAGCTTAAGTTCCTAACAAGCCATCCGGGACTGTGGATTAGCTCCTTGGAGCGTTCCTTTGGAGTGATGCACTGTGTGCACATGTTGGTTGATGAGCAGCCAGGGGTGTTAAACAGAAGGTAAGTGTTTCCATGAAGCTTTTGGGATGATTGGAGAGAAGTGGTGGGACCAGACCATGGGGTAGGTGGCTCTCTTACGGGCACTGAGGGGCCAGCACAGTTAACAGGCAGGGGAGCCCCCTCATCAGGTGAGGTTCTTAATAAGACAAATCTGGTTGGATTGGGAAGAGGGGATATTTAGATTTGGAACAGCTCGAGGCATGGAGAACATTTAAGAAGTTGTTATAATAGTCTCTTGAGAGAAGAACCTTAATGAAGAGAGTGAGGGCGAAGACAAAGGCAGACATTGGGAAGACAGTTCTAAGTTGGAAGGACCAAGCCGATGATCATCACTCACTTGGATATATTTTCTTTGGCAGTCTGTAACATTTCTTTTTTGTCATTTCTTGAGACCTGTTATAAATACAGGGGTAGGCCAAAATAGATTTACATTTGTGAGTACACAAAACAGAGTTTATTCTTTCGTTATTAGCTATTCTTGCATTATCTATTTTTCATACGAACATCTGTAAACCTGCTTTTGCAAACTCCTGTATTTCTTTATTTGCAAAAAAAACTTTCCCTCCACTCTACTTCCTACCCTAAGAAGTCAAGGAAATCAAAGAAACATGGACATTGTTGCCTGTGGGTTTCAAATTGTTCATCCGAAGACAGGCTACCCGATTCCGCAGCAGATGGCAGAATTGGCTGTGGATGAGTTTGCCTCAACGCTTTCAAGGAATCCTGGGAAAGGATGTATCTGGAGCCTGAAAAGGGCAAGTTGAGAAGTTTGTAGTATTTATGCCAAACTTCAGTCACTTGTCCCCAAGCATTCTCTCCTCCAGCACACATCTTCCACTCTTTCACGCAATGACATTTTCCTCATGGAAGTTAGTATTTCATTGCTTCTGTATTTAAAACATTATGTTGAGCACTTCTGAGGCAAAAAATAATAAATATCAACATGTAGGGGTTTGTGGAGAGAATGGAAGGAGTAGGGAGATTCATAGACTATGCTTCACATAAACATATAATTTTATAAATATCTATAAAAGTGCACCTACCCTTTCACCAGTAACCTCATTACTAGGAATCTGTCCCTAGGACATGATCCTAAAGGAGAAAAACCCTGAAAGCAAAGGCTTTGGAGAGGAAAGGAAGAAAGGGAAGGAAGAGGAAAAGTAGGATGGAAGGAAGACCCTAAGTATTTTAAGTACAATAGAATAGTTACATGAGTTGTGTTAAATAATTGATGACATAATGGATTTAATTTTTTAACCAAAGTTGTAAGTGGTCAGATTTTGTTCTTTAGGTGTTTCATGCTAGGAGTTAGTATGGCCCACTGTCCGTTTTGTAAATAAAGTTTTATTAGAACACAGCCATGTCCCTTTCTATACATGTTTTAAGCAAAAACGGTACAGGTGAGTAGCTGCACAAAGAAACCTGAGAAATATAAAGTGGCCTGGGCAGCCTAAAATATTAATTATCTGACCTTTTTTAGGAAGGCGCTGACCTGTGCTTTAAACTAAAGTAGGAACAATAACTCTTAGATTTGTGTGCTAAAAGCTTCCACACCAGAGAGTAAGATTCTATGGGATCCTGAGTATAGTTGTGGGCAAGAGGGTGAAAGTGTTTGACCAGGAAAGGGCAGGAGGGTGAGAGACTCCTTAGGTCCCAGGGAAATCTTTGCCAGATTTGAGAAGGGGCTACACAGATGTAGACATACATGAAATCATGGCACACTGTTAAAATTTATGTGCGTCAAAAGAATTTTATGACTAGGTCTTAGTAAACGGGACCTGTGAAATTTAATTGAACAAGAAGGAATTCTTTCTCTCTCTCTCCACTCCTCTGCCTCTGTCTCTCTCTTCTTCCTCCCCCTTCTCTCAACAAGCCCTGTTCCCTAACCCTCCAGGAAGATTCCAGGTTGAGCTATATTTAGAGTAACATAACATGAAACAGTGGACTGCTTTTCTAGCAAAGAAGCACAAGTGGCCTTAAATTCTCCAATGCAATATTAAAAACAGAAGCAGGTCCTTCTGCCTGAAATAGTTAACTAAGTAGATTTCCCCCTTTGCTGCAGCCAGCAAGCAATCAGGCAATTGTTGTTGGCTCAGGAGCAATGGGATTGTGAAAAGCATCCAAGGACGGAGTCAGTGTTTCATGATCCAAGCCACAAGCTCTTGCACTAACTCAATAAAAATCATCCACAGATTTTTGGATTGACTTTAAGAAAGTAGCATTTCTATGAACCTCCTAGACAGATACAAGGAACAGCTTGACTCTGGCTTTAGGAACATCTTGCAAAGAACAATTCCCATTGTTCCGAGTTATTCTGGCTGATGAGAAAATTATTTCACAGCTTGACAGAATGTATGTAGCTATATATTGACTTTGCACTTGGGAGAACCTCAAGTTTTATTTTCTCATAAGAAAAGTTTGCATCACGTTGCAATCAAAAGCCAGTGATTTTTTGAGGTTCACCGGTTTGCATCAGTTGGCTAGGATGGGGAAGGGTTGCAACTTTATGTCGGACACCCTTCTTGCTGCCTTTGAATACAAGATGTCTTCAAAGAAATCTCAAAATTTGATTTTAGCAGAGCTTCACTTCTAAGACCCAGTATCAGGTTCACTAAATCTTCATTGCATTTATTTTGCTCCTTGAAATGGGTATGAAAGCCCTATTTATTAAATGAGAAACAAAATGAGCCCAAGTTCCCATAGTATTCTATTCCTGCAAAACCAGAATTTGAATCAAGATTTTTTGACTTTGGGAAAAACACTCTAAGTTTCTATTTAATTACAGTTGCTTCTTTAAAGTAAAATAATAACATCCAAGATCTAGTCAAATTTCTGCTCTTAATTAGGTATCTGACCTTGAGCTAAAGACAGTAGCTCCCTTTTTTTCCATGGAGAATGTGTTCCAAGACCCCAGGGTATGCCTTGCACCATGGATAGTACCTCACACTATATTTACTAGTTTTTTTTTCTTTCTATATGTACATATCTGTGATAAAGTTTAATTTATAAATTAGGTATAGTAAGAGATTTACAACAACAACTAATATAATAGAACAATTATCACAGTATACCATAATTAAAATTATGTGGTCTCTTTCAAAGAATCTTTTGAATTGCTCATTTCTGGAATTTTCCATTTAATATTTTCAGGCCGAGGTTGACCACAGGTAACTGAAACCACCGAAAGTGAAACTGTGGATAAGGAGGGAAGACTTTACTTCACTACTTTAACTTTAGTCTCTTGATCTAAAGATAAATCAGTTGCACTAATATGTCTCTCCAAAATGTTGTGGGTTTAGAGCTACCATATTTAGCTCTAAAAATGTGTCCTTTTTTATTTCCTGCTATAGCACCAAAGGAACCACATAAAAACCAAAGACAGTTTTATTTGAACTAGAAATCTGTTGGGAAATTGTAATTCAAACCATCGAATCCATTCTTTTCCATAATAAGATTATTTAAAATACCCACTCTCACAGGGAGAGACTTGTGATGAAAGGCCCGAGCCATATAACCAAGGCCAGATTTTTAAAATTCAGCAGAATTGAAATGAATGATGTACAGCATGACCTGAGAATGTCTGAGAAAGAAAAAAAATGTAAATGTTTTAAAGAATTAAGTGAACATGCTTATAGAACAACTTATGATTTTCTTTCTATAATATGAAGTGAAAAAAGTTTTGATCTTATATTAGCTCATCCTATATAATAAAAGCCTAATGTGCAAATTGAGTGAATGAGGGAACGACCAGTGGAACAACTGGTCACTATGACGTGCACTGACCACCAGGGGCAGACGCTCAATGCAGGAACTGTTCCCAGCCTGCAGGCCCCTGGCCAACAAAGCAGGTGCTAGCAGGGGGAGAGGGGCTAATCACCCCACCATGGTTGCCCCAGAGATCAGCCCTGATCACCAGCCAGGCCTAGGGATCCTACCTGTGCATGAATTTTGTGCACCAGGCCTCTAGTAGTTTCATAAAATAATTTTCAGAAGGATCTCATCTACTAGTGCCTTACTCTAGGATTGTGAAGGTAATAGCCACTCAGCTGAGCAGATTGTCCCATTGTATATCTCCTAGTGGAAAGTTGTCTTTTTTTTTTTTAAAAAAATATAATTTTTATTGATTTCAAAGAGGAAGGGAGAGGGACAGATAGATATAAACATCAATGATGAGAGAGAGTTATTCCCCACACTGGGAATTGAACTGACTGGGAATTGAACTGTGACTCCCTGGTTCCTAGGTTGACAATCACTGAGCAACACTGTCTAGGCAAAAGTCTTTCTTTCTCTCTAAAGCCTTAAGTATGCACTTCATTTACCTGACATATATTCTTCAGACAGCCAGGATTACAGATTTTTTAAAAAAAATCTCATCTCCTTGCTCTTGGGTAGAGCCAGAAATGATCCTTTTGTTTTCTTTTAATCTTAGCCAGATCAAGACTGGAATGGTAAATAAAAATTGACCTTTTCATATTTCAATTCAATTTAACAAATATTGATTGAGAATATATTACATGTAAGTATAACTGCTAGATTTGGAAGATACAGGTTTATGTATATAAGAACCCATTTCTAGAAGGACTGAAATTATAATAAAACTAGAGGCCCGGTGCATGAAAGTCATGTACGGGGACGGGGTTGCTCTCTCGCAATCCAGGACCACTGGCTCCTAACCGCTCACTTGCCTGCTGGCCTGATCCCCCTAACTGCTCTCCACTGGTGGCCTGATCTCCTCTAACATCCTCTGCCTCAACCCCGCAACCATGGCTTTGTCCAAAAGGTAATCTGGAAGATGTCTGGTTTAATTAGCATATTACCCTTTAATTAGTATAGATGAAGTTATTGTGTCAAAAGCATTAGGCCTACATCTCATAAATTCCATAAAGGAGTGGAAATTAATACAGACTTTGGAGTCATGGAAGACTCCCTGGAGGAAGTGGCACATGTGTGGATTTTTAAAGATAAGTAGACGTTAGCCCAGTGAAAGTGTTTGGAAGAACATTCCTTAAAGATGGCATAGAAGGGAATTACACTTGACATAGAGAACTTAAATACCTGAACTAAGTAATTGAAATGAAGTACTTGACGTAGTGGCCTGGATGCTTTGCCAAGTACCATTAATCTTCCTATTTGGGCAGGAACTTGAACTTTGGAACTCTCAGACGGGTCTGTGCCCAGTGAACAATGTTTTCAAAGATATCATGGGTTATCTATTTATTCTCATGACTAAAGCACAAGAGGGGTTCTTACAATCACGTGAGCAAAAGTGACATCAATACCAGGAGTTAACAGATTACATTTCCTCTTGAGGAAAGGGGCCAGGTCTTTTGTAGCCCCACCTCAGTCATTGACTGTGGATTTACCATTGAGTAAAGCAGCTATCCCCAGCACAGGGCAATTTCCAGATAGGGAGTCACCTGTGTTCATTAATGGCCAGTTGGGGGGACAAGTGTCTCAGTCACAAGTAGCATCTGGGCAGGGCATACTGTATTCTCTACAATTGCCATATTACTTAAACCTGCTTATGTATTAAGGACACAAGTAGCTCATACTAACAACATTTTAACCCTCTCTGAAATTAGGTACTGGATGTATTCTAGGACTGAACTAACAATAGACAATAACAGTAGGTTATGCCACTGGCATGTAAGGAAAGAATCACAAGTCCATCTCTTGTGCACTTCAAAGAGAGAGGCTAGTGAGGGGAAGAAGAGCATTAACTAACTCCCACAACACATGGGAATATCAGCCAGTGAAGATGCGTGGAGCACTTCATCTTACACTGAAAGTCGCCTCTGATACCGGGAGTCCATCAAGGTAGGAGACACAAAATACATGAGCACATTTTCAACATCCCTTTAGTGCCCTCACCTCTCAGCCTTCCTACCTTGGAAATCTCCCTTCTAGTTACATTGCAAAATGTTTTTTATGCCCTATCTAATTTAATCCTCATTAACTTATGAGTTCGGTCTTTTCATTCTCACTTTACAAAAACTAATGCTCAGAGGGTGTGATGTGCTATGCAGGTAGACCAGATGACAGAACTGGAACTTGCATGCAGGTCTGTCTGGCTTCCAAATCATACAGAAACCTTTCCCCTAGAGTAAAATGCCTCTGGGTCCTTCAGATGATGGAACAGTGAATTCACTAAGGAGAAAGAGAATTTTCTAGAAATCTCTCAGGAATGGAAAGAATTAATTATGAGCCCAATTCTCTTTAAATGTAAGCACTTTCAAAATGAGTTTCTTGGAAGCTATTCTTGTTCTCCAGATTGTTGTTTAGTAGTCAGAGTAAGTTTTTCATTCAAGGTGTCTCTCCCCTCTATAATACTACTTAGCTTTCTAATACATAAATGAAACAAATGATGAATTCAGTCTTTAGGAAATTCACTGAAATAACTAGAGATACAAGTATAAACTCATTAGTGTAATAAAAAAATTAATACTTCACTTTTTGAGTTCCAGTAAAGCCTTTATACTGGCCAAATGGCAGCAAAACTAGGAATGAATGGGTGCAAAGACTTCTTGTTCATGAAATGTCTACCACTAAGAAATATACATATGAGTACAGGGGAGAGATTATATGAATGCCACCTATTAGCAATTATTATTAGTCAATGACGCACAGAAGTCAAGATGCACATTGGAGAGCAATAGTAAGAAAAGGCTTTGTCTTGTCATTGTAGTATATTCTATCTGTCAGTGAACTTAAGTTGAGGTGTGCACCCACTGAATTGCTGCTTTTATACTGAAGAGGGAATGATAGATTACCCAACCACAGTTGGCCCCTTTTTATATGTGAAAATCAAGATGCATCGACCAATTGTTAGAATATTTTACCAAGGAAGTTTATAGTTTGATACATATTAATGACTGAAGGGCCTTTTATTGCCAGAATAAGTTTTACTTGGGTTCAGGTTAAGCACTATTTTTTTTTTATTACCTACTATGAGTCCTACTTGTTAAAATCAATTGGCACATAATACTGTAATTTCTTGAAGGAAGGGACTAGATGTTGTATCTTTATCACATTCCCTAACCTGACTATCCCCCTCATCCCTATCCTCCCATCTGCATAAAGTTATTCCCCTGCTGGGTCAGCCCAATTTAATTATCAGTACAGTCCTGATTAAAGAAGCCAGTATACCAACTAGTCCTACTCATATTTGAATAAAATCTGTTTATCATAGACTGTATTGATTATTGATTATATATAGCAAACCCATGTGATAGAAATGAATAAATAAGATATAGCCCCTGCTCTCAAGAACCGCACACTCTCCTGGGGGAGAAAAATTATAGATACAAGCTACAAGTCAGTACATTATTATCAAAGATTAAGGCAAGCTACCAAGGGAGTAGATAGAAAAATGAGACAACTCAGTGAATGAATGTTTACAAAAGAGAAATTATTTTCCAGGTATGCCTTGCTGCTGCGAACAAGAAAAACCTTCCAAAACTTGGAGAACATTTCAAAGCAGAGAGGCATGGCCAAATATGATATAGCCTGTGGCTGGGTCAGAGCATCTGTAAGGAGAGCAGTAGGGGATAGGGTTAAAAGGCAGGCAGGCAGGATCCCCAGCAAGGTAGCCCAGAATAGGTTGGGAAACAACTATAGTTAATATTGATCTTGTATGTCAAGGCAGGGTGTTATCCAATCCCTACAAGTGGTGCAGAAAACTCATCCAGGCTCTCTTTGCACTCTCCCATCAATTGTATTCCATTAATCAGGAGAGGCAATATTGCATCAAAATTGTACAGAAAGAGTTTGATTAGATCCTGTGCAGTTGCCCCAATATGTGCCTAGCATTATGGGCATTTTGACTGACAATTTCCAAGTTTCTCCCTGTATTACAGCTTTGTTGCCTATTATTTGATCCTTTAAAAAAAACCTCAGGTTTGTAAGTGGAACATCTGTGCCATTCTCACCAGCCCAGATGTGGGCATGGTGAAATTAATACTCTATTTGATTTCTATTCTATTTCATTTCTCTGATTGGTTAGAACTAGTACGAATGGAAGATTGATTGGCAAGACTTTTCCACCCCGTCCCCCTTACACTTGTAATGCCAAGTGATTTGAACTGTGATTGTGGGCAATGCAGAGATTTTGAAAAATTTTTAAGAGGAGCCCAATCTGGTGAGATTTGCCAAGCCTACATGGGTAGTGAGAGAGGTCCTAAGGAATTACTAGTTGAGTTTGTATTTGAATGACTAAGACATTTATAAGTGGAGATAGAGTGGCATTCTAGACAGAGAGGATCAATAAGGAAAGGTGAAAATAAAGGGTGTTTTTAAGTAGTGTGATGGAAACTAATGTCATGTTGCTGGAGAATGACTACATATAGGGAAGAGATGAGAAATACAGCTTTGAGAAGTAGGTTTGTCTGGGGAAAGGTATAGAAAGCATAGAAATCTATGGCCTTTTATGTGTTTGGGATGGCTAATGGGAAATCACTGAAGGGTTGTATAGAAATAGTAACTCAGTAAGAGTTGTCACTATCGAAATAGCCATACAATATCAAAAACTGTGCTGTGCTAGGTGTTTGAGCATTTGTGTATGCTTTTTTTGTTTGCTTGTATCATTAATGTTAAGAAGAAACATGTAAGATTGATTTCACTGAAGTTTGAACTCAGGCCAAGGTAAAATATAGTGTGTGTGTGTGTGTGTGTGTGTGTGTGTGTGTGTGTATGAATATGCATGTAAAAATAGCAAGGTATTTATACACATTCAATAATTTAGCAAGAATGTTCATGCTTAAACATAAAAAACGTTATTTTAAGTCTCATTTGTTCTTAAAAGGAGGAACAAACCCTACCAGACTTTGGGATTCTCTAAATGTCTTGAGCTATTTTTTCAAATGCCTTGGGTTTGGCAGGTCTCAAAGTCAATGTTTGCCAAGTCTTTTCTCCCTTAATTTTTAAACCCACATGTATTCCGAGGGAAACTTAATGCATATGTTTTTTATTCGTTTACACTTAACTCATCAAAAACGTTTTAAGGACATTTGAAGTCTAACAAACCTTTGGAGTCTCCACTATTAAAACCCTGGAAATTGTAATTAAATCCTGGAAACGTAGGATTGGCATTTATTCCAAAATCAGGACTGCCAGTCACATATGTTTACCTAATCAAATGCCTGTGCCATTGATGAGCAATTGGAATCACGTTTTTATGTTTGGTTCTTAGTGTAGAAAGCCGATGTTACCAATTCTGCATCTCTTTCCAAGGGGTGGTGATGGTTTTTTTATGAACCATCAAAAGCTTCTTGGTCCTATGACCAATGCAGTACCTTTGTGAGCAGACAAAGACCAGTTTTTACTACTAAGTGATGCTTGCACCTGTCATGGGTAACTATCCCACTCATTGACATGGGTAACTATCCCACTCAGTGGTAGAACTGTGAGTTTGGAATTACCCTCAGGGCACCACCATGTTATTTTTCTGACACCAAGAGGTAAACTTATTATATAGTCAGAAATTCAGTCATGTTGTTAATTGGATTTCTGATTCCTGGCTGTTTCTCACCTTATGAAAATTTTCCTTCCATTGTCAAGAGTGGGGGAAATGGATTTTTGCATTTGTCTGTTTGATTTTGGATTAAAGGAGAGTATAGATCCAGGGGTCTGGATTTTTTTTTTTTATCAAATTAAGAAAAAAGACAAATTTTTCACAACTTTTACAATTATGAAGTGAGGACACTGGACTAGGTTAATGTTTCTTAACCTGGTATTTTTTTAACTTAAAACATTCTACTTAGTTATTAACATGGAGGATCCATGAATTACATTTTAATATTTCATAGGCCAGTGAAAAATTATGTGATTATTTAAAAATATTTACATCACTGTGCATGTCTTGAATACCATAAAAGGAAAAGTAAAGTATTAGTCTTTCATAAGTGGAGATTGGTCATCACAGTTTTTTTTTTTTTTATTGGAGTTTGTTCATTGGTAGTCACCAGTGGTGGAAACCATTGGGATCAGTAACTTTTCTCAGATCCCTTTCAGTTTTAAAGTTTATAAGTATTTCACTTTAATTTTCATACAATACTGAGCATACCAGGTTTCTAGGTAGCAAGCATTTCTTGGTGATCTTCCTAGTTTATGTTTCCTTCTTTGCTGGAAGCCACCCTCAATATACACAGGTGGTTTATCCCAGAGTATGACCTCTCTCCCCTATGGGACTCTCCCCTGTCTGCTCCTAGCCATGGATGATTGCCTGTGTATTATCATCTGACCCTAGCTGCATATTTAGCTTTTTTTCTTGAAATTTGAAAAACAGAGATTGACTTCTGTTAGAACTAAGAGTTATTGACAACAATATTCAGAGTGAATCTTTTCAAACAGCCTTCATCAAAGTCCTTAATTTTCTGAATTCTGCCCTTCCCAGGAGTATAGGTTTTCTAACGCCACATAACAAATCACAACAAACTTAATGGCCTAAAACAATCCAAGTGTATTATTTCAAGTTTCTGTGCATCAGGAGTCTAGGCATAGGTTCCCTGGGTTTTCAGCTCAAGCTAAAGGCTCGGTGTCAGCTGAAGGTGAAATCTGAGGCCTTAGGTTCTCTTCCAAGGTCATGCAGGTTTATGGCAGAATCAGTTCTTTGTGATTGTAGCTGGAAGTCCCATTTTTCTTGCTGGCTGTTGGCTAGGGGTTACTCTCAGCTCCTAACAACTCCACACAGGCCCTGGTCTCATGGCTATCATGACAGGACAGCTTACTTCTTTGAAGCCAGTGGGAGAATCTCTCCCGGTGCTGTGACAGCGTCTTATACAATGTAATGTAACCATGGAGTGACTCTCCAGCATATTCCTAGGTGTGGCCCATACTCAACGAGCAGAAATTATATAGAGCATATAGTCACCAGGCAGGATCTTGGGAGCTGTCTTAGAGTTCTGGTCTGCTAGTTCAAGTCTTATTTTAAAAATAACCTGGTGTCCTCAAAAATTATATTTGTGTCCTCACATAGCTCTAATTTTTTGTTTGATTTGGTTTTCCCACTTACGGCAAAATCACATGAACTAATACAGAATTTTATGTACCCTGCACCATCCTTAAGACTCCCAAAGAATATCTGAAATAGAGAGCAGACATTTTTACTATGTAATCATATAATTAACTTAATTTAAAAACAAATTAATATTTTGGTAACATATATAATGGTGGGAAATTGGCTTTCTTCCCCATGTCACCAAATTTGTGATCTTGTAAATATTCAATAGCTCTTTTAGCCTATTACTAACTCTCAATTTTACATTAATTGTCCTTTCCTACCATCTTTTGGATGTTTCTGAATAGATCACTTCCAGTCTCCAGTAAATTCCCCCCCCCCCCCCAAATAGTGTACAGATTTATTTCCCCAAGGCATTCTGCAGTTCACCATTATTTTGTTGTACATTTTCTATTTCCTCTTCATCAGCATTTCTGTGTCATGTTAAGCTTATGATAGGGAAAGACTTCCAACATCCTTTACTGAATCAAGAATCAGAAACATGGGGATAAAAATGTTTCAATGAACAACCATTATGAAATCAAAGAGACAATAAAACACAATAATAACAATAGAGCTAGGAAACCAATGAACCTAGGCTTAAATCTGAATAATGCACCTAAATAGTTTTGCCACCTTGGATGATTCATAAACCTACATTTCTTCATTTGTAAATGGTCTTTGGAAGGCTATTTGATAAATGTTCAAGAATCTCTCCAGAAAACCAACAGGCTAATAAACAAATGAACCAATTGTAGGAAGTTCTTCAACTCTAAGTCACCATAGTTTGTTCTGTAGGAACTAAGTAACCCTGACCACCACAGACTGGACTAGAGAATAGGGTGTGAATCAAAAGCCTAGACTGGCACACAACCTATGGAAACCTGGAACAAAAAGTCAACCAAACAAGGACAGTCTTTCTTGGATGGTAACAAACTATCTAATTAAATCTTCTTTTCTTGAAGACACACTGTTAGGTGTCAGGCAGTAAGTAGCAGAGATGAAGATAATCCAGTCGAAGACTAAAGGAGTTGATTTGGGGCTACAAGACCAATGATGATGTCATTAATGTTATCCTTCTTCCCCCCAGGAGGCCTCATTCTTCAACCATTATGACAGTTTTGGTGCCACTTCATGTAGCCTCAAAATAAATACCCATCACCTAGGTTAATCTAATGGTGTCTCTGTTCCTTGCTCTGAAATCGCATCCCCCCCCCACCCCAACTCGAAGTGCTGATGTGAAAATAGAATCATGTGCATGGAGGATAGCTAGGCAACTTAGAGAGCTTTGGAGAATCTCAGATCATTTCCATCAGGCAGTAAGCACAAGTTAGGAAACAGGTGATTGATAAGTGTGTTATTAAGACAATTCTTTTTATGTAATACTAGAGGCCCAATGCAAGAAATTTGTGCAAGAGTAGGCCTTTTTCCTCCAGCTGCTAGCACTGGCTTCTCTCTGATACCCGGGACTTGGGCTTCCCTCTGGCTGCTGGCAGGCACCCAGGACCCGGGCTTCCCTCATAGCCGGGGCTTCATCCAAAAGGTCATCCGGAAGGAGGACTGGTCTAATTAGCATTTTATGCTTTTATTATTATAGATTTATAATGCCCAACATAAATTAGGGTGCTGATAAAATCTAGTGATTTTAGGGACAAAAATAGCTGTTTCAGAATTGATAATAAAACACTTTTCTGATGGAAGAAGCTTAACTCATCAGAAGCCTTTGCCAGAGGAGGTCTGTACTCATTCTGATGTCTCTCACTCCATCCGGGTATTACAATCGTTATCAGCATAGGCATAATCAGATTGTGCTACCCCATCCTAAAAAGACATGGCTCACATTCAGCTCCAGACACATCCTCAGGAAACATGAACATTAACCTGGCAGAGGAGTTGACTTCCCTGGGAGTCTCCGTGGGAGCCAGTCACCTTCCCCGTGGCCCCAGCAGAAAGAGAGAGGGTGAACAGAAGGAGCTCCTGGGAGGATGCAGAGCAGCTCGGTGGGTGGGCAGGACGGAAGCCAGCAGGAAGCTGAGAGTTCAGTCTCTTTAGAACATCTTTTGCTGAATTGAGAACAGCCCTGTGGGTGCTGGTTCTGATTCCATTGGTTGCTTGGCACAATTTGTCCCTGGTGATATGGATGCCAAACTTGAAGCTTGTTGTTATTATAGGAAATTGAGGGCCGGCTTTTATTGCATTGCTAGTTTCCAAGAAATAAATCCTTTTTTGGCAACAAAAGAATTGTGCTTCAACCAGAGTCTGGCTTAGGAATATTTGGAAAGCACCCTGCCTTGTTGGTTGGCTTATAATTTTATGCATATATTCTTTCCTACTGTCTACTCCTTCCTTTCTGCATCATTCACTGCATACTGACAAACTTAGTACCCACACCTCGGACAAAGTCACAACACCCCCCTCTCTCTCCCCTCTCTCTCTAACACATGCACTGAAGATTATAGAGGTAAATATCTATAAGTACCCAGGGACAGATGTGCCACATTTGACACATCTGCCAAGTCCCAACAGTTGTAACCATTGTCATAGGAGGCATGTTCCTCTAGCTTTGGCATCCACAGGACTCATCTAGCAGCCAAAGTCGTCATCTCTTCAGCATGTTTCTGAGGGTGTCATGCCAACCCAGGCAGCTCCCAGTTCAGAGTCTGAGAGCTTGACCCACCTCTGGCTGCAGGCCAACTTGTCCAAGTGGGACCTCAAACCAACATCACCTAGTCTTCTGGCCACAGTATCCTCCACCTTCTGATTTGCTCAGGGCACTTCAACAGAAAGAATCCTGTGCCTCCCGATTCAAATTGGGCATAACGGCAGAGCAGATGGTACTGGTGAGCTAAGTAAGACCAGAACACAGAGTACCACTTGTTTTCAAAAACAAAACGGCTCTTCTTGGAAGGTACAACCTAATGGGACTGACAGAAGTCAAAGTCAAATTCAGGGAAATTGTGTTTCAAATAACAATCCTCGGGCCCAGCTTATCATATGAAGGGACACTATTTTCGTATTTTCCATAGCTGGTCTCACTGTCACTCAGATCACTCTAACTCCCATGTTCTTTCCGTGTATCTGCTGCCTCTGACAGTGTTCATGATTAACAGAAAGTCCAGTGAACATGGTTGCATGTGAGAGTCCTGCTCAGGCCACAAAGTTCGTGGGATGCCAAGGCAGAGAAGTTAACCCTTCTTTCTCAGCCCTCTTACATGGAAACCTGAGCCCTCCTCAGCTGTTGCTGGTGACCTGGGTCTTGATGACAAATGTACAATACCAAACTTTCTCACCAAAAGCGTATTGTCCTGCCCAATCTCTAGAGTAGGGGTGTCGAACTCAATCAGAGAAGGGGCCAAAATCTAAAATCCAGCCTAAATCGCGGGCCAAATGGTTTACTGAACAGTCATAAACTGACAATGTCATAAACTGACAGCGGAGTGCAGTGATGACAGCACGGTGCGGGCCACATTGCAAGGCCTGGCGGGCTGGATTTGGCCCGCGGGCCTTGTGTTTGACACATGTGCTCTAGAGACTGAAGTGGGGGCACAACATGAATCTAAATTATTATTTTTTAAGAATAAGTTGTAGTTTATTTTAATCTTTTCAGTTTACAGCCTTGCCCTTTGTGTCTTTATTTGAGAAATTCATTTTCGTAAGAGTTTATTTAAGCAGGTGTTTTCTGTTTTTGTTTTTGTTTTTTTTAATTTTTTTTGTGTGTGTGTGTGTGTTGGTGGGGGGGGGGTGTTCTTTTCTTTTTTATCCATGTTGTCCAGCCTGCTGTGGCTTCCAATTTGAGAGTGGATTGGCTATTCCCCTAAACACTAAAGCAGCATTGTTTGACAGGCCAGCCCCTTGAATCCCTGAGAGGGTGACAGCCATTTTTGGCACCACTTAATTCTGTGATGTAGTAGGGCTTCCTCTCCATGGCCATTACATTATTAAAATTTTTTCAACTTGTGATAAACAGATGTTCCTCTGGATAAAACAATGTAGTTTATTCTTTTCCTTTTAGCATGCTGAGTTCTGTGCTGTGTGAGACCAAGACTTGCACTTGGCATTCTGTGAAAGCTACTTAATCCTTGAAAACACATGGGAAATCCAGTTATTTGTTCACTCGTTCATTTGTGTGTGTTCTTCTGTTCCCCCATCCCACTAATCCTCCCATGCATTTACTCAATCATTTGCTTAGTTTTTTGGTTATTTTTATTTTGGGAAATATATATATATATTTAATCATAAAATATCGAACCAGTGATCACACAGATATCAGCTGTAGAGGGCATGGTAGTCAGTGCTATGATAATCAGGTACTACATAGAAACCATACAGTTGCTGCTCAGGTGACATGAGTTCACAGCACTGTGATTATGATGCCTAAATGTCTGAAGTTTGGAAAATGATGACCCAGTCTAGCTCCCTAAATCGTACTTGTGTGTCTTGCCTCATGATGCAGTGAGCACCAAAGCTAGATTGGAGAGCAAGGGGGCTGCAGCTCTAAAACATGTTCTTGAAACATCCTCTGTCCTTTAAATATTTCATGTGACAGTTGAGAAAAATGAGCCCCAAATCAGGGAGAGCAAATTTGCCTGTAGAAGTCAGTTCTAGTTTCTTATTCTTATAAGACCGTTTTTAAACAGATTAACATCTCTGTTGTAGAATCAAAGAGTTAATTGTAATCAATTCATTGAACTCATATCTATCTGTCTGAGTGTTTCACATTCATGGGTGTTGAGTTGTAGAAGCATTCTTAAGGTTGTCAAATTACTCTTTTTTTTTAACCCCACTATGAGGTATTTGAATCCTTGTTTTATATTTGTTTCCTAGTAGAATTTTTATTTTTCAAGTTCCTTGAAGTCCTTATCCTTAATCTTATTTTTATGTATTCTATGGCTTAAGTTAGGCCTTGAACTAATGTACAGTCAACCTATATGTTGAATCTCACTTAAAGACTTGTAAGTTCTGTAATATATGATTTTTCACAACTCATATATTACAACATTCATTCATCTATTCATTCATCACATTCAACAAATATTTAATCAACTCCCAGTATATGCCAGATATAGTCTAGCCTATTCTATTTATCAGCAGTTTTGAATGAATTCAGTCCAAATATATGAGATCTCACAGTGAAAAGATCTATATCGAGGACTAGAAAAATTTACTCACTCCAGGAGAATAATAAATATCAAAGCGTTGATAAAATGGGAGTCTTATTTGTTCTTTTTGTTATTATCCCCTAAGTTTTCCATAATAAACATTATAATGTTTAAATGAGGACAGATTATATTAAAAATACATACACATTCTGGTTTAATTATAATAGATTTGGCATCAATTTTACAAATTTAATATCCTTCTCCCTCTACCTATCCTGAAAATGTCCCTCTTGCTAAAAAGTCCTCAAGGTCAGAGATGTAATTTTCATCCTTTTTATTTTTGGTTTTCACTTTATTCAGAGAGTGGAAAATTCTCACATTTTTAAAGAAACTTCTTAAATTTAAGAGGTAGCACACTGCCATAGAAAGAGTCATGAGTCAGAAAGACCAGAGTTCAAAGTCATTTCTACCTCCTCTAGTAATAACTTGGAGAAGTTATTGCATCCTCCCAGCCCTAGTTTCCTTATGGGTAAATATGGGGTCAATAAATCCTTCATGAGGATTTGCAGAGGGGATGACATGAAAGTATGATAAAGTGCCTGCCACAAAATAGAAGTACTCAGAGAATTGTGTCCTCCCTGCTCTTCTTCCAAATTGGTATTGGAAACTGAGGCCAAGATAAATTACAATCTTTTGCCAACATCAGTGGTTGAGCATGCTTAAACTCATGCCTTCTAACACCTGTTCAGCTCTGCCTCATGTATGACACACTGATTTTCCTATTGCAAGTCAGTTATTGCAAGTATCACAAGTGATACTTCCACTGACTCTATGCCTCCTATTTCTTGGCAGTATAAATAACTCCAGAGAATACAGCGCTTCCTCCTGTACGTTCAATGACAATTCTGTTCATTTGACATTAGCTTTCTATCCAATAGCCTTCTAGCTGGCACAGTGATTGCTTTATCTGCCTGCCTACTTCCCCAGGATCAGGTGACTCTCTGGAGTGAAGAAAGGAAATAATCCAGTCCACAAATCACAGAGACAAGAGCTCACTCTGGTTGCTTTATGCTAAGCCACCTTGTAGAGCAAAAGTGCAGGAGATCACATAGCTCATGTTCACATAATGGTTGGGCTGCTCTGACTTCTCCCAGGCCAGGCCATTTTTAGCACTCCCTCTCTTTAGTGAGGCTGAGAAATTCAATAGTGACACTATTCTAGGACATGAGGAAAGGTGGGTTAAGGAGCCATGTTTCAAGCAGAAAGTGGATACCAGTGCACCTCCTTAGCATACGTTTTCTACAGATCTGATTGGTCAGTATGGGCCCATGCTACAAAAGTATGTTTCTTTGGCTCGCTCTCTCTCTCTCTCTCTCTCTCTCTCTCTCTCTCTCTCTCTCTCTCCTCTCTCTCTCCCTCTCTCTCTCTCTCTCTCTCTCTCTCTCTCTCTCTCTCTCTCTCTCTCTCTCTCTCTCTCTCTCTCTCCCCCCCTCTCTCTCTCTATCTCTCCCCCTCCCTTCCTCCCTCCCTCCCTCCCTCCCTCCTTCCCTCCCTCCCTCCTTCCCTTATTCTCTGTCTAATATCAATAAAAACATTAAAAAAAAACACAACCCTAGCCAGTGTGGCTCAGTTGGTTGAACATTGTACCATACAGCAAAAGGTCACGGGTTCAATTCCCTGTCAGGGGACATTCCCAGGTTGTGGGCATGAACCCCAGTAGGGGACACACGAGAGACATCCCATCCATGTTTCATTCACAGCAATATTCTTCCCTTTTCCCTCCCCCTCTTCCCTTTCCCTTCGCCTTCCCCCCCTTTGCCCCTCCTCCTTCCTTTCTCTCTAAAATAAATAAAAGCATATTTTTCAAAAACTTATGTTTATTTGGGATATATATATATATATATATATATATATATTTTTTTTTTGCACAGAGCAGGCACTTGAGAATTGTTATCAAAATAGACCAAATTGTCAGTTTTCTACTCCAAACCATGAAATAAGTTAATGGTTGTTTAGAGCTAGAAAGGGTGTCAGAAATGTCTTATCTGAACTTTCTGTGTTACTGGGGGTGGAATATGTATGGGGAAAACCAAGGCCCAGAAAAATTAATGTTTTTTCAAGGTCGGAGGTTGAGCCAAGCTTGATTATGTGCCTTCCAGTACTGGCTCAGCTCTCTAACATTCATGTCACACTGATTTTTCCAATGCAGGTGAGGCAGTAGAAGCATTTCAGATGACATTTGCACTTACTCTGTGCTTCATAGCTCATATTCATAGGCAGTTTAAATAGCATTGAACAAAGTATTTGCTCCTTGGTATTCGTTTCTTCAACAAATAATATAATGATTCCTTTTTATGTCGTACATACTCACAGTGGAGAGAAAGATTGAACTAATGAATCAAACACCCTCCTTTTGAGGAAGTGATGAGATTTCTTAACCTGTGTTACAGATGATGGACTTACCCAGCGGTGAGCAAAGGGGCATTTCCCTGATAGGCAGTGATACAAAATGTTTCTGGCTCTCTCTACAAGAGAGCTTGGAATTATTTCCAGGAAGTTACTCATACATAGCACATGATTGTGGGTAAGAGCATGTTAAAAAGAAGACTATTTCCATCTTGGAATTTGGTGTTTACTTCAAAATTCTGGAATGTGCCCAAGCAAGGGGTTTGCTTTCATTTGGCTCAGCCTCCTGATTGGATAAAAGCGAATTTCCAGTGACTCATCATATCAAACTTATCTTGCATTGTATAAGCAATGAATGTAGGGAATGGGAAAACATTTGAGAGAGAAACGACTAGAAAGAATTTTAAATAAACATATAAGTATATAGAAAAAAGGTTCAAGTTACCGTTTGGAAACATATCTTGCGTTACTTAATATTCTGCCTATACTGTTAGACATATGATTAAAGGAAATCATAAAATGTTATAGATTTTATAATCAAGCCCACAGGATCCACTTGTAAACACCAAATTACCACTGCATATTGCCAGTCAGAGTTCAACTCTTCTCATTTTGGAATGGCATTGTATTTGGGATGATAGCATAGCTTTTAAATATAAACATGAGACATATATCACTTCCAGACACTTACCCTTCTGCCAATATGCTTTGTCTACCTGAGCCTCAGTTTCTTTAACTTTCAAATGGGAAAATAACTGGCTGTAACATCTTACAAAGCTTCGAGATGCTGTGAGGATCAACTAAGATGATGTATGTGAAAGGAGTTGATAAGTGAAAACTGAGTTATGTAAATAATAGCTATTATTATTATCCCTATCTTTAACCTTTCCTTTGCCTCACTTTCTAATGGAATGCTTTGTAATGGACTCCACTTGTAAGTCTTATGCTCCACACTAGAGTCGAAACTCCTTGAGAACACAGCCCATTCATCCTCAGATCCTGCATCATGCAGAGTTCATGCACTTCGGTTTCCCTTCCAGCCACACATCCCCTTTAAGGAGACTTCTCTCTCCTTCCTTCTTGGTAAAAGATGCTCTTCGGGATGGCTGGGTGGGATTTCAGAAAGGGCTTGAGCTCCTTCTTCACCAGGACACTGCAATTTAATTTTAGCCTCAAGTGTTGATGGAAAAGGTCAGAGAGTTCAAGCCACTCTTCGGTGGAAATGAAACTGGAGAAGGGCAGGAGGCCAGAAATAGGGCCCTTTATAAGTAGTGTTTGGGGACATGGACTTCAACACGTCAAGTGCCCACTCGTCCTCCCCTTTCTCCAGGCCCTTTACATCCCCCTTATCCAGCTCTCACAGGGCACGAGGGGCCTGCAGTGGGAAAACTGAATTGCCCTTTCCTGAACCACGCTCAGCAACCAGGCAGGGTCCTCAGAGACTTTAGCCCCCCCCCCCCCCCCCCCCGTTTGCAATGGATGCACCTCAGGAAGCCAGCTGTGGAGAGCGGTGGGCAATGTGTTTTATGTAGAGGAGGGACTTGTATGGCATACTATTAATTGAACCAATTGAGGAATGCTTCCAGTGTCTGTAGAGGAGGAGTATGGAGCAGGAAGAAGAAATTATTTCTGTGATAAAGGTAATAGATTCTTGTATGTAGCTCCTGAAACACTTTTTGGAATTTATTTGTTAAAATCTTGAGAGCAGAGCCTGTCATATCTACCGGTTTGGCTCAGTGGATAGAGCGTCGGTCTGCGAACTGAAAGGTCGCAGGTTCGATTCCGGTCAAGGACATGTACCTTGGTTGCGGGTACGTCCCCAGTAGGGGGTGTGCAAGTGGTAGCTGATCGATGATTCTCTCTCATCGATGTTTCTAACTCTCTATCCCTCTCTCTTCCTCTCTGTAAAAAAAAAAAAAATCAATAAAATATATTTTAAAAAAAAGAATCTTATCAGATAACTTTGTATTTATAACAGTGAAAAAGATTAGAGGGAACTGGCCAAAGCCACATGATCAAAATTAAACCCACCACTAATGAGAAAAGTTAGTATCATGTACCACTGGGTAGGAGGCAATGAGAACACAGCTGTGATATTCTTGCCCAACATGCATACATAACCTGAGCCTCATCATGGGAAAGCATTGGGCAAAGTAAGTGGTCTGAAATCTTCAAAGAAATCCAGGTCACAAAAGTCAAGGAAAGACTGAGAAACTGAAGCAGGTTAAAGATCAGAGAAACATGGCAACTTAGAGCAATGTGAGATACTGGATTGGATCCTTTTGCCACAAAGAATATTATTGAGACAGTGAGTGAAACTTTAATGAACCTCTGGTAAATGGAGTTACACCAGTTCTTTGCACCTATTTTACAACTTTTTTTTTCTTCTTTAGCTTTGAAATTATTTCCAATATAAACTACAAAAAGAAAGATAAAAAACCAGTTTGAATTCTGGAAATAACTCCATGTTGTGACAGGAGGGAACAAGTTCTAAGGGGATTGTGAATAGAAAATTAGATTTGATATGAATTTAGGGAGAGTTTAGTTACCATTGTTACTTTTCAGAATAGAGAAAGATATTCTTATTCTTGATAGATTAATGCTAATGCTTGAAAAAAAAAATCTCAAAAGCTCAAAATGGCCTGTTTCTTTGATCTTCTAAATCATGGTGTTATTTAGAGGAAGCTGGAAAGCAAATGAAATTTTATTCGATCACGTACATGATACATTTAATTATAGGCATTATTTAGAGGATACATGAAAGCATTCTGTTGGTATCTTTTGTCTCTTCCATGATAAGAACAAGGGGATTGTTTTGTGTATGGGGGAACGGATATATTTTTCCAGAGGATAATGCAATTTAGAGGCTCTGTGTGTTTTAAGAGTTTCTCAGGGCTGATTAAAGCCTTGCAGTTGGGCTGGAGAGCCAATGCTCCTCTGTGTAATGAACATCCTTTCATTGCACGAAAGAAGGACTTCTTAAGTAGAAGCTAAGAGTCATGACAGGATTACACAAAGACAGGTGCAGCCTGCCTACGGGTGGGGAGAAGTTAGCCGGAAAAGGCTTGACCTATAGAGTTTGAGGGACATTTCCAGACTTACAGAAAATTAAATGTTCTGTGGCCTTCATCTATCAAATTCAAAAATATACATATATTCACACACATATACATACATATATTCATACCTGGGGGTAATCTTTAATTTAGTAGATTCCAAAGATAGCAAAAGGAATTATTGAGAATGAGTGCTATGACTAGGCAAGTCTTCAATATATAGCTTTATTTAAAAAAGTGCAGGATTCAGGATAGACTGTCACATTCATCTTTAATTTAAGCTGAAAAAATGGTGACATAAATCAGTGTGGCTAAGGACATCACTTTTTGGCTGGTCTGACTCGGGTGCGTTTCTGTGGGTTACGTGTTGTATGGGATCCACGGCATCTTGCTTTGGCTAGATGTGTTGCTTTAGGCACTTCTTGAAAGTTCTTTGTAGTGAATATTAATTTGATTCCATAAAAGCATTTGAGAAATAAATATAGCATTTTAAAAATATATTGATTTAATTTTTATATTGTTTCAACTCCATATGCAGTTGTGGGTGGAAAAATAAAACTACGTCAATTAAGAGCATTACCTCACATTTCCCCACAGGTGGCTTTTGGAATAACAGGGACCTTGCAGAGTCTGGTAGAAGCTGATATTATGTATGTGAATCCTGAGAGCATGGCGATAGGAGTGAGAAAGAGGTGAGACACTAGGAAGGGACACCAGACAACCTCCTATGATGAAATGTTTCATATCATACTGTATTTTTGGTCATGACAGCTAGGTGTTTGATTGAGTCAAATTAGTAAAAATCTCACCAGATTCCACACTTAGGATCTGTACATTTTGTTTTGTGTAAATTATACATACTATAACTATATATATATATATATATATATATATATATATATAAAGTGATATAATGGTGTTGAAAAATGCAAGGTTCTACAACAAACCTAGAGAGAATTACAAATGCATATTTGTTTTTTTTAACCTGGCTAGAGATTCTGACCAGATAAGTCTGAGCCAAGACAAGGAGTCTGCCTATTAATTAGACCCCCTGAGCTGATTCCACAGTTTGAGAAAGACTAACTCTGTTGCTAAGATACATTTTTTAGCACTATTTTAAATGAACTTCCCTTTAATTGCCAATTTTCTACTTCCATAATATGAGGTAACTTTGCCCCACATCTCAGCATTGATACCAGTGTGAAGCAATGTGAAACAATCCTGCCATCTGAATATCTGCAGTGGTTTCGCTGGCTTGTTAATTAGCTTCGATTATGTGAACTCAGGTAAAATATTTAAACCTCTTAATTAAAACACTGGTGGGAACCATTGTTCTCTTTGGGTCAGGTATTTGCTTTTGGCCAGAAATCTATGTACTTGCCCTACCAGTACACATACTATTTTTCTCAATCTTTTACACCTCAGCTAGAAAGCATGAATGAAAATATATTGGCTTGGTGGCACAATGCCTGCTGAAGGGCATTGCTCATAATATGATAAATAGAGTTGACTTGAATTGGAGTGGATATATCAGAAAAGGTAAGTAGGAAGGGAGGAAGGAAGGAGAGAAGGAAGGAGATAAGGAAGGAAGGAAGGAAGGAAGGAAGGAAGGAAGGAAGGGGAGAAGGAAGGAAGGGAGGGAGGGATAGAGGAAGGAAGGAAGGAAGGAAGGAAGGAAGGAAGGAAGGAAGGAAGGAAGGGAAAGGAAAGGAAGGGAAGGGAAGGGAAGGGAAGGGAAGGGAAAGGGAAAGGGAAGGGGAAGGGGAAGGGGAAGGGGAAGGGGAAGGGGAAGGGGAAGGGGAAGGAAGGGGGAAGGGGGAAGGGGAAGGGGAAGGGGAAGGGGAAGGGAGGGGGAAGGGGGAAGCGGGAAAGGGAAGGGGAAGGGGAAGGGGAAGGGGAAGGGGTAGGGAAGGGAAGGGAAAGGAAAGGAAAGGAAAGGAAAGGAAAGGAAAGGAAAGGAAAGAATGAAAGTCAAAATATGAGCTTGAAAAGATTTCAAATGAATGAAGACACTGAATCTTTCTTGTTACTCCCCATATTATGAGTCTGGCCCAGTGCAGCAGCAGCAGCTTCTTCTTCTTTTTTTTTTAATGCAGTCCCCATATTAACTTTATAAAGTAGGTACATATTATCCCCACTTTGCAGATGAGAAAAGAGGCTTGAAGTGGTTTAGTGGCCAACATCAAACAACTGTTGCATTAGTCAGATTTGCAAGTTTGTGAAGCTGAAGTGAACAACCAAAACGCTTTCAGAGGCTTATAACAATAACTGTTTGTTTTTCTGTGGCTCAGCCTTGGCTCCATTTCATGTGTCTTCATGTTGCAGAACCAAGGCTAAAAGAGGAAACTCTTAAATAGAGCATGGGAGAGGTCACCGGTCAACCGCACAGCGGCTCTCACTCTCCGCCAGGTCATCGCGTCTGCTCTCCTCCCACCTCCTCCCACCTTACAGCGAGTATTGGAAGCTTGATGCCAGCTCCTGTGTTCTTACATGTATTTTCTTTAGGACACGTTATGCTCAGCAGTCAAGGGGTAGATTCTGGGGTCCAGGTCTAGATATGTGCTTTGATTCTCGGCTCTTTAAGACAGAGAAATGGAGGGCTACTTGTTTATGTCCTGACCTTCTCTGGGTTGGCTCAGTAACTGGAGAAGTCTTGGGACTTTGGGAAAATTCATCTCTGAAAGAAGTAAAATTGGAACAAGGAAAAAAGGCGGAGACTGATGTTGTCAGGCGGCGCTAGGTAAATGCTTCTGACAGTGGGAAAAGCCATCCAATCTCATCCTCTTACAGTCCTGATTCATGGGGAAGAACTTCGGCAGAACCCAGTTGGCCTTCCCGTAGCTTCCAGCCATTGGCCGTGATAAGTGGGTTTCATCAGATTTCAGGGAAGTCGCCTCTATTTCTGAGTCCATCCTAAGC
The DNA here is from genome assembly GCF_964339955.1 of Pipistrellus hanaki. NCBI lineage: Eukaryota > Metazoa > Chordata > Mammalia > Chiroptera > Vespertilionidae > Pipistrellus > Pipistrellus hanaki. The sequence goes on along the minus strand of NC_140519.1, from coordinate 45,582,629 downwards.
TCCCTTTGATGAAGAGAGTGTCCTTTATCATTTCAATAATATTAATGATATTTGATTAATGCTTCAGTTGTTCAAAGCTTTTTGCTGCATTCATGTATTTGATCCTCAAAGCAACCCTTTTACAGAGCAGACATGGCTATCAGCAGTCTCCAGAGGAGAATACTGAAGACCAAAGACACTGTGTGGCTTGTACAAGTTAGCTCAGCTCACACGTGGCTGAGCTAAGATCAGCTCTCACTCCAAAACCACCCAGGCCCTTCACAGTGATCATGTCAAGCCTACATGATTCTTAGCTCTCTGGTTGCTTGTTGGTACCTGGAGAGATAAGCCCTGACTCTGGGCTGGAGAGGGCAAGATTCTTCTCATCCACACAGAACGAACTTACTAGTCAGAGAATAGGCCTGGTTAGGCTGACAGTGGCAGCATATAATTTCTCTGGAAAATGGCAGACTAATGAAGAAAAAAAAAAAAAAAAGGTCATAAATATCATCAAATCCAAGACCTGACATTTACCAAGGACAATTGTTTCATCATAAAATGTCTCAGGCTTTTTGGAGCCTTTCAATTAAGCTCCCACAAGACATCCTGCTTCCTTACCGAGGAGGGGGAAAGGCAGAAATAACAAAGTGCGTGCATGTGTGTGGGTCTGGACGGGGGGGGGGAGAGGAGATGGCAGATGGGAAGAGGAAGACCAAAGGGGGCATTCCTGTGGTTTCAGGAGTAAATTGAGCTCCTGATTCTTTGTGACCAGTTAGTAGGATTAAGAGTTCAAAAGGGCAGGTCATACAAGGGCACGGGGTCAAGCCGGGTCTTGCAGGGATGTGACCCAGGAAATGCTGGTCGAATGGCCCCCATGCCTTCCCCAGCAGGCCTCCAATTAGGATTAAATGGCCAAATGTGGAATGCGTTAGGAGCTCGGAGCAGAAAGGCTGTGTTCAAAGCAGTGGCTCATTTTGGCTGAGTAGAAAAACATTCCTCCATGGTCGGTTTCCTCCTGAACCTTGCTAATGGTGGGGGGCCTCACCGGTGGTGGTGCCTTACGAAGCCTCATGTGCAAGAGGCCTCAGCATAGCCCCCTGTTATCCTCAAAGATGACACAGAGAACATCAGCAAATCCCCTGGCTCTGTTTGGTATTTGGGGCAAAGTGGGGAGAAGGAAGAATCTTCTGACCTAGGATTCTTCATGCTTATAGGTCTTACAAATGTGTGTCCAACTGAGGACACTCATAGAAAATGCCTGGGTGTAGGTAAGATAGTGTTAAAGTAGATGTATGCCTCTGTATGTCTGTGTGCCTGCTCTATTTGTTTCTCTGCCCGTCTCTATCTGTTTATGCACTTATTTACTTTTCTTAAAATTAGTCCTTATACCTTGCTTTCTCACAGTGAGGGATTCAAGCAATTGCCCTGACTCTGTATATTGTGCATGTATGTGCATGCACGTATACCTGAGCATGTATGGGTATATGCAAGTGTATACTCCTAGCAATTTTAACAACAAGCCCTTGTCATGTTCCCAAAGCAGCAGCTGTCTCGTGAGATCTTGTTGTGGGCCTGGCAGTGGGCAGGGTGCCAGTGAACACTACCCAGAGCAAAGCAATACTTCCTTGGAAAGATTGCCTCAGAAAAATGAGGAAGGACAGATGGCTACAGATTGTTCTGGAACATAAACCCAAGTGCCAGATATGCAGAGGAAGGTTGAAGGGAAGTCAGGGTGGTGGGGGGTGGCCTAGCCAGGGCAGCCTGGACAAAGCTTCATTCATGGGCCAAGAAGCCAGGCAAACTGCATTCCTGAGGAGCTCAGTGCCCTGCAGCTGTGCTTCGTTCTGTGCTGGGCACTGAGAATAGAGAATGTGGGGTCCTCACCACCATGGGGCTTTGGCAATAGAGAATTTCACTCAGCAATGACAATACAAGGTGATGCATGCTCTAATTAAAAGAAATCGGAGCAAATTAACCTCCAGAGAGCTGGACAAGGCTAGTCGGAGTAATGAAGGTAACAACTGCATGACCTTCACTAGGGCTGCCTTAGCTAGGCAGGACATTGGGGGTTGGGGGGACATCGGGGAAGTTCTGTAGTAGACATTCTGGAGAGTGGGAGAGGAGGAGGCTCATGGGGGCCAAATCTAGGATGTCTGAAACCCCTTTGCAGACCAGAGTCCTTGGACGCTGGATCTACTCGTGTGCTCTCGCTGGATGTTAGGTTAGCAAACGAAGGAGTGAGGCAGAAACGGGACAATTATGAATGGCTCTAACCGCCCCCCCGGAAGAGTTTGCACTTTAACCTGGAGGAAGAGGGAAACTGACAAAAACTTAGGAGGAACATGATGCGACCCAAGTTTGTATTTTAGAAATGTCAGCTGGGCCTCACAGGGTACCCCGGGGTAGGCAGAGGAAGGGGGGCAGAACTGGAGGCAGGGCCACCCGTTAGGAGATGTCGGGGGTCATCCTGGTGCCACATGCTGGAGACTGGATGGCAGTGGCGGGAACCAGAGAGAAGAGGCCCCGATCAACCTTGCAGGTCTGAGTCTCCACAATCACCGATTGCTCAGATCTCCATTTGCATGTGGATATTATTCTCATTTCTTCCAACTTCAGAGCACAGATTGAGATCTTTGAAAGAATCCTCAGGCTTCCTAGCACATTCGATTCATTCCCAGGTCACAGGAACAGGGTGCCCTAGGGAAGGTGCGGTGAAGTCACAGGGAGAAATATCCACAAAATAAACCACTGCCTTTTGTGGCAGCATATCTGGGTTTCACCCCAGTTCCCAGGTCTTCCACTTAGCAGCAGCCAGACCTTGGTCCCTTCTGTTATCGAAGTTTCCTGTTTCATAAAATGGGAACGGTAGGATCAGCATCATGGTGTTGTGGGCATTAGCTGAGGAAAGTATATGCGCTGGGCTCTTTAAAATCTTGGAAGGACCCTGCAGACACCAGGTATTAATTATGCAGAGTCTCCGGGCAGCGGTTGACTTCAGCAGTTTCCAAGTGAAAAACAGAAGGCTGCCGTGATTTTAGGTCATCAGCCGGATGGGGAGGCCTTCTCTTCAGCCCTTTATTCTCAGGACTCCTGACTTCCCTCCCTTTCGTCCACAGGACAATGTGTTTCTGAAGGATGCGTCCCTAACATGATACTTTATCAGAGAACGGGAATTAAGTCAAGACCAGCCGGCTGACTTCTCAGCGCCAGTGCTCAGCAGGTTCTTTGCGGAGAGAGGCTGTTTCTGGAGGGGCCTTTCTGGGCACCCCTAAAAGAATGACACAGCATGCAGCCTATGAGTGCTCTAGACCTTATTCTCTCTGTTTACTGCTCCTCTATTGAGTGGGAACTGACGACATCCTTTTGCACAGACTTTATTTCAATTAACACTTCACAGCCTCCATCCTTATTTTTCTTAGAACATCCAAGCGCTGGCTTTCTCTCATCCCAGAAGCTCAGGGAGCACTAGAGGGCCCACTGAAGGCAGCAGACATCTGTCCTTGATTAAGGAGGAAGGCAAATGGTGGTGAGAGTTGTGGACACTGTTGAGATCCACACACATCTTAAACTCTATTGAAAATAGAAGGGCTTTGTCCAGTGTTGGGGGTTTTGGTTTAATCCTGAGTAGATGGTACAACCGACTCACTGCCATTGAGATAGATGGAGCTCCTAATACTCAGTGTAATGGAAACGTATTGTTGGGTGAGACTGTCAAATCATCCCGTGCAGCAGCTTGGGAAGTGCCTTCTTTTCATACATACGTGGCAAAACGTCCCTCTAATTCGAGGGTCCATGGTAATGAAGGCCTGGTCCTTATTCTCCAGGAGGAAGGGATAGATACGTGCATTCATTTCTTCCTTCATTATTTATTCAGTAAATACTCATTTGACACTTACCTATGTAATAGGCATTGTGTTAGATCATAAGATAAAATAAAAAAATGTGGATCCCCTATGTTTTTGGAGCTAGTCATCAAATAAGGGGGATAGACCTTTCTAATATTAACACACACACAAAAAAATGACAAACTCTGGTAAATATATGTAAAACAGGAAGCCTCATATAGTCATAGGATCAGAAAAAGTCCTTAGGAAATGACATTTGCGTTAAAATATGAAAATGAGTGAAAGGCAACTAGCTGAAATATTGAGGATCAAGAAATGTGTTCATGGGAGGGAACAGCCTGGGAGTGGGCTCCTGAGTCAGGAGGAAATGAGAGAAGATCAGTTTTCCCTCAGTTTAGAGAGGAAGAAGATAACAAAAGTAAGATAAGTCTAGAAAAGACTTAGGAGCTATACTAAAAATGTTGGTGGATATCTCAGGAACAGTGGGATACCGTTGAAGATTGGTAAGTAAGGGGGTGTGAAATCATATTTGCAATTTGAGATGAGATCCCTGTCTCTAGTATAGAGTACAGATCAGAGAGGGCAAAGGTGGAAATATATTATTTGTAGAAGACTTTTAATGTGGCTCAAGTCAGTGGTATTGATGGTTGGACTAAGGTAGAGATCAATGGCCATACATAGAGGCTACCCAACTGAAAAGAATAAATACAACAAAAAATGGTAAGAGCTCCAATAAAGGTGAGCTCTTACCATTTTTTAAAAGTACAGCAAGGAGTGGGGAAGGCAGTTGAGGAAATCAAAGCTGAAGGAGTAGTGATCTGAACATCACATAACCAGGAGATCATCTTCTGCTCTGATCATTCTGTTCACCTGCCTCCCAGCCCCCTGTGAAATCTAACCACAACTCTGTTGTTCACTGCCCTTCCCACTCCAGCCCTTGCATGAAGTGTTTCCTGTCTATTATGTAAAAAAAAAAAAAAAGAATCCACATTTTCTCAAGGCCCTTGAGTGGCACTTAGAGCCCTGACCTCCAAAGTCTAAAACAGCTTTGTTTCCACTCCTTGGTCCATCCGGGCCTCAGGCACCAGTCTGAGAAAATAAAGAGAATCAACTCAGTCATGGGGTCTGCCCATGAAGACAGAGCGTTTGTTGGGGCAAACCTCTCAGATCACAGAACAGAAAGCAAGAGCTGAGGAACAAGTTTCAAGCATTTCCCTGGGCAACACAGACTAAGACCTCATCCAACCATTACTCAAAAGACACCAAAACTGCCAGGTACCAGGCAATAAGCTTTGGACATGCATTGTGGAATCTTATTAAATTTCTCTATGATGTAGGTTTTATTAACCTTGTTTTTGTTTTGTTTTGTTTTACTAATAGGGAAAAAGTGAGCATTTCTCCCTTTCTCCCATCATATCATAAAATCTGTAAAAGCATGGATGTGACCCATATATTCATCCCAGAGTAATATCTCTAGCACAAAATAGGTGCTCAATTTCTAAATGTTTTTTGAAAGTTTGAATGAGAATAGGTCAGTTAAATTAATTACTCAAGACCATAGAGTTTTTAAGTGACCAAATCCCCACAATTCTCTTCCCCATTGTATTACACTGTCTCATATTAGAAGCAGAACATGATTTAATGTAGTATCTGTTTACAACCCTCAGTTTACTGACCTGAAATTGAGACCCAGGAAGGAAGTGATTAATCAAGGTGTACCAGGATATTAATACCAGGTACGGCCTGAGAATCCAGGTCTCCTGGCTCCAGTCTCTCTGCCCTTCCTCCCACCCACCCTCTAAGCAAAGATGGAGGAGGCTGGGTCACCAGTGTGAGGAACAAAGCAAAAGTCCCAAAGTCAGACAAACTCAAGCTACAATGTTGGGAAAGCTATCTCTTAAGACTCAAGTTTCTCATCTGTACAATGGAGTTTATTAATAAGACTTTATATCCAATAAATCTAGTGTGAAGATTCTGTGAGATATTCTATGTAAGTTGGGACAATGTCTCATCTACAGAAAATACTCAATAAATGTTAGTGGTCTTTCATTTACAGTTAAAATGTTGTAAGGTACTTTTCTAAGTCTTGGTTTTCCCATATACAAATAAAGAGAATAATAATATCTACATTACAATTGTGTGGTTTTTTTTTTAGAATTAAATGATGTCATAGTTCTTAAAATGGTACCTGACAAGACTTAATGAGAGCATAGTGTTTAAAATTGTATTATTATTATTATTTATTATATTTCTTTTGGCATTTGATATTAGTAGAATGAATGAGTAATGGACTGAGTGACCTGTACCAGAGACTTTCCGGGTTGGAATGGGAATGTGGGGAAGGGATGGGCATTATTAGGCTCTCACCAGCCAGATCTCCATCATCCAAACAGAAACACTTACTCTTTTTGGGTCTTGAACTGACTGCCTTTGGACAGGGACTACACCTTCAGCTCACCTAGGTCTCCAGTTTGCCAACACACCCTGCAGATCATGGGACTTGTCATTCTCCATAATCACATTAGCCATTTCTTTTAATGTGTATATGTTCACACACTGTTGGTTCTATTTCTCTAGAGCATCACGACTAATACATATAATCCTTATAGCAAGTCTATGAGGTAGGCATTCTTATTTTCATTTCACAGTTGAAGACATTGCTTCACAAAGAGCCTGGTGCATCCGTGGGGAGCAGGGGAAGTCTTTGCAGTGAGAATGGCTAGATATTTAGGTTTCATTCTCGTTGCCCTTGCTTTTGTTTTTAGTTTAAAGAACTAGGGGGAAAAAGCTCCTGTCCAGTAGTCCTCACTATAAAGTTAATCCAAACGAGTAGGAGTGCTTCTGCCTGTGAGGGACAGAGTACAGTCTCTTTAATCAGATCTGCTTCTTAATGTCCTAATGGGCAGACTATCTGGGATCATTAATGTCCGTGATGTAGTTTATGTTCATGTTAACAGAGGCCAAATGTGAGTGCATTTTTAACAAACCCAATCAACAAATATAATCACATCCACTCTAGAAATGTCCCAGCCATTATCCTGTTAAGAAGCCATAAAAGAGAATGTCATGCCTCATCTAGTCAGAACGTGGAAATGTGGGCCGCTGTGTCTTCAGGAAGTTCATGACTAGCAATGAAATCTTCTCTCATCAAAAAATGCCGCAAAAAAAAGGTCACTTTAACTTTTTGGGAGTTGAAATATAAATGCAGACACACATTTTTCTACTTTTGTGGGAATGAGGAAGGCATTAATGTAACAACTTGCTCCTTAAAGAGAAAAGAATCTACAAGGAAAGAGGAATTCCTTATGAGAGGGTGTAAGCTGATGATGGCTTTTCCAAATACCACAAAGGCTGGAAACACATTTTACAGCCAAAGTTCTATCAGAGATCGAGGTGATTTGGCTGAGAGGAACTGTCTTCATTTTCAAATTCCACAAATAATACTTATATCATTTGGGATATGAAAGCCAAAAGCTAAAGTATCTGATGGTTTTTGGAAAAAAATATATTTGGCTCTTTGAAGTCAGAATGCCCCAGAAAATATTGGATAAGAAATCATTCCACTGGGCATGGTCAACTAACAATTTTGATAATGCAGGTTCAACTCACCAATCACAATTTAAAATCCAATGGCTCTGAAAACAGAGTATTTTTGTAATTTGATGCAGTTTCATTTGATCACCATATCTGACCTGAATTAACTTGAGGCTCTTTACAATATTTCTTACTCTCATTTAGAGTGAATCTTTGTTTTGTTTTTTTTCCCATACAGAAAAATTAATATATTTGGTTACAGAGAGCTGCTTCAAATCCTCTGGACTAGTTAGAACACATGGCCAATATTAGAATTGTATTACCTTCCTAAAAATTCAAAATCTCTGAATAAAAAATAAAATCTGACCCTACGGGCTTCATTTAAGGAGCTGGGATCTTGAAACTGCATCTTTCATATATGCATATTTTAGGGGTACTGGTTAATAAATGGCGGATTTTGTAATCAAAGAAAACACGATAATTTCAAGAGAAACATCAAAAGTGCTTTACTCAAAGTAATGTCCATCACTAGCTACACATTTCCCCCATCTTCCAGGTAATTTGTGGGTACCTGGAAGATGGGGTCAAGTCCCATGACCATTCACAAGGTCACTCAGCCGTCCTAATAGAACTTTCCTGGTTTTGAGGCAAACTCTTCAGAGACCCAATTTTCTACTTCTTCATTACATTTTGAAGTGCTGCTCAGAGAGTGCATGTGCCATCAACTGGAACAAGTGGTAATCTGAAGGAGCAAGGTCTGGTGAAAATGGTGGGTGGGTTAATACTTCCCAGGCAAGATCTTTTAACATGTCTTTAACTGGTTTTGAAGTGTGTGATGGTGTGTCATTATGAAGCAAAATTACTTCGCTGTGTCTTCTGGAACATTTTGGTCATTTCATGATCAAAGCATGGTTCAAATTGATTATTTGTTGTCGGTAGGGATCAATATTAACAGTTTCACCTTCTTTTACAAGCTCATAATACACCACACCTTCCTGATCCCACCAAACACAGAGCATTGTCTTCTTTCCGAAATGATTTGGTCTTGCTGTTGATGTTGATCATTGACCTGGGTCAACCCACGATTTTGTGCATTTGGGATTCTCACAATAAAGCCGCTTTTCTTCGCCAGTCACAATTTGATGCAAAAAAGACTTTATTTCATGCTGTTGAAGCAACATTTTACTGATGACTTTTTAGTTTTCCATTTGTGTTTTGTTCAGTTGATGTAGCACCCATTTCCTTCCTTTAAAATCTTACCCATTGCTTGTAAACAATTGGAAATTGTTTGCTGAACAATGTTTAATCTTTCTGCAAGTTGTTTTTGAGTTTGACACACATCTTCATCCAATAATGTTTATAATTGTTGTTCTTCATACTTTTTTGGTTGACCTGGACATTCTTTGTCTTTCACATCGAAATCATCACTTTTAAAACTTTTAAACCAGAGTTCACAAGTATCTTGAGATGAACCATGCTCACCATAAACTTCCTGAAGTATACGATCACTTTCAGCAGCACTTTTCTTCAAAATAAAGTAATGAATTAAAACTTCCTGCAAATGCTCTTTTTGGGGGGGCACAAAATTCGACATTTTAATTTTTTTTACATATATTTTATTGATTTTTTACGGAGAGGAAGGGAGAGAGATAGAGAGCTAGAAACATCAATGAGAGAAAAACATCGACCAGCTGCCTCCTGCACACCCAAGGTACATGCCAGAATCGAATCTAGGACCTTTCAATCCGCAAGTTGATACTCTATCCACTGAGCAAAACCGGTTTCGGCAGAATTTGACATTTTTAAGTGTAAAAATATCTATGATGTTAACACCTTCAGAAAATTTGGCATATGAAGTTTTGAAGCTTGCTGTTAATACAACAAAACAGCATACGTATCAAATTGCATGTACCGTATACACCTAGTATGGTATACTAGTAAGTTCAAGAAGTGGTTATTATTTTCTAGCCCAGCCAGCATGACTCAGTGGTTGAGCATTGACCTTTGAGCCAGGAGATCACAGTTCAATTTTTGGTCAGGGCACATGCCAAAATTGCAGGGCACATGCCAAAATTGACTCCCAGTAGGGGGTGTGTATGAGGCAGCTGATCAGTGGTTCTCATCATTTATATAAATGACTTAGAAGAATACTGACTTACATGGAAAGATACACAATGTCTTCTGTTAAACATTGAGAAAGGCAGGTTTTGTGATAGTATGTTTTATTATTTTGTTCTTCTAAATGTAAGGAGGAAGGAGATAAAGATTTGAAGGCAGTCACGGTTACACTTAAATCTCTGCTCTTTCACTTCATAGCTGATGAGATTGGCCCAAGTCGTTCTGACCGTCAGTTTCTTTGGCTGTAAAAGGAATGAAGAATAATAGTTGCCTCTTGGTGCTGCTCTGATGAAATGGTGTACTAAATGCATTTTTAGCCAATGGTTTACAACCAGGGCAGTTTTGACCCCCATGGTGAAGTTAGCCATGCCTGGAGACATTTCTGTTTGTGATAGCTAGTGGTGGAGGTGTGCTATTAGCCTCTAATGGGGAGAAGTGGGTGCTGTTAAATGTCACATAATGCACAGGAAAATACCATAACAAATACTTGTTTTAGTCTCAAATATCAGTAGTTCTGAGGTTTAAAAACCAATTTGGATATAATCTGCACCGAATAAATGTATATGAATGCTAATATAATATTTATAAAATGCTTATTATGATGATATTTCTGTGGTGGAATTTATTGTGTTTGTGTGTGCCCGAGTGTGTGTGTTTTCATTTTTCTTATCTTTATTTTGTATTATTCTCTGTATTAAATGATGACTGCTTGAGTAATAAAAAATATGCCCAGCCAGCATGGCTCAATGGTTGAGCATCAACCTCTGAACCAAGAGGTCACGGTTTGATTCCTGGTCAGGACAGGTTTGATCCCCAATCTGGGGTGTGCAGCAGGCAGCCAATCAGTGATTGTCTCTCATCATTGATATTTCTGTCTTTCTCTCCCTCTCTCTTTTTCTCTGAAATAAGACAACAGCAACAACATATTTTAAAAATAAATAAATAAAGGCAACATTTCAAAATAATTTTCAATATCAATATTTAAAATGGAAATAACCATGGATAATATTACTGGAAGCTTCTCATGGCAGAGATCAACTCTCATCTACATAGAGCAGGGCCTTGCATATATAAGGGGTTTTGACAGTTCCTGCTGAATTGAATTAAAATACACCAAGCAATAGTGCTAAGAATGGAGAGGAATTTTGCTTGTATGACAATGCACACTTTTGCTAGCATCGAACAAAGTGGTGAGTCTAATTAGTAATCAGCACCTTACAAACATGTAAATTATACTGTAAACATCCTGTCTGGAAATAGTTTGTCAGCTAAACATTTGTCTTCTATGTCATGCTTTCACCAGTGGTCACTCCCAGGTACCTACAATGCAATCATGCATGTGATCTTTAAAGGCTGCCTCATTTCAGTGTGCTTCGAAGATACTGCACTTCATAAAATTAAAGGTGAGACCCTCCACCAGCCAAGAGATTATAACTCATTGAAGGCTTAGATAATAATTAGCATTTTTAGCAATGAAGTGTTTCTTAATTAAGGTATATACATGTTTTAGACATAATGTTATTACACACTTAATAGAGTATAGAATAGTGTAGACATACATTTTATATGCAGTGGGGATACCAAAATATTCATGTGCCTTGCTTTAATGAAGTACTTGCTTTATTGTGCTGGTCTGGAACCGAACACGCGATGTCTTTGAAGTGTGCCTGTAAAAAATTAAAATGTCTTTCTAGAATAAATATCTTGAAGGTAGAGAGCATTTCCTTTGTATTTATATTCCCTTATTCTACAATTTTTATTACTCTCTCTGGTTCAATAATATTGTCACATTTTCCTGCTGAATTATCTGTCTCTCCAGAATTCTCCAGGATAAGAGAATATTTGCTCTTATCCTAGAGAATTCTTGAGAAACAGTGTTCAAGTGTGAAAAACCTATGTGACATTGAACAGCACCTCTGAAGACCTACACCCTTATCTGTAAATGGAATTTATGCCATAGGACTGCTTTGATAATCAAATGAACTGTTTACATGAATGTTCCCTAACGTGCAATATATTCATTGTTGGTGCTCAATGACTTGCAGTAGTGGGGTGCCCTTTCCAAAACGATGGTCATTTGGCAAAATGCTGCTGTTTCCTTGAGAATCAAGTGCTCTTTTGAGCATGTGCTGGGAAGGAACTGTGATCATGATTCACTGGAGGATACTGTGGTATCATGGGTCTACAGTGACCAGTTAGCAAAAGCCAGATTTTATTGTTATCCATCATTGTCTCTTATATTTTTAAAATATCCACTATTCCTTTGAAAATCAGAAAATACTATCAAAGCCACATTTAATGTCAGCTGAAATATGCAAAAAAATTAAATGTAACAGCTAAGTTGGTGTTGAAGTGAAGCTCCTTTAAGACATTATCTTTTCAAACTCCTCTCCTCCACTCTTACTCCAGAGATTGTTCTTTATGTGTTTCTCTTTCTGCATCATTGAGAATCATACTTTGAATAATGGAGAATACATAGGTGGTTCCAATGAATCTTTTTTGCCTGGTTTTCACAAGGTCAATCAAGCAGACCCTTCATGTTTCCATCACTGAATAATCAATCAAGTAAAAAACAATTGATCTGCTTCAAGCATGTCAGCAGCATATTGACCCACCCATTGAACTCTGCTCAAGTGCAATGAGAGTGATGAAAGCATTGAGAAATGAGCAAATGAAGGACCCTCTGCAGACCTCTTCCCTCTCTCTTCCTTAATTATAGTGGTTGTTTTTATAAATTGATTGCAAGGCTGTTAACATATGAATCTGTATGCACCAGGGCCTAATGGAAATAGTTAGGTCAATATTTCCTTCTGGCCACTAGTTGTCTGCATGAGCGTAAACATACCTCTTCTCTCCAAAGAGAGCCTCCAATGTGATCATGAAGGAGAGAGCATTAGAGTCTTACTACTCAGCATATGTGTCAGTTTGGCTCAAATGGACTCAAAAATTCTAACAAAACAAAACAAAGAAGTCATTAGGTGGGTTAATAGTAAAGGCTTTGGAGTCTGAGGACAATGATATGTATCCCAGCCTTGTAGTGTCATTGCTGTGACAATTTGGGCAATTGACTTATTTTTCTTATGTCTTAGATTCCTTACCTGTAAAATTTTTATGAAAATAATAACTGTTTCATAAGACCTTGGGAAGTGATAGTCTAATAACCCATAAAACACTTTTTTTAGAGCATCAGAACTGGAAATTAGTCAGTAAAAATTAGCTTTTTTATGTCTGTATTTTGAAATGCCTTTCCTTATCTCTTTCTTTCCTGTGTTTTCCAATCCTTTTATTTCTCATGTGCTGAGCAGCTACACTGGCTGAAACAGCCACTGCTGGTTGTCCACCAAAATCCAAACCCCAAGACCCTCTTAGTTATAAAGCTTCCCAATATTGGCTGGGCACATGGTTTCTAAATTATAGACTGAAGTTCTAAGTCTCCCCTATAGATGTATGTGATGATGTAATTGGATATGAGAAGTGGTATGGATAACTCCCAAGAAGTATTTGTAAGAGAAAGAGCTTGTGTTATTTTCTCTTCCTTTTCTCCTTCATAATATTTTGTGAATATTCATGTAAATATTTTGGCTGAAACTAAACCATGAACTTGAAGATGAAAAGCTTGATCTGTAAGTTGGAAGATAGCAGAGCAGAAAGATAGAAGGAATCTGGGACTAATGATTATGCAGTCCTGGACTTTCTACCAGGACTTGTAGCTGAGAATGAGAAACATAGTCATATTTTATTGAAGTCACTGAAAATTGGGGTTAAGAAAAAGTTACATGATCATAGGTATCACCTTGGCAGCATGGAATCAAATGATTTCCATAGTGCTGGCTGAGAAAATGCCTGTGGATAAAAGTATCCAGGATAGCCAAAACCGGTTTGGCTCAGTGGATAGACCGTCGGTCTGTGGACTGAAAGGTCCCAGGTTCAATTCTGGTCAAGAGCATGTACATTGGTTGCTGCACATCCCTTGTGTGGGGTGTGCAGGAGGCAGCTGGTTGATGTTTCTCTCTCATCAATGTTTCTAGCTTTCTCTCTCTCTCTCCTCTCCCTTCCTTTCTGTAAAAAATCAATAAAATATATTTAAAAAATAAAGTATCCAGGATAATAATCTGTTTGCATGAGTATGAGACTATCTTGATCCCTTTCTTTAAGTGGGATGAATGAATGAATGAATGAATGAATGAGTGAATAAAGATTAGAGCCCAGCTGGTGTGGCTGGTGTGGCTCAGTGACTGGACATCGACCCATGCACCACAAGATCCCTGCTTTGATTCCTGGACAGGGCACATGCCTAGGGTTTTGGGCTCAGTCGCCAGTAGGGGGTGTTCAGAACGTAGCCTATTGATATTTCTATGTTTATCTCTCTCTCTTCCTCTTCCTTCCTCTCTCTGAAATAAATAAAAACATATTTTTTAAAACTGGTTAGGAAAAGATGTGAATGAATATACTGTACTCCAGCTCAGTCTATTTCTGAACAATAGAATTTAACTCTTCTCCCAAGAGGATCTTGGCATTAAATGTAAGCCATGTATGTTTCAGAAATGTAGAGGGTTGGAGTCACAGGGCTGAGACTCAAAGGACCTGGATTCTGTCCTGTTTTTTTCTTGACAAGGAACTTTGTGACTTCGAGAGTTCCCTTTTTTTAAGCTTTTGCTTATTTTTCTGAATTATGCACATCATAACATCGATGCTTATGTAGCCTGGAGAAGTATCTTGAAAATTTAAAACCTGGAACCTTTGTTAGATATTACTGTAACAATATTACTGTTGTTCCACTGATGGTGGATGTTCACGCACAGGTTCCATGGAAGAGAATCATAAAAGGGGTGTTTTGAAAACTTGAGGTCTGGATGGGCCAGTTGGCAATAGGTACTCCTGCGGCTGAGAATGCACATTTATGCAGTTGGGTCTGCCCTTCACACCTGCCCCAACCCAATCCCTGCCCTCTGTGAGGAGACACAAGCCTGCTATTCATCACAGTCTTCGCCTGCCATCAAGAATGTGCTACTGCTCCTGTCCACTGCAACAGGCGGTTGGTTGGCAGAGCCATCAGACACCTGTTGAGGCTGAGTCATCCCTATTCACAGGATGTGCCTCACTGCCTGGGGTAGTGTTCGGTGGAGGATGAGAGCCCCGGCTGGCCCAATTGGTGCAGCTGATGCTCTCATTCATTGGCAGCTTATAAGGGAAACCAGAGAGCCGTGGTCTAATTTCACTTGCTCCTCAGCTTCTCTTTTGACAGACGGATGTTCGCAGTGGGATGGTCATGCACATTCGTTCAGGCTCAGGAGCCTTACAAGGAATTTTGTGGGGCTCAGAGGAAATCAACTGTTTCATGGAACTTAAAATGAGTGGTGGTGGCCTTGGTACAATGTCTCCTGGGACCCCTGACACTTCCTTCCCTCATACCCAGCTTTGCTAGCACAGCTACTTACTTAAAGTCTTGGCCATTGTGTCAATTCCAGAACCAGCAGGCTTTGTAGATAAAAATTGGCTTATTAGTCAATACACTCTTGATCTTAGCTGGCACTTGTATATCTGTTTGACTAATCCAGAGGTATTGGAATTTTTATGGGAATTGATTGGTCATCAGTATTGGAGTTTCTAGGGCAATCTAAGTAGTTAACCCCTTTTTTCAGTTGCATCTCCAGAACTTCTGTTTAGAAGGAGGTTAGAAGCTATAACATACCTGGGAGAGGAGAGTGGTAGTCTTGGAGATTAGTTTCCTAATGGTTTTGCATAATGTTGAGGGAGATGCCTTTCTAAGAATGGAAAATAGCTGATGACCAACAGGGTCCTTACTTTACTACAGTAAAGTAAGCTATGCATGTTTCAGAAGTGTAGAGAATTAGAAATTCAAGGCTGAGAGAATCAAAGGACGTGGGTGTTGAATTTACTGAAACACAGAAATAGAAATAAAACAGGAATTGAAGAAAAAACTAGTCTGTTACTGACAAAGCAAGGCTAGAGCATGCAGTATAGCTTGGGAACGTGGGTAGAACAAATCTCTCTTCTTTCCTGCCTGCTCACCAGCCCAGTCAAGGACACTGTAGTGGGATATGAAGGGCTTTCATCAGGACTGCAGTCTCGATTGGTCATCTTCCCTCAGCGTGGAGACTCTCTGACCTGCAGGAAGGCAGGCCCCATAGCAGAGATCCTAAAGAAGTCATAAGCGCCTCTTTTCAGGATCTCCAGTCCGCTTATGGAGGGGTACACATCAGAGGTAGAGCAGAAGCTCTTGACTCAATATTTGGGAGAAGGCAGAAGCTCCTACTCTATATGCCACTGGTATTGGTGAGAAAAACCAGCATGGCTCCTTATTACAGAGCAGGCTTAACCAAAATGACTGTTGTGGTGTGGGACAGCGGGCAAAGCCCTGGATTCGAAGTCAGATGGAACTAAACGTGACTCCTAGTTCTATAACTTAGTAGATTTGGAGCAGCCTCTTCATCTCTGTGTCCCGGGGCATCCTTCTCATACTATGAGGGTGCTGAGACTCCAAGGTGTCCTTCTGACAGTAGAGGGAGAGGCTGAGTGGCTGAGAGCCCTGCAGCCAGAAGGACCTACCTTGGTTTAATCCTGGCTCTCATGATTTCTGAGCACCAAAATTTACATCTGCAAAATAGGGTAAATACTGTTTACCTTGCAGGGTTACTTTGGATAAAGAGAGAGTATGTATGAAGAATTTAATGCACCATAAATGCTAAATAATTAATTACCATTTTAAAAAACCAAAGAATCGCTGTTCAATTTTATTAAATCACTGTCAAATCCTGGAGGTCAGAGGGTATGATATTGTGATTTATACTGATGAATATACATGTGGTCTTCATCCCCATTTCTGGCACAGAGCTCCTAAAACCCT